>NW_009258200.1:0-2988214 GCF_000320585.1 Heterobasidion irregulare TC 32-1
CTAACCCTAACCTAACCTAACCTAACCTAACCTAACCTAACCTAACCTAACCTAACCTAACCTAACCTCTAACCTAACCTAACCTAACCTAACCTAACCTAACCTAACCTAACCTAACCTAACCTAACCTAACCTAACCTAACCTAACCTAACCTAACCTAAGCGCGGTGTCGGCGGTCGAGGACAGGAGTGCAGGGGCGTGGGACGTGCAGGAGCAGGGACGCGTGTGCAGGGAGGCTGGCGCGAAGAGAGGCAGTATACCTCGTGAATATCCTCGTCGCACGTCCCTTCTCTCCCCCCAGCGTGTCTTTCCGCCACCGACCTTCCTCATTGTGGTCGTTGTTGTCGTCGACATCGCGGTCGTTGACGCTCGGACGGTCGCGATGCTTGGCCCGTCATCGGGCAGCGTGAGCGTGTGGGCGTCGGTGGGGCAGGACGCCTCAGCGACGGTGATCGTGGGTGGCACCGGGAAAAGAGATGGTGGCGAGCGTGGGCGTAGGTGTGGACGAGGTTAGAGGACGAGGCAGGGATGGGACGGATCTGCAGACAGCAAAAGTAAATAAAAATAAAAATAAACGCCAGTACACGCCTTCGGCGATGCTTGCTTTCTCAGGGCATCGGCGGAGGCCCATCGTCCCGTTCGCAAAGTTGAGTGTGTGGAAGAGAGGGCATCAAAGAGTAGGTTAGAAATGTACTCACAAGACTAGTTAGATTGATGCTTGTCCCGGTTTCGCAATCCATTGTTGCGTGGGCAGCGGGGAGACATGTTGTCTGTGAGAACCTCCGTGCAATTGGAAGCTGGATCTGGTCGAGTCGAGAGCTGGCGGTCAGCGCAGGTCAGCGCAGATCGACACTCTCTCCACAACTTTCGCCCACACGTCGTGTGGGTGAATGGGGCCATGGTGTAAAGACATAGCCTCTTTTTTAGGAGAGGAAGAGATGGTTTGCAGGGTCGTGATATACATACAGAGAGAGAGAAAAAAAATCTAACTACAGGTAGAAGGGGTACTTGAAAAATAGCTAAGAGTGGGAGCGCGTATATGTGCACACAAAGCATGTGAAATCAGTTGCTGATAGTACGAGTGGGAGAGTATGTCAGATCCTCTCATGGCGTGTGTGTCAGGGTGCTACAGAAGGCGGTTGGAGCTTGTCGCCATGTCCCACCCATACTCAGACTCAATGTCAACATAATGAAGACTCACTGTGCAAACAATAACGATCCCTCACTTCTTCAGCGACCAATCTACCTCAGGCCAGCCTAGCTGCTCCCACTTGACGCTGCGTCGCAGTGCGGTGACGTTCCTGATAGACAAGGTGTGCTGTGTGCATGTGCGGGATGTACTTCTCGTGGCGCTCGAACATGTCCAGCACTCACTTGCGTTCTGTTTTCCCTATGCATGCTCGGAGTCATTTGTGATGTTGCAGAACGTGCTAAGGGCAGGTGTGTTGCCGGCGAAGCCGGCGGCCGTGTGTAGTCTGCGGCAGCCTGGCTCGCCACCAAGCCCAAATTAACCTTCGGCGAATTTGGGCTTGGTGGCGAGCCAGGCTGCCGCAGACTACACACGGCCGTTTTTGCACTTTGCTAGACTTGTCCACTGCGGAACCCTCAACATCGAGGCGTGCGCGAGCCGTGTATCTTGCGCAACTCGTCCGCTGTGGATTGTTTGATGCCAAGCATCACCGACGCGTACAGGCAAGGGCAGTGGGAGGGGTAGAGGCGTGGGGAGAGATGGAGGGGCTGGAAGATGAGTCTATATGACGCTGTACAGCTGAGCTTGCAGGACCGCACGAAGAAGTGCAGGGTGGGTGTGGGGGAGAGGGTGGTGCGCGCGCATACCTTCTAGGAACGCGATGCGCACCGCGTCTTTGCAGCTTCCGCTTGAGGCAGAGTGCGGCGCAGCGCACACGGACTGGAATGCGCTCGCTTCCCTGCGGATATCGCAATTCCTTTGGCATGAGCGTGGGAATTGATCTGGGGAGCAAGAGGGGAGCCGGCGGGGACGACAAAACGAGGGCGTAGCATCAGAGCACTTCGAGCAGGCAAATAGGCGAGAGGTCGAGTGCGCATGGGGTCTCTATAATAACGCAGAACGAGAGAGGGCGGGCAGAATGACTGAAAATGTGAAATATATGTGAGGAGGGGAAGGAATGAATGTGCAAGGACAGGAGGATCGATAAGGTCGACAGTGGAAGGGGTCGAGGGGTCGAGGGTGGGGGTCTTGGGTGGCAGGCGTATATGGAGTCGAAAGGACGACCATGCGTGGGTCGAGCGGAGGGACAGGTGTGCAGGGGAAGACTGGCGCAAGGAGAGACGACAACGTACCTTCATGACGCTCGTCCTTCTCATGAGATGTTGGAGGGCACTGTGTGCCGACACAGTCGGACTGTGTGGCGCGACAATCAACAGACTGTGTGCGGCACGGCCGGACTGTGTGGCGCAGATTCACCGCCAAATCTCGGACTGTCACCGAGAATCCGGACTGTGTGGCGCTGAACTAGCGCCAAAATCCGGACTGTGTGCGGTCTCGGCCGGACTGTGTGGCGCAACAGAGAGACTGTGCACAGTGTGACAACAGTGTGACAACAGTGTGACGACTGTGGGTCCGCAATCTCCCGACTGTGTGCCGCCATTTCCCGATGCTGACTAAACTGTGTCTCCGGGTTGCAGAATACCCTCAACATCACAAACAATTACATATCTCTCGATCCCCTCATCCAAATGATAAAATTAGGGTATAATTTGAAAGGTAGTGTATGTAGAAGCATTTTCTTAGTTTTGCAATGGAAATCCAAAGACAATTGTGGACTGGAGACTCGGTTTTTTGAGGTTTTCTTTCAATTCTGTATTTTGCCTGTAACATCTTCAGTACTCCATGTCTACTAATGAAAATATTAGAGTACCATAACAAATACATTTTAAGCCTATTGAATCAGACAGAATTGTGTGAAACTTCAGATTTGGTTCCCAAAACCCAGACTGTGCTTCACACAGTCTGGTTTTAGGGGGTAGACTGTTTAAATCCATATCTATTGAACCCCTAATTCAATCTCACTGCTTCTGGGCCTCAAAGTTGAAGCAGGGTATGAAGATTACAGAAAAGACTTTTTTGTATTTATAGTTGCATTTAATTGGCAACACAGTAGTTTCGGATATCGGTGGACTCAAAAGTGTCGGTAATAGTAGTAGGTAGGACGTCTGTGACGACTGCACGACATCTCAGACGTCGCGTCTCGTCTAGGATGCAGGCAGGACGTCTCTGACGACTGCACGACGTCTCAGACGTCGCGTCTTGTCTAGGACGCAGGCGGGACGTCTGTGACGACTGCCGGACGTCTGAGACGTCCCCCCCTCGTCTGTAAGTGAATAAAAGGTGTCTGTGACGACTGCACGACGTCTCAGACGTCGCGTCTCGTCTAGGATGCAGGCAGGACGTCTGTGACGACTGCACGATGTCTGAGACGTCGCGTCTCGTCTAGGATGCAGGCAGGACGTCTGTGACGACTGCAAGACGTCTGAGACGTCGCGTCTCGTGTAGGACCCAGGCAGGACGTCTCTGACGACTGCACGACATCTCAGACGTCGCGTCTCGTGTAGGATGCAGGCAGGACGTCTCTGACGACTGCCGGACGTCTGAGACATCCCCCCCTCGTCTGTAAGTGAATAAAGGGTGTCTGTGACGACTGCACGACGTCTGAGACGTCGCGTCTCGTCTAGGATGCAGGCAGGACGTCTGTGACGACTGCACGATGTCTGAGACGTCGTGTCTCGTCTAGGATGCAGGCAGGACGTCTGTGACGACTGCACGACGTCTGAGACGTCGCGTCTCGTGTAGGACGCAGGCAGGACGTCTGTGACGACTGCCGGACGTCTGAGACGTCCCCCCCTCGTCTGTAGTGAATAAAAGGTGTCTGTGACGACTGCACAACGTCTGAGACGTCGCGTCTCGTCCAGGACGCAGGCAGGACGTCTGTGACGACTGCACAACGTCTCAGACGTCGCGTCTCGTGTAGGATGCAGGCAGGACGTCTCTGACGACTGCCTGACATCTCGGACGTCGCGTCTCATCTCAGACGACTGCTCGCCGTCAGTGATGTCCTCATGTCACCAGCACTGGCTGTACTCTTTCACCTAGCCTCTCACTTGACTCCTCACCTGCCACCTCACCTGCCTCCTCATCTGCCTCCTCACCTGCCTTTTCACCTGCTTCCTCGCCTGCCCCCTCACCTGCCTTCTCACATGTCTCCTCACCTGACTTTTCACCTGGTCCCTCACCTAGCCTCTCACCTGCCTCCTCACCTGGCCTCTCACCTGGCCTTTCACCTAGCCTCTCACCTGCCTCCTCACCTGCCCAACATCTTGGATTTTTTTCGTCTCACCTACCATCCGCCTACCACCTCTTATAACCAAAACCCAGACTGTGCTTCACACAGTCTGGTTTTAGGGGGTAGACTGTTTAAATCCATATCTATTGAACCCCTGATTCAATCTCACTGCTTCTGAACCTCAAAGTTGAAGCAGGGTATGAAGATTACAGAAAATATTTTCTTGTATTTATATTTGCATTTAATTGGCAACACAGTAGTTTCGGATATCGGTGGACTCAAAAGTGTCGGTAATACTACTAGGGTCCTCTAATGTAAGACAACGTCGCTTCAGCACAGCAGAGAGCCTGCTGGAGCTGCTATACACGCAAGGACTCAACCAGGAAAGTCTTGGCCTCAGGGAACACATAGCAAACTCGAGCATGAATGGACAATGCAAGTGGTATAGATAGCCGAATGTGAGAGTGCTGGGATGTACATGGACAACAACGATCAGAGCATATGAGAGCAGACTTGACGATCAGTGGACGATAGATGATATACTTGGTATGATATTACGCAGCCGGGGACAGGCCAGCATGGTTCAGGGCCGCGAGCTGCTGCCGGAGAAGGGCAACCTCATCGTCCAGCAGAGCCCTTGCCGCCGCCTCCGCCTCTGCCGCCGCCTCTGCCGCCGCCGCCCTTGCGTCGGCTGCCTTCGCTGCTGCTGCCGCTGCCGTCGCCGCCGCTTCCGCCGCCTCCACCGCCGCTTCCGCTGCCTTCGCCGTCGCTTCGGCCTCCACCCTCGCTGCTGCCTCTTCCTTTGCGGCGGCTTCCGCCCTCTCCCTCGCCGCTGCCTCCTCCTCCGCCTTTGCAATGGCCGCTCGCGTCTCCTCCTGCGACCTCACCCACTTGGCGGCGGGGTGATCCTCCCGGGCCCTCTCGTCCAACAGCGCGGCAAGTTGCTTCTCGAACTCAGACTTAATCTTGCCCAGCGGCGGCTCAGGGGGCTGGATGGTGAAGATAGTGAGGAAGCGCCCACGCTCGTCCTTGAGGTTGTCGACATTGTACTTGACCTCCTCGCCGTCCTCGTTGCCAAGGCCGATGAGGCGCTCGCGGAAGAAATCGTAGATCACGGTCGCATACCAGTAGCACTGACGCGAGAGGAGCGCGTAGTCGGGAGCGTATTCTTGGAGCGCAAGCAGCAACGCAGCGAGGTCGTAGTCGGTAAAGCGCTTATTAAACGTGAGCTTGCGGCAGGTCTTATACGGGCGGCGGGCGTGGCGGTCGATTTTGCCGACGGGCGCGCCATTCGGGGGGATGATGATGCGGTCGAAGGCGGGCGTCGCAAGGGAAGAGGACGAGGACGAGGCCACGGAGCTGGGGGACAAGCTGAGGCGGGAGGAGGACGATGATTGGAACAAGGCGGAAAAGCGGCTGCCGTTCTCGTGGGAGAGGTCGGCGCCGGGGCGGATCTTGTCTTTGGGGAGCCGGCTGGTCTCGATCGTGCGCTCGACGATGATGGGCACGGTGAGCGGGGGAGCGCCTAGAACGGGGTACTCGAACTGGATGATGAGAAACTCGTGGAAGACGCCGCGCTTCCGCTTGCAGTGTTCTATGCTGGCGATGCGCGGGCGGTCCTCTGAGGGGGTGGGGGTGAAGAGGACGAACCCCGCCCATCCAGTCACGTTGTAGATGAATTCTTCCTTGGGAAAGTAGAGGACATCGTTGGGGGAGGACATGGCTCTATGTGAGGGGGAAAGACAAGGGAATGCGCTAGAGAGTAGGTCGCGCAGAGCGGCTAATAAGTGGTGCATAGTGGCAGAGAGACTTGAAAGGCTATGGGCAGTGGGCACGTCCGCGTGCAACCAGCGAGGAGATGGGCGTCTAAGGGATTTGGTATTCGATAATCCCACATGCACGTGTATCTGTGCACATCAGTGAAACAGTCAGCGACATTCCGGAAGATTGAAGTTGCATGAGGCCTACCACTTATGTGTGTCGAAGATGAAAGCTTGTCGAATAGCAGTGACGCGACGTTAACGAAGACGCTGTCACGTGATCAGAAACCTTCCCCTCGCTAGCGACAGGTTCGACGAGCATGGCCTCCATCGATCCACCCTCTGACCGCAAACGCCCGCGCACCGAGCTCGATGCTGAGCTGCTCATAAATCACCCAGCGCTTTACTTCGATGACGGAAACGTCATCTTACAGTGCGGCAAGACCCTCTTCCGCGTCCACCGCAGCATCCTCCTCAAGCACTCCACCTTATTCCAGGAGATGCTCGCCCCCGCGCGCGACACCCTGCGCGATTGTACGTCGATCAAGGTCGTCGACGACAAGGACGACATGGAGGCATTATTAAACACAATATACGATGGTTTGTGCGTAGACTCATTTGCGGCCTCGCCACTCAAAATCTCCTCATCCATTGTTCACTCGCCTGGTCCTTCTCTTCTCCCTGCTCCTCTGTCAGCACTATCGACGCTTCCCAAATCACCATCGAGAACTTCCCGACCATCTCCGGTATTCTGCGCCTCGCGCACAAATACCGCGTCCCGCGCCTCCGCGTCGCCTGGCCCTCTGCCCTGGACAAGCATCTCGCGCGCGCACGCGCCCTCACTGCGTGGCGCGCTTCGCAGCCGCACGCCGAGGACCTAATCATGCACCCCGCTGCCTGCGCTCCATCGACTGCACCGATAACGCCCTGCTCACCGCGCTCTTCCACGACCTCAGCCGCCGCACACCACAGCTTATGGTTCGTCTGCGGCGCTCCGGCATAGCTCGGTGCTTTGCCCCGTTTCCTTGCTTCTGTGGGCGGTTTTGCGTGGTTTCGGAAATGGGGCTGCAGACCACAAAATTCCCTCAGACCACAAGATCGTCGTGAAGAACCCCGTCGTCGAGCTCGATGACGACGAGATGACGCGCATCATCTGGAAGAAAATCCGCGAGGAGGTGCGTCGTCTCTTATTTCTCTCCTGGCCCGCCCTCGAAATCTCACGCGCAAACGCCGCATCGCAGCTCATCCTTCCTTATCTCAAACTGGACATCGAATACTTTGACCTCGGTCTAGAGGCCCGCGACGCCATGAGCCCCCGCTATCTCCTCTCTGTGGACAGGGTTGCTGATACCCCCGCGGGCAGACAAACGACCGGATTATGATCGACTCCGCCAACGCGATGCTCGAGCACAAGATCGGCATCAAATGCGCGATGATCACGCCCGACGACGCGCGTGTGAAGGAGTTCAAGCTGAAGCAGATGTGGCGGAGCCCGAACGTGACCGTCGGTGCGCTCCCCGCCTCGTCTCCCCCTCTCGTCGCTGAGGCAGCACTCGCAGATCCGCAACACCGTCGGCGGCCCCATCTTCCGCGAGCCGATCATCCTCGAGCGCATCCCGCGGCCGATACCGCGCTGGGTGAACCCCATCGTGATCGGGCGGCACGCGTTCGGCGACCAGTATTGCTCGACAGACTTCGTTGCGCCGGGCCTGGGGAAGCTGCAGCTCGTGTACACGCCCGCGGACGGCGCCGCGCCGACGATGCTCGACGTGTACGACTTCCAGTGTAGGGGCGTGGCGATGGCGATGTACAACACTGATGAGGTGCGCGCCGTTCCTGTTGTGTGCACGACGAGCGACGATCTCGCTGACGCCGGTGCCGCAGCCGATCACGGGCCTTGCGCACTCGTCGTTCAAAATGGCGCTGGCGAAGAAGATGCCCCTCGTACGGTCCTCTCTCCTCCTCCCCGCGAGACCCGTCGCTCAGGTGTGAGGTGCTTCAGTTCATGTCGACGAAGAACACGTCGACGAAGAACACAATCCTCAAGAAATACGACGGCCGCTTCAAAGACATCTTCTAGGAGATCTATAAGTCGTGCGTCGCCCCTCTCCCTCTCGTCGCGTGCTGACGCGTCCCCGGGTACGCAGGGAATACAAGCCCTAGTTCGAGGCCACGGTCATCTACTATGAGCACCGCCTGATCGATGACATGGTCACGCAGGCGATCAAGTCCTCCGGCGGGTTCGTCTGGGCGACGAAGAACTACGACGGCGACGTGCAGTCGGACATCCTCGCGCAGGGCTTCGGCAGCCTCGGGATGACCAGCTCGCTCATCACCCCCAATGGACAGGTCATCGAGAGCGAGGCTGTGCACGGTGCGTGCAGCGTCCCCCGCGCTCTCCTCTGAACGCTCGCTGATGTTTTTGTGCGTGTGCATGCGCCTGCGCGCACAGGCACGGTCACGCGGCACTAGCGCGAGTACCAGAAGGGCAACGAGACCTCCACGAACCCGGTCGCGTCCATCTTCGCGTGGACGCGCGGGCTGCTCCACCGCGCGAAGCTCGACGCGAACTCCGCGCTCGCCGCGTTCGCGCGCGACCTCGAGGCGGCGTGCACCGAGGCGACCGACGCGGACGGCATCATGACCAAGGACCTCGTGCTCACAATCCACGGCATGGCGATGCGCCGCGAGGACTAGGTCGTGACCGACATGTACACGGATGCCGTCAAGGTGCGTGGCGCTCTTCTACCCGCCGCGATGGACCAGCCGGCGCTGATGTCCTTCCCGCATTCTCCAGGCGAAGCTGGATCAGAAGCTCGCGGCGAGAGCGGAGAAGCCGTAGGCGCGCACGACGATGTATTGCTATCTCTTCATTGTAGCGACGGGTGTATCTTCGATCGCACAGTCATCTGCTAGGGCAGGGTTGTCACCGCCCCCCGTAAGAACTCTTCATACAAGAAATCATAAGGTAAAATTCGACCAAGAAAGGACCCTCTCGTGAGTCGCAAAGGTATGTGGTATCAAATGGCACCTCCACACAACGGACCAAAAAGCGCCACGAAATAAAGCTGGGGGCTCTCACCGCCGCAGTCAGACCGCGCACCCCCAACGGCCTCCGGGCATGCCCTCGACGTTGGTGCTGTCCACGCGCTCCATTCACTCGTTGAGCGCGGTCCTAGCCGCGCGGGCGTCGCCGGGCGCGCGGCGGCGATAGGCTGTGCGTTGCCGATGAGGCCGTAGGGCGGGACGCCCTCGAGCATCTGCTGCGTGGCGGCTTCGTGCAGCTTCGCGGAGAGCGCGGGGAGCGTCCACGGCGCGCCCGTGCCGTTTCCCTTCCCTCGTGAGGAGGGGGGTGGAAGGGGGAAGGGGTCGTCGCTGTCTGGATCTGAGCGCAGGAGGTTGAACGCGTGCGTGTCGACGGAGTGGTGCGCGTCGTGCAACTCGGCGTGCTCGAGGCAGTCGCAGGGGAACCACTGGCGGCAGGCGGGCTTGGGGCAGAAGTGCATGGGGCGCGCATCGTCGAGGTTGTAGACGGTGTTGCAGTCCGCGGTGCAGATGACTAGGTCTTTGAGTTTTGGCCGGGGGTGGGAGGGGTGTGTGGGGATTTGAGGGGGTTTGTGAGGATCGGGAGGGCGACGGGTGAGGGTGAGGGGCTCATGGTGGCACACTTGGAGAGGCGGAAGTACGCACGGCGGACGTAGAACTCGCCATTGGCGATCTGGGGCTGCTCGATGTCCGCCTCGCGGTGCTCTATGACCTTCGTGGGTCCTTCAACATGCAGCGCCGTCAGTCAGCCGTCGCGGGCGGGGAGAGGTGTGGCGGAGGACGCACCGTTGAAGGAGGTATGCGCGACGTAGTCGTAGTCGGATTCGTCGGCGCGCAGGCGCTCGTAGCGGCCGTAGCTTGCCTGGATGTTGGCGGGGCTTTTTTGGGGGCGTGTGCGGCGGCAGCGGCGGCGTTAGCGTGGACAACCAAAGCGGTCTGTAGAATGGAAAGGACTGTGGGAGACTCACTCTGTGTCGGTGTCGTTGGCGACGTCAGCGCCGGAGTAGTACTACTGGACCTTAGCCCAGACCTACGGTTGCTCGCGTCACGGCGAGGACGCGTCAGACGCGCGGTGAACACAGGCAAAGGCAGGTTCCTGTCGTCGAGGGGTCGCATGTGCATGCATCAGGGTGGGATTGTCTAATGAGGAGGTCAAGTGAGCGAGCAGCCATAACCTGGCCGGACGGGAGAGCAGGTCGGACGGGAGAGTGGGTCGGACGTGGGAGAGGTTGAGCGGACGAGAGGAGGGGGCGGGTAGAGTCGAGGGGTAGATTGTTGAAGGCGACATAGAGAGTTAGGTAGAAGGCGGGAGGTGTGCGTGTACGGGGGAGGGACTGGGGCGAGTGACGACGTACCTTTGTAGATGTCCTCGTCGACCGTTTCCTTCCCTCTTCTGTGCTCCTCCGGGGACGGCACAGGGACCACACGCGGACGATGAGGCGTACAATGAGACAGGAAGCTAGATGTGGGATGCAGACTCGCGCGCGCGTCGTCTGAGGGAGCGCGACTCGGGCGGGCATCAGGGACTCGTGGTCGAGGGATGCGGGAGATGGCCGACGCAGGGACCACACGAGAAGGGACGCAGGAGCCAGGTAGAGGACCCGCAAGTGTGTCGTCCGAGCGCGCACGAGTCGGGCGCACACAAGGTATTCGCGGACGAGGGATCGAGGAGGAGGACGGCACTAGGATCCGTCATGGAAAAGAGGTAGGCGTAGAGGGACGTGGGATGCTGTAGGCAGGCTCGCACGCTCGTTGCCTCAGCGGGCAAGAGTAGGCAGGGCACAGGCGTGTCGCGGGTGGAGTGACGAGGGATCGAGAGAAGATCGGCGGACGGACCACAAGGAGAGGAGGAAGCTGGCGATGAGGGATGATGTAGGGTGGAGGCGGACTCGCGCGCACGTCGTGTGGGTGGGCACTGTCGTCAGCAAGAGTTGGCGCGCATCGGGCAGAAAGCTCTTGTGGGCCAGCAGACACGGAATCGTGGGCGTGGGATAGAGGGCGCGTGTCGTCAGCAGGGGTGTGCGGGCAGCTGGGTCTCATCCTCCTCGTCCACACTCGAACGGCCGTGATGCTTTGCGTGTCGTCAGGCAGCGTAGGCTCCGGGGGTGCAGACGGCAGTGAATGTGGGCGTAGGTGTGGACGAGGACAGGGGTCGCCGTCAGTGGAGGGACAGTGCGTGGCGGCGGTGCGTGAGGTCGAAGGACGGGACGTCGGCCTTGAGACAGTGAAGCGGCGCGGTCCAAGGTGCGTAGGGTTCAAGGCTGTTGAGAGGAGAGAGGACGCATGTGCATGAGTTTGAGGGGATGCGTGCGTGCGGCGGAAATGTTAAGGGAGGGGCAAGAAGAAACACGAGAGGAGGCACATACCCTCGTAACAATCAGCCCTCCCTTTCCCGTCTTGTCTCTCCGCCGCCAGCTTGCCCTTGCCCTCCTTGTTGACACGTTCGAGCGCATGCAGCGCATCTGAGCAGAACACAGGGTGCATGCCCCCGCGCGCGCAGCGGCGCCTCGACCAAGTCCCCCAGCGCGTGCGCGTCGGTTTCCGCAGTCGGCTCGGGCTCGGACGCGGGCGCGAACACGAGCACCGGCACGCTCAGGCGGCGAGGGTCGGGCGTCACGCGTGCATGGTGGTCGGGGTCGGATGCCTCGGATCTGAGCGCGCGCGCGAGCGTCGGCTTCGAGGCGGACAGCGCACGCGCGGGTGGGCTCCGGCCTGATGCCCCCTGCATACCTGCGGCCCTTCGTATTTATCTGTCGTTTCCCCCGCTGTCGTTCTGCGATGTTTTTTTTTTCGAGTCGCTGGTCCCCGCTGTGGTATCTTTATCGCTGTATGTTTGCTTTGGATTCGAGCTGCACTGCTCACATGTTTGAGACCACTAGTCGGTCTTGAATCAGACGTCTGCTGCGCGGTTCTGTGCTCTATATCCCTTTGATACTTGGGCATAATTTGATTTCAGACCAGCTGCCACGGTCTCAGAACCGACATGCTGAAATGTCTGCAACATATCCGAACATCTGCCAGGCGCGCTCACATACTATACATGATTGAGAGAACGGAATGTTGGTTTGGAGTCCATCGCGAAGTACGTGTAAGTAGCGATATCGACGGGAGAGAAACATGAAGCTGAACTATGCACAAGGAAAATAGAGGAGAAAGAGCAGTCTTCCTGCCCTCCAGAAGAATCTCCCACCCAATTACCATCGGGTATCCGAGCATCATCCTTCACCCTAACCCTCAATTAGTTCTCAGCGTCGATGAGCGACAGTACGAGCGGCATCGTCGGCATGTTCGTCCCTGGCAGTCTGGGCGTCGAGATGGTTCTGATGTTCTAGACGACGTACTTGCTCGACGGTGCGAACTTAACCAGCGGCAGGAGCATGGCCAGCACGACCTCTGACGAAGCGTGATGGAAAACATGGAAAACGTGAGATGAGCAATATTGACGCGGTGGAGGAGCGGAAGGTGGACATTTCGAGCTCAGAGAATTTGAACCCGCTGGAAGTGGAGAAATGCGAGTCAGTGACGGGGCCTTGGATTGACAGGGTCAACGATAAGGCTCACATGCAGGCGCGCGCACCTCCCACGAACGTCATCCTAGACCAAATCCGAACCAGGATCAGCACACCACACCAAATTTACGTTCATCAACGCCACCAAACCAAGACATAGCCCTAAAACGAAACCACAACGAAAGAGCATCACGCACATGTTAGAATACACCCCGGGCACGCGCGCGTCCGACCCGCTAGGCGGGAGCGGCTCGAGCCAGCGCTCGGGGCGCCAAGTCGTGGCCTCGGGCCCCCAGATGGCCGGGTTGCGGTTGACACCGATGATGTTGCATATCACGTCTGTGTCGCGTGGGATGAAGACCTCCAAGATAGGCGGCCCATTATCACCTGTAATGAGTGTGCCGAGCGGGAGCATCACGTCTTTACGCGCGCTGGAGAGGAATACTGCTGGTTAGTGAACGATAATGGGAGGTATAGAGTGAAGGGAGGGTGTTCTTCGTTTAAAGACTCGCGTGTGCGTGACGAAGCCCACGGGAGGATACCTGTTCCAGTGGTTCTCAATTAGAGACACGGACAATCAAGGACTTGGCCTAGCGACGGAGAGGTACGCGCACCCGGAGCGACTCGCGGCACACCGCGTCCAAGTACGGCAACGCCTACAGCTGGCTGTAGTCCATCTCGCCAATAGGGCCTCTGCTCTCCTCACGCGCACGCGTCAGTTCGGCACGGAGCTTGTCCTGCACATCGGTATTCTGAGAGAGTAGGTAGAGAATGCGTGAAAGCGCGGCCGAGGTCGTGTCCATTGCGGCAATTATGAGCGTGCTACGTCGAGGGCGGCAATAAAGTCAGCATGGCGCGATCAAGGCAGAAAGACAAGTCCTTGCCTCATTTGCGCCAGGATCTCAGATTCAGGCAGGCGGACGTCCTCCGAGGCAGACATGTTGGCTTGCACTGTGAACGGTACCCTAGAGCAATTCCAAAGAAAATGTGTGGGATGTCAGTGATGAACATTCCCCGTTCGTCCACGAGCTCATCCACTCATACATCACGCTCATGATGTCCTTGCCCTCACCGACATCCTGACTGACCTCTGCATCGCCCTTCTGCAACGCTCCTTCCTCTCGAGGATCTCGCGCGAAGTGTGATCCATGATGTCTACAATATCGACGAGGGCACGCACAGGCTTCGAAGGTAGAGCGCGCACGGCTTTCTCCCAGAAGCTTGCGGACCCAAGATTCGAAACCCAGGGGAGAAGTTGACGCGGGACGATTGTCGCAAAGAGCGCAGGCCTGCCGTGTCGTAGTCAGTGGGTACATATACGGTCGTATCAGCAAGCTGGGTACAGGAGCGCGAACATACATCATAGCTTTGGCAGCTTTCCCATATTCGTTCGCGCCTTCTTCGCCTATATTATCGAACGAGTACCCAAGCGCGCCTTGGCCGATGAGCTTGAGCGTAATACGTGACATCCATACCATGACATCCACCTCCTGCTTTCCTCCCGCCGCCACGATCTTGCTCGTCAGCGCCCGTCGGAACTAGGCATGTACCCAGCATGAACCATATTTCAACAATCGGAACTCATAACTGTGAGTCATCGCGCTCGGGGTCACCTAGCGACGGCAACGGCGAGTCAGTGGAGGAGGGGTCGTGCGAGGGCGAGGAGCCGCTCTCCTGCATGGACGCCGAGTCGGGGCGCGGGGGCAAGATGAACTTGCTGAGCGCGGCCGCAAAGGCAGGGGATGTTGCAGCTCAAGAACGGGTTCAGGACGCGTGTCCTGGGCCCGTACACGTCGGCGGCGGAGTCGGGCAGGCAAGGCCGTCCTTGATGCGCTCCGCGAGGGAGATGCGCATGCGGAAGGCCTCGGCGACGCGGGAGAGGAGTGCAGGGTAGACGATGGGGGTGCGTCAGCCGCCGCGTCTCCTCCTCGCCGATCTTCTGCGTCGCGCGGAGTTTCTCCGTCCTGTACCGCTCATACAGCAGCCAAGGGTGGAGGGGGGCGTGACACCGGGGGAAGGGAAGGCCGACCAGTGCGTGAGGATGCGGATACGGATGCGGCAGCGGCGGCCTGGTCGAGGAGGGCAGCGCGTATGTGAGCGGTGCTCGCCGCGGACATGGATTTGGAGCGGTCCTGCGGCGTGCGGTCGCGGTCGCGGCGGTTCGCGCTGGGCCTGGTGCGCAAGAACTCGGTGTAGCAGCGTGAGGAGGTGGAGGAGGCGGAGGCGGCGGTGGTGGTGGTGGTGACGGCGGATGAGGCGTCGGAGGCAGAGGTGTTGACGAAGGTGGAGGAGGCGGAGGACGTGCCGGGATGGTGGGTGGTGTCGAGCTGTAGCGAGCAGGTGAGTGCGACGTCGAGTGGAAGATGTGGGTGAGTCGAGCGGGGGTCCGGGCTACGCATACGATGCGCGAGGCGATGTGGACGGTGCGGGCGAGCCTGCCAGTAGACCAGCGAGCCAGTGCGCATGAGATCGTGCAAGGAGAGCGGGGAGGGTAGCACAGCGAGCGATCGGGTCGAGAGGGTCGGACGGGGGAGCGAGTCGGACGGGAGAGCGGGTCGAACGAGAGAGCGGGGCGGACGGGAGAGCGGGTCGGAAGTGGGTGAGGTTGAGCAGACGAGAGGAGGGGCGGGTAGAGTCGAGGGATAGGCCGCTGAGGGCGACGCGGAGAGGACGTCGAGGGCGAGAGGTGTGCGTGTACGGGGGAGGAACTGGGGCGAGTGACGACGTACCTATGGTTAAGTCCTCGTCGTCCGTTTCCTCCCTCTTCTGTGCTCCTTCTCGTCCTCCTCCTCGTTGTCGTGCTTTTCCGCCTCGTCGAGCAGCGTTGATTCGTGGGTGTTGGTGGAATGGGACATAGGCCGCCGCTGCCGTGGAGACCGTGGATTGTGTCGAATGAGACAGCGGTGGGAGCAGGCAACTGGCCAAAGGGGGCGCGTGTGCAAGGGGCCGAGGGAACGAGTAGCTGAGGTAGATGAGCGGTCGTGGCATCGAACGAGCCGAGCGGGAGCGCACGAGGGAGCCAAGGGAGGGAGGGATATACTGGACGAGAGCGGGAGGGACGGATGTGCAGGTCGACGCAAAGAAAGACGACGTACCCCGTTTGTGCCCTCTCTGTTCCCCCTTGTCTTTCCGCCGCCGCCGCTGTTCCTCAGCGTCATCTTCCTCAGCGTCGTTGTCGTTGTCATCGTCATCTTGGTCGCCTTCGTTGTCGTCGTCGTTGACGCTCGGACATTTGCGATGATTGGCGTGCTATCGGGCGGCGTGGGCGTAGGGGCGTTGGTGGAGCGGGACGCCACCGCTGTGGAAACCGTGGAACGCACCGAACGAGACAGTGATTGGCGCAGGCGTGGGGTCGAAGGGATGCGTGTGCACGACGCCGAGGGAACGAGTGAGGGGTTGAGGCAGACAAGCAGGAGCTGGAGAGTCACGAGCTTAATTAAGTGGTCGCGTGCGCGCGTCGCGTAGTTGAGTCCTTCGCACCCGTCTCCAACTCAAGTCTGTCCGCGCGCAAACCTCAACCGTCGTCCCCTCGCCCTCGCCTCGACACCATGCACACCCACCACCCACTTCCTTCGCCTTCGTCCTCCCATCCTCTTGGCCCCATGCACACGCGTCCACTCGGCCACAACAACCCCTTCGACTGCTCCCTCACGCGCCCCTGCCGCCGCCGCACCCGTGCTTTGCCCTTGCGCACAGCGTGTCGCAATCGTCACGCTACCCGTGCCTCAGCGCGTCGACGGCGATGGTGAGGAGCGTTGTTAATGAGAAGAGGAGGTGCGAAGAGGAATGCCATAAAAAAGGTCCGTATCACTTACTTTTGCTAGCCCTCCCCCAGCCCTAGTCCTGCCCCTCCCTGCCCGGCCCTGCCTGTCCTGCGCACCTGCGCACACCCGGAAGCGGCTCCTCACGCCGCATCTCTTCCCTTGCTCTCTCCTAGGAGGCGAGGGCACGACCACGCTCCCCGGTACCCTACCGCCCGACGCCTTCTTCTCCAAACACGCCCACTCGACGCTGCGCACCGCCGCACACGCATCGCACGAGCGCACCCTGTCCTCTGCCTCCGGCTACGCGCACCACCATGTGGCCGGCGCTGCCAGAAGCACCACCTCGCCCGCGAAGCAGCGCTACGTCACGGACGCGCATGGCCTCGAGATCGTCAAAAAGATCCGGCAGGGCGAGGTCGAGCTGCGCGATCGCACCATCGTCCTGTGCGGCATCAAAGCCAACGTCCGTCCAGCTCGCTTTGCGTTGCATGTTTTGTGTTGTCACATTCGCGATCGCTCAGTGTCGAGCTGACCCTGTGCTTGATATGCTTTGTCCAGGAACATTGCTGCAGAGTAGTAAGTGTGTACCAAAGAAGATATCAACGGTGAAAAAGAAGGGTATCAACGAGTGAACTAGGCGGATGTGTCAAAAACCGGTGGGGAAGGAAGCGGAAGGCAATGAAAGGCTGGATGGCACGTGTGCCTTGTCACAATTAAGTAGCATAGTGGAACATGCGCCGATGGTCGCACATTGAATAGAGGAGCATAAGAGGGCAGGATCATAGATGGTGGCTGAAAAAGATATAAATATATAAACAAATGATGAGGTTTTTATGGACGACGCGCGCCGTGATGGAGTGCTGTGATAGATGAAATGCATTGGGAAGATGATTGAATGGTAGATGGCGTGGTGTCAATCACACAAGACGAGAGAAATCAGACAGTTAAACATGAAGTCGAGAACTAACCGCAGCTGCATCGAACACATTCAATGCCCACATAAACCAAGTATCAAAGCATACCCTCAGCGACAACGACGCGTCCTGTGGCCAACGCGCTCCTCGTCCGACTGAGCTTCTTTGTCTGCGGGAGAGACGCTCGTGCTTTGACGGCTTTGCAATCACGGCGGCGTATCGTAAGCGTTGCCACGAGCTGTGGCACGGTGTACACAGTCAGTGCGTCTGGCGCGACCGATATCGATCATGCACAAGAGGGAATGGGAGCATGGCGTCGTGGCATGGGCGGTGGCAAGGACACAATGCTGAAAGGAGAAGATATGGCAACAGATGCTTCGGGAGGAGGAGGCGACGATATTGTAGGAGGCGGCGGAAGGACTGCGGGGGAGTGAATAAGAGCTGAGATACCCGTCGGGAGCAATGACTCCATCCGGTGACTGGGAGCGATATCCATCGAAAGGTCTTCAACAACACCCACAGAATTCGAAGTCCTCGGTCGATCAGGCATGTCCACAGCCCTGTCGTCCAATAAAACGGGGCTACATCCTTGGTCCACCAGCCGCTGCCAGAGTCGAGCGACGAGCAATTCCTCATGTGCGTTCATTATTAACAAGCCGTCGTCTTTGGCTCCCATGCTCTTCATCTCCACATCTGTATTCTGCTCGCTGGACCCGTTGAGCTCTCTGGCACGCTTCATCCGACAGACGATGCTACGATGGACGGCAGCAGTGAACATTAGCTCGGCAGTGACGCACTTTCCGCGCTTGAGCCGTTTCTGGCTGTGCACAACTCCGGTCATGCTCGACTGGCTGGCGCTGCGTTGGCGTATGACACCAGGAAGAGGCAGAGCTTTGCGGCGCGGTGCGAGGGAGTGGGACGGTGGCGTCTGGCATCGTTGCCTGCGCGCGTCGAGCGGGAGCGCCCGTTTCGGTCGCGATAAAGAATCATAGTCTAGCGGTAGAGCAGACGAGATGGAAGGATCGGAGTGGCTATTGGTAGGGAAAGGAATGATATTGGTGCTAGGTTCGCAAGGGGGGTGCTCACATGCGCTGGAGAGTGCGACGGTAGGCGACGCCTTGCTATTTCAAAACGAGAGGCTGGATGGGAGGCCAGACGCGTTGAGCGAAGCATTAGTGTTCTCGACAAGAGCGGATCGCGACGCGAAGAGCGACTTGTGGTAATTGCAGAAGATGTATTGATGAATGTTCGTTGCGAGTGACGCCCGGCGTGGCTTGCTCCAACAAGAGAGAAGAAAAAATGGTGGTGATCTGGTCTTCCGCGATATGCTTCTCCGACATGGTCAGCTCGACGAGGGTATCCTCAAGTGTCCGCTTATCATTCGCCCACGACTCCCACTCCTTGTCAAACGTGCGCTTCGTCTCCGCCATCGCCTCCCGAGACGCCGTCAGCTCCTGCTGGACGATGTGCAAGTTCTCCGACAGAGCGATATAGTCAGACTACAACCCAAGTCAGCCATCAACGCAAATGTCCAGCATCCAACGAAACATACCTTGTGCTTCACGAGCTGAGACTCCGTGGATGACTTGTAGTTATCATAGGTCGCATTCAAGCTCGCTAGCACCACTTCATTCGCCTGGCTGATATCTTGGAACTGCTGCCCATGGCCTCGTGCATTCGCCAGGTCGAGTTCGGCAACCTTCAACGCAGCGCTGCGTTCATGAGTCAGTTAGCACCATAAGCCTCGCATTGGATATTGAAGGGCACAAAACACACCGAAGTTCTACCACCTCAGCCTCGAGGTGCTGCTCCTTGCTCAGATGATCAGTGCCAGAGACCTCTGGCTGCGCGTCATCGTTCGCCAGAGCGCTGGCAGGCCCACACCGCTCGTACATGGCCAACTTCTCCTCGTTGCCCTGGAGCTGGCGTGAAAGTTCTGCGACGCATTCCTCAAGATGCGGTTTGCTCATTTGAGTGCCGATCAACGACTCGTGGGTATGCGATAATTCCTACGCCTATAATTTGGTGCGCACCGATGAGTGAGGACACAGGGAAACGGGACGGGAACCAAGTGATAGCGACACGCACCTGCTAATCGACGCATGGCTGCAGTTATTTGACCTCAATCTCTTTCTTCAGTGTCAGATGCCTAACACTATCGCGTTCCTGGCTAGGTTGGCTCCTAAGATCCTGGCTGAAGCAACGAAATCAGATGGTAGTCGGCGCGGTCGAGATCTGGACCAGCGTCTGCGCTGGTTTTGCAACCGATCGTCCCGTAGAAGAAGAGGATGTGGCTGATGGCCTGTCGAGAAGTCTCTGGCTTGCAGGCTAGCAGAGGATGTCGACATTGGCACGGACAGGGTGTGGACGAGGGATCGCGGAGACGGAAGAGGTACTGAGAGACGAGCATAGACCGAAGAGTTGGATTGAGAGCTGTTCATTACGATCGAGGTAGAGTGGTGCTCCTTCCACTTCGGGCGAAAAATTTCGCCCACAAATCGTGTGGGTGAACGGGCCTGAGTTCAAAATATAAATCTAAATACAACAAGAAAAATAATACAGGCTGTAGCTACAGAGGAGCACCTAAGAAAGTAGCTTCGAGGGAGGTGTATATGCACGCAAAGTACATGGAACGAGTCGCGCGGACTACATGCATATGGTATTGGCCGACAAATAGAAGATACAAGGGGAGAATGAGGCTGCGAGCCTGGGCATGTCGCGCGACTGTACTCTCGAGACTGCTGGAACAGTAATAGCGCGTGTTCTGCTGCCATCGTACACTCGACTAGCTCGCTTGAGGCCCTCTAGTGTCATGTGTCCGACAACGTTCTGCCGAGAAGGCTGTTCGTGATGTCAAATGTCAGCATCAAGAGCACGAGAGAGGAGGAGAGGGAGAGGAGGAAAGAAGGAAATGAGGCCGGCGAAGGCGGCGGCCGCGTGCTGTCTGCGGCCAGCAGGCTCCCCACCAAGCCCAAATTCACCTTCGGCGAATTTGGGCTGTGGGGAGCCTGGCTGCCGCAGACAGCACGCGGCCGTTTCTGCAACATGACTTGTCCACCGGCACTTTTACGCCGCGTGGAGCGACTGGGCGCCCCGGACAGCGCGCCGCCAATTCTCGTCCTGCTTTGTCCTGCAAACAAGTGTCGACATTGAGCTGATCCGGCATTGTTTCAAGCGAGTCGTGGGTGGATGGAGAAGTGGATGGTCCACAGGGCTAAGCATGGTGGAAGACTGGAAAGGCGAAGAGCATCAGCGCGGAGGTGTTGGAGCGCGCGAGAGGCGAATTTGGGCTTCTTGTCGTGGTGCAACAGGTGGCGGTCGAGCGCACTGGGTGGCGGGAGTGCGTGGCATCGAGGGCGGGAGTGCGAACAGTCGAGGGTACGCAAGTCGAGGGAGGGGCGGGCGGATGGGAGGAGTAGTCGGTCCACACATACGAGGAGGAACCAAGGGGCTGATAAGACGAGTGTGTGGGGGTTCGAGGTAGGGATGTTGAGGGAGGGGACAATAACAGGAGGTACGCACCGTCGTACCGCTCTGCCTGATGGACGAGCGTGTGTCCGTCACCATCGTCCCGTCGCTACACCCTCGTCTCTCGACAACCGCTGTCCCTCCTCTGCCTCTATCACCATCGGCTCCTTGTTCTTCTCTTCAGCGTGCTCAACCTCACGTGATAAGATAATCGCTTTGCTCCACGCGCCGTGAGACAGGATGGGCGCAGAGGAGTCGTTTAAAGAGGATGGCGCTGACGCGGATGTCATGGATGTGGATGAGAAAAGAGACAGCAGTGGAGGTGGCAGAGGGTGCGGAGAGAGCATGGAGCAGGTGCCTCGAGCATTGCAGCTGCAAACTGTAAGAAAAAATGCTATCAGCAGTGCACACTTTCTCTGAGCATCTGTTGTCTGCTGGCGTCGTCGAGAGCACGCAGAGGAAAGGTTCAGAAGAAGAAAAAGCTCACTAATGAAGTCTAAAATGTCCTGAGAGAGCAAGGAGACCTTGGCTGAGGAAGCGTGTTGCGCTCGATGTTCAAAGGTGCGGGGAGGGTCGACGCGACGCGACGTGGCGGTGTGCTTGATCACGAGACGTTGGAGGGCACTGTGTGCCGACACAGTCGGACTGTGTGCCGACACAGTTGGACTGTGTGCCGACACAGTCGGACTGTATGGCGCGACAATCAACGGACTGTGTGCGGCACGGCCGGACTGTGTGGCGCAGATTCACCGCCAAATCTCGGACTGTCACCGAGAATCCGGACTGTGTGGCGCTAAACTAGCGCCAAAATCCGGACTGTGTGCGGTCTCGGCTGGACTGTGTGGCGCAACAGAGAGACTGTGCATGGTGTGACAACAGTGTGACTGTGCGCCCGCAATCTTCCGACTATGTGCCGCCCTTTCCCGATGCTAACTAAACTGTGTCTCCGGGTTGCAGAATACCCTCAACATCACAAACAATTACATATCTCTGGATCCCCTCATCCAAATGCTAAAATTAGGGTATGATTTGAAAGGTAGTGTATGTAGGGGCATTTTGTTAGTTCTGCAATGGAAATAAAAGGACAATTGTGGACTGGAGACTCGGTTTTTTGAGGTTTTCTTTCAATTCTGTATTTTGTCTGTAACATCTTCAGTACTCCATGTCTACTAATGAAAATATTAGGGTACCATGACAAATACATTTTAAGCCTATTGAATCAGACAGAATTGTGTGCAACTTCGGATTTGGTTCCCAAAACCCAGACTGTGCTTCACATAGTCTGGTTTTAGGGGGTAGACTGTTTAAATCCATATCTATTGAACCCCTGATTCAATCTCACTGCTTCTGGGCCTCAAAGTTGAAGCAGGGTATGACGATTACAGAAAATATTTTTTTGTATTTATAGTTGCATTTAATTGGCAACACAGTGGTTTTGGATATTGGTGGACTCAAAAGTGTTGGTAATACTACTAGGCAGCACTGCTGCCCTCTGCCTTGCACTGGTCCATGCAGTGACCCGGGCAGCACTGCTGCCCTCTTCTTCTGCTGGTCTATGTGTAGCATATGACATGCCCTTATCACAAAAACCCTCACCTATGCTCACCTACGGCCTCTTATAACCTAAAATTAGGTTATGATTTGAAAGGTAGTGTATGTAGGAGCATTTTATTAGTTTTGCAATGGAAATCCAAGGACAATTGTGGACTGGAGACTCGGTTTTTTGAGGTTTTCTTTCAATTCTGTATTTTGCCTGTAACATCTTTAGTACTCTATGTCTACTAATGAAAATATCAGGGTACCATGACAAATACATTTTAAGACTATTGAATCAGACAGAATTGTGTGCAACTTCGGATTTGGTTCCCAAAACCCAGACTGTGCTTCACACAGTCTGGTTTTAGGGGGTAGACTGTTTAAATCTATATCTATTGAACCCCTGATTCAATCTCACTGCTTCTGGGCCTCAAAGTTGAAGCAGGGTATGAAGATTACAGAAAGGATTTTGTCATATTTATATTTACATTTAATTGGCAACACAGTAGTTTCGGATATCGGTGGACTCAAAAGTGTCGGTAATACTACTAGGTGTCTATGACGACTGCACGACGTCTAAGACGTCACATCTCATCTAGGACGCAGGCAGGATGTCTGTGACGACTGCCTGACGTCTCAGACGTTGCGTCTCGTCTCAGACGACTGCTAGTCGTCAGGGACGTCCTCATGTCACTAGCACCGGCTGCATGACGTCTGAGACGTCGCGTCTTGTCTAGGACGCAAGCAGGACGTCTGTGACGACTGCCTGACATCTCAGACATCGCGTCTCGTCTCAGACGACTGCTGAGACATTGCGTCTCGTCTAGGACGCAGGCAGGATGTCTGCGACAACTACACGACGTCTGAGACATCGCGTCTCGTCTAGGATGCAGGCAGGACGTCTGTGACGACTGCCTGACGTCTCAGACATCGCATCTCGTCTCAGACGATGGCTAGTCGTCAGGGACGTCCTCATGTCACCAGCATTGGCTGCACGGTGTTCTAGATGTTGCATCTCGTCTCAGACGACTGCTAGTCATTAGGGACCTCCTCATGTCACTAGCACTGGCTGTACTCTCTCACCTAGCCTCTCACCTGGCCTCTCACCTGGCCTCTCACCTGCCTCCTCACCTGCCTCCTCACCTGGCCTCTCACCTGCCTCCTCACCTGCCCACCATCTTGGATTTTTTTCGTCTTGCCTACCATCCGCCTACCACCCCTTATAACCGATACTTCGAAGCCTAGTTCTGTGAAAGACATGTCTTGAGCGAAAACCGCAACAAAGGGCGTGCGCACAGTCGAATGAAAGTTATGCACAGCGGAGAACGCCTAATTTTGCTGAACGTGACCGCGATGATCACGCATCGGGCCAGAAGCGGTTCTTCATCCAATCCATCCTTCCCCTGGTCGTGTCGATTAATATCAGACGTCCACCATCGTTCACCACCATTCTCGACTTCGGATACCTCTTAAATCTGTGCAACTCCTCGCAATTTTTTAGTGCTGGCTGCCTTTGATTCAATGTTACCCAGGACCTACGTGTACAAGCAGGTTGATGGTCTCGATATTTCTTTCGATCTTTACTTGCCGATTCTGCCCTCGAAACCAAAGCATGAATTTGTACAGATCCCACAAATCAGCCATCAAACTGTCCTTCACGACGTTCCCGCAGTAGTATACTTCTATGGAGGTGGAATGACCGTCGGAACACGGAAGAGCTGGTTTCCAATTTGGCTCCACCGTGCGTCCTAGTCTACTGCCGCGGATTGCCGTTGAGGGTGATTCTGATGGCTGCTGTGTATGCGACGAAAGTGCGTCTGGCTTCGGCCGGTGTCGCTTTCATATCTGCTGACTACAGGCTCATGCCCCCCTCGAACGGACATGACATCGTCTCTGATATCGTCGCCCTGTTCGAATTTCTCCGAACTTCGCTCAACCCACGGCTTCAGGACGAAACTTTGTTGCTTCGAATAGACCCCACTCGTATTGCAGTTGCCGGATCAAGTGCTGGAGGGCTATGCGCGTACTTGGCCGCTGCTCACGCAGTTCCCAAACCCACAGCCGTTCTTTCATTGTACGGTCTAGGGGGGTCGTTCATGGTGCGTCATTGGACTTCGAGCCATTTTCACAAACTTCATTGTCTTCTCAACGCACTAGACGCCACATTACCTCACACCCAAACTCACACCTTTCTTCCGTAATCGCGAACTCCTCGACGTTCATGCCAACATGTTTTCTCCATTTATATAACCTGACAGCGCATCCCTCGATCCCTCCGCTGGCTCGGAACTCGCGTATCACCCACCGGACGCTGCGACCCCAGGATACCCCGCAAATTCTCGGATGCTGCTCGGCTGGCTGTACCTCCAACAGGGCACGTTCCTCGACTACTGGACGGGCGCGCACGAGTCTTCTCTTAGCGTGACGCTTAGATCTGCCATAGAGTACACAGACATCCTCACGGCATCTGTGCCGCCAGAGCTGCGACCGGTCCGTGCAACGCAGACGACGCGCAAGGGGACGTGGACGATGTGGGCAAGTGGCCGTGGTATCGAGCGGGTCGCGCACAAGAGTGAGCGTGCGAGTGAGCTAGTGAGCATGCGAGTGAGCTAGCGAGCGAGTCGAGAGCAAAAGCGGATCAGAGGGGGGGCGGACGAGTAGGTATAGCGTCGGGCTAGGGTGTTCAGGGAGGCGGGCAGGCAGGTCGAATACAAGAGGTACGGGTGCGAGGGAAGGACTTCAGTGAGAGACGATGACGTACCTTCATCCCTCATGGATAGCCTCGTCATTCGTGCCCATTCCCTTCTCAGCTCGTCTCTCCGCCGCACGACTTCCTCGTCTTCTGCCGCCAGCTGGGTCTCATCCTCCTCGTCCACACTCGAACGGCCGTGATGCTTTGCGTGTCATCAGGCAGCGTAGGCTCCGGGGGTGCAGACGGCAGTGAATGTGGGCGTAGGTGTGGACGAGGACAGGGGTCGCCGTCAGTGGAGGGACAGTGCGTGGCGGCGGTGCGTGAGGTCGAAGGACGGGACGTCGGCCTTGAGACAGTGAAGCGGCGCGGTCCAAGGTGCGTAGAGTTCAAGGCTGTTGAGAGGAGAGAGGACGCGTGTGCATGAGTTCGAGGGGATGCGTGCGTGCGGCGGAAATGTTAAGGGAGGGGCAAGAAGAAACACGAGAGGAGGGACATACCCTCGTAACAATCAGCCCTCCCTTTCCCGTCTTGTCTCTCCGCCGCCAGCTTGCCCTTGCCCTCCTTGTTGACACGTTCGAGCGCATGTAGCGCGTCTGAGCAGAGCGCAGGGTGCATCTTGAGTCGTCGCGCTCGGGTTCACCTAGCGACGGTAGCGGCGAGTCGGTGGAGGAGGGGTCGTGCGAGGGTGAGAAGCCGCTCTCCTGCATGGACGCCGAGTCGGGGTGCAGGGGCAGGATGAACTTGCTGAGCGCGTGCGCAAAGGCAAGGCATGTCGCCGCTCAAGAACGCGCACGCGGAAGGCCTCGGCGACGCGGGAGAGGAGTGCAGGGTAGACGATGGGGGCGCGTCAGCCGCCGCGTCTCCTCCTTGCCAATCTTCTGCGTCGCACGTCGTGCGAGAAGCTCCCCGTCCTATACCGCTCATACAGCAGCCAAGGGTGGAGGGGGGCGTGACGGGTTGCTGAAGGATAACAGTGGAGAAGATCGGGATCATCGTATGTATGGATGCCTGACTTTCATGCAGAGCGTGGCTTGCTGCCGGACGTGCGGTTTAAGGTAACCAAGATGATAGATACAAGAGCATACGATAACAAGGACAGAGTAACGTACAAAGCGACATGCGAGAGCGAGCGAGACGGTCAGAACGAGTCAAAGCACAATAAATATACACGAGAGGCGAAGAATCGACAACGACTACTAGCGTCATCAAGAGAAGGCCGAGGGAGTGTGTGGATTGTGATCAAACGAAAGACGCGGAGAGGATGTGTTTATAGACGAAGGGAAGTGCCGTCCGTGGCTTCGTGCAGGACGACGGTAAACAGTAATTGCGCCCACTACTGCTATTAATTCGTGCTCTTGAAACTCTTGACGCTCTTGGAGCTCTTGAGACTCTTCGAACTCGCGCGCCTCTGCGAAACCAAGCAGTCAGTATCCCATATGTATGAGAGTGATACGGACCGAAAGGAGCTTACAATGACGGTCTTGAAATTCTGGAGCAGTCCCTTGACTGCATGCTTGGTTTCCGGGCCTGTGTCGACACGGGCTTCGGAAAGTAGCTGATGCACATCGACTTCGGAGAGATTGACGGGAAAATCAACCCTTTCAGCATGTGGAAGCCTGCGAGTAGAGGGGCCAGGAGAGGGAGGATCGGAAGGGGCGCGGATGTGGTCCCGAGAAATTTGGATGGGTTCCCACGGAGGGGAAGATCTCGAGATTTGTGGGATGAGCTGGGTCGCAGCGTTGGTGGTATTGTCCGTTATCTGGGAAGACGGCAAGTTATCCACGGAGGTGCGCATCTTGAGATGGAGGGAGATGGCCTCGAGACTATCAGATAAACCTGATATCTGCTTTTGAATCGTGTCATACCGCAATTGTGACGTCTGTTCGATGGAGGTGAGTCTCGTCTCGATGGAAGTGAGCCTCGTCTCGACGGAAGTGAGCCTCGTCTCGACGGAAGTGAGCCTCGTCTCGACGGAAGTGAGCCTCGTCTCGATGGAGGTGAATTTCTCATCATGCTGGTCTAGAGTGAGCCTGATACTCTCGATATCGGTCTCGATGGTATTCAATCTGCGTGTCGATTCGTCTCTCAGCTTGTCGATATCCTCCTTAAGCGTCATACGCGCGCGAGTAATGTGTTGAGAGGGGGTATCGTTATCTACTCCGAACGTGTTAGACACTAGGACGTCACATCAGCACACAGTGCAGCGTATGACAGAAAGCGACCATGACTCACCAGAGACCCCGTCCAAAGAGGAATGCGTAGAGGAAGCTGCCTGCGCTACAGAGGGAAGATTGGAGGTAGCCTGAGGAAGCGAGGAGTGAGATCCATATGACCTGAGGGTCGCCATGTTGAGTGCTTTAGATATGAGGATGTCGTCGGATGACGTGGAAGGGGAGAACGACGAGAATGACGAGAAAGAAAGGGAGAGGAGGGTAGAGGGGGAGATACGGACGCGATAGGTAGGAGACTTATAAAGGACGAGTTTGCGTTGTTTATCCATATCGGACATATCGATGGGATGGCGAAGGGGAGGATGGCGGCAGGGCGTTGGTTGGTTGCTCTTTCAAACAACTGACTCTAGCCTCGTGCTTACCAAGCGGAATAGGCCAAGCGGACATTCAAAAGCCACGGCGCGTTTTCGTCGGAGTCGTTACGGCCGGGCAAGCCGAGCTGGCTCTATACCGCCTGGCACTGCGTGCACCGCAAGGTTCTTCCCGGGATAAACCGTGGATAAAACCCTAGATATAGATAAAGTTTTTGTTTGGGTTTATCCGAGGAAACTACCAAAACACAAACTTAAGGTCTTTTTAATATTTTATTATGAGATATGAATAAATATCAGATAAACCTTAAGTTTTTTGTTTCGGTGGAAAACCCGGAACAAAAACTTTATCTATATCCAGAGTTTTATCCACGGTTTATCCCGGGAAAAATCCTGCGGTGCACGCAGTGTGGGCTCACTGGTCGCGGTTTTGGCGGGGCGCGCCAAATGTGAGTTCGACTTAGCCAAATTTCGTGCAATCTTCAGCCACCACTACTATACCTTGCCTCCACACTCATTACTTCTCTTAGCAAATAAATATGTATGTGGATATGTTAACAAATAAATTGTTTATCTATATTATTCTGCCTCCAAATGTTCCTGAAAATTAGAACTTGCAACAGGGCACTCTGTTGCACCTCACAAAGATGCTGAAGGCCGAGGCAGAGCAATCTGGGCAACCAAAGAGTACTAGGATGATGGTGCCATTGTAGGGTACTGTCCCCATAGTACAATACTATGCTGTGGGTTAGAGGGCAAAGAATGCAGGGGGCCAAATGATGACAAGGAATAAGAATAAAAGGGGGATTGGGTCTAGTTCAGTACATAGGGGGATCAATTCGTCATATCTCCAGGGTGAGAAGGCAGCGCCCGAGCTTCGTGAAAGGTTTGCGGATCGATTGCTATCAGCCTTCACCAAGAAGGAGCTCAGCATCGATAACTGGGACCCGCTCTCCGAACACTCCCAGGACCTGAAGGTCAGCCAGCGCTAACGTCCTTCCATTTCATTGCCCAATCTTTTCTTTTTTGCTCCCCCACTAGCTGATCCTAGGCCCTGGCGCAAAAAGGCCTGTTCACATCATCCTGACAGAGATGACCCCGCGCGAGGCAGCCACGTTTGCCGCAGGAGAGTTCGCCTCCGTGAGTCCCACCCCGACCCAAAAATACTGACAAATCCTCAAGCCTTGCCAGATCGCACTGCAAGCTCAATCGCACTAGTGCCGTCTTTATCCCCCCGCATGTCCTCAAACCCGTACATTCTCTCACCATCGGCAGATTTACTGATCGATTGATTTCTGTTTCGAATCTTTCAGCCAAAACCCACGACTATCTAAAGTGCTTGCCTACTCGCAGCCCCCGGCGCGGATCGTCACCAGCCCCCGTCAAAGTTCCCGAAAGACCGAAAGACCGATCCCGCGAAGCCACGCCTCTTTCATCTTTACTGCGCCCGCAGAAGAAGCGCCGGCACTCTTCTTCAAGCCCTCCGCCGCCAATCCGTCAACCCAAGCCCTCAACCTCAACTTTGACTTCGCCTTCACAGGCCACAAGATCAGCACAAGACCAAGACGCCGGGAAAGGGAAATGCAAGGCAAAGCCACTTGCGAGTGAACCGACCCAATCTGAGCTGCTCACGCGTGAAGAGATCCGGGTTCTACGTCAAGAGCTCTCCAAGGCGTGCGGCATGAACATCACAAGCCAGGGCAGCAGCTTCGGCCTCGGCGGGAGCACGAGCGCTCTGCAAAGCCATAAGCACCCGTTGCTCTTCCTGTCCTTTTGCTTCCTTCCATCGATCAATCGATTGATCGCTGAGCCTGGTGGTGTCTAGGCTCGGTCATGCCCGCGCAGACGGCTAGGAGGGGCGCATCCCTTGCGAACCCAAACAAGAAAGCAAGATGGTACCAGGCTGTTGAGTTTGCGAGCGACAGCAGAGAAGAATAGGCCTTTCTCCTAAGCTCCAGCGCATGGAGGATTTGTATCTCTTGAGCCGGCCGTAAGTTGGTGGTTCTGTGCTTTGTTGGAATCCTACTGATCGCAAGGTTGGTGATAGTGTATTGCCGTCGTTATAGCCGTAGCACTTGTGTGTGTACTGAGTTTAGTTTTAGCTATGTATGGCGAGCAGGTGTGTGCTCTGCTTTTTTCTGTAGCCCAATGGAAGAGTTTGCGGAATGTATAACATATGCATGGAGGGAGATACGAGTATATCTCCTCGGCGGGAGGCATATGTAATGTCGTATCAACAATTGCTGCTCAAGGTTGGTCCGTACCTTGCTTTGCAGCACGCTGACCTGGACATTGTTGGCAAATTCGTGATCAGATGGTCAGCCAGTCAGTTGTTGATATGGAACATGCCATCTTCTAGCTCGCCGATGTCGCATGATAGGCGGCATTCAATATACAACTTCAACATTGGGCTATGAATTGCCCATTCAAATTGTATTCCATATGCACCACATTCTCCGAGGGTCCGTCAATACCCACAGTTATCAAGACACGCACTGTAGGATGCATGAGGCAAGAAACAACCCCGACCATTCCTCGAGCGACATACACCATCTTCGGAGCACGCTGATCGGGCCTGGGGGCAGCGCTTGAACGATCCGCAACACATGCCATCCTCCTCATCATCCTGATCACTGTCATCACAGCGGGCATACCACACCACGCCTAGTACGCACAAGTCTCCGCATCGGCAACAACTCGTCGAGTACAGCCCAAGGCCTCGACCGCATGCCAACCGCGTGCACGTTCGCACGTCCATCACTGATTGATATGCAGGATATCCAAGCCTTCCGTGGTTCTTTGAGCCACTTTGATATACAGATCGCAGGCGGTGCTCTTGATCCACGCTGGACATCGAGGGCTTTGGAATAGGATATCGGCAGCTGGAGTCGTAGGGGTTGAGCGGCTGGTGCCAGTGCAATGACCACTTTCTCTCTGAGGTGTGTCCTGCGCTGGAAGATCGTCAAGGCGTGCACCCTGGACCTCATACGGATCGAGCCTGTCTGACGAGAGCCGGCCGCCCTACACAGTCCAGGCCCAATACTGAATGCACCCCAGTAGGCTCCATGGTCAGTCGCCATTACATCTCAACTCCCTTTGAATCAACGTCATATCCCACACTCGACGCAGATTTGCGGATGGTGCAGCCTCCCTGTTGGGCGCTAAGCAAACCGACTACCCACCCTGATAGCTTGAGCATCAGGCATTCCATGCATCCCGCATATTCCGATTGCGCAGCGTCCCAATCTTAACTTACTTTGATCGGCCAGTGGCTCGAGTAGCACTCATTGTCAGCTGACTTGGCGAGCATCAGGGCGTCAAGGGCCCAGACATTGTAAGGCCGGTATGCATCATTATAACATAAGTGGGTCCCATACCAGGACCCCTGAAAATAGGTAGGGAGGCCAGGTGGCCGATCCGGAAAATTTTGGGCCTTTTTGACCCCTTAGGCTGAGTGCGTCCATACAAAATTTGCCCTGTGTGGTGGGCAAGGCCTGTCTGTGCATCCTGCTAATTGTGGTGTCAGGGTGATAGGCCTGAACGGGGTCCGGTCAATTTAAGCTGGCATGGTGTAGTGGCAGGTCGTGCAAGTGTCGTGCAATATGTAGTAAGGCAATTTGTGACGGGTTCATGGGTTCAAATCCCGCACATGTACTTCTTTACTACTTTTTTGTGCTCGTGCCTCAGATCTCTAAGCTGTCAGCTGAAATGGAAATTTATGCTCTCAAAGTGGTGCGCACACATCCAACAAAATTCTGCACACAATGTCGGACAGCAAAGTTATTGACCTCGACACTACTCACTCAGAAGCTCTACACAATGTTCACATTCTCATTCCTTTGGAATTTCTCAAAATACTGCCAGATCATCATCTCTCGATTGTGGATTTTCTCAATGTCAACTTGCCCACACAATCTTCAGCCCTCATTCTCCTGAAACCAACATCCTTGTTCAGCAAATCCCCCCCTGAGCAGCCTACAGTACAAGACATAATGGATTATACTCTGCCTCCCAACAAAAGGCTTTCCGAACTGGACAAAAAAGTCCGACAGGAGGCAGCGCAAGGGGCTCGCTCTTTTGAGAACCCCTTTTTGAAAGAACTGCAACACCCATTATGAATGATCACCTTCTGGAAAAGGATTGCAATAGTGCAACAAAGCAAGGATCTATGGCGGCGGTCAAATGAGTGGCTTCTAAAATGGACACATGACATCAAAGGGCTCACCACACAAAGAGAAGCTCAGACGGCACAGGTTCTGATGTTGTCACTGGCATGGGGAGTTGAGTTGAAGGTTTTGGGTATTGCGAGCAGCATGGATACTTTATCAAGCCTGCTGTCTGACAGCTGGCTGAGTGATGACATTGTTGACATGTTAATGTTTGACTTGCATCAACAGGCCCAGTCGGACCCTATTAGGGCAAACACAGTAATGTTTGCCCTGGTGCATCTCTACAACAAGATTGAAAGCCTTTCAGGGCAGGGAAATTATCATCAGTCAAAGATGCTCGTTCAGTATAAGAGAGAAATTCAGGACGATACATCGCAATAGTACCTTTATATGCCAGTCTTTGTCAATGGGAACCATTGGGTTTCCATGCAAGTGGACTTTCAGATGCATAGTGTTGCATATGGTGCGTCGTTACAAGCCTGTTGTAGATGCATGGCAATACTTACTCTGGAACAGGGGACTTGCTGTCGAACCCACACTCACTCAAGAAAGCTGTACAGCATCTCCAAGGCTGGCTCAAACATGTGTTCAAGGTCTCGTTTCATGACGCCGAAGATTCGCTAGTGCACGGCCTCCAAAACAATACCTACTTCTGTGGGATATGTACAATCAATACTATTGAGCACAACACTTTTGGAGCCGAATTATTCATGCATGCAAGTCGTCGTCTTTGGCATGTTCGCTACTTCAACCAGCTAGCAAAATTACATAATGAGTCTTCAGTATGTCATATTGTCAAGATCACTTTAGCAAGGGACTGACCTTATTGCAGAATGTAAAGCCCACAATGGGGTATTTTCCATGTAGCTTTGAAGAATGGTTAGACAATGATCAGGCAACATCGGCGATGGACTCGAAGAGCTTACTATTGCCTATAAGCGCTGCTGGAATCTTGGAGCCAAAGGTTAATATCTCCTCATCCCCCAGCGCCCCGAGCATGGGCTCGACAAAGGACATATCAACCCCCACTCCATGCGAAACTGCTGAATCTGTTATGAAATGCTTCACCTATGCTTACCTACTTTTCTCACCTTCTTGATAAGGACTCGTAGGACCTTTCTCCTGACCATACCTCGGGTTCCTGTTCCACTGATACTTGGTCCGTGCATCTGCTTGTACATATTTATGGATACTGCGGCGCAGTGTGGAAGCCCTAGGCTATCCACTTCTGTCCAATCTAAGGACTGCTGTTCACACAGTCTCCTCTGATTCTAAGGCATTAGTCTGATCAGTCCTTTGACTTCTCCCATCATCACTTGTGGCCTAGGATCTTCTCGTCCCGAACAGCCGTTCATGACATCTGGATAGCCTCTCTTCACAAAAATCCTACTCCACCTTTTCTTTGCAGCAGAACACCGACTAGTTACATACAGCACTAGGCAGTCCCAAAAGACAAGCGTCCGTCGACCGTAATAGTTACTATACACTTCGAGCGAACGATTGGACGATTCCACTTTAGTGTGGGTCGTTTCAGGTTGTAGAATACTTCTATCTGGTAATCAACCCAGTGAAGGTACGACCGAAACAATTGCACTCGACGTTACGTACGGTACTATACCAGAAAGCAGAAATACTATACCCGGCTAGGAAGAGCTACTGTTGCCTTGACCCTCGAACCTTGATCAGGTCAAGACTAGCGCGGGCTCTTTGATCCAACAAGACGACTTCCCAAGGTTCAGGAAGAAAGCGTAGGGCGAGTTCCACACGGAACCGACTACTTGAAACACTCCGACACATTCGTCCATTTCGGACAACCTATCAGAAGAACATCCAAGGGAAACTGGGTTTACGTAGGAGGACAGAATAGCGGAAGAACAGTTGACGCCCCACTAGTACCCTGGGAAGACAGGAAGGCACCCCTCAGAACCATAGATTCCCCCACCCGAACAAGACCCGCTCTGTCACCAGTCGACATTCCCAAAGAAGACATCGAAGAAACCCCAATTCCTGCGGGAGTATTAACCCTGGTCGACGAAGAAGACCCGGAACCTATAGCAGGACCGAGTCAACCAAACCCAAACCCAAACCCACAACCAAACCCTTGACCAGCCGCAGGAACCACAGATGACGAGGACGAAATGTCAGACAAAGGAAACAAGCCGAAAGATTTTGATGGCACGAGGTCGAAATATAGAGAATGGATCTATGAATGTCACATGTACATTCTCACCAACCCAACCAAATATGACACCGATAAGGATAAAACCCTAATGGTGTTATCATATATGAGAGAAGGAACGGCGTCACTCTTCACCCAGAAGTACTACTTCGACAGGGAACTTCGAGAATACAAGGCAACGGAGACAAGAAAAACATGGGGAACATTCAAGGAATTCTTAAAGGAGTTAGCCGCTGCATTCAAAGATGAAAGTCTCGAACAGAAGGCGAGACAAAAATTATTCACAATGAGAATGGGAAAACAATCAGCGGACGAATTTGTCATGGACTACCTCATGACGGCAGGAGAAAGCGGATTCGATCTTGAATCCACCATCGACTATTTCCGCCGAGCCATACACCCAGAAATTCTCAAACAAATCTACAGACTCCCTGATATGCCGACAACCATGGACGATTGGGTAAAATACACCCGAAGGTTCGATAACCAGTGGAGGGAGCTACAAAGCATAAAAAGCTCCGTACCCTCCGCCGCTGTTCGATCCAACAACCCTTTCCGCTACAACTCCTCCAACGCTCCATCATCCATGAACAACTCTGTCATCCCCATGGCCATAGATTCAGTCCGAACAACCCTCACGGACGAAGAACGCAACCGCCTCAGGATGGAGGGTGGGTGCTTTTACTGCCGTCAAAAAGGACATATGGCAAACCAATGCCCTGCCAGGGGTTCGTCTAGGATACATGAAGGGTCAGCTGGATATGTTCAACAGGGTAGTAGAACAGTGGGGAACCGCTCGGCTCAGGCCGGCAGCAGGATAGGAGGCGGAGGAGGCGGCTATGGCCGAACGTTCTCGACAGGAACTTCAAGCGGTACTCAGGGAAGCACTACGACGCAAGGTAGAGGCATGGCGACGACTAACCCGTTCCGAGCCCGACTCGCAGCTCGCCAGGCCCACGCACCCAGACCGGATGCACCTATACGTGAGACGGAGCTTGAGATTAGCCGAGAAGAGATCCAGAAAGTTATAGGAAAGATGAGATGGGACGAGCAAGAAGCACTCCTTCAGGAGCTGAATGAGATGAGCAAGTGGAAGGAATTGGATTTTTAAATAGGCCTACGGCTCTGGTGTACCGTAGACCTGCTCCAGACTCTCCTGTAAAAACAATCATATGGCTTACCAAATCCAATCAGAAATCGTCTATGAGGATAAACGTGCACCTGAAACATAAGGAGGGAACCACCGAAGCCCGAGTACTAATCGACTCAGGAGCAGAAGGACTTCTCATCAATAGACAATTCTGCCTGAACAACAACATAGCAGTGCAGAAAATCGATAAACCCATCCCTGTGTTTAACATGGACGGAACAGCCAATGATGGAGGAAAAATCACCGACAAAGCCTGCCTGCTCATGAGAATAATGAATGAAGAAGGTGATTACCACGACGAACGATGCGAACTATTAGCCGCCAACCTAGGAGGAGAAAACGTAATCCTAGGAACGGATTGGTTGCATGAACACAACCCACAAATTAACTGGGTAAAGAACAGTCTTACGTTCTCAAACTGTGCCACCACGTGTCTAGTCAGCCGACCTAAATTCACCATACAGGCACTAGCGCCCACCCAGCACAGAAAAAACAGAACAGTTGGGTATTCCAGGATAGAAGACGATTTGGAAGAAGATGAAGTTGAGGACACCTTCTTTTCCGAATTCTACGAAGAATGGTATTACCAAAATCCACTAGAAGTACATCCCCTCGAAGCAGTTCACATTGGTTCCATTGGAAATAAATCACAACAACTGGCAGAAAAAGCGAACAAAATGAAAACGGAACGACCTATTGAAGAAATAGTCCCAGCATATGTTCTTAAACAATTTGCCAAAATTTTCAGCCAGGAAGCGTCACAACGACTCCTGGAACATTCACAATGGGATCATAAAATCGATATGAAACCAGGATGGGAACCAACGGGATGTAAGCTGTATCCCCTAACAGAAGAAGAAGAAGACCAGCTTCACAAAATGCTTCAAGAACATTTGAAACGAGGAACCATTAGAATATCCAAATCCCCGCAGGCGTCACCCTTCTTCTTCGTAAAAAAAAAGGAAGGTAGCTTACGGCCGGTTCAAGACTATCGGAAGTTGAACGAATGGACAATAAAAAACAAATACCCACTACCCCTAATTGACGACGTAATAAGAACCATCGCCAAATCGAAGGCAAGGATCTTTTCTAAGTTTGACGTAAAATGGGGGTACAACAACATCCGCATAGCAAAAGGCGACGAATGGAAAACAGCCTTCATGACCAAATTCGGCTTATTCGAATGCCTTGTGATGTTCTTCGGTCTCTGCAATTCACCCACCACCTTCCAAACTATGATGAACATCATCTTCCATGACCTCATCGTTGCGCAGGTCCTTGCGGTCTACATGGATGACATCCTGGTGTTTACAAAAACCATCGAAGAGCACAGGCGCGTAACAACCCAAGTCATGCAGATACTCTTGGACAATGATTTATTCCTGAAACCTTCCAAATGCACCTTTGAAGCGGACACAGTCGAATACCTTGGGTTTATTATCTCTGCGGATCACATATCTATGGACCCGGTAAAGGTCGAGGGAATCGCCGCCTGGCCAACCCCGAAGAACCTGAAAGAAGTACAATCCTTCCTCGGTTTTGGAAACTTCTATCGGAGATTCATCGGAGACTTCGCTACCATAGCCTGACCTCTCAACGACCTCACAAAAAAGGATGTACCCTTTGAATGGACCTACGAGAGAAACAAGGCATTTGAACAGCTAAAGCACCGCTTCACATCTACTCCCGTCCTTGTTTACCCAGACGGCAATCGCCCATTCCGCCTTGAAACCGATGCATCGGACTTTGCTTCTGGTGCCATCTTATCACAAGAAACGCCAAATGACGGATGGCACCCTGTCGCTTACCTGTCCAAGTCCTTCAATTCAGCTGAGCGGAATTACGATATCTTCGATAAGCACCTACTTGCCGTCATACACGCCCTCGATCACTGGCGCGTGTACCTCGAAGGCGCACGACACCCGTTTGAGATCTGGTCCGACCACAAGAACCTACTGTACTTCTCTACCGCAAGAACCCTCTCCCGTCGCCAAGCACGTTGGTCACTTTTCCTATCCCGCTTTGACTTCACCCTCGTCCACAAACCTGGCATTACTCACCGACCCGATGCTCTATCCAGGCGTCCAGACCTAAAAGAGGGGGTAAAATCTGACAACAAAAACCAGGTATTACTACAACCCCAAATGTCTGTCAAAAGCGCAACGGGATGAGGAACAGTTGAAATGCTCGACAGCTAGCTAAGACGAAAGTTAAAAGAAGTCACGGCTAAAGATAAAGAAGTAACGGACGCAATGGAACTTATCAAAATGTCTGGACCTAGAGCACTCTCAAAAGGCTTACAAGAGTGGAATTACGAAGATGATCTCATCTGGCACAGAGGGAAAATATATGTCCCACCAAACGACGAACTTAAAAGACAAATCACAAAAATATATCACGATTCACTAGCAACTGGACATCCAGGGAGATGGAAAACCTACGTCCTAGTGTCAGATAACTTCTGGTGGCCAGGAATGTCCACATTCATAAAAGAGTATGTAACAGGATGCGCAACATGTCAAAATACCAAAAACATTACACATCCCACACGCACTCCGCTCATTCCAAACGAAATACCAGAAGGACCCTGGCAAACAGTCACGATGGACTTCATCACAGATCTTCCCTAAGTTGGACCGTATAACGCCATTCATGTGACAGTAGACAGAAGCACCAAAGGTGTTGTTTACACCCCATGTGATAAAACCATAGACGCCAAAGGAACCGCCGATCTCTACATGAAGAACATCTGGAAACGATATGGACTTCCAAGGAAGATTATATCTGACAGAGGTCCACAATTTGCGGCCAGATTCACGAAGGAACTATGGAGGAAACTAGGAGTAACGACAGCATTATCAACTGCCTACCACCCAGAAACAGATGGAGAAACAGAAAGAGTCGATCAAGAACTAGAACAGTACCTATGGGCATTCTGCAACTACAAACAAACTAATTGGCCTGAACTATTGCCATATGCGGAATTTGCACACAACGTCAGGGAACATTCAGCGACTCACCAATCGCCATTTAAACTCATGTATGGCTATAATCCAACTTTTACACCTCCGATTACGCCGAGATCCGACATTCCAGGCGTAGAACAAAGGTTGGAAAGGTTGGAACAATTACGACACGAAACGAAGGCCAGCCTGGAAGTAGCGGCTGAACTGATGAGAAGAAAGACAGCCGAAAACGAAGTCAAATTAGAAGTAGGACAGAAAGTTTGGCTATCGGGAAAAAACATCATAACCACACACCCGAAAGACAAACTAGCCCCGAAATTGCATGGACCATTCGAAATAGAAAGCAAACCAGGACCGGTGACGTACAAACTAAAACTCCCGCCAACGTGGAGAATACACCCCGTATTCCACGCCTCATTAATATTACCCTATCAAGAAACAGCCGCTCACGGCCCCAACTTTGAACAACTGCCACCTGACCTCATAGACGGACAGGAGGAATACGAAGTCGAAGAAATTCTTGACAAAAGGAAATGAGGACGCGGGTATCAATACCTAGTACACTGGAAAGGATACCCAAGCTCCGCGGATGAATGGGTCACGAGAGCAAACCTAGGGAATGCTAAAGAACTTTTGGAAGCATATGACGCGCGACATCATAACTTACCGCTACGGGCAGCCCTCGCAAACATCGGACAAACAAAGTCAGAAACATATAAAAACCCAAATTCAATCATTACAATTCCCTCATCCCTTCAATCACTCCTTCACTCTCCCAGCGAACATATCTTCCGACGAATCCATCTACCTCTCTTCTGAAGACACTCTCGTCGAACGACCCTACGAAGAAACACCCTCCACTGAACCCTTCATTCCTTCGACCCCCAAGATGTCCATAGTAGAAGAACGATCCATACTATGGGACACAGACGAAGAACAAGCAGCGCGGGAAGCGGAAGAAGGGTTTAGCGAGTATTTGGAAGGACTGGACGAGGACGAACGACGACAAGACGAGATGATCAGACTACTCACGGAGGACTTTGACAGACCTTCACCTTCCCGCTCTCCCTCTCCACCATCCCTTGTCCGCACACAAAGCGAGGGGATCATATTCCCCGATAGAGAAACGTACCTGACGACTCCCGTCGCTTACATGATGGGGCTTATCGAAGGCATGCCGAACACCAAATTTGTGTCGGGACCAACACGACCGGAGGTACGAAGAGCATTAGAGATCTTAGAAGAGGAAAGGAGTTTTATCCGACATGCACAATGAGCCTTACAGATCAGAAAGGGAACGCTCATCGCCCGCATTAATGCAGGCAAGAGGAAGCTCATAGGTCTAGACCAGACAACGCCTCTTCAGGACACCTTTCATCCCGCCGACGACATCACCCCTGTTACCGAATATCACATGCCGACCACGGCTGTGGTATCTCGTGCCTCGTCTTCGGCCTCAAATGGAGCACCACTTTGCCCAATGCCGGGGGCTTATCCCACGGAACGCGGCAGAGGAAGGGACGTCTATAGGTTCGCACAACTATCGCCTCGCTACCACGTCATACCCGCACGACTGGGCTTAATCCGCCCTTCTACCCGAACTCGACCTCCCCTTCCCTTCGTCGATTATGACTCCAGCGAGTCCGACACCCAGCCCATCGTCCTCCGTCCTCGAGGTGCTTGAAGAATGAGACGCTGACGTCCGGTACGACGTAAAACTCCCGGGGCAGACGACGGTTCGAATCCGTTGGGCCGGTACCCACTGCCATGATGAGACGAGGGACTCGGCTCTAGAACGCAGTCCCCGCATGGTTGGTAACGAGGTGGGGTATCGTGACGTCCGTACTCAAGGGCTATCGCGTCACGACTCGACTGTGGGCAGCGAGAATCTGTGCCCTAAGTATTATTTTGTATGACTCAGATTACACGCATTGCTTATGTTTTTCCTGGACTATTACTTACCGTCTCTGGCACTGACGGCCTAGAGGGGGGGGTAATGTTATGAAATGCTTCACCTATGCTTACCTACTTTTCTCACCTTCTTGATAAGGACTCGTAGGACCTTTCTCCTGACCATACCTCGGGTTCCTGTTCCACTGATACTTGGTCCGTGCATCTGCTTGTACATATTTATGGATACTGCGGCGCAGTGTGGAAGCCCTAGGCTATCCACTTCTGTCCAATCTAAGGACTGCTGTTCACACAGTCTCCTCTGATTCTAAGGCATTAGTCTGATCAGTCCTTTGACTTCTCCCATCATCACTTGTGGCCTAGGATCTTCTCGTCCCGAACAGCCGTTCGTGACAGAATCAAGCATCAGCAAGCATTTGGAAAGCGCTGTGCACAACCCCACCTCGATGCCGTCAATAGACGAACCTACTCTATCTGATGATCTTCCCCCGGCGACAACCCATGACTTGCCCACACTGCCCATTGTACCATCCACTTCTAAAGAAACAGTCAGCTCACAGTGCAAGAGGGATTATTCCCAAGTACTTACCGGGGACCAGCCTTCCCTTGGTGACCAGCCATCCCTCACGAAGCAAAAGCGATTCAAGGCTGTTCATGATGGCAAGTCAAACAAACCTAGCACTGCCGAACTTCGTCAGCAAGTGTCGACCATGGCAAGTGCATCCATTGGGATTAGCCGGTCGGCAATAGCAAGTAAGAGACTCAAGGCCGCTATGATGGATGGTAGTTTTCAGATTGATCTGAGGAAGCTGCAAAGGTTCAAAGATAAATGTTTAGCATATGACTCAATGGCAACATTCCGTACCGAAGGGTCACATTGGGAAGTCTTCCACTCGCATTGTGGAAAGTGGACAAAGATTGGTGAGGCTTACCTTGCATCGAAATTCATCCAGCATGTCTCCTGCTGCAAATCACAGTCCAAGTCTCGAGCAACAATGCTCGATGGATGGTATAAACCATCAAAGACCACCCTACAATTCCAACGAGCACTGCAGCTTCTGCAGAAGACTGTCAGCTCACCACCAAGTGCCCGTCTTTCTGAAACTGTTGTGCATTCCTGCAATGGCATCACCACCGATGTCCAGCCAGAAGTGACCAAATCTCCTCAAACGTGGTGTCAAGAGTGGAGGAGGGAGGAATATCCATGATCTCGCTCAAGAGGCCTTTGGCCATGACTTCGGCGATCTCATGCACATGGAGAAGTCTGATGTTTGGCGCCTTCAAACGGCATCTCACACCTGGAAGTGTGACCCCATCCTCCAAAATGTCTCTGCCATGAGCTGCGAGAAAGTGCTCTCCATCACTCAGGATGTCAAAGGACCAGTCATATGCGCTCCTTGCATGCAGATTGACTTCAAGAATGCTCTGCGCCATCCAGAGCCTCCTTCAGAGAAGATGAAGTATCTCAACACACGTTATTGCGACGAGATCACCGCTATGGCATATGCACGCGTTGTGGGTCTGCACGATGTATTGAACAAGGTATGATTGCATTTTTACAGTGTGGATTTTGCTAATTAACTATGTACTATAGGATAATAAAGGCTCTGTATACATATGCTATGTCAAGGGTGTCCTCCAAGGTGACTACAACGATCGCAAGGTCTTCAACGGTATGGTCGCAGCAGTGGTGGAAACACGGGAGCAAGTAAATCGTGGCAAGGGCATGCAAAACTTCCGATACCTGCCAGCCCTTGACGAGCTCAGTCAGGTCGCATTCACGACTAGCCCCAATGTCTACAACCTCCTCAAGTCTCACTTTCCAATTCGCACTCCTCAAAGTATCCGGTTCGTACTCACCGTTATCTGTTGTTAATGATACTGATTGATTCCTTGCAATGCTTAGAATGCAGCGAGCAGCGCTCCCTCGATTCCCTCTCAAGCTAGGACATGAGACATTTGACAGAGTCTGTAATTACATCCAAAAAGACCTCAAGTACGAAGGGCCCCTCGGCCCGAGCTGTGATGACACAAAATTATTGAGCACCCTTCGCACATACTGGGATGCCTTGGCAAAAACATACTACCTGGTGGGACACACCGGCAAGCCTATCGTGGTTGCCAACCCAGAAGAGCTTGAGGCCCTCCTCAAATCAGAGATGCTAGAGAAAGCAACAAAGGTCAGTGACCAGAACAAGCAGAAAGCTGTGGTGCTGATTGTGTATTGGCATTGTAGGTTTGTGTCTGGTGTGTTCAAATCCCAATGCCAAAGGCGAGCTCTATCGTCACTCATGTTTTGGCGATCCCAAACTCATGCGATGCCGAGGAGCTTCAAGCTTATTCAGACAAGATTATCTGTGGTCTGGTTCAGCGTGGGCTCAAGGTTATATCATACACTTGCGACGGCACGGAGACAGAGCGCAAGGTACAGTGCTGTCTCATCCGAGATTCACCTTTCCACATTACATACACAATCCAACACCCCAACCCAGCTGTTGATTTCGAGGACATGACCGTCATCATTGCGACTAGGGAGGCCCAGCCAATCGTCATGATCCAGGACTCCAAACACGCTCTCAAGACAATGCGTAACAATAATTTCAGCGGTGCCAAACTCCTTGTTCTAGGCAACACCACCGCAAAATATTCTGATGTGCGTGATGCAGCGTTTGGTCCAGGTATTTCACCCCTCTACCCCCGCGATGTCGAAAATCTTGACTGCCAAGACGACAATGCCGCAACTCGATTATTCTCTGCTTCCTCACTGGAGTACCTGGCAACACATTTCCCTGACCATGTCGGGGAAATCGTCCATCTATTCATATTCGGAGAGCTCGTTGATGCATATCAAAATCGCAAAATCAGCCACCTTTCACGCATCAAAATGGTCCTGCGCACTCATTACTTCCTGGACATATGGGCACAGTTTCTAGATAGAGCAGGCTATGTGAAGTCGAAGCATTTCATCTCTCATGAAGCTACTGATATTGTCCAGATCATCATCGAAGGTCTCATTGGCCTCGTTATCATCCACTGAGACTATATGGATGACAAAATCTGCCCGTTACTCCCCTGGATGCATTCTAGCAAAGTATGCAAGCATGTCTTTGCAGAATGTCGAAAACTGGTGAAAGACTTTGCTTTTACAGATCTCATACAAATGATGCCTCGTCTACATGTATCTATTCGAGCCATAGTTCTCCTCGATGTTATGACAGATCCGAAAGCGCGCGCATCCGGCTATGCCCACACCTACTTCAACTCACACGGAATCAATCTCGGAGTGCTTGCATGTTTCCCTACCGACAGTGAGATACAGTCAGCCACCAAAGATGCCTGGGAAGAGGCAGAAAACTTGTTTAATATACTCGGGGTATCACCTTCTGATTTCCTGTTGGCTTCTCATCCAACTCTGCCTAGTATCAACTCATGGTACGTACCAGGTATGGGTCCAATGGCTGACAAGGCCGGTAGTGACACCGACAGCTCCGAAGACGAACAAGACAAAGGTGATGATGAGGTGGGTGACACGGATGAACTACGGCAGCTTCTTGTCGATATACGCCGCTCGGGCTTCCATGAACATTCTGTGGATGAACGGCTGTTGAACTTACAGTGTGCCACTGTTGCCATGGACATAGATGATCTGGTTCAGCTGTAAGTTGTGTCACCTCCAATAGTTCACTGTCAGCGCTCTCGTACTGATATTGAATGGATCCAGAAAAGATATGGCTCACAAGCTTTCCCAAGAAGAACAAGAAGCCAACCTTGAGAATGACCAATCCAATATATTGGCAGTGCTCCACGCTGCACAGCTGCCTCCGGTCAACTTACCTCCAGAGCCTCGCCACGCGTTTGATGTCCATTTCTCTTCTGTCGACACACTCGACTTCTCCCTGCTGATTGAGATCCAACAAGCACACAAAACACACCGCGCAGCCCATGGTGTTCGAGAATTGGCCGTACCAGAGTCAACACCTTCCCAGAGCAAGAAGCTTGGCAAGGAAAGCTTGCAGAGGCAGATCATTCAAGAGATGCAAGCTCTCCTCTCGCAGCAGCAGGACTAAGGGATCGGCACTGGACTTGAGCATAAGGAAAGGTGGAGGAACTCAGGTGCACAAGGTGCCCTAGCAGGTAACTCTGCCAACGCGGCACTGGCAGCTACCCAGCGTGCGGGAACCGTGCGTTAATATTAACGTTTCTACACCACTCCTTCGATGAACAATATCTTGCAGGTCACCCTACGGTGAGGCAAGGTCTTTGGAGATCAGCGGTTGCCCACCGCTCTGGTTGAAAAGTTGACAAGTGCTATGGTCGACACAGAGAACAATGCGCAGCTTCCTGGACGACATGTATTGAGGGTTGGGACGTATGGCATCATACTTTGCCTCGTTGTGGGCCGTGGTGAGTACAACAATTACTCAATATATCTATGGCTGATGATCTTTGTTCCTTACAGTCATGGCTCTCTACACTCAAGGTGGTGGCAAATCCAGTGCGCATTTGTGGCAGGAAACATCACTCAACATCGGCGCAGCGTCGTACATCTCTTTGCAATCATACGAGCCTTCACATGCTGTTCTATTCCAGGCTATCCATGGTCGTGTCGCTTCCATGCAATCTTATACTTTTACTCACCTCCATTCTGACTACTTCTTGTGTATCCTACCCAATGATCCATCCATCAGCCAGGACAGGCGGCACATACATCTTGATGAAGTCTTGCTCCAACTATTCTCACATTTGAATAGATATCTCTTGAACCTCGTAGCAGTGGTCCAACGTCTCCAGGCCTTACGTTGGCGTGGGGCAGGGGGCAAGAAGGACAGTAGCGGCACAAGGAAGGACGGTGATGGCTTGGTGCATGAAGTATAACGCTCTGTAACATCTTTTCAATATCTCATGTGCTCTATGTGTTTGATTCTGATGGCCAATGGCCTGATAAACGCTTTCTGGCCTTTCTGAGCATCAAAATAGGCCTGAAATATGTGATCCAGACAATTTTGAGGGCTTACAAGGCCGGATCTGGCTAATCCGGCCAAAAAATATGGTTTTGGAGGCCTGGCAGTTCAATCCGAACATTTTGACTCAAAATTTGGCTAGGCCTGGTTTTTTCCGGAAAAATTTCGCCGATTTTGGGACTTTCTATCCGTACATTTTGGCCGGCTTTTAAGAAATTTCCACCCGGCCTCCCCCCCTATATTCAGGGGTCCTCCCATACCATGCAGAAGCTTACCAAGCTCACGTGTAAAAAACTACCACACCCATTCGACCACCCTCATGATAAGTCCCGCACCTCTAGTCTCTACTCCGCAGCCCTCGCCTTCGATGCTACCACCCAGCCGATGCAACATGCCCTCCCACAGCTTCTCTGGGTAAACCCTTTCCATGCCGAGCATCGTATGCTCAGTAACCCCGCCGATAAGATGGAAGACTACACGCGCGCATTCAGATGCGAGGCGCTCGCGCTTGGAGACATCGCTACAATCCATCCCTAAATAGAGGGCGACAGTGAAGAATTGTGGCAAAACTCCACCGGCTAATGTCGCATGTTGTCGCTTATGCTCGCGTGGGCCACGTAAGAAACCACGCGAGCGAAGCGAGCGCCATGACAAATTTGGCAAGCGGAGCGAGCTGTCCCTTTAGCCGCCCAGCAACCTCCGCAACTGGAGCAGGCCGTGTCTCGGCAGCTGTCGGGGTTCTACATGGCATCCCAGTCTGCCCGGCAATGCCAGCAACTGGAGCATGCCGTGCCTCGGCAGCCATTGGGGCTCAAAATGGCATTCCGGCACCCCACAGGGAACCTCACGGGGGAGCCTCATAGGGCAGAATCTCATAGAGGAGCCTTATGGGCAGGACCTTTTATGGAATATGAAAAGGGAGCCTAATAAAAAGGCCATATAGGCAGGATCTGGCAGAGGAACCTTATAGGGGAATCTTTTGAATGTCATCTTGCAAAATCTCATAGAGGGGCCTTATAGGGGAATCTTATATGCAGGACATTATAGAATATCATGGGAACTAGAATTTATGGGCACTAAAAGTGATATTCTAGCACCTTATAGAAGAGCTTCACAAGAGAGCCTCACTGGCAAGATCTTATAGAGGAACCTGACAGAGGAACATAATAGGTAAGCATAATGGGGAAACCTAACAGGGGAATATAATAAAGGAATCTATATAGGAGAACCTTATATGGACTATATCTTGGCAGCTATTGGAGCTTGAAATAGTATCCTAGCACTTTATGGAAAAGCCTTATAGGTATGACCTTATAGAGGAACTAAATAATGCTTGACAAGAGAGTCTTATATAGAGACTATTATGGGCAGGACCTTATAGAATATGACAAGAGAGCTATATTAAGGCAAAATAATTTATGGGCACTGGACTTTATAGGCACTAAAATTTCCAGGCACTGGGCTTTACGGGCACTGGACTTTACGGGCACTGGACTTTATAGGCACTGGACTTTACAGGGACTAGACTTTATAGGCACATGAGACCAAGCACTGTAACAAAAACTCAGATTAAGCATGGTTGCGCCATCACAACGCGATGGGTGAAAAGCTAGTCCATAAATAGAGGGCGACACTGTAAAATTGTGGCGCTTAAGCAATGGCTATGCTCGCGTGCTCCTTGCTTATGCTCGTGTGGGCCATGTAAGAAACCACGCAAGACTACTGTCCCATAGGCTTTGGAACGCGAAACGGAGCGTGTCGGAGTTTGAAATTCGATGAGTCAGCGCTTCCACGCGAGGCTTGCGACATTGGATCTCTGCCACCAACCACCATCATTTCTGTCTCAGACCCTCCACCCACATTTCCCTCTGCTTCTCACCTTTCTAGCTTTTCTCTAAAACTCTACTCTGCTCTACTGGGTGTCTCTGAGCACGGATTCTGCTTAGAAAGAGCCTACAGGGTGTGAAGTCTACCAGCACGGCCTTAGTTTGCTGTAGCCAAAAGCAGCCTTTTCATAGCTGCCTGGACCTCTCTCATCCTGCAGTGTTTCAGTTGCTCAGGTACCTTTTACCACAATCTCACAGTCACAACAACCTGCTTTGCAGACAACGGGTGACATTGAGTTGTCAAAGAGCATTAGGAATCCTCTTCCCCTGGCACTGTCTTGCAGCAATTTCTTCAGGTGAACTGTGAGGGGGCATTCAGCGAGTGCTTAGCTTGACAACCACTCTTGGCTCTTGGTTTTGTTTGCAGGTGTTTTTTTTTATTTAGCTTTTCACAATGAGTGTTCCACCTTTGTAAGTCTGTGTTGCTTGCATCATGTCTATTGTGCCCAACTCTTTTTGTAGGCCTCCTAATGAGGGTGTGGTGGAAGTCTGGATGCCTGCATTGGCACCTTTGTGAGTATTTTTGGCTTGCTTGGATACTGTTTCAGTGCTAAAATTCTCTTTAGAGATGATGATGAGGATGATCTCTATATGACACCTCCACCTGAGACTGTACATAAGTATGTGTTTTACTTTTTGCTTGGTGGTTGTGTGTACTCATATTTGCTATAGTGAGAATGCCAATAATAGTGAAGATGAGGATGATCTGTATATGACTCCTCCACCTGAGAATCTCAATGGGTATGTGGTTTTATTTAACCTTTTTATGGTCATTGGCTAAAAAGAAGAAACTATAGACATGTTGAGAACCAAGAGGCTATTGAAGAGGCTGCCCATGTGGATGTGACTATGATAAGGTATGCAGTTTTTGTTAAATCACACAAAATTTGTTTATTAATTTTGGGGTTTACAAGAACACCTCCTAGGACTCCTGAGCATGAGATCCAGACTGTGCAAGAACAAGAGCATGCTGAAAGGCTTCAGATGACTTCTCCTACTCTTCAGCGCAAGCGTTCTGCATTACGAGGCTCTATTCGTCAGCCTATCTTTGAGGATCTCTCTAGACCTTCCCATTCTGCTACTTCTAATCCTGCTCAGCCTCCTATTTTTCTTGCACCACCCATTCAGCTTTATTAGCCTGCCACACTTGCTCCTCCTGTCCAGTCAGACTATTCTGCAGTTGCTGCTTCCTTTGCTCTATCATATTATCCTGCTCAATATGTTCCTCCCCACTTTTATCCTGCTCCCATGTTCCAACACTCTGTCTATCATGGTGCTACGGCTTACCAAATTCCTGAACAGTATCCTATCTATGCTCCTCCTCCAATGCCTGCACCACCACCTCATTATTGGCCTGTGAATGTTTCTGCCTATCCTAGTCTTCTACAACACTTGATTGGGAATCATGATAGACAGGCTCGCACACGTCTTGCAGCAGCTAGCCATCCTGACTATGAGCGCCGCATGATGAATAAATTTGAACAGAGCCATGCAGAGCGTAGACGGTGTTGTAGAGAGAATACAAGGCCTGAATCAGATGTTTTCCCTCATAATCCAGCTTCTTCCTCTTATCGACCACAGCCTCCATTGCCACCTCAGTTAGATGTACAGGCTTTGCAATATCAGCATGAGCAACAGGCATTTGATCAGCATAGAGCATTCCTTCATGAGCAGCATCTTGAAGAGGTCCGTCAGCAGCTTTTGCAGCCTCAGCAAAGACATCAGCAGCATGAATTGCAAAGACAGGAGGAAGGAATCCATGAGCAGGCATTTTTTCAGCAACAACATCTTGATGATCTACAGCAGCAGCAGCACCTTCAAAATCAAATACAAGTCCATTTAGAAGAGCAGGAGCATTATGCCAATCTAGCCATCCAGCAAAACTACCATGCTTTGGCTCAAAATCAAGTGATGCAACAGCTACCTCTTGGTCGTCGTCCTTATCAAGAGCCTGACGCACGCTATAGTGTTGGCCATATGGATGTTGAATGTTCCCACTGCAAAGCCCTTCACTTTTCCTCTGAAAAGCTATCATCTTCTACTCACAATCACATCCGCTTTGGCATGTGCTGTTTACAAGGCCAAATTAGGCTGCCTGTGTTATTGGACCCTCCTCAAACACTGCGTGATCTTCTCTGTGGAGACACTGAGAATGCCAAATCATTCAGGCTAAATATCAGGCAATATAATAGTGCATTTGCATTTAATTCTATTGCTGCCAAGCTATCAGATCATGTTACCACTACTTCTGGGCCATATGCATTTAAAATCCACAGAGAAATTTATCATCAAATGGGTACCTTGCTACCACCCAACCATCTTAGACCTTCCTATGCTCTGCTCTATGTTATTGATCCTCAGGCTGCACTCAATGAGCGCAACAATGCCAATCCCAACTTGAAGTCTGAGATCATGAATAACTTGCAGGATATGTTTCATGAGCACAATCCTTATGTTCCCCTGTACCGCCATGCCTATCAAATCATGGCAGACAAGAATCCTGGAGAACGAGACAAGCTTGCAGCCCGTATTGCTATCTTGCCCAATACTGATCATTGCTGCTATAATGAGCCTACTGCAGGTGGAGTTGCTGCCATCATTCCTGGAAGTGGAGATGAGGAAGTGGACTTGCACAGAGATATTGTTGTCCATTATAACCATGGAGGTCTAAAGCATTTTAGCCATCTTCATCCTCACTACAGTCCCTTGCATTATGTGACATAATTTCCACATGGCAAACAAGGCTTTCATCTCAATATTCCTGCTCATCCTGGACCTAATAGCCAAATGCTCTCATCCAAGGTGTCTCAGCGCTGCTATTATGCCTATTGTCTTATGCGCCGTCTGCTTGATCCTAAAACTATCTTTAGAGCTGGCAAGTTATTCCAGCAATATGTGGTTGATGCTTGGGCATCTATTGAGTCTAGCAACCTTTTCTGGATCAGGAACCATCAGAAGGAGATCAGAGCTGAAAAGTACCAGTCATTGTTTGATGCTATCCATGCAGAAGCTGAGGTAGACCTAGGCCAGTGGGAAAAGCATATTGTGCTTCCCTCTACTCATGTAGGCAGTCCACGTTATATGTATCAGCTTTTCCAAGATTCTATGGCTATCACTCGCCATTGCCATAAGCCTGACATCTTTATCACCATGACTGCAAACCCTAACTAGCCAGAGATCACTGAAGAGCTCTTAAAATATGATGGTGGTTCAACTCAGCAGCCTTCTGATCATCCAGACTTGGTTGCATGTGTGTTTGCCTTGAAGATGAAGGCTCTTATAAAGGATATCAAGGAGGGCCTGTTTGGCAAGGTGGCAGGGATGGTTTATACCATTGAGTTTCAAAAGCATGGTCTTCCTCATATGCACCTTCTTCTTTTCCTTGATGCACAGGACAAGATTCAAAGTGCTGAAGATGTGGATAGGATTGTCTCTGCCCAGCTTCCAGATCCTGCTGCCCATCCTATGCTTTATGAGTCTGTCACAAGATACATGCTCCATGGATGCTGTGGCCCTGAGTTTCCTCAAGCACGTTGCATGGAAGAAAAAGATATTGGAGGCACAAAAGTCAAGCTCTGTAGCAAGCGCTATTGGAAGGACTTTACTGAGCAGACCCTCTATGATGAGGATGGCTATCCTACATATGCTAGGCCAAACAATGGGCGCACCTTCACTCAACATACTATGCAGTTTGACAATCGTGACGTTGTTCCTTATAATCCCTATCTCCTTGCCAAATACAACTGCCATATCAATATGGAGGTCTGTGCATCCATCAAGGCTGTTAAATATATCCACAAGTATATCTACAAAGGTCCTGATCGTGCTACACTTCAGATTGGAGACATTGATGAGATTAAGGACTATGTGGATGCTTCCTATATTAGACCTATGGAGGCTTGCTGGAACATTTTTGAATTCCCAAGGCATCTGGAATCCCCCACAGTCTATCGTCTTCCTGTCCATCTCTCTAATGAATAGCAGGTCTACTTTGATGCTGATGATAATCCTGAAGAAGTCTTAAACAGAGACAGGTCCCAGAAAACCAAGTTGACTGAATGGTTTATTGCCAACCAAAAGTTCCCTGCTGCTCATGCTCATACCTACCAGGACTTTCCTCTTCACTATGTCTGGAACCAGTCAAAGAAAATATGGACTCCACGTCAGCGGGGTTCTACTATTGGCAGAATGTTATTTGTCCACCCCTCTGCAGGCAAATGCTTTTACCTCAGGGCGTTGCTCACCATTGTTAAAGGTGCCAAGGACTGGAAAGATATCTGCACTTATGAAGGCATTGAATATCCTACCTATCGTGATGCTTGTTTTGCATATGGCCTTTTGGAGGATGATGGAGAGTGGGATATGGCCTTGGCTGAAGCAGCAGACATGCAGACTGGAACTCAACTTAGATCCCTCTTTGCCACCCTCCTTCGCTTCTGCATTCCTTCACAACCTCTTATTCTTTGGAATCGCTACAAGGACAAAATCTGTGATGATCTGCATGTGCGTCTTACTGCCATGGGCTTTCCTAATCCTACTCAAGAGGATGTCTTTGATTATGGCCTCTATCTGCTAGACAAAGTCCTTACTGGAATGGGAAAGTGCCTCATTGACTATCCTCCTATGCCTTTGCCTCTGCAAGATTGGAACCAAGCGGCAAATGTGCTTCTTCAGGATGAGCTCAACCATGATTATGTGGCTCTTTGGGAACAGGTCAGTTACCATGCATTCTTCAAAGTTGACCTTGAGCTGACCTTGCACTTCAGGTGGAGACTAATCTATTGACCTTCAATGCTGAGCAAAGGAATGCCTATGATGCTGTCATGCAGTTAGTCCAGTCCAACCAGGGCCAAGTCTTCTTTTTGCACAGTGCTGGAGGTGGTGGAAAGACCTATGTTTGCAACACCATTGCTGCCTCTGTCTGCTCTTAAGGCAAGGCCGTTCTTTGTGTTGCTTCTTCTGGCATTGCCTCCTTGCTTCTGGATGGTGGTCGCACTGCTCACTCTCGCTTCAAAATCCCCATTGAGGGTCTCAATGAGCGCTCCTCTTGCTCTTGGGAGAAAAACTCTGACTTTGATGGTCTTATTCATCAGACTAGGGTGGTTATTTGGGATGAGGCACCAATGCAGCACCACTATGGAATTGAAGCTGTTGATCGCACTCTTCAGGATCTTATGGGCAACCCTGCTCCTTTTAGTGGTGTTACTGTGTTGTTTGTTGGAGACTTTTGTCAGACCTTGCCTGTGGTTCCTAAAGGAAGCAGAGAGCAGATTGTGGCTGCATCTTTGCGCAAGTCCTCACTCTGGAATCACATCCAACTTCTTACTCTCAAACAAAACATGCGTCTAGACCAGATTCCTGAAAGCAATGCCTTTGCTCAATGGCTCCTCAATGTTGGTTCTGGCCATAACCTTTGTCGGCTCTCTATAGGCCTGACCCTAGTTGTCTGTGGCGAACTGTGGAATCTAATTAGTTCACACCTTTGTATCTGTGGTATCGTTAGCGCTGAAGAATCCTTGTTCAATGTCCACACCAATCAATCAAATCATGTTCTATTGCAGTATTAATAAGGGGAACACGACAGCGGTGGCAAGAAAGAGCTAACACAAGATCAAGAGCAGTAGCCATGAAGACAATACAACAGCGAATTAGAGGATACATGAACAGGTCTGGTCCGAAAGTCTCTGTCAGAGCCCAAACCTTCTGGTGGCTCACTCTGTGCCTCCCTACTCCGGAGGGGAAGCCATGTCCGCCACTTTGTCCTAGTCCGACGAGGCACACTCCGCAAGGCCCACCAACGACACATTTGCCCACTGGATGGCCTTACCCAAGTCCTGGCATTTGGTCACTCCCTCCAGCTGCCCCAGGACGGTATGCTCGCCCTGTTCCAAGGTCAGGACCGAGCTCATCGACAGTGCTTCACCCCATTCACATCCTGTCCGGTTCCATCGAGTCCATCGGACATCCCCCCCATGTTCAATCATCATGTCCTGCACCTCGCGTTGCATACCAGGCGCAAAGCAGCCCTGCCAGGCCTCAAAGACAAAGATCTTGGGTATCCTACCAGTCTAATGCCAACTGGTCAGCATCACACGCTGATGAGCGCGCCACCTCTCTAAGCGCCGGGACCCCGTTTTCGCAGTTCTACGAGCACGAGCATGCTGACCTCAGGGGATACCCCAGACACCACCGGGTGGCCCCGCCGCCCAGAGCGATTCCCTCCGATGCCCACGACCTCAGCATTATGGTATCGGGCCGACACGGTCTTGTCTCGCACCCCTCAGTCATCGCCTCGCATCATCTCACTCAGCCCCCACGCGTATCGCACGACGGCCTCGAGCCTGCTGCACCCGCAAAAGACCTCGCCAAGCTCTCGCCATACGCCTCGTAAGCATCGACTGCACGGACCGCACCGCGAGCAGCTCCGCGACGCGATATCGCAGAGAGCTTTATCGCGTGCGCTTATTGGGTAGTACAGGTCCCGTGATCCATGGCCCCTCCACCTTCCTAGAGTTTACCTCGTCTCACCGCTACACCTCTTTACTAAATATCGCTTTGTCTCGCGACCGCGGCGCGACAGAACCTCGCGGTCTGCGAGCACCTCTGCGCGTGGTTTTTCTTTATCTTTCTATGTTACGGTCTTGGCGCGATATCGATTTACTTTACCTTACGAGTTCGCGTTTACTATACTCACTTTGACTTACTATAAATACCTGCCTACGACACTGCAATACACCAGTTTCGAACACCCCTCTGTTTAGAGCTCAACTTCGCACGAAGATCTCGCTCATATCGCATCGTACCGACATCGCACTCGCTCGATTTAGCACTCGTCGCCTTCATCGCCGCTATTGTCAGGGCCTTCGTCGCTGCCCTTGAAGTTACCTTGGTCACTCGCGCCTTGGCCCACGGTCCACCACTTCGTTTCACACGAAAGTATTCTCTCGTGACCTCGCATCACCTCGCTAGATATCTCGATATCTCGTAGTACGTATCTCGCGCCCCGTCTCGCAACTTACAAGGGTCCCTCGATATTTGTAGTGAAGTCAGCTCCCCGCCTACCCTGTGTTTAGTGGTGTGTTTTGTGTTGTGTTACGCACACAGAGCCATCGCAAGCGCATCATTTTGGAGCCCACCGCGAGGGGTTGACTTTCAAAATTCCACCGAGGGACCTCCGACGATCTTCCCGACCCACCGCCGAACGCAACGAGATCCAAGAACTTATCGCCAGCTTCAGTAACCTCGGACTCGACGCCGATCTCAGCCTATTCACGGACGCTGACATCGTGCCTTACCACCTCTCCCACCATCATCTTCTTGACTCAGATAACTCGCCGACTCCTTTATTGCCTTCACCCCCACTCGAAACTTCATTCTTCCTAACACCTCCTTCATCCCCAAATCGTACTCAACTTACACCCATCTCCCCATCGCTCGATCTGGCCCAGCTAGAATCCACTCTGCCATCCCCGATCTTATCCCGCCATCACTCGATATCTTCATCGCTTAGTCACACTCCCGAGAACTCCACCCCAACTTTTCCCGCGCCCACTTCTACTCCACTCACAATTCCACGTCCACTCATAACCTCTTCACACCCGCCTCACATTAGCGCTATGACTACCCCTTCCATGCCAGCCCGCGGCGATAGAACCGCACCCACTTTCGACCCTCGCCAACCTCGGGAACTCCGGCGATACTTCTCGGACCTCGAATTCCACTTCAATCGATCTACGGTCGTCGACACTACAGAACGCAAAAAACACGCCTGCCGATTCCTCGATGTCGACACCTGCGAGCTCTGGGAAACCCTGGCCGAGTACACCAACGCCGCAATGTCCTACGAAGATTTTTGCAAGGCAGTTTATCGCCTCTACCCAGGATCAGAAGAAGAGAGGAAATGGTCAGTGGCGGATATGGACAAGTTGGTCGGAGAAAGTAGCAGGATAGGGATTTTATCGCTCAGCGATCTAGGCGAGTACTACCGCCAGTTCCTCGTGATCACCTCTTTCCTCCTCAGCAAGGATCACATCTCCACCGCCAAACAAGGTCGCGCCTTTACCCGCGGATTTCAGCCCGAATTATGGGGCCGCATCTCGCAACGCCTCCAGCTCAAGTTCCCAGATCACTTTCCCGACGACCCGTACCAGTTACAAGACATTCACGACGCCGCGAGATTTATCTTACATGGCACCTCGTCGACATTTCAACTGGCCTCCGCCGACAGTTCTCGCGCGACTCGCAGAACGAAGACCGAACCATCGATAAAAACCGAGGACCTCGCCACCATGTTTGAACGCATCGCTGAAACCTTCATCAAAGCACTCGCAAACCAGCCCGCACAAGTCTCGACAATGTCACAGCCACCACGCGCGCGTCGCGATCCCAGTAGCTCGGACCGCTGCATGTTTTGTGGAGGACCCGATCATTTGTACGTGAATGCGGTGAGGTTGCTGAATATATCAGGGTTGGGAAGTGCAAGAAGAACACGGAAGGAAGGATCGTATTATCGACAGGCGCATTCGTACCGCGAGAAATTCCGGGTAACAACCTCAAGGATCGCGTCGATGAATGGCACCGTCGCAACCCCGGCCAGATCGCCACCGGCTCGATGATGTTCACCGTCAACGCCCCACCAGCACCATCGGTCAGCATCGCCTCCCGACACGATTCTCCCTCGCTCCTCGACGCAACTGCCATGTACCAGTTAACGGACGTCGAGAGGATTCAAAGCCTTGAACGCGAGCTTTTCGCGCTACGCACCCGAGGAGGCGTCAGGACGCGAGCCCAGGCCCAGGTCGACCGCGACAGTCGGGAAGATACGCCCGAGGTAGACAACCGCCACTCGATGTCTCCTACCCCGGCGGTACCTCGAGAAGCGCCAGCCCACCAAGCCGCAGCCTCGACAAGACCTCGCGCACCGGCGCCGGCAGAACCTCCAGTATACCCATTCGCCAACGCCCCCGACGCCACCTACGCGCCGCCTCGCGATCGCAACATCGGGGCACTACCCAATGGTTCCGCATTCAAGAAAGATGGTCCGGCATACAAGACGACGGTACCCATCTATGATGAGAAAGTCGCCTCCGAGGTCTATAACCGGGCAATGTCGACACAAGTGACGCTTACTCAGCGCGAACTCCTCTCGCTCGCCCCAGAGGTAAGATCTCAAGTTCGCGAGGCAACATCGGCAAGGAGGACACCTCCCAAAGACCCGAATCAAGTCAGGACGTTATACCAAGACGCGGAACTTCCCTACGCAATCGACGACCTCGACCCACCGACATCGACAGTCTCCTCCTTCGCGCACATAATCCACCAACCAGAGACACCTCCGCCGGGATCTCTCGTGGTGCCCGATTGTTACGAACAATATCTCAGCTCACTCTCACCCGGTCAGATTCCCCAACCGCTCGTCGTCGCTAAAGAATCTTCTGCTTTAAGATCGATCATACCCCTCGTCGACCACCAGCAACTTGTCGAGTGCGTCATCGACCCAGGCTCACAAGTCATAGCAATGTCGGATGGTATCTGCAACGAGCTCGCCCTCATCTACGATCCAGAGGTCGTCCTCAATATGCAGTCGGCTAACGGAGAGATCGACAAATCCCTCGGTCTCGCGCGTAACGTCCCCTTCTTAATAGGCGATATCACTCTTTACCTCCAGGTACACATCATTCGCAACCCCGCCTACGATGTACTCCTCGGTCGACCTTTCGACATTCTCACCGAGAGCATCGTCAAGAATTTCGCCAATGAAGATCAGACGATCACAATAAGCGACCCGAACACCGGACGGAAGGCAACGATCCCAACGGTTCGACGAGGCCCACCGAGAATTCTCTACCGCGACAACTCGGGTTTTCGGGACTCGAGGAATTGATCGACGATCAAGGAGAGGCCGTGTTGGTTATTGCTGAAGACCCATATACCCAGAACTCCTTTCATATCGAAGCCATTTCTCCATTCTCGCGCTCACCTCGTCTCCTCGATATTAGTCTCGCCTATCTCTCAGCCTGCGATCCGCGGCACGAAGCCCTCAAAAACATCTCTCCATCTCTCCTCTACAAGTCTCTCCGCGCTACGTCTCCCGGTTCTATTCCGTCCCCCACTTCTCTCCCGCCCCCGTCTACATCTCTATCTCGTATTGCGTCTCGCCGCTCGGTTCCCATTTTGCCTCGCTCGACGTCACCACTGAATCTCTCTAGCCCAGTCGCAATTTTTGCGGCCAAAAGAAAATACAAGCCTGTCGCTTTAAAAGTCCGCCCGGTACTAGCCGACCTTCCCGACAAATTTCGCATCGTCCGCAACATTCGAGGCGACCCCCTTGCAGACCTACCAACCCTCACGCCCAACCCCCCTCCATTCAAACCGACTGGACGATATACCTCCGAACGACGCGACCTGATCAACCAAGTACACTCCTCCGACTTCCTCTGGCCGGCAGAGCGCGAGCTTATGCACCACTTCATGTGTCTTCAACATCTCGGGTTTGCCTGGGACGACTCAGAACGCGGACGTTTCCGCGAGGATTTCTTTCCCCCAGTTAGCATGCCTGTTATCGAGCACAAACCGTGGGTCCAGCGCAATATGCCAATCCCGCCAGGAATCTACGATGAGGTCTGCCGGTTAATCAAAACCAAGATCGCGGCCGGCGTTTACGAGCCCTCAAACTCCTCGTACCGATCTCGTTGGTTCACGGTGGTGAAGAAGACCAACAGCACCGCGACCGGGACCAAACTCCATATCGTCCACAGCCTCGAACCGCTCAACGCGGTCACCATACAGCACTCAGGTGTGCCTCTGTATACCGATCAAATCGCTGAGCAGTTTGCAGGTCGCGCTTGCGGAGGGATTCTCGATCTCTACGTCGGGTACGACGAACGAGGTCTCGACGAGAAATCACGCGATTACACGACATTCCAGACCCCGTTCGGAGCACATCGCCTCGTCACCCTTCCGATGGGATGGACAAACTCGGTGCCTATTTTCCATGACGATGTTACTCACATCTTGCAGCCCGAGATTCCCGACACAACAATACCCTTCATCGACGATGATCCCCTCCGAGGTCCAGCCACGCGATACGAGACACCTGATGGCGGTTACGAGACGCACCCCGACAATCCTGGCATCAGGCGATTTGTTTGGGAACACTTCCAAGGCGTCAATCGAGTCGTCCAGCGCATGAAATACTGCGGCGGGACATTTTCGGGTCATAAGGCGACGCTATGCGCGCCCGAGATCATCGTCGTCGGGCACCGCTGCACCTACGAGGGCCGACTTCCCGAGGAATCTCGAGTTGAGAAGATAGTCAACTGGGGACCTTGCCGCGATCTCTCGGAAGTACAGGCATTCCTTGGAACGATCGGCGTCGTCCGCATCTTCATTCGTAACTTTGCCCATCGAGCACACCCTTTAACAATGCTCACTCGAAAAGACTTCCCTTTTATCTTCGGACCTGAACAGATCGCGGCGCAAGACGATCTCAAATCAGCACTCCTTTCCTCGCCCGCCCTCCGCCCGATTGACTATTCCTCACCAGCCAATGTCATCCTCGCAGTCGACACCTCGCACCTCGCGGTCGGATTCCACCTCTGCCAGTGCGACCTCGACAATCCGCGAATCCGGTACTACGCCAGATTCGGCTCCATCACCCTGAACGACCGCGAGTCAAGATTCTCGCAGCCAAAACTAGAGCTCTACGGCCTGTTTCGCGCTCTCCGAGCTCTCAAGATGTACCTCATCGGGATCCGTAACTTGGTCATCGAGGTGGACGCGAGATATATAAAAGGAATGCTAACGAATCCAGATCTCGAACCAAGCGCGAGCATTAATCGCTGGATCATCGCCATCCTCACATTCCATTTTACCCTCGTCCACGTTCCCGGCGCCTCGCATGGGCCCGATGGTCTCTCGCGTCGACCGCCGCAGCCAGGCGACCATCCCGAGGCTGACGACGACTTCGAAGACTGGATCGACAACCTCTACAGCTTTATGCACCAAATAAACAACCCTCAACCACCGCCATCAGCGCGCCAGTGCCTCACCATTCTCGCGAACACCATCACCGACATCGACGATAACATCCCTCCACCTCTCAATTACTCCAACATTCCTCGCACCAGCACAGCGATATCGGCGGACGACCGGATCATAGCAGTTAGGAAATGGCATTCCAACCTCACACGCCCGAGCGGTCTATCCGACGCTGAGTACACAACATTCCTCCGATACTGCGCTGAATTCTTCCTCGCCTCGGACAAGCTATGGAAGAAAGATGCTCAAGGCCGACATAAGCTCGTCGCGCCGCCCGACCACCGTGTTTCCATTCTCGCCTCGGCCCACGACGACGTCGCGCACAAGGGCTTCTTCGCCACTCGCGTCCTCATCGCGGAAAGATTCTGGTGGCCGCTTATGAGGCAAGACATCGCTTGGTTCATTCGCTCATGTCATCTCTGCCAGATTCGACAAACACGCAACGTCTTGATCCCTCCAGTCGTCGCATTGCCGGCGCCTCTCTTCGCGAAAATGTATATGGACACGATGCACATGCCGATGGCAGGAGGCTTCCGATACCTCGTTCAAGGTCGATGCTCGATATCGCACTATCCCGAGTTCCGCATGCCCCGCAACGAGACCAGCGCCGCCCTCGCCGACTGGATCTTCGAGGATATTCTCTGTCGCTGGGGCACCCTCGTTGAGATCGTTTCCGATAACGGGCCAGCCTTCGTCAAAGCTCTCACCCATCTCGCCAAGAAGTATCACATTTCGCACATTCGAATATCGGGGTACAATTCTCGCGCCAACGGCATTGTCGAAAGGCCGCATTTCGATGTCCGACAAGCTCTCTTCAAGGCGGTCGATGGGGATCAGTCGAAGTGGAATAGAGCGGCACCGTTTGTTTTCTGGGCCGATCGCATCACTGTCCGACGTCGCATGGGTTGCTCACCATACTTCGCCGCGACAGGAACTCATCCCCTCCTGCCCCTCGATATAGCGGAAGTAACGTACCTCCTTCCACCACCATCCGAGACAATGTCGACCACCGACCTCATCGCCCGCCGAGCAATCGCACTCCAAAAGTGTCGCGCTGACCTCGCTCGCCTCCGCACCGCAGTCATCGCAGCACGAGTTAAAGCCGCCATCCGATTCGAGACCGACCACCAGGCGACAATTCGAGCATTTCATTTCGATCTCGGAGACCTCGTCCTCATCCGCAACACCGCCATCGAGAAGGCCCTAAACCGCAAAATGCGACCTCGCTACTTGGGACCCCTTCTCGTTATATCTCAGAATCGCGGCGGTGCTTACATTCTCGCAGAATTAGACGGCTCGGTACTTGACCGACCGATCGCGGCCTTCCGCGTCATCCCCTACTTTGCTCGCAAGAAGCTCGACATACCCGACCTCGACGCACTCCTCGACATCTCTGCACAACGACTGCGCGAGATGAAGGCCACCGTGGACGAGGATCCTGAAGAGGAGGGCCTCCGCGGCGACGAGATGGACGACTCGGAGGACGAAGCTTCGCAGCGGGATATCGACACAGTATCCGATACCGACGAGCCCACCCACCCTCCCTTCTCGCGCGGGGCGATGTGACTGAGGACAGCCCAGATTTCAGTAGGGAGGAGAAGGACCAGCTATGATACCCTATTTTTCGCATCCCGATCTTTCTCGCAGCAAAGCTTACGACTATTTTACACTTCAGACTCGGACTAGCGAATATCGCACAGTTACTTCGACGGTTCTCGCACCCGGCATTTCCTCTTCATTTCAAAGTCGCATTAACGAACCTTATCGGATTTGCGCAAAACCGAAGGGTTTTACGCCTGTGATGATCTACTGAGGCTTTCCCTAAATTCTATATTCTCTCAAATTCCAGTTTAGAACGTTATCGCTTACCATCGAGACATCTACAACAGATCCCTATTATACGACGACTTCAACCCCACACGCGATACGTCTTAATCTATCTCCGACATTTCTCGCTCACCAAACAACTTTTAGACTCTAGCGAGACTTTACTCGAGTGTTTCTTCCCGATTTTTATCACAAATATTGCTAAAACCAAGAAAGAAGTACTTTTACATTTTGCATCGAAACTTATATATTACATCTAAAAGCGTCCGAGGTGCTAGTCGAGCACCAACTCCACGCTACCCTCGCCATCCTCGTCCTCGTCCTCCGACCCCTCCGGCAACGACGCGCGAACGCGCTCCAGCTCGGCGAGCTCAGTTCCGCGCGCCTCGTGCTCGGACAACAAATAGCGGACCTCGCTCTCGGTCCGAGCCATCCGCCAACGAAGGATTTCGATGTCGCGGTCCACCGTCCGACGAGTCCGGAGTTCACCGCGCGCCGCGCGCGCCAAGCGACGAGCAGGCCGACGAAGGTCGTCGGGAAGGAAGCGGGCGGAAGAGGAAGAAGCGATGGGCGGAGGAGGAGAGGAAGGGAGAGGAAGAGGGACGGTGTCCGAAGGGGTCGAAAGGAGCTTCGTCCATCGACGGGGCCCGTCGCACGACTTGCGATTGCGACGACACTTGAGGCAGTGCGTCGCATCGCCCGGGACGCGGAAACAGACGAAGGGGGTGACGAAGTGGGAACAATAGGTGCAGGGAGGTTCGGCCTAGGAAAGTCTGAGGAACAGGAGGAGAGAAAAGGAGAGGGGAAGGAGCTCACCTGCTGCGCGCCGGGAGGCAACTGACCAGGGACGATAGGACGCCCATCCGTCTTTCGCTGACGTTTCGCAGCATGCTCCTCTGCTTCTCTATCAGCTTCGGCCTTCTGCTGCGCCGGGGACTTCACAGACATCCGCGCAGGAGGGGCGCGACGCTTGCCCTTCCGCTCTTCATCCACGACCTCGCGCCGCTTCCCTTTCCGATCCACTTCCACGACCTCCTCCTCGCCATCGGGAAGGAAGAGCCCAGTCCCGGAAGGCACAGGACCCTCCCCTCGCACGGACAGCGCAGCGGTCGACGCCCGCAAGGAGTCGATGGCGTCGCCCGTCCGTAAAACGGGCGCCGCCATCTCGACATCGCCATCACGCCCCACTACCCGATCCTTGGCACTCACCACGCTAGGTCCCGACTCCGTCTCCAGCGGCTCGGCCAGACGACGCTCACTCTCCTCTCGCGAGATGGAACCACGCACATACAAGCCCATGATCTCCCGATCACGAGCCCTCCGACGCGCCTCTTCAGCGACTCCGCGCGCAACGCACTCTTCATCGGCCAACCGGCGAGCTTCCACCTCGGCGACACGAGCAACCTCGGCCTGAGCAGTAGCGGCGGCGGCGACCTCAGCCTGGATGCGCTCGTCACGACGCGTCGCACGCGTCCGCAGGATGCGTGCCCCCCACGCTAACCAGTCATCGGTCGCGTAGGTCTCGAGGGTGTCCTCGGCGCTATCGAGCCAGAGCGCGAGCTGCGAGGAAGGCACAAACGAGGGGATCGCCTCCAGGCTGGCCTAGGAGAGAGGGGTCAGCACGAGAAAAAGAGAGGAAAGAGAGGACGCACCAGGGTACGGGCAAAGTTTTGACCCCAGATCATGAAGTCCTCCAACTCGGCGGGATGCTCGGGAGACACGTCGATAAGGTCGGACAGGGCGGAGACGAGGAGATCGACGAGGGACGATGGCATCGGGAGAGAGTTTTCGCGGAAGCAGAGTACGATCGAGAAAGGCCGGATTGGGAGGGAGCAAGGGACGCTAGGAAGACGGGAGCAGATGGTGCGTTGAACTTGGGTGACGCGTACCCTGACCAAACAGGAACGAGTCCCAGCCACATCGGCAACTCGGGCCCCGCGCCGACCGGCTACCTCGACAGCCACAGCGTATTTTTTCCACGCCACTGGCATCTGTCCGACATTGCTTACTGTATCCGCCACCGAGTCACACCTCCGCTCCCACGCCACCACGACGATCCCACGCCACACCTTGACGCCACCGAGCACAGCCGACTTCTGCAGCACACGTGCATCTCAGCCACTAGGTCACACGGCACGGGACTGACTGAGGACAGTCAGGATTTCAGTAGGGAGGAGATGATGAGCGCGCCACCTTTCTAAGCGCCGGGACCCCGTTTTCGCAGTTCTACGAGCACGAGCATGCTGACCTCAGGGGATACCCCAGACACCACCGGGTGGCCCCGCCGCCCAGAGCGATTCCCTCCGATGCCCACGACCTCAGCATTATGGTATCGGGCCGACACGGTCTTGTCTCGCACCCCTCAGTCATCGCCTCGCATCATCTCACTCAGCCCCCACGCGTATCGCACGACGGCCTCGAGCCTGCTGCACCCGCAAAAGACCTCGCCAAGCTCTCGCCATACGCCTCGTAAGCATCGACTGCACGGACCGCACCGCGAGCAGCTCCGCGACGCGATATCGCAGAGAGCTTTATCGCGTGCGCTTATTGGGTAGTACAGGTCCCGTGATCCATGGCCCCTCCACCTTCCTAGAGTTTACCTCGTCTCACCGCTACACCTCTTTACTAAATATCGCTTTGTCTCGCGACCGCGGCGCGACAGAACCTCGCGGTCTGCGAGCACCTCTGCGCGTGGTTTTTCTTTATCTTTCTATGTTACGGTCTTGGCGCGATATCGATTTACTTTACCTTACGAGTTCGCGTTTACTATACTCACTTTGACTTACTATAAATACCTGCCTACGACACTGCAATACACCAGTTTCGAACACCCCTCTGTTTAGAGCTCAACTTCGCACGAAGATCTCGCTCATATCGCATCGTACCGACATCGCACTCGCTCGATTTAGCACTCGTCGCCTTCATCGCCGCTATTGTCAGGGCCTTCGTCGCTGCCCTTGAAGTTACCTTGGTCACTCGCGCCTTGGCCCACGGTCCACCACTTCGTTTCACACGAAAGTATTCTCTCGTGACCTCGCATCACCTCGCTAGATATCTCGATATCTCGTAGTACGTATCTCGCGCCCCGTCTCGCAACTTACAAGGGTCCCTCGATATTTGTAGTGAAGTCAGCTCCCCGCCTACCCTGTGTTTAGTGGTGTGTTTTGTGTTGTGTTACGCACGCAGAGCCATCGCAAGCGCATCAACGCAATGAAGGGGTTAAAGCACTCACACCGGTCCACAACATGAACCGCACCCATCTCACTCTCTTCTCAAACTTGACACGCTTTTCCCAATCGGTGTCTACTTGTAAATGGTGAAGACCGAGGCCATGGGTGTCCTCGGAAGGGTTGTCCAATAGATACTATGGTGAACTTTTCCTCTTTTGCTCTGCAGTTAACTGAGATGACGCTGACTTCACTGCCAGACGTCGGGGTATGGGGTCAAGTTGAGAAATTGAGTACATGGTGAGTGGGGACTAAGATACTGACTGGCGCGATGGCGATTATATAGCCCTTGTCTCACCTGTGGGGCGTCTTCCTTGCCAAACTTGATGCTGCTCTGGAATTCAGTAAAGGCCCTCCAAGCCTTCACATTGCCAATCTGTTAATGCATCGAGTCATCAGGGTCGAACGGCCGCGCCATGCAAAGTATGTTCTATCGCTCAAGCCACGAGTTCTTTGTGTTTCTATTTATTTATAAAGATAAGGTTAGACTCTATGAAAGGGCAATGCAAGGTGCTTACATACAAATCCTTGCCTCGTACCATACTCGAGGTGAAACCCACTCCGCGCAGACATGCCCCAAGGGCTTCAAAGGCAATGCGGACACGTCATATTCGTAACCCCCGCTTGCCATCACGCCTGCCTGCAGATCGGCGCTCAGCGTGGCAGGCCATGTGTCGCACCTGGTGGGATTAGGTGGTGGCCATCGCACCCGCATCAATGATGCCCGTCTATCCCTCCGAGCCACAGGCCTATGGCTATATCATGTTGTCATGTCAGCTCAATTTTGAGCGGCAAAAAAATAACTGAACTCACCGACATTGAGCTTCTCCCATGGCATAGGGGTCCGTCACAGATTGTGCGGAGACACTGACGAACGAGACCGACCATGATGTACAGCCATCTACCCTCAGTGCCCAGGTCGGACTCATCGGAGCATTTGGCATGCCATGCATGTGTCGTTCATGCCGTATGTGACGTCCACGTCAGCCACGATGTCCATGGCATGCGGATGATTTCCACATGAGCTTGAGGGTCACCAGTGGAAGGGAGGACGTGCCTCTTCAGCTGTTCGTGCAGGGATGAGATTTATGGAGGCGTATATCTCGGGAAGAATTGGCATAAATGACGACGTACCTGCATCCTCAAAAAGATTCTGGGTCTGTTCCCCCTATCCGCTGCTAGAGTCTATTGTCCTCGTCCTGGCCTTCCACCAGGTGCATGGTCAGTGAGCCGGTCGTTTGTCAAAGGCAGCTCACGTCCGAAGGACGGAGATGGGTTTTCACGCCTGAAAGGCAGAAATCTCAAAGAGAACAAGAGGGAGAGGGAGGTATTTGTGTGGGCGGGTAGGTTGTCTGCTGCCAAGTGAACATGACACTGAGCTTCTAAGGAAAGCTATTTGAGTTTGCTTACCGATGGGAAAGATCCTAGCTGCAACAGCTGGAAGTTGAAGCAATAAGAGACCATTGGGGAGAGCGTGTGGCGATGAAGAGCGACATGGGGCAGGACATGAAGGAGATGGGCAGAACTGAGGCAGGACAAGGAGGTGGGCAAAGCATCGCCGTGACACAGTCACATTGTGTCCCACGACACGATCACACCAAATCAGATGCAACACCACAATCTACTGCAATCTTGCTGAGTCGACGGGCGCTAATCCATCCTTGCTCCATCCACACCTCATCCATCAACCTCAGACTTTCGCTATGATTCTTGGAATTGCCTCAAGGTAAGTACCTCCGTTGTTGATTTATTTTCTGCCCTTACTAAATATATCTTCCCTCAGTTTCACTCTTATCCTGCTTGTCGTTGTCACTGGCCATTTCCGCCCCTCGGGCGTGAATTCTATCCTCCGTCTTTCAGATGTTGAGGGTGCGGCATTGACGCATCGACTCATCGGCACACACACATCGCCGGTCCTATCGTGATGCTCCACAAGACACTGTGAGCGAGCTTGGGCGACGACTGGCTCACCCTCTGCCTCTGCTCTACTACAAGTAACAGGTCTGGGTAGGGTCTTGTTGGAAATCATGTGTCTTATCTCACAAAATAATTGACAGAGCACCGACCTCGCAGAAGACCTGGGTCCGGCTTATAGTAACCTAAGACAATCACTCAACTGTCGCAGTGACCTCACGAACACTGTAGCGTGACAATACGATCATAATATTATGACAGTACGGTCACAGTATTGTGATAGTACTGTCCCAGTGCAGTGGCGGTACAGTTGTGTCTTTGAGAGCTGTGCATGATGAACCAATTTTGGCTTTGATAGTGGGTCCCCACAAATTTGCTCTATAATGAAGAGACGAACATAATACAACATTTTTATTTTGTAAGATTAGGAATAGGGGTTGGAATAGATTATCGCTTGACTACAAGTCGTTGTATTCAGCACTACAAGGACGACACGGGCGACTCAGGTTAGACTTACAGGGTAAGGGCGTCACAGGCGACTTGTTGCTGAACCAAATGTTTGCTCATCTGTTCTGCCATCACGCAGGGTTCACAGAGAGGCGACATCGCAGACGACTCGGGTCAGGACATTGCAGACGACTTAGGTGAAGACATCGCAGACAACCCGGGTCAGGATGTCGTAGACGACTTGGGTCAGGATGTCGCAGACAACTTGGGTCAGGACATCACAGACAACTCGGGTCAGGACGTCGCAGATGACTTGTTGCTCAATCAAATTTTTGCTTATCTGTTCTGCCATCACGCAGGGTTCATGGAGAGGCGACATCGTAGATGACTCGGGTCAGGACGTCACAGACAACTTGGGTCAGGACGTCACAGACAACTCGGGTCAGGACGTCGCAGATGACTCGGGTCTGGGCTACCGGGTAAGGACGTCACAGACGACTTATTGCTCAATCAAATTTTTGCTTATCTGTTCTGCCATCACGCTGGGTTCACAGAGAGGCGACGTTGCAGACGACTCAGGTCAGGACATCGCAGACGACTTGGGTGAAGACATCACAGACAACCCGGGTCAGGATGTCGCAGACGACCTGGGTTAGGATGTCGCAGACAACTTGGGTCAGGATGTCGCAGACAACTTGGGTCAGGACGTCACAGACAACTCGGGTCAGGACGTCGCAGATGACTCGGGTCTGGGCTACCGGGTCAGGACGTCGCAGATGACTCGGGTCTGGGCTACCGGGTAAGGACGTCACAGACGACTTGTTGCTCAATCAAATTTTTGCTTATCTGTTCTGCCATCACACTGGGTTCACAGAGAGGCAACATCGCAGACGACTCGGGTCAGGACATCGCAGACGACTCGGGTCAGGACGTTACAGATGACTCGGGCCAGGACATTGCAGACGACTTGTTGCTCAATCAAATTCTAACCTGAAAAGCTAGAAGGTTCAGGGTAGGACACGGGTATGGCAGGGCTAAAGAGGCCATTAAGAGGTGAAGAAGCCACCCATGCCAATACACAGCTGACATGACGAGCCTGTCCACGGCTGGAGAGGCTCGTCATGTCAGCCGCGTATTGGCAGAGCTGAGTCCCGATACGCACCTGACATGACGAGCTTGGCTAAGTCCTGATATGTGGCTGACATGACAAGCCCATCTGCAGCTGGACAGGCTCGTCATGTCAGCCGGGTATGGGCATCAACAAGTCCTAATACGTGACTGCCATGACAAGCCTATCCAACCGCTGACAGGCTCGTCATGTCAGCCGCATATTACGATCCTCGATGCCCTTTTCCGCTTCAACCTGGCTCTTCAGCCCAGTTGTTTGCAGACGACCGTGACGTCTTTGGCACCGGTCTGTGGTACTCATGGACAATTCAGTGCAGCCTTGTAGCACTTCCCATGGACCTGGTTGAATCACCGCTCCAGCACACAACTCTCACACCCCATTCTTCTTTCCACTTACAACACCATCAAACATGGCACAGACCATCTCAGTGAGTGTACCGTGTACCGACTTTGCCTTCTCGTGTCTCTTGCTCATGTCAACCCAGAGTCTCTCAACCACTTTGCTTGAAGATCAGGAATTGGAGGCTCGAGCGAAGGTGGCATTCCTGGGCTTCACAAAAATGCGCCTTGACATTTACGATGGCAAAACCATGATCTACAATGTCTACAACAATCGCCCACTAGCGAGTAGCACGGTAAGCCATCTGAAGCAGTCAATGGTCAAAAATGGGATTCGGTGGTGGGATGAACCCATTCCTGTCCTCGTCCGACACGATTGGATCAACATTGGGCAACTCAAGGCAGACTGCCACCTGCGAGAAGCCCTGCCTCTCCTGGAGCGGGCCCCGGGGGCTCAAGCCATTAATGAAGTGCACATCCTCGGCGGCCAGCACAGGCTGGCCGCCCTTCAAGACTACAGAGCAGACTTACAGGATAAGCGGGAGAAGATACGCGAGCGACTCAAGGGCGGGGTATCAGAATTCGACGCTCAGGCTCTCAGGCAAAAGAGCGATGTTGTAGAGTCCAAGATGGAAGACATTCTGTGTTGGGGTGTATCTGGTTTTTCAGTTGTCTGTTTTCTAACATTTCGAGCTATCTGCAGACTTAGCGGTATTGGGTGTAGACCATTCCATTGCACGGTTCCTTTCCAGGAACTCACGCTTCTTTAACTTTGCGGAGACGGCGGACAAGCATCTGTCGTCACATATCTGTCGCTTCTATCGCAAGGGGGTCTCCCCAGGGAACAATTTGGAGTTAGAGACTAAGCGCGCCCTTAGCTCGCTCCATGGCAACTCACGGGCAAAGTCTCTCATTCAAAACTGGCAGACTATGAGCTTCTTGATGGAGTTCTACGTAGTGCCGTACTACAGCACGTTGCCGATGTTCTCCGTGTGATGGCTCACAGACCACCTCTTCAGCATCTTTGGAGGGGTAAGTGCTTCCATTCCTTTTTGTTTCGATATTTGCTTGTCTGCTTATGTACTTTCAGATGTTCATCGGTATTGTGCGAACAATGTTTGCAAACCTGTCAAACTTGGTTCATAGCGGGAAATTCCTCTCTGAGGGGCAGGTGATGTGGATCATCTCCCTCGAAGATGAGCCAGCGTTGTCACATAAGCAGCAAGAGGAGCTGAATGCTCTCATTGAGAAAGGGGACTGGCTGCTGACGCAGGGGGAGATCATGTACGAACTGTTGACCCTCGAGGTCATGACAGGCATTGATGACGCGTTGATGAGCATGCACCCGCGCTAGGGTCCGAGGGAGGTATTTGGGAAGCTTTGGGGAGATACCGAACAGTGCTAGACAAGTACCGAAGACGCTGACTTTACCGAACACGGTTGGTCCCTACCCAACCAACAACAAGCCACCGAAGGACGATTTGGCAGCACTTGGGTCAGTTTGCCCACACTTCACGTACTTACCATGACCGCATAGGGGTGTTACGATAGGTGTTTACCAGATCGGAGCCAGTATTCTGTATCGGCCGATGTCCTCCGTAAGTCGGTCAGTCCTTATCGCTTATCTTCCCGACTTCCGCATGGTCGGTCAAACACAATCTTGCACCATTGCTTGGCCATCCTAGTCGTACAATACCTCTTCTTTATTTTTCATTGGTTCTCCAACGCCTGTTCCTGCTACCTACGCTTGGGCAACGGATCCTGAACGTTTGGGATTTTGACATCACTGATTACCTTTTACCTTATCACCTTCAGAACCCATATGGACATCTCACCTACCTTCTTATCTTCTCTGATCACTGGGGCTTGGCGTCCATTCGACATCTACTCTCATCTCAGGTTCGATATTTTACTTAGGGGCGCTGTTTACTATAAAAACCTACATACAACTCTGGAATAAACCAGCTTTCGCACCCCACAGTTTAGAGCTCATTCGCACTCGTCTCAACCATCGAAATCATCTTCGTCAACTCCCGAAAACTTGTCATCCTCATTGTTCGGCCTTGTTCGCGTTCGTACTCGTCTCTTTGCTCATACCCCTCGTCCTCCCTTGTATATTGTCAGAGTCCCGTGTGGCTCTTGAAGCACGTAGTTGTCGGTCGCGACACTACCTTCTCGTTACCGACCGAATCCCCGACTCGACCGACCGAACGTTCGGTCGGTGTTCGGCGCAGTCCCGAAACCGTTCGGGCGCTATAATCTCATACTCCCCGTTGCTTCTCAGTACGCCATCAATTTATCAAGTCATCACTAACAATTCCTTGTGTATCAGATACTAGCTCCAGCACCCCTGCATTAGAGATTGTTTTGGTATTGTGCTCGGCACTTAGAGCCACCTCTAGCGTATCAGTGTTTGTGACGGCCTATCAAGATACCTTCTGGTTGGGCACCCTTGAAGATCCTGATTGGCAGACCCAAATATATGCAGTGATCGTGCATTCCCACCTCAGAACATGTTGGAAAGACTGGCAGAGCTCCGAGGCGGCTGCGGCGGCCATATCTCAGGCCTCCCTTCGCGCGCTGTATATGTTCAGAAAGCGCAAATACAATCCTTTGCTCCTGCTTCCGACAGCTTCTGCGCTGCAGGCCATCGTGGACATCCTGGACCAGTTCCCGAACGCGCTGAAGGAGGTGAGCATGGGGCTTTCTACAAAGTTTCAAAATTTATCACTGAGATTGTTTGTAATTCGAGATATCACGATGGATCGAGCCGGACATCGACTCGGGATTGGCATCAAAGTATTTTAAGGACTTTACCCTCGCGGCAAATGCGCAATTTATCAGGCAGCATGCCCACTGGCATGGAGAAGTTGACTTAGCTCGCTTTTGGATGGACCTCTTCGTCCATTGCGCGCTAGTTCTGATTCAGCTGGAGCTCAGCATGATGATGCTTGGCAAGATTGAGCATCCCCGGACTGTCCCTCTCAGCACTCTTCTATCGATTGTCAACGAGGGACCTGTCGCCTTCAACGTGTTCCTTCAGCCAATTTGGATGGAGCAGGAGTCGCCAGCTCAGACAGCAACTACCGTCACTGAGATGCTCCATCAAATGCTACTACAATCTGAGAATTCTCATCAATGGGGAGAATATCTCCGCTATCCTATGCTGAGAGTGATTCAGTACTTGGCCTGGGCCCAAGATCGTCTAGCATTGGCAAGCATTCACCGACGAGTAGTGATGGGGATCACTCAATGGGCCGTTCGCAAGGCGACGATTCTCCACCTCGTGAAGGAGGTGCTGGGGGTATTCCAGACAGGGCGTGACCTGGTTCATCGTGCAGTGGTTGCGGCTCGAGGACCTTTCGAGAATGTGGGAGCGCCTTACGACAAATTCGACATGGAGATGTGGGACGAGAAAATTGTGCAGGAGATCGTGGCAAGCCATGCAAGTCCTACGGACGTGTTGTGCCTGCGCCCAGATCATTGTCAGACCTGCGCCTCTTGATGGCGGTCCAAAAGAAGGTGAAAGAGGACTGCGACAAGATTAACAGGATTGCAAGGTTGATTCAGAGCAAGGGACAAGCCCTGATTGATCACGGGGCCACAGGTGCGGATCGTCACATGCCGGAGGGAGTGGCATCGTTGTTGAGGCAACTGCTCCGGGTACGTTGATACGCTAGAGGTGGCTCTAAGTGCCAAGCACAACACCAAAACAACCTCTAATGCAGGGGGTGCTGGAGCTAGTATCTAATACACAAGGAATTGTTAGTGATGACTTTAGAAATCGATGGCGTACTGAGAAGCAACGGGGAGTATGAGATTATAGCACCCGAACGGTTTCGGGACTGTGCCGAACACCGACCGAATGTTCGGTCGGTCGAGTCGGGGATTCGGTCGGTAACGAGAAGGTAGTGTCGCGACCGACAACTACGTGCTTCAAGAGCCACACGGGACTCTGACAATATATGAGGGAGGATGGGGGGTACGAGCGAAGTGACGAGTACGAACGCGAATGAGGCCGAACGATGAGGATGACAAGTTTTCGGAAGTCGATGAAGACGATTTCGATGGTTGAGACGAGTGCGAATGAGCTCTAAACTGTGGGGTGCGAAAGCTGGTTTATTCCAGAGTTGTATGTAGGTTTTTATAGTAAACAGCGCCCCTAAGTAAAATATTGAACCTGAAATGAGAGTAGATGTCGAATGGGCGCCAAGCCTTAGTGATCAGAGAAGATAAGAAGGTAGGTGAGATGTCCATATGGGTTCTGAAGGTGATAAGGTAAAAGGTAATCAGTGATGTCGCAATCCCGAACATTCGGGATCCGTCGTCCAAGTGTAGGTAGCAGGAACAGGCGTTGGAGAACCAATGAAAAATGAAGGAGAGGTATCGTACGACCAGGGTGGCCAAGCAATGGTGCAAGATCGCGTTTGACCGACCACGCGGAAGTCGGGAAGATAAGCGATAAGGACCGACCGACTCACGGAGGACATCGGCCGATACGGAATACTGACCCCGATCTCGTACACACCTATCATAACACTCCTGTGCGGTCATGGTAAGTACGTGAAGTGTGGGCGAACTGACCCAAGTGCTGCCAAATCATCCTTCGGTGGCTTGTCGTCAGTCGGGTGGGGACCGACCGTGTTCGGTAATAGTCGGCGTCTTCGGTACTTGTCTAGCGCTGTTCGGTATCTCCCCAAAGCTTCCCGAATACCTCCCTCGGACCCTAGCGTGGGTGCATGCTCATCAATGTCCTTGATCATTGCCTTTAACGTTTTCCTTCACTTGACACTCCCTCAGGGCCTCACAGTGAACGCCAGCCGGCTGAGGTACTGGTCGCACTCACAGTTCTCGCAGGCGTTTGTTGTCCAGGACCATGTGAAGGACCAGGAGTATGAGCTGCTTTCGGTGGGTGATGTCGAGATGACGCCAATGAGTGTGCCCGGCGTCCTGTCGATGACAATAAGCAGCTCTGCCGTATATCTTGAGGAGCCAAAGGATGTTGTCATGGCCAACGCCGACATTCGGAAAGACAGAATCAGCGTCAATGATGCCTTTACCGGGCCATCTGAGGACGATGGTGATGGTATGGAGACTGAGTCGCAAAACAGTGAGTTGCACCGTCCCTGATGGTTCACGAAAGAGTCGTTTGATGTCAGCTGCGTATTGGCATGGCTCGTTCCTGGTACGCGGCTGACATGACGAGCCTCTCCATATTGTGTGAGGCTCATCGCGTCAGCCGCGTATTGGTATGGCTGAGTCCCGATACGCAGCTGACATGACAAGCCTCTCCACACTGTGTGAGGCTCGTCGCGTCAGCTGCATATTAGCATGGCTAAGTCCCCAGCTGAGTCCCGATACAGGACTGACATGATGAGCCTCTTCACATTATGTGAGGCTGGACAGGCTCGTCACGTCAGCCGCGCATTGGCATGGCTGGTTCCTGGTACGTGGCTGACATGACGAGCCTCTCCATATTGTGTGAGGCTCGTCGTGTCAGCTGCGTATTGGTATGGCTGAGTTCCGATACATAGCTGACATGACAAGCCTCTCCATACTGTGTGAGGCTTGTCGCGTCAGCCACGTATTGGTATGGCTGAGTCTCGATATGCAGCTGACATGACGAGCTTGTTCCGGCCTCAGAATTCTCATCCTGTTGTCTGTCATTTTGAATGGAAAGAAACTGATTGTCTTTGTACGCAGGTTTCAGTCAGCTGCCGTTCACGCGTGAGTTCCTTTTCCTATGATGTGTTAGCTTCAACAAAGGACTAACATTGACGGTTCAGAGGCGGTCAACCTTTCCCCGGCTCATCGTCAGTCTTTCTCGTTCAACCCTCTGTAGCGGCGCTGACTTATTTTCTTTATGCCACAGAACCTGGTAAGTGATCCCGCTCATCCTCTACCCCCAAAAGCCGGCGAGGAAACAAAAGGCCCCGCGCCAACTATGAGGACTCGGATACTGAGATGCGAGAGCTTGTCAGGCCAATCGCAAAGAACAGGCTGTTGTGATAGGCTCTGACTCGCATTCCACAAGATCATTATGCCACGTACTGTCGCTTGCGTCATAGGCTTCGCACCTTTTGTTTTGTTGTCCTTCATGCTGTTTTCTCAAAATTGATGGCGGTTATTTGTACCTTGGACTTTTCAATATATTACGTCTTAATCCTGCAGGAAGTGGGCTTGCTCCCTGTCGGTCAACGAGGACCACTCGCGGTTAATCATGTGAAAGGTTGCTAAAAGCCTCTCTAAAAGCCCTTAAAAGTTGCTGCCCGCCAGTTTTCTCTTTCGTTCACTTACCCAGACCATTCTCTTCAATTCGCTCATTCATTCTAAGTTAAACTATCTGTCTGCCCAACCTACGACTGAACCCACTCCTGCCAGCTGACATGACAAGCCTCTCCAGCCGCAGCGAGGCTCGTCATGTCAGGCGCGTATTGGGACTTAGGCCTGCCATACGCTGCTGACGTGATGAGCTGGTGCAGCCGCAGCGAGGCTCGTCATGTCAGCTGCGTATCAGGACCTAGCCATGCGATACACGGCTGACATGACGAGCCTGTGCAGACATCTCAGCGATGTCAATACGTGTCTGATGCGACGAGCCTGTCCAGCTGCAGACAGGCTCGCCATGTCAGCCACGTCTAGGCTACAAGGTTCAGGCCTGAACCTTCTAGCTTTTCACATGAAGAAATACAAGGGTCTGGCTTGTCAACATTTCGTAAGTACAAGTATAGTGGCTCTTACATCGAGCATATTCTGGTCGTGCTATATACTCTGGGCTGTACGTGCCACAAACAAGAAAAGAGTTTGTATCATTTTCTACATGCCTGACGTACGTGGAGTTCAAACATAACGGCCCTCCCTTGCAGGCGTCACCTCCCTATGTCCTATTGGATGGGCCAGCATAGCCCTGCGTCACCAGCTGCTGTTGGGCCAAAGCTAACTCATCCTTCAGCATGCTTATTGTTGCGTTTGCTGCCTGCATACTTCTCCAAGCCGTGCTCTCGAAGTCCTTGAGATGGCGTATGTAATGTAGCAGAATATTGTCTAATGGTGGGTCTTCGGGCTGAATGGTAAATATGGTAAGAAACCGTCTACGAATGTCTCTAAAATGAGGAACGTCATGATCCACTGAGGTAGCACCGGGGACAGCGCAGAAGACATCGTAAATGGTGGCTGCAAACCAGTAATATTGTCGTGAGATAAGGTCATAGTTAGGGGAGTACTCGTGGAGGGCCCGCAGCAGCGCGGCGAGGTCATAGTCAGTCGGGGTCGTGTCCATGGGGAAGGTTAGCGTGCGACAGACCACGTATAGCCTTGTTGTTTTCTCATTGATGCTCCTAATAGGCGCCCCACTGAGCGGGGTGGTTATGTAGTCAACCGCGGGCATACTGATTGACAGTGACGAGGAGGACGAGATGGAGGCACAGCTCAAAGAGGCCCTGGATGACCTGACTGAGGCACGGGACAAGATCTCAGCGAGGCCTGGCTGGATCATGTCGGGACGGAACTGGCGGATCTCCATGGTGTGCTCTACAATGACGGGAACGGTGCGCTTAGTTGTGGGGGAAGTGGGGTAGGTGAAGTCAATGATGAGGAACTCATGCATGACACGGTCCTCCCACTTGCAGTGCTGGATTCTGGTGATGCGCGGGCGGTGATAGCGAGAGGAATGGGAGACGATGAGCGCCGCCCAGTGGAGCATGCTAAGCTTGCACACTGAGCTGTCATTGGGGAAGTAAACGCCATCCTCGGGGTTAGACATGGCCCAACGGAAAGAGAAGCGAAAGAGGGATGGGCTAGAGAAGATGGAGTGCACGAAGGATATAAAGCCCATGGTGGCAGAGAGCATAGAACTGCTAAATGTGTGCAAGGGCTAAGGGCAAGATGATTTGGCATATGGCTACCTACTTCCTCTTGTGCCATAATGCAACCTGCCTGCACATGAATGATATTTTGAGCTTTCTCGTGACTGGCACATGAGCTACATTGCACGCGAGCAAGCTGAGTTTCAAAAAAATCAAATTCCAGCTGAAATGCCTACTACCCACAAGGTTTTGTGATTTGGATGTACACTAGCTAAGGTTAGGCTTCCACCGTTTTGAGGGCACATTGTCCTCCTCATCACCATCATGTGCTCGTCACGTCTTTGAGGGCCCTGCGTCCAGAGCAGCACTGGTAACCACTCGCTGTTTGCATCCACAATGTCCACTGAAGAGGCATGAGATATTTCCATAAGGTATAGTGGATCGTTGAGATAACCTTCCGAGACTGACAGCTCATGCATGTAGACTGCCCCCCGAGGTTATCCTGCTTATATTCAAGGTGTTGTCAGTTGATCTTGCCGATTACTATGGATGGACACCGGGTAGGCTTGGGTGGGCCATTGTGACACATGTGTGTCGACGTTGGAGAAAGATCGCTTTGTAAGACGGCAGTTTGTGGACGAGATTGACAACCTCTAGAAGCAAGTCCTGGACAATAATGGAGCTTACGCAGTCGAAAAAGGCGCCGCTTTCAGTGGACATCTCCCCCAGATTCTGTGCACCAAAAGTCGACTTTTTTCCACAATATACTAACCTATTCATACCGGAGCTCACGCACATCAAGGACCTTACTCTCCACATCAACAGCGATGATCCCAGTTGCCTAGTTGACTTGATCAGGTCCCCTATGCCAACTCTGGAATACTGTGAGCTGACGATACCGTTCCTTATTTTCAATGGCCCCGATCCCTTTGATATATTTGATAGACAAGCACCTTGCCTCATAACGCTGATATTATGAGGTAACTTCTACATCAATAACTTCTCCTCATTCCCAAACCTCATCTTCTTGAAGTTGACCAATTGGAGGAATGGGCGTATGACCTTTGAAGCTCTCGCAAAGGGCATTAAGCAGTTATCCCTTCTGCAAATGCTGAGCCTGTCACATGTCTTCACATATACCCATGTCTCAAACAATGTAATGGGATCCATTGCCGATGACTCGATCGATCTCCCTTGTCTACAGAACCTCATCTTTCATGGTCGAGCACTTGAGTGTGCACGATTTCTTACAGCACTCCAGTTGGAAACTCTAAATAGGTCCGCACTACACTTGGAGGCTGAAATCGAAGCACCAGTTCATGTGGAAGACATCATCCTGGTGGTCTCTTCTGCAGCGCCCTACATATCAGGCAAGCGGACAGGAGTCATTGTGGTGAAACTTGCATTTGATCAAACGATTTGGGGTGTCCACATCACTTTGTGGAATGAAGAAGAGTATATCCATGGCCACGGGATTACCATCTCTCTCAATGGAGTGTGGGGAGTCGATTTTGAATCTCTCTTTACAGTAATATATCCAAAACTTCGAATAATTCCCAATTTGACAATGACACTACTGGGTATACGCTCGTACAGAACCTCGGAGTTCATTAACACTCTTGCTGCCGGTGTAACAATAGAATGGGTAGATGAGGAGGAAGAAGAAGAAGAGCTATAGGACATAGCGTGCGGGGCCTTATGACCCATATGAAAGGTAAGCAATGGCTATCTGGTTTCTAGACTGGACTCAAAGCAGATTCTTCACCAGGATTCTGTAGTGAGAACGAGAGAAAATTATGGATGGGATCTAATATTTACCGAGCGAAGCCAATAGGTCATAGTGGGGCAGTGATTGGGGACTGTGATTTGTGATCGCTATCATGGTGTCTTATGCATGTGGCAGGCAACTGTGTTCTGTATGCATGTTCATGTGTGATTTCTGTGCGTTTGGTGTAACGTTGCATACTGCGTTAAATAGACAGTGGCTTGTGTTTCTGTCTTGTAGAAGGCCGTGTCAGTCCATATCAGAACAGGGGTTGCGGGTACAAAGACGCGGCTGACATCGACGAGCCTGGCTGGGGCTAGACTGGCTCATCATGTCAGACGCATATCAGGACCTAACCATGCGATACGCGCTGACATGACGAGCCTGTGCAGCCACAGCGAGGCTCGTTATGTCAGGCGCATATCAGGACTTATGCCTGCCAATACACGGCTGACATGACAAGCCTCGCTGCGGCTGGAGAGGCTCGTCATGTCAGCTGCGTATCAGGATTCCGCTGTGCCAATAAGCACAAAACCTGCACAAACTCGACTCTATATGAACGAGACAGCCTACGAGCATTAACCTTACAGATGCCCGTGCTGTGAGTATGTTCTTATTATATCTTATTGTACCCTTTATTTCTTGCACTCGGCTTTGCAAACGGACAATGGGCCTCTGCATCGCCGAGGACATGTACTGATACATGATGTTTCCTTCACTTTTTCTCTACTTCTACTATCTACAGATCCTCAAGGGACTAACCTTTCCCTTCCCGACCGTCTGTCCTTGTCTATGCTTACACCCCTGCTCAGCACTGCCTCTTTCCCCTGCGCCGCTACGATGTTGGCTGCGGAGGCGTTTTAAACCTGAGACAGCGGGGATCGCGGTGGGGGCTTTGCCTGGCTTCTTTGCGTCCTTGATGGCCCTCAGCTTCGCAAAGCGAGCTGGATGGACGTTGGCTTTGATGTCGCACAGGACGATGGTGCAATCGCGCAGCCCGACCTCGCCCTGCCGGATTTTCTTGACAATCTCGAGGCCGTGCATGTCCGCGATATAGCGCTGCTTTGCGGGCGAGGTGGTGCTCTTGGCAGCACCGGCCACATGGTGGTGCGCGTAGCCGGAGGCAGAGGACAGGGTGCGCTCGTGCGATGCGTGCGCAGCGTCAAGTGGGCGTGCCCGGAGAAGAAGGCGTCGGGCAATAGGGTACCGGGGAGCGTGGTTGTGCCCTCGCCTCCTAGGAGAGAGCAGGGGAAGAGACACAGCGTGAGAAGCCGCTTCCGGGTGTGCGCAGGTGCGCAGGACAGGCAGGGCCGGGCAGGGAGGGGCAGGACTAGGGCCGGGGGAGGACTAGCAAAAGTAAGTGATACGGACCTTTTTTATGGCATTCCTCTTTGCACCTTCTCTTCTTATTAGCAACGCTCCTTACCCTCCCCATCAACGCGCTGAAGCACGGGCAGCGTGACGATTGCGACACGCTGTGCGCAAGGGCAAAGCACGGGTGCGGCGGCGGCAGGGGCACGTGAGGGAGCAGTCGAAGGAGTTGTTGTGGCCAAGTGGACGTGTGTGCATGGGGCCGAGAGGATGGGAGGACGAAGGCGAAGGAAGTGGGTGGTGGGTGTGCATGGTGTCGAGGCGAGGGCGAGGGGACGACGGTTGAGCTTTGTACGCGGACAGACTTGAGTTGGAAACGGGTGCAAAGGACTCAACTACGCGTCGCGCGCACGCGACCACAACAATGAAGAGGAGCACAAGGAGGAGCACAGAAGAGGGAAGGAAACGGTTGACGAGGATATCTACAAAGGTACGTCGTCACTCACCCCAGTTCCTCCCCCGTACACACACACCTCCCGCCTTCTACCTGACTCTCCATGTTGCCTTCAACAATCTACCCCTCAACACTACCCGCCCCCTCCTCTCGTCCGCTCAACCTCTCCCACATCCGACCCGCTCTCCCGTCCGACCCGCTCTCCCGTCCGACCCGCTCTCCCGTCCGGGCCTCTCGACCCCATCGCTCGCTGTACTGCCCTCCCCGCCCTCCTTGCACAATCTCATGCCCACTGGCCCGCTTGCCCACATCATCCACATTGCCTCGCGCATCGCATGGGTTGCCCGGACCTATGCTCGACTGACCCGCATCTCCCGCTCGATGCCGCTAATACGCTAGTGATGCCTTTGAGTGTGAAACACACCCAAGAAACACCCCTACAAGCGCAGGTAGGCAGGAGCTGGTTCTAGTGTGCAAGGAACTATAAGCTGTGCAACAACAAACAAGGGAGCATACTGAAAGTGTTCGGAGTGTAGCGAACAAACAACTCCCAAATCAAAATATTTGGTAGGTCGGTAGGTCGGTCGGTCAGTTGGTCGGTCGGTCGGTAGGTCGGTCGGTCAGTTGGTTGGTTGGTCAGTTGGTCAGTTGGTCGGTGTTTGATCGGGATGCAAAGGGGAGGGAATGGGTGCAAGGCCACACTGGACACTGGCAGAGGATGACAAACTAGATGAGAGGGAGAGAGCAAGACGACGAGGGCTCTGACGGAGGGCTGCAATCGAATGCAACAACACAAACAAAGGGGCAAAATACGAACAAGGATCGGAAGGCAAAGACTCAAGGACTCAAGGACTCAAGTGCATGAATGAAATTAGAATGAGGGGGGAGCCAAAGCTGCTCTATTGCAAGGCCATAGGTGCCCTTTTATAGTAAGTCCAAACAGGTACAAGATAAGGAGATCGGCAGAGGCATAGAGCAATCGGAAATGCGTGCCAAGAGTGATCAAAGGCAAAAAAGATAAGGGAGTGATGTTGCAAACACTATAAGATAAGAAGCAATAACTCTAAAGTCTAAATAAGTGGAGAGATTGCTAAGGTGAGTGCACATGGACCTGAAGATAAGAACCACATGCCACATGGGTAAACCATTTAGAAACTTGGGAGCTCTGAAGATAATGAAGGATAGGTCAACAGAAGGCATAAGGACGATAAGAGATAGAAAGGCAGATCCATTCTGAGTCAACAAAGTGTTCGGCCGCCTCCGATTCGGGACACCGAAGCCGACCGAATGTGCCGACCATGTGAAGTGTACCGAACCGATCGGCGATCGGCCGCGACAGTCTGTGGAGAGCCCCTACTGCTGAGAGTGATGATAGATGGATAGGATGACTGTGAACAGCTCCGAACGACTGTGCGGAGGTCTAAATGGAAAGTCGGCACCTGAAAAATGGCTAAGATCGCCGAACGGATCGGGATCGGTCGGTCCTAAGTGTGCCAAACAGTCAAAGAATACTGAAAAGCTGCGAAAAGTGGGGTATTGGTGCCTAGAGCATACCCATGCTCATCACCACGCTCGCCTGCTCGCTCCAGCTCAACACCACCGCCGTCCACCACCCCGACACGTCCTCCGCCTCCTCCACCTTCCCTCTACCTCCTCCGCCTCCTCCACTGTCGCCACCACCACCACCCACACCACCACTACCACCGCTTCCTCCACCTCATGCCGCTCCTCTGAGTTGTGGCACACCATGCCCAGCGCTGGCGGCCAAGACTGCACCATGCAGGACCACTCCAAGCCCATATCCACCATGAGCACCGCCCTCCTCCGCACCGCCCTCCTTCGTGCCGCCCTCCTCGACCAGGCAGCAGCTGCCCTATCCGCATCCGCATCCTTGCGCACTGGCCGGTGCTAGCGACGACATCAGGCTCGCAGTTGCTGCCTCGGACGACACCGACTCGACGACACCGACTCGACGACACCGACTCGATGACACCGACTTGACGACACCGACTTGACGACACCGCCTCGACCTTACCGTCTCGACGCGGCCCTGTCCCGACCACGCTGCCGCCTCGATGCTTCCGTCTCTATCACCACTCCCGATGACGACACCAGGTTCGCAGCCACCGCTCAATAGGGCACGTGAGGATTGGGAGGTGTGCGTGCGGGCTGCCGAGGAGGGGTTTGATGGCACCGTCACGAAGGTGGATGCCAGGCTCGCGACGCTGTAGCAACACCAACTCAAGGTGAATGGGAACATGCGCCATGGTGTCAGGCTCGTCACACCCCCCAGTCCACGCAACATCTCATCTGACTCGGGCGAGCGCCATCGGTGGAAACGATCGACAATCTCCTGAGGCCAATCGCGTTCACACTTGGCCGAGTCAAACAAGGATGATGGTGGGTATGCGAGCTCATTCGAGGGCGTGACACTGCTCGATGACAAGCGCCAGTCAGCTTCCAAAGCACGCACGCATGTGCCCTAGGCGTAGGATGATTCGGATTTGGACGTGCATCATGCAAGCAACGATGCAAGGCTCATGTCCTTGAAGCACTATTCCATCACCTCAAAGTCGTCGGTCCAGAAGGCATCGACAGGGTCCACGACGGCAATGATGACGGAAGATAACGCTGCACACGCCTCGTTTGCCACCGCCGCCAATCTGAAGAGCGCACACCTGGCGCCAGTGAGCTTTGTTCTCTGCATTTTTGTGCATTCGCTCACAGCACTGTGTCGACAGATGGTTCAACATTCAGCACAGATGTCGACAGCGGTGGGCGTGCTCATGCTCAGCATCGCCGCCTTGGCAGCGCTATGGTATGTCAAAGGAGAATAGTTACCAGAAAATTCTCGCAGCTCTTTTATGATTTGACCCCTGTGCATGTCTGGCTCAGTGGCGATCCTGTCCCTCCTTTTCCCGACCTCATGTTCCTCACTGCTGCGCCGCCTGCTTTGTCGCTGTGTGTGTCTCATTTTGCCTTCGTGTTGACCATATCTTCTCTCTATTTGTTTGATGGTGAATACCTTTGTCTGCACACTATGCCGCCTGCTGCCCTCCTTGCATCTCTTGCCTCTTCTTGTTGTGTGTCTTTTTTGTCGCTCATCTCTCTCGCTTTGCGCTGCCTCGTCTCTCATCTTATGATCTGTGACAACACTGCCCAATTAGCATCTGGAACGATGTGTTTATCCGGACTTGGATATGGTTGCCCTTGTGCGTTTGCCAATGTGGGTAATGCTTTAGACACAAATCCAATTTTGTTGAAGAGCATCCATCGATCTAACCATACCACGCGACATCCATGAGACAAGTGTGGCCTTTCTTGTGTCCTCGTCAATACCTGCGCCCACGCCCACTGCCGTCTCTTTCCCCTGCGCCATCCACGATCTCCACTGCAGAGGCATCCTGCTCTACTAACGCCCCTACGCCTACGCTGCCCGATGACGCGCAAAGCATTGCGACCATCTGAGCCTGTCTGAGCGTCAATGACGATGACAACGAAGACCATACTGACAATGACAACAACAACAACAACAACAACAACAACAACAACAACAACAACAACACTGAGGAACAGTTATGGCGGAAAGACAAGCTGGCAAGAGATAGGGCACAGATGACAAGGATATCCATGAGGTATGTTATCTTTCTTTGTGCCAGTCCCTTCTCCGATGCTGCCATCCAAGAACTCGCTGCAAGACTGGCCCCCGCACGGGGGCAGTCTCAGCTACCTTGCGCACCACCCCTGTCCTCCCGGCTCTCCTCCACTGACGCCTCCTCCTTGCACACGATCGACACCCACACCGCATTCTCCTCATCCATGTCCACCGCATCCCTCCACACTGTCATCTTGCCCTCCTCCCACAAGCGCTCCATGACTATCTACAAGGGCAAGTCCGTCTCCACCGTGCTCATCACCTCTGCCATCGACACCGTCGCCGCCTCCTGCAAGGCAAAGTGCTCCGCCCCACTCAGGGAGAGCTTTCACATCGCCCTCGAGATGGTCTGCGCAGGCATGGGCGGCAACCGCCCCCGTGAGATCTTTGAGCCCCTCCGCCTCGCCTGTGAGACCCGCAATGAGAAGCCTGTAGTCGCCAGCCTTGACTGCATCTCCAAGCTCATCTTCTGCTCCTTCATTGAAGCCAACCCTCCCGAACACGCGTCCCTCCCGTCCCTGTCCTCAGCCCTAGGCGCCTGCCACTCCACCTTGAGCGCCTCCTAGAGCAACCTCCCCCCGCCCTCGTTCGTGGACCTCATCATGCATACCATCACCACCTGCCACACTGAGACTACTGCTGACTCGGTTAGGCTCCAGGTCAAGGCCCTCCTCGCCCTTGCCCTTGCCCTTGCCCTCACCCTTGCCCTTGCCCTCTCCTCCACCATCCTCATCCACCAGTTCTTGCTCCTTAAGGCTGTCTACACCATCTACACCGTCTTCCTCATGTCTACCGACCCCACCAACCAGACCGCCGCCCAAGGTGGCCTCACCCAGATGGTCCACCACATCTTCTCATGCAGCAAGGTTACCCCGCCTGTCGCTGCAAAGTCCATTGCGTCACTTGCGTCTAAGGCCAACAACGCTCCATCCGCAAAGTGCGACTCGTTCTCGCCGTCCATGCTGGACACCAAGCCACCGCGCACGCTGCCGTCCTAGGATGAGGCGCCTTTGGCAGACAACATCTCACTCGAGATCCCGCTCCCTCTTTTGCCGCCGGTAGCCGCCCAAGACGACTTGCCTGTCCTCGAGCTGCCCTTGTCAAATGGGATTGAGCACGGCGCGGTGATGTGCTTGCGATGGCTCTGCGTGCGAAAACACAACACAAAACATACCACTAAACACAGGGTAGGCGGGGAGCTGACTTCACTACAAATATTGAGGGACCCTTGTAAGTTGCGAGACGGGGCGCGATATACATACTACAAGATATCGAGATATCTAGCGAGGTGATGCAAGGTCACGCGAGAATACTCTTGTGTGAAACGAAGTGGTGGACTGTGGGCCAAGGCGCGAGTGACCGAGGCAACTTCAAGGGCAGCGACGAAGGCCCTGACAATAGCGGCGACGAGTGCTAAATCGAGCGAGTGCGATGTCGGTACGATGCGATATGAGCGAGATCTTCGTGCGAAGTTGAGCTCTAAACAGAGGGGTGTTCGAAACTGGTGTATTGCAGTGTCGTAGGCAGGTATTTATAGTAAGTCAAAGTGAGTATAGTAAACGCGAACTCGTAAGGTAAAGTAAATCGATATCGCGCCAAGACCGTAACATAGAAAGATAAAGAAAAACCACGCGCAGAGGTGCTCGCAGACTGCGAGGTTCTGTCGTGCCACGGTCGCGAGACAAAGCGATATTTAGTAAAGAGATGTAGCGGTGAGACGAGGTAAACTCTAGGAAGGTGGAGGGGCCATGGATCATGGGACCTGTACTACCCAATAAGCGCACGCGATAAAGCTCTCTGCAATATCACGTCGCGGAGCTGCTCGCGGTGTGGTCCGTGCGGTCAATGCTTGCGAGGCGTATGGCAAGCGCTTGGCGAGGTCTTTGCGGGTGCAGCAGGCTCGAGGTCGTCATGTGATACGCGTGGGGGCTGAGTGAGATGATGCGAGGCGATGACTGAGGGATGTGAGACAAGACCGCGTCAGCCCGATACTATAATGCTGAGGTCGTAGTGGGCATCAGAGGGAATTGCTCTGGGCGGCGGGGCCACCCGGCAGTGTCTGGGGTATCCCCTGAGGTCAGCATGCTAGTGCTCGTAGAACTGCGAAAAATGGGGTCCTGGCGCTTAGAGAGGTGGCGCGCTCATCAGCGGACAGGCTGGGTACCCCTCACGCGTGGGTCTCCCTTGCACAGTTCTGCTTGTGTCCCCTTTTGACTGACCCACACGCCAGTGAGCCCACTCATCGCCCGAGCACCCCCGCCCAGGGGCATCATGCTCCCCTGGCACACATGATAATGATCAAGACCTCTTCCTCAAGGATGCCTTCCTTGCCTTCTGGTCCTAACCATACGCGCAGCCCACGCACGCAACTGGCGCCCTCTCTCCCCCACCACCCATCCTTCCCACGCCCCCGTTTGTCATCGCACGCTTATATTTAGCACTTCCTGCCCCGGGGCACATACACGCAGCATGACTCACATCACGTCCAGGTCTGTCCTCCCACACAGCCATCTGTCTCCGATAAATAAGACACCATCATCGACCCGCCGTCCGAAAATGTGTGTGTATGTATGTATTCCTCTTTCTTACCACGGTTGTTTCACGTGCGTTTGCCTCCATGCTCCTTTAGTCGGCATTGCAAAATGATTTATTCTAGCCCGGTACATCCACCACAGCCCGATATGAATGAACGGAACCTGCACTCAAATGTCAGTCACTTTCCCACCCAACATTGCGGATCGCTTACCCAGCGGAACAGCTGCGCCCCCGACCACTGCAGTGCGTGCGCTGCCTGGTGCACCCCAATGGCCGTGTTAGACGACCGTGCAGCCCAGGCACCGTCTCGGAACATGTACTTGTACACCTCCCTTGCCGCAACAGGTCCGTCATTGTCCCCGATAGAATACATCTTCGCCACGATCGACCTGAACCTGGTCACCTGCAGCGCCGCTGCCAGGCTCATCGACTCGTTCCGCGCGACAGACCCCACCGCCGTGTGGCATGCGCTCAAGTATGCAAAGTCTGCCTGCGGCAGCTGCACCTGCATCAGGGCCTCGATGTTCAGATGCCTGACGTGGCCCAGGCAAAACGTGCTCAGCAACGGCTGTTGAGCATCGACGGTCGCGTGGCAGCAAAGGTGCACCCAGCTGTGCGTCTACAGGTTGCCTAGCACAGTGGCTGACAAGATCGCACCGTCGACGAGCATGGTCACAGGAAGAGACTCTTGTTCTTGCAGGACCTCGATCTCCATCTTTGTGCAAGGCAGATCACAAAACCTGGCCATTTTGTCTGGGCCATAGCCAGGATCCTGGCAGACTCAGCTCCTGCGGACTTCCTCACGCGGAGGAGGGCCGCGAGCTTAGGCGTGTACGACGACACGACGATGTCGGGCAAATTCAAGCACCTGTCTTTGTATGCTCCCGCCGTGTGTATGGGCATGTCTGCCGCCCCAGCCATGCACCAGAACAGACACTCCGCGATGGGATTGAGCGCATGTAGCTCTTCAATTACGGGCTTGGCGATCATCTTCCAGAGAAGTCGCAAGGTCTTCAAAAGCACACAGTCCATGGTGCGCATGGTGTCCACAGCGGGTTCTTCCTCCAGAGACCCCGCAGCAAACGCCAACTCTTCTTGCACGCATTCGAGCTGCCAAAAGTCTGTGTTGGACAGAGGGACATAGTGGATGCCATAAGCGGCTGTCAGCACGAGCGCGTCGCAGTGGTTTTCACATAGGTTCACGACCACGGCCGGCCCATCGTGCGCGATCCCCTCCAGGTCTGCAAATCTCATCAATTGCATGAACTCACCGAGCCTGTCCAGCCTTCTCACTTCAGCAAGCAAGCCCTCGTACCTCTCCGCGAGCTCGCAGTGGTGCCGCTCCGTGCAACCAGGATCCCCAATGCTGTCGATTGTGGCAAACGTATAGGTCATAGATTGTGTGCACATGATGCCATCGAGTTCACCTATCGTCTTGGACAGTCGACCCGCGAGGGCAGGCAAAACCTGGTGCAACTTGTCCCTTAACGGCCGAAGCCGTAGCGTCTGCTGCCAAACGATGGACCAGCCATGCTCCAGCAGCTCTATTGCATGCTCCAGCTCCCCCTCTCAAATCGCGTGTGCAGCCGCGCGGGAGCTTTCAATCGGGCTCTTCGCAAGAATGTTGTGTCGCGCCTGCACAGACCACCCTATATTCACCATGCGAAGCTGTTGCTGCAGGCACACGTCGAACACCGACATCTGAGGCACAACGGTGTTTCATGGCGACAGCCTCCCATATCCTAGTGTACCGCAGACAGTGTCTGCTCAGAGCAGTCGTCGAGGTCACTGCCTGGGCGTACATGTGCAGGCACTCATCCAGGTCATTCACGTCTCCTCACAATTCATACCTCGCATATACAACATCGCCCCAGGCCACCATCACGCCCGCCAACCCCGGGTGCATCTCTGGGGTCAGCAAAACTGCGAGCTTGGCCCACACCGCTGCCTTGTCGAGCGCGTCCGCGTTGGCTTCTTTTTTCGCGACCTCTAGCAGACACGCGGCAAAACCTGCAGCCCAGAAGGGGTATCGTGGGTACCGTGTGTCCATCTGCGCTTCCAATGCATCTCGACAGAGGCAGACGGCTTCGACGAGATCATCCTTGCCCTCCTCAAGCTGGTACCGTCTCTTCAATGCATCTCCAAGTCTGAAGAGCGCCTCCGCCCTGTCCAGATGTGTCTCGTGCCTTTCTTCTGCCACTGCTCTAAAGAGCGCAATTGCCGCACTCAAGTCCTCCACCTTGCCCCCGTCCTCCCACATCACCAAAGCGCACATCCGTTTGGCTGCCACGGAGTCCATCATGTTCTGGTCTTCGCCTTCAGAGGCCTTGTGGGTCGCCACACATGCAAGTGTCTATGCTGCCTTTAAATCCTCCTCATTCTCATGTACGACGAAGCGCTGTCGGAGAATCATGCCCTGCAGTGCCAGGATCATAGCCAGCAGCAGATGGTCCTCACCACAGAGCCTCACAGCATCACGACCGACGCCCGCTGCCTTGTCCAGCATCTCGCCGTCCCTGGTGGCGTCATGATATGCGACGAGCGCCTTGGAGAGCCGCCAAAAGACGATCATTTGGATCATCGGGTCATGGATTCCACTCTCTGCCAGAAATGCACGACAGGCCTCGATGGATAGCTGTATGTCTTCCTGCTGTCCTAGACGCCGGAAGTGGGCCTCCAGCAACATGCTCAGCAGATTGTAAAAGGCAAATTGCTCGGGGCCCGTGACACCTGCAAGACATATCTTAAGCGCACTCACCGACTGTTTGAGGTCCGACTAAGCACCAAAGTGTGTGTAGCGCATATATGAAGTGTGACTGAACACTAAAAACGCTCGTCTCAGCGGTTCCGAGACAGGTGTAGATAGTTCAGGTCCGTCTCCGAACCCGCGGAGCGCCTCTCAACAAAGCCCAACCACTTGGTCCAGTACATCCACTCTATTCGTCATGACTAGCGCTAATGCATGTGCAACGCACGCGTGTGCCCTCTCTTGGCTTCCATGCTCTACTAGTTTTTCACCCGTCACATTGCGACAGCGCAACCATGCTTAATCTGAGTTTTTGTTACAGTGCTTGGTCTGATGTGTCTGTAAAGTCTAGTCCCCATAAAGTCTAGTGTTCACAAAGTCCAGTGCCTATAAAGTCTAGTGCCTGTAAAGTACAGTGCCTGTAAAGTCCAGTGCCCATGCTTAATCTGAGTTTTTGTTGTAGTGCTTGGTCTCGTGTGCCTGTAGAGTGCACTGACTATAAAGTCCAGCACCCATAAAGTCTAGTGCCCATAAAGTCCAGTGCCCGTAAAGTCTTATGCCCTAATATCTCTATATAACTCTTCTATGGCATTCTATAAGGTCCTTCCTATATAAAGCTCTCTATAAGGTCTTATCCATAAGATTCCCTTATGAGATTCTGCCCTATGAAGCTCCCCCATGAGGTTCTCTGTGAGGTGCTAAGATGCCATTTTAAGCTCCAATGGTTGCAGAGGCATAGCCCACTCTAGTTGCTAGGGTTGCTGGGAGCACTAAGACATGGCTTACTCTGCTCACCCCATTTGTCATGGATGCTTGCTTTGCTCACATGGTTTCTTATGTGGCCTACATAAGTGTGAGCAAGGACATATGACTTGAGCTATTAGCCCAGTGCCACCATTTCTTATTGTCCCCTTTTATTTATTATTTAATTATATATAAAAAATACCTGCAAACAAAACCAAGAGCCCAGAGTGGTTGCCAGGCTAAGCATTTGCTGAATGCCCCCTCACCCGGAGAAATCACTGCAAGACAGTGCCAGGGGAAGAGAATTACCCTATGCTTAGGTTAGCCCTGGGCACGCGCACGCTGACTAACTCCGTTTCAAGCTCCGACATGCTCCGTTTTGCCTCCCAAAGCCTATGGGACAGTGGTCTCGCGTGGTTTCTTACATGGCCCACACAAGCATAAGCGAGGACACGCGACGTGAGCCGCCGGCCCAGCACCACAATTTTGCAGTGTTGCCCTCTATTTATGGACTAGCTTCTCACCCATTGTGTTGCGACAGCGCAACCATGCTTAATCCAAGTTTTTGTTGCAGTGCTTAGTCTGAGGCTGTGTGACAGTGCTTAATCTATGTTTGTGTTATAGCACTTAGTTTGTGGTTGGGTTTTAGTCAAGCAGCCAAGTTAGAGTAGCAGTTTTATTTCAAGCATACATATAAAAAGTTAGAGTGGGGATTGAGAGTCAAAGTGTAAGAAGTTTCCATATAAGTTTTATACTACAGTCCTTGTTCAAGTCTTATTATAATTGTTAGCCATGTCACAATGATTATGATCCAAGACATACTATTGATTATCCAAAATGCCTTGCAATACCTCAGGATACACTATATTGGTGGTTTTGGTCCCTTGTGAGTCTGGTGGGAATAACACCTTGATTCTATCTCCTGATGTGCAGTGTAACAGTGCAACATAAAGTTGGCCATGGGAAAATACAGGCCGCTCCAAATCTAATCCAACAAACTTGACAGACTGTCCTTGTGACTTGTTGATGGTCATAGCAAAGGCAACATGGACAGGGAATTGTCTGCGCTTCAAAGGAATAAGGCAGGCTTCTCCAAATGGCTTTAGGGTTAATCTAGGGATAAACACAATTCTTCCAGCATGTGCTCCACCCAAGATGCGGCATTTTAAGACACGTGTCCTTGCCTCAAGTAAGATGAGTCAAGTGCCATTGCATAGGCCATGAGAGGGATCAATGTTGTGCAAAAGAATGAGGGGACAACCTCTTTTGACATGGAGGTGAGCAAGAGGAAGGCCAGAGATATTGATAGAGTTCAAAAACTCTATAGGATAACCCTCTATGTCCTTGACAGAGTCAATGCTGGTCAGGAGCTTGTCTTCTCCAGGAAACTTGGCTAGAATCTCCTTGTTGATCTCAGCAACAGTGTCATTGCACCCAGGAAGAATCATATGGTCAAGGAAGAAGTGGTCTGGTTTGGGGTGCTGATCAGAGATGTCAGGATAGATAAAGTCAACCAAGGATTCCTTAGTGTTGTTATCAAGACGCATGTTGGGAGGAAGTTCAATAGACTTGTCTTCACGTCGCAGATGACTAGGGCCCGCCTCTGCTCTACTACGAGTAATAGGTCTGGGTAAGGGTCTTGTTGGAAATCGAGTGTCTTATCTCACAAAACAATTGACAGAGCACCGACCTCGCAGAAGACCTGGGTCAGGCTTATAGCAACCTAAGACGATCACTCAACTGTCGCAGCAACCTAACGAACATTGTAGTGTGACGATACGATCATAATATCATGACATTACGGTCGCAGTATCGTGACAGCAGCATGCCCTCAGCTAGCATCAATGATTGCGGATAAGGATCCAAATGTATGAAAATCAGCCCTATCAGCCTTGAGGTAAATTCTTCCATGTTCAAAGGTTCGACCGTCCCAGTGCAGTGGCGGTACAGTTGTGTCTTCGAGAGCTGTGCATGATGAACCAATTTTGACTTTGATAGTGGGTCCCCACAAATTTGCTCTATAATGAAGAGACGAACATAATACAATACTTTTATTTTGTAAGATTAGGAATAGGCGTTAGAATAGATTATCACTTGACTATAAGTCGTTGTATTCAGCACTACAAGGATGACGCGGGCGACTCAGGTTAGACTTACAGGGTAAGGGCGTCACAGACGACTTGTTGTTGAACCAAATGTTTGCTCACCTGTTCTGCCATCACGCAGGGTTCACAGAGAGGTGACGTTGCAGACAACTCGGGTCAAGACGTTGCAGACAACTCGGGTGAAGACGTCGCAGACGCCTCAGGTCAGGACATTGCAGACGACTTGGGTGAAGACGTCGCAGACGCCTCGGGTCAGGACGTCGCAGATGACTCGGGTCAGGACGTTACAGACATCTTGGATCTGGCTTCCTGGGTAAGGACGTCACAGACGACTTGCTGCTCAACCAAATGTTTGCTCATCTGTTCTGTCATCACGCAGGGTTCACAGAGAGGCGACGTCGCAGACGCCTCGGGTCAGGACGTCGAAGACACCTCGGGTCAGGACATCGCAGACGCCTCAGATCTGGCTTCCTGGGTAAGGACATCACAGACGACTTGTTGCTCAACCAAATGTTTGCTCACCTGTTCTGCCATCACGCAGGTTCACAGAGAGGTGATGTTGCAGACGACTTGGGTCAAGACGTTGCAGACGACTCGGGTGAAGACGTCGCAGATGCCTCGGGTCAGGACATCGCAGATGACTCGGGTCAGGATGTCGCAGACGACTCGGGTGAAGACGTCGCAGATGACTTGGGTCAGGACGTCGCAGACAACTCGGATCTGGCTTCCTGGGTAAGGATGTCACAGACAACTTGTTGCTCAACCAAATGTTTGCTCATCTGTTCTGCCATCATGCAGGTTCACAGAGAGGCAACATCACAGACGACTTGGGTTAGGACGTTGCAGACGACTCGGGTCAGGACATTGCAGATGACTCGGGTCAGGACGTCACAGATGACTTGGGTCAGGACATTGCATATGCCTCGGGTCTGGCTTACCGGGTAAGGACGTCTGAGATGACTTGTTCCTCGACCCATGTATTAGCTTACACTCTTCTGCGCTCACCTACTATTCACAGAGAGTCAATGTTGCAGACCACTAGGGTCAGGCCCACAGAGTGTGGACATCGCAAACAACTCGGGTGAGGCTTACAGGGAAGGACGTCTCAGACGACTTGTTGTTCAACCAAAGTGTCAGCTCACACTGTTCTTTTATCACCCACAGTTCAGAGAGCTGCCGTCGCAGACAACTAGGGTCAGGTCTACAGGGCACGCACGTCGCAGACGGCTCAGGCTTACAGGGTAAGGGCATCTTAGACAACTTGTTGCTCAACCCATATATCAGCTCACACTCTTCTGCGGTCACCCACATTTCACAGGTAGACGACATCGCAGATGACTAGGGTCAGGCCGACAGGGTATCGACATCGCAGCTGACTCGGGTCAGGCTTCCCACCGCTCTCAACCTCCTCCTCCTCCTCCTCCTCTTCCTCCTCTCACACACAGGGCACCGACAACTCAGATGTCTTGGTGTAAAACCAGGGTAAGAGAGCCCATGCTCTTCTGCAGTCAACCAGGACTCACAGAGCGCGGATGTCGCAGACAACTCGGGTCAGGCACAGAATCTCAGCGAGAGCTTAGAATCATCTGCGGCCGAGCCAGATCAAAGTGCGCGGACGTCCCTGACAACTCGCCTCAGGCTCCGATAACCAACTGCCTGTCCATGGTGAGCAGCCTTTCTATTGCATGCATCATCTCTTATCGTCATTCTAATAGTGAATTGCTGTGTTGACCATTTGTAAAACCTCTTCTGAACAGGGCACAGACGTCTCTGACGACTCTGCACATGCTGGAACACATGCTCTGAACCAATCTGTGCACATGTCATACTCCTGTCACTCAAGTCTGGCGCCTTGGGCCTTCCTTGTATCAACTTTCCACCATCCCACCCCCCTGCTCACTACTGTCATCAATGGCGGCCAACTCGACGGTGATCTTTTTGACAAGCAAAACCGACGCCAGACAAAGAGTTTTGGGTTCAAACGATGCAAGCTAGGTGCGTTCCTTTGTCTTTTATGCTCGATTCAGAATATTACAGACTATGGCCTTACTGTCAATATCTAGGCATGACCCAAGTCGTCTGGGATGCCTGCACTGTATGAACCCTAGTCGACTGCAGAAGAGGGAGGATGGGGCTGACCGTTGTAGGTGTGTAGTAGCATTGATGCTGCGGCTGTCACACTCTGCTTTATGCACGCACATCGGGATAGAGTTGCAGATCAGGATCTATATGCCAATGCAACCGGTATTGTCCATGACTTGAAGCCAAAAAAATCAGAGCTGGTACGTAGTCTGGTTGATCAAGGTGTTTCACTGGTGCCATTCCCACCCTTCAGTGCATGCTTCTCGAGATCGATGCCCACAGGAGCTTTGGACGATGAATCTTTTGAAGCAATATTCGTAAGCAGGAGTTCTCTGTTTGACTGGCCCTTCTGATCAGATAGTTGATGTCATGTCACACGCAAGGGACGTTTTAGGTGGAACAGCGCATAAACAGGCTGTGCAGCGCCATCTCGCAACGACTACACAGTCAATGCTAACATGATGTATGCAGCTGGTATACTTGTGTACCTGCAACTGTGTCAAATGCCAGGGGTGCCATGTTTCATAGCACGGGGAATGAGACGGCTCAGATGCAGAGCCATGTTTTGACAAGGCGCTATGGCATGAAAGTTAATGCAGAAACAGTATGTCCTCAGCCTATGTCAAGTAAACAACTTTTCAAATTTACTAATGCATTTTAGTAGGTATTTACACGTCGTGTGAAAAAAATATTAGAACTTCAGGTATAATGTGCACGATATTGCAAAACGACATGCAACAGACCTCACAAGTCTTGCTCAAGCAATTATCTTTTCCAATATTTCTCGCAGTAGACCACCTTTGCTTCTTTGTATTACAGTGTGCTCATACTCTGCTGCATCCTTGACACCACTAATTCTAGACTCAGGTGAGCAGGTCATTTACCACAAGCTCACCGAGCAGTTTAAGCCCTCTGAGCTGCTCGCCTTTCACCACCTCTTGAACACAAATCCGACATTCGTCTAACGCAGCGGTGGAAGGTACAATGCAAACAAGCCACCAAAAGGTAGGTGTTGAAGCCGAATCAGTCAGTGTTGCACAACAACGATGGACGTCTTTGTTGATTTGAATGTCTGTAGGTCTCACCACCTAATTGTCACTTGCATGTTGAGACGAGCACGCGAGGCGGCTCTTTCTATAGATGTAAGTTTTCTCTAGATCTTATACGATAATGTACTGATGATACAACGTTGTATTACTGCGCAAAAGGGGCCACAAGAGCTGTACACCAATCCTTGGCTTTGGTGGGCGCACCCGTCGCAATACAGCAGACAATTACACAAGAAAAGGGATATTGAACAGACTGTACTGGAGTTTTTTTGGCACTTGGCGGGAAAGGGAGTAGTAGGGGCAAGCGAGGTCATAATCAAGTAAGTTTTATTGTTGACTACATTATGTTAGTGATACTGATCTCACTAGCTCAACTAAGCATCAATTGTACCCACGCCGCAAGCAAGGGCCTGAGCTGTCCCACCACCACAAGCGTGGGCACAAGTATTTTGACTGCCGTGACCATGTGCAAGTTGTTGTATATGGAAACGACGGTGAGGGATGGGGTGTGTTATCCCCGAAAGGTGTGTTATGGTGGGAGCTCCATATCCTGGAAGATTGAGAGGAGTGGGACGTTGTCGTGTTCTTGGAGAGTCAAAAATAGTGTGTCCAGCTTGAGAATGGTTTGTACTTATTGCTGTCATGTTGTCTTCATTGCTACTGCTCTTGTTCTCGTATCAGCTCTTTCTTGTGACCGCTGATGTGACCGCTGTTGTATTCTCTAGGTTGGTACTACATTAGTTCAGCAGACTGGGGGACAATAACAATTCACTGGGTAAATTTTGAGGTTTTTCATGTGAGCACGGATCCAATCATCAATTACGGGGACTAAGACACATAGGCTCAAAATTGAGCACTGGGAATGTAAACAGTGCGTGTTCCATATCCACTAAACCACTTTTCTGATGGTGATCTTGTTACATAGCATTGGCCGCATGCTTCGGAATGTGTATAGCTGGCATCTAGGGATATTTAGGGGGTCATGAATCGGCTGGTCAGTTGTCTTTTTGTTTTTGTTTCGCTTGTGAGTCTTTTATAACTTGTGACTGGTTCATTTTGCTTTATTGATGGTGTCCTATGTTATGTCAATGATTTCTTGGATCTTGTTAGTGCTGTGTATTGAGATATAGACCCTGCTTGTCGGTCATTCCAAGCTTTGCTTGTGAGTGCTTTTAATGCATATTACTCACCGGATCTCACTCATTGATACTGTCATATGGTATATTAGACCTCTAATATCTCTCGCTTGTTTTTTTTAGCTCTCTGATACATCCTTGATTTTTGTCAGTGATGCAGAGTCTGTGTGTCTATTGTCCACATCCTTGTATGGATGGTCAGGTGCGTTAATGATACATTCTCTAGAGTTGTGGGCCGTCTGTGATGGCCGCATGTTGCCTGTGATAGCTGCTAGTCGTCTGTGACAGCCTTATGCTCAATCTGTTGTCTGAGTACCTTGCCCGTTGTCTTTGATGGACGCATAGTATCTGAGAGGGCTGCATGTCGTCTGAGATGACTACCAGCTGTCTGAGATGGCTGCATGTCACCTGTGATAGCTGCCAGTTGTCTGCAATACCCATATGGGCTGTCTGTGATGGCTGCATAGTGTCTGAGATGTCTGCGTGTCATCTGAGATGCACGTAAGTTGTCAGTGACAACCTCGACCTGCCTGCAATAACCTAAGGTCATCTGAGACATCTGTGTGTTGTTTGAGATGGCCGCACATGGTCTCAGATGTCGGTGTGTTATTAGAGAAGCAGGTCGTCTGTGGCGGCCATACACTGTCTTGGACGTCTGTGTGCCATTAAAGCATCAGGTCATCTGCAACAGCTGTACACCGTCTCAAAGTTCTGTGTGTCATTAGACAAGCAGGTCGTTTGTGGTAGCGGCATGCTGTCTCAGACGTCCACATGTTGTCTGAGATGCAGGCAGGTGCACAATGCATTCATGGTCACCAGCAGATGTGACCTGCAGGGCGTCCCCGTTGTCAGTGACAGCCTCATCCTGCCTGCAATAACCTAAGGTCATCTGAGACATCTGTGTGTCATCTGAGACGACCACACACAGTCTCAGACGTTGGCATGTTATTAGAGAAGCAGGTTGTCTGTGGCAGCCACACACTGTCTCAGATGTCCACATGTCGTCTAAGATTCAGGCAGGTCGTCAATAACGGCCTCATCTTGCCTGAAATGACTGCTGGTTGTCTAAGACATTCACATCTTGTCTCAGATGCACATAGGTCGTCACTGACGACTACATCTTGCCTACAATGACTACCAGTTGTCTGAGACATCTGTGTGCCATCTTAGATGTCCCTGTGTTGTCTGAGACAGATACAGATCGTCTGCGACGGCTGCACACTGTCTTAGATGTCTGTGTGTAGTTAGAGAAGCAGGTAATCTGCGACAGCTACACACTATATGAGATGTCTGCCAGTTGTCTGAGACATCTCTATGTTGTCTGACGGCTGCATGCTGTTTTGAGATACACACAGGTCATCTACAAGGGCTGCACGCTGTATAAGATATCTGCCAGTTGTCTAAGAAGTCCAAGTGTCATCTGAGATGCACACAACTTGTCTATAAAGGCCACACACTAACTGATGTTCACATGTCATCTAAGATGCATGCAGATGGTCTGCATAATGTCCGAGACAGTTGCATGTTGTCTGAGATAAATGACAGTGGTCTGCAATGGACACACAATGTATGAGACATCTGAGACAGCTATGTGTTGTCTGAAACCTCCTCATTTGCCTTCTAGACTAGTACCATGTCTGACTCCTCACCTGCCTTCTCACATGTCTCCTCACCTGACTCCTCACCTGACTCCTCACCTGACTCCTCATCTGACTCCTCACCTGACTCCTCACCTGGCCTCTCACCTGGCCTCTCACCTGGCTCCTCACCTAGCCTCTCACCTAGCCTCTCACCTGCCCAACATCTTGGATTTTTTTTGTCTCGCCTACCATCTGCCTACCACCTCTTATAACCTAAGTGCTGGGCCCGTAGCTCAGGGGGAATACAAAGTGCACATTCTGCACTGTGTACGCGAGGCTGACGTTGAGGTCAAGCATGGGTGCAAGGTCCGCCGTGAGTTCTCCTAGGACCTCGAACGAGGGCCCAATCGTCGCTATCCTGATCAACTGACGGCTCGTGAGCATCGTTGCAGATAACGTGCAGGTTTTTGGTTCGCTTACCCTAGGATAACGATGTTCACACCCGGGATCGGCACGCACGAGAGAAGCGAGATGCGCCCGGAGTCGTGACTGCCTTCGATATTGGCTTGGATGTGCATGGAGTCATTCAAGGTCGCATTTATATTTGCGCTCAAAATAGCATCTTGGGACGAGTCATGAGTAAGAGGTCAGATCAACAAGGCATACCAGCATACAGCATAAAATTGGTGATGATCAAAGGGAAGAAGCCGCTTAAGTTGAAGCTGGTCTCGGCGTCTACCTGCACCCCACATCGACAGCAAGCGATGCGTTGAGCGGCGCTGCGTTAAGGGCACATGCCAGATCTTTTGATGAGTCCGACCAGGGCACTGAGGGAAGATGGCTGTTGAACTGCATACACACACTGTTTGTATCATCTGTATTGTTTGAGTATTGTCTATCCAACTATATTGCTTGCCTGTTGTCCACATTGCCTGCTAATCATCTATATCCCCCTGTGTGGTCTCTGTTACTGGTATGTTTCCCTGGTCCTTCCTAGTATCTATTGTCTAGGACACCTAGTGTTGCCTAAGATGGCTGCATGCTGTCTGAGACACCTGCTATCGTCAATGCTGACTGTATGTTGTCTCAGACACCTGCCATTGTCTAAGACAGCTGAAGGCTGCCTTAGACATCTGCAGTCGGCAATGCCGAATAAGTACATGCTATCTGAGACCTAACCTACCTCACCTCACCTCACCTCACCTCGTCTGAGGGACCTGCTGTTGTCTAGATGGCTGCATGATGTCTGAGACGTTGTGTCTCGTCTAGGATGCAGGCAGGACGTCTCTGACGACTGCCTGATGCCTGAGACGTCCCCCCCTTGTCTGTGGTGAACAAAAAGGTGTCTGTGACGACTGCACGACGTCTCAGACGTCGCGTCTCGTCTAGGATGCAGGCAGGACGTCTGTGACGACTGCACAATGTCTGAGACGTCCCCCCCTTGTCTGTGGTGAACAAAAAGGTGTCTGTGACGACTGCACGATGTCTCAGACGTCGCATCTTGTCTAGGACGCAGGCAGGACCTCTGTGATGACTGCACAACGTTTGAGACATCGCGTCTCGTCTAGGACGCAGGCAGGACATCTGTGACGACTGCACGATGTCTGAGACATTGCATCTCGTCTAGGATGCAGGCAGGATGTCTCGGACAACTGCCTAACATCTGAGACGTCCCCCCCTCGTCTGTGGTGAACAAAAAGGTGTCTGTGACGACTGCACGACATCTCAGACGTCATGCCTCATCTAGGACGCAGGCAGAATGTCTTTGACGACTGCCTGACGTCTGAGACGTCCCCCCCTCGTCTGTGGTGAACAAAGAGGTGTCTGTGATGACTGCATGACGTCTCAGACGTCGCGTCTTGTCTCAGACGACTGCTAGTCATCAGGGACATCCTCATGGCACCAGCACTGGCTGCACGACGTCTCAGACGTCGTGTCTCATCTAGGATGCAGGCAGGACATCTCTGACAACTGCTAGTCATCAGTGATGTCCTCATGTCACCCGCACTGGCTGTACTCTCTCACCTAGGCCTCTCACTTGACCCCTCACCTGGCCTCTCACCTGTCTCCTCACCTAGCCTCTCACCTGCCTCCTCACCTGGCCTCTCACCTGCCTCCTCACCTAGCCTCTCACCTGGCCTTTCACCTACCCTCTCACCTGCCTCCTCACCTGCCCAACATCTTGGATTTTTTTCATCTCACCTACCATCCACCTACCACCTCTTATAACCTAAGGGCCATGGGCTGTGGATTTGTGCTTAGGAGCATGGGCAGGGTCAGGGTCAGAGAGAAGAGGGAGGCGAGGGGGATGTGAAGGTATTGTTGATGATATTGACCGAGACAGCGCCGGAGCAGGCAAATGTGATTCTGTGTATATGCGTGCGTGCGTGAATGAGTGTGTGCATTTGTGTGTGTGCGTGTGCATGTGTGATCAGGTCAAAGGAGTGAACAGACGAAGAATGGCAGCAGGCGTACCTTGCACAGGATGCTGATCCGCGCTTGGAAGCTCTGGAAAGCGAGGCCGTGAATGGCACCGAGGGTAGTGATGGATACATATGGACAGGTGGCAGGGGTGCACGCTTTTGCAGCCACACAGGCCGGGGAGTGGGTAGTCAGGAGAGTGCGCGTGATAGAAGGGTGTGTGGCCGCATTTTATTGAGTGAGATGAGCGGGAGTGCTGCAATGCTGCTTGGCACAAGGTTGTCTGTGGCGTCATTGCCTAGGCGGACACGAGCAGGGTGGGGGGTTTGGCAGAGAGGGGAGGGGAAGCCATACGACAACAAGGGCTTCTGAAAGCTGCTGTGCGGAGTGGGGCTGCATGCTGCAAAATTTGTGTGCTGCTGCAGCGGGTTACAAGCAGAGGACGGCGACGAGCGTGTCGTTCATGGCTATAATGTTGAAGTAGGGGCGAAGATGAAGGCGGGAGATGTACGCGTACAGGGGAGGAACTGAAGGTGAGTGATGACATACCTCTCGTTGATGTCGACTGTTCCCAACCGTGGGTGTCAGCATGAGCGAGGGATAGCCATAGACAAGGACAAGAAGCTGGAGGTGGAAAGAAGATGAGTGGCCGCGGCTGATACGCGGCTGACATGATGAGCCTCTCCAGCTGCAGCGAGGCTCATCATGTCAGGCGCGTATCGGGACTCAGCCCTGCCAATACGCGCCTGACATGACAGGCCTCTGCAGCTGTGGACAAGCTCATCATTGTCAGCCGTGTATTGGCATGGATGCCTTCTTTAGCCCTGCCATACCCCTGTCCTACCCTGAACCTTCTAGCTTTTCAGGTTAGAATAGAATCAGCATGTCTGGCAGGCGCGCAGAATCGACTCACACTGTCCGTCAGCGCCAGGGCCGATGCCCAGCGCACCATAGATCCCGTTCGCGATGGCGGTGGTGGTCAGGATGTACGGCACTCCCGAATCGAGCACCGTGGTGGGAAATACGGTGCCCGTATGTGAGCGCCAGAGCATGAGCGGGCAGCTCTGACCGTCGACGTACACAGTGACCCCGCGAACGTTGGTCTTCCAGAATTTGCTGCCCATGTTGGACGTGATCACGGGTGAGTATGTGATCTTGGCCAGATCCGGGACAAGCGCGGTGGGGTGCTGGCCGATGCCGAGCAGCGAGGTAACCTCGAGGGAGTCGGGACGGGAGAGTGCGAGCGAGAAGAAGCGCGCGGCGGGGGCAGAACCGACAGGGGTGATGCCGAAGAGGTTCGAGGCAAAGACGGTGCCATAGGGAAAATTTCCGGTCGAGGGCGGGAGGATGCTAGCGATGATGGAGTTGAGCGGAAGCGCGAGGCCGAGGAAGCCATCAAAATCACGCTCGAGGGGCTCGTCTTGGATAGTCGTGACGGCAGCTACAGGGCAGCTGACACATCACGAATAGGGAAAAGAAGCAGGAAGGTGGGGACGTACCCAAAGCTTAAAATTCGATGCCGTAGCCACCAATCTGAATTGAGTCCCAGTAGATGGGCCCGCTGACGCTTCCCTTGAGGTATTGGATGGAGAAGGTGGCACCCGTTGAGGTAGCTTTGGAGGGGCCGTAGAAACAAACACTATTGGAGCAAGCGGAGGAGGAGCAAGATCTGGATGCTACCCACTTGGAGCAAACACGTCAGCGCCGGTAGAGTGGGTGAATAAAGCAACATACAAGGTCGGATGAGCCCATGTCAACCTGGAGTGACAGACTTTGATTGTTGGAGCCGATGAGAATCGGGACGGTATACACGCTATAGAGTGCCGATGTGAGCAACCAGTCATTTGCCGAGAACAATACAAAAAAGCCAAGAATAAAATGAAAGAAATGCGACAACACCCGGGTGCGTCGAGATCGATCTCGGATGCTCGGAGACGAGGGCTCAGTTGCCAGCCGCGCCTCAAAACAGGCAAGCAAGATTCAATTAGTTGCATGCATCCACAGAGGAGGCTACCGCTATGTCTCTGCACGGGCAGTGACATGAGATTGAAGATCCGATGAATGGATGGGCACACAGGGATATGAATCCTGTCGGTTGTGAACACAATCAGAAGTGTATGGAGCCATGCATTTGCACAAGCGATGAATGGACGTCACACCGAACGCTTGCGAAGGGACGACGAGAGAGAACAAGAGAGGGAGATGGGGGGAAAAAGGGAAAGTGGATGAAGGAGATGCATGCTTTGTAAAAGCCGAACCAGCAGGGTCGTCACAAGCGTGGAGAGTGCGAGTGCACGCATTTTGGCGCCGACGCTGGTCACGTGGGCAGCGATTTTGTGCACAGAGGAGCCCATCGCGGACGGGGGGCGTGCGCACAGGTATGCTCTCAGGTGCGGTGTGCATGGGGACTGAGGCGTGTAGAAGGCTCTGAGCACACTAGATGTGCACCTGGGTTGCGTGGTTGGAGAGCTAAGGTGGCCTGGGCGAGACTGTGAGTGACGTTGAGCACGTGCGCAAAGGCCAGGCATGTTGCCGCTCAAGAATGTGCACGCGGAAGGCCTCGGCGACACAGGAGAGGAGTGCAGGGTAGACGATGGGGGTGCGTCAGCCGCCGCGTCTCCTCCTTGCCGATCTTCTGCGTCGCACGTCATGCGAGAAGCTCCCCGTCCTATACCGCTCATACAGCAGCCAAGGGTGGATGGGGGCGTGACGCCGGGGGAAGGCAAGGCCGGCCAGTGCGCGAGGATGCGGATGCGGATGTGGCAGCGGCGGCCTGGTCGAGGAGGGCGGCGCGTATGTGAGCGGTGCTCGCCGCGGACATCGACTTGGAGCAGTCCTGCGAGGTCCGGTCGCGGTCGCGGCGGTTGGCACTGGGCATGGTGCGCAAGGACTCGGAGGAGCAGCATGAGGAGGAGGAGGAGGAGGTGGTGGTGGTGGTGGTGATGTGGGTGGTGGTGGTAGTGGTGATGTGGGTGGTGATGGTGGTGATGGTGGACGAGGCGTTGGAGGCAGAGGTGTTGACAAAGGTGGAGGAGGTGGAGGATATGCTAGAATGGTGGGTAGTGTCGAGCTGTAGCGAGCAGGCGAGCGCGACGTCGAGTGGGAGATGCAGGTGAGTTGAGCGTGGGTCCGGGCAACGCATGCAATGCGCGAGGGGATGTGGACAATGTGGGCGAGCCGGCCGGTGGGCTAGTGGGCATGAGATCATGCGAGGAGAGCGGGGAGGGCGGTACAGCGAGCGATGGGATCGAGAGGGCCGGACGGGAGAGCAGATCAGATGGGAGAGCGGGTCGGATGTGGGAGAGGTTGAGCGGACGAGAGGAGGGGGCGGGTAGAGTCGAGGGGTAGATTGTTGAAGGCGACATGGAGAGTTAGATAGAAGGCGGGAGGTGTACGTGTACAGGGGAGGAACTGGAGCTAGTGACAACGTACCTTTGCAGATCTCCTCGTCGACTGTTTCCTTGCCTCTTCTGTGCTCCTCCTTGTGCTCCTCTTCGTTGTCGTGGTTGTCCGCATCGTCGAGCCGTGCAAGTACGCAGGCGCTGGTGGAGCGGGACACCATCGCCATGGAAACCGTGCAGCATGCCAAACGAGACAGTGATAGGCATAGGCGTGGGGTCGAAGGGGCGCGTGTGCAAGGGGCTGAGGGAAGGAGTGAGGAGTTGGTGCGGACCGTTGAGGGATTGAGGGAGTGTGCGTACGTGCGTGCCGTTGAGGAGGTTGAAGGAGGTCGAATCTTGGAGCTAGGTAGCGGGCATGTGTGGCACGAGGGAAGAAAGGTCAAGCGTTGAAGGGGTTATGTGTATGGTCGTCGCCGCTTTATTAGTGGGCACTGGTGGAACCATACTATATGGACTGCCCATGGTTAATGATGGAAGAGGCGAAATGAGATTCGTCAAGGAGAACGAGGGTGTGGTGTCGGAGCGCATCGAGCAGGCTGGCAGGTGTGGTGGAGAACAGGTGAGTGGGCATGGCAGATAGACGAGATGAGGGTGAGGGATACGAATGTCCGGGAGAGGGAGAAACTGGCACGAGAGACGACAACGTACCGGCCTGCTCAACGAGTTTACAACCATCGTGAATGTCCTCGTTGTCCGTTTCAATCCTCTTTCCAGTATGTCTCTCTGCTATAGCCATTCCTTATCCTTGAGGTAGGGTCTGGGTACGATCTGTGGGCAGTCGATAGTTGGGAATTTGAGGGAGTGAAGGTCGAGGGTTTTGAGAGGACGAGTAGGAGGGCAGGAGTGGTGTCGAGGAAACAAGTGTCACCCCTGCAACACTCACAAACCGCCCGTTCCGGTGTGCGTGCACCTCCACCCCCCTAGCCCCTCCTTCTCTACTCCCACCATGCCTTCCTTCCCGTCCATGCCACCGACGACCTCTAACTGCTCGCCGTGGTCCCACCGCGCATTCTCGCACCACAGAAAGGTATAGTATGTAATCGAGGTGATGACACCAAGCTCAATGTACATCAGAACAAGCCCGTGCCCAAAAGTGTACCAGGGCTGGTCACGCATGCGGTACGAATTGGCTAGGCGGGGTAGGAGGATATTAGTCGCAGGCAAAAGCAGGCGCTTGAACCTGAGGGGACAAGGGCAAATGTGGGATCGACAGTCGAGCGGGGCCAGCACTCGAGCACACGAGTGCCCATAGTGTCAAGCAGGAAGTCCGGGTGTGTCGAGTAGGAGTCTGGGCAATGCAGACAATGTGCGGAGGGGACGTGGACGACACAAGCAAGTGGGCATGGTGTCGAGTGGGTCGAGCACAAGAGCGAGCAAGCAAGCAAGCAAGCGGGCTGAGAGGGTCAGGCAAGCGGGTCGAGAGGGTTGGGCGAGCAGGTCGAGAGCAGGACTGAATGAGAAGAAGAGTGGGCGTGATGCCGGGCAGGGGCGGGCAGATAAGTCAAATACAAGAGGTACATGTGCGGGAGAAGAACGGGAGTAAGAGACGACAACATACCTACATCCCTTATGGATAGCCTTGTCATCCGTGCCCACTCTTCTCAGCTCGTCTCTCCGACGCACTTGTTCCTCATCCTCCGTTGCCAGCTGGGTCTCATCCTCCTCGTCGACACTAGAATGGTCGCAATGCTTTGCGTGTAGCACGCGCGCGGAGGTGTCAATGGAGCAGCTTCGCAATTCAGCCCTCAGTGATTGAAGATGTTGAGGGCGCTGTATTACGGGGGTGTCAGGGGTATGGGGATGAATGCGTATGGGATTGATGAGACGAGCAGGAGGGCGCCGGGTAGAGGCTGTGTGAGTACCTAAGGGAACGAGTGTGTGTGGTTGTACGTGACAGGATGCAGGCGAGAACAAACACATGGGGTCAAGGGGACGGGCGACATTTGATGGGATCAGGGCCACCGGGGGCTCTGGGTGGCGAGTGTTTACGATGTCGAGAGTGGGGACATCGACAGCAGAGGAGATGAGCATGAGGGTTCTGGGCGCAAGTGTGTGAGGGTGCTGGGTGGCAGGGTGGCGTGGGCTGAGCGGACGACAGGGTGTGGGGTCAATGGCAGGAACATCGCCATCAAAGGGGTCGAGGGGACTCAGGTCAAACCGAGCACTCGAGATCCGTATGCATCTTCTGCACGTTGCCCATCCGATCCGACAGATGCGACCACTCAATCGAAAGCGCCGCGTTCTCTTCCAATAAGCGGTTCTGCACACCCTATTGACATAGATGCAGTCAGCATATACGCACCCACCCAGACGGTTGATTGATGTCCATCCAATTAAGAACATAGAGGAATAAACAGTAAAAGGCGCAACACACATCTCCCAGATCCGCTTCTCCACGCGCAAGTTTGCGCGCTCATTGACAAGCTGCTCAACCTTTCCGTTCGCACTGATAACGTCCGCGATCGCGCGATTGCACTTGATATCCGCTTGCGCGTACTTATCGTGCAGCTCCTACAGCCAGACACTCATCCCGCAAGTCCTCCGCCTGGTTTGCATACTGCTCCAGCGCCATCTTGTGACGCTCTACAGCGACCATGTATAAATAAAACGATGAGCACGGTCGACGACACACACGCGGATGAGACACAACGCACCCACCGTGTACTCGATCTTTGGGTTAGCCTTGGCGAGCAACGCCCCGAGCTGCCCGTTCTCCCACTGCAACTTCACGAGCTCATTGCGCACCCGCACGCTGTCGACCCCCATCTCCATCTTATATGTATCGAACTAGCTCTAGATCTCCGCCAGCTCCAACTCTGGTACGACCTCCTGCAGCTCCGACGTGACGCTCTCCGCTGCGCCATTCACACCCCTACTCCCAATCCAGCTCCCAGTTCCGTTGACATACGGTTCCGCACTGGCGCCGTCCCTGGTGCGCGCGAGCATGCTCTTCGAGGTGTCACGCTCCTTTGTGTATGCCTGCATCGCCCCTTTGTGGCTCATGCGCTAGCTCTCCAGCTGCCTCTGCAGCTTGCGGATTGCCGCCAACATGGGCGAAGATTTGGCATGTGGGGTAATGAAGGCAGCGGGAGCAGCAGCAGGGACGGGTGATGGGGACGGATGGGTGAGGATCTATAGATGGCCGGGGGTTCGGCCATCGCACGGACAACGGCGGGGTGTGTGCCGAGCTCGCTGTCGAACACGCCGAGCTCACCACGTCTGACAGAGGCACGGATGCGTCGTAGACAGCGTCAAGCAGCTGCAAGGCGCCGCCGGCCATTGCGCACACCATCATCCATGACATTAGGCCCCCCCAGGCCCCAAGCATGTGCAACTGCACGTGTGCAATCATACATAAGACCTGTCCGCTGCCCCCCGCCGCATTTGTCCAAGTGACGGATGGATTACACACCAAATGCACGTAAGGGGACAATGAGAGGGGACGAAAGAGACTCAGATGGAAAGAAGAAAAAAAGGGGGCACAGGTAAAGGGGAAATGGGCAAAGGAGACGCACACTTTGTAGAAGCCACCGCCGATCATTTTGAGGGCAAGGATGCAGCCCTGCAATCCGGCAGGATTGTAGCGAGCGTGCAGAGCGCGAGTGGGCATATTTTAGCGCCGGCACTGGTTGCATGGGCGGCAATTTTGTGCGCGGAGGAGCCCGTCGCGGACGGGGAGTGGGCGCGGGGGTCTGCTCTCAGGTGCGGCGCGCATGAGGACTTGGGCATGCAGAATGCTCCGAGCGCACTAAACGCATGCGACGAGGCGACCCCATTGCATGTTGTCGGATGAATTCGATGGGTATATGATCAGGACTTCAATTATGTGCTCCTAGCTTGCGTGCTTGAACAGCCGATGTGACCTGTGCGAGACTAGGGGTATCGTCGAGGTCAGTGATGGTGGACCAGGCGGGAGGTGGGGGAGGAGCTAAGGTAGTTGGACAGCTGGGCTGTCAGTAGACTGATATCAAGGGGCTAGCTGTGGCTCTTGCTCTGCCGCCAGCCAGTTAGACTTGATCAAGAGCGGGATGGTTGACAAAAGAGAGGTCGAGCGTGCACGGGGTGGAGTGTGAGGCCTCGGCGATGAGGTAGGACGATGGAGGAGTGAATGAGGGTCGACAAGAGGAGGGGCCGAGAGATTGTGCGTGCATGAGGGGCTGGAAGAGATGTGTGGACGCAGATGTTGGTCGCAGGCGAAGATAAATGCATGGGCCCAAGTGGTCGAGGGGGTTAAAGGCACTTGGCGGCAGGCGGGTGTGTGCTAGAGGAGACGGGTGTGGGATCGACAGGACGCATGTGGGTGGATGTGGATTGCAGGCAAAGGCGGGTGCGTGGCATTGAGGGGTCGCATATGCACGCATCAGAGGTGGGATTGACTATCAAGGAGGTCGAGTGAGTGAGCGGGCATGGCATTGAGGAGGCTGCAGAGACTGCAAGCAAAGGGCGGGCCGAAAGGACGAGATCGGGTTGTACGGACCTTGATAATGCTCTGCCTTCGTCTTCCTAGCTCATCTCTCTGCTGCCTCACCCTCCTTGTCGACGCACTGAAGCGCGCGTGGCATTCTCTTCATGATAATTTATGCGCGGGCGCGGAGCACAAGTGCGGCGAGAGCGGGGCAGCGTGGAGGTTCTAGGCGACGCACGAGCGTGGGCTGGAGGCGATAAGCGGAAGGGTACTGAGTGGTGCAGATGTGTAGCGTGGAGAGGAAGACATGCGTGCGCACATGGACTCGAAGGCAGGAGCGTGAATGTCAACATCAACGGTGTAGAGAATCGAGGGTACTAAGTAGGCGGCGGGCGTGGGCTCGAGGAGATGGGTGTGGGCTCGAGGGGACAAGGGAACATACACATGTGGCTTCGGATCGCAGGTGCAGGCGGGTGCGTGCACTGAGGGGGGACGGGGGCGAGGAGGGGCGAGGCGTGGCGAGGCTCATGGTGGAACGATAGGGCGGGCAAGAGTGGCATTGAGCATGCACAGGGTCTTGGCGGTGACATGGTCTGGGACGTCTGGACGAGCGACTCAGGTGAGGAAAACTTCGACTTCAACATGGAGATGGTGCGTTGCGCGGCAGCCTATCGGGCGTGGAGCTTGCGCGAGGGCTCCAGCAGAGATTCGAGCCAGGAAGCAATAGCATTAATACGCTCCTCAGACATGGAAAGCATTAAAGGCTGAACTGCTTAGAGTTGAACAGCCTGGAATTCTGACGCATGTATACATCGTTAACCTCCTCACTAATTCTCATGTCTGCTTAGCAACGCAAAGAGAACTAAGCCACAGTCTGAGTGCTCAGCACATTTAGTGGAACATCAGGCGAGTTTGCTAGTGCAGTTGCACGGGATCCACATGTGCATGCAGCCACTCATCCAGAGTGTGACGTCTGCGTCGCGCTCGAGCATCCAGCTTGTCACTAGGCACTGCGCAGTCGGTTATGCGACTGGAAAAGGGCAGAGGATGGCGGCGGGGGCATGATCACGGGCAGAGACAACTCGCTGTATTACTGCGAGGATGCGGATATGCTGAGCAGCCAAAAGAACTTAGCATTGGAGCGGTCGTTCGACAGCGGCACTGGACTTGCGAGGTGTGCAGTCAGCAGTAGGCCGACAGCGAGCGTGGCTTCCAGATGGACGACGAGAAGACAGATGGAGAGATGAGCGTGGGCATAGAGATGGGGATAGGGATGGGAATGACAGGAAACACGCTTCCGAGCTCGACGTCGAAAATGCTGCCACGCGGAGTCACACCTGTCCAAGGTTGCGTCGTGGGAGTGTTGCACATGGCCTGGACCTCACTAAGCTTGTTCATGTGGTTGCTGAGCTCGCGCAGGATGTCGTTCCCCTGCTGCACCGACGCGGGCGGGAGGTTGTTGTGGCAGACAGCGACGATACTGGACACAATCTTGATGATCTGTGTGAGGTTCTCGTTGAGCGTTGGCGAAGGCGTCAGGGAGCAGCCACCGGACAGAACACTCTAGATGGCGTAGACGCTCGAAACAGTCTGCGCCTTGAGGTAGGGCTGCGAAAAAGCGTGAGTGCGGGGGTGAACGACGCACGATACGAATATTACCTTGAGCTCCATCCAGGCGTCCTCGGAGCCCTCTGCGACCTCCGAGTCGTTGCTGAGCACGCCCGTTGTGCTCCCCGTGGGCACCTAACCAAAAATCGGTGGCGGCAAGCGGCCTGCGGAGCTCGAGCGCTCCGACGACGCTTTGCGGAAGCGGCCGTCGCCCGACGAGCGCCCTGAGAACGGCAGACGCCTCAATGGCGACTCGGCCGAGTAGGGCAGCTGCTAGCGGAGCAGATTGGGCTGCAGCGGGTAGTGGGCCTCCTCTGGATGGTCCACGCGCCTGTTCGAGGCCAACGACAAGCTCGTGCGCTGCACAGGCGCCGCCGGCTTTGCCTCCTCGACCGAGTACAGGGTGGGCGAAAACTCGTTTGATGCTGATGCCGGGGTGGGCGTGTACTGCTCTAGCTCCTGTTTGGTCGCCCTGCGGATGGACACCACGTGCCCGATCTCAGTTACCACAGCCGAGATGTGGCTCGCGGCGTGCGCCCCCAATCAACTAACTACCCTCCAAAAATGAACCACACAATGCATGTCGTCGCATGAGCACCTATCACGAGCACAAAGGGCTGCGAACGTACCTTCAAGAGGAACCGCTGCCCCGCACATCGCGCACATCTGCTCCCGCACCTCTCAACAGTTCATGTAGACCAACCAACACAGGCGGAACCCATATGCCCACATCGGCTCTCACGCGGGCACGCGACCGCAACTTCGGACTGTGCGATGACGGCCCCCAGGACGGAGAAGATCGAGAGATTGAGAGCGTGCCCATGGAGGCTGTATAAGCGGCGAAGAGGGTGTCCGCGCTGGCAGTGCTAGGGTAGGCAGTCAAGGACTTGGTGATAATGTTGATAAGGTAGAGGCGGCAGGATCATACTTGGACAGAAAGATGCCGTGCGACTGGGGAGTGATGGTGGATGCGTTGAAGTGGTGTTTGAAGGCGGGTGTCGAAGAGTAAGAGAGCAAGATAGACCGCAAAAAGGAACGCGAGGAGAGGAGGGGTGGGGGGCTGGGTGGATTGGGACGCCGGCTCGTAGTTGTCGACAAGGGCCCCTGTGGTTTGCAGATCGTCAAGTGGGATGGATGGCGGACGAAGACGGAGACTTACCGGTGGCGGGAATGTCAACAAGGTCCTCCATGCCGCCCGCGTAACCTCTGTCTCGTCCATGTCGCTCACGTCAGTCTCACGTCACCCTCGTGTTGTCTACCCAACCTCGTCTGTGTCGTCCGCGTGACTTCTATTACCTATCTGCTCTGTCAGACAATGTCTTGCCATGAAGGCCTTTGGTAAAGTCAAAGGGCAGCGTGACAGGCAGGAAAGAACAGACTTAGGCCGGCAGCGGCGCCGCGCCTAGGGCAGCCCGTCACGCAATTTGGGTCTGTGTTGCGCGACGGGCTGCCCTAGGCGCGGCGCCGCTGCTTCTGCATGTATGTCGAGCTTGTCCATTTCAGCAGTGGTCATTTGTGCTGATCACACAGGCCACATCGCGATCAGTTTTTGTGTTCACACATACGAATAATACACTTGAAAACTACAACAAAGGCTATACATGTTACTGAGTGTCGAAAAAGACATCAGCGGTCAACGCTGCCTACTAGCTAACTTGTAATCACACAGAAATCTGTCGCCTTTCCAGTAACCAGACGAAAAGGCGCAGCATGTTGTTAAACCCCGTTTTGGGAGGAATGTCCATATCACGTGGAGCCTCGAGGAGCCAGTCTTGAAAGGCATTCAAGGAACCTAAGCATTCGGGAATGACGAATTCACAATCAGTGAGTTTGAAGTCGGTTGGTGGGTAAGTCCATAGGACATAAATTGCGGCTTTGATAAGATTCGCATCCGGGCAGACCATGTCTTTTTTAACATACGAGTGCCAGCCACCTGTGCTTTTCTAAATAGCTGTGAGAGGGTTGAATGCACGAGACAGGGAGGAACTTACTTGGGGTACACAGCATTTATAACACCAACCTTCAGAGAGCCTGAGTGCATTGGCTTGCCATTGCTGCCAATCCGAGTCACCAAGGGAGCATACACCATGTTTGCAACGTGTCATGGAATGTTCCTGCCAGTCTTCTACGCCTCGTACAAAGCAAGCAATATGGGTGTCCCGAAGTGTATTGAAGGCCGCTGCTATAGTGTCAGCAAGGTCTCGGTACCTCTGTTCCTGCTCTTCCCTTTTTTGTCCAGTGGTCATCAAAACTTGGATCCCTGTAGGTGTAAGCGGAGTGGGTGCGAATGACGTGATTTTTGGATGAAATGGCACTGAGCGAGTGTTAGGAGGAGAGGACGACGGTATCAGTGTTAGGGGTGGTGGAGCTGCCATGTGACCAGAATGAGGCACTGGCACTGTTTGCATAATGCGAGGCAGCTCCGTCTGCATGGACAAGAGCGAGTTTAATGGGTTGGATACTAGTGGTATGTTGCTGGGCTGGCCAACAAGACCGTGGAATGTCAAGGATGATGAGCTTATAGGCGCTGCGTCGACCACTAAGAATGGGGGTCAATAGAAGGGCCTTGCAATTGTCGCATAACTGTGCTCCAGGAATTCCTGTGCAGGGATCTGCCACACCGTCAATAAAATAACCTGGGATCAGTCACTGACATACTATGTCCTTGGCCCACGGAAGGAGAATGCCAGTGCCAAAATCACAAGTTTTTCAATCGGGTAGAGCTCCGCGTGAGGAATCAACAAAAGTGACGGCATTGGCGGGCTTGCCATCGCGGCTGGCGCAGTTTTCTTGTTGGTGCTTGTCGAGGGCAGTATAAGGAAGATCAAAGTGGATGACATCCCTTACGCATGGGAGATCAACACCGCAACCTAGAATGCTCGTACACACCATGATTTTTTGTGACCCTTCAACCCACTTGCAAAATACAGTATTGTTAGCATCACGCAACTCTTTCTCAGACTCGGCAAAGAATGCCAGCACACCGAGGGCGCTAGCGACTTTCTGAGTGTTGGCCTTGGAGTGACAGAATACCATGGCTCGGTCATCTATGTGGTAAGACGTCGTACGTTCTTCGACATAGCGTATGAGTTCCGAGAAGACCTGGTCTTTGGGTAGTAAATATACAGCATAAGCGAGTTCCGGGTGGGCTGTCGGCATGCGAATGATGTCGAGGTATTCGAGACCGGTGAACTCCCAAAAGGCAGCTTCAAGCGTTGGAGGAAGACAGCCACAGAAGAAAGTGAAAGGACACGGTAGGTATTGTAAAAGGATCTTGACATGGTGAAAAACATCCCGATAATTGACATCGGTGAGGACTTTGTATGCTTCATCAAAAACGACGCGCGCGAGCTGCTTTTGGTTGATGAGGTCCTTTCAGTAACTAACCACACATATGAGTTTGCGACGAAGGAATTAAATAGAATGACTCACATAATGAAGGAGGGGAAGCTTGCGTGCTCAATGCTCATATAAACAACACTGACGTTGGGGTTAAAGTGACCGTCTGGGAGCCATTCGGAGTAACTGACGGAATGTTGATCTGCTCGTCGGCGTGGAGGCCGGATAAAGGTAGGAGGAGGATGGTGACCTTATTGTAGTCATATATCTTGGCCTGGAACAAAAGCATGAAAGTCTTGCCAATTCCGCATGGAAGAATCGCAAGGAGATGATTCTGCCGTGATTGCATCTTTTCGACAAGTTCTGCTTGCTCAGAATGGCAAAACGAGGCATTTGGATCACCAAGGAAGATTTGGAGGTCACGTATATGCTGCGGATGGACGAGAACCATGGATCTTTGCCTCAGGGCATCAGAAGGTTGCAGAGGCGGAGGCAGAGGAAAGTACCGATTTGTGAGGTCTGTCATGATATTCGTTAGGGTCGCAGACATGAAAGTTTCTTGCTGCAGGCGGCTTGCGGCCGCGATAGAGTTGCAAAAGTGTGTGAGGTAAGTGCTGGCAGGAATCACTGCGTGCACCGCACGGTTTTTCCCAGGATAAACTGTGGATAAAACCGTGGATATAAATAAAGTTTTTGCTCGGGTTTATCCACGGGAATTACCGAAACAAAAACTTAAAGCTTATCCAAGGTTTTGTCCTGGGACAAAACTGTAACATAACGTTAAGTTTAAGCTCAGACATGTTGCTTAAGTTTGTCCTAGAGTAAATCCCGGGATAAAACTCTGGATAATCTTTAAATCTTATGTCACAGGATTTATGTCACACATGAAAAATTGCAAATAATACCATCAAAATCAGTAATTAATTCAGTGTTCATTACACAGCTCGTTGGGCACTGCCTAGCACCAAATGTTAGATAGCCGTTTTATCCACAACATCTCTTGACCAACATCAACAAACATGGCCTTCTGCAAAGGCCACCTTGCTATAAAGAGTTTCTTAAAAAAAACAATGTGTAATTGTAAATACAAAGCAAAGCAGCATGGACAAAACTGGAAAAGTGATAAACAAAAATCATACTAGCAATGACAAATCATCAAGGCAATTCAAGGGCTAGCTTATAACAAAATTCATCATAATAGTATCTAGTCTTAGAAAAATAGGGATTGTTAGTATTGAATTAAAAAATCAAAGAAAAAAATAGTAAGCTGTGCATATTGTCTGATCCTCTAATCTATTAACCATTGGAATAATTGTCTCTTGTAACAAGTGACAGATACTGCTACAAACCACTGTTGCACCTCAAGCCAAGTGTCCAACACTGACAAACCACTGTTGCACCCCATGACAAGTATCCAATGCTATGACAAACCACTGTTGCACCCCATGATAAGTGTCTAATGCTGTGACAAACCACTGTCGCACCCTGCGCCAAGTGTCTAACACTATGACAAACCACTATCGCACCCCATGACAAGTGTCCAATACTTGGCATAGAGTGCAACAGTGTTTGTCACAGCGTTGGACACTTGTCATGGGGTACAACAGTGGTTTGTCAGTGTTGGACACTTGGCTTGAGGTGCAACAGTGGTTTGTAGCAGTATCTGTCACTTGTTACAAGAGACAATTATTCCAATGGTTAATAGATTAGAGGATCAGACAATATGCACAGCTTACTATTTTTTTCTTTGATTTTTTAATTCAATACTAACAATCCCTATTTTTCTAAGACTAGATACTATTATGATGAATTTTGTTATAAGCTAGCCCTTGAATTGCCTTGATGATTTGTCATTGCTAGTATGATTTTTGTTTATCACTTTTCCAGTTTTGTCCATGCTGCTTTGCTTTGTATTTACAATTACACATTGTTTTTTTTTTAAGAAACTCTTTATAGCAAGGTGGCCTTTGCAGAAGGCCATGTTTGTTGATGTTGGTCAAGAGATGTTGTGGATAAAACGGCTATCTAATATTTGGTGCCAGGCAGTGCCCAAAGAGCTGTGTAATGAACACTGAATTAATTACTGATTTTGATGGTATTATTTGCAATTTTTCATGTGTGACATAAATCCTGTGACATAAGATTTAAAGATTATCCAGAGTTTTATCCCGGGATTTACTCTAGGACAAACTTAAGCAACATGTCTGAGCTTAAACTTAACGTTATGTTACAGTTTTGTCCCAGGACAAAACCTTGGATAAGCTTTAAGTTTTTGTTTCGGTAATTCCCGTGGATAAACCCGAGCAAAAACTTTATTTATATCCACGGTTTTATCCATGGTTTATCCTGGGAAAAACTGTGCGGTGCATGCAGTGAATAGTGAAAGATGAATTGGGGGCCATCATGGCTGAATTAGGAACAAGAGATTCGGATGGAGCCATTTTGTTTACTAACACAGGACCCCTGAAAATAGGTGGGGAGGGCATAGGCAAAATTTTGTAAAATGCCCAAAAGGTTTGGACAAAATTACCAAATTCCGCCAAAAAAAGTTTGGCTTTGCCTAAGGTTTTGGGTTTATTTTCCCCAATGTGGCCGGATGTGAGAATCAGGCATTCTGAGGGCTCAACATTGGTCAGATGCTAAGATCAGGCCTTCAAAACCCAAATTTTCACTCAGATTACTAGAATTAGGCCTTTTGAGGCCAGTATTTTGTTATAATATACATGAAAAAGACCTATTGAAGCTGTAACATGCAAGTACAATGTGAGATACCATTTATAAACCATCCTACAAGCCTTTGTTGTCAGCCACATCATCTTGATCTCGTGCCGAGTGCTTTCCTCCGCGTCTCAGCTTCTGCAAATCCTGCACAGCAATACCAAGACTCCAGAGATGCTTGTTCAGATTATTTTAAGCAGTGAAAGTGATGTCATCAAGCTGGAGGTGGCAGTTGTCGGAGTCCGAGACTAAGCTGCCTGGCATTAAACACAAAAATGAGTCTAGTGTAAGATGCTCATATGTGAAGGCCTGGAATAAATCCAATTGCGTGTGAACTACCTAGAAGGTCACTAAATAGGATTGCTTGTAAGGCTGCATGGATAGATATAAGATAACACCAATATTGGTGACAGTCTTTGCAGATCACTGTAGAGTATTATTGACATGGTAATGGGAGCTGACAAATCAGAATGCTGTACTATACTACAGAATGCTTGTACTATACTACTGAGGACTTAAGGAGTCTGGCTAGTCAAGGATGGCAGGTTGTAAAGAACTTGATGGGAGAAAATCAAACAAGAGGGATGCACTCGAGATGAATACCAAGAAGTACTTATTTCATGTAAGAAGCTGTAAGAATGAGGTGCTGAAAAGTGATGCAATCAGCACATGTGCCTTCAAAGGCCTTCGAAGACCCAGAGTTAAACTCCACATCCTAAGATTCTGTTACCCCACTGCCAGCAACTTCTACCACTAAGCTACAGACAAACTTTCTGGTTGGACTCAAAATTAGGCCTTGACTAATATTGACCCCTAACGTCTGGACAGCCCCTCAGGCCTACCTCCACAGATGGGCACTTTTGTCCAGACTCAACTGAGCTTTTTGCCCTTTTTTCCCAAATTTTTTTTTGGATGGGGGTTATGCCCTCTCCACCTATTTTCAGGGGTCCTGATTAATGGAATCACTTCTCATAAAGCACCACGCCCCGATCAGGGCCCCTCGCTAGCACTAGTGTTGTCCGCTACCTTGCCTTGTCTGCCATCTGTTTGTGTTCATCTTTTGCTTTGTCCTCTCTTGATACATATACCTCATGAGCGCAAAGGCAGTTTCTCATTCCAAACTTACTGCCACACTCGCAGGTAGGTTTTCACTTTCCTAGTACCCACATTCCAAACTCACTGCCGTGCTCGCAGCATGCACTATGTACATCTAGTTTTTTGCCCCACCCACCATTCCTCTCCACTTAGGCCTCTCTACACCACACTAGTCTAGTCTTCTGTATCTACATAAGCCCTCCTAGAGTTGGCTTGAGGTCGGCCCCAGGACCTAGTTCCAAGGCTTGCCTTGAGTTCTCAGGGGCCACAAATGTCATACATCTGTCATGCCTGTTGAGCCCGGAGAATTTCACTTCCTTTCTCAATTTAGTCGCTTCTTTCTCGATTTAGATAACACTTCTTCCTTTGTCACTCAGTCACATTGACTATAGTTGTGCTTATGGCCCTAGTGTTTGTAGGTGTTCCTACATGAGACAAATAAACAAGCGTTGCATATCTCGGAAAGGTGTCGGCATGGGTAGATGTGCAAACAGTTAATGCCTGCATGCTCAAGTAATGAGACAAATGGCATGTCTAGGCGCATAATAACATGCCGGGGTTAAAAAATTGAGCAGTCATGCAAATCAAACATGATCAGAAACGTCTTCATACTGGACAATGACATGGAAGAAAATTTAGCAAAAATGGGCTTGATCCGAAAACATCTCTGAGAAAATCGGAGATACTAACCCTGGGTCCAAAAGGCTAGACCACCGGAAGCAAGTCGCCGAGAGGGTGTATGACCGCAAAAATCAAACTGAGTATTTTGTTCCTCATTACGCCACGCTTGAAAAAAGAGCAGTGCTGGGCTTATGTCGTCTCGCAGTAGACCTGCATCAGGCCGTAACCGAGCGATAGGTGTTGGACAAACTTTGTGAGATTCTGATCTGCACAAAGCATTGACTGAGCCTGCATATATTCTATAGCAAGCGAGCACTGGATTATAGTGAGAAGCATTTGCAGGTACAATGGATTAGCCCATTCTGCTATGAGACACAGCAAGAAAGAAGTGGTCGAGGGTATTTGAGCATACAAGAAGTGTGATGCTAGCTGAGAAGGCCTTACATGATTCACGAATACCAATGAGCATAGTCAGAATATATCATTTTCACTCACCAACCTGTAAGTCGGTCGTTCCATTGCTACTATGACACATGCCGAAGTTATCGAGATATGCATCTAATGAGTGATCAAGTGATTAATACTGTAGAGGAAGTTGAACCTACTGATGAGCACATTTGAGAGCAAGGAGTACTATCACTGGCCCTATGTTTGGACAGTACCGATGTTCGGACAGTCTATGTTTCTCGCTCATTGCTCAACATATCAACCTCAATATTTTGACCATAAATCATGTTAAATAGTGTAGACTTGGTTTCTGAAACTTTGAGATTTTTTAAAGGTGATTTACGTTCCTAAATGTTGAAAATGTGCCTTTGCAAGCCCAATGTCATGCCTTGGATGAGTCGGAGCACGTGAGGAAGGATCCTGATGATCCAATTTTTTTTATGTAGTCTAGTGTAGCCCATATATATTGGTTCCGGTATGTGAAGAAAATGCACGGTATGTTGTTGCACTCGTATGAAAATACAAGGTATCAAGCATGACATTCAGACACGGAGCATCGAAGAAGGGGAGTGCAAATTCATTCTCCGCACATAGTTCTACCAGCAACAAGTCGTGTCCGAACATTGTCCCCAATGTCTCCCCTCCTCAACCGTGCCACAGACTATACTGAACCTACAGCCTCCTAAGTCACAAACTTCCCCCCACTTCTATGTTTACCCAAGGTGACACCCTTGTCTCACAACTGTTCTCCACACCAACCCTGCAGGGTGGCAACAAGCATAAACCTCAAATCTAGCACACTGAAGAGCAACCCCAAGTAGCCATCAAAGAACTAGGAAATGACAGCCTTAGCCTTTGCAAGGCTGGGAAGAAACATGATGTCCCTCCTTGAATCCATGATCATGTGTGCACTGTGATCCTCGTCCGAACACAGGTGCAAGTGTCGGAGTCTAAAATTAGAGGCGGCCGCTTCGGCTGTGCGATGCGGATTCGTGACCCGGTGTGACCAGACTGTCCGAACAACGGTCTCTTTTTTTTTTTTTTTTTTAAATCAACGTATTTGTATCCCGCGCGGCGTAAGGCCAGTGGCGGCAGTTAATAAAGGGGGAAGGTATAAGCAACGTGTGTCGGAGCGTGTAAAGGGTTCAATTAAGACCCGGAATGTCAGCCTCGCAGGCGCGGGCAGTGAAGATGGAAGGGGGGAAAGTGGACATATTGGTGTCTAGGGCAGGAGGTCCTCCGCATTGCGAGGGGCATCTTCGAAGGTGAATGCAGACGGGTTGTCGCGTAGGAATTGTATGAGCCCTCTAAGAGGGTTCCTGCTTGTAAGGTACTTAGCTACTGTGAAATCGGGGGGACGCTGATAGTGCGTGCACCAGAAGAGGATGTGGGTCCGGGTTTGTGTTTCTCGGCACCAGTTGCATGTAGTCGTCTCATAGGGGAAGAATTTTGTACGATATTCGCCTGTGGGGCCGTGATTTAGGATAAGACGTGCAGCGCGTGCTGCTAGTGAGTTGGAACCACCGACCATTAGGAGGAGTTGGCTTTTGGTGGACGAGACTTTGCGGAAAGCTCGTTGTCTAGGAAAATCTCGACCACTGTACTTTGTCGAAGTCATAAGTAATTGCCAAGAAGCAAGTAAGGACGTGTAGGCTTTCTGTTTAAGGAAGGATGCGGATGTGAATGCGGGATGATTGCCTTTAAGAGCAGATTTGGCTAAGGCGTCAGCTTCCTCCTGATGCGGGATGCCACTGTGGCCTGGACACCATGCAATTGTCAGATGTCTCTCGGGTGATGCAGAGAACCATGTCCTAAGTCGCTGGCACGCTAGAAGCGAGCACATCTGCGACGGGTGTACTGTTGGGTTTAGAAGGGACTTGAGAGCGGCTTCATTGTCCGCATATAGTACGATCTCGGTGGTGTGCGGAGTGATGGTTGCGTGGTGTAGGGCTATAGTGAGGCCCATTATTTCGGCATCGAAGGCTGTTGTGTGTCCGCAAGCTAGTTTGCGGATGATAGGGTGAGCATTGTTTGGGGGAAAGATGAGGCTGGCGCATCCTGCATGCTTGCCGTTGTGAGGGGAATATGAGCCATCGGAGAAGCAGACTGTTGTGTGCGGGGAGTTGAACTCCGCCGCCATCTGTCGCTTGAGATCTTGCACCCAGGTAGGGAACTCTTGGGCAGCTTTGGATGGGTGGGATATTCTGAAGGATATGCGGTCCGCGAACCTGTCAAGGATGCGGTGGCCAGGGCGAGCCTCTGGGTGAAGAGGAGCGAAGGATTCTGTGTTGGTGGGGATCATGCTGTTGATAAGGCTGATGGGGAGGTTGGTGCTTGTGCATGGGCGACGCAGTGGGAAGGGGATGTGCGGAGAGTGCTCATGGTGGAGTTGGGGATATAGAGCGGCGTTAATGGGATGTTGGGATGGGAGGCGAAGTGTGCGTACCGCTGCACGCTGTATTAGTTTTTTGATATGTAGGTGGAGGGGGGGTATGCCGGAGAGCACTTCCATGCCTCCGATGGGGGATGTGCGAAACGCTGAAAGAATCCAACGTACTCCCTCGTGCTGTGCCTTTGACAGGATGTTCATTAGTCCTTTGACGCCATGTTTCCGCCACCAGACGCGGCAACCATATGTGAGTAGTGGGACAACGCAGGACTTGTAGAGTGTGCGTCGCTGTAGGGGTGAGAGGCCTCTGAGTGAGTTGCCAAGGCGGAGAGCGCACTTCACTGTGCTCAGGGCTCGTGTCGCATAGAAGCGTACATGCTCTTTGAAGGATAGCCGGGGGTCAAAGATGAACCCCAAATATCGCCATGTTGTTGAGGGTTCGATAGTGCGTCCAGCAAGGGTTATTGTTGGTAGCTGCGAGGTGTTGCCTCTGCGGGGAAAGTGCATAAGTTCAGTTTTATCATGTTCAATGGTTAGACCAATGCGGGCGAGGGACTCAGCGAGTGCTTGGTATTTATTGGCAAGAACTGCGCAATTGTGGGCTAGTGACACGGACGATGTGACCAGTAGTCCGTCGTCTACGTAAAAGAGAAGGGAGTCCCAGTCATCTCTTTGTCCGACTGGGTCTATTAGATGTAGTATCGCAGCTAAATAGAGGCCAGATAAAGCAGGAGAGAGGGCAGAGCCTTGGCCCACGCCAACGTCAACGGTAAAAGGGTCTGAGACCGCGCCGTTCCATGAGAGGGCCGTTCGGCGGTCTGGGAGGAATGACCTGAAGAAGTTCAGGTATGTGGATGAGAAGCCCTGTTTCTGTAAGAGGGCGATGAGCATGCTGTGGTTGATTGAAGGGAAGAATTGGGCAATGTCGAGAGCTATGCATGAGGTATGCAGGCCTAGGCGCCAACCAGTGCGAATGTGTTGCGTGAGCATGACACCTGCGTCTTCAGTGCAGTGGAAGCGTGTGCCGCCGAACTGGTTTGGGTGGAAGATGTTGTGTTTGGCTCCTTCAAACTGGAGACGGTTAGCGAGCACTTTTTCCATGAGTTTTCCTAAGCATGAAAGCAGTACTATAGGTCTGTATGATTTGAGTAGCGTGTAGTCTGATTTCTTGGGTTTTGGAATGACGATTGTGGTGGAGGTTTTGAATTGCGAGGGCCAGTAGCCCAGGCGGAGGCAAGCATTGTATAGCGCAAGGAGGACAGTGCCTGATTCTGCGGTCGTGATGAGCAGTTGGACTAGGGGCCACGTAATGTGGTCGGGCCCTGGCGTTGAGGATGCGGAGCATGTTGCTATGGCGTCTCGGCATTCTTGTAGAGAGATCGGAGGGCAGTCACGTTCTGGGCGCTCGGGGAGCATCTCTATGAACGTCAAGTCTATCTGTCGATTCATAGCGGAATAGAATTGGTTCTGGAGCCCTGTGAAGAGTTCAGTTGTTGATGTGAGGGGTGCGCCGTTATGAACGAGATTGTGGTATAGCGGAAGAGGGCGTGGGCGGGTCCATGCCATGAGGTCCCATACACGTTTCTTGTCTGCTGTTTCACGGATGATTGTGTCGTAGTGTTGACGCTGCGCGGAGCGGATTGTGCGGCGGTAGGAACGTTTGTCGTCTGGTGATCTTGTAGCACGGTATCGAGCGAGGGTTGCGGAGCATTCCTCAGTCCACCATGTTTTGGCATGGTAGCTGCAAGATGGGGTGGATGCGTGGCGGTCGAAGGCCTGTGCAATACAAGAAAAAATTGAGTCACATAGTGCTTGTGTATCATTGATGGTATCGAGAGGTGGTGGCGGGTAGAGGCCGGAGATCTCCAGTGTGCACTCTGCAAAGAACATTTTCTCAGCGTCAGAGTTTCTCTTGATGCGGGGAGATCTCGGGGTAGGTTCGATGTCAGTTTCGATGGTAAGGAGAAGGGGGTTGTGATCAGACAGTAGGCGTCCTGAAGGGTCTATCGAGAAGGAGGTGGATGGTGATGTAGCGATGCGACCATCTACAAAGATGAGGTCAATGACTGTGGAGGCACGCACTGAGTGCCTTGCGTGGGGAATGTGCGTAGGATGGCCCTCGGTGTTGAGTAAGATGAGGCCTAAATTGTCCGTGAAATCTAGGAGATCTGTGACAGCGCGGTCGCTGTGTCCGCAGTTTGGGTCCCAGATGTTGCTATGGAGGTTGAAGTCCCCCATCATGACGTCGATGGTTGGGAGGGAGGGCAGGTGCGCGCTCAGATAATGTAGAGCCGAGCAGTCTCCGTCGTTGTAAATGTTCAATATATATGTGAGTCGAGGACCTTGTGGAATGGCGACGAGAAGAAGGTCGGGGTGGTTGACTATGTGGGAGCATAGTTTGGGTTGTGTAGGTGCTAAGCGCTTGTTGATGTATGTGACTACTCTAGTGGGCCCCCCGCGTTCGAAGAGGGTCCAGTGGGGGTGTGTTTGAGTGCCCTGGTACTCCTCACCAGCCCCGGACACAGAAGATGGTATGTTTCTTAAGTAGCCCCAATAAGGCTCCTGCAGTAGTATGACGTCGTACTTCTCTGCTTGGGTTTCAAGCAGAGTGTGGGTGACGACTGACGAGCGGTTAACATTCTGGCACAGGATGCGTAGTAACATGAAGTACTACGTTAATACGGGCGAGACGCGCCGGCGCTGGCCTGGCTGCGATGGGCAACATGGGCACGCGCAGGGGTGGGCTGCGGGCCGGGGAAATCAGCGGGTGAGGCGCTGTTGTTTATGACGAAACGTACTCGGCGATTCCTCGAAGGGCCATAGGGTCTGACTGGGCCAATGTGCGTGTCGCGCCGGCTGTCGCTGGGGCTTGGCGGCCTTGTGGTCGGGGCGCGTGGCTGGTGCTGGTTGATCCATTCCCGGCTGTGGCGGTGTTCATAGAATGGGCAAGCGCGGTCGTTGGCCTTGTGGGCAGCTCCACAGTTGACGCAGGTGGGAGGGTGGGGGCACGGCGCGTCGCCTGGCGTGGGGTTGGTCCCATGGCAACAGGCGGCCCATTGGCGGTGGTCTTGTTCCAAATGATTGCCACCACAGTGGTTGCAGCGGTAGGTCTTGGAGTGGCAGATCGGGCTGGCATGGCCCCAGCGCAGGCAATGGGAACACTGAGGAACAGTGTCACGCTTGTGATACTTGACCGGATACACCGCCTCCCCTTGTAGGAGCGCCGGTTCACGGATGACCTGGCGTAGAGTGGACAGCGCCCCGTTGTCGTGGAAATCCACGTACAGGGTGCCAACGTGGGTGTCTTTGTCTGGGACGAGGCGAGGGGGGCGTGGTATACGAACCTCCTGCCATGCTACGGAGGCTTTGAGCTCTTGTGTGTACTCCTCAGCTGTGATAGGGGAGCCGTCTGGGTAAGTAAGGGCGAGGCGGTGGAACATTACGGTGGAGATGATGTGCCTTTTGTCGACAGAGTAGGTCGATGGCGGGATGTTGGGGAACAGGGCGCCGAGGGCAGCGCGTACCGCATTGATCTCCGAGTCTTCCGGGTTCTGGGCAAACTGTATCGTGACGTTGTGTCGGGAGGACCAGTTGGCTGAGGCTGCGCGAAATGCAGCTCTCGCCGCAGGGAGGTAAGAGTTGACGGCCTGGACGACGACGCCCGGGCGCGGAATTGGGTCGGGCTTGATGCCCGTGAAGATGACGTGGACCGCGCGTCTAGCTCCTCTCGGTAGGGTGACGCGATGGGGTCTTGGGGGTCGCGTTGCAGCAATCTGGCGTTGTAGCGCTAGGAGTTCGCCTGGCGAAAGTTCCGGGTGTGCTTGGCCTAGACTGATAATTTCATCCACAAATGCGTTAGTGGTGGACTTGGACTGACGTGACGATGTGCGGGATGTCGTCCAGTTTGTGTAGTTGACAGAGGGGGCCTGCGAGGACCGTGAGACTGCACTTGCGTAGGACATCGCGCCGGGGGTGTCCGGGCGGGTGCTCGTGGCTGAGGTTGGGTGGGTCGCTGGTTGCGTCATGCGTGACGGATTGTTTACCCGGTTCGGCTGAACGGGCGGAACTTGTAAGTCGGGAACTTTGGTGGATCTGCCGGCAATTCCAGCGTTGAGATACCGGATGACGCGAGTTGCTGCGCTGGCGAGTGGGGTGGAGTTGAGGGTGGCAGCGTCAAGTGGGTTGCGCCCAAAGATGGTGTCCCAGTCGACTGTCTCTAGCCAGTCGGCAATAGTGTGCAGTGAAGAGGTGACGATGTTGGCCTGTTGCTCGAAGGAATCAGTGGATGCGAGAGAGATTGGGACGGAGAGGATCCCCAGTTGGGTGTCGTCGTCCATGTCGATGGGCGATAGGGGCGTAGCGGGAGACCCGGGATGGTCCTCGTCTGGACCGAAGAGCTCCATGTCGAGGTCTATGGGTTGTGGGGAGGAAAGATCTGGATGAGCGGAGGAGTCAAATGACGGGGAATCGGTAGGGAGCATCCCCTGGGGGGTTGAGGCCTCCCGCATTGAGTGGGAAGCAGAGGCCCGCACCTGATGGACCAGACGGTCACCAGGGTCTTTAGGCATGGTGTGAGCACGGTCGGAAGGGAAAGATGAGGAAGGGGAAAATTCGAGGACGATGGGTAAGGCGGTGGTGGTGCGGTGTCCGAATTAGGAAGGTAGTGGTACCGGTGCAAGGTTGTGCCGAACAACGGTCTCGTTCACAAATTTCTACTTTTCTTCCCATTTCCACCAGAATAAAGTATACAGGCTTCGAAAAGGTCTAGCAGGCATTGTTTGTGCAAATTTTGGGGGTACAAGGCGAAGTCTACAGAGGGCAGGATTTTTTTTCGTCCAGTTTGTCCGAACATAGGGCCAGTGATAGTATATTCTCGAGCATACGTTTCAGCATGGGAACCAGATTCCTGATCGAGCAGCGTGTTGCAGGAGACGTGTCACCGACACTGCCATGATGCCATCGCGCTCAACGTTGTGCATAATATCATTACCTCCACGTCCACGTCCATTTCTATCTTCCTTTCCTCCGGGCCATATCCACTATACAAGATAGAAGGGAGAAAGCACAAATACAATGCACAGTCTCTACGCGCGTATCAACAACATCACGGCGACGCTGTCGACATGTATGATGATTCTCCTAGCAGGCATCGCGTGTTCATCATCCTTGTTCACAGCGGACTCGAAGGGCACGCTCAACATCTCCTCTGTCCAAGTGTGCGTTGTCTGTCCTCGTTTATAATCCTTCTCCTATGCAGTCGAGCTTGTGCATCTGGGTGTCACTCCAGTATGTTTGACCGCACGCCGTCCGAGGTACAGATGTGCAATGGAGGCCGTGAGTCCATGTGAGCCCACGACAACGGATCGTGACCTTCACTCTCCAGCTGCCCGCGTTTAGTTCATCCGATAATGGCGCGTATCCATCATCGCGCCCACAGTCGTCTTCGTCTGTTAGTGGTCCCGTCTACGCGCTTCGGAAGTTGATCCACACGGTCTTGCGCCCCGCTCGTAGAAATTGTAGCTCTGCGAGCTGTCATTTATGCATGCGTGCATCACTGGATCGAATGCTGCCACGACTGCGCGCTTCTCTTCCTGCTTCACCAGGCGACAGGTGCTTTAAACCACATCATTTTATCTTCGTCTCCTGTTTCTTTATCACTATCTCGCATGTTTTGATATGTCCTATGTTCTGAAGTTACATCATCGCCTGCTCACCTCCGCCGTCGTACAGGTTTCCCGGCCAAACGCGTCGCATACCTGGACGTACGCAAGACTTCGCTTTCGTCAACTTCAACCTCACTGCTGGTCAGTCTGATAGTCTCATTTCCCTCTCCATCATAGCACACAAGTCACCTACTCTACTTCCGCGTTTGTCGCGATCGCCACCCTGTATGCTTGCTAATCTATCCCTTTTCCGCTTTTGCGACGCCGTTCGTTCACTTGACCCATAATCTGGCGATCCCTCACGCTATGCAATCGGCTCCGCTATCCCATTCATTTGTCCTCGTGTACACCCGTCCATAAATTGGCAACCGCTCCCCATCTCCTCTGATCTTGGATCCTTATCGTGCGCCACGCGTACTGCACGCCAAACGCAAAGTCGAACACAAAATCGGATCGGATTCGAACACATAACAGACTTGACACCACTCTTCAACTGGAACACGAAGCAGCTATTCCTGTATGTTGGCGCCGAATACACTAATGCGAAAGGGGTGAGCCTTTGTCATTTTTTTAAGATTAACTCTCTTGTATCCAACCTAGCCAGGGCTTCTTTGCCCTCGGTTGATGCGCGCTCGGTGTGATGCCCGACCCCGAGCGTGTGTTTAAATTGCCGAATGCAATTGAGGTCCTGGTCTGGCGCCTCTTGTCCTTGTCCTTAGCCTCTACCAAGGACAATTGACCTCCAATGCCAAGGCCAAGTCCTTCAGCCGACCTGGCTGCGTCCTGATAAAACGCTGATACGTGTGGCGCTAGATGCACAGGTTTGGACGACGTAAACCCGACGTCAGGACACGCACTACTTTTTTACGCCTGGTATCGTGGCTTTCGTCGCTTTGTATTCACGCGCGCGATACTATATCTCGTGAAGTTTCATCTCGGTTTTGATTCATTCAATTCGGTTTGATTTACGCGTCAATCTCGTGGTGTGGATCAAAGAATATGGGTGCTGACTTTGTTATGTTGCCTTGCCCCCTTATCTCTTTCGCCATAGGTGAAGAACGAGGTCGTCATATGGGACCGTAATGTTCGTCGCAAGGAAGACGCGTACATACAAGTGCAAGGCAAAAATAAATACCCGTTTCGTGACCCGTCCGAAAAATTCCAGTACGTCTCTATCCCCCTTCAGCCTTTATCTTGTCTCTGCACTCGGCGAATTAATTATTAATGACCTTCTGATAAACACAGGAACCCAGAGCCTGCAGAGTACACGCTGAAGTATAATCTGATGCCGTACGTAGGGCTCCTCACGTACGGTGAGGCTGCACGCACAGCACCCATACCATTTCCCGAGGCAAAGGAGCGCCTATCATGACCCTGCCGCTTCCCTGGAGCCAATGGAGTGGGGAGTTGGAATTGCGCCATTGTTAATCTATGGTGGAGCACAATTGGGTGGGTGGTCTGTGCAGATAAATCCATATCATCATGTCATATTTCGCAGTATTGTGATGCTGCGAATGTAACTTCGGTTCTCATTAAAATGCAGCACAACCAAATGTCTAGGTGTGTATACAAATAAGCGAACGGCGTGCCGCGGGCCCAACCCGTTTCACCGTAACTAGCCGCTGGGTGAAGCGGAGGCGCGCGGGGCATGTACACTACGGCTCGCATCAGCTATTCGCCTATTAGGTACGCACACGCCCCTGCAAAACCTCGTAATAACGGACGAAAGTCTCCTCGGAGCGCTGGCCGATGATGGCGGAAGGGAACCGAACATGACGAGGGCGTGGAATGCATGTGGGACATGCGTGGCGGTAAGTCAGCCAGCACCTGATTCAAGGCCTTGCTCCGGACTCTCCGAGTGAGCGGACCGCCCAGGTTCGTTATTCTCACACGACAAGTGTCCCTTGCAGATGATATGTTTTAAGAGAGGTTAGACTCGGGGGTAGGTAGGTGTGCATGAATGTACGTACACAATTTTCAAGAAGCGCCTCGACTAAGTAGTTCACAAGGCAGTGCGGTAAGCAATTGTGTGTGTATGGCTTACACACAAAAAAGCGAAGCGTAACGAGGGCGTGCTAGGCCATGTAGGGCTCTCTGTTCAGCTGGATAGGAGTCGCGATTCTGGAACCGGAAGCAAAGAGTCAGTCGATCAAGCTCAATCAGCACCCACACAAGTCGGTTTGGTCAATCGACGATCGATGCTCGCGATGGTGCATGTGGCGCACTGCGGCACGACAGGCTGCCTGATGAGGATTCGGGACTCAGCGAAGTAGACGGTTCCGCGGATGCTTTATGCATTGTATCGGATGCGGCCGCCGCCTCACCAGGGCGACCCGCCACACGGTGCGCACTTTGCTGGTGGTCGGGAAAGACGACCTGGTGTTACAAAGGGGGTCTGCGATGTGACGCATCCTATCGGCGCCGAAGCACCTCACAAGTATGATGTTGGTAAACGAATGGAGAGAGGTGATTCACGTATATCGGGATTATCGGCAGGGTGATGCACAGCCTGCTGGTTGGGCCAACGCCCCGTGCTACAAGGAAAATCAGGATTAAAAATATCCCTGCACTGCGCATGGTTTCCGCGTGTCTTCCTGCTGAAAGAAGCGTGCAGGGCATAGGGTCAAAACGTCAATCGAAAGAATGACTTGTATATTCAAGCTGTCAAGGAACCGAAGACACGTGGGCGATGCGCTCGTGCCGTGATTCCTACTTGAGGGTGTTTGGCCCCAATGGATTGAGCAACAAGCAAATCGGACATCACTTAGCACAGGACGCAATTGTAAATATATTGCGTGGAGACGGATTGCAAGGATCTTCGAATGGAACCGGGGGTGGCAATCTGATAGGAATTGATAGGTCGTCTGCCAGCAGCGAAGTTACCGTCAGCTGAATGCGATCGCGTCCCCTCAGAACCGTCGCGCCGCATCAGATCTGGCCTTCGTATTGGTGGCATCAAGCGCGTGACGTCGCCATGAGTGGAAGGAGCCCAATCTATGCATTTTGGATGCTGAGTACTAAGTACTCAAGTAACATGCACCGTATGAATCGGACAGCATAGTTCAATCGGCGTAGGTGGTGTCCGAGTCATCATGCATCCTGAAAATTGAGCAGCGCGACGCCACTTGACAGTGAAGCACTCAATGGAAGAAGCGACGAGCTCTGACCCTGCTGGGAGAAGACTCAGATTCTTGTGAGCATCTTCCTCAATTCTGTGGGTATGGCATCGCGACGTACGAATCGGATCGCTGCATGATTAATGTCGTAATGCACTTGCTGCAAGTCGATCTACGAATAATCCATGGCACGGGAAAAGCGGATGCGAGGAGGAGCAATGCCAAGGTTTCAGGTGTGTCCTTTCGGTTTTGAGGACGACGATACTTACCGCTTGATTGAGTCGTACTGGATCGAAAGGACTTGAGGATAGGACGCGCGTGCGCTCGGTGTCTATGGATTCAAGGAGAACTCGTCAAATGGGGCATAGCTTTACACAAGCGAACCTCTTACTTGGCATGTCCGCGTCCACGCTCATGCCCACGCGAACTTCTCGCCATGTCTCGCCCTCACATCGTATCTGCTTCAGCGTGAGTCCTGTGCTTATCGAGCCCATAGCCTTGAATATAGGACACTTTGAGCTGCTCAGCGTCCTACTAGCAACAAGCGAGGTCAATTTGGTTCCGCGCTTCTGAAATACCCCACAGTCGGCTCTGGTCGGCTTGATCCTGTTGATCTTCCCAAAGAAATTCAGGGCCTTGCTAGTTACGCTCAGAATTATTTCTATTCAGATCTAGATCCGGTTCGATTCGATTTGCACGGCTCACCAGTAGGCGCTTGGGGGTACTCCGGAGTCTTAGTATTTCTACCGATGACCTCTTCCAGTTCGAGCGTCGCTCGCCCACCCATTCGCTGACAACTCCCTTGCCCAGCAAGTAAGCCTCCCGTGCTTTCTCGTCTGTGTAATCTTTCGGCTTTCACCTCGACGGTTTCCGACACACTTCATACGTTATTATGTCGACTTCAGAATGGACCTACAACTACCCTCAGACCGAGCAGGCCGAAAACTACGAGCAGGAGTCACAGCAGATGCAGCTTTCTCCTGCTGAACTCTTCGCCTACCAGGTAGCCTCTACTTTCATCTCACGATGCTCTCATACTGATCACCACTGTCATTCTCCTTGCGCTTGGTCGCTGCAGTACGACTATACGATGCAGGCTGCCGACACTCACCACGCTCCCCACAGCGCCACCTCCCTCACGTACTGGCCTGCTGAACAGTACCGAGGCGCTCCTTGCTCACCGACCGCTTCGTCCTCCCCTTTGCCGGTATACGATGCGCAGCAAATGGACTATCAGGCTAGCCCACTCACCCTCGCGGGGCCCACTTCATTCACCTCCCCCACGCTTGGGTACACCTATGCCCACTCCCACTTGAACGTGTACACGCAGCCGACGTACGGCTACACATACGAACACATCGACTCAGATGGGTACCACCTCGGCGCCTCCTCCACTGCCAACGAGTACTCGCTGGATTATCCGGCCGTGACTTCGACTGTGGACACGATAGGGTCCGCCATCCCCTCCGCGACCCCCTCCACCTCGTCCTCCTCGCTCGCCGCCGCTCTCATATTCCCCTATATCAGCGCTGCGCCAGTAGAAGAAGCAGATCACTCCTCCATGGTGATCGAACACGAGGTAAGTCAAACGCTCTCTAAATGGTGGCACACGAACCTCATCGGATCTAACACACAGTATGACACTGTGTACGATGGCGAATCGACATACGGGCATGGTGCATACGGCTACCAGTACGACGACGAGCCCGCACATGTAGGCGGGGATATCGACACACACCACACATTCGGGAAGGGTAGCGCATCGTCCTACACGATGCAAGCCCCCGCTAGCTCTGATGTGGTCCATGCAGCCACGCAGGTCCTGGCTCCGGCGCCCAAGGAGAGAGAGGTGGATCCCCAGGCGCGTGTACCGGAGGTGGTCACCGCGGCGTCGCCGTGGATGGACCATCTCCCATACCAGCCACGGTACACCATGAACTCCGGCTCCAAAGACATCGCAGACCCGGACACAGCGGCCACGATGTCTCACCCGAGCGCTCCCACGACTGGCGCCACTGTAAGCTCGGTGTCTATGGACCGGCACGGCGCCTCCGGGCCGCCCGTACCGACGAGCCCTTCCGCATTTGGCATGAAGCGCGAGGATACTACCGAGTCCACCCCTGCCGTGTTCCACATCAAGCACGAAGATGACGACGCAGATGACGACGCAGAGACCGCCGCCGCCATGATGTCCGCACTGACCACAGTTTCCCCCATCGCCATGAGTGCACCCTTTGCATCGACATCCACGTCGGTGTCGACGGGCTCACACACTCACGCGACGAGCACCGATTTTATCTCAAAATCTGCTGCAATCCAGCCCTTCGCGCTCGCCAGCGCCAGCCGCATCAAAATCGACGAAGCATCGGACGATGACGACGACGACGAGTACGTGATGCCGGGTAAGGGCAAGGGCCGAGCGAGGGCTGCTAGCAAGGGCAAAGCTGTCAGTAAAGGCAAAGGCAGGGCATACACGAAGCCGAGTGAGGCAGAGAGCTCGCACCGCGATAGCAAGCGCGAGAGGCAGCGCAAGAAGAGCGCAGCGAAGGCTGCTGTCATGCGGCAGTTCCAGGCGTGCGCAGGGTCCCATGCGGCGATGCACGACGAGGACGAGGAGTTGCAGGCGTCGGGGTCAGAATCGGGAGCACAGGCGCAAGATACGAAGAAGAAGCAGCCTTTCCTGGCGTGTTTCTTTTGCCGTGGACGCAAGATCGCGTGTGGACCGCCGCCGCCAGAGAGTGCAGATCGGACATGCAAGTGAGTACATATCTTGTGTCGTGGATTGTCGTACACTGGATGGATTTATGGATGCATGTCGCATTATGTGGCTGGGACCGTTACCGGGTGGACTACGGGGGTGCTATAGGTGGAGGCCCTGGGGGGGATGGTAGGGGGTGGGCAAGGAAGGCAGATCCGGGAGGCTTTAAAGCATCCACGGGTCCGACTAACCCGGCCGTTCCGAATCCTTGAGCCCCAATCCCACCGAGTTCCACCCATCTGTCCATAGCTGTCCTCGTGCCGTACCCAGATGGAGGGGTTGTTGACCCGACTGGTGGGTATACGAGTGGTATAAGCAGGTGAAAGGATGTACTTGCGTGCTCAGGCAGGCGTGATCACCGCCCTCTTGCATCCTCCACAGGCCCTCTTGCTCCTCTCTTACCCACACGGTCCACGATGGGATAGGTCGTGGGTTTCTAGATAGCGGATCGCGGGGCATCCGATCCTGTTCCGAGGTCCCACCTCGTCCTGCCTCGTCTTCGTCTTGAAGCGAGGACAAGGCCGAGCTCTTATCGGAGAGATCGAGCCAACACTCATCATAGTCTGCGCCCTGCTGCAGGCAAAGTGGGCACCGTGAGGGCCTCAGGGACATCGATCGAGCGGGTTCTGTTTACCTTCCGTCATCACACCCCTTCCTCAGTGCCAGTCTCGAGATTTTGTCGGCTCCCTTCCCTCCGTTCTTTCGTATTGGTTGATTTGTCATTGACCGCGCGCTGACCGTCCCCCGCTTTCTAGCCAGTGCGCGCGGCGCCAGCTCATCTGCAATTATCCGCTAACGTCGCGCCGTGGCCAGCGCCGAACAACCACTGCCGTGCAAGAGGATGCGTAGAATCGGTTTTCAATATCCGCCTCAATGCCGCCTGCATTGTGCATCGGGCCTGCTATCGATGTCCAAGCGTGCGCTGTGCGGCTACCCAGTCTCGTCCACGTCTATCATCCTGCATTGTCATGTCTCGTTATCGCGAAATAGCAAGTCCTGATACATTTCGGTTCGCATTTGTTGCATGTGTCTTCTCTTGGTGGTTTGTTCGCTATTGTATTGGACTTTAATGTCTCCTATCCTGTTATGTCTCGTTTTTCACACTTCTCTGCGTATAGTCTATCGGAGTTACTCGTCGTTATTTTGTTGTATACATCTACTGCCTGTCAAATCATAGTCGTATTTATAGTCATTATTGCTCTTCGCTGATTCCGCTGCCGCTTTCGCATTGTTATCATGTATATTGCTATTTCTTGACACCTATCTGTTCGTTTGTCTCCGCGTTTTATTGCCCATCACACTTCTTGCTCTACATGGGTTTCATCCTGTCGAATGCTAGTGTGCTGTTTGTTTCAATTTAATCCAATTCTAGTTGCATTACCATGCCCAGTCGTTTAAATAAACGGATCCTCGTCGGAAATGAGGAAGGCGATCGATCGACGCTGAATATAAAGTAGGTCGCTGGACGGCCTCCTTCGTGTGCTAACTCCTTCCTAATGCCTATTTCGTCGTCTACACTCGGAAATACGACATCCAAGAACCTACGAGCTGTCTCCCCGGCCTCCTAAGCTCTAGTCACCAGAGCCACTAACTCCAACATGAATGAAGTTACCTTCCGTCACTACTTAATTTTTGACCATAGCACATTGCCCCCCAGGACGTGTAAGCATGGGTTCATTCTCGCAGACATTCGTTCAGAAGGAGACTGAGAATGCCCTTAGGCTTCAGGTCGGATATGAACATGAATAGGAGAAGGTCCGACTGCTCTGAGCTGCTTCTGGGCCTTGAACTTGAACCTGAAAGAGCGAGACGAAGTTGGAACTCATGGCGCGGAATCAACATCGGATGATTACAACCGACTTACCCCGTGCCTGTCAGTTGACAAAGTCGGTACAGGACGCACTGCAACAGACTTGCAGGCGCAAGAAACGTTCCGGCAGAAGCCGGGGCGTCTCTATTTGTCCACGAAGGTGCTCTTCAAGGCTCTTGCGCGACAACCGTTCACATCCATAGAGATGTGCAACCGTAGGGTACTTCGACTCTTCGGGGTTGCAATCCGTGGATCGAGTCACAGCTGAGTCTCCGCCTGCATATTCCGGTTGTGAACGTGTTCGTTCAGTTGCACCACTAGCTCTACACAAGACGGACAGATCTTTCCGAGATGCGGGTGCACAGCTCGCACGATGCCACCTATAATTAGAAGGGAGGGACAAAATAGCGAGAATGAGAGCGAGAGCGAGAAAGGACCGACAGGAAGAGCAGGGAGCTGAGCACCGTTCGCCATCGCCATTTCCCCCAAGCTTTTCCTTGCTGTCCAACGGTCCCGAAAGTCTCACCCACTTCCCTGCGTCTTCTGCGCGGCACGCGCGGGGAGAATCACGACTGCACCGACACCGACACGCGCCCGAACTGCTAATACAGCTGTCTATGCGCGAAAATCCGGGCGCGCTCCTCATACTACATCGCTGCTGCGGATGCTGTTAAATATGCGAACGTAAAGGAAGCGAGCCTTCAAACCAGTCTGCGTATGAGGAGAGCCTAAGCCCGGATGGCGGATGCCCGTTCTTGATCAAGGGCCCCTATCTAACTGAGTCCCAAGCGCAACATGCCCTGCGCAGCCTCATATCCATCGCTCGTTGGTGTGTCGTCGCCCGTGCGTGCATGACCCAGTCGCTGTCAAGTGAGAAGGAGTGTGTCATCGGCACGAATGGGAAGGCCAGCTGATGACGAGTCAGCTCACTCCGCAGCACGTAGAGTTGTGAGCAGGGCGTCAGCAGGAGCGCGCGATCTGCGTCAAAGCTAGACATCAAGAGCCCACTGGAACAAGAGGAGCACAGACATGTGGGTGAAATGATAGGACATCCTTTGACCTTTGGATGCTGGCTAGAAGGGATGTAAACATGGATGCTTGAAGGCGGTCTATGATAAATGAACCAGATAGACGAGAGCACGACATGCCACCCACAGAGGGCAGCAGAGGTCTATCATCGTATCAGGGTGCGTCGCAACCAAGCTCGGTCGAAGAGACAAGAACCAAAAGGAATTCGAGCCAGAATGACCGTGAGATGATAAAATGAACACCGTCTATAGGTAGCGATACTTGCATACATCGTTAGATGTGAGCCCAGTGAGTATATTGTCCCTATGCGATGCATTAAAAAAAACCGCAGCACAGTGGCTACTCATGTCTCTCGACACATACAACCAATGAAACCGTAAGTCCATGTGGGCGCTGCGGAGAGCCCAAGGGCCAAGATGGCAGGGTGTCACTTCCATAACTGAAGAGCCACAGATAGCCGCAGACGCACGATGACAAGCTGCAGAAGCTACGGGAAAACTATGGAAAGCGGTGAATGTGGTCAAGGGAATATCAGTTTACACTATCGAAAGATGTGATGTCAATGGAAAACGAATACTTCGACCAGGTCTAAGACCTTAGACTTTCAACAACGCAGATTCGAATCCGTCGAAATGCCTAGGTCGCCCAAATTGATCGCGTAACCTCGTCTAGTATGGGAGCGTCGGTGAGGCAAGAGTGATACTGACGATAGCTGCGTCATCGCTGAGAATAATGCAGAGGAAAGAAGAAAAGAAATTGATAGAAACACATACAATTCCTGGGGTCAACCGTTCCATACAAGTTTTGTAAGCGCCCTCGGCCTCCAGCGGTGAATTGAGCATTACATCCATTGATAACACCCCTTGCCTAACGACTCATGTGTCACCTCAGTGGGTGCAAAATGGTGCCCGGAGGGCTGTGGTGACGACAAGATAGTCTGACCGAAGAGAGGATTCTATACAAATAGCGTGAGAGCTAACAGCGCTGAGTGAACGACACCGCGCGCTTAGTCTCCAGTGCTGACTTCAACAAAGAACTGCTGTTTTGTTCCCAGTTTCGCATTCAGCAGCACTGCGTGCGCCCAATCATAATCACTCTCCTTCGGCCGGCATCCAGATTTCAACCGTGAAGACGATGGATAGTTTATACACACATATTAATATCATAATAGCAATCCTCTTCTCGACCTATTACATGGTGATTCGCCTCGCAAATATCGAGCGTCTGTCTTTTCTATTCATGGAAAACCCAAGGGGCACGCTGAACGTATCGTCAGCTGTCTGCGTCCCCTGTGTTCTGTCGCCTCTCCTGGGCGGTTTCTATTTCTGCGCACTGCTTTGTGCGCCAAAGCCATGTCTTTGCATATCTGTCATTGCCGCAGTCCGTTTCACCTATCGCTGGAGGTGGACTTTGTGTGGGTACATCTCAGAAGCAACAGGTATGTACTTCTGTTTTATCTCCGTTGAGGATAAGATGCGTAGGAAGACGGCATATCACGTTTTCGAACACCCACCTCCTCAACCTCCCGCAGCGGCCCCCGTTTGGCAAGGCCTCCGACGATCGCCCATATATCCACTAATCATTCATCATGGTGGCCACGACCGTGACATCGCCCGACTATGTGTCATTTGTGCGCTGTCCCGCCCCGCTTCATAAAGTTCAGTAGTCGATCCACACGCCAGCGCGCCCGGCGCCCAGAAGCCGTTCCGCTGCCAGCTGTGCTGGCGTTCGTTCTCAGATCGATCATTGCTACGATGGCGTGTTTCTCTATCAGATTGCAATACCAGGTCTCGCATCCCCTCATCGTGAAATCCTTACCGTTTATATCTCAACATTTTCTCTTCCCCTCCATTTATTTGTTCTAAGCTCAACTCTTACATCCTCGCACAGATTCACCGGCCAAATGCGCCGCATTGAAGCGCACGCAGGGCTTCGCTTTCATCAGCTTAAACCTGGGCGGTCTCTTTCCTTTACTGTGCAACGTGCATGATCCGCCGAGAAGTCTCCCTCCGCACACTCTCCGCACTTGCTCCACTGGCTCTGATTACGACCCTACAACTGATGATGTACTATCCGTCTTTGCAATGCTGCTCGTTCACCTGATCCGGCACGATTCGGTTGACCCTTTATCCTTTGCCCTTCGCCCACGCTTCTCAGCCTGCTGTGCAATTCAATAACCTCGTGCCTATACACCCATGTACACTCATAGACCTATTGTACCTGATCCGAACTCTCAATCTCGCAACGCTCGCCGAGCGCGGCTCGTATCTTCGACTCAATCTTGAATGCAGCGGAACGCAAATTCGGGCTTGGATTTGGACAAACATAGGTCTCGCGCCTCCTTTCTTCTGGGACACGAAGCCATCTTCCCAGTCCGCGCGGGCTATCCTAATGCAGATTGAGTGAGTGTTGTATTTGCATTCTATCTTCACCCTTGTCGCTTTGGCGAGCGAGGCCTTGAGATTTTGCCCTCGTTGGCTCGTGCGCACTCGGCATGCTACCCGGTGCGTATCTGAGTCACCGAAAGCGCCTAGCGGAGTAGAAACTACTTTATGTGGCACAGGTATCGTCTGCGCTTGTCCTTAGTCCAGCTTGGTCGAGCAGGAGTGGTCGTACACGACATCATGATTTATGAGGTTGAAGCACTCGAAATGAGGATTGAGATGTGTGGCGTTGGGCCTCCGCCACTGACATCTGACGTCGGGTATTGCGTTCAAGCAACGAGTTGCGTTTTTATCGGGTGTGACCTAGCAACAAACTACGGTTAGTTCACGGCGAATTGTTTCGATCGTTATTCTCGTCGAAACGTATCTACGGGTCCAGTTTCATCTCCTGCTTCGCTTTCGTGTCATACAGTTCGTTCTTTTATTTTCGTGGCGTAGATCCTGCAATATCGGCGCTGACTTTTGGCTCTCATTCCTGCCTACTTTCTGCTCCGCAGGTGGAGAACGAGGTCGCCATCCGCAACCGCATCCGGGTGCAGGGCAGGCACAAGCACCCATCCCGCCCAAAAAAGATCATTTTCTGTGGCCTCGAATACCGGTACAGGAACCTCGTGCCTGCAGAGTAGGTGCTCCAATGCGACGTGATGCCTTACGTCGTGCTCCTCGCAAACGGAAAAGCTACGCACACTGCATACATCGTCTTGCCTGAGGCAAAAGAGCCCGTCATGACCTTTCCGCTTTTGTATTGGATTATAAGACTTTTGAAAACCAGGGTCGGGTCAGCTGTAGATCATGTGTGACCCTCGAGATGGGCTGAATGACTGCACGTGAATGCACACAGTCAGAGTGATTCGGACTCATGAAACATCAATGTTGGTGTCGTGCTTCCTCTCATTGTGAGCAAGAATTCATTTTCTTATTGCGTGCCGTTCTCAAGCATTCAACGCGGAGTGCGGCATAGGTCCTGGCCAGTGACTAGTGAGTGTCCGTGTCCATGAGTTCGATGAATGGGTCAGAAAGAGAGTCTTCGAGTAGGCCAGTGACTTAGAGACGTGGCGGTACGCCCAAGTCGCAATATGACTATTAGCCGCTGGGTAGGACCTAGAAGCGCGGGGTAGTCATCTTGTTGCTTGTTATTCGCGAATTCATGGAAGGAAACGGTTCTGTCCAGCGATCATTACTAAAATGGTGCTCTTTCAGCCAAATGGTGCTCTTTCAGCCATGAGACGTCGCTTGAAAGGCGTCCTGAAGCGATGCTCCACTAGAAACGTGAACGCAGCATGGTGGCTCGAGGATAGATTTTCATTCGAGCATGGAGTCTGTATGGATTCCAAATACACCTGCGCTGCGATTTCGGCATGGCTTGAATTCGCAGGCACCTACCACTCGGAACGGAACAACATCCGACTTACAACGGCCAAACTCCTTCGACGTGCAGTAACAATCTAGGATCTTGCTCGATGATCCGCCTGGATCCAGGGAAGGTTTGGGATCGGTAGTAAGTAGGCACGCACGGATGCACACAGTGCACGTAACAGCGGTTCTATTGACACTGCGAAGCACTTTGAAAATAACTTAAGTGAGTATGTATACGGAGCCGACTAACTGGACTTACATCTCGGCGGAGGAGCAAAGTGTGCGTGCACTGCTGGAATGGCACTAGGCCCTGTGGGGGAATCGTAAGCTAAACATAGATGAGGGACTGGTAAGACGATGAGATGCACATTGCGATTCTGTACGTGAAAGAGCACTGGCTCAGCAGAAACCAAGTATCGGTTCGGTTGTGACGTTTGTTTATAACTCTTGCGGCGGCCGACTGCGATATATAAGTTGATTTCGTGGGTGTATATCAGGCAAAGAAAGCGATGGAATTACTAAGTAGTAGTGGTAAGTTAGAAGACGTGTTTAGCGAGTGAATGAGCAGCGTCCCGTGCGACAGTGGGACACACGTAGATATATCATAAGTACTTACCAGCTAAGGTGTGTGCGAGGCATGGTGGAGAGTAAATTTACTGGGTTGGATTGAAGTAATGGTTTGCGACGTCCCATTATAAATAATCGAGCGAACGACCGATAACGATGTTGCGAGCTGATAGGACCTAACAAGAAAACACGACTCTGCCCTGGACACGCATCTCGCGCGCGCACGCGCCCTCACTGCGTGGCGCGCTTCGCAGCCGCACGCCGAGGACCTAATCGTGCACCCCGCTGCCTGCGCTCCATCGACTGCGCCGATAACGCGCTGCTCACCGCGCTCTTCGACCTCAGCTGCCGCACGCCGCAGCTCATGATTCGTCTGCGGCGCTCCGGCATAGCTCGGTGCTTTGCCCCGTTTCCTTGCTTCTGTGGGCGGTTTTGCGTGGTTTCGGAAATGGGGCTGCAGACCACAAAATTCCCTCAGACCACAAGATCGTCGTGAAGAACCCCGTCGTCGAGCTCGATGGCGACGAGATGACGCGCATCATCTGGAAGAAAATCCGCGAGGAGGTGCGTCGTCTCCTATTTCTCCCCTGGCCCGCCCTCGAAATCTCACGCGCAAACGCCGCATCGCAGCTCATCCTTCCTTATCTCCAACTGGACATCGAATACTTTAACCTCGGTCTAGAGGCCCGCGACGCCATGAGCCCCCGCTATCTCCTCTCTGTGGACAGGGTTGCTGATACCCCCGCGGGCAGACAAACGACCAGATCGTGATCGACTCCGCCAACGCGATCCTCGAGCACAAGGTCGGCATCAAATGCGCGACGATCACGCCCGACGAGGCGCGCGTGAAGGAGTTCAAGCTGAAGCAGATGTGGCGGAGCCCGAACGGGACCGTCAGTGCGCTCCCCGCCTCGTCTCCCCCTCTCGTCGCTGAGGCAGCACCCGCAGATCCGCAACACCCTCGGCTGCCCCGTCTTCCGCGAGCCGATCATCCTCGAGCGCATCCTGCGGCCGATACCGCGCTGGGCGAACCCCATCATGATCGGGCGACACGCGTTCGGCGACCAGTACCGCTCGACAGACTTCGTCGCGCCAGGCCCGAGGAAGCTGCAGCTCGTGTACACGCCCGCGAACGGCGCCGCGCCGACGACGCTCGACGTGTACGACTTCCAGTGTAGGGGCGTGGCGATGGCGATGTACAACACTGACGAGGTGCGCGTCGTTCCTGTTCGTTGTGTGCGCGACGGGCGACGATCTCGCTGACGCCGGTGCCGCAGCCGATCACGGGCCTTGCGCACTCGTCGTTCAAAATGGCGCTGGCGAAGAAGATGCCCCTCGTACGGTCCTCTCTCCTCCTCCCCGCGAGACCCGTCGCTCAGGTGTGAGGTGCTTCAGTTCATGTCGACGAAGAACACAATCCTCAAGAAATACGACGGCCGCTTCAAAGACATCTTCCAGGAGATCTACGAGTCGTGCGTCGCCCCTCTCCCTCTCCCTCTCGTCGCGTGCTGACGCGTCCCCGGGTACGCAGGGAATACAAGCCCTAGTTCGAGGCCACGGGCATCTACTATGAGCACCGCCTGATCGATGACATGGTCGCGCAGGCGATCAAGTCCTCCGGCGGGTTCGTCTGGGCGACGAAGAACTACGACGGTGACGTGCAGTCGGACATCCTCGCGCAGGGCTTCGGCAGCCTCGGGATGACGAGCTCGCTCATCACCCCCGATGGACAGGTCATCGAGAGCGAGGCCGCGCACGGTGCGTGCGGCGTCCCACGCGCTCTCCTCTGAACGCTCGCTGATGTTTTTGTGCGTGTGCACGCGCCTGCGCGCGCAGGCACGGTCACACGGCACTACCGCGAGTACCAGAAGGGCAACGAGACCTCCACGAACGCGGTCGCGTCCATCTTCGCGTGGACGCGCGGGCTGCTCCACCGCGCGAAGCTCGACCCGAACCCCGCGCTCGCCGCGTTCGCGCGCGACCTCGAGGCGGCGTGCACCGAGGCGACCGACACGGACGGCGTCATGATCAAGGACCTCACGCTCGCGATCCACGGCAAGGCGATGCGCCGCGAGCACTGGGTCGTGACCGACGTGTACACGGATGCCGTCAAGGTGCGTGGCGCTCTTCTACCCGCCGCGATGGACCAGCCGGCGCTGACGTCCTTCCCGCATTCTCCAGGGGAAGCTGGATCAGAAGCTCGCGGCGAGAGCGGAGAAGCCGTAGGTGTGCGCGACGATGTGTTGCTATCTCTTCATTGTAGCGACGGGTGTATCTTCGATCGCACAGTCATCTGCCAGGGCAGGATCGTCACCGCCCCCCGTAAGAACTCTTCATACAAGAAATCATAAGGTAAAATTCGACCAAGAAAGGACCCTCTCGTGAGTCGCAAAAGTATGTGGTATCAAATGGCACCTCCACACAACGGACCAAAAAGCGCCACGAAATAAAGCTGGGGGCTCTCGCCGCCGCAGTCAGACCGCGCACCCCCAACGGCCTCCGGCGAGCGCCCGCCGTCCGCGAGCATGCCCTCGGCGTTGGTGCTGTCCACGCGGTCTATCCACTCGTCGAGCGCGGCCCTGGCCGCGCGGGCGTCACCGGGCGCGCGGCGGCGACGGGCTGCGCGTTGCCGACGAGGCCGTAGGGCGGGACGCCCTCGAGCATCTGCTGCGCGGCGGCTTCGTGCAGCTTCGCGGGGAGCGCGGGGAGCGTCCACGGTGCGCCCGTGCCGTTTCCCTTCCCTCGTGAGGAGGGGGGTGGAAGGGGGAAGGGGTCGTCGCTGTCTGGATCTGAGCGCAGGAGGTTGAACGCATGCGTGTCGACGGAGTCGTGCGCGTCGTGCGACTCGGCGTGCTCGAGGCAGTCGCAGGGGAACCACTGGCGGCAGGCGGGCTTGGGGCAGAAGTGCATGGGGCGCGCATCGTCGAGGTTGTAGACGGTGTTGCAGTCCGCGGTGCAGGTGACTAGGTCTTTGAGTTTTGGCCGGGGGCGGGAGGGGCGTGTGGGGATTTGAGGGGGTTTGTGAGGATCGGGAGGGCGACGGGTGAGGGTGAGGGGCTCACGGTGGCACACTTGGAGAGGCGGGAGTACGCGCGGCGGACATAGAACTCGCCATCGGCGATCTGGGGCTGCTCGATGTCCGCCTCGCGGTGCTCTATGACCTTCGTGGGGCCTTCAACATGCAGCGCCGTCAGTCAGCCGTCGCGGGCGGGGAGAGGCGCGGCGGAGGACGCACCGTTGAAGGAGGTATGCGCGACGTAGTCGTAGTCGGATTCGTCGGCGCGCAGGCGCTCGTAGCGGCCGTAGCTGGCCTGGATGTTGGCAGGGCTTTTTGGGGCATGTGCGGCGGCGGCGGCGGCGCTAGCGTGGACGACCAAAGCGGTCTGTAGAATGGAAAGAACTGTGGGAGACTCACTCTGTGTTGGTGTCGTTGGCGACATCGGCGCCGGAGTAGTACCACTGGACCTTGGCCCAGACCTACGGTTGCTCGCGTCACGGCGAGGACGCGTCAGACGCGTGGTGAACACACACACACACACACACATACACACAGAGGGGCAGCAGCACGGGGGCGGGGCGGGGCGGGTGCTTACCCCAGGGTCGTCCACGGGGCGCGTGAGCGGCCGGCGTCGTGCGAACTGGAGGATCCGGCCGACCCAGAGCTCGTGGGCGAAGTAGGAGGATGTCGGGAACCTAACCTAACTTTCCCATGCTGCCATCGCAAGCCGCCTTGCGCTCACTCATTTCGGTGCTTCTGGTGATAGCGGATGAGACCGGACGTCCGCACGCGATAGTTGTCAGCTGGCAGCAAACGGGAAGGCCCGACAGCGGATGCAGTGCTGCAAAGAAAATAACACACCGAGCTGGTGTGACCCTTAATGTCCGCAGGCTTATCCAGCGGTGCCAAAATATTCTTTGTGAGTATCTTGCCAAGTTCGACACCCATCGGATCTGTTGCGCCAGTTCAGCAAACGCGGATTTATGCACCCACACCAGGGATGCACGCACCAAATATGTTGATGCCCGGATGAGGCCCTGCGTAAAGATCTTGTGTTCGTAGAGCGCAATGAATGAGCCGAGCGTTGCGGGCGTGAACAGCGGGAAGAAGAGAGTGTTGCTCGGCCAGTTGCCCATGAAGAGCTTTCTCTTCAACACTAACCGTTCTTCAGTACCGCCGAAACAACACGCGGACACTACCGAAGAGGGATTGAGAGAGGGGACAGAGGGGGTGCGCACCTGGTGTACTTGCTCCTCAGTTTTTCCAAGCGCGAGCGCTTTGGGCGGCGCGAAGTAGTTGCTGAGCAGGATGCGGTGGTGAAGCGAGCCACAAAGCGGATTGTGTGACGTCGCGGGAGTGAGAAAGTCCATCGGGACGAGCTTTGTGCCCTGGTACAGCAGCTGGCAGAATGCTGGCCGTTTGTGCCCTCTACACTCCAGACAATTGGCTGTGGCATGCGCAGTGCAGTCAGCCTTGACAGCAGAGAGTGGGTTGGAGAGATGATATGCTCGCCGGTCTGATAGTCAACTCGCTTGCCGCTCTTGGTGATGAGTTGCCGTTAGAATCCATGTAACCTTGATGCAGGTAGTCCTTGAGCCCTTACATGTACTGGTTGCAAGGAAGTAGCGCGTGCAGGCACAGAGAGCCGGAGAGGTCTGGTGATAAGGAACGGAGCGATCAGGATTCAGCGGAGTAAGAGGAAGGAGGAGGGGAGACTTTAGTGCCTGGGGAAGAAACGTGCATGCGTAGAGTGGAGAGCAGAGACTTCGAGAGAGGGGCAGCAAGGAGGAGAACGAGAGGCACGCACCGTTGTACCACTCTGCGTGCTCATCGAGTGCACGTCCGTCGTGGACGTCGCCGTCGTCTGTGCTCGTCTCCTTTACCGTTGCGGCCGCTGCCATTCATTCCTCCACTGCCAGCCAGATAGGTAAGGTCGAGGGCGTGACAATGGACGAATGAGGGGCTGAGGGCGTGAAGGCCGAGGGCTGAAAGGGTTGGGAGAACGAAGGGAAGAAGGGTCGAGTATGTTCGAGGTCGAGTGTGCGCGAGGTATGTTGTGCGCGGGGTTGAGGGGCCAAAAGGAGAAAAGGATGTGAGGATGTGAGGACAAGGGGTTCAGCATGTGCAGCATTGAGCGCGGGTGCGCTCTCGGCGATAACCCAGAACGAGGGAGGACTAGACGAGGAGTCAACAATAGGTCGAGGGCTCGAGCATGCGTGCATGGGCTTGACGAGACGCACGAGTGCGGATGTAGGTCGCAGGTGAAGACGGGTGCGTGGGCCCAAGGGGTTGATGCAGTCGAAGGCACTCGGTGGCGAGCGAGCGTGGACTAGAGGAGACAGGTGTGGGATCGAGGGGACGCGCGGGCGGTTGTGGGTCGCAGGCGAAGGCAGGTTCCTGTCGTCGAGGGGTCGCACGTGCACGCATCAGAGGCGGGATTGTCTAACGAGGAGGTCAAGTGAGCGAGCAGCCATAACGACAAGGAGGCTGCAGAGGTTGCGGGGCGCATGTTGAGCAAAGGGCGGGTGGAAAGGGCGAGAGCGAGAGGTACGAACCTTGGTAACGCTCAGCCTTCCTCTGCCTAGCTCATTTCTCCGCCACCAGCTGCTCCTTGACCTCCTCGTCGACGCGCTGAAGCGCGTATGGCTTAATATTTGTGATCCTCTGTGTGCGGAAGCGAGGGCACGTGGAGGGACGACGACAGTGTGAGGACGCCAACTGTAGTTGGACTGCGGGGTCTCAGTGGTGACGCAGGTCGAGGGAGGGAGAACGAGAGCGTAACCTTGCGTGGTGTCGAGGGGACGCGCGTGAGCGCTTGGGCATGAGGGCACGAGCGTGAACTTTGACGGCCCAGGAGGTCGAGGGGCACTGGATGGACGCGGGCGTGGGCTCGAGGACATGACCATGGGCTCGAAGGGAAGAGGATACGCGTGCTAAAGGATTTGGATCCCAGGTGGTGCGTGCGCTGAAGGGGACGAATATGCGCGGGCGAAATTGGGGGCAGAATCGCAGCTTCATCGGGTTGAGCGGACAGGCGGGCGGAATAGTTGCGAGGACACTGAGTGGTGGGCGTGCTTGTGTTCACAGATATGAGTGTGCGTATGTGGGGTCGAAGGGATGCACGGCCGGAAACGTGGAGTGCGTGGGCTGAATGGACGAGTGTCGAGGGGAGACAGGTCGGCGGTGGGGCGGGCGGAAAGGATGAGGTTAGGATATACACGTGTGCAGGGAAGGACTGGCGCCACGAGGGACGACGACGCACCTTCATGACGCTCGTCCTGCTCAGCGAGCGTGCATCTCCCCATAAATTTCCTCGTCCTCCACGCCCATCCATGTTCCCAGCCCGTCTCTCAGCCGCCGCCGCCGCCGCCGCCGGTCCTCTTCTTCCTACGCTACCAGCCAGTTAGGTTAGGTCGAGGATGGGACTGTTGACGAATGTGAGATCGAGTGTGCGCAAACTCGAGAGGACGAGGGCGACGAGGATGAGGGGATGAGGGGTCAAGCGCGCACGGGGTCGAGTGTGCCTGTGGTTTCGGCAACGATCCAGGACGAGGGAGGAGTGGTCGAGGGGCCGTCGAGAGGTTGTGCGTGCACGCGTGCGCGAGCTGGATGAGTCATGCGGAAGCGGATCTGGGTCGGATCTGGGTCGCAGGCGAAGGCGGGTGCGTGAGCTCAAGGGATGAAAGGGATCGAGGGCATTCGGTGGCGGGCAGGTGTGGGCTAGATGAGTCTAACTTGGGCTTGACGGGACAAGGGGAAGCGCGCGGACGAACGGGGATAGCATGCAAAGGCGGGTGCATGGCGTCGAGGGGTCGCGCGTTCACGCATGGGCACAAAGGCAGAATTGGCTATTGAGGGAATCAAGTGAGCGAACGGGCTTGGCGTCAGAGATCGAGGGCGTCGCAGGGTCGCAGGTCGAACAAGGGGTAGGCAGAAAGGATCAGAGCGGTAGGTACACGCCTTGGTGACTCTCGGCCTCCCTCTCCCTAGTTCATGTCTTTGTTGCTAGCTGTTACTCACCCTCCTCGTCAACACACTAGAGCGCGTGTGGCATGATGTCTGCTATGCTTTGTGCGCTGGCGCGGAGCGCAAGTGGGGCGGGAGCGGGGGCGCCTGAAGGGACGGCGACGGTAGAGGGACTGTGTAGGGCGGCGGGGTCGCAGCAGTGACGCAAGACGAGGAAGGGTGGACGAGGGGACGACGAAGTGTTGATGCTGCGTGGGATTGAGGGGATGACCGTGCGTGGGATTGACAACGCGAACGGTCGAGAGAGTCCAGGTGACGTGCGAGCTTGGGCTGGAGGCAACAAGCGGAAGGGCAATGAGTGGCGGGTGTGCATAGCGTCGAAAAGATGCACGTGCGCATATGGGCTCGAACGCGGGAGCGTGGACGTCAACGTCAACGGCCTAGGGGTTCGAAGGTACTGGGTAGGCGGCGGGCGTAGTCATGAGAAGATGGGCGCGGGCTCTGGGGCTTGAGGGGACGAGGGGACGTACGCATATAACTTTGGGTCGCAGGCAAATGGATGCGTGTACTGAAGAGAACCGAGCGTGCGCAGGCGGGATCGAGGGTTAGGTTCGACGCTCGAGCGGGTCGAGAGGGCAAGAGTGGCGTCGGGCATGCACAGGATCTCGGCGGTGACACGGTCTGGGATGCCTGGGCGAGTGACCCGAGCGAGGAAACCTTCGACTTGAGCATGGAGATGGTACTCTGCGCAGCAGCCTGTTGAACTTTGAGCGTGCGCGAGAGCTTGAGTGAAGATTTGACCCGGGAGGCGAGGGCATTGAGGCACTCCTGTGACACGGAAGGCATTGAAAGCTGGAGTGCAAAAGGTTCTTGTAGGGACAACGACAATCTTCTACTAAAATACCGAGTTGCTTGAGCTGTCGTGTTGCTAACAACATAGAGGGCGCCGTGGGACCTTGCCAATCCGACCGACCGAGTTGAAACTTGGAAGGCTGCGAGGTAGGAATCTAAAAAGAGGAAAGGAATGGGTGAGGTCGATGAATGCAGGAGAAAGAGAGAAACGGCACGTCGAAACTTGCAGACAAATGAAACATGGTGGGAGAGCTTGAAGGACAAGAAGTAATATGCCATACCGAGGTTAGCGCACGCGTAAAGTCTCTCATGATATACCCGAGCGGCACAAGTACCTACAGAAAGATCTGAAATCATCGTTAGACAAAGACAAGGACCACAATGGGAATCCTCAACACTGCTTGCTTTCTCAGGGCCTCGGCGGAGGCCCATCGTCCGTTTGCAATGCCGAGGGCGGGAAAGAAGGGACAACGAAAAGTAGAATACAGATACACTTACAGGAGCAGGGGTCTGTCATGGTTATGATTACAAGTCGTCTCGTGCGCGTAGAGCAGAGTTTGCTCCGGTTTCGCAATTCATCGTTGTGTGGTAATGGCTTAGGGAGAACACCATGTCCGCCGCGACGGTGATGTGCGTCGATCTACTCTCATTCGCCAGCTCCTCGTTGGGCAGCTTTCGTGTGCGCCTAGAAACCACAATGAAAGAATAAAATTAAAACTCAACAAGTCGACACGCGTCCACGCAAACACGATCGGAGCACGCGCGACGTAACCTTTGCGCGCATCCAGGACGTCAACGCCGCTGCTGATCAACTGCATATGCTCCAGCTGGCTCACGCACGAGAGCACCTCGCGCCACGAGCCCTTGAGGTTATTGCCCTCCATGACTGTGACGTCGAGAAGCATCTGGGCCGCCTCCATGTTCTTTGTCTTCATCTCCCCGAGGTTGTTCAGGAACGTGAACTTTGCGAGCGTCGTCACGAACGCGTTGCGCTCCAGCTCGAGGTCGAAGAAGCACACGATCCGGATCGCATTCCGGAAGCCGTCGAGGCAGAGCTCCACGACATCCAGGTTGTCCGTCTCCTACAGTGGGCCCGAGATCCCCGCGAGGAACGGGATCCACGCGACCTCGAACATGGGCCAGACGTGTACGAAGTGCGACGCGCTGAAGAACTGCTCGCCACTCCGCGAACCCTTGCACTGGGACTGCATCATCGTCCTGAACAGCGCCTGCATAACCGACGCGTGAGCAAACCACCCCAGCACCGACATCTCGACGCTCGACGCCATCAAGAAGCATGCACCTCGGTCTTGTTCGCCATGCCGTTCGACTGCAGCATATACGCCTCCCTCTGCAAGTCCTGCCCGACCGTGGCGAGCGCGCTCGCCAGCCCCGCACCCGGCGCGAGCGACGCGACCAGGCTCGAGTCCACCTCATCCTTGATCCGGATCCCATTGTTCACGATGTCGTCAAAGATGGCGGACAGCAGCTCCTCGGGGAGATCCGCGCCCTCGTTGATCCCGCGGGTGTTCTTCACGAAGTCTGCGCGCGTCATGCGCTTCTTCACCTGCGGATTGTGCGCATCCGTGTTGAGCAGGATGACCGAGTACGAGATCACGTAGGCGGTGTCTGCAACGGAAACGGGGCCGTGGCGCGTCAGACGCGCGCGCGGATGAGCAGCGCGCGGGACACGCATCGGCGTTCGCGAACGGTGTGTTCGCATTGCCCTCGATGTAGCGCTCGGCGAACTTGAGCATGAACAGATTGATCTTCTGCGCTTCCCCGGGCAGGCGGAACGCCTGCAGGTAGACGTGCAGCGCGTCGACGAAGGGCATGCTCCGCAGGTCGAGCATGTTGACGAACGTGTACATGGTCGCGATGTTCTCCTCATCCCTGCAACCCGGTGAGACATCGCAAACGGAGGAGGTGGAAAACGCGCACCCTTCGCCGAGGTACTCACCGATCATCGACTTGCTCAGCCCATCGGTATGCAACAAGAACCGTGTGACATCCTGCGGCGCCTTACTCAGAATGAACCCCGTCTCGAGCAAAAATTGTAAGCCCTAACACCCGCCCATTGGTCAGCCCTCCTCAGCCGAAGAAAACACGCACTCGCTTCGGCTTAAGGTTGAACTTCTTGACGCCCTCCAGCAACATCGTCTTCTTCTGCTTCGCGCTCTCGAACCGGCCCGGGTCGTCGTGGATACCTGGCGTCGGCTGCCTCGTCGCCTCCGCGCTCGGGCCACCCGTCGGGAGCCTATCCAGTGACTGCGACGCGTCGGGCGTCAATCCCTCAGGGCACCCGTCCTCGCCGACGCTGGTGCGCCACGCACTCGCCGCGGCCGCGGCCAACGCCGAGTCGGGCGTGGTGCCCCACGCGACGAGCGAGCGTAGCACGGCAGTGAGGCACTCGAGGCTCTGGCGGCAGAGCTGCTGCTCCGAGTGGCCGAGCGCGGATGTATCGAGCGAGCCTGAGACGGCCACGGCGGACGTCACGAGTGACGGCGGGATGCCCGGCGCGTGCACCTTGCTCGTGGGTGTCAGCGCGGGGCTCGCAGGGTCCGCCGGCTTCTGCTGCGCGGCGGACGGGAGCATGCTGGTGCCGATCTTGGTGATGATGTTCATGAGGCTGCGCGCGCGGCGGGCAGGGTGTTCAGCGAGCCGCATACACTGACAAAAAAAACAAAGAAAAAGAAAAAGAAAAAAAAAACAGAGGGCAGAGCAGAGCGGAGGAAAAGAGAGGAGGCGGGGCATGCTCACTGCTCGTAGATGTTGTCTGCGACTTGGCTGTCGCAATTATAGTTGAGATAAATCTCGACGAGCGCCTGCGGATCGTGACAAAGGCGTGACAGCATACCCAAGATGGCGGCCTTCTGCTTCAGCGTCGACGTCTTCATCTCGAGGATTGGGAAGAAGATCTCGTGGAACGGGACCTCGATCTCTTTCTGCAGGCGCAATCAAAACAAAACTAGGTCTGCGAAGACAGACCACCTACGCGCGTGTGCACCTTGAGCTTCGTCCGGAGGCCCGTGATCACGCGCCAAAATATCTCGACGCTGATCTCGAACGCCTGCGGGACGGGGCTGGCTGCTTTCCTACTGAGGCTGAGGCAGAGGTACTGGTTTGCCATCTGCACGAACGGGGTCGCCTCGTGGGACGAGCTCGAGTAGATGAGCGACGAGGGCGAGACGAAGACGTCCATGTGCGCGTTGAGGATGACGAGCACCATGTGCATGGAGAGCAGCTTGGAGCGCATCGAGTGCGACTTGAGGTCGTGCTCGCTGTGGGCGGGGCGCGCAGGCACGGGGATCAGTAAAGGGTGATGTGGATGTGGTGCGAGGAGGAGACAGCGAACCTTTTCGAGTTGAGGGGCTTCATTGTGAGTTTGCACATGGATCGGAAGACGAGGAAGGCATCCTTGAGGAAGAGGTCATTGATCGTCATCGTGTGTGCCGGAGGAGCATGATGCCCCTGGGCTGGGGTGCTCGGGAGAGAGCTTGCTCGCGTGCAGAACAGTGAAAAGGGGACACAAGCAGAACTGTGCGAGGGAGACGCACACTTGAGGGGTATCTGGCCTGTCCGCGCCGTGCTCGATCCCATTCGATGAGGGCAGCTCGAGGACGGGCAAGTCGTCGTGGGCAGCTACCGGCGGCAAAAGAGGGAGCGGGATCTCGAGCGAGATGTCGTCTGCCGAGGGCACCTTGTCCTGGGACGGCAGCGCGCACGGCGGCTCGATGTCCGGCGTGAACGGCGCGAACGAGTCGCGCTTTGCGGACGGGGCGTCGTCAGCCCTAGACGCGAGTGACGTGGTGAACTCTGCGGCGGCGGGTGGGGGTCGGTGGACATGAGGAAGACGTTGTAGACGGTGCAGACGGCCTTGAGGAGCGAGGACTGGTGGACGAGGATGGTGGAGGAGAGAATGAGAGCGAGGAGGGCCTTAACGACCTGGAGCCTAACCGAGTCGGCGGTGGACTCGGTGTGGCAGGTGGTGGTGGTATGCACGACGAGGTCCACGAGCGAGGGCGGGGGGAGGTTGCTCTGGGAGGCGCTCGAGGTGGAGTGGCTGAGCCCGGACCCGGGGACAGGGGCGGGGATGGGAGGATGCGTGTTTGGAAGGCCTGGCCTCGACAAAGAAGGAGTAGGAGATGAGCTTGGAGATGCAGTCAAGGCTGGCGACCGTGAGCTTCTCGTTGCGGGTCTCGCAAGCGAGGCAGAAGACGGAGTTGCCCTTGGAGATGGTCATGGAGCGCTTGTAGGAGGAGGGCGGTGTGGAGGGATGTGGTGGACATGAATGGGGAGAACGCGGTGTGGGTGTCGATCGTGCGCGAGGCGTCAGTGGAGGAGAGCCGGGAGGACGGGGGTGGTGCGCGCGGTAGCTGAGGCTGCCCCCACGCGGGGGCCGGTCTTGCAGCGAGTTCTTGGATGGCGGCGTCGGAGGAGGGGCTGGCGTAAAGAAAGATGACATACCTCATGGATATCCTCGTCGTCCGCACCCTCTCTCTTCCCAGCTTATCTTTCCGCCATCGCCGTTCCTCAGCGTGGTCGTTGTCGCTGTCGTCGTGATTGTCAGTGTGGTCCTCGTTGTCGTCGTGTTTGACGCTCAGACGGTCACGATGCTTGGAGCGTTATCAGGCAGCGTGGGCGTGGGGGCGTTGGTGGAGCAGAACGCCTCCGCGGCCGACATCGTGGTGGCGCAGGGGAAAGAGACGGGGGTGAGCGGGGGCGTAGGCGTGGACGAGGACAGAGACGGGGTCGGGAAGGGAAAGGTTAGTCCCTCGAGGATCTGTAGATAGTAGAAGTAGAGGAAAAGAGAAGGAAACATCAGTACACGTCCTCAACGATGCTAGCTTTATCAGGGCCTCGGCGGAGGCCCATCGTCCGCTTGCATCATTGAGAGCGCAAAGGAAAGAGAGCGCAAAGGAAGCGGGTGTCGAGAAGTAAAAGGAACAAAAGATAACTCACAACGAAAGGTTTAAAGTGCTCATTTCGCTCATCTGGACCAGTGTCTGCGCTGGTTTCTCAACCGATCGTCCTGTAGAAGAAGAGGATGTGGCCGATGGCCTGTCGAGAAGTCTCTGGCTTGCAGGCTAGCAGAGGATGTCGACATTGGCACGGACAGGGTGTGGACGAGGGATCGCGGAGACGGAAGAGGTACTGAGAGACGAGCATAGACCGAAGAGTTGGATTGAGAGCTGTTCATGACGATCGAGGTAGAGTGGTGCTCCTTCCACTTCGGGCGAAAAATTTCGCCCACAAATCGTGTGGGTGAACGGGCCTGAGTTCAAAATATAAATCTAAATACAACAAGAAAAATAATACAGGCTGTAGCTACAGAGGAGCACCTAAGAAAGTAGCTTCGAGGGAGGTGTATATGCACGCAAAGTACATAGAACGAGTCGCGCGGACTACATGCATATGGTATTAGCCGACAAATAGAAGATACAAGGGGAGAATGAGGCTGCGAGGCTGGGCATGTCGCACGACCGTACTCTCGAGACTGCTGGAACAGTGATAGCGCGTGTTCTGCTGCTATCGTACACTCGTCTGAAGCTCGCTTGAGGCCCTCTAGTGTCCTGTGTCCGACAACATTCTGCCGAGAAGGCTGTTCGTGATGTCAAATGTCAGCATCAGGAGCATGAGAGAGGAGGAGAGGGAGAGGAGGAAGGAAGGAAATGAGGCCGACGAAGTCGGCGGCCGCGTGCTGTCTGCCGCAGACAGCACGCGGCCGTTTCTGCATCATGACTTGTCCACCGGCACTTTTATGCCGCGTGGAGCGACTGGGCGCCCTGGACAGCCCGCCGCCGTTTCATGTCCTCAGTCCTGCAACAAATGACCTAACCTAACCTTCGTATGCGCGAGCTGTGTGCGTCACTTACTCTCGCAGATACGAGGCTCTCGTCCATGTTGACAGTGGCGAAGACGTAACGTTCCTGCAAAACACTGGTCAGAGGCAGAATGACGGATGGAACGAGGGTCGTCAAGGAAAGAGAATGAGAGTGGCCTTAGTGAGAGAAGGGGTCATCGACGCACGTAGAATGCGGCGGTGGCGGCGGCGCGCAGACAGCGCGCCATTGTTTCACATCTTGTGAACTTCACCGTTGCAGAACTTTCAACATCAGGCTTCTCCAATGCCAGCGCTTGCCATGCATCCTGCGCGACTCGTCCGCTGTGGAGTGCCAGGAGTTGGGTGTCTTCAACACGCAAGCGAGGATGGCGGGAGGTTGATGGACATGGGGAGGGATCCGTGAGGAGGGATCGAAGGGACAAGCTTACATGGGGTTGAGGAGACAAGCCAGAGAGCAGAGTGGTGAGCGGGAATACACTCAAGGGGACAAGTATATGTGGGGTCTGGGCAGTGATGCAAGAAGGGAACGGATGTCAGGGCACTTGGTAGTGGCGGTGCGTGGCGTTGCGGAGACGGGTGCGTGTGCATGAGGTCGAGTGGATGCCCGCAGATGTCGGTCACAGGCGAGGGCACATGCATGAGCTTGAAGGGACAATTGTGCGCACGTGGGCTTGAGGGCGCAATTGACGGTCAATGTAATTCATAGCATTGAAGACATGCGTGATGTTGAGGGCGGGGGAGTGAACGGTCGACAGGGAGATGGGATGCAGGCTGAAGGAGGGGCCAGCGGAAAGGATGAAAACGAGACACGCATGCGGAGACGGACAGGCACGAGAGACGACGTACCTGCATCCGTCGTGGATGTCCTCATTGTCTATGCCCATTCTCCGCCGCTGCCATTGCTTGTCCTCGTCATTATCCTCTGCCACCAGCTGGACCTCGTCGTCCTTGTTGACGTTTGAACGGCCACAATGCTTTACATGTTGTGGGGCAGCGCGAGCGCAGAGGTGTGGAGAGAGCGTAATACTGGTGCTGCAGAAATAGTGGAGGGCACTGGTTGACAGGAGCCTTGAGCGGATTAAGGGGAGGCAAGTGTGGGCCTGGGTAGCGGGCGCCGCGGATGGGTACGGGCACAGTTGGGTAGGCGAGGGGGATCGAGGTTCGAAGAGTTTGAGGGAACAAACAGGCAAGCATGCGCAGCATCGAGGGCTGAAGCGTCAATGATTGAATGCATCAAGGAAACTTGGTTCGAAGGAGGGGCTAGGGGGAAGGAAAGAACCAGCGGTACGTACCTTCAACCTCCTCTCTCCCAGCTCATCTCCACCACTAGCTTCTCCTTTCTCTACTTGTGGACAGGCTAAAGCACAAGTTGCGTGATGCTGGCAATGTTCTGTACATGGGCGCGGAGTGTATGTGCGGCAGGAGCGAGTGCGCATGGAGAAGCAGCAAAAGTGCAGAGAGCGGAGGGTGGATGTTGATGGTGAAAATGGAGTCCTCAGTCGACGCAGGGTCAGCAGCTAACAATAGCAAAATAATTGGAAGTGTTAGTATAGTAACACGCTCTCAGTGATGTGTGCTTTCTCAAGGCCTCGGCGATGGCCCATTGTCCACTTGCATCGTCGAGAGCGTGCAGAGCGAACAGTTGAGATCAAGAAGAATCACACCAATTTCCTTGATATTCCCTGAGATAGTGGTGTCGATATATCGAGGGGATGTCAATTGAGGGCGATTGATTTTTAGAGGTTATGGAGGGTGCTGGATGCGAGGCGACGTGGCAGCGTGCTTGATCACGAGACGTTGGAGGGCACTGTGTGCCAACACAGTCAGAGGGAAAACTCCGACTCTTTCCCGGTGCTGACTAAACTGTGTCTCCAGGTTGCAGAATACCCTTATCATCACAAACAATTCCATATCTCCAAATTCCTTCATCCAAATGGTACACTTGTGGTATCATTTGAAAGGCACTGTATATTGGAGCATTTAATTTGTCTTTGTGATGAAAATTGAACAACAATTGGGGACTGAAGACATGCTTTTTTGAGTTTTTCTTATGATTTTGTATTTTGCCTGTAACATCTTCAATACTCCATTTCTACTAATAAAAAATTCAGTGTGTCATCTTGAATAGCTTTTTTATCAATTGAATTAGATAGAATTGTGTGGAATTTCAATTTTGGCTCCCAATACACAGACTGTGCAAAGCACAGTCTGGTTTTAGGGAGTAGACTGTTTAAATCAATATCTATTGCACCCATGATTCAATCTCACTGTTTCTGGGCTTCAAATTTGCATCAGGGTATGAGGTTTACAAGCCATATTTTTTTGTATTTATAGCAGCACTAAATTTTCAATACAGTTGTTTTGGATATCCAAGGACTCAAAAGTGCTGGTAATAGTCCTAAGGTCCTTTGGACTCAGGATTTCTAGTATTTGTCAACATCTCACTGGTTGGGGGCTGCGAATTGTTAGGAGGTTCTCCATCTGGATCTTGTTCTTGAGTAGGCTCTTCTGTGGAGGCTTTGACCGGTGAAGTAGTTCTGAAGCTTGCTTGTGAAGAGGTTTCTTGTATTAGAGATTGGACTGGGGTGTTTCTTTGAGAGACTTGACTTCCACTGGTGGTTTCCCTGGGTATGTTATATATGTGTGGTTTCAGTGAGTTATGATTCCAATTTGTTGGTGATTTAGGCTTGATGAGTCTGAGTGCTCTGATGACGTCTTTGAGTTTAACTATTTGTAGTTTGGGTGTGGCGTGAATCTCCCTTTTGAAGAATGGTTTGTTGTAGAATTCTTCCTTTCTGTTCTGGGTATAGAATCCCCAAAGGACTCTATTGTGGTAGAAGTGTTCATTCTTCTGGTTGCAATAAAGGTTGTCTGGGTCAATGTCTTCAGGTAAGTTTTTGAAGATGTAGATCAGGTTGTTGTTGTATGGGGGTAGGTATCCTTTTGGAAGTGACAACTCAATGGTTTATTCTGCAAAGTAAAAGGGGATCTCATATCTTCTTCTAGCCCTGAGTCTTTCTTGGAGTATAGGTTCTCTTCTGATGATTTTGTTAATTCTGTTATTGATTTGGTCCAAAAGTGTGAGGATTTTGTCAAAGGTTTGTCCGCTAATGAAGCTTCTGAAATAATAAGTTTTGTAGGTGAACTCTCCTCTTCTGATAATTGATATGGTTCTGGTGATTTCCATCCTGTAGGGTGAGTATCTAGTATTGTACAGTGTGTCTTAGTTTGAGGTGATGTAGGTCCAAAAAATGATGATGGTGTATTGACTCCTTGGTTCACTTTTCTTGACAAGTTCTCTTCTGATTCCTTCAGAATCCATGCCTCTGGTGATATGCCTATAGAGATCGGTGATGTGTGCTGCAGGGAAATGGCTTGGTCTGCTGTCGTCCACATCAATAGTATTTCTTGTGTGAAGGATGTTCATTCCTGAGTTTCCAATGAAGGAGACCGGGGTTTTTGGATTGTTGGTGAAACAAAGCCTAGGAAAAGTAAATCCAAATCTGTCAACAAGATTGAAGAAATAGTTGTGATGTTATTGTAGCCTGAACATGGCTACTCTTGCATATGCTTTTCCTGTTACTGAATATCAAGAGGTGGTAATGTCACCTGCGGGAATTTCTTGGCTAAGGACTAGGGTGGTGGTCTTGGATCTAACTAGTCCTGTGTTAATTACTTGATTAACTTGTGTTGCTTGAGCTGTTCTGTGATTTCTTTCTAGTAATTGTCAAGCAACCTTGGCAAGTGACTGTATATTTTGTCATTCCAGGATAGAATGGGGTAAGGAATAAAGAGCTCATTCAAGTGTTAAGCCACTAGGCTTATCACGTGCACTTAATGCACTAACAGGGGTTTCCTAGGCTAAAACTGATAGTGACAGCCTAACAAATGAAGACCACTGCTTGTCTATGTGTGTTATCCAAGAAGTCTTGATTGCTGTCAATGTTGTCCTCGAAAAGATTGAGAAGGTGACTGTTAATAATGTGCCGATGCTTGTCCAGGACAAACAGATTTTCTTTAATATAATAGATGACTTCCGATAGATCCCAGCAGATAACCTGATAGGCTGCGAGTCCTTGATAAGTAACAAAAATGGGAGAATGATAAGGGATTTGAGATGGATCCAGTGCTTTGTCAGACTAAGTATGATTCTATTGATCTGACAGAGTTTGCAATGCATGGGCTAAAAGGAGCCAGACACCAGGCACAGTACAGAGATCAAGATGTATACAAAGTGAATGAGCTAAGTCTTTTAAGAAGCTTAGCTCAGCTGTTTATACATACAGACTATTTAGGGCAAGATGGACATATAGTCTGTGCTCCTAAACTATAAGTATGATCAGCAATTGACCTTCGTAATTTGCAATTGTAGTTCAAACTATAACCCTGTATAGTAAGTATATCAAATGTCCATCTGCATCAGTAATCAAATAGGAACCGATCAGGAACCTATCATAATAGACATATGTAAATGTTCAAACCAAAGCTTATAAATGAGTCATCAGTATGTAAGCATTCATGCATAAGCATGTGTATAATAGTCATTCTTTGTCAGCCATACCAGCCCAAGTTAACAGTCTGAATCCAGAGCATATGTGTACTACCTGATGATGCTACCAGACTATGTGCTAAGCATGTGTTAGGATGCAGTCCTAACATAATGGCTCTAGTACCTCTGTCAAAGAAAAACAAGAGTACATTGTTGTTCACAAATGAGCCCATCATAACACAGCTGAATTGAACAATCCTTGGGTGAAACAGTAGTTAATATTGTAGATATTTGTTGTCTGCCCAGGATTATCCATCAAAAAATGAGTGGAGCTTGCCACAATGATGGCCTTAGCACAGATTGATTGATCCTCTTCATTCTTTTTTTGTGATGATATTCTAAATATGTCAAATTATTGCACACATTGGTTTAAAATTGAAGCAAAGCTCTGGTGTGTCTTGTTTTCTGAAAAAGTCCAATGAATGTTTATTTAGCAATATTTGGCTTTTTAGAGAAGCCGCCCAGCCCCAGCCTTACCCCCCATTCTAATGTCCCATAGCCCATTCTAATGTCCCATAGTCTATGGTTTTTAAAGGTCTACAAGTCTACAGTCTAGTCTACAAGTCCACTGTCCACAAGTCTAATAGACAACCTCCTCGGCGGTCAGCCGTTCTCATTTGTGTCGTAACGGTTTTGTCACACTTCGGTCACTTCCGTGTCACTCTTCTCTGTGTCCTCCCGCTTCTCACGTTAGTGAGAAACGGGAGGTCTGTCTCAAACGGTTACTCTCGGGACCCATGTGCATGGGGTCCCAGGCGGTGCCCAGAGGGCTGTGATATAGGTTAGGCGCGGGATTCTATATAGAGGGCGACAGTAGGGGTCTGGTGGCAACTAGCCGTCGGCTAATCCCACGCAACAAACCACGCGAGACCACTGTCCCATAGGCTTCGGGAGGTGAAACGGAGCATGTCGGAGCTTGAAACGGAGTTGGTCAGCGCGCGCGTGCCTGGAGCTAACCTAAGCATAGGGAATTCTCTTCCCCTGGCACTGTCTTGCAGTGATTTCTTCAGGTAAAATATGAGGGGGCATTCAGCAAGGGCTTAGCTTGGCAACCACTCTTGGCTCTTGGTTTTTTTGGAGGTATTTTTTATGTAAATAAATAATAAATAAAAGGGGACAATATGAAATGGTGGCACTAGGCTAATAGCTCAAGTCATATGTCCTTGCTTACACTTATGTAGGCCACATAAGAAACCATGTGAGCAAAGCAAGCATCCATGATAAATTGGGTGAGCAGAGTAAGCCATGTCTTGGTGCTCCTAGCAACTCTAGCAACTAGAGTGGGCTATGCCTTAGCAGCCATTGAAGCTTGAAATGGCATCCTAGCACCTTACAGAGAACCTCACAGGGAAGCCTCATGGGTGGGACCCTGATGGGGGAGCCTCATAGGGCAGAATCTCATAGGGAAATTTAATGGATGGGACCTTATAGAAAGCTTTATATGTATATGGAAATTTTATAAGAAGGACCTTATTGGATATCACAGAAGAGCCATATAGGGATATTAAGGTACTAGACTTTATGGGCACTAGACTTTACAGGCTAGCAACTAGAGTGGGCTATGCCTCAGAAGCCATTGGAGCTTGAAATGGCATCCCAGCACCTCACAGAGAACCTCATGGGGGAGCCTCATAAATGGGACTCTGATGGGGGAGCCTCATAGGGCAGAATCTCATAGGGGAATCTAATGGATGGGACCTTATAGGGAGCTTTATATGGAAATTTTATAAGAAGGACCTTATAGGATATCATAAAAGAGCCATATAGGGATATTGGGGCACTGGACTTTATAGGCACTGGACTTTACGGGCACTGGACTTTACAGGCACTGGACTTTATGGGCACTGGACTTTACGGGCACTGGACTTTATAGTCAGTGCACTCTATAGGCACATGAGACCAAGCACTACAACAAAAACTCAGATTAAGCACGGGCACTGGACTTTACAGGCACTAGACTTTATAGACACTAAACTTTGTGAATACTAAACTTTACAAACACATCAGACCAAGCACTGTAACACAAACTCAGATTAAGCATGGTTGCGCCGTCGCAACGCGACGGGTGAAAAGCTAGTGGTGATGATGCTCGACGCGCCCACGGCGATGTCACATGAGAGACGCGTGTTTTTGTATATTGCCGCAACAGCGCTTGTTGAGTCACGACTCTCACAGCGAAGAGTGTCCAATCCCAGTGGGACTCTGTGTACTGTCCGACCAGTATCTCACAAGCAGTCCAGATCCTCAAGGCGAAGACAAAAGCAATCTTCCCGAGAGTCGCATGGCAGAACGCGAGCCTGCGAGGCACAATACCATAGCTCCACTAAGTGCTGGACCGTCTTCCGCGTCAAACTCAACGAGCGATTCTCGTCCTGATCGATATGTTCTTGTAAGTCGAAAATCAACCTGATACGTCGCCCATTGTTTCCTTAGAAATAATTATATGTCCTGTTCCTCTGGCAAGCTCTCAACCTCTCAGCAACTGCCTGCACTCCCTCCGACGCCTCTTCAGCAAGAAGACGGCATTTTTATGTCTACGCTACCGTGTGCCACACAACAACCTCCGATCTCTCTCGCGCAGCACAACATCAAAGTCCGAGACTTTGCATATGAGAGTGTATTACCCCCAATCCCTCCAATCCCTCGACTTCGTTCTGTACAAGCAGGGCCAAGGCCCTTGAAGCGTCTCAAACGATCACATGGGCCGGACATGGATGATGATGATCCCTTTCTGGGAGGAGAGGCTCGTCATTATACATCACTTAAACTAGTCGGTATCGAAGGCATACTAGGGGACGGACACAAAACCCAACAGAAGGCAGTGAATCTGAAACGCAAACTTACTGAACCAATCATAACCCTAGAACAACCTCAAAATCAATTAGCGCGCGCCGCAGCATACATCGATCTATCGCGTCAAATTAGTATCAGTCCTTCCACAGGAGTGTCGAATCCAAGCACACCCCCTACTTACAGGCGAAGCGCAGCTCCTTTTAATGTTTCGCCTATTCCTGGGCTACTTTACCAGGGACAATCAGAAATCGTTGGACCACACGACGACTCCACATCCTCCCAACCTCTTCTTGTCGGTGATTCCCAAGAAAGTGAGACTCAGGTTGACACCCCTCTTGCCACCCCAAATGGGTCGCTACATTTTCCGAACACCGACAGGATCGTGGTGGCAACATCACAGTCCCAAACAGACTCACAGCTCTTCCAAGAGGATGTCACTTACTCCCAACTTGGCCCTTCCCTGCCATTTTCGCAGCCTAACTTCTCGCAGACGGGCTCGCCGGAGGTCGTCCATAGTGCGGCCACTCATATGAACGGGCATCTGTCATCACCTTCTCGAATATCCCGCTCAAACACCCACTTGGTCGAGTCGAACCGCGTCGGGCTCTCGTCCGTCGAGTCCACCGAGGTGTTGTCGTCGAACCTGCGCTTGCGGTTCAGATGCGCCGAGGGCAGCGGCATGTGCGGAACGCGCCCCAGAGTATCGGACGCCGTGGATGGGCCTGCGACGGGGACCGCCGTCGGACCGGCCCATTTACTAGCCCACGGCGGCGGCGGCGACGGCATCTAGTGACCGGGTACTGGTGTCGAACACACTGCATCATATACAGGGATAGGGACTGGCGGGGGCGGCGAGAGCAGCGGGAGCGGCAAGGGCGGCGCAAGGGCCCATGCGGAGTGCGTGAACTGCGAGAGAATCTATTGGTCTGGGCAGGAGTGGCCGGTGCCGACGTGCTGGGATGGGGTGCCGTTGGCGGGGACGCTGTCCGGCTGCCCGGCGCTGAAGCGGATGAGCTCGACGAACAGCGTCGTAGGAACGAACCCCGTTGGAGCAAGCGGAGGAGGAGCAAGATCTGGACGCTATTCACTTGGAGCAAACGCGCCAGCGCCGGTAGAGGGTGTGAATAAAGCGACGTACAAGGTCGGACGAGCCCATGTCGACCTGAAGGGACAGACTTTGGCTGTTGGAGCCGACGAGGATCGGGACGGTATATATGCTGAAAAGGGCCGATGTGAGCAACTAGTCATTTGCTAAAAACAAGATGATAAATAAATAAAAACGGCGAAAGAGGTAAGACGACGCTGAAAGAGGTGAGATGGCACCCGGGCGCGTCGAGATCGAGCAGCCATAGCAGCGGACCTCGTGAGCGATGAAGGAGGAGTTGCGTGCCGCAACGGATGCTGGAAGACGAGGGCTCAACTGCAAGCTAGGCTTCAAGGCAATCAGGCAGAATGATTTGGATGCATGCATCCACGGGAGAGGGTAGCAACGCGAGATCAAACCCGAGGAATAAACTAGCATGCAGAGACGCGAATACCGCCGGTTGTGAACACGATCGGGGTTGTATGGAGTCGTGCATTCGTGCAAGCGACAGATGAATGTCACACCGAATGTACGCGAAGGGACAACGAGAGGGAACGAGAGAGATGGAAAGATGGAAAAACGGGCAAAAGGAAAAACGGGCAAAAGGAAAAACGGGCAAAGGGAAAACGGGCAAAGGAGACGCACGCTTCATAAAAGCCGCCACCGATCATTTCAAGGGAGAGGTTGGAGCCCTGCGATCCGGCAGGGTCGTCGCGAGCGTGGAGAACGCGGGTGCGCGCAGGTTAGCGCCGACGCTGGTCGCGTGGGCGGCGTTTTTGTGCGCCGATGAGCCCGTCGCGGACGGGTGGTAGGCGCGGAGATATGCTGGAGGATGCGGCGCACATGGGGACCGGTATGCTCTGAGCGCGCTATATCTGGCATCTGCTCCTGCATTGGTTGCCTGGAGAGCCAAAGTGGCTTGCGCGAGACTGGGGGTGACGTGGAGGTCAGCAATGATAGACGAGGCGGGTGTTGGGGGAGGAGCTGAGGTAGCTGGGCAGCTGGGCAGTCAGTAGACTGATATCGAGGAGCCAGCCGTGGAGGCGCCGTCCCAGCAGGATGTGCGCGGAGGGAATGGTGGGAAGAGAGATGACGATGCACCTTCAACGCTCATCCTGCTCAGCGAGCGTGCGTGCGTCGTGAACGGACGTCATCGTAGTCCATACGCACCCCTCTTTCTAGCCCATCTCTCCGTCGCCGCCGCCGTTTCCTCTTCAACCTCCTCTGCCGCCAGCCAGTCAGACTAGGTCGAGGGTGGGGCAGTTGACGAAAGAGAGGTCGAGCGTGCGCGGGGTAGAGCGTGAGGCCTCGACGATGGGGCGAGACGATGGAGGAGTGAATGAGGGATCGACAAGAGGAAGGGCCGAGAGGTCGTGTGTGCATGCGGGGCTGAAGGAGGGGCGCAGATGTGGGTCGCACATGCACGCATCAGAGGCGGGACTGACTATCGAGGGGATCGAGTGAGCGAGCGGGAATAGCGTCAAGGAGGCCACAGAGATCGCGGGGCACAGGTTGAGCAAAGGGCGGGCGGAAAGGACTGACATGTCGAGTTGATGGGCGTGTCCCGGTCCAACTCTTGCAGCGCAAGCTCGAGGATAGCCTTGAACACGTGCTCTCGCTCGCCGTGCACATCGTGGTCCAACAGCGTCGTGAGCACCTCCCCGTCGACCGCAATCATCCGCCGCCCCACCAAATACCATACCAGCCCGCTCGTGCGCGGAAGTCCGAACCTGTCCACTGTAATTCTAAACTGTTACTTGGGCTTCACTCTCGCACAAGACTTAGGCTAAAGTCAATCATGCGAAATGTCTCATCACTCGTGCAGAGTCACCGCTTTTGACCACCGCCATTTTATCTGTCTTCTCGCATTCCATTCTTCCAATCCTCGCCCTATGATATCTGAGTCTTATCTCGCTCTCCGTTCCATATGCCTCATCGACTTTCTCGTTTGGCTTTTCATTAGCGCCCGCGAAAGTGCGCTCGACAGTGTCTTCGACATCCTGGTAGTCCTGGAGCACACCGGTGAGCACATGCAACCGCGTTCAAAATCTCCAGAAGCCCTGCATCGGTTACTTACAGGACACCACATGTTTCCCTCCCGGTCCCGGGATGCATAGAAAATGGCGATTTTTTCTTGGACGTTCTTGGGCTACTCTGGCTCCCATCTCCGCCGCCCTGTGGTCTTTGCTGCCATTTTACTCACAAGTATTATGGCCCACCAACCGAAGAGCGTAGTAATAACTGCTGGACCGACTCGCTGGAAGCCTCGTTGGAGGATGCCGCCCTGTATGCTGCCTGAATGGTATAACGGAGTGATGTCACATTCTGCAGCAGGCGCCTCAGAGCAGATGCGCGTCAGGGTTTGACGGAACACTGGGCGAAGGGAACGTAGTCATGGAGTGGTCAGAATAGACATCAAGAATTCCGCCTAGCCTATAGACTATTCACTGCCTAGATTTCGCCGAAGTTGATCTGTATGCAGCAGGTGCCCCATCCAGCACATAGAGCGGGCAGATATCTTGTCACGAGCTTCCTGCTATGCAGGTCGATAATGACGTCTTCAAGGCTGAATGTCGGCTTCAAGCGGCCTCCTCCATCGATCCTGTTCATTAATTTGGGTGTATTTCACCGACATCCACTTCGTCGACAGGCGAAACGACGGAAGTCGGAGATGAAGGACGGGGGCCAGTCCAGCTATCACTTCTACCTCGTGACTGTTCGATAACTCCGTAATAATCGAGCAACGAACAGACTTGGGTGTGGGGAGATGACGCGAACTTGTCGAAATCGCGAGGCTATCAGTGTCATACATGAGTACAAAACCTGGAATGAATGGGTCAGCTCGTCCTCAAGTCCGTACAATCTACTCCGTGCCGAATAGCAGTCAAGACTGGGCTCCGAAACAGGTGAATATCAAGGTCTGGGCGGTTCTCGATGGAGAGGTAAAGAACTGCGATTAAAAACACGAACCTTTCACGAGTCGTTGTGTTCCGACTGGTGTCATCGCTTGGCGCACGGAAGAGATGAGCGTATACGAGAGGATAGTGATACAACCCGCTCTTTGAACAGAAAGGGTATGGATACGACTGCAGCTTGCGAGCTCACCTTAATACAGTATGGTGACAATAGTCTCTTATTTTCGTACAGACGATAGGCAATGATGAGGATGTTCTGTACGTGCCAGATCTATCAGATTAATTGGAATCCGAGATGCAAAAAAGGCGTATGGACAAGTTATAACAAATGGGGTAACTGCCACAAGTATATCGATACAAATACCAGGCAAGCACGCCGCAAAAGCATGCAACGTTGGGCAACAAAAAGGAGCCGTCGCAGCGTGTGGTATGGTGGCCGGATTTAACATGCATAGCACTATCGTCCCTCTAGGCTGTATCCTCATTTTGTCTGCGGCCACGCCTTGATTCAGGCGGATACACGCATTTGCGGTGCCGTTTCAAACATTGCCTATAAAGGAAAACCAAAGTAGATTAGCACAGGTTGGTTGAAAAGATGAGATGGCCAAGATGAACGCCACGAGGTGATCAAGGTGGAAGTAGCGCATGTAGTTGTGTTCCCAATAACAGAAGCCACGCGCAGATATCGCAATGGCTTGATCAGATGGACAGACTGCCGCAGAGTGAGCATTTAGCTGCGTCTAGTTCAGCGGCAGCAGCCGGTGCCTCGCATGGACGAAAGCATATAAAGAAGATGGGAAGGGATGGAGCGACAATGACCTTCAGTGACCCCCTCTTTCCTCAGCGAACATCGTGACAGGAGCGACACTCACATGCACGCTCTATCTGAGCTATTGGGATCCGCAGGACCGCAGGCGATCTTTCGACCACGACAAAAGAAGCACGCGATGGGCTGAACGTTTCTGACGACGCGAGTACGACCACAGCGTCGTGCGATACTGCCAGTCCTAGAGCCTTCCTCACCGATAGTCTCCAGGGATTCAGTGCTTGTCCGGCCCATCCATCCTTTCTGGGTTCCCGTGTTGGGGCCCCTAAAGATTCCAGCCTCGTGCTTTGCATGCGCAGTGTGTGTGTGTGTTGTAGGTGCACATTGTTCTGACAAAATGGTGTAGAACTTCGACTCCAATATCGATATGGCCACCGGCGACTGCGAGTGCGGAGAAGTCGATGCTGTGGGTGTGCTCATGGGAGAGACAGTGACGCTAGAAGGTGAAGAATAGGGGTAATGCTGTGAGTGTTCACACGGCGAGAAGCACTGGTTGGCGCTTGTGTTCGCTGCAACCCCCTGCCATGGCATCACGGCATTCTGACCAGACTGTGAGCAGAAGGCGTGACGTGCTACTGTCGAGAGAGGACGACACCTGGTGGTCATGCCACCTTTGATATTGTGCTTGATGATGCTTCTCTGAGGTCTCGTCGTCTAGGAGGCTAGAAGGGTGCTCGTACTGCCAAATGAATGTCAGCGAACCAAGGTCGAGGGAAGAGAGATGGGCACTGACCTTGTTCTCTGTAAACGCACTCTCGCCGTTGAAGGAAGCAAGGCTATGCCTGTTTCTTCTTTCTTTGATCCAGGCATGTTGACCAAAGAAGGCGGGATTGAGAGCAGGCGCTGACGGTCGGCGAGCTGGGCTCGGAGCGGCCTCTAACGTCATCTGTACGGCGTGCCGAGGAGTTGGTGCAACGATTTCACGGACTTGGATAGGCTCTATAGCAGGGTACACGTCATCGACAGCATTGTTCCACTGTTCATGGGTCGTCTCTGCCCATGGGTCGAGGATAGGGTCTTGACATACATCCACAGCAGCAGAGAGGTCGGTTTGGGAAGAGTCGCTGCCGTAACGCATGTCCGCAGTAGCAGCGTAGTCGACGCCTCCAGGATGATGGTACGCCCCATGCATCTGATAGAACCCATGCTTCAAAGCATCTCACTATATACGGATCATGAAAGTTCTTCGTCATATACGCACCTCGTTCGAACTGTCATGAGAGTATCCCATAGGGTTGCACTCAACAAGGTTTAGGCCTTCTGTGTCCTGGCCTGAGATGATCGAGTAAGGGAAAGATGCCACTCCGTCGCCACTAGATGACTGATAAGGCTCAGAACCGTAGTCGACGAAGGCCTGTTCACTTCCGAAGTCTGTCTGATTCCACGACGCGAGGGTTGATTCAGATTGTGATGTCTGCATGATGGGGGTGTGTAGGAGCAAGAAAGTAAGAAGTCAAAGAGAGGAAGATGGGCGAAGTAGGCGGCTCGGGGGGAGCTAGGTGTTGGGTGTCATTAATATAACAAAAAACGACCCCGGATCGTCGTGGCACTCGGCGGCGCCGCTTAATCGAGGCACAGGCGTCGGCTGTAAACGAAATTGTTGATTAGCGAACGCTTCTGGCACAGAGGGATCTCCTGATGTCAGTCGAAAGCACGGATGAAGAAGCTCGTATGATACATAAAGGAGTGGTTACTTATGCGAGGTTATTCATACCTTCTGGTTTGACGACTGCAAATAGCTGAACATTTGCTTGCAATGCACTGACGACCAGCCAAGCTCTTCGCATTACGACCATCGGAGAAATAAGCATAGAAGTGCTGCATTGGTGAGGTTAACTCCTGGCCGCAGCTGACCTCGGCAATCGGACCCGAGCAACAAAAAGTTTACAACTCAAAATCAGTAAGCAGGAGAAGACTATCCTGGAGATCGAATGCTTAGGAACAATAGAGCCCGGCGAACGGATGCTCAAGCCGGCTTGGTGGTCTTGATGGGGTTCCCCGAAGAGCACGCACGCCGTCGAAGAAACAATTTCGGAGACCCCGACATGGCCGACTTTGAGCTGAGGTAGAAGTGCTGCACTTGGAGCGGCTCGGTAGGATATGATTTCTGAGTCCCAGTGAGAGTTCGTTGAAAAATCGAGGCTCGACTGCACCAGGCTCGAGTCTGAGGCTCCCCAATTTCCCGATGTGCGTGTGGTCCACTCATGTGCCCCCCCTCGTCACCCGCGCACGCTCATCGCCCATGCGCTCACCGCCAACCGCCAACACCGACACACGCCGTTCAGTCCTACCCATCCACTCCCGCACCCGTACCCCGCACCCATACCCTGCACCTGCATGCTGCCTCCGTTCCCGCCCACATACGCCCGCACTCAACCCACCGCCTACTCGCGCGCCCATACCTATTGTCAGTGCGCATGTACGCAGCCCATGCCCTTTGCCGATCGCTCACCCGCCCACTCACGCCGCCCCCGCCCATGTCTGTCCACCGCCACCGCCCGCCCATATTCATACGCGCATGCACACCGCGCACGCTCACGCTGACATTGACTCCCCGGATCCTTCTCCCGCTCCTGCCCGTCCACGCGCGCACGCTCGTGTCATCCATACCTACTTCTGCCCATCTCCCCCATTCTCGCCGCACCGGCCCCGCTCACACTCATCCGCATTGCTTACTATGAATCCCCGCATTCCCCGTATCCCCCTCGAATTTTTATGGATACAATTTAAGTACCTTGAAATAAATTTATGTTTTAAATTCAAAATCTTGTCTCGTGAATCCCTTTGTCATTCGATATTATGTTCAATGAAGAGTAAAATCATGATTTCAAAGCTGACAAATAACAGAAAACAGTATTTAAAAGAAAGAGTAGAGCACCAAAAAGAGTCTCGGTTCAATGCTACTTATGCGACCCTATCCGTTGCAGTAGCCACCCGCTGACTCATATTCGCCGGGACTCGACCACATTCGTTCACTGGGCGTAAATACTCACAAACCTGCCTTAATGACGTCCTGACAATGGAGCGCCAGTGTTGCCCATTCGCGCCTTCTTCAACTGAGGCGGAGGAGTGGGTGGAGAGCCGGGATCAGTACTGGTGTACATCGAATATTGCGACCTCCCCTTCGGAGACGTCGAATCCCAGACTGGTGCTTGGTCCGAGCCCTGTCGGCTATCCTTTGGCGGAGTCGTGGGCAGTCTCTGCTGCCCCGCATGTGGCGATCGTCTTTTTAAGCTCTCGTCAAGTTGGCGAACCCGGAGTTGAATGAATTCGAAGTCGTCCTTCCTTCGCTGAATCTCCTTATCTGTCTTGTCCTCCATGTGCGCAACCTCGTCAGCATCCAGATTTGAATGCAAGTTAGACTTTGACTGTATCTTCCCGAGTTCGTCCTGGAGGAGTGTGATAATGTGGTCATGTAGGCCTCCTGCCACATAGTCGTTGTAGGTGATGTATCCAAAGCGAAGGATCTTCCACCATCTGGAGAGAAGAGGCTTCAAAGAATCAAAGTACGGGTGTATGCACTTGAGGATGATTTCGTCGAGGTCGTCAGGGTTATCGAAGAGCAGCCGTTTGTTGTTCCATAGAGTGTGATCGTCCTTGGAGTCGAATAGACAGTAAACAGCGGCATATATCGGCTTGGTCTCTTCGGTCAAAGGTTCATTGATGGAAAGCTCAATTCGACGTCCTCCGCCAGGACCATCACGCGTGAGGCAGAGATAAAGAAGGACCCAGAAGAAAGACTCGAGATCATGAATGGCGCTGTGGGCAACCCGGCCCGGCGACCTCAGCGCCTCGGTACCTTCGTAACGCACATTTGAAGAATGTATAATCTCGGTGCTCATGAAAGCCCTGGTGCCCTGGAGCACAATATCTGGCATCAGACGAAGTCGAGAGATAGACGAAGGTGTCTGCTTGCTGTCCTATGCCTTGTATGCGGAAGATGCCCATCCCAAGCTGGAGGGCGATCCTGATGGACAGCAGTGAGTAGAGATGCCGGTCGGATTTTCAGCATAAAAGCTCACGAAAGGTGTCTCCAAAAAGAGATCTTCTACTGTCAGCTAAGTCATAGGGTCAGTTTCTGGAGTATGATTGAGTAAATGACATCAATCACCTCTTTATTAGCGGTTCTGAGGTCCGGATTCATGCTGAGAACCACGTCTATATATACCAAGAAATGTGATGGGTAACGAGCGATGAGGATGCCAGCGGCCTCATCGGTTACAGACACCTGCCGGCGGAGTCGAAGGAATCCAGCCATGTCCTTGTCGGGAGGCTCTGGTGCTGGGTATTCTACGCGCGTGTCCGATTTTTTCGAATAGTCAAGGTCGATGAGTTTACCACAAGTATCTTCGACATTGACATCAGACCTGGGACAGATAAGCACGTTGCCGGTGCTGACGTCTCGATGAAGCATACGACTAAACCAGTAATCGCAGTGTGCTGGAGAACGGCGGTCAATACGGTGCCAGCAGAATGCTCATAAGATTCGGACAGCTTGAAAGGATGCTCACCTTTCACAGCATGGCTCATGGATTTGACAAGCTCGGGAATGTCTTTGAAGAACTTGATGGGCCACCCGTACGTCCGCATCAAAGTGCGCGTCAAGACACGATTTGTTGCCAATCATCTGTCGGCAATGACAGGGAATTTCAAGACCTCAGAAGAAGTCAATGTAACGTGAAGAAAGCTTTCATGGGGCTGGGACTCATCGAGCTCCGGCTTCTTGCGCTTGGTCGAGCGTAATTCGGATGCTCCGGGATCTTTAGGCAACTTACTTCTCTTGAGTGAAGAGGCTTGGACCTCCACGCTGCAACGAATGTGATTGACCGTGTTGTTGACCACCATGCCTCCCTGCTCGTCGTCCATGACTCTGATGTCGACCGAGTTGACGATATCGCAGATGTGAATAGAGGGTGGCTTGGACAGGAATTTATGGAATGTTGCTTCAGTCTGCAACATCTCCGGACGCCACGACTGTTTGAGCACAAACCGCTAGTATATCAGGTCAGTACATATGATCAGTCAATTATATGTACCCCGAGAGACCTCACCTCCATGGTTCTCTCGTTCACAACAAGCCACACAATCGTCGCTCGACCTTCCATCACCTGCGCTTGCACGGTACTGAGAGCTTTGACCGTCAAGTACCTGTCTTTGCCCTCGTTTCCGTCAGATCTCGGACCTTGTATAGCCCAAGTCGTCTCATGTGGGCTCACACCATAGTAGTCGACGGTCACATCCTTATCTGTGGAGAAGTGATATGTAGCCGTCTCCATGCGATAGATACGCATTGTTGTGTCCCAACCGAGCCTAGAGGGATTGAGACGAGACAAAGATATGATGACCTTGATGAACTTTTTAGGCTCCTGTGCAAAAAGGAAAAAATGAACAGATGTCCCGTTAGAGCGGGTAAGAACGAATAAGAACACAAACGTACGGCATGGATATCGATCGCGGTGCGTGTTCCGACCAAACCAGAGCGGTCACACATCCATACTGTAAGCTTTGACTTGCACAACAGAAGTCCTATAGCAAAGCGCCGGTCCAGTTGCTCGGCGAGCACCATCCACATGTAGCTGCAGAGCTGGAGTATCCCTTCCAACATCTCCTCCTTACTGTTCTTCAGTTTCATCTCAACAGGAATATGAACACGCAACCACCATAACTCGCATTTCTTCAGCACCTCCTTTCGCTGAGACAAAGCAATGAGACCGAATTAGCTGTATTTAAATCGAAGAACGGACGCACCTGAAGCTTCAAATCCTCCTTTTCAGCTTCTTCCTCCGGCCCAGAGCCCAGTTGGTGCTCAAGATCTTGAATCCGTGTGTCGAGTCTCTTGAACTCATCTAGGGCGTCCTTTAGTCCGATAACGGCCAGCGAGTCAGGGCGAATCTGCGGCGACCACCGGTCGGGAGACTTCGGGCTTTTATTAGGACCCGCTTGCCAGGAGATGTCAAGCGCGAGTTCAACTATGGGATTAGTGGCGCTGCAGGCAGCGATGATTGCGTTGGCAGTATCTGCGAATGAAGAGTAGAGCTCCTTCTCTAGCTTCGGAACCTTCGGTAGGGAAAGCCACTGGGCTGAAGACGAGTTCAGCGTGTGGAGGACATTGCGGACGTTGTTGTCAGCAGTCTTCCAGCCAAGGACGTGGTCCAGAAAGGTGTCGGTCTCGATAGTCCAGAAGTTGTCTTGGACATCATCTTTGGCCATCTTCTTAAAGTCAGAGCCTGGGGTTTTATACAAGGCGGATATCACTGCAAGAGAGTATTTAATCTCAGTATCAGCTCATGCTTGTTGAATGCGATTGTGATGTAAGTATATGGGCTCATTGGTAGGTGGCGGCATCCTGCAAACGAGAGCAAGGGGTGGGTGATTGCAAAGGGTGTACACACCGACTGAAAACCTTGATCGTCTTTGAATCAGATTCAAGCCTGATCAGATAGCGATGGTGTCTGTTTTGCGTGCACTAAGGCTCGAGGGAGACAGGGGGTGGGAATTGGGTATTTTTGACAACAGGCACTCTCGCGAACTTGCCATTACATTGTCTTCTACCGTCCCGTGTTAGGACAGACTGACTCCGAGGGTCCAACCGGCAGTTTCCGGTTTTTTTTGCTCATGATTGTAAGCCATTTGTGGCGGCACCTCCTAAGCCAACATAATGCTTCGGTATCACCGTGCCATGGATCAATGCAGGCTCCTACCCACCACCATGTCGAGGGCAAGGGTCTATTACTATGAGGAAATAACAAAAAACATATGAGAAAACATATGACAAATAAATGACATAATGAAGAAATATTTTGAACCTTATTCCTCGAGCAATCCCAAGCCTAGCCTCATGCTTCCCAAGCGGAATAGGCCAAGCGGGCATTGAAAAGCCACAGCGCGTTTTCATAGGAGTTGTTACGGCCGGGCAAGCCGAGCTGGCTCTATACCGCCTGGGCTCACTGGTCACGGTTTTGGCGGGGCGCGCCAAATGTGAGTTTGACTTAGCCAAATTTTGTGCAATCTTCAGCCACCACTACTATACCTTACCTCCACACTCGTTACTTCTCTTAGCAAATAAATATGTATGTAGATATGTTAATAACTAAATCATCTATCTATATTATTCTGCCTCCAAATGTTCCTGAAAATCAGAACTCGCAACAGGGCACTCTGTCGCACCTCGCAAAGATGCTGAGGGCCGAGGCAGAGCAATGTGGGCAACCGAAGGGTGCCAGGATGATGGTGCCATTGTAGGGTACTGTCCCCATAGTGCATAACTATACTGTGGGTTGGAGGGCAAAGAATGCAGGGGGCCGAATGATGATGAGGAATAAGAATAAAAGGGTGATTGGGCCCAGTTCAGTACATAGGGGGATGCTGCAGGTAGAAGTGTTGCTGGAATTGGTGGCAGATTGTTTGTAGGAGGTCTATAGCTTTGTGAGCAATAGTCTCAATAATAGGTTGTGTGTGGTGCTGTGTCAGTCATCTGTGCTCGGGCATGCTCTATAGTATCATGTTGGTATGATGGTGGGGGTCCAGCGTTAGAGGCCACAGGTTGCGCGTGCCTCGCTCGTTTACATGGGGTCAAGGCGCCCCAGGGTGAAACCATTCCCTTGCTTGTCATGTTGCTGAGCAACATGGGGCCAGCTGTGGTTTGTGGGCGCTTTGACGACAATGTCGTACCAGTTGGTGATGGCACTGCCTTGGACTGGTCACCATTATTGACCGGGGGCAAGGTGGGCAGTGGCGGTTTCAAGGTAGGGCCCGTATCTCTGCAGTGCTGGTCATTTAATCCAAGCAGGAGTTAAGACAACTCAGGCCCATATTTGGGCCAGAGCTGCCAGTTTGGTGCGAGGTAATTCTAGATGGTGGCGGAGGAAAGTGGTCTTTGGAGAGATGCCAGCTTCATAATGGTGTTGTTGGAGAGTATGCATACCAATGTCAGATAGAGCTGATCTGGAGCATTGTGTGCAAGGATGGTGTCGTGCCACGTCCGGAGCGTGTTGGTTGTGATAGTGCTAGGGCGTCCAAAAGCGGTCTTACTTGCCTCTCTTGCAGCGCGGCGCTTCTTGGTCCCGGGTTGGGTCTGATTTAACAATGTGGGGTTGTATATATCACAATAAACCACCATGGGATCTGGCAGATCATGTCACTAGGACCATTGTCAGAAGGAGAGACATCAAATACAGATGGTACTTACTAGGTTCAGGATTATCAAACACCTTGCATAGGATGGACCGACGACATGTTGTAGCCTGGACGAAAAGATACAGTCCTTCCGTGGGATCTTGAGGGTTGAATGTGAGGCTGACGCCTCCTGGTGCTATGACGTCGTGTGCGGTGGTCCATCCACTGTGGAAGTGACCATGTGCTCGTGCGTAATCTTGACTCGCTTTCTTCGTTGTACCTGCCTTAGACTTGGTGTAGGGCTTCAAGCGTCGAGCGTTGGAGTTATTCTGGCGTGAATGGACTGCAGGAGGATTGTGGGTTGCTATAGAGTATGCATTTGGCTCAACCAATAAAATTGCAAGCCCTGTTTTATTAGGGGCTCGAGCCGCCCGTCCTGCTCGTTGAACAAAGCTCGAGAGTTTGTCTGGCAGTTTCCACTGCACGACAATGTCGATATCTGGGATATTACAGCCCTGGCAAAGCAATGGTGATTAGTGCATGCTTCACTTGTGGGACCGGCGGAAACCACGTACCATCCCAGTGGTGTCCGTGCACACCAAGATTCGTATATCACCACTTCGAAACTGTTGCATTGCCTCTGTGCGGTACTCATTTGTATGGACTGCGTTGTATGGCTGAATAATTCCATACAAGTGGCTCGGGAGGAGCATGCAAAGGTGGTTGATGATCTCCACACCGACGGTTACATTGTTGGCTTAGATCCATGTTTTCTTGATGTCAGTGGGATGCAAGCAATCTTGTGGGATAAGGAAGTCGAGGTCCGTGTACGAACTCATTGTGTTGTGTATGGCTCTTACGGCAAGCGACATATTTGGACGATTGTTGCCAAGATTCAGGTACAAGTGAGCAGAACGGGTGAACTGCAACTTCTCGACAATGTTGAGTGTGACGCGCTGAGTAAGCGAGGCAGACAAAGCAATGAATGGTGTCCCTCATGGTAAGAATACACGGATGGAGCCAATAGATGCATATTTCTTGCAAAAGAGTGCCCCCCAGTGAGATATACAATGCGCTTTGTCTACGATGACTAAATACACACATGATGCCAGTTCGGGAGCACAAAGGACATTGTCAATGAACTGGCGAGACAGTAGCATCTCGGGGGATATGAGCACAATTTGATACTTCCCCTTGATGATGTACTGACATACAATGTGTTATTGTGGTATTCTGCGGGCACTTTGATCATATGGCTTACCCGCATGAGCTCCCATGTATATCCGCGATGTGCACTGTTGACTGCTATGGCGGATACATGGTATTCTTCTTGGAAGGTTTCAGCCTGTATGTCATCCCTGGTCACCATCGGAATCGAAAGCGGGTATGAATAGGGGTAACTCACCATTTCATTTTGCAGCCCAATTAGGGGTGATATCATGAATGTCACCCTCCCTTTGTTTTTCTCCAGCGCGTAAGGTCCGGCTGTGATGGCTGTTTTACCCATGCCTGTCGCAGCCTGGCAAATAGCATCGCAACGCTCTTCTTGTGCTTGAATCATCTGCACCTGGAACTTGCAAGGTTCTCTGCCTGCAAACTGGCCCCTTAACTGAGTGCTGAGGTGTTCGACAGCCTGTGATGACATTGGACTGGGCGGAACGGCTGGCAGTCGCTGGGTACGATGTTTCGAGGCATGCGCCCTCTCGCTAGGTGTTTGCTTTTAGGAAAGTGAGGGGGTCGTCATCGCTGTAAATGACAAGTGTGTATGGGAGGGAAGCGGGAGGTCAAAAAAAGTTGTCTGGAGAGCACAGAGATCTTACCTCGCACTCGATCCATGTGAGCTCTACACTTGATAATCCTCTTGTGGCCAGCCTCATCTGTCTCGTGCCCTTTGTTCAAAATACTCCTGCGACATGTGTGACACGATCCAAGAATCTCTGCCACCCTCATCCCCACCGGACAAAGGTTCTTCATCTCCGTTGGTGAACCGTTCCCATTTCTTGGCATGCACAACTCTCCCTAACATCCCTGCTGGTGTTATGATCACGTTCTATCGGGCCTACACGGCGGTCTATACCGATACGATCATCACAAATATCACGCGGCCTCACAGGTTGAGGCGTACACCAAGGTACAGATATTAACCTTGGTCATCCACTCCCAACGGATCACCTTATCGTTGGTCGAGTATCACGGGCCTATTGTATTAGCGGGCATGGAGCGCCGCCTTATAAATTACTCACACGCAGGGCATGAACCTCCTAGTCTCTCCTGGCCGGAAGGAGACCAACGGAGAAGCACAAGAGTAGTCATTATTGAGAGAGACGACTTAGAGAATACCTACAGATACATATTCGGTATTCTCACGCCCTACTTCCCAAAGTAGTATAAAAGGCCCATAGAATAGGCTGACGATCTTCAGTCTATTCTCTTCGTTCTACTGCAGTCTTCCTACTGCAGTCTTCGTTCAGTACTGTCCTCCTACAGTACTCCTTCATCCTTAGACAGTCTTCATACTGTCTACTTTCATTGCTACATCGCAATACACTTCTGGCTCCTGTGCTACACGTACGGTCGAGACCACCGTTCCACACATCCTCCACGAGTGACCTAGGGAAGAACCTCCTACTCTTGGGGTTACCGACGAGCAGTCGTAACACTAGAATAGACTCTTCTGCCCCTACCTTGCTCGCACTAGCTTGCTGCCACACTCTCTCTCATAACCTTGCTCAGTGGGGATATAGACCCCCATTGAGAAAGCGTTACTGCACACACTCTGGAGCAAGACCTAGGCCAGGAATACCCACCCGGCACTAGACGTATCAATAATCAACTCCGTCACAACAATCGCCCTATCCGGCGCGAAGGGGACTTCTGGGTCTACGAAGACAATAACGGAACTGCCCCTCCGAATTACGATAACTGCTCATACCGAAACGGGCGTTATTACTTCACCCTTGAAGACGGAACAGAAGAAGAGGATATTTGGAACGAAACAGAAGCTCAGTGGGAACTAGCCCCACAATACAGGGAACCGGCGCCGGTAATCCCCGAAGACTCGGAGCAAGAGGAAACAACCTCGGAATCAGACTCCGACTCACCAGACCAAACACCGATCAACACCCGAAACGAACCACTCGCCGAAATGTCGGGACAAGCTTCGACTTCTACAAACACCCCTTCCGCGACAGTACAACCCGGAAGAGGAAAAGTCAAACTCCCAGACAATTACACAGGCGACCGCATTGAATCCCAGAAATTCATGCTCCAATGCCTCCTTCTTTTCGCAGCAGAATCCGATTGGTACAAGACCGATCAAGACAAAATATCCCTTGTGCTCTCATGCATGAGATACGGCACGGCAGGAGCTTGGGCGGAGAACTTCCTCCTCAAATCAGTAGGAGCAGATCCACCTACCGATCTAGGCACCTGGAAGGACTTTTTAGCCAAGTTCAAATTACAGTTCAGGGAGACGGGCAAGACCGACAAAGCGCGAAGCGCACTCATGGCCTTCTCCCAAGGACGAATGACGGTTGATGAATACTCCAACCAATTCATTCTCATCGCCGCCGATGCCGACATCTCCGATAAAGAGCAGGTCCCTTATTTCCAACGCGGGTTAGACCCGCGCGTCATGGACAAAATTTACGACAAGGAAGTCCAACCAAAGGATACCATTCAGGACTGGATCAATACAGCCTGCGAAATAGATGGACGGCTGCGAGCCAGAACAGCTCAAAAAGCCATCCTAGCCAACTCCACCTCCTTTCGAAGCGATTATCTGAATCGTTTTCATAACCAAATCTCTCCCCGCTACAATTCCACAAACGCCCCTCGTAGAATGAACAACCAAGTCGTTGACATGGACATTGACGCGACACGCAAGCGCAATGCCCTTAGCCAGAAACGGAAATATGACGGCAAGCCTCCAAGCGCCTGTTACCATTGCGGAAAAACAGGACACTGGAATACTGACTGCCCGTCACGACGCAGAGGCGTTCAACCGACTCGAGGAAACTCGAAGAGACGCATGGGCACGACAGGGAGAAGAAACCGCGCGGTTGATTTGGAAGGAGAAGACGACGCACCCGCTATGGGAAACCAAGCGGGAATATATCGAGGAATGGAGACAGAGGATGTCCCTCGCAACAACCAGCGGGTACCACAACCTGGTCCTTCGATGGAACGTCCTCACTCTACCTCATCCGGACGACCCCAAACGAACCATGGGCAACGCGCTATGTTACCTAACGGACAACGGGGAGACGGAAGCGTCAGTCATTCTGCTCGAATCGGAGCAGTACTCGGAGAACTAGGGGAAGATGAAGCAAGGGAAGTGATCTTGGGACACGCGGAGCGTTTTTCCTGACCTCTCCCTCGCCAGCGAAGGAGAGAGGTCAAGGACGACCCGAGTTTGATGCCCACACTTGTATTCGTATCGGAGCAATGAACGACCGTATCATCACCCCCATACGCCTGAACGTGAAAGTATCAAACAGGAGTCAAAACGCTGGAGCAAAGGCAACCATCGACTCGGCCTGCGAAGGGGTTATAGTAAACGAAACTTGGGTCAAGAAACATCGTTTCCCCACCTATACACTCAACAACCCCATTCGCGTCCGGAACGTCGATGACACCATTAACAAAGCAGGTCTCATCCGATCCGCCTTGGATGTGAACCTCACCATTCGGGACATCAGTGGATGAACGCATACCGAGCGCGTCCAGATGTTTATCTCCAATCTAGGGAAAGACGACCTTATCCTGGGAACAGATTGGTTGAAATACCACGATCCCTCCATCGAATGGAGGCGACGTGAAGTGCACTTTGATCGGTGCCCCCAGAAATGCCAGCAACCATATGGGTTCACTAGGGCAAGGGAAGAACCACCATACAGCAGGCAGTTATCAGACGTGGAGCCACGGCACAAACCACGCATCAATGAGCGCGAAAAACAGCGCCTCGAACATCTCCGAAGACTATCGGAAGATGTAGGACTCCGCGATCACAGCGGAACGTTTGGCGTCCGACTACGAGCATACCTCAAAAGGAAATGGCTCCTAAAGGACATAAGGAAATACGCAGAAGAGAAACGAAAGGCTCAAGACAAGCCATCTCTTTCACCAAACGGGGGAGAACCTGATCTCCCAGACAAACCCTCAGGAAAACAGGCCACCCGGGACCCAGTTATTCGGAAACTGGCCCCCGAACCGTCAGGATTTGCCAGTTTCGACCAAGACCTGGAAGACGAAATTATCGTCACCAATCTAAAGGAAAGAGTTCCCAAGGCGCATCACGAATTTTTGGACATCTTTAGCGAACGAAAGTCGCAGCGACTCCCAGAACACACTTACTGGGACCATGCCATCGACTTGAAACCAACCTTCAAACCTCAAGTGCCCAAAATCTACGCCCTGAGCCCAGAGAAACACGACGAATTAGGAAAATTCATCAAGGAACATCTGGAGAGAGGAACCATCCGTCGATCCACCTCGCAAACAGCAGCCCCATTTTTCTTTATAGGAAAAAAGGATGGAAAACTACGCCCGGTACAGGACTATCGCCACTTAAATTCGCACACCATCCCGAATGTGTGCCCCCTTCCACTAATCCAGGAACTACTGGATGTGATAAAAGGGGCCATCATTTTTAGCAAATTGGACGTGCGATGGGGATACAACAATATACGCATCAAAGAAGGAGATGAGTGGAAGGCGAGCTTCATCACTCCGTTAGGTTCTTACGAACCCACGGTGATGTTTTTCGGCCTGACCAACTCACCAGCCACCTTCCAAGCTATGATGAACATGATCTTCAGAGAGCTCATCACAGCCCGGAAGATAACCGTATATATGGACGACATCCTCGTCTTCTCCAAAACCATGGCAGAACACGTCAAAATCCTAAACCAGGTTTTCCAAATCCTACGCGACAACGATCTATATTTGAAACCCGAAAAATGCGAGTTTTACAAGGAAAAGCTCCAATACCTGGGATATACAATTTCAAAAGACCATGTCGCCATGGAGGACTCAAAGGTGGACGCAATAAAAGATTGGCCAATCCCACGTACAGTCCGCGACATTCGCTCCTTCCTGGGTCTAGGGAATTTTTACAGGCGCTTTATTGACAAGTTCTCACTCATCGCGCGCCCCCTACATGACCTCACCAAAAAGGACGAGAAATGGAACTGGACTACAAAATGCCAAGAAGCTTTCGAACGATTAAAGAAAGCTTTTATCAGTAAACCTGTCTTGAACTATCCAGATCCCATGCACCCATATCGACTAGTAACGGACGCATCACTAATCGCCTATGGAGCTACCCTTCTACAAGAAGGAAAAGATGGTGACTGGCACCCAGTCGCTTTCCTCTCTGGATCGTTTTCACCAGCAGAGCGGAATTACGACGTTCACGACCGGGAACTCTTGGCTATAATCAAAGCGTTGGAACATTGGAATCATTACCTCGAAGGCGCACGACACCCCTTCGAGATTTGGACAGATCATAAAAACCTGGAACACTTCCAAACGGCGCGAGACCTATCACGACGACACGCCCGTTGGAGCCTTTATTTGAGCAGATTCGACTTTACACTCAGCTATAAAGCAGGATCGACAAATCACTCTGATGCTCTGTCCAGGCGTCCAGATCTAAGTGAGGGGGTAGAATCTGACAACAAATCTCAAATTTTACTCCCGGCCAAGCTTTTCAACAAATCCGACGAAACATTGGTAGAACCGTCCCCGACACGGCATATAAAATCCACGGAAATTGCCTCTTCAAACCTCATCTCCCTCATCCGACACTCGAAATCGGAACATGACGCCTTAACAAGAGTAGCTCTTGCAAAACTCTTACGAGTAGGACCACAAGGGATGAGAGGATTATTGGGACATTGGACATATGAGGACGGAATCACCAGACGCAATGGCCACATATGCGTCCCCAAAGATGACGTCATCCGAAGACTCATCGTCAAAACACATCATGATGCACCCGCGGTAGGACACCCGGGTAGAGCAAAAACATTGGAAATGGTGCAACGACACTACTGGTGGCAAAACATGACAAAATTCGTCCATGAATACGTGGATGGATGCGCCATATGCCAATCCATGAAGAATTTGACACACAGGACACACCCACCTATCCACCCTCTGGAAACCACCAACGTTCCCTGGCGATTCATCTCGACGGATTTCGTCACGGACCTACCCGAAAGCAAAGGTTTCGACTCAATTAATGTGGTAGTGGATCAAGGTCTGTCAAAAGGCATAGTCATCACCCCATGCAAGAAAACGATCACGGCAGAAGAAACAACCGTGCTTTTCCAAAATAACGTTTTCAATCGGCATGGACTGCCGACCAAAATAGTGTCCGATCGGGGCCCTCAATTCGCGGCCAAATTCACCCGAGAACTCTGGAAACGGCTAGGAATCACCGCCGCTCTCAGCACGGCGTATCATCCCCAAACAGATGGAGAAACGGAACGGGTAAACCAGGAGATCGAACAATTCCTGAGAACGTTCTGCAACTACCATCAAGACAATTGGGTAGACCTTCTGCCGTTCGCCGAATTCTCACATAACACACGGAAGCACTCGGCCACCGGAAAATCCCCTTTCGAAGTGCTATACGGTTTCAATCCTCCCTATTCAGCTGACACGGCACTGGAGACAAAGGTACCTGCGGTAGCTGAACGCATTAAGACGATCATAGAAGTTCAGGAAGAAGCCGCGGCTAGCTTACAAATAGCCAGCAACTACGCCAAAGACCGGGATCTTCACAGGAAACTTCCCCAGTGGAAAGAAGGAGACCAAGTATGGCTAGAAGGAACCCACATTCGGACAACCCATCCTAAGTTCAAACTCGCCCCTAGGCGATATGGCCCTTTCAAGATACTGGGAAAAGTGGGAACCCTGGCGTACAAACTCCAAATTCCTCCGCAGTGGAAGATTCACCCGGTATTCCACGCCGCAGTGCTCACTAAATATAGAGAAACCGAAGCCCACGGAGAAAACTTCGCGCGACCAATACCGGAAGTATTGAACGATGAAGAGCATTATGAAGTGGAAATGATCGTGGATTCAAAACGGCAAGGACGGGGAACCAAATACTTGGTCAAATGGATGGGATATCCCGAATCAGACAACACCTGGGAGCCCTACACTCTCCTAAAGGGAACGGCGGAAGAAGCCATGAAAGATTTCCATGACCAATACCCTGACAAACCTCGTCCGGGAACAGCCTGAGAGGAGAGACGAAAGATTATAAAAGGAGCGACAAGAGGACTCCAACAAGAACATCTTCTCACCTTCTTTCCCTCTCGAACACTTTCCCCCATTCGAATGCTCCTCCACGACGACCACGATGCTTCGTCTCCATCCAGAAACTCCTCCCCCGATGTCGTCCTTATGGTCGCCAATCCAGATGTCGAACGAGTGGAAAGAGGAACAAGTCCTCACCGACCAGATGCTGGACGAATTGATAGAGGAACAAGTCCTCAACAACCAGGATCTACCGGGGTCCTCCTCACCCCTCATACCAACAACCTCTCCGACGACGACGCCGAAGACTATGCCAAGTTCAAGGAAAGGGAAAGAACCCGAAGACCCTCACCGGAGAGGGCCTCACGAGGTGCACCACGGCATGAAAGTTCTGATGACCGAAACCAGTCGAGCCTTGGCCCATTACCAGTGGGAGTTCCACCTCCTAGTGAAGGCACGCGTCCTAGTGGAGTTGCAGGTCCCTCGGGATTTCGAGCAAGAACGGCAGCTCAACTCCCAGGCCATGGAGAAGCTGAACCAATACCAGTTCTATCAGAAACTGCACCTCCGCCAGTACCAACTAGTGGACCGATTCCCAGCTCCATGGGAGGACCTACCCCTCGTACAGATCCTCACACCGGAGAACTGGAGCGACACGCGGACGCGCTCCTCCAGCGGAACACCATCTCCGCGGTAATACAAATGGCCACAGCCATGGCCCTCCAAAGACTCGCTAACTTCTCGGCAGGACAACCCGGGAATGAACATAGCGACGTACCTCGACGACTGGCTAGTGCCAGTCTCCAGATCAGGACGCTTGCCCTCCAAACCGACCCGGACACAGCCTCCTGGTACGCCCATAATGACGGGCGACCCCGAGCCCTTCTCATCCACCCTGACGAGTTCTCCCAATATGTCAACCGAGAGCTCCTTCCAGCTCTCCTCTTCGGAGGAGAACTGGGAAACGTCCAACCAAGCAGAACCGACCCTTTCCGAGTTGTCACTTGGAACGTACCACGTCCCGGAGAACATCCCACGCCTGTATCAAATCCAAGAAGGGTTCCGCGTACGGTCGTGGAGCGCCCTCCACCGAGACAACGAGAGGTTCCTACAGCGCATAGCCATACCGCGACTCCCCCCTCTCACCGGATACGAGGTTTTCCCTTATCCCAAGGAAATACCGACGAGGAGGAACCGCCCGTCTATCGAAGAAATGAGGGAAGGCGGAGTCGGGGAAACCAGGCAACCCTCGGACGCGGAACAACTGCTGGCCGGAGTATTCGACACCGGCCTGGATCGCCTCCTCCTAGTGCTCGATTTCGTACGAACGAAAGAGAGGATAACCGAAGTAGCCGCAGAACTCGCCGCGCTGATTCGGAGGCTCGAAGAAATAGCTCTTGGACTAGATCCGAGCTCGATGCATGGGATGCTCTAGACGATCCAGGAAATTACGACGACGCTGACCCCTACTACCGACCTGACGAAGGGGGCGGGGATTATCAAGGACCCTTCGATTATTAAACGGACTAATAACAGGGCATAGGAAGAAGAAAGGGGGTAAGGAAGTTGAGGAACTCCTTTTCCCCTGACACAAATTACATCCGAAACGATGTAAAACTACAGTCGTCCGCAACGACGTAAAACTAGGATCATCCCTCAAGACGTTAAACTGTACGACCTCGTCCGAAAGAGACGTTAAACTACCCCGCGTCCGGAATGACGTCTAAACTATCGGACCTGCATGTCTTAAAACTGTGAAAAGATAAGAAGGCAGGGGAAGTACCTGACCATTTTAGTCCTAGGTTCAAATGATGGTACGAATCAAGGACAACAGCGGGCATAATTCCACGTATAGCCTACGGCGGAACCTTTCACATCCTCGCTGTCAAGGAGTTAATCTGACAGATACAACGAGCGTCCCATTTGGATCCTCAGTTTTACAGGGTTTTTTCCGCATTAGGGAACCCTCTACATGACATATACTCTACTCGTAGGTGTCGACAAGCAGGCCCTTCGCCTTGGTACAGCGAAGTGCCCATACATAACCGGTTGCAAGTCCGAGTCAAGAAATTATGATGCATAACTCGTATCGTGAACCCTCACAGTCAAGGTCTGACTGGTGTTTTGGGACGTCCCACTTTGGATCTCCCGTTTTACAGGATCGTTTCCGCATTAGGGGATCCTACAGCTGGCGCATGAGATGATGTAGAGAGCGGGCCGCCTCTACCTCACAAGTCTTCCTAATGATGCAAGGCCACAAAATCACATCCGGAACGATGTAAAACTACCAAAGGCTTGGTCCGCAATGACTATAAACTACTAGGGTCCGCAATGACGTTAAACTAGTCTTCGTCCGAAATGACGGAAAACTACCCATCGTCCGAGATGACGTTAAACTACCATTGACCAAAGGAGCGTGGTTGCATTCTGGCGAAGCGCGGAAGGACTCGCGTCACAGAACCCTGCCTATAAAAGGTCGAAGCGCTTCCGATATTCACTCGCTTTTCGGTAAAAGAATATCGGGTCGTCTTGGTTCAAATCCAAGCGAGGGGTCTGGGGACATGGAAGAGCAAGCATCTCTTCATGGAGCGCTCAGTCTAGTCCTGGAGTCGAAGTACAAGAAATTCCGCTCCAAGACCTAGTCAGGAGGCAACTAGGACACGTGCCTCGAGTCGAAAATCTAGTGGGAAGGGACTAGGTCACGCGACTCTCATCTGGCCCACATAGCGGAAGAACGACAAGAGCGGGCCACTCAGCCGAAGTCTATTCCGCCGGTCGTCCGCAACGACGATAAACTACGAAGCGTCCGGGATGACGTTAAACTAAGCATTGTTTTTCCACAATATTTGTGGCGAAACAACGTCCGCGATGACGTTAAACTATTGTCCCTTTCCACATAGGGATTGTTCGAGGCCAATGGCATCGACGTCCGCAACGACGGTAATCTACGGGCATCCGGAATGATGTAAAACTACTGTCCCTTCAAGCATAGGGATCGTGCGTGGCGATCTTGACAAGATACCGCGCGTCCGCGACGACGTTAAACTAGTGCCCCTGGACCTAGGGGTTGTCATTGACGTCCAATCCCCTGGACACCAATGCGTCTGCAATGACGTTAAACTACTTGCTCCCGATCGCATGGGAGTTGTGATTCATCACTCTGGTGCTGAATCGTCCGCAATGACACAAAACTATTTGCTCCTTACCGCATAGGAGTTGTGGATTGACCGCCATGGTGTCAATCCGTCCGAGATGACGTTAAACTACTCGTCCCTTTTAATACAGGGATCATCGGTCGACACCATTCTTGACGAGAATGTGTCGACAATGTCCGAGACGACATTAAACTACCCTCATCCTCGGAGGAAAAGCCTATCGTGACTCGAGGGACATAGTCAGACGATAGCAACCGCCTATCGCACGGCGTTAAACTGCAAGCCGCCTAATGCACGGCGTTAAACTGCAGGTCCGCCTACCTCACGGCGTTAAACTGAGCGGTCTCATAACTTTGAGGCGTTACAAGTTATCCGGTTTGATATAGTATAAACCGTCCATCATGCCTCAGTGGAATCTGGAGCGGGTAAAGTCTGGTCTATGGCCCTATGCACATCACCGATGGAAATTCCGGCGTGCAGAAACATCTTTCCCCACAGATATTCCATGTTGATGATGAAGCACATCCGAAACGATGTAAAACTACTGACGTCCGCAAAGACGTTAAACTACGGATCGTCCGAAACGACGATAAACTACGGACCGTCCCGCATGACGTTTTAAACTGCCAGTCGTGGATATATCTCGCACCCCGACCAATATATCAGCTGTGGTCTTGATGTCTAATTCGTGCAAGCGAACGAGCAGACCCGGAAAAGGAGTCAGACTCCTCCTTATTCCTCGCTGCACCCTTCAAGTCTAATTCTCTTCACATCCTTGCCTCGAACCCAACACTACACGTGGTATTCCCCACCATAGGCCCACGTTTGTGAAAAACAAACTCTGGATGCCGTAAACTGCCTCACCGGAGATGAGTCCACCGTATGGGGACAATACTGCTTGGGATTTGGCTGCAACCTCACCGGAGATGAGCTCACCGTATGGGAGCGATACTGCTTGGGGCGTCATGACTGGTAGCCTGGAGAAGTAGGCCTAAGCCTTCGTAAAGCGATCAACCTACTTGTCCATGGGCGCCATCCACTGTCGTCAAGAGGAACAACAAATCATGAGGATAGACGACTATCCTGGAAACACTGAGGTTTGGCCCTCGGAGAAGGAAGAAGAAGAACCTGATGACACGAATTAGAACCCACACGCTCGAATTTCTACACATCCACACACCACTCGCATTCATACGCCTTTCTTGATGCTGTTCCAGAAGCGGGCTGGAAGTAAGACCGCGATGCAGTTTATCCGCGGCAAAATCAATCCCACGGGTGAAGGAAGAACATCCTAGAGAGCGGAGGCTTGGATACCCTCACGACTCGACAAACAAACAGCTCAACGGAGATGGAAAACTCCTAGAGGATCAAACGACGTAAGTCGGTCTTCCTCCCAGAAAACGAAGTCATGTCTCGGAAGTCGCATCCGGAGACCATCATTGGATCAAGAAAGCAAATCGTATATGGAGCGGCGATGACACGCAAGGCGTGGTCCTACCAGGCGAATAGGACGTAGAAAGGGGGTATTGTTATGATCACGTTCTATCGGGCCTACACGGCGGTCTATACCGATACGATCATCACAAATATCACGCGGCCTCACAGGTTGAGGCGTACACCAAGGTACAGATATTAACCTTGGTCATCCACTCCCAACGGATCACCTTATCGTTGGTCGAGTATCACGGGCCTATTGTATTAGCGGGCATGGAGCGCCGCCTTATAAATTACTCACACGCAGGGCATGAACCTCCTAGTCTCTCCTGGCCGGAAGGAGACCAACGGAGAAGCACAAGAGTAGTCGTTATTGAGAGAGACGACTTAGAGAATACCTACAGATACATATTCGGTATTCTCACGCCCTACTTCCCAAAGTAGTATAAAAGGCCCATAGAATAGGCTGACGATCTTCAGTCTATTCTCTTTGTTCTACTGCAGTCTTCCTACTGCAGTCTTCGTTCAGTACTGTCCTCCTACAGTACTCCTTCATCCTTAGACAGTCTTCATACTGTCTACTTTCATTGCTACATCGCAATACACTTCTAGCTCCTGTGCTACACGTACGGTCGAGACCACCGTTCCACACATCCTCCACGAGTGACCTAGGGAAGAACCTCCTACTCTTGGGGTTACCGACGAGCAGTCGTAACAGCTGGTGACAACCTGTGGGGCATGGACAGCAGCGACCCTGGAGTCCTCATGTCCTCGCCTGTGCACAAGAAAGGCAATTTAATCTGCAAGGGGCAGAAAAAGCGGCGGCAGACACTGGATCAAAGGCTCATCAATAGTGCTGAAAAGAGGGCATGGGCAATGCGAGAGGCACTCCAAGTGCTTGAAGACTATGGACTTACTTTCAGGGACTTAGCAGCCTTTGTTTCTGATCCAGCAGAGAAATCGCGAGGATGGCGGTGGATGAACTTCTTCTTGAAGCTGGCGCAAGTCTGCGGGCTGCTTGACTCTTGGATTTCCCCCAATAATTCACAGACGGCATGAAAGATGGTACAGGAATGGGTGACGAGGGCAGTGGCAGCATTGATCACAGAGGAGGCCAAATCTGTGACGAAGAGTGGGGTACTTTGCATCACAGATTGAGTATTCGATGCAAGCTTTGCACTAGGCCTCAACTTTGAGACCTTGGCGGACATAGTTGACCAGTACTGTCTGGTCACCATGCAAATGCTACAGAGCATCAATATGACACAGCGTCAGGAAAAGAAGATCCAAAAGAAGAGGCGAAAATACAAATGATTCGTAAGATTGCTGCTTGATATCATCACACAAATTTGAACCTAACGAAAGCTCTCTTGCCATACATAGCTTGCTGCAGTGGGCGCTGTTACCCTACTAGGAGAGCATAGTCAGAAAAACACATATATCCAACACATTTTGGGCCTTTACCTGTATTCGACTGGCGCCTCGCGCCAACAAATCACAGTCTTGAATCACCTGGGGCTGAGCATAAGCTATACAACACTCGCAGGTCGAGAACATAAACATGACCCTCAGGCTGCGGTATCAACAAGCACTACAGTACAGTCAACGGGAGCGACCTAGGCAGATGATCAAAGGGAACAATCACTTACCACGTCCATCTGACTCTCTCCAATACCCCGAGAGTCACGCCTCGGCACTTTGGAGCTTCTGTCTCAGAGCACGCATGACACGGCCTGACAAAAAGCTGCTGAAGGCCCTTTCATGGTTGTCTATAACAACATCAACTGGGTCCAGAAAGCGACATCACAGATAGTCGGTAGGATTGGTGAGTGTCTGTCTATTGCCCAAAACATCAGATTAGGTTCATGATACAGTGGTACAGACACACAAGAAAACGGGATGTGCGCAACGTTGATACCTCTATTGAACGCATCGAAAGAGGCACTCCAAGCGACCAACCTCGACAAATCCTTTGACAAAGCACCTCCCCTGTCACTTGATGACCTCATACTCCAACCCGATGACCACACCTTCTTCCAGACATGCTTAGTCCACACTGTACTTATGATCGTGATGCATCATAGTGGACACAACATGCAGCGCTTCCGGAAACCCCTTCAAGAGAGCCTTCCGACATCTCATCAGAAGATAGAACTACACAAGACTGATGTTTATCCCCTGCCAGCAATGAACATCAATGAGTCATTGACTGCTGGGAATGCAGAGGTGGTCGATGCCGTTTTGAAGGAACTGCGGCTTGATATGTCGATGCCAGAGTTCGCTGCAGAGCTCAAGCTTATTGCTAGTGATCAATTGTCACTTGCACGTCTTTGATCCATCGGTGTGTGTTGTGCGGGCAACAAAGCAGGTGCAGCGGTGCTTCAATGGGCGCTATTTGTACCCAGCCTCTTCCATTACAAGATGGCAGCAAGCCATGGGTTCATCACAACTCACCTCGGTCAACCCAACCACCTCCTCACCAACCCTGCATCCCTCGTCACTCACAACACGATCCTGGAGCACAAACCAATTGTGGCGACATTCCTGCCCCCATTCTGAACATGCCGGGATCTCATCTTTGTCTCCCTTTATGCCTGGGTCCTACATTGCATTCTCCTAGTTGTGGAGTCGACTTCACTGGATGAATACGCGGACGGCTTGACGTGGGAGACACTCCAGTCACATGCTGCGACCGTTGTTGACCGTTTCACTGATAATCGTACAGTTCATCACCTACGACAAGAATGCGCAGTTCACGGCTCTCACCGAGGCGACATGGTATTCGAAAATGCGATCCTGTTTCTACGCAATGCGCTGCATTTGAGGGAGTTCTCGGACACCATCAAGGCTGGCGATTCAGGGCGCGTCCTCAATATCCTCAAAATCTGGGGACTAGCTTTTCGGGGCAACAGCCAGTCAAAATACGCATATGAAATCCTCTATCTGGTGCACAACATCACACATGTCTGGCCGGCATCCCTCGTGTAAGTATTGCACATTATATATCATGATATAGCTAAAATCTCCACAGTAAGGTTGTGCTCAACAACTGGCTAGTGAATCCAACTGAGAAGCCTCAAGGTTGGCATGAGGTGGACTTATTGCAAGAGCACTTCAACTTCTGGATAAAGGTGAGTGACTGCACTTCTGTCAATGACAGCCCACTAATTGGTTGGTGAACGGGCCCCAACTAGGACTACTATCAGGCACATGGCAGCGCCGCTTCCTGGGAGTGGCTTAAAACTATTGCGCCTTGCATGGAAATATTACGCTGCCTGGCTACTAATGTCCATGATGTTTTAGGCTCCAAGCAAGGCAACCGCCACGCCGCGCCTGACCTAATGGATGACATCAACGAGTTGATGGGCAGTCTCTCTCATCACAGTGTGTACACGGAACAGCAGGGCCGGGCATTCAATGATGATGGCCCACCTGCTGCGGATGTGATTATTGATGGTTATATGTCACTTTCATAGGGAGCAGTAACTGCATTAAAGCAATTTAATTCAATGTTCACAACATTACAGCAACGGCGCCGAGTCAAACCATTAGTCGGTGCTATTGAATATTGTGAAGGCAACACAAGCCCTTCTGATGCCAGCATCATTTATAGCCACCTATTAACAGGTATGTTCATATTGCTCAAGAGTGTTATGCCGATGTAGTGGCTTTCTCTGACTGACAGCTTGGCAGACGCTGATGTGACCGCTGACGATAGTGATGGGCACAGTGATGCAAGTGTAGATAATTTTGACGAGGTGGATCTCAACAAGGGTGTTCGACCTGACCTGTATTTGACATCCTTGGAGGATGTAGCACTTGATATGGATGGCTATGCTGAGGAGGGGGATGATAACCTTGTGTTTGATGATTTTGAAGATGAATTTCCAGATAATAATCAATCAGATTCATATATAGAGACACAGTTAACCATATGAATGAAATGTTACACAGTCAGTTTAGACAGGAGAGGGAGAGAGGAAGGAGAAAGGCAAGGTATAGTAGTGGTGGCTGAAGATTGCACGAAATTCGGCTAAGTTGAACTCACATTTGGTGTGCCCCGCCAAAACCGCAACCAGTGAGCCCAGCCGGTCTCCCATGGAGCCCTTGACGGAGCATAGCAGAACAGTGGAATTTGAAAGACCAGCTGTGTCTGAGCCTATCCCAAGCCCTCTCCATTGGCGGCTGGCACAAAACATATACAAACACACACCACTTGGAAGATTCACCGGCGTCAGCCACAGAAGACTGGCCGCACGCGGGATTTAGAGCAGCAAGAGGAAGTATACATGGCAATCAAACAATAAGAATACATTCAGTGGCAAGAAGAAATATACTCATGCCCGCGAAAGGTGTTTGAACAGGTGACTGTGACATAACATGTCTCCTAGTTTCTAACTGTCTCCTGAGAGCAATTGTGAATGGATCGACAATTTGATAGTCTTTATGAAGAGCTAGGAATGTCTTTTATATAATACAGTAGTTAGAATCTTGTATGCCAGCCTTTTGCTGCCTGAACTTGTGCAACTCTCTCTGACATCTTCCTGGTATGTCTCTGAATACCCTCCTCTGTAATTTCTTCCCATGCATGCTGTGCTGCTAACCATAAGTTCTCGAGAGAATTACTGGCACCTGGGGTATCAGCAACACAGTTTTTGAGCAGCAGCCATAATGGCTCGATAGGGTTAAGATCGGGCGAAGATGGAGGATGTGTTAGGGGTGTGATGCCCAGTTTCAACCGAGCAGATTTTGTGAGGTGGCTTGTGTGGGCTGGTGCTCCATCTTCGACAACAAGCATGAGACGTATCTGCTGCTGCTCCATCCTGTTGAAAAAATCCTTTAGAGGCCCTTCAAGAACCTGTGCAACATACTCTTTTGTACCCAAGCCTCCACCTCGTCTTCGGCCCTTCTCACTCATGGTTGCAGGCAGGAATTCCAGCTTGATCAGCTGATCTTTCACACCATGTGCAATATACCCCCATACCATGATGGATTTGCGACTACTCTTGAAGGTTGGCTATATGTTCTCGGGAAGAAATTCTTCACCTGGTAATCTCGTCACTCTCTTGTGCCCTGGCCTCTCTCCTAACTCCAACTTTGCCTCATCAGTCCAGATAACCTCATTCCAATCCCTTGTCATATTCTCCTTTGCCCAAATGAGACGTTTCCAGACAGCTGCTGGTGATAGGAAGGGCTTGTGACGTGCAACTCGGCAATGATAGCCAGCAGAAGTTGCTATGGTGCGAACTTGTTGGGATGTTACATGTTCAACATGCTCAGATATAATGGGATAAGGGTCCAGACGGTGTGTACAGATCTTATGAAGGACCCTGCGCTGTGTGCGGCCATCAATGATATGTGGCTGGCTAGATCGAGGGAGACTGTGTCGGGTATGGAATTGGTTCTCACGAGTGACAGTATCATGGCATGCCCCAACAGAAGCACCAGTCAAGGAAGCAATTTTTTGATATGAGTATCCAAGATCATGCAAAGCAAGGATTTGACCTCTTTTTGAGGGTGTAAACTCAGTGGTTCCAGCAGGAGGCATGAATTTCTTAAGACTACTAAGGCTCGGCAACTCATATAGAAGCTTCACGTGATGGTGTTCAAACATTTTTTGCGGGCACGAGTACATGAGTCAGTAATGTAGAAGATAAACCATGAAAAGCCAAAACAAGAGCATGCTGCAGAGCCATGTAGAGCACAGAGCACAAGAGATTGAAGCAGAGCACGAGAAAACAGTATAACCCCCTAGGATTGAACAGCAAGGATGACCGTCTAAGACCTCCCCTTGCCCTTGGAAGTTGACATAGTGCCAGCATTCATCTTGGCCTTGCGTGCTTTTGAGGTGTGGCTACTATCATTATCATACTGAGCATGCGCGGCCGTGCGCTTGTGCAATTGCGGCACTATGTTGTCATGGTTGTCATGGTTGTTATGGTTGTGGTTGTCGTGCTTGTGCTCATCGTCCTCCTCAACAAGACATCTGGGCTTGCATGAGTGATGGGCAATACTGCCGGTGTTATTGTTAGCAGCGTCAGAGTCGTCGTCCATGAGGGTCTTGCACTTGCGCGATTGGTGTGCAGTGCCGTCTTCCCCATCGTGCATGGAACTCTTGGACAAGCTGCCACAGGGCCTACCATCCAGGTACATGTCTTTGTTTTCATCCTTGTCTTCGTCCAGGATGCGCAACAACATGTGCCAGTTACTTTGACCATGACGAGAGGACTGGGTGCTTTGACCATGACGAGAGGACTGGGTGGCAAGTTGTCTGAGAGGCGGCGGACTTGATGAGCCGGTCATCATTGTGTGGTCTGTGTCGTCGGCGCCGGGGGCATTCATGCGAGAAGCCATTGTTGTGAGCATGTTCAGGGCCGCTCTTGTCAGGTTGCTAGCTTCAAGTGCCAGGCCCAACAAAGGTGTAGCAGAAATTTGTACGCCGGTGTCCAGACTGGTGGCCTGTGCTGTAAAGTATGTAGCACATCAGTAGCATGTGGATATGTAATGGAACCTGAATACCAGATTTTTCTTCTTCTATTGCACGGTATTTGCAGTGCAATGTGTGCAGGTCTTCCTATTTGCTGTTGGACCCATCTGTGTCGCTTTCACCTCCTGAATTGGGTATTGCACATCCTGATTCATCCCCAAAGACTGTCCTGCAAAGAATTTTGTTAGTGCAAGCAACCCAAAGAGCAAGATGGAAGATACTTGTTCCACCATGCAAGGGTGTCCTTTGTTCACTTATCAGCTTGGTACCTTTCAAAAAGCTCCACAATCCGCCTGTAAAAGATTGGATAGTTGAATGTGCCATCGTCCGGGCTCCACATCTCAATGGAGCTGATAGTGAAGCATGCCTGCAGACTCAATGTTAGCTCTTGCAAGAACCTGTAGACACCAGCTTATCTGGCAAGTGGCATATGCAATAGTCTGCAGTGTTACAATGTTAGTGCCATGCAGTTTCGCGTTGCCGCTCTTTGTACAAGCTATCTTCATCTAGAAAAACACCCCCTTGTATTAGCTCCGGATTATATCTAATAGTGTCTAAAAGTATCTAAAAGTGTTAATAGTATCTAAAAGTGTCCAATTTCCTAATTGGGAGCAACACATTGTGAGCATTGAATTGGTTTCTAATTTCATGATATTAGCACTAATTCTATACTAAGAAGTCTTTAATTATTAGTAGGAAATAGTAAGTACTACTGCTCTGTCAGTGAGAAGGTAAAGATGTGGCACATTCTATACTATTTCAGCATATTACTCTCCTTCATATATGCCTATACCATTATCTTGTAGCTCTTTTGCTGACTTTCCAGCTGCCTTTACAAGGGATATAGAAAGAGAGAAATGTGCATTGATGCCCCCAGCCACTTTGTTGGCAGCTTGGCAGCTGCCACAAGAGGCTATGAAGACCTAGGTACCTTGTCCTTGCACACAAGATCATTAAAGTTGTCATTGTTAGCCAATGCCTGCTACTGGTCATTATAGGACACAACATGTGGGTTGGACTTAGGGATATGCTACATGCAGCCTTATAGACCTTGTCTATTAGTATAGTGGCTAATACTGTCTTGTGCAGCACACAATCATCATCACTATTGATATTATAATTTTTAGCACTATTTATATTGTTTATTGCCTTGTTATATAGAAGATGCTCAAACTTGGTGTTTTCCTCTAGCTATTAGGCTGTGGAAAAGACAGTCATATTGGTATGTGGTGCCAGAATAATATATTTGCCTGCCATATAGAAAATATATGCATTAAGCATATTAAGATCACCTCCAACAATCTTGTGCTTATTTATATATAGGCATGCCATACATATACACTTGTCCCCACCCTCTACCTCACTAGTGGCTATTTGGAAAACCCCTCTCTTTTATTAGATCTTATTTATTCATAATCATATTCTTGATCAAATTTGCAAATTTAAGTAGCATTGTTTATACTAGTAGAGTCCCATTGAATATTATACTTGATCATAGTTTTACACATTCTCAGTCCAAATTGTATAACTGCCATAATTTATTTTTATCCTATATAAAGTGTATTATCGATTTCTCATTGGTTTATTATCTCCTTAGTAGTGTTTAAACTAAATCCTGAAAGACCTGACTTTTTAGGTATTTATTGACCTGTTTATTTATTAGATAGAGGAAAGATAAATGTTGAATAAAATTTGAGATGTTGAGGTTGCCTATATTATGTCTACTTATTTATATTACCAAGTTTATATATTAGACCTTGTGGCTTAGTGGCTTAGAGCATCTGTCTTGGGTGCTTGCATACATGAGGTTGTTGGTTCAACTCTGGCAGAAGGCAAGTTTGTTATAAGGTATATTCTGTGTTTAGGTATTTAACTAGTGCTCTAATAGACATGGCTTTATAAGAAGGCTATGAGAACTGTAATGCTTGATTTATTATGATTTTTTCGAGATTTCAAGTTATAATCAATCCTAATAATTCCTAATTTAGGAGAATTATGTCTAATTAGAACAGGTTTAGAAGGGGGGTAAGCTAAAAATGTCTAATCCTAATCATTCTTGATTATGCATAAATAGAACTAATTAGAGCTTAATACAAAGGGGTGGTTTTCCAGATGTTGCTGTTGGGGCCTAGCCTTGCTGCTGACGGGCCTATGTATATAGCGCACCATGCCTTTGCAAGGAGAGAAGATGTCAGCAATTTGAGAACGGGCCAGGTGGAGACTTACACAGATAAGGAGGTGACCGTGGAATAATCCCTTCTTGCGGTCGCTTGGGTTATACTGGTAGTCCTTGTATACAAAGGCGGGCCAATGCTTGACCAAGACCTTAATCTCATTGCTCTTGAGCTTGTTCTAGGTACTGCAGAGAAAGAGCAAGAGTGAGTTGCCATCAAGTGAGGCATTGACATCAGTACCTAGTTAAAAATTCGTCAAAGCTTGCAAGATACTTGTTGGGGCACAGAAGACACACAAGCATCAGATGTGAAAACCCACGATCACATTTGTTGGCCAGCACAAGTGCCAGTTTCAATGGCTGCATGACCAGATCAAGTGCCGCATACTCAGCAACAAACTTCTTCATGTGCGTCGTGTCCACTGTGCGAACATTGGAGCTGCTTTTGATCATCTGACTAGATGTGATAAGTGTGCATATATACGCCTGTATGCACTCACCATATCAAGCAATGCATGAAAACGGTCTTTATTACCTTCAGACTTGGCCTTAGCACATAAGCCAGGGACGAGGTTAAGGACCTGTTTGAAAATCTTGAGGTATGTCCTTTGATCCTTTTACCTATCTTATAAGTGAGAGACGGTCAGTGAAATTATTAACAATGTACTCACAGATGAAGATCATCAGTAAAGCATCCGGAATCATCATCACTGCCCGATATTTTGTCCAATCTTGCCTGGCACCTGTATTGTATGTGCATGCCGACATGAAAGACGTCATGGAGATCTTCATAGAGATCAATTCCACATGGGATCCAGCATGCAGCACTCTTGTAGACGTCTTGATTATCACACCTGTTGAGAATAGAGGGAGTTAGTTGACAAGAATAGAAGAAGATAAACTTACTTCAACGTGTCCTTCCTAGGCTTCTTGCCCTTGTGTTGTGCCATGCTTTTTGGTGTGCGGTGTGCATCTTCTGTGGCACGTTTTGATACCGCTCTCTCTAGGTTTGAGACATACCTTGAATGTTCCATGTCTGAGTCAGAATTGTTGGAGGGAGGGGGTCGATAAGGCATGGTGAGAGTGAGAGTGAAAGCAAAAGTGATGACCAAATGATCAAGTCGTGATGCATTGAGCAGTCACGTGATTGCGTCAGCAGACTTTTTGCAGAGTCGGACTTGTCTTGTTATTTTCACAGCTCAATGAGGCTTGCGCACCCTCGACGAGCATGAAAACCCTAATATCATTCTTGTTTTTCCTCCTTTTAATGGCTTTCCAATGCCTTGCGTGTCCCCGAAATTTCCACAACCAGCGCACTCTCAAGACACATCAATGGAACTGCAAAGGCTATCAAGAGATTCAAGATATTACCTTTCAGCAAAAGCGCGCTCGAGAGGAGGAGGCAGTGGAGGAGGCAAAGACACGGTCAAGGAAGAGAGCTCAGGTGTCGGTAGAACCTGAAGAGTTGACAGCAGAGGTGAGTGTCATCAACCTTCATGCGCACTTACTACATACTGAACAATCTTCACATTTTTTTGCATATCAGCACGACATTTTGGACTCAGTCCTCATCCCAGAATCTTCATCTTCAGAACTCCCACCCTCGCCTGAGCCTCCTATCACGCGCTCTGCATGATCTGGACATGGAATACAGTTTCCCAAGCGCTTCGACGACTTCCTGCCCGGCTCCACCACTCCCCTCTCTCACATCCCCTCAAAACAGCATCCCCTTCCTACCCAATCTGACACGGAGTCTGTACCACCACCTCCTGCTCCGCCTGAGCCGGTGCCGGTGCCGGTGCCAGTGCTGGACCCTGTCTTTGATACGAAACCCAACAAATTTGGGTTATTCTGTCGGTATAAGCGACGCCTGACGCACGATCCAGAACCCGAAAACTCACTGGACAAGGTCTGTGATTCAGCCGCATTCCTGAAGACAGATCCAGCACCTGCAGAGAAACCAGCACCAGCACAGTGTTGCCTTCATCCCTGAAGATTATCCCGCCATGTTCAGCTTCTTAGACCCTGAGCAAATCATCCGCGGTGTACACCTCATCCCTGCATTTGCACAGGAACACACCTCCGAGCGACTTGGGCCGTTGTCGCGGTGAGGAATGGTTTCACCCCTAGATATGATCGGGGTTTCCTGTTTTTCCGGATGTACCTAGTGTTCGTTTGATTGCTGCTCTAGATGATACCTTCTGGTATTGGCATGATACACAGATGTTGGTCACAGTTATAAGCAACGATGAGAATATCCTGAGCTATTTAGCGAATTTCTGAAGTGGTGCCGGACCACTAACAAAGACAATACTCCGTAAATGTTGAGAATAATGAGGAGAGGCTTAAGAACTTTGTGATTCAAGTTGCTGAGGTGCTACACAGATTGAAGGCGAGCTAATAGTTCATCTAGTATCCCTACAAGTCTTGCAGCTTATATCCAACTGATATCACTCAAAGAACTTATTGACTGGCACTGACTGACTGTGTAAAAGTAAGAGGGAGAGATGGTCTCTGCCTGAAGCAGGACAATCAGCCTCCTTATATACTATTTCAAGTAGGAATCTCCTTCCTAGTATATACAGGCTGAGTAGAGTCATTGTGAGTCACAAAGAATGCTGTAGAAATAAAAAGAATAGGGAAGAAAACAGAGGAACAGAAAGGAAAGTAAAAGAAAGGCTCAGAATGTGGTAGAATGTTCCTTCAGCTTTCTTCAGAACTGCTCAGAACCTTCCCCTCCTTTCAGCTTAGAATGGCCTAGACCTTGCCCCTTTCCTAAACTTTCTCCATCCTTCCACTAAAGTTCCTCTCTATTCTACCAGATTCCACTGCTATCTTTCCATTCCTTATTGTCTTGCCATGGTCTAGCCCTTTCTGAAATAGACCCTAGGCCCTGGAATCTGTCCCAAAAGTGAATTATAAGTATGAAAAGGGATAGGAAATCAAGCTGAAGTGGTAAAATACTCGAATAAATATGTAAAAAATCGGAATTAAATGTCCTTTCTCTTCTAGGTCATTTCCCTTCTCTTCCTTCTAGTCAGATATTCTGCCCTCCATTCCACCATCACTATTTGATGCCTAACAATGTACAAGCACGACACCATCTATCGCTTGACAGCCAGCAGAAAATGATGAAGATTGGGAGGGGTATTATATTAACATGTAAGTTTCACATCATTTCCTACTTATATCTCTCAATTCCTTCCAGGTTTGTGGACCGCGACATGTTCATGCGCTTCCGCGGTGGCGGCATCGGTCACAAGAGCACATGGCACCTTAATGCCAGCCTTCTCTGAGATGGGCAAGCTACACAAGTGCTGGAGGAGCCCTCCGACGAGGCAGTCAATGAGCAAGGCGGCGGCGCTGAGGACAACAATTCGGAAGAGGAATATAAAGAAGAGAAGGGAGAAGAAGGCCCTTTGATGGAAGAAGAGGAAGAGGACTCTGACGATGATCTCGACCCGTTGCCTAAAGGTGACGGAAGGGAGCGGGACGAGCGAGTGCTTGCGGAGGAGGGTTATGGCAAGTTTTGAGGCCGGTGTGTATGTATCGCATTATATCTTGAGGCTGGGTGTATGTATAACATTATATTCTGAGCCGGTGTGCATGTTTAACAATATATTTTGAGGCCGGTGTGCAAGTATAAGAATATATTATGAAGGCCAGGAATATATTATATTGGCATCGGGGCCTCCAGATTGCAATCTAATACAACAATTGCACCAAACCACCAAGGAGAGTGCAGCAAATGCAATGCCATATATGACCTTGCCTGCAGGCTCTTGAGATTATATAACCCCCCAATCCATCCAAGGCCATCCCACGTTTTGTCACTTTTGCTGATGCAAGAGACAAGCGTGCGCTCACAATTACGATGTTCCACCCAATTGATGTCATCCCTGTCAGTGTCATGTGCACCCGCCGAGCCTGGGGCTGACAAGACAATCAGCCATTTCAACTCAAAAGAAGGAGAGGAGAGAAGGGGTGTTTGTGTTCTGCACCTGAGGGCAGGAGGCAAGTGTCTATGCTACGTGCACAAATCAAGTTGGCACACTCCTCATGTTTGACAAAAAATGGGACGCCAATGTAAAACCTGTTTACAAGTGATCGTTATGGGCCACATGAATTCATGTTGAGACCTATTTAAGAAACATTGCAAGTGCCAACTTTCAACTTTGCTTACTCCTCCCTCTCGTCTGTTGCCTCTCAGTACCTTGTTTACCCTCGCTGCATCGAGCACACATGCCTTCCAGTGTGCCCACATACATGCTTCCAACAAGATCTGCAAAATCACAATATACCTCCGCAGTGCATTCCCACACATGCGACAACAGGACATCAGGCATGCACCGATCCTCAAGGTACAGCCCGATGCGGGCTGCATCTGCACAGAGCTCACATGCACAGAGCAAGCAGAAGTCTGCATCAAGTTTCTCTGCGACCTCCTGCTGTGCCCAAGAATGTGCAGTCACCGGTCCAGTCTTCGTGTTTGTAGAGCCCAGGGCCGCATTATGATGCGCGTCAACCTGTGCGACAAATTCTCATAGTGGCATACAAAGGGGCTCAGCAAGGTTGTCAATGACTCTTTCGCATGTGCACTTAAGTTCCATATTGATGCCCTGCAATGCATGACAAATAGCAGGTCAGCCAATAATCTCATACAGTAGAATTGCCACACTCACATGCTTAGCATCCAGGATATCTGCATCTCCTTTCAGCATACTGAGCAATGCGACGAGTGAATCAGGTGGCATCAACGTCATGCGCAAGACCATTGCCACAAGTGTGTCTGTCATACCGTAACTCCCCATCATAATACTGTGTCTGCTGACACTCGCCTCATCTCGGCTTGTCTCACCAAATGTGAGGTTTTGTGTCATCTCCTTGAGAATGAGGAGGTAGCGTACAAGGAACAGATGCGCATCCAGCGTAGCACCTGTGGCTCTGACATCTCAGCAGCAGCGCAAAGCAAATGTTGGCAAAGTGTAATGGCTTCTGGCACAAGATCATCAAGGATTGCAGGCTTTCATGGGTGCGTTGAATCGGGGTGCAGTACACACACATACATGAATGATATGATACATCCATAAGTATATAAGCAGAATGCGACGATGACAAGAGAGGTTGAAACTTTAAGACCTACCCAAACAAAGTCGTGCAGCTGTGCAAGCACGCGTGCCGTTGTATCGAGCATCAGGAACCACGTGTCGCGACGCTCGAAGCTGGCAAGTGAGGTTTGATTCTGAGCACCAAACAGCTGGTGCACGCTCTCGCGCTCTTTCTCCCGCAACCCCGTCATGGGCGTACACGTGGCTGACAACGTGAAAAAGGACATATCAGCCTCCTTTCTTGAGAATATAGATGGAAATAATGGAGGGAAGGGATTGCACCATGTTGATGGAACCCTCAGAGGAGAGAGATAGAGCCGCTTACCAACAATTTTATTGGGATATGCCAAGTCTTCTGTCTTGGGCACATAGTATCTGATCTTGCTCTGGATGACCGCCTGCGCTTTGAAAAACAGCCGTGTCTGTGCATCCTGAAGCAACTCCGGTCACGCTCGACTGGCTGGCGCTGTGTTGGCATATGACACTAGGAAGAGGCAGAGGTTTGTGGCGCCGTGCGAGGGAGTGGGACGGTGGCATCTGGCATCGTTGCCTGGGCACATCAAGCGGGAGCACCCATTTTGGTAGCGATAAAGACTCATAGTCTAGCAGTAGAGCAGACGAGATGGAAGAATCGGGATGGCTATTGGTAGGGAAAGGAATGATATTGGTGCTAGGTTCACAATGGGGGCGCTCACATGCGCTGGAGAGTGCAGCGGTGGGCGATGCCTTGCTATTCCAAGATAAGAGGCTGGACGGGAGGTCAGACGCATTGAGCAAAGCATTAGTGTCCTTGACAAGAGCGGATCGCGACGTGAAGAGTGACTTGCGGTAGTTGGCATGAATTAAGGATTGGAGGTGAAACATGGTTGCAGAAGATGTGTTGATGAATGTTTGTTGCGAGCGATGCGCGGCGTGGCTTGCCCCAACAAGAGAGAAGAAAAAACGATGGTGGTCCGATCTTCCGCGATATGCTTCTCCAACATGATCAGCTCAACGAGGGTATCCTCAAGGGTCCGCTTATTATTCGCCTACGACTCCCACTCCTTGTCAAACGTGCGCTTCGTCTCCGTCATCACCTCCCGAGATGCCGTCAGCTCCTGCTGGACGACGTGCAAGTTCTCCGACAGAGCGTTATAGTCAGACTACAACCCAAGTCAGCCATCGGCGCAAATGTCCAGCATCCAGCAAAACGTACCTCGTGCTTCGCGAGCTGCGACTCCGTGGATGACTTGCAGGCATCGTAGGTCGCATTCAACCCTGCTAGCACCACTTCAGTCGCCTGGCTGATCTCTTGGAACTGCTGCACATGGCCTTGCGCATTTGCCAGGTCGAGTTTGGCAACCTTCAATGCAGCGTGGCGTTCATGAGTCAGTTAGCACCATAAGCCTCGCATTGGATATTAAAGGGCACAAAACACACCGAAGTTCTGCCACCTCAGCCTTGAGGTGCTGCTCCTTGCACAGATGATCAGCGCCAGAGACCTCTGGCTGCGCGCCACCGTTCGCCAGAGCGCTAGTAGACCCACGCCGTTCGTACACGGTCAGCTTCTCCTCGTTGCCCTGGAGCTGGCATGAAAGCTCTGCGACGCATTCCTTGAGATACATTTTGCTCATTTGAGCGCCGATCAGCAACTCGCGGGTATGCAATAATTCCTGCGCCTACAATTTGGTGTGCACCGATGAGTGAGGACACAGGGAAATGGGACGGGAACCAAGTGATAGTGACATGCACCTGCTAATCGACGCGCGGCTGCAGTTCTTTGACCTCAATCTCTTTCTTCAGTGTCAGATGCCTAACACTATCATGTTCCTGGCTAAGTTGGCTCCTAAGATCCTGGCTGAAGCAACAAACTCAGACGGTAGTCGGCGCGGTCGAGTAAAACTTGGCGCTCACGTCTGATTCTCCAACATCTGGATTTGACTCTCCAGCCACCTTTTATCATTCTCGCCCGAGCACTCGAGATCCATATGTATCTTCTGCACGTTGCCCATCCGATCCGACAGACGTGACCACTCAATCAAAAGCACCTTGTTCTCTTCCAGTAAGCGGTTCTGCATGCCCTATTGACATAGATGCAGTCAGCATATGCATATACGCTCCCACCTCGACAGTTGATCAATGTCCATCCAATTAAGAAGAACACAGAGGAATAAACAGTAAAAGGCACAACGCACATCTCCCAAATCCACTTCTCCGTGTGCAAGTTTGCGCGCTCATTGAAAAGCTGCTCAACCTTTCCGTTCGCACTGATAACGTCTGCAATCCCGCGATCACACTCGATATCCGCTCGCGTGTACTTATCGTGCAGCTAGACACTCATATCCCGCAAGTCCTCCGCCTGGTTTGTGTACTTCTCCAGCGTTATCTTGTGACACTCTACAGTGACCATGTATGAATAAAACGATGAGCATGGTCGATGACACACACACGGATGAGACGCAACGCTGATGCGCTTGCGATGGCTCTGCGTGCGAAAACACAACACAAAACACACCACTAAACACAGGGTAGGCGGGGAGCTGACTTTACTACAAATATCGAGGGACCCTTTGTAAGTTGCGAGATGGGGCGTGATATACGTACTACAAGATATCGAGTTTATCTGGCGAGGTGATGCAAGGTCACGCGACAATACTCTTGTGTGAGATGGGGGACCGTGGGTTAAGGCGCGAGTGACCGAGTCAACTTCAAGGGCAGCGACGAAGGCCCTGACAATAGCGGCGATGAAGGCGACGAGTGCCAAATCGAGCGAGTACGATGTCGGTGCGATGCGATATGAGCGAGATCCTCGTGCAAAGTTGAGCTCTAAACAGAGGGGTGTTCGAAACTGGTGTATTGCAGTGTCGTAGGCAGGTATTTATAGTAAGTTGAAGTGAGTATAGTAAACGCGAACTCGTAAGGTAAAGTAAATTGATATCGCGCCAAGACCATAACATAGAAAGATAAAGAGAAGACCACGCGCAGAGGTGCTCGCAGACCGCGAGGTTCTGTCGTGCCACAGTCGCGAGACAAAGCGATATTTAGTAAAGAGGTGTAGCGGTGAGACGAGGTAAACTCTAGGAAGGTGGAGGGGCAATGGATCACGGGACCTGTACTACCCAATAAGCGCACACGATAAAGCTCTCTGCGATATCGCGTCGCGGAGCTGCTCGCGGTGCGGTCCGTGCGGTCGATGCTTGCGAGGCGTATGGCGAGAGCTTGGCAAGGTCTTTGCGGGTGCAGCAGGCTCGAGGTCATCATGCGATACGCGTGGGGGCTGAGTGAGATGATGCGAGGCGATGACTGAGGGATGTGAGACAAGACCGCATCGGCCCGATACCGTAATGCTGAGGTCGTAGTGGGCATCGGAGGGAATCACTCTGGGTGGCGGGGCCACCCAGCGGTCTCTGGGGTATCTCCTGAGGTCAGCATGCTAGTGCTCGTAGAACTGCGAAAAACGGGGTCCCGGCGCTTAGAGATGTGGCGCGCTCATCAACGCACCCGCCGTGTACTCGATCTTTGCGTTAGCCTTGGAAAACAACACCCTGAGCTGCCCGTTTTCCCACTGCAACTTCACGAGCTTGTTGCGCACCCGCACGCTGTCGACCCCCATCTGCATCTTATACGTATCGAACTAGCTCTAGATCTTTGCCAGCTCCGACTCTGGTACGACCTCCTACAGCTCCGACGCGACGCTCTTTGCTGCACCACTCACGCCCCCGCTCCCAGTCCAGCTCCCAGTTCCGTTGACATATGGTTCTGCACTGGCGCCGCCCCCAGTGCGCACAAGCATGCTCTTCAAGGTGTCGTGCTCCTTTGTGTACGCCTGCACTGCCACCTTGTGGCTCATGCGCTGGCTCTCCAGCCGCCGCTGCAGCTTGCGGATCACCGTCGACATAGGCGAAGATACGGCGTGTGAGGCAGCAGAGGCAGCGGGAGCGGCAGCAGGGAGGGGTGACCGGGACGGGAGCGTGCATGGATGCCAGGGAAGTGTTGAGCGAGGTGAGTGGAGTGAGCGGGGACGCAAACGGTGGGGGCGATGTCTGATCAGGGAGGAGGGGCAGGTGTGGGGGTAGAGGGGGTGTTTGCCGCAGGGGCAGTGGGTTGTGAAGGCTGGGGAGAGTGGGTAGGGTGGAGGGGTGCGGGAGGGCGGGTGGCAGGGCTGGGTGCACTGATGAATGGCGCAGGCGAAGGGTCTAAAAACACAGCCTCCTCCTCACCATCTCCACACACCACAACGCATGCCTCCTTCTCTCCCTCCCCACACGCAAGCCGCTTCTCCACTTTCCTGCACCAGCACTGCGCCGCCTTGGTCACCGCACACAGCAGACACACGCCGGGATGGCACAGCTCTGCACAGATATGGTTCCCACATGCGAGCCGCTTTTCACAAGCGCAGCTGCAGGAGAGGTCTGCGCGCGCGGCATCGGCGGTCAAGGACAGGTGCACAGGGGCGGGAGATGTGTGGGAGTGCCAGAGGGAGACCATCTGCTTGCCACAGCGGCATGGGCGCTGCGTCGTCACCTGACAGGGCGGGCACAGGCCTGGGTAGCATGCGAGCGCTCAGGGGCACCCGCACACGCGCAAGCGCGAGCAGGGGCTCACGCATGAGTGGGGCATCGAGAGGCACGGGGGCTTTGGGTCCTGGGTAGAGCCACAGAAGCACCTGCTGGGCACGGGTCAGGGATGCTCTTTGCAACCCACAAGTGGACATACTTGAGGTGGAAGGTTATCCAGCAGCACTTCACGCGCTCCTGCTCGTGCTTGTGGCCGGCGGGGGGTGCGACGTTGGGGTCGTGCAGGATAAAGGCGGGGGAGCAAGACCAGGTCAGCTGGGCAGGGACGATCGCATTGAAGCAGATGGGGCAGTCGGGGTAGGGAGGGGTGCAGGGACAGTTGGGGGGTGGTGGGTCGAGGGGTCAGAGAGCGGAGAGGTTGAGAACGAGGTACTCGTATGCTTAGAGAGACTGGAAACAACGCACCTAATATCAAGGGGACGAGAGCGAGATCAAGGTCGAAATTGAGGTCAAGGGGGTACAGGGAACTAGGTGGCGGTGGTGCATGACATCGAGGGGGCAAAGGTGTTGGCAATTGAGGGAGCGGCTGTGAGATAGCTGGGAAGTGTACACTGCCAATGGCGGCTGCATGAGCTCGGGATGATGAACGCGCTTGTGGGCTTGAGGGCGGGATTGGCGTGGAAGGGTCTCAATGGTGTGGTGTGTGCGTGGCATCAAAGGTCAAGGATCAAGAGGGTTTTGAGTCTGGCTGTCGAGGAGAATGAGGACATGGCATCGAGTAGGGAGAGCGGAAGAGTGGGCGTGGCATCAAGCGGGTGTACCTTGTATCGACAGCGGGAACATGCAAGGTTGAGGGTCGATATTCAAAGGTTTGAGAGGGGTTGAGCCGGTGTGGTGTCGAGAGCGGAGAGCTGTTTGAGTGGGCAAGCAGGTGGGGCTTTGAGTAGGCAAGCAGGCGGGGCGTTGAACGGCTCAAGAGGATCGAGTGGAAAGAGTGGGGTTATTGATGAGCGGCTGTGGCGTCGAACAAGTCATGTGGGAAAACATGAGGGTGTTGAGGGAAGGGTAGATAGATAGGACAAGAGCGGGAGGGACACATGTACAGGGAGGGGCTGGCACGAAGAGAGACAGCGTACCTCATGGATAACCTCATCGTCCGTGCCTTCTCTCTTCCCAGCGTGTCTCTCCGCCACCGCCCTTCCTCTAAGTTGTCATTGTCATTGTCATTGTTGTTGTTGTTGTTGTTGTTGTCATTGTCGTTGACGCTCGGACGGTCGCGATGCTTGGCCCGTCATTAAGCAGCACGGGCGTGAGGGCGTTGGTTGAGCAGGACGCCTCAGTGACGGATATTATGGATGGCGTAGGGGAAAGAGATGGAAGTAAGCATGTGCGTAGGTGTGGACGAGGACAGAGGTCAGGGTCGGGAAGAGAAAGGTTAGTCCCTCGAGGATTTGTACATAGTAGAAGTAAAGAGAAAGAAAAGGAAAAAGTACACACCCTCAGCGATGCTTGCTTTGTCAGGGCCTCAGCGGAGGCCCATCGTCTGCTTGCATCAATGAAGGCCCGAAGGAAATGGGCGCCAAGAATGAAAAAAACAAAAGGTAACTCACAATAAAATGTTCAAAGTGCTCGTTTCCCTCATCCAGACCGGCGTAAGCAGGAAAAGGGCATGTTGACGATACCTGTCGGAAGGTCTAAGGCTCGCTGGCTAGCAGAGTTTGTCGATATTGGCACTCACAGGGTGTGGACAAGGGGTCGCAGAGACGGAAGGGGTACTTAGAGATGAGCATAGACCAAAGAGTGGGATCGAGAGCTGTTCATAACGATTGAGAGGTAAAGTGGTCACCGCACATCACCCTCAATATCCCCTGGGTTATATTTGGGGTATATAAGCAATATACCCAAAATATACCGCCAATATACCCAGAGCCACCCTCGGTATATTCACTGTTGATTCGAGGTTTTGGCTCAAATATACCAGGAGTATCCCTGGGAGCTGGATATATTCACAGTATATTTCGTGTATATTTGCATTTGATATCCATTAATTATCGCTTTTAAAAGCACTCCATAAATAGATTGTAAGTATATTTAAACAACAATAAAGCACAATTTAGCCATCAAAGGATACATGAACATCTAAAGACAAAAGGATCTACGAAACATACTCCAAAAGGTGAGAGGTATGAATCCTGGCCAGAAGTTGACAGCCTTGTGGCTGCAGATGCACGATTGAGGCAACAAAAAAAAGGCTGCACCACCCTTCCACTTCTCTGCATCATTGTCGGCCCATAGTGCAAAAAAATCTCTGGAAAAAGGACATCAATGAATACCTGCAGTAACCCAGCGAGGAACACCAGGTCGCGCACCAGGCAGCCCAATGAACCTACTGAGTCTGCCACATCAGCGATTCAACCCTCCACTCCAATGCCTACTGAAGATCGAGTACCACCATCGCCACGTCGTGATGACCCCAAGAAGTGTTGTATGGAGGTTGATCCACAAGTGCGAATGGCCACCATGCACACCCGTGGCGCTTCAGGGATAGGAAAACCAGTCCCACAATGCAAGGATATATTCAAGCAACCGCAGAAGAAAAAAGGTGAGTGTTCTATCCATAAAAACTGTTACGACTGCTCGTCGGTAACCCCAAGAGTAGGAGGTTCTTCCCTAGGTCACTCGTGGAGGATGTGTGGAACGGTGATCTCGACTGTACGTGTAGCACAGGAGCCAGAAGTGTATTGCGATATAGCAATGAAAGTAGACAGTATGAAGACTGCCTAAGAACGAAGGAGTACTGTAGGAAGACAGTACTGAACGAAGGTTCCTGTATGTGGAGATACAGGAGAACGAAGAGAATAGACTGAAGATCCTCAGCCTATTCTATGGGCCTTTTATACTACTTTGGGAAGTAGGGCGTGAGAATACCGAATATGTATCTGTAGGTATTCTCTAAGTCGTCTCTCTCAATAACGACTACTCTTGTGGTTCTCCATTGGTCTCCTTCCGGCCAGGAGAGACTAGGAGGTTCATGCCCTGCGTGTGAGTAATTTATAAGGCGGCGTTCCATGCCCGCTAATACAAGGCCCGTGATACTCGACCAATGATTGATGATCCATTGGGAGTAGATGGCCAAGGTTAATATCTGTACCTTGGTGTACGCCTCAACCTGTGAGGCCGCGTGATATTTGTGATGATTGTATCGGTATAGACCGCCGTGTAGGCCCGATAGAACGTGATCATAACAATACCCCCTTTCTACGTCCTATTCGCCTGGTAGGACCACGCCTTGCGTGTCATCGCCGCTCCATATACGATTTGCTTTCTTGATCCAACGATGGTCGCCGGATGCGACTTCCGGGACATGACTTCGTTTTCTGGGAGGAAGACCGACTTACGTCATTTGATCCTCTAGGAGTTTTCCATCTCCGTTGAGCTGTTTGTTTGTCGAGTCGCGAGGTTATCCAGGCCTCCGCTCTCTAGGATGTTGTTCCTTCACCCGTGGGATTGATTCTGCCGCGGGTAAACCTCATCGCGGTCTTACTTCCAGCCCGCTTCTGGAATAGTATCAAGAAAGACGTATGAATGCGAGTGGTGTGTGGATGTGTAGAAACTCTAGCATGTGGGTTCCGGTTCGTGTCATCAGGTTTTTCTTCTTCCTTCTCCGAGGGCCAAACCTCAGTGTTTCCAGGATAGTCGTCTATCCTCATGATTTGTTGTTCCTCTCGACGACAGTGGATGGCGCCCATGGACAAGTAGGTTGATCGCTTTACGAAGGCTTAGGCCTACTTCTCCAGGCTACCAGTCATGACGCCCCAAGCAGTATCGCTCCCATACGGTGAGCTCATCTCCGGTGAGGTTGCAGCCAAATCCCAAGCAGTATTGTCCCCATACGGTGGACTCATCTCCGGTGAGGCAGTTTACGGCGTCCAGAGTTTGTTTTTCACAAACGTGGGCCTATGGTGGGGAATACCACGTGTAGTGTTGGGTTCGAGGCAAGGATGTGAAGAGAATTAGACTTGAAAGGTGCAGCGAGGAACAAGGAGGAGTCTGACTCCTTTTCCAAGCCTGCCCGTTCGCTTGCACGAATTAGACATCAAGACCACAGCTGATATATTTGTCGGGTTGCGAGATATATCCACGACTGGCAGTTTAAACGTCATGCGGGACGGTCCGTAGTTTATCGTCGTTTCGGACGATTCGTAGTTTAACGTCTTTGCGGACGTCCTTCACCATCAACATGGAATACCTGTGGGGAAAGATGTTTCTGCACGCCGGAATTTCCATCGGTTGTGTGCATAGGGCCATAGACCAGACTTTACCCGCTCCAGATTCCACTGAGGCATGATGGACGGTTTATGCTATATCAAACCGGATAACTTGTAACGCCTCAAAGTTATGAGACCGCTCAGTTTAATGCCGTGAGGTAGGCGGACCTGCAGTTTAGCGCCGTGCATTAGGCGGGCTTGCAGTTTAACGCCGTGCGATAGGCGGACTATCGTCTGACTATGTCCCTCGAGTCACGATAGGCTTTTCCTCCGAGGATGAGGGTAGTTTAATGTCATTTCGGACATTGTCGACACATTCTCGTCAAGGATGATGTCGACCGATGATCCCTATGCTAAAAGGGACGAATAGTTTAACGTCATCTCGGACGGTTGGTGACCACGGTCTTGGTCAACAACCACAACTCCTATTCGGTAAGGAGCACGTAGTTTAATGTCATTGCGGACCGATTGACACCATGGCGGTCAATCCACAACTCCTATACGGTAAGGAGCAAATAGTTTTGTGTCATTGCGGACGATTCAGCACCAGAGTGATAAATCACAACTCCCATGCGATCGGGAGCAAGTAGTTTAGCGTCATTGCGGACGCATTGGTGTCCAGGGGATTGGACGTCAATGACAACCCCTAGGTCCAGGGGCACTAGTTTAACGTCGTCACGGACGCGCGGTATCTTGTCAAGATCGCCACGCACGATCCCTAGAACGAAGGGACGGTAGTTTTACATCGTCGCGGATGCCCGTAGTTTATCGTCATTGCGGACGTCGATGCCATTGGCCTCGAACAATCCCCATGTGGAAAGGGACAATAGTTTAACGTCATCGCGGACGTTGTTTCGCCACAAATATTGTGGAAAAACAATGCTTAGTTTAACGTCATCCCGGACGCGACCTAGTTTTACGTCGTCGCGGACGATAGGCGGAATAGACTTTGGGATGAGTGGCCCGCTCTTGTCGTTCTTCCGCTATGTGGGCCAGATGAGAGTCGCGTGATCTAGTCCCTTCCCACTAGATCTTCGACTCGAGGCACGTGTCCTAGTTGCCTCTTAACTAGGTCTTGGAGCGGAATTTCTTGTACTTCGACTCCAGGACTAGACTGAGCGCTCCATGAAGAGATGCTTGCTCTTCCATGTCCCCAGACCCCTCGCTTGGATTTGAACCAAGACGACCCGATATTCTTTTACCGAAAAGCGAGTGAATATCGGAAGCGCTTCGACCTTTTATAGGCAGGGTTCTGTGACGCGAGTCCTTCCGCGCTTCGCCAGAATGCAACCACGCTCCTTTGGTCAATGGTAGTTTAACGTCATCTCGGACGGTGGGTAGTTTTCCGTCATTTCGGACGAAGACTAGTTTAACGTCATTGCGGACCCTAGTAGTTTATAGTCATTGCGGACCAAGCCTTTGGTAGTTTTACATCGTTCCGGATGTGATTTTGTGGCCTTGCATCATTAGGAAGACTTGTGAGGTAGAGGCGGCCCGCTCTCTACATCATCTCATGCGCCAGCTGTAGGATCCCCTAATGCGGAAACGATCCTGTAAAACGGGAGATCCAAAGTGGGACATCCCAAAACACCAGTCAGACCTTGACTGTGAGGGTTCACGATACGAGTTATGCATCATAATTTCTTGACTCGGACTTGCAACCGGTTATGTATGGGCACTTCGCTGTACCAAGGCGAAGGGCCTGCTTGTCGACACCTACGAGTAGAGTATATGTCATGTAGAGGGTTCCCTAATGCGGAAAAAACCCTGTAAAACTGAGGATCCAAATGGGACGCTCGATGCATCTGTCAGATTACTCCTTGACAGCGAGGATGTGAAAGGATTCCGCCGTAGGTCGTACGTGGAATTATGCCCGCTGTTGTCCTTGATTCGTACCATCATTTGAACCTAGGACTAATGGTCAGGTACTTCCCCTGCCTTCTTATCTTTTCACAGTTTTAAGACATGCAGGTCCGATAGTTTAGACGTCATTCCGGACGCAGGGTAGTTTAACGTCTGTTTCGGACGAGGTCGTACAGTTTAACGTCTTGAGGGACGATCCTAGTTTTACGTCGTTGCGGACGAGTGTAGTTTTACATCGTTTCGGATGTAATTTTGTGTCAGGGGAAAGGAGTTCCTCAACTTCCTTACCCCCTTTCTTCTTCCTATGCCCTGTTATTAGTCCGTTTAATAATCGAAGGGTCCTTGATAATCCCCGCCCCCTTCGTCAGGTCGGTAGTAGGGGTCAGCGTCGTCGTAATTTCCTGGATCGTCTAGAGCATCCCATGCATCGAGCTCAGATCTAGTCCAAGAGCTATTTCTTCGAGCCTCCGAATCAGCGCGGCGAGTTCTGCGGCTACTTCGGTTATCCTCTCTTTCGTTCGTACGAAATCGAGCACTAGGAGGAGGCGATCTAGGCCGGTGTCGAATACTCCGGCCAGCAGTTGTTCCGCGTCCGAGGGTTGCCTGGTTTCCCCGACTCCGCCTTCCCTCATTTCTTCGATAGACGGGCGGTTCCTCCTCGTCGGTATTTCCTTGGGATAAGGGAAAACCTCGTGTCCGGTGAGAGGGGGGAGTCGCGGTATGGCTATGCGCTCCAGGAACCTCTCGTTGTCTCGGTGGAGGGCGCTCCACGACCGTACGCGGAACCCTTCTTGGATTTGATACAGGCGTGGGATGTTCTCCGGGACGTGGTACGTTCCAAGTGACAACTCGGAAAGGGTCGGTTCTGCTTGGTTGGACGTTTCCCAGTTCTCCTCCAAAGAGGAGAGCTGGAAGGAGCTCTCGGTTGACATATTGGGAGAACTCGTCAGGGTGGATGAGGAGGGCTCGGGGTCGCCCGTCATTATGGGCGTACCAGGAGGCTGTGTCCGGGTCGGTTTGGAGGGCAAGCGTCCTGATCTGGAGACTGGCACTAGCCAGTCGTCGAGGTACGTCGCTATGTTCATTCCCGGGTTGTCCTGCCGAGAAGTTAGCGAGTCTTTGGAGGGCCATGGCTGTGGCCATTTGTATTACCGCGGAGATGGTGTTCCGCTGGAGGAGCGCGTCCGCGTGTCGCTCCAGTTCTCCGGTGTGAGGATCTGTACGAGGGGTAGGTCCTCCCATGGAGCTGGGAATCGGTCCACTAGTTGGTACTGGCGGAGGTGCAGTTTCTGATAGAACTGGTATTGGTTCAGCTTCTCCATGGCCTGGGAGTTGAGCTGCCGTTCTTGCTTGAAATCCCGAGGGACCTGCAACTCCACTAGGACGCGTGCCTTCACTAGGAGGTGGAACTCCCACTGGTAATGGGCCAAGGCTCGACTGGTTTCGGTCATCAGAACTTTCATGCCGTGGTGCACCTCGTGAGGCCCTCTCCGGTGAGGGTCTTCGGGTTCTTTCCCTTTCCTTGAACTTGGCATAGTCTTCGGCGTCGTCGTCGGAGAAGTTGTTGGTATGAGGGGTGAGGAGGACCCCGGTAGATCCTGGTTGTTGAGGACTTGTTCCTCTATCAATTCGTCCAGCATCTGGTCGGTGAGGACTTGTTCCTCTTTCCACTCGTTCGACATCTGGATTGGCGACCATAAGGACGACATCGGGGGAGGAGTTTCTGGATGGAGACGAAGCATCGTGGTCGTCGTGGAGGAGCATTCGAATGGGGGAAAGTGTTCGAGAGGGAAAGAAGGTGAGAAGATGTTCTTGTTGGAGTCCTCTTGTCGCTCCTTTTATAATCTTTCGTCTCTCCTCTCAGGCTGTTCCCGGACGAGGTTTGTCAGGGTATTGGTCATGGAAATCTTTCATGGCTTCTTCCGCCGTTCCCTTTAGGAGAGTGTAGGGCTCCCAGGTGTTGTCTGATTCGGGATATCCCATCCATTTGACCAAGTATTTGGTTCCCCGTCCTTGCCGTTTTGAATCCACGATCATTTCCACTTCATAATGCTCTTCATCGTTCAATACTTCCGGTATTGGTCGCGCGAAGTTTTCTCCGTGGGCTTCGGTTTCTCTATATTTAGTGAGCACTGCGGCGTGGAATACCGGGTGAATCTTCCACTGCGGAGGAATTTGGAGTTTGTACGCCAGGGTTCCCACTTTTCCCAGTATCTTGAAAGGGCCATATCGCCTAGGGGCGAGTTTGAACTTAGGATGGGTTGTCCGAATGTGGGTTCCTTCTAGCCATACTTGGTCTCCTTCTTTCCACTGGGGAAGTTTCCTGTGAAGATCCCGGTCTTTGGCGTAGTTGCTGGCTATTTGTAAGCTAGCCGCGGCTTCTTCCTGAACTTCTATGATCGTCTTAATGCGTTCAGCTACCGCAGGTACCTTTGTCTCTAGTGCCGTGTCAGCTGAATAGGGAGGATTGAAACCGTATAGCACTTCGAAAGGGGATTTTCCGGTGGCCGAGTGCTTCTGTGTGTTATGTGAGAATTCGGCGAACGGCAGAAGGTCTACCCAATTGTCTTGATGGTAGTTGCAGAACGTTCTCAGGAATTGTTCGATCTCCTGGTTTACCCGTTCCGTTTCTCCATCTGTTTGGGGATGATACGCCGTGCTGAGAGCGGCGGTGATTCCTAGCCGTTTCCAGAGTTCTCGGGTGAATTTGGCCGCGAATTGAGGGCCCCGATCGGACACTATTTTGGTCGGCAGTCCATGTCGATTGAAAACGTTATTTTGGAAAAGCACGGTTGTTTCTTCTGCCGTGATCGTTTTCTTGCATGGGGTGATGACTATGCCTTTTGACAGACCTTGATCCACTACCACATTAATTGAGTCGAAACCTTTGCTTTCGGGTAGGTCCGTGACAAAATCCGTCGAGATGAATCGCCAGGGAACGTTGGTGGTTTCCAGAGGGTGGATAGGTGGGTGTGTCCTGTGTGTCAAATTCTTCGTAGATTGGCATATGGCGCATCCATCCACGTATTCATGGACGAATTTTGTCATGTTTTGCCACCAGTAGTGTCGTTGCACCATTTCCAATGTTTTTGCTCTACCCGGGTGTCCTACCGCGGGTGCATCATGATGTGTTTTGACGATGAGTCTTCGGATGACGTCATCTTTGGGGACGCATATGTGGCCGTTGCGTCTGGTGATTCCGTCCTCATATGTCCAATGTCCCAATAATCCTCTCATCCCTTGTGGTCCTACTCGTAAGAGTTTTGCAAGAGCTACTCTTGTTAAGGCGTCATGTTCCGATTTCGAGTGTCGGATGAGGGAGATGAGGTTTGAAGAGGCAATTTCCGTGGATTTTATATGCCGTGTCGGGGACGGTTCTACCAATGTTTCGTCGGATTTGTTGAAAAGTTTGGCCGGGAGTAAAATTTGAGATTTGTTGTCAGATTCTACCCCTTCACTTAGATCTGGACGCCTGGACAGAGCATCAGAGTGATTTGTCGATCCTGCTTTATAGCTGAGTGTAAAGTCGAATCTGCTCAAATAAAGGCTCCAACGGGCGTGTCGTCGTGATAGGTCTCGCGCCGTTTGGAAGTGTTCCAGGTTTTTATGATCTGTCCAAATCTCGAAGGGGTGTCGTGCGCCTTCGAGGTAATGATTCCAATGTTCCAACGCTTTGATTATAGCCAAGAGTTCCCGGTCGTGAACGTCGTAATTCCGCTCTGCTGGTGAAAACGATCCAGAGAGGAAAGCGACTGGGTGCCAGTCACCATCTTTTCCTTCTTGTAGAAGGGTAGCTCCATAGGCGATTAGTGATGCGTCCGTTACTAGTCGATATGGGTGCATGGGATCTGGATAGTTCAAGACAGGTTTACTGATAAAAGCTTTCTTTAATCGTTCGAAAGCTTCTTGGCATTTTGTAGTCCAGTTCCATTTCTCGTCCTTTTTGGTGAGGTCATGTAGGGGGCGCGCGATGAGTGAGAACTTGTCAATAAAGCGCCTGTAAAAATTCCCTAGACCCAGGAAGGAGCGAATGTCGCGGACTGTACGTGGGATTGGCCAATCTTTTATTGTGTCCACCTTTGAGTCCTCCATGGCGACATGATCTTTTGAAATTGTATATCCCAGGTATTGGAGCTTTTCCTTGTAAAACTCGCATTTTTCGGGTTTCAAATATAGATCGTTGTCGCGTAGGATTTGGAAAACCTGGTTTAGGATTTTGACGTGTTCTGCCATGGTTTTGGAGAAAACGAGGATGTCGTCCATATATACGGTTATCTTCCGGGCTGTGATGAGCTCTCTGAAGATCATGTTCATCATAGCTTGGAAGGTGGCTGGTGAGTTGGTCAGGCCGAAAAACATCACCGTGGGTTCGTAAGAACCTAACGGAGTGATGAAGCTCGCCTTCCACTCATCTCCTTCTTTGATGCGTATATTGTTGTATCCCCATCGCACGTCCAATTTGCTAAAAATGATGGCCCCTTTTATCACATCCAGTAGTTCCTGGATTAGTGGAAGGGGGCACACATTCGGGATGGTGTGCGAATTTAAGTGGCGATAGTCCTGTACCGGGCGTAGTTTTCCATCCTTTTTTCCTATAAAGAAAAATGGGGCTGCTGTTTGCGAGGTGGATCGACGGATGGTTCCTCTCTCCAGATGTTCCTTGATGAATTTTCCTAATTCGTCGTGTTTCTCTGGGCTCAGGGCGTAGATTTTGGGCACTTGAGGTTTGAAGGTTGGTTTCAAGTCGATGGCATGGTCCCAGTAAGTGTGTTCTGGGAGTCGCTGCGACTTTCGTTCGCTAAAGATGTCCAAAAATTCGTGATGCGCCTTGGGAACTCTTTCCTTTAGATTGGTGACGATAATTTCGTCTTCCAGGTCTTGGTCGAAACTGGCAAATCCTGACGGTTCGGGGGCCAGTTTCCGAATAACTGGGTCCCGGGTGGCCTGTTTTCCTGAGGGTTTGTCTGGGAGATCAGGTTCTCCCCCGTTTGGTGAAAGAGATGGCTTGTCTTGAGCCTTTCGTTTCTCTTCTGCGTATTTCCTTATGTCCTTTAGGAGCCATTTCCTTTTGAGGTATGCTCGTAGTCGGACGCCAAACGTTCCGCTGTGATCGCGGAGTCCTACATCTTCCGATAGTCTTCGGAGATGTTCGAGGCGCTGTTTTTCGCGCTCATTGATGCGTGGTTTGTGCCGTGGCTCCACGTCTGATAACTGCCTGCTGTATGGTGGTTCTTCCCTTGCCCTAGTGAACCCATATGGTTGCTGGCATTTCTGGGGGCACCGATCAAAGTGCACTTCACGTCGCCTCCATTCGATGGAGGGATCGTGGTATTTCAACCAATCTGTTCCCAGGATAAGGTCGTCTTTCCCTAGATTGGAGATAAACATCTGGACGCGCTCGGTATGTGTTCGTCCACTGATGTCCCGAATGGTGAGGTTCACATCCAAGGCGGATCGGATGAGACCTGCTTTGTTAATGGTGTCATCGACGTTCCGGACGCGAATGGGGTTGTTGAGTGTATAGGTGGGGAAACGATGTTTCTTGACCCAAGTTTCGTTTACTATAACCCCTTCACAGGCCGAGTCGATGGTTGCCTTTGCTCCAGCGTTTTGACTCCTGTTTGATACTTTCACGTTCAGGCGTATGGGGGTGATGATACGGTCGTTCATTGCTCCGATACGAATACAAGTGCGGGCATCAAACTCGGGTCGTCCTTGACCTCTCTCCTTCGCTGGCGAGGGAGAGGTCAGGAAAAACGCTCCGCGTGTCCCAGGATCACTTCTCTTGCTTCATCTTCCCCTAGTTCTCCGAGTACTGCTCCGATTCGAGCAGAATGACTGACGCTTCCGTCTCCCCGTCGTCCGTTAGGTAACACAGCGCGTTGCCCATGGTTCGTTTGGGGTCGTCCGGATGAGGTAGAGTGAGGACGTTCCATCGAAGGACCAGGTTGTGGTACCCGCTGGTCGTTGCGAGGGACATCCTCTGTCTCCATTCCTCGATATATTCCCGCTTGGTTTCCCATAGCGGGTGCGTCGTCTTCTCCCTCCAAATCAACCGCGCGGTTTCCTCTCCCTGTCGTACCCAGGCGTCTTTTCGAGTTTCCTCGAACTGGGCGAACGCCTCTGCGTGGTGACCAACAGTTAGCGCTAGAGTGCCCTGGTTTTCCGCAGTTGGAACAGGAGGTGGTTCGCTTGCCGTCAAATTTTCTCTTTTGACTTTCGGCGTTACGCTTTCTGGTAGCGTCAATGTCCATGTCAACCACCTGGTTGTTCATTCTGCGAGGGGCGTTTGTGGAATTGTAGCGGGGAGAGATTTGGTTATGAAAACGATTCAGATAATCGCTTCGAAAGGAGGTGGAGTTGGCGAGGATGGCTTTTTGAGCTGTTCTGGCTCGAAGTCGTCCATCTATTTCGCAGGCTGTATTGATCCAGTCCTGAATCGTATCCTTTGGCTGAACTTCCTTGTCGTATATTTTGTCCATGACGCGCGGGTCTAACCCGCGTTGGAAGTAAGGGACTTGCTCTTTATCGGAGATGTCGGCATCGGCGGCGATGAGAATGAATTGGTTGGAGTATTCATCAACCGTCATTCGTCCTTGGGAGAAGGCCATAAGTGCGCTTCGCGCCTTATCGGTCTTGCCCGTCTCCCTGAACTGTAATTTGAACTTGGCTAAAAAGTCCTTCCAGGTGCCTAGATCGGTAGGTGGATCCGCTCCTACTGATTTGAGGAGGAAGTTCTCCGCCCAAGCTCCTGCCGTGCCGTATCTCATGCATGAGAGCACAAGGGATATTTTGTCTTGATCGGTCTTGTACCAATCGGATTCTGCTGCGAAAAGAAGGAGGCATTGGAGCATGAATTTCTGGGATTCAATGCGGTCGCCTGTGTAATTGTCTGGGAGTTTGACTTTTCCTCTTCCGGGTTGTACTGTCACGGAAGGGGTGTTTGTAGAAGTCGAAGCTTGTCCCGACATTTCGGCGAGTGGTTCGTTTCGGGTGTTGATCGGTGTTTGGTCTGGTGAGTCGGAGTCTGATTCCGAGGTTGTTTCCTCTTGCTCCGAGTCTTCGGGGATTACCGGCGCCGGTTCCCTGTATTGTGGGGCTAGTTCCCACTGAGCTTCTGTTTCGTTCCAAATATCCTCTTCTTCTGTTCCGTCTTCAAGGGTGAAGTAATAACGCCCGTTTCGGTATGAGCAGTTATCGTAATTCGGAGGGGCAGTTCTGTTATTGTCTTCGTAGACCCAGAAGTCCCCTTCGCGCCGGATAGGGCGATTGTTGTGACGGAGTTGATTATTGATAAGTCTAGTGCCAGGTGGGTATTCCTGGCCTAGGTCTTGCTCCAGAGTGTATGCAGTAACGCTTTCTTGATGGGGTCTATTATCCCCACCGAGGAAGGTTATGAGAGAGAGTGTGGCAGCAAGCTAGTACGAGCAAGGTAGGGGCAGAAGAGTCTATTCTAGTGTTACGACTGCTCGTCGGTAACCCCAAGAGTAGGAGGTTCTTCCCTAGGTCACTCGTGGAGGATGTGTGGAACGGTGATCTCGACTGTACGTGTAGCACAGGAGCCAGAAGTGTATTGCGATATAGCAATGAAAGTAGACAGTATGAAGACTGCCTAAGAACGAAGGAGTACTGTAGGAAGACAGTACTGAACGAAGGTTCCTGTATGTGGAGATACAGGAGAACGAAGAGAGTAGACTGAAGATCCTCAGCCTATTCTATGGGCCTTTTATACTACTTTGGGAAGTAGGGCGTGAGAATACCGAATATGTATCTGTAGGTATTCTCTAAGTCGTCTCTCTCAATAACGACTACTCTTGTGGTTCTCCATTGGTCTCCTTCCGGCCAGGAGAGACTAGGAGGTTCATGCCCTGCGTGTGAGTAATTTATAAGGTGGCGTTCCATGCCCGCTAATACAAGGCCCGTGATACTCGACCAATGATTGATGATCCATTGGGAGTAGATGACCAAGGTTAATATCTGTACCTTGGTGTACGCCTCAACCTGTGAGGCCGCGTGATATTTGTGATGATCGTATCGGTATAGACCGCCGTGTAGGCCCGATAGAACGTGATCATAACAAAAACTTCATTTGGTGTACACACTGACATAGCTGTTGTTGTTGCTATTGCTGCTGCAGCTGTGATGACACTGGTTGTTGCTTTTGCTGCTGCTGCTGTTACGACAACACCAGTTGTTGCTGCTGCAGCTATGACGACGCCAGTTGCTGCTGCTGTTGCTGCTGCTGCAGCTGTGACGACACCACTTGTTGCTGCAAGAGCAGCACTTGGGCTTGCCCCAAAGATCCCAAGACTGATACTGAAGCCTCCGCGTGCACCAGCCTCATCAGTGATCAGTTCTGTACAGGCTCAGCCTACTCACCTGCTCACACTGGCAGCATCCAAAGACACGCCAAAAAATGCCACCCTGTTCTCCATGCTTGCAGGGTATACCAAGGAGCCAGCACTAGTGCCCTCATGGACGATAGCCCATGATGACCAGTCCCATGTAGCTCCGCTCATGCTGGCACTACCAAAGATCAAGACCATGCCACTGACTGTTGTCAGGGCCGATCCCGCTGCACACACCGCCCCGCCAGAGGGATCCATAGCCTCTAACAATATGTCAGCAAACCCCAGAATTGATGCATTGTTTGGAATGCACCTTCAAGCAGGCAGAGGGGCGCATTGTGGTTCTATAATGAGCATGCCTTAGGGGAAAAGCAGTCAACCTCATGCCACCCCTGCCCTTAGTATAAGCCAAGAGCCGACACCTCTGAGAGACATCAGTGATGCCGCAACCACATCACAGTACCCTTGAGAAGCACACGCACCTACAAGGGAATTCTCCTTGGCACCGATGGATCCAAGCATGATGAGACCAGCAGGTGAATACACCTTTATCTAATGAACAAAATGAGTTAATCAGCGTGCATTGGAACAGACAGGAGAGCATTGGTGATGAAGAATATACAGGATAGGCTTTCCAGCCTCGAATTTGAGTTCCCAAGAGTTCAAGAGATCATCAAGGAAGTTCTAACAATGCTCATAAGCTTCATTTCACATGATCTGAAGGTGTTATGTAGGGAGTTAAACAATGCCATTGCAAGGAACAACGAGGTAGAGGAGAGGTTAGATGAGATGGGGCAGGAGATGGCCAACATGAAGGCAGAGGTTAATGCTTTGAAGGCAGAGACAAGAGAGAGGTCAGCAGGGCGAGATGGCAGTGATACAGGGCAGAGGCGGAATAACATTCTGTCGGTGAGTCATATGATTTTTATTTCACAAATGCTTGGCACTTACAATGAACGGTGCCTGAATGATCAGATAACCATATGGAATATCATGTATGATTGGATGGAGATTCTGCATGATAGTGCAGTCCTTCTGGATCTGCTCCCTATTGATGAAGCAGGAGTACGTGAGTATTGGATGTTAGCAGAAGATGGGGCAGAGGACAATAGGATCCTACAGCCAGGCTGGACTGACTCATAGTGTGCCAATGAAGCAGGGTGGGCAAAAAATGTGGTGGCTGGGGTGCAAATGGATGGTGCACATTGGAATCCAAGTATGAATCAAACCAAATTAGCAGAACTCATGATGCCTATGATCCTAGCTGTAATTCACATCACCTTCTCAAGCTGGGTCAAGGCCTACAAGAAGTCAAAGAAGCCCATTGTCGATCAGTCCATCGTAAGGCAGAAGCAGCAGTGCAATGGCCATAAAACACAGGTTAGTCAAATTTTGATAGTTGCATAGGATTCTGCTTACCACATAATTTGTAGAAAGCAAATAGTCGCAAGATGTATTGCATGCTGGTCCCCGAGGCAGCCAGACCAGAATAGGCATTCATAGGGGAGACTATGTATCAGTCCACAGATGAATTGGAGGAGGAAACACTCACTGGTGCAGGAGGGAATGGTGGACTGGATCCGCAGACTAACAATGAAGGGCCCATCAGTCACAATGCACAGATAGGGGTTTCTAAACTTGGGAAGCAGAAGCCTGTGTCACATAAGCCTTACCTAATGCATGCTCCAATGGACCATGTGGCTCAGATACAATTTTACTCAATAGTGTATTATGAGATATCTCATGTGTCATCCCCTCGGCAGGTAAACAAGATCCTGGATAAAGTAGATGACATAAAAAATAACAACTCAAACCCACATGTCCAGGAGTATGGAGCACCGAGGGAGAAAGGTTTACCTGTCAGCAAGAAAATCACAAAGCCCAAAATTCCTCGTATGATGGTTGACCTCTAGTGGCTTGCGATGCATCCTGAAAACGACCTTCCTTTGCATATCCAAGACTTTGAGAGTGCTCTGTTGGAGGAACGGGAAGGGCACTTTGGAGAAGATGATGATTTGTATGGAAATGAGGTTCCAGACAAGATGGCAGAACCTTGGGATGAGGAAATGTGGAGGGCCCGCACGTACTTGGAGGGTAAAATGTAATATACTCACAGCCATGTTGTCTTGATCACTCATTGTTAGAATCATATCCGAGGGCATCCGGTTCTTGAGTTAACTAAAAAAGGTTGTGCATGAAGGACTTGAAAAAGAAAAGAAATAAAACTTACATGATCTAGTGATATGGTGACCCACACGTGGCCATGATCGCGAAGGGGGATTTCTGCAAGGGCAAACACCCTGCACAAGTGGTGTAATTCAATGACCTCAGGATCTAAGAATTTATTGAAATTCCAAGTCAAGTTCCCAAGGTCAGTTTGCCTAGGAGACAGTGATAATAGAAGTGCAATCATTAACTGATGATCAATGATGACCTACGTGTTATCCCATGGCATCAAGGGGATGCCAGCACTCATAAGCATTTGACAATTGCGAAGGCAGTTAACAATGCTGCTAAGCGCGGATCACGGCACTCGTGTTTCACTGATAGGATATGCTGGATTTGCACAGCTATCCTGCCATCCATGTATGCAAACGAGATACCCTTCCCTCTGTATGAAGTGCAAGCCCCAAACTGTATGCCATTCACGTGGGCATGGGAGAAGGATTGCACCGCAGTCGCAACAAATGGCTTGCCGGCTTGCTAATCAGTTGTTTTTGAGACAAGTTTTACCTGTGAATTCCAGAGTATCTGCAGATAATTGAAAATGAGACCATATAACGATGTGCCATTAATTTGGATCATATTGAGGTTAATGCGTTTACCTCGAGGCGGTAGTTCAACTTCATCAGATCCTTCAAATGAAAAATGAAAAATAGATGAATATAAGGAGTGGTGCACTTTGTTTGATTCGGCTTGATCACATTGATGCACCTGCAAAAATATGTTATGCTGCGGGGAAGGACTCACCATTGGATCCCTGCCAGCCTGTGTGACTTGCGATCATATTAAGGAGAGTTCATCGCGTCCGATGGGACTTCTTATCACCCTTCAAATAATTCTTGAGTTTCCGGATGGCAACCAAGTCCTCTTTGTTTTGCTCATCAAGCTCTTCGATCATGCGTACCTTGAGATAATGACAACAGATTAGTGAGACCTCTCCATGTAAAAATTACTCACCAGGTCATGGATCAATATGTTCTTGATCCAACTCTGCATCATGGTACCTTCAAGTTCACCTCCTGTATGTCCATTTGTGTTAACCTTGACAAGGTGTCCATTGTTTGGTTCTGGCCCAAATAGCCAGAACCCATGAACCGGCCCTAGGCGATAAATGAAAGAATCTCCGTGAGTGAGCAAATGGAAATAGGGAGTGAGATGGCAATGCATTAGTGACCATGTGCGACACGCGCGTGCATAATAGTCCTGCACACGCCGTGCTTTGTTGGGTGTTATTGACTGGGCTGTCCAGATGCGGATGGCGGAGCATGCATCAAGAACAGCCTTGAAATGACACTGGTAATTCCGATCCATAGAGATGTCATCCTCCTCAAAGTGTGCCGCAACTATAGTCCTACCCAACTGCCGCGCAACATGCATATGATAAGCCTTGTGATGTTCTCGCAGCAGCTTCTCAGTCTTTGCGAAGGCAGCACCGGCTTTAGATTTGGGAGCAGGTCTAGGCAAATCACAATCCGGGATCTTGCCATTCTGCTGCCATGCATAATAAAGTGCGACAGGCAGAACTGTTGCGAAGTTCCACCATTGGTCGGCCTTTAATGTCCCTGATATCTGCAAATCTTGCATCATTAGCAAATAAAGCTCAGATTCACAAAATAACTAAACCTTAGCGGGCACTCTGCCAATTGTAGAGGGCCACCAGATGCTCCCTAAGAAGGTCTCGAGTTTCTCATAAGGATTGTTCATCCGGCTCCAACGTGTCAGCATCCTGCCAACAACCAAGATCTGTTGGACTATGTGTTTCACTTCCCCTATGCAAGAATAATCAATGAGCATAATACAGTTATAATATGTTTACCTAGAAACACAGCGTGCATGAAATCTATGGGCGAATCTCATGCGGGCATCCATCCGGGCAGAGATGTTAATGTTGACCAGCTCACCCCACACTCGATCTCGATTCTCTCGCGCTCTTCAGTGCTCGCGTCCCTCCACCGATATGCATACTTGCGGAACCGTCGCTTGTCTCGCATCGAGAATGCTAGGGTTGAGGAAATCAGAGCAAATGAGATATTGTAAAAAGAAGAAACAACTCATTTTCATGGTTGAGGCAGTCCTCGCACACGAGCGACGAGAACGTCTGATAGCAAGACGTGCACATGAAGTCCTCCGAAGTCACACCCTGGAGACCCGTAATCTTTCGGCTCGCAGGGATGTCCGAAGTGTTGATATACAGCATGCTGTTCACTGGGAACTGCTGATTATCTGGTTCCCCATGGATGCGCATGGTAACACCTACAAGATGAAATTCTGGTCAGTCCATTGCTCGCTTTCCCCTTCCCCATTGCTTGCAAACTCACCCTCGTATAGTGCCCACAGCTCTTCGACTAGTGGTTCTGTGATGTGATTCAGCTGCTCCAAGGTTGGTTCTTGTGGGCCAGGTATTACACAGTATAGTATAGTTTCCTGTGGTAAGAAGTGTTTGGATCTCGGGTTGTTGAGAATCGTAACATAAATCGCGCCTGTAGAGTACGCGCGCGATCGTTTCGTCGGAGAAAACCTGGAAGAGATCAGATTAATGAACATGCGTAGAAGGTGGGGCACGCACCAGTCTATATTGATGGAGAAAAGCAGACCGCATGGCAACGAGACAAATCGCTGCTGTTTCTCCTCTACCAACACATCTTCTACTCCCCACAAAGACACAGCGCTGCTCACCTTCCGACGTTCCCAACCCCACGACACTGCACGCCAGCCCCAGCCATTAGTAATGTCGCCCATTACCCAGTTTACATTATTGAAGGCATCCAGAGGGTCGCGAGGTTCGTTGAGGGGCGGAACCTCTCCGACGTCGTCAAGCCCCGGTAACCTCCAGTGCTGAAACTCCTCGTACTTTCCTGGTCGAAGCAGAAATCACTGGATCATGGGGGTGATTGGCGCTATCGGAAGGACTCTGAGTGGTGTGCGTTTGAGATGCCCCCCGGTGAGTTCTTTCAAGCTGTAGAGGAAACCGGGACACTCAGGCATGGTACAGGATTCGTCGTCGAGGTCGTTGAGGCTCGAGGGGTGGTGCCGGGCCCAGCAGACAGTACAAAGAAAATAATATACAATGTATCGATTGGGGTCGATGCGCAAGCGTCGCTCAACTGTCAGAAGGGTGCGCGCCATTGTATCAAGACCGCGCAGCTGCAGCTGACCCTTTCTTTGCAATGCGGTGAAAGACTCGTGCATGGAGTCCAGGTAGGCCTTGATTCCCTCTTGTGTGTATCCGTGGCACGCAGAGAGGAGATACGCCGTGATGTAGGCATTCCGGATGACCGGATCTTCGTCAAAAGCAGGGGGAATTGAAGCGTCCGGGGCTAGGTCGTCTGAGCCAGAGTCCAAGATCCTTTCGAAGAGCGCGTCACTCCCCTGAAACAGTGGGTCTTGGTTCAGCTGTGGCAAGTCCTCCATGGTGTCTTCGTCGTCAGTATTAGGAGGGGTGGGACCTAGGGTATCAAATATGCCATCCGGGTTGAAGTCTAGCTCTTCAGTCAAGATATCACCCAGCAGAGAGCTTGCGCGCGAGAGAGATTCCAGACGACTGTCGTCTAAGCGTAGTCCAGAGTGGTCGTCACTAAGTGCTGAGGACAAGAGGGGATCGCTCATAGCCGTTGCTTGTAGGGGAGGCACAGCGCTGACATCCGAAGCGTCATCGGACGCATATATGCTGTCCACATCCGCCATTTGATGGGCTGAACCTGTTTATATGTTAGAATGAAATTATAGCGTCCACTGGGACATATTTTTCGCGAAAAAAAAGACTCACGCAGGCTTGATGATCTCTGGACTCTAGAGCGGAGAATTCTGGCCATGTCCCTCAACAGCGTCCTCCTCTCCTGGGTCGGCTGTATCCTCTCGTCTGCGTTTCACAGGTATCCTTCTTGATGCCTCGGCCAACAGGGCCTGGATTCGTAGGCCGTTTCGTTGATGTTCGAGGTGCCGATTGATAGTGCGACGTTGCTGGCGGAGAGGTGGGGTATTCTGGTGGCATTTGTCACATGGGCAGAGCTCATAAAGAGCAACCACTGCACATTGCCCTTAATATCCCCTGGGTTATATTTGGGGTATATAAGCAATATACCCGAAATATACCGCCAATATACCCAGAGCCACCCTCGGTATATTCACTGTTGATTCGAGGTTTTGGCTCAAATATACCAGGAGTATCCCTGGGAGCTGGATATATTCACAGTATATTTCGTGTATATTCGCATTTGATATCCATTAATTATCGCTTTTAAAAGCACTCCATAAATAGATAATAAGTATATTTAAACAACAATAAAGCACAATTAAGCCATCAAAGGATACATGAACATCTAAAGACAAAAGGATCTACGAAACATACTCCAAAAGGTGAGAGGTGCGAATCCTGGCCAGAAGTTGACAGCCTTGTGGCTGCGGATGCACGATTGAGGCAACAAAAAAAAGGCTGCACCGCCCTTCCACTTCTCCGCATCATCGTCGGTCCATAGCGCGAAAAAATCCCTGGAAAAAGGACATCAATGAGTACTCGCAGTAACCCAGTAAGGAACACCAGGTCGCGCACCAGGCAGCCCGATGAACCTACCGAGTCTTCCACATCAGCGATTCAACCCTCCACTCCAATGCCTACTGAAGATCGAGTACCGCCATCGCCACGTCGTGACGACCCCAAGAAGCGTCGTATGGAGGTTGATCCACAAGTGCGAATGGCCACCGCGCACACCCGCGGCGCTTCAGGGACAGGAAAACCAGTCCCACGACGCAAGGATATATTCAAGCAACCGCAGAAGAAAAAAGGTGAGTGTTCTATCCATAAAAACCTCATTTGGTGTACGCACTGACATAGCTGTTGTTGTTGCTACTGCTGCAGCAGCTGTGACGACGCCGGTTGTTGCTTCTGCTGCTGCTGCTGCTGTTGCGACGACACCAGTTGTTGCTGCTGCAGCTGTGACGACGCCGGTTGCTGCTGCTGTTGCTGCTGCTGCAGCTGTGACGACGCCAGTTGTTGCTGCAAGAGCAGCACTCGTGCTTGCCCCGAAGATCCCAAGACTGATACTGAAGCCTCCGCGTGCACCAGCCTCATCAGTGATCAGTTCTGTACAGGCTCAGCCCACTCACCTGCTCACGCCAGCGGCATCCAAGGACACGCCAAAAAACGCCACCCTGTTCTCCGTGCTTGCGGAGTATACCAAGGAGCCAGCACTGGTGCCCTCATGGACGATAGCCCATGATGACCAGTCCCATGTAGCTCCGCTCATGCTGGCACCGCCAAAGATCAAGACCACGCCACCGACTGTTGTCAGGGCCGATCCCGCTGCACACGCCGCCCCGCCGGAGGGATCCGTAACCTCCAACGATATGTCAGCAAACCCCAGAATTGATGCATTGTTTGGAATGCACCTTCAAGCAGGCAGAGGGGCGCATTGTGGTTCTACAACGAGCATGCCTCGGGGGAGAAGCAGTCAACCTCATGCCACCCCTGCCCTTGGTATGAGCCGAGGGCCGACGCCTCTGAGAGACATCAGTGATGCCGCGGCCACATCACAGTACCCTCGAGAAGCGCACGCACCTACAAGGGAATCCTCCTTGGCACCGATGGATCCAAGCATGATGGGACCAGCAGGTGAATACACCTCTATCTAATGAACAAAATGAGTTAATCAGCGTGCATTGGAACAGACAGGAGAGCATCGGTGATGAAGAATATACAGGATAGGCTTTCCAACCTCGAATTCGAGTTCCCGAGAGTTCGAGAGATCGTCAAGGAAGTTCCAACAATGCTCATAAGCTCCATGTCACACGATCTGAAGGTGTTGCGTGGGGAGTTGAACACTGCCATTGCAAGGAACAACGAGGTAGAGGGGAGGTTAGATGAGATGGGGCGGGAGATGGCCAACATGAAGGCAGAGGTTAATGCTTTGAAGGCGGAGACAAGAGAGAGGTCAGCGGGGCGAGATGGCAGCGACACAGGGCAGAGGCGGAATAACATTCTGTCGGTGAGTCATATGATTTTTATTTCACAAATGCTTGGCACTTACAATGAACGGTGCCCGAACGATCAGATGACCATACGGAATATCATGTATGATTGGATGGAGATTCCGCATGATAGTGCAGTCCTTCCGGATCCGCTCCCTATTGATGAAGCAGGAGTACGTGAGTATTGGATGTTAGCAGAAGATGGGGCAGAGGACAATAGGATCCTACGGCCAGGCTGGACTGACTCATGGTGCGCCAATGAGGCAGGGTGGGCAAAAAATGTGGTGGCTGGGGTGCAAATGGATGGTGCACGCTGGAATCCAAGTGCGAATCAAACCGAATTAGCAGAACTCGTGACGCCTACGATCCTAGCTGCAATTCACGTCACCTTCTCGAGCTGGGTCAAGGCCTACAAGAAGTCAAAGAAGCCCATTGTCGATCAGTCCATCGTAAGGCAGAAGCAGCGACGCAACGGCCGTAAAACACAGGTTAGTCAAATTTTGACGGTTGCATAGGATTCTGCTTACCACATAATTTGTAGAAAGCAAACAGTCGCAAGATGTATCGCGTGCTGGTCCCCGAGGCAGCCGGACCAGAATGGGCATTCATAGGGGAGACTATGTATCAGTCCACGGATGAATCGGAGGAGGAAACACTCACCGGTGCAGGAGGGAATGGTGGACTGGATCCACAGACTGACGATGAAGGGCCCATCAGTCGCAATGCACAGATGGGGGTTTCTAAACTTGGGAAGCGGAAGCCTGTGTCACATAAGCCTTACCTGACGCATGCTCCAACGTACCGCGCGGCTCAGGTACGATTTTACTCACCAGTGTATTATGATATCTCATGTGTCATCCCCTCGGCAGGTAAACGAGATCCTGGATAAAGTAGATGACATGAGAAATGACAACTCAAACCCACATGTCCGGGAGTATGGAGCGCCGAGGGAGAAAGGCTTACCTGTCAGCAAGAAAATCACAAAGCCCAAAATTCCTCGTATGATGGTTGACCTCCAGTGGCTTGCGATGCATCCTGAGAACGACACTCCTTTGCATATCCAAGACTTTGAGAGTGCTCTGTTGGAGGAACGGGAAGGGCACTTTGGAGAAGATGATGATTTGTATGGAAATGAGGTTCCAGACAAGATGGCAGAACCTTGGGATGAGGAAATGTAGAGGGCCAGCACGTACTTGGAGGGTGAAATGTAATATACTCACAGCCATGCTGTCTTGATCACTCGTTGTCAGAATCATATCCGAGGGCATCCGGTTCTTGAGTTAACTAAAAAAGGTTGTGCATGAAAGACTTGAGAAAGAAAAGAAATAAAACTTACATGGTCTAGTGATATGGTGACCCACACGTGGCCATGATCGCGAAGGGGGATTTCTGCAAGGGCAAACACCCCGCACAGGCGGTGTAATTCAATGACCTCGGGATCTAAGAATTTGTTAAAATTCCAAGTCAAGATCCCAAGGTCAGTTTGCCTAGGAGACGGTGATAATAGAAGTGCAATCATTAACTGATGATCAAGGATGACCTACCTGTTATCCCATGGCATCAAGGGGATGCCAGCACTCATGAAGCGTTTGACGATTGCGAAGGCAGTTGACAATCCTGCTAAGCGTGGATCACGGCGCTCGTGCTTCACTGATAGGATATACTGGATTTGCACAGCTATCCTGCCGTCCATGTATGCAAACGAGGTACCCTTCCCTCTGTATGAAGTGCAAGCCCCAAACTGTGTGCCATTCACGTGGGCATGGGAAAAGGATTGCACCGCAGTCACAACAAATGGCTCGCCGGCTTGCCAATCAGTCGTTTTTGAGACAAGTTTTACCTGTGAATTCCAGAGTGTCTGCAGATAATTGAAAACGAGACCGTATAACGATGTGCCGTTGATTTGGATCATATTGAGGTTGATGCGTTTACCTCGAGGCGGTAGTTCAACTTCATCAGATCCTTCAAATGAAAAACGAAAAATAGATGAATATGAGGAATGGTGCACTTTGTTTGATTCGGCTTGATCACGTTGATGCACCCGCAAAAATATGTTATGCTGCGGGGAAGGACTCACCATTGGATCCCCGCCGGCCTGCGCGACTCGCGATCATATTAAGGAGAGTTCCTCGCGTCCGATGGGACTTCTTATCACCCTTCAAATAATTCTTGAGTTTCCGGATGGCAACCAAGTCCTCTTCATTTTGCTCGTCAAGCTCTTCGATCGTACGTACCTTGAGATGATGACAACAGATTAGTGAGACCTCTCCATGTGAAAATTACTCACCAGGTCATGGATCAATATGTTCTTGATCCAACTGCGCATCATGGTACCTTCGAGTTCACCTCCTGTATGTCCATTTGTGTTAACCTTGACAAGGCGTCCATTGTTTGATTCTGGCCCAAATAGCCAGAACCCATAAACCGGCCCTAGGCGATAAATGAAAGAATCTCCGTGAGTGAGCAAATGGAAATAGGGAGTGAGATGGCAATGCATCAGTGACCATGCGCGACATGCGCGTGCGTGATAGTCCTGCGCACGCCGTGCTTCGTTGGGTGTTATTGACTGGGCCGTCCAGATGCGGATGGCGGAGCATGCATCGAGAACAGCCTTGAAATGACGCTGGTAATTACGATCCATAGAGATGTCATCCTCCTCAAAGTGTGCCGCGACTACAGTCCTACCCGACTGCCGCGCAACGTGCATACGATAAGCCTTGCGACGTTCTCGCAGCAGCTTCTCAGTCTTTGCGAAGGCAGCACCGGCTTTAGATTTGGGAGCAGGTCTAGGCGAATCACAATCCGGGATCTTGCCATTCTGCTGCCATGCATAATAAAGTGCGACAGGCAGAACTGTTGCGAAGTTCCGCCATTGGTCGGCCTTCAATGTCCCTGATATCTGCAAATCTTGCATCGTTATCAAATAAATCTCAGATTCACAAAATGACTAAACCTTAGCGGGCACTCTGCCAATTGTAGAGGGCCACCAGATGCTCCCCAAGAAGGTCTCGAGTTTCTCATAAGGATTGTTCATCCGGCTCCGACGTGTCAGCATCCCGCCAACAACCAAGATCTGTTGGACTATGTGTTTCACTTCCCCTATGCAAGAATAATCAATGAGCATAATACGGTTATAATATGTTTACCTAGAAACACAGCGTGCATGAAATCTATGGGCGAATCTCGTGCGGGCATCCATCCGGGCAGAGATGTCAATGCCGACCAGCTCACCCCACGCTCGATCTCGATTCTCTCGCGCTCTTCAGTGCTCGCGTCCCTCCACCGATATGCATACTTGCGGAACCGTCGCTCGTCTCGCATCGAGAATGCTAGGGTTGAGGAAATCAGAGTAAATGAGATATTGTAAAAAGAAGAAGAAACAACTCACTTTCATGGTTGAAGCAGTCCTCGCACACGAGCGACGAGAACGTCTGATAGCAAGACGTGCACATGAAGTCCTCCGAAGTCACACCCCGGAGACCCGTAATCTTTTGGCTCGCAGGGATGTCCGAAGTGTTGATATACAGCATGCCGTTCACTGGGAACTGCTGATTATCTGGTTCCCCATGGATGCGCATGGTAACACCTACGAGATGAAATTCTGGTCAGTCCATTGCCCGCTTTTCCCTTCCCCATTGCTTGCAAACTCACCCTCGTATAGTGCCCGCAGCTCTTCGACTAGTGGTTCTGTGATGTGATTCAGCTGCTCCAAGGTTGGTTCTTGTGGGCCAGGTATTACACAGTATAGTATAGTTTCCTGTGGTAAGAAGCGTTTGGATCTCGGGTTGTTGAGAATCGTGACGTAAATCGCGCCTGTAGAGTACGCGCGCGATCGTTTCGTCGGAGAAAACCTGGAAGAGATCAGATTAACGAACATGCGTAGAAGGTGGGGCACGCACCAGTCTATATTGATGGAGAAAAGCAGACCGCATGGCAACGAGACAAACCGCTGCTGTTTCTCCTCTACCAACACATCTTCTACTCCCCACAAAGACACAGCGCTGCTCACCTTCCGACGTTCCAGACCCCACGACACTGCACGCCAGCCCCAGCCATCAGTAATGTCGCCCATTACCCAGTTTACATTATTGAAGGCATCCAGAGGGTCGCGAGGTTCGTTGAGGGGCGGAACCTCTCCGACGTCGTCAAGCCCCGGCAACCTCCAGTGCTGAAACTCCTCGTACTTTCCTGGTCGAAGCAGAAATCGCTGGATCATTGGGGTGATTGGCGCTATCGGAAGGACTCTGAGTGGTGTGCGTTTGAGATGCCCCCCGGTGAGTTCTTTCAAGCTGTAGAGGAAACCGGGACACTCAGGCATGGTACAGGATTCGTCGTCAAGGTCGTTGAGGCTCGAGGGGTGGTGCCGGGCCCAGCAGACAGTACAAAGAAAATAATATACAATGTACCGATTGGGGTCGATGCGCAAGCGTCGCTCAACTGTCAGAAGGGTGCGCGCCATTGTATCGAGACCGCGCAGCTGCAGCTGACCCTTTCTTTGCAATGCGGTGAAAGACTCGTGCATGGAGTCCAGGTAGGCCTTGATTCCCTCTTGTGTGTATCCGTGGCACGCAGAGAGGAGATACGCCGTGATGTAGGCATTCCGGATGACCGGATCTTCGTCAAAAGCGGGGGGAATTGAAGTGTCCGGGGCTAGGTCGTCTGAGCCAGAGTCCGAGGTCCTTTCGAAGAGCGCGTCACTCCCCTGAAACAGTGGGTCTTGGTTCAGCTGTGGCAAGTCCTCCATGGTGTCTTCGTCGTCAGTATCTGGAGGGGTGGGACCTGGGGTATCGAATATGCCATCCGGGTTGAAGTCTAGCTCTTCAGTCAAGATATCACCCAGCGGAGAGCTTGCGCGCGCGAGAGATTCCAGACGACTGTCGTCTAAGCGTAGTCCGGAGTGGTCGTCACTAAATGTTGAGGACGAGAGGGGATCGCTCATAGCCGTTGCTTGTAGGGGAGGCGCAGCGCTGACATCCGAAGCGTCATCGGACGCATATATGCTGTCCACATCCGCCATTTGATGGGCTGAACCTGTTTATATGTTAGAATGAAATTATAGCGTCCACTGGGACATATTTTTCGCGAAAAAAAAGACTCACGCAGGATTGATGATCTCTGGACTCTGAGCGGAGAATTCTGGCCATGTCCCTCAACAGCGTCCTCCTCTCCTGGGTCGGCTGTATCCTCTCGTCTGCGTTTCACAGGTATCCTTCTTGATGCCTCGGCCAACAGGGCCTGGATTCGTAGGCCATTTCGTTGATGTTCGAGGTGCCGATTGATAGTGCGACGTTGCTGGCGGAGAGGTGGGGTATTCTTGTGGCATTTGTCACATGGGCAGAGCTCATAAAGAGCAACTGCGTGTTTTCGACCCGAGGACAGAATTTTGGAAAAGAAAGAATGTCTATTGAAGAGTATAGTAGTACACCACGAGGAAGGGGATGACGGAGTGAGTACGACTTAGAAGAAATTTCGACGTGTCCGACGACGCGCACCCATCACATGGTCATGAAAGCCGATGAGTCATCCGTCAATCTGGATCGACTGAGAGATATTGGGGGGATATTCCCTCAGTAGTATATTCCGGGTATATTCATGGTATATTCGTTATATCCCTTGAATTCTCCCTTGGGATATTTGAGGGTAATGTGCAGTGAACTGCGTGTTTTCGACCCGAGGACAGAATTTTGAAAAAGAAAAAATGTCTATTGAAGAGTATAGTAGTACACCATGAGGAAGGGGATGACGGAGTGATTACGACTTGGAAGAAATTTCGACGTGTCCGACGACGCGCACCCATCACGTCTGAGTTCAAAGTATAGTTCTAAATACAATGATAAGAATATCAAAGGCTGTAGGTACAGAGGAGCACAAAAGAAAGCAGCTTCAAGGTATATGCACGCAAAGCACATGGAACAAGTCGCGCGGACTACATGTATATCTGTACTCTCGAGACTACTGGAACAGTACCAGTGCGTGTTCTGCTGCCTAAGAACACTCGTCTCAAGCGCGCTTGATACCCTCTAGCATACTGTGCTCGACAACGTCCTGCTGAGAAGGCTGTTCGTGATGTCGAATGTTAGCATCAGGAACACTAGAGGGGAGGGGAGGAAGAGGAGGAAGGAAGGAAACGGGGCTGGCGAAGGCGGCGGCCGTGTGCTGTCTGCAGCAGCCAGGCCCCCACAGAGCCCAAATTCACCTTCGGCGAATTTGGGCTGTGGGGAGCCTGACTGCTGCAAATGAAATGATTATACAAAACGCTATCCGCGAGCTTCATGGCTAGTACATAATATTTGCGGAACTGTATACACATGCAGATAGCTTACATTTCCCAGTTCATGATAGGGGTAGCGAGCGGTATTCCCGGCAATGGGTCCCTCGGTCTGTCAGGTACCGCGAAGAAGAAATCGTCCTTCCTGGGACGACGCAGCATGCACGGACTGCCCTCTGGTACACTAAACCTCTCCTCCCCATCTTTGATATCCTCGCGTGGGACGTTCGTAGCCGCTTCCCAAGACACGAGTGGACCGGGAATACTTAGCATGCGACCGACATGGGGAAGAGCATGAATCTCGTATCCTATGGGGGAATTGACAGCTTTCTTTGTTCTGGCGTCGATGAAGTCAAGAAGGAACAGGCCGTCATCTTGCAAACCTCTGTCCCAAAGGCGCAATGCGAGGCGATCATCTGGAATTTTGAAGCTATAACTATGTTCGCCCGGAACTGGTTTTGCCTAATGACCCAACGACATCCAAGTCAGTTCGTCAAGAAAAGATTGTGTGGCAGATTCAACATACACCGATTACAGGAATCTTCCCTCCTGTTAGATCCAACATGGCATCTATCAGCCTATCGTGTTCCGCGCGCTGCACGGCAAGCTCGGACGGTGGGTATCCTACGCTCGTATACAACTCGTCAAGTTGCTCGTCGGTGACAAAAAAAGTGCGCAGGAGTGAGAGGCATGCGCATCACGGCCTCCTCCCAGCGGTTCCTAGGAGTGCGATGCGGTGCGAGCACTTGATCAGAATATGGCGGCGAAGAGGGCGGTGGCGTGTGTAACTAGATTTTATAACAACCAAGTTATATCTAGTATGCGTAATTCACGTTGTCTAAAGTACTCACATAGTTTGTGCTTCGGTGAGCCATGATGGTTGAATATGATGGTAAACAGCAAGTGGGCAGTGGAGGGTACGAGTGTGCGGTACGTGGCTGATAGGATCCCAAGAGTGTAAATCTCTTTTCTAGTTGACCAGCTATTGATCACGTGCCAAGTTCACCCCGGTCTTCTTTTTTTTGGGGGTCAAGTATTTATATTCCGCGCAGCGCAAGCCAGTGGCGGTGTGTAAGTAAGGGGCATAAGGCCGATGGGTTTAGTAATCTAGGCCATGGATGGCTCATTTAAGGCCCGGGTGAATCCCCTCAGTGAGAGGATTAATGCATGTCTGCCAGCGAGCGGGTAGCGAGGTGAGCGCACAGTCTCAAGCGTTTAACAGCATAGCCATTAAGTCCTCCGCATTGAGCAGGGCGTCTGGGAACGTGAAAGCGGACAGATTGTCCTTAAGGAATTTGACTATTAGCGGGACGATCACCCCAGTCTTCAGTTCAGCTTCAGCGCGCTTTCAGCACGCACCTGCTCGCACCTGCTCTTTTGTTCGCTGCTCTTTTGTCCGCTGCTCTTTTGTTTACTGTCCATTGTTTCCATCTCTTTTGTTCGCTGCTCTTTTATCCCGAACAATCATACAAGAGCTATCATGCTGCTCTTTCCTTCACCCCGGTAAACTTTTACTCTCGCTATGGCTGGTATCGCGTCCATATATCGCGGGTGGCTTGGCTCCGATGGCGCTCGCTTCCCTGGTCAAGATATCACAGACCTCCACTTGACTAACTATGGACCTGCTGGACCAGTCATAAACCTCAGACAGCACAACTTGTGTCTCGCGGCAGGCGTTGCTTTTGCTTACCCTGAGAGGGCTGCCGCTGCAGGTGCTCCATGGGTTTATGACTTTGCGCTTGTTCCACGGATGAGGTTTGTGGATCATGGCTTGTCCCCTCCTTTTGTTCCTGTATGTCTCTTTTCTTTCAAGCTTATTACAGCCACTCACATTGAGTCAGGTCCTTGGGCCTAGAGTGCCAGTCCCTGTTTCATTTGCCATCGCAAATGGAGGTGTACACGTCCTTGGCCACAGGATAAGGTGGTTCCATCATGTCCGAGAGACTTATGATCTCGGCCTAATCCATTACTACAAACACTCCAAGCACCGTGGGCATGGCCCAGATCAGACACCCACGATGATTGTTGGTGCAGGGGCGAAGCATAAAGTATGTTCTGCCATTGTATACGGTGCACAGGTGCAGCAGTATTGGCGTTCGCAGTAACTTGTGGTACGATAGTATTATGGTTGGGGCACTTGAATCTCTTGTATAACTATGGATGGGTGGATAGAGGACTTGATAGATAGTTGTGAATTACATGGACATTCTTCATTGTGTCTCGGGTTTCAGATCTATCAAATATTGGTCTCGGTAAACAATTCCAGCTGCAAGAGGGCACGCAAAGGAGTAGCAAGATGGCATGAGTATCATTAGAACAACTAGAGTACATCTGTCCATGCATCGTCCAAAAAGTGTAAAAGGAACTGCCTGAATAAATACTCCGACGGGCATGCGTCTGACTTTGACGTGTCGTACACGTGAATGAGGCGCGACTGGTCCTTGCGCCCCGGGTTCTCCGTCTGGCTGAACGCAAAGCCACGATTGCGCCGCATGCGCTGGACCGCGCGCATCTTCTTGATCGCCTTTTGGAACCTGTCCATGGGGAGGGGTCAGCAGGCGACGCGCGCGCGAGAAAGGGTACGCACTGTTCCTGCCGCGGTCGGTAGTCGGGTATGTTGTACTGTTGGATCTCTTGTGCGATGTGGTACGACGCGGGCATGTACGTACACTTGTAGCTGTGCGCGTTGAGCGTCGGCGCGCACACAAAAAGGAAACGGAAGACGGACTACTTCCATACCAGGTCCTGACCGAGACAAACGCCAGGACGAGCAGGAGCATAAAGTACAACATGGTGTCGGTCCAGAGCCTCGGGACCAGCCCTTGTTACTCGAGGGAAAAGCCGATGGCAGGGGCAACGACGGCGTACAAGGGCAGGAAGAGCATAGTGAACGCGAAGGAGCCAGGGATGGCTGTGGTCAGATGCACTGAGCAAAGAACACGGGGAAACGGAGGTGGACGATGTACCGGCCACGATGTACTTTGTCCATAGGCTGAGAAGAGCACGGTTTTTCAGTTCGTTCCGGTGAAGATGCAAAGGCACTTACTCGGATACCAAAGCCACTTTTCCCAGGACGGTCAGGAGCACCTCGAGATAAAGCATGTACCAGTGGCCAGAGTCGAGCCCAGTCGCCTGCTTGAAGTCGCCCCAAAAGAGAATGACGGAGAATCCAAACAGGACCTGTGAGGGTTACGTGAAGGCGGAGAAGAGACACGCGGGAAACGGAGCCGCTCACCACACTGTGATAGAGCACATCGAGGACCCAGAGCTAGAACGCGGTCTTTGTGAAAAACGCGTTTTGCTGACCGAGCATGTAGAGCTACGGATGGCGATCGAGGATGCGGGCCGAGACGAACTGGTCAAAGATGCCGATGACGAGCGGCGGGAGGACGGTGAAGACGACGGTCCAGGACTCGTACGCGATCTGGCCCGAAACGTTGTTGAAGAACGAGAACTGCGGCGATGGGGTCAGACGGGTATGCGGAACACGAGACGTGACGAACCCAGAACTGGGTCATGTACAGCACGACGTTCTTGTAGAACGAGTCTGCGTGAGGGAACGTGAGCCAAGGGCGCACGCATGCGAGCACGTCACACACAGAGGATGAGCTTGGACAGGTACTGGTAGCTCCGAGCGCCGTGGACCAAGAGCAACTTAGGTTCGACTACAGTCAGCTTAAAGTCGCGAGCGCGTCATGTTCAGTCAGAATCAGTACATTGAAAGTCATCGAAAAGTCAAGTTGTCGTCAAGAAAAGTCAAACTAGAGTAAAAAAAAAGTCATGCGAGCGTCGTCGGATAGTTTGTATGCCCTTACAGGGGTGCTAATATAGAATCTGCTTAGGTTCTCTTCTGAAGACTGCTGCCACCCCTTCCTCAGCTTCGACATCTCCAATAGCCATTGATTCTAAACCTCACGCATCCACGCTTTCAAACGCGCAGTTCAAGTATTGCCTCTCCATCATCCGCACGCTCAAAAAGCAGAACAACGCACCAAGCCAGTCAGATACAAAGCCACGTCAGGTAAACCAATTATCGTCGAGGTCGTAGCGGGTGTCCGAGCAATTCCATGACTACTTAGTTCTAGGGCTGCCCATCTCCTGCCCACCTCTGTTTGCATGAAGAATGAATGAGACGAGTCTTATGGAAAAAAAGAGGCCGCCGAAGTGCGCAAGGCTGCCATGGCTGGCCATGCGCAACCACATGCGCCCAGTGCGCGCTAGCAGCGCTTAGCGCAAGGCAATTGCCTTGCGCTTGAGCTTGCGCTAGGCCGAGACGTTAGCGTACAAGAAAAGATTGACAATGCGTGAAACGTACCTTTGAGGTGATGGGGTAGAAACCATACTCTACCGGCTCGCCGAAAGCATGCCCAAGGCCTGCTTGATTGGTACTTGAGAGTGGCACAGAAATCATCGTGGGATCGGAGGAGGAAGGTTGAATCTGAACAGAGACAGACTGCGTCGTCGGCGGCTCTTCGTGAACTCGCCGTTCAAGACCTGTATATCATCAGATAGTGGTATTTAGTAGATGAATATGCGCGATTAGAGGCACTTACTGGCTGTATCAATCGAACTTGAGCTCGGAGAGCTGGAAGCCTGTGAGGTTGACTCGCCATGCGCAATAGACTCGTCGCATGGTGAGCTCAGATTGTCCGCCAGAGGGAGTGATTGTAGCCGGGTGTCGGTAGCACTGGGGGTGGTGCTCTCGCTTCTGAGAGGGAGAAACTCGAAGGGGTTATCGAGCTGTAGCATGGTGGTGAGAGGAAAGTTCAGTGTCGACGTGTCCAAACGCTGCTGGAACGACAAGGAAAGAAAGTCGTGTGGAAGTCGCGTGGAAGTCGTGTGAAAGTCAAGCCATCAGGAAAAGCGCCTAAATCTGGTGACGCTGGCGAATCCCGACATGGCATGCATGCAGGACCTCTGAAAATAGGGGGGGAGGCCGGGTGGAAATTTCTTAAAAGCTGGCCAAAATGTACGGATAGAAAGTCTCAAAATCGGCGAAACTTGTCCGGAAAAAAACAGGCCTAGCCAAATCTTGAGTCAAAATGTTCGGATTGAACTGCCAGGCCTCCAAAACCACATTTTTTGGCCGGATTGAATCCGGCCCTATAAGCCCTCAAAATTGTCCGGATTGACCAGATCCGGCCTTGTAAGCCCTCAAAATTGTCCGGATCACATAGTTCAGATCTGTTTTGATGCTCAGAAAGGCCAGAAAGTGTTTATTAAGCCGTTGGCCATCAGAATCAAACACATAGAGCACATGCGAGGATGTTGGTTTCAGGAGAATGAGGGCTGAAGATTGTGTGGGCAAGTTGACATTGAGGGGATCCGCAATCAAGAAATGACAATATGGCAGTATCTTGGGGGGTTCCAAAGGAATGAGAATGTGAACATTGTGTAGAGCTTCTAAGTGAGTAGTGTTGAGGTCAATGACTTTGCTGTCTGACATTGTGTGCAGGATTTTTGTTGGATGTGTGCCACTTCAAGAGCACAAATTTCCATTTCAGCTGACAGCTTAGAGATCTAAAACACAAGCACAAAAAAGTAGTAAAGAAGTACATGTGCGGGATTTGAACCCATGAACCCATTACAAATTGCCTTACTACATACTGCACGGCCTGCCACTACACTATCCCAGCTTGAATTGACCGGACCCTGTTCAGGCCTATCACCCCAACACCACAATTAGCAGGACACACAGACACAGGCCTTGCCCACCATGCAGGGCAAATTTTGTATGGATGCACCTGGCCTAAGGGGTCAAAAAGGCCCCAAATTTTCCAGATCAGCCACCAGGCCTCCCCACCTATTTTCAGGGGTCCTATGCATGCCCTGATAAGCACTGGTTAGCCTGGATATGTTTTTTCTGCTCTTGCCATGCAGCTGAAGAGTGTCGCCACCATGAAGCATCTGGAAAACCACTTCCTTGTATTAAGCTCCAATTAGTTCTATTTATGCATAATTAAGAACAATCAGGATTAGACATTTTTAGCTTACCCCCCCTCTAAACCTGTTCTAATTAGACATAATTTTTCTAAATTAGGAATTATTAGGATTAATTATAACTTGAAATCTCGAAAAAATCATAATAAATCAAGCATCACAGTTCTTATAGCCTTCTTATAAAGTCATGTCTATTAGAGCACTAGTTAAATACCTAAACACAGAATATACCTTATAACAAACTTGCATTCTGCCAGAGTTAAACCAACAACCTCATGTATGCAAGCACCCAAGACAGATGCTCTAAGCCACTAAGCCACAAGGTCTAAGATATAAACTTGGTAATCTAAATAAGTAGACATAATATAGGCAACCTCAACATCTCAAATTTGATTTAACATTTATCTTTCCTCTATTTTAGAAATAAATATGTCAATAAATACCTAAAAAGTGAGGTCTTTCAGGATTTAGTTTAAACACCAGCTAAAAAAATAATAAACCAATGGAAAATTGACAATACACTCCATATAGGATAAAAATAAATTATGGCACTTATACAATTTGGACTGAGAATGTGTAAAACTATGATCAAGTATAATATTCAATGGGACTCTACTAGTATAGACAATGCTACCTAAATTTGCAAATTTGATCAAGAACATGATTATGAATAAATAAGATCTAATAAAAGAGAGGGGTTTTCCAAATAGCCACTAGTGAGGTAGAGGGTGGGGACAAGTGTATATGTATGGCATGCCTATATATAAATAAGCACAAGATTGTTGGAGGTGATTTTTATATGCTTAATGCATATATTTTCTATATGGCAGGCAAATATATCATTCTGGCACCACATACCAATATGACTGTCTTTTCCATAGCCTAATAGCTAGAGGAAAACACCAAGTTTGAGCATCTTCTATATAACAAGGCAATAAACAATATAAATAGTGCTAAAAATTATAATATCAATAGTGATGATGATTGTGTGCTGCACAAGACAGTATTAGCCACTATACTAATAGACAAGGTCTATAAGGCTGCATGTAGCATATCCCTAAGTCTAACCCACATGTTATGTCCTATAATGACCAGTAGCAGGCATTGGCTAACAATGACAACTTTAATGATCTTGTGTGCAAGGACAAGGTACCTAGGTCTTCATAGCCTCTTGTGGCAGCTGCCAAGCTGCCAACAAAGTGGCTGGGGGCATCAATGCACATTTCTCTCTTTCTATATCCCTTGTAAAGGCAGCTGGAAAGTCAGCAAAAGAGCTACAAGATAATGGTATAGGCATATATGAAGGAGAGTAATATGCTGAAATAGTATAGAATGTGCCACATTTTTACCTTCTCACTGATAGAGCAGTAGTACTTACTATTTCCTACTCATAATTAAAGACTTTTTAGCATAGAATTAGTGCTAATATCATGAAATTAGAAACCAATCCAATGCTCACAATATGTTGCTCCCAATTAGGAAATTGGACACTTTTAGATACTATTAACACTTTTAGATACCTTTAGACACTATTAGATATAATCCAGAGCTAATACAAGGGGGTGGTTTTTCAGATGTGCATGGTGCTGGTGGGATACACAACGGGCAAGCATTGGCTACAGGCCAGGGTCCACATGGGTGTAGATCCTGCCAAATGTGAGTGCATGGCACTGGTGAGACATGCACAAGTTCAAGCACAGTTTGACAGGAGAGTAAGAGAAAGGGTGTAGCATCAAGCTGGTTGAGCTGGTCGAACAGGTGAGTGGAAGAGTGTGTGAGGCAGAGAGCAGGCATAGTGTTGAGCAGGTTGAGCAGGTGTTGTTTTGAGAAAGGGCCTGAGGATTGAAGGAAGACAAACAGAGCAGAGGGGAAAGGAAAGATGTGCACTGTGCTCTGGAAAGCAGGTAGATGTGCTTGGTGGGTTTGCTGAGGAGGTTTGTGCACAGCTTTATCTTGTACCTATACAATATCTGCACCAGTGACATGCACATATTCCGAAAGGGCTCGTACCTGTGCATCTGGCAGTGAGTAGCAGGGGGTTGTCACTGGGTTATGATGATGCAGCAAGGATGGAGACATCTGTAGTAGACAGACCAACACCCGTATAGATGAGAGCACAAGAAACAAGAGCGTGGGCTACACTGGAGCCAACCCACAAGCACACATCACGTATCCACAACTCGATAGAACAGGAACATAGTGTCCTTGTGATCTGACAAGACCTATACACATGGTGCACAGGGCATCATTGGCAGCAGCATAGCATGCCCAGCCACCAGGCAAGCAAAGTGCTTAGGCCATCATCAGTGATGGCTTGTTCTGCATTGTCCACATGTCAGGCAGAAGTGTGCCATGGTCGACTTGTCAATATGTCTCCAATTGGGGTCAATCTACAACAGAGCTATGAGCACGGGTCAGAGAGACAGCCCTGCCATACCCCTGTCCTACCCTAAACCTTCTAGCTTTTTAGGTTAGAATTGGGCTATATATTTCTTATTAATAATATACTATAAACCTATATATTATACCTAATATTATCTTCCTATTGCCTCCATATCATTTTATATTGTATTTGGCTCATATTTCACTACTTTACTTTAAACTCTTATAAACTGGCATAACCTACCACAAATTAGAAATCTTATTTTACGAATCTCTTCTATTCCACAAATTCTGCAAATTCTATAAACATCTATCTTAGACCATCTATTAACCAGTTATTATTACACAATTATAGCAGCTTCCACTATCCTTAATTTATATACCATAGTCACAGTTCAGGCTTGAATAGTTGCCTAAACACTTTTACAACACAATACTTTCACTTTAGAGAAATTAATGTCTCTTCTATTAGTCTCTTGCTTTATATATTTATTCCACATTCTTTAGCCTATAATCCCAATACACATAATAACTTATTCTGGTAGTCTTAGTTTAGGCCTTTATGGGTCCGTGACAATTACTTGAATATACCCTAATTGGTTTCCTAAGTTAAATGTCCTTATCATACTCCATTAGGCCATCCATAATCTACATATCGCCAAAGGCTTTGGTTATATATGTACAATATACAACTATAACAGAGACATCTTGGAAATCACAACAAATCCCAAGCTGTCATTCTCACACCATCCATTGAGCCCACTCTCTGCCATAGCTAATACAACCTGGTGCTCTCACAGTCATTGTCAATGTAGCAATCCTATTGTCTACAGGCCCCTGTCCTTATGTAGTATTCTACATCCAACGCAAAAAAGAGGAGAACACACACTACAACTCGTAATTCTATAGCTCTCAATCCCCCCGCCCGACGTGTTCCACTATCACGGCAACATCACTTAGCTATGTCTGTAGCCAAACAGAACCCCACTAGTGGAGCCGCCCACAGATAATGATTCCGTGTCCATCTACCCTTCCATCCGAGCATCACCTTGAGCTAGCAAGAACATGCCCATGGGCCCATCTAGCTCCCAGGTGAAGACATGTCCGTGCACTTATACCCAGCTTCGTCACCTCAAGGGGACGTGCATCCATGTATCGGCTTGAGAGCAGGACACACTCGAGAGAGAGCTAACTGAGCAAGTCTGTGTACCATCGAGGGAATCGAGGCAGTTGTGGGAACCCGCTCCATCAACCCCCGCCCGGAGACCACCTACCGACCTTCCTAACACCTCCCCTTTCTCTTCCTACCTTATCTCCCCGCCACCAGCTGCTCCAAACCCTCCTATTCCACACCCTCAACCCCGAGCGTCCTGACCTTCGCAATTCTCTATGCCCGACCATGTAGTCTAAGTCCAACACAATCTTCCCTTCATCGAACGACAACAACGACAGAGGCTCCTCGGAATCTTAGTGGTCCTTGCTTTCCGTCGAGAACACCCATGGGCTCCAAGCAGAATTTCATCCTTGACCTCGTTGATGACACAGGGTGGTGGTGGTCCAGACCCTCGATGGAGCGAGCAAGCAAACATCCGTGAATCCTTGCCGTTGAGGCGCTTGATCCAGCTCGATCCGAGGACCTACATAGTGGATGAGTCTGCCCCGAGGAAACGAACGCTACGTGTCAACGCGGTTGTGGCTATGGTCGTCAACGAGAACCAGGGTGTAGTGTCAGAGCCCATCGAGCAGCCTGCCTACCGTGCCGGAGAACGGATCAGCGGGTGTGCCAGATTCACAAGACGAGGGCAGGGGATACCCATGTCCGGGAGAGGGCAAAATTCCCCTCACAGACGACACAGCAAGGAAGAGATCGACCTTCATATCACGACATACCAGCTTGCTCAATGAGTTCCCATCCATTGTGGATGTCCTTGTTGTCCCTTTCAACCTTCTTCACAGCCGAGCAGACCTGGTGGAGAACGAGGAGAATGCGAGAGCAGGCAAGCGAAATGACGCTGACTGGAGACCAGGAAGACCCTCCTCCAGCTGGCCGACCCAATCATCCAGGCCTCCAGGCGCTACGCCTCGCTGTGGGTGAGGTACGACCACACCTAGCATCACACCGAGGTAGCCACGCCCCCCACCCCCACTGTGCCGCTCTTCTTGATTTGCCGACTGCGCAGCCGGCATTGACTCAATCACACTAAACATATTGGGCTCTCACCCACACCACCCCTCAATCCCGCTGGTCTTGGCCTCCACAGTGTGTTTGGACACCAGGTCCATAAGGCTGCTCGTGGCCAAGTGCGAGATGGCAAATAACTGGCCGTAACCGAAAGTGGGCGTGAGGGAAAGCGGCTGAACGGGTGTGCTGTCGACCGAGGTGAGCAGGTGGGCGAGGAGAGCGCGCGAGCGGATGACTGTGCGAGAGGAGAAGCGAATGGGTGGACATCGCATCAAAGGCTGGGATCTCAAGGGAGGGACTGAAAGACATGACGACGTTCGACGTCTGCGTGCGCGGGGGAGGGACTGGTGCAAGATGGAGAGGGATGGCACAAGAGACAACATACCTGAAACCTGCTCATCCGTCCCCACCCAAGTTTCTCTGCCACCTCCATTCGTCCTCACCCAGCCCCTTTCTCTCCCGCCATCTCAATCTCATCCTCTTCATCGACCTCCAAATGGCCGCAATGCTTGCACATCCTGAGCTAGCGCCCACCCAAAGGCATTGATGAAGCAACCTCAGTGTTCAACCCTTGACATTTGACCTTCTTGACGGCACTGTGTTGCAGGAATGTCGAGAGCCTGGGGATGAGTGCCCATGGGATCGCAGAGACCGGCTGTCGAGGCATTAAGAGGACGAGCTTCAGGGACAGTGAGCGTGAGTGGGGTCAATAAGACAAGTAGGAGGGCGCTGAGTGGAGGCTGTGTGTGTGTCCGAGGGACCGAGTCTGTGCGGACGTGGGTCGCAGGCAAGGATGAATGCATGGGCTCGAGGGTGAGTGGGCTCGAGGGTGAGTGGGCTCGAGGGTGAGTGGGCTCGAGGGTGAGTGGGCTCGAGGGTGAGTGGGCTTGAGGGGGCGACATTCAATGCGATCAATGCGATCGGCAGCCCTGGGTGGCGAGCGTGTGTGACGTCGAGAGTGGTAACATTGACAGCGGAAGGGAAGACTACGAGGGTAAGCGTGCATGGGCTGAGCCTGCACGGGGTCTTGGCAGCTACGCAGCATAAGGAAAGGATGGAATCATGAATCGTCGAGGGGATGAGCATGAAGGCGCTGGGTGGCGGGGTTGCTTGGTCTGAGCGGACAGCCGGGCGTGGTGTTGAGGGCGGCAAGGTCACTGTTGGGGGGTCAAGGGGAAGCAGGTTGAAGGAGGGGCTCGAATGAATAAAGCGGGGCAAGCAGGTAACAGGCTGCGGCGTCGAGTGGGAGATTCGGGCGTGTCGAGTGGGGATCCGTGCAACGCAGACGACGCACAAGGGGACATGGACGATGTGGGCAAGTGGCCGTGGTATCAAGCGGGTTGAGCACAAGAGTGAGTGTGCGAGTGAGCTAGTGAGCATGCAAGTGAGCTAGTGAGCATGTGAGTGAGCTAGCGAGCGAGTCGAGAGCAAAAGTGGATCAGAGGGGGGCAGACGAGTGGGTATAGCATCGGGCTAGGGTGTTCAGGGAGGCGGGCAGGCAGGTCGAATACAAGAGGTACGGGTGCGAGGGAAGGACTTCAGTGAGAGACGACGACGTACCTTCATCTCTCATGGATAGCCTTGCCATCTGTGCCCATTCCCTTCTTAGCCCGTCTCTCCGCCGCACTCGTTCCTCGTCTTCTGCCACCAGCTGGGTCTCATCCTCCTCGTCTACACTCGAACGGCTGTGATGCTTTGCGCGTCGTCAGGCAGCGTACGCTCTGGGGGTGCAGACGGCAGTGAACGTGGGCATAGGTGTGGATGAGGACAGGGGTCGCCATCAGTGGAGGGGCAGTGTGTGGCGGCCGTGCATGAGGTCGAAGTAGGGGACATCGGCCTTGAGACAGTGAAGCAGGGTGGTCCAAGGGCGTATAGGGTTCAAGGCTGTTGAGAGAGAGAGGATGCATGTGCATGAGTTGAGGGGGTGTGTGCGTGCAGCACAATGTTAAGGGAGGGGCAAGAAGAAACACGAGAGGAGGGACGTACCCTCATAACAATCAGCCCTCCCTTTCCCGTCTTGTCTCTTTGCCACCAGCTTGCCCTTGCCCTCCTTGTTGACACATTCAAGCACATGTAGTGCGTCTGACCAGAGCGCAGGGTGCATTTTGAGTCGTCGCGCTTGGGTTCATCTAGCAACGGTAACGGCGAGTCGGTGGAGGAGGGGTCGTGTGAGGGTGAGGAGCCGCTCTCCTGCATGGACCCAAGTCGGGGTGCAGGGGCAGGATGAACTTGCTGAGTGCGGGCGCAAAGGCAGGGGATGTTGCCGCTCAAGAACGGGCTCAGGACGTGGATCCTGGGCCCGTACATGTCGGCGGCAGAGTCGGGCAGGCAAGGCCATCCTTGATGCGCTTTGCGAGGGAGATGCGCACGCAGAAGGCCTCGGCGACGTGGGAGAGGAGTGCAGGGTAGACGATGGGGGTGCATCAAATGCTGTGTCTCCTCCTCACTGATCTTCTGCATCGCGCACCACACCAGGAGCTTCTCTGTTCTGTACCGCTCATACAGCAGCCAGGGGTGGAGGGGGGCATGACACCGGGAGAAGAGAAGGCCGGCCAGTGTGCGAGGATGCAGATGCGGATGCGGATGCGGCAGCGGCGGCCTGGTCAAGGAGGGCGGAGTGTATGTGAGTGGTGCTCACGTGGACATGGACTTGGAGCGGTCCTGCAGGGTGCAGTCGCGGTCGCGGTCGCTGGTGCTGGGCCTGGTGCACAAGGACTTGGAGGAGCGGCGTGAGGAGGTGGAGGAGGCGTTGGTTATGGTGGTTGTGGTGGTAATGTGGGTGGCAATGGTGGTGACGGTGGACGAGGCGTCCCTCTTCTGAGCTCCTTTTTGTCCTCCTCCTCGTTGTCGCGGTTTTCTGTGTCGTCGAGTAGTGTTGGTTCGTGGGTATTGGTGGAGTGGGACGATGCTGCCGTGGATACTGTGGATCATGTCGAATGAGATGAGACAGCTGCGGGCGCGGGCACGAGGTCAAAGGGACACATGTGCATCGGCCGAGGGAACAAGTGAGGGGTTGAGGCAGACAAGCGGGAGCTAGAGAGTCATGAGGCGGATCGAGTGGCCACATGCACACGACACAAAGCTGAGTCCTTCACACCTGTCTCTGTCTCAACTCTGTCCTTGCACAACCCTTAATTAACCTTCGTCCCCTCGCCCTCACCTCCACACTATGCATGCCCACCAACAACTTCCTTTGCCTTCGCACTCCCATCCACTCTGCCCCATGCACACGCGTCTACTCGACCACAACAAATCCTTCGACCGTTCCCTCACGTGCCCCTGCCACTGCTGCACCTGGTAGGTGTTCAGTTACCCGGATATTACCATGATGTGTACACACATCAGCCGGAGATGGCCGGTCACAGCCGGAGATATCCGGTTGTCTCAGTACTTTACTTAATCAATTACAAATATAAACTGAATATTCCTGTGGGACACTGCTCTGAGATGTCTAACACCAGATATCACCATCCAGAGACAGGCTCAGATAATTGGTCATAGTCATACTCTAAAAGATTTACACTTGGTCAGGATCGAACCCAGCACACCCAAAGTGAGCCCACTTTACTAAATCAACCCTAGCCACTCAGCTACTCTGCCTTGTACAATGTTGCAGTAAATGTTAGATGACCTACCCATACTACCTCTATGACCAATAACATGACACCTATTTGTAGGTTAAATGGCCAGATACCTCTTGCACAACATCCGGTTATATCGTACACCTGCATATGTAAGTTGTTCCATGAATATGATAATTTAAAATATTGTTTACTATACGGGATCAAACCCCAGCCTTGCAGACTAACCCCTCTCATGCACAGCGCGCTAACCATTCCACTATTTCAACATAACATATTATTCTACATTATTGCTGTTATACCTTTCTGGTTACACTAGTAATGAAAAAAAAAAAAAAACATTTCATTCACTATTCCCATGTGAGATCATAAATCTCTTTTCCATCTTCTATAATCAAATGCAGTGTCACAAGTTCATCAGCGACTAGGGCATCTGATATAGCACAATAGACATTGATTGCACACTTGCCCTTTGCAGCCGCATGTGCCTTCCATCCCATGACCACTTCCTTCTCGTCAATCGACAATCCAGACGACCCTTCCATAACCTCCACTTTCTCAATCCCCCGTTTTTTTCTAGCCCGCTTGTTACCCACCTCTCCTGCCTATACACCGACACTTTTGTACTCCACAACCAGACTGTCTTCACCCACCTTTGCACCCTCGATCCCATCCGCCAATCACTGGATCTCTGCACCCAACCCTACGCACCCCGGAGTCCTAGCTAGATGGCCCAAAATAGAATGTTCCCGCTCACTCACCCAAATCTCCTTGTCAATGTTCAAATAGATCTCCCACCGACATTCCTCTCCATTTCATTGGTCCCACTGTTGATCCCAACGCAAACCCATTTCTGCCATGATGCACCTGTGCTCCATGAATTTGAAGAATGAATATGGAGCCTTGCATAATACTATTTCTGGCATAGCATTAGCCTGAAACAATGTCAGCAAACCACTATTGCCCCGATAGCAAGTGAGACTCATAGCTGTCCACATAATGACCCAAACCCAGCGGTCGAGACCATTGTTTGTGTGCAAGACCCCCCCTCCCTCGCCCTGTGAATCCTCCACTCCCTTTCCGAAGAAGTCATCTATTGACGGCACCGGACTTGTCAATATGTGACCATCCCGCTGCAAGCAATGAGCGCATGCCCACCTCAGACAATGTCCATCACTTACCACCGGGCTACTTCCTCCCTCAGTACCTTTGCTCACCATATTACCTTGCGACTGGCTGAATTGCACTACGGTCTTTTCTCGAGTGCCTCCATGTCCTGAAATTTTTGCCTCCAAGTCATACCATTGGTCAATAAAATATATGCATGTGAAACTCCATGTGCACTTACTTCTTTATTGAATGTCCTCTAGAGGACTTTTGCCAGCTTGCCATCACCGCGAATCCTTTCATCATCTGCACGAATTTCTTCAATACGCAAAACCTGCTCGGCAGGCGGTAGATCTTGAGGCGGGTACCATAGATTGTCGCAAATATGACACTATATATTTGATTGTGGAAAACACACAAAAAATGATGTCGAACATACTCACTATGGAGATCCACTCTCCCACATGACCTTGTTTGAAGACGAGTCGCAGAAACACACAGTGTTCCTCCCGACACCTGCGACACTCAACAGGGTTGTTGGGACAACGGGACATTGATCTTTTCTGGCATGTATGTTTGAGACGAGCAGAGTATCGGCTGTGAGAGATGGAGGGAATAGCATGACTGTGCCTAGGAGTCGCCTGAACACCGGGGGACCGTGTGCACACCATGCTGCATAGAAAAAAACATCTGCACATGCCTTTTATACTCGAGAATCAGCGCGCGGACCATGTCTTTGCAGGACCTCAGGCAGGTTCCTCTTTTTACAGGCACATTTCACTCTCTTTCTAAAAATGCACATTGACTTTGCACCAGCTCGCTCTCCAATCCATCCAGGCTCCTTAATCCACCTCACACCTCCGAATACCTACCCCACTGCTTCCTCAACCTGTCGCAGATGTTAGCTCTTGTTTCAACCCCTTGCCATTGCCCACTTACGGATCTTCGCCCAACAGCCTGCTAGATGGTTGACAATCTCTGCATGGTCGTCCTTCAACTCCCTGTGGAATCACCAGCGGTTGTGTGCTCCCCACTACACTCTCAACCAGGCCAACAAGCCGCACATAAGGTGTGCCCGCATGACTCTCTACACCCCTGCCTTCGTTCTCGTCCAATGTGTCTATCCCCATACTGCTGACATCCGCCCTAGCAGCATTGATCATCCCTACATGCCTGCTAATCTGACCATACCCATGCCCATGCCCACACCCACACCCACACCCATGCCAATGCCCATGCCCGCGCCCATGCCCACAACCCACATCTCCATAGACCCGTAGCACCGGCTCGTGCATGCTTGTGTCTTGTCCTCGAGTGACTGCTGATCCCAACTCACCGATGACACTGCATCTGGAAAAACACCCCCTTGTATTAGCTCTGGATTATATTTAATAGTGTCTAAAGGTATCTAAAAGTGTTAATAGTATCTAAAAGTGTCCAATTTCCTAATTGGGAGCAACACATTGTGAGCATTGGATTGGTTTCTAATTTCATGATATTAGCACTAATTCTATGCTAAAAAGTCTTTAATTATGAGTAGGAAATAGTAAGTACTACTGCTCTATCAGTGAGAAGGTAAAAATGTGGCACATTCTATACTATTTCAGCATATTACTCTCCTTCATATATGCCTACACTATTATCTTGTAGCTCTTTTGCTGACTTTCCAGCTGCTTTTATAAGGGATATGGAAAGAGAGAAATGTGCATTGATGCCCCCAGCCACTTTGTTGGCAGCTTGGCAGCTGCCACAAGAGGCTATGAAGACCTAGGTACCTTGGCCTTGCACACAAGATCATTAAAGTTGTCATTGTTAGCCAATGCCTGCTATTGGCCATTATAGGACACAACATGTATGTTGGACTTAGGGATATGCTACATGCAGCCTTATAGACCTTGTCTATTAGTATAGTGGCTAATACTGTCTTGTGCAGCACACAATCATCATCACTATTGATATTACAATTTTTAGCACTATTTATATTGTTCATTGCCTTGTTATATAGAAGATGCTCAAACTTGGTATTTTCCTCTAGCTATTAGGCTATGGAAAAGACAGTCATGTTGGTATGTGGTGCCAGAATGATATATTTGCCTGCCATATAGGAAATATATGCATTAAGCATATTAAGATTGCCTTCAACAATCTTGTGCTTATTTATATATAAGCATGCCATACATATACTCTTGTCCCCACCCTCTACCTCACTAGTGGCTGTTTGGGAGACCCCTCTCTCTTATTGGATCTTGATTATTCATAATCATGTTCTTGATCAAATTTGCAAATTTAGGTAGCATTGTCTATACTAGTAGAGTCCCATTGAATATTACACTCAATCATAGTTTTACACATTCTCAGTCCAAATTGTATAAGTGCCATAATTTATTTTTATCCTATATAAAGTGTATTATTGATTTTCCATTGGTTTATTATCTTCTTAGCTGGTGTTTAAACTAAATCCTGAAAGACCTGACTTTTTAGGTATTTATTGGCCTATTTATTTATAAGATAGAGGAAAGATAAATGTTAAATCAAATTTGAGATGTTGAGGTTGCCTATATTATGTCTACTTATTTAGATTACCAAGTTCATATCTTAGACCTTGTGGCTTAGTGGCTTAGAGCATCTGTCCCAGGTGCTTGCATATATGAGGTTGTTGGTTCAACTCTGGCAGAATGCAAGTTTGTTATAAGGTATATTCTGTGTTTAGGTATTTAACTAGTGCTCTAATAGACATGACTCTATAAGAAGGCTATGAAAACACTGATGCTTGATTTATTATGATTTTTCCAAAATTTCAGGTTATAATCCATCCTAATAATTCCTAATTTAGGAGAATTATGTCTAATTAGAACAGGTTTAGAGGGGGGTTAAGCTAAAAATGTCTAATCCTAATCGTTCTTAATTATGCATAAATAGAACTAATTAGAGCTTAATACAAAGGGGTGGTTTTCCAGATGACTGGGGTTGTGCAACCCTCCAGACAACTCTGATGCCATATCATTGCCTTGCACGTTCTCATCAGCAGCATGGACCTTGGGAAGTGTGTGTGGTAAACTAGAGTGGGTGACCAAGCCAGGCCCATCTTCACTTTGAGCAGCCACACAGCGTTGTGCCAAAATCTTTAATCCCGTCTCAGAGATTACTTGGCCATGGGGCTCTGGTAGGGAACCCATCCCAACCGTCTTCACGCCGTCTATTAAGTCGCTCGTCTGTGCAGGGCCAGGCTCCATCCAAGGGCTCACTTCAGCAGCACTGCCATCCACCTTGCCTGGCCAAAAATCTCCCGACTCCCCTTCCGGTGATGCTGCGGCAATTGAGCTGTTGACCACCGATAGTGCGCGATTCGTGGAGTCCACCTCAGGTGATGCTGTGGCAATCGACGTGTCTGCCGCAGATGAGCCTGCCGCAATAGAAGAGCACACACCTTCGCTTGGAAGCCCTATCAAAGGTTGTCAGTCATTATCAGCCCAAGACAACCAGCTACTCACAATCATAAATGCTTTCCAGGAATGCCCAAAACAAACTATGCAAACGCTGCCTTGAAACTCCCGATTTGCTCGTGAACACTCACTCAAAGTTTTTTGAACCGGCATCCTCACCAGTGCATTTGCTGCATCCTTATTAATGACATTGTATGGTCCATTGGGCATAACGGACTCACACATGCACATTGATATCACCATTGATGCCGATGCCCTCTAGCATCATCATCCCCACCCATCTAGTTTCCTCATACTAATATTCCATCATCTTTTTAATTGTCATAGGCATGTTCTTGGCTTTCCTGAGGTGCACAATTCCACAAATTGCATGTACTGAGTGACGATCCCAATCCACATAAAAAGTCTCACTCACTTGCCACGTAAGTATTCACTGTGTGGCGCAGAAGTGGCCTCCTTGCGTGTTGAGTTAAGCAGCAATGCCTGTTCCTCCAGCTCCACGGCTTCCTCACCTGTAAGAGTGTCAAATGCTGCGGTGATGTGCGTCAACCACTGTCCCACAGATTCTTCAGCCATTGCCTCCGGGCGTTTGGGGTGATCAGCCTTGAACAACGAGCGCACAGTGTAGTTCCTCATGATGCCTGTGATTACTGGCTGCACCACTACAACAGGGGCGGACTTGCAATTCTTGCTGTGCGCTTTGCACCAGTTGTAAATGTGCTTGAATAGACATCAGTCAAGCGTGGACACTCGCCCTCTTCATAAGAACTCACGGTGGAAACCCCTTCCAAATGGCTATCACACTCAGCCTCCGACTCAGCCACTCATTTGACAAGCAGATGTCAACAATGGGGCCGCTTTTTGGCAGCTTGTCATACTGCAAACTCCGCGGTGGTTTTGGCCGTGAAAGGTCTGTTAAAAGCCTCCTTGTAACGTGTGGTGATAAGGCCTGCAACATGCTTCAATGCCCCTTTGCTGGAGTCCTGGAGTATCTCGTGGGCCATGGGGCTGATGAATACGGTGCAGATGAGTTCCTCTTCGCAGGACAGCTATTTCCTGATAGCCATGGTGGAGAATGAGAGGAAGGTCCTGTTTGCGAGTTGCACACCCAGATTTTATAGGCGTGACTCAGACGACTACAGAAAATTTTGTCAGCATCGCTGCCCGGTAGGACGACTCTCCCACATTTCCGTATCACTCTTGGGAAATGTTTTGCAATACTCTCTTGTGATCTAATCTACGCAGCATGTTTCATGGCAAACGAATGCGAAACAGAACTATACAATTTAAGTCCTTGATACACTGTAAAGAAGCAGACATGAAATCTTGTGGAGAAGGTAGAAATGCTAATATAGGACGGTTTTGGTGGGGGGAAGCCAATAAGGTCGCATGAGTGGAAATGTTGGGGATCGACCTCGAAGGGAATAGAAACGTCGGCAGTAGTACAATACTACCTCTTTCTCAAGTTCTGCAAACGTCTCCTGCCGCTCTTTGTGCTCATCTCACTGTGGGAGATGGGGCTCCTCAATTGGCCAAGCCTCTAGTGCGAACAGCATTTGACCAACGGCTGCCTGCCGCACTCTCCACTCTGGTGAGGTAAGCCAGTCCTGTGAATCCTTCCCTGGTTCTTCCCACACTCTGCACTCGTTGTTCCATATGCTCATGATGTCGAAGTGGTGCAGATGGGGGAGCTTGGTCTTGGCCAGATTGTACAAGTCTGGTACCACCTCCTGGTCGAGTGCCAATAGCTCAAGGCGGAACATTGTGACTGATATCTCCCATGTCAATGTTGCCCACAGGCGATTGTCCACCAAGGCCTGATGAAAATTGATGGGCTTCTTCTCCCACTTGGGCAGAGGGGTGTCATCAGGCACATATGGGCTAAATCCACCATGCACGCCAAATCGAACATGTATGTCCACCCGCTCTATAAGTCGCTAGAGCCGATGCCTATCCGCCGTGTTCAATTGTGCCCCGTCACTCAACCGCACATCTGCCCGCCTGTGCTTCCCCAAACTGGTGGTACCCTCTAGGGCTTCATGCAAACATGTGATATCCTTGCAAGATGATTGGGGTTGAATTGCCGCATCCTTAGGATAATGTACAGCAAAGTACTATCCCTCCAGCGCAATATGCTATTGCGTGGCTGTCATCAACACTGGTGCCTGGTCCACATTGGCATAAGCCTTAAACAGGCACCATTCCCGTATGCGCAGCCAGTTCTGGACCTTCTGGGCATGCACATCACCTTTGGCAAAGAACAGATGCAAGGAAGGGAGTATATACATAAGGGCTTGCTTTGAATCCGGTTTGGCCAGTGCGGGTGCCGCATCCTGAATGATGTTCTATAGACTTGCTACTTCACACATCCAATGTGGGCAGTTGTCTGGCGGACATGTGGCTTGAGGGGCTTGCCGGTGCTCTTTTCAGGGGCCCTCTCTCTTCTTTTGGGAGTCTACATCGGGCTGTCAGATCAGGCCATCGGAAAATCCATATGAGGGCATATGACGCACTACTTGGAGAGCCCCCGGCCACATGGTCATCTGGTAGGCACATGGTCAGTCTTGATTGTTATCACCAACAAATGACCCACAGACCTCGCTGGATCTCAGCCATCCTAGCCTCCGTATTTTCTTCTATCATGTGATCCTCTAGTCCTTAATGATCGACCTCGAGAACAGGAACAGTGCGTCAAATGGTTGGCTTGCCTGTGAGGCTGTATTAGCAAAGCATGTCCCCGAAACCCTGTAAACTCTCATTGAGAATCTTTGCCTCAATGAAGTCCGGTGCAACCAACTGGCAACCATGATGGGACATTACTGTCTCTGAGCTGAAATAGATGATCAGCAAGATCGGCTCATGAACACAAATAATGGTCATCCGTGTCGTGAGGGTGTGCAAAGGGCACACCCATCACACTGGCACTCCACACCGGTGCATGGTGTGCACGATTGATTCTTTTTTTGTGAACACCCCTCGGAGCGGCAGTACATTGTCATAGTCTGCAAACTCCAGGTTGTCCAGGCAGGGCTTGATAATTGTCATGTAGATTAACCACGCGCGCAATCCAAGAATGAGGCATTGGGCGTCTCAATACCACAACACCACGTTGAAGTAAGACATGGGGGTCTCTTGAAGACAAGAGCAAGTGCGTCGAAGGTAGTCAATTTCCTGTAGAACATAATGTTTGCGGCACTCTGTGTACTGCTCTCGATCACTTTGGTGTGCAAACATGCTGTCCAGCTCCGTATCCACCACCTTGAGCACCATCACAATGATTTTGTTGGCTGCTGACCACAAGCGTCCATATAGGGGTGGAGCCAGGAAACCAACATCTTTGTGGGGCAGGTAAAGAGACACAACAAAGTCAGAGTCCTCGAGGCCTTCCCAGGCAATGGCCGGATGCTGGAAATCCAGTAGCGTGCACTTCAAGTCGAGCAATGGATTTTCCCAGAATTTGAGATTGAACATCAGGTCCGGGTTCCCCGGAACCACCAGGGTGTGCAGCTCCTGCTTATCAAAGACTTGCAGCCACTTGACATGTTCAAAGGCACCCAGCATTCCATTAGCGTAGAACCAAAGGGGTTGGCCTCGAAATCCACATGCCCCCATTGCTATTGGAAAAGGGCACCAAAGTCAGGCAGTCATTGTGTGCCAGCACGATGCCCTCCATCAAAGGCTGGCGATGGGCGAGCACCTGTGCCATAGAGGTGAAGGGCGTCGGGTTGTAATCACTATACAATACCGGTGAGTCCTCGTTTACTACGTTATTCACCACGCACTTACGTAGAATTGGGATCTGCCATCATAGGACACAGGGTATACTCCCTCATGAGAGAGCGTTCTGCAGTTGATCATGAATCAATGCAGGTTAGAACTCGCATCATAAGTGGGCCTACCTTATTTTGCAAAAGGTTAGTTGTGTGATGTACGAGGGCTTCCTTGGAATTCCTGACCGGGTTAGGTAAGGACGTTGTTGAAGGCTTCCTAAGGCCACCAGGAGGATAATCCACCTCCAGAGCTTGCGGAGGGTGCACGTGGGTGCATGGGTTGGTGAGTTAGTGCCTGTCAGGCTACCTCATGTCCGAAAGACGGAGGTGGTGTCTCGTGCCCGAAAGGCAGAGACTTGCAATGATGGGTCCAAGGGAGTCCAGGGAGAGTCGGCACAGGTCAGCTTTGAAGGGAGGCCAAGGCTTGAGGTGTTCGCTTATATATTGCATAAACTGGTTAAGTCATGGGTGAAGACGACAAACACTATTTGCTTACCATCTGGGGGAGCAGTTGAGGTCAAAATGCTGAGGGATTGGCTGACCGTCCCTAGGTTAGCTTCTAAGATAAATGTCACAGAGTGAGGAAATATAGGTGGCAAGGGTGCCAATAGAGGACTTACCTGAGATTAGGTTACACAGCATGGTGGTTGTACCCAAGGGACTTGGGAATGCTTGGATGGTGGAGGTCGATACCGGGAAAGACAAGTGAGTGGCCATGGTTGAGGTGAGGAAGACGATGGTGAGCGAGATCAGGGGCACTCTAGTGTGGGGAATGGAAGCAAATTGATTGTTGAATCACCATGTGTGAGGGAGTGGTTAGGGTTGGCCCCCAGAGCACCACAATGATGACAAATACCTTGCACATGCTATATGGCACGAGAAAAATTTTGTTGAAGTCCAACGTCCACCATTTCAGACTGACAGGTATGCTATTGCTTCTGTCAGGTCAGCACCTCTCTCCTTCCCCCTTATTCGTTGTATCGCTGCCAACCCCAATGCTGACATTCTGCCAGTTTGGATCCAGGATGATCTTTCGTTGATCCTCAGCGCTCTAAACTTACTTCCTTACAGACCTCACAAAGATTTAACAAGGCTCTCTCCTCAACACTGTCTATGCGGATGATCACCTCCTCTTCCTCTGCTTTATCGCAATGGCTTTCCACCTTTTGGGCTCAAAATCCTGCTTCCATCTCATGGACATAGAGGTTCTGTTGTCGATGAGTTAAGCAAAACTCGTCTCACCAGCACGGGCGAGCCCCTGCACGTAATTGATTCCTCAAACATTTTTTGCAAGTACTAGGACGCCTTATTGATGGCACAACCGCTAGCGAGCCCCGTTGACAGGACATCCTTGGGTTCTCCTGCTTTGCTTATATGCAATCTCGTACCACAGTACGTATCTTCATGACATTGAGATGACAACTGAGTGGCTTATTTGAGGGCCAGACAACACTGCGATGCCATCACGTTCCTCTACTCAATGATCGCCTTCCAAAAGGATCTGATTTACATCGGATTGTGGTGCTCAACATTCCTTGACCCAGATGTCCACGGGCCTCTCCTCGGATGCCAAGTGTGACCCATGGGCTGCCATGAGAGGCATCCATCTGCTCCCTGTAGCTCCTGGCACGCCCACCTGGGAATCTCTGCCCAAGCCCGGGGCTCTCCATGGACCTCACAACACAGAATACAATATGATGGAGGCGAGCATCAACACGCCGCCAAGACGCCAGAGCAACACAATTGTAAGGGTAATGCACATTTCATGCAATCACACACTGACAGGATTTGTCGCAGGCACCCTCTGTGAGGATGACTCAATTCATGGACGAATGGGCTCCCTTGGCATTCTGTGAGCTATTGGCCATCAAGGCACCCCCACTTGACATGCAATGTTTGCAGTGTCCTCAAGGATCTGGGCACGCAAGGAGCCCTCTTGTCATTTATCGATGTGTGGAATGCTTGCGTATGCATCAATACTGCCAGTCATGCATGATTTCCACTTATGAGTCCATGCCTTTCCATCGCATCGAGCAGTAGACGGATGAGAAAGGCTTCTGGGAAAAAAAGTGTCTGGCAGACCTTGGATTGTGGTTGCACCTAGGACATGGCAGCCAGAAGTGCCCCATAGCAATCAATGGTCCTCAAGAAATGATGATCGTCCATGAACATGGCATCTCCATCATCCTAATTCACTTTTGCGAATGCCTTCATCATCATACCAGTCTCACAACACCGGATTCTCTCCAGCTCCTCCATTGTGGCTTATTTTTGGGGTTGTGGGAGAAGCCGAGGATGGCATTCACCATCCAGGTTCTGAAGAGTTTTTACCTGCTGGCATTGTAATTGCAGATCACAGCCCACGACTTCATGAGGTACCTTAGGTGCAAAACAGATAATGTATTTCCTGACTCTACACCGGTGAGCAATATCTCTTTATCTGGAGCTCCTGAAAATTGACGCATCAGGCCAGGATTGCTACCGGGAATTATTGATCATAATTCGAGAGTGGATGTACCTAGTCACAATGAAACACGCCAGCCAGGCTCCAGCTTGCAACATGACCATTGGCAGTTTGGCAGTGCTTTATCCCACTTGCCCGCAGCCTGACACCAACATGGCGCCCAATTGGCATGAGCAACCTTACTCGCAGAGGTATCTGTGTTTGCAATTCTATATGTCATGTCGCTGAGAGTTGACGGTCAAAACAGCTTCTTGGATGCACTTTTTCATACGATTGATGGCAATTTTCACCAAAACCAAAAGATCAAGCCCTTGGATCCCAATGACTTCCCTCTGACCTTGGGCGTGGGCTATTTCGCGCATGAGGGAGACTTTGAGGCATATCAGAAACTACTGGGACTAATAGAACATGAGGTACAGCACTGATTTATCATGGCGGTCTCACTCTGTCTGATTTTGTGCTCTAGCCGTCTATGTGCCATCAGTTTGGAGCCATGGGTTATGGAGGGTATTGGGATAAGGTATCTGGAACAGTTGGTCTTTCCTGTGCCCAACACATGTTTGTGTTGCCGGGGGGAGGGGTAGACCTACAAAAGGGGGAAAGGTATGCCTTAAAGTGCGCTTAGCAATTATGCCCTAGATTGATGTCACCACTCTCCAGATTTGCCAATGTTGATTTCGCGATGGCATCTGGCTTAAAGCATTGGATGGAACTGCGCTTGCACATCTTAGGCTATGACATCAATTATCAGTATCGGATCCACTTCAACAAACAAATGTCATGGATGGGCGATCACACAGGGCACCTTCTAGCTGTATCTGGCGCTCAATTCCCTACCATAGTGGCAGCTGTCAGGAATATTCATCTCCCAGCATGCAAAGTGTCATGTCAGTATATGTTCTCATACCATTGGTTGCCCAGCGTGGGGATGACGGATGGTGAAGCCCCTGAACAAATCTGGGTGATCTTGAATGACATCGGAGACAGCACTTATGAGATAACCTCGGGACATCATCACAATGTCATTAATGATCACCACTCAGACATGAATGTGTGACGAACCCACAGCATCGGTAGGTGTGGACCTGTGCATCTATCTATCCTCAGTCTAACCCTCATGTGCCCACACTAGTGAAGGCCACATAGAAGAAGTATGACCAAGCGCGGACGGAGTACGTCAGGGCAAAGGATGCACTGCAGCGCTTGGAAACTCAAATTGAGCCTGGGACTCTGGCTCAATGGAAGGTCGAAGAACAGAATTGGCTAGAGAAGGTGGTGAACATGAAACAGCACGATACCTTGCACAACCCGTATGAGCCGCGGAACGACAAAGGTCCATCACTGAAGTGGGCTGCATTAAACCACTCGCTGACCCCTCTGCAGGGCTCACTCAGAGACAAGCATTAAACTTGCTGCAGAAGCATGGAGACGGTGTAGATGCCATGGGTGTAAGGATGGTGGGAGCAGTTGCAGAGGGTATGGAGTTGCAAAAGCTCAGGTGAGTCACATCCTTGTCATCTGGGTGTCCTGGTCTGAGTCATTGAATGCAGGTAGGATCTTCTGAACGAGTGGGAGTTGGCTGACGAGAAGTTGCTAGACAACTTGGAGCTGGGACACCGCTTTATGACACAACATCAGACATGGCGTGCGCTACATGAACAATATGTTCAGCCTGCGATTTATAAAGCCATGAAGGATAGTGGTGCAGTGAACTGCTCGTCCATCAAATTTAATTTTTGTGGGCCGCCGATTGAACAAGAAAAGCACACAGCACATGACAATGCAGGCACTCGTCCATACTCGGCAAAACATAATGCTGCTTTGTTACACACAGAGCGGCCTGGTACCATAGCGAGCCAATCGTTGAGGAGTGCAGCGTGGCACAAGGTCCAAGCCATGGCTGTCAACCTGCCGTCCAATTATGCTTTAGCGATCACTACCCATAGTGCTATGTCCCAGGCTGCAGAGGTCAAGAGGTGATTACAACAAGGGCAAGCCAACAATGCCCTCGATGATTTAAGGGCTCATGTTATTATGTCCTATGCGATAAAGCAGGAGAAATGGGCAGGGTCTGGTCAGATCCACAACATGCGCATGAACCTCAAGATAAAAAATCACAAGCTGGCCATTGATGCTGCAGCATTGAGGTATAGGCTTGCGCGTAGCAAACTTGTGAGTCTCGGTCTCTTGCCAGAAGACCCTACATATAGGGAACTCCAAGTCTCCGACATTGTCCCCTTTACTATGTGTACCGTGGATCAACAACTGGGAGATAGCAAGAGACAGCCGTCCTAGATCTGGTCAGACTTCCGCTTTGTCAAGGGCCAGAATAAAGAAATCCGGCAATACTGTGAGGAGAGTGAGTGCATTCTATCCCTATATCACGTTAGCCTCATCACTTATGGTCTTTTAGTGCTGAAGGTGCATTGGTTCCGTCGAAGTGCACTAAAAACACGGTGGCAAGAGCAGCTTATGTTGGTCAAAGAAGAGATGTGTTGGATCTTATGCTTTTTCGACTACCACAAAGAGTTATGGAGGAGTTGAGTAACGTCGGAAAGGGGGGGGGGAACAGCTGGGCTCTCAACCTATGCACACAAGTAAGTGCTACATTCAGCATTTGGAGTTGAAATTAAGCTTTGCATCAGACAGGCAGCCCAGTATTTGTGGCTTTGACACAACGGCTTTGTGGAGTTTTCAAAAAGGATTCATGTGATTTAGATGATTGCGGCGCCAATATAAATGTCAGAGCGGCCATTCCCATCACATACTTAATCAGAAGCTGTGCCCCCTCCTTGTGACGTCTCCCTCACAAGCAGTGAAAAGGCAATCTCTTGAGACTCGTGGGCGCCCAACCCATTGTTCGCTCCCTACTCATCATGAGCTGGAGTGGGGGGTGTATGAGCGTATTTGTCGCGGAGTTGCCTTGTTTCTCAGCCCCCCCTTGCTTTGTCTAACCTGCTGCGCCTCAGATGAATGGGACTGTGATGGGGTGAGGACAGTGCTATGAGGCGCTCTTAGAATATTGCCCCCTCCTGCGAAGATGGCTGCAATTTCCCCCATGGAGCGAGGCCTATTCACCCACGGCGTATGCGGCACTGTTAGAGTCAGCTCGGCAGGTGAGATGGGTTCTGGACGTGCTGGAGAGCTTGTGGGGCGTTGATCCTCAGATCCTGCTTTGTGGGACGTGCGTGTTCTGTGCAAACGACGAGCGCATCTGGAAAAACACCCCCTTGTATTAGCTCTGGATTATATCTAATAGTGTCTAAAAGTGTCCAATTTCCCAATTGGGAGCAACACATTGTGAGCATTGGATTGGTTTCTAATTTCATGATATTAGCACTAATTCTATACTAAGAAGTCTTTAATTATTAGTAGGAAATAGTAAGTACTACTGCTCTATCAGTGAGAAGGTAAAGATGTGGCACATTCTATACTATTTCAGCATATTACTCTCCTTCATATATGCCTATATCATTATCTTGTAGCTCTTTTGCTGACTTTCCAGCTGCTTTTATAAGGGATATGGAAAGAGAGAAATGTGCATTGATGCCCCCAGCCACTTTGTTGGCAGCTTGGCAGCTGCCACAAGAGGCTATGAAGACCTAGGTACCTTGGCCTTGCACACAAGATCATTAAAGTTGTCATTGTTAGCCAATGCCTGCTATTGGCCATTATAGGACACAACATGTATGTTGGACTTAGGGATATGCTACATGCAGCCTTATAGACCTTGTCTATTAGTATAGTGGCTAATACTGTCTTGTGCAGCACACAATCATCATCACTATTGATATTACAATTTTTAGCACTATTTATATTGTTCATTGCCTTGTTATATAGAAGATGCTCAAACTTGGTATTTTCCTCTAGCTATTAGGCTATGGAAAAGACAGTCATGTTGGTATGTGGTGCCAGAATGATATATTTGCCTGCCATATAGGAAATATATGCATTAAGCATATTAAGATTGCCTTCAACAATCTTGTGCTTATTTATATATAAGCATGCCATACATATACTCTTGTCCCCACCCTCTACCTCACTAGTGGCTGTTTGGGAGACCCCTCTCTCTTATTGGATCTTGATTATTCATAATCATGTTCTTGATCAAATTTGCAAATTTAGGTAGCATTGTCTATACTAGTAGAGTCCCATTGAATATTACACTCAATCATAGTTTTACACATCCTCAGTCCAAATTGTATAAGTGCCATAATTTATTTTTATCCTATATAAAATATATTATCGATTTTCCATTGGTTTATTATTTTTTTAGCTGGTGTTTAAACTAAATCCTGAAAGACCTCACTTTTTAGGTATTTATTGACCTATTTATTTATAAGATAGAGGAAAGATAAATGTTGAATAAAATTTGAGATGTTGAGGTTGCCTATATTATGTCTACTTATTTAGATTACCAAGTTCATATCTTAGACCTTGTGGCTTAGTGGCTTAGAGCATCTGTCTTGGGTGCTTGCATACATGAGGTTGTTGGTTCAACTCTGGCAGAATGCAAGTTTGTTATAAGGTATATTTTGTGTTTAGGTATTGAACTAGTACTCTCATAGATATGACTCTATAAAAAGGCTATGAGAACTGTGATGCTTGATTTATTATGATTTTTCCGAAATTTCAAGCTATAATCAATTATAATGATTCTTGATTTAGGAGAATTATGTCTAATTAGAACAGGTTTAGAAGGGGGGTAAGCTAAAAATGTCTAATCCTAATCTTTCATAATTTAGTATAGTAGGGCATCAATTATAGCTAATTAGAGCTTAATACAAGGGAGTGGTTTTCCAGATAGCTTTACATGTTGGCAGAACGGAAGGTCAGGTGTCTCTTTAGACTTGAACCTTTACAACTAGGACTATGACTTGACATGTGTCTAAGCATATGACTCAGGACATGGTCATGAGCTACGCACATGACTCAGGCTTGGACTGTTTACCATTTACATGCTGACACATGAACACTTATACCATTATGACTCATCCTTCTCCCTCTTCTATGTGGCTTACTGATGTCAATCATGATCGAGTTCCCTTTAATATTGCTGTAGACAGACATTTGATATACTTACTATATATGGTTACATCAAGGAGCTGCAGAGTTTGAACTATGACTATGGATTACAGATCCTGATTGTTTAGCTTACTTAGTGTTTAGAAGCACAGACCATACATCTACCCAGCCCCTTCAATCTGTGTAGCACCTCAGTAGCTTGAATCACAAAGTTCTTAACCCTCTCCTTATTATTCTCAACATTTACAGAGTATTGTCCAGAAAGTATTATTGAGAATAGCAATCAAATGAACACTAGGTACATCTGGAAAAACAGGAAACCCCAATTATATCTAGGTGTGAAACCATTCCTCACCATGACAACAGTCGGTCAGGTAGGGACTGACCATGTTTGGTGTGAGTCAGTGTCTTCATTACTTGTCTAGCACTGTTTGGTATCTTCTCAAAGCTTCCCAAATACCTCCCTCAGACCCTAGCATAGGTGCATGCTCATCAACATAATATATCATATTATATGCAAGATACACAAAAATGATATATGACAAAAACAAAACAATTTTGGGAAACAGATATTTCACACATGCAAGTATCACAATTCAAACTTGATCATATCTCAAACACAAATACCACCATTTGTATAACACTATAGCATATTCATGATATTAATGTTATACTAAGGGGTAGTATTTACAAGTGAATTGGTCAGTGTTACTTAATGTTGACTAACATATCTGTCATTTTGAACATCTGCAGCTCTCAACCATTAACTATAACTTGGATGTCACAATCAATATGCAAAATCATGCTCTTTATGGAGGTAAGTGTTCAATGATTTTGATGGAATGATTAACTCATATAGCAACACTACAAACTTAGTTGAAAGGTGACACAGGAACCTCATTATGATCCATGGCTTTGATGGGCATATACATTATAATATAGTATGTATCTAGACCACAAAAGAGTAATAGAAGAGATAGAGCTAGAGTACTTTTACTGCCTAGCACATAAAGGAGTGTCATATATTGAGCCTATGCAGATATGACATCTGCTGATAGTCTTGTGTGCCAATTGGGTGCTCTGTCCTATTAGCATGCTTGAAACCATGTATGCCATATTTCAGCATAGGAGGTGCTTATTATTCCTCCACTATCACTATTGACTAGGCTTCACTTACACAAGGCATGCCCTCATATAGCACATGAGTATAAAGATATATGCTATGGCTCTGTATAATTAAGTGGCTATCATAGTGGTACACAATAGGTGTTCTCACTCTTTCTTACTCATGGTTTTTGCTATCCTTTTTACCCGAGACCATCCCAAGTGTTGCTAACCACTAGAGAAAAGCTCTAGTGTGCCTTATACTAGATTGCAAGGATAATGACTAGCACCTGCTAATTTTTTTCTCATATGCCAATAGTGTATAGACCACTCATTTCTTTTATATAAGAATTACTAGTTGCCTACTTTCTACCACTACAAGCTTGTCCTCTTTCACCTCTCCCTCTTGTTTTTGGATCTTTTGCTGGATCTTTAGCTGGGTCTTTTGCTATGACTGCTTTTTACTATTGGCTGGTCCTTGTATCTATGTTCCTTGGTCAATGATAGCTGGTGTTAGTGCTTGTTTAATCAGGTCTTGAGTGTTCTGGTTATCCTTTATGTTATGTCTTTGATTGTTATTGTGAGGTGATGTTCTGATTCTTTGTGTATTTCTCTTGTATGGCATGGTATATATAATACAATAAGGGTGTTATCTATGCAATTCTCATTATGAAAATATTTTACTATCAATATTGTGATATAAATATAAATATAACTAAGAACTGATAAGAATAATAACTAAATGTGTTTGGGGTTTAAGCCTAGAGTCTCTTATAGCCACAAATATTTCTAGGCTAGGCAAATCCTGCCAATATGCCTTCTTATAAATTGTATTTTCATATCATTCTGTTAGACATTCTGATATCTGTCAAGCCTAGAGTCCTTTATTGCCACAGATATTTCTAGGCCAGATAAATTCTACTGATATGCCTTCCTATAAATTGTATTTTCATATCAGTCTATTAGACATTCTAATATCTATCAAGCCTAGAGTCCCTTATTGCCACAGATATTTCTGGGCCAGGTAAATCCTGCTAATATGCCTTTTTATAAATTGTATTTTCATATCAGTCTGTTAGACATCCTAATATTCATCAAGCCTAGAGTCTTTTATTAACCATTATAGTATCTAATATCAAAATGATAGATTCATTGTATCATATAGTGCATATTTTCCTTTGTATAGCCTTATCAATCAATCATTTTTTCTATGATGTAAGAAAGACCTGCAGCTAGACACATGGCCTAAGGATCACAATATGGGCATGGAGGGTGGCCTGCTAGTTGACAAGGAGCACAACCTACTATTGCATCATGAGAATATGACTGCACTAAAGCAGGTGGAGATCACAATGAAGCAGGTGCATGGCCCTAAGGCAGACAACATAGTGTTTACAAACAGACAGGATACAATACAGAAGCTTAGGTAGCCTGGGCATGAGAGCAGCCTGATACAGAAGCAACAGAATAACCTTATGCAACAGGTCTAGGCTCCCCTAAAAGTGGGGTCAGTGTATAAAGTGGACCATCTTTCTCAGCTTGATGACCATGCATCATTGGCAGTCTTGCAGCTCTTTGAGCCAATTAGTGATGCTGACTGTAGGGTCACCATGGTAACAAGCATTGTGGGGTTATCACTTACTAGGAAGCATTAGTGGTGCACTCCATTAGATTTGTGCAGCAACTCAGCAGTCAATGGCATCCTGTTCATCATAGATGCTGGGTACTTCAAATTGGAGGTATACAACTTAATGGCCTGCATAGATGCACTGAAAATCATGTCCCTTAGCTAGGCAAACACTAGCCCAGGTAGCCTTATAAATATGTAGAGCTTGTGAGATATTTAGTAGTGATTCAGCAGGCTTGATCAAAATTATCATGAAGAGGATTGGATACAAGTGTGGGCCAGCTGCACCCGTTAATTGAGAGAAACACACAGCACGACCATGGGGGCGTCTATGATGGTACAAGTTGGCAACAATGAAGATAGACCTTCCGCGGCCCTGCGTGCCTGATGTCGCTCGCTTCATCAACAACAGTTGGGTATCACTTAGACTAGAGTACTAGCAACGCCCAACAATTAAGAAACGCATAGAGGCACGAGTACATACTATGATTGAAATCAGGTCTAATAGTACACATATTGCAATAACAGCATGGATGGCGAGCCCGACGGTACGTGTGGTGGACGATGGTGATGATGATGTATGGTGATGATGACGATGCAAGGTAGCTGTGGAGGAGGAGAAAGATAGGAGGAAGGACTAACGAAAGGAGGATACGGAGATCAAGAAACATAAAATGAGTACGAATGCACGAGACAGGGATATGCGGGGCGACAATGCCGACCCTGGAGAGCACTGTAGACACTCTACCAGCGGGGAATAAGCTATGATGAGGATAAACAGCGTCATACTTCGAGCGAAACCAGAAACACAGAAAGGAGAAAAAAGAGGAAGAAAAAAAAGAAACCGACGCGCATTACCGGACGCGCTTACCACCCCGAGTAGTGGTACTCGTCCGCCCATGTGCGATTGCGTGCCATCGCGCGTCGCTTGCGCTCTTCTCTGTCGTCGTTGCGTCCACCTTGCCTTTCCCCGAGATCCTTATCTTGTTGTTGATACTGCTGCTGCTGCGACGTCTGCCCGGTCCCGTTAGTCGTCGTTGCAGTCGTCGTCGCTGCTGCAGTGAATGGTCTCAGCCCATTGCCAAGCATGCCCCCCCTCCGTGCACCCCCCAGCGCTGCGCGGCCCAGCTGCCTCTCCCGCAATAAGTTCCGGCGCAAGCTCTCGCTCAATTCTGTCGCCAGCATCTGGCGGCGAGTCGTGCGCGGCGTCGACGGTGCGGCCGCCGGCGGAAGGTTCCACGGATGGTCGAGCGGTATCGGCGCCGTCGCGACGGTGTGCAACACCGGGCGCACCTGCTGCGCCGACGGCGCTCCCCTGTGATCCGAGTTGCGCCGCCCCGTCAGCGCGGCGAGCTTCTGCTGTGCGATGCTCCGCGAGAGCTGAATGGTGTCATCCGGGTTCTCCTCATCGCTGTCGCTGTCCTCCTCCATCTCTTGGCCCTGCGGCCGCCCTTTGGGACGGTAGCCGCGCGCGTTGGTACCATCGTTCAGCACAGGCGCTTGCGCGGTGATCTGCGCGGCGAGCGGGACGGCAGCGGTAGATTTGGACGTCGATAGCGGCAGGGGCACTGACGTGCGGGGATGCCCGACGTCAGCCGAAGAGTTGCTACGATAGGGATGGCCGGGAGGAAGGCGAGAGGGGTCTGGGTTTAAGAGGACAGAGAGTAGCCCAGACTGCGTGCGGTTCAGGTTGGAATACGAGCGCTTCGGGACCTTCGCAAACAGCTCACGCTGCCGCTGCGCCTCGAGCGCTGCCTCGCGCAAACGTATCTCTTCTTTCTTCTTACTCTCTTCGTTGCTCACATCTTCGGGCGCCCGCGAGTCATCGTCGTCCGAGTCCGTCTCGTACTCTGACGAGCTGTTGGTGACGATGATGCCTCGGCGTTGCGGATCGACCGGGGCTACGACCTTCTGCGGACTCGAAACGCGGGACTTGGGGTTTGAGTCCGCACGCGCCGAGGGGGCTTGTGTTGGTGGACCTGGCGGGACTTTTGTTCCGTTCATCGGTCCCGAACCGACGGTGGGCGTTGAGCGCGGTTTGCTCTCCCCAGATGTGGTTGCCCTGCGCTGAGACGCAGCATGGCGCTGAGACGCAGCATGGCGCTGAGACGCAGCATGGCGCTGAGACGCAGCATGGCGCTGGGCCTGGAAACGGTGTATCACCGTGCGTCCGGTTGTAGTGCAACCTGGTTCCTTGGTCTTGTGGCCCCTCGTCTGCCGCTTGTGTGATGAGGTGCTTGCCTTGGTCTGATTTGAGATGAGGCTGCTGAGCTCCACCTCGTTCGCGTCCGAGGGCGTCTTATCAGTGCCCACAGAGCCGCGGTCAATGGAGTCACGTTCTGAGGAAGGAGATTCCTCTTGCTGGAGAAAGAACCGACGGTCAGAAGGTTTGAGCGCATCGTCGTCGATAAGTTTAGGAAAGGAGAGGCTATCACGTGATGGCATGTCCAAATTGGCCAATCGCGCGCACCCGTTCGCCGACGCCGAGGTGCGCACTGTCAGCAGTCCTATCCACGATGGAATTGCAAGATGTGTTTGCTTAGGGGACAGGGTGGAGAGTGTTAATGACGGCAGAACGGGGACCGGCGTAGCGGGGGGCGTAGGATGCGGAGTGGGATTAACAACGATGACTCGGGGAAACAAGGTGCCGGAAGGTGGATTAGGCGGAGGTAGGCGCATGGTAGGTATCGGAGCTACGACGATGCAAGCATCGGCGCTGGCCTTTGAAACCGAGTACGCATCAAAGGAGGTAGGGATCGGCTTGATATCATCGAAGGGATGCTTGGCAAACGATGAAGAGACAACGAGCTTGTCGGGGATCATATCAGCAATGATCTTACCCACGGACGAGCCCGGCTTTGTGCGGATGTGCATTGGGTGCACGCTAGAAAACGATGACACAGAGTGCTTGTCAGTAGCAGACGACGCTTCTGTGCGTCCGTTGGGAAAGGACAGCGAGGCTTTATGATGGCTGAGCGGAACCGCATGATTACCTGATACAGAGGGTTTAAGTTGAGATCTGAGCTGTGACGAGCAGAATGGGAACACGAGACTCACGCGTGACGTCGTGCGGCTCCCTTCCGTCTTGAGAGATGGGAAATAGCGGAGGCTTCTCGTTGAAATGGGCGAGTATGTCTGGAGTGGAAGCTTGAGAGGCGTGGTAACGAGCAACCTCGCGATACCATAGTCGCCAGGATATATTTTCGAGACGGCGACCGTCCTGAAGAGACTCCTTGCATTTTGTGAACACTACAGTGCGTGCAAATCTCCGTGAGCGTGCAAGTTTAAGAGGGTGAAAGACGAAGGAGTACGCACGCGTCCACAGACCAGAGAGAGCGTCTCCGCCATCGAGCTCCTTAATTACGTCAGCAGTGACGGAGAGGACGGAGGAGGGAAAAGCAGTAATCATATCGAAGATATTGATGGCACGGGGAATGAAAATAAAAGTAAAAGAGAGTCGGAAGAGAATACAGGAAAATCGGGGCGAGACCACCAGTCAACCAGCTGTCCTGGAGTTTGCCAAGATGGGGAGCGACTAGGTCACTTGAAGCCGATTTAATCGATAGGATCAGTCAAAGGGCGGGGCGGAAAGGAAGAAAGGAGGAGAAAACACGGACAGGACGCGGCCTGATGAATGTGCGGAGGAGAGGCACGGCAGACGGAGAACCATTTGTAGGTGTTACATTGTCGTTTGTATTCATTTACGTTTTACATAGACGCGACGCGTGCTTGAAGTGTGCTTGATCATGAGACGTCAGGACAGCCTGCAAAGCAGCGGGATAGTCTCCCAAAGGCAGTAACGTATATATGCGATCCTCCTTCAACCTCCGACGTGGTCTCCGGATACCCTCGCCCCCTCGATGTCACGCACCACCGCCACCCAGTGCCGTGTACCCCCTCGACTCTCGAGCCCGCTCTCGTCTACTTGATATAAGGTGTGTCATTTCCTGCGTGTCGTTTCCTGTTTCTCCGTGAACTCGAACATCTCCCGTTCTCAACCTTTCTGCTTGCCCCTCCCTTGATCTGCTACTCTCCGACCCCCTCGACCGTCCCATTCCCGTCATTAACCCGCTCGTCCCTTCGACCGCTGGCGCTCTCGCTCTGAACCCTACGCGCGCCCAGGAACACACTTGATAGGCTCCGCCCCCTCTCCCGTCAACATCCTTGCTGTCGACGGCACGCACGCACCCTTTATCCCCTGGACGGCAGGCATCACCTCCACTCTGTGTCCTCGACTCTCTCGAGTATTGATTCGCCCTCGAGTCCATGCCCACATGCGCATCTCTTCAACCCGACGCATTCGCTCTCCAGTTGGGCCCACGGACGCACGCTCCACTGCGAACCACATCAACGCCTGCGCATCTCCTCGAGAACGAGCTCGAGCTCTCAAGCCCTCGTCGACTCGTCCCTTTGCACCCTGGTTCCCTCGTTGTCCGCTGATCCCCCTCCCCTCGTCCTGCATCATCACTAGAACGCACGCGCGCTCAACCTCTCGTCCTCACGTCACCTTCTCCCCTCGTCCTCTTTCCTCTTTCCTCATTGTCCTCTCGTACCTGCGACCCCTCAACCCTTGACCCCGGGGACAAGATGGATGAGGACCTGGCGCAGGACTTTGTTGTGAAGTTTGGGGGCATGCATTATTCGTTGTCAGGCCAAACTTCTACGCAGGGAGCTGCTTGTAAGACACGTCCAGGTTTGATATCTCAGGTTCAGCCTTCACGATGATCTTACGCAACTCGACCGACTCGTTCGTGTTGAAGCCGTTTTAAGGCCATAGAATGCCATTGTTCAGGCTCAGGTATCTTCAAGACCGTTGCGGCACCGCATGCCTCTGTTCGCGCCGGCCGGCGACGTGCAACCTCAGCTGGATCCTTGGAAACCTACCCGATCACCGCCCAACTCAACGATGCCCTTTCCGAGATCGTGGCCAGCCTTGGTCGCGCCCGACTGTGGACGGTATCATGCATCCGACCGACTCTGGCTGTCCAACTTGTTCAACAAATGCTGGGTAAAAGCCCAGATCCGGTCGCTGTTACTTCCACACATGGTCGCGCGGAGGGGGACAGATCCCAAGATGGACTTCGAACACTTGCAGTTTTGCGACCGCTAGGTGAGAAGGACATTTACCTACTTTCGAAGCTGATTCAGCGGACGGCTGTCACAAGATAACAAAAGCGAGGCTATTGCCACCTGTGCCAAGTTCTCATCAGCATGACGCCTTGCTCTCTTTCTCCAAACCTCTGCTCTCGGCAGACGCGCTGATAGAATGTATGTCATTTGGATCCAGCAGAAGTAAGCATAATCTAACATTAGGGTGCTGCAGGAATCAACGGCAAATGTCAACTTCTGGCAGATCAAGAAGAGAAGGGGCAAAGTAGTCCACGAGTGTGACCATGTTGACCAGTGCAGACGACCAAAACACGCAGTCTTTTTATATGCCGTCCTCTGACGACCCGACACTTCCTCGTGACATTGTGTCTTCTCCTTTCTCAAGTTGCTTCTTCGTCTGGAGCCAATAACAACAGCTTGATATCTCCGCCGCATACCAACCACTATCATGACCTTTGGCTACAACTTGTACATGTACCTAATGCCTTTCCACATGCACTCTCCATCCCAGTTCTGTCATGATCCTTCACTTCCGCCCAGTCAGGCAGACCTGGAAATGTTTTAGCAATATGAAAGCAATGTAAATCAATGAGCACGAGATATACTGCACCGATCCTCAACCTGGAGTTCTCGCCAGCCTCTACAAAGGTCTCATCGATTCTGTTTAGTTTCATGTGTCTCCTCATCGTGAGCATGTGCCGCCTCTGAGTGTCTCCAGCTTGAAGCCGGGCTTCGATGCTGTGCCCGAACAGCTCAGCAAGGTTTCTTTCAACATCCCTCCTAGATTAATGGCCCCCGACAGCTTTCCAAGTGTAAGCCATGCTCATAATGGCCCGACCTCTTGGGATTTGTCCAGCAATGATTGGAACATGAGTGTGCAGTGTTGTCTGCAGTGGTTGGGTCGCAAGCAAACAGTGATACTGTATTGTCATCTGATTAAATAGAAAGTATTAACAACTAAATATTCTGTGTTTTTTGTTTCATAGACATGCTCTTCTGTAACAGCGGCCCACTACGATGGGTTTTCCAATGGGTATAGACTTCAGAAGGGTCCAATGTATTCCTATATAGAAGGTGAGAAAGTATATGTAGACAAGCAGGTTTGTAACAACTATCTAGTTAACATTCATAGCTGTGCTACTATGACTGCTACTATTACTGCTACTATTACTGCTACCACTACTGCTACTATTGTCATCATTGATATACTCATCATTGTTATCATGATTATTGTCATGATTATCAGTGCCCATATCTGAGTCAACTATATCAATGTCCATCTGTGAGTCTGCTACCTGGCTGCTTTCACTGTCATTGTCCACCTCAGAAATATCTTGTACCATCAAGGTGCCTGTATGAATGTCTGCCCACCGACCCGACACTACATATTCTCTCAGCGCTTTAGTCATAATATGCCCTTTGAGATCTTTGAGTGATTTGACGCTTTCTGTATTCAAGGCCTCAAGACAAGCTACTTGATGCTCTTTTGGCTCTGGGATTTGAGGATCTGTCTTGCGGAGCTCTGATTGAAATGCTTCTGTGACCAATAGAGTTTGTAAAAGTCTAGAAATTTGGTGAAGGCGTCTTGCATCCTTAAATTGGTTTAGAAGATCAAGACAATCCTTGTGTGCAATATTTGCCTCTGGTGCTTCAGCTCTTATCAGTGGCTGATTAGATTGGACCCTTCCATACCCACTAAAATATTTATAAGTCACAAGTCACCTTAATAAGAAAAAACTCACAATTCATAAGGGGAGTCCTTTACAACTATCCCTTCAGGTGGATCTATAAAAACAAGGTCTGTTTTTTGGATTTTCTCCACCCATTGCTTTGTAATCTTGTTCTTTATGCTTTTGATACTCCCCTTGCCTACTCCCTTGCCCTTTCCTATTCCTTTTCCCTTTCCCATTCCTACTCCTTTATCCTTTCCCACACTCTTGCCTTTTCCTAATTCCTTGTCCTTGTTCTTTTCCACCATCTTGCCTTTGCCTTTGTTGATTTTTTTATTCTGCCCTTGATCTGTATTGGCTCTTTTTCGCTTTTTAGATTGATCATCCTCTATGAATTCATCATCATCATCATCATCAAGATGGTGGCTACTAGAACTAGCTTCTTGAGAATGTGGTGTTTCAGAAGAGAATGTAGGAGGTGTGAGAGGAATGATCATTGCCGGATTACAAGTCAATGGTTTTCCAAGATCAAACTTCAATAGTAACAAGAGATGGTACCACACCAGTGAATTTGTTGCCAAGTTCTTAGTATAAGATCTCCAGGTTGACTCCTCTTCAGGAAATTGAGAAAGTGTATTACTGTTTAGATAAACAGTAGTGTCTCTGAAATGAAAATTGCTAGGATTCTTGAGATATTGATTAGGCAGACCAAGGATGTTAAGGGTGGCATCTTCAACAAGCTTGCTAGAGTAACGAGAAAAATAGAGATAAATCTGCACATGATTAATATCAATAGTTGCTTTTAATTAAATATAATGAAATCTTACTTGATTCAGCCTCTCAGTGTATTCAGGCTTATTTAGACTTGAATGATAGATTTCCAAATCTGCAGTGCCTTCATAATTTGGAAATTGTCCATGTTCACGTGCAATTGCAATCCTCAAGAAGCCCTCAGCTGTTTGGCTCCATAATAAATGGAAAAATGAAATCTTCCCAGTAGCTTCTAACTGAACTTTGGGCAGTGTCCGTCCCTCATTGTGGAGTTCAGCAAAGTTAGGTGTCAGCAAATAAGCAAGCTAATTTCTTTTAGTTAAAAATAATCTAAATCTAGATAAAAATCTCAACTTACAATGTAAGAGCATTTATGTACATTTGACATCAAATTTCCTAATCCTCCCCTAAGAAAAGAACGCCACAGAAGCTAAATACATATAATTAGCTTATATATTATCAAATGGTTATTTAATAAATACTTACACTTCCTGGTTGAAAGTAGGTATTGATTCGTCCATAATTTTCCAAATATTGGTATTCACAATTGTCACTAGGTGTTGTTAAGGTAATTAACCTTTCAAGTGCTTCTTCTCGGCTTGTTTGATCAAGCCAATAGCAATTGACAGGCATATCCTCAAACCATGTATCGATAGAAACAACTGTAGATTTCATGAACTTCTTTGTCTTGCCATTGGTGATGGTATTGACTAAGCCAACTTTAGCTTTACGAAACTCCCGAAATTGATCTGAAGCATGAGCTAAAATCATCATTGGAAACTACAAAATTAGATTAGATATAAATCTTATATATAACAATCCTTTAACTCACATAATACCCATTCTTTGCAAAGGTCTGAAATATAATAGGCAAAACACCTTCACGAGCCCAAGGATTTTCTGACAAGAAATCCACCAGTTTATGCAATACCAAAGCATGCCGAGTAATGGAAAACTGCTTGGGAGTACGATAAATTGGATCAAGTATGAAGCTTGCAAACACCAGAAGTAGTTTTTCTGAGGCCATTTTGTGATTGTCCAAAGACACAGCAATACTGTGTCCAAGTTGTGTAGCCTGAGCAGTTTTGTCAACTTTGTAAGAATCTAGAAAATAGATACAATGCAAGGAATATGCATGGCATAATATTGAGAGAAGTTTGTCGGGCTTTGAAGATGGTGCATAGACTTCTGCTACACCATTGAGAAGAACCGACCATGGAATAAGAAAGCTGTGCTCAATGCCATATTGCCATAAGTCTATAATCATAGTTAATATTTGTACTTGTAAAAATTCAAATCATATTCATACCTCTGTTTATAATACGAGCATACCAGCCTTTTTTGTTTGCCTTTATACCAGCTAAGTGACGATGTTGGCCATCGGCACAAATCAATGGTTCATCCAACATTCCATCTATACCCCAGTTTAAAACCTCTTTTTGATTTTGTTTTCCTAGTTGACGCAATCTTTCATCTGCCAAGAGTGATCCACCAATAATAAATATGGGATTTAACCAGCTCTCATCAATATCATTTGCAATGTTGTTCAGCAAGGCATTTGTCAATTTGAGCAAAAAGGCTTGATTTATAGCTCTTTGACCCTTGAAGTGAGCTATTTTGGAAGTAAAAGGAATATAAACTAGGCCATTTTTGTTCAAAGAGTTTTGAACTTGAGTATTCCAGTCTTCATATGTAGCAAATGGTCCTAAGGCTGCTGTAGTTCCTGAAATGCTATCAAAGGCAGTAGATGTCATAGTAGGCTCAGAATTGACAGAAGCAGGAGTGGAATCAAGAGGAGACAAGGTTAAACCGCTGTCAATAGAAATATGGCCATTGGTTTCATTGTTGAAAGAAGCTAGTTATGATTTTTTAGTCTCAGAGTCTTGAAGAAAAGGTAAAAATAATGTACTCATTGTGATTGAAAGAGTATAGTGTCTCAAAGATTGGACCAGTAGTTCTTGATCTATAAAAATCCAGTAATTAGTTGGAAACTTTAAATTAAGTTCAAACAAATAGTCAAAAGAAAAATAGCAAGTTATATATGCATTAAATATAAATATAAAGAGCACCATAATGTTCACATTAGAAAATAGAGTCCTTTAGACCCCTTAACAAAAGGAAACAATCAAGAAATGAATATTTTAATCAAATTTGAATGAATTTTATCGAGGGGGGTCCTAGGACCCCTCTGAAATATTCAATTTTAGCGCTTTTTCGCAGAAATTGGGCCAAAAACCCTGAAATAATTGATTTGACTCTAGGGGGGTCCTAGGACCCCTCTGAAATATTCAATTCTAGCGCTTTTTCGCAAAAACAAGGCCGAAGACCATTAAATAATCGATTTGATTCCAGGGGGGTCCTAGGACCCCTCTGGAATATTCAATTTAAGCGCAAAAAATGGGTCAAAAACCCCTAAACAATCGATCTTCTAGCAGGGGGGTCCTAGGACCCCTCTGACTCAGGCTAGTTTTGCTTACCGTGATAGTGGTTGAGGATAGCGAAGAGACGTCACGCTTGTCACATTTTCGGTTGTATATATAGGTATTGGCCTGTTTGTGTATATTTGGCTAGAATGTGACCAGTCACTCAGTGGTAGGTCATTTTTGCCGTGATTCCAATGAAACTTCGATTTTTTTGTCATCGAGTGTACATCCCCATCCCCACCCCTGATCCCACTCTCAATGGGCTCCTCCACCAATGCACCCGCTCTCATGCAACTCCACCAGAGCCTCCACTACCCTCGCGCAGCCCTCTCTCTCTCCCGCAGGCGCTCCGGCTTCGACGTGCACACATCTGCCGCGCCTGCCTCGCCGACCACGCCGACCACGCCGCTCTCCGACTTTGCCCGCGACTTCCACGCTGGGCGCCGGGGCGCCCACGGCTGACGCAGAGAGCTCGTCAACAAATGGCGCGAGCGCCAGTGGCCCTCGCTGTGCGCCTCCGCCTGGAGACCCGCCTGCACGGCAGCCGACCATTGCAAGTTCGTGCGCGGGTAGGAGCGAGATCGCACAGGAGAACGACGGGCGGCCAGTGCAAACGCCAGCTCTGGGCATCTACTGCTCAATATGGGGCAGGTGCTCGTGTATTCCGCGGGCCACGAATGCGCTTAATGTGAGCGCGCCTCCTTCATACTCCCTTCGTTTGCGCTGGTAAAGTCAAAGCGAGCTGAACTGCCTATTCGATCGAGGCCGCTTTGCTCCCGCGCGCAATTCCGTCTTTTGTAGGCAAGAACACGGGGTTCAGGAACTTCGACCACTCGCACCCCTGCTGCAAGTGCTGGGAAAAGCACGCCAAGCCCTTCACCGGTGCGCTCTTCTACATGCCCTAGGACCCCACCTCCGCCTCCGCCTCCACCTCCGCGTCTTCGAACAAGCGGTAGACGTACCAACGACCCTTTCCCGTGTTCAGGCCGCCGCAGTTCTCCTCCCCTTACGCCGATCATCACCGGCGCATCGCGTCTCAGCCATCTCCCACTGCTGGCCTAATTTCGATGTCCTTTCCCTCGTCGACTGCCTCAGCCTCAACCCGCTCGACCTCGCATGTCTCGGAGCCCCCACCCCCGAGTCCCGTCAACATCGCAGATCAGGGCCTCCTCCACCCTACACACGTCGCCATCCTGCTCATTGTCCGGCTTCTAAACTGCACCACTATATCTGCAAAGCTCGCATCTGGTGCGATCCTCCCCGATCTCACACACAGCGTCGACTGACAACCTACAGACTGTGCTGCAGCTGTATGACGCAGAAGAGGACTAGCTCGTCCTCAAGGATCTCTTCGCTGCTGACCCCGCCCGCTTCTCGCGTTTCTCCAAGAAATACATTGCCGCCTCCGACTCTAATCTCGGCCCCGTCATGGTCACTGAGGCCCTCTGCTACTACGCCAAGTGCAATCTCGCTGCCCACTTCGTCTTCAGCATCGACGGTACCCACCTCGCGGGACTCCGCGCGACCCCGAGCTTTTCATCATTGCCAGCAAGACCAAGATTTTCACCACCCAGGAGACCATCACGAACACGGGGAGTACCCGGGCCTGGTTCCTTGACGCTGTTGATGGTCCAGCGTCACCACTTACGTTGCGAAGCACTTCGTCGCGGTCAGCATGAACGAGAAGGCGATCGCCGCGTTCGGCATTGCAAAGGAGAGCATGTTCGGCTTCTGGGACTGGGTCGACGGCCGCTACAGCCTCTAGAGCACGTTCGGCTTCTCGATCGCGCTCATGATCTGCTTCTCTCGCGGCTGAACCGTGTGTGTGCTTGCAGGCTCCCAAACGTACGCGCTGCTCTCGTACGACCAGTACATGTACAAGTTTGCGGACTACTTCCAGCAGGGTGACACGGAGTCTACCAGCAAGTTCATTACCAAGGGCGGCAAACGCGTCGACTATCAGACTAGTGTGCGTCTCTGCTCTCTCTACCCTCTCTCCAATGTCGAAGCTGACTGTACTGCGCGTCCTGCAACCGATTATCTGGGGTGCGACAGGCACGAACGAGCAGCACTTGTTCTATTAATTGCTGCACCAGGGCACAAAGCTCGTTCCGACGGACTTCCTCGCCCCCGTGACGTCGCACAACCCGCTCCGCGGCTCTCTGCACCACTGCATCCTGCTCAGCTACTACTTCGCGCGGCCCGAGGCGCTTGCGTTCAGCAAGACCGAGGAGCAGGTGCGCCAGGTGCGCCTCCCTTTTGTTTCCTTTTGGGGGGTTTTCATGTGTTTTTTCGGCGGTGCTGACGAACGCTGAGTGTCGTATGAGGTGGGCCCAAGAGCGAGCGAGGCGCTCGTGAAGGGCAAGGTTTTCGAGGGCAACCGGCCAAGCAACAGCATCCTCTTCCCGCTACTCACGCCCGCGACGCTCGGCTCACTCATCGCGCTCTACGAGCACAAGATCTTCACGCAGGGCGTCATCCGGGGTATCAACATGGTCGGTGCGTGCCTCCTTGGGTGGGTGGGTGTATATATGCGCGTTTGCTGAACTGGTGCAACAGACCAGATGGGTGTTGAGCTCGGCAAGGTGCTCGCGATGAACATTTTGGCGCAGCTAGGTAAGCCTGCGGACGTCAAGGGCCACGACAGCTTGGTGCGTGATTTTCCTTGCGGCTCTGCATCCGTTGTCGGAACCTTCTGTCTGCTGCCCGCTAACAACTGTCGCATACAGACGACCGATCTCATCTACTTTACTAGAAGCACTGAAAGGGAGAGAAGGATTACGCGCACTTGCGAAGTTGTAAATTGCACTCATTTTGATCACGGTGAGCATGCTTGTCAAACTTTGAATTTACTGGAAAGGACGTGGGAGCTCTTGAAAGGCAGCAATTTCGCCCAGACCTTCCGGATGCACGATGGCGTGGACCATCGGCCTCGTCGCCTTGTGGGTGCGCGGGCATAAAGATCATGCTCAACGGCGGCGACATGCCGTCTAAGCGATTCCAGATCGAGCGTGAGACCAACTTCAACGTGATCATCACCTCTATCGTGCTCACCCCGAAGTGCACCATCACTGCCGTTGCGAACTGTACCGTTGACTCGAGGACGGGCACGAGCGCTGCCGTCTTCGAGGCAGGCTCCGAGACGAGCGACTCGGACGTCGTCAACGTTCTCGTCAGTGTGCGCGCCGGAATCTCTTTGCTTGCCTACGCGTCATTTTGGCTTAACCTTTCGTATGTGTGCAGCTCGTGTCCCACCTCGTTCCAAAGCATCATGCCCATCCTGCTATACATCTCGATCCATCAAGATGATCCAGACGGTTTCATCTCAGAACATCAGTAGACCTCCGTCGAGCAGCAGAGCAAGCCCATGCCAATCGCGGTCGCTCTTGCCCCCAGCGCACTCGCCAGCGCAGTCCTCTTCAACCTCGCAGCACCGAAAGAGCCCACTGCACGCAGACGGCAAACAACTACGCGATTGCGATCTCTTCGACATCCCAGCCCCAAGGACATAGTCGATGTTGAGCCAATAGACGAGGCTGATTTTGAGGCTCGGATACGTCCACAGCACGCCCCGCTACGCCCCTTCATGCTCACTCCTCGCGCAGACGCGCCTCGGAAACGCCCTGCTCTCTCTCTTTTGCGTCGCCGCCCTCACCATCCTGGCTGTATTCCTCGGCTGTCCCTTCTCTTTCGACGGCCGCCAAAGCACCATCGTCTATGCCCTGCATACCCTCTTCGCCGCCTGTCTCCTCTGCTCCGGTGGCGTCCTGGCTGAGGGCGGAGACGACCCCTACACCGAACCCATATGCGCCTGGCGTTTTCTTCTCCGTCGTCGTGCTGTGTTGACGCGCATACTCAGACAGCAAGAGCCTGGCGTACGTGCTCGAAAAGGGGCTGTCCAAGACGTTCCTCGAACTCGCCATCATGTGCAAGGCCGTCATTTGCTGTCCGTTGCTCGCTGTCCACCCGCACCGGCGCTGACAGATTGTTTCTAGGCCGCGTGTCCCCGCTCCAAAAGGCGCTCGTCGTCAAGCTCATCAAGAAGAACCAAAAGTCGATTCTCTTGGCCATCGGCGACGGCGCCAACGACGTCAGCATGATCCAGGCCGCCCACATTGGCATCGGCATCTCCGGCGTCAAGGCAAGTCTTTCGCTGCCCTCGCTGTGCACGAGCCTGACCGACGCCGTGCAGGGCCTGCAAGCCGCGCGCTCCGCCGACATTGACATCTTGCAGTTTCGCTTCCTCAAGAAGCTACTCTTGGTTCTCGGGGCCTGGAGCTACCAGTGCCTCTCAAAGCCCATCCTCTGTGCGTGACGTGCCCACACGCGTGCGCCCGTGGCTCACGTCCCTCGCACAGACTCGTTCTACAAGAACATCGTGCTGTACATGCAGTTCTAGGTCAGTCCCGTCTCATGTTCCGTGTAATCGTCTGACGCTCTCGCCACAGTTCTCATTCTTCAACAACTTTTCGGGCCAGATCGCGTACAAGTCCGAGACCCTGTCCTTGTACAACGTCTTCACCGTCCTCCCGCCACTTGTCATCGACGTCTTTGACCAGTTCGTCTCAGCCCGCATCCTCGATCACCATCCTCAGCTGTGCATGCTCGGGCAGCAAAACGCGTTCATCATAAAAACCGCGTTTTGGCTCTGGGTCCTCAACACCCTCTATCGCAGAGAAGCGCACGAAGTCCGAGCAATGGCTAGAAGAAGCATAAAGAAGTGTCTCGTCTTAGTGAAGGTGAGATTGTCATCTGAGACTTTCCTGTGGCTGCAACACCGACATGAGCAGCTGACGATGCTAATATCGGCGCCCTCGTGCCGCCTACACCGACATCAGATTGCAAGGAGCCTGCAAGGCTGATGTCAGTACTGCCCCGACGCACTCTCGACGCCCTCGCGCCGCCTTCAACCTACGTGACTCGGACACTGCACGAAAGATTCACTTGTGCGTACGTTCTACATGCGCTTCCCTCATCAAAGACTACTCTTACAATTCTTTCTCGCCTTGCATTACATGCCGCTTCCTATTTTCTCATCCATTCACGGACTTAACTCTAGTTACTTTTGCTCCGCTGAGTCCTCCCCGCTTTCCAGGTTCTTATAGCGCGGTATTCCCACTTGGTCGGCTGGCTGGGCAAGGTTCGACGCCCTCGCCTCATTGCTCTCCCTACGCACACCGGGCAGAGCACCCGCCCTCGCATCGTCTCCGTCGTCTCCGTCGTCCTCATCCTCGTCGTCCTCTGGCGTGAGCGACACGGGTCGCGTGCCGATCGTGAGCGCGAGCTCGAGTACGACCAGGTTGAGGACTAGGCCCGTCCCCGTGCCGCAGTAGCGAGACAGCACCTCGCGGTGCGTGGTGCGTTCCTCGCGCGTCTGCCCGTCCCGGAGGAACAGCCAGAAGCGGTTGACTAACGGGTAGATGAACGATTTAACGGTGGCGTCTGTGAACATCGTCGTCTGTGGCGGTTGGGCGTAGGAATCGTGTGCGTGTGCGGTTGGGTCAAAGGGTGAGCGGCGGCGGGCGTACCTCGCGCAGGATACCGATCCGCGCCTACAGCATGCCCTCCCAACGTGGGACACAGCCTGCAGAATCGCGGCCATGGACGGGGACGGGGCGAGCGAGGCATAGAGCACGCGCTCTGTGTCGGTCAGGCAAGGCTGTGAAGCCGTAGTCATGGTAGTCGTTGTGGTCATAGCGGTGGTTGTAGCAGCTGCGGTTGGGTTTGAAGGGTTTGAGGTAACCTAACCCCCCGACTTTGCACGACGCAGAGCGCGCAGCCCACCTCGACGTCGACGCCCGCCTCCTCAGCCTCACAGACGCTTGGACCGACCTCAATCGCTTCCTGCAACACTTAGAGCTCCGCAAGACAGACGCTGGCGCCAGCTTCGCCCGTGCTGTCCATGATGGTGCCGCAAAGCTCGCCCTTAACGGCACCGCTTCCAGCCCCCGCCTCGCTGCCTGCCCCTAAGCCCACCCTCCAACACCAGCAACATCACCAGCAGAACCACCCCTCGGCCTCGGCCGCTCGTCGCCCGCAGCAGCAGTACACCAACTTCGCGGCATGCGGCCCCACTCTACGCAGCACCTTTCAGCTCCCCTTTTCACCACATTGCTTCTCCTCCCCTCCGCCGAACCCCCACCCCGCCCGTGTCCGCCCACGTGACGACGCCGCAGACCACTTTGGGCCACCCACCAAGCGGATTGCAGCGCTCCCGTTCCTCCTCGCTCTCGCTCGACGAGATGCTTCTCCAAGTCGCCACTGACGACCGCTCCCACGCTGGCTCCCCCACCGGCGCCCTCCTCGCGCTCTCGGCCTCTGCCGGCGCAGTACTTACCGAGCCTAAGAAGATCATGGATCTCAGAGGACATTCTCGATGATCTCGACAAGCACCTCATATCCTCGGCTGCCTTAGGTTTGTCTATCGCAAGATGTGGGTGCGTCGCTGCCGTCTCTTTCCTCGTTGACGCCGTTCTCCTTTCTTGCCAAGTTTGCCCTTGGCAGCAAGCGGAACGACAGTGCCGATAAGTCGCTTGAGGCTTACGAGTCCGCTACTGAATTGGCGGTATCCGTGCTCCACCGCCGCACCCTAATCGTCTCGGGTTCGAGATAAATTCCTCTCTCCTTCTATACTATGAGATTATTAACAGCCTCGACAGGCGTTCAACGACCCCGTTGCCGAGCTCGACACACTTTCTGAAAGGAGTTACAAGGACTCGACCCTCATCACGCAGCTTCACCGCGACAGCCTGACCCTTTAGACATCGGACGGGGTTGATTCTGGTACATCGTACGTGTTGCCTGATAGTGGGCCGTTTGACAATGTTATTTGATCGGCAGCCGACACGTCTTTGGAGATGGTCGCTGCTGAGGATGTTCTTCACAGCGTCGTCCCAGGCCAGCGTTGCAGCTGCGCTCGCAAACGACCGACCTGAAAAGACGGTAGCGTGGAGGCGGTCGACAGGTTACTCTCTAGACAGGCGAGCAAGCCAGTCGATGGCGTACGTGGTCAGAGGCAGCGAGAGAAGCGCCGTGTACGCGTGCAGGAAGACCCCTCACCGCCGAGATGGCGTAGAAGAACGCGTCCGGAACGAAGTACTGCTCGATCAGGGGCTCCAACTCGGTCTCTTTGAGCGTCGGCCCCAGGTCGGGATGCTATGCTCGATAAGGGCACGCTGGAGCAAGGAGAGATGTCGAGCGACCACGAAGGAGCCGGGAGGGAGGGGGGAAGTATTGCAGAGTCTATGATGCAGAGGCAAGAGGCCTACTTGACATCAAGTGGGTCGGAGAAGAGGCCGTGTCTTGATCTTATTAGAATAAGCAATTAGCACATGCAGGACTTCGCAGGGAAACACTCTGACATCGAAACCACTACCGCTTTTACTGTAATCGGTTCCCACGCGCATCGCATTCGAAGCAGCGCTCACTGCACAACAAATCTCCTCGAAAACACTCTTGATCTCCACCCACAGTCGCGTCTCTAGAATCTCCACCATCGAACGATTATCGACCTCGAGCCTCGGCGTTTCCGCCATCCGTCGCATCCAATATTGTCTCTAACACTATCATCTACTCAAGGGGTTGGAGGGTAGGCTGAGATTGTTGGGGTAGCAAGGAGGAGCGGCCAGGGAATGCTAAGGTAGTGGAATTGGGAAATTATCAGTGAGTTCTCAAAGCCGTTCGTATTTTTTGGGGACCCAATGTTATATAGAGGGCCGACGAAGTTTAATCCCCCATCTCCACGCTGTTCTCAAAGCAAGGTGTGTATTTCCGTCTACTCTTACACTAACCGACTCGTGAACCTCCCGCGCGCACAGTCGACACCTTCAGCTTTCTTGAGCGCGAAGACGCTGCCAACCTCAACGCCTCCATCTAAACCTAACTGCGCAGCACGATTGCCGTCTCCCCCATCTTCTTCCTCACCCAACACGACGGCACGCGTGCTCGTCCCTTCGAACGCATTAGACGGCCTCCGCCCAGTGCACTCCCGCTTATTTCTTCGACCCGACGCACCAGCCTCTTCTCAACCCCCTCGGCCATCAATATTTGGACGCTCGACCCCCCGCAAATTTGTCTCTGCGACGCCACGCGCGCTCATCCCCTCGATTACTCCCGCCTTGGGCCCGCATATTCATCTTCGTCTGCGACCTACATCTGTGCCCGCAAGCCTCCTCCAGCCCCGCACGCACGCACGACCTCTCGACCCCTCCTCTCGTCGACGCCTCATTCACTCCTCCATCGTCCTGCCTCATCGCTGAGACCTCACCCACGTTCCACCTCGCGCACGCTCCACTCCCCCATTCTCATACCCTCTCTTCTCCTCGTCCTCTCGTCCCCACGCACGCTATACCTTTCGCCCGCTCAACTTCAAACATCCTCGACTTGTCTTCCCTTCGCCCTCCCAACTCTCCTCGATCCTCGCTCTTCACTCCCTCGACCTCTCATGCATCGACTGTTCCGCCCTCGACCTAATATAACTGGCTGTCGGCGGAGGAAGGGTAATGGCGGCGGCGGCAGCAAAGAGATAGGTTGGGAAGGGAGTTGAGCGCGGACAATAGGGACGTCCACGACGGACGCGCCTTCGATGAGCACCCGAGTGGTACACAGGTGCGTAGCTCTCGTTCCCCTCCCTGCTACACCCTCTCTCGATGTCTTTGCCCTCGACTCTACTCATGCATGTTCCTTCCCCTGACACGCAGCCTCTCTTCTTCTTCCTTCCTCCAACTCCGCTGACTCTTGATCACTCTGTCCTCAATCAATAGTCCTCTCCGGCTCTCTGACACTCTTTCCATCCACAGCCCGATCTTAGCCCCGCCATGGTCACCGAGGCCCTGTACCACTAGGTCAAGCACGACCTCGCTGCCAATTTCGTCTTCAAGATCGATGGCACTCACCTCACGGAGACTCCGCGCGTGCGACCCCAAGTGCACGCTTTTCATCATTGTCAGCAAGACCTTCGCTAACCGCGAGTCCCTCATCGAAGCGGACCAGATCGAAGAGCAGTACCAGTGTAAGGTCCGTAATGCATTCTGCCATCCCCCGCCCTGCGCGTGCAACAAGAGTATCGTGTGCGTGGAACACACGAGGATGCTCTGCTCGTGCGCGATGAAGCGACACGTCCTGCGCGCACGGTTCTCCGACACCCAACTTCTCGAGAGGCAGGCGTTCGCTCGAGGAGAACCTGCCCGTACTTCTTGCCGTCATTGAGCTTTGGTACAACGACTTTTATGGTGCGCGCACTCTGTCTTTTATCTGCTTCTCTCGCGGCTGAACCGTGTGTGTGCTTGCAGGCTCCCAAACGTACATGACTTGTTCGACGCCACAGCCGCTCATCAACAACCCCGCTCTTTCCACTCGATCCTCTTGAGCCGTTCGACGCCCCGCCTGCTTGCCTACTCAAAGCCCCACCTGCTTGCCCACTCAAACAGCTCTCCGCTCTCGACACCACACCGGCTCAACCCCTCTCAAACCTTTGAATATCGACCCTCAACCTTGCACGTTCCCGCTGTCGATACGAGGTACACCCGCTTGATGCCACGCCCGCTCTTCCGCTCTCCCTACTCGATGCCATGTCCTCATTCTCCTCGACAGCCAGACTCAAAACCCTCTTGATCCTCGACCTTCGATGCCACGCACACACCACACCATTGAGACCCCTCCACGCCAATCCCGCCCTCAAGCCCACACGCGCGTTCATCATCCCGAGCTCACGCAGCCGCCATTGGCGGTGCACACTTCCCAGCTATCTCACAGCCGCTCCCTCAACCGCCAACACCTTTGCCCCCTCAATGTCATGCACCACCGCCACCCAGTTCCCTGTACCCCCTTGACCTCGATTTCGACCTCGATCTCGCTCTCGTCCCCTTGATATTAGGTGCATTGTTTCCAGTCTCTCTAAGCATACGAGTACCTTGTTCTCAACCTCTCCACTCTCTGACCCCTCGACCCGCCACCCCCCAACTGTCCCTGCACCCCTCCCTACCCTGACTGCCCCATCTGCTTCAACGCGATCGTCCCTGCCCAGCCGACCTGGTCCTGCTCCCCCGCCTTCGTCCCACACGACCCCGACGTCGCACCCCCTGCCGGCCACGAGCACGAGCAGGAGCGCGTGAAGTGCTGCTGGACAACCTTCCACCTCAAGTGTGTCCGCTTGTGGGCCGCAAAGAGCATCAAGGACATCGAGGATGCCTGGTGCAGGCGTGGCGAGAGCGGCAGGAAGGACGACTGGTGCTGCCATGGGACCCAGTTCAAGCGCAAGTTCGTCCCACATTGCTACCGGTGCGCCCCGTTCCTTCTCTGAACCTGCTTCCATAGCCCTGACCCGCGCCCAGCAGGTGCTTCTGCGGCTCCACCCAGGACCCAAAGCCCCCGTGCCTCTCGATGCCCCACTCGTGCGCGAGCCCCTGCTCGCGCTCGCGCGTGTGCGGGCACCCCTGCGCGCTCGCGTGCCACCCGGGCCTGTGCCCACCCTGTCAGGTGACGACGCAGCGCCCATGCTGCTGCGGCAAGCAGACAGTCTCCCTCTGGCGCTCCCACACATCTCCCGCCCCTGCGCACCTGTCCTCGACCGCCGACGCCACGCACACGGACCTCTCCTGCGGCTGCACTTGTGAAAAGCGGCTCGCATGTGGGAACCACGTCTGTGCAGAGCCGTGCCATCCCGGCGTGTGTCTGCCGTGTGCGGTGACCAAGGCGGCGCGGTGCTGGTGCGGGAAAGTGGAGAAGCGGCTTGCGTGCGGGGAGGGAGAGAAGGAGGCATGCGCTGTGGTGTGTGGAGATGGTGAGGAGGAGGCTGTGTTTTTAGACCCTTCGCCTGCGCCATTCATCAGTGCACCCAGCCCTGCCACCCGCCCTCCCGCACCCCTCCACCCTACCCACTCTCCCCAGCCTTCACAACCCACTGCCCCTGTGGCAAACACCCCCTCTACCCCCACACCTGCCCCTCCTCCCTGATCAGACATCGCCCCCACCATTTGCGTCCCCGCTCACTCCACTCGCCTCGCTCAACACGTCCCTGGCATCCACGCACGCTCCCGTCCCCGTCACCCCTCCCTGCTGCCGCTCCCGCCGCCTCTGCTGCCTCACACGCCGTATCTTCGCCTATGTCGACGGCGATCCGCAAGCTGCAGCGGCGGCTGGAGAGCCAGCGCATGAGCCACAAGGTGGCAGTGCAGGCGTACACAAAGGAGCGCGACACCTTGAAGAGCATGCTTGTGCGCACTGGGGGCGGCGCCAGTGCAGAACCATATGTCAACGGAACTGGGAGCTGGACTGGGAGCGGGGGCGTGAATGGCGCAGCAGAGAGCGTCGCGTCGGAGCTGCAGGAGGTCGTACCAGAGTCGGAGCTGGTGGAGATCTAGAGCTAGTTCGATACGTATAAGATGCAGATGGGGGTCGACAGCGTGCGGGTGCGCAACAAGCTCGTGAAGTTGCAGTGGGAGAACGGGCAGCTCAGGGTGTTGTTTGCCAAGGCTAACGCGAAGATCGAGTACACGGCGGGTGCGTTGCGTCTCATCCGTGTGTGTGTCATCGACCGTGCTCATCGTTTTATTCATACATGGTCGCTGTAGAGCGTCACAAGATGACGCTGGAGCAGTACACGAACCAGGCGGAGGACTTGCGGGATATGAGTGTCTAGCTGCACGATAAGTACACGCGAGCGGATATCGAGTGCGATCGCGGGATTGCAGACGTTATCAGTGCGAACGGAAAGGTTGAGTAGCTTTTCAATGAGCGCACGAACTTGCACGCGGAGAAGCGGATTTGGGAGATGTGCGTTGTGCCTTTTACTGTTTATTCCTCTGTGTTCTTCTTAATTGGATGGACATCGATCAACCGTCGGGGTGGGAGCGTATATGTATATGCTGACTGCATCTATGTCAATAGGGCATGCAGAACCGCTTACTGGAAGAGAACAAGGTGCTTTTGATTGAGTGGTCACGTCTGTCGGATCGGATGGGCAACGTGCAGAAGATACATATGGATCTCGAGTGCTCGGGCGAGAATGATAAAAGGTGGCTGGAGAGTCAAATCCAGATGTTGGAGAATCAGACGTGAGCGCCAAGTTTTACTCGACCGCGCCGACTACCGTCTGAGTTTGTTGCTTCAGCCAGGATCTTAGGAGCCAACTTAGCCAGGAACATGATAGTGTTAGGCATCTGACACTGAAGAAAGAGATTGAGGTCAAAGAACTGCAGCCGCGCGTCGATTAGCAGGTGCATGTCACTATCACTTGGTTCCCGTCCCATTTCCCTGTGTCCTCACTCATCGGTGCACACCAAATTGTAGGCGCAGGAATTATTGCATACCCGCGAGTTGCTGATCGGCGCTCAAATGAGCAAAATGTATCTCAAGGAATGCGTCGCAGAGCTTTCATGCCAGCTCCAGGGCAACGAGGAGAAGCTGACCGTGTACGAACGGCGTGGGTCTACTAGCGCTCTGGCGAACGGTGGCGCGCAGCCAGAGGTCTCTGGCGCTGATCATCTGTGCAAGGAGCAGCACCTCAAGGCTGAGGTGGCGGAACTTCGGTGTGTTTTGTGCCCTTTAATATCCAATGCGAGGCTTATGGTGCTAACTGACTCATGAACGCCGCGCTGCATTGAAGGTTGCCGAACTCGACCTGGCGAATGCGCAAGGCCATGTGCAGCAGTTCCAAGAGATCAGCCAGGCAACTGAAGTGGTGCTAGCGGGCTTGAATGCGACCTACGATGACTGCAAGTCATCCACGGAGTCACAGCTCGCGAAGCACGAGGTACGTTTTGCTGGATGCTGGACATTTGCGCCGATGGCTGACTTGGGTTGTAGTCTGACTATAACGCTCTGTCGGAGAACTTGCACGTCGTCCAGCAGGAGCTGACGGCATCTCGGGAGGTGATGACGGAGACGAAGCGCACGTTTGACAAGGAGTGGGAGTCGTAGGCGAATAATAAGCGGACCCTTGAGGATACCCTCGTTGAGCTGATCATGTTGGAGAAGCATATCGCGGAAGATCGGACCACCATCGTTTTTTCTTCTCTCTTGTTGGGGCAAGCCACGCCGCGCATCGCTCGCAACAAACATTCATCAACACATCTTCTGCAACCATGTTTCACCTCCAATCCTTAATTCATGCCAACTACCGCAAGTCGCTCTTCACGTCGCGATCCGCTCTTGTCGAGGACACTAATGCTTTGCTCAATGTGTCTGACCTCCCGTCCAGCCTCTCGTCTTGGAATAGCAAGGCATCGCCCACCGTCGCACTCTCCAGCGCATGTGAGCGCCCCCATTGCAAACCTAGCACCAATATCATTCCTTTCCCTACCAATAGCCATCCCGATCCTTCCATCTCGTCTGCTCTACTGCTAGACTATGAGTCTTTATCGTGACCGAAATGGGCGCTCCCGCTTGACGGGCCCAGGCAACGATGCCAGACGCCATCGTCCCACTCGCACGGCGCCACAAACCTCTGCCTCTTCCTAGTGTCATATGCCAACACAGCGCCAGCCAGTCGAGCGTGACCGGAGTTGCTTCAGGATGCACAGACACGGCTGTTTTTCAAAGCGCAGGCGGTCATCCAGAGCAAGATCAGATACTATGTGCCCAAGACAGAAGACTTGGCATATCCCAATAAAATTGTTGGTAAGCGGCTCTATCTCTCTCCTCTGAGGGTTCCATCAACATGGTGCAATCCCTTCCCTCCATTATTTCCATCTATATTCTCAAGAAAGGAGGCTGATATGTCCTTTTTCACGTTGTCAGCCACGTGTACGCCCATGACGGGGTTGCGGGAGAAAGAGCGCGAGAGCGTGCACCAGCTGTTTGGTGCTCAGAATCAAACCTCACTTGCCAGCCTCGAGCGTCGCGACACGTGGTTCCTGATGCTCGATACGATGGCACGCGTGCTTGCACAGCTGCACGACTTTGTTTGGGTAGGTCTTAAAGTTTCAACCTCTCTTGTCATTGTCACATTCTGCTTATATACTTATGGATGTATCATATCATTCATGTATGTGTGTGTGCTGCACCCCGATTCAACGCACCCATGAAAGCCTGCAATCCTTGATGATCTCGTGCCAGAAGCCATTACACTTTGCCAACATTTGCTTTGCGCTGCCGCTGAGATGCCAGAGCCACAGGTACTGCGCTGGATGCGTATCTGTTCCTTATACGCCACTTCCTCATTCTCAAGGAGATGACACAAAACCTCGCATTTGGTGAGACAAGCCGAGATGAGGCGAGTGTCAGCAGACACAGTATTATGATGGGGAGTTATGGTATGACAGACACACTTGTGGCAATGGTCTCGCGCACGACGTTGATGCCACCTGATTCACTCGTCACATCGCTCAGTATGCTGAAAGGAGATGCAGACATCCTGGTTGCTAAGCATGTGAGTATGGCAATTCTACTGTATGAGATCATTGGCTGACCTGCTATTTGTCGTGCATTGCAGGGCATCGATATGGAACTTAAGTGCACGTGCGAAGGAGTCATTGACAACCTTGCTGAGCCCCTCTGTATGCCACTACGAGAGTTTGTCGCACAGGTCGACGCACATCATAATGCGGCCCTGGGCTCTACAAACACAAAGACTGGACCGGTGACTGCACATTCTTGGGCACAGCAGGAGGTCGCAGAGAAACTTGATGCAGACTTCCACTTGCTCTGTGCATGTGAGCTCCGTGCAGGTGCAGCCTGCGTCGGGCTGTACCTTGAGGATCGGTGCATGGCTGATGTCCTGTTGTCGCATATGTAGGAACGCACTGCGGAGGTATATTGTGATTTTGCAGATCTTGTTGGAAGCATGTATGTGGGCACACTGAAGGGACACGTGCTCGATGCAGCGAGGGTAAACAAGGTACTGAGAGGCAACAGACGAGAGGGAGGAGTAAGCAAAGTTGAAAGTTGGCACTTGCAATGTTTTTTAAATAGGTCTCAACATGAATTCATGTGGCCCATAACAATCACTTGTAAACAGGTTTTACGTTGGCGTCCCATTTTTTGTCAAACATGAGGAGTGTGCCAACTTGATTTGTGCACGTAGCATAGACACTTGCCTCCTGCCCTCAGGTGCAGAACACAAACACCCCCTTCTCTCCTCTCCTTCTTTTGAGTTGAAACGGCTGATTGTCTTGTCAGCCCCAGGCTCGGCGAGTGCACATGACACTGACAGGGATGACATCAATTGGGTGGAACATCATAATTGTGAGCGCACGCTTGTCTCTTGTATCAGCAAAAGTGACAAAACATGGGATGGCCTTGGATGGATTGGGGGGTTATATAATCTCGAGAGCCTGCAGGCAAGGTCATATATGGCATTGCATTTGCCGCACTCTCCTTGGTGGTTTGGTGCAATTGTTGTATTAGATTGCAATCTGGAGGCCCCGATGCCAATGTAATATATTCCTGGCCTTCATGATATATTCTTATACTTGCACACCGACCTCAAAATATATTGTTAAACATGCACACCGGCTCAGAATATAATGTTATACATACACCCAGCCTCAAGATATAATGCGATACATACACACCGGCCTCAAAACTTGCCATAACCCTCCTCCGCAAGCACTCGCTCGTCCCGCTCCCTTCCGTCACCTTTAGGCAACGGGTCGAGATCATCGTCAGAGTCCTCCTCCTCCTCCATTAAAGGGCCTTCTTCTCCCTTCTCTTCTTCATATTCCTCTTCCGAATCGTTGTCCTCAGCGCCACCTTGCTCATCGACTGCCTCGTCGGAGGGCTCCTCCGGCACTTGTGCAGCTTGCCCATCTCAGAGAAGGCTGGCATTGAGGTGCCATGTGCCCTTGTGACCGATGCCGCCACTGTGGAAGTGCATGAACATGTCGCGGTCCACGAACCTAGAAGGAATTGAGAGATATAAGTAGGAAATGATGTGAAACTTACATGTTAATATAATACCCCTCCTAATCTTCATCATTTTCTGCTGGCTGTCAAGCGATAGACGGTGTCGTGCTTGCACATTGTTAGGCATCAAATAATGATGGTAGAATGGAGGGCAGAATATCTGACTAGAAGGAAGAGAAGGGAAATGACCTAGAAGGGAAAGGACATTTAATTCCGATTTTCTACATATTTTTCGAGTATTTTACCACTTAAACTTGATTCCCTATCCCTTTTCATACTTATAATTCGTTTTTGGGACAGATTCCAGAGCCTAGGGTCTATTTCAGAAAGGGCTAGACCATGGCAAGACAATAAGGAATGAAAAGATAGCAGTGGAATCTGGTAGAATAAAGAGGAACTTTAGTAGAAGGATGGAGAATGTTTAGGAAAGGGGCAAGGTCTAGGCCATTCTAAGCTGAAAGGAGGGGAAGGTTCTGAGCAGTTCTGAAGGAAGCTGAAGGAACATTCTACCACATTCTGAGCCTTTCTTTTACTTTCCTTTCTGTTCCTCTGTTTTCTTCCCTATTCTTTTTATTTCTACAGCATTCTTTGTGACTCACAATGACTCTACTCAGCCTGTATATACTAGGAAGGAGATTCCTACTTGAAATAGTATATAAGGAGGCTGATTGTCCTGCTTCAGGCAGAGACCATCTCTCCCTCTTACTTTTACACAGTCAGTCAGTGCCAGTCAATAAGTTCTTTGAGTGATATCAGTTGGAGATAAGCTGCAAGACTTGTGGGGATACTAGATAAACTAGTAGCTCGCCTTCAATCTGTGTAGCACCTCAGCAACTTGAATCACAAAGTTCTTAAGCCTCTCCTCATTATTCTCAACATTTACGGAGTATTGTCTTTGTTAGTGGTCCAGCACCACTTCAGAAATTTGCTAAATAGCTCAGGATATTCTCATCGTTGCTTATAACTGTGACCAACATCTGTGTATCATGCCAATACCAGAAGGTATTATCTAGAACAGCAATCAAACGAACACTAGGTACATCCAGAAAAACAGGAAACCCTGATCATATCTAGGGGTGAAACTATTCCTCACCGCGACAATGGCCCAAGTCGCTTGGAGGTGTGTTCCTGTGCAAATGCAGGGATGAGGTGTACACCGCGGATGATTTGCTCAGGGTCTAAGAAGCTGAACATGGCGGGATCATCTTCAGGGATGAAGGCAACACTGTGCTGGTGCTGGTTTCTCTGCAGGTGCCGGATCTGTCTTCAGGAATGCGGCTGAATCACAGACCTTGTCCAGTGAGTTTTCAGGTTCTGGATCGTGCATCAGGCGTCGTTTATACCGACAGAATAACCCAAATTTGTTGGGTTTCGTATCAAAGACAGGGTCCGGCACTGGCACTGGCACTGGCACCGGCTCAGGCGGAGCAGGAGGTGGTGGTACAGACTTCATGTTGGGTTGGGTAGGAAGGGGATGCTGTTTCAAGGGGATGTAAGAGAGAGGAGTGGTGGAGCCAGGCAGGAAGTTGTCAAAGCGCTTGGGAAACCGTATTCCATGTCCAGATCATGCAGAGCACGTGATAGGAGGCTCAGGCAAGGGTGAGAGTTCTGAAGATGAAGATTCTGGGATGGGGACCGAGTCCAAAATATTGTGCTGATAGGCAAAAAAATGTGAAGATTGTTCAGTATGTAGTGAGTGCGCACGAAGGTTGATGACACTCACCTCTGCTGTCAACTCTTCAGGTTCTACCGGCACCTGAGCTCTCTTCCTTGACCATGTCTCCGCCTCCTCTGCTGCCTTCTCCTCTCAAGCGTGCTTTTGCTGAAAGGTAACATCATGAATCTCTTGATAGCCTTTGCAGTTCCGTTGATGTGTCTTAAAAGCGCGCTGGTCGTGGAAATTTTGGGGACATGTGAGGCATTCGAAAGCCATTAAAAGGAGGAAAAACAAGAATGATATTAAGGTTTTCATGCTCATCGAGGGTGCGCGAGCCTCATTGAGCTGTGAAAATGACAAGACAAGTCCGACTCTGCAAAAAGTCTGCTGACGCAATCATGTGACTGCTCAACGTGTCACGACTTGATCATTTGGTCATCACTTTTGCTTTCACTCTCACTCTCACCATGCCTTATCGACCCCCTCCCTCCAACAATTCTGACTCAGACATGGAACATTCAAGGTATGTCTCGAACCCAGAGAGAGCGGTGTCAAAATGTGCCACAGAAGACGCACACCGCACACCGAAAAGCACAGCACAACACAAGTAAGCTTATCTTCTTCTATTCTTGTCAACTAACTCCCTCTATTCTCAACAGGTATGATGATTAAGACATCTACAAGAGCACCGCATGCTGAATCCCACGTGGAATTGATCTCTATGAAGATCTCCATGACGTCTTCCGTGTCGGCATGCGCATACAATATGGGCGCCAGGCAAGATTGGACAAGGAATCGGGCAGCGATGATAATTCCAGACACTTTACTGATGATCTTCATCTGTGAGTACATTGTTAACAATTTCACTGACCGTCTCTCACTTATAAGATAGGCAAAAGGATCAAAAGACATACCTCAAGATTTTCAAACAGGCCCTTAACCTCATCCCTGGCTTACGTGCTAAGGCCAAGTTTGAAGGTAATAAAGACTCTTTTCATGCATTGCTTGATATGGTGAGTGCATACAGGTGCATATATGCACACTTATCACATCTAGTCAGATGATCAAAAGCAGCTCCAATGCTCATGCGGTAGACATGATGCACATGAAGAAGTTTGTTGCTGAGTATGCAGCACTTGATCTGGTCATGCAGCCATTGAAACTGGCACTTGTGCTGGCCAACAAATGTGATTGTGGGTTTTCGCATCTAATGCTTGCATGTCTTCTGTGCCCCAACAAGTATCTTGCAAGCTTTGACAAGAATTTCACTGGGTACCAATGTCAATGCCTCACTTGATGGCAACTCACTCTTGCTCTCTCTCTGCAGCACCTGGAACAAGCTCAAGAGCAATGAGATTAAGGTCTTGGTCAAGCATTGGCCCACCTTCGTATACAAGGACTACCAGTATAACCCAAGCAACCACAAGAAGGGATTATTCTGTGGTCACCTCCTTATCTGTGTAAGTCTCTACCTGGCCCATTCTCAAATTGCTGACATCTTCTCTCCTTGCAAAGGCATGGTGCGCTATATACATAGGCCCGTCAGCAGCAAGGCTAGGCCCTAACAGCATGATAGCTCGCACAAAGAGCGGCAACGCGAAACTGCATGGCACTAACATTGTAACCCTGCAGACTATTGTGTATGCCACTTGCCAGGTAAGCTGGTGTCTACAGGTTCTTGCAAGATCTAACATTGAGTCTGCAGGCATGCTTTGCTATCAGCTCCATTGAGATGTGGAGCCCAGATGACAGCACATTCAACTATCCAATCTTTTACAGGTGGATTGTGGAGCTTTTTGAAAGGTACCAAGCTGATAAGTGGACAAAGGACACCCTTGCATGGTGGAACAAGTACCTTCCATCTTGCTCTTTGGGTTGCTTGCACTAACAAAATTCTTTGCAGGACGGTCTTTGGGGATGAATCAGGATGTGCAATACCCAATTCAGGAGGTGAAAGCGACACAGATAGGTCCAACAGCGAATGGGAAGACCTGCACACATTGTGCTGTGAACGCCGTGCAATAGAAGAAGAAAAATCTGGTATTCAGGTTTCATTACATATCCACATGCTACTGATGTGCTACATACTTTACAGCACAGGCCGCCAGTCTGGACACCGGCGCACAAATTTCTGCTACACCTTTGTTGGGCCCGGCACTTGAAGCTAGCAACCTAACAACAGCGGCCCTGAACATGCTCACAACAATGGCTTCTTGCATGAATGCCCCCGGTGCCGACAACACAGACCACACAATGATGACCAGCTCATCAAGTCCACCGCCTCTCAGACAACTTGCCACCCAGTCCTCTCGTCATGGTCAAAGTAACCAGCGCATGTTATTGCGCATCCTAGATGAAGATGAGGACAAAGATGAAGACATGTACCTGGATGGTAGGCCCCGTGGCATCTTGTCCAAGAGTCCCATGCACTACAAGGAAGATGGCACTGTATGCCAATCGCGCAAGCACAAGACCCTCATGGACAACAACTCTGACACTGCTAACAACAACACCAGCAGTGTTGCCCATCGCTCATGCAAGCCCAGATGTCTTGTTGAGGAGGATGACAAGCACGAGCATGACAACCACAACCATGACAACCATGACAACCATGACAACATGGTGCCGCAATCGCACAAGTGCACGGCTGCACACGCTCAGTACGATGATGATAGTAGCCACACCCCAAAAGCACGCAAGGCCAAGATGAACGCTAGCACTACGTCGACTTCCAAGGGCAAGGGGAGGTCTTAGATGGTCATCCTTGCCATTCAATCCTGGGGGGTTATACTGTTCTCTCATGCTCTGCTTCAATCTCTTGTGCTCTGTGCTCTACATGGCTCTGCGGTGTGCTCTCATTTTGGCTTTTCATGGTTTATCTTCCACATTACTGACTCATGTATATTTCTTTTTGCCACTGAATGTATTCTTATTGTTTGATTGCCGTGTATACTTACTCTTGCTGCTCTAAATCTTGTGCGCGGCCGGTCTTCTGTGGCTGATGCTGGTGAATCTTCCAGGTGGCACATGTTTGTATATGTTTTGTGCCAGCCGCCATGGGATTGCTCGAGGAACAAGGCCCAAAATATTGCTTCATTACGCCATTTATTTGTCATATGTTTTCTCATATGTTTTTTGTTATTTCCTCATAGTAATAGACCCTTGCCCTCGACATGGTGGCGGGTAGGAGCCTGCATTGATCCATGACATGGTGATACTGAAGCATTATGTTGGCTTAGGAGGTACCACCACAAATGGCTTACAATCATGAGCAAAAAAACCCGGAAACTGCCAGTTGGACAATGTAACGGCAAGTTCGCGAGAGTGCCTGTTGTCAAAAATACCCAATTCCCACCGCCTGTCTCCCTCAAGCCTTAGTGCATGCAAAACAGACACTATCGCTATCTGATCAGGCTTGAATCCAATTCAAAGATGATCAAGCGTTTTCAGTCGGTGTGTACACCCTTTGCAATCGCCCACCACTTGCTCTCGTTTGCAGGATGCTGCCACCTGCCAATGAGCCCATATACTTATATCACAATCGCATTCAATGAACACGAGCTGATACTGAGATTAAATACTCTCTTGCAGTGATATCCGCCTTGTATCAAACCCCAGGCCCTGTCTTTAAGAAGATGGCCAAAGACGATGTCCAAGACAACTTCTGGACTATCGAGACTGACACCTTTCTGGACCACATCCTTATCTGGAAGACCGCTGACAACAACGTCCGCAATGTCCTCCACACACTAAACTCGTCTTCAGCCCAGTGGCTTTCCCTACTGAAGGTTCCGAAGCTAGAGAAGGAGCTCTACTCTTCGTTCGCAGATACTGCCAATGCAATCATCGCTGCCTGCAGCGCCACTAATCCCATAGTTGAACTCGCGCTTGACATCTTCTGGCAAGCGAGTCCTAATAAAAGCCCGAAGTCTCCCAACCGGTGGTTGCCACAGATTCGCCCTGACTTGCTGGCCGTTATCGGACTAAAGGACGCCCTAGATGAGTTCAAGAGACTCAACACACGGATTCAAGATCTTGAGCACCAACTGGGCTCTGGGCCGGAGGAAGAAGCTGAAAAGGAGGATTTGAAGCTTCAGGTGCGTCTGTTCTTCGATTTAAATACAGCTAATTTGGTCTCATCGCTTTGTCTCAGCGAAAGGAGGTGCTGAAGAAATGCGAGTTATGGTGGTTGCGTGTTCATGTTCCTGTTGAGATGAAACTGAAGGACAGTGAGGAGGAGATGTTGGAAGGGATACTCCAGCTCTGCAGCTACATGTGGATGGTGCTTGCCGAGCAACTGGACCGGCGCTTTGCTATAGGACTTCTGTTGTGCAAGTCAAAGCTCATAGTATGGATGTGCGACCGCTCTGGTTTGGTCAGAACATGCACCACGATCGATATCCACGCCGTACATTTGTGTTCTTATTTGTTCTTACCCGCTCTAACGGGACATCTGTTCATTTTTTCCTTTTTGCACAGAAGCCTAAAAAGTTCATCAAGGTCATCATATCTCTGTCTCGTCTCAATCCCTCTAGGCTCGGTTGGGACACGACGATGCGTATCTATCGCATGGAGATGGCTACATATCACTTCTCCACAGATAAGGATGTGACCGTCGACTACTATGGTGTGAGCCCACATGGGACGACTTGGGCTATACAAGGTCCAAGATCTGACGGAAACGAGGGCGAAGACAGGTACTTGACGGTCAAAGCTCTCAGTACCGTGTGAGCGTAGGTGATGGAAGGTCAAGCGACGATTGTGTGGCTTGTTGTGAACGAGACAACCATGAAGGTGAGGTCTCTTGGGGTACATATAATTGACTGATCATATGTACTGACCTGATATGCTAGCGGTTTGTGCTCAAACAGTCGTGGCATCTGGAGATGTCGCAGATTGAAGCAATGTTCCATAAATTCCTGTCCAAGCCACCCTTTATTCACATCTGCGATATCGTCAACTCGGTCGACATCAGAGTCATGGACGACGAGCAGGGAGGCATGGTGGTCAACAACACGGTCAATCACATTCGTTGCAGCGTGGAGGTCCAAGCCTCTTCACTCAAGAGAAGTAAGTTGCCTAAAGATCCCGGAGCTTCCGAATTACGCTCGACCAAGTGCAAGAAGCCAGAGCTCGATGAGTCCCAGCCCCATGAAAGCTTTCTTCACGTTACATCGACTTCTTCTGAGGTCTTGGAATTCCCTGTCATTGCCGACGGACGATCGGTGACAAATCGTGTCTTGACGTGCACTTTGATGCAGACGTATGGGTGGCCCATCAAGTTCTTCAAAGACATTCCCAAGCTTGTCAAATCCATATTCCATGCTGTGAAAGGTGAGCATCCTTTCAAGCTGTCCGAATCTTATGAGCATTCTGCTGGCACCGTATTGACCGCTGTTCTCCAGCACACTGCGATTACTGGTTTAGTCTTATACTTCATCGAGACGTCAGCACCGGCAACATGCTTATCTGTCCCAGGTCTGATGTCAATGTCGAAGATACTTGTGGTAAACTCATCGACCTTGACTATTCGAAAAAATCGGACATGCATGTAGAATACCCAGCACCAGGGCCTCCCAAGCAACACATAGCTATAGTCCTTCGACTCAAGAAGCAGGTGTCCATAACCAACGAGGTTGCCGGCATCCTCATCGCTCGTTACCCATCACATTTCTTGGTATATATAGACATGGTTCTTAGCATGAATCCGGACCTCAGAACTGCTAACAAAGAGGTGATTGATGTTGTTTACCCGATCATACTCCAGAAACTGACCCTATGACTTAGCTGACAGTAGAAGATCTCTTTTTGGAGATACCTTTCGTGAGCTTTTATGCTGAAAATCCGACCGGCGTCTCTACTCACTGCTGTCCATCAGGATCACCCTCCAGCTTGGGATGGGCATCTTCCACATATAAGGCATAGGATGGCAAGCAGACACCTTCATCTATCTCTCAACTTCATCTGACACCAGATATTGTGCTCCAGGGCACCAGGGCTTTCATGAGCGCCAAGATTATACATCCTTCAAATGTGCATTACGAAGGTACCGAGGCGCTGAGGTTGGCAGGCCGGGTTGCCTACAGTGCCATTTATGATCTCGAGTCTTTCTTCTGTGTCCTTCTTTATCTCTGCCTCACACGTGATGGTCCTGGCAGAGGACGTCGAATTGAGCTTTCCATCAATGAACCTTTGACCGAAGAGACCAAGCCGATATATGCCACTATTTACTGTCTATTCGACTCCAAGGATGATTGCACTCTATGGAACAACAAACGGCTGCTCTTCAACAACCCTGACGACCTCGACGAAATCATCCTCAAGTGCATATGCCCGTACTTTGATTCTTTGAAGCCTCTTATCTCCAGATGATGGAAGATCCTTTGCTTTGGATACATCACCTACAACGAGTCCATCAGTAAGTTGGGAAGTCCCCTGAAACGCCCTGAAACGCCCTGAAATAGGGTATTTCAGGGTTTCAGGTGGGTTTCAGACACCCAGTCTACAGGTATCCTAATTTGGGGTTTGCAGGTCATTCAGGTACTTCAATTTCAGCTGTCTCGGTGCAACCAGTTACTTTCAGCATCACTAGTCATTTTCAGCGCGGCAAGTCACTTCAGACTGCCAGTAGCTAAGATGTTCAGCTGTTTCGTCACATTCAGAGGTTGTCAGAATATCAGAGTATCTTTCTGTCAGACTGTTTGATCACATCAGACCATCAAAGTATCAGACCCTCAGATCACAAGTTATCGGAAAGCACATCAGAGCAGACAGACCATATAGGGGGCAGAGTTGTCAGGTTAGCTTTCAAACGGATGCGAAGCACGAGAAATAAGTGCGAGAAATGCACGTATTATAAGTTGAAGAATTGAGATACAGCAGAGGGAAAACCACCGGCGTCTTGCTGCACCTCCTTTGCTCCAGCAAACAATCAAGAACCTAGCTATTGAGATATCAATGAATGCAATGACGTATATACAGGAGAATCACTCACCAAATCTCGAAAGATGTGGGTAGAACATCAAGCGTCATTGTAATCATCCTCATCAGTCTCACCACACTGAGTGCGATTGAGACAATCCTCATTGTCCTCATAATCATTATTCATACCATCATCTTCGGCATACTGATCGTTGTTGTCATTAAGTCTGTCGTCATCCAATAGATCGTGCTCATCGTTACTTGGAGGGGGGCTGCTATGGTCAACAATCGCGTTTTTGTCATCGTCAAAGCCCCGATCCTCAATGTCATTGCCATTTGCCAAATAACGGCTGATTCGTTCAGCCAGCTTGTCCTGTCAGTGTGGTTTCTTAAGGAAGGTCCAAATCGTGAGTCCCTGCCGCAAGTCCTGTGTCTTTGTTCCACAGTGTTCCTCTGAGAAGCTCGTGTTTAAAGGCTTGAAGGAACCAGTGGAATATGCTAAAAACACATGTTTAACCTGAAAAGCTATGAATATAAACCAATTGACAAGAACAGCACACTCATGGCCAGTACGGCAAGGCAGAGCGACCCGACGGGGTAATACTTCTGTGTGAAAATAGACCCCTGCGTCGATTTGACGTGCATTGCTAGAACCTTCACAATACATATTGATTGCATTGCACCCTCGGGGCGCTGTGCAGAGCATGAGCAGGACTCAAATAGAGAAAAATTACACGCACCTCGGGATCTGGCATAGCCCAGTATGCAGCCCTGTATTTGGGCTGTAAAGCCTTCTGGACAAAAGCCTTCACAGTGTTCTTATTGCCCAAAGAAGCGACAGTAGACTTCACTGCCTGGATGGCCTTCGTTTGAAACCTGCGATGCCAATCATAGACAGCCTGGCGTGCCTAACGGTAGTTCTGGAGATCATTGTGCATCAAAAGGGAGAGAAAGTGGTGACTTACAATGAGATAAACTTTATCGCGGACCAGCATTGGTGTGTACTTGATACCAGGACAAACTAAGTTGATGGTTTGCTGAAGGGCTGTATGGAAAAGCGTCACGCCATTGTCGCCGTCAAGATTCCAGGGGTTGTCTTGGATGCCGTAGAAGTCAAGAAGAGTTGGAATGATTTTGGAGCCCCAGTGTTTCTTCGCCCACTTAGGAAGCTGTGATTTCGAGAGCGACTTTGCTGGACCGACTTGAGATCATGGCCGATGCAAGGCATTCATGTCTACGGGTGTTTTGTCCTCATTCAGTGCGACAATGACCATGTTCTATTTTAGAGAAGGTGCAGAAGAAGGGGGATTACATCATACAATGTGAATCAAAGTGTTGGTGGAACGTACCAGCTTACGAGTAGACGCTTTGCCTTCACGGCGTCCTCCTTAGGTATAGCAACATTGACATCCATAAATCCCCCTTCTATGTCTGAATCCAGACTCCTCTCCTCAGAGTCGATATTTCTCTCTTCTAAACGAGGGATTCGAGGCTTGATGCGGCAAATTGTAGCCTGGGGAACGGACGGAGTTCTGTTACGAAACACCTTGCTTATGCTTACCTACTTTTCTCACCTTCTTGATAAGGACTCATAGGATCTTTCTCCCGACCACACCTCACATTCCCGCTCCATTGATACTTGGTCCATGCTCCTGTTTGTACATATTTATAGATACTGCGGTGCAGGGTGGAAGCCTTAGGCTATCCACTTCTGTCCAATCTAAGGACTGCTGTTTACACAGTCTCCTCTGATTCTAAGGCATTAGTCTGATCAGTCCCTTGACCCCTTTTAACCTCTTTTGGTATTGTTTGTGGCTTGGGATCTCCTCATCTCGAACAGCCGTTTGTGACATCTGGATAGCCTCTCCTTCACAAATCCTACCCCATACATGTCTATATCCTCTTTTTGCAGCAGAACACTGACTAGTTTCATATGGCGCTAGGCAGTCCCAAAAGACAAGCGTCCGTCAACCGTAATAGTTACTATACACTTCGAGCGAACGATTGGACGATTCCACTTCAGTGTGGGTTGTTTCAGGTTGTAGAATACTTCTATCTGGTAATCAACCCAGTGGAGGTACAACCGAAACAATTGCACTTGACGTTACATACGGTACTATACCAGAAGCAGAAATACTATACCCAGCTAAGAAGAGCTGCTGTTGCCTTGACCCTCAAACCTTGATTAGGTCGAGACTAGCGCGGGCTCTTTGATCTAACAAGATGACTTCCCAAGGTTTAGGAAGACACGTAGGGCGAGTTCCACATGGAACTGACTACTTGAAACACGCGGATACATTTGTCCACTTTGGACAACCCATCAGAAGAACTTCCAAGGGAAACTGGGTCTACGTAGGAGGACAGAATAGCGGAAAAACAGTTGACGCCCCACTAGTACCCTGGGAAGATAGAAAAGCACCCCTCAGAACCGTCAATTCCCCTACCCGAACAAGACCCGTTTTATCACCAATCGATATCCCTAAGGAAGACATCGAAGAAACCCCAATCCCTGCAGGTGTACTAACTCCAGTTGACAAAGAAGACCCGGAACCGGTAGCAGGCCCGAGCAACCCGAAACAGCCAGACCCGAACCCCAATCCGAATCCACCACCCGACATAAACATATCAGACGATGAAGACAAAATGTCCAACAAAGGAAACAAGCCGAGGGACTTCGATGGAACAAGGTCAAAATACAGAGAATGGATCTACGAATGCCATATGTACATTCTAGCCAACCCGACCAAGTACGACACGGACATGAACAAAACACTTATGGTCCTGTCATATATGAGGAAAGGAACAGCTTCGCTATTTGCACAAAAATACTACTTCGACAGAGAACTCCGGGAGTACAAAGCAATGGAAACCAAAAAGACATGGGGAACGTTCAAAGACTTCCTGCAAGAATTAGCCGCCATATTCAAGAATGAAAGTCTCGAACAGAAGGCAAGATAGAAATTATTCACAATGAGAATGGGAAAGCGATCAGCAGATGAGTTCATCACTGACTACCTCATGACAGCAGGAGAAAGTGGATTTGATCTCAAATCTACCGTCGATTATTTCCACCAAGCCATACACCCAGAAATTCTCAAACAAATTTACAGACTCCCTGACATGCCGACAACCATGGATGATTGGGTAAAATACACCCGCAGGTTCGATAACCAATGGAGGGAGCTGCAGAGCATAAAAAGCTCCGTGCCCTCTACCGTCATTCGACCAAACAATTCCTTCCACTACAACTCTTCTAACGCTCCATCATCCATGAATAACTCTGTCGTCCCCATGGCCGTAGATACGGTCTGAACGACCCTTACAAATGAAGAGCACAACCGCTTAAGGATGGAGGGTAGGTGCTTTTACTGCTGTCAGAAAGGGCACATGGCAAATCAATGCCCTGCCAGGGGTTCATCTAGGGTATATGAAGGGTCAACTAGACATGTTCAACAGGGTAGTAGAATGGTGGGGAACCGCTTGGCTCAGGCCAGCAGTAGGATGGGAGGAGGAAGAAGCGGCTATGGCCAAGCGCTCTCGATAGGAGCTCCAGGCAGTGCTCAGGGAGGTACTATGGCGCAAGGTAGAAGCATGGCGACGACTAACCCATTCTGGGCCAGACTCGCAGCTTGCCAGGCCTATGCACCCGGACCGGATGCGCCTGTACGTGAGGAGGAGCCTGAGATTAGCCGAGAAGAGATCCAAAGGGTTATAGGAAAGATGAGATGGGACAAACAGGAAGCGCTCCTTCAGGAATTGAGTGAAGGAAGCAAGCGAAAGGAATCAGATTTTTAAATAGGCCTACAGTTCTGGTGTACCGTAGTCCTGCCCCAATACCTCCTGTAAAAACAATTGTACGGCTTACCAAATCCAATCGGAGATCATCTATGAGAATAAACATGCAACTGAAATATAAAGGAGGAACCACCAAAGCTAGGGTATTGATCAATTTAGGAGCAGAAGGGCTTCTTATCGACAAACAATTTTGCTTGGACAAGAAAATACCAATGCAAAAAATCAATAAACCTATTCCTGTGTTCAATGTGGATGGAACAGCTAACGAAGGAGGGAAAATCACCGATCAAGCTTGCCTGCTCATGAGGATGACAAATGAAGAAGGCGACTACCATGACAAACAATGTGAGCTGCTATCTGCTAACCTAGGAGGAGAAAATATAATCCTAGGAACAGATTGGCTACATGAGCATAATCCACAGATCAATTGGGTAAAAAATGCTCTCACGTTTTCAACATGCGCTACCACATGTCTAGTCAGCCGACCTAAATTCACCATCCAAGCACTAATGCCCACACGGCGCAAAAAAAGCAAGGCAGTCGGATACTCCCAAATAGAAGACGACCTGGAAGACAAAGAAGCCAACGATACTTTCTTTTCCAAATTCTACGAAGAATGGTATTACCAGAATCCGTTTGAAATACACCCCCTAGAAGCAATTCATATTGGTTCCGTCGGAAACAAATCACAACAACTGGTAGAAAAAGCGAACAAAACAAAACCAGAATGACCTATCGAAGAAATAGTTCCAGCATACGTCCTTAAACGATTCGCCAAAATCTTCAGCCAGGAAGCTTCACAAAGATTGCCGAAACACTCACAATAGGACCACAAAATTAATATGAAACCAGGATGGGAACTAACGGGATGCAAGTTGTACCCTTTAACCAAAGAAGAAGAAGACCAGCTACACGAGATGCTCCAAGAATACTTGAAGCATGGAACCATCAGAATATCCAAATCTCCACAGGCATCACCCTTCTTCTTCGTAAAAAAGAAGGAAGGAAGCTTACGACCGGTACAGGATTATCGAAGACTAAATGAATGGACAATAAAGAACAAATACCCACTACCCTTGATTGACAACGTGATAAAGACCATTGCGAAATCAAAAGCAAGGATCTTTTCCAAATTTGATGTCAAATGGGGATATAACAACATCCGTATAGCAGAAGGCAATGAATGGGAGACAGCCTTCATGACCAAATTCGGCCTATTCAAATGCCTTGTAATGTTCTTTGGCCTTTGCAACTCGCCAGCTACGTTCCAAACGATGATGAATATAATCTTCCATGATCTTATCGTAGCTCAAGTACTAGCGGTCTACATGGACGACATCCTAGTATTTACCAAGACTATTGAGGAACATTGACGGGTAATGACACAAGTCATGCAAATACTTTTGGACAATGATCTCTTCTTGAAACCTTCTAAATGCTCCTTTGAGGTGGACACAGTCAAGTACCTCGGATTTATCATCTCCACGGACAGTATATCTATGTATCCAGTCAAGGTCGAAGGCATCGCGGCATGGCCAATACCAAAGAACCTGAAGGAAGTTCAGTTGTTCCTTGTCTTTGGAAACTTCTACAGGAGGTTTATTGGAAACTTCGCTTCCATTGCACAACCCTTAAACGACCTTACTAAGAAGGACGTGCCATTCGAATGGACCAATGAATGCCACATCGCCTTCGAGACCCTGAAAAATTGCTTCACCTCAACCCCTATCCTCATTTACCCCGACAGAAACTGCCCATTCCGTGTCAAAACTGATGCCTCCGATTTTGCCTCTGGTGCCATCCTATCACAAGAAATCCCCCAGGATGGATGGCATCCCATTGCTTACCTCTCTAAGTCCTTCAACGCCACTGAACGCAACTATGACATATTCAACAAGGAACTACTTGCCGTCATCCACACCCTCGATCACTGGCATGTATACCTGGAAGGTGCGCGACATCCATTCGAAATCTGGTTGGACCACAAAAACATTCTATACTTCTCCACCACGCGAACTCTATCCCGACAACAGGCACGTTGGTCACTCTTCCTTTCTCGTTTTGACTTCACACTCGTACACAAACCTGGTGTCACCCATTGCCCCGATGCTCTGTTCAGGCATCCAGACCTAAAGGAGGGGGTAAAATCAGATAACAAAGACCGGGTGTTGCTATAACCCCAAATGTTCGTCAAAAGTGCAACAGGAAGAGGTACAATTGAAATGCTCGACAGTCAGCTGAGACAAAAGTTAAAAAAAGTCACAGCTAGAGACAAAGAAGTAATGGAAGCAATGGAGCTCATCAAGGCATCAGGACCTAGAGCACTTTCAAAAGGACTACAAGAATGGAACTATGAAGACGACCTCATCTGGCACAAGGGAAAAATATACGTTCCACCTGATGATGAACTTAAAAGGAAAATAACAAAAATGTACCACGATTCGCCTGCAACCGGACACCCAGGACGATGAAAGACCTATGTTCTGGTATCAGACAACTTCTGGTGGCCAGGAATGTCCAGCTTCATAAAAGAATATGTAATAGGATGTGCAACATGTCAAAATACAAAAAACATCACACATCCCACACGTACTCCGCTTATCCCTAATGAAATACCAGAAGGACCCTGGCAAACAGTCACAATGGACTTCATCACGGATCTTCCCCAAGTCGGACCGTACAACGCCATTCACGTAACCGTGGATAGAAGCACCAAGGGCATTGTTTACACCCCATGCGATAAAACCATAGACGCCGAAGGAACTGCTAACCTCTATATGAAAAATATCTGGAAACGATATGGGCTTCCAAGGAAGATCATATCTAACAGAGGTCCACAGTTCACAGCTAGATTCACAAAGGAACTATGGAAAAAGCTAGGAGTAACAACAGCACTATCAACTGCTTACCATCCAGAAACAGATGGAGAAACGGAAAGAGTCAATCAGGAGCTTGAACAGTACCTACAAGCATTTTGCAACTACAAGCAAACGAATTGGCCCAAACTATTGCCGTATGCAGAATTCGCACACAATGTCAGGGAACATTCAGCAACTCACCAGTCACTATTTGAACTCATGTATGGCTACAATCCAACCTTCGTACCTCTGATCACACCGAGATCCGACATCCTGGGCTTAGAACAAAGGCTGGAAAGGCTAGAACAATTATGACAAGAAATGAAGGCCAGCCTAGAAGTTGCAGCTGAACTAATAAAAAGAAAAACAGCCAAAAACAAAGTCAAATTAGAAGTAGGACAGAAGGTTTGGCTATCGGGAAAAAATATCACCACCACGCATCCAAAGGACGAACTAGCCCTGAAACTGCATGGACCATTTGAAATAGAAAGCAAACTAGGACCGGTAACATACAAATTAAAGCTTCTGCCAACGTGGAGAATACACCCCATATTCCACGCCTTGTTAATCGTACCTTATCAAGAAACAGCTGCACATGGCCCCAACTTCGAACAACCACCACCTGATCTCATAGACGGACAGGAGGAATACGAAGTCGAAGAAATTCTTGACAAGAGGAAACGAGGACACGGGTATCAATACCTAGTACACTGGAAAGGATACCCAAGCTCCATGGATGAATGGGTCACAAGGGCAAACCTAGGGAATGCCAAAGAACTTTTGGAAGCATACGACATGTGACATCATAACTTACCACTACGAGCAGCTCTCGCAAACATCGAACAAACAAAATCCAAAACATATAAAAACCCAAACTCAATCATCGCAATCCCCTCATCCCTTCAATCACTCATCCACTCCCCCAGCAAATATGTCTTCCAGCGAATCCATCTACCTCTCCTCTGAAGACACTCTCGTCGAACAACCTTACAAAGAAACACCCTCCACTGAACCCTCTATCCCCTCAACCCCTGAGATGTCTATAGTAGAAGAACAATCCGTACTATGGGACACAGAAGAAGAACAAGCAGCGCGGGAAGCGAAAGAAGGATTCGATGAGTATCTTGGGAGATTGGACGAGAACAAACGATGAGAAGACAAGATGATCAGATGACTCACAGAGGACTTCGATAGACCTTCACCTTCCCGCTCCCCCTCTCCACCACCCCTCATCCGCACACAAGGCGATGGGATCATATTTCCCGACAGAGAGACATACCTGACGACCCCCATCACCTACATGATGGGACTCATTGAAGGAACACCGAACACTGAATTTGTGTCAGGACCCACGCAACTGGAGATACAAAGGGCGTTGGAGATTTTGGAAGAAGAAAGGAGCTTTGTCCGACACGCGCAGAGGGCTTTGCAGATTCGGGAAGGAACGCTCATTGCCCGTATCAATGCGGGCGAAAGAAGACTTATAGGCTTGAATCAAACTACACACCTCCAAGACTCCTTTCATCCCGCTGACGACATCACCCCCATCACTGAATATCACATGCCTACCATGGCTATGGTATCTCATGCCTCGTCTTTGGCCTCAAATGGAGCACCGCTTTGCCCAATGCCGGGGGCTTATCCCACGGAACACGGCAGGGGAAGGGATATCTATAGATTCACACAGATTTCGCCCCACTACCATGTCATACCTGTGTGACTGGGAGTAATCCGCTCTTCTACCCGAACTCAACCTCCCCTCCCTTTTGTCGAATATGACTCCAGTGAGTCCAACACCCAACCTGTCGTCCTCCACCCTCGAGGTGCTTGAAGAACGAGATGCTGACGTCTGGGACGACGTAAAACTGCTGGGGCAAACGACGGTTCGAATCCGTTGGGCCGGTACCCACTTCCATGATGAGATGAGGGACTCGGCTCTAGAATGCAGTCCTCGCATGGTTGGTAACGAGGTGGGGTATCATGACGTCCGTACTTAAGGGCTATCGCGTCATGACTCGACTGTGGGCAGTGAGAATCTGTGCCCTAAGTATTATTTTGTATAACTTGGTTTGCGCGCATTGCTTATGTTTTTCCTGGACTATTACTTACCGTCTCTGGCACTGACGGCCTAGAGGGGGGAGGTAATGTTACAAAATACCTTGCTTATGCTTACATAATTTTCTCACCTTCTTGATAAGGACTCGTAGGACCTTTCTCCTGACCACACCTCACATTCCCGCTCCATTGATACTTGGTCCATGCTCCTGTTTGTACATATTTATAGATACTGCGGTACAGGGTAGAAGCCTTAGGCTATCCACTTCTGTCCAATCTAAGGACTGCTGTTTACACAGTCTCCTCTGATTCTAAGGCATTAGTCTGATCAGTCCCTTGACCCCTCTTAATCTCTTTTGGTATTGTTTGTGGCTTAGGATCTCCTCGTCTCGAACAGCCATTCGTGACAAGTTCGGCGAGCTTGTTGGATGAGGGTAGAGGGAAGCAGCATGCAAGAGGGTGTCTTCGAATGAAGTGAAGGGGACGTAGCGGTATGACCCTTCAGCTTAGAAGACACCTTCTCGCGCCAGTCTGCCTCGAGAGCAGAATGTTGTGCTCCCTTACTCTTCTTTCTTGCTGGTGCGGACAAATTGGACAATTCCACAGTCCTAGTAGACGATAGATGAGTTGAGACTTGGAGAGATCACAGATAGATACTTACAATAAGGTTCATTTCGGGGCTCATGCTACTTCTCGTGCAGCAGATACTGATAGGCGGACCTCTGCTGCCCTTGCCTTGCGCTTTTCTGCTTGAGTACGGTGCTGATGAGTGGGAAGAAGATAAGCTGTGATCGGATAAGATCATCAGGCACTTACCTTTTTTGAACTGGCAGGTGACTTGGTCGAGCCATCCATCACATCCATATCGTCGCTGACGATGCCACTGTCCTCTTCATCTTTGTGAATGTGCCTCTGGTATGAGATCTTCCTGTCATGAATACTACCATCAACATCTATAGCTGTCAAGTTATTAGCTTCAACCAATCCATCTGTCGCCAGTATGTCTTCGTTCCTGTCTCTCTCGTCTACTGAAGCATTGAGATAAGCTTCTTCAGCGCAATCCTCTTGATGTCTCTGATCCTCAAGCTGAGCCAACTTCTTTATCCCTTCGGCCTCAGACTTCTTTGCTGCCTCTGTAGACTGGGACTTAGCTTGCACAACGCTGGCCTTTGCAGAGTGCTTGGCCTGTGCACTCTTTGCAACCTCAGCTCGGGTACATTTGAACAACCCAGCACTATTTGCGGGGTGTGGGTTGATTGACCATTGACTATGGCGCATTGGTTTGTCCACATAATGCCCCTCCTTTGCTTGGAAGTTGCCTGATTGCCGATCTGCAGGGACCTGCCGTCTGCTCAGTGTCTCCTTGTTCACTTGGGGGTTGCCTGATTGCCGATTTTCAGAGACCTGCCGTCTGTTCAGTGCCGGTGAGTACAGCATTAGACTCTAGGGCATATGAGTCATAGGCCTCACGCTGACACTGACTCCTTTCTGATGACAGGCGAAGCGCTCGGTTCTTTCTTCTTCAATGAGGAAGAACTTGAGTTCGGATGTCAGCCAACAGTATTTGTTCAAGGTGATGTATATTTAACGTACTGCCCAGTCAAGCTGATTGCATTATCCTCGTCGATTATGGTATGCAAAGCTCTCTCTTGGGATTGATTGGTCGAAGCCGACATCCATGTTTGTTTTGCTGTAGCCAAAACCATGAGGAAAATCGCAGTGCTGCCTGGAGAAGAGGATGAGATGACTTGGAAGAGGTGAGCTGCTCAGTGCAACGTAGACGTGCATATGCGCTAATTGGTGACAGAATTAATGTTTACCTCTACACTAGCGACTGTTTGCTGAACCCCAACCCTAGTCTATCGTTGCACCTTTCACGGTCAAATCCGTCATCCCTATTCCCCCCTCCCTCTCCTCTTCAAAGTAAACCTTGTATCATCTTCATCAATATGAACTTTTTTTGTGACCCTGCAACCGTTCCTTCCGTAAACACACTGGTCTCAAAAAGCATCTCGTTGCACACCACTGGCATTTCAAGGGCCCGGAAGTCCCTCGCTCAACATTCTGCTATCACAGCAAGCTTGATGGTACATCTTTTATTAATATATGAAGCTCATTCTGATACCCTTTCTGCCTGTCAGCAAGGCCCTGCAACAGTGGCAGCAATTTTGTGCCACATAATGCATTCCCTGAACCTCCAGATCATGAATCTGTTGACTGGACACCCTTCCCTGACCGACCAATGTTTGAATGCACAAGCCTCCTATTTGAGAAGATGCATGCGTCTATCGGCAGCATCAACGAACTCTTCAACATTTTCATGGCTAAGAATGTGCTGGATAATGCTGGTGAGAATATATTTGCGAGTGCATGGGATATGTATAATACTATCGACAGCATCCCATTTGGCAACTTACCGTGGCACTTGTTCGGAATCAAATATGCAGGCCTAGTCGACAAACACTCTCTTTCATGGAAGGCAGAAACATATGTAATTCACACTTGAAATGCAAGCGATGTTGTCGCTCATATTGTGGATAACCCAACATTGGATGGAAAATTCGACTATACCGCATTTGAGGAGTTTGTCAGTCCTCATGAGCAGAGGTTTTCGAACCTAATATCTGGTCGATGGGCCTGGAAGAAATCAGTCAGTACATTCCTTTCTCTTGAGTACATTTCCTGATATTCTTTGCTAGGATGTGATTGCAGAAGATCTGGGAACCCACGGTGCGATGCTGGTGCCCATTATACTCGGTACAGACAAAACGACAGTATCCGTCGGCACGGGCAACACAGAATTTCACCCGCTCTATATCTCAGTTGGGAATCTAGACAACTCTGCGCGGTGTGCTCACGGATGTGGCTTGATTCCTTTATCATTTTTGTCAATCCCCAAGAGTATGTATCTCCTTTCACTATCTCACTTTTGCTGACATACAAAAGCTTGTCGACAATTCACAGAAGATAATGAATACCGCCTTTTTCGCAAGCAGCTCTACCATGCATTGATTGCACACATACTCAGCCCATTGCGGGATGGAATGACAAGCCCAGTTGTCTTGCGCTGCTCAGATGGGCACTTTTGGCATGCAATCTATGAAATTGGGTCATTCATTGCCGACTATCCCGAGCCAGTTGTGTTGGCTGGAATTGTGCAAGGATGGTGTCCGTGGTGAGTTTATAATCTCTATGTGCTTTTATCTCGAACTAAGCATTTCACAATCAGATGTCTTGCGCAACTGCATAGGGGCGCTTTTGATGATGCCGGAGACCCACGCTTTCATGCACATACCCATCAGCTCCGAGAGACTTTTGATTCTGAAACCCTATGGTACACTTATGGCGCTGTTGAGAATGTCATCATGAGTATTAAGAATCTATTATTTCATTTGTCACTTAACATTCCTGCACTAGCCATTCACAGATTTTTTCCCTCATGCCGATATCTATGAACTGATCACTCCGAATTTACTTCATCAACTCATCAAAGGAACTTTCAAAGATCATCTCATGACGTGGATCCAGGACTACTTCGAGTTGACACATGGATTGACAGAGGCAAAGAAGATCCTCGACAATATTGATCGCAGGTATGTTTCTATATATGGATATAACACCAGCCCAGACTGATAATTGCTGCGTAGGATTGCCGTAGTCCCTGCCTTCCCTGGCCTTCAACAATTCCCTGAAGGATGCAATTTCAAACAATGGACTGGCGACAATTCGAAGGCGCTCATGAAGGTATGCTTTGATAAGATGGCTGACTTAGAAATTTGATAACATAAGTTACAGGTCTTTCTTCCTGCAATTGTCAGATATGTGCCTGATGCCATGGTTCAATCAGTCGCGGCATTTCTTGACTTCTGTTACCATGCACGGCATTCCACGTACACAACAACCACCCTCAATGCTATGGACCATGCGCTTACCCGGTTTCATCACTACTGTGTCATATTTCAGGAGTCTGGCATCCAGCCGGATGGGTTTTTCCCCCCGTGTCAGCATTCACTCGTACATTATGTTATAAGGATCAAACAGTATGGCTCCCCTAATGGACTTTCATCCTCAATCACCGAGTCAAAACATATTGAAGCCGTCAAGAAACCGTGGCGCCGGACAAATAAGCATATGCCCCTCGGCCAGATCCTCTGTATCAACACCCAAAATAGTCAGCTAGCAGCGGCACGAACAGAATTCATATGCTGTGGGATGCTTGATGGAGATGTACTTTCAGATGCTTATCGAGAAGCTGGTTTGCGCGCCGAAGAAGATATTGAAGATGCCGAAGATGCAAGATACAGTGATTTACGAGATGCAGAGGATGTCGATGGGCCACATACCCAGTCGATGGTAAAACTTGCTTTGAAATCAAGTCAGCTCTTGCTCCTCATGCCAAAAATCATTTCTAAGTCAAGATCCTTTTGAGCAGCACACACCAAGATGATCTATGACCTCGCGCAGGAACTTGGCCGCACAGGCCCCGAATTAAAAACATTAATGTAACACTTCTTATTCGAGCAACTCTACGGACATGGCGAGCATGACATCACCACAGATGATATCTCTGCAGATGACTTGCCTCGCTTTAAGGGACAATTGTCGATATACCATTCTGCCACCATCACTTTCTATTGCCCCACGGAGCTCGCAGGCATTGGGGGTATGCGCCGCGAGACAGTTCGGAGCACACCACGATGGTATGGGAAAGACAAGCGCCGCGACACCGTTCTTGTCCAGGTTGGCCCTGAAGTTGATCTCATGCGGGGTATCCTTGTTGCGTGTGTGCTCCACTTCGTTTCATTCATTCAGCAGGATGTGCAATATCCATGTGCTATAGTGAATTGGTTTGTACCGAAGGACAACGAACCAGATCAACTGACTGGGATGTGGATTGTGAAGCCAGAGAAGTTGAATAGACAAAGAAGTATTGGCATTGTCCATGTTGACACTATCTTCCGTGCTTGCCAGCTGATCGGGGTGTATGGCACGACACCCATTCCTCTTGACTTTCATTTTTCTTACTCGTTAGACACATTCAAAGAATTCTATGTAAACTCCTATGTAGATTACCATGCACATGAGTCTAGTATAATATAGGCTCTCATACTTCAGATCTGAACCTCTGCACTGTCGGAAGTCCTGAAGTTCGATCGGTCTGAAACTTTGAGGTGTCGGAACCTCTGAATGCCACACTGGCTGGTAGCCCTGGCATATATGAGACCTCTGATGATTCATAAATTGATCTTCACATTGTCCTGAAGACCATGAAAACTCTGAAGCCCTATCGGCACTTATCTGATGATCTGAAGAGCTCTGAAGGCCTGCGGCAAGTCTCACCAGGTCGTTCAGGCTCTCAGCAGACACAACAAAGTGCTGATGGCCGACTATGTGGCAGGAGGCCTACATGACCACATTATCACACTCCTCCAGGACAAACTTGGGAAGATACAGTCGAAGTCTAACTTGCATTCAAATCTGGATGCTGACGAGGTTGTGCATATGGAGGACAAGACAGATAAGGAGATTCAGCGAAGGAAGGACAACTTCGAATTCATTCAACTCCGGGTTCGCCAACTTGACGAGAGCTTAAAAAGACGATCGCCACATGTGGGGCAGCAGAGACTGCCCGCGACTCCACCAAAGGATAGCCGACAGGGCTCAGACCAAGCACCAGTCTGGGATTCGACGTCTCCGAAGGGGAGGTCGCAATATTTGATGTACACCAGTACTGATCCCGGCTCTCCACCCACTCCTCCGCCTCAGTTGAAGAAGGCGCGAATGGGCAACACTGGCGCTCCATTGTCAGGACGTCATTAAGGCAGGTTTGTGAGTATTTACGCCCAGTGAACGAATGTGGTCGAGTCCCGGCGAATATGAGTCAGCGGGTGGCTACTGCAACGGATAGGGTCGCATAAGTAGCATTGAACCGAGACTCTTTTTGGTGCTCTACTCTTTCTTTTAAATACTGTTTTCTGTTATTTGTCAGCTTTGAAATCATGATTTTACTCTTCATTGAACATAATATCGAATGACAAAGGGATTCACGAGACAAGATTTTGAATTTAAAACATAAATTTATTTCAAGGTACTTAAATTGTATCCATAAAAATTCGAGGGGGATACGGGGAATGCGGGGATTCATAGTAAGCAATGCGGATGAGTGTGAGCGGGGCCGGTGCGGCGAGAATGGGGGAGATGGGCAGAAGTAGGTATGGATGACACGAGCGTGCGCGCGTGGACGGGCAGGAGCGGGAGAAGGATCCGGGGAGTCAATGTCAGCGTGAGCGTGCGCGGTGTGCATGCGCGTATGAATATGGGCGGGCGGTGGCGGTGGACAGACATGGGCGGGGGCGGCGTGAGTGGGCGGGTGAGCGATCGGCAAAGGGCATGGGCTGCGTACATGCGCACTGACAATAGGTATGGGCGCGCGAGTAGGCGGTGGGTTGAGTGCGGGCGTATGTGGGCGGGAACGGAGGCAGCATGCAGGTGCAGGGTATGGGTGCGGGGTACGGGTGCGGGAGTGGATGGGTAGGACTGAACGGCGTGTGTCGGTGTTGGCGGTTGGCGGTGAGCGCATGGGCGATGAGCGTGCGCGGGTGACGAGGGGGGGCACATGAGTGGACCACACGCACATCGGGAAATTGGGGAGCCTCAGACTCGAGCCTGGTGCAGTCGAGCCTCGATTTTTCAACGAACTCTCACTGGGACTCAGAAATCATATCCTACCGAGCCGCTCCAAGTGCAGCACTTCTACCTCAGCTCAAAGTCGGCCATGTCGGGGTCTCCGAAATTGTTTCTTCGACGGCGTGCGTGCTCTTCGGGGAACCCCATCAAGACCACCAAGCCGGCTTGAGCATCCGTTCGCCGGGCTCTATTGTTCCTAAGCATTCGATCTCCAGGATAGTCTTCTCCTGCTTACTGATTTTGAGTTGTAAACTTTTTGTTGCTCGGGTCCGATTGCCGAGGTCAGCTGCGGCCAGGAGTTAACCTCACCAATGCAGCACTTCTATGCTTATTTCTCCGATGGTCGTAATGCGAAGAGCTTGGCTGGTCGTCAGTGCATTGCAAGCAAATGTTCAGCTATTTGCAGTCGTCAAACCAGAAGGTATGAATAACCTCGCATAAGTAACCACTCCTTTATGTATCATACGAGCTTCTTCATCCGTGCTTTCGACTGACATCAGGAGATCCCTCTGTGCCAGAAGCGTTCGCTAATCAACAATTTCGTTTACAGCCGACGCCTGTGCCTCGATTAAGCGGCGCCGCCGAGTGCCACGACGATCCGGGGTCGTTTTTTGTTATATTAATGACACCCAACACCTAGCTCCCCCCGAGCCGCCTACTTCGCCCATCTTCCTCTCTTTGACTTCTTACTTTCTTGCTCCTACACACCCCCATCATGCAGACATCACAATCTGAATCAACCCTCGCGTCGTGGAATCAGACAGACTTCGGAAGTGAACAGGCCTTCGTCGACTACGGTTCTGAGCCTTATCAGTCATCTAGTGGCGACGGAGTGGCATCTTTCCCTTACTCGATCATCTCAGGCCAGGACACAGAAGGCCTAAACCTTGTTGAGTGCAACCCTATGGGATACTCTCATGACAGTTCGAACGAGGTGCGTATATGACGAAGAACTTTCATGATCCGTATATAGTGAGATGCTTTGAAGCATGGGTTCTATCAGATGCATGGGGCGTACCATCATCCTGGAGGCGTCGACTACGCTGCTACTGCGGACATGCGTTACGGCAGCGACTCTTCCCAAACCGACCTCTCTGCTGCTGTGGATGTATGTCAAGACCCTATCCTCGACCCATGGGCAGAGACGACCCATGAACAGTGGAACAATGCTGTCGATGACGTGTACCCTGCTATAGAGCCTATCCAAGTCCGTGAAATCGTTGCACCAACTCCTCGGCACGCCGTACAGATGACGTTAGAGGCCGCTCCGAGCCCAGCTCGCCGACCGTCAGCGCCTGCTCTCAATCCCGCCTTCTTTGGTCAACATGCCTGGATCAAAGAAAGAAGAAACAGGCATAGCCTTGCTTCCTTCAACGGCGAGAGTGCGTTTACAGAGAACAAGGTCAGTGCCCATCTCTCTTCCCTCGACCTTGGTTCGCTGACATTCATTTGGCAGTACGAGCACCCTTCTAGCCTCCTAGACGACGAGACCTCAGAGAAGCATCATCAAGCACAATATCAAAGGTGGCATGACCACCAGGTGTCGTCCTCTCTCGACAGTAGCACGTCACGCCTTCTGCTCACAGTCTGGTCAGAATGCCGTGATGCCATGGCAGGGGGTTGCAGCGAACACAAGCGCCAACCAGTGCTTCTCGCCGTGTGAACACTCACAGCATTACCCCTATTCTTCACCTTCTAGCGTCACTGTCTCTCCCATGAGCACACCCACAGCATCGACTTCTCCGCACTCGCAGTCGCCGGTGGCCATATCGATATTGGAGTCGAAGTTCTACACCATTTTGTCAGAACAATGTGCACCTACAACACACACACACACTGCGCATGCAAAGCACGAGGCTGGAATCTTTAGGGGCCCCAACACGGGAACCCAGAAAGGATGGATGGGCCGGACAAGCACTGAATCCCTGGAGACTATCGGTGAGGAAGGCTCTAGGACTGGCAGTATCGCACGACGCTGTGGTCGTACTCGCGTCGTCAGAAACGTTCAGCCCATCGCGTGCTTCTTTTGTCGTGGTCGAAAGATCGCCTGCGGTCCTGCGGATCCCAATAGCTCAGATAGAGCGTGCATGTGAGTGTCGCTCCTGTCACGATGTTCGCTGAGGAAAGAGGGGGTCACTGAAGGTCATTGTCGCTCCATCCCTTCCCATCTTCTTTATATGCTTTCGTCCATGCGAGGCACCGGCTGCTGCCGCTGAACTAGACGCAGCTAAATGCTCACTCTGCGGCAGTCTGTCCATCTGATCAAGCCATTGCGATATCTGCGCGTGGCTTCTGTTATTGGGAACACAACTACATGCGCTACTTCCACCTTGATCACCTCGTGGCGTTCATCTTGGCCATCTCATCTTTTCAACCAACCTGTGCTAATCTACTTTGGTTTTCCTTTATAGGCAATGTTTGAAACGGCACCGCAAATGCGTGTATCCGCCTGAATCAAGGCGTGGCCGCAGACAAAATGAGGATACAGCCTAGAGGGACGATAGTGCTATGCATGTTAAATCCGGCCACCATACCACACGCTGCGACGGCTCCTTTTTGTTGCCCAACGTTGCATGCTTTTGCGGCGTGCTTGCCTGGTATTTGTATCGATATACTTGTGGCAGTTACCCCATTTGTTATAACTTGTCCATACGCCTTTTTTGCATCTCGGATTCCAATTAATCTGATAGATCTGGCACGTACAGAACATCCTCATCATTGCCTATCGTCTGTACGAAAATAAGAGACTATTGTCACCATACTGTATTAAGGTGAGCTCGCAAGCTGCAGTCGTATCCATACCCTTTCTGTTCAAAGAGCGGGTTGTATCACTATCCTCTCGTATACGCTCATCTCTTCCGTGCGCCAAGCGCAGCCTTCCAAGTTATGCACAATGCAGGCGGCATTGAGGCGGATATTGAGAACGGAGTCTACGCATCCTCTTGCACGGCAGTGGTTGTTCGGCGCTGGCCACGGCGCGACGTTAGCGGATAATTGCAGATGAGCTGGCGCCGCGCGCACTGGCTAGAAAGCGGGGGACGGTCAGCGCGCGGTCAATGACAAATCAACCAATACGAAAGAACGGAGGGAAGGGAGCCGACGAAATCTCGAGACTGGCACTGAGGAAGGGGTGTGATGACAGAAGGTAAACAAAACCCGCTCGATCGAAACCGAATTGAATGAATCAAAACCGAGATGAAACTTCACGAGATATAGTATCGCGCGCGTGAATACAAAGCGACGAAAGCCACGATACCAGGCGTAAAAAAGTAGTGCGTGTCCTGACGTCGGGTTTACGTCGTCCAAACCTGTGCATCTAGCGCCACACGTATCAGCGTTTTATCAGGACGCAGCCAGGTCGGCTGAAGGACTTGGCCTTGGCATTGGAGGTCAATTGTCCTTGGTAGAGGCTAAGGACAAGGACAAGAGGCGCCAGACCAGGACCTCAATTGCATTCGGCAATTTAAACACACGCTCGGGGTCGGGCATCACACCGAGCGCGCATCAACCGAGGGCAAAGAAGCCCTGGCTAGGTTGGATACAAGAGAGTTAATCTTAAAAAAATGACAAAGGCTCACCCCTTTCGCATTAGTGTATTCGGCGCCAACATACAGGAATAGCTGCTTCGTGTTCCAGTTGAAGAGTGGTGTCAAGTCTGTTATGTGTTCGAATCCGATCCGATTTTGTGTTCGACTTTGCGTTTGGCGTGCAGTACGCGTGGCGCACGATAAGGATCCAAGATCAGAGGAGATGGGGAGCGGTTGCCAATTTATGGACGGGTGTACACGAGGACAAATGAATGGGATAGCGGAGCCGATTGCATAGCGGGAGGGATCGCCAGATTATGGGTCAAGTGAACGAACGGCGTCGCAAAAGCGGAAAAGGGATAGATTAGCAAGCATACAGGGTGGCGATCGCGACAAACGCGGAAGTAGAGTAGGTGACTTGTGTGCTATGATGGAGAGGGAAATGAGACTATCAGACTGACCAGCAGTGAGGTTGAAGTTGACGAAAGCGAAGTCTTGCGTACGTCCAGGTATGCGACGCGTTTGGCCGGGAAACTTGTACGACGGCGGAGGTGAGCAGGCGATGATGTAATTTCAGAACATAGGACATATCAAAACATGCGAGACAGCGATAAAGATGAAGCTAGAAACAGGAGACGAAGATAAAATGATGTGGTTCGAAGCACCTGTCGCCTGGTGAAGCAGGAAGAGAAGCGCGCAGTCGTGGCAGCAATCGATCCAGTGATGCACGCATGCATAAATGACAGCTCGCAGCGCTACAATTTCTAGGAGCGGGGCGCGAGACCGTGTGGATCAACTTCCGAAGCGCGTAGACGGGACCACCAACAGACGAAGACGACTGTAGGCGCGATGGCGGATACGCGCCATTATCGGATGAGCTAAACGTGGGCAGCTGGAGGGTGAAGGTCACGATCCGTTGCCATGGGCTCACATGGGCTCACGGCCTCCATTGCACACCTGTACCTCGGGCGGCGTGCGGTCAAACATACTGGAGTGACACCCAGATGCACAAGCTCGACTGCATAGGAGAATTATTATAAACGAGAACAGACAACGCACACTTGGACAGAGGAGATGTTGAGCGTGCCCTTCGAGTCCGCTGTGAACAAGGATGATGAACACGCGATGCCTGCTAGGAGAACCATCATGCATGTCGACAGCGTCGCCGTGATGTTGTTGATACGCGCGTAGAGACTGTGCATCGTATTTGTGATTTCTCCCTTCTATCTTGTATAGTGGATATCGCCTGGAGGAAAGGAAGATAGAAATGGACGTGGACGTGGAGGTAATGATATTATGCACAACGTTGAGCGCGATGGCATCATGGCAGTGTCGGTGACACGTCTCCTGCAACACGCTGCTCGATCAGGAATCTGGTTCCCATGCTGAAACGTATGCTCGAGAATATTTCCCTTGCTCTCAAATGTGCTCATCAGTAGGTTCAACTTCCTCTACAATGTCAATCAATTAATCACTCATTAGATGCATATCTCGATAACTTTGGCATGCGTCATAGTAGCAATGGAACGGCCGACTTACAGGTTGGTGAGTGAAAATGATATATTCTGACTATACTCATCGGTATTCGTGAATCATGTAAGGCCTTCTCAGCTAGCATCACGCTTCTTGTATGCTCAAATACCCTCGACCACTTCTTTCTTGCTGTGTCTCATAGCAGAATGGGCTAATCCATTGTACCTGCAAATGCTTCTCACTATAATCCAGTGCTCGCCTGCTGCAGAGTATATGCAGGCTCAGTCAATGCTCTGTGCAGATCAGAATCTCACGAAGTTTGGCCAACACCTATCGCTCGGTTACGGCCCGATGCAGGTCTACTGCGAGACGACATAAGCCCAGCACTGCTCTTTTTTCAAGCGTGGCGTAATGAGGAACGGGGCTCTGAGTTCGATTTTCGCGGTCGTACACCCTCTCGGCGACTTGCTTCCGGTGGTCTAGCCTTTTGGTCCCAGGGTCAGTACCTCCGATTTCCTCAGAGATGTTTTCGGATCAAGCACATCTTTGCTGAATTTTCTTCCATGTCATTGTCCAGTATGAAGACGTTTCTGATCATTTGCGTGACTGCTCAATTTTTTAGCCCCGGCTTGTTGTTATGCGCCTAGAAATGCTGTTTGTCTCGTTACTTGAGCACCCAGGCGTTAACTGATCGCACACCTACCTATACCGACACCTTTCTGAGATATGCAACGCGATTGTTTATTCGTCTCATGTGGGAACACCTACAGGCACTGGGGCCATAAGCACAACTATAGAGTTTGCTTCAGAGCTCGAGGAATGGGGTGTGTAAATATCGCGCGTTTCTGTTCTAAGTTATCTTCAAGCTTAGGCTCGCGGACAGTAGATAGATAAAATACGAAAATATTGACAATTTGCGCAGTGCTTAAGCGCTTAAGGCACGTGTTCGGTGGCCGTCTGCAGTGCTCTGCTACTCTGACCGCTAAGGCGTGTCCTTGACTTCCACCACATCGGCAGCGATGGACGACAACAAGGTTCTACACAGGGTGCTTCGTCAGATCGCTCGATGGGCTGTCTATTCTTCACTGAAGTCCACGTTATCAGCGAGGAGAACGTGCCACGAAAGGGTCCGCTTATTGCGTAGGTACTCTTTTCGTTGAGCGTGACGTATGGGATGTTAGAAGGGCTTCGGTAGTGGCATTAGCGATGTGATCGGTGGAACATTGTCAAAAGCATGCTGACTTCCGACACAGGACAGCGACACACCATAATATGATGCTAGACCCTGCCATCCTCTGTGAGTGGCATATACTCTGTGATCCAGAACATCACTTACGATGCAGCTTTCCAGCCTCGGCATTTCCATACCAGCGAATCCTTCACTATTGGAGCAAGGGTACGCCCTTGTCTATCCCCTCACCTATTACAGTCCTTCCTCAAGCCCTTCATCTTGCATCCATATGCCTTTTCAGCTAGCCTCTTTGCAAATCCAGTAGTGCGCGGCATCCTCATCAGCACAGGGAACATTCCCGTCGATCGCAAGAGCAAAGATCGTCAGGCACTCTTCCGTGGAACATTTGATACGCTTTCACAGGGTGCCGCCGTCGCGCTCTTTCCGGAAGGCACCAGTTATACCGAGTCACGGATCATGCAGGTGAAGGATGGCGCAGCGTGGTCCGCGCTCGAGTACGCCAAGTGGGCGAAAGAAAACCCTGACAAGGTGACGGAGGATCCTCTGGTTATTGTGCCTACTGCGATCGTATATACCAATAAATCGAAGTATCGCAGTTATGTGAGTGCAAGACACGTGCTTTGGTGATAATCTATAAATGCTGATTGAAGCTCAACAACAGGTCATCATGGAGTGTGTCCCAGTGCGATATTGTTGAGCCAAGTGCTTGAATTTGACATGAATGTTCCTAGGTTCGGCCGTGGCATCACGCTCGACCCGTATATCGACCAATTCTTGTCGGCGGAGGAAGGTGCTCCGCGCGCGGCAGTCAAACGCCTGACACGCACCATCGAGGCTCGACTGATCGAACTGACAATCAACGCGCCAGATTGGCAAGTTCCCTTCATTCATGGGTCTGACGTATCTCATCGCTGCTTCTCCCATACAGGGACACATTGTATGCTGCACGCATGGCAAGGGACCTTCTTTGGGAGGACGAGACCACCCTCAGTCGTGACGATTTCGTCCAAGTTTCACAAACGTTTGTCACTCTTGTCATTCCCGAGAACGTTGATGAATCTCTTTCTCAGGCTGGTTGACCTATTCTCTACGCCGGATGCTACGCCCAATTTTAACTCGGTCAAACGAATCTTTTGGAACATTATTCTCTGCTTCAGTCGACGCAGCTTACGAACTCAGTGCTCTCTGCGCTTCCTCTTCCTGATACACTCGACCCCTATCGCCCCGTCCCTCTCCCCAGCCGTATCGCCCCGTCCCTCTCCCCAGCCGTCTGTTCACACTCCTGATCCTTCTTCGTGATAGTCTGTCCTGCTTAGTCCGTCTCCCCCTTTTCATCTTCCCCCTGATGATTCATCTGCCCGCATACGTGATGGCTCGGCTTGGTGCACGCCTGGTAGAGGACGAAGAAGAGACACAAGCACAGAACAAAATCCTTTTTGGCCTACTATTACTCGTGTTGATTTACCCTGCCGCATTTTTCTTCCTTTGGGCTTTCCTTTGGTATACCCCTGTCGGAGCTCTGTTCGCAGGCTTCGTCGTATGGCTCACAGCAATATACCACACAAAACTAGTCAACGGTACGTACATACTCATTTCTACATGCTACATTTTTCTGAACAAACCGGTATCATATCTGCTCCACTTCACACAGATAATTACGAACAGTAAGTCCAGCTTTCTCCGTACTCGTCGGAGGTCTGCACATTTCTTATCAAATTCTAGTGCAAAACGCCTCGTCGCGGCCTGGCGCGTCTTGATTGGCGTCTGGGCTCCGAAGCGATTCGAGTATCCGCTCACGACACTCGCGCAATACACCACGACGCCGATCCCACCTGTAAACCCGTGGATATCAGGCTCTCACTCCGGCACATCGACGCCGAAGCCGGGTGAGAAGGCGGGGACGAGTGCCACCAGCGCAGCGGCAGAACCGCCCGTCAAGTCGAGACGTAAGAGGCGACCCCGCTCTGGGCGCGTCATGAGGCACGTCCTGCGTGCCCGAGCAGAGGCTGTTCGTGCCCTGGCGTCGTTCGTTGACCAGCTTGAGAAAGGCCCGGCAGAGAAGTGTGTGAACGCTTCGGCGCATCTCGCGCGGGCTTATGGTGGTGGGGTAGAAGACCCCAGTGCGCTCGAGAGTCAGTCAGTCGAGAGCGCAGTCATCCCGCCTCGGAATTATGCAGGCTAGAGGAGGGCCAGAGAAGTTATCACTTTCTTGAGGAAGCGAGGGGCGAAGATTACTGCCCTTGAAAGGGGCATCGAAGCAGACTGGGCGGCCCTGAATAGTGATGGTGAGATGTCTCCTTCAGAGGATGCAGAGGATGCGGAGGACAGGGACGAAATTGTTTTTGTATCCCCGGGCCAGTGACGACTGGTCCATGTGGACGAAGATCTACGGCTCTTGAATAACTTCTGTTCGTTCATCTCTTTTTGTGCAGTATGACATAAGTCACTGTCGACATTTTAAACGGCTCGGTACTGAGGTTTCTACAACAAGGATAGGTGCGAGTGCCCAGTGTCTCTCGACGACCACTCGTCGCTTACTTACTCATCTCCGATAGCTGAACGCCTTATTGCACGAAATTATGTCGACTACGTGTTATTACCGTATCTGCCTTGAAGCAATTGATAGGACCGCGACGTCGGGAACTTGTTCCCGACGTCAGGGACAGAGTGTACCTCATTGACGGTCAGATCGATGACTTCAGGACATGTCGTCCCTTCAAATCTGTATCCGCCCACGGTATTTCCCGGTTGGCAGCAAGCTAGGACTTCTGTGGAGATAATCCAAGTAAGTCCTCTATATTAGAATACGGCGGTATTACCCATAACCCATAACAGCTGATGTCAGAATGATAATTGAGATGGATTGAAGGCGGGTTTGGATCCTAGCCCGCGCGGACGCTCGGCAAAGAGTCTCGGACTTGAGCCTAGTGCAGTCGAACCTCGATTTTTCAAGGATCCCTCACTGGAAAATGGAAAGAGGCATACTCAGAAATCATATCCTGCTGAGCTACCCCAAGCGCAGCGCTTCTACTCTAGCTCGACGTCGGCCATGTCGGGGTCCCCCAAATTGTCTCTTCGGCGGCGTGCGTGCTCTTCGGACAACCCCATCAAGACCATCAAGTCGGCTTGAGCTGTTCAAAAAGGAGCCGTTCGCCGAGGCTCTATTGTTCCTAAGCGTTCGGAACGACCCCCAGGATAGTCTTCTGCTGCTTACTCATTTTGAGTTGTGAACTTTTTGTTGCTCAGGTCCGATTGCCGAGGTCAGCTGTGGCCAAGAGTCGACCTCGCCAGTGCAACGCTTCTGTGCTTATTTCTCCGACAGTCATAATGCGAAGAGCTCGGCTGGTCGTCAGAGTATTGCAAGCAAATGCTCAACAACGTGCAGTCGTCAAACCAGAAGGTATTACCTCGCATAAGTAACCACTCCTTTATGTGTCATACGAGCATCTTCATCCGCGCTTCCGACTGACATCAGGAGATCCCTCTGTGCCAGAAGCGTTCGCTAATCAACAATCTCATTTACAGCTGACGCCTGTGCCCCAATGGGGAGAATGCGTGTCAGTATTTTTACACCGATCGAATTCATAGAGAATCACGATTAAGTCCCATAATTGACCGTGGGACCACGCAAAGCAGGCTTTGTATCGTCGGCCGGTACCTTGCTTCCGAGCACTGCGCATGGGCTCGAAGCTGCTCAAAATCTATACGCAGTGTCGCACACTGCCTCAGGTACTGACCTGCGCGAATTCTTTCGAACGTTCTACAAGGAAATACTGTAGGTCCTTGTATTTCTCCCTGATCAAATAAGAAATTTGAGTTGGTGAACGCGCGTGGAGGCGCGTGGTCGGAGCCAAGATGATGATCTCTCTAGTGCCATCTTAAACCTTTCTCGATTAAGCGGCGCCGCCGAGTGCCACGACGATCCGGGGTCATTTTTCGTTATATTTATGGCACCCGATACCTAGCTCTTTTTGAGTCGTCTACTTCACCCATCACCCCCTTTGACTTTTTGCGATCCTGCTCTCACACACTCTCGTCATGCAGGCATCACAATCTGATTCAACCCTCGCGTCATGGAATCAGACAGATGTCGGAAGTGAACAGGCCTTCGTCAACTACGGTTCTGAGCCTTATCAATCATCTAGTGGCGACGGACTGGCATCTTTCCCTTACTCAATCATCTCAAGCCAAAACACAGAAATCCTAAACCTTGTTGGATGCAACCCTTCAAGATACTCTCATTACAGTCCGGACGAGGTACGCAATGACCAATTACTTTCATGATCCGTACATGATAGTAAGATGCTTTGAAGCATGAGTTCTATCAGATGCATGGGGCGTACCATCATCCCGGAGGCGTCGACTTCGCTGCTACTGCGGACATGCATTATGGCAACACTTCTTCCCACACCGACCTCTCTGCTGCTGTGGATGTATGTCAAGACCCTATCCTCGACCCATGGGCAGAGACGACTCATGAACGGTGGAACGATGCTGTCGATGACGTGTACCCTGCTATAGAGCCTATCCAAGTCCGTGAAATCGTTGCACCAACTCCTCGGCATGCCGTACAGATGATGCTAGAGGCCGCTCCGAGCTCAGGTCGCCGACCGTCAGTCTCCGCTCTCAATCCCGCCTTCTTTGATCAACATGCCTGGGTCAAAGAAAGAAGAAACAGGCATAGCCTTGCTTCTTTCCACGGCGAGAGCGCGTATACAGAAAACAAGGTCAGTGTCCATTTATCTTCCCTCGACCCTGGTTTGCTGACTTCCATTTGGCAGTACGAGCATACTTCTAGCCTCCTAGAGGACGAGGCCTCAGAGAAGCATTATCAAGCACAATATCAAAGGCGGCATGATCACCAGGTGTCGTCCTCTCTCGATAGTAACACGTCATGCCTTCTGCTTACAGTCTGGTCAGAATGCCGTGATGCCATGGCAGGGGGGCGCAGCGAACACAAGCGCCAACCAGTGCTTCTCGCCGTGTGAACACTCACAGCATTACCCCTATTCTTCACCTTCTAGCGTCACTGTCTCTCCCACGAGCGCGCCCACAGCATCGACTTCTCCGCACTCGCAGTCGCCGGTGGCCATATCGATATTGGAGTCGAAGTTCTACACCATTTTGTCAGAACAATGTGCACCTACAACACACACACACACTGCGCATGCAAAGCACGAGGCTGGAATCTTTAGGGGTCCCAACACGGGAAACCAGCAAGGATTGACGGGCCGGACAAGCACTGAATCCCTGGAGACTGTTTGTGAGGAAGGCTCTAGGACTGCCAGTGTCGCACAACGCCGTGGTCGTACTCGCGTCGTCCGAAACGTTCAGCCCATCGCGTGCTTCTTCTGTCGTGGTCGAAAGATCGCCTGCGGTCCTGCGGATCCCAATAGCTCAGATAAAACGTGCATGTGAGTGTCGCTCCTGTCACGATGTTCGCTGAGGAAAGAGGGGGTCACTGGGGTCATTGTTGCACCATCCCCTCCCGTCTCCCTTATATGCTTTCATCCATGCGATGCACCGGCTGCTGCCGCTGAACCAGATGCAGCTAGATGCTCGTGCTGCGACAGTCCATCTGATAAAGCCATCGCGATATCTGCGCGCGGCTTCTGTCGTTGGGAAACTGATTACATGCGCTACTTTCACTCTGATCACCTCATGGCGTTCATCTGTCCAACTGAGCTGTGCTAATCTACTTTAATTTTCCCTCGTAGGCAATGTTTGAAACGTCATCGTAAATGCGTGTATCCGCCTGAATCAAGGCGTGGCCGTAGACAAAATGAGGATACAGCCTAGAGGGAAGATAGTGCCAAGCACATTCAATCCGGCTACCTGACCAAAGCATCGCTGATCGACGATAGAATGTCTTCCTGCGACGGCTCCTTATTGTTGCCCAAGTTGCATGCTTTTGCGGCGTGTGCCCAGTATTTGTATTGACATAGTTGTGGCAGTTACCCCATGTGTTATAACTTATCCTACGCCTTTTGGCGTCTCAGATTCCGATCAATCCGATAGACCTGACACGCACAGAATATCTTCATCATTGCCTTTCACCTGAACGAAAAGATGAGACTATGGTCGCCGTACTGTGTTGAAGTGAGCTCGCAAGATGCGTTCGTATCCATAGCCTTTCGAAGGTTGTATCCTCTCGTATACTCCCATGTCCTCCGTGCGCCAAGCAATGACACTCATGTAAGTCGGCGTACAATGACTCGTGAAAGGTTCGTGTTTTTAATCGCAAATTTTTTCTTGTCCATCGAGAACCGCCCAGACCTTTGATGTCTGCCTCTTTCCGAGTCCAGTCTTGGCTGCTATTCGACACGAGCTTACACGTTTATTCTAGGCTTTGTACTCATGTATGACACTGACAGCCTCACGATTTCGACAGCCCCACGTCATCTCCCCACGCACGTCTGATCGTTGCTCGATTATGACGGGAAGCGCACGAAAAGTTATCAGGTAGAAGTGATAGCTGGACTGGCCTCCTTCATCTCCGACTTCCGTCATTGCGCCTGTCGGCCAAGTGGATGTTGATGAAATACACCCATTTGTGGAACGAAATCGCTTACTGCTGAGGAACCTTTGAAGTCGATAATTCAGCGTTGAAGACGTCATGATCGACTCGCAAAGCAGGTGACAGGATATCTGACCCTGTATGTCCCGGGATGAAAGCTATGATGGTGTGTGGGGCACCTTCTGCATACATATCAACTTCGGCGAAACCTTGGCGGCTAATAGTTCATAGGCTACGGCGGAATTCTTGATATCCAAGTTGACCATTCCATAACTATGTTCCCTTCGCTCAGTGTTTCGTCAAACCCTGACGCGCATCTGCTTCTATCAACGAAGAACCCCTCTCATGAGGCCCCTCCTGCAAAAATGCGATTCCACTCTGCTATACTATTCAGGCAGCATCCCCCGACGAGGCCTCTAGTGAGCAAGTCTAGCACTTGTTACCACGCTCTTCGGTTAATGGGCATACACCTCGCGACCAGACTAGCCCAAGAAAATCTAAACAAGAAGGACGATGAGGCGTATGGAACGGAGACTGAAATCATGGGACGCGGATTGAAGGAATGGAAGGCGAAATGGCTTTAGCCCCAGTTTTGTGCGAGAGTGTTAGCCCAAGTAGTAGCTATGAAATTGCAGTGGACATTTTCGGACTTCCGTGTACGAGCCGGCTGGTAAGGTATCTGGTATGGTCATGAATGGCTAGTAGGATCTGCACGTACCGCATAGTCACGAGATATCAGAGCATCGCAAGGAGTTTTGGGTGCAGCGCACATATGTAGCCTCATAGACAAGTCTATAAGAGTGGTACGCTGGTGGTTAGGCCAAAGCTGAACATCGACTCTGTGAAAGTGCGGTAAGGGAAAGCTAACATACCGATTTAGCCATGCGAAAAACTCGAATCAACGGCGTCGAGGTCCGGAATTGATCACGCGGCCTCTAGGTCCCAAACGATAAGGAGGTCTTCAGAGACCTCTTGAGGTATCGAATTGCCAAGGTCATGGCTTGAAAAAAGGTTCAATTGCCATGCGCAGTAGTAACTCAGTTACGCAGTAGGAATCCTGCACTCAATTTGTGACCAGACGACATACCATTGTTCTCAGTTTTCGGGAATGTTTGTTTTACGAAGAATATCCCAGGAAATTTTGAGCTGAACGGCTGGAAAAAGAAGGTCGTCAAGCTTCAAGGTCATGATAACGGTCACGGTCCGAAGCTGGAGCTGAAGCGCTGACGAGCGAAACGACGAAGGCAATAGCGACGCTGACTGGCCCGGTAAATGCCGCACCTCTTCTTTTTTTTTTGACAAGTGATTTATTTATGTAATGACTAACAATGGGTACAGCCTTACATAAATACACTATAGCGAGAAACCCTCTAGGAGGGGTTCTCGGTCGAGGACAAAATGCATTGATGCACGCCCTTATGTGGGCAGTGTGGGGCTCAGGGGGATCAGATTGGCCCTTTGAGTCAGGCTTCATGGTCCCTCAATACCCACTAAAACCTTGGGGTGGTCCACCCAGTCTTCCTGTATATTTTCCTGGTTTGCTAGTATTTTTGTCCAGGTGTCTCTCACCTTTCTTTTCATCTTAGGTCGTCGGTCTATTTTTGCCGCTATTATATGGTCAATATGTAGTCTTTTGGTTAGTTTGTCGTACCATCTCTGCCGTATTGTGTCGGTTGTGTGGGTTTTTCCTTGTATGGCTCTTTCGCACCTCATGACCCATATTAGGTGAGCCGCTTCTGAAATTAGGATCCGTAGTAGGTGCTCTGGTCCGGTGTTTTTCCTCCTCCCGTCATTGTCCTTTTGTTCGTTGTGGTTCATGGATTTGGTTTTTAGTGAGCCACATCCTGTTATCGTTCCCAGTTTGATGTGTGGCCATTCTAACTGTCTGTGTGGCCACAGATTAGCTGCCATGTCCCATATAACTTGTCTTGGCGCGTACGTGCAGTGCAGTAGTATGTGTTCCATGTCCTCGTTAGGATGGCCGCAACTGTCGCACTGTGTGCAGTGCTCGTATTGCGGTATGTTCTCCCAGTACTGTCCTACCCTATGTGTGTTGTGTAGAGCTTTGTATACGAACTAGTGTACGTTTAGGCTCAGGTCATTGTTTCCGATGCCACGCCAGATCGCCTCATTTGTTTCTTGCGCTTCTGTTAGTTCTTTGAGTGCTCCTTGTATTATGTCCAGGCAAGTCTTTGTTCCCGTTCTTTGTTTCAGTTCTTTCTCTTTTAGGTTCCTTATTCCTCTATAGGCCGTGGTTTGCGATAGGGTCGCTAGTTTTGCTCCCTACAGGTCAAAGTGAGGGGGTATAGTTAAGTCTATGTCATCTACCGTGTTCTTTCCAGCTCCTTCTTTGGCTAGGGTGTCTGCTCTCTCGTTTTCAAGATCTCTATTATGGCCTTTCACCCACCGGAAGGTTGTTGGTGCCAATCTCATCCTTAGTTGGTAAGCTGTTGCTTTGAGTAGCTCTTTGTTGTCTATGTTTATCCAGCCAGCGTCTTCCCATGTTCACAGGTATTTTGTTAGGCCATCTATAACGTAGTGCAAATTGGTGCATATTTGTAGGGGTGCAAACGTCAGCGTTTTTTGTATTGCTGTGAGTACCATGGCAATTTCTCCCGTTTGGTTGGATTGATGTTTCCTTGGTGTACGTATTGCGCAGTTGCCTAGGTGGTCATCTGCTATCCATACTCCTGCTCTACTCTAGGCGTTATCCTTGCTGTTGTTAATGCAAGACCCATCGGTGTAGACGGTGACGGCATCAGCTTGTACGGTGGTGCCTCTTGTCATTACTGTTAATCTGTGTGCAGGGTTGTTGGATATCCTGCTTGGGTCGGTGAATATCTGTATGCCATCAGATAGGTTTGTGCAAAGTGTGACAGAGGGGTCAAAGATTATGTCCCCTTGGTTCTGATTTCTGTTGGTGCTATTTTTTTCCTGCCTCCTATGAGTGAGCATCAGGTCATCTGCTTACGGTGCCTCATATGGGTTATATTTAGGTTGCATATCCCGCAGGATGTCATGTGCTGTGCGACTGCATTTATTAGGGTTACGGCATCCATTCCTTCGATCCTCTTTGCAAGAATCACAGGCGCAGGTTTATATGCAGTAGTGCCTTCTGTTTCCACTGTTTGGGTTTTTGGTGCATTTGGCCAGATGTACTAGATCTACTACTGTCTTGAGGGAGTGGTTGCTCACTATACATTCACTACGTTGTCATCTGTAGTTCCTTGGTGTCAGTCCTAGGTGGTGCCACATGGGCATTTGGTTTTTCATCTCTTTCGGCAGCTTGATCGCTGCAAAGTTAACCTTAAGATCTTTTGCGACTTTCAGCATGCTCAGCACATAGGATGGTAACTTGTTGGCTCTCGGGCCTTGTGTCGGGACATCCCAGGATTGTAGGAAGGTGTTCACCTATTCTAGGTTTTCTATACTTGGTGGTATTATTCTGTTGATCAGGGCATCAACAAGGAAAGCCCATGTGGGTCGTTTCTTGGTGAGGTCAAGGTATTGCTTCAGCCATGTCACTTGTATTGCAATGTTGCGTGCTTTTATGTCTAATAGGTCAATGCCCCTTTCTTTTTTTGGTAGGTATAGGTATTGTAGGCCTATTTGGGGTATGTTCTCATTCCAGACGAAGTTTCTTATTGTTTTTACTAAGGCTTCTTCAATTCTGGTGGGCATGCCATGCACCTTCCTTAGGTATTGGGTGGATGCACCAACTACCATCTGCACTATTAGTTGCTTTCCATCTAGCGTTGGGTGCCCTAGGCTCCACCAGTTTAGGTGTGTGTTTATCTTGTCTAGGATGGGTTCCCACGGCATCATGTTATCAATTTTGTTTCCTATCCATGCTCTTAAGGAGTGTACGGCTTGTCCATCGGGCGCTATTTGTATTGAAGTGTGTAATGGTTCATCATCAGGGTGCAGTTGGCAGGTCATGAGGACCCTGGCACGGTGGTCTGTAGGGCCGGTTGGGATGATTTCCATTTTGGTGGAATTGAACTTGGCGCCTGAGATCGTGCACCATTGTGATAGTATATCTTGTAAGTCATTATATCTGTCTTCTTGGCCTAAGTAAATGGTTGTGTCATCTGCAAATAGGTTTATGAGGATTGGGTTGGGTACACTGGGGATGGTAAATCTCTTCAGCTTCTTCGAGTTTCTGATCATGCAGGCTAGCAGCTCTATCGCCAGGTCAAAGGTGAGGGCTGATATGGGGTCGCCTTGTCGCGTACCCCTGTATACTGTCCATGTGGTGCTCAGGACTCCATTCACCATCACTTGGGTGCGTGCTCCTGTATACAAGGACTTCATTGTTTCGATGAATTGTTCTGGCAGGTTAAATGTTTTCAGGGTTTCCCAGAGGTACGTGTGGTCTATTCTATTGTATGCCTTTTCCTGATCGAGGGCAATGATTGCGCCATTTTCCTCTGTTGCCTCCGCCAGGTCAATCATGGATTGTGCAAGTCGTGTCTGGTTGAAGATAGAGCGACCGGGGATGAATCCAGCTTGGTTCTCATGTAGTAGAGGTGGTATTATGCTGGCAAGTTGTACGGCAAGCACTCTGGTGAGTAACTTGTAGTCCATATTCAGTAGTGTTATTGGTCGGTAGTTTTCAATTTCAGTTCTCTCATTTTTCTTGTAGATAGGGCACATCCAGCCTAGTGTGAAGTTGGTTCTGAGGTCCACTCCATGTGTTTGGATATCTTGGTATACTCTGGTTAGAGTGTTCTTTACATGGAAGCATGGTGCATCTAGCATTGCTTTTTCTTGTAGGATCCTCCTATGCAACAGGCTTTTCCGAAGTTTATACGGGATGCCATCAATTCCTGCTGCGCTGCCTGCTTTTGCGGCATGTATTGCCTTTATTATGTCGTTAGCTATTATAAGATTGTGCAGTGTTGATTGGTTAGGGTTTTTTAGCTTCTGTTCTGCGGGTATTTCTGACAGGATTTCAGCTATATATGTGTCCCTAAGGACAATGCTATCCAAAGACTCATTGTCAAAATGTATCATAATGCACTAGTGGTAGGACATCTAGGCAGAGCCAAAACCTTAGAAATGGTACAACAACATTACTGGTGGCAAAACATGACCAAATTTGTCCACGATTATGTAGACGGGTGTGCTATATGCCAATCCACAAAAAACTTGACACATAGGACACGTTCACCCATCCACCTTTTAGTGACCACTAATGTCCCCTGGCAATTCATCTCAACAGACTTCATCACTGATTTGCCTGAAAGTAAGAGTTTCGACTCAATCAACGTGGTAGTAGACCAAGGGCTGTCAAAAGGCATAGTCATCACCCCATGCAAGAAAACCATCATGGAAGGCATAGTCATCACCCCATGCAAGAAAACTATTATGGTAGAAGAAACGACCAAGCTCTTCCAGAATAATGTTTTTAATTGACATGGGTTGCCAACCAAAATAGTATCTGACCAAGGCCCCCAATTCACAGCTAAATTCACACAAGAACTCTAGAAACGGCTAGGTATTGCCACCGCTCTCAGCACGGCATACCATCCCCAAATAGATGGAGAGATGGAGCGAGTTAATCAGGAGACCGAACAGTTTCTGAGAACGTTTTGCAATTACCACCAAGATAACTGGGTGGACCTTTTGCCATTTGCTAAATTCTCATATAACACACGAAAACACTTGACCATTGGAAAATCACCTTTCAAAGTGCTCTACGGTTTCAACACCCCTTATTCAGCAGATACAGCACTAGAGACAAAGGTACCCACAATAGCTGAACGAATAAGGGTAATCACAGAAGCCTAGGAAGAAGCGGCAGCCAGCTTACAAATAGCAAACCAATATGCCAAAGACCAGGATCTCACTAAGAAACTTCCCCAATGGGGAGAAGGAGACTAAGTATGGTTAAAAGGAACCCATATCCAGATGACGCATCCTAAGTTCAAGCTCGCCCCTAGGAGATATGGCCCTTTCAGAATATTGACAAAAGTAGGACCTCTGGCGTACAAGCTATAGATCCCCCAGCATTGGAAAATCCACCCCATTTTCCATGCTACTATGCTCACTAAGTACAGGGAAACAGAAGCGTATGGGGAAAACTTCATGAGGCCATTGCCAGAGGTATTAAACGACAAGGAACATTATGAGGTGGAAACAATTGTGGACTCAAAGAGACAAGGATGGGGAACCAAATACTTGGTCAAATAGGTGGGGTATCTCAAGATGGACAGTACCTGGGAACCCTATACCCTCCTGAAAGGAATGGTGGAAGAAGCCATAGAGGAGTTCCATGACCGATACCCTAATAAACCCCATCTAGGATCATCCTAGGTAAAGAAAAAGGAGTATAAAAGGAGCAACGAAACTGCTCCATAAAGGACATTCCCCTTGCTTTTAACTCATCACATCTAAATGCTCCTCCACAATGACCACGATGCCTTGTCCCCTTTTAGAAACTCCTCCCCCAATATCATCCTTATGGTCGCCAATCTAGACACCAAATAAGTTGAAAGAGGGACAAGCCCTCACCTACCAGAGCCAGACACCACTGTCACTGTCCTCACCCCAAATCTTAACAACTTCTTGGATGACAGTGCTAAAGATTATGCCAAGTTCAAGAAAAGGGAAAGAACCTGCCAACTATTGCCAGGGAGGAATTCCCGAGATGCACCACAAGATGAAGGCACTGATGATGGAAATGCGAGGGGCCCTAGCAGATCGCCAACTAGAGTTCCACCTCCTATTGGAATTGCACCGAATCCTAGAACTGCAGGTTCCTCGGGACTATGAGTGAGAGGTGGAACTCAACAACCAAGCAATGAAGCAGCTGACCCAGTACCAGTTCTACCAGGAACTACACAATCATCAGTATCAACTAGTAGACAAGTTCCCGGCCCCATGGGAGGAACTACCCATAGTTCAAATCCTCACTCTAGAAAACTAGAATAACACGTAGATGCACTCTTACAGCGGAACACCATCTCCACAGTAATACAAATGGCTACTACCATGGCACTCTAACAACTCGCTAATTTCTCAGCAGGACAACCCAGAAATGAAAACAGCAATGTACCATGACAACTGGCGCCAGCTGACAAATCAGATTACTCACCTTCCAAACCAATCCCAACATAGCATCCTGGTACGAGGACAATGATGGGAGACCATGAGCTCTCTTTATCCACCCCAACAAGTTTTCTCAGTATGTTAACTGAGAGCTCCTTCCAGCTCTCCTCTTCATAGGAGAACTGGGAAATGTCCAGGCAGTCAGAACTGACCCTTTTTGCATTGTCACCTGGAACTCACCATATTCTGGAAAACATCCCATGCCTATATCAAATCTAAGGAGGGTTCCACACATGGTTGTGAAACACCCTCCTCTGAAACAATGAGAGGATCATACAACACTTGACAATCCCATGACCTCCTCCTCTCACCAGGTACAAAACCTTCCTATATCCCATGGTCATACCGACAAGAAGGAACTGCCCATCTATTGAAAAAACAAGGAAAGAAGAAGTTGAGAAGCCCAGGCAACCCTCCAACATGGAACAACTGCTGGCAGGGGTATTCAACAATGGCCTGGAACACCTCCTATTAATCATTGACTTCATACAGATGAAGGACAGGATAACCAAAGTAGCCACAGAGCTCACCGCATTAATTCAGAGGCTTGAAGAAATCGCTCATGGACTTGATCTAAGCTCAATGCATAGGACACTCTAAACGACCCTGGGAACTATGACAAGGCAGATCCCTATTATTGACCTGACAAATAGGGCAATAGTTATCAAGGACCTTATGATTATTAACAGACACTGATAAGGAAAGAAAAGGGGGTAAAGGAAGCCGAGGAACTCCTTGTTATGAACTACTTACTGTACCTTTCTTGTTCTCTCATAATCCATATAAGGACATGTAGGACCTTTCTCCTAACTATACCTTGCATTCCTGATCCATTGCTACTTGGTCTGTGCTCTCACCTGTATATATTTATAGCAGCTGCAGCATAGTAGGGAAGCCCTAGGCTATCCACTTCTGTTCAATCTAGGAACTGCTGTTCATCAGTCTTCCCTGATTCTAAGACACCAGTCTGATCAGTCCCAAACCTTCACTCTCATTACATTGCTCTCCCTCCTTGTGTTGTTGTTTGTGGCCTAGGATTCCTTGTCCCGAACAGCTGTTTGTGACATCTGGATAGCCTTTCCACAGATCTTACTCCACACCCCATTTCTATTTTTTCACAGCAGAACACCAGCTACTTATATACAGTGCTAGGCAGTCTCAAAAGACAAGCGACCGTCAACTGTAATAGTTATGATACACTTTGAGTGAACAATTGGGCAATTCCACTTCAGTGTGGGTTGCTTTAGGTTGTAGAATATCTCTATCTGGTACTCAACCCAGTGGAGATATGACTGAAACAATTGCGCTTGACATTACCTACTGTACGATACCCTGGCCAGAAAGAGCTGCTGTTGCCTTAATCCTCAAACCTTGATCAGGTTGAGGCTAGCACGAGCTCTCTTGATTAAATCACCATGACTTCCAAAGGAAAAGGAAGAGAAGTAGGGCATGTTCCACACAGAACCAACTACTTGGAACACTCAGACTTATTCATCTACCTTGGACTAACTATCAGAAGGAACTTAAAAGGAACCTGGGTTTACATAGGTGGACAAGATAGTGGAAAACCCGTTGATGAGCATGCACCCGTGCTAGGGTCCGAGGGAGGTCGTCGGGAAGCTTTGGGGAGATACCGAACAGCGCTCGACAAGTACCGAAGATGCCGACTTTTACCGAACACGATCGGTCCCTACCCGACCGACGACAAGCCACCGAAGGACGTCCGGCAGCACTTGGGTCAGTTTGCCCACACTTCACGTACTTACCATGACCGCATAGGAGTGTTACGATAAGTGTTTACGAGATCGGAGCCAGTATTCCGTATCGGCCGATGTCCTCCGTGAGTCGGTCGGTCCTTATCGCTTATCTTCCTGACTTCCGCATGGTCGGTCAAACGCGATCTTGCACCATTGCTTGGCCACCCCGGTCATACGACACCTCTTCTTTATTTTTCATTGGCTCTCCAACGCCTGTTCCTGCTACCTACGCTCGGGCGACGGATCCCGAACGTTCGGGATGTCGACATCACCGATTACCTTTTACCTTATCACCTTCGGAACCCATATGGACATCTCACCTACCTTCCTATCTTCTCTGATCGCTGGGGCTTGGCGCCCATTCGACATCTACTCTCATTTCGGGTTCGATATTTTACTTAGGGGCGCTGTTTACTATAAAAACCTACATACAACTCTGGAATAAACCAGCTTTCGCACCCCACAGTTCAGAGCTCATTCGCACTCGTCTCAACCATCGAAATTGTCTTCATCGACTCCCGAAAACTTGTCATCCTCGTCGTTCGGCCTCATTCGCGTTCGTACTCGTCTCTTCGCTCGTACCCCCATCCTCCCTCGTATATTGTCAGAGTCCCGTGTGGCTCTTGAAGCACGTAGTTGTCGGTCGCGACACTACCTTCTCGTTACCGACTGAATCCCCGACACGACCGACCGAACGTATGGTTGGTGTTCGGCGCAGTCCCGAAACCGTTCGGGCGCTATAATCTCATACTCCCCGTTGCTCCTCAGTACGCCATCGATTTCTAAAGTCATCACTAACAATTCCTTGTGTATTAGATACTAGCTCCAGCACCCCCTTGCATTAGAGGTTGTTTTGGTGTTGTGCTCGGCACTTAGAGCCACCTCTAGCGTATCACCGTTGACGCTCCACTAGTAGCCTGGGAAGATAGGAAAGCACCACTCAGGACAATCACGGCTCCGACCCGAACCAGACTCACACTACCCCCAATCGATATTCCCAGGGGAAACACACTAGCTGACATCCCCAAAGAAGACATTGAAGAAGAAATCATCTCAGCAGGAGTATTAACCCCTATAGATGAAGAAGACCCAGAACCCACACCAGAACCGAGTAACCCAAGACACCCGGATCCAAACCCAGACCCAACACCAAGTGCAAGAATAACAAATGCAAACAGTAAAATGTCAGACAAAGGAAACAGACTAAAGGACTTTGATGGAATCAGGTCTAAATACCAAGAATGGATCTACAAATGCCACATATAAATCCTGGCTAACCCAATAAAGTATGACATGGAAATGGACAAGATCCTGATGGTACTGTCATATATGAGGGAAGGAATAGCCTCGCTGTTCACCCAAAAATACTATTTTGACAGGGAATTTTGAAAATATAAAGCCACAGAAACCAAACCCAAATGGGGAACCTTCAAAAAATTTCTCAAGTAAGTGGCTGCCGCATTCAAAGATGAAAGCCTAGAACAGAAGGCATGACAAAAACTGTTTACCATGAGGATGGGAAAATGTTCAGCAGACAAATTTGTCACAGACTATCTTATGACTGCCAGAGAAAGTGGATTTGATCTAGAATCCACTGTCAACTACTTCTGCCGAGCTATGCACCCGGAAATCCTTAAACAAATTTACAGACTCCTAGAAATGCTGACCACTATGAATGACTGGGTGAAGTACACCAGAAGATTTGATAACCAATAGAGGGAGTTCCAGAGCATAAAAGGCTCCATCCCCACTACTGTACCCCATTGCAATAACCCCTTCCGCTATGACTCTTCCAACACTCCCACCTCCATGAACAACTCTATTGTACCTATGGCCATAGACACTATCCACACACCCCTCACTGACAACGAATGAGCTAGGTTACGTGCAGAGGGTGGGTGTTTCTATTGTCGACAGAAGAAACACATGGTGAACCAATGCCCGGCCAGGGTTTTATCTAGGATATATAAAAGGGGAACTAGACATGTTCAATTAGGTAGTGGAAAATTGGGGTACCGCCTGGCTCAAGCCAGCGGAGCATTGGCTGGCAGAGGAGGAAGCTATGGCAGAGCGCTCCCGGCAAGAGCTCAAGATGGTGGCAAGACAGCAACTCCAAGTGAAGGTAGAGGCATGGCAACGACTAACCCATTTTGGGCTAGACTTGCAGTGTGCCAAACCTACGCATCCAGAGAGAATGCATTTGTACATCAGAAGGAGCCTGAGATTAGCCAAGAAGAGGTCCAGAGGCTTATAGGGAAGATGAAATGGGACAAACAAGAGGCACTCTTCCAAGAATTGAGTGAGGGGAGCAAGTGAAAGGAATCAGACATGGATTTTTAAATTGGCCTATGTACTCGGTGTACTATAGGCCTGCCCAGAACCCTTATGTAAAAACAGTTGTATGACTCATGAAATCAAATCAAAAATCATCTATGCATATAAATGTGCAACTAAAACATAGAAGGGGAACCACTGAAGCAAAGGCACTGATCGACTCAGGAGCAGAAGGACTCCTCATTGACAAACAATTCTGTCTAAAACAAGGAATACCACTACAGAAAATTGACAGATTTATCCTGGTATTTAATGTGGACGGCACAGCTAATGAAGGAGTCATGGATAAAGCATGCTTCCTGATGAGAATAACCAATGACGAAGGAGACTATCATGATGAACAATGCAAACTACTTGCCACCAACCTAGGAGGAGAAGATGTAATCCTAGAAATGGACTGGCTACATAAGCACAACCCACAAATTGATTGGGTAAAAAACTGCCTCATGTTCTCCACCTGTGCCAAAACATGCCTAGTCAGCCAACCCAGATTTATGATACAAGCACAACTCCTTTCACGGTGGAGAAACGTAAAAACAATCAGATATTCGAGGATAGAAGATGAACTAGAAGACAAAGAAGGCATGAATGAAACTTTCTTCTCTGAATTCTATGAAGAATGGTATCACCAAGATCTGTTCAAAATGCACCTACTCGAAGCAATCCGCATCAAATCCGTCCACAGCAAATCACAAGAATTGGCAGAAATAGCGAATAAAAAGAAGAATGACCACACTGTAGAAGAACCAAGCAAGGGGTCTGGGGACATAGAAGAGCACACATCTCTTCACAGTGCGCCCAGTCTAGTTTTGAAGTCGAAGTACAAGGAATTCTGCTCCAAGACCTAGTCAGGAGGCAACTAGAACATGTGCCTCAAGTCAAGAATCTAGTCAGATGGGCTAGATCACATGACTCTCTTTGGCTCATATCATGGAAGAACAACAAGAGCTGGCCACTCATTCAGAGAAGTCTATTCCACCACAAGTACATCCAAAATAACGTTAAACTACCATTTCCTTAGAGGGTTATATGGTGCTGTCTATACCACAAAGATAGTAGCATAGTGTCCAAAATGACGTTAAACTACTGTGCCTCTGTTCTAGGGATCATATTAGAGCTGGAATTGCTTCTTCCAGCAATGATAACGTCTAGGATGATGTTAAACTAAGTATTGTTTTGCTGCAATATTTGTGGCAAAACATGTCTGCAATGATGGTAAATTACTTGTTCTTTTTAGTATAGGGATTGTAGATGATGTCTGTATTTAGACAGACGTTGTCTGGTCCAGAATGACTTTAAACTATTGTCCCTTCAAGGATAGGGATCATATAGGGATATCTCAATCAGATATCACTATATCCAGAACGATGTTAAACTAGTGCCCCTTGTCAAATAGTGGTTATTATTAACGTCCATGCCCTTAGATGCCAATACATCTACAATGATGGTAAAATATTTGCTCCTTACTGAATAGGAGTCGTGGTTAATGGCCATGACCTTGGCCACTAACCGGTCTGTAATGACGTTAAACTATTTGCTCCCTGCACAAATGGGAGTTATGATTGGCGACCCTGGGTCCTAATTGTCCACAATGATAATAAACTATTTGTCCCTTGCTCTACAGGGATCAATCAACATCATTTTTGACAAGGAAAATAGCATTGAACATCCAAAATGACACTAAACTACCTTCATCCTCAGAAGGCTAAGACTATCGTAACTCAAGGGACACAGTCAGATGATAGCAGCCGCCTAACTCATGGCATTAAACTGAGCAGTCGCCTACCTCATGGTGTTAAACTAAGCAGTTGCCTACCTCACAGCATTAAACTGAGCAGTCTCATAGTCTTGAGACAATACAAGTTATCTAGTTTGATATAGTATAAACCGTTCCCATCATGCCTCAGTGGAATCTGGAGGGGTAAAGTCTGGTCTAGGGCCCTATGCACGTAACCAATAAATGATCTGGCATGCAGAAACATCTTTCCCCCACAGATAGTCTATGTTGATGATGAAGAAGGTCCAAGACAACCTTAAAATATAAACTAACAGGCAGCGCTGGGCGCCCTAATGGGTTCACAATTGACCTTAAACTACAGACGGTCTGCCAAGATGGTAAACTGAGCAACATCTGGAATGACATTTAAACTACCATTGTAGATATATATAGCAAACCCGACAAATATATTAGCTGTGGTCTTGATGACTATTCGTGCAGACGAATAGGCAGTCTTGGAGAAGGAGTCAGACTCCTTCTTGCTCCCTGCTGCACCATTCTAGTCTAATTCTCTTCACATCCTTGCCTTGAACCCAATACTACACATAGTATTCTCCACTATAGGCCTACATTTGTGACAAAAAAACTCTGGACACCGACACTACCTCACCGGAGATGAGCCTACTGTATGGGGGCAATACTGCTTGGAATTTGGCTAGAACCTCACTGGAGATGAGCTCACTGTATGGGAGCAATACTGCTTGGGACGATGGAGGGTAGCCTGAAGAAGTAAGCCTAAGCATTCATAAAGTGATCAACCTACTTGTCCATGGGCACCCCGGGTTGTTGAGAGAAAATAACAAATCATGAGGATAAACAACTATCCTGGAAACACTGAGGTTTGGCCCTTAGAGAAGGAAGAAGAAGAAACTGATAACACAAATTAGAACCCACATGCTAGAGTTTCTACTTATCCATCCACCACTTGCATTCATATGCCTTTCTTGACACCGTACCAGATAGCCAAACTGGTCTAGGACCTTGGCTTGAGAACCCAAGGATGCCTACAATAAACCGAGGGGTGAAGGAAGAACATCCTACTGGTCTGAGGTTTGGTACCCTCATGCATTGACTGACAAACAAATAGCTCAATGGAGATGGAAAACTCCTAGAGGATCAAATGACGTAAGTCGGTCTTCTTCCCAGAAAACAAAGTCATATTCTGGAAGATGCATCTGGTCAACACATTGTTGGATTAAGAAAGCAAATCATATATAGAGTAGCAATGAAGTACAAGGCACTGTCCTACCAGGCACTGTCCTACTAGCAGAATAGGATATAAAAAGGGGGTATTGTTATGATCACAATTTATCAGGCCTTTACAGCGGTCTATGCCAATAGGATCATCACAAATATCAGGTGGCCTCACAGGTTGAGGCATACAACAAGGTACAAATATTATCTTTGGTCATCCAATCCTAATGAATCATCCATTGCTGGTTGAGTATCATGAGCCTATTACAGCGGGCATTCTTTCCTGCCTTACAGAATACTCACACATGAGCATGAAGCTCCTTGTCCTCTTAGTTGGAAAGAGACAAGCAGAAAAGCAAGAGTAGTCATTTCTGAGAGGGGAATGACTGGGAGAATACCTATGGATACATATATGGGATTTTCATGCCCTTTTTCTAAAGTAGTATAAAAGGCCCATAAAATAGGCTAAGGATCTTTAATCTATTCTCTTTATTCCAGTACTATCTTCCTATAATACTCTTCATTCACTGCAATCTTCATACTGCAGTCTCCATTGCCTACATTGCAATACATTCCTGGCTCCTGTACTACATGTACAGTTGAGACCATTGTTCCACCCTCCCTCTACAAGTGACCTAGGGAAGAACCTCCTACTCTTGGGGTTATTGAGCGAGCAGTTTGTAACACTCGTTCAGTAACCCCAAGAGTATAAGGTTCTTCTCTAGGTTGCTCATAGAGGAAGGGTGGAACGATGGCCCCAACTGTATGTGTAGCACAGGAGCCAGGTAGTATTGCAGCTCTGTATACGAGGGTACAGAGAGAGCAAGGACTGCAGTAGGAAGACTACAGTATAATGAAAAAGAATAGACTAAAGATCCTTAGCCTATTTTATGGGCCTTTTATACTACTTTAGAAAAAGGGCATGAAAATCCCATATATATATCCATAGGTATTCTCCCAGTCATTCCCCTCTCAGAAATGACTACTCTTGCTTCTCTGCTTGTCTCTTTCCAACCAAGAGGACAAGGAGCTCCATGCCCATGTGTGAGTATTCTATAAGGCAGGAAAGGATGCCCGCTACAATAGGCTCAGGATACTCAACCAGCAATGGATGATTCATTAGGATTGGATGACCAAAGATAATATCTGTACCTTTGTGTATGCCTTGGGGTATGAGGCTGCCTGGTAGTTGTGATGATCGTATTGGCATAGACCACTGTAAAGGCCTGATAAGTCATGATCATAACACACATAGGCTGAAGAGCATATTCAAGAGGAGAGTGTTCAATTATTGGCACTTCCCTTTACAGATCTAGAAGAAGACTGAGTTTATCTTATCAGATGCCTCAATACAGGACAATTAGAAGCCCTCGAATTATACAATGACAATAATAAAGGATTCAATATTCATCACATCAAAACCATAGAATCTTTTACAGTCAACACACTGGCTCAAAAGAAGGGACCTATCAAAATACCAATGGGAAAACAAACCAAACACACTAATTTACAAAAATTGGCAGAAGAAGCTTCAAAAGGAAAACCAGAACTATTCTTTGAAGAAATAGTCCCTAAAGCATAGTGGAATTACAGAAAGGTTTTTGAAGGACAGAAACCAGGGAAATTACTGCCTAAATGATCATGGGATCACAAGATTGAACTCAAAGACAGAATAAAACACTTGCTCAAGCCTAAACTATATAGCCTCAGCCCAATAGAACAAGAAGAACTCAAAAAGTTCATTGAAGAACATCTGAAGAAAGGATTCATTCAAGAATCTAAATCACATATGGTGTTCCCTTTCTTCTTTATAAAAAGAAAAATGGAAAATTATGGCCAGCAATGGATTACTGCAAAATCAACAAAATAATAATTTAGAACAAGTACCCACTACCAATCATTCAAGAATTACTAGACCTCTTAATAGAAGCTGAATATTTCTCACTTGTAGATATCAACACAAGATATAACAATGTACTCATCAATGAAAACAATATTCACAAAGCAGTATTCATAACAAATTTGGGAATGTATGAACCATTGGTAATATACTTTGATCTAACCAACTCACCGACAATATTCCAAACAATAATAAACTTGCTCTTCAAGAATTTGTGAACTGTAAGTGACATGTAGCTGGGGAGCTAAGAAAGAGTTAACCATCAGTAACCCTATATTTATACAAGGTCACTAGCAATTACACAGGAACCTTGGCAGATAGCTCCTAAGAGAATGGTGCTAAGAGAAATTGTGAGGAAGGTAGCAGTTGCAACAAAGGTATAGATAGCAACTTCTGATAAGATAGGGTTTAGGATAGGGGTTATAGTCATTTTTCTGACTATGCCAAACCGTAGTTCATCTACCTTTGTAGTTCCTAGTAGGCTTGAATACACTAATTAGAGCTGTCTGATTATTTGTGCTATGGCATAGATTGAGACAATTCTAAACTAGGTCTCTTTGATCATGTTCCTTGATAGTTGATTGTTAATTTTGTCATAATTGACTATAGAGGTGTTGGTTGCCTCTTTAGCTACATTATCCTTTTGCCAATTGCTTCCATGATCTGAGGAATTTCCAATTGAGTAGATAGGAGTCATTTTCCAATTGGATGCTTCTAAAGCTTCTTTTTGATCTAATCTTCTTTGGAAGTTCTGTTGTATTCCAAATTGATTGTTAAGGCTTAGATCAATGCTTCCATTCCTTTGACTACAGAGGGGTATCTGTGATAAAACTCTGCAATAGCCTTTTTGGCATTAGTGATATTTGCTACTGATTCTTATAAGTTATCCAATTCCAGATAGCCCTTCTATTTGATTAGATACTGCAATGTCTTCTATTTTCCAAAGCATTGGGCTCCAACAATTGTTTCAACTTCAAATTTTTCTTGCCCTTCAATCAGGTCCGGGGCTGGTTTAGGGTAGTTGGGGCCATAGACTTTGTTTTCCTTGTAAGATGTGAGTTGACTAATGTAGAAGATATCATGTATGTGCTTCCAGCTATTGGGCAGCTTCAGCTTGAAGTTGATAGTTCCAATTGTGTCAATGATTTCAAATGGTCCAAAATGCTTGGACCACAGTTTCTCCAAGGAGTGATTGGTATGAATATTTTTTCCATCTAACCATACTTGGTCTCCTTTCTTAAAGGGCAGCAGTTCCATTCCAAAATGGTCATATTATATCCTTATGGCTTTTGCTGTAATTTCGAGGCTAGCTTGTGCTTCCTTCCTAGTACATTGCAGAGCTTTAAGATGAGCATCAGCCATGAGGATGTTCATGTTTGCTATAATAGCTGGGTATGCTCTCAGTTGGTACCTGTGTAAAAGTTCAAATGGTGACTTCCTTATGGCTAAATGTTGGTGTACATTGTGGGCATATTCCACATAAGGAATTATTGTTGCCCAGTTGTCTTATGATGAGCTGTAAAAGGCTCTAAGATATTGTTCCAGCTCCTAATTCATTTGTTCAGTAGCACCATCTGTCTATGGACAATAAGCTGTGCTTAATGCAGATTTAATCCCAAGTTTTTTGAGTAGGGCTTGTGCTATTTTTGAAGCAAATTGAGTTCCTCTATCTGATATCATCTTATTGGATAATTTATATTATCTCTAGGAGTTTTCTAGTAGGATTTGGGCTGTTATATCTGAGTTGATAGTTTTCAGACATAGTATGATTATTGCTATTTTGATAAATCTGTCTGTTATCACATAGAGTAAGTCAAATCCTTTTGATTTGAGAAAGTTGGTAATAAAATCCATGGTGATTGTTCCAAATGGTCTCTCTGGAATTTCCATTGGTTGGAGTAGTACTATTGTGGGATATGTATTGTTCTTGGTAAATTGATATGTTGCACATCCTTCCACATATTGGTGGATTGTGTTTGAAATTCCAGGCCAAGTAAATTCTTGTCCTAATATAGCTAGTGTTCCTCTTTGTCCTGGGTATCCTGCTGCTAGATTATTATGATTCATTTTGATGATATCTCATTGAAGTTGTTTATTTTGTGGGACATAGATTTTTCCTCTGTGTAGAACAAGTCCTTCTTTGTTGTTCCATTCTTGTAATCTTTTCTTCATGCTATAAGAATTGAGTGTCTTGACCTTGATTAATATTTTGAGTAGCCATTCATCTTTCTTATTTGCTTTAATAATGTGATTTCTGAGGTCTTCATTGATTATTGTGACACCTTCTTGTCTGGTTGCCCTGACATGGAATATCTGATGGGGGTCTAGTGTTTCTTCTGTGGTGGTTGCATTAATTTCTGCAAAAGGTCTTTGAGTCTTTTTCTTTGTTTGGTTGAAAGTTTAGGTTCCAAAGGTGTTTTGCCTGAATTGTCAAATTCCACCTCTTTTTTATGGTCTGGATGCCATAACAGACCATTGGATTTATTGGTGACTCCTGCCTTGTGCATTAATTTATAGTCGAAACATAAGAGATAGAGTGACCATTGAGCTTGCTGATGGTTTAACTTTTGGCTTGAGCAGAACCATTCTAGGTTCTTGTGATCTGTCCAAATGTCAACTGAGGTTTTGGTGCTCTCCAAGTAGTGTTACCAAGCTTCAAAGGCTTGAATAATGGCTAGCAACTCTTTGTTATAAATGAGGTAGTTGAGATGATATGAATTTTTTCTTAAGTGCTTAGAATGCTTCTTTGCATGCTGGCATCCAATCCCATCTATGTTCTTTCTGTATTAACTCAAATAGTGGTTTAGCTGTTTTTGAGTAATCTTTGATAAACTTATGATAGAAGTTACAGAATTCTAAGAATGATTGTACTTCTTTGACTTTAGTTAGTATTGGCCAGTCCGTAATGCCAGCTACTTTGATCACATTTCCAGGTGCCCATGAGATATAACATATCCCAAATAATCAATTTTCCTCTTGTGTAAATGGCACTTTGACAGTTGCAGGTATAAATCATTATCCTATAATATCTGTAAAACCTGTTGCATTGTCTTGATATGTTCATTCATAGTTTTGGAGAATACCAAGATGTAATTTATATAAATAGCCACTTTTCCTGCATAGATCAAGTTCTACCTACTTAAATCACCTTGTTATATCATAGCCGGCTTTCATCATGCCTTGTCCCCCAACACCTGTCCCTGTTTCACTTTAGCCCCCTTCATCCTTCACCTAGTCTTAGTCACATCCTCTAGGTCCTATAACTCTCTCACCTCCATCGACCATATCGATGGTATCATGGTAGATGACCCTTATCTTGAACTTGGTGTCCCCAGTCTCCCTGATCACATTCTTAACCCCTATATACTAGCACTTCACAGGCCTTTGCACTCTTTAATACTACTCCCCACATTCTCATCCCCAGTTATCCCCTCCCTCTCTAAAATCTGATGAATTACTGAAACCCTAGCCTCACAGGCACTCTTCATCACATCACTCTCATAAATGACAAAGCCCCAATTTTATTGGACCAATCAGGACTCAATGATCCTACCAACTCCCTCCTCTATATATAGCAGACCATCATGATACATGCCTATCAGGTGCACCAGGGACCACTGGACAGGCATCAAATGGCACTGCTTACCAATATAGCTATTACTAATTATAGAAACAAGGGGTTGGTGAATCTTCCCACCCTCTGCAGCGACATGGTTAGCTATTGTCCTAATGGGTATGGCTTACTCAGCATGAAATTGCTGCTTTATCATTCTCCATAAGAATGGATCAACATACTCACTCCTATCCCTTACAAGTAAAACATCATTCACTGGCTCTGAGTCACTGGTTTTGGAAGGGCTCAACTAGTAATAGATGAGTACATACTAGAGGGAACTCTGCCAGAATGCCTCTTTCCCTTAGATGAACAAAGAGTACATCACATTGCTGCCTATTGGTTAGAGGGGTCCAACCTACCTGACAATGTCAGACTATGGTACATGTCAAGGAAAGATGTAACAGAGGAAGATTGATATCATCTGCTTAGACCAGAGAAACTAGTTTATAAACCACAAAGGATCATTGGTGCCCCCAGAACTTCAGGGAACATTGCATGAGCACCTGGTTTCCTGTTAATAGTCTCTCTTCTAATGCTCTGGGAATCCACCATTGAACCCCTCCCACTTATTGTGACTTTACTGCCACTCTCACCCTTACATCTGGACATACTAGTGCTCTTTCAGCACCCAATATTGCCAGAATGGACCAGTTCCCTCACTACAGAAATACCAGCCAATCTACCATACCCTCACACTGACCCCTTTCTAGGAAATCAGCTTATGCCTATCCTAGACTTCGAGCAGGATGAGCCCATGTGCTCTATGAGTCTCTCTTACAACCTTGAACAAGTCATCCAGGATTTCAAGGCTTGTCACCCACTTCTGGCAACATTCATACTATCCTCTTTTATATCCACATCTGAGACCCTTGTTGACATGCCCACCCCCTAATCTCCAGCAATATCTGTCACAATAGAAAATTAGTGTGATGGAGCTTGCACTTCTAAAGCTATATGGCCCTCAACCGTAGTGTTCACTCCCTCTCCTCTTGCATCCCCCTCCCCCCTAAAGTACAATAATGTTGGGAATGCAGCTGTAATGGACATCTCCTTGCAGGATGCCCAATCACATATATCTGGTAAAGGACTAACGTCACCATACACAACTCCTTGTGCAAGTACAATATGCATTGCATAACAGTGAGTCATCTTCATATTCACATGGAACAGGTTGCTGAAGAATACAGCTACCACAAGAGGGCAATAGAGCAGATGTGTGACATGGCTCTTTGGGTTGGATACCCAATATGCATAATTCCCATGTTTGATGAGGATCACCTACATAAACCACCTCCTACAATCACATCTCGAGTCAAGTGCCAAAGACTTGTGTAAGAGAGGGTGTAGTATTAGGACTATATCCTAACACGTACTTTGCATATGATCTAAAAGTACAGTCATGCAGTGCACTCATGTCTCAAACTTAAACTGTAAATTTGTTACTATTTACATGCTGATGCATGAACTCTTATGTATATATAACTCATTAACAAGTCTCAGCTTGAACACTTATGACCATTACAATCAGTCCCTGATTGCTTTATAATGTAGACAGATATTTAATATGGTTACCATATATAGTTAAAGTATTCACTGTGGATGATGTATCTCAATCATTTAGCTTACTTGGTGTTTAGAAGCATAGACCAGATCTCTGTCTAGCCCTAAATAGTTTGTACATATAAATATCCAAGCTGAGCTTCTTAGAAGATCAGCTTGTTCACTTTGTATACATCTTGATCTCTACACTGTGTCTAGTGTCTGGCTCCCTTCAGCCTACACATCACAAAATCTGTTGGATCAATTGGTTCATACCTAGTCTAACAAAGCACTGGATCTATCTCAAAGCTCTTATTATTCTCTCATCTCTATAGCTTATCAAGGACTTGCTGCTTATCAAGTCATATGTTGGAACCCATCAGAAGTCATTTGTTGTATTAGAGAGGACTTTTTGGTCAGTGACAAGCATCATCTTATCATCAATCAACATTTTTTCCATCTCTTTAAAAATAGGATTGACAGCAACTAAGACTTCCTCATACAAGCCCAAAAACACATAATAGTCTTTATTTATTGGGCTGTCACAATTAGCCCAGGGGATATTTCTTAAGTGCATCAAGTGCACATGATAAGCCTAGTGGCTTAACACAAAGTCTAACCAAACTTAAACTATATTGATACCATAGAGTGCTTCAAAGAATAATTATATTCATACAACAGTTAAACATATTGAGATATAAACTCTCTTGCTTTTTTTTCATCACTTTTGTCATCAGTCTTTTTTTGTTTGCTTAGTACCCCCCCAATCTTTGATCATGGCAGAAATTCTCCTGGATTCTCATACAAATCATCCACAGCTATGTTGATGTTAGTGATGGAGTGCACTACAATAGTAAACTCTGCTCACAATATTCATCTTCCTGTTGATTTACTGAAGAAGGGCCAGATGGTATATGCAAACTATCCACTAAGAATACTTTTGATAAGCTATATTATCTTTAAATAAGAATTTACTTACAATTAGACATTGATTTAGAAGCCTTGACTTGTTCCAAAGCATTGCTAAGAATAGCCAAGGACATATCTTGGATATCATTGATTGTCCTATCTAGTCTGTTTATCAAAGCTGCCTCATTTGTTTTCATGCTATTAGTATATGCCTTTATAACCTCTTTTATCCCTTGGTCTATCCTTGTGGTAATCAAGGGACCTAGTTGCTCCATGAGCTGAGCGACAATATCGCCAGTATTGAGAGTTGTGGCTGTAGAAGGGGGAGCAAGTGTAGGAGTTGAATAGGCTGGTGTAGCAAGCTTGTATCTGTTCCAGCCATTGATTGCCTTCTTGTAGTACATGAATTGACCACCAGGTACGATATGCAAGATACGCTGGAAGTCCCCACTATAATTAAGATACAAAGGAAGGACCTCCTCTGCAATCTTTCCTTCAATGATTTCATTGCTAAGGCCATAGTATTCTCTTGCAGCTTTAGGTGTATGACCTGCTTGAAGAGCACCAATTGTATCCTCTTCATCCAGTTGGAGCAAGTGATTGATTGGTCGGCAGTGATGGCGACGAAAAGCAACATTAATATGACGGTATGAATTGACATTCATAGGCCAACCAATTGTTTCCTTTTTCTGGCTGTGGTGGCCTAAAAGAGTGGTAATCATCTTGGCATCAAAATCATGGTCATATGCAACAAATAGTCGGTTATGATAGCGTCGTACACAATCAGGCCTGTCCTTCATGAGTACAGCTGCTAATCGCAGTGCAAATGGGCGAAGAATGGCATGGTCTTGGATCATAAGATCAGCGGTATGTGCAGGCAGAGAGGTGGGGATTGCTTTGTCATGTCCTTCAATAGCTGTGCGCTTGGTATAATACCGCATAGTGGCAACATGCTGGTCCAGTATGAGGCAGCTGCGCTTGTCACGAGTCAAAGTGTTCCGTAGATTAGAAGCACCTAGTTCGCTAATTCGGCTTGCAGCTCCACCTATCACCTCAATAGAGAGAATCTGCTGCCCTTGAAATTCAGCATAGTCCCGAAGCCATTTTTCACAATAGCCATGATTCCAAATGATTTGTCCATCTGCCTGATAACCTATAATAAACTTGGCACAAACTTGAGGGGTTGAAAGAACGGCATTCAGCATACGGTCCTGGTCCCCAAAGATTTTATGGTTACGAGGATCATCCAAATAGCAATATCCTACTTCACGATTAGATGGATCATCGTAGATTGTGTCATACCTGCACCGCAGCTTCATTCCTTCAAATAACCTCTCGAATGTTGTTTTTTGAGCATACATGATTGAATGTGCCATTGCGCGTAGTCCATCCAAAGTGATCTTTTGACCATGGTACAACATCTCTGTGTGGTGTTCATGATCGGTCCACCAGATACGAATGTCACCCATTGTAGCATATGCAATGGCAGTGGCAAGATGCTGCAAGGATCTGATACTGCTAAATGTACTTTCTTCGCCTTCAGTTGTCCACTTGGCTAAGGAAGCAAAGGCCATATCATCTGATTGAATACGATGACCTTGATGATCTAGAACCAACTGCCGCACTCTATGGCAAATGACTAGACGGATAGTATAAGTGAGGCGTGCAAGTGTCTGTGTGCAGCTAGATGCTGGTTTGAATGCACCCTTGTCATCAATCATTGATAATGCCACCCAGCACATGACAGGATCTTGTAAGTTTGAACCAGTTGCAGGCTCCCATTCTGTTGTAAATAAGTCCAAAAGAATTGGATCAATTGCAGCAGAAATTTGCTCATGGTCTTGAGTGGTAAGTGCCTGACGGAGATCACTAAGATGCTGCACAAGTGCTGGGGTTGTTGTAAGCTTGTATGGATCTGTTGATTTGGCACGAAGAAAGGCAGCAAGCAAAGATAGGACAGGAACCATATATGACTCAAGAGTCCCATCAAGAAGATGATTGCTAAAGGGTGTGTGATTTAAGCTATGATTAACAATATAAGTATATGATTTATAAAATATCAAAGATAAAACTGACCCAGTTGCACGATCTTCTGTATTGACCTTTTTTCTAACCAATTCTGAGATCGAACCAAGCTCTATAGTCATCAATCTGAATAGATGGAGGAGGCCAGCCTTTAAAAACAAAAACTCGGTATGGAGAGGAGCAGCACCAAGCTTGTGAAGTGATAGAAAGGATTGGCCCTCAAAGTGAAGATGCCATCCAACTTTATTGAGAAATGGATTGACCAATCGGCGGTCTGTCTCTGCATAAACATCCTGTGCCATAATGTCCTTGACCATAGTTTTGACAGCATGAAGAATATCCTCATGAGGTCGAGTCACCTGAGAGCGAGGAATAACAGGAAAGTAGGGGTGATTGAAATGATTCCAGCGCTGAATATAGGAACGGCTCCATTCTTCAGGACGAGGGACTCCCTTGTGCTTTTGGTGATGATGACCCTTGGCTGATTTTTCATCTCCCCGATACACATTGCAGCCATGAACGTCACATCTATACCCATTAATACATTTGAGGCCTTCAAACTCAATGCAAAGGTCTGTTGGCTGATCAGGATAATCATAAGAAAGATCCTTGTCATTGACTGTCTGATAAAAAACCTCTTTGTCGAAGGGCTTGCGACCCCAGCCATGTGCTTGTTGAAGATGGGCATGGATATTTTGAGGAGCAACGACAATTTGACAGAGCATGCAAATAAGGGCGCCAAGACGAGAGTTATAGACAAAGCCATATTCGCTGAAGATGGGAACCAATATAAGCTATAATTAAAGGATTAATCATAGTTTGAAAAAAGTTTGCAATAGATAGCTACCTCATCATATACCAGAATGTTAGACTGGCCATTAAGAATATCTGTGTCTGGCTCTGAGCCCTATTAATATATGTTCAAATCTAGAAAACAGTATATTGAAGCAATGAAAATATACCTCTTGCTCATCCTCATCAGCTTCAGGTTCAATTGGCTGTATTATGACATAAGGTATATCATCTTGTTCTTGTTCTATAGGTGTATCATCTTGTTCTTGTTCCATAGCAGTATTCTCATGTTCAGAGTGGACTGAGTGGACTGGTGAAGGGGATCTTGAATGATAAGAAGTTGAAGTTGATATTGCTTGATTGATATTTGTAGTAGCAGTAGATAATGGAGTGATAGACAACTAAGTTTATTATTAGCTATACAATTGAACCCTCATAAAATATAACACTTGCATTTGGAATAGGATAATTGGCAGGCAACACTTTGACACGTTTAGGTAAGTCCAATGGATCAACTATAATATTAGGCTAATTAATCTTAGATTAGTAGTAGAATTTTTAAAAATTAAGTAGTTGCATACCTCAAATGGAACAATAGGTTCAGTGCCACACCATGTACTCTTTAGCTTTTTCATATGATCTGTAAGTGTCTTTCCCCTTTTATAAGGATGAGGAACATTTGCATGGTTTTCTGCACTACAGTGGCAGTAGTAAAAGCCATCAGAAAGACGAAAAATGAAGATGCGGCCTTCAACAGTAGTTATCTCAAACCATGGACCTGTGCCATCTGATTTGGCGCTAACTTTATAAAGGTTTTGAGACATGCTACCAAAGTCTATCATAAACATAAATTAAAATTAGCTTGATAATCTTCAACAAATATAATTAAATAAGTGAGGGGGGTTCTAGAACCCCTCTCAGCATAAATAGCTCTTATATTTCTATTCAAGGGCAGGGGGGTCCTAGGACCCCCCTGCCCTTGAATAGTACAAGGACTATCTAGACTTTTCAATAATAATCTGAGGAAACTGACCTGATGATGATGGTTGAGAATGAAGAGGCGTGGGAATAATTTTCGAATTACAGGCCCTTATATATCTGGCAAGCTGCTTATGTAAATATTCTCACAGGTCTGAGAATCCCATACTAAAGAATTGCTAACTGTGTTAATATACTAGTAATGGCCCTGAATACAAAAATATACAACAAAACATACCACTACTAAACATAAGTAGGCATTGATATGCTAGTAATGGCCCTAATTATGAACATATACAACAAAACCACCACTAAATACAGGTAGGCTTGGAGCTAACTTGCCTATAGACTAAAGAACCTTATTATTAGTAAGATAGAAAGCAATATACATACTTAAAGCTATACAAAGTTGTGCAAAGTCTGTGCAAAGACTAGTAAAGTGGTTGGTAGTAATGTGAAGACATAAGATACACTACTGGTGCCAAGGGATATAGAATATGCCAATCTAAGTCATAGTCAACCTAGTCAACTTTAAGGATAGTGACAAAGGCTTTAGTAAGAGATATAACAATAGTATGAAGACAAGGCAAACAAAGCAAAAACAATAGAAAAGATGAGTAATATGAGTGAGATCTTTTGATAAAGTTGAGATCAAAACAGAGGGATGTTTAAAACTGGTATATTGCAGTATCAAAGGTAGGTATTTATAGTAAGACAAAGTAGGTAGAGTAAAAATAAACTTGTAAGATAAGATATAAATGACATTGTGCCAAGCCTGGAAAATTGCAAGATAAAGAAAACCATATGCAGAGTTACTTGCAGACTACAAGGTTCTATTGCACCATAGTTGAGAAAGTAAACAATTTTTATCAAAGGAATATAAGGAGTAGGCAAGGTAGTCTATGTGGGCTATAAAAAGAAATAAATCATAAGACCTATAGTGTCTAATAAGCACACACAATAAAACTTGCTGTAGATAGAGCATTATGGAGATGAACTTCAAAGCACCTACATAGAAGGGCATGTGGTACACAGCATCAGGGCTTGGCAGTATTAGCAATGTTGAGGTCACTCTTCTAAGTGGTCATGCTATACCCAAGTGATCATGTATACTATAAGGTGCTATAAAATTATGCTGCAATAATAACTATGTTGGTCCACTGTTGTGAATATCTTTGTATAAGGAGGCTTGGGGAATATCATGTGAGACTGCAAGTTGTCCTAATTATAGCAAGGAGCTTCCAAGTATTAGGAAGGTCTAGTGTGAAGTTCTAACAACTTGAGCAACCAACCACAAAAATGATATAAAAATAGGGGCCTTAGTGCCTAGAGAGGTGTCACACTTATTAGTAGCATTCCAGGGCATTCTTTGAATAGCAAGGCAGTCTCTAGCTAGGGTTCTGCCTCAAAAATGACTTTAAATGTAGCCACAGGGAAGATTGTGGAGCTAGAGGTGGTGGTGGCAACTATAATGGTTGCCCCCTTACAAAAGGTGCCAGTTTTGGAAGCCACAAGGAAGACCATTGTATGAGTGGGGTTAGTAGCATTGAGGAGCAGTCTAATAGAGCCAATTATGGTACTAGGGCATATAGACATAGAGGGGAATAAGAGGAGCAATGAGGAAGAAAAGAAAGTAGTAAGGGAACTGTCAAGCAAGGACTTGGCACTATTAGAGGCTATAAGAGGACAGCTACCATTTAGCTAGTTGGTATTACAAACTGATCATTTAGTAACCCCAAAAATAGAAGGTTTTTCCCTAGATTACATAATAAGGGAGAGTGGAACAATGGTCTCAACTGTATGAGTGTACAATAATGGATGATATTCAGAGTGCACAGTAAGGGAAACTGCAAGCATTTACAGCAGGAAGATTATAGTAAAGCTGAGGTACTGTGATAGAAAGACAATAGTGAACAAAGAAAATAGACTGAAGACCCTCAGCCTATTCTACGGGCCTTTTATACTACTTTTGGAAGATGTGAGAATGCTGTGCATATCTCCTAGGCATTCTCTAAGTCACTGCTCTTTCTCAGCAACTATTCTTGAACTTTTTCTATTGTTTCCTTTTAACCTAGGGGAATAATGGGCAGAATCTTCCTATAAATTTGTATTTGTAAGCCCATCATTGGTTACCTCATATTATCTATTAGTTTACTTGACTAGTAATGATAATATTCACCAGAAGTCAATGACTAATAGATGTTACCTTAGACCATGATGTCTGTGCCATAGTAGGCATTACCTAGTAGTTGTGATGATTATTGCTAGCTTAGACTCGATTGTGGAGGTCCCAGCAGACTGTAATCATGACAATACCCCCTTTCTATATCCTAGTACCTAATAAAATTTTTAAAATTCATTGCCATTCCATATACAATTTGCTTTCTTAAGTGTGAAAAGGAGCAGATGTGGCTTTTGCTATGAATTTGTTTTCTAGGAGGAAGACTGACTTACATTATTTGATTCTCTGGGAGTTTTCCATCTCCATTTAGCTGTTTATTTGTTGACTATTGGGGTTTTTCAAGCCCCTTATTAGTAGGATGTTTTTCCTTTACCTGCTAGTTTTGTTGCTGAGAGCTGCCTAGTTTTTCAAGCCAGGGAGATTAGATTCAACTAGACTGTACCTATTTAGCTTTGAAAAAGGTGTCATATATGAATGGTGTGTTGGAAAAGTAAAAACTCATCAATGTGGATTTATATCATATTATCATCATCTTCTTCTTTCTTCCCCAAGGGTCAAATCTTAGTGTTTCTATGACAGCTTTTCTATCCTTATCATTTCTATGCTGAGGGAGACTCTAGACAAGTAGGTTGATCATTTTCACAAGGCTTAGGCCTACTTCTCTATCACAGTTGGACTTTACAACTGGTTTTGAATCCTGGTAGGGTTTCTTTAATAATCCCAAGTAGTACTGCTCCCATATGGTGACCTCAACTTTAGTGAGGTTGAGTTTGTGTCCAGAGTTTGTTTGTCACAAATGTAGGCCTATGGTGGGAAATACTATGTGTAGTGTTGGATTTAAGGCAAGGACTTGAAGAAGAATAGACTTGAATATTGGTACTCTTGTGAAGCTGTATTGCTCCTATATAGGAAGCTCATCTCCGACTAAGATTAGGTTTGGAGTGAAGAGGGAGTCTAGCCTCTTGCTTATTGACTGATACCAAATTTGGGTATATAAGAAGACCTTTAAGACCACAGATAATTGATTAATTGGGGTTGCATAATGTAAATCTATAATTGCAGTTTAAACATTATGTGGGACATTATATAGCTTAACATCTTTATGGATATTATGTGTAGTTTTCTCTAGTCATGCAGGGATGGTAATATGTATGCAGTTTTGTCTTGTCATGCAGGAATGATAGAGTAGAATAGCTTTTTTTATTTGGGTGCTTTCCTAGTTTAAGAGAAAGGTTATTGTAGACCTTTTTTATTGTCATCATGGAGTAGCTGTAAGGGAAAACTTTTCTTTGTACTAGATCATTTGCTAGTAATGTGCATAGGGCCTAGACCAGGTTTTGTCTTAACAGGTCTCTACTGAGGTATGATAAAAATGACTTATGCTATATTAAACTAGATAACTTAGACCTAAATAAAGGTCAACTCAGTTTAATGCTGTGAGCTTAGGTGAATTCTATCATCTGACTTGTTCCTCTAAGTCACAATAGTTTTTGGGCCTTTAGAGATAAGGGCAGTTTACTGTTATTTTGGACTTGACTAGTGGATTGTCATCAATAATGTCATTGATTGATGATCTCTATGCTTAAATGGATGAGTAGTTTAGGGTCATTGTGGACATAGATAGTTTAGCATTATTACAGATATATCCAACTACAAATATTGTAGTAGAACAATAACTAGTTTAACATCATCTCAGACATTTGGGCTAAATAGACTAGACTTGAGGATGGCCATCCCTGTGTCATACTTCTGTAATATATGGCTAAGAAAGCCTTGTGATCTAGTCTTCCATAACCAGATACTTGACTTAATGCACATGTCCTAGTTGCCTCTTAACTAGGTCTTAAAGTGGAATTTCTTGTCTTTGACTTAAATACTAGACTAGGCACTCCACAAGGAGATTGTGGCTCCTTCATATCCTTAGACACCTTATCTGGAATTGAACTAGATTGACCCCATATTCTTTTATTAAAAGGTAGAGGAATATAAAAGTACTTGACTGCTTATAGATGGAGTTCTACAATGTGGAAGGTTAGGTCCCCTGCTTCACTAGAATAAAACCACAATCTATGGGTTAATAGTAGTTTAATTGTCATTTCAGATATGGATAGTGTTATGTCATTGTGGACCCTTGTAGTTTAATGTTATTATGGATGGAAACTAGTTCATAGTCATTGCAGACCAAATAACCTTGTTCTAGAATTTTTGCACCAGTCATGTTATGCCCTTTTTTTTTGTACCAAAAAAAAGAAGGGGGTGGCTTGTCAATACCATAGTATATTGACCCTCAAGGGCTCCCTAATACAGAAAAAGCCCTATAAAACTAGGAATACAAATGGGATGCCTAATCATTTGTCAGATTAACCCTTTGATAGTAAGGGTATAAAACCACCCCATTTTGTGTATGCTATCACATAACAAGACTCACTATTGTACATCACGAACAAATTGTATTGGTTAGGTACTTTCTCTGCCTTCTTGTTTTTTTACAGTTTTAAGACATATAGGTCTAGTAGTTTTGATGTCATTTTGGATGAAGGTAGTTTAATGTCATTTTTAGATAAGTTGTACAGTTTAATATTATGAGGAATGGCAATGATGATGATGACTAGTTTAAGGCCATTATGGACCAACATGGTGGTATCCTATATATGAAACCATTGACTAGGATATAGGAGGTCCTTTTCTTTCTAATATCTAATGATGGGTAAGGAGTTCCTTAACTTCCTTACCTTTGCTCTTCATCTTATGCTCCACCCTCTAGTTAATGAGAGTTATTAATAGTCACAATTACCTTGATAACTTCCACCACCTTCATTGGGTCTATAGTAAGGGTCTACTTCATTATAATTTCCTAGATTGTCCAGTGTGTCCTAAGTATCTAGTTTGCTCTGAGTCTAGTAGCAATCTTATTAAGTCTCCAAGTTAGTATGCTGAGTTCATTGATTGCTTTGAGGATTTGGGCCCTCATTTGTATGAAGTTAAGGAGTAGGAGTAGCTGCCCCATTTTGTTATCATAGAGTCCTGCTAATCAGTGTTGCATGATAGTAGGGGGTCTGGGTTTCTTGATTTTGACAACCCTTGTTTCTTTGATAGATGGGCAGTTCCTTGTTATCAGTATTCTAAATATTGTAGGCTATAGTTTAAGCTCTACAATTAGGGGCTCCTGCCTCTTATAGGGCTTGTGTGTTCCCTCAGAGGAGTTTAGGTAATGGTATAAAGTGGTTGGGCAGGTTGACTTTATGACATAAAGATTCTAGCTTTTGACTAAGGGGGCTAGGTGATAATATGAAAAGGGTCAGCTTATTGTGGTGTGACAAGTCTAAGTTTCCCTAGAAGAAGGAGTGCTAGTAAGAGTCCATAGTTAACATATAGAGTGAATTTGTCTAGGTGGATGAGGAGGGTACAGGGTCATTCTTCTCCTTATTCTTCCCATGCAGCAATGTTGGAGTGTGTATCCAGGGCAAGTTACCTGATTTATTGACTTGTATTAGCCAATCATTGAGAAACATCATTATGCTCATTCCCTGGTTGTTAAGCTAAGAAGTTAGTGAGTTGCTACAGCACCATGGCAGTTGCTGTTACAAACTGCTCGTTTGGTAACCTCAAGAGTAGGAGGTTCTTCCCTAGGTCACTTGTGGAGGATGTGTGGAACAATGGTCTCAACTATACATGTAACACAGGAACCAAGAGTGTATAGCAAGGGCTGCAGTAGGAAGACTGCAGTATAATGAAAGAGAATAGACTGAAAACCGTCAGCCTTTTCTATGGGCCTTTTATACTAATTTAGGAAATAGGGCATGAGAATACTGTATATGTATCCATAGGTATTCTCTAAGTCATCTCTCTTAATAACAACTACTCTTGTTACTTCTCCATTTGTCTCCTTCCGGCCAGGAAAGACTAGGAGCTCCATGCCCTGTGTGTGAGTAGTTTATAAGGCAGGAAAGGATGCCCGCTACAACAGGCCCATGATGCTCGACCAACGATTGGTGATCCGTTGGAGTGGATGACCAAGGTTATTGCCTGTACCTTGATGTATGCCTCAGGATGAGGCTGCTTAATATTTGTGATGATCGTATCGGAATAGACCACTGTTAAGGTCTGATAAGTCGTGATCATAACAATATCCCCTTTCTACATCCTATTTGCCTGGTAGGACCATGCTTTGCACGTCATCGCCACTCCATATATGATTTGCTTTCTTGGCCCAACTATTATCGACCGGGTGCGACTCCCGGGAATGACCCCATTTTCTGGAAGGAAGACTGACTTATGCATCTGATCCTCTAGGAGTTTTCCATCTCCGTTGAGCTGTTTGTTTGTCCGTGCGTGAGGGTTCCAAGCTCTACCCTGTAGGATATTCTTTCTTCACCTGTGAGGATTATTTTGCCACGTGTAACCCCATCGCGGTCTTACTCCAGCCTCCCTGGAACAGTATCAAGATAGGCATATGAATGCAAGTGGTGTGTGGATGAGTAGAAACTCTAGCATGTGGGTTCTGATTTATGTCATCATTGTCTTCTTCTTCCTTCTCCAAGGGCCAAACCTCAGTGTTTCCAGGATAGTCGTCTATCCTTGTGATTTGTTGTTTCCTCTTGATGCTCCGAGACGCCCACGGATAAGTATGTTGATTGCTTTACGAAGGCTTAGGCCTACTTCTCTAGGCTATCTTCCTGGCATCCCAAGCAGTATTGCTCCCATATGGTGAGCTCATCTCCAGTGAGGTTCTAGCCAAATCCCAAGCAGTATCGCCCCCATATGGTGGGCTCATCTCCGGTGAGGCAGTTCATGGCATCCAGAGTTTGTTTTTTACTAAAAGTGTTGGGTTTAAGGCAAGGATGTGAAGAAAATTAGACTGGAAGGGTGTAGCAGGGAGAAAAGGAGGAGTCTGACTCCTTCTCCAAGTCTGCCCATTTGCATGCACGAATAGACATTAAGACCACAGCTGATGTATTTGTTGGGTCGCGAGATATATCCACAATGGTAGTTTAAACGTCATTCCAGATGATCCGTAATTTAGGGTCATTGCAGACCATTGGGACCCAGGTTTGCCAATCACAACCCTTAATGTAACAAGGGGCACTAGTTTAACATCATCACAGATGTATTGGTGTCCATGAGGGATATGGACATCAATAACAACCACGATGTACAGCGGGGCACTAGTTTAACATTGTTGCAGACACTCCATAGTTTACCATTGTTGTGGATGTACCGGCCTTTGCAATTCAAGGACCCAATACACAATCCTTATACCAAAAGGGATAGTAGTTTAGTATCATTTCAGACATAGGTGTTGTCTGCATCCTCTAGATACAGATAGCACCAATGATCCCCATGCTAAAAGGAACAAATAGTTTACCGTCATTGCGGATGTGTTCTGCTGCAAATATTGCAGCAAAACAATGCTTAGTTTAATGTCATCCCGGATGGTATGCTGCTGTCTTGTGGTACAAACAGCACCATATGACTCTTAGAGCCAAGAGGGGAAGTAGTTTACCATCATTTCGGACCGGTGGACTGGCGGCGGCCACCAATCCCAACTCCTATGCGGTAAGGAGCAATTAGTTTTACATTGTCGCGGATGTGATGCCATTTCGCGACTTAAAATGACATCCTATGATCCCTGTGTGGAAATGGACAGTAGTTTTATGTCGTTTCGGACGTATTGGAGCTGGAGCAATAATTCCAGCTCCAAGATGGTTCCTAGAACAAAAGGAACGGTAGTTTAACACCACTTCGGACGCTTGGGAGTCATGTAATCTAGCCTTTTTGACTAGATTTCTGACTCGAGGCATGTGTCCTAGTTGCCTCCTGACTAGGTCTTGGAGCGGAATTTCTTGTACTTCGACTCCAGGACTAGACTGGGTGCACCGTGAAGAGATGCGTGCTTTTCAACGTCCCCAGACCCCTTGCTTGGATTTGAACCAAGATGACCCAATGTTTTTTTATTGAAAAGCGAGTGAACGTCGAAGTGCTCGACCACTTATAGGCAGGGTTCTGTAATGTGGGTCCTCCCAAAAACCCGCGCTTCACCAGAATACAACCATGCTCCATGGGTCATTGATAGTTTTGTGTTGTTTTGGACAGTGACTAGTTTAATGTCATTGCGGACCCTAGTAGTTTATAGTCATTTTGGACCAAGCCTTTGGTAGTTTTACATTGTTCCGGATGTGATTTTGGCCTTGCATTGCCTTGTGAGGCAAGCACGTTTAGTAGAGGTGACCTGGCCTTTACTATCTCATGCATCAGCAAGTTAGGATCCCCTAATATGGAAATGATCCTGTAAAACTGGAGATCCAAAGTGGGACGTCCAGACACCAGTCAGACCTTGACTGTGAGGGTTCACTTAATGAGTTATGCATCATAATGTTCTTGGACTTGCAACCGATTATGTAGGAGACTCCTTTGTTGTACCAAGACAAGGAGCAAGCTTGTCGACACATTAATACACGATAGCACGCATGACGGGTAAGGGTTCCCTAATGCAGAAAAAACCCTGTAAAACTGAGGATCTAAATGGGATGCTCAATGCATCTGTCAGATTTCTCCTTGACAGCGAGGATGTGAAAGTTCTCCCGCGCATACACTGCATCGAGGAATATGCCCGCTATGTGCCCTGGTTCTACCATCTCTAGAAACGGGGTGGTAGTCAGATACTTCCCCTGCCTTCTTGTCTTTTCACAGTTTTAAGATATGCAGGTCTGGTAGTTTTGACATCATTCCAGACATGGGGTAGTTAAACGTCTCTTTCGGATAAGGGCATACAGTTTAACGTCTTGAGGGATGAATCCAGTTTTACATCATTGCGGACAAACTAGTTTTAGGTCATTTTGGACCCTAATGTCAGATGCCCATGGGTAAGGAGTTCCTCCACTTCCTTACCCCCTTTCTTTCCCTGTGAGCGCCTGTTAATAATCAAAGGGTCCCTGATATCCATCGCCTCCTTCATCGGGCCGGTAGTAGGGATTGGCATCATCATAATTGCCAGGGTCGTCTAAAGCATCCCAGGCGTTGAGCTCAGACCTAGTCCAAGAGCAATTTTTTCGAGCCTCCAAATCAGTGTGGCAAGCTCTGCGGCTACTCCGGTTATCCTGTCCCTCGTCCGCACAAAATCGAGTACCAGCAGGAGGCGTTCCAGGCCGGTGTCGAACACTCCGGCCAACAGTTGTTCCATGTTGGAGGGTTGCTTGGGTTCCTCGACCCCTTCTTCCTTCGTTCCTTCGATAGATAGGCGGTTCCTCCTCGTTGGTACCCCCCTGGGATATGGGAATGTTTCGTACCCGGTGAGAGGAAGAGGCCACGGGATGGCTAGGCGTTGTATGAACCTCTCATTGTCTCGGTGAAGGGCCTTCGACGACCGTACATGGAGTCCTTTTTGGATTTGATATAGGCACGGAACATTCTCCGGGATGTGGTATGTTCCAAGTGACAATGCGGAAAGGATCAGTTTGGGTCAGCTGAAGATTTCCCAATTCCCTGGAGAAAAGAAGAGCTGGAAGGAGCTCTCGGTTGATAATACTGGGAGAATTTGTTGGGGTAGATGAGGAGGGCTCATGGTCATCCGTCATTGTCCTCGTACCAAGAGGCTGTGTCGGGGTTGGTTTGCAGGGCGAGCATTCTGATTTGTAGACTGGCACTAGCCAGTTGTCAAGGTACATTGCTATTCTCGTTTCTGGGTTGCCCACATGTCACTCCAATTCTCCGGAGTGAGGATCTGTACAATCGGCAGGTCCTCCCACGGAGCTGGGAACCTGTCTACTAGCCGATACTGATGGTTGTGCAGTTCCTGGTAGAACTGGTACTGGGTCAACTGCTCCATGGCTTATAGATTGAGCTCCAGCTCTTGCTCGTAGTCCCGAGGAACTTGCAGTTCTAGCATCTGGCGGGACTCCAGTAGAAGGTGGAATTCCAACTGATGGTCCACTAGGGCTTTGCAAGTTTCCGTCATTAGGGCCTTCATCCCATGGTGCATCTCGGGGATTCCCCTTTGTCAATAGTCGCTGGGTTCTTTCCCTTTCCTTGAACTAGGCATAATCTTTGGCATCATCATCCAAGAAATTGTTGAGATTTGGGGTGAGGATGGCGATGGTGGGTTCTGGTCAATGAGGGCTTGTTCCTCTTTCAACTCGTCCAGTGTCTGGATTGGCAACCATAAGGACAACATTGGGAGAGGAGTTTCTGGATGGAGATGAGACATCGTGGTCATTGTGGAGGAGCATTTAGATGTGGTCGATGTGGGAGAGGGGAGGTGTTCTTCCTTGGGGATGCCTTGTCTTCTCCCTTTATACTCTCTTTCTGTCCTCTAGGCTGATCCCGGACGGGGTTTATTGGGGTATCGGTCATGGAGCTTCTTCATGGCTTCTTCCGCCATCCCTTTTAGGAGAGTGTAGGGTTCCCAGGTGTCATCTGCTTCAGGATATCCCATCCATTTGACCAAGTACTTGGTTCCCCATCCTTGCTTCTTTGAGTCCACAATTTCTTCCACCTCGTAATGCTCTTCATCATTTAACACCTCCGGCAATGGTCTTGCAAAGTTTTTTCCGTGTGCTTCCGTTTCTTTGTACGGAGTGAGCATGGTGGCATGGAACACAGGGCGAATTTTCTAATGCGGAGGGATTTGAAGTTTGTATGCCAGTTCTTCTATTTTTGCCAATATTTTGAAGGGACTGTACCTCCTAGGGGCGAGCTTGAATTTGGGGTACATGGTCCAGATGTGGGTTCCTTCTAACCACACTTGGTTTCCTTCCTCCCAATGGGGGAGTTTCCTGTTAAAATCCCAGTCCTTGGCGTAATTGCTAGCCATTTGTAAGCTGGCTGCGGCTTCTTCCTAGACTTCTGTGATCACCTTAATGCATTCAGCTACCGTGGGTACCTTTGTCTCTAATGCTATGTCGGCCAAATAAGGGGGATTGAAGCTGTACAGTACTTCAAAGGGGGATTTTCCAGTGGCTGAGTGTTTCCACGTGTTATGTGAAAACTCGGCAAACAGCAAAAGGTCTACCCAATTGTCCTGATGGTAGTTGCAGAACGTTCTCAGAAATTGTTTAATCTCCTAATTTACCCATTCCATTTCTCCATCGGTTTGGGGATGGTACACCATGCTGAGAGCGGCGGTGATTGCTAGCCATTTCCAGAGTTCCCAGGTGAACTTGGCCATAAATTGAGGACCCCGATCGGACACTATTTTGGTTGGCAGCCCATGTCGATTGAAAACGTTATTCTGGAAAAGCACGGGCATTTCTTCTGCCGTGATTGTTTTCTTGCATGGGGTGATGACTATGCCTTTGGACAGTCCTTGGTCCACTACCACGTTGATTGAATCAAAAATTTTACTTTTGGGTTGAGATGAATCACCATGGGACATTAGTGGTTTCCAAAGGGTGGATGGGTAGATGGGTCCTGTGTGTCAGATTCTTTGTGGATTGATAGACAGCACATCCATCCACATATTCATGGATGAACTTGGTCATATTTTGCCACCAATAATGTCATTGGACCATTTCTAGGGTTTTGGCCTTACCTGGGTGTCCTACCACAGGGGCGTCGTGATGCATTTTGACTATAAGTCTTTGGATGACATCGTCTTTTGGGACACATATGTATCTATTTCGCCTAGTGATTCCGTCTTTGTGCGTCCAATATCCTAATAATCCTCTTATTCCTTGTGGGCCCACTCATAGGAGTTTGGTGAGGGCGACCTTTGTTAGGCTATTGTGCTCTAATTTTGAGTGCCAGATGAGAGAGATAAGGTCTGATGATGTCATTTCCGTGGACTTTATGTGCCTTATTGGAGGTAATTCTACCAGGGTGTCGTCGGAATCATTAAAAAGTTTGGCTGGGAGTAAAATTTGAGCCTTGTTGTCAGATTCTACCCCCTTACTTAGATCTGGACGCCTGGACAGAGCATCGGAGTGATTTATTGACCCTGCTTTATAGCTGAGTATGAAGTTGAATCTGCTCAAATAAAGGCTCTAGCGGGTGTGTCTTTGTGACAGATCTTGCGCTGTTTGGAAATATTCCAGGTTTTTATGGTCCGTCCAGATCTCAAAGGGATGTCGTGTGCCTTCGAGGTAATGATTCCAGTGTTCCAGAGCTTTTATGATGGCTAAGAGTTCTCGGTCATGGACGTCATAGTTTCGTTCCACTGGCAAGAATGATCCAGAAAGGAATGCTACCGGGTGCCAATCACCGTCTTTTCCTTCCTGTAAGAGGGTGGCACCATAAGCAATCAACGATGCATCTATTACTAGTCTATATGGGCACATGGGATCCAGGTAGTTTAGAACAGGCTGGCTAATGAAAGCCTTCTTTAACTGTTCAAAGGCCTCTTGGCATTTTGGAGTCCAGTTCCATTTTTTGTCTTTCTTTGTGAGGTCGTGTAATGGGCATGCGATAAATGAGAACTTGTCAATGAAACGCCTATAGAAGTTCCCTAGACCCAAAATAGAACAAATGTCTCGGACTGTGCATAGGACTGGCCAATCCTTGATCATGTCTACTTTTGAGTCTTCCATGGCGACATGGTCCTTCGAGATTGTATACCCTAAATAATGGAGTTTCTCCTTGTAGAACTCGCATTTCTCTGGCTTCAGATAGAGGTCATTGTCATGTAGAATTTGGAAGACTTGGTTCAGGACGTGGATGTGTTCCGCCATAGATTTTGAGAAAATGAGGATGTCATCCATATACATGGTTATTTTCCGAGCTGTGATGAGTTCTCTAAAGATCATGTTCATCATGGCTGGAAGGTGGCCGGCAAGTTGGTCAGGCCAAAAAACATCATTGTTGGTTTATAAGAACCCAGCGGAGTGATGAAGACTGCTTTCCATTCGTCTCCCTTCTTGATGCGTATATTGTTGTATTCCTATTTTACGTCCAGTTTGCTAAAAATGATGGCCCCTTTTATTACATCCAGCAGTTCTTGGATTAGTAGCAGGGGGCAGACATTCGGGACAGTGTGCAAATTTAGATGGCAATAGTTCTGTACTGGGTGCAGTTTTCCATCTTTCTTCCTTATGAAGAAAAATAGGGCTGCGGTTTGCGAAGTAGATCAATGGATGGTCCCCCTAGTGAGATGTTCCTTGATGAATTATCCAAGTTTGTCATGTTTTTCTAGGCTTAAGGCGTAAATTTTGGGTACTTGAGGTTTGAAAGTGGGTTTCAGATCAATAGCATGGTTCTAGTACATATGTTCCAGGAGTTGCTGTGACTTTCGTTTACTGAAGATGTCCAAAAATTCGTGATGCGCCTTGGGCACTCTTTCTTTTAGATTGGTGACGACGATTTCGTCTTCCAAGTCCTGGTTGAAGCTAGCAAATCCTGATGGTTCAGGGGCCAGTTTCCAAATAACTAGTTCCCCTGTGGCTGGTGTTCCTGAGGTCTTATCTAGGAGGTCAGGTTCTCCTCCGTTTAGTGAAAGAGATGGCTTGAATTTTGTTTGAGCGCATCATTTCTCTTCTGCGTATTTCTTTATGTCACATAAGAGCTATTTTTGTTTGAGGTAGGCTCGTAATTGGACACCAAACATCCCACTGTGGTTGCGGAGTCCAACATCCTTTGATATTCTTCGGGGGTGTTCTAGGCGCTGTTTTTCGTGCTTGCTGATCTGTGGATTATGCCATAGTTCCACGTTCATTAACCGCCTATTGTTTTGCAGTTCTTCCCTTACCTTAATAAACCCATGTGGTTGTTGGAATTTTTGGGGACATTGATCAAAGTGTACTTCATGTTGCCTCCACTCAATGGAAGGATTGTGGTATTTTAGCCAATCTGTTCCGAGGATAAGATCATCTTTTCCTAGATTGGAGATAAACATTTGGACGTGCTCGGTATGCGTTTGCCCATGAATGTCCCGAATTTTGAGGTTCACATCCAGAGCAGACCAGATAAGACCTGCTTTGTTGATAGTGTCATCGACGTTTTGGACGCGGATGGGATTATTAAGTGAATATGTGGGGAATTGGTGTTTCTTGACCCAGGTCTCATTCACTATGATTCCTTCACATGCTGAGTCAATGGTGGCTTTTGCTCTAGCGTTTTGATCCTGATTCGATATCTTTACGTTCAGGCGTATGGGGGTAATGATGTGATCATTCATTGCTCCAACGTAAATACATTCACCTGTGTCAAACTCGGGTCTTCCTTGACTTCTCTCCTTCGCTGGTGAGGGAGAGGTTAGGAAAAACGCTTTGTGTGTCCCAGAATTATTTCTCTTGCTTCGTCCTCCCCTAGTTCTTCGAGCACGGCTCCGATTCGAGCAGAATGACTGACATTTCTGTCCTCTCGTCGTCTGTCAGGCGATATGACACATCGCTGATGGTTTGTCGGGGGTCGTCCAGATGAGGTAGGGTACAGACGTTCCATCGAAGGACCAGGTTGTGGTACCCACTGTCGCGCTCGCACATTGTTAGGCATCAAATAGTGATGGTAGAATGGAGGGCAGAATATCTGACTAAAAGGAAGAGAAGGGAAACGACCTAGAAGGGAAAGGACATTTAATTCCGATTTTCTACATATTTTTCGAGTATTTTACCACTTAAACTTGATTTCCTATCCCTTTTCATACTTATAATTCGTTTTTGGGACAGATTCCAGAGCCTAGGGTCTATTTCAGAAAGGGCTAGACCATGGCAAGACAATAAGGAATGGAAAGAAAGCAGTGGAATCTGGTAGAATAGAGAGGAACTTTAGTGGAAGGATGGAGAATGTTTAGGAAAGGGGCAAGGTTTAGGCCATTCCAAGCTGAAAGGAGGGGAAGGTTCTGAGCAGTTCTGAAGAAAGCTGAAGGAACATTCTACCATATTCTGAGCCTTTCTTTTACTTTCCTTTCTGTTCCTCTGATTTCCTCCCTATTCTTTTTATTTCTACAGCATTCTTTGTGACTCACAATGACTCTACTCAGCCTGTATATACTAGGAAGGAGATTCCCACTTGAAATAGTATATAAGGAGGCTGATTGTCCTGCTTCAGACAGAGACCATCTCTCCCTCTTACTTTTACTCAGTCAGTCAGTGCCAGTCAATAAGTTCTTTGAGTGATATCAGTTGGAGATAAGCTGAAAGACTTGTAGGGATACTAGACGAACTAGTAGCTCGCCTTCAATCTGTGTAGCACCTCAGCAACTTGAATCACAAAGTTCTTAAGCCTCTCCTCATTATTCTCAACATTTACGGAGTATTGTCTTTGTTAGTGGTCCGGCACCACTTCAGAAATTTGCTAAATAGCTCAGGATATTCTCATCGTTGCCTATAACTGTGGCCAACATTTGTGTAACGTGCCAACACCAGAGGGTATCATCTAGAGCAGCAATCAAACGATCACTAGGTACATCCGGAAAAACAGGAAACCCCAATTGTATCTAGGAGTGAATCCATTCCTCACCACAACACCGCTGGTCATTGCGATGAGCATCCCATGCCTCCATTCTTCGATATATTCCCGCAAGGTTTCCCACAGCGGGTGTGTTGTCTTCTCCTTCCAAATCAACCACGTGGTTTCCTCTCCCTACCATACCCATGTGTCTCTTCGAGTTTCCTCAAGTTGGTTGAACACCTCTACGTGGGGATCGGCAGTCAGTGCTATAGTGTCCTAAGCGTCCGCAGTTATAAAATTTGGGTCGCTTGCTATCAAACTTCCTCTTTTGACTGTCAGCATTTCACTTCCTTGTAGTGTCGATATCCATGTCAACGACCTAGTTATTCATTTTGCGAGGGGCATTTGTGGAGTCATAGTGGAAAGCAGGCTGGGCGTGAAAGCGATTTAGATAGTCACTTCGAAAAGAGGTGAAGCTGGCAAAGATGGCCTTTTGAGCCGTTCTGGCTCTGAGCTGTCCATCTATTTTGCAGGCTGTATTGATCTAGTCCTGAATGGTGTCCTTTGGCTGTACTTCCTTGTCATATATTTTATCCATGACATGTGGGTCTAACCCGCGTTGGAAGTAAGGGACTTGCTCCTTATCAAAGATATTGGCGTCGGTGGCAATAAGGATGAATTGATTTGAGTATTTGTAAACTGTCATTCATCCTTGGGAGAAGGCCATGAGTGTGCTTTGCGCCTTATTGGTTTTGCCCGTCTCCCTGAATTGTAGTTTGAACTTTGCTAAAAAGTTTGCCTAGGTGCCTAGATCAGTGGGAGGGTCTGCTCCCACCAATTTTAGGAGGAAGTTCTCCACCCAGGCGCCTGCTGTGCTGTATCTCATACATGAAAGCACAAGGGATATTTTGTCCTGGTCAGTCTTGTATTGGTCGGACTCTGCTGCAAAAAGAAGGAGGCATTGGAGCATGAATTTCTGGGATTCAATGTGGTCGCCTGTATAATTGTCTGGGAGTTTGACCTTTCCTCTCCTGGGTTGTACTATTGTGGGAGGGATGTTTATAGAAGTCAAAGCTTGTCCCGACATGTTGGTGAGTAGTTCATTTTGGGTATTGATCAGTGTTTGGTCTGGTGATGAGTTGGAGTCTGATTGTGAGGGTGGTTCCTCTTGCTCCGAGTCTTCGGGGATTACCAGTGCCGGTTCCCTGTATTGGGGCACTAATTCCCAACGGTTCTCTGTTTTGTTCCAAAGGTTTTCCTCTTCTGTTCCATTGTCAAATGTGAAGTAATAACACCCGTTTCAGTATAAGTAGTTATCGTAATTTGGAGAGGCGATCCTATTGTTGTCTTCGTAGATCCAATAAATTCCCTCGTGCCGGATAGGGCGATTGTTGTAACGGAGTTGGTTATTTATACATCTAGTGCCAGGAGGGTATTCTTGGCCTAGGTCTTGCTCCAGGGTGTATGCAGTAACACTTCCTCAATGGGGGTCTATAGTCTTCACTGAGTAAGGTTGTGAGAGAGGGTGTGGCAGCAAGCTAGTGCAAGCAAGGTAGGGGCAGAAGAGTCTATTCTAGTGTTACAAACTGCTCGTTCGGTAACCTCAAGAGTAGGAGGTTCTTCCATAGGTCACTCGTGGAGGATGTGTGGAACGATGGTCTCAACTGTACATGTAGCACAGGAGCCAAGAGTGTATAGCGAGGGCTGCAATAGGAAGACTGCAGTATAACTAAAGAAAATTGACTGAAGACCGTCAGCCTATTTTATGGGCCTTTTATACTATTTTAGGAAATAGGGCGTGAGAATACCGTATATGTATCCATAGGTATTCTCTAAGTCATCTCTCTCAATAATGACTATATCTAGAAAACCACTCCCTTGTATTAAGCTCTAATTAGTTCTATTTATGCATAATTAAGAACGATTAGGATTAGACATTTTTAGCTTAACCCCCCTCTAAACCTGTTCTAATTAGACATAATTTTCCTAAATTAGGAATTATTAGGATGGATTATAACCTGAAATTTTGGAAAAATCATAATAAATCAAGCATCAGTGTTTTCATAGCCTTCTTATAGAGTCATGTCTATTAGAGCACTAGTTCAATACCTAAACACAGAATATACCTTATAACAAACTTGCCTTTTGCCAGGGTTGAACCAACAACCTCATGTATGCAAGCACCTGGGACAGATGCTCTAAGCCACTAAGCCACAAGGTCTAAGATATAAACTTGGTAATCTAAATAAGTAGACATAATATAGGCAACCTCAACATCTCTGATTTTATTTAACATTTATCTTTCCTCTATCTTATAAATAAATAGGTCAATAAATACCTAAAAAGTCAGGTCTTTTAGGATTTAGTTTAAACACCAGCTAAGAAGATAATAAACCAATGGAAAATCAATAATACACTTTATATAGGATAAAAATAAATTATGGCACTTATACAATTTGGACTGAGAATGTGTAAAACTATGACTGAGTGTAATATTCAATGGGACTCTACTAGTATAGACAATGCTACCTTAATTTGCAAATTTGATTGAAACATGATTATGAATAATCAAGATCCAATAAGAGAGAGGGGTTTTCCAAATAGCCACTAGTGAGGTAGAGGGTGGGGACAAGTGTATATGTATGGCATGCCTATACATAAATAAGCACAAGATTGTTGGAGGTGATCTTAATATGCTTAATGCATATATTTCCTATATGGTAGGCAAATATATTATTCTGGCACCACATACCAATATGACTGTCTTTTCCACAGCCTAATAGCTAGAGGAAAACACCAAGTTTGAGCATCTTCTGTATAACAAGGCAATAAACAATATAAATAGTGCTAAAAATTGTAATATCAATAGTGATGATGATTGTGTGCTGCACAAGACAGTATTAGCCACTATACTAATAGATAAGGTCTATAAGGCTGCATATAGCATATCCCTAAGTCCAACCCACATGTTGTGTCCTATAATGACCAGTAGCAGGCATTGGCTAATAATGACAACTTTAATGATCTTGTGTGCAAGGCCAAGATACCTAGGCCTTCATAGCCTCTTGTGGCAGCTGCCAAGCTGCCAACAAAGTGGCTGGGGGCATCAATGCACATTTCTCTCTTTCTATATCCCTTATAAAAGCAGCTGGAAAGTCAGCAAAAGAGCTACAAGATAATGGTATAGGCATATATGAAGGAGAGTAATATGCTGAAACAGTATAAAATGTGCCACATTTTTACCTTCTCACTGATAGAGCAGTAGTACTTACTATTTCCTACTAATAATTAAAGACTTCTTAGTATGGAATTAGTGCTAATATCATGAAATTAGAAACCAATACAATGCTCACAGTATGTTGCTCCCAATTAGGAAATTAGACACTTTTAGATACTATGAACACTTTTAGATACTTTTAGACACTATTAGATATAATCTGGAGCTAATACAAGGGGGTGTTTTTCCAGATGCTATCTCTAAGAAATTTAGTGAAGGCTATATTGGCTAAGATGTTGTGTTTTGACCAAGAGTGTTGAATAAGGGAAAGAAGGTCCAATAATACCATTTATATTGCCTTAACATGTATACTTGGGCTTGAATCTACAAAATTTTGGCTGAAATTGTTAAAAAGTTTGGCTGGGAGTCATACCTGTGATTTATTGTCAGATTCTACCCCCTTACTAAGATTTAGATGCCTAGATAGAGCATCAGAGTGATTTATAGACCCAGCTGTATAGGTCAATGTAAAGTTGAATCTGGTCAAATATAGGCTCCAATATGCATATTGTAAGGAAAGATCACAAGCTGTTTGGAAATGTTCCAGGTTTTTGTGATCTGTCCAGATCTCAAAGGGATATTGTGTGCCTTTGATAATGATTCCAGTGTTCCAGAGCTTTAATGACGGCAAATAATTCATGGTCATGGATATCATAATTTCTTTTCACTGGGATAAATAAGCCAGAGAGATATATAGCAGGATAATAGTCATTGTTAGGTCCTTCTTATAATAGTGTAGTACTATATATAGTAAGAGATGCATCAGTAGTTGATCAAAAGCCTGTTGACATTCTGGGGTCCAATTCCATTTTTCATCCTTTTTCGTAAGGTCATGTAAGAGACATATGATAAGTGAAAACTTGTCAATAAAATACCTATAGAAATTTCCTAGACCTAAAAACAACTGGATATTGTGAACTATGTAAAAAATGGGCCAGTATTTGATAGCATTAATCTTGTAGTCCTCTATTGTGATATGGTCCTTTGAAATTGTATATCCAAGGTAGTTTAACTTTTCTTTGTAGAACTCACATTTTTTAGGTTTAAGGTAAAGGTTATTGTCATGTAGGATCTGGAGAACTTAGTTGATAATTGAAACATGCTTCTGCATAGTTTTAGAGAAAATTGGAATATTATCCATGTATACTGTTATCTTGCAAATAATGATGAGTTTTCTAAAAATCATATTCATTATAGCTTGGAAGGTGGCAGGAGAGTTGGTAAGACCAAAGAACATCACAGTGGGTTCAAAGATCCCTAGTGGTGTCATGAAAGAGGCTTTCCACTCATCTCTCTCTTTGATGCATATTATTACAAACTGCTTGTTCAGCAACCCTAAGAGTAGGAGGTTCTTCCCTAGGTCACATAATGAGGAAGAGTGGAATGATGGCCTCAACTATATAAATATATAGAAGGGGATAATATTCATTGAAGTATACTGGGAGATGGTAGTATAGAATGAAGACTACAGTTTGAATACTATAGTGGATAAAGAGTATCGTTGGATGACAATACTAAATAAAGAGAATAGACTGAAGATCCTCAGCCTATTCTATGGGCTTTATATACTACTTTGGGATATCATGAGAATGCCACTAGTTTTCTCCAGGCATTTTCCAATGGCTGCTGCTTTCCCTTAGTGCCTACTCTTGTGATCCCTTAATTGTCTCCTTTTAACATAGGAATTCTGATGAGATGGGTTCTTTTGTAAAGTAGTAGTTAGGCCTTCCTTTAGTTCTCCTCTTAGAATATACCTCCTGATACTGAACTAGCAATGACAATATCTTCTAGGAGTTAATGACCTAAGGACTCTACCTTGAACTATGATGTCTATACTATGGATGGCGCTGCCTAGTACTTGTGATAATTAATTGCCAACTAGACTGAACCTTGAAGGCCTTGGCAGACCATAATCATAACAATACCCTCTTTCTACATCCTAACACCTAATAAAAAAATCATAGGGTTTTGTTGCCATTCCATATATGATATGCTTTCCTAAGCCAAACAAAGAGCAGATGCAACTTCTGCTATAAATTCATTTTCTAGGAGGAGAGCTGACTTATATTATTCAGTCCTCTAGGAGTTTTCCATCTCCATTGAACTATTTGCTACCCAACTGTTAGAGTTTCCCAGGCTCCTCATTAGAGGGTATTTTTTGTTACCCACTAGTTTTGTTATGGACTGAGATTGGGTTCTCAGGCCAAGCTGATTCTACTGCATATACCAGACTATATTAGTTGGGCTCAAAAGAAAGGCATATATGCAAGATAGGGTATTAGATGAATAGAAACTCATCAATGTGGAACCTTTATAGCATTATCATTTTCTTTTTCTTCCTTCTCCAAGGGTCAAACCTTAGTGTCTCTAGGATAGCTTCTCTGTTTCTCATGATTGCTGTACTAAGAGGGACTTTAGATAAATAAGTCAATTGCTTTACCAAGGCTTAGGCCTACTTCTCTATTGTAGCTATACCTAAAACTTGTTTTGAGTCTGCCAGGGTTTCTTTAACAATCCCAACTAGCATTGCTTCCATATGGTGAGCTTAAGTCTGGTGAGGTTGGGTATGTGTCTAGAGTTTGTTTTTCACTAAAGGTGTTAGGTTCAAATTGAGAGTGTGAAGGGAATAAACTGATGTTAGTACTCCCATCAAGCTGTATTGGTCCTATACAGTAAGCTTATCTCTGACCAAGATTAAGTTTTGGAACAAAGAGGGAGTCTGGCCTCTTGTTTTTTAATGGGCACCAACTTTGCATGTGTAGGAAGACTTTGTGACCACAGATGGTAATTATTCAGGGTTACATAAAATCTAAGAAATGTAGTCTAAATATTATGCAAGATGTTTTATAGTTTAAAGTCTTTGAAGATGTCTTGGCAATTTTGTTCTTGTCTTGCAGGATAGTACTTTGAGATGGCTTTTGCATGGTCTCCTAGTTTGAGAACAAGGTTGTTTATAGACCTTCTTCATCATCAACATAAAGTATCTATAAGGAAAGAACTTTTCTATACACTAGATCATTCATTGGTGATGTGCATAGGGCCCTAGACCAGGTTTTAATTCTTTAGATTTTCATTAAGGCATGATGGGAACAGTTTATACTATATTAAACTGGATAACTTAGGCTGTATGTTTTGGCCAACTCAGTTTAATGCTATAAGCTAGGCGACTGCTATCTTCTGACTTTGTCCTCCAAGTCACAATAGATGTTGCCCTCTGGAGATGAGAGTAGTTTACCATCATTTTAGACTTTGATTGATGTATTGTTGTCAACAATGACATCGATTGATGATCTCTATGCAAAAAGGACAGTAGTTTATCATCCTTGTAGATTGTAGCTAGGGTAATTCTAGCTCTAATATGATTCCTAAGACTGAGGAACTGTAGTTTAATGTCATTTCAGATGTTGGCTAGAGGAGTGGTCAGGATTTGGGGATAACTCACTTAACATTGTAGTATCGTAATGTGCAGCTGCAATGAGTCTTATGATCCAGTTTGCCATAACCAGACTCTCTCCAGGCATGTGTCCTAGTTGCCTACTGACTAGGTCTTAAAGCAGAATTTCTTGTCTTCAACTCCAAGATTGGAATAGGTATACTGTAAGGATAAGCTAGCTCCTTTGCATCCCCAAATACCTTGTCTAGAATTGAACCAGATTGACCCTATATTCTTTTACTGAAAGATAGAAGAATATGGAAGCACCTAACCACTTATAGGCAGGGTTCTATAACTTGGAAGTTTGGGTTCCACACTTCACTAGAATACAACCACTATCCATAGGTCAATGGTAGTTCAATTGTTGTTCTGGACACAGACTAGTTTACCATAATTGCAGCCACTTGTAGTTTAATATTATTGTGGATGAGAACTAGTTTATATTCATTGTGGACTAAGCCTTTGGTAGTTTTATATTGTTCCAGATGTAATTTTCCTGCTTTGCATTATCAAAGCTAGCCATTATTTTAATCTCTAATGGGTTAAGTACTCTGATCTGTCCATGCATCAGCATTAGTAGAGCTCCCTATATGGAAATGACCCTGTAAAACTGGGGATCCAAAGTAGGATGCCTAAACACCTGTTACATCTTGACAGTGAAGGATTACTTTACCAAGTATGTATGCAATCATACAAGGAAACCTTGTTCTGTAGTCTTTTTGCACTAGTTATATTCCTATGCTTCTTGGTCCATAAGAAGGAGGAGCAGCTGTTCAATACCAAATATGTGTCTATAGGGTTCCCTAATGTGGAAAAAACCCTCTAAAACTAGGGATCCAAATAGGATACCCATACATCTATCAAATTAACTCTTTGACAGCAAGGATATGAAATGCTTCACCATAAGTTTTGCCACCTCATAATACCTCTGCTATTGTATTGTATACGTATGGTGCTAGTATTGGTCAGGTACTTCCCCTGGCTTCTTGTCTTTTCACAGTTTAAGGATATATAGGTTTAGTAGTTTAGATGTCATTCTGAATGGAGGTAGTTTTATATTTTTGTGAATGAATTTGTATAGTTTAACATTATGAGGGACATTGATAATAGTGACCACCTACTATTATAAACTGCTTATTCAATAACTCCAAGAGTAAGAGGTTCTTCCCTAGGTTGCTTCACAAGGAAGAATGAATGAAGGTCTCAACTGTAAGTGTAGCACAGGAGTAGATAATATTGCAGATAGAGTACTGTAGGAAGACAGTACTAGTGTTATGAACTGCTCGTTCAATAACCCCAAGAGTAGAGGGTTCTTCCCTAGGTTGCTCGAGGAGGAAAAGTGGAATGATGGTCTTGGCTGTATGTGCAGCATAGGAGCTGATGTTATTGCAGAGTAGCAAGTGGGCTGCTTGCAAGTGTAAGGGTACAGCAGTATGGAGACTGCAGTAGAGCAAAGGTAGTACTATTAGGGGACAGTACTGAACAAAGAAAATAGACTAAATATCCTTAGCCTATTCTATGGGCCTTTTATACTACTTTGAGAAGGGTGTGAGAATCCTGTATATGTATACCATAGGTATTCTCTAAGTCATTACTCTCTAAGAATGACTATTCTTGTTGTCTGCACTTGCCGCCTTCCAACAAGGCAGGCAAGGAGTTTTATGCCTGTGAGTATATGATTAGACTGCCATTGGCCACCCACGCAATTGTCCTGTGATACTCAACCAGCAACAGATGCATCCACTGGGAGTGGATGACCAAGGATAATACCTGTACCTTAATATACGCCTTAGCCTGTGAGGCTGCCTGATAGTTGTGACAATCATATCAGATAGACCTCCATAAAGGCCTAATAATCGTATCAGATAGACCTCCATAAAGGCCCAATAAGTTGTGATCATAACAATACCCCCTTTTTATTTCCTATTCACCTGGTAGGACAACACTGCATCTGGAAAAACACCCCCTTGTATTAGCTCCAGATTATATCTAATAGTGTCTAAAAGTATCTAAAAGTGTTCATAGTATCTAAAAGTGTCTAATTTCCTAATTGGGAGCAACATACTGTGAGCATTGTATTGGTTTCTAATTTCATGATATTAGCACTAATTCCATACTAAGAAGTCTTTAATTATTAGTAGGAAATAGTAAGTACTACTGCTCTATCAGTGAGAAGGTAAAAATGTGGCACATTTTATACTGTTTCAGCATATTACTCTCCTTCATATATGCCTATACCATTATCTTGTAGCTCTTTTGCTGACTTTCCAGCTGCTTTTATAAGGGATATAGAAAGAGAGAAATGTGCATTGATGCCCCCAGCCACTTTGTTGGCAGCTTGGCAGCTGCCACAAGAGGCTATGAAGGCCTAGGTATCTTGGCCTTGCACACAAGATCATTAAAGTTGTCATTATTAGCCAATGCCTGCTACTGGTCATTATAGGACACAACATGTGGGTTGGACTTAGGGATATGCTATATGCAGCCTTATAGACCTTATCTATTAGTATAGTGGCTAATACTGTCTTGTGCAGCACACAATCATCATCACTATTGATATTACAATTTTTAGCACTATTTATATTGTTTATTGCCTTGTTATACAGAAGATGCTCAAACTTGGTGTTTTCCTCTAGCTATTAGGCTGTGGAAAAGACAGTCATATTGGTATGTGGTGCCAGAATAATATATTTGCCTACCATATAGGAAATATATGCATTAAGCATATTAAGATCACCTCCAACAATCTTGTGCTTATTTATGTATAGGCATGCCATACATATACACTTGTCCCCACCCTCTACCTCACTAGTGGCTATTTGGAAAACCCCTCTCTCTTATTGGATCTTGATTATTCATAATCATGTTTCAATCAAATTTGCAAATTAAGGTAGCATTGTCTATACTAGTAGAGTCCCATTGAATATTACACTCAGTCATAGTTTTACACATTCTCAGTCCAAATTGTATAAGTGCCATAATTTATTTTTATCCTATATAAAGTGTATTATTGATTTTCCATTGGTTTATTATCTTCTTAGCTGGTGTTTAAACTAAATCCTAAAAGACCTGACTTTTTAGGTATTTATTGACCTATTTATTTATAAGATAGAGGAAAGATAAATGTTAAATAAAATCAGAGATGTTGAGGTTGCCTATATTATGTCTACTTATTTAGATTACCAAGTTTATATCTTAGACCTTGTGGCTTAGTGGCTTAGAGCATCTGTCCCAGGTGCTTGCATACATGAGGTTGTTGGTTCAACCCTGGCAAAAGGCAAGTTTGTTATAAGGTATATTCTGTGTTTAGGTATTGAACTAGTGCTCTAATAGACATGACTCTATAAGAAGGCTATGAAAACACTGATGCTTGATTTATTATGATTTTTCCAAAATTTCAGGTTATAATCCATCCTAATAATTCCTAATTTAGGAAAATTATGTCTAATTAGAACAGGTTTAGAGGGGGGTTAAGCTAAAAATGTCTAATCCTAATCGTTCTTAATTATGCATAAATAGAACTAATTAGAGCTTAATATAAAGGGATGGTTTTCCAGATGTGTGCATTCATCTTCATTCCATATATGATTTGCTTTCTTGATCCAAATGATGTATCAACCAGATATATCTTCTGGAATATAACTTCATTTTCTGGGAGGAATACTGACTTATATTGTTTGATCCTCTAGGAGTTGTCCATCTCCGTTGAGCTGTTTGTTTCCTAGCTTGTCGAGGGCTACCAATCTTCTTATATATGTAGGGTATTCTTCCTTCACCCCTCAATTTTTATAGAGTGTGCCTGGGTTCTCAAGCCAGGGACCTCCAAACTAGTTCAGCTTTTAGTATGGTGTCAAGAAAGACATATGAATGCAAATGAGGGTGAGATGAGTAGAAACTCATACATGTGGTTTCTAGTTTGTGTCATTAATTTCTTCTTCTTCCTTCTTCAACAACTTTGATTTGCTATGTATCCAAGATAGTTGTTATATTCCCATGATTATTGGTTTGCCCTTGTGATTGCTGTGCCAAGGGGGTCCATGGACAAGTAGGTTGATTGCTTACACAAGGCTTAGGCCTACTTCTCCAGACTGGCAAGGTTTCTTTAACAATCCCAAGCAGTATTGCTCCCATATGATGAGCTCATCTCTGGTGAGGTTGGCATGATGTCTAGAGATGATCGAGGTGAAGAATATGAAGAGAATCAGACTTGAAGGGCATACTAAGAAAAGAGGAGGAGTCTGGCTCCTTCTCCTCATGCTATGCCTTTGCATGTATAAATAGACATTAAGACCACAGATGATTGATTAATCAAGGTCATGTAGAGTATATCCATAATGCTAGTTTAGCATTATAGTGGACATTCATAGTTTTCTGTCATCACAGATGAATACAACATTTGGTGTCATTTGGTAGTTTATATTAAGGTTGTTTCAGACCTTCATTATCATCAATATAGAGTATCTGTAAAAGAAGATATTTCTGCATGCCAGATCCTTTATCAGTAATGTGCATAGGGCCATAGAACAGACTTTGCTTTGCTAGATTCCACTGAGGCATGATGGGAATGGTTTATCTGTATCAAACCAGATAACTTATATTGTCACAAGGTTTAGAGACCACTTAGATTAATGCCGTGAGGTAGGTGACTGATATTGTCTGACTGAATTCCTTGAGTCATGATAGACTTGGCCTTTCGAGAATAAAGGTAGTTTATCATCATTTCAGACTTGACTGACATATTTTAATCAAAAATGATGTTGATTGATGATCCCTATGGTTGATTGATGATCCCTATTGAAAAAGGGACAGTAGTTTATTGTCATTTTGGACTGATTGATGGCCAAGGTCATGACTGTCAATCACAACTCCTATTTGGTAAGGAGTAAGTAGTTTATTGTCATTTTGGATGTATGCTGCTGTTTTGTGATATAGACAGCACTATATGATCCCTAAAACTGAGGGACAGTAGTTTAATGTCATTTTGGATGTTAATGTGTGAAATAGACTTATGGGGAGTGGACAATTCCCATTGCACTTCCATAAAGTGAGCTAATAAAGTCTTGCGATCTAGCTGCTTCCCCAACTAGATGCTTGACTCGAGGCATATGTCCTAGTTGCCTCCTGACTAGGTCTTGGAGCGGAATTTCTTGTACTTCAATTCCAAGCCATGGTAGTTTAATGTCATCTTGGACAAGGATAGTTTAGTGTCATTTCAGATAAGACTAGTTTAATGTTATTGTAGACCCTAGTATTTTATAGTCATTGCAGACCAAGCCTTTGGTAGTTTTACATCATTCTAGATGTATTTAATATCCCTGCATTGCCGTTGGGGGCAAGCATTTTTATAGAAGAGGGATCGGCCCCTACTATCCCATGTGTCAGCAGTTAAGATCCCCTAATGTAAAAATGATCCTGTAAAACTAGAGATCCAAAGTGGGACATCCAAACACCAGTCAGACCTTGACTATGAGGGTCACTTTACTGAGTTATGTATCATAAATAGTCTTGGACCTTGGACTTTGCACCAGTTATGTATGGAATTCTTTGTTGTGCCAGATAAAGAAGCTGGCTTATTGACCATCAAAATATTCAAGTCGTAGAGGGTTCCCTAATGCAGAAAAAACCCTGTAAAACTGAGGATCCAAATGAGACACTCAATGCATCTGTCAGATTACTCCCTTAACAGTAATGTGCCTGCTATTGTGCCATGTTCTACCATCACTAGAATATAGGCTAGTGGTTTGGTACTTTCCCTGCCTTCTTGTCTTTTCACAGTTTCAAGATATGCAGGTCTGATAGTTTAGACATTATTCTGGACATGGGGTAGTTTATCATCGATTTCGGATGTAGGTCATACAGTTTAATATCATGAGGGATGATCGTAGTTTTAGGTTGTTGTGGACCAAGCCTCTGGTGAGGCATCCCATTCGTGGGCTAATAACCTATGTGACAGGGATCCTTCCCTCCTTGTTGCAGTTATTGTTCATAGGTAAGGGGTTTCTCGACTCCCTTACTCCCCTTTTTTCTACTATTGTCCCTTGTGTTCAGTTGTCATTACCTTGGTACCCATCTCCACCTTCATCAGGTTGGTGGTATGGGTCAGCATCATTGTAATTTCCTGGGTCATCTAATGCATCCCATGCTTTGAGCTTGGATTGAGTCCAGAAGCAATCTCTTTTAGTTTCCAAGTTAGTGCGGCAAGTTCATCAATTGTTTTGAGGATTTGTGCTCTCGTTTGCACAAAGTCAACAAGCAGGAGTGGATGTTCCATCTCATTGTTGAACATCTCTGCTAGTGTGTGCTCCATGGTGGTAGGGCGTCTGGGTTCCTCTAGTCCATCTGCCTTCATTTCTTTGATAGATGGGCGGTTCCTCTTTGTTAGTATTCCAAATAGCACAGGGAATGTCTTGTACTCTAGAATGGGGGTGCATAGGGCTCCCATGTGACATATGAAGTGCTCATTGTCATGGAGGAGGTTGTTCCATAGTAGAATGTGGAACCCTTCAGGAGTTTGGCATGGAGTGTTCCTTGTAATAAAAGGGCCCTATTTGGGTAATGACATGAAAGGGATCAGCTCAATGCAGCGTGATAGCTCCTAGCTTTTCTGGGAAAAGGAGAGCTAAAAGGAGCTCTCAGTTGACATACTGTTATGAACTGCTCGTTCGATAACCCCAAGAGTAGGAGGTTCTTCCCTAGGTCACTCGTGGAGGATGTGTGGAACGATGGTCTCGACTGTACGTGTAGCACAGGAGCCAGGGGTGTATTGCGATATAGCAATGAAGGCTGTAGTAGGAAGACTACAGTGGATGAGAGTGCTGTGGTAGGAAGACCACAACGAACGAAGAGAATAGACTGAAGAACCTCAGCCTACTCTATGGGCCTTTTATACTACTTTAGGAAATAGGGCGTGAGAATACCGTATATGTATCCGTCGGTATTCTCTAAGTTGTCTCTCTCAATAACGACTACTCTTGTGCTTCTCCGTTCGTCTCCTTCCGGCCAGGAAAGACTAGGAGCTCAATGCCCGGTGTGTGAGTAGTTTGTAAGGCGGCGTCCCATGCCCACTACGCAATAGGCCCGTGATACTCGACCAACGATAGGGTGATCCGTTGGGAGTGGATGACCAAGGTTACTATCTGTACCTTGTTTGTACGCCTCACCTTGTGAGGCCGCTTGATATTTGTGATGATCGTGTCGGAATAGACCGCCGTTAAGGCCCGACAGAACGTGATCATAACAATACCCCCTTTCTACATCCTATTCGCCTGGTAGGACAGCACTTTGCGCTTCATCGCCACTCCATATACGATTTGCTTTCTTGATCCAAAAACGGTCTCCGGATGCGACTTCCGGGACATGACTTCGTTTTCTGGGAGGAAGACCGACTTACGTCGTTTGATCCTCTAGGAGTTTTCCATCTCCGTTGAGCTGTTTGTTTCTCGGCCATAACGCAGGGGGTTCCAAGCCCTGGGCCACTAGGATGTTCTTCCTTCACCCGTAAGGATTGTTTTTGCTGCGGGTAAACCCATCGCGGTCTTACTTCCAGCCTCCTCTGGAAACAGCATCAAGAAAGGCGTATGAATGCGAGTGGTGTGTGGATGAATAGAAACTCTAGCATGTGGGTTCCAATTCGTGTCATCAGGTTCTTCTTCTTCCTTCTCCAAGGGCCAAACCTCAGTGTTTCCAGGATAGTCGTTATCCTCGTGATTTTTGTTGTTCCTCTTGGCGTTCAGAGGATGGCGTCCACGGGCAAGTAGGTTGATCGCTTTACAAAGGCTTAGGCCTACTTCCCCAGACTACCATCTTAACGTCCCAAGCAGTATCGCTCCCATACGGTGAGCTCATCTCCGGTGAGGTTGCAGCCATAAATCCCAAGCAGTATTGCCCCCATACGGTGGGCTCATCTCCGGTGAGTTAGTTCGACATCCAGAGTTTGTTTGATTCACTATGCGTATTGGGTTTGAGGCAAGGATGTGAAGAGAATTAGACTTGAAGGGTGTCGTGAGGAGTAAGGAGGAGTCTGACTCCTTCTCCTGATCGACCCGTTTGCTTGCACGAATGGACATTAAGACCACAGCTGATATATTTGTCGGGTTGCGAGATATATCCACGTTAGCAGTTTAAATGTCTTGCTGGACATTCCGTAGTTTATCGTTGTTGCGGACGATGACCTAGTTTTACGTCGTTGCGGATGCCAGTAGTTTTACATCGTTTCGGATGTATTAAGGCGCCCTGCGCTGCCTTGTAGTTTACTTCTAGGTCATTTGCGGACCTTCTTCATCATCAACATGGAATATCTGTGGGAAAAAGATGTTTCTGCACGCCGGAATTTCCATCGGTTGTGTGCATAGGGCCCTAGACCAGACTTTATCCCGCAGGTTTCCACTGAGGCATGATGGGAACGGTTTATACTATATCAAACCGGATAACTTATAACGTCTCAATATTAGGAGACCGCTCAGTTTAATGCCTTGAGGTAGGCATCCTCGCAGTTTAACGCCGTGCGATAGGCGGGCTATCGTCTGACTATGTCCCTCGAGTTATGATAGGCTTTTCCTTCCGAGGATGAAGGTAGTTTACCGTCATTTCGGACATTGTCGACACATTCTCATCAAGAATGATGTCGACTGATGATCCCTATTCTAAAAGGGACGTGTAGTTTAACGTCTTCTCAGACGGTTGATGACCATGGTCTTGGTCAACAACCACAACTCCTATACGGTAAGGAGCATCGTAGTTTAGTGTTATTGCGGACCGATTGACAGCATGGCGGTCAATCCACAACTCCTATATGGTAAGGAGCAAATAGTTTTCCGTCATTGTGGACGCATTGGTGTCCAGGGGATTGGACATCAATGACAACCCCTAGGTCCAGGGGCACTAGTTTAACGTTGTCACGGACGCGTGGTATCTTGTCAAGATTGCCACACACAATCCCTATACTTGAAGGGACAAGTAGTTTAGCGTCGTTTCGGACGCATGGGGATAACCTTGATTTCCACCACGCACGATCCCTAGAACGAAGGGATGGTAGTTTTACATCATTTCGGATGCCCGTAGTTTACCGTCGTTGCGGACGTCGACGCCATTTCCATTGCAAAAATGGCCTCGAACAATCCCTATGTGGAAAGGGACAATAGTTTATCATCATTTCGGACGAATGGGCATCTGGTCGAGATATCCATTACGATCCTCATTCTTGAGAGGACAATAGTTTAACGTCATCTCGGACGTTGTTTCGCCACAAATATTGTGGAAAAACAATGCTTAGTTTAACGTCATCTCGGACGTTCGTAGTTTATCGTCGTTGCGGACGAATGGCGGAATAGACTTCTCCGTGTGAGTGGCCCGCTCTTGTCGTTCTTCCGCTATGTAGGCCAGACGAGAGTCACGTGATCTAGTCCCTTCCTACTAGATTTTCGACTCGAGGCACGTGTCCTAGTTGCCTCCTGACTAGGTCTTGGAGCGGAATTTCTTGTACTTCGACTCCAGGACTAGACTGAGCGCTCCATGAAGAGATGCTTGCTCTTCCATGTCCCCAGACCCCTCGCTTGGATTTGAACCAAGACGACCCGATATTCTTTTACCAAAAAGCGAGTGAATATCGGAAGCGCTTCGACTTCTTACAGGCAGGGTTCTGCGACGTGGATCCTCCCGAAAATCCCCGCTTCACCAGAATGCAACCACGCTCCTTGGGTCAATGGTAGTTTTACGTCATCTCGGACGAGGATAGTTTTCCGTCATTTCGGACGAAGACTAGTTTAACGTCATTGCGGACCCTAGTAGTTTATAGTCATTGCGGACCAAGCCTTTGGTAGTTTTACATCGTTCCGGATGTATTATGGCCTCACATCATTATAGGAAGACTTGTGAAGTAGAGGTGGCCCGTTCTCTACATCATCTCATGCGCCAGCTGTAGGATCCCCTAATGCGGAAACGATCCTGTAAAACGGGAGATCCAAAGTGGGACGTCCCAAAACACCAGTCAGACCTTGACTGTGAGGGTTCACTTAATGAGTTGTGCATCATAATTTCTTGACTCGGACTTGCAACCGGTTATGTATGGGCACTTCGCTGTACCAAGGCAAAGAGCCGGCTTGTCGACACCTATGAGTAGAGTATATGTCATGTAGAGGGTTCCCTAATGCGGAAAAAACCCTGTAAAACTGAGGATCCAAATGGGATGCTTGATGCATCTGTCAGATTAACTCCTTGACAGCGAGGATGTGAAAGGTTCCGCCGTAGGTCGTACGTGGAATTATGCCCGCTGTTGTCCTTGATTTGTACCATCATTTGAACCTAGGACTAATGGTCAGGTACTTCCCCTGCCTTCTTATCTTTTCACAGTTTTAAGACATGCAGGTCCGATAGTTTAGACGTCATTCCGGACGTGGGTAGTTTAATGTCTCTTTCGGACGAGGTTGTACAGTTTAACGTCTTAAGGGACGATCCTAGTTTTGCGTCGTTGCGGACGATGGATAGTTTAAGGTCATTTCGGACCCTTGTGTGGGGAAGGAGTTCCTCAACTTCCTTACCCCCTCTCTCGCTCCACAACTGGCCTTCTCTAGTAGTCGTAGGGTCCTTGGTACCCGTCGCCTCCTTCATCAGGCCAATAATAAGGATCGGCGTCGTCATAATTTCCGGGGTCGTCTAAAGCATCCCATGCATCGAGCTCGGATCGAGTCCAAGAGCGATTTCTTCTAGCCTCCGAATCAGCGCGGCGAGTTCTGCGGCTACTTCGGTTATTCTGTCCCTCGTCTGTACGAAATCGAGCACTAGGAGGAGGCGTTCCAGGCCGGTGTCGAACACTCCTGCCAGTAGTTGTTCCGCGGCGGAGGGTTGCCTGGGTTCCTCGACTCCTCCTTCCCTCGTTTCTTCAATAGACGGGTGGTTCCTCCTCGTCGGTACCCCCATGGGATAAGGGAAAATTTCGTGCCCGGTGAGAGGAGGACGTCGTGGGATTGCTATGTGCTGTACGACTTTCCCGTGGCCTCGGTGAAGGGCGTTCCACAACCGTGTGCGGAGTCCTTCTTGGATTTGGTACAGCCGTGGGACATTCTCCGGGACGTGGTACATTCCAGACGACAATGCGGAAAGGGTCGGTTCTACTTGGTTGGATGGCGCCCAGTTCTCCGGTGAAGAGGAGAGCTGGAAGGAGCTCTCTGTTGACATACTGGGAGAATTCGTCGGGATGGATGAGGAGAGCTCGTGGTCGTCCGTCGTTATGTTCATACCAAGAGGCGGTGTCAGGGTCTGTTTGGAGGGCGAGTCCTCTGATCTGGAGACTGGCACTAGCCAGTCGTCGAGGTATGTCGCTATGCTCATTCCCGGGTTGCCCTGCAGCAAAGTTAGTGAGTCGTTGTAGGGCCATGGCTGTGGCCATTTGTATTACCGCGGAGATAGTACTTCACTAGAGGAGCGCGTCCGCGTGTCGCTCCAATTCTCCGGCATGAGGATCTGTACCAAGGGTAGTTCTTCCCATGGAGCGGGGAATCGGTCCACCAGTTGGTACTGGCGGAGGTGTAGCTCCCTGTATAACTGGTATCGATTCAGTTTCTCCATGGCCTGGGAGTTGAGCTGTTGTTCTTGCTCGTAGTCCCGAGGGACCTGCAGCTCCAATGCTCGCCGCGATTGTAGTAGGAGGTGGAACTCCCACTGGTACTTCGTCAGAGCCCGGTAGGTTTCTGTCATCAGGGTTTTCATTCCGTGATGCATTTCGTGGGGCCCCCTGAGGTGACGGTCGGCGAGTTCTTTCCCTTTCTTTGAACTTGGCGTAGTCCTCGGCGTCGTCATCTGAGAAGTTATTGAGGTGTGGAGTGAGGGTGACGACGGCGGGCTCTGGACGGTGAGGACTGGTTCCTCTATCAACTCGTCCAACATTGCTTGGGTGAGGACTGGTTCCTCTATCCACTCGTCCGATGTCTGGATTGGACACCATAAGGACGACATCAGGGGAGGAGTTTCTGGATGGTGATGAAGCATCGTGGTCTTCGTGAAGGAGCATTTGGGTGAAGGAGAAGGAACTTTGAGAGAAAAGTGGGGGTGAATGATTTGTTAGAGCTCTCTGATCGCTCTTTTATAGACTTCTTCCTCCGCTTTTCAGGGTGTTCCCGGACGGGGTTTGTCAGGGTATTGGTCATGAAACTCCTTCATAGCTTCTTCCGCTGTCCCTTTTAGGAGAGTGTAGGGTTCCCAGGTGTTATCTGCCTCGGGGTATCCTGCCCACTTGACCAAGTACTTGGTTCCCCGTCCTTGTCTTTTTGAGTCCACGATCATTTCCACTTCGTAATGCTCCTCATCGTTCAATACCTCCGGTAGCGGTCTTGCGAAGTTTTCCCCATGCGCCTCAGTTTCTCTATACTTGGTGAGTGTTGCGGCATGGAACACCGGGTGGATCTTCCAGTGTTGGGGAATTTGAAGTCTGTATGCCAGGGTCCCTACTTTTGCCAATATTTTGAAAGGTCCATACCTCCTAGGGGCGAGCTTGAACTTTGGATGGGTTGTCCGGATGTGGGTTCCTTCTAGCCATACTTGGTCTCCTTCTTTCCACTGGGGGAGTTTTCTGTGGAGATCCCGGTCTTTGGCGTAATTGCTGGCTATTTGTAGGCTGGCTGCGGCTTCTTCTTGGACTTCTGTCATTACCCTAATGCGTTCAGCTACCGCGGGTACCTTTGTCTCTAGCGCAGTGTCGGCTGAATAAGGGGGATTGAACCCGTATAGCACTTCGAAAGGAGATTTTCCGGTGGCAGAATGTTTTCGCGTGTTGTGCAAGAATTCGGCGAACGGCAGAAGGTCCACCCAGTTATCTTGGTGGTAATTGCAGAACGTTCTCAGGAACTGTTCGATCTCCTGGTTTACTCGTTCTGTTTCTCCATCTGTCTGGGGATGATAAGCCGTGCTGAGAGCAGCGGTGATTCCTAGCCGCTTCCAGAGTTCCCGGGTGAACTAGGCCGCAAATTGAGGACCGCGATCGGATACTATTTTGGTCGGCAACCCATGTCGATTGAAAACGTTGTTCTGGAAAAGCACGGTTGTTTCTTCTGCCGTGATCGTTTTCTTGCATGGGGTGATGACTATGCCTTTGGACAGACCTTGGTCCACTACCACGTTAATTGAGTCGAAACCCTTGCTTTCGGGTAGGTCCGTGACGAAGTCTGTCGAGATGAAACGCCAAGGGACGTTGGTAGTTTCCAAAGGGTGGATAGGAGGGTGCGTCTTGTGTGTCAAGTTCTTGGTCGATTGACATACCGCACATCCGTCCACGTATTCGTGAACGAATTTTGTCATGTTTTGCCACCAATAGTGCCGTTGTACCATTTCCAGCGTTTTGGCTCTGCCTGGATGTCCTGCTGTGAGTGCGTCGTGATGCGTTTTGACAATAAGTCTTTGTATGGCATCATCTTTTGGGACGCATATATGGCCGTTTCGTCTGGTGATTCCGTCTTCGTGTGTCCAGTGTCCCAGTAATCCTCTCATTCCTTGTGGCCCTACTCGCAAGAGTTTGGCGAGGGCTACCCTTGTCAGGGCATCATGTTCCGATTTTGAGAGTCGGATGAGGGAAATGAGGTCTGAGGATGCGATTTCCGTGGACTTAATGTGCCGTATTAGGGACGGTTCTACCAGTGTTTCGTCGGATTTGTTAAAAAGGTTTGCCGGGAGCAAAATTTGAGCTTTGTTGTCAGATTCCACCCCCTCACTTAGGTCTGGACGCCTGGACAGAGCATCAGAATGATTCGTTGTTGAGCGCGCCACCTCTCTAAGCGCCGGGACCCCGTTTTTCGCAGTTCTACGAGCACGAGCAGGCTGACCTCAGGAGATACCCCAGAGACCGCCGGGTGGCCCCGCCGCCCAGAGCGATCCCTCCGATGCCCACTACGACCTCAGCATTACGGTATCGGGCCGACGCGGTCTTGTCTCACACCCCCCCAGTCATTGCCTCGCATCATCTCACTCAGCCCCCCACGCGTATCGCACGACGACCTCGAGCCTGCTACACCCGCAAAGACCTCGCCAAGCTCTCGCCATACGCCTCGCAAGCATCGACCGCACGGACCGCACCACGAGCAGCTCCGCGACGCGATATCGCAGAGAGCTTTATCGCGTGCGCTTATTGGGTAGTACAGGTCCCGTGATCCATTGCCCCTCCACCTTCCTAGAGTTTACCTCGTCTCACCGCTACACCTCTTTACTAAATATCGCTTTGTCTCGCGACCGCGGCACGACAGAACCTCGCGGTCTGTGAGCACCTCTGCGCGTGGTCTTCTTTTTATCTTTCTATGTCACGGTCTTGGCGCAATATCGATTTACTTTACCTTACGAGTTCGCGTTTACTATACTCACTTCGACTTACTATAAATATCTGCCTACGACACTGCAATATACCAGTTTCGAACACCCCTCTGTTTAGAGCTCAACTTCGCACGAAGATCTCGCTCGTATCGCATCGCCCCGACATCGCACGCACTCACCTTAGCACTCGTCACCTTCATCGCCGCTATTGTCAGGGCCTTCGTCACTGCCCTTGAAGTTGCCTCGGTCACTCGCGCCTTGGCCCACGGTCCACCACTTCATTTCACACGAGAGTATTCTCGCGTGACCTTGCATCACCTCGCTAGATATCTCGATATCTCGTAGTACGTATATCGCGCCCCGTCCCGCAACTCACAAGGGTCCCCCAATATTTGTAGTGAAGTCAGCTCCCCACCTACCCTGTGTTTAGTGGTGTGTTTTGTGTTGTGTTTTCGCACGCAGAGCCATCGCAAGCGCATCATCGTTGACCCTGCTTTATAGCTGAGTGTGAAGTCGAATCTGCTCAAATAGAGGCTCCAACGGGCGTGTCGTCGTGACAGGTCTCGCGCCGTTTGGAAATGTTCCAGATTCTTGTGATCTGTCCAGATCTCGAATGGGTGTCGTGCTCCTTCGAGGTAATGGTTCCAGTGTTCCAACGCTTTTATGATGGCCAGGAGTTCACGATCGTGGACGTCGTAATTCCGCTCTGCTGGTGAGAATGACCCGGAAAGGAATGCTACTGGGTGCCAATCACCATCTTTTCCTTCTTGCAGGAGGGTAGCTCCGTAGGCAATTAATGAGGCATCCGTTACTAGTCGATATGGATGCATGGGGTCCGGGTAATTCAGAACGGGTTTACTGATAAATGCCCTTTTCAATCGTTCGAAGGCCTCCTGGCACTTCAAAGTCCAGTTCCACTTTGCGTCCTTTTTGGTGAGGTCATGCAGAGGACGTGCGATAAGGGAGAACTTATCAATGAAACGCCTGTAGAAATTTCCTAGACCTAAAAAGGAGCGGATGTCTCGGACGGTGCGTGGGATTGGCCAATCTTGTATGGCATCCACCTTTGAGTCTTCCATGGCGACATGGTCTTTTGAAATTGTGTATCCCAGATATTGGAGTTTTTCTTTATAAAACTCGCGTTTTTCTGGTTTCAGATAGAGGTCGTTGTCGCGTAAGATCTGGAAGACTTGGTTCAGGACCTGGATATGTTCCGCCATGTTTTTGGAAAATATGAGGATGTCGTCCATATATACGGTTATTTTCCGTGCTGTAATGAGTTCTCTGAAGATCATGTTCATCATGGCTTGGAAAGTGGCTGGCGAGTTGGTAAGGCCGAAGAACATCACTGTGGGTTCGTAAGAACCTAACGGAGTGATGAAAGCTGCCTTCCACTTGTCGCCCTTTTTGATTCGTATATTGTTGTATCCCCACCATACATCCAACTTGCTGAAAATGGTGGCCCCTTTGATCACGTCCAATAGTTCTTGGATTAGTGGAAGGGGGCACACATTTGGGATGGTGTACGAGTTCAAATGGCGGTAGTCCTGTACCGGGCGCAGTTTTCCATCTTTCTTTCCTATAAAGAAAAATGGGGCTGCCGTTTGTGAGGTGGATCGACGGATGGTCCCCCGAGTAAGGTGTTCCTTGATGAATTTTCCTAGTTCATCATGTTTCTCTGGGCTCAAGGCATAGATTTTTGGTACTTGAGGTTTGAAAGTCAGTTTCAGATCTATGGCGTGGTCCCAATAAGTGTGTTCTGGGAGTCGCTGTGACTTTCGTTCGCTGAAGATGTCCAAAAATTCGTGATGCGCCTTGGGGACTCTTTCCTTTAGATTGGTGATGACGATTTCGTCCTCCAAGTCCTGGTCGAAGCTGGCAAATCCTGACGGTTCGGGAGCCAGTTTCTGAATAACTGGTTCCTCTATGGCCTGTTTTCCTGAGTTTTTATGTGGGAGATCAGGTTCTCCCCCGTTTGGTGAAAGAGATGGTTTGGCTTGAGCCTTTCGTTTCTCTTCTGCGTAATTCCTTATGTCCTGTAGGAGCCATTTTCTTTTGAGGTATGCTCGTAGTTGGACACCAAACGTTCCGCTATGATCGCGGAGTCCTACATCTTCCGATAGTCTTTGGAGATGTTCTAGGCGCTGTTTTTCGCGCTCATTAATGCGTGGTTTGTGCCGTGGCTCCACGTCTGATAACTGCCTATTGTTTTGCGGTTCTTCCCTTGCCCTAGTGAACCCATGTGGTTGCTGGCATTTCTGGGGGCACCGATCAAAGTGCACTTCACGTCACCTCCACTCGATGGAGGGATCGTGGTATTTCAACCAATCTGTTCCGAGGATAAGGTCGTCCTTCCCTAGATTGGAGATAAACATCTGGACACGTTCAGTGTGCGTTCGTCCTCTGATGTCCCGAATGGTGAGGTTCACATCCAAGGCAGATCGGATGAGACCTGCTTTATTAATGGTGTCATCGACGTTCCGGACGCGAATGGGATTGTTGAGTGTATAGGTGGGGAAACGATGTCTCCTGACCCAAGTTTCGTTTGCTATAACCCCTTCGCATGCCGAGTCGATGGTTGCCTTTGCTCCAGCGTATTGACTCCTGTTTGATACCTTCACGCTCAGACGTATGGGAGTGATGATACGGTCGTTCATTGCTCCGATACGAATACAAGTGCGGGCGTCAAACTCGGGTCGTCCTTGACCTCTCTCCTTCGCTGGTGAGGGAGAGGTCAGGAAAAACGCTCCGCGTGTCCCAAGATTACTTCTCTTGCTTCATCCTCTCCTAATTCCCCTAGTACTGCTCCGATTCGAGCAGAATGACTGACGCTTCCGTCTCCCTGTCGTCCGTTAGGTAACATAGCGCGTTGCCCATGGTTGTTTTGGGGTCGTCCGGATGGGGCAGGGTAAGGACGTTCCATTGAAGGACCAGGTTGTGGTACCCGCTGGTCATTGCGAGGGACATCCTCTGTCTCCACTCCTCAATATATTCCCGCTTGGTTTCCCATAGCGGGTGCGTCGTCTTCTCCCTCCAGATCAACCGCGCGGTTTCCTCTCCCTGTCGTACCCAAGCATCTCTTCGAGTTTCCTTGAACTAGTGGAACGCCTCTGCGGGCCGACCAGCAGTTAGTGCTAGAGTGTCCTATCTTTCCACAATTCGAACAAGAGGTGGTTCGCTTGCCGTCAAATTTTCTCTTTTGACTTTGGGCGTTACGCTTCCTGGTAGCGTCGATGTCCATATCGACCACCTGATTATTTATTTTTCGAGGAGCATTTGTGGAGTTATAGCGGATAGCAGGTTGGGAGTGGAAACGGTTTAGATAGTCGCTGTGGAAGGAGGTGGAGTTGGCGAGGATGGCCTTTTGAGCAGATCTTGCTCTAAGCCGTCCATCTATTTCGCAGGCGGTATTGATCCAGTCCTAGATGGTGTCCTTTGGTTGTACTTCTTTGTCATATATTTTGTCCATGATGCGCGGGTCTAACCCGCGTTGGAAGTAAGGGACTTGCTCCTTGTCGGAGATGTCGGCATCGGCGGCAATGAGGATGAATTGGTTGGAATATTCATCAACCGTCATTCATCCTTGGGAGAAGGCCATGAGTGCGCTTCGCGCTTTATTGGTCTTGCCTGTCTCCCTGAATTGGAGTTTGAACTTTGTTAGGAAGTCCCTCCAGGTGCCTAGATCAGTGGGGGGGTCCGCCCCTACTGATTTAAGGAGGAAGTTCTCGGCCCAAGCTCCTGCCGTGCCATATCTCATGCATGAGAGCACAAGGGATATCTTGTCTTGATCGGTCTTGTACCGACCGGATTCTGCTGCAAAAAGAAGGAGTCATTGGAGCATGAATTTCTGGGATTCAATGTGGTTGCCTGTGTAGTTGTCTGGGAGTTTGACCTTTCCTCTTCCAGGTTGTACTGTCGCGGAAGGGGGGTCTGTAGAAGTCAAAGCTTGTCCCGACATGTCGGCGAATGATTCGTTTCGGGTGTTGATCGGTGTTTGTTTTGGTGAGTCGGAGTCTGATTCCGAGGTTGTTTCCTCTTGCTCCGAGTCTTCGGGGATTACCGGCGCCGGTTCCCTGTATTGTGGGGCTAGTTCCCACTGAGCTTCTGTTTCGTTCCAAATATCCTCTTCTTCTGTTCCGTCTTCAAGGGTGAAGTAATAACGCCCGTTTCGGTATGAGCAGTTATTGTAATTCAGAAGGGCGAATCTGTTATTGTCTTCGTAGAGCCAGAAGTCCCCTTCACGCCGGATAGGGCGATTGTTGTGACGGAGTTGGTTATTGATACGTCTAGTGCCGGGTGGATATTCCTGGCCTAGGTCTTGCTCCAGAGTGTGTGCAGTAACACTTTCTCAATGGGGGTCTATGTCCCCACTGAGCAAGGTTATGAGAGAGAGTGTGGCAGCAAGCTAGTGCAAGCAAGGTAGGGGCAGAAGAGTCTATTCTAGTGTTACGAACTGCTCGTTCGGTAACCCCAAGAGTAGGAGGTTCTTCCCTAGGTCACTCGTGGAGGATGTGTGGAACGATGGTCCCGACTGTACATGTAGCACAGGAGCCAGGAGTGTATTGTGATGTAGCAACTGTAGACAGTAGGGAGACTGCCTAAGAATGAAGGTGCTGTGGTAGGAAGACCACAACGAACGAAGAGAATAGACTGAAGAACCTCAGCCTACTCTATGGGCCTTTTATACTACTTTAGGAAATAGGGCGTGAGAATACCGTATATGTATCCGTCGGTATTCTCTAAGTTGTCTCTCTCAATAACGACTACTCTTGTGCTTCTCCGTTCGTCTCCTTCCGGCGAGGAAAGACTAGGAGGTTAATGCCCGTCGTGTGAGTAGTTTGTAAGGCGGCGTTCCATGCCCGCTACGCAATAGGCCCGTGATACTCGACCAACGATAAGGTGATCCGTTGGGAGTGGATGACCAAGGTTACTATCTGTACCTTGTTTGTACGCCTCACCTTGTGAGGCCGCTTGATATTTGTGATGATCGTGTCGGAATAGACCGCCGTTAAGGCCCGACAGAACGTGATCATAACAGACCCCGCTCCTGCCAATGAATACTATATGCCGTCCACGGCTGTGGTATCTCATGCCTTATCTTTGGCTTCAAATGGAGGTCTGCTTTGCCTGATGCCGGGGACTTATCCTGATGGCACGGACAGAGGGGTCTATCGGTTCACATGTCCTTCCCCTCGCTTTCAAGCCATACCCTTAACCTTCAGCCTCTGACACCCGCCTTCTCGCACCCAACCCCCTGTCATCAAATACAACTCCAGTGACTCTGACACACTCCTCCTCATCAACCACCGCCGTACCCTCTGAAAAAGTACAGATGATTGTCTGGTACAATGTTAAACTGCCAGGGCAGATGACAGTTTGAATCTGTTGGGCCAGTAATCACTGCCATGATAAGAAGAGGGACTCAGCTCTAAGATGCAGTCCCTACATGGTTCTAACGAGGTGAGGTACTATGGCGTTCATACTCAAGGGCTATTGCGCCATAGCTTGGCAGTGGGCAACAAGAATCAGTGCCCTAAGTATTATTCTCCTATGATTGTAACAGACTTTACATGCATTGCTTATGTTTTTCTTGAACTCTTTTACTTACCGTCTCTGGCACTGATGGCCTAGAAGGGGGGGTAATGTTATGAAACACCTACTATATCCTTCTTGTCTTTCCCACAATCTATATAAGGACACATAGGACCTTTATCCTGACTATACCTCACGTTCCTGATCCATTGTTACTTGGTCTGTGCTCTCGCTTGTACATATTTATAGCAGCTGCGGCACAGTAGGGAAGCCTTAGGCTATCCACCTCTGTCCAATCTAGGAACTGCTGTTAAACCAGTCTTCCCTTATTCTCAAGCATTGGTCTGATCAGCTTCATCTCTTCACATCCATTACTCTTATCTTATCTCTTCTCTGGAAGTATTGGCTTGTGGACTAGGAAATCTCTCATCCTGAACAGCCATTCATGACAATTTGTTAGGCTATCACGATTAGCTCAGGGAACCCCTTTTAGTGCATTAAGCACATTGTCATGGTGAGGAATGGTTTCACTCCTAAATACAATTGGGGTTTCCTGTTTTTCCAGATGTACCTAGTGTTTGTTTGATTGCTGTTCTAGATGATACCTTCTGGTGTTGGCACAATACACAGAAGTTCGTCACAGTTATAGGCAACGATGAGAGGATCCTGAACCATTTAGCGAATTTCTGAAGTGGTGCTGGACCACTAATAAGGACAATACTCTGTAAATGTTGAGAATAATGAGAAGAGGCTTAAGAACTTTTTGATTCAAGTTGCTGAGGTGCTACACAGATTGAAGGCGAGCTACTAGTTTGTCTAGTATCCCTACAAGTCTTGAAGCTTATCTCCAACTGATATCACTCAGAGAATGTATTGACTGGCACTAACTGACTGAGTAAAAGTAAGAGGGAGAGATGGTCTCTGCCTGAAGCAGGACAATCAGCCTCCTTATATACTATTTCAAGTGGGAATCTCCTTCCTAGTATATACAGGCTGAGTAGAGTCATTGTGAGTCACAAAGAATGCTGTAAAAATAAAAAGAATAGAGAGGAAAGCAGAGGAACAGAAAGGAAAGCAAAAGAAAGGCTCAGAATGTGGTAGAATGCTCCTTCAGCTTCCTTCAGAACTGCTCAGAACCTTCCCCTCCTTTCAGCTTGAAATGCCCTAGACCTTGCCCCTTTCCTAAACTTTCTCCATCCTTCTACTAAAGTTCCTCTCTATTCTACCAGATTCCACTGCTTTCTTTTCATTCCTTATTATCTTGCTATAATCTAGCCCTTTCTGTAATAGACCCTAGGCTCTGGAATCTGTCCCAAAAGTGAATTATAAGTATGAAAAGGGATAGGGAATCAAGTTTAAGTGGTAAAATACTCGAAAAATATATAGAAAATCAAAATTAAATGTCCTTTCCATTCTAGGTCATTTCCTTTCTTTTCCCTCTAGTCCGATATTCTGCCCTCCATTCTACCATTAGTATTTTATGCCTAATAATGTGCGAGCATGACAATGTGACAAGCCTAAAGGCTTGACAAGGGCCTGTGGTCATACAGGCCAGACCCTGCACTAGTCCTCTATTGCACCTAACATAGCCCATGCAAAAGGCCAGACGCATGGTGTACACATCAACCACTAGACATAATAGAGGTCCATATGCATTTTGGGGGTGTCTTTTAGTAAAAGGAGTAGGTCAAATGAAATGTACTCTGCAAGATATTGACAACCTGATTCCCTGGTCAAGCCTTTATATGAAGAGGGGCAGATGACTGTCATAGATAAGCTAGTTGGGTAAAGTGGATGCTACCTTCAACTACTAGACAGGAAATGAAATGTGAGGGAAGTGGGTATGTGGGTGATTAGGGTAAAGTAGGGAGCTTCTATCATTATGTAGTGCAAGTATAACCACAGCTCTGTTCTAATGGCATGTGTGCCGCTCCTAGAGACCTGGATCTTTGTGAGGGTGGTGGCTAAGAGCAAGAGCTTGAAGAGCCAGAAAATCCATATTAGGAAGCCTGGAACATTGAAGAACTTGTGTACCTGCAGCATAAGATGGCATATTAGCCAGCATATGGAAACACAAACTGTTGAAGCCAAACCAAATGACTAGCAAGGCACACTGAAGGAACACTATACATTACTGATTGCTTGAGGAAAAACTGGCTGGACAACTTGAGATAGCATTCTAGTTTGAGTTATATCCTATTAGCTTCTTGAAATTGATGAGAGTATAATCAATATACTGTGCTATAGGGTCCCCTTGAGACATCTTCTCTCTGCCATGTAAATTCTGACCCCATACCTGCAGACCCATACCTGCAAACCCAGACCTGTAAACTGTACAAAATTTTCTTTCTTTTTATCCCCCTTACATATATCTCTGAATTCACTGCTTATTTATCTCTCTTTCCTACCTCTTTCCTCCTCCTAACAGTGCCAATATGGCCCTTAGCATCAATATCAAAGCTGTGGCTGCAGATCAGGGATGTGACAAAAAAGACAACAAAAAACTTACAATTCTATGTGAATAGATTGAATAAACCTATAATCTGGCAAATGATGTCTGAAGAAAAATCAGATCTTGCCCTATAGTGTGTCAATATGGAATGAGGTTAAGACTTTAAGATAATACCAAGTGTATTTGGAGTTTATAATTAAGAGTGAGTTGTGATGTGTGGTAAGGATGAGAGGAGGAATATAAGCACAAACAAAACATGAAGCATGAAAGGGTATAAGAAAGAATGCAAATGTGAATGGTGAGTGAGTATGGTGAGCAAATGAATGCAAGTGCAAATGGATGGTAGTTAAGGACATAACATACCTGATGCATATTCCCAATGATATTCTCATATGTCAAATAATCAATGTGCACTTTCAAGGCAGTGCATTGTTTTTCCATTTAGCAAACTCAAAAGCAGTGTCTGTGGGGCTTCTGCAAGCATAGTGGGATTTGTGTTGTGATCACTTTCAAAAAGATGCTTTTTGGAAGGATAAATGAGAAGAACACATTTCTAGAGGAAGACTGCTCTCAAATGTGTCTCAGAAGTTATGCAATGCTTGATAGCAGAGTGAGACAGACACTATGGCCTATGAGCAATGCATGTTTGGAGGAACATCACTCTCAGAAAGCTGCTTGTTAGAAGGATAAATGGATATAACTTGCTGGAGAAAGAATACTCTTAGATGTGTGTTTTGACAGCCATAAAAAACCCACCACTATTGGACTATGGCCAGAGGGTGAGATGTAAACAACAACAACCTATAAGCAATGCATTTCTGGAGGAATATCACTCTTAGAAAGCTGCTCAATAGAAGAATAAATAGATATGACATGCTAGGGGAAGACCACTCCCAGAGGTGTCTTAATAGTGGTGCAACACTTGATGGCAGAGTAAGACAGACACAATAATGGCCTATAACCAACATATTTCTAGAGGAACATTGCTCTTAGAAATCCACTCATTAGGAGGATAAAGGAGAAGAACACATTCCTAAAGGAAGACCACTCTCAGATATGTCTCAGTAGAGTGAGATGCTTAATGGTAGAGTGAGACAGACACAATAGCCTATAAGTACTCCTTTGATTTGCTTGCCTAAGTGACCTTGCACATGCAATGTCTTTTTCACATGCCATCAATCCTTGACTGCAGATCTGCTGCAACTAGTAACATGGCTCCTATGTCAGATTGATTAGCAATATAAGCAGTCCTTTTAACATGCAAAATCTGGAGGAAAACTTCAAAGCACGTCTCCTATCATATTTCTTGCCATGCTTTAATAACTTATTCCTTTTAGATTCCTTTGAATCTTTAGAGTGCAGACTATAGGTATAAACACATTATATTCTAGGATACTAAGAGAGCTTGGTTTTATACAAGAGAATACACATTATATCAACTCAATTACCACCCATCATCAAACCTGCTAATTCCATTCTGTCCCATGCCAACTTTTGAGCTTAGTGAGGAAACAGTGCTCTCATATACTCACTTCAGTAGTGATAAGAAATCTAATAGTGATTTCCTATACTTGGCTACTGAAATTCACATATGTATGTACTTATCACTGAACTCAGTTGGCACTTAATGGCTATATAGCTATGCATATCATATACACAAGATGAGCAGAGATGAAGTGTGGTTATGAAACTTGTCCAAGACAATTTTGAAGAGCATTGAATTTTTTGACTACTCAGCCAAAGCATACTGTCTTCTATATATTAGTTTTCTAGTATTGTACCAATACTTGGTTTTCTAAGACGTAGAGATCTCTGAATTATGCTTATGCCAAGGTCAACTTTTCCACAAAACTAATCTCTGCATTTTTAACTGTATGAATGCTAGATGGGATGTGGTAATAAGCAAAGACCTTCCTTTGATAAATATGGAATATTGCCTACAATATATGGAATGCCTGCTAGAGGTCTATTTATCAATATTTTGTACAGTTATAGTTCAGAGCTTTCTTGTGTAGGACATGAAGTTTTTCCATGACCTTTAGATTGTCCATTAAGTAGGTTAATGCTGCATCACAGTATATTCATATACTAATAGCAACTGGTCAGGATATCAAAGATAACAATATACTTCTAAATTACTTTGGTTGTAATTGATACTTTACCACCTACAACAAATAGGAGCAGTTGATCCATGATGATTGCATTATCTATGTGATCAATAACTTTGGCTTATCCATGGTTACCCTACCATAAATCATCTTGATGCAAGGCAAAGTTGGGTAATATTTGTACAGCAACCCTTCAATACTATGTAGGGGAAGTTAGATTACAATTCTTTCACATATGATATTGGTATATTGGAAGCTTTATTTTGCAAAAAATTCCAGGTATGTAACCTTACAGCATGATTTATTTGCTTGATCCCTCTAAGCAAATGACTCTCAGTATCTCATTCCATCTTTTTCAATACTAGCTCTATTCCTAGACATAATGGTGACAGCAAACATACAGCAGTGCTTCACTGCTATCTAAGTACTTGGATTTCTATGCACAGATATTCAACCCAATATTCAGCCCAACCTACTATATGAATAGGTTTCCCAGGGTTTCAATCAAGGGACCATTGAGAATGACTAGTGAGAAGGCCTTTTACCTAAATTTGTAGTGAAATGGGCATCATATTGGGCTCCTAAGCCAACTTATCTTATGTTATTCCTATGCTGTATATGTGTTTTTCACTAGGCCTAGTACATTGTGCATTTTCTACATTGATGTGCTCAGCCTATATATTGCTTGTTAAGTAATATAAGGTTATGTACATATGATCCTCAAAGATGTCACTTATTTATTTTCTTTCTTTATTTGTCCTTTTCCAAGGCAGCATTTTTCTTAAGTCTTATGTTTTCTTTTTCAATACAGTGGCTAAGTTTATCACACTCAATGTTAAGCTCAATAGAGATGGCTTTTTAGTGGGTCATATTTAATTCTTTATAGGATTCCTAAACTCTACCTTATGTATGCTGGCCTAAGCTATTATGCTGCATATGTAAAATATGTGTGAGCAGCCTTCAGTGTACTTGATATATTTAATGCCAATAGCTCTAAGCTCAAACTGCATCTATAAAAATAAGCAATATAAAGAATACACGAGTTTAATTTTTTTGCTAACATCTAGGCAAGGGATTGCATATATAGCTTATGGCACTCTAGCTATCATGTTGTTTGACTATTTGGGTACATAACTAGTTAAAGATGGTTCAGTTGGGCTTGAATACTGGTAATGTCATTGCAACAGTGATTGACCCAATCACAGCATTGTTGTAAGCACATTCTTATATCTGTGCCTTATGTATATTGTGGCATTGTATAAACTTGAGGCTTCAGGATGTTTGACTCAAGAATTTGATATTGTTTAGATCAAATCATTACTAACCACGTTGATTCATCAAAGCTCTTAAATTCTCCTGTGATAGACAATATTTTACCAATGCCAATGACAAGGCTCATACAAATTATTTTAAGTAATATTTATTATGAATTTTGTCATTTCTAAGCTATATTCTCATAGAATAAGCACCTTTTATATACTCTTATAGCCGGGAATCACTCTAGGAATATCCATATGCCTTAATAATCGAGTATGTTCTATCTTTGTGGTTCTCAATAATATCCTTACTTGACCACTGTGTTATCTGCTCAAGGAAGATAACTTAATTTGGCAGAAACATGTCTTGGGTATTACTCTATGTTAGGACCGTGTCCTAACACGTGCTTGGCACGTGGACAGAAGGGAAGGTCAGGTGTTCCCTTGGACTCGAACTATTAACGACTAGGACTGTGACTTGACACGCGTCTAGGCACGTGACTCAGGACATGGTCATGAGCTACACACATGACTCGGACTCGGACTGCTTACCATTTACATGCTGATGCATGAACGCTTACTGTACTATGACCCCTTTCTTATTGTGCTTACTGATGGCGATCGTGATCGGTTCCTGATTGCTTATTGATGCGGACAGACATTTGATATACTTACCATACATGGCTACATCCAAGAGCCGCGGAGTACGAACGACGACTGCGGATTACATGCATCGATCGTTGATAGTACTTAGCGTTTAGAAGCACGGACCATATGTCCGTTCCGCCCTAAATAGCCCTGTACTATATATAGGAGAGCTGAGCTTCTTAGAAGCCTCAGCTCATTCACTTTGTATACATCTTGATCTCAGCACTGCGCCCGGCGTCTGGCTACCTTCAGCTCACGCTTCGCGATCTCTGTCAGATCTAAAGAACCATACTCAGTCTGACGACGCACTGGATTCGTCTCGTCGCTCTTATCATTCTCTACCGCCTGCAACCTATCAAGGACTCGCCACATATCGAGTCATCCATTGGGATCCCTCCGAAGTCATCTGTTGCATTGGAGAGGACTTGTTTGTACCAGACGAACACCGCCACGTAATCAATCAACATCTCCTTCGACTCTTCGAGGAGAGGATCAATACAAACCAGCCTTTCTTGGAACAAGCCCAAAGACGAGCCGTCGTCTTTATCCGTTGGGCCGTCACAATCAGCTTCAGCCCAGGGAACCCCTCTTAGTGCATCACGTGCACGCGACTAAGCCTAGCCAGCTTAACACTTGAACGAGCTCTTCTATTCCCTGCCTTGAAGAGCAAACTGGAACAATACCGAATACAGTCACTAGCAGCAGCAGCACAACAACTGCTAGAAGAAAGAAATCGCAGCAGCATTTTAGCAACCAGAATTAACCAAGCACCCCGCGAAGGAACACCCAAGTTAACAGAAACCAGCACCCACATCAGATACTCGGCAACTGGAAGAGTATACGCAGGAGTAGCTTCATACCGGCTACAACAGATACAAGATTACTTCTTCATCGGAAGAATCGGATTCCCCTTTTTGGGGCTTTGCTTCACCAACGAACCCAGAACACCAGTCTCCGCAGTGGGAGATCCAGGACTCAACTTTATTCACACCAGGAATACCGTTGACATTGACGACGGAAGATCTGGAAACTTCCCAGCAGAACACATCGCAGCACTTAGGAAACACATCACCAAAGACGTCGATTCAGGAGGAATCAGACAGGAATTACTTGAGAACAGTCACCGAAGAAACGAATACACAATCTTCATCTTTTGGACCTACACCATCCCGAACTAGGACACGCTGGATCCTATTGGATACTCACCCCATCGAACAGAAATCATTGGAACCGTATCAGTTATCAGACGAGGAGAGTTCGCCCACAAAACTTATCATTTCAGAAACGTCATCGCCGGACAAACCTTTGACGAGATCCTTACACTCTTGGACCAGATCAACAACGGGATTAACGAAATTATCAGAAGAGAACCTACACTCCAAGAAGGACTTAGGGCCGGAAGAAGACACGAAATCCCTTTCTTCTTCACAGAATAAACAATTGAGCCAACAGTACCAAAGGGATACCCGCCCCCGTACCACAATAACCCGATCTACATCTTCGAACATCTACCCGAGGACGTTGACCCAGACACCGTTTATTGTGACGAAGAGAACAGACACTTCTACATCGGAGGAATCCTCACCGGATTCTACACAGGAAGCGGGAAGGAAGAATTTTACAAAAGACCCTTCCTCGGAAAGGAAATCCACGCTGCACCCGAATTACAGACCACTAAGCTCGCAATCGTCGCAGCAGAGCTCAGAAGAATCAAGCCTAAATCACCGACAAGTCGGAATCGTAACTCACCGAGACCACACGTTTATAACGTACCCAGGGAAGCAACCAGTGGAAGTCGAATCTCTCGAAGAAACACGCCCGTTACGTCCCCGATACAAGAAACCTCTCCACAAGCAAGCTTCCGAACCCCTTCACCGGACGAAAGTACCCGGGAAGAGCATACTCAAGAACCAGATACAGGTGGAGAGCCTCCTGACGATCACCAGTCCCCGTCCAGTGAGATGTCGACAAATCCTAGAAATCCTGAGTCCAAGGGACCGGCTATGGCCAAGCCCACGCCCTTCGACGGAAACAGAAAACGAACAGAGCAGTTCCTCCACGAAATCGACCTAATGATCCTCGCCAGGAAATACGATTTCCCGGACGAATTTACAAAAATAGCATACGCGCTATCCTATATGAAAGGAGGATCAGCCGGAATATGGTCGAGGAACTTCACTAAAGCCAGAAACACGAACAACGATTGGGACCTCTATGCATGGAAACCCACTACAGGAATAACCTCAGTCCGCCAGAAGATTTCAACGGACTTCGAGGAATTTGACAAGACAGCAGATGCCAGAGACAAACTGGCTAGGATCAACCAAGGAAAGGAATCCTTTAACACGTACCTCCAACTGTTCGAGCAAATTGCCGAACTAGCAGGGGTTGATCTTGAAACCAAGAAGACGTACTTCTTACGGGGTCTAAAATGGGAATTGGCCCGAGGAATTTATCAGGACCCAGCAGCACAGACAACCTGGGATGAACTAGTGGCCAAGGCCAAAAGACACGAAACAATGCGCATAGAAGAAATGCGAGCACGGGACCTTAGGCAAGGAAAATACCAAGTCTTCACCCCAACAAATTATTATTCAAACTTCGCCCCAACCCCACGTCAAGAAAGGGAATCCCAATATGTCCCTATGGACGTGGATGCAGCAGAATTGGAAGTCGAGGCCATCCGCTTCAAGAAACTTACGCCGGAAGAAAGGAACCGGCTCGCTAAAGAAGGAAAGTGCTTCTATTGCAAGAAGCCCGGGCACATGGCGCGTGGATGTCCCTCTCGACCCAAAAGAAGATTCTATCCCCCTTCAAGAGGAAGGTTCATTCCGCAGTCCCGTACTATGAGGGCCATGAAAGCAGGAGAAGAGGAAGATGAAGAATATCAGGAAGAAAGCAGACCAGGAGTGGCCCACGTCAAACAAATAATGATGGGACTCAACCCAGACGAAATAGCTGAAGTACGCGCTTACAGCGAATCAAAGGATTTTTAAGGTCTCTTCCACCGGCAGCGGGTGTGAAGAGTAGGATTCTTGCAGGAAATAGGTATGCTCCGCTGGCCAGCAATGACGCTGACCAAGAGCATGGACATCCAGAAATATTGTATCTCTCCGAAATGAAAACACATGGTGCACCATCACTTCGGATCGAGACGGAACTCATAGGCAAGAATCAAAAAGCTGCTACACAGGCTCTGGTCGACAGCGGAGCAACAGGAATATTCATGCATCCCAAATTCGTGGAACAGCATCGAATCTACACAAGGAAAACACCCCACCCCATTCCAGTCAATACGGTCCAAAACACGGAATTTAAAGGAGGACCGATCACGAGATTCGCAGAACTAAAACTACGAGTTCTAGGCGAACAGGGGGGAACACACACCGAATCGGCAAAATTCTATATAGCCGAAATCGGGAAAGAAGACGTCATTTTAGGAACCGACTGGTTGTTGGAACACAACCCAGAAGTCGATTGGCACGCATATGGACTGCACTTTACTAGGTGCCCACCGTCCTGCAAAATCACAGGAGGACCAGTCAAGGCAAAAAGGGCCTTTAAGAAATCAGGACGTCAGGAACCAGAGATACGGCGCATGGTGACAGTACCACGAGAGCGTGACTACTCAATCCCATTGCAGAAGCCAGGGAAAGGACAGCTAGGCCGGAAAGTGGGAAACACTACCTAAAATCCGGGGCTCGCAACCCAAAGGAACGAAACTGGAGTACTACCTCAGGACCCAAGCCAAACATTACGCGGCACCAACGTGGGCCGAAGAGGAGACTCAAGAAGGTGGTGGACCGCTATCGGCTCTACCTTCTACGGATCTAGACGAAGATGGAGTATACCTCGTCAGATGCCTGGATACTGGGCAGCTAGAAGCCCTGGAATTATACAACGACAGCAAAGAAGGATATGACATTCATCGCATGGAAACCTCCGCTGCCAATACACCGGCACATAAAGCAGAACCTACCAAAGCAGCGGTAGGCAAACAAACAAAACACACCAATTCGCAGAAATTGGCAGAAGAGGCCTCGAAAGGAAAACCCGAATTATCCTTCGAAGAAATCGTACCCAAAGAATACTGGGATTATAGGAAGGTTTTTGAAGGACGAAAACCTGGGAAACTACCTCCCAAACGGCCATGGGATCACAAGATAGAACTCAAAGACAATTTAGAACACTCGCTTAGGCCGAAACTTTATAGCCTCAGCCCAATGGAGCAAGAAGAGCTCAAGAAATTCATAGATGAAAGTCTCAAGAAGGGATTCATCAGGGAATCCAAGTCACACATGGCGTCACCATTCTTCTTTATCAAGAAGAAAAATGGAAAGCTACGGCCGGTAATGGACTACCGGAAGCTTAACGAAATAACAATCAAGAACAAGTACCCTCTACCGATTATTCAAGAATTACTGGATCTCTTGACAGAGGCGGAATACTTCTCGCTAGTGGACATCGACACAGGATATAACAACGTACTCATCGACGAAAAAGATGTCCACAAGGCAGCATTCGTAACAAATCTAGGAATGTATGAACCACTGGTCATGTACTTTGGACTCACCAACTCGCCGGCGACATTCCAAACCATGATGAACTCGCTCTTCAAGGACCTCATTTATGCAGGAAGAGTGGCCATTTATATGGACGATATCTTGGTGTTCTCAAAAACTATGGACGAACACATCAAGACTATGAAACAGGTTTTACAGATATTGCAGGATAACGACTTATACCTGCAACCCTCGAAGTGTCATTTTCACAAGAAGAAAATTGACTATCTGGGATACGTTATATCCCATGGACATCTGGAAATGGACCCAATCAAGGTGGCCGGCATCACGGACTGGCCCACACCGACCAAAGTCAAGGAGGTCCAATCATTTTTAGGATTCTGCAATTTTTATCGCAGATTTATCAAGGATTACTCGAAGATAGCTAGGCCGCTATTCGAGTTAACACAGAAGGAACATAGCTGGGACTGGACAGCAGCATGCGAAGAAGCATTCCAAGCACTCAAGAAGATATTTATATCAACCCCAGTACTAGTCATGCCGGAAACTAGGAACCCCTTCCGCATTGAATGTGATGCATCAGACTTTGCCACAGGAGCAGTATTATCACAAGTTGCCCCAGATGGGAAATGGCACCCTTGTGCCTATATTTCCAAATCACTCTCACCCACAGAACGCAACTATCCAATCTATGACAAAGAGTTGCTAGCGGTCGTTCGAGCCTTTGAAGCTTGGCGACATTACTTGGAGGGCGCCGAGAACCCGGTAGATGTCTGGACGGACCACAAGAACCTAGAATGGTTCAGATCAAGTCAAAAGTTGAACCGTCGGCAAGCAAGATGGTCGTTGTTCCTCTCGCGTTTTGACTATAAATTAACGCACAAGGCGGGAGTCACCAATAAATCCGACGGTCTGTCACGGCGTCCAGACCATAAAGAGGGGGTGGAATTTGACAATTCAGGCGAAACGCTCTTGGAACCCAAACTTTTCAATCAAACACAGGAAAAGAGACGACGACCTTTCGCAGACATCAATGCAATTACCACAGAGAAAGAACTAGACCCCCACGAGATATGGCACATCAGAGCCACAGGAAGAGGAGGCGTCACAATCATTGACGAAGACCTCAAGAACCGAATTATAGCAGCAAACCAGAAGGACAGGTGGCTAATCGAGACTTTAGCCAAAATACAGGAACTAGGCCCAAGAAGCATGAAGAAAGGCCTACAAGAATGGAACGAGGAAGACGGACTCGTTCTACACAGAGGAAAAATCTATGTTCCTCAAGACGAACAACTACGCAGAGAAATAATCAAGTTGAACCATGACAACCTAGCAGCAGGACATCCAGGACAAAGAGGGACGTTAGCCTCAGTAGGACAAGAATTCACTTGGCCCGGAATATCGAACACAATCCACCAATACGTGGAAGGATGCGCAACCTGCCAGTCTACCAAGAACGATACACACCCAACAATGGTTCCTCTCCAACCAACGGAGATTCCAGACCGACCATTTGGAACAATTACTATGGATTTTATTACAGATCTACCCCAGTCAAAAGGATTTGACTCACTCCACGTGGTAACAGACAGATTCACGAAGGCAGCCATAATCACCCCATGTCTAAAGAACATCGACTCAGACGGAACTGCCCAAATATTACTAGACCACACCTGGAGAAGATATGGACTACCCGACAAAATCATATCGGATAGAGGAACACAATTTGCGTCAAAAGTAGCACAAGCACTACTCAAGGAACTAGGAATTAAATCGGCGCTCAGTACAGCATATCATCCACAAACAGATGGCGCCACGGAAAGAATGAACCAAGAACTGGAACAATATCTCAGAGCATTTTGCAACTCGTCACAGGACGACTGGGCCGACCTCATTCCCTATGCGGAATATGCCCACAACGTACACCAGCACTCAGCCACGAAGAAGTCACCATTCGAACTTCTACACGGATACCAACCAAGAGCATATCCAGCCATTATAGGAAACACGAACGTCCCCACCGCCGACGCACGACTCGAAGCTCTGCAACGTGCTAGGAAGGAAGCACAAGCCAGCCTCAAAATCGCAGCCGAAGCCATGAGGATACAGCATGACCGTTTTGGAACGGAATTACCACCCTTCAAGAAAGGAGATCAAGTATGGTTAGATGGAAAGCACATCCACACAGATCACCCCTCGGAGAAACTAAGACCCAAACGATTCGGGCCGTTCGAGATCATTGACACTATCGGAACAGTCAATTTCAAGCTGAAACTGCCCAACAGCTGGCAGCGCATTCACAACATCTTCCATGCTAGTCGACTTACGCCCTACAAGGAGAATACAACATATGGACCCAACTACCCCAAACCAGCACCAGACCTGATAGCGGGGCAAGAAGAATTCGAAGTCAAGAGGATCATCGGAGCCCGACGCTTTGGTAGGTGGAAGACTCTACAGTACCTGATCAAATGGAAGGGCTATCCAGAATCGGATAACTCTTGGGAATCAGCGGCAAATGTCACCAATGCCAAGGAAGCCATCGCGGAGTTCTATAAACGACATCCCTCCGCAGTCAAAGGAATGGAAGCATCGATCTTAGCATTAACGATCGAACTAGAATACAATCGAGCAGTCGAAGAAGATCAGATCAAGAAGCAGCTCGGAAAGCATCCTATCGGAAAGAAGCTTCTCGCCACAGGAGTGGGAATTCCCCAAATCGAAGAAGCACTAAACGATCGACTCAAAGAAGATCGAATCAAGAGGAAGCTATTGGAACTCCCCATCGGGAGAAAACTTATGGATAAAGGATGCAGCGTACAACAAATTCAGAAAGCAGCACGAGAACTGGATCAGAAGTTCAAGAACGACCAATTTAGAAAGAAACTCACAGGTCGACTCATCAGGAAAGAACTCATCGACAGGGGATTCAAGCCATCCCAAATCAAAGAAGCCGCAGACGTCTAGCTAATGACGTTAAAAGAAGCAAGCATCAAGAAGAAACTCCAAGACCACCCAATCGGGAAGAAACTTCTCGCCGCAGGATTCGAAACATCCGAAATCATGGAAGCAGCAGCGGAACGAGATGAGGAGTTGAAAAAGAAAGCCAAGCTCAAAGAGAAACTCCAGAACCACCCCATCTGGAAGAAACTTCTATCCACAGGATTGGCGATCCCTCGGATCATGGAAGAAGTCAACAAACGATTCGCTCAATTGACGAAGCGACAGACTGCAGTATCAGCAGATCGTCAAGAAGCACAGACGAAGGAACTCGATCAAGGATCCTCGCGGACATCCACTACAAGCAAACGATCGAGTAACCCTAATCGGGAACGAACGGACTCACACGTCAGGAGTCAGAAGGCAACCACGGACACTTCTCCAAGCAAGACCTATTCGGAACGGTCTTGGACGAAGCCACAGAGCAAACCCTCAGACAGCGCGAATTGGCGTACTCAAGCATACCAGGAACTGCAAAGGCAGACGAATCGCGGTTTGGCATGGCCAAACAAACGACGGTGATCCAAGCAGGAACCACCACAATAGACAAAGCCCAATACACAATCCTCACCTGGAACGCTGTCGTTACGATACTCAAACCTATACCGCACCACCGTCCTTACTCGCTCAAACAAGAAGGAAAGGAATCTATAAAGGAACGCTTGTCGAGACCCAAACCTCTCCCCAACTTCCTCACCAAACCTTTCCTCTACACTGATATGTCTTCCTCCTCGCTCTTACCTCTTCTCAACGGCACCCACCACTTGTCCCCGCTCTCCCTCCCCGTGCCGGAACCCTTTTCACACCTCCCCATGACCGACATCCACAACGCCCTCCCTTACCCTTACGCCGACCCCTTCCCTGGAAATCGGCTCCCTCCCATTCCCGACTTCGATGACGAAGGTCGACCCATCTCTCGCCCTAACAGCCCGCCGTACAACCCCGAACAGGCAGCGCAAGAACGTGAGGCACATCACTCAACGGATGCATCCTCGCCACGAACTGGATCGCCGTCAGACTGGATAAACCATGTTCGCGCGGCGGAAAGAGCCGGGGCTGCAGCCCACTCACCTTCTCCTCCGCCTAGCGACTGGCAGAATGGTGCTCGTGCTTCGGAACGAGTCTGGCCCCCACTCCTCGACCCCTCACCCTCTCCTCCCCCTCTCGTTTTGCCGCCACCAGCCACTGATACTCGACTTTGCTGGGAGTGCGACCGCCCGGGACATCTCATCGCCAATTGTCCCATCACCCGCATCCGCCGTCGCTCTGACATCACGGCGCGTAACTTCATACGCGACTACGATGCGTACGGTGAGGTAGTCGAACTCCTCTCAACGCAGCTGGCCCATGTGGCGGAGAACTATGGGTATTACTGGCACGTTCGGAACAGGATGATTGACGACGCCAACTGGGAAGGGCACCCGACACGTCATGCCCCCGTCATGGACCCCGACCACTTCATGGCACTCCCCCTCCTCGATCATGATAATGTCACGAGTCAACGACGGGTGTAAAAGGGGGGGTAGTGTTAGGACCGTGTCCTAACACGTGCTTGGCACGTGGACAGAAGGGAAGGTCAGGTGTTCCCTTGGACTCGAACTATTAACGACTAGGACTGTGACTTGACACGCGTCTAGGCACGTGACTCAGGACATGGTCATGAGCTACACACATGACTCGGACTCGGACTGCTTACCATTTACATGCTGATGCATGAACGCTTACTGTACTATGACCCCTTTCTTATTGTGCTTACTGATGGCGATCGTGATCGGTTCCTGATTGCTTATTGATGCGGACAGACATTTGATATACTTACCATACATGGCTACATCCAAGAGCCGCGGAGTACGAACGACGACTGCGGATTACATGCATCGATCGTTGATAGTACTTAGCGTTTAGAAGCACGGACCATATGTCCGTTCCGCCCTAAATAGCCCTGTACTATATATAGGAGAGCTGAGCTTCTTAGAAGCCTCAGCTCATTCACTTTGTATACATCTTGATCTCAGCACTGCGCCCGGCGTCTGGCTACCTTCAGCTCACGCTTCGCGATCTCTGTCAGATCTAAAGAACCATACTCAGTCTGACGACGCACTGGATTCGTCTCGTCGCTCTTATCATTCTCTACCGCCTGCAACCTATCAAGGACTCGCCGCATATCGAGTCATCCGTTGGGATCCCTCTGAAGTCATCTGTTGCATTGGAGAGGACTTGTTTGTACCAGACGAACACCGCCACGTAATCAATCAGCATCTCCTTCGACTCTTCGAGGAGAGGATCAATACAAACCAGCCTTTCTTGGAACAAGCCCAAAGACGAGCCGTCGTCTTTATCCGTTGGGCCGTCACAATCAGCTTCAGCCCAGGGAACCCCTCTTAGTGCATCACGTGCACGCGACTAAGCCTAGCCAGCTTAACACTCTATGCCTTAAGTAGCAGATCTCTGATAATTAGCTTTGGAAACTCTATAATGGTAGTTGGCCTAAATATACTTCTAGATCCACCTAGTATCCCTGAGTTAGACATTGTGCTTCTAAGTCTTTTGGCCCATTTGCTACTTTACTTCCTAGAGAAAATATGCTACTTATTATATACCTAGATCATGGAATCCAGTTGGTGCACATTTTCATACTTAGAATCAAGTCTGAAGTATTCTTTATCTAAGGACTTGGAACATCGCCAGTCCTACATGTTAGCATATCTGCCCATGGTCCCACAAAATGTGAAATTCCTTTTCATTGTCCTTTACTCTTCTTCTTTATTCCCATTTCTTAGTGGCATATCATTTATATCTCTACATGGCAATTCTCTAGCAATAATAAATCTATATAATGGAATAGACTGGTATTTACTCAAAAAGCCAAGATTCAAATACAATTTTTCCATGCACGCTACTATATATGGCATTGGAAAGAATATTATCACCTTTATCATCTGTATTTGAACAAGAGCTATTGGTCTGCACTAATAATACATGCTTACAGTGGAAAGACCCTTTAGCTACTTAAATCATGCATGAAAGAGAGTTTGGGCATATTTGGAGCCTAATCAATGGTTCTATCATTAATGCTTGCATCAAGGTCATGTAGGGTCCTATAATTTCTAGCTACTACAAATGATCAGGAAGGGTGTCCTAGAACTTCCTTTGTTCTTTATTATCATATAATAGGCCCAGCAGCTTTTAAATGCCTTGACCTCACTATTGAATAGGACAGCAACTTCTAAATGGTGTTCTTATAAGTGAATTTTGTACCCTCTATTTTTTAACTAAGGCTCTCAGCAGAGAGCAACTAGTATTATATCACAAGGTCTACTTTTTTACTCAAGGCCCTAAAATTCTATGGAAAGTGGCTCAGATTGAGGTCATAAAATGCCTATACTATTACCCTTATTTATGTGAGCTATCTTTCCAGATTTCTATGTGCACTATGTGATTTTTTCAGTAAGTCTATGAATATATATAGTTGAAGATTTCAGAAAGCATATCATCTTTGAGGGCCTAGTATACCCAACATGGACATTAGTCTTTAGGGTAGGTCATTTTTTTCCATTATGGCTATTTTTTTCCTGTTATTATTATCATAGACTAAGTGCTGTCTGTAGTATGGTAATGTAAAGATGCATGATTATGCATAGCATAACACTGATATTAGGCTAAGTGAGGAATTCTATACCAATGACAATTTGTACATCCACAAATAGTGCCTGCTATGATCCCCAGTATATAGGCTTTGGTTTCTTGACTTATTAGATTTTATGACATTCTATAATCTTACTCATAGATTTATAACAACTACACTATTTGTACTACAAAATCTATGAGGGTTGGCAAAGATGGAGTATGCACATGATTAAGAGAAGTACAAATTATTCTGTTCTCTGCCCCCATTGCCTACAAAACTCAATAATTAATGCTTAATAATTATTTGTATAGTATAATATGCTAGATTTGTCTAACACCCTCTATTCTACTATGAGGAATTATATTACAGAAGATAATGAATTTACCTATATACTTGACTAGATTGTGAATCAGAGTCCCCAAAAGATGAGAAGAGTGATTTAGCTCTTAAATTACTCCTAAAATTCACAGTACTACCAAGTAATATGTTTCTGTAGCCTAGCATGACTCTCTGGCATACCAGTTACCTCTGGAATAGTTCATGATTGTTATTTGCAGAGACATGATTTCAAGACATGTCAATGTGTCTCTATGATAGTGATTTGATGTCTTAAATTTCTATGCTGTGGTACTATATATTGTAGGTGTTATGAACTGTTTGTTCAATAACCCCAAGAATAAGAGATTCTTCTTTAGGTCACTCAATAAGAAAGAATGGACAAAGGTCTCAACTGTACATATAGCATAGGAGTAAATAATATTGCAAATGGGGATAGTTTCAGAGCTATCCAAGAGTGGGCTACAGTATGAAGACTGTAGGGTAATGAAAGAGAATAGACTAAAGATCCTTAGCTTATTCTATAGGCTTTTTATACTACTTTGAAAGGGTGTGAAAATCCTGTATATGTATCCTCTAGGTATTTTCTAAGCTACTACTTTCTCTTTAGTGACTATTCTTGGTTTTGCACGTGTCTTCTTTTAACAAGGAGGATAAGGAGCTTTAGTCCTGGTGAGTTCATATGTATAAGCTCCATGTTAACCATCTGTGGTATAGCCTATGGTACTCAACTAGTGACAGGTATGTCCACTAGAAGTTGATGACCAAAGATATTACCTGTACCTTAATATATGCCTCATGTAGTGAGGCTGCCTAGTATTTGTGATGATCGCATTAGTATAGACTGCTATAAAGGCCTAACAAGTGTGATCATAATAATACCCCTTTTCTATGTCCTATTCACCTAATATGACAGCAAGCCATGCTTGCCTCATCTTAGTTCCATATATGATTTGCTTTCTTGATCCAGACAATATATCAACCAGATGCATCTTCTAGGATATAACTTTATTTTCTAGGGGGAAGAACAACTTATATTATTTGATCCTCTAGGAGTTTTCCATCTCTACTAAGCTATTTTTTTGTCACTGAATAAAGGTATCCAAGCCTTATTATTGTAGGGTGTTTTTCCTTTACCTGCTCAATTTGTTTGTAGGATGCCCCCAGTCTCTCAAGCTAAGTTGGGAGCTACTAGTTTGGTCTGGTTTGGTATCAAGAAAGGTATATGAATGCAAATGATGGATGGATGAGTGTAAACTCATCAATGTGGATTCTAGTTCATGCCATCATTTTCTTCTTTTTCCTTCTCCAAGAGTCAAACCTCAGTGTTTCCAGAATATTCATTCTATCCTCATAATTGTTGTTTCCCCCTTGATTGCCACTGAAGGGGTCTATAGACAAGTAGGTTAATTACTTTACAAAGGCTTAGGCCTACTTCTCCAAACTAGCAAGGCATAACAATCCCAAGCAGTATCACTCCCATACAGTGAACTTAGCTTTGGTGAGTGCCTACAAATCCCAAGCAGTATTGCTCCCATATAGTAAGCTCATCTCTAATGAGGTTGAATCGGCCTCCGGAGTTTATTTGTCATAAATGTGGGCCTATGATAAGGAATACCACATGTAGTGTTGGGTTTGAGGCAAGGATGTAAAGAGAATTTAGACTTGATGAGGCAGCAAGGAAAGAAGAGGAGTCTGACTCCTTCTCCAGAGCTGCCTGATCGCATGCATGAAGAGACATTGAGACCACAGATAATTTATTAGTCAGGGTCACTATAGAGTATATCTAAGATAGTAGTTTTACTTTATTCTGGAAGTCCCCTAGTTTAACATCATAGTGGACAAGGCAACTTTTACTGTCACTATGTAGTTTATATCAAGGTTATTTTGGACCTGCTTTATTATCAACATAGACTATCTGTAAAGAAAGATGTTTTCATATACCAAAGCATATTGCTACTTGGTAATGTACATAGGGCCCTAGACTAGACTTTGCTTTACTAGATTCCACTAAGATACAATATGAACAGTTTATACTATATCAAACTGGATAACTTATTCATCTCAAGGTTTAGAGACCATTTAGTTTAATGTTGTAAGGCAGATGGCTGCTATCATTTGACTGTTCCCCTTACGTCACAATAGATATGGCCCTCTAAGAATAAGGGTAGTTTACTATCATTTTAGACTTGATTAATATATTTTCATCAAAAATAACATTAATTGATGATCCCTATGCAGAAAGAGACAAGTAGTTTATTATTATTTTAGATGATTGATCAATAGCCAAGGTTGTGGCCATCAATCATAACTCCTATTCTCAGAGGAGCTGGTAGTTTAGCATTATTTTGAATAGGATGTTATCTTTAAGATTAAGAAGCTATCACATAATCCCTATGTGTGAAGGAACAGTAGTTTAAAGTCATCACAGACTTGTTTTCATCTGGAAAACCACCCTCTTGTATTAGCTCTGGATTATATCTAATAGTGTCTAAAAGTATCTAAAAGTGTTAATAGCATCTAAAAGTGTTAATAGCATCTAAAAGTGTCTAATTTCCTAATTGGGAGCAATATATTATAAGCATTGGATTGGTTTCTAATTTTATAATATTAGCACTAATTCCATACCAAGAAGCCTTTAATTAACAGTAGGAAATAGTAAGTACTACTGCTCTATTAGTGAGAAGGTAAAGATGTGGCACATTCTATACTATTTCAGCATATTACTCTTTTTCATATATGCCTGCATCATTATCTTGTAGCTCTTTTGCTGACTTTCTAGCTACTTTTACAAGGGACATGAAAAGAGAGAAATATGCATTGATGCCCCAGCCACTTTGTTGGCAGCTTAGCAGCTGCCACAAGAGACTATGAAGACCTCAGTACCTTGGCCTTGTACACAAGATTATTGAGGTTGTCACTGTTAGCCAATGCCTGCTATTGGTCATTACAGGACACAATATACAGGTTGGGCTTAGGGATGTGCTACATGCAGCCTTTCAAACCTTGTCTATTAGTGCAGTGGTTAATACTGTCTTGTGTGGCACATAATCATCACTACTATTGATATGAAAATTCTTAGTGCCATCCACACTGTCCATTGCCTTGTTATATAGAAGATGCTCAAACTTAGTGTTTTTCTCTAGCTATTAGGCTGTGGAGGGGATAGTCATGTTGGTATGTGGTGCCAGAATAATATATTTGCCTGCTATGTAGAAAATATATGCACTAAGCATATCGAGATCATCTCTAACAATCTTGTGCTTATTTATACATAGGCATGCCATACATATACCCTTGTCCCTACCCTCCACCTCACTAGTGGCTATTTGGAAAACCCCTTTCTCTTATTGGATCTTAATTATTGATAATCATGTTTTGATCAAATTTGCAAATTCAGGTAGCACTGTCTATACTAGTAGAGTCCCATTGAATATTACACTCAATCATAGTTTTACACATTCTAAATCCAAATTGTATAAGTGCCACAATTTGTTTTTACCCTATATAAAGTGTATTATTTATTTTCCATTAGTTTATCATCTTCTTAGCTGGTGTTTAAACTAAATCCTGAAAGACCTGAATTTTTGGGTATTTATTGACCTATTTATTTATTAGATAGAGGAAAGATAAATGTTGAATAAAATCAGAGATGTTGAGATTGCCTATATTATGTCTACTTATTTAGATTACCAAGTTCATATATTAAACCTTGTGGCTTAGTGGCTTAGAGCATCTGTTCTGGGTGCTTGCATACATAAGGTTGTTGGTTCAACTCTGGCAAAAGGCAAGTTTGTTATAAGGTATATTCTGTGTTTAGGTATTTAACTAGTGCTTTAATAGACATGACTCTATAAGAAGGCTATGAGAACTATGATGCTTGATTTATTATGATTGTTCTGAAATTTCAAGTTATCATCAATCCTAATAATTTCTAATTTAGGAAAATTATGTCTAATTAGAATAGGTTTAGGAGGGGGGGTAAGCTCAAAATGTCTAATCCTAATCTTTCATAATTTAGTATAGTATAGCATTAATTATAGCTAATTAGAGCTTAATACAAAGAGGTGGGCTTCCAAATATATAAGATAAGAAGCAATAACTCTAAAGTCTAAATAAGTGGAGAGATTGCCAAGGCGAGTATACATGGACCTAGAGATAAGAACCACACGCCACATAGATAAACCATTAAGAAACTTGGGAGCTCTAAAGATAATGAAGAATAGGTTAACCAAAAGGCATAAAAACAATAAAAAATAAAAAGACGGATCTGTTCTGAGTCAACAAAGTATTTAGCCACCTCTAATTCAGGACACTGAAGCCAACCAAATATGCTGACTATATGAAGCATACTGAACCAATCAGTGATCAACCGCAACAGTTTGTAGGGAGCCCCTAATGCTAAGAGTGATAATAGATGTATAGGATGACTGTGAACAGCTCTGAACAACTGTATAAAGGTCTAAATGCAAAGTTGGCACCTGAAAAATAGCTGAGAGCACTAAATGGTCAAAGAATACTAAAAAGCTATGAAAAGTGGGATATTAGTGCATAGAGAATACCCATGCTCATTAGTGGCAGTGAGTTTAGAATGGGGAACTACTGCTATACTCATGAGGTATATATATATGTAAAGAAGAAAGGAAACAAGCCTGGGTGTCTTGGACAAAGTGAGCAGTGAACAAAGTAAGGTGGCGGATAAGTAAAATAGCAGACAAGTGAGATACAGATAAAGCAAGGGATGCCCTGATTATAGTGTGGCACTTAAAAGAAAGGGTCCCATTGATCCTGAGCAGCACATCTTCTTTCACTTGCTTGAACCATCAATATGACTAAGTGACAAGAAGAAAAGTGGTATTTAAAATAAGAAACAAGCATCTGAATTAAGAAGCTTCTTTAGGACAGGCATAATAAATGTGTGACATTTGTGGCTCCTGAGAACTCAAGGCAAGCCTTGGGACTAGATCCTGGGGCTGACCTCAAGCCATGATAAGAAGGCCATGAAGACCCAGAAGGTTGAAAGTGGTCAGCTGAGAAAGACCCAAATAAAGAGTTCTAGATAATTAAAGAAGGCGGGCCTGGTCTATCTCAAGGTAGAGTTTGAAGGCATTGCTATACCACTGGCCTAAGAGTTAAATCTCATAGTCCAAATAGCTAGCAACTGTTACAAAGGAGATGGTGCTATGTTAAAAGCTGTGGCTGGCAAATTCTGAAGGATTGTACTCCATGTGAAGAAAAGCAGCCCAAATCATCTTGAGAAAGAAGCCGTGAAAGAATGGCATGCTGGGGTGCTCTTTAAATAGCATGGCAGTTCCTAGCTGGGGTTCCATCTTAAAGAGGGCTTTGAGCACAACCACTGGGCAAGTTACAAAGCCAGAAGAAGCAGTAGCAACTGTGATGGTGGTGTTTTTGTGGAAGGGGTCAGCTTTAGAGCCAGGGAGAAAAATTATTGCATAAGCCAGGTTAGTGGCATCAGAGAGCAGTCTGATAGAACCAACTGTGAGGCTGGTCTTAGTGCCAAAGCCTTGGCAGGTGCCTTTGCGCATTGTAAATTCTCCATAATAGAGCAAAGCAGAGTAGACAAGGCAGTAGGCAGCATAGAGATAGAGTTTCTAAGGGGAATCTGACATATGGCTAAGAATGTCATGAAGAATAGGAAGGATAATTGGTTGCTTGTGTTTGTGGCTGGCCTTACTGTGCTATCTCTTAATGCCTCAAATAAGGCACTGGACAACTAGTGCTTTGATTACCAAGAAAGAAAGGTCTGTGTTGACATAGAAAGATCTAAGATGGGTAAGGTAAGCTTTGATGGTCTTGGGCTAGACTCGGCCACCAAGCCAGGCCACCCATGCCATAATGGCATTTTAGCTAGCCAGGAGGAGGGCTTTATCCAAATTAAAGTGCCTGCTAATAGTATCAAAATTAATAAAGGATTTTTGGCTGATACTATAAGTGGCACATGTGCTAGACATAATCCTGCGCCAAAGGTAAAAAGTGACTTAGAGTGCGACATGTTGGAAGCTTTGATACCACCAAAATGGAGGCATTGGTAGGAAGGCTAATAATCGAGATTGGGTGCAAGATTAAATAATTGAGTATAATTAAAATGAGAAGCAGCATCAGCAAGCATGTTCTAATTAGAAGAAAGCCAAACTGCAAAGAAGGTTAGGTCAAGGTGGCATGTTAAATTAAGGAAGTGGTGCAGAAGCTCTGTAACTGGGGTAGAGTAATTTGACAGTATGAGAAATGCTTAGACAACAGCTTGATTGTCAACATGAAAGATGATATGCAAGCCAATGAGGTCTAGGCCCTAGAAAAAAAGGGTATAGAGAGTAGCATATAGTTCCTTGTATTAGATATCTCGGCTCCATAGTTAGTAGGGAAGGTGAGAAAAAAACCATTGTGAGCCCATAGTTTCTCTGATCCCTTTTGCACCACTGGCATTTATGTAAATATGGACCTTGGCATAGCTTGGTATCAAAAGCCAGATCCCATTCTATATGGTAGCAATATCCTGCCACTAATTGAGATCATGTCAGAGCACACAAGGCACATACTGATATGAGCGGTTAGTGCAGGATGCTGCCATGAACCAGAAAACATGGTATAGGAATGCCCATAAAAGGGGTACTACCTATAATACAAATTGCAGATAGCCTGCAAGTTTCTGCAGCTATAAGAGTGCACAGGATGGCCATGTAGACCATTCTGTAAGAAGCTCACACAGGATGTCAAGTTTCGGAGTGAGGAGCTTAGCCTCTATTGCAACAAAGTTGAGTTCTAGGCCCAGATACTCCAGGCATATTCACTGAACCTAGGGTTTTTTCAGGCTGGAAGCACAGACTGAGGATATGGCCAAAATTCATAATCTAGTCCTTAGCATTAAGAATGTCTGGAAGTGCCATGTTAGGGAAAAATATTGCAATGAAGTCATCAAGATAGTGTTGGAGGTAGCTGGGAATATGATGCATGATGATCTAGTGAAGCACTTCTACAAATAGATTAAAAATATTGTAAACCATAGGCCAAATCTGAAGACAATATCATAATAAAATTTGTCCATCTATATGAAACTGAGCAGGTGCCAATCTGCTAGTTGGACAAGGATTTGCTAGAAGGCTTGCTCAAGATTGAGCTTGATCATGCATGATCTAGTACCAGAAGTGATCCAATTATTAATGGCTCAATAGAATGTATCATATGTGATAGCAGCTTCGTCATTAGGAATGCTATTGTTTACTAAGGCTCTATCAGGCCATGAGAGGTAATGGATGCAGTGGACCTTTGTAGCCCATTTGCATGTAACAGCTCTAAGTAAGGAGCTTTAAGAGTGTGCTAGAAGAGGCACATTGAAAGGGCTGCATATACAGCCCTTCATAATTGGAGCTGTGATGTCTGCATGAATAGCATTAGGGTACAGTAGTGCTGATTTTAAGTTCTTAATAGACTGTGCACACACATAATTATGATCATTTGGAAAAACACCCTGTTGTATTAGCTCCGGATTATATCTAATAGTGTCTAAAAGTATCTAAAAGTGTTAATAGCATCTAAAAGTGTCTAATTTCCTAATTAGGAGCAACACATTGTGAGCATTGGATTGGATTCTAATCTCATGATATTAGCACTAATTCTATACTAAGAAGTCTTTAATTATTAGTAGGAAATAGTAAGTACTACTGCTCTATTAGTGAGAAGGTATAGATGTGGCACATTCTATACTAATTCAGCATATTACTCTCCTTCATATATGCCTACACCATTATCATGTAGCTCTTTTGCTGACTTTCCAGCTGCCTTTACAAGGGATATAGAAAGAGAGAAATGTGCATTGATGCCCCCAGCCACTTTGTTGGCAGCTTAGCAGCTGCCACAAGAGGCTATGAAGACCTAGGTACCTTGGCCTTGCACACAAGATCATTAAAGTTACTATTGTTGGCCAATGCCTGCTACAGGTTATTATAGGACACAACATGTGGGTTGGGCTTAGGGATATGCTATATGCAGCCTTATAGACCTTGTCTATTAGTATAGTGGCTAATACTGTCTTGTGCAGCACACAATCATCATCACTATTGATATTACAATCTTTAGCACTATTTATATTGTTTATTGCCTTGTCATACAGAAGATGCTCAAACTTGGTGTTTTCCTCTAGCTATTAGGCTGTGGAAAAGACAGTCATATTTGTATATGATGCCAGAATAATATATTTGCCTGCCATATAGGAAATATATGCATTAAGCATATTAAGATCACCTCCAACAATCTTGTGCTTATTTATATGTGCTTATTTATATATAGGCATGCCATACATATACCCTTGTCCCCACCCTCCACCTCACTAGTGGCTATTTGGAAAACCCCTCTCTTTTATTGGATCTTGATTATTCATAATCATGTTTTTGATCAAATTTGCAAATTCAGATAGCATTGTCTATACTAGTAGAGTCCCATTGAATATTACACTCAATCATAGTTTTACACATTCTCAGTCCAAATTGTATAAGTGCCATAATTTATTTTTATCCTATATAAAGTGTATTATTGATTTTCCATTGGTTGATTATCTTCTTAGTTGGTGTTTAAACTAAATCCTGAAAGATCTGACTTTTTAGAGAAAAGATAAATATTGAATAAAATCAGAGATGTTGAGGTTGCCTATATTATGTCTACTTATTTAGATTACCGAGTTCATATATTAGACCTTATGGCTTAGTGGCTAGAACATCTGTCCCGGGTGCTTGTATACATGAGATTGTTGGTTCAACTCTGGCAGAAGGCAAGTTTGTTATAAGGTATATTCTGTGTTTAGGTATTGAACTAGTGCTCTAATAGACATGATTCTATAAAAAGGCTATGAGAACTGTGATGCTTGATTTATTATGGTTGTTCCGAAATTTCAAGTTATAATCAATCCTAATAATTTCTAATTTAGGAAAATTATGTCTAATTAGAACAGGTTTAGAGGGGGGGTAAGCTAAAAATGTCTAATCCTAATCGTTCTTAATTATGCATAAATAGAACTAATTAGAGCTTAATACAAAGGAGTGGTTTTCCAGATGATAGTAGCCTACATTGGCACTATGTTTAATAATATCCATAACAGTATCTATAAACAGAGGGTCTGGGCACTCAGAGAGAAGTTCAGCCCAAGCAGGAGCGTAAAGGTGCAAGGCAATAAGCAGACAATGTGGGGGTTGGAGGGCAGGATAATTAACATGTGAAGCTAAGCTGGGACGAGATGGAAGGATATGGATAGGTGGGAACAAGTCAAGGAGTAAAAGGCTGGAAGACCTAGAAACAAGAGAGCAAGTAGGGCCTAAGCAGAGTGCATAAGCATTTGCTGGCCCAAGTCCCTTACTTGTGCTTGATTACTGGATGTCCTTGGCTGCATATAGAGCATATGTGTGGGCAGCCCTAGAGACAGGGGTCAGTTGTGCAATGCCCAGTATTGTACTTGATACAGTAGCTAGCACTGCCTACCTTTCTTGTCTTTGAGCCACTGGGTGCAAGAGTGCTGGGGCACACTGTCTTATTATAGCTAAATAAGCAGTGGGTCTAGATATCCAGATTAATATGTCTTTATTTGCTATAATCCCCTACCTGCATCTCTTATTGTTAGGCTATAAAAAATCAGCATGGTAGACTTGCATCACAGCTTAGTTATATTCCAAGGAAATTTGCATTAGTGATACTATATAAGTCCAGAACCCTAAGGTGACCGGTCCTATAGATAGTGTCATAGGCACAATTGCTAATCCAAGGACTGCAAAGTAGGTGAAAAGATAAATGATAACTGAGTTAAGGAACTAGTACTCTTTGGTAAAAGTAATACCAGTCTAGAGCTCTAAGGTATTGCCATTAAGGGCCAAAATGCACCAGTCAGCCTTTTCCTAGTATTAGGGGTCTAGTTTGTAAAGGTCCAAGGACCAGAACTTGTGGGTCATGATGGCCATAATAACCATTGCCTTAACTAGGGGGAATTGTGAAAGAAGGGAAGAGGACACACCAGTAGCAGGATTAATAGATGCAGGTGGCACAAAGCTGAAAACATGCAATGAAAGCACATTGGTAGCTGTGGGTGCCACAATGATTAACATAGGTGTTAGAGCTGGAGCTAGAGTGGCTGCTGCTTTAGGGAAAAGGTTGGCTACTGCCCAGAGAGCAGTTTGCAACAAGAGCTACAGGTTTGCCATGCCTATTGTTAGGCTTGTAACCTTGGTTGCTAGACCTTGGAATTGTGCTTGGATAACAGTATTGGGCACCAGAGTGTCAGGGTTTGGGGTTTGTTAGGTTGGACATGTCGAGAGGTAGAGAAGTGGGGCAATTATATGACAGGAAGCATTTATTAGCATCTCAGCATAGAAGCATGCAGAACTTAGCAAAAAAATAAAGTATATAGTGTGTGCTGTGAGCACAGTAGTAAGTTTAGAATGGTGTAGACTAAGTGAGTAAGAACTTACCTATAAGCATGGCAGTGAGTTTTAGAATAAGGAACTATTACTATACTCATAGGGTATATATGTATATAGAGAAAAAAGGAAATGAGCCCAGGTGTCTTAAACAAAGCAAGTAGTAAACAAAGTAAGATGGCAAATAAGTAAGATGATGAACAAGTAAGATGTGGATAAAGCAAAAGATGCCCTAATTATAGCATGGTGCTTGCAAGAAAGGGTCTTATTGATCCCAAGCAACATATTCCCTTCTACTTGCTTAAACCAACATGGGTTTCTAAATGTCTGTGCTTCACCAGAATATAACTACACTCTATAGGTCTATCTCCATAGGGCTATGATAGTTTAGTGTTATTTTAGATAGAGATAGTTTAGTGTTATTTTGGTTGGGGGTATTCTAACCTAACCTAAAGGTTAGGTTAGTGTCATTAGGTTAGATAGGTTATAGTTATTTTAGACTAAGCCTTTGGTTATTTTACATTATTATGGCTATAATTTAACTCTATATTGCTATTGGGGGTACTGTATTTAGTAAAGAGATGGCCAACCTATTGTAGTATTAGGAATTAAGTTTGTAGAGATTTATTATACAAAACTCATAAATGATGATTATTGTAATAATGGCTACCCTAACCATAGGGAAACAAGATAGAAGAGAAGATAATACACTAGCGGCTGCATTAGCTAATACTAATGGCATAAAGCTAAAAGCAGGCTGCAAAGCTGTTTTAGGAGCCACAAATACCTATAGTAATAATGCAAGTGTTAATAGCATAAGTGTAGGCATTGCCGGTACCAGTAGTAAATTGGCCCTAACTTATAATACTATTTAAAGGAGCATCTTAAGCTTTGTAACACTTTTTATAAGGTTATTGACTTATGTCTTGACACTTATAGATATACTTAAGAGAAACCAGGGTAGGGACTAGCAGGCTCTGCTCCTAGCTAGTAGTTTGGCTAGACATAAATAGAGTTAGTAAGAAGGTATAGCTTCAAGGCTAGAATCATCTAGTAGTGTTATAGCATAGGGGCATGTAGTTATATGTAAGATTTTTTTAAAAAAATAAGTAAATATAACTGTGAGCATAGTGGTAAGTGAGAAATATAGAGTGTGAGCTAAGAGAACATACCTATAAGCAGGGCAGTAAGTAAGGAATGAGAAGAGAATAGGCCATGTTTATAGCTATATATATAGTAGTGAAGAGATTAAAGCAAGACAAAAGAATGAGAAAAGTGGCCTTGCCAAGGCACATTCGATAGGGCATTTTAAGTATGGTAAGTAACACTAAAAGGCCACATTAACCCTAGGCAAAACCACTATCATTCTTTGCCTAATCCGATAATATAACCTATCACATGACCTTTTCTTGTTACATAGGTCACATGATATGTGACATCGGATACCATGTGACTTTACGCCAAGGATCATGTCACGTGATCCAGGTGACCCTGTCATGTCACGTGACTTTACGCCCAAGATCGTGTCACGTGACTTTACGCCAAGGATGTGTCACGTGATTTGAGTGGCCCCCCATGTCACGTGATTTGAGTCACCCCCCCCCTTATGTCACGTGATAATGCTGAGTAACCCCGTATGTCACGTGATAATGTCACACACCCCTGTCACATCCCCCTCCTCTCTTTATTGAAATGGGTGCCCGGAAAATGGGATTTTTCAGACCTTGGCCGGCAGCCTCGAGAAGGACCTTGTTAGGATGGGCTCGAGTCCAGGAAGATGATGGAGTCTTTGGAAATGTAAAGGAAATCCCGCAAAAGGCCCAGGAGACGAAAAGCGAGAATGGGGGGGTACATCAGGGTGATGAGCGGAAATAAGAAAGATAGCATATTCTGAGATGGAGCAGGACTCACCTGCTGAACCTTCTTCTTGCCCATGGACTTTGCAGAGCGCATGATATGAGATGTAAGTGGAGGCGAGGGTGGAGATGATCATGGTACAAGGTCAAGAGCGAAAGCAACAGCGGTTGACACATGCATCGATTGTCACAAATTGTATTATTACTATTCTTCTCAATTGAATAAATATAATTATTACATGTGACAATTTAATTTCTGAGCTGTGACGAGTAATCATGTCAGCCACGTATTGACAGGGATGAGTCCCGATACGCGGCTGACATGACGAGCCTCTCTAGCCGCGGACAGGCTCGTCATGTCAGTGGTGTATCAAGACTCAGCCAAGCTGATACGCGGCTGACATGACGAGCCTCTCCAGCCGCAGTGAGGCTTGTCATATCAGCCACGTATCAGGACTCAGCCCTGCCAATACACGGCTGACATGACGAGCCTCTCCAGCCGCGGACAGGCTCGTCATGTCAGCCGTGTATATTGGCATGGGTGGCTTCTTCACCTCTTAATGGCCTCTTTAGCCCTGCCATACCCCTGTCCTACCCTGAACCTTCTAGCTTTTCAGGTTAGAATCATGTCAGGCGCGTATCCGGACTCAGGCAAGCAAATACACGGCTGACATGACGAGCCTCTCCAGCTGCAGCAAGGCTCGTCATGTCAGGCGCGTATCGGGACTCAGCCCTGCCAATACGTGGCTGACATGACGAGCCTCTCCAGCTGCAGCAAGGCTCGTCATGTCAGGCGCGTATCAAGACTCAGCCAAGCTGATACGTGGCTGACATGACGAGCCTCTCCAGCCGCAGCGAGGCTCGTCATGTCAGGCGCGTACCGGGACTCAGCCCTGCCAATACACGGCTGACATGACGAGCCTCTCCAGCCGCAGTGAGGCTCGTCATGTCAGCCATATATCAGGACTCAGCCCTGCCAATACGTGGCTGACATGACGAGCCTTTCCAGCCGCGGACAGGCTCGTCATGTCAGCCGTGTATTGGCATGGGTGGCTTCTTCACCTCTTAATGGCCTCTTTAGCCCTGCCATACCCCTGTCCTACCCTGAACCTTCTAGCTTTTCAGGTTAGAATAAAAATATCAGGGTACCATGACAGATACATTTTAAGCCTATTGAATCAGACAGAATTGTGTGCAACTTCGGATTTGGTTTCCAAAACCCAGACTGTGCTTCACATAGTCTAGTTTTAGGGGGTAGACTGTTTAAATCTATATCTATTGAACCCCTGATTCAATCTCACTGCTTCTGGGCCTCAAAGTTGAAGCAAGGTATGAAGATTACAGAAAGGATTTTTTCATATTTATATTTACATTTAATTGGCAACACAGTAGTTTCGGATATCGGTGGACTCAAAAGTGTTGGTAATACTACTAGACGGCTTGATTTCCTTTGAGTCCGCTAGTTCGGCCGCGATACGGGCTCGCCAAGTGGATGGGCCGCAAGACGCCTACATCGTGTTAGCTTTGTCGATAGCAACGACCCGAGCGCATTTGGTTTTGTTAATCCTCAAGATGTGGTCCACAGTGTTCATATGATCCCGGGATTTGCTTACGGTCACACGTCCGAACTTTTAGCGCATTCAATTGCTAGAAAACATGAAGAAAACAAACCTGACGGGAATGATGACAAAGAAGACCCTGAATGGATGTATCAAAATGAGTATGACGAGCGCTGCGAAGAGACCGACTACCTTTTTTATTATGTCGGAATGTACACATTTCTTATTCATCTTGCGAGTCATGACTGACAGGCACCAGGTTTTCCGACCGTGATATGTTTATGAGGTTCCGCGGTGGCGGAATAGGCCATAGAGGTACACGCAGTGTTGACAAGTACCTCCAACAGGATACGTACACCCTTGACCCCGAGGATCTCACCGAAGAGCACGAGGCGCCTTTAAATGGCCCGAGCAACACGAACGCCGCCACGGTCAGCGCTGCCGAAGCCGACGTAGCGTCAAACGACGCGCACATGAGCACTGCCAATGCCACAGCGACATTATACGTGGACATACCGTCAACAGAGGGTGATGCTGATGGTGTTGCCGACAAAGGAGGGGGGATTTCAGACAGCGAGGACTCGGGTATGCCAGAGGATCCTGAGAACATATCAAAAGGTAAGAGCCGTGAAACAGCGGGGAAAAGCGACACCCACAATGATGACAAGGATGAGGACGAGGAAGAGGACGAGGGCGAACATGAAGGCGAGTCCGAGTCCGGGTCCGAAGATGAGTCCGAGTCTGAGTCCGAGTCCGATGATGGGAGCGGCTCGGAGGATGCTGCGGACGAGGGATCAGAGAGCGGGGACACTGACGACGAGGCCGACGACGAGGCCATTCGAGACCGTGAAGGCTACGGCCCACTGTAGGTCACCTAACTTGTCGCCCGTGCTTGTTTTTGTTGTGCGTCGATAGAACTGCATGGCCTAGTAGTTGTTTTCACGCGAGGGTAGCTGTAGCAAGCTGGTTGGAGCCATAAAAGCCTCGCATTTCGTAGCTGTACTGTACTTATACCGACCAGTACGAGACCGCGTAGAGACGTCGACTGGGGAAGCCTGGGGAGAGCTCAAAAAACATACCCGGGCTGACAAGCCCGTGTAAGCCCATGTCGGGATTCGCCGACCTCGCCAGGCGTCGCCAGATTTAGGCACTTTTCCTGATGATGGAACAAGATGGCTCCGTACGACCGCGGATCTTTATATTAAAACCCCCTGGATGGGGAGCACCCTCGGTGGGCTGCTGTAAGAGGACGCCGTCACTAGACGTGATGTTGGGCGGCTTGCTCACGCTATCGACGTCGCTATTGACAACAGACTGCGAGTCAAACGACCCGTGACTGCCATCGCCAGTGGCGGGAACAAGCGGGAGAGCAGCCTGAAAGATGCCGTCGCTGCTCGGAGCGAAGGGCTTGCTGAAGCTGGTAACAGGGCTGTAGACTATGTCGGATCCAGATTCAGGATCCGAGCGGCTGCTCCGGGCGCATTGGCCCTCGTTAGAGCCAATGCTGGCGGAATGCTCGACGTCCATTCCGAAATTGACCTGGCCAATGTCGTCTTTTCCGCTTCGACCGAAGTCGAGAAGTGCCCGGAATGTCCAGTGGTTCTTGATGAGGCCCAAATTTCTAGCCTCCTTGTCCTCGAGATTGGTGCCAACCATGGCGCCCACGTTGACGACATCGACGTAGAGCACGTTCCCCACGATGACTTTATTTTTGATGTGCTCGGGGACATTCTCGGCTGTGTAGTCGGCTTTGGTCTATGTGTAGTGGCAAGAGAAAGTGCGACGTCGGTGGAGAATGTCGGTAGGGAAGTGGCGGAAAGGAAGAAAAAGACAAACAGCACGTGAGCGTGGAGCTACAATAGGACAGATAAGAGCCAAACAAACGTACCCCAGACGTAGAGACGGGGGCGAGGTCGAGACCGATATTCACTTCGGCGGGGGGCAAGTCGGACATGGTCTAGGAGTACAGCATGCGAGACGGCGAGCACGGAGTGGAAACAAAAGAAGAAAGAGAAAGCGACGTTTTATAGTACGCTGAAGTCGAGTAGACCGCGGATGGGAACTTTGAGAGACGAAGATGGAAAGGCGATATTGAGCGAGGAGCTGAAGCCTGAGGCCTGGCCTGAGGGACGACGATGAAAATGTGCAAAGGTTTGCTTACATAGGCTAGAGCATGCTAGAGCTCTGACCGAGCCAATCCAACTTTCCCTTTGGGCCCTCGCCATCGCCCTCGCCATTATCTCTGCTCTTTCTTGCGTTCCCCTCACTCTCCACCAAGTCTACCATCTGCTCACCAGCAGTCCTTTGGTCGAGGTTGTCTTCATACTCGCCATCCCAATAGTTGCATTTAGTTAGTGACCCGCCCTTCCTCCCCTCGGTTTGACCGTGACTGACACAATCCTCCGTCTCATTGGTAGCCACCACCATGTCCTCCACAGTCACCGTCTACATTGACGACAGAGGCAAGCCGGTGAACATTCCGGACTACGAGTCGATCATCAAGCAGAGTTTCGAACTACGTCGCTACCAGGCTACCGCCATCAACATAAACGGCGTGCGAATGCCTCTCACCAAAAATTCTGATCTTGACGTCAGCAACGTCTGGGTTAAGTTTGGCCGCACTATAACAATGGGAGAGGCTAGGACGCAACGCTTTGTTGCACAATACCTTGAAGAGCAAAACATTGCTGCCGTGCGTGCCCCTCGTGTCTACCTCGCCTTTACGTGGGGCGAGTTCGGTTTCATCGTCTCCGAGTACATCAACGGGCAGATGTGCGACAAGTCCGATATTAACGTCGTTGCCACCGCAGTGCAGGCTCTGATCAACATCCCGAGCCCCAATTCGACGCCTGGACCCGTCGGAGGAGGCGTCATCGAGCACCCCTTCTTCGTCGACGGGAAGTCTGATATCTGGTACAACACCGTCGAGGAGCTAGAGGGTCATGTAAACGGGGTAAGTGTTATTTTATTGCTCGTTCTGTCCCTCGCCCCTTGGCTGCTTTCCCGACGATACCTCTTGATACAGATCCTGGCCAAGACGGGGAGGACAGTGCGTGTTGACTTCAAGAGTGAGGTCGGCCTGCTCCTCTGCGTATCCGACTTGAAGATTGTCAACTTCATGAAGGATGGGGAGGGTAGGATCGTGGCCGTTGATTTTGGCGGCTACTCCTTCCTACCACCGTCCTTCTTCGCCTTGGCGCTAACACACGGGGGTTTCGCACACCGCATTGCCTCAAGTGGTATGCTCGAGTATCCAGCACCGCCGTCTACAAATGTTTCGGCGCTGGAAAGCGCCTCTTCCGCGCTGGCCCCATTTTCGAGCAATGATGTCGGTGAGCAGATCTCCCTGCTCTCTTTTTTTTTCCCTTGCCTCTCGCCCTCTTACAAGAACACCGAGCTCATTGTACTGTACAGGCCTTTCGAGGAAACTCCGGTCCAGACGCGTTCGGTAAACCCAGCGCACAGAGCAGTCACTTGCTCAACAGGACTGCGTGTTCTCTCTTCTCTTTTTTTATGTGCGTGCTATTGCTGCGACTTGTCGATTCTCCCGAAGGAGGTTGTATATCTTCGCTGTCTCTTTCCCAATGTATCAGGTACCACATCAGCCATTCGGTCACCACACGTGACCACACTGTGGCCGTCAACGCAATCCTCGCCAACGACGGCACCGCCTTCTGCGCCGTGCGCGCTGCGCACCTCCTAATGCAAACTCTTGCAAGCAGGTTAGGTTATGAGACTCTTTTTGTGAACCTATTCATAGGCAACTGGGAATAGGGTAGTCTATTCCCTTTGCTTATATCAGTAGATACTGTTGTTGGGGCAAACACAAGAGGAAGCGCAAGGGGGATGCGCTGGAGAAGAGGTCGCGAAGGGCAGACAATAAGTGCATGGTGGCAGAGAGCAGAGAATGGCTAAACGTGATGTGAGGGCTGGCAACTGCTGGCTGGCAGCAGTGCTATGGGCAAGGCCGTGTAACCGGTGAGGACACACGTACATACAGACAATTCGGCATACGGCTACCTACTTCCTCTGCCTAACCTTCTCTTGCGAAACCTCCGTGAAACCTGCCCAGCCACACATCGACCTGGCCGTTCAAGATCCCTGTCTCTGCGCGCAATCCCTCGGATCGATCCCGTTCTGCACGATCACATCTCTGTGCCCACACGCGGACTGCCCGACGTCATATTGTTGAGTGCAATCCTGCACTCTTCCTTGGCGATGCAGTGCGCCAAGTGTCTTCTTGTGCCGCATGGTCTAGCCGTCAACATGGCTGGCCTTGGCGAACAGCAAATTGAGCGTCGGCAGATAAAGTGTCGACGAGTCATGGATCGGGCGAGAGCTGGGCGCCAGTGTACTGCTTCGAAAGACATCTAAAAAGACGATGGCTCATGTTCTTATCAAAGTAAGTACTCCGCACGCTCGCCAAGCCACCACTACGTCTGCCTCCCACCTGGCTTAACACGCCTCCGCCATGAACATCACTCCTGCCTGTGATCCCACGTTTGAAACGTCATGGAATCTGACTTGTACAGGAGCTGCGGGCTGTTTGAGGCGAGTAAGAGCGGGCTGACGATAAGCGTGTCAGAGGCGAAGATACCTACAAAGATTCGCATCAAGGACACCCCAGGACACTCTCACTGACAGTTTTCACGTCTTTCAGCATCACAAGTTCACCACTTTCACTGTCCATCGGATTCCTGCTCTCACGGGGTTGTATATCAGAAGCGCTATACAATGACTGCGCTTTTGGTACAGCTTGATCGTGTCACTAGCCAACGACGGGCGCTCATCACTGTTTAATATCTTCCTCTCCACACCTAACTTTGAATTTCTTCTGGGTGACTGAGAGGACAGCCCACGTCGAGTGGCACAGTAAACGCACACAATCAGTGGTTTTTCGGCTACAGGATTATGGACGACTGTGGGCGCAGCTTCCGCGCGCTGGTACGCACGACCTTTTACCGACAGCTAACGTCAATTCATCTGAGATGCTATAGGTCATCCTGCAGATGCTCTTCGCGGTAATGCAGAATCAGCAGCGCCGCGAGGAGGAGGGGCGACGTACCGTGGGAGCAGAGAGTGCCGAGGGATCAGATCATGCCGAATGGCCGCAGTGGGCAAGACAAGGACATAGAAATGGCACCCCCAGTGAGTCCGTCTCGAACATACCAACTCTTTCTTGACAACGCCATGATGCATAGAATCGATCCATCGGTCCCTGCGACGCTGTCATCCAACTCGGACAGAAGTTTGTATCCAATTTGGAGAGCGTGGATATAATTCATGGGTGTCCAACCATCGCAACGATGCGGACTCAACAGCGCATAGCGGATGTCATAGAGCGATATGACGCGCGTTGGAAATGCTGGAGGAGCGAAGCGATAAAGACAGTGGCCTTGGCAAGTCAATGTCAGCTGTTGCGGAGGACAAACAAGAAATGATTCCAGTGCTCACGCGTGAGATCTTCTATTGTTCACCGGCCCTCGCCTGCTCCGGCTGCGGTCGGACATGGTCAACCCGTTGTACGTCGTCTCACTTAATCACCGCCTCGCCGCGACGAAGCTTCTAAGCTTCCTTTACTCCTCTCCTCCCTCACTCAGCATCTTGGAGAGGTCTCCGTCTATCGTGATGTTTCCACAAACAAAATTACGTTCGCGAGAAAGAAGACCTTGCTGGCCTGCATCATGCCCTTGAGGCCCTGTGTCAGTGTTTGGACCTGTGGTATCTCACATTTGCATTGGAGGAGCATGCATCTCTGATGCGACAGGCGCTCGTGCTTTCCCATGCCGACAAACTCCTTATCACATCTTTTGCGAATGTTCTCCGTTGTATGACCGCAGCTCGCGACCGGAGCACCTCCAAGAGGCAAAGCAGCTCGCAGAGGAGATGAGGCAACGCGAGGTAAGGTTGAACTGCGCGGTGTTGAGCACGACGGAAACACGTCTGAACGAGACGAGCTCCTTCTCACACGCACATGGACTGCCCTGAACGACTAATGACGCTCGAGACGGCGATGAGGTAGCGGGGTTCATCTGCGAGGGACCGTATGGGAGTCCTCAATGATGCTAGAGAGGCTGACGAGCTTAGGTATTGGAGTGAGTAGCCGATCGAAGGTCCTGAACAAGCTTGTATGCTAGTGTAGAACGAATGGGACGGAGGATGCCGCACGAGAGGCGTCACGGCTCACCGGTCACCGAAGCCAGCTGAAGTCGCAGAAGGCCAGGGGACTGCCAGGGGTTCCTGGCATACCGTGCGGAAGCTTGCCGAACTCCCGCGTAGAAACCCACCTCATCCATTCGACCACCCTCATAATAAATCTCGCACTTCCAGTCTCGATTTTGCAGCCCTCGCCTTCGATGCTACCGCCCAGCCAATGCGGCACGCCCTCCTGCAGCTTCTGTGGGTAAAACCTTTCCGTACCGAGCATCATATGCTCAGTAATACCGTCGATAAGATGGAAGACTGCGCGAGCGCATTCAGACGCGCTCGACATTGCTACAGTGGAGCATGGAAGCTAGGAGAGGGCGTACGCATGCGTGGCATATTGTATAGTCGCACCCCTGGACTCCATTCCTGTCCTGGCTTCCCTGCAGCCTTTGTGTGCGGTAAACACAAACCTACGAGCATCTTACGCACATACGTCTATAATTCAGTACATAGCGTATGTACGCTGTAGCGAGCGTGTCGGGCCTGATTATTCTTCCTAGGTTGTTCATCTTTTCCGCACCCAACTATGGACAATGACATATCCACCAGGCTGCCCATCGAATGTCGCGGACGCAGTGCCCCCCTCTCCTGAATATATGCTTCCGACCATCTATCACCACGCTATCTTCGATTCTTCATGCCGATTTCGACAGTCTCTGAGATCGCGGCTCTGCACTCAAGAGACACAGCTTCCAGCATGTCTTGTCCGTTCCCCAACCAGCATATGGATTTTTTCGGATATGCATCGCTTTTCCCTAGAGCAGAAACGAGACGGTAACATACCGCGATGGAGCCCTGCCACCAGCTTTGGAGCCTAATATGAGCCCTCGACGAGCCAGCGACACATCCATGTCCGTCGACTCTTGAAACGACTCGTCAGCTTATAGCCATGCCCCTTTGTATCGTCTGTTCTGCCGTGATACTCAGTCACCGGCTGGCCCTAATTTTGTTCCCAATACGCACCACGCAACATGAATTTCGAATTTAATTTGCGCAAGACGAAGGTACGCGTTGTTGTACAAGAAAATACTGCCTTACACATACACACCCGGCTGAAGAACAAAGGTAGAAATGAGGGGATGGTCCCGGTCGACAAAGTAAAATCCACAATGCGAGGGGATAGACACAGGCACTAGTCACTACGTACGAGACGATTACCGGATTTTGGCAGTGAAAGAAAGCTTCCGGGGGGATGAAGAATGGCGGGCAGGAATACTAGAGCGAGCGAAAAGGGTGGGAGAAACAGTGACATATCATGACCTAAGTAACGCAGGCGAGGATAGATGAGGAGATAGAGATGCAAGATGGCGCGAGCTGAGATGTGATGAGCTGTCAATGATCGAGGGAGCGTATGGTATGGTATACGAAGTCCACAGCAGACTATAAGCCTGGACGAAACGCGCCACGTAGCGGCGAACGAGAAGATCCATGTGCAGACGTGGAAGACAAAGACGAGAGGATCGAGAGAAAAGGAAACGAAAGCAGAGGAGAGGTGGGGGCGACGCACGACAGAACGCAGGCCAACCCCCTCACCGACGTCACGACTCGATTTCGTGCCCACTCATCCCCTCCTTCGATGCCGTCGTATCCACAGTCGGGGCCGCGCTCACGCGCAACGACGTCGTGTTGTCCGCGACCGCGATACCAGGGAACCGCAGGCTCGCAGGCGATGGCGGCAGCAATGGCGGCAACGGCAACGAGCTCCGCTCGCCCCCGAGGCCTAGAGGGCTGGCCGATCGCCCCTGGCCTGGTTGGCTCAACGGACTGACGGGCCTCCGCCGCGTCGTCGTAGGACTCATCGACCGCGCAGGGCTCGCCGGCCGCGCAACGCCCATCCCTCCACCAACGCTCGACGCGCTTAACCGGTGCTCTGCGTCAAGCCTGCTGCTCCGCGCAGCCGTTCCGACACCCGCCATACTTCCCCGCACGCCACCAGGTCCAGTGCCCACACCCAACGGGCCCATCTCGAGCCCGCCGATGTCGTCCAGCGCGCGCGAGTCGGCACGTGTGTGCGCGAGGAGCGGCTCCGTAACGCCCACCCCGCCGTCCTTCGACGACCCGACATCGCTCGCAGTATGCTGATGCCCGAAACGCGGCCGCGGCATCAAGGTCGTTTCTGTCACCGCCTCGCCACCTCCGAAGCCTTTCGATAACGGCCGATCATCCACGAGCGTGTCGCGCCATCCCATGCCCGTGCCATCCAGCGCATCGCCAAACTTGCTCTTCCGCAGCCCAAACTCGCCGTCCTCGCCATCCTCGCCGCCGATGCGTGTGCGCGCGCTGTCCATGGTATACGCGGAGCTGACTGCCATGCGGCGCTTGTACTCCTCAAACCGCATCAGCCGCAGCACATCCTCCGACGGCTGCTGCACTTCGTCCTCGTCACTGCTCTCCCTCGACCCTCGTCGTGCGAGCTGGTATCCGGGCAGCCCTCCCTTATCGTCGCCGGCATTCGCGTCGCGCGCGCCTGCGCGCCGCCATCGCCGCCGCCCGACGTACCACCGTCCCGCAGAGAGAAAGACGCATAGCGCGAAAAACCCGACGAGGCCGAGGAGGACCTCGACGCCGACGGAGAGCTTCTTCCCCGACGAGCTCTGAGCCGCCTTTGCCGTCGGCTGGCCCGACAGCGGCTGGTTGAGCACGCGCACGGTGTTGAACTCTTCCAGCGCCTTTGTCGCGTTCGTGAGTCCAAGCAAGCCGAGGCGCGGGCGGATGGTGTCGGTCGCGAGCGGCGCGGTCGCGTTTGGGAACGTCCCGTTCGTGTAGGGGATGTCGTATGCCATGACAGTGTACGCGTTGCGCAGGAAAGGGACACCAAGGATCATGTCGTCGAGCGTGGGCGAGGTATCGAGCTGGCCGCTGGCGGTCTGGATGAGCCCGAGGCAGGTGCTCGCGGTAGCGTCGTTCGGGGGCTTGGCGGTCACGTCGAGCGAGTTCAGGGGGAGCTCCGGCTGGCCGTCGAGCGTGATCGTCATGTTGAGCGGCGTCGTGCACGGGACGTAGTCTGTCGCGTCACAATAGAATCAGCATGTCTGGCAGGCGCGCAGAAGCGACTCACACTGTCCGTCAGCGCCGGGGCCGATGCCCAGCGCACCATAGATCCCGTTCGCGATGGCAGTGGTGGTCAGGATGTACGGCACTCCCGAATCGAGCACCGCGGTGGGGAATACGGCGCCCGTATGTGAGCGCCCGAGCGTGAGCGGGCGGCTCTGACCGTCGACGGTGACCCCGCGAACGTTGGTCTTCCAGAATTTGTTGCCCACGTTGGACGCGATCACAGGTGAGTATGTGATCTTGGCCGGATCCGGGACAAGCGCGGTGGGGTGCTGGCCGATGCCGAGCAGCGAGGTAACCTCGGGGGAGTCGGGGCGGGAGAGCGCGAGCGAGAGGCGCGCGGCGGGGACAGAACCGACGGGGGTGATGCCGAAGAGGTTCGAGGCAAAGACGGCGCCGTCGGGAGAATTTCCGGCCGAGGGCGAGAAGATGCTAGCGATGATGGAGTTGAGCGGAAGCGCGAGGCCGAGGAAGCCATCAAAATCGCGCTCGAGGGGCTCGTCTTGGACGGTCGTGACGGCAGCTACGGGGCAGCTGACGCATCACGGATAGGGAAAAGAAGCAGGAAGATGGGGACGTACCCAAAGCTTGAAATTCGATGCCGTAGCCGCCGATCTGGATTGAGTCCCAGTAGATGGGCCCGCTGACGCTTCCCTCGAGGTATTGGATGGAGAAGGTGGCACCCGTCGAGGTAGCTTTGGAGGGGTCGTAGGAACGAACACCGTTGGAGCAAGCGGAGGGGGAGCAAGATCTGGACACTACCCACTTGGAGCAAACGCGTCAGCGCCGATAGAGTGAGTGAATAAAGCAATGTACAAGGTCGGACGAGCCCATGTCAACCTGGAGGGACAGACTTTGATTGTTGGAGCCGATGAGAATCGGGACGGTATACACGCTATAGAGTGCCGATGTGAGCAACCAGTCATTTGCCGAGAACAATACAAAAAAGCCAAGAATAAAATGAAAGAAATGCGACGACGCTCGGGCGCGTCGAGATCGATCTCGGATGCTCGGAGACGAGGGCTCAGTTGCCAGCCGCGCCTCAAAACAGGCAAGCAAGATTCAATTAGTTGCATGCATCCACAGAGGAGGCTACCGCTATGTCTCTGCACGGGTAGCGACACGAGATTGAAGATCCGATGAATGGATGGGCACGCAGGGATACGAATCCCGTCGGTTGTGAACACGATCGGAGGTGTATGGAGCCATGCATTTGCACAAGCGACGAATGGACGTCACACCGAACGCTTGCGAAGGGACGACGAGAGAGAACGAGAGAGGAAGATGGGGGGAAAAAGGGAAAGTGGATGAAGGACGAGCACCTCCTGCCTGGTCATGATGTCGTCGATCGCCTCCTTCATGTTCCCCTGAGCAACATCCTGGCTCAGCGCTCGGAATCATCACGCACGAACAAGCAGCAGGACATCGACCTCGCGCGTATAGTTATAGAGCCCCTGACACGACGAGTTGATGAGCGTGCCCCAGTCCGATTCGTGTAGCGCGAGCTCGAGGATCGCCTCGAACACGTCCTGTTTGAGGAGGTGCGCTATGAAGTTCTTGTTATTCCGATGGAGGTGTGTTCGGAAATAGCGCAACGCAGCTACAGTAGGCTCCCAAACGTGAGTCAGCATCGGTCCTCTGATCTCAAAGAATTTCGGGGAAGTGCAGACGCCCCGAGGCACAAATGCTTATCTCTGCTGCAGAGCAACCTGGCGACGTGCGTAGAGATGTTCAAGGTGAGCATGAAGAAGTGGCTTCGGAGCGTGTGCTGCAGCGCGAAGATGGAGGGCTGGTCACACAGGGACAGGAACAAGTTCGTCTTGTCCCGCGTCAGGCGCAGTGTCGACTCCGCGCACCAGCCGAGTAAGCGTCGCGTAGACATGGAAGGGAATATTGGGGATGGCAACGGCGACAGAGAGGCTCACCTGCGAACAGCTTGCGATCTGGGACGCCGAAGACGGGCTTGAGCAGCGAGTAATGCAGAGCTTGTAGAAACAATCGAGGAAGCATTGCGTCTTGGGGTTGTCTGCTAGGTGCAAGAATATGTTCATCGGAATCTGCTGCCCGTGGAAAAACAAACATGAGAACCAGCCCGGGCACTGCCCATATAGGCAGCCTTCGCCAAGTAGAGTCGGGAAAGGGAGCGACGCACCATGGGCTTCGCGCCGTCCGGCAGCGGCATCGCAGCGGCATCTCGAGCACCATCCACAGTGCGCCCCCGACGAGCGTCTGCACCGCCAACTCACGGCTGCTCGCCAGCATCGAGCACAACACTACCAGCAGAGTCTGCTCCCTCTCTTTTCTTCTCTCCGCCGCCCGCGCCCGCACGCACCCCATTGCTCGGGCCCGCACCCACGCCCTTGAGGCCCTCGAACTGCTACAGCACGCGCTCTCGCACGCTGTCCACGTCGTGGTCCAGCAGCGTCGTGAGCACCTCCCCGCCGACCGTGATCATCCGCCGCCCGTCCGGCTCGCCCGTCGCGTGCACGACGCCGCAGTCGACGAGCAGCTTGAAGAGCGCCATGCGCTTCGGCAGGTGCATGTTCTTACCCATGCTTGCTAGCTGCTGCTGCTGCTGCTGTAGGGACACCGCGCGCCAGCGCTGCGCGGTAAGGCGGGATGCAGCCCGAGCGACGGCGTGCGCGCGTCGACGTTCATCGAGCCCTTCTCCTTGACGCCCGACAGAGTCCCCAGCCGGTCGTTATGGTCCTCCGCGCGCATGCTCCCGTCCGCGTTGACAAAGAGGTCGACGATCTCGTTAAGGAAGCGCACGCTATTCTGAAAGTGGTTGATGATGTCGATGTGGTTCAGACACAGGGATGTGGATTGTAAGGCCAGAGATTGGAGGGAATGGGAAGCAAGTGGAATCGGTTATCCATCTCGATACCATCGTGTGCACCGCACATTTAATCGGGGTATATGGGCAGAGTTTCATACCTCGGAATTTTAGCCATACTTACACACTTTTCGCATTCACCTCGTACTATGTCAACAAGTTTGTGGACCATCATACTAATGCACTTATACCTTGATAGGATTCTCACTGTCTTGTGGGCCTTTTGTATGCAGCATTTGTCTTATCATCTTAGAATAAGTAACTTCGCTTTTCCAAGTAAATTATCTCTTGAATAAGTTAGTTCTGACTTACTGGTGTGCACAAGACAGCCATGTTTTATAAGCTCGACAAGACAGATAAAGACAAAAGAAGAGAGAAAAAGACGGAAAAAGATAGAAAAAGATAGAAATATATGTCTAAGTTCTAAAAGGAAATTTGCACATTTCCTGATGTGTGTGTTCTCATTTCGATCACTGGTTGTGGCCGAATCAAGGACCAACTCAATCAACGCCGCAATAACAACCGTATATGCTATCCATGCTAGCTGGATTGAGAAAAAAGACTGCATCTGCAAAAAGCACGGAGAAACGTGCCCTTGGTCCAATGTTACCACACTACAGAAATCGAAATGGAGTGTCCGTATCCAGCTACTTGATACATACAAAGATCATAGCCCAAGGACCAGGTAAATGAAACCACGGTGTGGTGTCGAACGTCCAAAAGTACATAACCCTGCATCCACAGCTCGCACTGGCACTCATAGCCCCTCCGTGAACCGACTCTCGATCGGCGCCTGCCCAGGCGACGACGCCGCACCGCCATGGCTTTGACTTGGCTCCGCCTCGCCCTCCTCTGTCGCTGCCGGGCCCGCACCATCGTCCAGCGTCCCCGCGTGCGGTGCGCGCCCCTCTGGCGCCTTCTCCTGTTGCCGTTGGCTTGGCCTGCGCCCAAGCCCGCTGCCGTCATGCGCGCGGGGCTCGGGTGAGCCGGCGGTATATCGCTCGGGTCCTGATTTTTTATCGATCTGCAAAGAGCCGAACCAATGAGCACGGATTGATAGATAACACGCAGTGAATGCTTACCGCGTATCCATTGTGACCAACCTCGATGCCTGAATCGCGGTGCGGATGCGAATACGAGGGCGGCTCCGTCTCAGCGTCCTCGCCCGCACCTACCTCCCTCGCTTCGAGATACATTTCTTCTTCGCCCTCGCCCTCGCCCTCGTCCTGCTCCTCCTCGACACTGCTTCCTTCGTCGTCGTCACCCTCCTCTTCACTGAGGTACCCGGCGGCGCGCACGGCGGCGGCGACTGGCCCGCTGCGCTCCATGTGCTCGCTGGCAACGAGATAACGCGCGCAGAGCATGCGCACATCGTTCCACCACTCCATCATGTCCTCGTGGCTACGCGCGCGGAAGCTCCATGCGTGCTGGCCGCTGCCTATCCGCAGCGAGCCTGTTTTTGTTGTACCAGAGCCGTCACGCCTGCCCTCGATGTGGAACTTGTGCGACTTGGCGGTGGGCGCAGAGGCGGGGCCGAGCGTGCACATAGGAAGAAAGAGGCTGAAGAGCGGAGAAGTGGACTGTGTCGGGTCAGAGGACGAGTACTCGTGCAGGAACCCAGCGGGGGTGAGGATGTAGTAAGACTCGCGGTATGTGCGCGTGAAGCGCTTCTTGCGCTCGAGGTAGCCCGTGTGCACGGCGATGACCGAAGGGTCTTCTTTGGAGGGATAATTGACAGCTTCGGGGTTGCGCAGCGGCGTTTCGGGGTCGAGGAGGTGATCGGAGCGGGCGGAGAATGATATCCACTCGTGGTCAGGTGCGAGGGATGCCATGTGCTGGCCGAGTGTGCGCCATGTGTCTTGAACCGAGGATGACATGCGTGACTGCCACTCGTCGAAGGTCTGCCAAGCGGACTGGATGGCGCGCACGATGCCCTCCTCGAAATGCGCAGAGTTCTGCTGCATGATGATAATGGACTTTTGCAGCGCGTTTTCTTCGTGCACCTGTTTCTGCAGTTGACGGAAGACGGCCACATTGGCTACGTATCTAGTAAAAAAAGATAGTTCAAATCGTGACACGAAGGAGGGACTGGAAGGGTCACGTACGGATCGGATTTGGAGGTTACGCTGAGCGGGGTATTCTTGAAGATTGAGATGTTGGTGGCGAGTTCGCTGACGAGTTTAGAGGAAAGCTCGCGTTCCTTGGCGACGCCGGTTGCAAGTTTTCCCGTGTCGTTCTGAACGTTCTGAGAGCGGGGACGCGTCAGCTCACGAGAATAGGGGCTAAATGGGGCGAGACCTGCCTTTATGTGAGCCTTGATCTCAACGCGCAGCTTCTGTAAGTGCTGCACAATGGAGCTGTCGATGGTGCGCCCGAGGTTGGCATGTTGATCTGCAATCACGCGAGTCTTGTCACGTATGCCGTAGTAGACGTCCTAAAGGAAAAATTGGGGTCGATCGCATAGGAGAGCGAGGACAGGCGACTGACCTGGAGGCCGCCCTCACCGAGAAATTGGTTCCCGGATCGAAAGGGAACCTGTATAACGGCTCCCAGCTTGGTCAATTCTTTTGCGGTGTTGTTCTCGATGTCGGCGATGCCCTGCGAGATACGTACGGCGAGGGTTAGCGTTCGGTAATTCGGCGTGCAAGGGAGCGGGGGGTGGAGCGTACCTCAAAGTAGGCAATGAGCTGCTTCACGATTGCCTTCCACGCGACGAAGCGCTCGATGAGGACATCGGAGGGTCTGAGATCGTGGGGGGCGATGTTCTTCTTGATGAGAGACTGGCTCCTGGATGCAGTCGAGCCTTGTCTGCTCGCCTTTGAGATGGAGGTCGCGCGCGAGAGGGATGCTGCGTCGTTCATGGCTGCTCGAGTGTGCGATGGACGGGGGAGAGGATGGAGGGAAGGGGTGCGTGCAGACTAGCCTGCCTTTTGTACGCGACGGACGAGGCTAAGCAGAGCAGCCTGTCCCGACTGACGTCACCGCTCTGACTGGCCCCATTGGGCACCCCGGAGACTCAGGCTCGGACCCCGGGACCGTCGCCGCGTGCCTGTGTAGTGTACACGTAAGCACTCTGTGCGTGTCCTCTGCCGCCAGCGTCGTCTGCTCTTTCAGGTCCTCCCCGTCCCTCTCGCCCTCCTCGCCTTGTCCTCCATCGTCATCCTCAACCCGCAACCATGAACGCCCCCCTCCAGAACCTCGCCATTTCTCTCGGCGTCATGCAGAGTGCGTCCTTGTTTTTGCACTCGACACGTCCTCATCTCACCTCCTTCAGTTGCGCGAAAAATCCCTTTCGACGACCCTCAAGTTCTTCAGTATGTTCGCATCGGCTACGTCGCCAGCCAGGTCATCCTCCTCGCCGTGTACTACTTCACCTCGCTAAAGGTCTGTCCATCTCCACCTCCTTGTCCCAAAAAATACGTGTCTAACCTGTACCTTTATAGATCAAGCGCAAGAACGACCAGACTATCCTCAAATATGGTGCGTTTTATCCATATTCTTTTGTACATGATCACAGTGCTAACATTCTTTGTTTTTAGTGGAGCCTTCGAACCCGATGGTACGCCGTTCGCTGAAGCACACCTTCTCCCTCAGCTCATCCATGATCTTCAATAGAGCCAGGATCCTGGTCAACTCGTCACGACCACTGTCCGCGACTACGACCTGACCGAGACTTCAAAGCTTGTTCGTCTTTCACGATCACTTATTGCCCTTGTACTGACCTACGCCCCAACCCCAACTTCAGGTCCGGGCCGCGTACACCTCGATCGCCATGATGGCCTTCCTCCACCTCTACCTCAAGTACACCCAACCCCTCTTCGTCCAGGCCATCATGGGCATCAAGGGTCTCTACGAGGCCAAAACAGTCAAAATCCATATCCTCGGCCAGGCGGCAGAAGGCGACCTCAAGCGACCCTTCAAGGGCCCTGCTGGCATGTTTGGCGGTTCGTCCACTTCTGCTCCCCGCAGTCCAATCTATGAATCTTACACGTTTCGATGCTGCAGCCTCTGCGTCGCCTCAGACGGACAAAGCTGCCATCGACGAGGCTGAGAAGCGGATTGGCTCAAAGAAGGAAGAGTAGGCTCGCGCTTCGGGTTCGGGGACATTGATAGCATGCTGCATCTAAATCATGGAACGGTCTTTGATGTCTCGTCGTTTGCACAGAGGTTATGCAATAGATACCGGGATGGTCACACGACTCAGTGCGGGTCTGTGTGCGCCAGCAGCGAGCCTTTTTTCATCAAGGCATGTCTCTATGATAAGAAGCGTGAAGCCAGCTCGAACGAATCGGCATGAACACCGGTTCGCCAAAATGTATGTGTGTGATCAAATGGGACAAAGCTATTGGACCTTGTATCCCACAAGCGACCTGCGGCCAATGATCTCTCCAATCTAAACCAGAGGGAAAAAATGGCCACGAAAAGTCAACACGCAGTTCTCAAAAGTAGAGCTCGTGATGAGAAACGGGAGTCGAAACGCACCTTGTAGATGCCATACGCCTCGGCAGCGTAGACGCCGATGCGTGCCCACTCTCCTGAGCGCGCGACCTCACGCCAGTAGGAGGGGCTCGCGGCGCGGCGCCAGAGGGTGAGGTACGCGGAGGTGACCTGGGAGACAGAGGTCGGGGGCTGTAACCGCTCGGCGACGTAGATCTGCTTGAGGACCTCGCGCGTGACGGAGAGGTTGTATGTCAACGGCTGGCGGTAGGCTGCGGCCGTAGCACGAGGGAGGCAAGCAGAGCGAAGCGAGAGTGAGACGGGGCACAAGATGCGGTGAACGCAGAAGAGAAGTCACGCACCGCCTAATAGGCCACTGAAACGCTCGCCGACGGGCCCCAGGAAGCTCCTCGTCGCTGCCCAAGCCTTCTCCGCGACTTTCTGCGCGCTGGTGAGAGCCTCCTGGGCCTTCTTCTGCGCGGCCTCAGTGGAGTTGGAGGAGGCGAGGCGCTTTGGCTGTGCGCGGGCAAGGGCGCGGGGCTTTGCGAGGCGGAGGGGGGCGGAGGAGAAGCGCATCGTTTTTGTTGAGGATTAATGTATGGCTTTTTGAGGAGAGCAGAGAGAGTGACGAGACCAGAGCGCAGGAGACTTGCCGGGGTTCTCCGAGCGTGCACGTGCTCAGGGCTGCGACTTGTGCTCGTTCTAGATCTCAGCCACTTATCTCGCGATTCGCAAGATGCGATATAAATCCTCTCTTCCCTCTCTTCCTCTCCGTTCTCTATCCCTACCTGCAGTTCTAACATGTCTTCAAACAGCGACCCCGGCGTTCTCACCCACGCGCGCTATGGGAAGGACAAAGTCCGTGTCCTCCGCGTCGTGAGAGAGCCTGGCTCTAAAGTCCATCACATCGTTGAGTATAATGTCACCGTCCTCCTCGAGGGGGACATCGATACCAGGTGCGTGCGGTCGCATTTATACAGTGTAAAAAATGAGCCAACCTATCTCAATCGCACGGCACAGTTATACCCAGGCCGATAACTCCGTGGTCGTCGCTACCGACTCCAGTACGTCCTTGCTAAAATCGTGAGACCACCGCTCACAGACATCATCGTCCATCTCATCAGTGAAGAATATCACCTACTGTAAGTGAGCCCATATCCACCCTCTTATCACGCCATCACCTGGATCTATGTTCATCGACCCCCCTCGGCCCGTCCAGACCTCGCCAAAGTCTCGCCTCACATCCTCCACCCAACCCGCTTCGCCCTCCACCTTGGCACCCATCTTGTCTCGAAGTACGCCCACATCCACAAGGCATTCGTCACCGTCGAGCAGCTACGCTGGGCGCGCATCGATGCAGGTGCGAACGGAACCCCGCACACGCACGCGTTCTGGAGGGACGGCGACGAGAAGAAAATCGTCGCCGTCGAGGTCGACGCGTCCGCGGGCAAGGACGCCCTCGTGGGCAAGGTTGAAGCGGGCCTGCGTGACCTCCTCGGTAAGCGATGCGTTTTCTCACGTTTGCATAAACGAAGCGGCTCACGTCGCTCACGCAGTGCTCAAATCGACCGGGTCCGCATTCGAGTCTTTCGTCCGCGACGAGTACACCACCCTTGCGGAGGTGAACGACCGCATCTTTAGCACCTCCGTCGACCTCGTGTATACCTTCAAGCCGTTCGCGATCAAAGCCCCGAAAGACGACAGGAAGCTCGAGTTTGACGTCGCAAATGTAGGGGACGCCGCCAAGGTACGCCCTTCCTCTCTCCTTCACTCCCGTTTGCCGCCTTGACTGACGTCCACGAAAAATTCTTTCCAGAGCGGTGCCCCGTGGGACGGTGAGAACGCCCAAACGCTGGCAAGGAACATCACGCTCGACGTGTTCGCTAACGACGAGAGCGCCAGCGTGCAGGTACGCCTCACGCCCCTGCGGCCCTCCGAATCAACAGCGTACGACTGAACGCCTATTCACAGGCGACGCTGTACAAGATGGCGCAGCGCCTTTTGACCGAGGACGAGCACGTCCAGACGGTCACCTACTCGCTCCCGAACAAGCACTACATCCCCGTCGACATGAAGTACATCGGGCTCGACAATCTCACGCCGTAAGCTCTCTTCGTCTCTCGTATATACGCCGCTGAGCCCCTCTTGCGATTTCTAGGAGCGCGGCAGAGGTCTTCGTGCCCGTCGCGGCCCCAAGGTGAGTTCGCTTGCCTTCGAGTGCGAGACTGGGACGCTGACACGCTCGCTTAGCGGGCTCATCTCGGCGACGATTTCGCGCCAGTGAGGCGCCGGACAGTGTTGCAGGCAGGCGGACATAAGTAAGTAAGAGAATAGGCTGATGTTTCGCGATAAGAGAGATGTTGTACGTGCTGTAGCCACATTCAAGGGCTGATGAAAAAAATCAACAGACCAAATTTGTATTCAGTGTGTGAAGCACTCAGTGCATATCTTTCTAGATGGATCCCCCTCGCGTTAGTGACTTCGCACTCGCTCTGGTCCTTTCTCATACGCGGCATGTTGTTCCAAATAATCACTGCACAGTGATCAGGGATCAAGAAAAATTTGAACCGCCCATACAGCATTCAGTCCATACGGTCGACCTAGTAGGCTGGAGACCAGTCCAGCCTTGACACAAGTACGATACGAAAAGAGCGTGATCAGAGCGACGCGAATGCGCGGCGTCCACGACTACAGAAGCTCAGGAAAGATACGGAAGACAGTCCGGAACAAAGAGCGTGGCAGAGGTGAAGGGAGGATACGGAAGACAGATTGGAATATGGAGCCTGGTCAAGACATCAAGACACGATCAGATACTAAAACGGCGAAAAGGTGGACGCAATTGCTCATGCACCAGCGGCGTCTTTGGCAGCCCATCAGATACTATAATCATCGCAAGGGACTGGGGAGAACCGCATCTTCGAGCCGATCTTGGGATTGTCCCACTGTTGGCCAAAGTCAAACAGATCAGCAACGCAGCCGTGCACATGTAGACGATTTGAAGCACATGTAGACGATTTGAATCGCACGTAGCCGGTACCGGGGGCATCGCTGGCGCAGCCATCGGTCAAGCCGAAACCGCCGAGCTCAGCGTTGCCAAAGATCTGAATGGCACATTCCCCGTTCGCGCAGGAGGCGGTCCCCTTGAACTGGCCGGCTTCTGATCCGAGGGTCGTGAATCTCAAGCTACCACCGCGACGTCCTTGGCTCTAAAGGAACACTCAATGAAGGCTTTGGCAAGACAGGGTGAATGGGAGTGCACGCACGACCTACATCGATGCGCGCTAGTCAGAAAGTTTCTTCTCCGCGTGAATAGAGAAGAGCTACTGACAAATCCAAGAGCGCCCTTCGCATCCCTGATGTCGCTCAGTTGATTTTGCAGATAGAACCGGTCTTTGGCTTCGACCGGCCCACTGAAACAGTTCATCGGATCTTTGCATACCTTGAAGGTGATATCCCTGCCATGCAAATACCGCATGAACAGGCGCCTCGACTATCCGACAGTGGACTTACTGGATGCTGCCGTCTTTGACATACACACCGTCGTGGGCTATGCGCCCCAATTGCTTACTGTCGGGGAAGGACACGATGTATCAGGACCCGTAAAATAAGCCGATGTACTCGGGGCTTCCGCAGGTTGGGTAGGGTTCGCAGGATTTGCACGTTGGAGGTTTGCAACTGGGTGGCAGAGGAGCCGGGAAGGGCGAAGGAGGAGGTGGTGGTGGAGGTGGAGGTAGTGGTAGAGGAGATGGTGGAGGTGGAGGTGGAGACTGGTAGGGTGGAGACGGTGGAGACGGAGCGGGATATTGACACTTACCTTTGCTGTAAATTCTGCCGACAGGACAGCACGCACTGCCGCTCTCATCGCGTTGGTACGGCGTGTCGGTTGGGCAGCACTAGGTCAGGAGGCTATATGACCAGGCTGATACGCCACAGACACCAAGGCAGTCTTATGATCCCGCCTTTGCCATCGAGAAAGGCAAGTGTCTCTTGGGAAGGACGGCATCGCTCTCTATCGAGAGTCTGATGGGCCAAAGCGTCGAATGTTAGAACGGCAGTGACTCAAGGAGCTGGATTATCCTCACTTGGTCAAAGTATCTGCGACTTTCGCCCGGCAAAGGGAACTGGATGTGGGTCTTGGTCGATATGCATGTTGGGTCGCCATAGGCGTCGACGCCGGGCTCATATCCGTCAGGGCACGCTTCACTACCAGAGGAGCGCACAAAGGCGGCGAGCAGAGGAAGGAGGAAAAAGAGAAAGGCAAAGAGGTTCATGATGAAGAAGCGGTAGTGGAGATGGTGCAGTGGTTTTCGTCGCTCATTTGCATGTCGGGCTTGTGTATCTATCCACCTGCTTGACATGACATGGCGATGTGGCGTTGTGCACGGTAAAATCCCAACATCGGAGCAGCGAGCAATACTCGTCCCCAATGCTTGTTCCGTGACATCTCTCCTCGCTTGTTCGGAGTGTTTCCGTGACATTTATTCTAGGTTTTCAATGAAAGGTTTGGGAGGAATGTGCTGGTGTTAGTGGATCTCTAATCGTGGTGAAAACGTACACTGACAGCGGAATGAACTTATCGGCGGGTCAGACAGTTTCAAGGCATAGTCAAACATCAGCGGTTTGTTCATAATACTTACCAACAAGGTTGCTTGAGGATCCAGGCCATCGAGATGAGTGTCAGACTCCTTTCACGTTGTTGACTTATGCGAGTCCTCAAATCATCATTGACTTCAGAATCCCAGAAATCAACTCTCAGAGAGAGAAGTTCAAATGGTTGGCTCGATCTATGGGTGTGGCCTACCCCCGTTCCATCAGATTTCGGAATGCGTCGGAATACGAACCAATCATGATGAGAACGCTTATGTCTGTACGCAGTTCGGACTGTTTAGAAAACTGGAAAATGAGGCGACAGAAGATCTCATCTTGACTGGCTGTTTCTGTAGGAGAGTTGTGATTGGTGTATGCTTCTCACTAGATGACTCGAGTAATCAGTAATTGGCGACTGAATAAAGGAGAAAATACACAGCTGCCGTACGTCATGGAAATAATGTGAGCCATTCTCGGAAGTTCTAGACCAGACGCGCACAGACCTGCCAGGATGCTTCCGTTCGGGAACAGCTTGGGAAGGGGGATCCCGCGCGCTGCTTGATTCTGACAGCTTGCAGTGAGAACAGACTTCTTGTCCAGATATATCCGAACAGTTTAGTATCAAGCTGCCTCTGCTCCAGAGCTGTCAGACAGTCCACGGCGGGGATTGCTATGTTTAAGGGGACCATGATGAGTGTCGCTCCACTCAGTTTCAGAGCACAGTTTGCCTTTTGAGAAGTGGGCAGTGACATTCCGAACCCTTCCAATATTGCATCCACTTGGATCCAAAAAAGGATAAATTCGTCAAAGCCCAAGTCATGCACACACGAGCCGTGGCTAACTATGTGTGATGATACACATCCATTAGTTTATTCGGGGCGACCTCTCAGCGATTGCATTATCACAATCACGCTAGGGATATGGTCAGATAGCTGACCATCACTGCTGTGCTCTAGGCAGTACACTTGCAGAGGCACTCACCGATATACCGAAATGTCGGGTTCTTCCAATCCGAAACGTCATTCAGGTAAGAGTTCTTTGGGTCAGGGTCGTACTCCTGCCTCCCTTCTGCGAACGCTCGGTCACGCCGCTTATTGGCCGTGAGGAATATGACTCGGAGAGTAAGAATGACCACCATCTGAACGCGCGACGAGAGCACGCCAACGATGAATTCAGAGACGGACAGAGTGGAAAACATGCACGTACCTCAAGAATTCGGCTGACCATGCAGCCAATAATACCAGTTGCGTATCTCGGGGCTTCTGAATCTTTGAAGAGGAAAGGACCGACGATGTTGCTGAGAACACGTCGAGCAATAGTTGTCAACAGGCATCAGAGGGACAAGTTATTCAGGGATTATTACCCAGCAGCAACGCCCAGGAAGATAGAAGCGCTACATAGCGATTTCTCTAAAAAAAATCCCAAAATTTCAAAACCCAAACTAGCGGCGAGGAAGAGTCCACTGACTGGTGGCGCCGCCGACGTTCCCTGAAACGAGTGACAGGGCAAAGACAAACACAGCGTTGCTGGCACCCGTGAGATCTACAGCGGGCTGAGTACACCGTCGACTGCAGTCAGAACGTAAACACCCGCAAGAGGTACGCACAATAGCCAATCAACCGTCCGACTTTCATGTGTGTCGGTAGCCACGCGACGAGGGCAAAGCCAAGGATTGTTGGCAAGGTCACGACGCACATGAGGATCGTGCGCGTGTTCTTGGGCAGTTTGAGGCTCACGTATATAGAGATGAAAATTCTATGAGTGAAGTGCTTAATAGAGCAGACCGGGACAGAATCTGCGCTAACATACACAATAGCAATGAAGCTTCCATAGGGGATCTTACACACGAGTCGTTCATAAGGACACAACAGAAAGAGAAGACCAAGCAGGCGCACCTGCATCAGTGTTGTCTGCAGAGTTGTGAACCCAAATCCTCGGATGATCAATGTACCGCTGAAACCCAGTCCCACCATCAAAATAGAACCAAATTAACAGACAAGAGGCGCGCACAAGTTCGAGGTTCCGCCGTTTGGGACATTTGCGAAGAACCCGAGCAGAAAGAACAGATAGAACTTAGGGTCCTTGAACGCTTCCAATGCTTGCTGTCCATCAAATCTAATAATGATCAGCCATCATCGTTCATACACTCCCAAAACGAGAACACCGGTACGCACTGCCTTCTCTCCGACCCAGATTGGTCATCGCGTTTGCGACTCATGACGACGAGCCTCTCACGACGGGTGAACCAATGCGTATGCGCAGGTGAGTCGGGGATTACGATCCACAGAACGATGCCCCACACGCTACACAGAGTTCCGATGATCTACAAAAAAGTGGCGGTGGTCAATCACATCACACGTTGAAGGGATCTTGATGCTCTCACCAGGAACTCGTATTTCCAAGATGGCAACGCTGCTTTGATCTGTCAGAGTCGATGAGCGCTCTCCTTAGCACGCTTGCGTGGGTCACATACGTTCCCAATTCCGTACCCCAGAATGCCACCTATTGCAATTCCGATGCCATTTGCAGAATACCAAAGGCCGATGACGGTGGGTTGTTGCCTGCGAGTGTACCACATTGAGGTGATGAGAACGAAGGCAGGATCCGCGGTTGCTTCTCTAATCGAATCTTTGAGCATGAAGCCGACGTCTACGCAAACGATATATTTACGCTGCACCAGAGAGAACGCGAAGAACCGCTATATCGACGAAGTTGCGTGATGCGGCTTGGGCCATGAGCAAGACACCCCAGCTGGTCCACATGGTCAGATTGGATATCGTGTGAGTAGGATTTCTACATGAAAGTTGCTCTGGACATACATGAAAATCTGCTTGATCAAACCGGTGTTTTCAGGTCAGCGTGACCGCGTGAATGGAAGAACAACATGGGAGCGAAGACTTGCATTGACAGCGAGGTATTTACCCAAAGGAAACTTCTGCATCAGAAGGTTGGTCGGGAGTGCCCACGCAACCCAACCGAAGTAGAAGAGAGAAGAAAGCCAGTTCTGGGTAGAGGGATTGGTCCAACTTTCTGCGAACGGAACCTGCGCACTCACGTACTCGTCTGTCTTGAGGTCCAGGCTCTTCTTGATGCCAAAGATGGCCGCATAGCTGAGGGTCGTTTTGTCGCTGATATGAAGTTGTAAGCCATGATAGCAAAGGTCAGCCATTATGACCTACATGTAGTAAAAGGCATAACAGATCGAGAGTGCGGGTAAGATGAGACGGTTGATCTTCTGCTCGATCTGGAGGATGATCAGAACATTGCACCAGAAGAGAGAGCGGGGTCGCCCACATGTTTGACCTCGGCTGGGTCGAGGGTCTCCTGGTTCATCTGGGCAACTTCTCGACGAAATTCCATGGACGGATTCCGTTTTAGCAAGCGACGCATGCCTACGAAAGGTTTCTCGTCTGCCGACCCAGGACCATAGCTATCGTCTACTACGACAGGCGTGAATTCTTCGCAGTGCTCAACCGCAGCCTCCTTCAGTTCGGTGTTGTCAGGATCCTGAGAGTGCGGTGGAGGCGACATCACAGCAAGATGAGCGACAGAGATACGGCACTTTCATTTGAACAATGCCGTCGCCCTTAAGATAGTGCGAGCACGCGATGTTGAGAACCGGACTACAGAGAAGCAGGACGTATTCGAAGGACAGTTGACCTCCAATGATGTCGATCGTATATTGAGCCGGGCCGGGAAACAAGCGTGTTCGTACATATCTGCTGGTCGCCAGCGCATCATCTGCCTAAGATTCCTAGGCATTCCTAGGCGGATGTTGCTGAACACGTTAAAAAGTTTAGACACCGTTTGGACACGAGGACAAAATGTGGGGGTGGCTGATGGAGACTGTAGGCCGGCGGTGTGACCAATCGATTGTTACCTACTGTCACTCTCGTGGCCGTCCCTGGCTCCCGAACTGCGTCCGAATCCTCGACTCGACTGATTGTCCTCCTTGCACAGTCCAATGCTCGACGGCCTCCGAATGCCTTCACGATAGCGGCCCGACCGGCACGCTGATTATTTCTATAAGTTTACTGAACGCCATTGTACGAACCTGTCATTTCTGTCTTTACTTTGCGACTGTGGGCTTCTGCTGATTCACGATGCCTGTCCCTCAGTTTTCTGCGCTGTCGCTCACGGACCTTGTCGCAATTCGCGCTCGTGAGTCAGCTGCACAGATTCGCTGAACATCTCGCTGATGCCGATCTCAGGCGATCAACCCGACCATGTCGCATTCTACACCGGTATAGACGAAACTGGAGACCCTCTCAGGCCTCTCACGTACGCTTTCATGCTCATATTAGTCCCGCAAAGCTGATGTGCATGACAGATACTTTCAGGTGCAACAGGCAGTCAATCGCCTCTGCGCCCATTATGCCCCCATCGGTCTGACGCTTCCGGCAATCACGCCTCTCCCTCAACGCACTATTGCCATTTTTACATCTACTGCGATTGACGAGTCTCTTCTCGAGATCGCCCTAGCGAAGCTCGGGTTATCACCTCTTCTTCTCTCTGTGAATAACTCGACCCCTGCCGTCGCGCATTTGTGCAAGCTCACGCACGCGACCCATCTCATTTATGGGTCTAAATACCTCGACGTGGCCAGCGAGGCACAGCGATTGTTAAAGGAGCAAGGCTACGAGCTCGAGATCGTGCCAGAGATGCGCTTTCCGCTGTGGGGACCGGATGGTGTCCAAGAAGCCAAAATACTCCCGTTTAAGCCGGTTTTGACACCTTCTGAAGAGGCTGAGAGGGTTGCGGTCATATTGCATTCATCTGGATCGGTATGAAATTGTTCACCTCATCGTTACGTTGACTCAACTGCGAATCTTTGCAGACCGGTTTCCCAAAACCAGTGTACATCACCCATAGAGGCATGATTGCGAACTTGCATGGCCATATCCCGCAACCGGGGTTCAGCGCTCTACCTGTATATCACGGCTTCGGCCATTTCAGTGGGCCAGTCGCATCAACTCTTTTTTGCTTTCTCGATTCTTAACTATTCTTGAACAGGTTCCGATGTTTCTACAACGGCGTCCCCTTCACCCTTTTCCCGCCGCATCTCCCTCTCACCTCTGCGAACATATGTAGAATTATAGAATCCTCTCCTACGCCTTGCAAACAATGCTTCGCTGTACCATACGTTATCAAGGTGAGTTCATTCTTCCCCTTTATCGCCTTCTTTCTGGATCCGTCAACACGCATTTCACTTTACATAGCTTATGGCAGAGACGGAAGAAGGGACTAGAGCGCTCGCAGCTTTTGATGCAGTCAGTTACGCTGGTGCCGCATTACCAGTATGTCGAAACTCGCATTTTTCTGCCAGAACATGAGTTTACTTTCCGTTCACCTCAGGATGATCTTGGTGATCGACTTACTGCAGCTGGTGTCAATATCCTCAGTATATATGGTACGACGGAGGTAAGTCTAGTCGCGCTCTCCATTGCAGGAGTTTTCCAATCACTCTATGTAGACTGGCGCCCTCCTCAACTCTAAGCGCGACTTCGCGACCGACAAGTCGTGGAACTGGCTGCGCGCGACGGGGCTCATCCTCTCATACATGTCCATGGAGCCGCGCGGCGCCAACACGTACGAGATGGTCGTCAAGGACGGCTGGCCGCCAAAGATCGAGACGAACCGCCCTGACGGCTCGTACGCAACGAAGGACCTGTTCATCCGACACGAGGAGAAGGGCGATGGGAATTGGTACAAGTATTGCGGGCGGCTGGACGACACGCTCGTGCAAGTCTTGGGCGAGAAGACGAATCCCGGTGCGTGTTCACGCTTGAGTTCGACCTAGACGATCGACTGACGGTGGTCTGTTTGCTGTACAGTGCCGATTGAGCTCGCGATTCGCGGCAACAGCCCCTACATTGCAGAGGCCATCGTCTTTGGGGCTGGAAGGCCGCAAGTCGGCTGCCTTATCCTTCCCTCGGAGCTCGGCAGAGAGCTTTCCAAAGATCGAGAGGCCTTCTTCGAGAAGGTGTGGCCAGTTATCGAGGAAGCCAACGCGCAGGCCCCGACGCATTCGAGGCTGCTCCCAGAGATGGTCCACATCTTGCCGTGAATGCCTCTCGTTGTTCGCTTCTGTGGGACGATGGACGTTAATGTCTAGATCTGCAGATACGGCACAGATATTCCCGTTGCGACGAAGATGACGATATTGAGGCCCGCCTGTTATGCCAAGTTCAAAGATATTATAGGTTCGTATCATCCATGACCCATATGCATCCAAGCCAATCAATCAATATATACTCTGATCTAGGTGAAATATACGACAGATTCGAAAACGGTAACGGTATAGCGAAGCTCATCCTCTCCAAGCCGGAACTAGAGAAGTTCATATTTGACGCAATCGCGCAGACCCTTGGAGCAACTAGATCCGCTGCGTTGAACAATACAGCCGATCTATTTGCTTTTGGTGTCGACTCTTTGCAGGCGACTCGGATTCGCAACATCTGTCAGAAGGAATTGGACGTTGGAGGGCATACGCTTGGGCAGAACAGTAAGCCGCCTTCGGTTTTGAACTGCTACTAGTTTACGTGATTTGCGCGTCACAGTTGTCTACGAGAACCCTTCTATCAACAAGTATGCCTCCTTCTCCAATGGCCAGTCCACCGTTCTAATGACGACTCTGCAGGTTAGCAGAGTATATATTGAGTTTGCGATCCGGGCAAGATGCTCGGGAGTCGGATGAATACCAGCACGCCAAGATGTTCGCTATGGTCGAACGGTGGAGTTCCAAATTTGATGTGAGGAAGTCGACTCCCTCGAACGGACAGCAGACAGCCTCAGCGTCCCACATTATTGTAAGTCGCACGCTCTTTTAGATGTGGTATCTTTGTCCCACAGCATCTTCCGTTAGGTCCTCACCGGTGCAACCGGCTCCCTCGGCGCTCACATTCTGCAGCAACTTGTCTCTTCTCAATCGGTCTCCAAAGTGATTTGCCTTTCCCGCGCCAAATCACACGCCGAATCCCTCGCCCGCGTGCAGGAATCTTTGCAACTCCGTCAACGCTACCTGTCAGCCGCGGAGCAAGCCAAGGTTCTGTCCTTTGCTGCAAATGTCAATGAGGATCAGCTGGGCTTGACGTCCACAGAGTATGAAATCCTTCGATCTGAGGCGACAACCGTCATCCACGTGCGTTATTCCAATTCAAGGTCATATGGATGATTGACCAAACGCGCACCTTTTCTCGGATTCTAGAATGCCTGGCCCGTCAACTTCGTCCTCGGCATCGACTCGTTTGACGAGCACATCGGTGGCGTCGTCAACTTGATCAACCTTTGCATTCGCTCGTCCAAGGCTCAGCTCCCAACGTTTTATTTCAGTTCTTCAGTGGGAACCCAGCAGGGTGTTGCGAACCAGGTCTGTGCGGAAGATTTCTCGGATTCGCCTGCGACGGCGTCGCCGATGGGATATGCCCGGAGCAAATGGGTTGTAGAGAAAGTGTGCCAGCGCGCAGCTAAAGATACTCCTATCAACGTTGGCGTTTTGCGCATTGGACAGCTTGTCGGAGATACGGAGAAGTGAGCAATGGCCGTCAATGCCATCTCGAACCGAAATTAATGATGTCTTGCAGCGGGGTATGGAACGAGACGGAAGCCTGGCCTTTGCTGTTCAAGGGCGCTAATGCAGTCGGCGCGCTTCCCCTTCTCAACGAGGTTCGTCCAAGATGTTTCCTTCCGGTTGCCTAGTTTGACTCAATATGCTACAGCGACCATCTTGGCTTCCGGTGGATATCGCGGGTCGAGCTATCGTTGAGATTGCTACACAGCCAACTCCGCCCAAAAGCGTTGTTTATCACGTCCTGAACTACAATACGACAAGCACATGGGACCGCATTCTTTCAGGGCTTAAACAGGCTGGTGTGCGCTTTGACACAGTGAGCCGCGAGGAATGGTTGGAGCGCGTGGCCAAATCAGATCCGGACGGCTCACGCAACCCTACGATTAAGCTCCTAGTGCGTTGTTTGCCGACTGCCTCCCCTTTCCGCTCCACACTCATTCGTATGCATAGGGTTTCTATCGCAATCGCATCGGCAAAGCCGACGAGCGGCCGCCCATGGAGTTCTCTGTGGAGATTGCAAGTAAGGCCGCACCGAGCATTGCGTCATGCCCTGCTATAACCGAGGATCTTGTTGGAAGATGGGTAGATCATTGGCGTACGACAGGCTTCCTGTCTGCGGAGTAAACGACGTCCGTGTATACAGATTCTCGATTCATAAGTCTCTAGAGTGTTGTATCATTAGGATTCACCAAAGGCCTTTGATATCAAGGCTAGTGTGAGGCCCGCGGTTGCTGAGATTCAAACCAGTCCTGTATCGCCACGACACTGCAAGCAAGGAGCTATGATATTGCCAGCCTTGGATTGAGTCCAACAAAGATCACTTCCCTAGATCATCCGGGGAACACATTCAGTCGTCCTCTCGATCAAACATCATTCGACCCGCTTGTGCCGGCTCTACCAAGACGATGCCGATGTCATCATTGGAGACCATGCTTTCTACCAGTCCACTTGGTGAAGTTTTTTTGTTTTGATGTGCTGACACATGGTCATATAGCTCCTCGTGCTCGTCATAAGGCTGTATGATATCTCTCAAAATTTCCGAGTTATATGTCCCAGTGTGTTTAGTCTGAAATTCCTATCCCCATACCGGGAGCCCAAAGCAGCCCATACTATGCTGGGACCGGAGTTGAATAGTGGACCAGAGTTGAACAATTGATATAACTTCCTCCCTATTATTGTGGCAGCCCTGAAAATATTCATGTATGTTACTGTGTATATATATATTAGCTGTGTATTTTTTTTAGATTTCTAAAACAGGTGTATGGGGCAGGGGAGGGGGGTTCATGTGGAATCTTGACTCTCTGTTGTGACAAGGAGCCCAGATCTGACTGATCTTGTATTCTAAACCTCATCTAAGAAAAGAAGCAGGGAATGTATATGAATAAAAATAACATGAAAAAAATTTGAGGGTAATCAGTAGGAAGTTCATGCCTCAAATAAAACATCAGTGCAAGAGGATATGCAGAGTAACTTTGGCCTTGGAAAGGTGACTTTTATTTGAAGCTCCAACATGTTCCATTGGCAGATCTTGTGCAGGAGTGCCAAGGCAGGCTCTTGTTTGTGCTCTGACTGACTTTGTAGACTCCCTGCAACTTATGACATCCTTAGACAAGAAAAAGAGAGACAGGGAAAGGGAGATCTATGAGACTACTATTGAAGCTGCTTGTCAACCTCTTTAGAATAGTATACACTTGAGCTATAATCAGGCTGCTATTGCTTTTGGAATCTCAGTTTCCACTCTGCAGCATCATTATCTAAAGAAGCTATCTGCTCCAAAAAATGCTTATGAAAGAGAGTAGTTTAAGCCTCCAACTATTTAGTTTATGTTTACTGAAATCCAGTAAATACATAATATATAGTAAATAAACAGTAAATAAACAGTATAAACAGATTTGAAATTTAGAAAATAATTCTATAGTAAGAAGGTCAGTGTGTAGCCAGTTTTTTTGGAAGCATAAGTTTAGAGATTGTCTCTGCCTTTAGTGAAGAGTGAGTATTAGCACAAACATGATAAGAACTTGAAAAAAGACACTCAACCACCACTAATGTCCTAGGAATTGCAAGAAAATCATGAACCATCTTAGAAATGATATGAAAGTCTAATGCATAAGCCTAAGCCACTGTTATAAGTAGATATCAGTTGTCCAAAATTATAATAGGCATACCCTCCACTAAGTCAAATGTGCATTGTATTTTCCTTGACTACCCTCCATTGTCTCCTAATGCTCAAGCTCTGAATGTTGGGACAATGCAAATAGCTTGTAATCTAGGGAAAGAAGAGAAGATTTTCCTATAGTGGCTAAAAAGTCATTATCTTCTGCCAATATCTCTATAGGCCCAACTGGAATATCTTGCACAGGTAGCATGTCTTTCTTGTACTCCTCATAAACATAAGTAAACAAGGCCTATGCCTTGTTCTACTCATCTTATCTAAGGCTATCAAACCACTAAATTTGAAGATAAGGATGACAAACTGTAAATAATAAATCAAATTGCTAAATATAACCCATAGTCAGGAAAATAATGCTTTGCTATATCTGGAAAAACACCCCTTTGTATGAGCTCCAGATTATATCTAATAGTGTCTAAAAGTATCTAAAAGTGTTAATAGTATCTAAAAGTGTCTAATTTCCTAATTGGGAGCAACACATTGTGAGCATTGGATTGGTTTCTAATTTCATGATATTAGCACTAATTCTATATTAAGAAGTCTTTAATTATTAGTAGGAAATAGTAAGTACTACTGCTCTATCAGTGAGAAAGTAAAGATGTGGCACATTCTATACTATTTCAGCATATTACTCTTCTTTATATATGCCTATACTATTATCTTGTAGCTCTTTTGCTGACTTTCCAGCTGCTTTTATAAGGGATATAGAAAGAGAAAAATGTGCATTGATGCCCCCAGCCACTTTGTTGGCAGCTTAGCAGCTGCCACAAAAGGCTATGAAGACCTAGGTACCTTGTTCTTGCACACAAGATCATTAAAGTTGTCATTGTTAACCAATGCCTGCTACTGGTTATTATAGGACACAACATGTGGGTTGGACTTAGGGATATGCTATATGCAGCCTTGTAGACCTTGTCTATAGTATAGTGGCTAATACTGTCTTGTGCAGCACACAATCATCATCACTATTGATATTACAATTTTTAGCACTATTTATATTGTTTATTGCCCTATTATACAGAAGATGCTCAAACTTGGTGTTTTCCTCTAGCTATTAGGCTGTGGAAAAGACAGTCATATTGGTACGTGGTGTCAGAATGATATATTTGCCTGCCATATAGGAAATATATGCATTAAGCATATTAAGATCACCTCCAACAATCTTGTGCTTATTTATATATAAGCATGCCATACATATACCCTTGTCCCCACCCTCTACCCCACTAGTGGCTATTTGGAAAACCCCATTCTCTTATTGGATCTTGATTATTCATAATCATGTTTTCAATCAAATTTGCAAATTCAGGTAGCATTGTCTATACTAGTAGAGTCCCATTGAATATTACACTCAATCATAGTTTTACACATTTTCAGTCCAAATTGTATAAGTGCCATAATTTATTTTTATCCTATATAAAGTGTATTATTAATTATTCATTGGTTTATTATCTTCTTAGCTGGTGTTTAAACTAAATCCTAAAAGACCTGACTTTTTAGGTATTTATTGACCTATTTATTTATAAGATAGAGGAAAGATAAATGTTAAATAAAATCAGAGATGTTGAGGTTGCCTATATTATGTCTATTTATTTTGATTACCAAGTTTATATCTTAGACCTTGTGGCTTAGTGGCTTAGAGCATCTGTCCCAGGTGCTTGCATATATGAAGTTGTTGGTTCAACTCTGGCAGAAGGCAAGTTTGTTATAAGGTATATTTTGTGTTGAGGTATTGAACTAGTGCTCTAATAGTCATGACTCTATAAGAAGGCTATGAGAACTGTGATGCTTGATTTATTATGATTTTCTTGAAATGACAAGTTATAATCAATCCTAATAATTCCTAATTTAGGAAAATTATGTCTAATTAGAACAGGTTTAGAGGGGGGTAAGCTAAAAATGTCTAGTCCTAATCTTTCATAATTATGCATAAATAGAACTAATTAGAGCTTAATACAAGGGAGTGGTTTTCTAGATGTATATACACAGTACACTAAAATAGTAAAAACTATTTATACATAGCAAGTAAATTAAATTGTTGGAGCCTTACTCTATAGGCAAAACCTGCTCAATGTCATTTATAGCTGATATGGCAAAAGATTGGCAAGAATTTCTATCAGACACTTCTCTGTTGGCTATATATTCTGGCCCCTTGTGCTTGGATTGTGGTATATCATTGCCAGAAGATGGTTGAAAGGAATTGCTTTCTAGGAAAGCAACTATAGCAAATGAGGTTGGGCTAGGGTCTCTACTGCAGGGGGGACTGGTAGCAGTATCATCTAAAGTCAATGGTGCCTGCTGCTCATCACACTAAAATATGTTAGTGTGAAGAACCCTCAAGATAAATATATAAAAAGAAATTTAGAGAGCTTAACAGACTGACCATGTGTGATTCTAGAAGACTGTTGTTTGCTGCTTCACTTGTTGCTTGGTAAGTATAATCTGCCTTGGCTTTGTTAGGCCTTTGGATTTCTTAAGTGTTGTTTTTGACTCACCATCCATTTTGATGTCTTAGAAATTACCAGGGCCCTTGTCTGCTCCAAAGCAATACTTAGCAGGGACTGTCAAGGTTTGCACTCATGTGAATGTAGCACCATCTTTCCATATTTTGAGATGTAGATAATAGGTAGCCTTAGGCCATTCCATAGGTATACCCTTGTAGAACTTAGGGCATTCACATAGGTATGTATGTTGTCTGGGTATGCACACAGAGGAAATATGGATCTGTTCATGATCTGATTCCATCAATGACAGGATGAAGCTTGAGCTGTGCACTAATGACTCTACAAGATTCTGTTAGCACCTGATGTTTCAAAAGATCAAAGTTCTTGATAGTATTGGAACTCTGGAGGTATGACTTGTAGAAACTTGAGAGAGCATGAATGCAGCCGCGAGTCGCCTCGTCGTAAGGAAAATTTTCAATAAAATTTTATTATGTAACATCCGACTTTCGCCAAACAATCGCAACTGGTCGATATAGATTGACCAGTGATAGACCATGCTCTACCGTACTATCTCATGAGACACAGGGAGTTCTCACTCATTCTGGTTAGATCTCGTAATATCGGGTTTTCACTGGGGCTGAACCCCGAGTGCACTCCGAGTACACAGTGACCTGCGCGTGTGGGCCTGCGTCTCCCAAAGGAGCTGAAAAGTTGAGTTCTGATGCCAGCGCACTGTCAGTGATTAGTTGTCGGAGTTTGAGTTATGTTGCCTCGCTAGTGCTGGCTCTGACTATGTCTTGAACTGAACCTCGTTTCAGCTCATCTGCCAGGCCTCACGCACAAGATTGATTGCTCTCGTTGATTCATGTTCATAAAATCTATTGTGCAATCGAGCACCACTCATGCATCCATCAGGGCTAATGGCTTCATCAAAGTTAGGCCGCATTGAATCACAAGTAGTGGGAAGAGAGGATGCCTTTGTACTTCTTATCAGTGAGAGCACATCGATGGTGCAGCAAGTGGTAGAGAGCGAGTATGCCAGCTCAGATTGATGCTCCTCTAGAAAAAGTACGTCAAAGCATTGTCGGTTCACACCCCTAACCACATTAGCATTCTGTATGATATGTTTCTCATTTGTTTATGAGATTGTGATCGCCCTCACGTTCTCGCCCGTAACGTCCATTCGACCCCGTCCGTTTGCCGTTGAGTTTCTAATTGTATGGGTCAAACGACGGAGGAAAGGGTCCCTCCATAGATCAGCAGTCAGAGTATATGTGAGTGCTTGTATCGTCCTGCTCAATTCAACATGGACAAGAGGATGTAAGCCGTTTGAAGTACAATGATTATGCACATAGAATCGCTAATGCCACAAGTCTTCTGGTTCATCAAGAAACGAGGATGTAAGCGTCAAGCCCATCGCTCTTGTGATGCCCTAATCAGTGTGAGGGCCTGCTCTGAGCGAGGCTTGATGTCGCATTTGAACGGTAATGGGTGGCTATCAATCCACGCAGCTTGGTCAGTATTGTTCGACTGAAGAGGGTAACTTAAATGACTCACACGACCAACCCTGGCTGAAATTCACCAGAAGGTATGATTTCCTTCCCGTCCGGGCCCACAGCTCTTCCAATCTTGAAGGCAGCCAAAATACACGCGGTGGTGATCCACATCGAGTCCATGGCCATAAATCGACCCTGAAACATTGCCGTCAACAACCATGTCAGGACGATCAGTGTGAAGGAGGACATGAAAGGCATACGGGACAAATCCTTCGGCCGAAGCCAAATGCAACTCCCGGTTCTTGCACGTTTGGGTCGAGCTTTCCGTTCAACATCAAAAATCTGTCCGGATTGAATACTTCCGGTTCAGGGTAAGCTACAGGGTCGTTCAGGATAGCCCTTCAAACTCATCGTGATCAAAGTAACATCACAATCAGATAATACCGACTTACCAAGCGTTTCCAAGGACCGTAGCACCCTTCGGGATGTAGTATCCCTTGTATATGTCGTCGGATGCGGTCGAATGAGGAAGAGCTAGACTAGATGAGTGGAGGGTTTAGTCGACGGCGGGAACACACACCAAATGGTTGGATCACATTCCAGCGGAGAAGTTCTTTGATGATGGCAGTGATGTATGGCAATTCGCCTTCATCTGAGAACTCCGGGAGACGATCAGGACCAATGACGAGGTCGATTTCTGCGTGAGCACGCTGCTGGATATCTGGGAACATGACCATTGTAAGGATTAGGGCGTTGAGAATAGATATCGTCTTGACGGAGTAGATTGGTCAATAGATCGTGGATAGATGTTGACACATACGGTGTCTGAACCAGCTAGAATTTTATTCATGAAAACAACGCGTACGGGGTTCAAGACAAGACCAACCGGAGTATACCGTCCCAGCAATGGTCTTGATGTAGGACTCCTTCGTCTTCAGATTGGGAAACCTCCCTTCTAAGGTTTCGAGCAGGTCGGTTGTGAGTGACGGTTTTGCAAGTCCTTTGACCTGATATCTGTTGGAAAGTTGTGCCAAAGATCCAGAAAGACGACTGACCAATTGTGTCTTGACATACTCGAATGGAGTGTCACGCATGGCAAATGACCATCTTCTGCATTCATCGACCTGCCTCTTCCACCCCATTCCTGGTAGCCATCCAGGAAGGTGCTGAACTAGAATGAAGCCAGGTCAGAGTACATTCGGCAAAGACACCATTTGGTGAAAAAGTGATAGTGATCACGCACCCCAGGGAAGGATGTCGATAATATTCTTATCACCAGACTTCTCAAGACCTTCTAGGCCCTTTTCAGCGATCTCGATATACTCGTCGTTTTCCGGCTTGGCCTTGATCCCGTATGCAATATCCAGGACAAGTTTTCCAGCCATGCTATCCCAGTTAATCCAATATGTAAAATGTCAGTACCACTGAAATACTAAATATCATAAAATCGCGCACTAGCGGATGTGTCGCATAAAGTCATTAGGAGAAAGCAAAAGTTTATTTAGGAGTTCGTGCGTCACAGCGAGCTCGTGATCTCTGTAGTTTCGAGAGGCGATCTGACGGAATCGAATGGTGAACTCCCGACGGCAGATCTTCCAGCGTTCCATGTCCTCAGTGAAACCGATATCCCAATCGAAGCCGAGCCTAGAGCACGTCTTGTCAAAGTATATGGGCATACAGATGAGAACTCTAACTCACGCTTCATTCACCATTGGCATACGTGGTCTGTAGATTGGGTGAAACTATTGAGCTCGTTAGATCACCAATAGACTCGGGAGGAATCACCTGTTCGAGTAAAGATCGCCCCGTTTTTCAAAAAGGTCTACAGCCGTTTTCAAATCGTTGATAACGATGATGGTTGTGCCCAGCACGTTCAATCGGATGATTGGAGAGCCTTTGAGGGTGTTTGTGAGGGGCAGTCCTCGCCAAGCACAAAGTCTGCGGCTCACCTGATTCGCGCCCCCATCTGGCGTAAGTTATCCATTGGCGTTGCTCTGGGATATCGAGAATGTTCCCCAAGATTGGAAGCCCTTTAGGACCTGGGGGATAAGGGTACCTATTTCTCCGCTGGTTCAGATAAATGATGGTGATTGCAACCAACACAGCCGCGCACACGGCGATGTCAAGACGATCTAAGGAAGAGGGCATGATTGTTCTGTCATCCACAGAAGATGCTGGGCTTTTGAGAAGAATGAACGATAGACCAAATTTCCGAAATCTCTCAGATCTCTGCGCCCTCGCACGCTTGATCTGTTATCTGTGCTGCACCTCGCTCACATGTCCCCACTTTCAGCGCTCAGAAGCGTGGTATATTAGCAATGAAGCCCCTCTCGCTACGACAGTCAACGCGATATTAATCCTGCTTGAGGAAAAGCTATACGTGACATGAAAGGATGCCTGGTCATCAGTCAACGGGCTGTCCCGCCTTCGGTCAAGTTGGGACAATGCTGGACTTCAGCGCTTCAGCGTCAGTACATACCTTAATCTCGAATATATCACATAGATATCCGAGCGCTTCAAACCTCATAATGGCGACTTGTTCACAGGGTCTATCTGTGATTTTTTTTTCCATATTTCTGAATAATTTCTGAGATTGCGTCCGTCGAAAGTGAGCGGTCAGCGACAGACCGAATAGGTGGTCGATGACAAATCGACAAGTTGACTGACCAGTCAGCCTCATGTTTTTGTAAAATCTTTCTCATTGCACAGTATATTTCTACGCGACTGCACCACACTCATAGCCATGTAACCTTCCCACAGCACGACGACTACTATGATTATCCTCACAGGTACAACGGGCGGCCTCGGCTCTCAAATCCTCAAGTACATTCTAAGCCTCAACCTCATTCCTCCTTCTCAGATCATCATCTCGCTCTACAATACTTCCAGCGCCCGTACAGATCTGCCGTCAGGTGTCCAAATTCGTCAAGGAGACTTTTCTCGTCCGGAGTCGCTCGACGTCGCGTTTGCTGGGGCGGACACTCTCCTCCTAGTTTCGTATCCATCCATCGCGCACAAGCTGCGAGTTGACAGCCACGTCAATGCGATCGACGCTGCAAAGAGAGCTGGGATCAAGCGGATCTACTATACCAGTTTGGCGTTCGCAGACGGAAGTGTATCGGCGGTGATGCAAGCACATCTAGATACAGAGGCTTATTTGAAACAGAGTGGGTTGGCATATACGATTGTGAGGGAGGGGATCTACGCGGAGTCATACCCATTGTATCTCGGTAAGTTCACGCGCATTGTTCCAGGCGATGATTTATTTAATCGCGCCGTGATTAGGATTTTTCGATTCGTCAAAGGGAGTCGACGACATATACGTCCCCGGAGACGGCCCTATCGCTTGGGTGTCGCGAGAGGATTTGGGTGAGGGTATGGCTCGTCTGATAGCATCGGTATGTTTTTATCAGACGTCTAAGCTCGTTGGCTCACATTGTTCTGTCTAAATTCACAGGGCACCAACGAAAACCAAACTATATTGTTCTCGGGTCCGCCCTCGAACAAGCTCACTCTGCGTGAAGTTGCCACGCTCCTTTCGCATTGCCTCTCTCGCCCTCTAGCCCTTCATATCGTCGATGTCGAAGAGTACGTCCAACGTTTCCATGACGAAACCTCACCTTGGGCTACGGAAGCATTCCTTCGGGCTTGGGCGAAAACATTTGACGCGATGGCCCGTGGCGAGACAGGCAAGGTCGATGACCTCCTAGAAAGGATTTTGGGACGTCCTCTCAGGTCTGTGGAGGAGGTCGTGAGAAACAAGCTGGATCAAGAAGCGGTTACGCAGTATGCGAAGTAAGGACTTCCGGCTCTAATCATGCTGATGTCTCGTCAATGTCCAGTTCTGTCTTGATTATCCAATCATCCATATAAGCCTAAAGTGATAATGATCATAAAACTACTCTTCCACGCGTTATCTAAATCGTACCATCAACTAATGCACTCAAGGTGTGTCCAAAACCGTTGTCCAAGTCGTGCCCTTCGATGCAGTCTAGAAGTGCCTCCAGATTGTCTTCAAAGCTCGTGATCGTTTTCCAGCGCCCGAGATGATGACCGCAAAGTGATGTACCCTTTTGTGGTCCACACTTCTCCCACAGCAATCGCACTGCGCAACCTGCAAATGCGCTGACCTTTGTATGTCTAACCAATCACCGGAAGAATACGATGGTAAGCAGCTTTTGTAGTGTACGCTATCTGAATACAGATCGAATTAGTGAGCGCTAACACTGATGAGGCGTCCCAGCTTTTTTTTCGCGCCATGGACCATCCTTTCTGCACGCGGGACATACGCAAGATTAACCGGCAAATCTACAACTGTATATGTCTCTCAAAGGCTTTGCGTCCTCGGCTGACGAAGGCCTTTTATAAGCATCACCTTGGTATTCGTGATTTCTGCGCATACTGAGATACTCGGAGGTTATACTGTTAAGTTCAGTGGCTCATGGTGCTGATGATCAACTCTACCTTTGCAGTCCGCAACAGTGTTTCAGCTTTATAGAAGGCAGTATATCTCCTTTCGTCCCACGACCAGAATTGTCACTTGAATTTCACTGGCAATGCTCGCCAATATTCAAGCCGAGGTGGTCTTCGTCTGATGATCGCCTTACCCTCCGTCGCTTGCTCAAAGTTATCGGGGAGACCAAAAGAGATCTTCGTATCGTCTGGTATTGCACTCGGACATCATGGTTTGATGGTTTGATGGTTTGATTCTCTCTCTCAACAGTATTGATTCTGTCAACTGACCCCTGACCAGGACAAATATAGATAGTCCTCACAATGGTCCCGTGATTCAATAATTCTCATACATCGAATCAGCATATAAGGCAGTACTCAGCGTTTCTTTGCTGCTCCCTCCCCACTCTTCCAGAAGGCTGCCTCTCTGATATCTCTGACTACCCATGTCTTCGAACGAAACTTTTTTGCTCCAGGGACTGGGTGACGATATCATCCGAGACCTGATTGGCATTGCCTGTGGATCTATATTCTACGGTCTGTTATCCGATTACTGCATAGTCTGTAATCCACTAACTCTGCAGCAGGAATCTTTGTAGTCATGATCTGTCTTTCCACGCACAGCCTATGGTGATACATATAGCGACATGATCCTCACGCTTAATAACGACGCTCATGAGCATGATAGGCGAAGGGGATTGACGTCGAAGCCCGTACTGGGCATGCTCGTTGTAACCCTCGTCATGTTCGCGCTGTCAAGCGCACTCTGGGTTATCACACTTGCACTCCGCGTCAGAAGGACCCATCTAGAACTCGTTGCAAACTCAAGTGAAGCACTCGAGGATAGGATATCTGATGCCAATGAAGCGACAAAAACGATCAAGTGGCTCGTAGATATCCTATTCTCGTTTGAGGTTTTTTTTCTTTGTCAATCCGTGCTCGCCCATATAACATCTTGATTCTTATGCACTATCCAGTTCGTTTTGGGTGATATTGTCGTCATCTGGCGTGCTTGGACCCTATGGCAAGGCAATTGGAAGATAATGCTTACCCCTATAGCCCTCCTGGTGGGATCTGTTGGTACGTTCACAGATAATATATATTGTCATCATGTGATATTAAATGATACTCGTTATGATACAGTCGCCGCGTTCATATTCTTTGGATGCATCGTTTCTAGCGACTTTCCACTTGACGTTGATGAGCCGAATTTATGCAACAATGCTGAGATCGCTAGTTGGGCCATGTCTATGGCTACAAATGCTGCCGCTACAATCCTTATTGCGTACAGGACATGGTACGAGTGTTAGCGTCTGATTTGAGTGCGCTATCTCACCTCTTTCAATCACACCAGGCAGCATCGACAGTCTATCAAGAAGATACTAGGCTCGACAGATAAGGTGACAGGGGCTGAGCGGATCTTGTGGCTGCTTGTCGAGTCAGGCTTGATTTATTTTGTGCTTTGGGTAATGGCGGTCTTTGTTCAGTGACGTGACTACACTCAACTGAATACATCAACAGGTTCCTCAGGTCGTTGGATTCTCTCCTGCAGCTTATACTGTTCCCTCCGCCAGGCTCGCGGAAGACATTCTCAACGACATCGGAAACCAAATCGTGGTGAGTCTACGTGTGATTTAGACTGTCCAACTCAACTTGTTCTCACTGCTTCCGTACAGGGCCTCTATCCTACCATGATCGTTGTCTTGGTCAACCTTAATCGGTCTGTGTGGGACTCAACTGAATTTTCGCACCAAGTGAATCACAGCACCATGTGCTTTGCATCTACGCCAGGTCATACCGCCACGGTGGCGACGAACAATGGCCAAAGACATGCCTCCATACATTTCGAGACGGTTCTACATTCGGGGTCAATAAGCGACCCGGACTCTGAACATCGCGATGATAAGCCTGAATCAGTCGATATGGTGTAATTTGAGCCCGAACAGCCAAAAGATCACGTCTGTCTCTCAGAGATAGTCGAGCCAAAACGTTCGTTGTACGAGATCGCAGTAATTCTTAAATTGTGACCATCTTTCATTGATGGCACCTTCATCGAAAACATAGGGCAACGTCTTCATAGTTATTTCTTTATACATATGGCAGGGCTGAAACGTACGATCATACAGTAATGAAACACTCCTTGATCCACTCGATGATGGTGGATTTTTGGGGTGATCTATACATATCTAAACCTCAATATTTTTACATCCGCTGATACAGTACAGTCATTACATGCATTGTACAAATTTCCAGCTCGAACGGAGTACATCTTTGCTTTCATAAAAGGCATCGATGGTGAAGGTGCCCCCGCCACACAAATTCACTCTTTGATCCGCGTGACGATCCATGACGAAGGTGTGACCGGACATGGCCGTCGCGGTATATGACGTACCATCGGGAACCGCTGACAGCTGACACCACGGGCAAAACTCGATGGAATCAGTGATTCCAGTATAAGGGACCAACTCGGACAGAAATCAAAACTTTTACTCCAATATGGATCGAGCAGATGGAAGGGGTGAGTTGCTCGGGGTCAATGGGACCTTTTCTCACAAAGCGCCACGCCTCAATCAGGGTCCCTCGCTAGCGCTAGCATTGTCCGCCACCTTGCCTTGTCCGCCGCCTGTGTTCACTTTATCCTCTCTCAATATATATACCTCACGAGCGCGAAGGCAGTTCCTCATTCCGAACTCACTGCCGCGCACTCGCAGCACGCGCTATGTACATCTAGTTTTTCACCAGGCATTGCATGCCCCCGTGCCGAGACGCTAACGGACGATTCCTGCCACGTAACCGCCCCGCTTCCCCACCTCCCGGCATGTCCACCTCAACCAACCCAAACCCCGAGACTCCAGTGTCCGACACCGTCACCCAAGCTCAATTCCATGGTCTCACAACCGAGGTCTCGAGCCTGACAATAGGGATGGCCAACCTGCAGCTCCTGCTACAAACAGCCCTCCAGGCGGCCGCCAACCTTCCCCCCGAAGCGGCAGCCACCCCGGCACCATCCGCCGTAGCGCCCACAGCTGCCGACGTGCTTTCATCGCACGTCCCCGGCTTCGTGCCACCCGCATCCACCAATCCTGCCGCTGGTGCGTCCCCTTCCCTTCTCTCCCAATTCCCCCTGGTCGAGGCAGCAGTCATCACGGCCATCGTGACCCATGAATTTCGGTCCTCGGATCTCTACAAGCTGGACCCCCAGTACCGAGACAAGGCCGACCAGCGCATTCTAGCCCTCAACGGCGACACGCTGGAGCTCCAGACCGGTGACTCCTCCGCCAAGGAGTACTGGTCCCTAAGCTCAGTTATCATCCCCCTCTCCACCTATTTTTCCATCCTCAGATCGGCAATTGCCCCCATGACCCCATCCATAGGATCGGTCATCTCGGGCTTCTGGGCTTACACAGCATCGCTGATGCAATTCGCCTCGGAATACAACTGGGCCGCGGTGCACACCTACCATGCCGACTTCTTTACAGCTCGGTGACGAGAGATGCAGATGGGCGACTACAGCAAATGGGGCCGCATAGATCTGGACATCCAGACCCGCCGCTTGTTCGGCCACAACAAAGCGGCGCGCCCCAATGCTCCCGCGCCCAGTGGCACAAAGACGAGAAAGGCAGGCGGTACTGGCTATTGCATCAAGTACAATACCGGACACTGCACGACGAGCCCTTGCCCCTGGGGTCGCCCACACACATGCTCCACATGCGGCCAAGGGCACCCAGTAACCGAGCACAAGTAGGGACTCAGGCCGGCAGACGCTCACGCGCTCCGCCCAGGCCCTGCTCGTTTTCTCGCCCCCAAGTCCACCGGCCCCTCGCTCCTCAACTCGTTCCCTCCCATCCACATCCCCCTGCCTCGCCCCAACTCAGCTCCACGCGCCAATCATCCCACCCTCCAACCCCTGCACCGTCCGCTTGTTGCCTTGCGCCTTCACGCCCCCGCTTGGGCCCAATTTCTTTCTGAGTACCCAGACCCCTTGTTCATAGATACAGTCATGGATATTATTAAGCACGGTGCCAATGTAGGCTACCATCACGATCACGCACGCGCGCAGTCCAGCAAAAACTTAAAATCCGCACTACTGCACCCCGATGCCATTACCGCCGACATCGCAGCCCAAGTTGCAAAAGGCTGCACGCGTGGCCCTTTCGACGCGCCACCCCTCGTACACTTTCAAAGCTCTCCGCTCGGAGCTGTCACGCGTAAATGGGCTACAAAGGTCCGCCGCATCCATCACCTCTCATGGCCTGATGGGACCTCGGTAAATGATGGCATCCCTGATGACGAAGCTGCCATCACATATGACACATTCCATCGAGCCGTTGAAGATCTGATCGCTTCCGGCACCGGATCGCGCATGATCAAACTTGATCTCGAACAAGCCTTCCGGCAAATCCCTGTCCGACTGGCAGATTGGCACCTGCTCGGTTTCACCTGGATGGATCAATTTTATTATGACATCGTCTTCGGATTCGGCCTGCGCTCCGCCCCATATATTTTTAACCTATTTGCTGAAGCACTTCACTGGATCATCTCGCGTCACATCCCTAGCCGACTTCGACACTATCTCGACGACTTCCTTGCAATCTTTCCCCCCAACATGGCGCCTCCAGACGTCCTTGCTGCGAAGGACTGGATTATGGAACTTGGCCATACCCTCGGTCTCCGCTTTCAGCCTGAAAAAACTCTAGGTCCAGTGACGTGCCTGGAGTACCTGGGTCTAGAACTCGACTCTGTCGCAATGGAAGCTAGGCTCCCTGCTCTGAAGCTTGACATCCTGCGCGACCTCCTCACAGAATGGTCTGTGCGGTCCTCTTGTACACTCCTGCAACTACAGGAACTTGCAGGCTACCTACAATTTGTATCACAGGTAGTCCCCCTCTCACGGGCATTCTTACACCATGTTTTCCAATTCATGGCATCATTCCGCACCGATCGCTCGCATCGGTGCGTGCCTCGTGCACTCCGTCGTGATCTCGATTGGTGGCAGGATGTCGCTACTACATGGAACGGGATCTGGCTTCTGACGCCAAGCCACGCTGAGGTCCACATCTACACAGATGCCAGCGGTGCAAAAGGAATCGGCGGAACCACAGGCTCACAATGGTTCTCTTCTCATCTTCCCTGCCAGCTCCGGGGCCGGGACATTCAGTACAAAGAACTATACGCTGTCCTTCATGCCCTCCTTTGCTGGGGCCCAGACCTCACCGGCCGGCATGTCATCTTTCATGTTGACAACCAAGCTGTCGTCCAAGCACTTCTCACGCTGTCAAATCACTCCACTCTAGTTGCGGAGCTTCTGCGCCGCGTCCTTAATTTAACATGCCACCTCGACCTAACCTTTTCCACGGTTTGGCTCTCTTCCAATCAGAACGCGCTCGCTGACGCTGCTTCTCGTTTTAATTATACTCAACTATTTGATCTTGCCCCCAATCTTGATCGACGGCCCTCCTACCGGCGCCTCCGTTTTGGTGGTATCAACACTTCCAACACGTCGCACCCCAAGTCGCTTTTTACCTATGGCACGGGATCGCGTCTAGCACGCGCGCCACTTACAGCGTCAGCCAGAAATCCTTCATCAATTTCGCCACTATTAGCGGGCACTTCAACCCAGATGGAGCCCTCCTCCTGGCCAATCAAAATGCTGTCATGGCATGGGTGGCCTGGCTCGGCAGCCGAGTCCAGCCCAAAACCATCAAAGCTTACCTCACGCATATCCGATCCCTCCATGTCGACACGGACCTTCCTTTCTCAGCAATCAAAGCGCCAGTCGTCCAACGCCTTATTTGGGGCATCAAGAGATACCATGGTGAGGCCAGCCGCAAACCCAAGCAACCAATCACCCTCCCCATCCTTCGCGACATCCTCAACCACATGCCAGATTCCCCTCAGCAACTCCACCTCCGCGCCGCCTGCTGCCTTGCCTACTCCGCCCTGCTCTGTTGCGGAGAATTCACGACACGCGAAGGTACCCGCCGGGGCTTCGGCACCGAAACCGGCCTCACAGTCGGTTCCATCAGATTACTCCCCGATGCCACTAACCCGACTCACGCAATGATCTTTCTCCCCGGCTCCAAAACCGACCCCTTCCGCAAAGGAACTACCATCATGGTCGCCGCTGCTCCTCCTGGCTCTGCAACCTGTCCGGTGGTCGCACTCAAAGCCCTCTTCGAGGCGGAACCCCGGCCGGAGACCGCCGCGTTGTTCGAAGAACGTCCCGGCATGCCGCTCTCTCGCGGCTTCTTCCTCAAATCGATCCGGGCCACTCTTCTCCACGCGGGGTACAATCCCTTGGAATTTGCCGGCCACAGCTTCCGACGCGGCGCCGCCTCCTCCGCAGCAGTTGCCGGCTATTCGGACTACGAGATACAACTCTTGGGCCGGTGGCGCAGCGATGCCTTCAAGCTCTACCTAGAGGTAGACCAGGCTTGCCTGCTTCAACTGTCCAGAACTCTTCATTTGGCCCTCCCTCAGCCATCCGCTTTCGACCCTCCAGGTCTGCGCGGCCTTCCTGTCATGGCTTAAGGTCGGCCCCGGGACCTAGTCCCGAGGCTTGCCTTGAGTTCTCAGGGGCCACAAATGTCATACATTTGTCATGCCTGTCGAGCCCGGAGAATTTCGCTTCCCTTCTCAATTCAGTCGCTTCTTTCTCGATTTAGATAACGCTTCTTCCTTTGTCACTCAGTCACATTGATGGATCGAGCAGATGGAAGGGGTGAGTTGCTCGGGGTCAATGGGACCTTTTCTCACAAAGCGCCACGCCTCGATCAGGGTCCCTTGCTAGCGCTAGCGTTGTCCGCCACCTTGCCTTGTCTGCCGCCTGTATTCACTTTATCCTCTCTCAATATATATACCTCGCGAGCGCGAAGGCAGTTCCTCATTCCGAACTCACTGCCGCGCACTCACAGCATGCGCTACGTACATCTAGTTTTTCGTCCCACCCACCATCCCTCTCCACTTAGATCTCTCTACGCTACACTAGTCTAGTCTTCTGTATCTACATAAGCCCTCCTAGAGTTGGCTTGAGGTCGGCCCCGGGACCTAGTCCCGAGGCTTGCCTTGAGTTTTCAGGGGCCACAAATGTCATACATTTGTCATGCCTGTCGAGCCCGGAGAATTTCGCTTCCCTTCTCAATTCAGTCGCTTCTTTCTTGATTTAGATAACGCTTCTTCCTTTGTCACTCAGTCACATTGACCACCTGTTTTTCAACAAATCTTAGCAATTCCTGCCAATTGCTGACAATTGTCGAACACTGCTGACAAATGCTGACAATTGGCAGGAATTGCTGATAATTTCCAGCTTTCGTTAGCAATTTGTGACAATGCCCAAATACGATTGTCACAAAGTGTCACAATTGGGTGCAACACATCCAGCCATCACTTTGGCAATTCTATTCTACTAGACTTATTAATTTTTAGCCTATCAAAAACTCTGCCCAGATACTCAACAATTGTCAACATTTGCTAGCAATCTTTAAGTCTACAATTCAGCCTAGGACCCAACAATATCTAGCAATTGCTGACAATTAGCTAGGGCTATGGGCAATACAGCATAGTGTGCCCTAGTATGACTTACAGGTAGAGTAGCAAGGTATAACAATATTAGACAAGATCCAGCAAGATCCAAGAAATATTGAAGAGTAGATGTGATATTAAGATTGGATAGGATCAAAAGGCAGTCATAGTTATAGACAATTGTGGATGATTATTGGCAATGAGATTAAGGGCAGATTGCTAGCAATTGTTAGCAATTGTCACATCTTGCCAATAGTGCCTAATTAATAACAATTGCTGACAATTGCTAATAAGTGATTACCTGCCAATTGTGGATAATTGTTAAGCCACTAGGCTTATCATGTGCACTTGATGCACTAAGAGGGGTTCCCTGGGCTAATTGTAATAGTGACGGCCCAATGTATAAAGATGACCAATTGTCTTTGGGCTTGATTCAGGAATTCTTGATCACTATTGATCTTGTCCTCAAATAGATGGAGGAGGTATTGGTTAACAAGGTGTCATTGTTTGTCTGGTACAAACAAGTCCTCTCTGATGCAACAAATGACTTTGGAGGGATCCCAACTGATGACTTGATAGGCAGCGAGTCCTTGATACATTGTAGGCAGTAGAGGATGATAAGACCATTAAGACGAGTCCAGCGCTTCCTCAGACTAAGTATGATTCTATGGATCTGGCAGAGTTCACGAAGTGTGGGCTGAAGGGGCCAGATGCCGGGTGCAGTGTAGAGATCGAGATGTATACAAAGTGAATGAGCTGATCTTCTAAGAAGCTCAGCTCGCCTATATATAGTAAAAGCTATTTAGGGTAGGATGGACATATGGTCCATGCTTCTGAACGCTAAGTAATCTGCAGTCATTGTTCATACTCTGCAGCTCTTTGATGTAACCATATATAGTAAGTATATCAAATGTCTGTCCGCAGCAATATCGAATAGAACTTGATCACAATCGACATTAGAAACCATAACAAAGAGGGGATCATAGTATTATAAGTGTTCATGTGTCAGCATGTAAATGGTAATCAGTCTAAATCCAAGTCATGTGCGTAGCTCATGACCATGTCCTGAGTCACGTGCCTAGATGTGTGTTGAGTCACAGTCCTAGTTATTAATGTCTAAGTCCAAAGAGATGCCTGACCTTCCCTCCTGTCCATGTGCGCAGCACGTGTTAGGATACGGTCCTAACAATGATTGCCAACAAATTTTCACAATTGCTAGTGGTATTTATATGGGATTTGCCAGCAATTGATAGAAAATATTATATATTGCTAACCAGACCCTAAAAAGTTTGAATTTTGTCTGAGAAAACCCTTTATATTCCAGACTAGGAATATGCTCCTTAATTTCTATACAAAGTATGCTTGGATTATATTATGATCTAATCAAAAATATGTTCCAGCATAAAATTAGGCTAAAATCAGGCTAAAATGTCATAAAGGCTACAATATATATTCATAGAGCACAAAAGAAAGGACATTTAAGATAAAAATCACAAGGAACTTATAGATTATATCCTGAACTTATCTTAAATAGTCCATAGATTCCAAGCTAATCATATTGTGAATAAATTATTGCTTGATCATTTGATCACAATGGGATCAGCTTGGAATCTGAGGACTATTTAAAATGAGTTCAGGATATAATCTATAAGTTCCTTGTAATTTTTAGCTTAAATGTCCTTCCTTTTGTGCTTTATAGACATCGGATATGGGTCATGCTATCTACTAGTTACAGGTTCATCCTTATATTTAACATGACCCACATCCAATGTGTGAGAAGTGACTAACAAGTACAGTATTCTGAGTTTCTAAGGAAAAGTTCAAGGAACCAAAGTTGATAAAATGTGGTCATATATTAGTTATTGTTTTAATTAGCAAAGCCCTCCTAATGCAGTGGTGATGAGCATGCACCTATGCTAGGGTCTGAGAGAGGTATTCAGAAAGCTTTGGGGAGATACTGAACAGCATTAGACAAGTACCAAAGATGCCAACTTGCACTGAACATGGTCGGTCCCACCCAACTGACCACAGCCCTCCAAAGGACATTTGGCAGCACTTGGGTCAGTTTGCCCATACTTCATGTACTTACCATGACCACACAGAAGTGTTACAATAGGTGTTTACGAGATTGGAGCCAGTATTCTGTGTTAGCCAATGTCCTCTGTGAGTCAGTTGATCCTTATCACTTATCTTCCTGACTTCCACATGGTCAGTCAAACACGATCTTGCACCATTACTTGGCCACTCTAGTTGTATAATACCTCTTCTTTATTTTCATTGGTTTTCCAATGCTTGTTCCCACTACCTACGCTTGGGTGACAGATCCCAAATGTTCGGGATTTTGCCATCACTGATTAACTTTTACCTTATCACCTTCGGAACCCATATGGACATCTCACCTACCTTCTTATCTTCTCTGATTGCTAAGGCTTGGCACCCATTCGACATATACTCTCATTTCTTGTTTAATATTTTACTTAGGGGCTCTGTTTACTATAAAAACCTACATACAACTCTGGAATAAACCAGCTTTCACACCCCACAGTTCAGAGCTCATTTGCACTCATCTCAACCATGGAAATTGTCTTTGTCAACTTCCAAAAACTTGTCATCCTTATCATTTGGCCTTGTTCACATTCGTACTTGTCTCTTTGATCGTACCCTTCGTCCTCCCTCATATATTATCAGAGTCCTATGTGGCTCTTGAAGCACATAGTTGTTGGTCACAACACTACCTTCTCATCACTGATTGACTCCTCGACCTGACTCGACCGACCAAACGTTCGGTTAGTCTTCGGTGCAGTCCCAAAACCATTCAGGCACTTTAATCTCACCCTCCTCATTACTTTTCAGTGCGCCCTTGCTTTCTCAAGTCCTAACTAATGATTCCTTGTGTATCAGATACTAGCCCCAGCACCCCTGCATTAGAGGGTGTTTTAGTGTTGTGCTTGGCACTTAGAGCCGCCTCTAGCATATCAGCAGTCTACCCTTATGCCTCAAGTTTCTTGCTCTTAACAGTGTTGATGGTTGTGGGTTCGATCCTAGCCCATGCCTTTTTTATTATGTCTTTTGCCGACCTCACAACGCCAAATTTAGGCATTGGCTAGCATTGGCTACATGTGATAAGAGTCGTTCAAAGTCGTTCACATTCGTTCAAAGTGAGACTTTTCTAACTACATCAACTTGTCCGATCTCGCTCGTTCTCGTTCGATTTCGCAATATTGACTTTTCACTGGGCTTCAAGGTCAATTGTTAGTCGAGAATAACATGGGAATCAAACTCACTGCTGCAACAATGATAGTGAGCAGCGGTGATTTGCAGATCCTTGAGAAGCGCGTAACAATTCAGCACAAATACACCGATCAGAGCGAAAAACCGGAAATTTGAGCAATTTTTGTTCGGATTAGGTCGAAAGCGGCAAAGGTTCGGTTACAGTTGGGCTGCGGAGAAAGAGCGAGGGACACGGCGAGATCCGCAGTACAGCCTTACTGATTGCAGTACCTGATCCGATGTCATCGTGGAAAGCGTTCTCGATGGTCCTGATGATGGATGCAGAGTCGTCGGGAATAGGGAGCCTATTCCAAGCGACACAATTCAGTTTGCGCATCAGGGAGCTTAGTAGGATGTAGAAGTACGCAATGAGGGCGAGATTTCAGGGAGGAGAGGGAGAGAGGAGAAGGGAATGAATCAAGGCACTCAGATGCGGTAGAGTTTACGAGATCCGCTCCGTGTCGGACACCTCATGCAGAGCTGTCAGATGCGCCTCGAGCGACGAGCACTGGAAAGGGATATCAGAAACTACTTGTGCTCAAAGTGGAGATGCCAAGCAGGTTGTCGGACAAGAGACTTGCACAAACAGATGAGCATCACCAAGTTCAGGATGCGGGGCGGATACGTATTACGAGGATACTTGACAGATGTACCTACAGTTCCTTGTCTCTACGATGGAGAGAAGGGCGGAACATATTCAAGGTCGACAACCGTGAGAACCTCGACGAGAACGGAAGCAACGGGAGCCTGGGAGACATAGGCTACCACAAGGAGGCAAAAACACAGGTTGATCGGTGACCTCAGCGGGGTCCAGAGAATAGGACACGCCTATCACTTGACCGGAACCATTGCGCGCGCTTGAGCCTGCATGGATTAGTTGGCGTGAGATAGATGAGGTGGCTGAACATCGCACGTTTGGAAGGACAAGGAAAAATCGAACAAATATCGCGCTAGTTTGAGACGGTGCGATGGAGGCAGAGCGGAGGCCGGAAGGTGTAATAGAGGAGGGGAGGGAGGAGAGGGGAAGGGGCGTGGGCAGGAGGCAGAAGTGGAACCGTGACGGTCACGGCGTTGATGCAAAGGCAGACTTGAAGCCGCTCATGGTCCCATGAAGGCTTCGACTTCGATGCCGACCCTCTCAAATACCCATCCTCTCCCATTCTCTCCACCATCGCCACTCTTTACCGATTCAGACACGATACCTCACGCTCACGCATCTCGCACCCAGCTTTCATGGGTATAAATATCCACGATCCTTTAGTCCAGATCAAAGGTATCTCGTTTTCTTTCCGGTCTTGTCACTTTGCTCAGCCGCATTGTAGTTACCCAGTCAGTATGCGGATTCCTCGCAATATGTATGACTGCTGTACGCGTGTACATCCGACGCGGGAGGTACTGGTGGGACGATGCGTGGGCTTTCTTCTCTCTCTTGAGGTGCGCCATTTCGCTCCAGGCTCGTTTATCGTCATTTTTTTTTCTCATCTAAACGCGCGTTTGCAGTCTCTTCATTCAATTTGCTAGCGTGTTCATGCACGTCGATAATCCCTCGGAGCTCTCAAAAACGAATCGTGTCGCAGCGTACTATCTCATGGCGAGCACGTTTTATACCGTCATCTGGTCCGCCAGACTCTCCATCCTCTTCTCCATCATCCGAATCGACCCCGACCCCCAAATTCGCCGGCGACTCCGCTGGATTGTCGCCATTTTCATTTTTGCCATCTTTTTCTTCCTTGCCCAGCTCATGTGGGTCTGCGAGCCCGAGCCCGGTTGGAAGGACGAGCGCAGCCCACAGTGCAAGCTGAACAAGGAAGTCGCGATATGCCAGCTCGTTTGTACGCCTTTTCATACCTATATGCGTGTTCTTGTGGACTGACCGGCCGCATCGCAGCCGACATTTTCTCAGATCTCCTCCTCATACTCCTCCCCCTTCGTCTCATCCATGGCATCAAAGATCGTGGTCTCCGCCGACGATTGATCTTCATTTTCTCCACATCTAGTACGCATCCTGACTTCGATATCGTATGCTGTAACCTTACCATTTTTGCTCTACAGTCATCACGACCATCGTCTCCCTCGTGCACGCTGCCTACATCATCACGGGCGGCGGTATCAAAGTCATCATCTCTGCCCTCGTCGAGGACTGCATGTCCCTCTCTGTCGCGAACGTCCCCGTCGTTGCGACCGCGCTCGTGCGGCGCTTCGGGCTGCGCGACCAAACGGAAGACCCGACGTCCTTCGCAGACGAGTCACCCGACGGCCCGCGCTTCTCGTCCTTCCGCTTCAAGTCGCGCATCACGGGTGGGCGATCGACGCACGGCACGTTCGGGTTCACGACGCGACAGGCGCGTGCGCGCGGGCTCATCAGCGGCGGGACGACGACGGACGGCTCGGGGTCCGGCACGGACACGGACCTCGGGCTGACGAGCAAGGGCACGCTCAGCGCCGCGTACACGCTCGACGAGGCGCAGACGCGCAAGGACGCGCATTATATAAGCGTCGGCTCGCTGCAGGGGGACTCTCAGTGGCGACCGAGCCTCGATCCTGCTGCGCGGGTGACGATGCAGAAGGGGGAGGGGGACCACTATATCAGCGTCGGGTCGGTGAGGGTGCAGGAGCCTCTGCGGGAGGTCGAGGAGATGGATGAGGAGGCGCGAGTGGGCGGGACAGGGCGGGCGGTGCCCATGGGGATCGGCGCGCTGTGGGTAGGTAGGCAGAGGCAACAGGCCGGTCCTGCCAGGGGGCCTCGATAGCACTGTAGATACCGCGAAGAGACTCGGAGGTTTGTTATGTACGCTGTTCTGCTCTGCTCACCTGCTCGCTGTATACCGCATCTATGTACTAGGATATAATGTGTAGTATTCGTTCTTGTCGCTCACATGATCTGGTAATGCTACCTTTCTTGGAGATCGTCGATTTCGTGTGGCTCGCGCAGTGCTGCGGCGTCCTGCGTTCCTTTGCGTGCCTTCGTCCTGACCAGATTGATGTCGATCGGCGACGTCAACCGGGGCTGGGTGGCTGGGTGTTCAGGCAGCGAACGCCTGCGGATGCCTCACGGCTCGAAGTGCGCTGCTTTGTGAGGCTCTATCACTGTTCTATCAGTAGCATTGTTGTCACAGAGAGATATCGTAGTAGGAGCGTGGTATTCTATGGCATGACGAAGAGTGAAACTCACATCACCAATCTCTCAGTGGCGTTGACAGCTTGGCAAATTGTGCAATCTTGACCGTCAGCCTCGATCGCGATTCGATCGAAATGATGCAGAACGATGCCTGAAAATGTCTGGTCCACAGGAGTATAAAACATGCCGCTCGAGGATGAGGCTCTATGGAGCTGTCCGATCCTGGGCCTCATTCATAACCTACTCATGTGCCTTGAGAAATATCCATATGCAACGATAGCGGTTCATGCATTATCGTGCACTAGTATTGCCATCAATCCTGTCATATTATCAGATGAAGCCAAATAGAATAAAGGAAGTGCGGTATTATTGTATATAGAAACACGGCCGAGAACATGGATTTGAGGTAAACGATGGCCCCGTTCCATAGAACTTGCTGTAGGGGAGCGCGTCGACGAGAAGGCACAAGGGTTAGGAAATAGTTAGCACCCCTTAATGAAGCAGCTATCGGATGCCCAAGTCAAATGGTCACCTTTTGATAAACACGAAAGCGCGTGTTCCCTCCCACACCGACTGCACATGAGCGACCCACGGGCCACACCACCTAATCCAGCTCGTCCAACTCCCGCCGTGCTATCTGGAGCTTCGGCTCGCAGGGACCGGAGTGCACGAGGATGTGTCCGGGCACCTTGCCATCCGCCGTCGGAATTTGCAGCGCGAGGGTCTCGTCGCCAGAGGGATACTCGGTGCGGTGTCCGGCGCTGAGGGCGGCCGTGTCAGTGGCAATGATGATGCCGTTGCGGCCGCCCTGGACCCATGCTTCATCTGTGGAGTTGGGCAGGGTGATGTGCGCGAGGCCAGATAAGAATACGACGAATCTACAGCCAACGACACGCGCAGCAACATGTGAGCGGTCGATCGGAGTCGTCAGATGAAGACGGCACGCACTGGACATTTGGCGCGTTGTGCAAGCCCGCGTTAAAGCGCGGTGGGAGGATGGAGTAGCTGCCATTGGCGAAATTACCAAGCTGGAGCGAGCTTGCGCCTGTGGTTCCCACCTGAGACGACGAGACGAATCCGGGGTCGAGGGCCCAGCACTCGAGCACGGAGATGCCGTTGGCGGCGGTGAGAGCGGTGATGTTGAGCGTGCTGGGCATCGTGGACGGTGTCGGGTCGCGAGGGGGGTCGATGGAAGGTGGAGGTTCGATTCGAAGAGGTTAAATATTGTGCGGACATGGTCGCGTTCAACTGTTGCTCGGCGGTCCCTCTCCGTGCCTGGCCCGATACCAATCCGATCCAGTCTCAGAAGTTTGCTGACTCAGCACTTCATCCCGCTCCCGTCACGCACATGCATATCCTATTCACTATCCCTACCTTCGACGGACGACAACGCAATTACCCACGCCATGATCCCATCGGCCCCCAATTTCCTCCGCACAAAATCGAGCGTCCGATTTACTCAAAGCAGCCAGCACACTTTGTATCTTTCGCGCTCAGGTGCTGGTGCGTAGCTCATCCGTTCCCCTCGCATCTGTAGACGGTCCGGAGATCCTGCAGGTTCATACTGACAGGTGTAGCAACAATACGCGCCAGTCGTGTCTCGGTCACCTGCCTGATAACATGGCGTTGTGTACGACCTTTGTTTCCTACCTCTCTTGTCTAAACACCCCGCGTCACGAAACGGGCCTCGACCACCGCCACATGCACACCGCAAATTTTCCCTCAGATCTCTCACCCGATATACACACAGTCATATACCCTCTCAGATTTTCTCTTGGCTTGCGAGTTCGTATGTATATAAGGATTTCATCATCATTGCGCATACACGCTTATCGTCCATCCATTGCACACGTTCTCGCTCCCAGAACTTGCGACTTCCCACAATTTACAGGATATCGCCTCATCGGCCGCTTTTCCGTCAGCGAAACCATCGACGTTCACACACGTCAACGGCCCGGCAACGGGACAATCGGTAATTGTCTTGCTTCTAATAGGAGCTTTGGGCGACCAGGGATGACAGGATGTTTGAGACTCACGAGTGCTTGTCTTCTGATTCACTTTATCCTTTTAGGGCTCGTCACCAACTTTGACTAATCCCCAAGTCATCACGCTCATCTCATTCATTTCATCCACCATCAATCGTCTTGTACCACGCTTGTTCACGATGTCTTGCGACATCTTTGGGAGAAAATCATGAAGCTTACAGGTACGTGCTCTCGTAGCAGTGGTCAAGAAATCCGATCTTTGCTTTTTGATTTCCATCGGCGATCAGCGTAATACTGTGAATCATGGGGTATACGTACCCATCTCGTCCACAACACAGTAAGCAACGTCTCTGAAACACTCAAGGCAGTGCAGGAATCATTTGTCCAGCGCCGCACCATCTCATGCACAGGACAAGGTAAGCATTGTCAATAAATCCTGAACAATGTGTATAGCCACAAACAGCATTCGTGATTCTCTTGCATGAAAATGACAACAGCGCGCGACATACGGTATTTTGGATATCATCACCCCTAGATGCTATTTGTTGCCGTTGCATGCATTTAACTTCTCTTGATCTGATAGACGCGAGCCATTCTGCGCACGCAGGGTATCGTCGCCATTAGGGCGTGCGGCGAAGGGCCGACGTCGCGACGAAGTGCAGACGCCACGATATAGGTGGTAAAAGAGATACCTCAAAGTTCGAGTCAAGTGAGTGATATCTCACATTGACATACCAATATACACAACTTCATCCCACGTCCACCAAAGACGTTTGAGTGGTGGTATGAACGTCGTCTATCTCCTGCCTATCCGCATCGACTCCTGCTTCCTAATCAGCATCTCAGGCGCATTTTGCTACTGATGAGCGCATACGATACCTCTTAAGGTTTCAAAATTGAAACCAAATTGAGATGATCGAACGTTGACTGTGCGCGAATCAACTACTGCAGGCGCGTGAGCCTCGTCATGTTACCATCTTCCAAGGCACAGCGTCTGTTAGGCTCTTGTATGCCATGCACCTCACCCAATTCAGGCATACAACGTTCCTTTGACAGCTTCGATCTCCGCCACCTTATAGTCATTTAGAGTCGACGTCTACTTTTTTTCTGCTCTCTCATTCCCTTCTCTACCTGGGCCTGACGAATTCCGCACATTCGCTGGACTAGTTTGGCTGAACATCTTCCAGCTGTGCGCTTTTCGCCTCCTTGTTGACCGGCGCAGGTACCAACATTATTCACTTTTGAGAAGGTAGTATCCCTTGGACGATACATTGTGATCCCTCAGAGGCCTATATCTTAGGATTCGCAGGCACCTAACGTTTTATGAAACGCGGAAGGAAATGTCCTGTTCTCTCACGAAGTACGTCGATCAACACGTGGTCCGCGATGGTCGTGGACGATAGGCAAAGGTCGCGTTCACACCGAAAGCAGTGGATGATCTGAATCTCACCCGCAGCACTATTTCGTCAAATCCATTGTCGAATTGTTATTGACGAAACCGGCCCAGTCATCCAGGTCAATCGGTTTCAACACGAGGACTCGCCGCGATAAGTATTGTCGAAGACTCACAGACTTCTCAAGGTTGATCCGTTTCCAAGAAAAATTGTCGTGACATCTTTGTGGCGACGATCTCCTCTTTCGCACATTACAGCCACAAAGTTATCTTGAATCCTCACACGAGGTTTGACGTGCTCGCCATTTCTGTCTCTTGTGAGACCCGGGATGTCACCTCCTTAGCTCCGTACAGGAACACCTCCCAAGCTGAGTATGCACGGTCTCCTTTTACGTTGGGCAACCAAATTTTGTGGGTTGGGCGGCGAGATTTTGTAAGGCATTGCGGAACGTATAAGTACGGCTGAAGAGTTGCGGGAAACATTCAACACTCGACATACACACTCAACACTCAACAACACTCAATCGATTACAATGGTTCACTTCAACTTGACAGCTTTGGCCGCTGCTGCTACCGCCTTCAGCATCACCGACTTCCAAGGACACTTTGTCGATCTCGCCTCCGGCGGGACCACCGACTTCGTGCCTGTCCGCAGCTTCGCCAAAGCGGAGAACCAGAACCAGGAGGTAAGCGTCTCGAGCATGAAATAGTACGCTCGCAATTCTGACGCGGTCGATGGGATTAGTGGCAGTTTATACAGACTAGCAACCAAAACCAGTTCAGAATCCAGAACAACGGCGTCAGGCAGGTCATATCCTTCCCGTCTGCCACTTATATGGGGTACTCGGGCATTATTGGGAGCCAGCAAGCGATTGCCCACCCGAACGCTGGCACTTCTTGGAACCTCGTTGGAACCGGAAATGGCGAGTTCAAGTAAGTGGCTTTCGCCGCCTCATACGAAGCCGATTCGCTGACCGTACGCTCTCTCGCCATACGTATTCAGCCTCATAGAGTCTAACACCGGGCTTGCATTGACCGCGTGGACGGCCAGGACCGACTCGAGCAGCTCTCCGGTGCGCCCTGCGCCTCCTCCATACCGTTTTGAACGGCACGCTGATATGTCATAATTTGTTTCTCGGATCTCATAGCTCACGCTCGAAGTCGCCGCTTCTGACCCTCAGCAAGCGTTCACCATCCAGGTGGCATCGGTCTTCTAAAGCGTTAGGCGAGCGCAGTTATTTTTGAGAAAGTCAACGTCGTGGACATTGCGGGAGACAAGGGTTCTTGTGAAAATCGAAGGTACAAATGCTACATTCCTAGGGTTTCGTTTTCTTGTTCTGTACGAGTTTGTTTATGGGAGCATGCGAGATCTTTGGTATTGGTTTATATACGGAGTTTGACCTGTTTCTCCTTGCGGAAATTTGATCACAAGGCCTCTAGCGAGTGATACCTCACGGATTCCATCACCAAGAATGAGCTACATCGCGTCGCGACAACCGACATATACTTCCTCGACGTGGTCAGCCAGGATGCGCATTCTCGTCCGAAGGACGTCTGGGTCAAGACACGCTCCCTCGACCTGTGAAGCAAAAGTGTTGCGTACCTAATATCCCAACAGGCATCGTGTTTGGGATTCCATCTCTTGTAAGTCCAACAGAGCAGGCACCAGTGCTTGTGTGTCCAAAGGCCTCATGAATAGGGTCCAAGACGCCCAAGCCGAATGTGCTGCATCGACTGCATCCACGCCTCGTCAGCTGCCGCATGGGTTCCTTGTTGGTACGCGTGTAGAATGCTGCCATTAGTGGCGCTGGCAAAATCTGGATCTGATTCAAAAGTGCCTGAGCAGCCTCCGGGAGGTCCTTCGGACAACCTAGATGAAACGCTCACAGCTGAATAGGAGAATTTCAGCTTACTTTGCGATATACGGAGCCTGCATTAGCTTTATTTTCTCCATGATCAGAATGCGATGAGCAAGGCGTGATTTCGAGGAGCCTCGAATAACAGCTACAGTAAAGCCGCCTTACCTCCTCCGAAGCGGTGTATGTGGACAAACATGATTGATATTCGGTGTATACAGCACGGCAGCTCTCACGGGCCGAACCAACGTTATCGAATGCCTCTATACTTAGGTCACGAACTCTGCGTCTCCATTTTCGGCCAGTCTCGTTTAGGCCAGGGCCGTCTCGATCTTGAAGACCTGCTGTTTGTCGCCTTCAATCTCGCGTTCTAGCGTGAGCTAAGGTGGATACAGGAAAGAGAGAATACTAGTCCCCCTTCACAGAGCTTGAATAGGAGCATAAACCATGGACTCACCGGCGACTCGTCTTTGTTCGCGGCCCTGACCGGCCAAGCGGTGAGCGCCAGCTTTCAATGGAGAGGATCATGTATAATGAATCTGTGACAACAGTGCAGGAAACAGAGTACAGCTGTGAGGGCTGTCATTTCGCGGAAATCAGACTCGGTTCACGCACTTGTACCCCGCCCCGCACACAGCCCGCTGCCAATCGGTGTCGGCAGTCGGGTGGGCCATGGCCCGCTGGCGAAGAACGTTCTCTTGCCTGACATTGGCAGAGGGGTAGGAAATGACCTGCTGGGCGCCGTTGTTCACGACCCCAATGTAGCCCTCATCACCAGTTTCCTCGAGCTTCCACTGTCCAGGAAATTTCCGTGCGTCAGCATTGGCAGCTCGTGAGGCGAGAAAATAATGATTGGGACCGACCTCTTGATTGATCTTATCTTTGGGGAGAGCCTTCCTATGTGTCATGATGGGGACGTAGGTATCTTTCATACCATTGGTGAGATCGACATATTGTCCCTCGAAGGCGACGATGCGGGCGATCTGGATGAGGTTGACTTTCTCGAGCGTGAAGACTTGCTGCATATCTCCTTCGACGACCGGTTCCAGCGTAATCTACAGCGGATCGTCGGGGGTTTGGAAATAGTTGCGAATACGCACATAGACCTACAAGTGCGGACGCTCAACGGTGCACTGGAGACACAAAGTTGGAAAGGCGCGTGCTAAGTCGATGTAATCTTATTTTAAAAGGTGGACTACCGGGTTCGAAAACGAAGAAACATGAACCTACGTGGGTTATTAGCGCGACGGTTGTGAACAGCTTGGAAACAGAGATCGCGCCCGCTACCAGATGCTGACAGCAACATGTTCTGAATGATCCGTCTGCATGTAACCCTTGTCGTACTTAGTCGTACAAAAAAAGAGGGTGAAGGACATTTATTGATGATTCCGGAGCTAATGCTTAGCTCACAGCAGGTACGGGTATATTCAGGGAGGCAGGATCGCTGCCAGTCCACCATCACTCAACTGGGAGCGTCATTAGGAAAAAGTAGCGTCGATCCGAAGTCCTTCCGCTGTCAAATCCACATGAGCGTAAAAAAAGGATGGATCACTCACGGAACACATATAGCGTGTACATATGACCTATAACAGCAACCGAATGCATATACAGATCCCGGAGTATAGAGAATGATGCCGAGATAGAATCATCAGGCTGCAAACATTGTCAAATAGTCAACCGTCTCAGCAATCGACGCACAGACAACGCTCATTGATATGCCAAAGTGGGGAATTGCTTCAATCCAAGATCTCGTTCGGGTGGGACTGCTTCGAATCAAAGTTATAGTCCGGCCTTTCCTTTTCAAGGATGAGGATGGCCGCCTTATGAGCGTGCAGTAAAGACAGGTAAAATGTTATGGAGGAATGCGCGTACCTCATGAACGCGACTGACCATGCACGTAGATGATTATCAAAAGCGCAAGTGGGGAAGCTTCATCGAGCAGCGAGGGAGAGGACTGACGTGGACATGAACACTGTCGGTACAAGATTTCCAATTCAAGTATCATGGAGATCAAACACGACGAAGAAAAGGTATTGTGGAGACGCACCGGCATCAGTGATGTCTACAGCGATGAAATTCCGAGATTCCGAATCGCTGCAGCCCAGTCCTGGAATCAAATTAAGACCGGAGAACCAGTCAGATTTGAGCACAATTTTGAGGCCCCGTCGTTGTAAACCTTAGTGAAAACAATCAGCAATGAGCATGAGCGACGAGTCGGAGGGCGAGTGCAGAGCATAGTGGTTGGGGAGCTTGCCGTTGCCGAAGATGCCGCGACGATGACCTCGGCTTCCCGCGTGCGGACCCTTAAATTTTATCTTCCAGCCTTGGACAGCTTTGGACCTGCTTGGACGCGAATGGAACCGCGGTTACAGCGTTGAATCGAAGTCTTCTCCACGACCAACGCCGACATTCGAATCTTCACATTCAGAAGCCAGAACAACCCAGCGCCAGGACATAGGGAGCTTTTGTTCTCGCAATTTCATAGCTGCTGAGCTGACATTGACGATTTCTGTCTCTGTGACGCCTTTGAAGGGGCCGATGAGCAAATCTCGGATCTTCGGTAAGACAATATGAGCCCATCGGAGGTTCTATGGCACAAGGCCAAGTGAGCCGTCACGCCACGTCCTTTTGTCCACTAGCGGTGTTCCGACGAGGCACCTTGCGCTTGGACCTGCCACATTAGTTGTCCTTCACCGTATGTGGCTGCTGCCGACTCCGGCGTATAAATACCCCATGCAATTCTCTTCCCTCTCCAGATCGCATCCTTTCTTCCAAAATACCAACCTTATCAATTTACACGACAGCATTCAATCTTGACATTCGGCCTCAATGGTCTTACACAACGTACGTCGTCCATCGACGCCTTGCATGTCGTCGCTCATCCTTCTTTCCTTTAGCCCCGCTATGTTATGGGAACAGCAGCGTACCTTCACCTCCACTCTCCGGCCTGGCCGATACCCCACGAACAAGCGAGCACAGACATTATTACAACCCGGCCGACGGTCTCGATCTCGTGCACTCTCAGCCATAGTCGAAGGCCTGATTGACAGGGCAGAAGACAATCCCCCGCCCTGCTGCGTGCGCCTCTCTCTGGAGGCGGTGTGGCAGATCCGAGATGCGTGGACCGCAGGGACGGGCATGAAGAAAATCCCATGCCGACGCGACTCCCCGCCCTGTCCACCTTGCAAGGCCTTCCCCTGCGTTCGCAGCCAAATGTGGCATCGCAATGTGTGTCCGCCGTACTGTAGGGTTGCCAGCCACGACGTCGCTCCTAGATCACGCCCATCTAGGGCCAATCGTTGGTCTCTGTCACTTGACACTGGGCTGGCTCACGTCCATGCCACACAACGATTGGAACGTCGTTGGTTGTCGTTCAAACGCCTGCTCCCTGATTTCCATGGTCTCGGAACTCCCCATTCGACCGCCACCCCTCCTGTCTGGCGTTCCGCCTCTCTGTGTTCAGTTGCGCGCCGTCCGGCCACGGGAAGTGGCGGCGTGTGGAGCTCGGCGCCCTTCCACAAGATGTTTCCCCGCGCGATATCAGAGAGTGGGCCCTAACGTACCTACCAACTCCAGCGGGCGCCACGGACCCCGCCCGGACGGAGACGCCGGCGACGAGGCGTCCCAATTCGAGTTCGGTATGCTTGCGACCGTACCCCCGGACCTGGCCGAATTATTCTCCGCGGCGTCCCCCGACCCTCGCGTGCTGCCTTTGGACGCCTTTGTCTGGCGTGCATATGCAGACGTAGTTGACGCAATTAAGCATGACGATCGTACACCCTTACCTCTGGCAGTGAAGTGGTGCGTGGGCTTGCATGCTTGACGGCATAGAGGGTAGGATGTCTGTCGGATACAGAGCGGTGTGCCCAGGATAGGTGTGCATCGACGCTCCGTCTTCAGATGCCAAACGAACAGGCGGCGTCTATCTAATGAGGTTGGACATGCGATTCGCCGACGGCTCGGTCTTGTAAATGGTGAAGGATTTTAAACTTCACGAAGACTCATTTGGGGATGTCGGACGGTGTGAAGGTGGATAGACAATCATGCAGATAATATTCCATCGTAGTCTGTCGGAGCGCTTTTTTGTTTTTTTTCTGGCTCATTGGGGTGGGGGCACAATTAATGATGTTTTTTGAACCGTGGTGTCTAAGCATTGGATATTGGTTATTGTGTGAAGCAGAAAGGCCTGTCGCGGAGTCACGTCATCGGCATTCGCCGTCTCCCAGTCACAATGCTCAAACGACCCAGAACATAATGTGAGTCTCAGCTGCTGCGACACCGTGTCACCAATGCCACCCTTGTTTTCCATTGTTTCTTGTTCTTGCATCATGCGTGGGCAAGACGTACTGGAGCGGTGACGATAACGACGACAACGACAACCGTCAAACCATGCCGTCGGAGGCCGTTGGTCGGGCCAGCACCGCCGTCGCCGTGATCCGCGTCGCCGACCGAGCTTGTAAAGTGCTAGAAAGCCTCTCGCGGCGCACGCATGCCAGCCCCTGTGCAGCACGGTACACATGGAGACCGCAGATTTGTTCTGCCAGCACAGGCTGACAGTCCCTCCCTCATTCCCTCACTCACAAGCGACACTCCTTTCGGCGCCGCCTCGTACCTCGCACCCGAATACGCGCATGCGGCCACTTCTTCCTTGGAAGAGGTCACCGCCGGCTAGCTCGCCCAGCGCACCCTTGATGTTGATTCCACGCGCGCCCCCGAGCTCGGGCTCGACCGTCGTCATCGTCTCGAACACATGTCCCCCGTTCGACTAACCGACCAACCGACCGACTGACCGACCGTGCCGCATGACGCAATATATTGTTTGGCGCTGTTTGTGAGCAACGGACAAGTCGTGTGGTCGTGTGTTCGCCTGGAGCTGCCTGGAGCTGTTCCCAAATCCATCGCTGCCATGGTGGATATACTCATCCCGTATTACAAGGAGTATATAAAAACCTTACTGAATCAACCACCACCACCAACCGCTGATAAAGAGAAATTCAGACAATGGGGAATCCAATGCGCGAAAGCCTTTGTAGGTCTGGTCTCGTTGGTTGCGTGATGCAGAGCTCACGGCTCCCTCAGAATCATATGTTCAGTTCGGAAGGTTATGTTATCGACACCGATGTGCCAACCTTGCTTGATGAGGCAGAGAAGATACTTGAGACGTGCGCCTCCGACGAATGGCTGGAATGGGGGGCGGTTATCCTCCGTGCTCGCGCACGTCGGCTCGACCAGGCGCAGCGCAACCCGCCCGCGACGCTCAAACAAGATGTTTCTGTGACGGGACCAGTTCATCTACTGGGAGATCCAGACAAACCAGAGGACGTCGTTCAGAAGACCGCCCGCGAGGTCGCGACACGGCAGCGCGAGAGGAAACTGGCGATGGACGCCCGCAACAAGGCCATCGTTAATCGGTTCATCCGGGGAGAGATCACGAAGAAGGAATTGAGGGCTCTCACTCTCAAACCACTGGATGGGTTTGACGATACCGTTCCTGGCTCGCAGCTTTCGCCAACCCCGCGCACACATACTCCATCCCACGCATCTCCTTCATACTCACGATCACCATTGTCCTCCTATTCTTCTCCAAAATTATCTTCATCTCCTTCGCCGTCTTCATCGCCCCAATCCAAGCCGCCCAACCGCTCCGTCGATCGCAAGGGAAAAGGTCCGGCCACGGTACCTCACCAGGGGAGCAGTGTGCGGAAGCGCGTCGTCTACGAAACGGATGAAGCGGAAGACTCGGAAAGAAAGCCGAAAAGAAAAAGAGGTAAGATCCCCAAGAACCTGCCACAAGGGGCGGTCCGTGTACGCGCATCCGCTACTGAGTCACATTTGTGTTTCCTAACGTCCAACAGGCCAGCACTGCGTGCGTCAGATGCTCTGGTTTCGCGACGCCGTTCCAGTGCTTCCTCTACCCAGGAACTGTGCGGTGCGTCAAGTGCGCCAGTGATCACCAATTCTGCCATGGAGCTATCCTTGCCGCAACCGCCACCTCCGAGCGCGAACCGAGTCGAGGTGAGGAACCTCCGACATACTTCCTCCGTGTCCCTACTTATCGCCACGTCGCCCAGCTCCTCGTCTCAGAAAGGTCACCTCCAAGGTGCCCACCTTGGTCGTCGTCGCTCCTTCCAAGGCGGCCAACGTCCCTTCAAAGTCGGTCGCGGGCCCGTCGCGCCTCAAGCCTGCCTTTGAGGAGCGGATGATTGCAGGCCCATCCAATCGAGTCGAGAGTCCCCCAGACATGGATGCCTCTGAAGATCTCCACGAGACGCCTCCTCCGATGGATGATGATGTGGAGGAGTACATCGCGCAATTTGTTTCGGACAAGCGCCAACGCTCCCGATCCGTGAGCTCGATCAAGCGCGAGATCAAGATGATGCGCAGGTGCTTGGACTATAACTTGGAAGAATTCCTTGCCCTCAAGGTTGAGCGGGACGCCATGAAGATCAGGAAGAAAAAACTGGAGGCGCAGGTGGAGGTTCTCACCAGATCAACGGTCTCGCAGCGAAAAAAAGAGATGTGATGCGTGTGGACCAGTCGGAGGAGGTGATCAACGAGGACGGCAATGGTGCCGCCTGGGCCCCAGAATAGTTTGGATGTACTCGTACTACAAAAGAGGCGGCGCGTGCCGCCGGACAAAGCCGAACTTCCAGCGTGACGCCCCCGACGTCGAAACTCGACTCAGATCCCGCTCCATAACCGCCTTTGGGTCCTGCGAAGTGGGCATGACGCGTCGTCGCGCGGCTGCAAAGTAGAACACTGCTTGTAGGAGAACCTATGCACGACGACCGCGATTCTCGTCGGCATATAGCAGGGCCTTGCCCTGCGCTGGCATGATGCCTCGAGCTCTGCAGCATACGAGACATTCTCGGGCCTTCCTTGGCAAGGGCAGCGTGGGCGACAGCCACGCCGTATGGCACCGCGGCCCGTGGGACGTGCCTTGGAGAGGGGTGGACAAAAGAATGTGGCATGGTTGTCCACAATGCGGCGCGCGCCGCTTATTCATGTGGCGGGCTGGCCCTCGAGGATCGTATAAATACCCTCTTGCGATGCCCCTCCTCCCTCACATCGTGTCCTCCCCTCATCCGCTCATAACTCATCTTACCACAATCACCCACCTCGACCTCGCGCGTCGATGGCCTTGCACAACGTACGTCCGTCCGTCGATGCCTCGGGTGTGCCGTCGCTCATCCCCCCGTCCTGCAGCCCAAACGTGTGCGGACACAGCGCCGTTACACGAACAAGCGAGCACAGACATTATTTCTCCGCGACCGACGTGCCCGGTCCGCTGACGCCTCAAGGCAGAGTCAAGCAACGGGCGCGCAGCTCGTGCGCCGGAGCGGTGGCACGGACATGGTCGAAGACGACACGGGGACGGCCAGTGCACGCCGGACAGCGGGTGCATGCACCATTTCCGGATACGAGCGGCGGCTGGAAAGCGGGATGGAGCAGCGCCCCTAATAAGCGTAAGTGATGTTTTTGAGGTAGCCAGCCGTGTGCTCACTGGTCGAATATCGTAGTGGCCTGGCTACCCACCGTAGGGAGCAGGGTATCGATGCCAAATCCCTGGAAGGCCCTGGGCGCGCACAGCGACGAGACAGACGTGGGGGGGATCTGGCTCGCCGTCCTCCTCAGCTTCACAGCTGCGATGCGGCGGTGTGGCAGATGCGGTTCGCGTAGCTCGAAGAGACGGCCGTTGCGAGGATCCGATACCGGCCCCCTCCCTCTCCTTCGCAGACATTGTATGTCCGCCCCGCCGTCTGCGACGAACAGCGACACCGCGCGTCTATCCGCCATCTCTGTCCGTATCAACGCAAGCACGGCGATGCCAACACGTGATGCGACGCCCGTTCCTCTCGGTTGCAGCGCACCGCACGTCTACCGCCATGGAGTCGGCAAATACGGGGGCGCCGACGGCGCGTCCGCCGAACGCGTATTCCCAAACCGGGCGTCCCTCCTATCAACGCCTCCTCGCCGTCATGCCGCACGAGCTGCTCAGCCCGCGTCAGGCCATCCCTCGCCCCTCCACCGCCCGCTCTCCATGGCGTCCCATGAACGGCCCCCGAGCACGCCGCGCGGTGTCTGCCCCCCGACGCAACAGCGTTCGAAGAGCCTTACCGCACGTACGGCTTGCGTGCGTAGGCGTCCTGCGCGACGCAGCTAGGCGCTCTAATCAGGCTGCCGTACGTTTCGAAGCGACGCGGGATCGTGGACCGTGTTTTTCCAGCCCGGACTGGCACCGACGAGCATGCCATACGTGAACAGCCTGTCGGACGCGGAGCGAGCGAACGGGCGTGCGTGCGTGCGTGGAGTACGTCGTAGCATACGCGTGCGTTGCCCGAGTGTTGCGGTTCGATGCGCGATTCGCAGCGAGCTCGGATGACGGGAAAACGGGGGCGCGCGCGGGTTTGCGCGCGGGTGGAGACGGAGTGCGAAGACGATGCACGCTGGCAAGCTGATCGTGTACGGAGCGGTCGTTTTTTCTTTTTTTTTTTCTCTCTTTTGTTGTCTGGACCTTCCAGTGAGGGGGGGGGGGGGGCGCGATCAATATGATGCGATTGTTTGTGGTGGTCTGTCAGGGCATGCTGAGTGAATGAGTGAGTCTGAGTGCGGTGTGCGACGCCAGCGACGCCGACGCTCGCGCGTGCGTGCGTGGAGTACGTCGTAGCATACGCGTGCGTTGCCCGCGGTAATGCGGTTCGATGCGCGATTCGCAGCGAGCTCGGATGACGGTAAAACGGGGGCGCGCGGGTTTGCGCGCGCGCGGGCGGAGACGGAGTGCGAAGACGATGCACGCTGGCAAGCTGATCTTGTACGGAGCGGTCGCTTTTTCTTTTTCTTTTCTCTTTTGTTGTCTGGACCTTCCAGCGAGGGGGGGGGGGGGGACGCGATCAATATGATGCGATTTTTGTGTTGGTCTGTCAGGGCACGCTGAGTGAATGAGTGCGGTGTGCGACGCCAGCGACGCCGACGCTCGCGTGTGCTTGGTGTCAACAAAAGGCCTTTTCGGCGCGGCAGAAATCAACCATCACATACCGCCCCACGCTCCCGCACGCGTGCGTGGTGTGTGGTAAATGCTCATTCGACTGTGATCAAAGAGGACCACGGGCGTCGGGCGACACGAACAGAAAGGCGAGCGAGGAACGGCGGCCGCGCGAGTACTCTACCCAGCGAACCCCCGCCGTGCGAACGAGCAGCCGGGGCCGCAGGCGGGTCGTCTCGGCTGACGACCTTTGCGAGGTCCAGAGCCGGCGCGAGTGCGCCGCGGCACCGAGATGGCGGTCGCTCGCGTGGAAGGCAGCGGGGGTGTCGAGCTGGGGCGCGCCGCGCATCGCGTCGCATCGCATGCTGGTACATGTTGTGTTTACTGCGAGGGTCTGGCTGGTTTGGGGCGGGATCGAGAGCGCACGGGAGCTGTGGGCACGCGGGTCGTCGGGTGTTGGATCTGGAGGACGAGGGCGAGGGGCGGCGCGGGCGCGGGCGGCGAGTCGGGCAGCGGCGTCGACGTCGATGTCGCGGCGGGGACGGACTCGGGTGGTCGGTGCGGGAGCGACAGATCTGGGGGAGATCGCGGAGCAGCGGTGTGGTTCTGATGGGGAGATGGATCGGGGAGGGGCGTGCAGGCGCCACTGGGAGGCGGTGCGCGGCCTCGTGGGCTTGCATCATCGCTCGCGCCAATCGGGATCTCGCCTGACGTCATTTGCGCTGGCAGAGAAGCACGGGGTCGCACGTCTGTGCGTGCGCGGGGACGGCCGTGCGAGGGAGGGACACGAATGGGGCGTGGTGTGGCGGCGTGGATGTGCGACGGGGACGTGCGACGGGGATGTGCGTCGGGGGGACAAAAGGTGCGGGGAAGCAGCGGGCGATGACGTCGGGAGGGGGCGTAGCGAACGCCGAGGGCGGGGCGGTCGCCATCGATGGGGGCGGCGGGTCATGTGAGTCGAGGCTGTTTGTGTGCGAAAGGAGTGTGCTGGTGACGTCAGCGGCGACGACAGCGTGATGGAGCAGACCCTAACCCCGGCGATGACATCACGGTTCCCACGGGTGGGCGACGGGACTGCCCTCAGATCGCCCCGCCGGCCACCTGCTTGCTTGCTTGCCTCCTCCACTCCACTCCACCCTCCCGTCTGCCCTCGTCGTCCTCGCCGCCGTCGTCCAGCCCGTTCCCGTCACCGTCGCAGCCAGCGTCCGCAACACAATGGCCGGAGACCACAAGTGCCCCGTCTGCCAGGCAACTTTCACAAGGCCCCAGCATGTCGCAAGACACATGCGCTCTCGTGAGCCTTCTTCCACCGCTCACCGCTCCGTTGCTTGCCGTGGGGCCTCCTCTCCCGTTGGAGCCCCCGCCCCCGCATCCGCCCCTCCCCCCTCCCCGTCGCTCTGCCGGCCTTCTTCTCGGCCCTCCGCTCGACTCGCTCACTCACTCGCACTCACCCCGACCCCGCTCCACAGACACCGGCGATCGCCCATACAAGTGTCAGCACTGCGGCGACCAATTTGCACGCAGGTCCGTCCGTTCACCCTCTTCTTTCTTGGCTCTCTCCGTCCTCACATCTTCCCCCTCGTTTTGCTTTTACAACCCCCTCCCTCCCAGCGACCTCCTTTCTCGGCACGTCAATAAATGTCACGCAAACGAAAAACCCCTCGTCTCCTCCGCACCCAACCGCCGCAAGGGCGCTGCCGCCGCCTGCCGCGCCACAACCTCAAAGCAGGCCTGCGACCAATGCGTCCAGTCCAGCCTCCCCTGCGACGGCGCAAACCCCTGTTGTCAGCACCCTTTTCCCCTTATCATCATCCATCACCCGCCCTTCGCTCCCCTATATCCTCTTCCGCCTCTCGGTTACTGACTCACCCGCTTGCTTTCCTTCCCCCTTCTTTCGCTTCCCTCCCACCCCCCTCTCGCTTGTCCGAATATCATATTCCGCCGTCGCCGCGTGCACAAACGGCCCTTTCCGCTTCCGTCGCTCCCTGCAGCCAAATGCATACACCGAAAGTGCCGCTGCACCTATGTCAAGTTTCACCGCCAAACCGCTCCTCAAGGTCCCGGCCACCCCGCTCGCCCAGGGCCCAGCCATTCCTCCACGGGTACTATCGGCCCCAACAACCTCTACTCGGGCCTCTCCCTCAATGACCCCGCCCTCCCCTCGGCCCTCGGCCCCCTCCCGACAGTGCCCCCCGGCTACCGCCTCTCCGACACCTTTCTCATGGGCTCCTCCGCCGCCCCAACCCTACCCCCGCCACCCTCCCAGCTCTACGCCCCGCAATACACTTTTCCGTCTTCGTCGGCACAGGCGTATCCATCCAACTCGCTAGAGCCGTACTTGCTGGGCTCGGGCTCCGCCTCGGCCTCGCGCGAGTCGTTTGACAGCACCGCGGACTATGCCGCCCGGTACCGCCAACAGGCCGAGATGCTCTCGCGCTCCGCCTCATCCTCGTCGGCCGCGAGGGGCATGCCGAGCCTCTACATGGATCCTTCACAACAGCATCAACAGCAACAACAGCAGCAGCAACAGCAGCAGCAACAGCAGAGATACGGCGCGTACGGCTCGAGAGACGCCGGCGTCGACTACAATCTCGGCCATCCGCAATCGGACAGCATGGCCTTTCCGCCGTCAAACCCGGGCGTGAACGACAAGGTGCGTTACGTCACGATTGATTAAAGTGGTGGACATCCACGCATTCCGTGGCCAAAAAAGAGTCCTAGGTACTGACGGTTCCCGCCTTGCGCCGCCCTCCGTGCCCCACAGCCCGCGCCGTACAGAGACAGCTATGCGCAGTATGCCTCGCACGATTACGGGCCCACGCACGCGCCGCACCCCCCGGCGAACGGCAACCATCCGTTCCAGTTTGAGCTGCACGAGCACGAGCATCAGGGCCATCGCCGCGGATCGCTGTCGCTCGCGAGCGACGACGGGAGCGTCGCGGCGCACAGCCAGAACGGGAGCGCCGCGAGCCCCTCGCAGCCGTCGTCGGCTGCGTCGAGCAGCGTAAACCTTCCGCTGCCCGGGATCGGGATGCACGATTATGGCCACCCGCTCATGCACCGCGGACATTTACCACAACCACACGACCCGCACGATCCGCATCACCAGCACCGGCACCAGTACGGGCTCGCAGGAGGGTACGCAGACTCGGATGGGCGGCCCGCGTCCTCGTCCTCGTCGACGCACTCTCACGCTCACGAACACCAGCAGCACGCGGACGGCGGGTACCGCGCGCACGGCCAGCCCCATGTCCACCCTCACGAGGGCGAGGGCGGGTTCTCGAGCGCGTTTGGGCTCATGTCGCTCGACGACCCTGCGGTGCTCGCGGGCCTGAGCCAGGCGCGCCGTTTTTCGAGGGCGTGCTCGGCGTCCCGGACGCCTCGTCCAGCAGCAGCAGGACTGGAGGCGGAGGAGGAGGAGGAGGGGGCGGAGACGGTGGTGGGGAGGCGGAGGGAGAGGCTGACGGGAACGGGGGGCCGACGCCGGGGAACCTGAAGGAGCTGCGCGAGATGTGGAAGCAGTACATGCGGAGCCCGCTCACGGGCCCCGGGGCTCGTCACGCCCACCGCCGGCGCCAACGGCCTCGCGCACGCCGCACCGGACGGCGGAGGCGGCAGCGGATCAGGAGGTGGCGGAGGCGGAGGCGGAGGGTACATGGGTCACGGGCGCAGTCCCAAGCGCGAGCGCGGGCTGACGCGCGTGGCGAGCCTGCCGAGCGTGAAGACGCCCGACGCTGGCGCCGGAGCCATCGGCGGCCTGAGGACGCTGCATCGTCCCGAGGACCTGCGGAGCTATGAGCAGGCGGTGCTGGCGCGGCGGACGCCGTTGACGCTGAACCTCGTGCCGCGGCGGCGGGGAACCGGTGCGGGCGTCGGTGCGGGTGCGGGCGTGGGCACGGGTGCGGGTGCGGCGCCTTTGGATTCGAGGTCGAGTTCTGGGTCCGGGTCTGGGTCTGGACCGGCGTCGGTGGCGGGCTCGGTGGCGGGCTCGGTGGCGGGCTCGGTGGGCGGGTCCGAGGGGCAGAAGAGCAAGAGCGGGAGCGCGAGTCCGGGGCGCGGGGCAGGTGTCGCTGGGGGGCTGGCGTTGCCCGTGCCCGTGCCGATGCCGATGCAGGTGCCGCAGGCTGCGATGTCGACGATGCAGCAGCAGCAGCAGCAGCAGCAACAACAACAGCAGCAACAACAGCAGCAACAACAACAACAACAGCAGATGCATCAAGCGCAGATGCAGCAGATGCAGGCCGTGCAGGCGATGGAGATGAGCAGGCCGAGCAGCACGTCGAGCGTGGGGTCGAGTTTGGCGCACGTGTTTGGGCCGGGCGCGGGTGCGGGTGCGGGTGCGGGTGCGGGTGCGGGTGCGGGTGCTGGGCAGAGCGGGAGCCTGAGCGCGTCGGCGTCGCCGCATCCTGGGTCGCAGCAGCTTCACCCTCGCCATACGCATCTTCAACAGCAGCAGCACCAACATCAACGTCAACATCAGCAACTGCTTCCCGCGATGGAGCATGGCCTTGGCGGCGGCGGCGGCGGCGGCGGTGCGGAGGACGTGGCGCGGCCGTCGTTCAAGCGGCTGCCGTCGCAGACGCTGGGGCCGGACTACTCGAAGCGGGCGGCACGGATGGGGTACGGCGAGGGCGAGAGCGCGCTCGACGACGGGGAGGACGGGGAGTTTGGGTTTGGGGGCGGCGTTAACGGCGGCGGGGCGACGATGGGGCCGCCGCCGGTGGGAATGGCGGTGCGGGGGAAGGGCAAGTATCATCCGCTCTCGGGCGCGGACGTGGGCGCGGGCGCGGGCACGGACGCGGGGACGCAGCATCATCAGCTGCGGCTTGCGGAGCGCGGGCGGCGGATGAGCGCGCCGGGCACTGTGGGGAGCGGGGTGGGCGCGTTTGGGCTGGAGCTGGGGCTGGGGCTGTCGATGCCGATGCCGATGTCAGGGGCGTCGCTTAGGCGGGGCGCGGGTGCGGGTGCGGGCGTGGGCACGGGTGGGGTGGGTGAGCGGGGCGAGCGGGGCGAGTCGAGGGCGTAGGGCGAGGAGGAGAGGCGGCTTGGTGGACTAATTACTATGCATGCGTACATACCTCGTGTTCTATCTTTTCGCGTTTGCGTTTGCGTTGAGGGTGCTTCCTTTCATTTCAGTACGGCAGCGTCGGTTTCTTTCTTGTTCTTGTTACATACTGCTCGACTGACTCTGTTTGCCTCGGCCGTATACGATCCTAATGAACGATTCTTACCGCCATCGGCGCTCGCCTCGGAACTCGACGGACGCGCTGCGTGTATATAATATATGATATGATATGGTATGACATGTACATTTTCTTTCTTTTTTCTCTTTTCCTTTTTTTTACCTTTTTGGATGGATGGATGTGGGGTGGTGCGGTGTGGTGCTGTCGTCGTTCGGCGGTCCTTGTCCCGCTCGACGCTCGTGTCGTACAGCGTTCAACGTTTTGTCGAGGCGTCGAGGCGTCGAGGCGTCGAGGCGTGGGCTCCGGCGGTCACCGTGCTGCGTACTGCTGTGGTACGTGTGGAAATGTTGCTGTTGTGTGCATGCTTGTGTGTATGGACGAACGTGCGTGCGTATATTGTGTTTGAGGATGAACGGGTAGCACTCGGGTACTCGAGCTCGTGCACGTCTGAACTTTGGAGTCGACGCACAGCGCGACCGCGGAAGGCCGGGTGTCCCGGCGGACTCTGGAGAAGGAGGTGACGCCGATTCACTGATATACACTGATACGCTGCAGGCGGCCGGACGGCGCACGCGCCGACAAACAAGCTCTTGCAAGATTTTTATTCTTCGCGTGCTCATCGCACAGTCGCACACACGGTCAGAATCGCCGACCTCAGACTCAATCGCACAACTCAACAAGTCAACGCCCAAATCGGACAAAGCAAAAATATATATATATATTAATCGATCAGTCGCCCCCTCCCCAACTTAGAGACCCGAACAAGATAAAAAAGCACAGTGGCAGCGCTTGAGATCAGCTTGCCAGCATGCATCGTCGAGCGACTCCCGCGCGCCTTTCACGCGCGGACGCGGCCGTAGGTCGGCCTGCCAGCATGCATCGTCGAGCGACTCCCGCGCGCCTTTCACGCGCGGACGCGGCAGTAGGTCGGCCTGCCAGCATGCGTTGTCGAGCGACTCCCGCACGCCTTTCACGCGCGGACGCGGCCGTAGGTCGGCCTGCCAGCATGCATCGTCGAGCGACTCCCGCGAGCCTTTCACGCGCGGCCGCACGACGCCCGCCGCCCGCCGCCCGCCGCCGCCCGAGCGCGCTGCAAATCTGACATCCAATCGCGTCACGTGCTCGCAAGCCCGTGCGCCGGTTCCCGAACCCCGCGCGGCGACCACGCCTATCTGCATCACCACACGTGCGGCAGCCTGGTTCGCGCCCTGGTTGGCGCCGCGCAGGGCGCTAAGCCGCCGACCATGCGCGGTGTGATCGTTGAAGTCGGCGCATCGAGTGACAAGATGGGCGGCTCAGGCGATGCCGCGGGGCGTGCCAAGGGGATGTCTATGTGCGTGGATCGAGCGGTGAAGTTGTCATACAAAGCGGCCGCCGCAGGCGATGGAGGGGCGCGCGCCGGCGTGTCTTCAGTCTGATTATCCGTGTGGCATGGCTACGAGGCGGCTCCTATAGGAGGGGACAGACGTTCACCGCCGAAGCTGCGCCCTCGGCGGACGCGCGCTCGGCACCGCCAGATTTGGCGACCCCGAGGTGGTGGACGCGCGGTAGGCCGCGGCTATAGGGAGGAGCGGGCGACACATCGCGCTCCAGCATCGCCGTTCATGCGTTAGCTGTGCTCGGATACGGTGGATAGACGCGCCCTTGCACTGCTCATTGCCGTCGGTGGCGCGGGCGGCGCGGGGGGCGTGCGATCCCGGCGAGTGAGGGGGAGGGGGCCGGCGCCAGAGCCTCTTGGCGTGCGTCTCTTCGTTCTACACACGTCCCGCATCCGCTCTAGCGCGGCACATCACCCAAAAGCTCTTCACGTCCGCCCTGTGGCCGCGCGCGTCCAAAGTGCTCCGGACGACTGCACATTCAACCGTGCCAGTCGCTACCGGTAGCCAAACCACTGGACGAATCGACAAGTTAGCAAAAAGGCCGGCGATCTGGACGAGATCACGCACGCTGATTGGCCTCTCGGGGGCGCGCGAGCGGCGGGCCCATGCCTTGACCCTGCCTTGGGGCGTCAGCAGACCGGGTTCTTCGGTCGCGGATAAGTAATGTCTGTGCTCGCTTGTGCGTTGGACGGCGCTGGTCCCGCTGCAGGAAGAGAGCATGAGCAACGGCACAGTGCGAGGCGTCGACGGGCGGACATACGTTGCGTATGACCATGGAAGCGCAATATCGAGGTGGGTAGTTGTGATAATATGAGTTATGAGGGAGGGCAAGGTGCGTTGGGATGGAAGAGGACTCGCAGAGGGGTATTTATACGATGCTCGAGGGCCAAGTCTGCCACATGAATAAGCGACGCGCGCCCCATTGTGGACTCTGATGCCACATTCTTTTGTCCACCTCTCTCCAAGGCACGACCAGGCTGCCACACGGCGTGGTCGTTACTCGCCCTCGCCCTCGCCTCCGCCTATTGTCTACAGCTCATACGTCGCATAATTCCGAGGCGTCGTGCCGGCGCAGAACGAAGCCTGCCATATGCCGTCGAGATACACAGTCGCCGATTTTGAGGATACCGTATAGGTGCGTGGCGCGGCATGCCCACCCTCGCGGGCACCGAAGACGGTCGTGGAGCGGGATCTGGGTAGCCTCGTGCTTACCAAGCGGAATAGGCCAGGCGGGCTTTGAAAGACCACGGTGCGTTGCCGTCGGAGTCGTTACGGCTCGGCACGCCGACGGAGAGCGGAGCGACGGAGGTTGAAATGCCGGCTGGATGCGCCCCGAGCACCCGACACCGTGCGGATAGACACCGCGCCCCGCGGCCGCATCGCCACCACGCCTCGTCTTCCGGATCCGCCTGCGACACGTGACGCCCGCAGATACCGCGCGCCGTCGACCCTGTCAGTCAGGCAGCTGGCCGGCAAGTCCCCCGCAGGACAACACAGTGCGTCGCCTAACTATCTTCTGCGTTAGGTCAGCAACAGAGACTATGCGCCGCCTAGCTCAAGCGCGCACGCCATCTCGGTGCTGCACCGTCCACGCCCGCCTGCTTCTTGCTTCGCACAGTCGCTCGCGCACAACAAGGGCAGGTCGTTCGCGCGGCGGAGGCTCGGCGGGGGTCCGCTCTGCCTCGCTTCGCCCGTCTGGGGTTCACTCAAGCGGAGCCACGCACGCCGTGGGCCGCGGTGCTGCAGACACACTTCGCGCACGCGACATGCTCATCCCTCGCTCTCTGCCCCAATCAAAACGCGCACCACGTGTGCTCTCGCCGTTGCGCGATGCAGGCCTCGCCCGCGTGCCGGCAATGGGCCCTGCACTCATTTTGTTCATTTTGTTGATCGGTCGGCAGAGCGCGTGCGACAGGCGATGCGACGCAGTGGAATATCTCAGTTTGCTGGGAGGATGCAGCAGTCGAGCTCTGTCGCGCTCGAAAGTTCATGCCATACACGCGCCTCGAGCTGAAGAGCTTGGCGGCGCGGCGTCGGCGCAACTGAACAAACACTACTAAACGCTGCGGCTGTGCTGTGCAGAGCGCAGTGATCCACCCAAACAATCGAGTTGCACGTCGCACATGCTCCCAGTCTCTCAATCATTCACTCAGTCGCTCAGATATGCAACGTCTAGATAGATCAATGCAGCGCTTTATATTGATAGCGTCCCCCCCCAACTGATGGATGCTAATAGCAAAAAAAAACGACCGCTCCACAACAGGTCAGCTTACCATCTTACATGCTCAATCCACCTCCGCACTAGCTCTCATCATCGCATGAAGTGATATGATACCCCCCGCGTGCCCTCCGTTTTCCCGACATCCGAGCTCGCTGCGAATCACACATCCAACCACACTACTCCAATCCGTTGATTCTTACACAACGACATCCTAGATGCATTCGCTCGGTGTCCGATTCCCGCGCGCCCACGGGTCCATTCGACCTGCACTGCTGTATGCGTGTGACGGGCTTTCCATGAGTGGGCTGATCGGCCTGCATTCCCGGCTGGAAAAACACGGTCCACCAACCCGCCGCCCAGCACAGCGCGCGCACGCGCTGGACTGTACCACCCCACGTACGGCAGCCTGATCAGAGTCCTGAGATGCGTCGCGCAGAACGCGTATCTGAGGATGACGATGCGCGGTGTGGTCTTCAAAATCTGTGTGTTGAGTGGCGAGATGTGCGGCTCAGGCGATGCTGCAGCGCGCGGTGCCAAGGGGACGTCTATGTGCATGCATCGGGTGGTCAACAGGCTATAGAGAGTAGTCGCCGCAGGTGGTGTGGGGGCGAGGGAGGGCTTGACTTGGGCTAGATCATTCGTGTGGCATGGATGCAAGGTGGCCTTGATAGTAAGGACGCTCAGGGTGGGAGATGCGCCCCCGGGAGGCGAGTCGTCGACATCGCAGTATCTGATCTGGCGACTCCAACGTGGTGAACGCGCGTCGCCCTGCCATAGGGAGGAACGGGCGCATCACACTCCAGCATTGCCGTGCTTGCGTTTATGCGGACAGAAATAGTGGATGAACGGGCCGTATCGTGAGTCATCGCGTACGGCGGGGCGGGCGTCGCAACCGTCGTGTGAGTGGAAGGAGGGGAACGGCATCAGATCCTCTTGACGTCTGCTGCGTCGCTCCGCGCGTCCATAATTGGGCCTTCAAAGAATCGGTGCACCGAACTGTCCTGGTTGTGCCCGGGTAGTCTTACAGGGATCCCGGATCGACCGGCTGCTGATAAGGGCTGGATAGACAGGCCACTGCAATAGCCGACAAGTAAGTAGGAGCCCAGCCATCTAAAAGACATCGCTTACTTTGATTCGGAGCTGTGCTGACGTTTTCCCTGTTGCGATACGAACAGACGTATGTCTACAACTCTCGAGGTCGTCAGGCGCGTCTCGCACTCGGGAACGGCGCACCCGCTGCCTGAGAGGCACGCACCAGGCGACCGTGTCTCCGGTTCTGCTGCGCGTTTGTCCCTGTCGGGCGCACGAGCCGCGGGCCCGTTGCTTGACTCTGCCTTGCGACAGATCGGGCACGTCGTTCGCGGAGAAATAATGTCTGTGCTCGCTTGTGCGTTGAACGGCGCTGGTCCCGCATAATTGCGGGCTGGAGGAAGGGAGGATGAGAGACGGCACAGCGTGAGGCGTCAACGGACAGACATACGATGTGTAAGACCATCGACGCGCGATGCCGATGTGGGCAGTTGTGGTAAGATGAGTGGTGCGTGGATGAAGGCTGGAGAGAGGGAGGCGCTGTGAGAGAGGAGCGAATGCAGGGGTATTTATATGATGCTCGAATAAGCGATGCGCGCCGCATTGTGGACCCTCCTGCCACATTCTTTTGTCCACCTCTGCAAGGCATCGGGCCGCAGCGCATGGGCCAGGCTCTAGAGTCCACACGGAGCTGTGACTTTCCCTGCCCTCGCTCATTGTCCTGCGGGAGGCTTGAGAACATCCCATATGCTGCAGAGCTCCGAGGCATCATGCCAGCGTTGGCCAAGGCCCTGCCATAGTACTCGTGTGCTGCCGAGATATGCTGTCGATTTTCGAGTACAGTACACAAGTCCTGATACTGCGCGTATCTGCTTTGCAGCTGCGCGAGGACGCGTTGTGCCCACTCCGCGGGGCTCGAAGGCGTTCGTGGAGCGGGATCTGAGTGCAGGCACTGGGCAGCGTTGCGCTGGACGCTCGGCGTTGTCCGGCGGCACTCGCCGCTGCCTCTTTCGTAGCTCAGTAACGGCGCTGTTTGCACACTCGACGGTTCCACCATCTGCATGAGCATGGCGATATTGACGCGCCATCAAGCGAAGGGATGAGTGTTCATGGTGTCGAGATGGGACTGGCGCGGGCGCGCCTTCACCGTGCCACGCACGCTCATAGTGCGTTGTATGCATCTCATGGCTTTCGGTCTTACGCTGTGCGCTTTCCAGCTTCACTCGCACGGAACCATACACAATGATGGAAGAACAGAAAGCAATATATATATATATGCAAATCCCCACCCCCAGTCAAGATATTGTAAACAGACCCTCGCCATCATACCTGCCACTCGGCCCAACTTGTCTCCTCCCGCCGCATATCCGGTGAGTCATTATCGAAGGCGGGGAACGGTGGTATTGTTATTCTCCAGTGGAAGTCGAAAACCCCACAAACCCCTCTTTTTGCGCGTCTAGAGACTGTATTTAGTCCGTAGAACGGACGAAGATGACTCGAGGAATGCCCAATCGCAAGTTGTCAGATCCAATGACGTACGTGTTAAGCTCGATAGTGCGAGAGAAATCTGTGGGTAGATAGATATCCTGGAGTGCCAGGCCGTGTTCCTTCTGGCAACGATACGTTGCTACACAAGGGCAAGTAAATGCGGGGGAGGGTTGGGAAAGGGCGGGGTCACCGCCGTCGGTATTCTGAGTGACATCCGGCCGGGCGTCGAGAGGAGGATACCCACTATGAGTACCGGAAGCCGAGTGGCATTTGGCTGTAAGGTGTTCCTGTATCCTCTCGCAGAAGACGGAGGGATTCTCGTTGACGTTTTTAGGACATTGAATCTGCGGCAATGGACACGGTAGGATCGATGCTCGCATGTTGTGCAATGACCAGGAATCTTCTGATTATAGCCTATCCGAAGCACAGAGCGGTTCTGCGACACCGCACCTCGCGCTTGGAATCCATCTCCTCTTGCACGGGCAGCCGGCCACTGGTCATCCGCGACCGCGGGTGCTCTGCGCGGATCGGTAGCCTCAGTCTGCGCACGTTCATGGTGAGGATGGAAAATAAGCTCGTAGGGCCCATCATTCCCGAGGCTCATGGTCCCGTGTCATTGGAATGCGACAGATTTGGACGAAGGCTTGTTGCGAGGATGGTGGAGACGTCGTGGCATGAGCCTGAGCATCCCAGACCTTCCTGATAATGGCATCGCATTCGAGTAGGGAGGAATGGCATCAGAGCAATGAGGGGCAATCAAAGATGCCGCGACGTACCTGGTGACCCTCTTCACATTAGGATAGTGAGAAGGCGGGGTCCTTCGATGCGCTGACAACAGGTGCGTCAACGGGCGCAGTTGTCGGTAACGCGCAGGGTGAGTTGCTCGTGAACCTGGCGCGCAGGAAGCTTCGTTTGTGGCGTGCATCGGAGTGACGCCGTACATAATGTCTGTGCTCGCTTGTGTGCGCTCTGCATCTGCCAGTGCAGTGCCGCGGATAACAGTCTGTGTGGTCTGGTATCGTGGCATTGATGAGTGTCGATGCGATAGTGGTATATGGAGAAGGCGTACCTTGTTTGGTATCATGTATACGGCGGAATGTTTGAGAAAGTGATTGGGGACGGGGAAGCGGAGGAGAGCTGTTGCTGGCAAGAAAGGGATTGCGCCCGGGTATTTATAGGATCGTGTTTGCCACATGTAGCCACGATGCACCGTCGAAGCGCCTTCGGAGCCACATGCCACATGTTTATTGTTACGTCGTGTGCCACAAGAAGCGTAGCACTGTCCGCATCGAAAACGTAAGACTAGATCAAAAAAAAGAGACATAACTCGACGAAAAGAAGTCAGCATGAGTGCGGAGCGAAACTGTTCCAACACAATATCCCGTGAGCTGAAATGATTCTGTTTACAAGATGCCTCTCCTCGAGAACCAAACCTGGAGAGCGTCCGCTTGGGTGAGCCAAACGCTTCGCCCGAGATCAATCAATCGACCAAGGTACGTCGTCACAATATCATCGTAAGTGGTAATGAAGTCCAGATCTGTCGCAGTCATAAACCGACCTCGACCTGTTTCTCCGCCAAAGGTGATGTCATGCCACAGATCCTCCAGTCCCTGGAGGTATTGAGACTGTTTCTCGCCATGTGGTCCTCGCCCTATACCCTTAGCAATTGCATAGAACGTCCCACGATTGGCATGAAGGCTGTGCGGTTTGTGCACACAGAGAGATATGGAAAGATTGTCAAGCATATGTAGAATCTGGGCAGTCAACAATTTCTCGGGGTGGGAGAGTTTAATTACGATCGTCCCTCCTGGCGCCACTGACCGTAGAGCGATGACAATCTGAGAGATGAGAAGACGATGACGATCCCATTCATCTGGGTCGGTCAGCGCAGGGGAGCGATAGGTCCGCAAGAAGTGTCCATCGAGAATAACAATGTTGAAGCGTGCTGCGAAGCCATCTGGCAAAGGCTGCATGGAAGTCAGCAACAGCGGTCTGTGACCCGAATGAAGTTTGTAGTAGAGGAGATCGGCGAGGTGCAGTTCGAAGCGAGAGCTGAGATGCTGTTCGAGAGCCATGGGATGACCGCCCTGTTCGATTGGTAGCGAGATCCCAGTGCCATGGGCACGATGATGTTTCTGAAGAATATAGGACGTGAAGCCGCCTGGACAGCATCTTCCGATCAAAGACCGTCAGTGTCTACACTTCGATAGCGAACCCAAAAAGCCTTACCCAAGGTCTAAAAATTCCAATCTCCCAAAGGTTGGGACAAATCGCGCCTGGACATCGAGCTCGCGGAACACCTTCTTCATCTTGTTGAACCATATCGAATTCATACGATCGTCTGCGGAATCCGCGATCTGTCTCTGGCGATTGAAGTGACCATCTAAGCCTTCCTCATCCCAACCCTAAATGAGGGCAGCCATACGTCAGAATCTCGAAAGGCGAAGTTGATGTGTCGCACCTTCTTCCTCAATACTTTCAGCAGCTCCAGTTCGAAAACGTTCTGTGCCAGAATTTCAGAGGAAAGGTCCTTCAGCAAATATGGCTCGGGGCATTGAGGAGAGACTGGAGACGTAGCCATGATGAGAGCAGGCACTTGAAGCCCGTCTATTCGCCTCCCAGGTAGAAATAGTCCCCTGTCGTTGATGTCACGGGTCAAGCACTAACCCGTTATGCTTATTCCAGAACTATATGATTGATTGTACGGAGATTGAGATTGCTTCTTTCGTCTCAGGTTCACCGAATCTGGTCTCCAGCGGCTAAATCGTGAGCTTAAAACTTGCTGAGCCCACCAACGCGACCCGGGATGAGCCAATTATATACTCAAAAAGCATGAAATGAGCAAAGGCAAGCTTTCGTAAAACATGGCCGCCTCACCTGAGAATGTCACCCGATTATGCCGTTCTTCGTCATGATGAGCCAACGCTCGACTCCAGTCCACATTGATCACGATAAGACGGATACCAGGCTGATAGAACTAAATATAGTTTCCAACTATTACATAGAAAGAACCAAGTTAATAGACCGCGGAGACGCATGGTCCGGACGCCGCGAGGATGCAGACAGTCACTGACGTCATTGACGACTGCGCCTCCCGATATATCCTGAAGTGTATCAAGAACAACCCAACCGGGGCTAGAGACAATTCTATCAAAGCGGCGAAGTCGCAGAGATACCTTTACGAGGATAAAGGTGTGTGTGATCCTTCGAGGTGGAGCTCCTCGCCTCGCCGCCCTCTCTCAAACTCAACCTCTCGATAATGGTTCCTAGACGGGAAGGCCTTCGCTAGATGCGCGCATCGGATGAGGCAACACCTACTGGGTATAAGCAGGGATGAGGAAAGGACCTATGTGTGAGGGCAAGGATGAAGGATCAAAAAGAGCGATGCGCTTTGGAGAAATGCAACGTCAAGTGGGGCCATTCCGAGAAAGATAACTGTCCTACAATGAAGGAGCAAAACATGAGCGAAACTTGAGCGAGAGAAGTCGGAAGATATTCTTACGTCACTGAGTACCTCACATGGCTTCTACACGGCGACATGGTGATCCAGATCCACTAGCTTTCCTGACTGTCGATTGAGCCGTGGGGAGGCACTCCTCAATGGGATTGACGGGAATGCCAACCTTAGAGATGAGGATTAGGCCAGGCTCGATGCCGGGGAGGAGCGAGAGGATGAAGAGGGATGCATCTTATTCTGAAGTCGAGAAAATACAAATGTAATACGAAGCTGCACAAGAGAAAGAGACTACCCATGAATTCTTTTGATTGGGTCATCAAGCCTCATCGGTGGGACAGTATCCGAGTATTGCAAGTGCGCACCTGAGGGGTGGGTGTGTGGATATATTCGCGTGCGCAAGAAAGCTAGGTATGTGCATAAATTCGCCGGCGGTGGCATAATCAGGCGGCTGTCGAGAGAGTGTCTGGTGAACAAAAAGGGGGGCAAAAGAAGTAGGCAGTAAGCAGACCTTGAGCCGTAAGATCTTAAGTAAGATAGTGAGGAAGCGATGATGCGTATACAAGATAGGAGGGGACAGTCGAGGAGAAAGGGTTTTCGTGAGAGCATTCATGCAGTCGAGAGTCGCCACGAGGCCACGAGTACATCCAATCGGGATGTGGTTTTATGTGTCGCCACCTGAGTCAAAGTGCAGGTCAAAGGTGGACAAAGATTGAAATTGTTACATGAGCTCCACTGCGTAGGACTTCTATGGTCCAATTTCTCAGATAGTTTCATTGTCCAGAAACACATAGTCTTTCTACCGGTGGTCAGGGGTCACTATAAAGAGGCTTTACAAACGGACGCTGGTCGATAATATATGAGTATCATTCCCTGGAGTGAACGGACAAAACAATGCGCACTCCTTGGGTCTCAATGAGATTAGCAAATGCCTTTTTCCCCCATTACCTCAATCATCTCATGCTCCATGTCGAGAAAGACATTTATTGGACGGATGCGATATAGAGAAAGTCGCTCGCGTGTTTGACTTGTAAAAAGGACGAACATCGCCTGTCTACGAGGCCAGATGCACCGTTCTGAACCTCATGTCCAAGGCCAAATTGTCAAATTTTCCATGGTCGTCTTTCTCAGGACGTGTGAAGATATCATGTTAGGTGTCAGCTTCAGGATGTTTTGCCTGATACTGTCCTGTGTCGACGATCTGGAGTAGTCATAATGGAAATTGGAGCGCGAGGAAGTGTCAGAAAATTTGACTAATGCCATTCAACGCTTTCGCTTGTTGTGGATGATAGAGATGAATGATGGTCGATGTATATGTTCCGTTCAACGAACGACGCGTCAACGTCGCGACTGGTTGCTTTCCAAATGAGCACAAAGCTTACAAATGTAAGTACGACCCGTGCACGTCGCTTTTGGACTGACCTTCCCAGCTCCTTTCGCCCCCGGGCTCTCTTTTCTTCTCATAGTCGCTTGAGCTTAATGTATATACTGGGTTTTAAAGTCGCCATTATTCTAGCGGCATTGAATACGAAGCAGACATGGACATGCAATATGCAGGGTGTTCAGAATCATAGCACGTCGTCGACTTAGATAGACCTCGGTGAGTGGCAACCTTACGACGCCAGGGACACGATTGACACTTGCTTTTCCAAGTCCGAAGGTTGGGCCATTGGGAAAACAGAAAAGATCTTCTTCTTAATCTCGAATCACCGTCCATCGCACACCGTCTCCAACGCAAATCCTCAACTTTCCATATCAATCAGATCCACCACCATGATGTCTTCTGTCCCGAAGACTTCCCAATTCTCCTGTACTTTTTGTTTCAAGAAAGCGAAGCATAACAATAAACTTCTGCGATGCAGTGGTGAGCGTATCGTCGATGTCCGTGCAAACTCTCAATACTAAATCGGGTTCAAGGTTGCCACTCAATGTATTACTGTGTCAGTGACCTTCGCTCTCATACTCGAACAAGAGCTGATCGACCCATTCTGCAGAGCAAAACATGTCAAGGAAGCCATTGGCCCGTGCACAAAGACCTCTGCAAGAGCTTGCGGCGGACTCTAGCGCCCGATGGTCCTCTCTCGTTGATAGAACCCTTGTCTGGCAAGCGCAAGCTAGACATTTTGAATGATCTCCGTCTGTGGCGTACGGTAAGTGTCAGATTTTGTATGCGCCACGCATGAGCGTTCCCATTGATTCTTTCTTGTATATGTTAGACGCATCAGGATGCCCTCAACTTTGTCACTATTCAAGCCTTGCAATTAGATATCTTCCCCGAGCGTGCCAAAAATCAGTTTCTCGAAATTGATCTCGAGTACACATCAGACCAATCGCGCGACAAGTTCATCATCAAATCCGGGCACATTCACACCGATGTTCCTGCTGAGGAAATGCTCTACAAGAGTTATCATGGAACAGCAGATGATGGTCCTGCTGATGGCACGGTGATAGTGGCAAACCTCAGTGTCTCGTGTGGCAATGTGTCAAGTGCAGGAGGGATAGTGATGGGAACCAGTATTGTCCCTCGAGTATCTGCAGCGAATTGGCTCGAGATTTTGAGAAAGGTGACGTCTCAAGAAGTAAGCCTCCACACCTTCAGGGACATATTGGGCGCAGTGCGTCCATATTATGACAGCCGTATGAGCAATGATCCGTCACTCTGTAAGTGCAGGCGTACGTCTCTCGGTAATTGAGGAGATCCTTATACTTTATGGACAGACCTTATCGCGCAACTGGCCCGCGATGTGATAATAGGAGACATGTATTCTTCTAGTGATCCAACTTTCCACACGACCGTTTACATGGCGCTCTCAAGTCCGGATTCTGACTAGTCTTCGTGAATTCACATATATACGTTGCAGTATTTCACTTGTAAGCATCCAGTTCTTCATTCACAATCAAGGTGGCTGATGGATTCAGCAGAATTCAACAGACGAAGGTGTGCGTGATCGTGATGTATCATATACATGTATACCGTTTACTTGTGAACGATGCCGACTCTAAAGTGAACAGATTTGATACTCTACCATTCATTTCTTCTCAGGCAGGAATGACAGCGACTATTATGAGATGTGACTTCATAACTAAGGTGCGATGGCACCGAACTGGTGCCGAAAAGTGGACAATATGCTTAGCTTTGTCTCGCTTAGCCCGACAAGCTGGGACCTTTCTGAAGACGTCTGTTTCATTTCTTCATCTGACAGTCAAATAAATTCTTCAATTCCTCATTCTCGTGTCGTACCCTGAGTGACTGTCACCGTCTACCCCGTACCCAGACGCTTTCTCTTAGCAGGATCCATCTGGTGGGGTACGCTCCAGAGCTGTCATGTTGTGGCAAGCATCGAGCTCTTTGCGCTGTTCGATGTGATGAATTATGGCATCAATACTATTAAGGGCAATGATAGGAGTAATGGGAGACGTCCTGACGCAAGCACGTGATTGATATATGATTGTAATCCCACCCCAGAAATTTGACAAAAAGAGAACATTACAATATGTAAGTGGAGGAAGACACGCCTGTCACCCTCACCGGCCCCATCCAATTTATGGCGGTGGCCTCTAAACCCGTACGGGCTAGGGAGGCGCTTTGGCTTGAGCTGTTGATCATGGAAATCGATAAGGCCGAGGCGACCATATCCACAAGAGTCTACGTCAACGCTGGTTGTAGAGGCCATTTGGAGTGTTGCATGATCCTGGCACAAGCGGGTGTTCACATTCAGGAGGATGATCAGGGTGGATGCGGGGAGGAGCAACGCTAGGAGACCAGCAAAGTAGGCATGACCGAAGCTGGTCATTTTGGATGGAACAGGTGGCAAAGCGGAGAAGCAGGCCACTCGTACATCGCTTGAATATCGCCCTTGCAAGTGACCTATAGAGGGCAGGGTACGTGTGCATGTCGTCCCTGCCAACCCATAAAGAAGGCCTACAGTTCTACAGTGGCTTGATCGCATGAAGAGCTCAGAATCGTCGGTCTGGGTCAATTTAATCTGGCCATCATATCCTGGTTGACGCAAGGAATACAAGTTAGAATGGCCAGCAGAGAGAATAGCGATATGTGCAGCCGTCTACGTACAGTATGATTCCTATGTCTGGTGACCGAATTCTTGAAGGACAGGCTTCCCATTGCCTTGCTATATCCCTCGAGCCAATTCCATGAGGTTCCTAATGAAGTAGTCAGCGATGAGACATACAAAATAGATGTGAACGAGACTAACTAGGACTAACCGTCACTGCGGGTGCTGAATACAACGTCGCACCATGTGATAACACGTTGACCACTTAGGGGATATAGACCCTTGGGAATACGGCCATCGATGCAATCGATGATCCTCCCACGGCCCTATCTCTACCAGATCTCAATTCGTGAGGAAACAACATCCCATCAGTCAACATGATATGCGCTATATGCAGGATCGATGCCAAACTGAACAATAATCCTGATTGAATCATGAGATGGGTAGTCCAGCAGTGCATGCCCTCATGTCTCCTTTTTCACGTCCTTGGACAGACTACATGCCACTGTAGTCATAAGCAGAGACAGTCCAGGAGAAGATATCGAGAACCTGTAGGTGTCTTCATAAAGGCGATAATACTGTCGACATCCACAGGTTGCCGATGAAATAATGTCAGTGCTCGCTTGCTCGAGTGCCCGTTTGGTACGAGCGAGCAGCAATATGTAGCGAGAACTGCGGAGCCTGGTTTTGGTGGCAGGGAAATAAGAGAGGTACTTCGACAGCGAACAGTTAGCAGCAGGAAATGAAGACATTGAAGGAGAGCATACGTTGTCTATGTCACCAAGATCGTAAAAGCAAAGCTTCGGTCGGCGCTGATCCAAGAAAACCCCGAGAGCAAAGGGATATGCAGGCAGCATTATGGAGGTTATTGAAGAAAGAGAGGGTCGATTGGGGCATATTTAGACGATTTCGATAAATCATGTGGCATGCTGTTTATTGTTCACAAAGCTTGGTCCACAAAACTTGCCTATTGTCCTCCGCCATGTCCAAGGCCCCAGAGACCCGCCCACTATTGTGAATGTGGCAATCCTACGGAGATGGGGTTGCCCAGGCTCATGCGACACATCTATTTACGCACCAAAGAACTGCATTCTCCGTTGCATAGATCTGCAAGAAAGTTCTTGTCTGACCATACTTAAGCCAGATAGAATCATTATGGCAACGTAAAGCCATACAGACAAGATTGAGAGTGAGAAAATCAGCACATGTGTTTTCAAAATTCTTCAGGACCGGGTGCAAGCCATATCAGCACGGTAGTGTCTATTGCTGAGAAAGAAATGTGGGAGCTTTCAAAGCATAATAATAATAACCCAACAAAAAGAAAGGACAGCATCTCGAGAAAATCCGCTGACGACGATTGTCGATAGTGCGGGAGGGTCCGATACATGGACCTTGGACTAGAGACTCCATTAGAAAGCGATGGAGGGATTAAAGATGCGTGAATGCTACCGGGAGACGAATCCTTATACAGATCAACACTAGAGCAGTAGCAAAATGGTAGAAAGGAACACACCAACAAATCCTGTGCAACGATTTTCACCCTGAAACCGGTCCCCAAACAACCTGGGAGGCAGCCATATCCAAGGACTAAATTCACTCAGTGAATCATCATCTAGTATAGCCATACTGTAGTCGCCAAAAAAATGAAGGGGGAACAGCAGGTAGAGCTTCCGTCATGTCGTCATCTATAGTTCGCGAAAAGAATCTGAGAGGACCATGCTGCAGTTTCCGTATCACACAAAAGGGTTGGCCATCGATAGAAATGTTGAAGACTCTGGGCTAGCTCTAGTTCCCGTGGCGCCTTACACAGAAGACAGTCGTTCTGTATATAGGTCAGCTCCATACGAGAGGGACCGCACACTGCAGACGGTTGTTGTGACGGACAAAGCCAGCGGAGTGTGAAACAAATCTTCTCCAGTTGAGCCTATCTCCACGAGCTCACCTCCACAGATCTACACACTCACTGCGCTTGGGATTATTTTGAAGAGTATCGGTGTATGGGCAAACTTCCAACCCGTCTTGAATTTTTCCCATTTAGTGTCGCTCTTGCTCGACGACAATTGTCGTCTCCGCTGAGCCCAACATCGTCTGCAGTGATCAAATAAATTTTGTTCCAGGTATCGTGTTCTCTGAGCATCAGCCCTCGTCTCCCATGACTCTCGAAACTAACTCAATATAAGATCCCCCGGAATACTCAATACGTTCACAGCGCTCCTTTTGAGTTCAGAGTTCCGCGACCATTCCGCCTGTCTAATAATAAAGTTAGAGGGCGAGTTGCGCCAGATCATTATCTAGGAACGGCCTCCTATACATCACTGGGATTTTACATTAAACATGATATATCAGTCACTTGCGTTGTTTTGCAAAGACACAGGCAGAGTTCCGTTCATATTTAGAATTCTAATGAATGTGATGTATGGTCCACCCTCCACCCCTTGTTCCTCAATCTTCCTCGCTGATTCGGGCTTCTCACGCGCAATGATGCTTCAGAATTCCATGTTGGCAAATCATATGTCCCACTGCTTCGTGCAGAGACCAATTTAGCATTCCGTCCAATTTCCGGATAAACGCATTTCGGTACGCTTGTATCCGCATTTCAATGGCTCTCCTACCTCATAACATGATCTTCACAAACGCCGGCTGGTCCTTTATTAAGAGGCCGTCCCTTGCATTTCCCATGTTAGGTTCCGCTCACTCTCCGAAACCCTAACAGGTCGATGCGACCACGCAATTTACCCTGGCACCCACGCACATGGGGTGAGATGGAAGACATGCTTGGGCGCTCGCAAGTGAGAATATGCAGGCGCAACTGATCAGCTGGCATCGAGACTGCGATTGATAACACCGCGGTGGCATGGGCCTGCATCGCATGAGAAATCTAGCTCTTCAAGTCCCGCAACGGTTCGTGCGGTATTCTATATGACTTGCTTAAGCTATTCTTAATCATGATAGATGTAAAGTTATAAAGGGGTTGACCAGGTCCCTCAAACAGCAGACTGCTCCCATCTTCTGTTGTTCGTGAGCACCGATTCATTTGCGCGACTTTGTCATTATATTGACCAGAATTGTGTTCCTCTAGACTCTGGCACCTCCACCTCCCTATACAACACATACAGATGTGCGTCCGTTCTTCCAGGTAGTTATGGCTAATTGTCCACCTAACACAGCACAATCGTTTTGAAGTGACAATGTCTCTTGACAAGTCAGGTAATGGCACCTCTTGTCTATATCATTTGCACGCACTATCTGAGCGATCCACTCTCTGCAGAATTTAAGCAATTCTTCAGCAAGCTTGGCGCGGTTCGAACAAACGACGCCCAGTCGGCAGCCTATATCAAGGCTGCGGAGTCCACATCGAAAGATGTCCAACCAGAACCAGGCCTTCTGATTGTTGGAGCAATCGAAGGCATCATGTATTTCTTACTGGGAAAAATACGCGGAAAGGGCGCTAACGATGTGTCGCCTGACGAAAGACATGGCGTAGGTGACTTTTCCGGAGACGCGGTTCCGGACAAGGTCACTGGAGGCGGCACGTTCACCATGACGTTGAAAGAAAAGAGCGTCGACCTGCGATTGAATTATGATGAAGAGCGCTTCACCTATACATACTCGGCGGAAGGTCATGAATGGGATATCGATGGAGACTGGAGTGGCGATTGGACAGACAGCTTTTGAGACTTCTTCCCTGGTGAGTACCGCTTTCGCTTGTTGATACCGACGGTAACTCACATCATCACTTGGCGGTGGCGTGTTTTACGCAGCAATTGTTTCAACATACTTTTTTAGTCATATTGCGACTCATTCAGGGTTTTGTAAGATCTATGTTCACCTATGGGTTTCTCAGATAAACATTGAACTTGTCCTGCGTTTTTCGACCGGTACGGGATGTCTTGCCCTCTGTATGCAATCCTAGCCAGGAGCGACTAGGCTTCATCGTTCTCCGAGAGCAAACGGCGGGTGGATCCACTCTAGGCACGACAGCTCTTCCTTTGTATTCATTAGGTCAGTTTGGATCTTTTGAAGAGTCGGGCAGTAAGTCCATAAAGCGAGCCAGAGTATTTTCTGTGCCACTTTCATGCAATTCTTTGAGTGCAATGACTGAGTACTGGAACTGATACTTGATCGTCTCACTTTACATCTACGGACAAACCTCCTAGTCTCTGAGCCGCATAAGAGAAAGTAGTGATGATTGGTTCTCATGTTTCAATCTTACACATTTCTGTCAAACCATGCGATCTTTCATGGTGAGAGCCGATTTGATAAAACAATGCAAAAAACATGCTAATTTTCAGCTCTCTTGGTCGATGAGCGAGATTCGCTGATGAATCAAGAACAGGATCATCTGGAGGCGCAAAGCTACGAAGAATAGTGGAGAGGGCCAAGCATGTGATGTGAAGTACAATGCACATACGATCTGACTAGTCTGTTTCCTCAAAACCATTGATGGATCGGATCGCATGTGAGACGATGGTCAGTCAAGGCTGCACTTAGAAATTGGTCGAGTTCTGTCATAGTGATTAGAACCGTGCATCAGCAGTCGTAATAGGGTCAAGGCAAAAGATTGCCCGGAAGAAGAAAGTCGGTTGGTTGATAGCCTTTTGCAAAAGAGGAGGCGGATGTTTACATACAGGATAGTTGGGGTTCGAAGGAAATTATATCATACATTTCTGCGCACATGATATTCAGTGCAAACGATAATATTCCTTCGACAGTGATAGCAATCAGAGACCGAATCGTACCTGTGAAATATGTTCTGTTTTGAGGATATGCACTTATATATTTGGAAGCCGATGAACGGTTGCCCCCGAACTTGCTTGTCCTACCGCGTAAGTGCAATCTAAGAAACTCACGGCCCAGTTTCGATAAGATGCAAGAAGGAGTTTGTGTGAGGTGATGGAGTCCTGTGTCGAGTTGTTCGGAGATTCGGAAAGTGTCAGAGCGTCTTGTTTTGACGGAGGTCACAGCATCAGGAGCGCGAGGTCGTCTAGAAAGTCCTTTTTTGAGAGGTTCGAAGAGAAGAGTAGACGCGGAGGCCCTCATAGGTAAGCGAAGCTCTAGATCGAGTGTTTGGCAGGCATCGGCATACCTCCCAAGATTCCCGTGAACACGTGTAGTCATTCAGGTGAAACGGACTAAGAGGCGGCAGTCATCCTCCCCGGAGTGTCTGACTTTCTTTGGCCGCTCCTGAGTCTGCTTTGCAACCCCCTGAGAACAAGTGAGATTTGGGTAGCTCAATTAGGTTTACACAGAAAACAAGTGACAAGTGGGGACCCCGCTTGCTCTGGAAACTGGAAACTATTGGGACAGGGCAATGGAAGAGGTCAGCCATACTATAGGTAGTATGCGGACCCAGAGTTGACCGTCTGCATGCCATAGGAAACACGGGTTGCTGTTATAACATCTTGCGATAGCAGCTTTCAAGAGGCCTTAGATAAAGGAATACTAGATTCTTGCATTGACTCATGCAATCCTCTGTAAAGCAGACGAATTCAGCAGTTTGAAGGATATCAAAGTGCACAACCCAAAAGAACCTGCGCGCATGTGGTCTGCGAAATTTTTACGGATGTCGGCTACCATCTCGAACGTACTGAATTCTTAGCCGGAGCCTCTTGAAACATCAGGCAAGAACACCCGAATTAGTACAAAAATACGAGGACTGATTGGAGGAACCTGACTCGATCTCTGAGCACGCAGATGTCGTGACAGGGTGACAGGGAAAGCTGAGGTTCTCTAGTTGTGGAAGGAAAGCCTGTGGAAGGATCAACGTTAGCTAAATTTTCAGTGACTCGATCCATGGGCCATGACGAATTATGGGGTGACACCGGCGATGGTCTTACCTTTGTCTTGCAAGGAGACATCCGATACTGCCTAGAGGTACAGTAATAGCGCTAAGCAAGGTGCTGAACAATGGAAGCCTGAACAGGTGAAAAGTCCTGTCATGGAGCGAAAATGTGACCTGAACTGAGCAGTGTGACCAGGGTTGGACTTCGAAAGCGTCTTGCTCAACTCTACGATGCACATGGAGTCGGTCATATGATTGCCTTGCACAACACCTGGCACCAAGGCTCTAGATCCGCTGTTCAGCAGCCTTCTCTTTTTTCTAGCATGCTTCGAAAAAATGACACGCTCATCTTGACTATCCACCATTTCAGCGCATACTCCAAGCTCAGCAGTCGGATTACTGTCGGGTTTGTTCAGTGAAATTGGTTCAGTTCGGTAATGCGATCATCTATCTGATTCCTCTGAAACAGCGCCATCGGGTCGATATCTCATGGTTCCGTGACAATAGTTTGCGTTCCCTATAACACTCAAATAAATGAATCCGGGACTTTAGTCACTCTCTGAAGGATACAGGACGGCTCCAGTAATTTCCACATCCAAACGAATTGACATGGATGACGGGTGCTTCATTGGTCATGGACTATGCTGATTTTCAGTGATACGAGGTCGTTCATTGCTATTCTTTCTTATGGTAGGTGAATGGAATGTAATCAGATGTCGAGGAACTGTGACGCCCCCTTTCAACCTCGCATTTCGATATAACAGGGTGCTCGTTTATTAAGTGCCTCACCACTCATAATGTAGAACTCAAGGTATGATCCCTGTCCATCCAGAATGGTAATTTCAATCCCCACTAATGCATGCATCCTTGCTTCTTTTAATTTATGAAATTTTCTGTTCAGAGACGAGTCGTGCTGCGCCTGCTGTCATTTCGATGATCCTTTTGCTTTCCGAAATTCCGGACATATTAACACACCAAGTTGAATTGAAGACCATGAATTTCTCCGAAGGCTCACAAGGCGAGAGCTATCGATCGCCTATGAGCATACAATATCTATTTTTGCCACAGTTTCACAGGCCTGAGGTCTATCTTCTGTTTTATTCTTTACTACATCACTACACGTTCTGTTTTCAGGATGTTCGCATTTGTGCGGATATACAATGTGCAGCAATATATAAAAGTCCTCCGTCACAATCTCTCGAGCAGCATTACAGCTCTTCTCCGACTCTCCCATACAAGTAAGCATTGTCCAATTTTCACGACCGTGCAAGCGATTCATTGACTATGTTCTTCATCTAGTCGAAATATCCCCCGTTGCCTTTACGCACCTCAGTACTGTAGTGCACCCCCTTCGCCTACTCATCGCAGCGATTGACGTGCTCTATCACAATAGAAACAACAATGTCCGGACCCAAGCTGAAGGTAATTCTCCTCTCTTACCTCTGTCATCGCGGTCTTTGACATGCGCTTTCACTATAGACACTATTACCTCAAAGATCACAACAGAAGGTAATGTACTACCTGTATATCCTTTCCATTGCGCTCATATTCGGACAATTATTTTCATAGAATTCGATGTTTTCTTCGTCGACCTTGCTACGCAGGAAGGTCAGGATGACAGGCCTGCTCAGCGCGTCGGTGGAGACCTCACTGTCAACGTCAACCGCGAAAACGTGTACTTCTACCTCGACTACATCCAGGGGCTGGCCAGTGCAAATGCTGTTGCTAGTGGATCAGGCCATTTTAGAGGTCCAGAAATTCCGCGAAACTTAGGACGACGAGGAACGTTCCGCCTGGTCTTGGAGAACAATAGAAAGAATGTGACTCTACTCATACAAAACGATAGCGGAGCAGTTCTCCATACATACAGAGGCACGGGTAACGTCGATGCGGGTCTCGTCGGGACCTGGACAGGCAGGTGGAGTTAGGTACCGGAGGTATGCCCCACAGGTTTCCTGTCTCGGTCTATATTCACTCTCACACACTCTCTCGATGCAGAGTCTTTCGTCTTGTGTCTTGGTTGATCTGTCTCATGGCGGTAGCTTTTTCCCCACAGGGTTTTTTAACGCACCCGTCTTGCCTCTTTCTCCTCATGTCCCGCATTCTACATAAACATTCGAAATACAGTAACGATGGTCTCATTTTCAATCATCATCATGCGTTCGCTTGTAAATCTGGTGACAAAGTCAGTCAACGATTTAGGACTGCAAGGTGCTGTTTTAGCGTCCACCCAATCAAACACTGAAGGTTGAGCGATTTGGCGACCTAAAAGCTCTTCCAGTGTCCTCTCCGATCTATAGAACAAGCAGTCTAGGCGGATTCAGTGGCACTAAGTCCATTTTGTCTCACCTGTGCTCTGAGATAAAGGACCCTCAGGGCTAAGGCGCATCTGACCAAATTTCATTTTAGCCAGGTGGTTTCAAGAGACAAAGCACGGTGGCATGTAACCAAGACAGTGGCAAAGCGTGGACAATAGCCTTGTCCATGCCTCGCTTGGACTACCCGGCGGCACTTGTACCACCCGGCGCTTGGACCACCTTGCCTCGACGTATAAATACCCCCCTGCAGCCTCTCGTTCCTCCAACAACAGCAATCATCGCCCACTTGTCGCGCGTCGCACACATCCTCATCATTGCACCGTCAGATGCGCCCATCAATCCTCCGCCATGCTCTCTTCGCTGATGCCTTAAACGACGTATGCCACACCCCTTCCACCCCTCATTTAGCTCGTGCTCATACCCTTCCTCCCGTAGCCCGATCCACCTGACGGCGCGCACGCAGGAGCCGCCTGTTCAAAGGCAACGCATGCACAAGCAAGCACCGACATTATCCATCAGCGCTCCCACAAGCGAGCACTGACATTACACGGCCATAAACCAGGCCAAAGGCAAGGTCATCACACCGCCGTCCATCCGATGCTCGTGAGTGTTGTCTGTGCCATGCACTCTTCATACAAACTGATCAGGGACACATCGGGTCGATCGACGCATCGTAGAGTCCAGGAATCGGACAGCAATGATCGCCTACCCTCCAAAGGACATCATGGCGACTATCGAAAATCACCTGTCAACTAGCGCCATGAGTCTGCCGCCACCCTATTTCCACGGTGTGAGAAAACGCCGTCGGCAGGTCGCGCTTCAGGCTCACCAATATCTTTCGGTTACGCTCCATAGTATGGCGGGCCGACGAGCTGAGCGTATGTCCTCGTCCTTTTCTTGACGAGCGCTACCGACTAACGTGTTCCTTGTGTAGAGACCTACACTAGGAAATTTCGCGGTGTGGACATCTACTTACCTCTATCGGGGTTCATACTATTATACTATAAGGGTGGGGGATCATAATACAATGTGTTTTTGTGGCTTTATAAGCATCGGCAAGTTGCCTTTCCTAGAGTGAAATGTTCCGGAAGGCAATCAGCAAGTTATTGCGGCCAAGGGATTTGGTGCTCCGAAGCTGAATGAGAAATTGTAGCACCTTTCGTGTTCACAGCAACACATACCTCTGAATTGCAGGCAATGCATGGCTTAGATGTAGCAAGTGAATTGCGCAAGGTACACACATACCCTACAGACATGTTCCGCATACTCCAAGGCTTGCAATGACCGGCACCTCTCAACTAGTCAACAGGATTGACATGCAGATTGACTTGACCTTTGCCAATCGTCGGGTTTATCCTTATATCGTGAACGCACAGCAACCACCTAACATCAAAGACGAGAAAGATAGCATGCGATTGAGTTGGGGTGCGACAAATGGATGTGTGAGGCGGAAAACATGAAGCGTAGACAGGCGATGACGATTAGCCCAGAGTGAAAGCAGCTCATATAACAAACTTTTAATGTAGTACTCCTCCGCGTCTACATAGGCGCTCATCCTCTGCGACACGCTCACTCTTGGATCTTAGCCAAGATCTCCGCATCCTTAAACAGGAAATACTCCTGCACAATTATATTCGATCAGCACCGTTGATTATGTGCAGAGTTAAAGGCAGACACACCTCCTCTCCGACCTTGATCGAGTTACCGCCCCAGCCGGGAAGGAGCACCCGGTCGCCCGCCTTGACCGACGTGGGCACGATCTTGCCGTCCTTGCCAGGCGCGCCGGGACCAACCGCGATCACGGTCGCCTCAGGAAGGGGGCTGCTCGTAGCGGACGTTGGCAGGAAGATACCCGACGCGGTTTTCTAAACGAAACGGGCGAGAGCGCGTGAGACACGGCGGCGCGGTCAGAAAGGGAGACGCGGTCGGGCGTACCGCTTCTGGCTTGAATCGCTGGACCAGAACGCGGTCGAGCAGAGGAACGAGGGACTTGATAGACTTGAAAGTTGCCTGGGCAGCCTGCGTGACGCAGCGCACCCGCGGGTTGTCTACGTGTTAGCAAAGCGGTCCCGCGCGCGCCGACCACGGTGCACGCACCATTTCAGTTATGCAAATGAAGCAAGAATTAGAAGGAAATGAGCAAGGGAGATTGGGCGAAGTGGAGGAGGAGGTGCTGGTGACTTGTGACTGGACGAGTGAGGGATGGAAACACGCAGAACGCGCGAGACTTTTCAGCCTTTATTTGTTCCGCGCAAACACGCATTTGTCATTGCCCTCGCAAGTTCACTTCCTCGGCACTCTCAGCAACCCCGAGTTCGCTCCGCCTCCGTGGAATATACCAGAATAAAGCCCTCAGAAAGGTCCTGCCTTTATCGCAGCGGGGAATGAGGACCGTGCGAACCGCCTCCGGTTGAGAGAAGCATTTACCTTGCGAGGACTAAAAGTTGGAGCTGAGCGGTGAGCAGAAGCAGCAGGCAGCTTTGTTCCGTTCAAAAACCAATCCACAAGCCTCATCAATCGGCCGCACGTCGTTTCCACAGCTAAGAAATCGTAAGTATATATATATGCAGACTAGTGACATGATATACTGATGCAAAATACGACGCAGAAACGGACCGGTAGGGGAACTGAGTACTGAGTATCATACCGAATAGCCACACGTGTGAGAGAAGAGAAAGAGGAAAAAAAAAACAGACAGAAAAGAAACAGGCAGGCATTCAGGGCAGCGGATAGACGTGAAAAATGAGAGAGGGGAGAGAGAGAGAGTCGGTGTGATGTGCAACGTGTGGACAGACAAAGTATGATAGAACAGAGAAAAGAGAAAAAAAAACACGACGCGGTGGAGTATACTGAACGAGAGGGGGTGGGTGAGGGAGAGACCCGACTGGTAGAGAGTAGGACCGAGAGGCGGCCGAGAGTGAGGAGGGAGAACCGTGCACGGACGCTCGTCGACGCGCTTAGATGGTGGGGGAGGACACTCGATCGGAGGGGGAGAGGGCAGGGGAGGGCAAGACAGCCTCAAGAAAGATCGTGCAGCAACGGTCGGCCCATCACGACACAGGCCAAGTCGGAAACCTGAGGGATATATTTCCCGTCTGGAAGTAAAAAAAAAGTGGTCCAAAGGTGCGGGCGGGGCGTGTGCGCGTGCGGCGAGATTGCGAGTAGACGAGAGGTGAGGTGAGAACGACAGAAAGAGTGAACATGCGAGGTATAAACCGTGTGCGTCTTCGCTCTACTCCCCGACGCCAGCGCGCCGAGCCGAAGACAATAGAAAAAACCCAATGAGAAAAAACCAAGCAACCAAGCAACCAACCGCGCCCCGCCCACTCAATCGACGTCCATCGAGATATCGTCTCCAGCCACGAGCCCGTACACCTCCCCGTCGTCCTCCCGCACCACCCTCGACGGCCCCGCAATCATCGACAAGTCCGCCCGTCCGCCACCCGCACCCGCAGGCGCAGGCGCGTTGAAAAACCGGCTTCGCTCCACCATCGCCGTCGTCGTCGTCGTCGTTCCCACCGTCCGCGAAGGCCCGTCAACAACAGGCACCATCCCACCTGGCATCGTCTCCGCGCGCCGCCGCACAGTCGTCGCAGCAGCCGCTGGGCCGTCTGCCGGATCCGCCCTCCGCCGCTGGAACGGGATAAAATACGCCTCGCGCCCCGCCCGCTCGTCCGTCCCCACAAACGGCGACGCCTCGTAGAACGCGCGGCCCCACCCCGGGTTCCGCGCCGTGCCCCAAGCCTCCTCCACCTCCGCTGCCGTCGCCGCCGCTGCCGCCACCGCTCCCTCTCTAGCCGTTGTCACTCCTCCTGCGCCCACGACGGCGCGCGCGCCCGGCCGCGGCGTGATGCCAGGCGGTAGCTGTCTGATAACGTTCGCCACCGCCCGCGCGACCTCCGCCGTGTTCGCGCCCACGCCCACCGTCGCCATCACACGCTCCCTTACGCGCTCCGCGCGCCGTCCAAGCCCGAGCCCGACCGCCGTCGCGCCGCCCGACACCGTATCCTCGTCCGCCGCGGGCCCGGTAGCGGTTGCGGCGTCCACGCGCCGCGGCGCGTCCTCGGGGTGCGGCGGCGCGGGTGCGTTCTCCGCCTCGTCCTCGTCCTTCGAGCTGCACCAGAACCGGTGCCCCTCGCTCCACGCCGTGCTCTGGCATTCCTTCCCGCAATACTTCGCCTTGCGACACCGCCTGCACTTGGCGAACTCCCGCGGATACGACTCCCACCGCCCACACAGCACTGCGTCCCGCGCGGATCAGCGACCGGTAACAAAGCAACACCGAAAGACGGAACGTCGACTCACTGTTCGCGCACTGCCGGATCCCGCCCCGCGAGTCGTCCTTCCGACACGCGTTCCGCATGATCACGCCCGCCCAATACTGGATCTCCTGCGGCAGCGTCGGCGGCGGGTTCGGCAAGTCACTCTCCGACGAGCTCGGCCGGAACGTGAACCGCTCCACGAGCGAGAACACGTTCGTCTGCCGCACCGCCTGCGGCGCCGTGACGTCCTGTTGCTGTTGCTGCTGTTGCTGTGGGTTCGCGGCCGCGCTCGAGGTGTTCGGGAACGGGGGCGGCTGCACGGCGGGCTCCTTGCCCTTGGTACCGCGCTTGGCCAACGTCTTGAAAAACGACGCGGACGCGGACGCGGATGAAGACGCCGCAGCCGGCCCCTGCTCATGTCGTGCGCCCACGCTCGACGGCCCAGCGGCCGCAGACGCGCCCACACCCGCGCCCGCGGCACGCCCGCCAGCCTTGTACGACGCTGTCACGGGATGAAAGCTCGCGCGCGGCTTATAAAACGCCTGCCGCACATGCGGGTACTTGCTCAGATACGCGAGCAGCTGCAGGCTCAGCAACACGTCCTCGTCGCGATACGGCCCCGCGTCCTGCTCGCCCGGGTGATGATGGTGATGGTGGTGATGGTGGTGCCGGCCCGCCGCGCCCGCGCCCACACCCGCGTCGAGCATCGCCGGCGGCGCCGTGACACGCGGGACGGCGGGCAGTGGCAAGTTGCGCTGCATCGGCGCGTTCGGGCGCACGGGCGTGTCCTCCTGCCTGTCGTCGTCGCTCGCCGCGTCCCTGCGCGCGCGGCCGCCCGCAGCGCCAGGGGTCGTGAACAGCGGCAGCGCGGCATTGCCCGCGCGCGGCGTCGCGTCATTGCGTGCGCGCCGCGCGGTCTCTGTCGGGCGCACGGTGCGCGTGGTCTCGATGGCGCCGGGGGCGCCGGGCGGGGCGCCCATCGCAAAGTCGTCGTTCGGCTCAAGCGAGACGATTCCGTCCTCGACGCCGACGCCCTCCCCGCCGACGTCCTGGTCGTGGTTGATGATGATGTGCGCGTCCGTGTTGAGCTCGAGCGAGACGCCGCCGCCGCCGCCCGCGGGCGTCTGCGCGCCCGTGTCGGACACGATGCCGACCGCGCGCCGGGCGTGCGGGGACGTCTGCGCGCGCGCGACGAGGGTGGCCATGGGTTCCGGGGACGGCGAGGCATCGGTGGCGGTGCGGTCCATGTCGACGTCCGCGTCGTCCTCCTCGGTCTCGGTCTCTGGTCTGGACGTGTTCGCGGACGTCGAGGCCGAGGTCGAGGCGAGGACGACGGTGCCTTGGCGGTCACGTGCGCGGTGGGTGCGCCGGGGTGGGTGGGTAGTGGCTGGATCCCAGACGGGGCGGGCGATGATGGTCCCGCTGCGATCGCGGCCGGGGACTTCGACAGCGCCCGTGGGGGTGTTTGATCCGGCCGGGGTAGCGTTGATGGAGGTATCGGTGGAGGTGTCGGCGTCGGTATCGAGAGAGGCGGGCGAGGGGCGATCGGGGACGGTGCGCGGGGAGATGAAGTTGGAGAGGGAGAGATCGACGCCGATGGAGACCGAGACGTCCGGAAGGGTGGTGTCCATGGAGAGATCCATCGAGTCCGAGTCCTGTACAGTCGCAGATTGGCCGTGAGCGCGGGCGCACACGACAACAAAAAAGAAAAACGAGGTGGTCGCCGACTCACGAGCTCCTGAGCGTCGCCCTCGATGCCACTGTCGTCCGCACGGACGAGCCTGCGGCGCTCCGCCCTGTCAAACCCGTGCTGCCTAGCGAGCTGCTGCCGCTCGAGCGCAAGCGCGAGCTCAGCCGCCTGCTCCCGCGAGCGCTGCTCTGCCTGCGCGAGCCTGCGGGCGACACGCTGCTCGCGCGACTCCCTGGGCATGCCGGACGCGCTGGAGCTGGGTCCGACTGCGAAGCCCTTGTTCGCGAGCCAGGCCTCGAGGATGCAGCCGACGACGTCGAGTGTGCCGGCCTGGACGACGCGGCTGCGGATGGGCTCGCTGCCGCGGACGCCGATGTTAACGACGCACTGGAAGGCAAGGGAGAAGCGGTAGGCGGCGTGCTTGTCGAAGACCTTGGGGTTGAGGGCCGGGGCTAGGCGCGGGGCGCGGTGGGCGGGGGGGAGGAGGCCGTAGAGGACGGCGGGGTTTTCCGGGGGCGGCGGGGAGAGGCAGAAGTCGTGGAGGAGGCGAACGAGGCGCTCTAGGCCGCCGTCCATGGTCATGATCTCGCGTATTCGGGGGGAGGTCGCGGTGAGGTAGGTGAGGTGGGTGAGCGAGTTGAACAGCGGCAGCGACGAGTTGGTGTCGAGCGCTGTGTGCCGATGCGATGGGGACGGTGAGCGAACGGCGACGGCAAAAAGGAAGAGTGGGAGAGACGCACCTCGTCTGTCATAGAGCTGGCTGGAGATGCAGACCGACGCCCTGTTCTGGGCGGGGAACGCAAAGTTTGATTCGCGCATCGGGGAGAGGCGGCGAGAGCAAGCCTGTGCTGTGCTGTGGAGCGTGTGGGCGCGGTGACTGTGTGCAGCGGCGAGCGGGGTGTGGGCGACGGGGGGGACGGCGAGGAGGGAGGAAGAGAGAGAGGAGGGCAAGGGCCGTCGTCGTCGTGCTTGATGATCAAGACGGCGTCACGGACGAGTCACATCCGGTCACCGGTCACTGCCCCATGTGGCCCTGTTTGGCCCCGGTGGCCCGCCCGCCAGTCAGCCGCCGCCTTGTCTTCTGAAACAGACGTCCCCCTCTAGCCCTGACACTTTCGCAGCGTAGTAAATTCGCGACTCCGCGACTCATCATTAATCAATTCCGTATACCAGGGTCCAAGCCCGCCATTAATACAAAGATCCATTAATCCGCATCCCTGCCAGCGCCCACGCCCACGCCCCCGCCCATCCCATCAAATCGCAGCCTGCACGCCCGTAAACCGCTTGAACGTGAACCTGCAACCAACGCCCCGCTCAGCACGCACGCGCGCACACCAAAAGAACCGCAAACGCACCCGAGAAACGCAAGGTCCCGATCCGCGTCGAGCCGCTCGACGCCCGCGGGCTGCGCGGGCACGTCCGCGAGCTCCTCCGTTGGGAAATACGACGTGTCCGTGATCGAGCTCAACGTCGGCGGGCGCGGCGCCTGCAGCTCCCGCAGCGCATTCCACTCGACGCCCTCGAAGAACGCGTGCATCTTTGTCTTTTCCACCGGCCACCGCTGGTCGCCCCATGTCATCAGCCTGCCGCCGCCGCCGCCGCCATCAGCATCACCCAACACCGATCGCCGTCAGCAGCACCGCTCCCGGCGACGACGGGGATACAAACGCACCTGCGCATCAGGTCCTCGGCCTCGCGGCTGAGGTGCACGTCCTCGGGGAAGAACAGGTGCTTCGGCCACTGCACGATCTTCTTGTACGTGTCGCTCGCGTTCTCCGAGCAGAACGGCGGGTAGCCGACGACGCACTCGAACATGATCGCGCCGAGCGACCACCAGTCGCACTCCTTCCCGTACCCGCGCATCATGAACACCTCCGGCGCGATGTAGTCCGGCGTGCCCACCGTCGAGTACGCCTGCCGCCCCATCGCATCGATCAGCACACCCACGCACACAATCTACGGAGAAGAGAGAACGAGACGCGCGCGCCGCGCCACACGCACCAGTTTCCTTCGATTCTTCTTCCATGTCGCGATCGTCTCCGCGCGCGTCATCGTCAGATTGATCGGCGTCACCTCGACGCTGTTCCGCGCCACGTTCCGCGGGCCCGCCTGCTGCTCCTCGACGAGGCGCCGGTAGTACGCCGCCTCCGTCTGGCGGTGGAGCCCCGTCGAGAGCCCAAAGTCGGACAGCTTGAGGTGCCCATTCTTGTCGATCAGGATGTTGTCCGGCTTGATGTCCCTGCGCGGTGCATCCCATAAAAAAAAAGAATAAAAAAAGAATAAAAGAATAAAAATGTAAAATAAAATAAGTAGAAGCGAGTGCGACAAGGGTAGTGCGCACCGGTGTATGAACCCCATCTTGTGCACCGCGTCGATCGCCATGATACACTCCGCGATATAGAACCTCGTGACGTCCTCCGAAAAAACGTCGTACTTCATGAGCATCGTCATGAGGTCGCCGCCGGGCAGGAACTCCATGATGAGGTACAGATAAAGCGGGTCCTGGAAGGAGTAGTACAGCTGCACGACCCACGGCGAGGTTGACTCGGCGAGGACGTCACGCTCCGCGCGGACGTGCGCGAGCTGCGCCGCGCGCGCGTCAGTGGTGTTTTTTTCTTCTCCTGAGGCATGTGAGGGACCCACCTGGTCCCGGCGGAGCATCTCCGCCTTCTGGAGCGTCTTCATCGCGTACACCCGCCCCGTATCCGTCTTCTGCACCAGGCGCACCTAAAAACGCACCCCACGGCACACGGCGCTCAGCCCCGCGTGCGCGCACGGAAAACAAAGAGCGCGGGGCGCACCTCGCCAAACGCGCCGCGGCCGATGACCTTGACGGTGCGGAAGTCGGCGAGGCCGATCTTGGTGCGGCGGAGGCGGAGGAACTGGGCCTGGACCTTGGCGTGCTTGCGCGCCTCGCGCTCGCGGCGCTCGTCGGGGAGCGCGGCCGCGCGCTTGTCGAGCTCCGCGCCGCTGTGCGCGCGTGCGTGCGGGAGACGGGCGACGGGGAGTCGCATGAGCATGTGCATGTGGGCGTGGTGGCGGGCGGCGGGCGACGGGACATGCGCGGAAGCGAGGCGGCCGCGGTACGTAATGTACCAGCGAGGCGTGCACGGACGCAGCGCGGCGCGGAGAGTGCAGCGGGGCAGATAGAGCGGGCAGAGCAAGGAGCATGAGAAGAAATCAGGGCGTGAGCGCACGGCGGACGGACGTACCGGACGTTGAGGTCGATCGCGGTCTCGAGCGCGACCTTGTAGTACGACTCGAGCTTGACCTTGGCGGCCGTCGCGCGCGCGCGGCCCTCGCTCGACAGCGTATCGGGGCGGCGCTGGTAGTACACGTAGTCGGCTGACTTCTCCGCGCCGCCTGCGGACGAGGGCGAGAGCGAGGGAGAGGGCAGAGAGAGGGCGAGGGCGAGGGAGGCTGCGCTGGGCTGGCCATGTGCGGGACTGGGGAGGGCGGTGTCGATGTTGAGAAGCGGGGCGGGCGCACCGCTAGGGAGCGGTGTGCTGTATATGATGGGGTCGGGGTCGGGCGAGAGGGGGCGGGCGAGCATCTCTCTTGCTGCTAGTATTAGCTGTGGCGGCGGCGGCAGCTGTGGCGGCGGCGGCGGCTGCTGCTGGCCTCGAGACGGAACCAGATCGATTGCCGCTTTCGGTAATCAAGGTCGTGAAGGGACCCCGTACTCTCTCCTTCCGCATTCGGGGGTCTGCCACTCTTCATTTACATATCGTACATACTGTTACTTGTACATCTGGTTACACAGCGGGCAAAGTACCATGGTTCAGCTCGAAAGTAGCGGAACATGGTGATTACATGGCCAAATTTCTTTTTTTGGCTAGGTCGACCATGTATCGGTTGATTCCGAGCTGAACACATTGAACTTTGCCCGCAGTGTTATCTCATCGCGCGCCCTCTGTCCCGCCGCGGTACCGCGCCGCCAGCGCCTCCCGCGCCTCCTCCCTCCCCTCCCAGCTCTCCCCGTACGCCCGCTCCCTCCCCGCGGCCTCCTGCGCACCCTCGTCCCTCCCCTGCCGCGCGTCCCCCAAGGTGTCCCCCAATGACCCTCCGCTCGTCGACTGGTCAATCAGCCCCCGCTCGCCTGCACCAGGCGTCCCGGCCCCCGACCCCGTGCGCGCGGGCGTGTGCGCGCCAGAGTGCCGCGAGGCATCCCACGGGCTCTGCCGCGACCCGTAGCCCCCCGACGCCGTCGCTGCATCCGCGCATCCATTAGTCAGCGTTCAAACGAAAAATCCGCACGGCGAGTGTCGAGAGGCTTACAGTCTCCTGCGGGCGGGTAGTTCCCCATAGCGTAGTCTCCGCCGTAGTCCTCCCCCACCGCCCTATGCTCCCCTTCCGTCGTGAGACTATCGCCCGCCGCTGCGACATCGCCAACGTCGTTCAGCGCACGTTATGTACCTGAAGCTCTCGGAGACACTCACATTTATTCACCAGCGAGCCTCCGTACCCGGAGCTGGCACCGTATTCGTCGCTCATCGCGGTCCTGCGTCCGTATCGATATTTCTCCCAGTGCTTTCCGCAAGAACAACAGGCTTCGCGAGAGGAAAAATCAACGTATCACCGTAGTCGCAGTCGTGTCGTGTCTTGTCCTGTGGAATGGATGAGCTCCGCTGTGCTTGCGCTCTTCCGGGGAGGGAGGGGAGGGCGACATGATATCATTTGTGTGCACGTGTTGCCCATCTCCTCGACACGATGACGCCGCCGGCTGCCCAGTTCAGCCAGGTTCAGCCACTGGCCAGCCACCAGGACCTAGTCTCCGTGGCTGACCTTACACAGAAGAAAGTCGTTCTGTGTATAAGGTCTGCCTCAAAGTTTGACCCTTGGGTGGGCAGCCCTCCTTCGGGCATCTCGGATCAAAATCTTGCACTCTCGAGCTTGAAAAACGTCAGCGTGCTGACAGACTTGCATCATCATGCTTATGTAGTTACTTAATGCAATATACTAGTGTAGATGTGGAGTCAGAAAAAGAGAGCACAAAACATGTCAAGGATGCTGGAAGACTCAATGTTCTATTCCCTAGACAATACACTTGAAGTAATACAAGACAGTATTAACCACTGTACTAATAGACAAGGTCTACAAGGCTGCATGTAGCATATCCCTAAGCCCAGCCCATATATTGTGTCTTATAATGACCAGTAGCAGGCATTGGCTAACAATGACAACTTTCATAATCTTGTGTGCAAGACCAAGGTACTGAGGTCTTCATAGCCTCTTGTGGCAGCTGCTAAGCTGCCAACAAAGTGGCTGGGGGCATCAATGCACATTTCTCTCTTTCTATGTCCCTTTTAAAGGCAGCTCGAAAGTCAGCAAAAGAGCTACAAGATCATGGTGCAGGCATATATGAAGGAGAGTAATGTGCTAAAATAGTATAAAATGTGCCACATCTTTATTTTCTCACTGATAGAGCAGTAGTGCTTACTATTTCCTACTGCTAATTAAAGACTTCTTAGTATTAGTGCTAATATCATGAAATTAGAATCCAATCCAATGCTCATAATGTGTTGCTCCCAATTAGAAAATTAGACACTTTTAGATGCTATTAACACTTCTAGATAATTTTAGACACTATTAGATATAATCTGGAGCTAGTACAAGGGGGTGGTTTTCCATATGCATCTTTTACTGCTGACCAGATGAAGTGGTTGTCCAGATCGGCAAAATATTGTCTTAATTTGTGGGGTTGATGGGGGTCAAAGGTCAGGGCTGTTTGATCTCCATGAGCAGGCATGGATGGGGTTGCCATAGTGAGAAAGTCAAAGGTGGGGGAGAAGGTGTTATTTGCCAAAGTGATCGGGGATAGAGTTGCTGGTTCAAAGGAGTATTCTAGTGAAGTTGGTCGGATGGTCGGCATCTGTCACGAACGGCTGTTCAGGACGAGAGAGTCCTAGGCCACAATTAACACAAGAGGTTTTTGAGAGGATAATCGGGACTGATCAGACTAGTGTCTTACAACCAGAGAAGACTGTGTGAACAGCAGTTCCTAGATTGGACAGAAGTGGATAGCCTAGGGCTTCCACACTGCGCCGCAGTATCCATAAATATGTACAAGCAGATGCACGGACCAAGTATCAATGGAACAGGGACGCGAGGTATGGTCGGGAGAAAGGTCCTACGAGTCCTTATCAAGAAGGTGGGAAGAAGTAAGTAAGCAAAGGCGAGACATTTCGTAACATTACCCCCCCCTCTAGGCCGTCAATGCCAGAGACGGTAAGTAAAAGTCCAGGAAAAACATAAGCAATGCGCATAGTCCGAGTCGTACAAAATAATACTTAGGGCACATATTCTCGCTGCCCACAGTCGAGTCATGACACGATAGCCCTTGAGTACGGACGTCATGATACCCCACCTCGTTACCAACCATGTGGGGACTGCGTTCTAGAGCCGAGTCCCTCTTCTCATCATGGCAGCGGGTACCGGCCCAACGGATTCGAACCGTTGTCTGCCCTGGCAGTTTTACGTCATACCGGACGAGGGTGTCTGTCGCTCTCTAAGCTCCACGAGGGCGGAGTATAACGGGTGCGGTGTCAGACTCGCTAGAGTCGTATTCGGTGAAGGGGAGAGATGGTCGAGTTCTCGTCGAGGAGCATACGAGGCCGAGACGTGCAGGGATGATGTGATAGTGGGGGGAGACTTGTGCAAACCGATACACGTCTCGTTCTCTGTCAGTCCTTGTAGGGTAGGTCCCCGGCATTGGGCGAAGCGGAGCGCCATTTGAGGCCGAAGACGAGGCACGAGATACCACAGCCGTGGTAGGCATGTGATACTCGGTGGAGGGAGCAGGGTCGTCGGCAGGGTGAAAGGAGTCTCGAAGGTTTTGCAAACCCATGAGTTTTCACTCTCCAGCGTTAATACGGGCGATGATTGTGCCCTCTCGGATCTGCAAGGCTCGCTGTGCGTGTCGAACAAAACTCCTTTCCTCTTCCAAGATCTCCAACGCCCGCTGAATCTCCGGTCTAGTCGGTCCTGACATGAACTCTGTGTTAGGTGTCCCCTCAATAAGTCCCATCATATACGCGACGGGGGTTGTGAGGTAAGTTTCCCTATCCGGGAAAACGATGCCTTCGTTAGCTTCATGGGTCAAAGGGGGCGGTGAGGGTGAGGACGAAGGAGATGTGGATATGTCTATGACGGGGGATCCAGGAGTCTGCGCCACGGCCGCTTCTTCTGCTGCGTTAGCGTCGACTAGAGCCTGATACCTCCTGGCTACTTCCTCCATTTGATCCTCTGTCTCTCTCATGCTGAGCATGCGAGTTTCTTCTGCGACGAATGTGGCCTCAAAGTCTCCTACTTCTGACACAGTGGGGGAGCGGGCGTAATTGGGAAGCGATGTTCGTTCGTCGACGAGGGTGCTGTCAACAGATGAGAGGTAAAGGGATTCGTTGGAAGACATGTCTTTTCGAGAGTGGATTGGAGAGGAGTGGTTGAAGTGTTGGGGGAATTACAAGGATCGAATTTGGGTTTTTATACGTTTTATGCTTTAGTGGTCCCACGTTCATGAGGGCCTCTCGTAAGGGTAAAGCGTTACATCTTTGGTCGAACGCTTCCAAAAGTTCTTTGGCATTCCCTAGGTTTGCCCTTGTGATCCACTCGTCCGCTGAACTCGGATACCCTTTCCAGTGTACTAAGTATTGGTATCCTCGTCCTCGTCTCCTTCTGTCGAGGATATCTTCCACTTCGTATTCTTCTTGTCCTTCGATCAGGTCAGGTGGTGGCTGCTCAAAGTTGGGGCCGTGGGCTATTGTTTCTTTGTATGGTGTGAGCAGGGAGGCATGGAATACGGGGTGTATTTTCCATGTCGGCGGAAGCTTTAATCGATACGTAATTGGCCCTAGTTTTTCTTCTATTTGGAATGGTCTGTGTAGTTTAGGGGCTAGTTTGTCCTTTGGGTATGTGGTGGTAATGTTTTTTCCTGAGAGCCAAACCTTCTGTCCTACCTCTAATTGGACTTCGTTCTCGGTGGTTTTTCTTCTCATTAATTCTGCCGCAACTTCCAGGCTGGCCTTCGTTTCTTTTCGAAGCTGTTCTAACCTTTCCAGTCTTAGTTCCACTCCGGGGATGTCGGACCTTGGTGCGATTTGGGGTACGAAGGTCGGGTTGTAGCCGTACATGAGTTCGAATGGTGACTGGTGTGTGGCCGAATGTTCCCTTATGTTATGTGCAAATTCGGCGTATGGTAGTAGCTCGGGCCAGTTTGTTTGTTCATAGTTGCAAAATGCTCGCAGGTATTGTTCCAATTCTTGATTTACTCTCTTCGTTTCGCCGTCTGTTTCGGGATGGTAAGCGGTTGATAATGCTGTCGTGACCCCTAGTTTCTTCCATAGTTCTCTTGTAAATCGAGCGGCGAATTGTGGACCTCTGTCGGAGATGATCTTTTGCGGGAGTCCAAATCGTCTCCAGACGTTTTTCATGTAGAGGTCAGCCATTCTTTTGGCGTCTATGGTTTTGTCGCACGGGGTGTAGACGACTCCCTTAGTGCTTCTGTCCACTGTCACGTGTATTGCGTTATATGATCCGACTTGTGGAAGATCCGTAATGAAGTCCATCGTGACTGTCTGCCAGAGTCCTTCTGGTATTTCATTAGGAACGAGCGGAGTGCATGTGGGATGTGTGATATTTTTGGTATATTGACACGTTGCGCATCCCGTTACGTATTCTTTTACGAATGTGGACATTCCTGGCCACCAGAAGTTGTCTGACACTAGGACATAGGTCTTCCATCTTCCTGGGTGTCCTGCTGCTGGTGAATCATGGTACATTTTTGTGATTTGTCTTTTAAGTTCATTGTCTGGTGGAACATATATTTTTCCTCTATGCCAGATGAGATCGTCTTCGTAATTCCATTCTTGTAGGCCTTTCGAGAGTGCTCTGGGTCCTGATGTTTTGATAAGTTCCATTGCGTCTGATACTTCTTTGTCTTTGGCTGTGACTTCTTTTAACTTTCGTCCCAGCTGGCTGTCAAGCATTTCGACTGTTCCTCGTCCTGTTGCACTTTTGACAAATATTTGAGGTTGTAGTAGTACCTTGTTTTCGTTGTCAAATTTTACCCCCTCTTTCAGGTCTGGACGCCTGGACAGAGCATCGGGTCGATGGGTAATGCCCGGCTTGTGGACGAGGGTGAAATCGAAGTGGGAGAGGAAGAGTGACCAACGGGCTTGGTGGCGGGAAAGAGTTCTTGCGGTAGAGAAGTATAAGAGGTTCTTGTGGTCGGACCAGATCTCGAAAGGGTGTCGTGCGCCTTCAAGGTATACGCGCCAATGATCGAGGGCATGTATGACGGCAAGTAACTCTTTATCGAAGATATCATAATTCCTTTCGGCCACATTGAATGATTTGGATAAGTAGGCAACGGGGTGCCACCCGTCATTTGGCGTTTCTTGTGATAGGATGGCTCCTGAAGCGAAATCTGACGCATTGGTCTCAAGACGGAATGGACAATTGCCGTCCGGGTAAACAAGGACGGGAGTCAACGTGAAACAGTGCTTTAGTCGTTCAAATGCTTCGTCTCTTTCGGGAGTCCATTCGAATGGGACGTCTTTCTTCGTAAGGTCGTTGAGGGGTCGAGCCGTGGTGGCGAAGTCCTTGATGAACCTACGATAGAAGTTTCCAAAGCCCAAGAAGGATTGTACTTCCTTGAGGTTCTTTGGAGTTGGCCAGGCGGTGATTCCCTCAACCTTGACGGGGTCCATGGATATGTTGTCCGCGGAGATGATGAATCCAAGGTATTCAACTGTGTCCGTTTCGAAAGTGCATTTGGAGGGCTTCAAGAATAAGTCGTCATCCAAGAGTATCTGCATAACTTGGGTTGTCACGCGTCGGTGTTCTTCAATGGTTTTTGTGAATACCAGGATGTCATCCATGTAAACTGCCAGGACCTGTGCTACAATGAGGTCGTGGAAGATGATATTCATCATCGTTTGGAAGGTGGCGGGTGAATTGCAGAGACCGAAGAACATCACGAGGCATTCAAATAGGCTGAATTTGGTCATGAAGGCCGTCTTCCATTCATTGCCCTTTGCTATGCGGATGTTGTTGTACCCCCATTTTACATCAAACTTGGAAAAGATCCTTGCCTTCGATTTGGCGATGGTTCTTATTACGTCGTCAATTAGGGGTAGCGGGTATTTGTTCTTTATGGTCCATTCATTCAATCATCGATAATCCTGAACTGGTCGTAGGCTTCCTTCCTTCTTTTTTACGAAGAAAAAGGGTGACACTTGCGGGGATTTAGATATCCTAATGGTTCCTCGCTTTAGATGCTCTTGGAGCATCTTGTGCAGCTGGTCTTCTTCTTCTTCCGTTAGCGGGTATAGTTTACATCCCGTTGGTTCCTATCCTGGTTTCATGTCGATTTTATGGTCCCATTGTGAATGTTCTGGGAGTCGCTGTGAAGCTTCTTGGCTGAAGATTTTGGCGAACCTTTTAAGAACATATGCTGGAACTATTTCCTCGATAGGTCGTTCCGTTTTTGCCTTGTTTGCCTTTTCTGCCAGTTGTTGCGACTTGTTTCCGATGGAACCAATATGAACTGCTTCGAGAGGATGTACTTCTAGTGGGTTTTGGTAGTACCATTCCTCATAGAATTCGGAGAAGAAGATGTCTTCGATTTCGTCTTCTTCGAAGTCGTCTTCTATTCTGGAATACCCAATTGTTCTGTTTTTTCTTTGCCGGGTAGGCATTAATGCTTGTAGGGTGAACTTGGGTCAGCTGACTAGACACGTGGTGGCGCAATTTGAAAACATAAGGCTGTTTTTTACCCAGTTAATTTGCGGGTTATGTTCATACAACCAGTCTGTTCCCAAGATTACGTTTTCGCCCCCCAGATTAGCGGCCAGTAGTTCGCATTGTTCGTCGTGGTAATTGCCTTCTCCATTCGTTATTCTCATAAGCACGCAGACTTTGTCGGTGATTTTTCCTCTGTCGTTGGCTGTTCCATCTATGTTAAACACAGGGATAGGTCTGTCGATTTTCTGCATTGGTATGTCGTTATTTAAGCAGAATTGTTTGTCAATGAGGAGTCCTTCTGCTCCCGAATTGATCAATACCCGAGCTTCGGTGGTTCCTTCTCTGTGTTTTAGATGCACGTTTATCCTCATAGACGATTTCTGATTGGATTTCGTGAGCCGTATGAATGTTTTTACAAGAGGATCTGAGGTAGGTCTACGGTACACCGGGGCCGTAGGCCTATTTAAAAATCCGATTCCTTCTTCTTGCTCATCTCGCTTAGCTCCTGAAGGAGTGCTTCTTGTTCGTCCCACCTCATCTTCCCGATAACCCTTTGGATCTCTTCTCGGCTAATCTCATGCTCCGTCTCACGTACAGGCGCATCCGGTCCGGGTGCGTGGGCCTGGCGAGCTGCGAGTCTGGCTCGGAACGGGTTAGTCATTGCCATGCTTCTACCTTGCGTCGTAGCGCCTCCCTGAGCACTGCTTGAAGTTCCTGTCGAGAGCGCTCGGCCATAGCCGCTTCCTCCGCTTCCCATCCTGCCGCTGGTCTGAGCCGAGCGGTTCCCCACCGTTCCACTACTCTGTTGAACATATCTAGCTGACCCTTCATATACCCTAGACGAACCCCTGACAGGGCATTGGTTGGCCATATGTCCTTTCTGGCGACAGTAAAAGCACCCACCCTCCATTCTGAGGCGGTTGCGCTCTTTGTCGGTGAGGGTCGTTCGGACCGTGTCTACGGCCATGGGGACGACGGAGTTGTTCATGGAGGATGGAGCGTTGGAGGAGTTATAGCGGAAAGGGTTGTTGGATCGAACAGAGGCGGAGGGTACGGAGCTTTTTATGCTTTGCAGCTCTCTCCACTGGTTATCGAACCTTCGGGTGTATTTTACCCAATCGTCCATGGTCGTCGGCATGTCAGGGAGTCTGTAAATCTGTTTGAGGATTTCCGGGTGTATGGCGCGGCGGAAATAGTCGACGGTGGATTCGAGGTCAAATCCGCTTTCTCCTGCCGTCATGAGGTAGTCCGTGACAAATTTGTCTGCCGACCGCTTTCCCATTCTCATTGTGAATAACTTTTGTCTCGCCTTCTGTTTGAGACTTTCATCTTTGAATGCAGCGGCTAATTCTTTTAAGAAGTCCTTGAACGTTCCCCACGTTTTTCTTGTTTCCGTCGCCTTGTATTCTCGAAGTTCTCTGTCGAAGTAATACTTCTGGGCGAAGAGTGACGCCGTTCCTTCCCTCATGTATGACAACACCATCAGGGTTTTATCCTTATCGGTGTTGTACTTGATCGGGTTGGCGAGAATGTACATGTGACATTCATATATCCATTCTCTATACTTCGACCTCGTGCCATCGAAATCTTTCGGTTTGTTTCCTTTGTCCGACATTTCGTCTTCGTCGTCTGTAGCTCCTGTGGTTGGTAGAGGGTTTGGTCATGGGTTCGGATTTGGATTCAGTTGACTCGGCCCTGCTATAGGTTCCGGGTCTTCTTTGTCGACCGGGGTTAGTACTCCTGCAGGAATTGGGGTTTCTTCGATGTCCTCTTTGGGGATGTCGACTGGTGATAGAACGGGTCTGGTTCGAGTGGGGGAATCAACGGTTCTGAGGGGTGCTTTCCTATCTTCCCAGGGTACTAGCGGGGCGTCAACTGTTCTTCCGCTATTTTGTCCTCCTACGTAAACCCAGTTTCCCTTGGATGTTCTTCTGATGGGTTGTCCGAAATGGACAAATGTGTCGGAGTGTTTCAAGTAGTCGGTTCCGTGTGGAACTCGCCCTACGCTTCTTCCTGAACCTTGGGAAGTCGTCTTGTTGGATCAAAGAGCCCACGCTAGTCTCGACCTGATCAAGGTTCGAGGGTCAAGGCAACAGCAGCTCTTCCTGGCCGGGTACAGTATTTCTGCTTCTGGTATAGTACCGTACGTAACGTCGAGTGCAATTGTTTCGGTCGTACCTCCACTGGGTTGATTACCAGATAGAAGTATTCTACAACCTAAAACGACCCACACTGAAGTGGAATTGTCCAATCGTTCGCTCGAAGTGTATAGTAACTATTACGGTCGACGGACGCTTGTCTTTTGGGACTGCCTAGCGCCGTATGTATCTAGCCGGTGTTCTGCTGCAAAGAAAAGGGTGGAGTAGGATTGAGTGTGGAGAGGCTATCCAGATGTCACGAACGGCTGTTTGGGACGAGAGAGTCCTAGGCCACAATTAACACAAGAGGTTTTTGAGAGGATAATCGGGACTGATCAGACTAGTGTCTTACAACCAGAGAAGACTGTGTGAACAGCAGTTCCTAGATTGGACAGAAGTGGATAGCCTAGGGCTTCCACACTGCGCCGCAGTATCCATAAATATGTACAAGCAGATGCATGGACCAAGTATCAATGGAACAGGGACGCGAGGTATGGTCGGGAGAAAGGTCCTACGAGTCCTTATCAAGAAGGTGGGAAGAAGTAAGTAAGCAAAGGCGAGACGTTTCGTAACAGCATCCAGAAGATGGGGCTGTGTGGGATTAATGGAGAGATGGAGTCATGGAGAAATGGGATAGGAGATGGGGGTAATTGTTCTAAGAGCACAAGGTCGAGGATGGGGGAAATCGGTGAGTGTAGTGATCGGTTCAGCAACGAAGGTGGGGTTAAGAAGAAAGTGGAGTCGAGTGGCAGCGAGAGTGATGGCAAGGATTCGAGATCAAGATAGTGATGGTGGAATAAATATTCTGGGACTATATCAGTGTTTCCAAACAGACTTTGGTTGGCAGATGTTTCTTGAGTATTAAAGCTGTCAATAACTGTTTGTCATTCTTCGCACTCTACTATTGGTCAGGATGAGCGATGTGTATTCCTTGAGGTAATTTTGAATACTAACCCTCTATGGTGGGCTCCAAAATGATAAGCTAGAGGTGGCTCTAAGTGACAAGCACAATACTAAAACAACCTCTAATGCAAGGGTGCTGGAGCTAGTATCTAATACACAAGGAATTGTCAGTGATGGCTTTAGAAATTGAAGGCGTACTGAGAAGCAACAGAGAGTATGAGATTATAGTGCCCAAACAGTTTTGGGACTGTGCCAAACACTGACCGAACATTTGGTTGGTTGTGTTGGCAATTTGGTCAGTAACAAGAAGGTAGTGTTGCGACTGACAACTACATGCTTCAAGAGCCACACAGGACTCTGACAATATACAAGGGAAGATGGGGGGATATGAGCAAAGAGATGAGTATGAATGTGAATGAGGCCAAACAACAAGGATGACAAGTTTTTGGGAGTCGACAAAGACAATTTTGATGGTTGAGACGAGTGCAAATGAGCTTTGAACTGTGGGGTGCGAAAGCTGGTTTATTCCAGAGGTGTATGTAGGTTTTTATAGTAAACAGAGCCCCTAAGTAAAATATCAAACACAAAATGAGAGTAGATGTTAAATGGGTGCCAAGCCCTAGCAATCAGAGAAGATAAGAAGGTAGGTGAGATGTCCATATGGGTTCTGAAGGTGATAAGGTAAAAGTTAATCAGTGATGGTGAAATCCTGAACATTTGGGATCTATCGCCTGAGTGTAGGTAGTCAGAACAGGTGTTGGTAAGCTAATGAAAATAAAGAAGACATAACGTACAACCAAGGTGGCCAAGTAAAATAGTGCAAGATAACGTTTGACCGACCATGTGGAAGTTGGGAAGATAAGTGATAAGGACTGACCAACTCATGGAGGACATTGGCTGACCTAGAATACTAGCTCTGATCTCATAAACACCTATTGTAATACTCCTATGCAGTCATGGTAAGTACATGAAGTGTGGGCAAACTGACCCTAGTGCTGCTAAACATCCTTCGGTGGGTTATGGTTGGTCGGGTGGGGACCAACCATGGCCAGTGCAAGTCAGTGTCTTTGGTACTTGTCTAGTGCTGTTGAGTATCTCCCCAAAGCTTCCCAAATACCTTCCTCGGACCTTAGCGCAGGTGCCTGCTCATCAACAGAAAAAAATAGAAAAAGATAGAAATATATGACTAAGTTCCAAAAGGAAATTTGTGCATTTCCTGATGCGCATCCAGCCCACCAAGACACACTCTACTAACAACTCATCTCTCATTGTCCTGAGGTATGCTAGTCCTTCTTGTATCTGGGGCACCTTCTAACAGCAAGGCCTATAATGGTATTAGGTAAAAGTATGATGCAGATTATATTGACAGTTTGAAATGGTACCATGTGAGGACAAAGGACAAGGGAAAATCTCATTCAGAAACTCATCACTCATTACTAGACTATATTGTGTCTTCAGTTATGAAACTTATTCTGCCTGTGTCTTCGCTGACACAGTTGTCAATGCCAGATTGGGCTGCTGGATTCACAAATGGCGCTAACATCATGCAGTTTATCTTTCTTCAAGAAGATTAACATAGACAATTCCATGGATAATAGTTTTGTGTTCACGATGCCATGCTTACTCTTCTGCAATTCAGCATGGGAAACATATTGGAAATGTGTATGGGTGTCAAGAAATACCAGGTAAGGCAAAGTGTCGAGTCGTCCAATCCATGCTTCTCCTTCAACCAAGCGATACGGGTGCATGAGGAGCATAATCACAGGCTGTCTACGAGTAGCATACATCAGAAGAAACTCTATACTCAATCAATGGTAGAGACATACTAATGCTTGGGAGAAAGAACCAGACAGAAAAGCAGCAAAACAAGTACGTAGGTCATTTTCAAGGCAACAGTAACACACGAGAAATTCTGCCAAGATGACCTACCCTTCCAACTCCGATTCCACCGTGATAGGCAAAGTTCCTAGCCTGCGACTTTCTCTCTTGGAATCTTCTCCCATCCTGGAGCCCTCACCGTCTGGGGTTCCAGTCTCTGTCGTCTGCGACTTGCTCGATTCTTCACTCCTCACCCTGGTGGGCTTCAGTTTCTGCCTTCTGGCGCTTACTCCCAGACCCCTCGCTGGTCACGACCCCATGTTCAGTTCTCCGCCGCCGGCTCTTGGATCCTTCAGTGCTGAGACCGGCTTCATCACTCTTGCGTTTCTCAGTCGCTCGTAGTTCAAACGCTCGTAGCGGAACTGGCATAACAGATGGGGGAGGCCAAAATTTAAGCATGTCACAGCTTCTGTTGTTCGTCGGCCATCCATCCTCGCCAAGCTGCCTTCTGTATATCTGGAGGTACGTGTCTGAAGAAACCAGTTGCTTGAGGGCCTTGTCCTTGGAAGGGTACGGCGATTGAAATGTCGGTTCTATCATGATGTAGAATGGTACGAATAGCGTTCGAAGATCGTTGATCAGTGTGGCATGCGCGGGATGAAGGAATTTGCTAATGGTTGCATATGAGAGCTCGGTAGGCGGCGCATAGTTGAAGAAGTCCTTTTTGCCTTGTCCTCCACGAGTCTGGAGCGCGCGATCTCTGAATGCGCTATCAAAATGACGATAGACTGCGCCAGAAACCTCATCATAGAGCGAAGCATCATGCTTGACGTATCGGATGCTGTAATAGAGAAGGACGTGGAGGAATGATTCAAGATCGTCGCGAAATTCATGAATTTTGTTCATTCTGAGAAGATCCGCAGAGATATATTGCCATGTTCCCTACATGCCAAATCAGATGGAGGTCTCTCAAGCGGGGAGAAAAGACTCACCGTCATAGAATTCAACGCAGACTGCGTCACTTCGCCATCGTCAGACAGGATTGTTGCCAAATCCCAATCAATAAGGAGTCCAGTCCCTTCATCTGTGATCAAAATATTCCCGCCACTGATATCCCGATGGAACACCTTAGCATTGTATGCTTTTTGATGAGCTATAGCGCATATTTAGCTATAGGTCAGAGAAAGAATCATGATAAGAAACGCACCTTCGATTGCATGCATAATAACAGAGCACAGTTCGAAAGTCGAATTGAAATCGGACAATGGACGGCCGATTTCTTTCAGCACAATCCGATAATGCCTGTGCTTCTCTATCTCCTTGACCTCAGAGCCCTTTCTTATATGTGCAAATTCATGGGTTCGCGTCGCCTGGTTTCTCACATCTCCCGAGTAGAGAACGTGAGGAATGTGTGGAACCTGTGCCTGCGCCAGAATCGCATAAGTCTCTCCCTCTCTATGAACCCCGTCAGCAACGTATCTCCAACTGTCCTTGAGAAATACAAGCTTCTTCGTCGAAAGATCGAACGCCTCGTATCCTCCGGTGGCCCTACCAGTCGGGCTCCGTCCTAGGTACTGCGCTTGAGATGCCACCAAGAAGTGCTCACTCTGATCCTTCTTGTTTACCACAAGGAACTTCCGAAACGTGTCGTCCGAAGCGTATCGCTTGGGTGGGTTCACTTCATCCTCGCCCCTCAGACGCGCTAGGACTTTGGCCCGTTTGTCCAATTCCACCTTTGTCATCTCAATTTCCTCCACTGTTGGCCTCGATACCGTGATGTCGTGTCCACGCTGCTCGTCAGAGAGATAGTTGTATTGCCAGAAGAATCTCGCCAGATGAACGATGTTCGTCCGCCAGTCGAAGCGTTCGGTAACGACAGCACCAGCACGATCCCAGCGAATGAAACGAGCGTAGTTTTGGAGAAGGAGGACCGAGAAGACGAAGCATCGGGGCTGTGATTGAAAAATGAGGTTGGTGTACGATATGATTTGACCTGTGTTATATATGGCCTTATCAGCCATGTGCTGAAACGAATGCCCCTTTCCAAGCTTCGCATCTGTATTCAGATCCACGAACGGATCTTCGGCCAACGGTTTACACTCGATGGGTACCTCCACCTGCTTGAAACTCGCACCGAGTTCTGGTACGTTGCTCGCATTGTATACAGATATATCGGGTTTCCGATTCAAATCCTTTTTGAAAGTCGTGTTGACGAGGACGAGATTAGGACAAATGTCGGCTTCATTCACAGCGGCTATCTACAATATATAACGATTGAGGTATGGTCCGATGGGAGAATTATAGAATACTCACAAATCGGCCCTCGAATCCTATACCACCGGTAGCTTTGTCCTTGAAAGCATCGACATAGCCTTCCGGAAGTTCATGAACGGTCTCAGTGCGCATGAAAGTATCGATGAATTTATCGACGGGCATAGGCCCACAGAATTCATCCCGCATTTCTTCGGCGTTTTTCGGATATTGATGGGAGGCGTTGTCAGGACGTGCAAGACTAAATCGTTGAGTAGCTGATTCTTTATATTTTTGTGGTTTGTCACCGGTTTGAGAAAGCAGAGTAGACATATTCGTCAAGGGAGTTTCAAGGGAATGAGAAGAGAACTTACAGGAGATAATTAGTGCTTGAGTCCAACAACCAATGCTCGTTTTACCCAGTGGTCTTGCAACGCTCTGAGATCGTGGACGTTGAAATTGAAACCCTGAAGGCCTGAGGGCCTGAATGCGGACACATCCGCCGCCGCATAATTCAAGCCCCGCGAATGGGCCACTCTTTCATTGCAACCCCTATTACCTGTTTCTAGCACCTTCTCCTTCCGATACCTTCATCCGCATCCCTAAATCTTCCGTGGCAGCCATGGCCATGGCGTTCACGGCTTTGATATCCATGGCGTTCCGTTTGAAACCAAGCTCGCTGGTTCTCGTATCCCATTTTCGAGATCAACCACTACTCAGTTTCCGTCAAAAGACCCATCCGCTCCCTGCATCTAACATGTTACTCTCCTATGTGGCAAACACAATAGGCTGTAAAACTCCATGGACGCTTGAGCGAAGCTCCAGTGTGCCTGTATCCATACTTCAGTTTACTTTGCCGGTATTGCCTCAAGGCAAAGTAGGTCGTACCCATTTATTCAAAAGATAATCGATGTCTTGCAAAGACGACGCGAGCGCAATAATAAATATGCAACAGTCGCACTGTCTCAATCAGTCCTTGCAGTGCCCCGCCACCGCGGTCGACATGGTTAATGAAATCGATCGGAGTTTAGTCAGACAATAGTGAGAAGCGCACTTTTGAAAGACGGAAGGCGTCCTCTAAGGGGATCTCCTGAAGCTGGACGAAGCAAGCATAAGGCGGTGTTTGACGATGTCCATCATACAAAGGGACAGATGTCGAGTCACGCACGGACGTCCAAGCTGCACTACGGCTGTGCAGTGCGAGTGACACACGTGAGCTACCACACTCAATGACAGGACGGAGGATGTCCAGCCTCAGATCTTGAGGAAACTGATCGTCCTGGCGAGACCCACCTTGTACTGCACGGAATTGTTTTTCTTCATGCCTCACAGCATCCGTGGAATCCTCCGGTGTCTCTACACCACAGCAGTCTCGTTGGTTGCCACAGTGTCTTGTGGCACACATGTCAACGCCTCCCACTCAGTCGACGGTCATATCTCTCCACACCCGACTTGCCAGCTCAGCAGCGTCTGGACGCAGTCGTTGCTCGATGCAGGATTTGATCCCCGCTATATTGTGTTCGTGCATCACTTCGGGTCATACCACCGTAGCTCGCCACGCTCAAAATACGCTGAGGGTCAAGGGGGTTGCCGACGCTGCCACAAGGTCCACAGCAGCTCGAAAACGTTCGAAAACATGCCCAGAATTGGCGGATGACTCTGGTGCATGATATCCCAACTCGACTTGGCCACCTGACAATCAGCCTGCTCTTCCTCTGAAGATTCCAAGTCTCCACCGGCGCCAGTGACTTTGACCTCCTGGCTGAACAGGTAACATCGTTGTTGGGCGTAAATTCGCGACGAGGAAAGTAATGAGAAAGTCATTCTTTGTGGGCAGGACGAATAGTAACATCCGAGAAGGTGCCAGGGCGTCCGCGGGGACTAGAGGGAAGGTCAAAAGAAAGGGATCAGAGGAGAACACCGCGGGGCGATGTCATCAAACATACCAATGAGTCCGTCTCCGTGAACAGACGTTCGGCAGTGATAGGTGACATAAGAGAAGCCTTCGCCGCGCAGACTGGAAACCATGCAAACAGATGAAACCATAGTGTGAGATGGAGCTTTCGCATTTCGTTGCTTGAAGGACTAGAGACAACACGACATAAACACAAGGGTCTCAGATTGGGGTCTCAATCTGTGATATACCTTGATCTCGGGCCGATGTTTTGAAGCGGTACATCAGTTGGCGGCAGAGAGGGAGATGGGGGCATCGTCGGTACGCGAAGATGCAACTGGGTCGATCACCAAGGTGAAAATAGTACTAGAGACAGGTTCAACAGTAGAGAGTTAGTCGCTGCTTTAGATTTGTCTGCGCCTTTCCTAACGTACCTTGTGTCCCTTCGCATCTTTTTAACGATCTCCAACCTGCTGATACTCTCGTTAGACTCTCCAGATTCCTGAAGAAATTTGATTTTGTTTTCATTCTGCTTCTGCAGGTCGACCCTCACATGCTGATGAGCGTTGATTCTGAACCTGGCTATTTCTCGCTGACGTCCTTATCGAGAGGACTTTTGCTTTTCGGCATGTTCGGAGGGCGACTTGGTGCTGTTGCGAAGGGTCACGTGCTTACATATCGTCCGCATTATTGGATGTGATCTCTACCAAATATCTGTGACAATGTTGTTGACGGGGTACTGAAAGGTATTGGGCGAGTTCAGTAAAATTAGCAATGCGCTACCAATACCTTGCAAGACTCGGTAAGTTCCAAACGCTCTCCATCGACTCGTTCTAAAATCCTTGTGAACGACCTGCTCTTCCCATCTTGTCTTGCAAACGTCCTTGAGTTCATACTACTACCACCAGAGCACGGGTCAGAGTAGCAGTCGATCTTTAATTTGACGGGTATGTTCAAGCAAGGACTTGTAGGTCTCGTTGCTATCGGTCACACGGGGATGAAGCGCTGTATGGCGATAAATGTCTGTACCATGCTAGTCGATCGCGTGGAGTAACCTGTTATAAAATAGATACGTTTCACGTCCTTTGATCTCGGTGGGACAAGGAAGGACATACGGTAACGACCATGTTATAGCTCAATGGTCTCCTTCGGCTTGAACTTCTTTGATGCTCGCTCCACAGAGCGGAACTGAAATTGATTCCCGTACAGCTCGAGCTCTATGTGCGGTGCTTCCAGCACAGTATTGCTTGTTTTCGATGATTGTGACGAGGAAGGTCCGGCCGCAGGCGATGAGGAGCTTGTTGTATCAAGGGTGGAGTAGAGGGGGACCGCGAACGCGAATACTGAGCCATGCTTCGGTATGACTGGACAAAAAAATGCGTATATCACTGGGAGCGATCGATTGAGAGGCTTACGCTTCGATTTGTTCGTGCGTGTTACGACTCTGAAAGCGTTCTCAGTTTCGTGCACAACGATTCCCGAGAGGCCGATCAGCGCTGGGTTATTGCTTCGCCTTACTATAGACAGCTAAATTTGGTATATATGGTTGTGCAGCTGTAATGAGATATTTACCTGTCATGATTGATCCATGGAAGTCGGCTTTGACCAACTTTGCATGCATACCCGCAGACGACGGCATATCCTTTGGAGAAGGCGTACCCGAGGCTGGAAGGGCTGCAAGACCCAATAGCTCGGACATATACCCTAGCCACAGACGATGCAGGGGTATGAACAACTCCCATCTATAGCAAATACGATAGGCATAATTCAACCTGAACAGTGATCAGGCACGCACCTCGCTTGTTCCTTCTTGAGCTTCCACATGCCCTTTTCGACAGCCTCGTTCCGCCCAATCACGCCCAACCGCCTGCGCTCTTTTGCCTTCTTGATCTTTTCCACCTGCGCGGCATGCAGTAGCGCAATCCTGCTCTTCTTTTCTGGATTTTCTAACAGGATGAACTGGTGACGGATGCGCTCGTTATACGTAAATGCGGCCGAGGCTTTTCCGCTGACGCCAATCGTGGAATGGACATATTTGGGCGTGAAAGGCGTGGAGCTGGTGAATTGTGCGCGTCGGTTCTGAGGAACGAAGTGAGGGGACGCGATCATAGGGGGGAGTTGAGGGCGCATGCCTGGGCTATTGCAGATATGTCTACCTGTAACGTTCATGAATAAAGAGTACGCATATAAACGGCATTTGACCAAACATGCCTGGCGTGGTATCAGTCCGTCCTGGTCTTTGTGAAGCTCGGTGTATAAATCCCTCATTTTGAATGAGACGATGAGCAGGCAGCTCTCGGCCTCGGTGTACGTTGATATGGTCGATTTCTGAATTCCTGGTCCCTAGAAGGGAGCAGGTCTCTGTGCAATGAGCTGTGACGTCACAAGTTTGATTGTAACGCCGTATTTTTCCGAGCAATTTTCTCCGTGGACGACATAGGCCATTCTGATGTCATGAGAACGTTTATCGTCTCCTACTCAATAGCACGGCCCTCCGGGCATCCCTTGGTCCCAGCACCATTTCCAAGCAGTCTCCTCAATGTTTACCGTTCAAGGGCTCTTTCTTTTTTCTTACTTGCGCCACGCTCTGCTACGCTACGCAATGCGTGTGGTCGTCTCAGGCTGTCAGCTCCTTCGTGCCAGCGTTGGAAGTCATTATCAATAACCCGAGGTGGGTATTTGCAAACCACAGCAACAGTTTGAATAAGTAATGCAGCGACCGAACTATAGATGGCCTTGTGGTTCTGAAAGATTTCTAGTTTCAAATCTGGACCAGAGTTCGACCCCGATTTATTGATTTAGAATTGTTTAAAATCCTGTGGAAAGTGGATGCATTTCCACAGGCCTTTAGAGCGAGTTCTAAATGCTAGATTCTTCCGATGGCTTGGTTGCCGCGTCGGCACGAGCGAATCCATTCTGTCGGAGCTTGAGACCCCCCTTCTAGATTTTGGAACTGGAAGGGGGGCTCCCCCCCCCTTTCCAGTTCAGATTCGCCATTGTAAACGCGTTTTTTGAACTCCGCTTGAACCTTGTCGTCGCTATCCTGCGAGCTAAGGCGAAAACACTGACACAGACAAGAGCTTCGCTCCATAACACCTAATCATCATTGTGATACCAGAGTCTAGCAAAACCAAGTCATCAAGATCCACTGCATATGCTATTATCCAATGTTATCGAAGCTGAACAGTAGATGGTGGACTTGTGGTGTATCTGCGGTGGACTTATCCGTGCTGGCTGCACGGAGGCAGATCGTGATTGAAGCTCCGCTTATATCAAGTGCGTGCGTTCACCAAGTCATAGATGGTCTTATGGTTCTGTAAGATTTCTAGTTTCAAATCTAAAACAAGGTTCGACTCCGATTTATTAATCTAGAACTGCTCCAAAACCTGTGGAAATGCATCCAGTTACCCATTAACATGCATTGTTTAAATATAGACACTACCAAGGCCCAGTAGTTCCAGATCGCTCTTCTAAATCTTTTGCAATTACGAAGAAAGAAAATCGAGTTCTTCCACAACATTGGATGCATTTCCACAGACTTTAGAGCAGTCCAACTTGACGAATGATACATGTTCCGAGGCGTCTACCTGCTGATTATACATGTCAGGCGTACTAACAACTTCTGTAGGCCCTCGCCATTATCGTGCTTGACATCGACATCATGGTTCTGGCCGGCTCAATGACATCTTTTTTTCAGTGATGCCATCGTACGCTGGAGGATACAGATTGAATGGAAGCATAATGTGGGATTTGTGTTTCCAATTGAGCCTTATCATAGATTCTGGTGCGAACCCTCTTTTCTCTGATCACCATTAACTCTGAAGTGTGTTGTATCAGTGGTCGACTTCGTAAGCGTCAACAATGTGTTATTTTCAACTACCACTGCTCTCCTCGCCATACGTGGCTCCACATAACCTAACTAATGGGTGAGGTACAGTGTTTAACAATTTCATTTCAATAATACGCTATACGCGATCTAAGCATCAATCGCCATATCACTACTGATTAGGTGACAGGTTTTCATTTGAAGAGAAAACACAGAGTTACGTGATGGGAGGTTGTGCATGAAATGATACAGTGAGATGGCCCCGTGCGTAGAGCTTTCTCGCGACTCCACTCCTAACGACTTGATGTCCAGATTTCTTCCTCTATCAAAGGGCACAAATGTACCAGAACGATGTCATTTCCTTAAACGGTGGCACAGCCTTTCTCCGTGCTATATTTTATCGCTCATCTGTTTCAAATCATCGCGCTTGCGGTGCAAACCTGTCTTAATCTACATAGGCTTCGCCGTTCTATCAACGTCCATTCGTGTCAGAGTGTTGATCAAACATCAGGTGACTAAATTGTGCTATCCAACTCCTTAAGAATTCGGATCAGATGCATACGGTAGCTTGCTCATGGCACCTCCTCGTGCGCTCCTAGGGATCTGGCAACAGTATTGGCCTATACGATTCAAGGCGGTTCTTTGCATTCTCACAAGAGAAAAGCTTGATGATGAGCATTTACGGCATCAATTTTCGGGGGGGCACCGAATTCTATCTATATCTCGACGAAGCGCTTCATACATCGTGAGTACCTAGTTCATCGTTTCTGTTCATCAATCATCGCATGTCATCAGCGACCACATACTATATATATAACATTGCAGGATTGCGATGCGCATACACTCCCATCTACGCAAGCTGCCCATCCTCAGACACATAATGGAAGCCAACTACGCTATCCAAGATATGCGTAATAATCGGTTAGCTTTAATGGATCTTGGATTTGAGACTAGTTTCTACGGTGTGTAGGCTCATTGTTAAGCCCAAAAGTTTTACTTAGGGAACAACTATCTATAGGTATCTCAGTCGTGTCCTTTTCAGTTTCAACGTATTTTCTTGCGTGAGTCGGCCTAGTATCATAGGCCAAATACTGGTGTTTGACTCTGAAAAAGTCACAAGGGGCTCAAAACGAAACCGATTCTGATCATGTTCATTGCAACGTTAATTGTGTTTGCAAGTTCAACCTGCCATGTAGTCCTGGAATGGAAAACCTACATGATCTCGCATCTGGATTACGATTGCCCTATTGGCAAGCAGTTCGGGCCTCCTGAAGGCATCAACGCGGAATCTACGAGAATAGAAAACGCAAACAAATATTTGTCCATGATCAATGTAAGCCCTTCAAAGATCACGATTCTTTACGATGACGCTTTTCGTCGCAGTACCTATTTAGCGATGTAATCGTGATATGGAGGGTGTGGGTTATGTCGGAACACAATATGAAATTAGTGTCTTTCCTCGCGCTACTTTCTCTAGGATGTGCTGGTACGCATCCTCGTGTGTTTTCGACGCTGCCACCTGACGTGTATATTAGTGGCCTCTCTCATAAGTATCAACCATCTGTCTAGACTATATGTCTTTTTGATCGTCGCCTATTCCACAACGTTGGCAACGAATCTGATTTCTACTATATTCATGGCCGTCAAATCCTGGTCAGTCTCCGCTGTATTTCCCAGCTCAATTCATCATTTACGGACCATAGGCAGCATCGTCGGCTCATAAAGACATATCTTGGTGATGTGTGTACGAAATCGCAGACCGGATCTATCCTCGCCCTCTTGATAGAAACCGGTTCCATGTATTGTCTCATGTGGGTGAGCAACACAATAGTTCTACATATATACATACATGTCATTCAGGTATATGCGACAGATCAGCTTCTTTGTAGTCGCAGTTTGGTCTGGGTTTTGGGAAAACTACACAGGCAATATCTTAGTTTTAGGAGGCATGGTTCAGATCTCTGTGCGTTGCATACATATGTTCTTTTATCAACGCTTATCCCACAGTGACCAGGGGAGCTACCCAACTGCGGTCATCGCCCTGGCAGCATTCCAAAAGACAGCTTGGGACATGAGCATTGGGATGGCATCTCGGAACGTCTCTGAGAGGCATGTCGCTCCGAGACACACTCGCGCAGCATCATCGACGATACAAATTGGCTACTATCAACACACTTCAGCGCTCGATGGTCGCCTGAAAGAAGATTCTGCACCTGCCGATTTGGCAGAGAACGTTTGAGTCCGTGTGAGTACTCCTTTCCGGACTGGATATCTTTTCCCAGATCTAAACACTGCATCACCAGGTGCTCATTTTTTCGACGTCTCGCGGTGCCATTGCAAAATACATCAGTCTGTGAGGGCATTAATGACGGGATTAGGCGGGTGCAGAGCATGTAGGTAGCTTCCACATGCTTCGATATGTAGGAACCAAGAAAATTTATGCTCTATCGAAGCCATACGGTGCCCTGGCCACCTCCGTGTGCAACAATACGCAATGTCCTGTGCATTCTTCTTACGTTTCCTCTGCGCAGCACCCATTTCGGTGCGCAGGATGGCTTTCTGAGTTCTGCGAATCGCAGCATGACCTTTGTGCTCAACTCATGAATGCTTCAGGCCTTGAGATAGCAGAAACAACGCGAAGCCAAGCAGTATGGAGGGCATTCATCTGATCAGCTTCGCTTCAAATGGACGCAAAGTCTCTATCTCGCAGGCGGAAGACGATATACATAGCTGGGATTTATCTGCAAGCTGCGGAGAACCAGACTGTGCTGTGTCTGACTTTGTCCCATGACTCGACCTTTTTTTGCGCGCGCAAAAATGCGCAGATCGCGCAGGAACTTGAAACGCTTATAAGCGCTCTGTTTGCATCCAGTGCGTCTTCAACTTACTTTCAACCTCCATCTTCACCGTGTATCTATATATTCATCGGCGGACGTCCATCTCAGGCACCCCGGCACCCCTAGGACCCCGGATTTTGTGGTCATCGCTGTCGTCTCAGCACCGCTGCATCTCGTCAACGCGACGACTTCTCAGAATCCACATACTTCGAATACACCTAGTTAACCCCACTGCATAAGTCTCATTAAGGAGCTCAAGGTCGCATCATGACACCCCTAACCCGGGCATCGAAATCGACGAAGTCACCATCGACGGTTCGGGGTCTTGGCTCACCTGGGCGCCGCCCAACGCGCTCAATGGACATAGACGAGCTCATGGAGGCCTCACCTTCAGAAGTAAAGGATGCGGATGAAGCAAAAACTATACTGGAAAAGAATTTGATGGTTATCCTGGGTGAAGAAATCACTATCGACACTCTACGCGCCTCGCTATGGCATATCTCTCAGGGTGCCAAAATGCCGGCTACAGCGAAAACATTGGTTCAGGCAGTTGCCTTGCTATTGGGAGAGATTGACGAGGACCTAAAAGTGGAGAGCATTGCAGGGAGAGTTACGGAAATGGTCCTGGACAAGCTGAGTCCGGACATTAATCAACTCGCTTATATGAGTGAATCTTTGAAGGCCTCCAGCTCCTCGGTGGAAATCTCGATCGCCTCCCTATGCGACTTCCCCTCCCATTCACAGGCGGAATCAGACTCCCTTCAGAAGCTAAAGGACAACATAGAAAGTTCACGCCAGAGCCAAGCAGAGGATAGCAAGATGCTCCTTACGGGAATGCGGGAAGTATCCGAGAAACTGAAAGAGGTCGCTAAACGAGTTGATTCCATCCCCATCCCCTCCACCCCGTTGACCTCCTCCGTCCCACATTCCGACCCCTCCTGGTCGTACCGCAACGCGCTCCTTAATACCTCCGCCAGCGGTCATGGGCAGAACCTTGTCGATCCCAAAGTAGCCCGACAGTCTATTCTGAAGGCCAGGCAAATTCTTGTCGATCTGAGCTACCCTGGAAGCGAGACGGTCCCGGCGCGCAGTCTCGAATCCATCCGCGACACGGCAATCCACTTCTGCAAGACGGCCGAACCCCGCCCCTCTTGCGACATAGTTATCGAGGACATTTTTAGAATCCAAAACGGTGGAATCATCTTCCAATTCAACTTGAAGGAAGCCGCAGACTGGATTCGCTCCCCCCCGGTGAGCTCGCCCTTTGCAAATGCCTTCGGCAACGGAGCAGCAGTCAAACTCCGTCTCTTCCCTCTCCTCCTCCGTTTCGTCCCCTTCACTTTCCGCCCAGATGTCCCCGCTGATCTCAGGGAGCTTGAAGAAAGGTATAAGCTCCCCACACTGTCTCTTCCCTCCGCTCGCTGGGTCAAGCCCAAAGAAAAGAGGCATCCTACCCAAATGGTAGGTCACTGCATTCTCAATGTCTCTTCGATGGATATCGCAAACCGATTGATCATGGATGGTATCACCATCCGTGGGCGACGAGTTCTACCCGAACGGCTCAAGGCCGAACCAATTCGGTGCAGTAACTGTCAGGGCTATGGCCACATCGCTCGCAACTGTAACCATCAGAGCGCATGCGGCACCTGTGGTCAGACCAGTCATAAGACTGTTGACTGCAACGCATATCGGACCCTCCATTGCGTGTCCTGTGGGGTGAACACGCATGCCAGCTGGGACCGGAATTGTCCGGAATTCCTTAAAAGGTGTCAGCTGCTCGACGAACGCCGACCTGATAACCAGTACAAGTACTTCCCTACAGAAGACCCTCGTACTCATTTCCGGTTACCAGCTAAAGTCCCTATGGACCGCCGGTACCCTGACGAATTTGCTGTCCATAGTACTCGCGAGAAAACGGCTTCGGCTGCTCCTCGCACGCAGTCCACTATTCCGGGCTACTTCGCACCGACGCAGACGCAGTCTCAGAGTGCAACTCATCAGCGGTCTCAGAACCGCCACCCAGATGACCTCGAGCGTGATCAGCGCCCCTACAGGGAGCTGTCCCATGGGCTGCCCTTAAACGTGCCATCTCAGCACTTGCAGGTGCCCTCAAGGGGCCAGTCGCCGCAAACGTCGGCATCTCCTTCTCTGTCCTACATGACCCTACGTCCTGAGAGCGACATAGGTCCACCTGGTTTACAGAGGCAATTGCCTCCCACGCGCTGGGACGATCAATGATACACGCTCCTAAGGAGTACTCGTCCCAATTACGCATCTGGCAGGAAAATGTAAATACCTCGGATATCACCCAGCATGGGTCTCTGAATACGAGAGCGTATGATGAGTACGATGTGATCGCTTTCCAAGAGCCGTACATCGACTTCTTGGGGAACACCAGAGCCTCGCATGACTGGCATGTACTATACCCTTCGACTCACTTATCTTCAAACGAGCCTAAACGCTCGGTACTACTAATCCGCTCCAATTTGCTCTCCTGCTCTTGGCGACAAATAGAATTCCCCTCCAACGATGTCACAGTGGTTCAATTCATGGGCGATTTCGGCATTCTCACCCTGTTCAACATCTACAATGACTGCAACCATCAACGCACGCTGAACACTTTGGGAGATTTCTGCCGACAGAAAGGTGATGTCATTTTCCCCCACGCCGATGCGCACCTGATATGGCTAGGGGACTTTAACCGGCACCATCCTCTCTGGGACCATGCTGACGACACACGACTTTTCACAATGGAGGCAATGGAGGAAGCCAACTACCTGCTTCATACCCTAGCCGACCTCGACCTACGCATGGCCCTCCCTCCTGGTATCCCAACACACCAACACCTAGTCTCAAAGAAATGGTCTCGGCTCGACAACGTATTCTGTACACCCCACACGCTAGAAGCCCTCGTTTCATGCGACACCATGCCCGCTCTTCAAGGACCCACCTCCGATCATCTCCCCATAGTAAGTATTCTCGACCTCCAAGTCCCGCACAAAAACCTCCCCCCAAGGCGAGACTTCCGTAGCACGGATTGGGAAATCTTTGAAAAGAAGCTAGATGAGTATCTCTCGGCCAAGCCCCCCCGTGCACTGACCACTCTACAGGAAGTCGACGATGCGGGAAGGCACATCATCAGTGCTATTCAGCACACGATCGACGAGGTGGTCCCTACAGCCAACCCGTGCCCTCACTCCAAGCGATGGTGGACAAAGGATCTGGGAAAACTTCGACGATCGATGGTCTCCCTCACCCGCAAATGCTATAGGCTGCGCGATGTGCCAGGTCACCCTCTCCATGCTGACCTACAGGCGGCCAAGGCTAAGTACACCAAGGCCATCCGCTCGACAAAAGAACGGCACTGGAAGGACTGGCTAGATGAGGCCAGCAGTAACGACATCTGGACGGCAAACCGGTACATCTCAACCCCGTCGGGTGATGGGGGAAAAACTCGGATCCCAACTTTAAAGGTAAAGGATGCGGAAGGTAACGAACAGTTAGTGGACTCCAACGAGGACAAGGCAAAGGCCTTGGCCACCGCCTTCTTCCCTCCACCTCCAGAGCATACAGACATTGACCCTGGGTTTGTCTACCCTCGGCCGGTATGTAAATTTCAGCCCATCACTCGAGATACTATCCGTAGGAATGCAAATCGGCTGAGCCTGTATAAGGCACCGGGTCCTGATGGAATCCCTAATGTCGTCCTGGTGCGGTGCATGGATACACTGATCGAATTTTTATTCCACCTGTATAGAGCTTTCTTTGCCTTAGATACATACTTTGATCCGTGGCGGGAGTTCACAACCGTTGTCCTTCGCAAACCGGGCAAGCCAAGATATGACGTTCCCAAGTCATACCGACCAATTGCTTTGCTGAACACTACCGCTAAGCTGCTGTCTGCTATCATTGCCGAACAACTTACTTTTATAGGAGAGAAGTACGAGGGAGTACTACCACCCACACATTTCGGAGGACGTCCGGGACGCACCACCACTGACTCGATGCACTTGCTCATACAGAAGGTCAAGCACGCCTGGCGTCAAAAGCAAGTTGCCTCGGTCCTGTTCCTAGACATAGAAGGAGCATTCCCCAACGCTGTTACAGATCGGCTCCTGCATAACATGCGGAAACGAGGCATTCCAGCTAAGTACATTTCATTTGTGAAAAACCTGCTCAGCAACCGTCGCACCGCCCTACGCTTTGACGACTATGTCTCGCCGGCCATTCAGGTCATCAATGGCATCGGTCAAGGCGACCCGCTTTCCATGATCTTGTATATTCTCTACAACGCTGATATTCTCTCCATCCCCAAGGTAGCCCAAAAGACAAATGAATACGTCCTCTCATATGTCGACGACACAGCCCTCTTGGCCATTGGCCACTCCTTCGTGGACACACACCAAATCCTGGCTGACATGATGACACGCGAAGGAGGCGCTATGCAGTGGTCTCGCGACCACAACTCCCAATTTGAGCCGAGCAAGTTTGCCCTTCTCGACTTCACACAAGCGAAGGAAACGGACCCTACGCGCCCAGGAAAGAAGAGGGCGCTCACACGTCCACCGCTTGTCATTCCCAATCTTGCCATTATCCAGCCCAGCCCCAGCGCTCGTTACCTGGGAGTCCTTTTTGATCAGGAGCTCCGCTGGCATATTCAGGCGCAACAGGCAGCGGGAAAAGGAGCTGCCTGGACTAACCAGCTAAGTCATCTCGCTAAGCCCTCCTTTGGACTGAAACCTGCTCAGCTCCGGCAGATGTACATAGGAGTAGCGATCCCAAAGATGCTCTATGCAGCTGATGTATGGTGCACACCCATCCACGGCGGGGGTCTCAACAAACGTCGGTTAGGCTCTGTCGGTGCTATAAAAGCGCTCGCGCGGGCACAGAGAACGGCCGCAAGAGCCATTATGGGAGGGTTGCCCACGTCTGCCACGGACACCCTCGATGCTCATGCCAACACCCTCCCAATGGAACTCCTCATCGAAAAGCACTGCGCCCGTGCCGCCACACGCCTAGTATCGCTACCACCTTCACACCCTCTCAGTCCTCTAGTCAAACTCTGTGCCCGCACATACGTCAAGCGACACAAGTCCCCGCTTCATCACCTCCTTCACCTCAACCACCTCCACCCTGCGCACTTTGAGAAGATACGAGCTGTCACCTCCCGTCCAGGTGCCCGCCCGCTTGCTAGTTGGTCTATCCCAGACTCCCGCGATGACTCTGTAGCACAAGACGGCTCCCAGCAGGCCCAAATCAGGGTATACTCCGATGGCTCCGGTCAGGACGGACAGATCGGGGCTGCAGCAGTTCTTCTGCGCGACAACAAACCGCCTCGAACCCTGTTCTTCCACCTCGGCACAGACACAGAACACACTGTGTACGATGCTGAAGTTCTAGGCACACTTTTAGCCCTCCATCTAATTAGCACTGAACGTAACTCCAACGTACCCATCTCCATCAATCTCGACAACCAGGCTGCGCTGAAGGCGACCCTCCACCCCCGCGCTGGTCCAGGCCAGTACTTAGCCGTTGAAGTTCAGCGCCTGCTGCAGGATCTCAAGCGCAGTCGAAAAGGGACAGACTTTCAAGTGGAATTCCGCTGGGTAGCTGGACACGAAGGGATCGAGGGAAATGAAATGGCTGATGTGGCCGCCAAAGAAGCGGCCGGGGGTCGCTCAAGCCCAGTTAAGTCTCTACCCAAACTCCTGAGAGACTTTAAAGGCAGCCCTCCCATAGGAATATCTGCGACGCGCCAGATCCTGCTCCAGAAGGTTATGAGGAAATGGAACACACTATGGAAGGCCTCCCCGCGATACGCCAAGCTCTCTCGCATTGACCCCAAGCTCCCATCTAAGCACTTCCTCAAGCTGGTCCAGGAAGAGGAGCTTCGACGAGGCCAGATCAGTCTAATATTTCAACTTCGCACAGGCCATATCCCGCTTAACAAGTACCTGCATCGCATTAAGGCCGTCGACTCCTCCCGTTGCCCGGCCTGTGGTGAGCCGGACGAAACGGTGAAGCACTTCTTATTGGACTGCCCAAAATATAGCTTCGAAAGGCACGTTCTACTCAGTAACTGGCCGAGGCACCGTGATGTCCCACTTTCCTTTCTACTTGCAGACCAGGAGGCCTTCAAGCCTCTCCTTCGCTATGTTCAAGATACAGGCCGATTCCCCACACAATACGGTGAGATCCGCCCTCGTACATAAGATATGATCACGCTTCGCTGTCCCTTTTTCCTCAGGGCAACGACTCGCATCGAACAGCCCTCCTATCTCGATGACCCTTGGCATCCTGTCCAACATCTACCCCACAATTCACCTTTCTTCAAACTCCACGCTTTGCTCGAATGAAGTACGCAGGCGCGGACTTAGCCTCCCGCGATGCGTGTGTAGATCCGGTTGAGGAGTAGGAAGCAACGGGGGAATTGGGGCAGCTGGCAGTGCAAGGCTCAGATTCGGAGGGAGTTGCCGAGGTTTCTTTTCAGGTCACTCCCCACCTACACCAAACGTCCACCGCCGACCACATTCGACACGCCATGCCCTAGTTGATCAGAACCCCCCCCCCCCGCCCTTACCACTTCACAGCGTTTTTTCGCCAACTCACAGGTCTCACGTCTCTCATTCGTGCATGCCCGCGCAAGCGGGCGAGCATCATTCTTGAACGAGCCCAGTTCTTTTCACACAATATTCGCCGGCAAGGATCAACCCTCAAATTCACACGACCGGAGCTGGTTCGGAGGCAAGGTTGGGCGCACAGGAAGGAAAGGGAAGGTTCATATGTACTTGAAATGTCGAACATAGGGTTCTGTTACCCTGATACGACAATAAATGGGATTAAAAAAAAAAAAAAAAAAAAAAAAAAAAAATCTATATATTCATTCTTGCCTTCATCATTTGCTAGATAGATGACAATGATGTTCTGTCCTAGGCCTGTCAAGCATACATGCTGCTGCAATTGTGCACGGAGGACCCGGCCTACGCTATAAAATCTGGTTCTGTGCTCCTAGGTATGTCCTAGTCAATTTCTTCCACATTTCTTTTTATATTCAGCCGGACATCCTATTTTCTCCACCGTGCAGCAGTTTTGCCTCCCAATGCCCCTACATAAAGTTGTCACTTCAGCTTCCCCGTCTTTCATATATATCAGCGTCGCTTAATTCATCTATTTTCTAGGATTTCTTTATGATTTTGGGGTGGTCAAGGATAGCCCGCACTTCCATGCCTGGAGAGCAGAAGCACCTTTTACAGTAATGTAGGCTTGGGGACTTCATGCAATCAAATGTTGCAGTATGATACCCGACGTGTGTGCGCCATTCATCCCGGCAGTCTACAGCGTCCGATCTTTGTTGGAGAACATCGACACTCAATGATCAGATATAGAACAGTTTCATTAGGCTGGTGATGCTTAAAGGCTAGCAAATTGCTGGTATATCTGCGGAACATCGAATCCGTTTGTGCATTTCTACCTTTTGTCTCGGCTCAGGATTGTCCTCATGTGAACAATTGTTCATTTCATGTACAAAGTCGACTATTCAGTTCATCATATTCATACGCTCATAGTGGCGGACATATATGTACGTTATCAACATAGACTTAGCTTTGTTGGCCCCCAGAGCTTTGGCAGGGGCCACGCAGCGCAGTTGTCCGACATGCTGATGGATGAATGCAAGCAATACGTTGCCTAGGGTGGCTAGGCAAGCAATCTTAAACGCTTTCATGACACTCCGATGACTGGCAGTCAAGAGACGACGCAGAGCGATCAACGGAGTTTTTCGATGTAAGCTGAGAAGGGGTACTTTTTCACGTGGCGCGCTCCTAGAGCACCCGCAGAGCTAAGATAATGACATTCCATAGTCATTGGTGCCATTGCAGGTAAGATTCGTAAGACAAGTCAAAAGAAGACAGGCCACATCGTTGCCCTCTTCAAATGACATGCGGACGCCGAGTTTTGAAGCCGACCTCCAGTCCGACAAAGAAGCAACTGTATTTTTAAGATAAAAGCATGGAGGTCTACCATGTATGCAACATACCGCAAAATTGTCTGAACCATGAGCAGACGCGTGCCTGCGTGTTTGGGAATAAAGTCCGAAGCATAGCAAGCGACTAGAAGCCAGCGTGCTCAAGAAAAGATTATCGACTCACTTCAGCGTAGATCTCGGCCGCCCACTTGCTACCCTCGGACCTCCTACTAGCATCATCCTCGAGCGCTAAACTTTGCCAGTGCTTGCTCTTGATCCAATGCAGACTTGAGGCTCGATTCCAGTGCGCGATGTATAGCCAAACTTGAATATCGTAAGCATCCTTCTCACCTCTTGACTTTTCGACTCTGTTTTTCGCTTATTTTGTCTTTTTTAGGCGTGCTTTACTAATAGTCTTAACCTCTTGTATGATATCTCTCTTCCTCAAGATATATAGATGCATCCTATCGTCGAATGAAACTCGCTTACGAACACATTACATGGCTCCTTTGCGTGGAATGACGAGAAACTGCGCAGGCCAAGGGGATTCGTCGTGCGATTCGGGAACGCGTTTTTTCGGTAGTAATGCTGATAAGACCCATCTGTCAACGTTTCTTCCAGCTACTGCTGTCTCGCAAATCCATACGCACGTGAAGTCCCATCAGCACGTCTGCTCTCCTAGTCCTTGTCTTTCCCACAAACCTCGGCAATGGAATCGAATTCAGCACAAAGCTAGTAGCGCGCGCTGATGATAATCAGAGAATGCAGAGTCGTTCCAACCGGAAAGGAAATACACGGTAAATTTACAAAGATTCAGCATTCGTTGTGCTGAAGAGAGCGACAGCGAATTTAGCGATAACGATGAGCGCCGTCGCGGCCGATAGATCGATTCCCACTTTGGGCAGAAGAGCACAGTCCATGTGCATATACGAGCAAAAGGACTTCCACGTCTATTGCATCTGTCAGCGTCATGGTCCGATGTGCATCAATTATGGGTCATCCGTGATAGAACAACGATGTCATTGTCTCTGATGCTGTTTAATTGCACCTCATGTATGCACCGCTGCAGGACGTCTACTCACTCTTCTATATTCTAGCTGGCTCATCTCTCTGGAGCTGGTAATATATTTATCTGCGCAAGATACTTACACAAGGCTCACGCCCTACATCATCTCTCTTGCTTGTGAGACTGGCTTCTACGGTGTGTGAGCTCATTATCGTGTGTTGCCCGCAATTGACATTGGGTCCGTAGTGCTTTCAATAGTATTGTTTGCACTCTCAACCCTCGCGTGAGTTGCACCTCTGAAGAGGGCATATATTGATTAATTGATGTAGTTGAAGTCGTAGGGGCCTTACAACAAGGGCGGTCCTCATTATATAGATAGCAACCTTCATCATGCTCACAGTATCGACCCGCCATTTGTTTCTAAAGTGGGTAGGTGACATGGGCACGATCCTAATTGAGCTGGGGGTCCCTCGGCCAATGACCTTACAGATGAAGTGGTAGCCATTGCGAATTTTACCTACCTATCATCAAAGTAGGTTCTCAAACTATGGTCTCATCATTTTGACACTCGTTGATTATTTCGCAGTATTCGTTAAGCGCTTTAATCGTACTCTGGAGGGTATGGATCATGTGGGAACACAGCATGAAAATTTTGATACTCCCTCTGCTATTGTCCCCAGGATCGACTGGTAAGTGGCCTGTTTCAATTTGCCACCATTCACACACAACCTTAATATCAGTGGCTGCTGGTATATGCATCCCCTTCGGCGGGCTCGGTGTTGGATTGATCGGTGTCTATTCCTCGACACTGGCTACCAATATGATTGCCACTACGCTCATGGTGGTGAAGGCATGATCAGTGTATAGGAAAAATCAAGTCTTATCGATCAAATTAACATCGTCACAGGCAACATCGTCGCCTAATCAAAACTCACCTAAACAGCGCGGAATACACATCCTAGGCCATATCTATCCTTGTTCTTCTTGTCGAATCTGGGGCTCTTTACTGTGTGATATGGGTGAGCGGCGTTGTACCCATTGATGGCGTGTGCGCCTCTCACATGACACATGATGCGACAGATCATCTTCCTCGTGAGCTGGTGTTCTATTGACAGCAAAATCAACAATCTCAACATGTATTTAAATGAGACCCTCCCGGGAATTACAGTTCAAGTATCTGCGCGTTACACATATTTCCTTCATTTACAAGATACCCAGTCCACCTTGAGCAGGGGGTTTATCCAACCGCGGTTATTGCCCTGGCAGCGCCCCAGAAGACCACATGGGACATGAGCATTGGGAGGGATATGTCTCAAATCGCGCCTCATACAGCGATGCTCTTTGTGACCAGAGATACGTGTTCTGGCACGTCGACACTTTAAATTGGCTATCATCACTCGACACTGTCTATTGAAGGACCCCGCGCGCCTAACATCGAGGCGAGGGATGGGGGAGTGTAGATTAATTGAATAATATATTCATGGTGGCGAACATATATGATCGGAGTTGCTTTGCACCTTTAGCAGAATGGGCGTGTACCGCATATGTTGTTGTTCATGGCCGCCTAGGACGCGTACAACAGTCCAACGAAATCAGGTCTCGCTACCCTACACATGGTGGGATTTCTAGGAGCAGTGCCCACGAGGCGGGCAATACAAAAATGGGTATGTTTCCATTCAATAACATAACGTAGGTATTCATGCAGATGCGAAAGCACAAAATATGCTACTACTTGCGATGACGAGACGACCGGGACGACATTTAGAAAGTTAGATGGGAGGCGAGCGCAGGCAGGGAGGGGCACTGACAGGGATCGGAGAGCGGACGAACGAACAAACATAGCGTAAACAGCGCATCATGGCATCCAGATCTTGATCGTCTGCAGAGACAGCAAGCATCAGCCACATGCAACAGAGCCACATACGGGCGGATGTCATAGTTCCGACCTGCCGCGCACTCACCTGGTCAGAACTGCCAGACACGAGCACATTCATCAAGTTCGATGCGTCTCCTTCCTTGCCCTCCTCCGTGCCGGTCGCCTGCCGCCCCCACGATAGGCTCGACACAAATCGATCGTGCGCCGCGATGGTACGGATACATCGCCCCGTCTTAATTTCCCATATCCGGATTGAGCGGTCGTCCGACGCTGAGAGAAGGTACTTTCCGTTGGGATGGAAAACAAGGGACCGCACCCAGTCATCATGCCCCTCCTACGCACCGACACATCAATAATTGTACAGCCATTTGAGGGGAGATGCAAAAAACAAAAACACGGACGAGTGTGTGAAGGCATTGCCCTCGTATCGCATCCCAAATCTTGATCAGTTTGTCTCGCGAGCCGGTCATGACATATGCAATTGCAATGCCTTCTGTAATGACAGGCTGTTTTATACCTGTCTGTGTGTACTATGATATCAGCCTGCTATACAGTCGCGGCCGAGCCGCCCACTGACCTTCTGTCCCACGAGTTCACGGACCGCTGGGACAGACGCGCGAGGAACAAATACGGCAACTTCAACGGGTTTGTCGTGCCCTCGGAACTCGGCCTTCGTCGTTCCCGAGCTAAGCTCTACGACTTGGGCAGTCTGCAAACCAAGATTGAGAACATATGAGAATCACCAGATGTCAGGACGCGCAAACGCACATGGTCCATCGAGCAAGTTACGATATATCGGCCATCGAGGCTCGGAAGAGCGCATCGGACCCAATCTGGATGTGGCTTGATCACTTTGACACAATGCCTGCATAAAAAAGATACAAGTCAGATCTAGTGTGAAGAGCAATAGAATAACTGTGGCACACACGTCGAGGCGATCTCCCATATCCTGACGGTCTGATCGCGGCTCGCGCTGATTACACGATCGTCGCCGGGAAGGAAGCGCGCCGACGACACAGAATGCTCATGTCCTCTGAGCGTTGCGAAGTTCTGATAGTCGTTGTCGACATTCCATAACTTGATGAAGAGATCGTAGGATGCGGAGACTGCGAAGAGAAGGAAGGGTTAAATTGGTTACCGACGACGCGACGGTGTGCTGGCGCTGATCTGTGAACCATTGAGCCTGCGGCACAGCTCCGAAGACTAGAATGCGCGTAGCTGACGACTTTCGAGACGCCATACCTTGCAGATGGCATCTCTGAAGGTCAATGTGTCAATGAGATGTCAAAGGAGCGAGATCTGGGAGCGGAAGGGGGAGCGAGAACGTCTGATGCTCCTGTACATCCCAGCCTTCTATTGTGTGTTTGCCACTCCGTCCAAACGGGCCCGGAGGGCTCAGCACGCCTATCGCACACATTTCGACACAGAATGTCGCCCACGTACCGAGGTGCTTCCCCTTTGAGTCATATTCACAGTCCGTGATGCGCCTAGTATGGCCCTTCAGCGTCCTCTCCAGCTCGCCCGTCTCCCAGTCCCACACCTTCAGCGTGCAGTCGTCACTCCCGGACGCGAGGACAGAATAGACAGGATGGAACGCGACGGTATTCACCATGTCTCTATGTCCGGTGAGCGTATGCTTTGGGGGGCCGACGCTAGGCAACCAGTCTGGGTTGTTGCGTTTGCTAAAACCGGATGGGAGGGCGGCCATATGCATGTTGTCGTGGAGGGCCTGGGCAAGTCGCGATTCCAGGTCAAGTATCTGCGCCCATATTATGAGAAATATTGTCCGAGCGAGGAGATTGTAAGGCGAATTGAGTGGGCATAGACAGACCTTCTTCTGCATCCGGATCACACTCGTCCATTTCTTGACGAGAAGCCCCGCTGTCTTCTGCCCTGCGTCAGGTTGGAAGTCGGCCTGTGGTAGCTCAGAGCACAATCTTAACACCATGCTCGATACACACGCACCTGGGCCGACTCTTGCTTAAACTCCTCATACGTTCTCGTAAACCCCGCACTGTGTAAGTAGTCGAGCATAGCCTTGTGCCTGGAAAGCGTTTGCAAACGTGAGGACAATCGCTGCTCACAATCGAGGACGAAAGACACACGCACAGGTCATCTTGTTGTCGTTCGGATAGCACGCTCGCCATCGTGGAGGATGTGCAGCGCAGCGATGCGGAAGCAGTTGAATGGTCTGTGTCGCACACAACCAAACAATCGGCAAATATGTGCCCACCGGCAATCGCCGCCACCGCTCTCCTCTTGCCACCGTCGACACCATCACCCACTCACCTCAGCTTGATACATCTGCTCCCGTGTATGAAGTGGAAATTCCCAGCGATAAACATAGATCATCTTGGAGATATCTCCTGTACACCTTTCGAATATGAAAAATGAAGATTTTCCAGCATTTTCCTTGACTTTTTATGTGAGTCGCGTCTGCAAGGCAACTGTGCTGTGTCGGCGAGGCAGATGTGCGTCTCTCATGCAATGAAATCTCCGGAGATTGACCCTGGAAGGCTGTATCGCTGGTTGGCCGCTCGACTGCGACATTAAACACATATGACCCACCAGATGTTCGATCGCGAGATCATCATGAAAATCCTCTAGGAGCAATCGGCGGTATCAAACTCCTTCAGTTCTGCCCTAGCTTGGCATGCGAGGAGACTGGGAGGAGATGCGGGAGATGCGAGGTTGATAGCTGATTATCCTTCCATCTCGCGTTGGTTGCTGCGTGGCTTCTCGTTTCTGTGCCTACGCCTTCCGCCTGTAGCACATCTAAGATCTCCTCAGCGATCATCTTGGGTTTTCTAGGCCCTGATTGATGGTTCTCTGTGTATAACAGGATCGTCTTGGGCGAAGCAACCTGCCCACGCACGCTTGCTGGTACTTGCCCTGCGTCTCTTCAAGCTCGTGTTCGGTTTCGCTTTCATTCTTGTCGCGTTCGCGACCCTCTCCGTGAGAGGTGCCTATTCACCCGCTAGACGGTAATGTCCAGTATCTAGCTGGAACAATCGGCATCAGTAACTGAATATTCGTCGTAGAGCAACTGTTTGCAACGGGCATGCTGAGCTTTGTGGTCGCAGCTACGGAAACCTCACGTTCGTTGGAGGTATAGCGCAGAGTGTATCCTCGATACCAGAGATGGTTGACATATCCTCTTTTCGTCGCAGCACACGACTCGCTTGCGTTCAGCAATGACTCGCTCGCTCGTACGTGCTACCTCCATCATATCCCTTTACGAGTAAAGCTCAAAACTTTCCATTGTGCTCTTTCTCAGTTGCTCGAGATCAGAAACTCGACATACCGACGCAACTGAGTCTTGGCATCCGGCTGCTCCAAGCACAGGCTCACGAGTTCGTTCTGCTGTCGTCGCTGATGATGATTCTAACAGGAACCTATCAGTCTTGACGGCGTCATCCATTTTTGTCATACGAGTACGTGCTTCTGCCTTTCTCTTCGAAGATGATGACGAATATCGATCAACACGAATCAGCCTGCGTAAAACGAGATTTCATCTTATATCCATCATCTTGAAACTCACGACTTCGTTGTCGCAGGTTTTGTTCGATAGAGGCACTGTTGAGGGCAAGTCTCTTTCTCTCTCGCCTTAAGCTGGCCTCAACTCAAGAGGACCGTTTCCAGACTATCTCAAAACAGTGGTCACTTTCCTCGCCGCCAACCCCAACGAGGTCCTCACCCTCATATTCACGAACCCAGAAAGTCCCTGTCGACCGTCTGGGAACCTGCCTTCAACGCGTCCGGCGTCGCCGATCTCGCATACGTCCCGCTGCACGTGCCGTTGACACAAAACGAGTGGCCGACGCTGGGCCAGACGGTCGATTCGGGGAAGCGTGTGGTCGTGTTCATGGACTTTGGCGCCGAGTCAGACGAGGTCGACTTCATCCTGCCCGAGTTTGAAATGGTGCATTGTTTCATCAGGATCGGACCTCGTTGATCGGAAGGCACTGACGTGCGTGCTCGTAGTGGGAATTTTAGGTCTGGGAGACGCCCTTTAGTGTTACGGACGCGTCGTTCCCGTGCTCTGTCAATCGCATCAAGGGGCCTCTCAGCACGGAGGAACACATGTACATGATCAACTACTCACTCAACATCGACATCTTTGTTGCCTTCCTTAGCGATCCAGCACAAGCCTCCAAGACGAACGGCGTCACCTTGTGCGTCCGCATTTCCCTGTGTTCCTTTGCGCGAAATGATCTTATGCATCCACACGTGTTCAGTATCCTGGCACATGCGAGCGGGTGCGCACCCCTGGGAGGAAACCGGTGACCCTCTTTCGTGCTGCTGAACTTCGTGAATGACGAGCAGGCATTTCAAGCCGCCGACTTTATGAATGGGTTCTCATGATTGCAATGTCGAGCAACGCCACTGATTGCAAATGTTGCATATCGTACATTGCATGCCAGAGCTTTGCTTTGTTACGGATGGGAGACCTTCACGCCTTTGAAACACCACTTGAAACAATTCCGTTCTGGTTTGTTGATATGAAGATCCATGTTATGTCTTCAGAAAAGTATGAGCTGTTGCTCACCTTGCCCACACTAGGATTCTTGCGCGTGATACAAAACCATCATCTCTTAGTTTGGTATCGAAGCAGCCGTCGGAACAAGTTACGGAGGAAGTATCATGTCGTATGAGCTTTTCATGTCCCCTTCTCAAGATCTTCAGAAAGGAATATGTTATTTATCACTGTCGCATGTGAGAGAGAACACTAACAAGAAAAATATTTTTGGATGAAAAAGACCCAATCGTGATTTGAACACGAGACCCTGCGATTATAACGCCCTTTCAAGGCACTGCAATCGCATGCTCTAACCACTGAGCTATTGAGTCTTGCACACCTCAAATTAAATTATATATATAACATCAATACATGGTATAACTGTGGGATACCATATCAAGACGATGAATGTATCAGACGCAATAGCCTACAGACCGTCATATGCATTCCGCCTGTCTGCCCTTTGTGAAAAGCAGAAGTATGCTATCATCGAGTCCTCGTGAAATACAACAAGGGTGATTCAACGGTATAGACACCAAACATACAAGAATGTTTCATAGGGTAATCATCACCCGAGCCCTCAACCCAATAACGCCGCCACCTCGCCCATCCCACCCAGGAAGGGTGGCGCGGCACACTGGACACCTATGAGAATAAATACAGATGAAAATGAGTAGCTATAATGGAAGACCAAAATGGCACTGTCGAAAGAGCCGCGCACATACGCACCTCGCGCCAAGCCCGCCTACACCAGTTCTCATAACAGCAGCGTTGACAGCCGTGAACAGACATTCGCCACATAATATATGCCCGCAGGGCGTCAGCGTTGCGTTGGTCGGCGGCGAGAAGCAGATCGGGCAGCAATATGTATGTAGCGGTTCGGGTTCCGGCGCTCGAGGCAGTGGTGAGATAGGAAGAGAGTGGGTCGGTAGTATGGTTGTAAGATCGGAAGCGGGATGCATGGAGGGCGGAGGTAACGACTTAGAGGCATGGGATGATGGAGAGGTGCTGGTGGATACCGATGTTGATGCAACAGCGGGAACGTTGTTGATGACGACTGAACTTGGTGGGGCTTGAGTGGGGACTTCACGGATAGATGGCGGTTGGACAGGAGTCAACAAAGAAGCAGGATTAGAGGTTGGCAATGCTTGGGCAGATCTCGATGTAGATGCGATTCTCGTCTCCTCAATTTGGCTGTCATCTGCGGTCAGGTTGAATGTAGAGTATCCGGAGAAGACATCATCAAACGAAGATGTTTTTAACGGCGTTCTCGAAGACAATGGTAGGAGAGGATGACCATGCGACCCAGAAGGCCGCGAATTAAATGGTGGTTGCGCAAAGCCTGTGTCATCGGAGTACGGCGATAGCGGAGACATAGAGCCGAAGTGGTCCATCTCAGAGTATCGGCCATCGCCCTGTTCAAAAGAAGTACCAATCAGTCTAATCTGAAGAGGTGAGATGATTCATGGACGGCAAGTACGAAAAATTGATTTGATTGACTTGGAATGGGTGGGTGCATGAACGTAAACTTAGCACTCACAGCATCGGTATTCGACGGTGGATGAGATTCACTTCCCTCCCCATGTGAGGGGAGTGCATTCCAACCCAAATGACTTTGAAAGTTCATGAAGCTGTTGTCACTTCGGGGAGAATCCATCCAGCCGGGTGCATCCAAATGACTTTTATCTGTCTCCGCAGTTTCGAGCTTCGTTTTCTTGCTAGGTCCTCCGTCGCCACCATGGTCCATTTGCTCCTGCTTTCTCTTCCCAGACGCTTGAGAGCTGGTACCCTCGCCTACTCCGGCTCCAGAACCGCCAGCCTCGTCGGGGGTAACAGCAACAGAAGGCTCGGCCTCTACATATGCTTCGAGCGCATCATACATAGTTGCGAGTCGTGGATGAAATGCATGGGAGTGTCTCTCTGGCTCTAGGGTGATATCATAGGTACTCGCATCTCTACCGTCGCCGGCACTTTCGGACCGCAAGTCCGCAACACTACTTCCACGAGATCCGGAAGCGCTACCCTGCTTCGAGCGTGAAGCGCTATCATCTCTCGATGCAGAAGTATTCCCTGAGTAGGATGAACTAGAGCAAGAAGCTCGAGAGCGTGCTCGGCCAGTGTTTCGCACTGCAGAAACACGAGGCTGTAGGGCGCGCGTCGTCATCGGTGCAGGGAGTGGCGGGGTGGCTGTTAGATCCAGCTGAGTTCCAGAATCAGTACTATCCGATATGTCCATGATACAGAGTTGGTGTCGGTGAGCCTCGCCCTGTGTGAAGGAACAGGGATCAGTGCAGTAAAATAGAAGACCACGGTCGCCAGTGGGAGGCGTGACTCTCGGGCATAGTGCCGCGGAGTTTAACCACGTGCTTTGTTGTGCCACCATGTTCGAAGGTGATGTGGCTGAGGTGTGGTCAATCCTTTGTTTATTGTTGAGTTTGAGTATAACGCCTTCCACAAGGCATCCTCACATCTCTCACCTCGACCACTTCCTCCGAAACCACGAACGGCTAACATGCATTCCTCGCAAACAGAGAAAGCGAGCTCATCTACCAAAACGGCTGACATGCCGCGAACACCACCGTACTCTCAAACAAGACCCAACATTGTTTATGATGAGCTTTTCATCGCAACCAGCAACAAGTTCCTCGGACCCATGTCCCTCGAGTCTTTCTTCAATCGATATCTTCCCATCGATCCAGCCAGCGGTCCGCAACCGCAGTCGAGAAGCATTCGGGATCGTCGGATGCGCAGTGGCAAGAGCGTTTTCCACCCTGTCTTTGTGAGCAGCACGAGTCTGGTGTGTGTTACCATTCTGAATTTTGTTACCATTGTAGATTAGGGCGTTGCAAGCAACAAGACTTTGCCCCGGCCTCGGTTTCGAGTACCCGTCCCTCGGCGGAGTGGATCATGAACCCAACACCCTCAGACCCATCATCTCTGCCTTCAAGCAGGCACATAACAGCAGTGCCACAGCAGATCAACGCCCTGCAGAGTTCTTAATGACGTGCCTACCGTTAGAGGAGGACCCCTTCACCGGTTCTCAGTCGAAATCAGAGGTGACCCCCTCTGAAGGGTACTTCGAAGGCAAGACGGGCGTCACCCAGGTTATCGTATGCAATCTCATCACGGATGTGTACCGAGAGATGATATCTCAACGACGCTGCTTTATGTTCACGGCGCTCTTCTTCCAGGACTATGTCCGCTTCATTCGGTGGGACTGGGCAGGTGCGGTGGTCTCTCAGAGGTTTAGTTGGAAAGATGAGCCCGCGCCATTGGAGGTGTTCCTGTGGAGGGTCAGTCATTTGTCAGATGCAGGCCGAGGACATGATACCTCGATCTCCCAGCCTACCGCAGAGGAAGTTGAGGCTGCAAAGAAGAGATTGGACGAGCGGGCGAGGGAATTGGCCAGGATTCGGGGCGACGCGTCTGTGAAAACACGCTACTCCACGGACGATACCTTTCGCAAATTCCGTGTGGTGGACAACGTCGACCACGTCGAGCGGTTCTTTGTGGCATCCGAGCCTATATATCGAAGCATTCCAGAGATGGGCCGCGGCATGGTCGGATACGAGGCGCTTGACCTCCAGACAGACAAGCTGGTATACATGAAGGATACCTGGCGATGGGGCGAATCTGACCTCTGCGATGAGGGATTGACCTACCGCCGCCTGCACAAAATGCACGTCCCATGGATTGCCCCACTGGTGTGCGCTGGGACAATAGACGACCAAAAGACACTGACACATGCAGTCAAAAATAGGCCATGGTGCTGCAAGGGCGCAGAACCAAAGGCCCATGAACACCACCGGCTTGTACTCGGCGCGTTGGGAAGGCCATTGCGTGAATTCAGGTCCACGAAGGAGTTGTGCACCGTGATCTCCGAAGGCATGGAAGGTGGGTCTATGAGTTCCACTCTTCCCATATTGGTGGCTTACCATTACTCTATCCCAGCTCACCAGGCAGCGTTCACCAGAGCGAGGATCTTACATTCGGACATAAGTGACGGAAATATCCTGATCACTGATGACGGTCATGCCTTTTTGATAGACTGGGAGCTGTGCCAGAAGGTAAACGACAATGGTACAGGCGATTATGAAGGAAGATCGGTGCGCACACGTCCAAGTCCCACATGCCCCGGCTTTACACTGATGATGATTACCACCAGGGGACATGGGTGTTCATGTCCTCCGCCATGGGCACTAAGATCAAGTGGCACGAGTTCCGGGACGACCTGGAGTCCTTCTTCTACCTCCTGCTGTTCAATAGTATCCGGTACCAGGTCTGCGCGCCTCCGGACCTCGCGGCTTTCCGCGAAATTTCTGAGACGTTCTTCCAGAGCGCACATTATGAGGGAGACGAGCTGTGTGGTGGTACGGAAAAGGCTAAATACCTCAAAGCGGCGACCGACGCCCCATTCTTCCCCAGACATGAGCTGGAAAAGATGCTCAGTGCGCCGCACGCGAGTTTGATCGAGGAGATCAGGCTGCTGTTCCGCCCGGCATACCTCGTCGGACCAGACCTGGAAGAAGCCATATCGCAAGCTAAGCGCAATCTCAACCTGCCGTGGAGCCAAGACGCCCTGCTCGACCATCTCAGGTCGTCAAAGGCTATGGCAGAGGTGTTCCGGCAGCACTTGGCGATGCCGGGCTGGAGAGAGGGCGATAGCGGTCACGACCTGTTTCCAGACTGGGGGGTGCCGCCTGAAGTGCCTGTGTGGTGTAAGTGGACGCCGCCAACGTCTCTACGGAAGCGGTCGACCCCAGACTCGATACCGGCCTCGAACGAGACACCGATCCCTGCGCCGGCGCCTGAGCACAGAATACGCCTGGCCATATCGACGTCAGCGCCGCCATATACGCCGTCCTGTTCGACCGACGCACCGGCGCCGTTGGTTCACGGCATCAAGCGCGCTCGCGATGAGGCGGAGATGGACTGTGATGGGAATGAGGGCGGGGACCACTCAGCCCCGTCGCTGAAACGCGTTAGGCCATCGCCTAAAAAGCCGTCTGCGATCCCTGCTCAGTCTTCACAGCGCCCGGAGGGCGGGTGCTGACCGGAAAATGACGCGGCACCATTGGATCACGCACCACGGTGGCATGCGCAACCATCCTGCGACGCACATGCGCGAAATTGAAGGACAGGCGCATTGTACATGTACTGGTCCCCACAATTCCGCGCTATGGATGTGCCAGGTTCCGGTCTTGGACAGCAGAAAACCACGATTCGTTGAGCTCCTTATCGAGGTGCGGCTAGTTCGCTTTACAAGGCGGCCTCCGAATGCTGGACAGGACTAGCAGGCACGGCAATCTCGACGGGTATACGAGCCTCGCTAGGTACGATGGCATTGATGGTGAGGCGTGATTCCATTCGGTTTGCATATGTATATTTAATCTAGGGAAGAGACTATAAGTGGGGAGGAGGGGATGAATACTATAATCATTTATCGTAATTTTGTATAGCACGACACGTGAAGTTGCAATGGCTTTCGACTATAACAGTTGAATGACGCACCTAAGAGTACACATGCTAAGGGAAGGTTAGATCAACCTATCGTAGTCATGCACTAACGAGGCGTCAATTGAGTCAAAGTCAACGCGCCGACATCGTGTGTTCATATGGTGCTGGAAACCAATAACAGAGCACTGTGCGCTCAGCTTCCGCCTCAAACCCAAACCAGAGCGACAAGGGCGCTTTGGCAACATGTCGTCAAGGGAGAGGCGTAAGGCGGACCTACGGCCCTACAACGACGTCATCTCGCATCAACACAAATCAGCTCTTTGAAAGAAAGATCTCACGTCTACTCATCCTACATGGACAGAACAATTCATCAGCTCGGGTCAGCTCGCTTCAAATCAAACTCAAAACGTAAGAGCAAAAAATGATACATACACGTACACGTCCAGAACAAGCAACCCTATTCGCCTCACGCCCAACCTCCCACGCGCTCACCTCCGCCATCCATTATCTCTCCCACCGCCCTCCCACTCCTTCCTCCCAACTCTCTCCCTGCTCCTTCCAGTATTCATCCCACCGTTACTCTCCCCCTCGTCCCATCGCCTATCCCTCCACCCCTCTCTCCTCCCCCAATCTCGATGTGCAGCCGCCACATCCGCGCGGTTGAACACGTCTCCATAACCGCCGTGCACCGTGCTCGGCGTAGCCGCGTCCTCTGCCTCGCGCTCGCGCTGCTTGCGCCTGATCAGGGCAAGCGCGCGCGCGCGCTCGGAGGACTCGCGCTCGAGGCGGGCTTGGGCGAGCGCGGGCTTGGATGTGGATGAGGGGGGTGAGGAGGAGGTTGGGCCTGTCACGAGGGCAGGAGCGGGGCGTGTAGAGGCAGAGGCAGAGGTGAGAGCGCGGGAGCGCGCGGGGTGCCGGATGTGAGAGGGTATAGCAGCGAGCGGATCTGCGCGCGATTTGCGCGCGAGTTCGCGCAGTCTAAATAAATTTGAACGAGAAGTGATCAGTTCATCGGCGGAGAATGCGCAAAGAGGGGCATAGTTTGGGTCGGAAAGCTCACTGCCGGCCGTCCCGCCGCGCGTCCTTGACGTCTACGTCCTTGTCTTTATCATTGCGGGAGGTATACCACGGGTTCAGGTCCTTTTTTGGAGGCGCGAACGCGACGCCGCGCTCTAGCTCTGGGTCGGGCGCGGACGCAGGCTTTTTGGAGGGCCGTGCTGCGAGTACGAGTGATTGCTGGAGCGGTCGGGCATCGCGTTCAGTGAGAGTACGAGGGATCACAATGAATATTCGGGTGTACCTGTTCAAGGTCTTCAAACAAGTTGATATGGCGGCTCGCGGAGGAGAGGGAGGCGGAGGTCAAGCTCGAGGTGGTGGGCAGGTGAGATGGGCCTGCTTCAGCGCTTGAGAGTGGACCCGCACCTGCGCCGGCACTAGCACCGCCAGCACGTTGTCTTAATGCATCCAATCTAGATTCTGCGTCCTAAATCGCGGGCACATGGAAATGTGAGGAAGATGGAGGCAGATGGTAGGCGTAGCATGCTTACCGCGAGGAGCGCCCTGTCTTCTTCCTGTTGCTCCTTAACCTTTGCTTCTGCCTCATCGCGGCGGACGCGGGCGATGTTATCCTGACGGTAAGGGTGGTAGGACTTGTGGTGGGCAATGTTGAGTTTGCCCATAATGACGGTCGAGTCGAAGGAGCAGCTCAAGGCCGGCCAGGGGTCACGCAAGTGGTGTCTGATCGATATATATTGCATAAAGACAATCATTCAGGAACCCCTTCGATAGCTCAGTTGGAAGAGCGCAAGACTGTAATGGAAAACATTGTATCTTGATGTCGCTGGTTCGATCCCGGCTCGAAGGATAATAGGCTGGATTCGTCTCTTTTGCACCAGAGGTGATCTGGGTCCTGGCCACGTATTGACCGAGGTTACGGGTGCCTGAGAGCGACTGACACGTCGACGGCCTGTTGCTTTTACTTTCGTTTCGATCCATCTGCGCGTCCAAGCGCCCCCTTACTCCCTGCTCGTCATGTCCGCCCGCACCAGCCCCAGCGGCCTCGGCGGCCCCAGCGACGAGTCCTCTCTCCTCGACAAGCTCGATCAGTTCGCCCCCGCACCCCTCAAAAGCTTCGACGCCTTCCCCAAGCTGCCGTCCACCTACAAGTCGCGCTCCGAGTCCCGCGGCTTTCTTACCCTCTTCGTCGGCCTCCTTGCCTTCTTGCTCGTCCTGAACGACATCGGCGAATTCGTCTGGGGTTGGCCGGACTACGAATTTAGCGTGGACCGCGATGCGGAGAGCTTCATGAAGGTGAACGTCGATCTCGTGGTCAACATGCCTTGCAAATGTGAGTGCTGTGATCGTGGTATCCACTCGCTTCTCTTGACCAGGTCACGGCGTGCTCTGCTTTCGTATCACTCGATGTGTGTGTGCTGCAGATCTGAGCGTCGATCTCAGAGACGTCATGGGGGACAGGATGTATCTTAGCAAGGGTTTCCGTCGGGACGGGGTGCGCAGCTGCCCTTTCTTTTGCCTCTGACTGCGCGTGTCAACAACGCGCCTTCCCGCAGACCCTCTTCGACATCGGTCAGGCTACTACGCTCAAGTACGTCTAGAATCCTTCATCCCTTGCAATTCATCTTGCCGTGTACTCCTTCGTACCTCATTCATTTTCTCTCCTCATACATTAATTCATCTCAAATCACGCACAGGGAACACGCCGAAGCGCTCTCCGCTCGCCAGGCTGTCTCCCAATCTCGCAAATCCCGCGGCTTCTTCTCGCTCTTCAAACGCGCCCCGCCGACGTACAAGCCGACATACAACTACCAGCCCGATGGGAGCGCGTGCCGGGTCTATGGGTCGCTCGACGTGAAGAAGGTGACGGCGAACCTGCACATCACGACGCTCGGTCACGGCTACGCGAGCTCGGTCCACGTGGACCACAACGGTGCGTGTACCTCCACAGATCTCGCAGCCTTGGTCCCCTGACGCGCCCTGACGCCCTGGCCTGGCCCCCCGTCACCCCGCCGCCAGCGATCAACATGTCACACGTCATCACTGAGTTCTCTTTTGGGCCCTATTTCCCCGAGATAACCCAGCCGCTCGACAACTCATTCGAGATCACACCAAGCCGTACGCGCCCTTCTCCTGTCCGTCTCGAAGCAATTTAACGATGCGAACGCCATATTTTTCAATACCATTCACAGCCTTCACGGCGTACCAGTATTTTCTCCGCGTCGTGCCGACGACCTACGTCGCCCCGCGCTCCGACCCGCTCATCACGAACCAGTACAGCGTCACATACTACACCCGCGTGCTTGAGCACAACCGCGGCACGCCCGGCATCTTCTTCAAGTTCGACATGGAGCCCATGCGGCTCACGATCCATCAGCGCACAACCACCCTTGCGCAATTCCTCATCCGGTGCGTGTCGTTATCGCCGCCTTACTACTCTCAGTTTTTTCAACTCCAGCTCACACCTGCGACGTCGAACTGCAGCTGGGCCGGCGTCGTCGGCGGCGTATTCGTCTGCAGCGCCTGGGCCCTCCGCATCACCACGCGCGCCGTCACCCTCGTCGCCGGGCCCTCCGACGAGGACACCATCGCGCCCACCCCCGACTCAGCCGCCACGCGCGCCTCGGGGCTCCGCCGCAAATGGGTCGGTGGCGCCCTCCGCGCGCGCCCCGCCTCGGGCACTGGCCAGGGCCGCGTCGTGCGCCAGGGCAACAGCTGGGTCGTCGAGGGCCCCGGCGGCGGCAGCGTCGGCGGCTCGCCCTACTCGTCCTACGCGGGCACGCCCGTCTCCGCTGCCTCGCCTTACACGCCGTTCTCCCCGTACTCCCCCGCGCCGCCCCCGCCTATGTCCGCGCGCTCCATGTCGCACCCGGGCGCGACGCCTGCCGGCGGCGCGGAGCAGCACCCCGCGCCCTTCGGCCTCGGCCTGCCGTCCAGCGCGTTCGGGCCCGGCCCTGCATCCGCGCGCTCGCCGTCGATGCCCGCGCCGTCGCCGTTCCTCGGCGCGGCGAACGCAAACGCGGGTTCGCCGGCGGTGACGCCGAGCTATGCGCATTTCCCGCCGACGCCGAGTGCGGGGTCGACGGCGTTTCCGCGGTCGCCTGCTCCCGGGGCGGCTGGGTTCCCGTTCGTGAAGTCGCCGTTGGCCGGAGCGAAGAAGGACGACTGAGCGGTGGGCGGTTGTGCTCGCGTGAGGAGAGACGAGACGGGTATGCGAAGAGGGGAGGCGGCGGGGCGCGTGTAAAAGCGGCCGTGGATTGAGGTTACTTTTTATTGTTGGTACTTGCGGTAGGGCAGTCGTGTACCGCCGGGGTGTTCGCTCGTTTCGTTTCGTCTGTCTTCTCGCATGTGTCTGTATAAGTATCTTGCATCGTCGTGTGTCGTCTCAGGCGGAGGTACATATCATCATGGGCTGGGCATCGCAGGGCATGACAAGCAGTGAAGGTCGGTACGGTACAGATGTATATATGAATATTAGATGGGTATCGCAGAGGGCCCGGCCAGCTATCGGGACCGTGATACATGATAGATCTACTGCTACATACGACTAAGGGTACAGCGTCCAGCGCGTGCCTCACGCGCGCCGCTTTTTGGTGCTTTTCTTTCGCGCAGGCTTGGCGGCTCTGGGCTGCGCCTTTGCGAGCTGTTCCGTCAGCTGCGGCGATTTCTTCGTCTGCTTACTGGGTTTCTGCCGTGGCGCGTCCACAGCTTCCTCTGCCGCGCCGTCGGTTTTGCGTGCGCGCTTCGAGGTTCGATGGGGTGGTGGTGGCGGCGGCGGCGGCGAGGGGGTCGGCGGTGCGGAGATGTACACCACCGGTGCACACGCCATGGTGCCAGGGGCCGGCACCGTGAGCTCGGGGAACAGGTCACGCGACTTGTCGTCGTCCCGCCAGCCCTCCTTCGCCAGGAAATCCTCGATGGTGTTCGGCACCGTAGGCTCAGGGGATCGCTGCGCGGGCACGCGGCCCGCGCGGGGGCGGTAGACCCTGTGCTCCTCGCTAAGGTGCGCGCGCAGGAGCTCGATGAGGGTCCCGAGCGGCTCGCTGAGAAGCGCATCGAGCACGTCCAGGGGGAAGAACGGCACGGGTGCGGGCGCTTTCGCGCGGAGCCACTTAAGTTTCTCCTCGCCTCCGCGGAGCATGCAAACCTCGTCGAAGAAGTCGCTCTCGAAGAAGCGCGTGAAGGTCGCGCGCAGCGCGGGCACGTCGGGCGGGGTGCGCGCGTGGTAGCGGATGCTGTAGTACAACAGGACGTAGAGGAAGGACTCGGCGTCGTCGACGAATGCGTGGCAGTTTTTGTCTCCGGACTGGATGGTCGCGGAGAGGAACTCCCATTTTCCCTACAGGGACCGTGGGCGCGTCAGCGGCGGGGCGGGGATGAGAAATGGGGACAGGGCGTACGATCGCGCCGATTTCATCGGTCTTCGCGTCCTTTTTCATCATCTGCGACGATTCCCAGCCCAGCAGGAGCGCGTGCCCGTCGTTGGTGATTCGGATGTTGTCGCCACTGATGTCGCAGTGGATCAGCGCCGTACGGTACGTCGCCAGGTAGTGGCCTGCGCGTGGCCAGATTATGAGGCGCATTTGGCATCGAAGCTACGAACATAGAGAACAAACGCACTTTCTGCGGCTTCGTAGATAACTTGACAGAGCTCCTTCGTCGAGTTGGCCTCGGACAGCGGGCGGCCAAGCGCACCGTACACGATGCGGTAGTGCTCATACGAGCCCGGAAAAGCGCCGCTGCAGCACCAAGGCTGCCCTGCGGCCTGGTCTGTGCACGTAATCTGCCCGCCGACGACACCTGCGCACACGAGGGGCGGGAGGCGCGGCACATAGTTGCCCACGAGCGCCCTGTACGTCCGGCGCTCGTCTTGGAACAGTGGGTCGCGCGGGCGCCACGTATCTTTAAGGTAGACAAGCTTGCCCGTTTGCAGGTCCAGAGCCTCGTACGTGGCCATCCCGTTCCCCGTCTCGGGAGGGTCCAAGGTCTGTGGCAAGGACGCAACGAAGAAGTGTTCAACCGCGACAACCTCCCTACCATCGTCGTTTTCCTCATCCTCGTCGCTGTAGTACTCTTCCTCTTCCTCGTCCCCTTGTCTCTGTCTGTGGATGTCAACGACGAGGAACTTGACGAACGTGTCGTCCGTAGAATATCGCCTCGGCAGAGGAGCACGCGGATCCTCTCCCTTCGCCCTCGCTAAGCCCCTCGCGTGCTCGTCCAGCTTTTCTTTGGTCAGTGAGATCTCGTTCGCAGTGGGCTTCGACAGCGTCTCGTCGTGTCCGCGGTCATCAGCTGACATCTGGTTGTACTGCCATAAAAATTCAGCCAGAAATGGGTCGCCCGCCTTCCAGTTGAACCGCGCGCTAAACACTACGCCTGCCCAGTCCCACCGGATGAGCCGGGCGTAGTCCTCGAGGAAGAGAACAGAGAACATGAAGCGGCGGCGCTGAGATAGGCACTGCCGGTAGATGTCGACAATAAGGTGGGATATAATGCGCGTGGTTTCCTCTGTCCTGTGCTCGAACAGTTCTTCGTAGGGTGAGACCTCTGCGCGGTATTGGGCGTTGGGGAATGGGGTGAACGGGTCGTGCTTCAGTGGAACGCACATCATGAGGAGCTCGACGGGTTGTTTGGATACCTCCATTTCACCTTCCTTCGAGCGATTGTAGACGGAAATGACGGCGCTAGGCCCATGGCGATCCCCTTGGTCAACTCCGAGGACAGGCGCGTCGCGGAATTCAAGGTCAGGACAAAGTCCTGAGTCCTCTAACACTTTTATCTATGGATCATCGCAAATAAAGTTCGATCAAACACAATGCCTGAAGGGAGCCACTCACGAATCCAGGGTCAAAGGCCGTCACGCCACTGCGCACGCCGTCCCCACAGAGGCGAAGATGACCCTCCTCGGGCAGCGGCTCATGTCCGGGGAGATATTCGTTGAATATCTGACTCGTCGGCATAGGTCCAACAAAGGTTGATTTGTTTCCCTGAAAGATGTGTTCGTACTTGAAGCCATCTCTCTTCCTAAAGTATCTCTGCGACGCGTTCGAAATCGTGGATGTCTGCGAGTTGACGATCGAACTGCTGCTACTACCTGTTGAAGACATACTCGAAGGTTTTTTCAGTGTGTAGTCGCTTGAAGAAGGGGGTGGCTGAGGTGGAGAGGAGAAATCCGAAATAGCCTGGGCAAAGCATTGAACGAAAGTGTGCCACAGACATAAGGCCGTCATTGATGGGCCATGGGGTTTAAACTCCGCGGCGTCGACGGGTCGCCGGGGTTCGCCGTTGGCGACGAGTCCAGTCCCCATTTTCCTTTACGCCGGACATCCATCACCAACTTTTCTGGCTGGGTACAATATGAAGACAGAGTAAACCGAAAAATTCTGCTTGCATCAGATATAGAGCCGGCGTCATGATTATTCTTACTTGATTCCGTGACAAGCTCATTCGAACGAACGTTGAAGTGGAGTGTCCTAGGGAGATCAGAGAAGATGATGTGCAGACAAGCGAAGGACACGGAGGAGAGAACGGGACGTGCTGCAAGTCTCAGTCAGTATGATTCCAGACCAGCCTACGAATCCGCTGCGCTGGCAATAAACCTGACTCCATCCGACTCTCATCTTACTCCAGAATTTCCAGAAGGTGACCTTTTGAAGGTCAGAATCAACTATAACAACATCTCCTTACACCTTACTTGAAATTTCGTTGCTCATATATTCTAGCGCTTCCCGCAACCCCTCGGAGAACTCGGGTCTCCACCCTGCTACCACCGCCGCCGCATAACACCAACATGACCGAGAAGTTTGAGCCCTTCTCTGGTAATCTGGGGGCAGAATAAATCCTACACGATTTTCTAAGGATATTTCACCGTATTCAACTCGACACAGACGAAATGGTGGCCATAAGCCGCTTCAAGTACTATATCAAGGTTGGGCATGATGCTGACGAATGGTTCGCTGGTCTCTCATCCCATAAACTCGCGATTCGAGGCCGCGTTTGAGTAGTATTGGCCAAAGATGAAACGAGCAGTCAAAATCCCAGAAGAGTATGAGGATGAGCTGTTGAGCTGATGCTCCGCGACGAGGGCCTTGGGGTGACAAAAATAGTTGGCGGGATCGAGGTCTGGTCGCACGTCAAGTGTGCACACGACGCCCTCATGCTTGCTACAAGGGCCGGCGTTTCATCATCTTCCGTATACGTCAGACCGATTCGCCGCGAGTGCCCTGTTGCTATCAAAGACATGATCGACACCACGCTGACCGACTGGGCAGCGTTCACGGAAGCTGTCCAACACATTGACGTTGACACAGTCCAATGCTATAGGACGCCAACCATGCCGAGTGCATCCTCCCAAAGTCCTCAAATGTCCCCGTCGAACCCAAAGGCTCATTGTATCTCAGCGAGGCGTTATAATCTAGCGTAGTCAAGAGGTGAATGAATACCAGGCGAGGTGGTCATCGCGCGAACGTTTTGAAGCCCAAAAATCTTGAGTCCGATCGTGGCTTCTGTACAGCACATGAAAAGATCAAGCAGCGTGCAGCCTGCGATGATGCACAGAGGAAACGGGTGGCGTATGACCCCTCGTCCTTATATTTCGTCACCTCGCTGAACTTCCAAGAAGGTGGATCTATTTGACGGAGGGTGGATGGTCGGTGGCGTTCTCCATATCTTCCAAGGCTCCAGACACAGAGCGAAATTGGATGCCAGGCAATGTGGCCTGAATACCGGACTCACCGAACGAATCCCATACTGTCTTCTTGAGGGCGACGAGGAGAAGTATGATCGTAGGATAAATACCCTAATTGTCGACTGAGGTGAGGTGATAAGCATCCAGCTGGATACCCTCTTACAGATATATGAGTCATTATCGGCCATGACCACTGGATGACGAATATGTTTCCAGGAAGCCGGATGAACTCGCAGAAAATAAACACCACCTATGTATTTATCAACATCGGTCTCTGAGAGCACGGAACTCCTACTTACACAAATCAAACAGTAAAGTGCACCAGACTCGATGAGAAGAACTAAAATGTTCTCGGCGTGTGTTCTCTTGGCACTCCGTCCAAGACTGGCCACTATGAACCGTCTTTGCCTCCTAAGAAGAGCGGGTGTTGAAGAGAGGTTAAAAAAAGGCTTTTGCACCACTCACCAGGCGGTAAACATGATTGAGAAAGTGGTGGCAACGTTAGTCGACAGAAACATTACCAACCCAACGATCTGCATGTCCCCGCAAAATACGTTATCGAGCGCGATCCCCTTTACAGCACATCCTACTGATATGAATAAAGCGACTTGCATCCCGAGTAGTCAGGATCGTGCTCAGGAACAAGGCCGAGATTGCTGCTTACCCGCATAACCTGCGATGAGGAAGCACGACACAACAATCAATGCAGACTTGTTACCCTGCCATAGCACACATGCCCTCCAAATGATGACCCCGTCAGCGAGAATGGGCTGGCAAGGATACATTAACCCGATCGAACAAGACCATACGGGGCAGAATACGTACATTGATCGAGTATATGATCTCGATGGATTCATACAAAGGATTGCCTGCGTTATTCAATGCGTCAAATGCGCGATCCAACGACGTCACAGGGTCGGGTGAACCAACGTTCTTGATGATCTTGATGAGGTTGACCAGAGACAGTGTCCAGACGGCACTCGAGATCGCAAACATGCAGAGGGATGTGACCAGCATGACCACCTTCACTCTAGTCCTCGGTTTCTCCCGCCTGATTACCATCAGCACTCTCGAATATCTAAAACGATAGAAACTCACAGAAGGACGTGAGTCGAGAAGAGAATGACGACCACAAAGATGCCTGTTCGAACAGTATCCAGAATCCAGATCAGTCTTGGGCTCTGGTACGCGAATCAAGATACCTGCCATAGAATAAGGTCTGGAATATGACGCCGATAGTCGCGCCGGTCATAAAAGCGACGATGACGGGGTGAGAACTGTTATCGCTCAAATCCATCTAGCAGATCAAGCGTCGACTCGGCAGCGGGGAATTGGAGGAGGGGCCTGAGATGCAGAGAAGTGAGAAGTGCAAGCATATAGGCTGATTATATCCCCGATGGGTTCGAAAGCTGTCTGGGACAGTTCGACACTACTGATGCCGCAGAAAACGGCGCGACTCGTGACTGGACCGATTAAGAATGGATGCTTACTTGATCCGAGTCGAACAGCGCTAAAAAACACCCCTGTCATCGAGATGGAGGTCATTCAGCCCAAAAAGGAATGTAAAAATGGAGACATTTGCCCTCGTCAGACGGATCAGCGAAAGCTGTCAAGTGGCTGGTCCTGTGTTCGCATCCGATTCTAGACGCCGTCGCAGTTTACGCGCATTGCCAGAATCAGAATCAAAGCTACTGCCCTCACTGCCTGCCATTCACGGTGCCGCATCATGATCGTCCGCACAGTAAGTCATTGCCAAAGCTCCAGAGACAGTGCCCAGACGGCACTCGAGATCGCAAACATGCAGAGGGATGTGACCAGCATGACCACCTTCACTCTAGTCTTCGGTATCTCCTGCCTGATTACCATCAGCACTCTCGAATATCTAAAACGAGAGGAACTCACAGAAGGGCGTACGTCGAGAAGAGAATGATGGCTATGAAGATGCCTGATCGGACAGTATCCAGATCAGCTTTGAGCTCTGGTACGTGAATCAAGATACCTGCCATAGAATAAGGTTTCAATGGTGACGCCGACAGTCAGACCGATCATATCAGCTGCGATGACGGGGTGAGGGCCGTGGTCGCCCGAAGCCATCTGGCAGATCGGGCGTCAACTAGACAGCAAGTGAAATGAGGCGGGTAAGGGGGTTCTAGGGGTGCAGAGAAGCGAGAAGTACAAGCATGTATATAGGTGAGCCGGAACTCTGATCAACTCGAAAGCTGTCCGGGACAGTTTGATACTGTTGATGCCGCAGAAAACGGGGCGATCTATTGATTGAAGATAATGCTTACTTGATCGAGTCCAACAGCGCTCCCTGTCATCGAAACGGAGGGCATCCAGCCCGAAAATGGAAGCATTTGCCATATCCGGCTTCCATCATGGCGTGCGGGAGGCGAATTCCCCCCGTCACAGATCGCTGTCAAGTGGCCGTGTTCGCAGTATGTTCGCGTTCGATTCTAGACGCCGTCGCAGTTTGCACGCATTGCCAGAATCAAAATCAAAGCTACTGCCTTTACCGCCTGTACTGCAAAGGAAGATCACAGTCCTACGTCATAATCGTCCGCACAGCAAGTCATCGCCAAAGCTCCACTCAGCGAAAAAACTCCAGTGACGTGACGACCGAGCCACAGCGTGACGAGAAAGATTGGCGTCAGGTAGAGGACAGCGTGCGCCGCTTGACGTTTTTCGCAACTAGGGATCCTGGAGGGCAGAACACGAGGTCAAAACGGCTAGTCCCCCTCGACGATTGCCGCTAGCTCAAGCACCACGACAGGTTACCCGGCGGTGCTCGACAACATTGAGCACAAACCTGTAGGAGCTCGAGCATGTGAACGTCAACACTAAAACATAGCGCGAGGTTCGACTGTCAATGATATGATCCAGAGGAAAAGCAACAAAAAAAAGGGTTTCTCAAATTTCAGCCTCCGATCCTACGACGCACGTTCTTCTTCCGCCGTAGACCCAACAATACAAGCTGTCTAATTCGCCAACCTCGAACCGCTAACAACACAAGCACACACAAGAAAAAACACATAAAGATCCGAAGATGTCCATGCAACGCGACGCGCCCACCGTCCCTCGGCGCCGTCGCCGTCGCCGTCGTCGACGCACACATATAGTAGTAGCGATAGTAATAGTCGTAGCAGTACACTAAAAGAACCGTATACCCTAACCTAAATACATGATCAACAACGCCCAACGCCCAACACCCAACCGCCTCCTACCAACCGCCGCTCAACCCGCCGATCCACCCGCGCTTCCTCCCACGAACGGGCCCTCGCACTGTACCGTACTGTACGCTCACCAAACAAACAACGTACTATATCTACATAAAAAGAAAGAATCGCAAGAGATCACTCACGGCGCCGCCAGCAGCCCGCCCGCGCGCGCGCGCGCCGAGGGACCGCTTCACTGCGGCCCCGTCGTGGTATAACTCGGTGGCGGCGGCGACGCCACGTACTGCCGCGCGGGGTACGCGTGGCCCTGGGCGCTGTACGCGCCGAGCCCTGCGACGTTCCCAGACGCCTGGTGCAGTGGTCGCTGCTGCTGCTGCTGCTGGGGAAACGGCGGCGTCGGGAGCGTAGCGGACGCAGATGTTGATACAGACTCGAGTGGGTATGCCGCGTACTGCACCGATGATGGGGTATAGGGCGCCGATGCCGCGGGGGTGTACTGCGCCGGCGCGAACTGCGCGACGGGCGACGAGGAGGTCATGTAGGGGGAGACGGAGACGGGAGCAGGCGCATATGCGGAGGATGCGTATGGCGCTGTCGCGGGTTCCGCAGCCACAAACGGTTGTGGCGAGGCGTACGACGCGTACTGTCCCTGGGATTGGGACTGGGAATGTCCCGGTCCAGGCGGTGACGTCGTCCTCGCGCGCGGGGCATATACCTGGGCTTGGGCTTGGGCTTGGGCTTGGGCCGAAGCCCCAGCCCCAGCCCTCTCCGGCTCCCTTCGGTGTCCAAACGTCACCGAGTCGTTGCTCATCTGCCTCACGGGGATCCTCCCATCTGCCCTCGGACTCGCCGGGTACTGCACGCCCACCTCCTCCGCGCGCGCACCGGGCCGCTCGTATCTCCTCCCGTCCGCGCTATACCCACCACCGCCGTCTGTCCTGAAAGTCGGAATCCGACCGGGCGCGGCCGCCCGCGGGTCGCCCGAGTATCCCACGGCGTGTCCGTGCGCGTCCCACTGCTGGTGCTGCACCTGGGACTCGGGGTCTGCGGAAAAGGTGCGCGCGGAGGGCGCGTGCAGCGGGATGTCGGACTCCGAGCCGCGCGGGTTGAAGGTCGTGCCGGAGGAGGACGCAAAGGCCGAGTTGCCGTAGATTTCGAGCTTGTTCTGCCTGTGTGAGGGAAGAGAGCGTTCATGAGCATCGGATAGCCAGGAATGCAGGTGGCGGAGACGTACCGGGCCTTGCGCCGGTCATGAATGACCACATGCCGGACCTGGCCCATCTTTCGGTAGATATACCACATAGCGACGATGGTGAGGATAAACGTGAGCGCAAGCACGACGTCGCTGATGATCTTCTGCTCTGTTGTCTCAGCTAACCGCAGCGGTAGCAGGTCGCAGCGCGAACCAATAATTTGTCAGTTCCGTTGCGCAAATGCGAGGACGAGAGAGGATACGCACTGCCAGCGCCCTCAAGCAGCACACCGAGGTACACGGTGACGAACTGCTTGGGCAGGGAGAGTATAGCGGCGAATGAGAACGTGATGATGCCCATGCCACACGTGGAGAAGATCGCGGTCGTGACTGCAAGCGGCCCAATTTATTGTCGTGAATCCACATATTTTTGCGATCGCCAAGAAGTCAGAGGTCAGACACGCATACAGACCACAACTCGAGATGGGCACGCACAGTGTCCGGGGATGGCGCTCAGCCGCGCAATAAGCGCGATCTTGAAGCCACCGTCACGCACGACACGCGCGAGACACGCGTACTGTATGTTCGTCTTCTCAAGCTTGTCGCCGCGCGCGCGGCAGCAGTACTTGAATGCGCTGCGTGGCAACGATCGAGAGGATAACATGCGGCACGAAACACGCGGAACCGAGGCGACAAGGCACGGAGAATCAAACAAAGGGGGTTGATCAGCACGATGTGAAATTCGGGAGAGTGAGAAAACAATAAAGTGAAGTCCAATAAAGACAAGGAAAAAATACACAAAACCAAAGATGGGGCAAAGGACAGTACGCACTAGAAGTTACCCACTTCGCCGATGAAGGTACCGGCTGCGACGATGGCGAAGCCGATCCAGAGGCCCCAAACGACGCCGCAGAGGATGGCGACGATTTCGTGGCCGAAGAGCTGTGTGCATACATGAAGTCAGATGTTGATTGTAATCAGGATCGACGCTTTCGGGAGCATCAAAACGGGTAAACGGGTGAAGAAGGTAGAAAAGGGGTCAGCACCCAGCAGTCATCGATCAACGACTAATATTCAACAGATGGGCCGCAAGTGGCATATGCTCGTATGGGGACATCTGTGATGGTGGCTGACGAACGCGAGAGATGCGGCTATGCGCGTGGCTATGCCACCGAAATAGGGGCAGAAGACGAGAAACTCACGGGTGGGAAGGAAATGACGAAGAGGATGGCGATAGGGATTGTCCATCCGGCGGGCAAGCTATGGGCGAAGTCAGAAAAAAGGGGTAAATGGAGATCGGGCGGTGAAGAGAGGCGAATGAACGTTGGGCGGGCGAGCGGATTCTGGTGGCTTAAACAAAGAAGAGACGGACGAGACGGACGGATGAAGAGGTGGCAAGGATGATGGCGATGGAGACAGCCACCGCAGGGGGGAAGGAAGGCAGTCAAAAACGGAAGAAGACGAAAAAGACTCACTCGTGCATCCAGGTGGTCTTGGGTGTGAGCCAGTGTACGATTTGTTTATGATAGATGGTGATGAGGGCGGTGAGAACGCCGATGATGGTCAGACCGATGTAGTACCCTATAGCATCCGGACACAACACACAGTACGAACGCAACGCCGCCCGTCGCCAATTCCAGATCGGTTCCATGCCACAAGGATAAAGAAAGGACGGGGACGCACAAAGCCACTCCCTCCGAATCCAGAATCTCCAGCTCAAGAGCGTCTTCCAGTCGAGGAGACTGTCGCGGGCGAGCTCTGCAGCCTCGCTCGGGGTTGGACTGGGCGTACGCGAAATCCTGCGCGGATCGAGGTCGCCCTCGCCCTTACCCTTGATTGTATTTACGCTGCCACCGCTGAGGCCTTTGTTGTAGTTGGTATTGACATTGACGGTGCTGGAAGAGTTGAGGGCGTATGTAGTGCCGTTACCGTTGGGAGGGTAGAGGTATCCGCTGGAGCTGGGGCCGCCATATGCCGGATATGGGGAGGACATGGTGGTCGTGAAGAGAGAGATGGAAGAGGTTTGAAAGAGAGCGGTGAGGATGAGCCAGGGGGCTCCGGACGAGGGAGGGGAAGGAGAGCAAGGCGTAGTGTGGTGCTCGAGACGCAGTTGCGAGTGTGTTACGTACGAGGGAAGGACCAAACTGTTGTCTTTGCGCAGGCGAGGGGCGTCTTCCCACCGCGACATGCGCACCCTCGCCTCGCGCCTCCTTTTTGTTTTCTCCCGCCACAAAAACACCAAATACTACATCTAGCACTCACCCTAATTTACCTCGACACATCACCTCTTCGCCGCAAATTGAGCACGACCCTGCACTCGAAGTGGCCCCAACTTTTCCTCCGCTCCTTTCCTCGCGACGCGCAACCTCATCATCACCGCTAACCCGACGCTCACCCACGAGGAAGTAGCCCAACAACTGGCAAATGCCTGGACCGAAGAAAACAACGCACGAAAGGCTGAATACGAGCAGCAACAAGGCGAGCTGCAAGCAGCTAGGGACGAAGCTGACAGGCTTGCGCAAGAAGAAGAGGATCGGCGCCAAGAGGAGCAAGCGCAGAAGGAGCAGGCAGAGCAGCTTGAGATAGAGAAGAAGAAGCCAAAGTTGAAGCTGCTGGACAGATCGAGGACGGTGGGTGACCAGATTGATTCACGCCCCTCCGCCTACGCTCTAAATAAGCTTGAGAACCATGAGTACATCGAGCCATGGTATTTCACAACAGAGGGATGCCAGGATGCCGCCGACTACCAGCACACTGTCGCAGACGAGACATTCGGCCTCTCCAAAGTTGACAACTTCCTAGCGCTCCGTGCCGTCTCTGCCTCCAAGGCCTCGCGAAATGCCATCAAAGACATGGACCTCACCTGGAGGCAGATGGAAATGGCCAAGAACCTCCTGCTCTCGTACATGGGAAAGCTCAAATGGCCGGACGAGTACGTACAAAGCCTGGCCGGTTTCTTCATCAACATCGACATGAGCAGTATGCGCTCCCGCCCTAACGGAGAAAGAGCCCTCCTGGTGTACCAAGCCCGGTTTCGTCGTGAATGTGACGCCATCAAACCCAGCGAAGCCTTTGATATTTCGGTCATCAATCAAGAGCTCCTCAGGAACATCAAGGACGAGGTGCACGACACTGTGCGCGCTGAGGCTCTCAAACAGGTCAGCTCATTCCCATTCCCATAACCTCCTCGCAGAACAAGCGCTAACTCATCCCTTTTATAAGTTCCCACCTGTCGCTTCGCGACTTTCACGCAGTGCTTAATGGTATTTCTTGGGGTTAGGGTTGAATCTGAGTTTTGCAGTTTAGTTTTAAATGACTATGAGGATTGAAATATCTTGTGTTAGTTGCAGAATATGCATTGATTATAGGCTACCTACAGTCTGAGTGTGGTCTGTGTGTAGTCTGTGTGTAATCTATTGTTGGCTATATACTTGTGACTTGATTACCTGCTCTCATTTTGTATGCTTTTATTGTATATGCTCTTATTGTGTGTGCTTTTGTCATATGTGCTCTTATTGTGTGTGCTTGAATTAGGTGTGCTCCTATTGGGTATGCTACTATTATATGTGCTCCTATTGTATGTGCTCTTGTTGTATGTGCTCTTGTTGGGTATGCTCTTATTAAGTGTGCTCTTATTAGATATGCTCTTGTTGGATGTGCTCTTATTGTATATGGTGTGCTTTTGTTAGATATGCTCTAGTTGGATGTGCTTCCATCATGTGTGCTCCCATTGTATGTACTCCTATCATATATGTTCCTATCAGATATGCTCTAGTTAGATGTGCTCCTATTATATGTGCTCTCATTATATATAATGTGCTCCCATTATGTGTGCTTCCATTGTGTATATTCCCATTGTGTATACTCCCATCACATGTGCTTCTATTAGATGTGTTTTGGTTAGGTGTGCTTCTATTATGTGTGGTATGCTCTTATTAGATATGCTCTAGTTGTATGTGCTTTGATTATATATGCCCCTATTGCATATGCTCCTATTGCATGTGCTCCTATTGCTTGTACTCTTGTTGTATGTGCTCCCATTGTATATGCTCCTATTGTGTGTGCTTCTATTGTGTATGCTTCTATTGTGTATGCTCCCATACTCCTATCATGTGTGCTCTTATTGTATGTGCTCTTGTTGTATGTGCTCTTGTTGTGTGTGCTCCCATTACATATGTTCCTATTGTGTATACTCTCATTATGTGTGCTCCTGTTGTATGTGCTCCTATTAGTTTTATTGCACTTCCCTTATAGGTTATTGGACATTTTAATCTAACTTGAGTAATGTTCTTGGAGTTTTCTACCACTGTAAATGACATATACACAGAATGCATAGATTTAGCAGGTATTGAGTTGAAAATATAAGGTACATTGATGGTTAGAGTGAGAATATTTTGCCTTGTGCTTTATGGATTTTGTCATATTTTGTCAGGTTCCCTTTTTGGATTTTTGGTACAGAAAATGCTTTAATCAGGAGAAGAGAAATTAATAATTTGGCCAATAAAGTAATTGTTTTAGCCTCGCACTTCGTGCTTGCTGCAGCTATTACTGCAGTTTGTCAGGTTTGGCTCCTTGCGCTTCATGCTTGGGTTCTCACATGGTTTTCATATATTGCCACATGTGATACTGCCCTCCCATTCTTTTTAGATCCACCCCTCCAACCTGCTGCACCCACTATATTTTTGCTGCATATGCTACATGCTGTAAACACTACATGCTGCAAACACTACATGCTGCAAACACGGCACACTACGCGCTACACCCACTACGCATACACCATGCCTCTTCCATGCCCTGTGGCCCAACCTGCCATATGCACATCATGTGCTACATAACCTGCTTTTCCCTATTGTCCTTCCTCCCCTTTGGCCGCTGCATTTCCTTATGCAATCTGCCACTGCTTTGCCTCACCCACTACATGCTGTACATATCTCATTGTTATATACACCTAATCACAAATTTCCTTACTTTGTCCACACATGCCACCCTCGTGCAGGAATATACGAGCACACCCTGGTCACCAGACCATGAGCAAGGGTGCCACTAGCATGGGCATCCACATCCCCCCTCTTTATTCTCACGCCCTTTTAAGTGTTCACGCTCATGTTCCCCTCTGAAAGCTCCCTCTAGCAAAGGGCAGTCGTCCTTTCCACTATCAAAATATTGAGCTTGAGCATCCTCTCCCCTAGACAAATCCTCTTTTCACCATGGCGCAAGCACCCTTGGCCCTTCAGCCTGCACTATCTGCCTTGGCTGACACCAACACAATATTGTGCAATGCAATGCAAGCCTCCTCTGGGATGGCTCTGGCAAGCCACAATGCTATTGCAACAGCAAAGGGTGACTCATCACCCCCACTGGGCAGTAACTTTGCTCCAACTAGCAGCACCCCAATAGCTGCTCTGCTTTTGGGCATGACTCTAAGCATGAGTGCTCAGGATGTATAAAAATGGATTACAGAGCTCAGCTCTGTCCTTGAGCACAGAAGGAGTAGTGCGCACACCCTCCTTCATGCTGATGCTTGGCTCACCACCCTCACAGCCACCAATCTTCTCAGTAAATACCCCCTCCTCCCTTTGCATATCAATTTTGGTTTCAACACTAGCATTCCCCCTATCCTTTGTACCTATGCTCCTTCTAATAACCTGTCTATCCCTGAGCACGCACATGTATTTAATCAAATTATGCAGAAAGAATTCAGTTGTGGATGCTACATCAGTTCCCTCTCAGGGACAGAAGTCGAGCTCCTCTTTGGCCCCTTCCAAACATCCCCTATTTCCATAGTCCCTAAGCCCAGGAAGCCTGGGAAGTTCCAGCTTGTCCAGAACCTCTCATTCCTATGTCACCCACTTGAAAGCATTTCCTTCATTAACTTGGCCATTGACTCTAATCTTTACCCCTATACCTGGGGTACCTTTGCAACTATTTGCCTTCTCATTTGGAGGCTACCCCCAGGCTCACAGGCAGCAGTATGGGATGTCTCTAAAGCCTATCAGTTTATCCTAATTATCCCAAAGCAATGGCTGGGCCTTGTTGTCCACCTCAAAGGGCATGACCACTTTGCAATTGACACATGCAACTGCTTTGGGCTTGCCTCCAGTACTAGTATCTACAATGAAGTTGGTGACACTGGTGCTAACATCTTCTGTGCCACTGGAATTGGCCCACTCTCTAAGTGGGTTGACAATCACATATTCCTCCGAATCCTCCGACAGTACCTCAACTCTTACAATACCCTTTGGGAGTGCACAAGCCTTGCTATCACAGCAAACAGTGGCAAGTGGCATGATGGCGGGTGTCTATGGTACTAGGGCAACACCATGCCTAATGGCAGGCTCAAAGAATTTGATGAGAATATGCAACACCCAATCAGGGACCTGTCAAGTGCTTCCCCTAGATCCTCCACAGACACTTTTTACACCTGCACAATTGCTGATATTGATCATATTTCAATGCCCTTCGGCTACCACTGGGAAGCCTCCAAAGACATCCCCTTTTGCTCCCGCCCCTTGTTTATTGGCTTTGAATGGGATCTTACCGCATGTGAAGTCTCACTGCCTGATAGTAAGAAGCAAAAGTATCTCAATACAATTGAGGCCTGGCTGGACCACAGAGCACATCCCCTGGAGGAGGTTTACAAGCTCTATGGCAAGCTGCTACGTGCCTCACTGGTCCTACCTGTGGGGTGCACTTACCTCACAAAACTGGAGGCCACACTCAGTTTATTCGATGATTGTCCTTTTATGCTATGTACCCCACCCAGAGGCACTTCTGAAGATCTGCTCTGGTGGATCCACAAGCTTAGGCAGCCGACCCTCTCAAGACCCATCCCTGGCCCATATGAGCTCCAAAACACCCTTGCTTTTTCAGATGCTAGCTCAGGGATTGGCATTGGCATTATTATCAGTGGGTGCTGGCATGCCTAGAGGCTCCTACTTAACTGGAACACAGATGGCTGAAACATTGGCTGGGTGGAAGCAGTCAGCCTTAAACTCCTCATCCAAGCTCTCGTCCCATTCTCTACAGCAGGCCTTCACTACAAAGTTTACAGGGACAATTGGGGTATTGTTGAAGGCTGGTGGAAGGGACGCAGCCGCAACAAGCTAACCAACAAAGTTTTCAAGTGACTCCATAAGCTCCTGGAATCCTCTGGCTGCACCTATCATATGTGCTATGTTCTTAGCACTAGCAACCCTGCAGAAGGCCCATCCAGGGGAATCTACCCTCTGCTTCACCTCCTCCTCCCAGCAAACCACATTCCTACCCAGCTTCGCCCTTTCATCATAGATTTTGATGCTGACCTCCTCCCCACTGAGTGTCACCTTCTTCAAGAGGGTACTTCCCCCATGAGGCCCCCCAAATTCCCCCGGGAGCATGCAGCAGACAGAACCGTCAACGATGAGCTTTAGCACTAGGGAGACAAACTCCTTATGGCCTACCAACTCTAGTAACCCATAAAGTAGGTGGAATACACCTTTAGCCAGTCCGTATTCCATGGCCACACCCTCTCGCCTACACCCACTAACCAAACCCCTCTCCCATTGCAAATGATATCCAACCTGAGCCCACCCTCCAAAGCAACAAGCGCCACAACCCTACCATCCTAACCTCACTCTGATCCCTTCAATACTCCGCTCACACATTCTAAACAGCCAGAGGCTGCTCTTCCGGCACCTGCTTCTACAGTTATGATCCACCCTCGACACAAACAGCTGTCCAACAAACCTCAATCAAGCTGACATGTAGCGCATCTAGGATGCCATTATACATGCCTAGTCAGACTCTATGCTAGAAATCTACAACACAGGTCTCCTCACCTTTCATGTCTACTGTGACACAAAAGCCATTCTGGAGCTCCAACGTTGATATGCTAGAGGTGGCTCTAAGTGCTAAGCACAACACTAAAACAACTTCTAATGTAGGGGTGTTGGAGCTAGTATCTGATAAAGGAATTGTCAGTGATGACTTTAGAAATTGAAGGCATACTGAGAAGCAATGGGGAGTGTGAGATTATAGCACCCGAATGGTTTCAGGACTATGCTGAACACCGACCAAATGTTCGATCGGTCGTGTTGGCGATTTAGTCAGTAACGAGAAGGTAGTATTGTGACTGATAACTACGTGCTTCAAGAGCCACATAGGACTCTGACAATATATGAAGGACGATGGGGGGTATAAGCAAAGAGACGAGTATGAACATGAATAAGGCTGAATAATGAGGATGACAAGTTTTTGAAAGTTGATGAAGACAATTTTGATGGTTAAGACGAGTGCAAATGAGCTCTAAACTGTGGGGTGTGAAAGCTGGTTTATTCCAGAGTTGTATGTAGGTTTTTATAGTAAACAAAGCCCCTAAGTAAAATATCAAACAAGAAACGAGAGTAGATGTTGAATGGGCACCAAGCCTTGGCGATCAGAGAAGATAAGAAGGTAGATGAGATGTCCATATAGGTTCTGAAGGTGATAAGGTAAAAGATAATCAGCGATGGCAAAATCCCAAACATTTGGGATCCATTGCTCAAGTGTAGGTAGCAGAAACAGGCATTGGTGAGCCAATGAAAATAAAGAAGACATAATGTATGACCAGGGTGGCCAAGTAATGGTGCAAGATTGTGTTTGACCAACCATGTGAAAGTTGGGAAGATAAGTGATAAGGACTGACTAACTTATGGAGCACATTGGCCAACAAGGAATACTGGCTCTGATCTCATAAACACCTATCGTAATACTCCTATACAGTCATAGTAAGTATGTGAAGCATAGGCAAACTGACCCAAGTGCTGCCAAACATCCTTTAGTGGGCTATGGTCAGTTGGGTGGGGCTGACTGTGTTCGGTGTAAGTCAGCATCTTTAGTACTCATCTAGTGCTGTTTAGTATCTCCCTAAAGCTTCCCAAATACTTCCCTTGGACCCTAGTGCAAGTGTATGCTCATCAATGTGCTTCTGCCAGCCCTGTCCTCATTTCTGCATTCATCTCTACCCTCACAGGCACATATTCCAGCAGCGCCATTAAGAACTATATCTATGGAGTGCGTGTCTGGCACATTCTGCATGGAGCACCATGGAAGCTCAATGATGATGAGATTAATGCTTTAATGACTGGTTCTGCACACACAGCCCCAACCACTTCATGGCACAAGAAGCAAAGACTGTACACACCATAGTACATATCTGCACTCTGAGAAAAATTCAACCTCAGTGACCCTGTTGATGCTATTGCACATGTCTTATGACCATTTTTTATACTGCCACCAGGCTGGGGGAATTCACCATCCCGTGCCTTGGAGGGTTCAACCCACTGGTCCATATCAAGCCCTTGGATGTCAATGACTAATAGGACCTTCAAGGAAAGAAGGTCAAATCCTTTCATATTCTGTGCACCAAGACCACCCCAGCTGGCAAGGATGTCCACTGGGCCAAGCAGCACAGCTCCACAGACCTGAAAGCTACCTTCACAAATTACCTGGCAGTCAACCAACCACCACTGAACGGAGCACTCTTTGCCTATAAATGGAAGAACACCTACTAGCCACTCACTAAGAACAAGCTACTAACACGCATAGCTGAGGCATCCAAAGTGGTGGGGCCAGACCCACTACAAGGACATGGAATCTGCATAGGTGCCACTCTTAAGTACCTGCTATGCAGCCACTCATTTGAGGTTGTGAAGCAGATCGGCCACTGGTCCAGCAAGGCATTCACCGGGCACCTAACCAAACATGCACAGATCCTCGTGCCATACCTGCAGGCAGCCCTTGAAGTTCACGATGCCATGATTTGTTACACCATGCCACCAGTCTGATGACAGAGCATGGTAAGCACTTATCCTCCTCCTACTTGCTGAGATTTACTGTAGCAACAAATGTGCACAAAGGCACAGCTGTATGTTTTGACTTCAAATGGACTATTACATAATATGTTACCAGTTTCCTTTTATGGACTCACTTGGACATGTTACCTTGTGGAGTTGATGCCTTGGTACTATACAGTTCCTGTTCACACTCCGAACATACTATTGTTACCATATGTTCATCATTATCGAGCACCTCAGTCGTTGTCTACATGCACTGAGGTGAGCTACTATACCATTCGCACTTTCGTAGACCCTTTACTGACTTACCATAGTCAAATATTCATTTGCTCATGCTTTTATTAAGTACTTATTATATATATCAGTTGTTGTCTACACGCACTGAGTCATTCATTTGCTCGCGCTTCTATTAGTCGGCCTCGTAAACTCTAACACTACTCCCACGGGAATGCGTGGCTTACTGTATGTGTCGTCGGACTCCTACCGCAGTGGGTTCGCAGCTTGCCCGTTTTCCCCTTGGAGTTCATTTTTAGGGGCCAGAAAGCGTCTGCGCTTTTGCCCACCTACGCATCTGTGATCTACAAATGTATTTCTCATACATTTCCTATCTCACACAGTTACGAGCCCACAGCGTCATCGCAAAGACGTCCAATCCTCCATAGCCGCCAACACCGCCGCAACCCAGAACGGCGATCCGTTCCCACGCCTAAATCATTGCCCCCTCCAATCAGCCAATTGTCTCGCTCTGCCCATCAACGAACACTCGTCCTCCGATGCTCTTCGTGGTTTCTCCACGGCCTCTGTTCCCCGTTCCCTGCCGTGCTCTGGTTCCAATCCCGTCGATGCGCAGCAGCACCTTGTTTTCTCAGCACGTCTCTCCTCGACCTCCTTCCCCATAAGCCCATCTGCACCCGTCTCGCCACTCTGGATCCCATACATATGCCCGTGGCACACCGAACGCTTGTGAGCGTGCTCGATTCGCTTTCTGGGTGTCCATAGGGACCGGAACGCCCCTCCTGCTGCTCTCGTACATCCTGCTTACCATAGCAGGCGACCGCGCCCTCCAACTGGGCTCAAACTGCCAGTCCTGCCCCCTAGCTCCTAGCTATGCGGCCATCTGCATCGTTTATCAGCGCACCGGCGCTCCTGCGTACCGGCCAATAGGAAGATGCAGTGCGCACGCAGCTGCCGAGATCTCGAGGGGCACGTTCCGCGACCATCACGGTTGTGCGTCCGAGTTTCCATTTCGTATTTTCTTTCGATTTTGATTTCTTCGCGCGCTCGATGACTGAGAATTGGGAGCGACAAAAATAGACATCGCTCCCTCGGCCTGATCTTGTGTCTGATTTGTGAGCGCGTTCGGGATCCAGCGCGGCTTGTGCTCGTGTGCAACGTGAACCGCGTAGTCGTTCTTGTGTTTACGCATCTGGCAGTTCGAGGTTTTCCGTAGATCTTGACCCGCCCAATGTGCGTGGAAAAACATCTCGCGCCACGTACACACAATATTTTCCAAGTTCGCACGCAGCATCAGATTTGTATCGGCAAGTATGGTTTCAACTCGTCCACCGCTTCACTTCATCACGACAGATGCATCAACTTACCTCTGAGCAGTACACCTCTCGAAAACCCACATCCTTGACCATCTGCTTGAAGTGAGCGCCGTCGGCCATCTATTTATACCTCGGCTCCCTGTATGCAGTAGGCTATCGGGTTGTGGTAGCGGCCGAGTCAGCATCATCAATTGAACTCGACCTGCGTCTAGATTCGTGCTAGGTACGATTTATTCTTCCTCTCATTGATCAACGCCTACGCAACGCAGCGCGCCGAACTCCTACAACCCATAATGGACGAACGGCACCCAGCGCGCAAAATTTTCGTTGTTGTGGTCCTCACGAAGCTTCTTGACTGCAAGGTGGAGCGCTCGAGCGGCCTGCGTGGTGTCGGGAACTGATCGCTGATGACGACGGCCCCAGGATTGAAGATACGTTTTACGGACATCTCCTCCAGGGCCATGAAGAGAGATCGACCTGTCCCAAGGTCAGATCAGCTCGAGGACACCGGACGAATCGAGAACGATGCATGCTACATGGTAGCCACCACTCCGCAGAACCCAGCGAACAATCCTCGTCGCCGCGAGATGCATGGCTTCGTCGGGAATCTATCCGTCCCCCATGCCCGTTTGGCACGCACTCAGAAATGAGGTTGGCCAACAGGCTCGAACGCATATCGGGATGTGGGCCACCTGGCCTTTCTGATCACATCGCGTTGAAAGCGCATCTGCGAGGCTGTTTAATGAGCTGAAATGATTAGAGCGTTGTGTAGGGCGGAGAATGAGAGTTGAAGCAAAGTTGCCTCCTCGAGGTCATCCACTCGACCTTTCCGTCCAAAGCGCATCAAAATCGCAATTGCCAAATTGTCCAGCGAGCGATATGAATCATAATTGGGGGAGGCCGCATTCACGTATCACGAGCGCATCCGTCACCAATTTATCTTGTTAGAGAATCCAGAAAAGAAGGGCAGGATCGCGCTACTGCATGCTGCGCAGGTGGAAAAGATGAAGAAGGCAAAAGAATGGAGACGGTTGGGCGTGATTGGGCGGAACGAGGTTGTCGAAAAGGGCATGTGGAAGCTCAAGAAGGAACAGGAGAGGTGCGTGTCGATCGCTACGCAGACTGGATTATGCTTATGATCTTTGCTGTAGATGGGACTTGTTTATACCATTGCGTCGTCTGTGGTTAGGATATATGTCCGAGTTATTGGGTCTTGCCTCCCCTCCAGCCTCGGGTATGCCATCGTCTGCGGGTATGCATGCAAAGTTGGTCAAAGCCGACTTCCATGGATCAATCATGACAGGTAAATATCTCATTACAGCTGCACAACCGTATATACCAAATTTAGCTGTCTATAGTAAGGCGAAGCAATAAACCAGCGCTGATCGGCCTCTCGGGAATTGTTGTGCACGAAACAGAGAACGCTTTCAGAGTCGTAACACGCACGAACAAATCGAAACGTAAGTCTTTCGATTGATCGCTCCAAATTATATACGTATCTTTGCCACAGTCATACCGAAGCATGGCTCAGTATTCGCGTTCGCGGTCCCCCTCTACTCCACCCTTGATACACCAAGCTCCTCATCGCCTGCGGCCGGACCTTCCTCGTCACAATCATCGAAAACAAGCAATACTGTGCTGGAAGCACCGCACATAGAGTTCGAGCTGTACGGGAATCAATTTCAGTTCCGTTCTGCGGAGCGAGCATCAAAGAAGTTCAAGCCGAAGGAGACCATTGAGCTATAACATGGTCGTTACCATATGTCCCTCCTTGTCCCACCGAGATCAAAGGATGTGAAGCGTATCTATTTTATAACAGGTTACTCCACGCGATCGGCTAGCGTGGTACAGACATTTATCGCCATACAGCGCTTCATCCCCGTGTGACCGATAGCAACGAGACCTACAAGTCCTTGCTTGAACATACCCGTCAAATTAAAGATCGACTACTACTCTGACCCGTGCTCTGGTGGTAGTAGTATGGACTCAAGGACGTTTGCAAGACAAGATGGGAAGAGCAGGTCGTTAACAAGGATTTTAGAACGAGTCGATGGAGAGCGTTTGGAACTTACCGAGTCTTGCAAGGTATTGGTAGCGCATTGCTAATTTTACTGAACTCGCCCAATACCTTTCAGTACCCTGTCAACAACATTGTCACAGATATTTGGTAGAGATCACATCCAATAATGCGGACGATATGTATGCACGTGACTCTTCGCAACAGCACCAAGTCGCCCTCCGAACATGCCGAAAAGCAAAAGTCTTCTCGATATGGACGTCAGCGAGAGATATCCAGGTTCGGAATCGACGCTCATCAGCATCTGAGGGTCGACCTGCAGAAGCAGAATCAAAACAAAATCAAATTTCTTCAGGAATCTGGAGAGTCTAACGAGAGTATCAGCAGGTTGGAGATCGTTAAAAATATGCGAAGGGACACAAGGTACGTTAGGGAAGGCGCAGACAAGTCTAAAGCAGCGACTTACTCTCTACTGTTGAATCTGTCTCTAGTACTATTTTCACCTTGGTGATCGACCCAATTGCATCTTCGCGTATCGACGATGCCTCCATCTCCCTCTCTGCCGCCAACTGATGTACCGCTTCAAAACATCGGCCCGAGATCAAGGTATATCACAGATTGAGACCCCAATCTGAGACCCTTGTGTTTATGTCGTGTTGTCTCTAGTCCTTCAAGCAACAAAATGCAAAAGCTCCATCTCACACTATGGCATCAGGAAATCGGCCGATGTCTGATCCAGGTCTGAGAGCTTCTGATTGTTCTGAACTCAGATGGCTCAGACCAATCAGAGGTCAGAACAAGACTCTGCCGTCAGGAGGTTACCTTTCTGCATCTGTCTTAGTTCAGACCAGTCAGAGCTCATCCAGAACAATAGTCAGAGATTTGGTCATTAGCTCAGACCCTGTCTGCAGCCTCACACAGGTATTTCATACAACATTATTACCATCAAAATATTATCATTCTACTGTATGCAAAATACTACGAACAAAGGACAGCCCTGCATCTAAAATGAGCACACCAGATTGTGAGTGGCACATAGTCCTCCATCTTGGACTCTATTTGAGGCTCGACAGTCTGCGCATGGCAACGAGAGGGTCAATGAAAGGGTATGGGTGCAGGCAGGGGGGGAAGCAGCAGCAAGAGAACACAAGCCCGCACTCGTCTTGTGCAAGCATGGGTGGCTAGGATTGGCAGCGGCAGCGAGAGGGTACGAGTGCAAGCGAGGTGGGCAGCGGCAGCAAGAGGATATGAGCGCAGGTAAGGTGGGCGGCGACAGCAAGAGAATACGAGCATGCACTTGTCCTGTGCGAGCGCGGGCGGTGAGGATCGGCAGCAGCGGCGAGAGAGCATGAGCGCGGTCGCAGGTGGGTGGCGGCATTGAGAGAAGATGAGACAAAATGAGTGCGGGTGGGGGGAGTGGGCGGTGGTGAGAGCAAGAGGCAGAGCGCAGCGTGCGCAACGACGGTGCATTGACGTGGCGATGGCACGTGCCGCTGCCACATCTTTGCTGCCCTGCTTGCTCTCCCCGCTGCTGTCCACCACCACCTCTGCTCGCGCTTGCCTTATCTCGCCGCTGATGCCGTCCAGTGCCACCCCCTTTGCCCACGCTCATCTTGTACGACGAGCATGTGCATGCCTCCTCTTGTCTTGCCGCCGCTACCATCTCTGCCCGCATTCGTACGAGATGAGCGCGGCCTTATCTTGTCTGATCTCACTGTCTACCAACTCAGATCCTCTCGCTGCTGCCGCCAATCCCTGCCCATGTTTGCACAAGACAAGCTCAGGCTTGTCTTCTTTCAATGCTGCTGCCCACCTGTGCCCACACTTGTACAAGACAAGTGCAGGCTCGTGTGTAATTAGCATCTTTATGATAAGATCACTGGCTTGCATTCTAGTACTTTACAAGTATGCTACTGCCAGTTCTCAATTCCTGTTTATCATTCTGAATAGTTCTGAGTAATGTCTGAGTTCAGAATGCCCAGAGGCGACAGAAGCCCTCAGAACTCTCAGACAGAGATCAGACATCTCAGACCACCTAAGAGATCTGCCAATTTGCTGATGACTGGTTTCATCTGTTTGCATGGTTTCCAGTCTGCGCAGCGAAGGCTTCTCTTATGTCATCTATCACTGCCGAACGTCTGTTCACGGAGACGGACTCATTGGTATGTTTGATGACATCGCCCCGCGGTGTTCTCCTCTGATCCCTTTCTTTTGACCTTCCCTCTAGTCCCCGCGGACGCCCTGGCACCTTCTCGGATGTTACGATTCGTCCTGCCCACAAAGAATGACTTTCTCAGTACTTTCCTCGTCGCGAATTTACGCCCAACAACGATGTTACCTGTTCAGCCAGGAGGTCAAAGTCACTGGCGCCGGTGGAAACTTGGAATCTTTAGAGGAAGAGCAGGCTGATTGTCAGGTGGCCAAGTCAAGTTGGGATATCATGCACCAGAGTCATCCGCCAATTCTGGGCATGTTTTCGAACGTTTTCGAGCTGCTGTGGACCTTGTGGCAGCGTCGGCAACCCCCTTGACCCTCAGCGTATTTTGAGCGTGGCGAGCTACGGTGGTATGAACCGAAGTGATGCACGAATACAATATAGCGGGGATCAAATCTTGCATCGAGCAACGACTGCGTCCAGACGCTGCTGAGCTGGCAAGTCGGGTGTGGAAAGATATGACCGTCGACTGAGTGGGAGGCGTTGACATGTGTGCCACAAGACACTGTGGCAACCAACGAGACTGCTGTGGTGTAGAGACACCGGAGGATTCCACGGATGCTGTGAGGCATGAAGAAAAACAATTCCGTGCAGTACAAGGTGGGTCTCGCCAGGACGATCAGTTTCCTCAAGATCTGAGGCTGGACGTCCTCCGTCCTGTCATTGAGTGTGGTAGCTCACGCGTGTCACTCGCACTGCACAGCCGTGGTGCGGCTTGGACGTCCGTGCGTGACTTGACATCTGTCCCTTTGTATGATGGACATCGTCAAACACCGCCTTATGCTTGCTTCGTCCAGCTTCAGGAGATCCCCTTAGAGGACGCCTTCCGTCTTTCAAAAGTGCGCTTCTCACTATTGTCTGACTAAACTCCGATCGATTTTATTGACCACGTCGACCGCGGTGGCGGGGCACTGCAAGGACTGATTAAGACAGTGCGACTGTTGCATATTTATTATTGCGCTCGCGTCGTCTTTGCAAGACATCGATTATCTTTTGAACAAATGGGTACGACCTACTTTGCCTTGAGGCAATACCGGCAAAGTAAACTGAAGTATGGATACAGGCACACTGGAGCTTCGCTCAAGCGTCCATGGAGTTTTACAGCCTATTGTGTTTGCCACATAGGAGAGTAACATGTTAGATGCAGGGAGCGGATGGGTCTTTTGACGGAAACTGAGTAGTGGTTGATCTCGAAAATGGGATACGAGAACCAGCGAGCTTGGTTTCAAACGGAACGCCATGGATATCAAAGCCGTGAACGCCATGGCCATGGCTGCCACGGAAGATTTAGGGATGCGGATGAAGGTATCGGAAGGAGAAGGTGCTAGAAACAGGTAATAGGGGTTGCAATGAAAGAGTGACCCATTCGCGGGGCTTGAATTATGCGGCGGCGGATCCTCAGGCCTTCAGGGTTTCAATTTCAACGTCCTCGATCTCAGAGCGTCGCAAGACCACTGGGTAAAACGAGCATTGGTTGTTGGACTCAAGCACTAATTATCTCCTGTAAGTTCTCTTCTCATTCCCTTGAAACTCCCTTGACGAATATGTCTACTCTGCTTTCTCAAACCGGCGGCAAACCATAGAAATATAAAGAATCAGCTACTCAACGATTTAGTCTTGCACGTCCTGACAACGCCTCCCATCAATATCCGAAAAACGCCGAAGAAATGCGGGATGAATTCTGTGGGCCTATGCCCGTCGATAAATTCATCGATACTTTCATGCGCACTGAGACCGTTCATGAACTTCCGGAAGGCTATGTCGATGCTTTCAAGGACAAAGCTACCGGTGGTATAGGATTCGAGGGCCGATTTGTGAGTATTCCATAATTCTCCCATCGGACCATACCTCAATCGTTATATATTGTAGATAGCCGCTGTGAATGAAGCCGACATTTGTCCTAATCTCGTCCTCGTCAACACGACTTTCAAAAAGGATTTAAATCGGAAACCCGATATATCTGTATACAATGCGAGCAACGTACCAGAACTCGGTGCGAGTTTCAAGCAGATGGAGGTACCTATCGAGTGTAAACCGTTGGCCGAAGATCCGTTCGTGGATCTGAATACAGATGCGAAGCTTGGAAAGGGGCATTCGTTTCAGCACATGGCTGATAAGGCCATATATAACACAGGTCAAATCATATCGTACACCAACGTCATTTTTCAATCGCAGCCCCGATGCTTCGTCTTCTCGGTCCTCCTTCTCCAAAACTACGCTCGTTTCATTCGCTGGGATCGTGCTGGTGCTGTCGTTACCGAACGCTTCGACTGGCGGACGAACATCGTTCATCTGGCGAGATTCTTCTGGCAATACAACTATCTCTCTGACGAGCAGCGTGGACACGACATCACGGTATCGAGGCCAACAGTGGAGGAAATTGAGATGACAAAGGTGGAATTGGACAAACGGGCCAAAATCCTAGCGCGTCTGAGGGGTGAGGATGAAGTGAACCCACCCAAGCGATACGCTTCGGACGACACGTTTCGGAAGTTCCTTGTGGTAAACAAGAAGGATCAGAGTGAGCACTTCTTGGTGGCATCTCAAGCGCAGTACCTAGGACGGAGCCCGACTGGTAGGGCCACCGGAGGATACGAGGCGTTCGATCTTTCGACGAAGAAGCTTGTATTTCTCAAGGATAGTTGGAGATACGTTGCTGACGGGGTTCATAGAGAGGGAGAGACTTATGAGATTCTGGCGCAGGCACAGGTTCCACACATTCCTCACGTTCTCTACTCGGGAGATGTGAGAAACCAGGCGACGCGAACCCATGAATTTGCACATATAAGAAAGGGCTCGGAGGTCAAGGAGATAGAGAAGCACAGGCATTATCGGATTGTGCTGAAAGAAATCGGTCGTCCATTGTCCGATTTCAATTCGACTTTCGAATTGTGCTCTGTTATTATGCATGCAATCGAAGGTGCGTTTCATATTATAGTTCTTTCTCTGACCTATAGCTAAATATGCGCTATAGCTCATCAAAAAGCATACAATGCTAAGGTGTTCCATCGGGATATCAGTGGCGGGAATATTTTGATCACAGATGAAGGGACTGGACTCCTTATTGATTGGGATTTGGCAACAAATCTGTCTGACGATGGCGAAGTGACGCAGTCTGCGTTGAATTCTATGACGGTGAGTCTTTTCTCCCCGCTTGAGAGACCTCCATGTGATTTGGCATGTAGGGAACATGGCAATATATCTCTGCGGATCTTCTCAGAATGAACAAAATTCATGAATTTCGCGACGATCTTGAATCATTCCTCCACGTCCTTCTCTATTACAGCATCCGATACGTCAAGCATGATGCTTCGCTCTATGATGAGGTTTCTGGCGCAGTCTATCGTCATTTCGATAGCGCATTCAGAGATCGCGCGCTCCAGACTCGTGGAGGACAAGGCAAAAAGGACTTCTTCAACTATGCGCCGCCTACCGAGCTCTCATATGCAACCATTAGCAAATTCCTTCATCCCGCGCACGCCACACTGATCAATGATCTTCGAAGGTTATTCATCCCAATCTACGTCAAGATAGAACCGGACTTCGAAACATTGTTTCCTTCCAAACACGATGCCCTGAAGCAATTGGTTTCCTCAGAGAAGTACCTCCAGATATACAAAAAGCAGCTTGGCGAGGATGGATGGCCGACGAACAACAGAAGCTGTGACATGCTCGATTTTTGGCTTCTCCCTTCTGTTATGCCAGTTCCGCTACGAGCGTTTGAACTACGAGCGACGGAGAAACGCAAGAGTGATGAAGCCGGTCTCAGCACTGAAGGATCTAAGAGCAGGCGGCGGAGAACCGAGCGTGGGGTCGTGACCAGCAAGGGTTCTGGAAGCAAGCACCAGAAGGCGGAAATTGGGGCCCACCACGGCGAAGAATCGAGCAAGTCGCAGACGACGGAGAGTGAGGACCCAGACGGCAAGGACTCCAGGGCGGGAGAAGGTTCCGAGAGAGGAAGTCGGAGGATAGGAACGTTGGCTGTCACGGTGGCTTCGGAGTTGGAAGGGTAAGTCACCTTGGCAGAGCTCGTCGTGTGTTACCATTGTCCCGAATATGTCCTGCGTACTTGTTTCGCCGCTTATTTTTGTCTGGTTCGTTCTCCCAAGCCTTATTCTGCCCCTAGCATGAGTTTGGTATAGAGTTCCTTCTAAAATATATGTCACTGGTGGATAACCTGTGGTTGTGATACTTCTCCAACCGTATCGCGATTTGGCCAAAGCAATATCCGGGAACAAAGGTGTGGTGCGAGAGAAAGATCTCGTCCAAAAGTCGTCACTTATTCTAAACTAGATTGCGCCTTCAGTTCCAAAAAGCGCTTGCCTGTGTCTTCGCTGACTCAAACGTAGACACTGTCAGTAGAGAGTCAGAAAGAGCGATGCGGAGAGATGATTCTCTGGCGGAATACTGGGGATGTTGAGGCAAGACGCAGCAGAGAAAAATAAGGGCACCACCTGGGAGCTTAGTACACGGAATGAGAGATGTTACCGCTCGTGTCGCGAAAGGTCAGGTATGCAAAGGCGGAAAAAAGGCAGCAATAAATACGGACTGTACGTATAACGCGAATCTGAGTCTTGATGACTTCAGAGCTCCGGCAGTGGGCGATACCCAGACAACAGGCTCACGAGAACTTTACAAGTGATGACAAAAAACTTTATAGATCCTTGATGTGCGTAGGGAGTGAACATCGTTTGATGTCCAGCACTGCCAGAGGTAGCAGTCTTCGGGGTCCCTCGTGAACGCGGCCGCGGCGACCCCAGTTCCGTGCCACACTGGCGCGTTCTATCAGTCGACACCTCCAACGTCTGAAATTGCCAATCCACACCATTTACACTACAGTTTACATGTGTGAATTGAGCATCGTAGCCTACAACGGAGTGTACACATCTAGCACCTTCTCCATTCTCACCATATCGTCCACGGTTTCCACAATCGTCTCCTCCCACGTCTTGAACGTGTCCATCCCCAGCACCCTCCGCGCGCTGCCCCCGTCAAACATCGCATACTCCTCTGGGTCTTGCTCGCTCTCTTCCCCTGTCAGCACCGGCAGCCGCGCCCCCAGCTCAGGCCGCGCCGCACGCAGGTGCGCGACGGCTTCGCGCCAGAGCCCGTACCCGCCCATCACGACCACGCGCTTCCTCTTCTCTCCCGGGCGTGCAGGCGGCGCGGAGAGCGCGAGGACGTGCGCGCGCGCGGCGTCCGCGACGTGTGCGAAGCCCGGGTTGACGTTCTGCGCGTGCATGGGTCTGCCGGGCGGGCCCGCGATCAGCGCGTACACGAGCTGGTTGGTTCCGGATTTAAGCGAGCGGACCCACTGCCCGCGCCCGTACGGGCCGTACAGCCAGGGCGGGAGGACTGCCGCGCGGTACATTTCGCGGGTGGGTTATTTTGTTTTATTCCAATCCGTGAGTCGATGGCCTTAATTCGCGCGATCGGACGGCGGGTCACGTACTGGATGTGGCGTCGATCGCGGGGTTTGCATCCGCGAACACCCAGAACTCCTGCTCTGCGAGCTTTTTCGCGACCGCGTAGACCTCGCGCGAGTCGACGCCCGGCTGCGTGGCGTGCTCGTACGTCAGGGGGCTCCAATCTGTGGGTCCCGACGACGGCGCGCGTGAGCGGGGGTGGGCGGGCAGGCAGGGACAGAGAGGCGGGGAGGGGCGGGCGCGTACCGTGTTCGGTGAGCGTCTGTCTTGTCCATTTTGTGCGTGTGTCTAGCAGGTTGATCACGCTGCCCGTGAGGACGATTTTCTTGGTGCCCGAATCTGAGGCGTGCTGGAGGACGCGGCGCGTGCCGGAGATCGTGCTCTGCGAGACCGATGGCGTCGTCTAGAGGACTCTGTTACGCATGCGGTAAACAGATGGCATACCTGTAGGACGACCTCGGCACTACCGGCGCCACCCAAAGGTGTACCGACGTGGATGAGCGCATCGACACCTGTCTCATCGTCGGCCCGGATCGACGACAGCGAAACCCAGGTCCTCCGCGGGACGCACCTTGAAACGCGCTCGTGAGGTCGGACGTCGTCAGGTCTTCCACGACGACGACTTCTAGATTATCCGCGTGTTCGGAGGAAGCATACGCCTGGCGGACATGCTCCGCCTTTTCACTACGCGCAGTCCTGGTGCATAGGCTAGAGAAATGTTCACAAGGGAAGGGGCGAGCACACGCACCCTCTGACACGGTAGTTGGCTTGAAGCAGCTGCTCTACGACATGAGACCCCACAAAGCCAGATGCGCCCGTGACCTAGTCCTCAAACCGCACATAAATTCACCACTCCCACACAGAAAACGAATCGAATGTGCAGTACGTACCAGGACGAGTTCCATGCTCTCAATCGCAAAGATGGGGAGAGTGTCCAGATGGTGTGGAGCCGCCTGCAGCGCCCCCGCGTCTGCTTTTAAGGGCCTTCTTCGAAGAAGCGGCGCGCCCGGCGACTTAACAATTCGCGCTCTCGAACCAGGCCGGTGCTTCTCATGCGCCAAAAACGGGCACGGCACGGGTAAGGCGCCCTGCATCCAGAGATCGCGCTGCGATCAGGTCACTAGAAGGCTTAGCAAGGCAGCTCGGAACTCTCGGATCGATCGTTGCGGGGCTGAGGTGCTCGTGATTCTCGCAGATCTTCCCAGCGGAGGTTGGAGAGCGCAAGCAAGCAACACCGTGCGCGAGCGATAAGCGGCGGTGCAGGGCGACCACAAGCGTCTCATCCTTCTGAAAAGACGCCAACAAGACGCTGGGCCTGACTCACCCTTCCATATACCAGTCAGCGAGAGCGCGGCGTTAACAAAACCTGAGTCGAAGGCTGCTCGACATCCATAACGGTAGCGACGAGGAGCTGCGCAGCATGGAGGCACCAAAGTGAGCGCGCCCAGTTTCGCCCATCCCATCCTATGTGCGTGTTACCCGAGGCCTTAAAATCGGCTGCAGAGCTTGATCTTCACGGATTGCATCGTGTTCCACGTCGTTCGAACGAAACAAACGAGCGAGGCTGACGGTACAGACCTTGCTCGGGCTGATGTCCCTTGTGTATTGCTGCACCGAGCGCTAGCGCTTGAGCCGCGCAGAGTAAAGGAGCATGGTCAGCAACAATCATCTGACAGAAAAGAGACTGCGGATGACCATAGCACAGGAGATTCATGGTACCTTTCCATTCGACTGACCGTCGATTTCGCGGAAGTTTGAATTTTGTACAAAAACCCGCATGTCGAGGCCCGGTGCTGGTGTTCCTTGGACATGCCAGGTCTAATGCCGAGCGCCATTTTCAGCAACCATCTACTTCTGTCTTGTAGTCATCAACTGTCGTTCGCCCCTAGAGAAGTCCGAATTGTCTTGTAAAATGAACAAGTGACTGACAGCCGGATGTGGCCCTTGGCGGCTGCTTCTGACGAGGGTGGACCCTCGAGTGAGTGAGACGCACCTTACTAGGTAGCGATGCTTGCGCGAAAGGTCTGATAAACTATCACACGAGCCGAGACGAGGCTGCACACGTAAAGGGCAAGAGATTGGGCGCACAGACACTTGGTCAAGTCAACGGCGCAGAGTCACGTACATATCCAAGCACGCACGTGCGAAATCCGTCACCGTGCTCACCCTGCTCGGGATTTCAGTCTACCTGTTGGTCCACGAGTGCTCACAAGAGCACGAATACTCACCACGTCAAACGGATGAAAGAGTGACGCACGATGCTTATCACAGATCCTATGGATAACGGGAGAGTGCATCGATTCATGACACCTCGAAAACGGAACGCTTCCAGATAACAGTATGGTGTAATTGGTGCCGCTGAGAACCACGAAGACGACACGAGGGCTGCATGGTGGAGCAGCAAGCCCTCCGCGACGCTCGTCTGGACGACCAGAACACAGGGCCTTCTTGATGAACTGCCGCAACCAGACGACGTCCTACGACGTCCCTGTAGCAGAGTGACCTGGGTGCGAAGCAGACCGACGAGGAGGGTTTGTCATCGGCGATGTGATGTCACGTGCAGCGCTCCTGATAACTTGTCGAGTCTCCACCGACTGCTGCCCTTCCTTACTGTCCGACACTGCGCACACACCCTCTCACTCTCCCGCGCAATGTCTCCCGCCCTCGATCCCGCACATAAAACACGACGTGTCCTCCTCATCGTCGACGCACAACTCGGCCTCCTCTCCGACCCCCCAAAGGGCGTCCCCGCCGCCCCCGCCGTCAAATCTAACATCCTCCGCATCCTCACCGCCGCGCGCGCCGCATCACACCCCCCGCTCATCGTTCACGTCCGCAATTGCGGCGATGCCGGAGAGCCTGACGCGCCGCACACCCCCGGCTGGGAGCTCGTCTACGCCCCGCTGCCGCACGAGCCCGTCATCGACAAGCTCAAGAACAACGCGTTCGCCGGCACGCGCCTGTGCACGCTCGTCCCCGATGACGCGGAGATCGTCGTCGTCGGTCTCCAGAGCGACTTTTGCATTCGCGCCACGTGCAGCGCCGCCCTCGGCCGCGGGAACGAGGTCCTGCTCATCCGCGGCGCGCACGCGACGTATGATCGCCAGGAGGTCTGGGCGGGTGGAGGCGTCACCCAGGCGAGCATGGTCGAACGCGAGATCGAGGCGGAACTCGAGGAGGCCGGCGTCGTGCTCCTCGACATGACCGACGTGCCCGACGTCTTTGCGGATTAGCGGCGTAGCCGCGAGGCCTCGCAGAGGGAGGGGAGGGGGACGCGTCGTCGTCATCGGTCACTATCTTGTTCTTGGGCTTGTGTACAATCAGCTCTGTTTGTATTTTCTTGTCCTGCTTACTTACGCTCTGCACTCTGATCATCACACGCACACGCAGCATTCTCTCTTTCTTTGTTTTGGTATCATCATCGCACGATATACGGCATACGACACACTGCTGAATTGTATGGCTTCGCAGCTTGGGGGGTTTGGGTAGATGCGTGTATAGAAAACATGTCGCAATCTTCATCGCAAACATGTCATCATGTTTAGGTAAATAAAGCCGCTCGTAGGTCCGTCACTCCGTCAGAGCGCAACGCTTCCAGATCGCACGATACCGCATATCATGGCACAGAACAGCACGGCAGAGTATGTTTTGATCACGTCCTGGGGGCATACTCACATTCCGTGGCCTATGGCCGGCTCTGCTGAGGCCGCACGCTCGTCCAGCGCCCAAGCATGGTGGCAATGTAGATCGTCACGCGTCAGTATACATGCGTCGGCGGTCTCGCCGATGCAGACGTACTAGAGGGATATTCGCATTTGTTGGAGTGAGCTAGTCTCTGTGGCTTACTATACACAGAAGACAATCGTTCTGCGTAGAAGAAGTGAGCTCATTTCTCCTGTTGTAGGAGTTTTGGTGCTGACAGGTCAATGGAGTGTCGCATTTCGGAATCATCGATCTTTCTTTGAGCATAGGTTGGTGGAGCCCGGGTTCGGATACTTGTGGCAGCCCCCGTTTGTGGACTCTGATACATTGCGCAGGTGACCGAGCAGACCACTAGAGTGTCCACAGATGAGGGAACGTCCTCTTCTTATTCGATGAAGAGAGCGCTTAGGTTTCATTGCCCTTCATTTCTCGGCATTGATGCGATGCGGGCTGAAGGCTAGCTTGTCGACATTTCTGTTTCGTAGAGAATTTTTGTCTCTCCATGAATTTGTCAGCTCTCCGCACACACCGTGACCACAATTCGATAGTTTGACACTTCTTTCAGGTGTAGTCCGTTGGATCATTATGTTGACTGCGACTCACTCCGAGTCTTCGTTATTTGCCTCTAGTCAAGTCAAATTTATCCATCGCGCATTCTAAATAAGTACTGACCTCTCTCGTATTAGTCATCAGCATTATTTGGTGTTACGTCGGTGGCGATGAAAATGATGGGCTGTCGAGCTTGACATATATGAAGCTCGTTTACAAACCGACAACCCCTATCTCCCCGCATCGCACGCCCACTGCATGCCCATTCTATGGAATCCTTCATGTCTTCGTCCGCACCTCATCCCTCCGACTCCACTTACTTGATTGAAGCGGGCGTAGGTGTCATCATCCAAACGCTATTCTATGGCAAGTATTTCGATTGTACAAGCTGCTGATAAACACTGATCTGGAGACGTTCGGGCAGGTATCTTCATATTTTTCTTTATTTTCTCAACGCGCAGCCTTCTGTAAGTCTAGTCCGCCTCGTATCCTCCATGGCGTTCATTGAGCATTATGACCAGGCGCAAGGGGTTCGAGTCCAGAGTAAACGTGGCCATGTTGGCAACAACTCTCTGTATTTTTGCAGCCTCGAGCGCCGTATGGGCATTGTCCCTAGTTCGCTTCATCATGATAATCAAGACTATTGATTCCTCGAACCCTACACTGTCACCGGAGCACAGGGTTTACACAAATCAAGCATCTGAACATATGGGGATCATAGTCGAGGTTATATCGTCGATCAATGTATGTATTACCTGCACCGTTTATGCTCTCGTTCGTAATGCGTTTACGCCTCCTGATCTAGCCCATGTTAAGTGACGCGGTTGTCACTTGGAGGGCGTGTGTGTTATGGCAGGGAAACAAGCCTGCATTGACTGTCGTGCTCTGTTCTCTTCTAGGGAGCGCCATAGGTGAGTGCTGATATATCTCAATTAAGAATGCACCCAACAAGCTGTCATGCAAGTCTCCTTTTTTATATTCGCAGGATGCGCCGCAAATGATTTTTATACGAACGAGACATTGTGCAGAGACGTACAGTATATCGGTCTGGGACTAATGCTATTGACCAACATCGTTGCGACGTCCTCGATCGCGGTCACTGCATGGTACGATGCAATGAAACCACTATGTTAGCTTTGGGTCCTCATTCTGCGCAGGAGACATCGACGATTCATAATGGCTAATCTTGGACCCAAAAGCAAAAAAACGCATGCCGAGAAGATTCTGGTTCTGCTGATAGAGTCCGGCATGCTCTACTGTTTGATCTGTGTGAGTCGTGAGGTTCTGTACCGTAAGAACAACCATATTAAAGACTCCATAGGCGACTCCCATCTTATTCCTTTTCATCAAGCTTCCTACAGAAGTTTATATGATCCAGTGGATGTGGCCAACAATGACTCACATTTCAGTAAGCTCTTCCTCAGTTAGACGCTTGGAGCATCATCTCAGTAGGCAATCAGGGTATCTATCCCACTGGTGTGCTTCTCATCGTCGCAATCAAGCGAACAATATGGGACTCACTCAGCGAGTTCGAGAATCAGGTCTCACTGCCTGACATCCGGTTTCGCTCGGCACCCGGCGACGTGGAAGATACGGGGACACAGTACCAATTTTCTGATCCCCGACAAATATATCCGAGTGTAGCAGGTCAGGCAGTGGCGAAAGAAGCTGTCGATAGGCTGTCTGCTACCCCATCTATTAATGAATCGGTGGTGATTTGGTAGGCATGGGCACAACCGTGTCGCGGCAGTGATTTATGGTGCTCAAGTTCATCTCCCTACACATTTAGGCATCCCCCAGGCCTTTGAGCCAGTTGTCCCGGCTGAGCTCGACCATCTCTGTGATGAATCCTCCGACTTTTCCTTGGCATCGGGCTCGGATGTGCACACCCGTTGACGATGAGGGATGACTAGGATAATTTTGGACATCTTCGTCAGGACGGATGTATAACGGACCGATCGCGTGTCAGTAGCGTCCGCACTGAAGCGCACCGCAGCTCGGGAGACATATGGAGAATAATATGTTGGAGAAGGATCTATACTGGTATAGTAAGCCCATATAGCTCAACGGACCATCAGAGCGCAGGGATGTAGGGTATCAGTAGTAGCGACCTTGCTGAACGTAAGTTACTAGAGGATCACGCAGAGCGGGATATGCCTGATGCTCTTTTAGGCTGACTTCAAAGCTGACCTTCGGGCATGTCGGATCAAACTCTGAGCCTCTTGAGCCACTGCTTGCATACAGCCCCGCCTCTCTTTTGTCTCTTTTGGAGGAGTTCCGTCGATCCTGACCTGTTGATGCTTGATCGTATTGTAGGGCGATTTTCTCGGTGATGAACGGTAGTGGGTGGTCTGGCAATGTCTGATTTCCCAGGGTGCGCGTTTGTAACAGTAAACTCTTTGGCTCAAGTTGTCGATGCTTCGTGATTTTACTCTGGCTTGACAGGACGGAGTATGCATGCGGTTCGCAGAAGGCTTCCACTGGCGGCATTCTTTCAATGGAGAGAGATTCCACGTCCCGTGTCGCTTAGCACCAATGCGACAGCATCCCGAGCTGAAGGACAGCATCCCGAGATGAAGGACAGCTGTTTGTATCATAGAGAAGATGTTATAGTTCATCTTGTCATTTATCTGACAGGCGGTAAGTACGTGCTCCCGCACACCACGCGTTTTCTGGGTGTATTCCATCCATCATCAATCATATTGAGGCTCTGACATCGGGGAATATTATTCACGACATCTGTGTGTTGGCCATGACGAAGATTGGAATGATATCAGTTGTTATCATCAACAGCGTGAGCATTCTAGGACGGTCCCCGAACCTATTATATATCAGCTTCGTGTCCAGAAACCAAAACCTCCCCGCTTCCCAGACCGACTACTTGTCACCTTATTAATCCAATCACCGAATCTGCTGGACGTATTCAACCAATCTCGCACTTCATCCCTCCAACTCCACTTTATTGATTCAAGAAGGTGTGAGTGTCATAATCCAAACCCTGTTTTATGGCAAGTGTCTTGATCTCACATACTAATGCTGATCCCGAGACGTCCGAGTAGACATCTTCATAGTCTTCATTCTTTTCTCACCGCGCAGCCTTCTGTAATACCAGTCCGTCTCGTGTTCTCCACCATGCTGATCGAAGATTATGACCAGGCAGAAGGGATTCGGGTCCAAAGCAAACGTGGCCATGTTGGCAACAACTCTCTGCATATTTGCAACCTCGAGCGTCATATGGGCACTGTCCCTAGTTCACTTCATCGTGATAATCGAGACTATTGATTCCTCGGACCCTATATCGTCACTAGACACATGCTTTACGCGAACCAAGCATCTGAACATATAGGGGCCACAGTCGACATTATATCGTTAATAAATGTATGATGGTATTATCTGTATGGTCTCATTCGGAACGCATTGACACGTCCATATCCAGCCCTTGCTAAGTGACGGGGTTGTCATTTGGAGGGCGTGCGTGTTATGACAGGGAAACAAGCCTGCATTGGCTGCTGTGCTCTGTTCTCTCTTAAGGGGTGCGATGGGTGAGTGTCGTTATATGCATTTTTCCAATGGGGATAAAACCAACAAATCGGCGTCGAGTCTTTTTTTTTATATTCACAAGATGTGCCGCAAATGAATTTTACCCAAATAAAGGATTGTGCAGAGACGTACAATCTATCGGGACTAATCCCGTCGACCAACACCGTTGCAACGTCCCCGACCGCGCCCACCGCCTGATACGATGCAAGAGACCATTTTGCTGGTTTTTGGCCCTCATTCTGCTCAGGAGACATCGACGATTCATCATGGCCAACCTTGGACACAGAAGCAAGAAAACGCATGCCAAGAAGATTCTGGTTCTGTTAATTGAGTCCGGCGTGCTCTACTGTTTGATCTGTGTAGGTCGAAGATTCTATTACCCGAGAAGAGTAATATGAATGACTCAATAGGTGACGCCTATCCTATTCGGTTTCGTCTAGCTTTCTGGAAAAGTATATATGGACCAATGGACGTGGCGAATAATGACTCACATCGCGGTCAACTCTTTCTTGGCTGAATACTCTGAAGCTTACCTTAGTAGGCAACCAGGGTATCTATCCCGCTGCCATAATTCTCCTCGTCACATTCAAGCGCACAATATAGGACTCACTCAGCGAGTTCGAGAATCACATCCGATTTCATTCCGCATCCAGCGCCGTGGAAGATACGGGAGAACATCTCCAACTTTCTGTCCTTTGACAAACGTATCCGAGTGTAGGAGGTCCAGTAGTGGCGAAAGAGGCTGACAAGACATCTGCTGCATTATCTATCTGGTAATCAGCGATGATTTGGTAGGCCTGGGTGCAACCGCGCTGCAGCAGTATTTCCCAGTGTTCAGGTTTCTGCACATACAGGCATCGAGTCTTGGAGCCAGCTGCGCTTTGACATTACTACAACGTTCGATCGTGTATCAGCAGCGTCCGCATTGGATTGCCTCGCAGCTCGGGAGACAGATAGAGGGAAGGTGAACAAGAATATGTAGGAGGGTATGTGCCTAGAAAGACATCCCAAATACATTGTCGGTGCCCTTACTCTCGTTTTCGTCAATGAAGATCGTCAAAGTCAACTTTTCACGAGTCCGTCGAAGTGCAGCTTCATAGTCGTTTCTGAGCTTGATCAGCGGCGTGCGAGGAACAGCACTATGACATGCCATGCCATGCGATGCCATGCGGCTTGTCCTGACCGTATCCTGGGGCATACGCAACTCTGCTTCCCCAGCTTCGCGATCAGGTAGAAGACTTGAGCCGGAGCACGGTCAGTCATCGAGCACGGCCGGAATGTAGAATGTCAGTACGCCGCCCGCATCGGCGACCTCGCCAATATAGACGTAGAGAATCATACAGTGCGCGTGGCATATGCCTACGAGAAGGAAGTGCGTCAGCGTGGGATCAACCAAGAGACTTGCCCATGACGAGCCACATGTAGAAAATGGCATGTTCCTGTTTCAATGAATGACGGACGCACAGGCGATGGTCGTAGTCGATACGACGTGGGCGTTCAGGAACTTGAGCAGGCTCCGCACGTGCACGAGCACGCCGTACATTTGGGACGGATCGGATTTGTCCTCATCCGCGTCGTCTCCATCATGCACATCCGCATGCCCATCTTGCACGGCGTCGCCGGCGAGCGGTCCATCACCATTAGCGGGAGCAGGCTGATGCCGACGTTGCGACGGCGCATCTTGTGCTACAGAACAGAGAGATCAGCGCCTGTCCGGGGTGACAGAGCAATTATGCCAAATTGAAAGAGGACCACTGACCCATGCGTGGATTTGTGCAACCTTCCCATACAAGGTCGAGCTTGACCTCGTCCGTGCCCGCAGAGATCTGGAGTCGACCAGCGCCATTGGCGCGCACGGCAACGATGTCGGCCATCGGGCGGAGGCGGTCAACGAGTGTGCGCAGCTTGAGTAGTGGTGGGAGGAGGATGTGGATCTGTGCGCGCGTGAGCGTAGGCACGCATACATGAGGCGAGGACGGAAGAGCAAGAACGAGCGCGCACGTCGGGTTCGGGGCACAGCGGTTCGCGGAGTCGCTCGACCTCTGCGGGCTTGAGAACCTCTATCCGCACGTCGTGTGTCACCTTCATCCCACCGCCCGTGCTCGCGCCGGCACCTGCCGCGGCGCCCGTGCCCGCGCCGAGGATCTCGAAGCTGAGCACGGCGACGTCGCGCTTCTTCGCGAGCTTCATGACGATGTCGTCGGCATTGGAGGAGGACTCAGAAGAGCGCAGCGCGTGGAGGAGCGCTTCTGTGCTGAGGAGGAGCGAGATCTGGTTGTCGGCATTTGACTGGATGCGGTAGTCTGTGAAGAGTGCGATCGTACGAATTTGGCTGCGCGTGCGAGAAATTAAGGTCATTCAAAGCCGCTGGAAGTTTAAAAAAGTCATGGTATGTGGATGGCATGGGAGAGTAGGGAGGTTCATGCAAGAAAAGAAAACGGGCACATACGACCAGACTTGGACACCGCTCTCGTCCGTGTTGCAGATGATATGCATCTCCGTCTCGTTGAACTTGATGATGCACTTTTTCTGCAGCTTCTCCACTGTCTGGATAATTCCTGAGATTCAGCCCCGTCACCGTCAAGCAAACTCGTTCAGGCCAGCGCAAACCGCGCGGGCAAATGAGGGACGTACGGCGGAAGGTGGCCACATTTTGGATGGAGGCGCGGAATCGCATTGTGACGTGTAATGCGCGAGTGTATGGATTATTCGGTAATTACGACGTGTCGAGATGTGCGTTGTGGTTGACGACAACGATGGCGACGTCGAAGTGGGCGTCGTGGGTGGTCGCGACGAAGAGAGTGCGACGCGTCTGTGGCGCAGATTGGACGCATCTCGGCTGTTCGCAACACCGGACATTGCCCCTAAATATCCCCAAGGGATATCCATGGTATATTGGGAATATACCACGGATATACCGCAAATATCCCTGGCAGGGAATATACCCCTAATACTATCCTTCCGGCAGCGTTCGGCCAGAAAACCGTAAAGATATTCTATAGCTTTGAAATAGGATTCTGAGCGGGTGAGACCTGGCATGTATACTGGCAAACACTCACACTACTGTCCTGTTTAATTAAATATACCGGAGGGCTAGTATGTCATTGAGCGGAACGTTTCCGGTGGTTTTGAGGGGTGTTCGGTAACTTCTATGCACGATGGTCACGACGATGTCACAGAGCCGTGATTGCCGCATTCCAACTCCGCTTCCAGGAGGCCTGGATCATGTTGCTTTTTCTAGATATTTCCAAATGGGCCGCTCACTGCGTGCACCGCAGGGTTTTTCCCAGGATAAACCATGGATAAAACTATGGATAATGATAAAGTTCTTGTTTAGGTTTGTTTGAGGAAATTACCTAAACAAAAACTTAAAGTTTATCCAAAGTTTTATTTCAAGATAAAACTGTAACATAACATTAGGTTTAAGCTCAGACATTTTCTTTAAGTTTGTCCTACAGTAAATCCCGGGATAAAACTCTGAATGATCTTTAACTCTTATGTCACAGGACTCTTGTCACACACAATAAAATACAAAAAATGCCACATAAATTCAATGAATGCCTCAGTGGTCATTGCAGTTATCAAGAGTGTACAAGGGCTGGCTTAAATCAAAATTCATGATAATATGTTGGAAAACAAGTCAAACGTCCCACCTCCGATCACTTACCTGAATGCCCTTCGAGATGACCATGGACACGTGGAGAGGTCGAGCAAGGGAGCGAGAAAGCGGGTTATGGAGGCTAGCAAGGATTCAAGAGCCATCTGGTGTCGAGCACAGAGGGACAAGCCTACATAACGGTTGTTTCCGAACCTTTGAGGCAATCGACCTTCCGACGCTACTTCCAATCTTATTTCACCTTTAAATGCACTCCTCTGAAGAGACCACTGATAGAGAGAGAAAGTCTAGTCGCCCGAAAAGATCTGTCAAGGTGTTGGCAGATATGGTTCTTGAAATACCGCAAGAAAACCTCTGAAAGAATAGTCAAGATGTTGATCCAATCTACATTTCGATTCCCAATCGAACCCCAGAAAAAGTACAATACACTCCATTCCGCTAGTAACTATGTCAACAACTGATATCTATGATGTCCATCGAGTATCGTGCGTCGTCAACGAGACGGACGACGGACGAGCGTCGAGCGAGCAAGGTTTTTACAGGCCAGCCGCCGTCCGGAGCGCAGCATAGTTGGGGACACCGAGGCCGGTGACCTATTGCAACAACCATGAGCACGTCATCGTAGATGGAAAGGATCAGATGAACTTACAGGGTCCCATCCGGCCTTCGCTGGGAATCCGTTGGTGCTGCAGCCAGGGTTGTCACCTGCGCAATAGAAAGTCAGTCGTCGTTTCGTGCGAGGTGCGTATGATTCGGGCTTACCAGTTGTGATGTCGGACAGCGCGCTAAGACCAGTGGAGTACAAGAAGGGGTTCAAGAACCCAAGCGGGCTGTCGCCGGCGGCCACCAACTCGTCGTTGAGCAGCGTGATGATGCTCGCGAAGATCGGACTGGAGCAGCTCGTGCCGTCAACGGTTGCGGCGGAGCCCTGGTGGTAGATCTCGACGGAGTGGCCTGCTGCGGCGATATCGGGGAAGCCGCGGCCAGAGGCGTTGTACTTTCCGCTGTTAGTGCTGCCGAGCGCGGAGAGGTAGGTCGAGTGCGCGGAGGTCTGGTAGGAGGGGACACCCCAGTAGTTAGAGAACCCGCCGGATGAGAAGGCGGCCGAGGTCTCTGGGTAGCCGGAGGTGGCGCCGACAGAGGTCACGCTAGAAAGAGGTCATGTCATTAGTTATGAAGAATTGTCTGAGGGACGCGAGGTGTACGTACTACGGGCAGCCTGACGGGAAGGTGGGGACGAAGGTAGTGCAGCTCTGGCTCTGTGAGCCGGAGACACCCCCATCGCCGGACGAGAAGAAGACAGACGTGCCACGGGCGCCGAGCTGAGCGTAGGCGTTGCATAAGTTGCTGTGGTTAGGCGCAAGAAGGCGTTATTAGAACTGAATTGATTGAAATAGGTCAGTCTGATTCGAAACTTACTTGGCGAGCGAGCGCGAGATGTCGCTCTCGTCAGAGCCATAAGAGGTCGTCATGACATGAGGAGGCGTAGTTTCGGCGAGAAGGTGGTTGGCGGTGTCAAGGAAACCGAAGATTCCATCGTTGGAGTCGTCGCCTACAGAGATGAAGACAGTGGGCACACCCGAGGCGACACCGATCGTGTACTGGACGTCGAGGTTCTGAAGTCGGCAGTCATACTTTAGTTCAAATACCTGATGTTCGAAAGGTCAAATAAGACGCACAGCTTCAAGGCCGGCGTCGCTCGAGCTCTGGGGGTCCGATCCATCATCGAGTGTCTCAAGAGTGAAAGTCGTAGATGAGGACAAGTCCTTGCGCAGCGAGGCCAAGAAGCTCTTAAGGTCAGACTGTGATGGTCCAATAGTCAGGATACGATTGCATAAACAGGCGAGAAAGTCACATTACCTTTTGCGGGTATTGATCAATATAGCCGGTGACGGCAATTTTGTTCGAAGACTGCGTAGCGAGGGTCGTGGGGATGCCGTACATCGCCTGGAGACAGGCAGGAGTCACGGTCGTGCTGCAGGACGACGGGACTGCGTTGCTGGTCAAGTTGGCGTCCGCGACAACGGATTTGACCTTAGGCAAAGGAATAGCCACAACGGGCTTGCGGTTAAGCGACGTTGGGAAGCTGAGTAAATATTTAAAATACATTTCTTTGTCACGTGCGATGGGGAATGTGGGAGACATACATGATTGTGGGGTGCACGAAGTCAAGGTGACCCTGGAGGGAAGCAGGGATAGAGTACTCGAGAGTGCGGACGGTGTCTGTGTCAGTCGACAAGTGCTTGAACGTAGCGAACTCGGCATCGAAGAGAGAGTTGGCTTTCTCGACAGTGACATTGACCTGAAGCCAGTCGCCTGCGGGCGAAGCCTTCGTGGCAGTCAAGCCGTTCTGGGATAGCCACTCGTTGACCAAATCGAGACTCTCCTGCTTGGGGGCGACGAAGGCTTCAACCTATGCACCATCAAAGCAACAATCAGTCAGCGATTCATGAGGTTTTAAAGCGAAAGACCGTATGCACCTCCTCCTTGGACAGGTACTGCTTGTACTTCGGGCTGCTGGGAGTGCTAACGGAGTACAGAGCATCCTCGAGTCCCTGAGGGTTGTTCTGCACGAGCGCCAGACGCAAGCTCAAAACTTGGCTCGAGGGTGCCGTGTCGGTCTTGACGAACCCCTGCGGGACGTTCTCACGCTTCTCGTGCACACGCATGCGCGGGGAAGGCCCAGCCGCAGCGAGCGCAACGAGGGAGGCGAGGAGGGCGAACTTGACGTTGAAGAACATCGCAAGCAAGAGCCGAGCAGGGAGCAAGCGCGAGCTGTATCAAGAGACAGAATCCCTTGAGTTCTGTGCTGCAAACAAGAGGGAGCCTTTATAGTCGGGCAAAGCGGGGACGACCCGATAGCGCTTTAGCGGCGCTAGTTGTGACACGCTGCGCTACGAAGAGGAACCTATTGATTATGCCGATGTAGAGCACAAGAGTCTAGAAGAGACCACATGCTCATGGAAGGCGCAGACCTGTGGAGAAGCCTACGGGTGCCGGTGTACCATCAGGCTTCAACGTCATGATAGACTTCTCCTATTGGATTTGCGAAGATTTACAGCGGATTTGCAGTGAATTTACCCAGCACGAAAGATACAGAGCGGGATGAGTGAGATCGCATTTAACGCAGACCACGAGGTGCCCCGGTGGTAGTCGACGATGTGCATATGGACAGCTGGAACATTGTCTCTGGTGGCCAGTGGTGGCCGTTGGCCTGGGGGAGAAAAGCTGGTTCCATCAGAGGCGGCAGGCGAAGGCACGCGGCACTTCGTAGGGGCATGCATGGCGAAAGAATTCTCGGCTGTGGTCGTCATGTGCAGACATGATAGTGATAGCGAACCCGGGCACCGAAAATCGACGACTGACACCTGTTGGATGAGGGGCGTACATGCCCTTATATGGTTGCAGTTTATATACCTTTCGTCTGCCAAGCTGCCAAGAACTCACACCGTGTCTGTCGTTGTCTTGTCAGGTTGGCTGGAACATCTGGAAAACACCTCCTAATGATATTCCTGTGCCCGTTTGAAGTGGAACTGAGTTGAGGCTCATTGACGTTGAAGCAGGAGCATGGCAACGATCCGCAGCGCCGGCTGATAGGAGCAGCCCGGCGCCATGATCATGCCATCCCGTCCGGCCCCGAAACTATTTTCTATACGTTGGCATGCTGCCGCACAAGGCTCAAGCACAAGGTTGTCAACAGCCCGGCCTCAAACCTCTGTGCAGTCTGAATCTGACGCTCTGAAGGTGTATTCTCTACTTTCCTTATGTTTTCATCTTCGTTGGGAAATCACCAATGTCGATTTCGGCAAAGGACACCCGGTTGAGCCTTCTTGTAGCTTCCTGTGGAACTTGCGACACGGATTTGCGTTCTCTGTGTCTTGGATAGGATTCTCGTATAAATTGCAGTGAAAGTGAGTGAGACTGACAGTGACATCCATGATCCTACCGCACATTCTCGAATAACTGTCACCTCGATATAAGTACTCAATGGGCATTGCCCGCATCGATCCGAGACACGAGTTCTGCATGATATAAAGGACATTGGGAGGGCTGCGAGCGGGAACAAGAGAATGGGCATCGTATATCGAACTGAAAATGTACACGGTGCGTAGAATGATTCAGTGGAACTGTTCCAACAGGTGTTCATTGTTCAGACTCAATAGCGACGCACACTTTCACTTCCCTCTTCGCACGACAATGGCTGACCGGGCTGCTCCTCGTCCCCCCTCCTGACGGATCCAAGCTCTCACTTCATCCGTATCTACACACGTGAGCGAGGACTTACCCATAGATCGCGACCGTGTCAGCAACATTCTCGCCTCGCGTCTTACCTACTTATAGCCGCCTCGCTCAGTGTGTTCGCGATGCTTGAGATGTGATCTCCACACTCTTACGCTCCACTGATCGTCTCTTGTAGCATTCATCAAGTCGATAATTGCCCATGGGTGTTTATCAGCATATTTTAATAGATTCATTAGCATCACGATCAAAGGTCTTGCGCTCATCGCGTGCACGGCCGTCGAGGTTTCGTTCCCGTTCCTCGCTGTGTAATTTTGTCTGATGACAACGATTTTCAAATGGTCGGCCTAGCTGATCGACATCGTACGTTCGATAGGGCATCGAGACGCGGCCGGAGGTCGGTATCGCCTAATCCATCGGTAGACATGATCTAAACTCACGGATAAAGGTCAGGATGATATCAGCGCCCTCCGTCGACACTTTCTCGATCAAAATTATTGGTGACTCTTTGGCGCAGAATAAGTAAATCGCGATCTTCATTGGTGGACGTGCGTTAATCGTGTCATTTCATCTCACATACTCTCGTTTCAACATGTCAAGTGCATTCTATTGATGTCGCACTGCAATATTCCTAGTATTCGAAGTATATTCACGTCAGTCCAATTCGACTGTCTCGCGCTCGTGATGCTCCTTCCTCTAGCGCTCGTGATTTGATGTCGCAGACATGGGACATATGAGGATGCGGACAGCGATGTGTTAGGATAGAGGTATACAGAAGAATGAAGGGGCGGGGGCGACTATCGTACGGAAACTCACATACCGCCTCTTCAAACTAGAGCTCGTTTCCTCGCCCTCGCCCTCGCGCCCGTCCCTGCCCTCGTCCCGACACTGATCTCTTCCCTCGCCCTCGCGCCTGTCCTCTCCCCGAACCCCGTCCTCGCCCTCTTCCTGACCCTCGCTCGGTTTCCTGTCCCGTCTCATCACGCACTAGTTCCTCATCGATGTCATGCCTGTTCTCCTTGTGGCGCTTGAGGGAGTTCCCGCGCGAGAGCGCGTTGCCGCATGAGTCACGGAAGGCCCTCTTTGATTTGTGACCTTTGGCCGTTGCCTCGTGCAACTCCATGTCTGCCTTGCTGCCAAACATTGACTGACACTTTTTGCAGCACCATATAGTGTCCTCGGAGGTCTTCTGTACCTGACTTTGGCTCCCCGAGGCTGTTAGATACGAGGGGGAAGGCCCTCCTCCTGCCGCTTGTGAGACTTCGGGTTGAAATCCGTCGATGTAGATGTCTTCGTCGGCGGATGCACCTGATGCATAGGTTGTATGTGAGAGGGCATAGTCCTCGTCGTCAACAGATATATTCTCGTCGCTGCTGAAGTTGGCTGTGGCCTGCATCTTATGCGTGTCTGGCCTTGACGCCGAGAATTGGGATATGAGGTCCGAGCGAGAGGCCTCATGGGTCTGTAACAATGGGCTCGAAGACGCGCTTGGCAGCTGCTGAGGAGCAGGCTTCTCATGGTAGCCTGACGGCGGATTCAGCGCATGAGCATTGGGCCACACATGTAGGAGGTTCTTGACTTACCGTGCTGGCTTCGCTGGTCCCCGAGTGGCGGCGATGCCTGATATGATGAGGACGCCGTGTGGCCTGGCGGATATGATACGCTCCCCACTGGAGCCCAGGTTATGCGCTCAGCGTAGTGCTGTTTATGCAGTTTATAGCCAGGCCTGTTGACCTTGATCACGGTCTTCTGCAAGGATAAAGACATAGACAATGTGAGTGATATCTCGTATCTGTAGGGGAATCGAGCTGCGCATGCCAACGCTAAACAAGGAGGTTGACTCACATCTCTGTTGAGTTCTAAGGTATCCGTCGCTGAATTGAATATGTCGTCGTCTACATATTCCAGTAAATCCCGAACTTTCGTGTAGAACGATCCGGCGTCGTCGGTGGGTCTGTTTGTGAGACTCATGGGAATGAGTATGAGTGGGTATATGAGTATGAGTGGGTAGATGAGTATGAGTGGGTAGATGAGTATGAGTGGGTAGTGGTGTGTGGTGTGTGGGTGAGGGTGATGTTCGAACACAAAGGTAGAGTTGGCGGTCTTCTTGTTCGCCCTTTTATACTACAGGACAACAACGATGTGGCAGGACCCGCTGTGTCTTTCATCTGAGGCGAATCTTGCCATCCATTGGGTGGCGACCAATCCTGTCCAGCGGCGATACAATTTCTTCTCAGAAGTCGCCACTAGGACCTCGTGCCCCAGATATCTCGGATCGATAGAGAACTCGCGTTATAAGAATTGTGGGTCCAAGCTTGGCACCGATTATCGGTGATGGCGGCGGTGTTGATTGGAGTACAAGGGAAACTTCGCTTGTGCCGAGTGACCCTCCAGGTTCAACCGGGCATGTGAACTGATGGCTGCCATCGACTTCGCGCACGTATTCTACTGCGGAAATTTTGGCGTCGCAAAGCGTTCATAGAATTGTCTAAGTCTTTGTGGTTACATCAAGTGAAAAGCCTTCATTCACGAAGTTGTGGGAGCGGCTATATAGCCGGGCTCGCTGTGAGCTAGCTTGAGACGATGGATTGTACAGGAGTATCTGCAGAGATATTTTGGAGCGATCGCAATCGATCGGCTCCTAAAAAGTGCGAACAACCCAGCTGAGAGCAGACTTCGACCTTGTCCTCAGAGTTACAGATGCAGTGCTACTAAACAAAAAAAAACTCGAGCCTGAACAAACTCGAGCCTGGTCAAGCTACGATATACGATACCCAGGCTTGCCGCATGGATGGCAGACGATATAGGATTTTGAGGTACAGAATTGGCTGTGAAGTTCATCAGATAATACGCTGTGCACGCCACACAATAAGAAGTGCACGCCACACGCCCCTAGAAGAACTCGGTGACAGGAGTGACGCCACGCCGTTTTTGAAGCTATCGTAGCCTGACGTGTGTTCAAATGAAGTAGCGCTAAGAGGGCCTGAATAATGAGGCGCCATTGGGAATTGGTGGTTCATGACGATGGGATCAAGGACACGGCTATTTCAGACATTCAAGAGGGCGGAGAATGAACAGGGTGAGCGGTGAGCCCAGAGCTGAGAGAAACCAATGTCGAAGTCCGAGCTACACAAGACAGAATGGCGCTTATACAATAGCAATCTGATGGGCACATACCCATCGCATCACCTTCACAATTTCTAAACGTATGGTATGGCTCTAAAACCATATAAACCTTGGGAGGATGGCTTGAGAAGAACTATTGAGCGAGAGAATGGCGCATAGCTAGTAGCGTGCAGATGTAGATAGGGATGAAGTCACCGGGAAAAGCCGGCGCGGTCAACTCTAGGACCTTATCGGGCGCTCTCGGACGACTCAACTTCGTCGACTCATGTTGACGCAAGCGTCGACCAACGCGAGCACCTTTCGATGCTTCGGGTGGGCCGATGAACGTTCCACATACTGAGCGGTGACGCTTTGGCTTACTCGTTCGGCGTGATCAGTCTCCCCGCCAATCTTGTCTCATGGACAGTGTCCCTCGCCCTTCGCCTGGAAGTTTCGTGCTGATACCACTGATCCTAGTCAACCTTCTACCTGTTTAACTCGATTTTAATCGCATTCAATGGTCTGACTTGCTTCGTGGATCGCGTCAGCGTATTCGTAAAAATTCACGGTCTGTTCAATCATTTGGAATCTTTTGCAAGTGTTTGCGTTGCTCCTCGAGCATTCGAAAGGGTTAGGAATGCTGTTCATCGAATTTCAAAGCGTCTGGTTACCTTGCCTCTGAGGCTTGAGCTCGAGCCTTCAGTGACAGCATATTAAGGGTGCATATGATCCGGTCGGCAGTGGACCAAGGTGAGTCATCATGTCGGTATATTTCGATCCTCTTTAGTCCTCACAGGACTCTCTCCACATTTCAACACTTTTGATGCTCACGTCTCCTAGATAATCCGATGTTACTGGACTTTAGGACAAGAGACCGCAAAACGCGATCACGTGAGGCTGCTTTCGCGGAGTTCATATCTTGTAGCCTTGTTCGCGCAGACAATGGGATCGCGTCGGGATAAAACCAGTGCACTTTACTCTGCATGCCATTGAACATTCTCCTCAATTTATTTTCAAACCAGTCTCTCAATCACATCTCCCCCAAGTCTCTATTCCAGTGTCATGCCTTTACATGCAACGGACACCTCAGAAAGAAAGAGCAAAAGGGCCTGGACGAAGCCACTACTGGCCGAATCGGTGGATCAAGCCACTCCCCAGCAAATACAGCTCGCGAACGACATGTCATACGAGTTTGTCGGACCTATGCCAGTTGGCTTATTCTTGAAATCGTTCCTGGACCGAGCATCGCAACCTATTCCCAGGAACTTCAAACGGAAATTTCAGGAAAACTTGTGCAAGATGAGTGGCACAGACTTTGTGACGAATTTTGTACGTGTTATTCATCCAACCTACCATCAATTCCAATGACACGGTGACACGGTGATAGATTAAGGCCATAGGCGAGGCTGGCTTATGTTCCAACTTTTCTCTCCATGACACACGAAGCAGGCGGTACTACACCCGTAATCCTGAGATCACACTCTACAAACTCAATGACGCCGTGACAGGAAGAATTGACTTGACACGCATGGAGATGCCAATCGCGTGCCTGTCTCTCGATGACGATCCTTTCATCGACATGGTCACTCAACCAGAGTCCCATCGAAACAAGATGTCTTTCGAGCGCTATCCAAAGCGGTCTATTCGTGGACAGATAATCTCTCACACTACTTGGCAATTCGCGAACCAGCATCGTTGCTTCGCATTCTCGGTGATATTTCTTGACGACTATGCGAGATTCGTGCGGTGGGACCGTTCGGGCGCGGTTGTGACTGAGCTGTTCAAGTGGAAGGAAGACCTGGCGCACCTAGCACTGTTCTTTTGGAGGTTCAACTGTACATCAGATGAAGGGCGCGGGTATGACCTGACAGTCACGAAGCCAACTACTAAAGAAATAGAACTGGCGAAGGCGAAGTTGGATGAGTGGGCGGCGAGGTCAGCGAAGGCCTGGGAGAGGAGCAACGGAAAGGAGCAAGAGCAAGCATGTGCCCCAGATTCCTCTTACAAAGCTGACGAGACATTCCGGAAATTTTACATGATAGACGACATCTCTGGCGATGTACGATGCTTAATAACTTCCCACCCTCAATGGCCTGCACACACACTCACTGGGCGTAGTACACGCGGGTATATGGCATTCGATGCTCAGACGCAGCAGGTTGTGTATTTCAAGGATACCTGGCGCCAGCATCACATGAATCCTGAAGGAGAGACGCACAGATATCTAGAGGAGAGAGGTATTCAAGGAATTGCGCCTCTCGTATGTACAGGTGACATTGCGGATCACACGACACAGACGGATAGGTTTATGCACAGACAGTGGTGCTGCGCAGTTCCCGACATGGTGGGGCACCAGCACTACAGGCTCGTTTGGGGGGAGATATTGCGGCCTATAGATCAGTGCAGATCGACAAAGGAGATGTGCATGGCAATCTTTAATGCAGTCAAAAGTATGTGGGAAACCGTATGAATAACGGTCCTTGAGGGCTGACAACTTTGCTTGGCCTAGCACACGGAGAAGCATACTCTGTAGGCATATTACATTCAGATATCAGCGACACGAACATCATGATCACGGATGAAGGCCACGGAGTTCTCATCGACTGGGACTTGTCGAAGAGGTTGTTTGATGAAGAAAACAACAAACACAGATCAATGGTCGTGCGTTGCAACTTTTTCCAGGTTTAATGCGCATTCAAACACAGCCTCCACATCACCAGGGAACTTGGCAATACATGTCCATCGCTGGGATGCAAGAACATGACAAACAGCAAGTGTTGTCTGATGACCTGGAATCATTCCTACACGTCTTGCTCTACTGCAGCCTCGAACGCCTCATAGACGAACACTCCTTTCTCTCAAATTTCATGAACGGCTACTTTAGGAAGCCATTCCGCCTCGCCGATGGCTCCATCTGCGGATTAGATGGGAAGCAGGATTTCTTATCCGCGACACGAACATTATTTCCACAACTTGATAAGATATTTTGCGCTCCACTTGCGGACCTCATCGAAGATCTGCGCGTGTTGTTCGTTCCTCTCTACGCGTGCCGGGACAGACGTGATGTGGAGGGCATCGAGAGCGCGCTTGACAACTTGACAATCGAAAAGTTCGTCGATATCTTCGAGCGGCACCTCGCAAGGTCAGATGAAGAATGGAAATGTGAGCCATTAGAGCGCGCAAAGGAGGAGAGGAGAAAACGCAGCGTGGACGAGGCTGATCTGGACCATGAAGGACGGTTCAGCAAGCGGAGGAAAAGCTCCCGATGATCGCTTACCGTTTTCTCATGGCTCAGCTACCAGTCCGGGTCGTAGAATATGAAATGTGGGGGTATAAATACGAAGTGCATTCAGTGGCAGACCTGAGAGGGATGTATTACACGAATTTGTTTTCATTCGGTATGGCGAGATCAAAGAAAAAGGCACAATGCGGCGAGGATGTATTGTTGACTCACCAGCACCTGCTGGTTGCCTACCCCCTCCCTTATCTGTGCCCCACACCGTTGTGCATCTTGTACGCTTCATCACTCATGTTCGTCTTCAAACTTGAGACGATAGGTGTCGCAATCTCACTTGTTGATCCAGAGTTTCGACCGCTCGGTACATCATGGATGAAGCTCTTTTTACCGCTTAGACAGTGTCGGCTGTCTGCCCGTTTTCGAGGAACACACTGGAGACTGACGGGTTGTAGGTGATGTGAGGTATAGACAAAGGAGCTGCATCCAGTAATTGAGTAACATGTGCAATACATGGCTCCTATGAAGAAAAGAAATCGGATCTGTCGTTCCCATCGTCCCATATGAGTGTCGAGGCGGAAATATCAGATGTGAGAGCACTAGATAGCCTCAATTTCTTCGTCTCGGAGTTACTCTTGCTGCTATCATTCGTGCTTGCAGGGTGAGCCTTGCGTTTGTTACTCCGCTTCGTCTTGAAGTCGAGAGGCTGCTTTCCAAGTAGACAATCGCTTCTGTCGTCAACCCAGTCCTGTTGGTCAATATGTGAAAATATATCTCTGAGTGGTTTTGACGATTTCAGACTGTCCTGAGCGTCTTCTTTAGAAGGAAGCTTCGTGGTATAGAGTTTAGAAGGCTTTGTGGAACGAGGCGCGTAGAGCGGAACGAAAAGTTCCCGGAGGTCGGAGATGATGTCGACGGCTGTGGAGCAAAGGAGCGTTGAAAGATACTCTGAGCTGAACTTGGCAGGGATGAGTAGCATGAAGCCGTTCTTTCCATCTCCACCGATGTCTCTGCCGCTGGCGTCCTGTACAGCGTAATCAAAGACCGCGTGGATATCCCGAAGTAAAGCAAACCGGTCGTTTTCGGACAGCGCGCGCATCTGATATCGGATGCAGTGATAGAGGTACACGTAAAGAAATGATTCAAGATCATGGCGAAGTTCGTGTGGTTCTTTTCCATGATGGCGAAGAAGACCTAATGACATGAACTGCCAAGTACCCTGTCACTCTCTTGAGATCATGGTACTACAGTAAGGGGCATATGCAAGGACAAACTCACCGTCCTCATCTTCAGTCTGGCCCCCGAAATCTTGGAATCTGTCCTTCGAGACAGGTCCCAGTCAATCAACAGACCGCGACCGTCATTGGTGATCAGAATATTTCCGCCACTGATGTCTTGATGCAGAACTCCAGCGTCGTAAGCCTGTTGATGGGCTAGATTCGCAGATCATCAGTATTAGGAGAAAGTATCACGATACAGTCGATGTACCTTCAATCGAATCCAGAATGACTTGGGAGAGCTCCTTCGTGGAATTGTACTGTCTCAAAGGGCGTCCCAAGTCCCGAAGCACCAATCGGTGGTGCTGGTGATGCTTCACCGCTGATACTCGAGAACACCATGGTTCCCCGTAGAACTGGTGAGTCCGCGTCTCCTGTCCATCGATATCGCTGGAGCAAAGAAGACGCGGAATCCTCTGAACGTTCGCCTTGAGGAGATCACGATAGGTCTCTCCCTCCTTTTTGTAGCCCTCTGCGACGTAGCGCCAGCTATCCTTGAGGTACACCACCTTCCCCGTAGCAATGTCGTAGGCTACGTACCCTTTTGTTCCCCTGCCAGTTGGGCTGTTGGTATACCACTCTGGATGAGACGCGACAAAGAAATGCTCGCGCCTGTCCTCGTCATCGAGCACCCGGAATTTACGGAAGGAGTCATCGGATGAGAATGGTGCCTTGAGGATGTCGCTCTCACTTCCACCCTGAGCCATGGTAACCTCAAGGGCATATTGCTTGAGAGCGACCTTGGCACACGTGATCTCATCTGATGTCGGAATAGATACAGTGGTGTCATGGCCGCGTGCCGAATCGGAGGAATGGGAAAACCTCCACAGAAACATCGCCAGGCGCGAAGGATCATCTTTCCAGTTGACCCGCTCTGTGACTATGGCTCCAGCTCTATCCCAACGAATAAAGCGAACGAAGTTGTCAATGAAGATGATGGAGAACAGAAATGTCCGGCATTGAGCACCAAGCTGGGCTGCTGCATACGATGTGATTTGCCCGCGAGACTTGTTTCCGGCATTAGAATTATGTTCGAAAACATGCAGCTTGGACTCTTTCGCGCTATATTTGCGAATCTTCTCCTTGCGCGGTTGGGTGGGCTCGGGTGTTGGCAGTTTGGAAGGCTTCTCTGGGAATGACTTTGGATCTACAAATGGATCCTCAGATAATCGCTTGCGCTCAATATGGAGTTCCATCAGGAAAAAATTGGCGCTCGACTCATTCTTGTCTCTTTCCTTGTAGATGGAGATATCAGGCTTGCGCTTGTATCCTGTATCTTCGCGCATGGTCGTGTCGACAAGGAACAAGTCAGGGCAAAGCCCTGTGTCCTTCACAGCTTGTATCTGCAGGACGTTAAAAGCAGTCAAGAGATGCATCAAGGTTCCAAAAAAATAAAATTCTACAAAATTTGTTTCAAAATCTGTTTCGATTGTGAGAGCCTTGAAGCATTGTTGGTAATCCTTGGGAAGCATCGTCCAGTCGTCGGGCATGAATGCATTGAAAAATGCGTCGATGGGCATAGGCCCAATGAATTGGTTCCTCATCTCTTTCACTAGAGCTTTATAGTCTCCGGATGCCTTCGAGTCTTCCTCTCTGGTTTGAAAACGCTCTGTGGAAGATTTCTTGTTAGAGACCGGGGTGCTCTGAAGAAGTTGGAGCTGTTGGGACATTTTGAGAATTTTGAGTAGATGGTCACGGAGTAGGATGAAAGACACACGCTCACCAATGAGCTTGGACTGGGTTAAGTACAGAAAAACAGGGGCTCCTGTGACTTAGCCACGCATAGCAGGTGCCACCGTCGTTGAAATTGGAAGGTGTTGTCAAGGCGTGGTCCCTTTGCCATGTGATGTTTAAACTCCGCGGCCGCCTCTAGTTTGCGGATGGCGGGCTTCCATCAGGACGTGCCATGAGGAGCTGGCAAGCTTGACATTGCTCTCAATTATTTATGAATCGTCTTCCAGAGAGAACCATATGTACGCTCCAATAGCCCAATATGAGTGAGGAAATTTCTCCGCGATATAGTACGAAACAGTCCGCGCTGAACTTTCACTTTTACTACGCGATAATTTTCTCACCTTCCTGCATACACTTTTGGGTCATTGTCCCCAGGAAGCGATGCACTGATGATCGATGATAAAACGAATCTTGCCAATGTGTGTTTTTTCAATCCCTGATGTGCCCTCACGCTGCCGACAGGTCAACAATGAGGTCACTCATATGGGCTCTTGGGAATGAGACCATAGAGCGTGGAAGGACGAGACCACACATCTGATCCTGCCAGGCATCATCCCGTTTCCCTATCCCATCGAATTTTTCTTTGCTATTTTCTAAAAGGCTTGAACCAATGTGCAAATGGTCTGTTGCCACAGCACGCAGTTATGAGGCGCAAACCAGTGCGAAGGGCCGAAGCAAGAGACGAAAATGGACGCAAGGGGATCAGAGCCGGATGAAAGCTGGTTTTTTCACGCTCGGCAGGCTCGGCAGGCCTCTTGCAGGTCACGCGTCTTCCTCACCCTTCGCATCAGCAGCCAGTTTCTGTCGAACAGCCATTCGAACAGCCAATGACCTGCAGATTGCTGCTGACGATTGCTAGTTAGGAACACGGATATAATACGATGGCCGGTGAATGGAAGAGAACGGAGCTGGGGCGCAGAGTCGATGCACAGCTCAATACCATACTAGTGAGTGTATATCCTAGTTTTGGCTATTGTCCATATACTTTCGTACTCCTCACGCTATGTCTCGCAATGGCACAGCTTCACGACAAGGGAAGTCACTGGAGAGACGATGTGTAGGTGCCTATGAGAGGCCTTCCAACGCGTTCAAAATACATCTGAAAATCAGATTCGACGAGGCAGGCGCATCATCGTCCCGAGTCGACAAATATGTACGATCAAGGTTCAACCATGCCATTCCATTCTGATGTCTATACATGCATATACAGGCTTCGAGGTGCGTCGAGGTTATTTTTCATACGATTTGTAGGAATATATGCAGGTACCCTTAGGTGCACCCGTCTCGCCACTTACGTCCTTTTCGTTCGCCTGTTCGCCTGCGCCTTGCCCTGCCAGCCTACCACTTTACTTTTCGAATGTCTTCCTGGTCGTCTCTTCGTCGTAAGTGGGGGCGCTTTTTGTGCTTTTGCATCTGCATGGATGTTATTGGATGGAATCATGCCCATTTTTGTATTGTGCGCCTGCTCAATCTTCTTGTTCGCGAGTACTGAGGCTACTGGACTGTTGACGTTCATACAGCCTAAATGTCCACGAGAAGCGATCTGAATACACAAACAGCGCGCGCGCACTCCCAACAATGAACACTCTGCGCAACGCCTTGTAGGGACTCAAGAAGCTTTTGGCGCGCGAAAGTAGATGTTCACCCCCATGAAGACATTCTCTAATAAAACTACACTTCTTCCCTCCTCGCTTCTACCTCAGATATATGGGGTCTCTCGTCGACAGATAGTGTCGGGTGATGGTGGCCGTTTTGAATTGTCGACGTGCCAGAACGAGTGTTCCTTGTCACGAGGCGCATTTCGGCGTGAGGTGTGTTCTGAGATATATTTTTCCCAATGGTCATGTCCCAAGTGGTCCTCTGAAGCCCTGTGAGGGAGATAATCGCGGTCGGATAAATGCCCTGTTCATAGTAAAATGAACAACTATCGTTGAGAGGGACATGTGCAACGCACAGATACTTGAATCGCGATCCCTGGGAGGATTTCATTTATAGCTTGGGTGGTAATGTCGAATGTGATGGAAGCACAGACCCAGCTCACGAGGAAGATGATCTATCCATGCGTCATGTGAAGAGTGCACACAGGTAGAGCATCGCTCACCCATATCGCACAGTAAATAACTCCGGATTCGACAAGCAAAACGAGAATAGATCCGGCCTGGGATTTCCATTCTACGTTTCTGAGTTGGGCTTTGATCAATCGACGATGTTGCCTGTGTACACGCTTATTCAATCGATAGGCGCTGATCTTATATGCGCACTGACCACGCCTTCACCGCCATAAGCATAGTTGCAATAGCATTGATAGCCAGTGTTGAGGAATAAATGATGATGATGTTGTTACTTCCGAGTCCTCCGAAGGGAACCCATATGGCAGTAGCCACTAGTGTGAAGGGTTACGCATCGATGGCGGAGAGCTGAAACAGGGTCGCTCACGGATGGAACCAAAAGAAAGGGACCCGAGCACTATCAGGACTTTCGCGCTGCGTCCCCACATGATCCATACCCTCCAGATTACAATTGCATCGCTCAATACGTACTGCGAAATGTTTAATAGAGTGTCAAAACCAACCCGACCAGGAGACTTACGTTGATGATAGATAAGTAAACATCCGTATAGGATGCGACCGTTTCTGCTTCTGAAAAGCCATCCTCAGTGGAATAATATGACGCTGTGCAATTACGAGGGTCCAAATCCCAGAGCTCTGACAGGACCATGTCCATGTCACCTATCCACTGCAAAACCAGATGGCAGGTCGAGACCGTGAACATGAAGAACGTTGCTAGCCACATGACTAGGATTGCTCTTGTTTTGAGGCCTTTACAACTGTGACCGCGTCGATTAACTTAGTCGTGGTATGCATTCTTCACATGTGCGACTCACGCTAGGATGTAGGTCGAAAGTGCGAATGTTACTATCGAAAGCACTATGGACCGAACTTAATGTTTTGCATAACACATGATAAGCCTACGCACCGTAAAAGCCCGTTTCACAAGCAAGAGCGACAATGTAGGGCTTGAGCGTTGTATAAACATCTGGCGCAGAGAGAGATATCTCTGGGATTCCCAAAGGCACAGAGAGGGGATTTTGTTTGCACATGAAAGGGTAGGTCGTCCTGCGGCGGTGTATAGATGGGGTGCAGTCAGAGACGATGATACTATTGCCATGTCGCAGATGTTCCAGATTTCAGGATTTGAAGGTATCGAAGCGTTGAAGGATTCCCATCGTAGGACAGAGACAAAGATATCATCTGTCCTCCATGATGCACGGAGCGGAAGCTGTTCCAATCGATCTGTCAAAGTTGACGGCACCCATCAAGCACAGCCAAAAGCGACTGCTATGGTCAAATCAACCCAGGCTGTCAGCGCAATGCTCGCTCAATCGCTTCATTGTACTGTGTGTTCCCTCTCTGGGATCACTAGAATGCGGCTAACGCCCCTTCAGTTCCCTTGCCGAGGTTTCTGCGGGGAAGACAAGGACCAAAGGCAGACGTGCTGATGGGACAAGTTCACGTACGTAAGATCTTGCAATACAGCGGCAGAAGCCAGAAGACAATATAGACAGATGTATGTGACTATGGCGGCATATATTCTACACGATGAGAAGGAAGGATGATGAGCAGCACTGAAAATCGCGTTCCTAAATCTCAGTACGACTCACCCTCGACCTGTCCAATTTCTCAACGATTCCCTACAAATGAGTCATCTGATATGTTCCAGAGCGCGTTGGATGATGAAACAATGCATTGATGTATCTTCAAGGAGACAAAGTATCATACAAACAGGGCTGAGGCCGAAGGAAAACAGTGAACACATGTCTACTATGGAAGACGAACTAAGTAAAAAACCCGGGGTCGAAAAGTCGAGAGGTGAAAAGGGTGCTCACAGTGATAATTTGTAGCCATACGCAGGTCCTTATCACTTAACCATCGCGCACTCGATCGGGTCGATCCTCAAATCTGCCTTGGTGGTCGTCTTGAGACTTGAAGCTTGGCGTGACAAAGTGTTCAAGGGGTGCCATGGGAATCGGAGCTGATCGGCGTATTCACGTCGCCTTCACGAACCTTCACGAACCCACTGCGAAAACACGATCCTCTCAAACTTCCTCCACCACTGAATGACCAACTGCCTATCTCGAGACATAGAAATGCTAGCATGCCCGGGATCATCATAGAAAGGAGAAGGGTGAATGAGTCTCTTTGGAAGCCTAGCTCGTTTTCCTAATATTATTGGCCTTCTTTCTGCATTCGCATTGACAGATATTCAATAAGGGCAGACGCCGTGCATGTGGGTGTACGGTAGGTCCAGTCGAGAAAATATCAAAGACCCTGGAAATCTGTGCTCCGTGCTCCTGTCCGTTTTATTCTTCGTTTTCGTCCCTTCTCTTCTCCATTATCTTTCATATTGCCTCTGACTTCTCCTTATTACGTCTAGCAAATAGAACAGGATTTCTGGACTCAACTGGTACGCTGATACGAGTAGAAGATTTAGAAAATTCGTCGCCTCTATGCCTCGGGCATCATCATCAACCATCCAGGAACGCTTTTGCTTAACCCTCGGCGTACGGTGCTGACATGTATACATTTCTGACTTTGTAGAGTGATTCGTGATTCTTCATTGGACTGACAGGCAGCCTCGAAATATGGCGGCCGGCATTCAAGTTTTCCAAAGGCGGTAACAATGCGATCTGTCTTCTTTCGGCTCCGAGTCGACGTACGCGTCCCTCGACGACCCCACGACGAAAAGCGGGGGCGCTTGCCGGCGCCTATCCTGCAGCGCTGGCCGTCCCTCCCCCCTCTCGGCCTCGCCGGCGCTGAAGTCGGCGAGCATGGGCTCATGCGCCGCGCTTCGGCGGCTCGCCTTGCCATAGCCCCGCACGCTGCCATCCCAGTTCCCGCGCCCGTCCCGAGTGCCAGCCTCGAGCTGCGCTTTGAGAGCAAAATAGTTCGGCGAGCGTGTATTAGTCGCGCTCTCCGGAGACGCCGGCGCGTCGCCCTGCCGCTGCCCAGAAGTGCGAGTGCGGCGGCTTTTGGGCGGCGGCTCTTCCGTCGATAGTGGGTGCAGGTGGACCGGGGTCGATGCTGGCGCCGGGGAAGCCGTCAGCGTCGTCATACAGTGCGTTGAGGTCAGCCAGGGTCAGGAAAAGCACGCTCGATGCTGGAGGTGAGTTGTGGAGAGGAGCAGCAGCAGACGGGTCGACGCGCTCATGAACCGCGGGGGCCACGTGGGAAACACGCGCGTTTCCAAATTCACCGTCGCGGTCGTCGTCCGTTCCTCTCTCCCCCTCCCCTTCTCGACCTCCCTCAGCTTCGAAAATTAATGGGCTGGTTCACACGCGCTGAGCCCGAGAAGCCCAACGCCGCCTCGCGCGACGACCGCAAAAAATGCTGGGAGTCAAGAGACCTCTATTTCTCTGCTTGGACGTGGCGCAGGTGGTCGTCCCTGGCAGCGAAGGCGACAGATGCAACGCGCAGAATAAAGCTTTCCAACAGAACTGCGCGAAGAGCTGGGTACGCGTCGCCACGCGTCTCTCCGTCTGCCCATCGAGGCACAGCCATAACGATGCCTGCTTTTCTAATTTCGCAGGTGGACTACTTTAACAAGCGTCGGGTCCTCGCCGAGCAGCAGAAACCCATCCTCGTGCAGGCGAATATGCAGGCCGAGGAGGCCAAGCGGAAGGCTTCTTGATTTTCATTCATTTCCGTTTACGACCCTGCACCGCGACCGGCAATATATCTGTATCCCTCCCGCATCTCATCCGTTCTCTTCCGATCTCTATGCGTCGTCGTCAAGTTCTCTTGATCTCTCTATGTTAGTATCAGAGCAGGGCTCGCCTCTTCGCCGGACCATCGCACTACGAATCAAGAAGGGAAGAGTCAAGGGAATGGTCGACAAATGGGAGCGCGAGAGTGCGGGCAGCGTCGACGGGAGTGACGCGTAAGAGGACCCGGTGTCATCCTCTCCGCTGGAAATGGACACTTCCCGATCTTTCGGACGGCGTGGATGCTAGCACGTCCACGCATGCTGTGCCGCTGCCGCCGACAGCTACGGAGCTGAAGAGCGAGAAAGAGCCAAGTATTGAAGATCTTCTCGCCGAGCATTCGAACCTGCCATCGGGCTCGTGGGGCGCACGTGCTTGGGAGGACCTGGACATCGGCGTGACCGTCAAGAGGCTCAGCAACTCCGAAGGCTTAGACAAGGAGGGCAGTGGAAGTGGAAGTGGAAGTGGGCGCGGCAGTGGTGAAAGGGTCAAGGCAGGTGGTGCGAAGGACGAACGAAGAGTTATCACTGCCATATTCGAGCCTGCGCTCGAAGAGACGAGCCAGGAGGAACACGCGTTAGATGAAGACGTGAAGATTGAAGACCTTGCCAATGGGGATGACGATGACGACGGCAATGCGAAGGTCCAGGAGATGGTGCAAGAGGTCAAAGAAACCAGGGACCTATTGGAGGAATTCAGACGTCGATTGGAGGAGGTGGAAAGCAAGGTGCGGGAGATGGAAGAAAGAGAGGCAACGAGAGACGCAGAGTTGGTGACCCTGAGAGAGCTTGAGACCCGACGGAAGATCGAGACAGCACAGAGAGAAGCGAACAGTGTCGTTGCAGAAGTCGAGAGAGCGGAGCGCGAAGCGCAACTGGATCTAGAGCTCGCGCGGCTTCGCGAGGTCGAGAAACGGGCCCAGGAGCTCGAAGCATTGGCTGCATCCCCCTCCCCGTTGGCCACCGCCTATTTACCCGAAATACGACCTGAGCCTCAATCTTTCCCCGCAGAATCAGCGAAACCTGTCCCTGGCCCTGCTGCGGTGCTCTCTCGCGTCGTCTCGCGTGTACACAAGCGACGTCGCCCTCAACCTGACACGACCTCGTCTGCGGCTGATATTTTTGAACCCGACTCGTTCTCTGCGTTACCTTCGTATGTGCTGTTCGTTGGATTAGGTGTATGTGCTGTCGTCCTGCGGGTCGTGCTGAAGCGTACGGCTGGCCGACAGCTCAGGTCTTGACAGTTGGCTTTCTTTTGGGCTCGCTGGCCGGTCTCGCTGTTATGGGTTCTCCAAGCCTTTTCAAGCTTTGAAACGGTCTTTCTCTTGATCTCGGTCTTTGTCTTCATTCGCAGCTTCTCTTCGTCGGGCGTTTGGACTTCCACGATTTTTTTTCCATCTCAATTGCGATACCCAAGCCTAACACTCATTTTCTTGCCGGTCGACCTCTGCTTATGTTGAATCACCTATCTCCCCGCCCCCAACTAAATATTTATATATACTGTGTTAAGCTCGATTTATCACGATACGATGACCCTATGACCATTCACGTCTACTTACGCTTTTTGTTCAAATACCTTGTTGTGGCTCTCTGTTTATTCTCTCAATTTTTTGTCTGCCTCATTATCTTGCTCTATGCGTGAACAATAAACCCTTTCGTTGAATTCTCCCGCCACTGTATTTCGTCGATCAGTAATGTGAAGCACGGGCCACGCCCTTGACGCGGTCTCCGGTCTGCCCACACTCTGTAAGTCTCCTGCCTTCCCAGGCATGCAAGCTGGAAAGCATCCTGCTTCCACTCTCCATTCAGCTGAAACCTCACAAGAATGAAGGAGAAAAGGATGCCTCACGTCCGACTTGTAGCTTGACATCTTGATGGGAAGTTCGAGACGATTGCGCGGTACATGAGGGCAGTCATCACACTGATTCTGATCAGTGCCATCGTGCCTCTGAACGTTTATCATCCTCCTATTTTACTCTAGGGTTATGCTTGAGACGGTAGAGGCAAGTTTAGATGAGATCTAGAGGAATTTTACTTTGGAGTTCTCCATTCGCCACATCGCATCGCATCTTTAGCCACCAAAATCATATCACTCCAACAATCGATCAATTAGGTTAGATATGAGATCCAGCATACAAACGAGTCGAATCGAATGTGAAGGGGATGATTAGTATTTCGCCGTAGAGAGGTTCATGGATTAAATATATCGAGGACAAGAGAAGATACAACAATCTCGGACGCATCCTGAGATACCCGGGATTTCTTCTTCTTCTGATCGGGTTTGTTGTCCAGGTCGGTATCCTTGCCCTTGCGTTTGGCGGGCCGCTTGATCTTTTTCTGAACAGGCGGTTTTCCGAAAAGACCGTCACTTCTATCGTCGGTCCAGCCTTGACCCTGAAGCCTTGACTTCAAGATATCGGTTAGCGGCTTAGAACATTTGAGACGATCCCTCGCCTCTTGAAGGGAGGGTAGGAACGCGTCCATGTTTCTGAAGTTCGTCATAGCCCTACGAACAGCGTAGAGAGGGACAAACAGATCCCGAAGATCGAAAATGGTGCCAAGTGTTGTCTCGTGGAGGAACTTTGAAAGGTCTGATTCTTGAAAGTCCGTGGCAAATGGCTGGAAAAAATTCAATTTGGTTTTACCCCCAGAATCCGAGGCATCGAGACGATTGATTGAGGAGTCGAAATATTGCTCCATTTGTGTCAAAATCGTCAGACGATCTTTTATGGAAATCCTGCTGGCCTGATAGAGGATGGTGTAGTACAGGAAAACATGGAAGAATGACTCGAGGTCATGCCAAAATTCATGCGTCTTGTTTCCAGGATCAAGAAGACGAGCGCATGCCATGAATTGCCATGTACCCTAAAGATGCCAACCAATTCGAATGCGCGAGCACTCAACTTAGATTGTATCAGAGACTTACCGTCCTCGATTTCAACCTGGCTGCGGGCACAGCCAGCTCCGTTCTTCGAGACAGATCCCAGTCAATGAGGAGGCCACGGCCATCGTCTGTTATCAGGATGTTGCCACCGCTGATATCCTGATGCAGCACCCCGGCATTGAATGCTTGCTGATGGGCTAAATCATGCCCCAAATGAAGTAAATAGACGAACACGTACAGCAGAATGTATCTCACCTTCAATCGTGTCCAGCATCACTTGGGAAAGCTCCTTTGTAGAGGTATACTGACTCAACGGGCGTCCCAAATCTCCGAGGACTAGTCGATAGTGATGGTGGCGCTGTATAACTACACGACAGCACCATTTTTGCTTGATAAACTCGTGAGTGCGTGTCTCCTGCCCCTCGATATCACCAGAGCAAACTCGGTGAGGAATCCTTTGCACTTTCTTCTCTTCGAGCAATCGGTAAGTGTCTCCCTCCTTTTCGAATCCCAGCGCGACATAGCGCCAAGTATCCTTCAGATAAACCATTTTCCCCGTAGCAACATCCAGTGCCTCGTACCCTTTAGTTCCTCTTCCTGTGGGACTGCTCGTATACCACTGTGGAACAGATGCGACGAAAAAGTGCTCTTGCCTGTCCGGACCATCATCGACCACACGGAATTTTCGAAACGTGTCGTCTGACGAGTAAATGGACGTCAATATATCCTTTTCACTTCCGCCCTGTGCCACAGCAACATCTATCGCCCGCTGCCTGAGGGCAGCTTTCGTGCGCAGAATCTCGTCTTGGGTCGGAATTGACACCGAAGTATCATATCCTCGGTCGTTATCAGAGGAATGACCGAACCTCCACAAGAACGACGCTAGGCACCAAGGTTTTTCCCTCCAATCTATACGGCTGGTAACCACGGCTCCCGCTCGGTCCCAACGGATGAATCGAACAAACTTGCCGACGAAGAGGAGAGAAAATGTGAATGCTCGAGATTGGACACTGAATTGTGAAGCTGCATATGAGGAAATTTGTTCACGAGAATGATCGCCGTTGACAGTATTATGTTCGAAAGGGTATTTTTCGCGAAGCGATCTCTTCATGTCCTGCGGTGGATCGTGAAACGGATCGTATGAGTCGGGCTTGCGCTCAATATGAAACTCCATCAGCGGGAAGTTGGTCTTCGCCCATTCATGGTCCGACTTGTAGACACAGATGCCTGGCTTTCGGTTGAAGTTCCCATCTACCTGGTCGTTTGTGTCGACGAAGAGCAAACCGGAGCAAAGCCCTGACTCTCGGACGGCCTGTATCTGTAGCATACTTCGATGGGTCAAATGGAGGATGAAGTTCGAAATTGGTGGAGCACGTACAAAGTTCTTCTCAAACCCCTTCTCGATCTTGAGGTCGGCGAACAAGGCGTGGTAGCCCTTAGGTAGCCTATTCCCTTCGGACTTGGGCATAAAAGTTCTGAGAAACGTGTTGGGGGGCATAGGGCCCACAAATTGACTCCTCATCTCTTTGATAAGCTGTATGTAGTCTTCGTTGGCTGGGACAGTCCGCGTTGCAGTTGAGAATCGCTCTGTCGATGACTTCTTGTTATTGACCGGTGAGCTCTTTAGCTGAGGAAGTTGAGACATTTCAAGGGATGAGTGGTGAAAAGCAGGATGGAGCGAGCAGGGAGCTTACCAGGCAGGAAGTTTGCCCTAAATACCTGAACCGCCTTTGTGCCGCCGTTGTTGAAATGGTCAAGGCATGAGCGTGTTCCGTTTGCCACATTCCATATTTAGACTCCGCGGCCATGTGCACAGCGCTTATCGGACAATGACTTTCCCGCATGTTGCAGTCTCCTACTATTAGCCTCCATTCTTAATCGATCAATTTGTCTCGGTCCTTCATGGACCTGATCAATTGTGAATAGTTGAGTGCCAAAATCTCGACCTTTCATCATGCATTTGGCCAGGCAGAGCATGATGGAGACTTTGCCACCATAGGCATGCCTATTATGAACTACTTACTATACTTCTACCATGATCCACATAGGGACACATAGGACCCTTCTCTCATCTGTGTGTGTGTGTGTGTGAAGTCATGTATTAATGTCTAGTGGTGGCGCACCGCATGTCTAGACGTGTAGCTGTATGTACTCTATGGTAATGTGGATGTATGTAAGCCTGATCCAACTCTATGCTCTGCATTGGCCCTCAAGGGGCATGTGTTTACCTCAGGGAGGTTGGGTCGCATGGCGAGAATTATGGTGGTATAGTAAGGTATCGTACTTAACTGTTGTTTGGTCCAGTAGCAGGTGCTGTGTTTAACCGGCTGTGTAACGTGGCTGCCATCTGTCTCTGTTCTGTGGTTCAAATCTGCACGCGTCTCGTCGCTCCTCTATGTCCGCCTCCTCCTTGTGCTTGGGGTGTGGTTGCTTGTGTTTGTCGCTCGTTTTGGCTCCTAGGTCCATCCAGCTCTGTCTCCATGGTCTTTGGCAGGTTCAGGTCTCCGAATGTCTTCTTGAAGCACTGGGTTTTGTGTATGAACTTGAGTAGGTGTTTGAATGTCGATGGGTTGGATAATAGTTTGGAAAGGTTACAGCTTGCTCACCCTACTGCTTGCTCAAGGCGGTGTTGAATATCGGTAAAGCTTCGGCATTTGAGAAGGAAGTGGGCCACTGTCTCGTCACGCTGCCCACATGCAGGATAGGTGGGGTTCTCGAACTCGTCTGGACATATATGGTGTAGATGACATTGTAATGGTGCGTGGCCAGTGTGTAGTTGCATAAGGGTAGCGGCATGTCGATGTGGGAGAGAAGAGGTGATTTTCCGAAATCTGTTCGAAGGTGCTGTGGGATCTATCCTCTGCAGCTTTTGCCATCTCGGTGACTGTTCCATGAGTTTTTTCCAGCACTTCTTGAGTCCATCCTTGAACCTTTGCCTTGCTGCCAACCAGCTGAAGGGAAGATGTCCCCTGATTGCCTTTGGTAGTACTGTGTCCATGCTTGTGAGTCCTCTCACTGCCGCCTTCACTTCCTTGTCACTTCTCTTGTTTCCTATAATATCAATGTGCCCTAGTACCCATTGTAGGGTTAGTCATCCTCTGCCTCTGCCTCCGAACTCCTTCTCTACTTTGTCGTGAATTGCGTCGACAAGATACGATCCTGGGGTGCTCCTGGCTATCTTAGTGGCCTGTATTACAGCAACATTGTCCAGTGCTATCGATGCCGAGCGATGCGGTGGTTCATTTTGTATGAGCTGTAAAGCAAGAAGGATGCTGGTAAGTTCTGCTTTGTATACGGAGTGATGTTCTGCTCTGCCAAGGTGCTTGTGCAGCCTCGCTTTTTCGATACCGTGTCTGAACAGGACCGCCACTACCCCTACTCCCCCTTCTATTAGAGATCCATCTGAATATACCTGTATTTCGTCTCTGTTTTGTTTCTCAGCTTTGATGGCTCCATCTTTGTTGGGTGCAATGCTCATTTGGATGGCTGACTGCCACTTTGGATCGAGTTGCATGGCTTTGATGTCTTCAAATTGGCTCGGAAAGATGGCGTAGGCTTCGTTTAGGAGCTATGGAGAGGGGAGCGATCTAGTGTATGGGTTGTCATGTCTGTGGCCACTATGGTATGTCTGTAGAGGGGATGCTCGTCGGCTAGTGTTGCCAGTCTGGTGGCTTCATCATGGCACTTTTTGTCGGCCAATAGGCTGAATGGTAAAAGATCTGCATGTGCATCAAGAATATCAGTAGTGGTGGCGCATGGCACTGGTTATGTGTATGGCTGCCTGTCTCTGGACTCTGGCTAGCTTCTCTATCATGCCTTTGGAGCCTTTGCCCTTATGCGATGGTGGGGACAAGAAAATGTCCACCCCATACAGCATTCCCGGCAGCGCAATGCTGGTGTAAAATTGTCTCATGTATCTTGTAGAGACGCCTTTAGAAGGGCGCGCCAGCCGTCTATAGTGTGTCACCCACTTTGTGCCTTTGGCTAGTGCAGACGTGGCGTGCTCCTTGAAATTTAGCTCCTGATCGATTATAATGCCGAGGAATTTGTGAGATTTTGATGGGCAGATGTGTGTACCTCTCAGAGTGATGCTTGGTCTTTCCAGCGCCCTGTACTTGAACTTCTTATCTTTCTTTCCCCTGTTGCATGCCTCCTCTCTCGTGCGAACACGATGTCTCGCTTTCACCTTCTCTTTTTTCCTCGTGAACCCCACCAATGCAAACTTATCGACAGCGAAACTGCAGTTGTGTGTGTCAGCCCAGTCGAAGGCTCTGCCTGCTCATTCCATCATATCCTGCAGCTTGTCAGCCGCCTCTGCCATTGTCTCAGCTGTTGCGATGTATGCGGTATCATCTACAAAAGCCACTCTATCTTCTCGATTGGCCCTGTTTGGGACATCTAGCAGGTCAGCATTGTAAAACTGAAATAAAATTCTGGACAGTGGGCACCCCTGGTCCACGCCACATGGGAATGTGAGCCAGTCTGATGTGTATCCATCAAAGATGAGTTTTATGCATCTGTGTCCTGTCTTGATATGAATCCACTCCATGTACTCCTTTGGGATGCCTTATTTTTGCATATTGTGGATGAGACAATCTAAGTTAATGCTTGGAAATGCTCCCTTTATGTCCAAGAAAAAGACACATGCCGCTTCTTTGTTGTCCATGGCGTTGTGTAGTTTTCACGTGACATAGTGAAGTGAGTCTGTTGTCTTCTGGCCGGCTCTGCAGCCAAAATGTGTGTCAGGAAGGAGGTGATGGAGTTCGGCTAGTTGCATTAGTTCAGACGCGATGCAGGCTGAAAGAATTTTGGTGATAGTGCGGAGTAGGGCGGTTGGCCTGTATGCATTAGGATTGGAGTAGTCTAGTTTGCCAAGTTTTTGTAGTACAAGCGTCTGCGAGTCTTTCCAGTCCTGAGGGTAGATGCCAAGTGAGAATGTGGTGTGGAAGATAGGTCCAAGAAATGGGACTAGGATGCTTGCGCAGTTTTTGTAGACAATATTTGGGATGCCGTTGTTGCCGGGGGCTTTGAGGCCATGGAGTCTCTCTATAGCTCTGTAGATTTGAGCATTGGTTATAGAACGGAAGGGAAATGCTAGTTCAGGATAGCTGTGGTCCATCGGGCTGGGTGTCTGAGTCTCGTCCTGTGAAAAGAAGCTTTTAAATAAAAATGGCTCTTGGCCTTGTTAGTCTCCACTTCTACTACTGTGCCATTCTCTTTTTTGTGCTTGAGCATCGGAACATGCACCTGAGCCTCATCTGATGAGGTTTTATCCACATACTTATTTGCTATCCATATTTCTTCACCTTGCAGGTTCCCTAACCATTCCTCCTCTCGTCTGTCCCTCACATTCCCATCTCATTGATACTTAGTCTGTGCTCTTGCCTATACATATTTATAGCTGCTATGGCATAGTAGGGAAGCCTCAGGCTATCCACTCCTGTCCAATCTAAGAACTACTGTTTACCAGTCTTCCCTGATTCAAAGGCACTAGTCTGATCAGCCCCAAACCTTCTTGCTTTATCCTAATATATCTCTCATCATCCAAGTTGTTGTTTGTGGCCTAGGATCTCCTTGCCCCAAACAGCCATTTGTGACATCTGGATAGCCTATCCCAAGTCCTACTCCACACCCTATTTCTGTTTTTTTCACAGCAGAACACCGACTACTTATATATGGTGCTAGGCAGTCCCAAAAAACAAGCAATCATTGACCATAGTAGTTACAATACACTTTGAGTGAATGATTGGGTGATTCTACTTTAGTGTAAGTCATTTTAGGTTGTAGAATATCTCTATCTTGTAGTCAACCCAGGGAAGGTACAACCAAAACAATTGTGCTTGATATTATATACCATACAATATTATACTATACCATGCCAGGAAGAGCTGCTGTTGCCTTGACCCTTGACCCTTAATCAGGTCAAAACAAGCATAGGCTTTTTTGATCAAATCACTATGACTTCCAAAGAAAAAGAAAGAGAAGTAGGGCAAGTTCCATATAGAACTGACTACCTGGAACACTCAAACTCATATGTCTACCTTGGATGAACCATCAAAAGGAATTTGAAAGGAATCTGGCTTTATATAGGAGGACAAGATAGTGGAAAACCTGTTGATGCTTCTCTAGTCACCTGGGAAGATAAGAAAGCACTACTAAGAACAGTAACCATTCTAACATCTGGAAAACCACCCCCTTATATTAAGCTCTAATTAGCTATAATTAATGCTTAACTATACTAAATTATGAAAGATTAGGATTAGACATTTTTAGCTTACCCCCCCTCTAAAATTATTCTAATTAGACATAATTTTCCTAAATTAGGAATTATTAGGATGGATTATAACTTGAAATTTCGGAAAAATAATAATAAATCAAGCATCACAGTTTTCATAGCCTTCTTATAGAGTCATGTCTATTAGAGCACTAGTTAAATACCTAAACACAGAATATACCTTATAACAAACTTGCCTTTTGCCAGAGTTGAACCAACAACCTCATGTATGCAAGCACCCAGGACAGATGCTCTAAGCCACTAAGCCACAAGATCTAATATATAAACTTGGTAATCTAAATAAGTAGACATAATATAGGCAACCTCAACATCTCAAATTTTATTCAACATTTATCTTTCCTCTCTCTTATAAATAAACAGGTCAATAAATAACTAAAAAGTTAGGTCTTTCAGAATTTAGGTTAGACACCAGCTAAGAAAATAATAAACCAATGGAAAATAAATAATACACTTTATATAGGGTAAATCCAAATTGTGGCACTGACACAATTTGGATTTAGAATGTGTAAAACCATGATTGAGTATAACATTCAATGGGACTCTACTAGTATAGACAATGCTACCTTAATTTGCAAATTTGATCAAAAAAATGATTATGAATAATTGGCCATAATTAGCTCAAATTAGTATCATTAATGATTATGAATAATTAAGATCCAATAAGAGAGAGGGGTTTTCCAAATGGCCACTATTGAGGTGGAGGGTGGGGAAAAGGGTATATATATAGCATGCCTATGTATAGATAAGCACAAGATTGTTAGAGATAATCTTAATATGCTTAGTGCACATATTTTTTACATAGCAGGCAAATATATTATTCTGGCACTACATACCAATATGACTGTCTTTTCCATAGCCCAATAGCTAGAGGAAAACGCCAAATTTGAGCACCTTTGATATAACAAGGCAATAGACAATCTGGGTGGCACCAAAAATTATAATATCAATGACAATGATTGTGTGCTGTATAAGATAGTATTGACCACTGCACTAATAGACAAGGTCTGGCAAGCTATACATAGCATGTCCCTAAGCCCAACCTATATGTTGTGTCCTATATTGACCAGTATTATGTTAAGCTGCTAAGCTTATCACGTGCACTTGATGCACTAAAAGGGATTCCCTAGGATAACCATGATGGCCCAATGAATAAAGACTATTGCACATCTTTGGGCTTGTACTAGAAAGTCTTGGTTACTGTCGGTCTGATCCTCAAATAGGTAGAGGAGATGTTGATTGATAATGGGATAATGTTTGTTGGGCACCAGGAGGTCTTCTCTGATGCAATAGATGACTTCTGAGGGATTCCAATAAATGACTCAATAGGCAGTGAGTCCTTGATAGGTTACAGGTAGTAGAGGATAATAAGAGCTTTGAGACAAGTCTAGTGCTCCATCAGACTAAGTATGGTTCTATGGATCTGGCAGAGTTCACAAAGCATAGGCTGAAGGGGCCAGACGCTGGGCACAGTGCAGAGATCAAGATGTATACAAAGTGAACAAGCTGATCTTTTAAGAAGCTCAGCTTTCCTATTTATAATATAAGCAATTTAGGGCTGGACAGAGACATGGCCCATGCTTCTAAATACTAAGTAAGCTAAATGATTGGAATCCATAATCCACAGTCATAGTTCAAACTCCGTGGCTCCTTGATGTAATCATATATAGTAAGTATATCAAATGTCTGTCCATAGCAATATCAAATGGAACTCAATCATGATTGACATCAGTAAACCACATAGAGGAAAGAGAAAAGGATAAGTTATAATGTCATAAGCATTCATGCACCAACATATAAATGGTAAACAGTCCAAGTCCAAGTCATGTGTGTAGCTCATGACTATGTCCTGAGTCACATGCCTAGATGCGTGTCAAGTCACAGTCCTAGTCATCAATGTCTAAGTCTAAAGAGACACCTGACCTTCCTTCTGTCCATGTGCAAAGCATGTGTTAGGATGTGGTCCTAACATATCAAGCATCAGCTGACAATAACAACTTCAATGATCCTGTATGCAAGGGCAAGATACCAAGGTCTTTACAGCCTTTTATGGCAGCTGCCAAGCTACTAACAAAGTGGCTGGGAACATCAATAGCCATCAGGGAAAAGCTTCATATCAAATTAACCATAGTTAAGCATAAATATAGCTATATTTTTGCCAATTAATATTAAGGATTTTTAGCTTACCCCCTTCTAATCCTCAAATTATATGATCTAATTAGAGCTAATTAAACCTAATTTATTATACGGATTCTCAGAAAAATATTAACCAACCCAGTCTTATAGTTTCTCTACTATTACTACACCTTCAATCATAGAGTATCTATAGAGCTTACTAATCAAACTAAAGTCACATCTTATGGTAAACTTGCCTATTACCAGAATTAAACCAACAACCTGATGCTTGCACACCCCAAACCAGTGCTCTAAACCACTAAGCCACAAGGTCTAAACTATTTGCCTAGTAACCTAAATATGTTGATATAAATAAGGCAATCTCAATATTTCTGATTTTCTTACATATTTATCTTTCATCTATTCTATGTATAAAAAGATAAATAAATACTCTAAAAATCAGGGATTTTGAATTTAGGCACCAGACAATAATATATTAAACCAATTGAAAATAAATAATATGCTAAAAATAAGATTGTAGCACTTACACAATTTGGATTTGAAATGTGTAAAATTGTAAAAAGGGTTGTAGATTCCAATGGGACTATGGTAGTATATACAATGTCACCTTTACTTTCAGATTTGATTATAAAGTTGATTATGAATAATATATTCTAATTAGCTTAGATTAGCATTTTGAATAATTAGATCTTATTAAGAGAGAAGGTTTTTCCAGATGATGCACACTCTTTTCTTTCCATGTCCCCTGTAAATGCAGCTGGAAAGTTAGCAAAAAAGCTACAAGATAACAGTGCAGGCATATATGAAGGAGAGCAATGTGCTGAAGCAGCATAGAATGTGCCACATCTTTACCTTCTCACTGATAAAGCAGTAGTACTTACTATTTCCTGCTAATTAAAGACTTCTTGGTATGGAATTAGTGCTAATATCATAACATTAGAAACCATCACTTTAGCTATAGAAAGAGGTAGTTCCCAATTTGGAAATCCAATCCAATGCTCACAATGTATTGCCCCTAATTAGGAAATTAGACACTTTTAGATGCTATTAATACTTTTAGATACTTTTAGACACTATTAGATATAATCCAGAGCTAATACAAGGGGGTATTTTTCTAGATGCACAGTGTGCCTCGCATCTCCAGGACCCAATCACCACCTTCACTACTAAATAATCAGCTTTACCAATTGGATCCAGAGATACCTGGCAGCCCATACAATGAATCATTGCTTTGGCATGGAGGAAATTGGCTGCAGGGGCTTGAGACAAGGTCTATGAGGAGCTGTGTATAATATACTACTGTATTCTGCAAATTTCCCAAAAAATACTGATTATATTGATCTACCCAATACTTTGTGAAAGCATTCTGAGAGTTTCTGAGAGCACAGCTGCATTCATTATGACATTGAGCTTATATCAAGATAGCTACTATAAGCAAGTCATCGGAAAGACAAGAATTTTTGGGCCTTTTCACTCAGTCTTACAGCTTATTTTGATATCTTTCAGCTTATGCTCTATCTTGATGATATAAACCTGTTGTCCACAACACAGCTTCCTTATCATTTTTCATGTCTTATACTGTCTTATTTTACTTATCGAGCCATATAAGACAGAAAACGCAACTTGTGTATTTCCTGATGGAACCGCTATGCGGGTGTGGCAGTCGCAATAGGTACATGGGACTCAAAAATGTGGTGGCCTTCCAGATTTAAGAATGGCGATGGGCGGCCTTCCGGCATCTTCTGCGGCGACTTGCGACTTGCAAATGCAGTCCCCACCATAAGAAGACTGGTAATCTCATTCGCTTGTCTCCCATGTTTCATGCACAAGCCCGAAGTACAGTGTGGATGGATCTGCAGCAGTTACAGTGGATAATGCTATTTTTGGCCGAGTCCGCACATACGAAACAGTCAGCAGTTCGTTATCGACCATCTGACGACACGCTTTCGCCATTAACCAGTTGTTTACACGGTAGCATCGGCAAGCATTTTCTCCGGCAACTGTCTTATAACAGCATAGCCACATGAGGCTCGCTTGATCGCTCCACTATTGCTTTGTCTCCTGCTTCTCATACCATTGTCCTCTTCATGAAGAAGCTCGTTAGACGGTGCTCTAGGCCTTTGCCATGCTCAACCAACACTGCAATTGCTGGCATTCGAGACACTCAATGAATCTTCGAAAAGAACGGGTTTAAGGTACTACCACATATGAGTTGGTCATGAAGTCGAATCGCATATCCGGCGTTAGAGCACCAACCGGCGGCTAGAAAAGGCTGTGGCTTTCAGCATTTCGAGCAAAGCAATGGGTGCACTGTATCACTGTAACTAAACATGTGCCAGCCCAATGCGGCTTCTGCATCGTTGGTAACTTTACCCGCGTGGTTCATCTGCTTCATCTGGTCTGTTTGTTTCGGACCCACCTCCCGGAATGTTGTGTATATGCACCTTGTGAATTGTACAGACGGATCTCGGTTGCCATAGTAGACAAAATTTGGTGTCTCCACATTGGGTTAGCGGACCTCGGTCCGTCACCAACATTTGAGAATGATCGATTAAGTTCTTGCCAAACTTTCATTCGGGTGCAAACCCCTTGAAACGTCAGTATACACGAGGCTTGCGTGTCTTTAACTTTGCTTTGTTTTCTGTAGATACGGCAATGAGAAAATTTACGTAGAAGTAATTCGATCAGTCCAGATGAATGTATGCAGGCTGCCTCATCGGCAAGCCACGTTGGACGACTCAGGGCGCTCCAGCTGTGCATGGTACCGCGGAGTTTAAACCACGATGTGGCAAAGCGAACACGCCTCGGTCACGACTTCAACGTTGGTGGCAGTCAGCGTGATTAACGAATACTGCGGCCCTCCAGTGAGTATTTAAACTAGGGTCACTTGCCTAGTGAGTATCCTTCTCATCATCCCTCGCTATCTGCCACTCACGGAATGTCACAACTCCCCCATCTACAGAGCTCGCCAGTCAATAACAAAAAGTCGTCAACAGAGCATTTCTCGAGTGCAGAACCCCTCTTGGCTGCATTCGACTATAAAGTACTTGTTCGGGAGATGAGGAATCAATTCATTGGATCTATGCCCCCTAGCTCTTTCCTGAAAGAGTTCTTGCCGAGGCTTGAACAAGAACCGGCCCTGCCCAAGGGTTACTACACTCTGTTTGCCAATCTTGAGGTCGGAGACGGTTTCGAAGAGAGATTTGTACGTGTTACAAAATATCCATGGTTTTGTGCGTCTGTTGACTTGCTCCTGCACACCGTAGGTACAAATGGTCGAGACAGCGGGGCTGTGCCCTGGTCTGGTCCTCGTCGACACACATGAGAATTACGACGCGAAGTACAAGCGGGCACCTGACATCTCAGTCTACAAGGATGTTCATGGCCAACCCAAAACCGACTTCCGGCTGATGGAGCTCCATATCGAGCGCAAAACGTTACATCAAGACCCGTTCAACGATTTACCGCCGCGTGCAAAGAAGGCGCTTCGCGACAAACACGTCTTTGAACACAACACCTCCAAGTCCAATCATTCCCGTGGCCAGATCGCTTCTTACACAGCCGCGCAATTCAACTCTCAAGCTAGGACCTTCTCATTTTCTATCATCTTCATAGATCAGTTCGTTCGGTTGATTCGCTGGGATCGAGCGGGAGCTGTCGTTACCAGCCGTTTCGACTGGAAGAGCAAGCCTCGAGATTTGGCGTTGTTTCTGTGGAGATTCACGCGTTCTTCCGATTCTGTTCGTGGATATGACACCTCGGTGTCAATTCCGACAGAAGACGAGATTCAACGTGCCAAAGTTGCTTTAAAGCAGCGGGCTCTTGAAGTTGCAATGGCTCAAGGTGGAACCGAAAAAGATATTCTGAACCCTCCGTATTCGTCAGACGAGACGTTTCAAAAATTTTGTGTCGTCGATGATGGCCCCGACCGGAAGGATCATTTCTTTGTGGCTTCTTCTCCACAGTGGTGTACCAACAGTCCCACCGGTAGGGGCACGAAAGGATACGAGGCACTAGACGTCGACACGGGTAAAGTGGTGTATCTCAAAGATAGCTGGCGCTACATCGCGGAGGGATATGAGAAGGAGGGCGATACTTATCGGCATCTCATAGACAGCAAGGTCGAAAGAATTCCGCGTCTAGTTTGTGCTAGTGACGTCGAGGGACATGAGACACGCACTCACGAGTTCCTTAGGAAAAGATGGTGCTGTCGTACATCTGCAGTGAAGCATCATGGACACCATCGTTTGGTGCTTGCGGATTTGGGACGTCCTCTGAGTCAGTACATTTCGACGAAAGAGCTTTCCCAGGTCATGTCAGATGCTATCGAAGGTGAGTACACATTCGATATCGCGCTTTCTTTCGATTGATCGTGGTATGAAATTGTAGCCCATCAACAGGCGTATGACGCGAAAGTATTACATCAAGATATTAGCGGTGGTAACATCTTGATCACGAACGAGGGTCGTGGCCTTCTTATCGACTGGGACCTGTCTCGGAGACAAGTAGGCGACGCGCCTGTGGCCAGATTGAGGACGAGGACTGTGAGTCTCCATTCGTTCATTGTGCTCTTGTGCCGCATTTACTAATCGATCTCTCAGGGTACTTGGCAATTTATGTCTTGTGCCCGTCTTTTTAACCCTGGAAAGCATATTCACTATTTCTGGCATGACCTCGAATCCTTTCTTCACGTTTATCTCTACCACACTATTCTTTATCAAGCAAGCAAGATTCCTGAAGAAGATTACCTATGGATTATCCCCCAGTTCGGGAAATTTTTTGACGGGTTCATTGCTGCACTGACAGGACCAGACATCGGGGGAGAGCTCAAGCTTGCGTACTTCCAACCCTCTACTACATGTTTTCCTCAAGACACCTTATCGAAATTCCTCAATAAACTTGTGGTCGACATCATCTCCGATCTTCGGCATCTTTTTATTCCAATCTATGCGCTTCGAGCGGCAAGCGATAGGTACCTCTCCGCAACGCTTCCCTCCGTGAAGGAGGCTCAAGAAAGCCTCAGGTCATCGAAATTGCTCCTCGATATCTTCAAATCCAAGTTCCCAGAAAAGGGCTGGACTGACGACAGAAGCGACGGCTTGTTCGGGAAACCGCCCGTGATTAAGAATGCCAAGCATCTCAGCAAACGAAAGGGCGGAGATGCGGAATTGGACGGCAACAAAGGTGGGCGAAAAAAAAAGTCTCGACAATCCCAAAATGTATCACGCGAAGCGTCTACTCTCATCTTCTCTACCATTGACGAAGCATCCGATGTCTTTGATTGATAAAGCATACTTGCGCTATGAATTACATCCCTTTCCCATCTCAAGTCAACCTTATGCATCGCTCATCTGTACCATACCTTGCTTCGATCCGGACTCAATGAATGTAACATCCTTCATATATGTAATAAATAACCATGCAATGAAAGGCAGACTTCTAACCTAAATAATTGATTGTCGGAGTCATATAATCGGTGGGGTAACGATGTGATGTGGGCGAATGGAGAACTCCTGCGACGAATCAGCCCTAACGAGGTTAGGAGTGGCAAGTCAAAGTGAAAGTCTTCTAGAATCTCATCTAAACTTGCCTCTGCCGCCTCGAGAGTCAAGCTAGCCCTAGAATAAAATAAGAGGATGATAAATGTTCAAAGGCACGATGGCTCTGAATCAGAATCAGTGTGATGACTGCCCTCATGTACCGCGCAATCGTTCCGAACTTCCCATCGAGATGTCAAGCTGCAAGTCAGACGTGAGTCATCCTTTTCTCCATTATTCTTGTTAGGTTTCAGATGAATGGAGAGTGGAAGCAGGGCACTTTATACTTAAATCTCCCGCCTTCCCAGGCATGCAAGCTACAGAGTGTGGGCAGACCAGAGACCGCGTCGAGGGCGTGTCCCGTGCTTCATATTACTGATCGACGAAACACGGCGGCGGGGGAAGTCAACGAGAGGGTTGATTGTTCACGCACAGAGCAAGATAACAAAATAGACAAAAAATGAGGGAATAAACAGAGAGTCACAACGAGGTATCCGAACAAAAAGCGTAAGTGGACGTGAATGGTCATAAGGTCATCGTATCGTGAAAATCGAGTTTAACACAGTATATATGGATATTTAGTTGAGAGCGAAAAGATAGATTATTCAACATAAGCAGAGGTCGACCGGCAAGGAAATGAGTGTTAGGCTTGGGTGTCGCAATCAAGGTGAAAAAAAAAATCAAATAGGTGGAGTTGAAGTCCAAACGCCCGACGAAGAGAAGCTGCGAATGAAGACAAAGACCGAGATCAAGAGAAAGACCGTTTCAAAGCTTGAAAAGGCTTGGAGAACCCATAACAGCGAGACCGGCCAGCGAGCCCAAAAGAAAGCCAACTGTCAAGACCTGAGCTGTCGGCCAGCCGTACGCTTCAGCACGACCCGCAGGACGACAGCACATACACCTAATCCAACGAACAGCACATACGAAGGTAACGCAGAGAACGAGTCGGGTTCAAAAATATCAGCCGCAGACGAGGTCGTGTCAGGTTGAGGGCGACGTCGCTTGTGTACACGCGAGACGACGCGAGAGAGCACCGCAGCAGGGCCAGGGACAGGTTTCGCTGATTCTGCGGGGAAAGATTGAGGCTCAGGTCGTATTTCGGGTAAATAGGCGGTGGCCAACGGGGAGGGGGATGCAGCCAATGCTTCGAGCTCCTGGGCCCGTTTCTCGACCTCGCGAAGCCGCGCGAGCTCTAGATCCAGTTGCGCTTCGCGCTCCGCTCTCTCGACTTCTGCAACGACACTGTTCGCTTCTCTCTGTGCTGTCTCGATCTTCCGTCGGGTCTCAAGCTCTCTCAGGGTCACCAACTCTGCGTCTCTCGTTGCCTCTCTTTCTTCCATCTCCCGCACCTTGCTTTCCACCTCCTCCAATCGACGTCTGAATTCCTCCAATAGGTCCCTGGTTTCTTTGACCTCTTGCACCATCTCCTGGACCTTCGCATTGCCGTCGTCATCGTCATCCCCATTGGCAAGGTCTTCAATCTTCACGTCTTCATCTAACGCGTGTTCCTCCTGGCTCGTCTCTTCGAGCGCAGGCTCGAATATGGCAGTGATAACTCTTCGTTCGTCCTTCGCACCACCTGCCTTGACCCTCCCACCACTACTGCTCCCAGAGCTACATACGCTTCCACTTCCACTACCTTCCTTGCGCACGGTTTCAAAGCCCTCAGAGTCCCCGATCTTCTTAACGGTCACGCCGATGTCCAGGTCCTCCCAAGCACGTGCGCCCCACGAGCCCGATGGCAGGTCCGAATGCTCGGCGAGCAGATCCTCGATACTTGGCTCTTCCTCGCTCTTCAGCCCAGTGGTTGTCGTTGTCGCCGCCACCTCAGCATGCGTGGACCCACTAGCTTCTACGCCATCCGAAAGATCAGGAAGGGCAGTGTTCATTTTCAGCGGAGAGGACGACACCGGGTCGTCTTCCACATCACTCCCGTCGATGCTGCCCGCACTTTCGCGCTCCCATTTATCAACCATTCCCTTGACTCTTCCTTTCTTGATTCGTAGTGCGATGGTCCGGCAAAGAGGCGAGCCCTGCTCTGATTCTGACATAGAGAGATCAAGAGAACTTGACGACGACGCATAGAGATTGGAAGAGAACGGATGAGACGCGGGAGGCTGGCCGGGCGTCGGCGAGGTCTCGCCGTCGGGAGAGCCCCAAATCCGGCCGCGCAGGACGTTCTGGCGGAGGTTGCGCGAGGCATTGAGTAGCGCCCTTCGCCAGAGCAGGCTCACACCCAACCTATCCGCGCAGCATGTCAGGAGAAATGATTCAAAGATACATCGTCACATCGTAGAATGGAACGTACGCTTCAAGGTCCTCCTCGCCCCAACGCAGGAAAACGCGCCCTGAGATCTTCATGTCGCGTACCCACGCCGCGATATCACGCGCGACGGGCTCCGGCACGGCAGGTGTCGTCGAAGAACGCACGCGCAGTGCGGAAGCGAGATACGCCGCGAGTTGCGCGGGGGCCCACAGCTTGGGATTGGGCTGGGACAGATCTTCGAGGGCAAGGCCCGCGGTGCTCGCCTCACGCTCTGCGGGATGGAGCGAAGGGAGCGTCTCAGAGCGCTTGAGGCGCCGCGGCGGGGTGTTCACATCGTCAGACGCGCTGCGTTGAAGGTGGGCGATTGAGTCTGGGAAAGGAATCGGCGCAGGCGCAGGAGAGGAGATGGAGACGCTGGTTTCGCTGCCAGACAAGCTCGTGGAGTAGCGATGGCCGCGATATTCTGACTTTCTCCGTGTTGAGCTGCGGGTCGGGCTAGTGCTCGGATGCGGAGGTATGTAGAAGTGTGCTATCTGCGTGCTGTGTCCGGACGAGTTGGACCGCGAGAGCAGAGCGGTGGATGTTGTTTTGATGGCATATGGGTGGGGATTTGGTTTGAGAGGGGATTCATGCCGCGTAGGTGACTTGAGTAGGAAAGGGGAGCCTGGTGGGGTTGCTGTCGCAGCGCTCATGTCGATCGTTGATGGTCGATGTGCAGGCGAAAATTTGGAAGTTCGGTCAGTCTATCACAATGGGTTTAGCACAAGGAGATCAAAATTCACCCTCACTTACTTTATATCCTGGAAAGAAACTATCATTGATAGGAAGCGAGGGGATGCGGATACGAGCACTCACTCAAGCACAGCTTAGATGGTACAGTTTGTTTCTTATTTGACTGCTTTCAACGTCTCGTCTGCAGTGGGTTCTCTAGGATATTGTGTTCAAGTCCGCACCGCGGTGATTGAAGGTGAGAAACAAGATACAGCCTGCGAGCGACGACGCTGGAGACGACGGACGGGAACAACTTGAAAGAGGACTGAGTTTAATTGGCACTACTTACCGGCAGGTATTACGTCATCGTATATTTATGTCGCGACACGTCGCAACACAGGCTCAACCACAACACTCACGTCCGATGAAGAATTTCACTCCCGAACTAATCGACTGTGTCTTAAACAATGGGCTAACCCATGCTGACCTCCTCGTCATGAGAGCGATCAACAAGGATATTTGTCATTTCTTAACACCTCGCATTTTTCGACAAGTGCGGTTCAGAGATACCTGGAAGAGTGCTGCAGCATTCGAGGAGTTGCCACTATGTCAAGATCCGGCTCAGCATATGAAGGAAATTAGTTTCCAGTCTATAGACGCAGATGATGAAGGAGAAGAGGTTTATATTGCAGAATTACAACCGGATGGTGGTAGGCATTCATCCATTTCCTTCGAATCCAACCACTATGACCTTCTCATCACTGCTCACAGACTCCTTCGAGGATATGCCACAGGAACGGGATCGGCCTTTAACGGCCGTCGAGGAGCAATCTCACTCGGCTTTTTCCAATCTTAACATGCTCCCGAATCTCAAATCTCTAGCACTGACATTCGACCCAAATTTGGAGTACATACCAAACCTACGTCGCCAAACCATCATTTTTGAGGCCATTGCACACCAATACCTACGCTCTCTCGAATCCATCATCATCAATAACTTTATGGCTGTATTCGCCCCGGTTTACAAAAGCCCTTCCTTCCTTGCCCTCTTCAACTCAGTGTCACATCTGCGCCTCATGATCTTGCCTCAGACTGATGGTGCGGTGGACAATCGCACTGATTTCTGGCTCCAGATAATCCAACGTCAAATTCTCAAGCCACGTGCATCCCTCCCCCAGTCCTTGGTATCACTCACATTCCATGGCCAAGCTTTCGACTCCGCGGATCCCGTTGGCTTCGATTCTTCGTTCAGCTTCCGCTCGCTCAAATTTTCTTTCCTCACATTTTTGTCATTGAAGTATTTTTTGTTCGGTGAGAAAGCCTCTGACGGAGTCGATTTTATCATCCGACACAAGGAGACACTTAGGACCCTCGAGCTCAAATCGTGCATAATCCTGCTGCCCTCGGCAGGACCGCGACGCTTCTGGTCGCGCGTCTGGACATGTTTCTCGAAGGAGCTGCAAGCTTTGACGTCGCTGCATGTAGAAGAGGAAAAAAATCATGTGAGGTATGGCATTGACGACGGCGTGCTATTCGAGCCCTTCACTTACGGGGAAGAGTTCGAGGATCTCATAGAGCTCCCTGATCAGAAGGAGGACGATCGGGCTCTTCAGTCCTTTCGCTTCGTCACGCGTCCTCTATCTTCACCCGCATACACTAATTCTCCCCGTCGTTCACCGTTGCTGACCGACGCTCAATTTTCATGTTAAGCTTTTTTCTCAAACTGCTTCCCCAAACGTTATATTTTGATGTGATTGTTGACTCGCGTTCTAGGTATGTACCTTTTAAATCGATCCATCCTACGTACCCCGATGCAGTATGCTCGCAATTTGGATTTGACTTGTCGATTTGATCGACGAGAAGTCTATACGCGGCTATCAGCCTCCAAGTGGCGTGATCATGTGGTCTTGGGGTTTTTCTGCTCCCGCGACGACTGAGCTATTTTCATTCCGCGACCCCAGCCTTCAAAACTTCACTGACAGCGATGGACTCAATGCCCCTCGAACTCCTTGACTATGTTCTCGATAATTTCCACGACTACTGGGGTCTTCTACCAATGAGAAGGATAAGCAGAGTCTTCTGTTATTTGGTAACGCCCCGCGTTTTCCGCCAAGTACGGTTCAGAAATACATTCGAGAGCATCGCAAAATTCAACGAGATATCTCAATGCCGAAATCTGGCGCCATTTGTAAAGGAAGTCCGTTCTCGAATAGCGGGTACATCTTGGGATGGGTACCTCTTATGAACAGCGATCGAAAGATGGTACGTGACCGCTCTTTGCATTTGAGATCCGAGAAGATGAGCTCATAGACATCCAGACTACCCCATCACACCTCAGGGCTTATTCGAGCCTATAACAGCTATGGAAACGCAACTGGCCCTTGCCTTCCTTGATATTGACACCTTCCAGAACCTTAGAGCTCTGTTCATAGTGTTTCCTCCAGTGGAGGATGATTACTTGTCAAATCTACGGCGACAACTTTTTGTTTTTTCTGTGTTATACGGTGTCGAACTGCATTCGCTCAAATTACTCACAATCAACAACTACATTGTCTTACTAGCCCAACACTACTGGGACCTTGACTTCTATTGCCTGTTTAACTCATTGTCACATCTACACCCTAGTGTCTTGCCTCAGTGCGACGACGGACTGGAACACTATGGCGACTTCTGGGTCGACGCGGTCCAGCTTCGGATACTGCGGCATGTCTCTCTTTCTCGATGCCTAGCATCCCTCTCGCTCCGTTCGGTATCCAACAACTACGATGATCCCATGGGTTCGCAATCTCGTTTAGTTTTGAAAACATTGGTTTTCCTTTGCTCGAGTCCTTTTCCTTACAGTATTTCTCGCTCGGTGATGAGATCTGTGATGGCATCGGCTTCATCAGGCAGCATCCTTCTATACTCTGGACTCTTGGACTCAATTCGTGCCCACTTTTGTTACCTTCCACGGGACCGCTACGCTTCTGGTCGGGCATCTGGAACTGCTCTGCCGAGGAACTGAAAGCATTGACGTCCCTGTATGGCAACCTGCTATGAAAACGTAAGCAGAAGATCACATTTTGCATACAGGATTCCTGGAACAGTTCTCAGATACTCAATTATATATCATCGTCTAGTATCCGATACTCGAGGGCAGACTTGACGAGAGACAATTCAGGGGCAGCAAGCATCAAATTATAGATTAGATGTTTGTTTATTGATCCTCAATTTCAAACCAATAAGCTATTACATTGGTCGAGGATGAGCTCAAAGATATGATCAACACCCGGTAGACACGTAGACTCGTACACAAGCTCGGCGATGTCGCGCGCAGACGCGACCACAGTGATGCACTGGTCGACCATATGGTCCGGGCACGCGGAGAGGTAGAGCACGTTGTGGGCGGCGGTGCGGCAGCGGCGCCTGACACGGATGAGGGCGGAGAGGTCGTGCGGGGCGACGTGCATGTAGACGAGGCTGAGCGGGATGGGGAACATTTTGCGCATGTTGCGGAGGATTGAGGGGAGAGAGCGTGCAGGGGCGGTTCCGGCTGGACATCGCCGAGCTCGTGCACGAGTCTACATGTCTACCGGGTGTTGATCATATCTTTGAGCTCATCCTCGACCAATGTAATAGCTTATTGGTTTGAAATTGAGGATCAATAAACAAACATCTAATCTATAATTTAATGCTTGCTGCCCCTGGATTGTCTCTCGTCAAGTCTGCCCTCGAGTATTGGATACTAGATGATGATATATATGATTGAGTATCTGAGAACTGTTCCAGGGGTCCTGTATGCAAAATGTGATCTTCTGCTTACGTTTTCATAGCAGATCACTCACGGTTGCCATATCCCTGCAAGTAGACGACGACGAAAGTTTTGATATGTATGGGCTTGAGAAAGATTCATGGTATGAGATATTCCGGTACGGGAGCTCCGAGTTCACTGAAGATCTACCGGAGCTCCCTGATCAGAAGGAGGACGATCGGGCTTTGGAGGGATTGAAGGCGTTGGTGCTTTCTAGGCGATTCCCATGACTGATATCGTGAGTGAGCAATATTTCAGATCTGTTTCTATCACGAATTCTCACTTCCCCGTTGGCCTGTAGCCGATGCTCCATCGTGTTGATGCTACTCGATTATGCTCGCTCGTGTTTTCACCCTTGTCGCATCTCTTGCGGACATATCATTCCAGTGAGTGTAACTTCCATTTTCAAATCGTTACCAAGGACATTAGGTTGTGTCGAAATTCTTCACAATTTTGAACACAACTTGCTGTATAGCTTGCAGAACCGGAAATCTTTTTGAGCCTTGACGCTGCACTATACATTCAGCGCCCAGCTCCCTTCGTTCGTACATACACCTCTACTTCATAAATACAGTCAAAAACGATTGCACACTGATCGTAGATCTGACCCATGTCGATGAGAAATGATCTCATCCGAACAAGATACAATGAGACAGGAGATACGACAGACTTATGATTCGCGATGCGGTTTGAAAAAGGAATGATCGCGGAAGGTCAGCGCTCAGCCTCCACCAAGAATATTTGACATGCACACTCACATCGCCGCCTCAAATTTCAGCCGGAATAGACAAACAACAACGATATCGCCGTCATCAGGAACTGCAAAGACCCGATGGTCAGACACGCCCTTCCCGCGAACGAACTACAGAGCGACAGCCACATACCACGTAAAAATACATATAATCGCCCTCTACCGCACTGCAACCCCAAGCCCCAGGCTCTCAGAAAGATCTGTTCGATACGGGCGCGGATTGTGGATGACGAGAGGGACGCGTCAAGAAGCCAATTAGGACGGCCGCGATGGCCGTAGTGATGATGTCGACCCCGAGCAGAGTGAGGTTGCGGGGGTCGAAGGTTGCTGGGGGGTTCATGGCGTAAGGTGCGGGGGCTTGTGGGGGCTGCGAGCTTGAGCCCCTTGCATCTGCGGCGTGCAGAATTTTATACCTAAATCAGTGGGGGACCATTGCTTCGCAGACGGCGTTGGGGTATGGGGAACTGTGGGGTTGCTCCCTGAAGCTGCACGCTTCGGTCCGGATCAGAGCAGCCCGGAGCATGAGCTGGGGCACTTATCAGCTCAGCAACGAAGATGGCGGATGCATTTACAATCGTGAAGATTGCAGGCACGGCATGGGGAGGGCTCTTGGAATAGACCTTCCACGCCCTTCTATGATCTCTAAGATCAAGCAAGAACGAAAAGTCTCCGAGACCTAACTATGGATGGGACGCACCCAGTTGATTCTCTGTTGAGGACACGCAGGCTTACGGCATCGCACGTAACCATGCATCTCGACAGCGATGCTCAGTCGAGGTGCCCGGTTCAAAGGATGAAAAACGTAACCTCTGAATCTGAAGGATGATGTAGATGAGATGTCAGCCCGTATAGGAAGATCTCTTGCGCCGATAAGCCCAGCCACTTCTAGCCTCTTTGCGCTGCACGCTCTTAAACGGAGTTAGGCTGCGAACCGCAGAAACGAACTTCATTGTGATACAGAGAGCTCAGCTAGTGCACGATCGATGCTCTGCTCGAAACTACAGCAACACCAACACGATCGTGCCAATGGCCGTCGCACCCAACACGGCGTATCCCGACTTGTATGCGCCGCTGAGCGACAAGACTGTAAAGAAGACGCGATTCGGGTTGAAGTTAACAGAGAAGAGACGAAGGAAGGCGTACGTTTTCCAGAATCCCACGCCAGATGCCGGAGACCGTTGAAGGAGTGGAATGCAAAAGGCGCGGCGAGGATTGTCTTGGCTGCAATCTTGACGGATTCAGGAAGAGCCTGGACGGTCTCGACAATGTTAGCGGTGCTGAAGGTGGAAGGCGCAATAAGGTATGCAAGGGAGAAGCCGTAAAGTACTGTATGACGAGAGTTGAAAGAAAGCGGATGTAAGGTCAGGGTGAGTAACACATAAGTTGTGCAGGTCACGCACAAACGCTCAATCCAGTTCCCGTCACGCGGTTCGCAATGGATCCAAGCCAGGTAAGTTGTGGTTGGTAGATGGTGAAGTGAGGGCTGGAGGGGCGTTTGATGCGTTGGGCGTTCAAGATTTGTTCGGAAGCCGAGGGTAGGAGCGATTGTGTCTGCACAGTGCTATGCGCGATTGAGACACGGTTTGAGTGGTGGAGATTGGTACGAGAATTGACACACTCACCGCTTAGGGAATGTGGAACGCAGAGCAACCTGGTTTCTCGCTGATTCTGATTCAAATTCTGTCGGAAGGTGACAAGCAGCGACACGACACACCAATTTTCGGTGAGAAAGCAGCACGCCGCAGCGCAGAGCCCAAACCGACGCGTGTGCAGTTCATAGTGGTAGAGAGTAACGTTGGCGGCTTTGACGATGGGAGAGAGCGGGACAGGCAACGCCTGTTCAAACTCCGATCGCGCCGTTCCGGGCTTTACATTTCACGTGCTCTCGCCCACACCCGACCCGTGGGTCCAACTTTTCCGTCCATCACCACACAGTACTTTCTTCCAGCCTCGCGGACGATCATAATAATAATTCTCTCTACGAGAAATTATCACTACTTTCTGCCTCCTCCTGTGTCTCACTTATGGACCTACAGACTTCTATGAGGACCGCGCGGACACGTCGCAATTGAACTTCGCAGCGGCGGTAGAAGAAACTAGAGATTTCCGCCGCACGCGGTAGTTGGACATGGAGCGACAATTTGAGTACGGTAGTATCTCTCCGTTCCTGTCGAATCCAAGCCAGAAATTCTACAGGCAACGACTGCAGTCCCACATCTGGGTTGGTACACTGCAAGAACATGTGAACTATTGCGTTGGACGCCGTACCCTCTGTGGATATCTCCACCCCACCTATGAGTCCAAGATGCAAATGGGACGGCTCAGCGGATCATACTCCACGACCATGATTAACAGGTGATGGCTATTCCTGGCAACTGTACAAGAAAGCAACGGATACTGCCGGGTATCTGATGCTCAGGTGCGTCCCATGGAAATACAGAGGGGTATCGGTTGGCAGTTGGCATTCTCTGAAGGACTCAGTATGGGGTAAGTAGGTCTACGCCTCTGTCAAATGTTTTTTTCTCTTCTCAAAGCTCTGACCATCCTTGATTTTCCAAAGTATGTTTGTCTTATAACTATCCGTGAAGCTTTTCGACTTCTCTTCACCTTGTGTCATAGCGCTGACCCAATCCTTTCCTTTGAGCCTTGGCTTATCACGTATTGCTTTCGCCAACACACACACGTGTTTCTTGAGTTTTGTTCCATAATATCGCTATCCAAGTAAACCGTCTGATATTGTATGACATCCCAACGGTCTAACAGTCATTCGGATGTGCTTGTAAGTTCGTCGTAGAAATCGTGAACCAGCAGATTTACCAGATTTACTTCCCAGGATTGGTGGCGGTCACAAGACCTGACTGTATCTTTCACGTACGTCTTGCTATTGTCCTCACATAATATGCCGTGCCAAGCGGTTCTATGCGCCTCGTGTGTGCTGGTCGAGTGATGTCCACAGAAAACTGGCTAAGGGCGAGGACAAGGAGGTGAAATTCAATTGCCTTTTCCGTCCACACCATCCTTCTCCAAGTCACGCTGTTCTTATAGCGAAAGGTAACTTTCGTCGAAGGCCTCTGCTCGCTGTGCAGGACGTCGACGGGACATTCGTATAAAAAGGTGCGCAAAATGAGGCTTTATCCTCACCAAAGCGCGCCATGTCCTCCCCATCGCCCGCAGACTCCTTCCCACTCGGATTCCAAGTCGATTTCGACGCTCAGTACGCTGGTATTGAGACCCTCACCTATGACGTCAATCATACTTTCACCTCTCCTGCCTCACCCGACCTCTCCCATACCTTCACAGGCCTCCAGGTCTCCTCGTCCCCAGAGCTATATTCCCACGGCCTCAATCCCCCTTTCCCTTTCCCATCTCCTACCACTTCAGAGACTTCCACTTTTGTCGCCTCGCCCTCATCCACCACATTCAATGTCCCCTCACCTTCACCCTCCCCACCGCGCAAGGCCACCAAGGCAACGCGCACGCCGAGGAAGGCTGCCCACAAAGCCTTGCCCCGTAACGACCCTGACCGTATCAAGCGCTCCCTGAACGCGTTCATGCTTTTTCGCCGTCATGTCACCTCTCAGAGGAAGTCGATGTTCGAGAAGATAGAGAAGGATCACAGCAATATCAGCAAGCTCGTGGGGTCCATGTGGCAGGAGATGACCATGATGGAACGTGATCCGTGGTTCGCCGCCGCCGCCACCGAGAAGCGCTTGCACCAGAAGAGACATCCTGACTACAAGTTCACGCCCGTTGCGCGCGACCGCAAGAAGCGCAGGACGAGGCGCAATGGGAAGGCGGAGGCTGACAGGATCAATGAGCTTGCGCGTCTGATCAATGAGGACAGGCCGGAGGAGGAGATCATCGCCATCGCAGCCTTGCACGCGAGCTACATCGCGAGCTTGTCTCAGACCGAGCGCGACGAGCGGCGCGAAGGCAAGGAGCAGGTGGTGAAGGAGCCAGTGGCGGAGCAGACCGAAGCATCGGCTTCAAGCACGTTCGTATGGGTGCCGGAGAACGCAGAGTTGCCTGCTGTTAGTGTTGAGGTCGACATCGAGCCTGCCGCCTTCGCCGATCCCATTCTCACTCCTGATCTGCTCGCTTCCATGTCATGGCCATGTGATATCTCCGTGGTATGTCTCTTTTACATCTGTCCCCTCTGTCTATTTTTTGATACGACCTTCGCATGGTTAGACTACCACAGACTCGGCTTTCCCTGAGGACCCTGAGTACTCCAACGCCTCAGCCGAGCTGGCGTATTTGTATCCCCCGACCATGATGGTCGTGCAGCCTCATGATGATACATCGTTCCTTGCTCAGTACACGGACACGCAGCATACCTACGATCTGTTCACTCCGGCGGCGTCTTTCTCTGAGCTCGAGCTCGCAAATTTGGCCGTCCAGGGCTACTCGCCCCAATTCACTGCACAAGGACAGTTGCATAATTCGTCCGAATACTACGACTTGCAGGCGGTGTCGATGATGAACACCGTAGAATCTTCGACTCCGACGCTCACCCAGCTGCCGCAGCCTAACGGCGGATGGGATAGCGGCGCTTGGTACTGATGTCCCCCTTCCCCATTCCAATCATGAATCTTTCTTTTCCCCATCTCTTCTCTTCCATTGTAATTCCCCTGCATTCCACACGGACACCCGTAGCTACTGTAGCCCTATGCCTTCCCCTATATTCCCGCCACTTCCTTGGTGCTTTATTCTGTATCGGTATCGGTTTTCCAAACGCTGGTGGCGAATTTTTCTCGGCTGGTTGGACGTGTCTTTCCTTTCAAGTCAATCTATAACGATGAAAACAAAACTGTTCTAACTACCGAAATCGCTGTGCACGCTGCAAACTTGCGAGCCCAGGAGATGTCAACGGCATAGCGGCACGGTGGATGCGCGCTTCACTTGGTCGGCCCGCCACCCGAACTGGCTTCCATTCCCACGGTACGAGGACGAGTTGTTGTTTTCCCAACAGCCGCCTGGACTTTCCTTTGCACTGTCTCTCCGTCGAGATACAGAAATGTCTCATCATATAGACATGAATCAACTTAGAATCTAGACTGAACTAGTCATTTGTGTGCGGCTTTCCAGGAATTGCGTAGACTCAAGGTGAGTCGTGACGTCGTCCGACCGGGATTCGGGACTTACTTTAAGTTTTCCTAATGCTGTTGATCTTTATGTCGCGCAGCACGTATGACAAGCACTGAGCAATACAATGATCTTGTCAATGGTTTCTCTTGGCACGTGAAGGGTCCGGGAGTCCTCGTCCTCGTCTACCCAATAACTCGGCAAAAGGATTTCAGATTCAAATCATAGAATTATTCGAGAAATCGGCCACATTTACGATATCTGAGCGTTAAAGAGAGCACAACGAGAAGAAACTGTGGTCCATGTTGAGAGGCATGATGCCAAAAGTTGAAATGCGACTGACGGCGTCCACCAAGCTCACGATCTTCATGAATCTTTTGCGGGCCCGCCCGAGGAGTACCCTGTGAGTAGCACTATTGCTTGTATACGTACACTGATAGCACTCCAATAGCCTTATTTTCTGTGGTGCGCAAAGGAGAGGCTAACCTGACAATGTGCACCAACGTGACTCTCTAACTTGTATGGACCATCTTTCCCTCACGCGCGTGACTTTGCATCTTGTAATCCGTCAATTTTGGCGGATCCCATCACCGCCGTCGAAATATTTCTCCCGAAACAGAACACAATCGGCCACTCACAAGATGCGATGTCCACGAAACAGCCTCCTTGTTGTGTATGTACCGTAAATTCTCTTCTTGAGTGGAACACGAGATCACATGGAGGGACTGATGCTCTGTTTTTTTCCGATGTATTTGTCGTCTTCAGGCAAGCTCTTTGCTAGATTGAGCTCCTCAAGTCCTGCATCAGGACGCATAGCCGCTGGCGCGGATGCTGTTTGCTGAAAGGGTGACTTCCGTGTCTCTTTTAGGTGCTCCAGTTGCAGCTCAAACGTTGACGAAGCGAGCGCCAGAGCTCCGAACATGTGGACATCGACTGCTCGTCGTGCCACATTATTGATTGGTCGGACGCCATTTACACATTGCTGCAGAACCCTCTCACATGCTAGCGGCTCCCCTTTCCATGACCAGTCATGTCTTCTGATGATGCACAATATACATACGCAACACTCAAGCCCCTCATCATCGCTCTTGCTTGTGAGACTGGCTTTTACGGTTTTTAGGCTCATCATTGCGTGTTGCCCATGATTCCAATTTGGTCCACAGTACTCTCCATACTATCGTTCGCAGTTTCGACCTACATTCTCGTGTGAGTCGCTCCTTTGAGAAGGGCATATAATGATATCTGACGTCTTCAAAGCCGGAAAGGTTTCAAAATAAGAGCAATTTTCGTCCTGTGGATCACAGCGTTCATCATGTTCGCAGTCTCGACCTGTCATCTGGTTCTGCAGTGGGTAGACGACACGGACAAGATCTCAGCCCAGCTCAGCCCGGATTTCATCTATAGTTCCTTGAAAGGAGTGATGCCCTCTGTGATTTTACTCATACTTATTGTCAATGTAAGTCGTTTGGTCTCGTACTGGTCTCTCCTGATCATTTCGCAGTATTTATTAAGCGACGCAATCGTACTCTGGGGGGTCTGGGTTATGTGGGAACGTAGCGTGAAAGTCTTGATCTTCTCTGTGCTATTTTCGTTGTCAAGCCGCAAGTGGCCGTTTCAATTCCGAATTATTCACGGATGACCTGTATATCAGTGGGTGCCGGTGTATATATTTCCTCCGGCAAGACCAGTACCGTGGAATCGGTTAGCGTCTCTGTTTCGACACTGGGTATCAATCTTATCACTACCATGCTCATGGCGTGGTCAGTGTGTAGATCGAATGATATCCCGTTGCTCGAATCAACGTAGTCACAGGCAATACCGTCGGCAACTCAAATCTCACCTAAACGGTACGGAATATAGATCTCAAGTCGGATCTGTTCTTGCTCTCCTTGTCGAATCCGGGACCCCTTACTGTGTGATATGGGTGAGCGGCATTGTACTCGGCGGCGTGTGTGCCTCTCACACGACGCACTGTGATGTGACAGATCATCTTCCTCGTGACCTAGTGCTCTGTTAGCAGTAAATTCAATAGCACTACCGCGTCTGTACTCGAGATCCTCCCGGCCATCGCAGTACAAGTATCTCTGCGTTTCCCATCCCTCTTTGATTGATAAATTTCAACTTACCTCGAGCAGGGGATCTATCCAACCGCGGTGATCGCCTTGGCAGCGCGCCAGAGGACCACTTGGGACATGAGCATCGGGAAAGATATGTCTTAGAACGCGCCTCACACAGAGATGCGCTTGGCGACAAGAGCTACTCGTTCCGGCGTATCGACAGCTGAGATTGGTTACCATCACCTGATACCGTTTGTTGGTCAGGGACCCCATCCCCATGCGTCCGAGATTGCAGCGAGAGATGGAGAAGTGCAGTCTTATTGGACCATGTATTCACAAAGGTGAACATACATTATCAATCCTCGCTCGACGAAAGCTGCTCTCTTCTTCAGAAGCGCACCAAGGGGCTGCTTCTTATGGTGTCTCAGGCCGCGAACAACAGTCCAACAGTGTCGTGCTTCGCGATGGGAGCAATGCACACCGGACGGACAATACAAAGGGGGTATGATTTCGTTCAAGAATGTTGTCAGATGCGAATGCACACGATATGCTACTACTTGCGACGACCAAAAAAGTCAGATGGGGAATGGGTTTTAGCAGAACGAAGCGCAGGACTAGGAAGGCATCAATTTCGACGAGACGGGCGCATCCAGGGCGATGCTGCATGCGTCTCTGACTTGTATCAAAAACGACCTCGACGTACGTATCCTAGCACCTGTATACACAGACATCAAACAGATCTGACCTGGTCTGCAGCGAAGCATTGAAGAAAGCACATCGGGGAAGCAACCGTGATCCACGTCGAGAGACGCGATGTTATCCTCGATTTGTGCGCCAACCATTCAACTCCTACCAGTCATCTTTCTCTCACGCGCGAAGCATCATTCGATCTGTCAATTTCAGTGGGCCATTATCATCGCTGTTGCCATCAGCCATCGAACAAAACACAGGTTATCACCGACTTCAGTGCAACGTCCATGAAACACCGTCTTTGCACCGGGCGTATCCTTTCTGAGTGCAAGGGTTCATTTAGAGCGGCAGCATGCAGCCGGGGTCTTTGCCGAATTGAGCAACTCTAGACCAGCCTGCATCAGGTCGCATGGCTGCTGGCGCGGCTGTTCGAGTACTTTACTAAAGAGGCGATGCGGCGTCTTCCTTGCCTCTTTAGGTGCTCCAATTGCAGCTTCAGCATTGAAGAAGCGAGCGCCAGTGCTCCGACTATGTGGACATCACCTATTCATCATGCCACGGCATCGGTTGGTCGGACGCCTTTTATACACCGCTGCAGAACCTTTACGCTGATTAGCTCCCCTCTTTGTGACTAGTCATGTCCTCCCAAGCGCAAGACGCATACGCAACACTCAAATTCCTCGTCATCGCTTTTGCCTGCGAGACCGGCTTTTACGGTGCGTGAGCTTCTGATCGCGCGCTGCCCATGATTTGAATTCGGTCCATAGTGCTTTCCATACTATCGTTCGCAGGTTCGACCTACTACCTTCTCGCGTGAGTCGTCCCTCCGCAGAACGCATATCAGGATTCATTGACGTCGTAAAAGTCGTAAAGGCCTCAAAACAAGGGCAATCCTCATCATGTGGATAACAACGTTCATCATGTTCGCGGTCTCGACCTGTCATTTCCTTTTGCAGTGGGTGGGTGGCATGGACAAGATCCGGACCGGGCTCGCCAGCAGTTTCCTAGAGGATTACTATGGAGAACAGTTGCTATCCATTGCCGATATATACCTACCCATCGTTAATGTGAGTCCTTGGGATTCATGGTTTTCGACACTGATTGCTCATTTCGCAGTATTCGTTGAGTGATGGAATCGTACTCTGGAGGGTATGGGTCATGTGGGAACGCAGCGTGAAAGTCTTGATATTTCCTGTCCTGTTTTACTGTACTCGTAAGTGGCTCGTTTCAGTTCACCGCCATATACGTATCACCTTGATATTAGTGGCTGCTGGTCTATATATGTCCTTCAGCAGGCTCGGTATTGGCTTAATCTATGCCTCGACGCTGACTACCAACATAATCGCTACTACACTGATGGCGGTGAAGGCATGGTCAGTGCGTTGATAGAATCAAGTCGTACTGCTCGAACCAACACACTCACAGGCAACACCGTCGGCTGCTCAAATCTCACCTCAACAACACGGAATATAGATCCTGGGCTCTATCTGTTCTCGTTCTCTTGGTCGAATCCGGGACTCTTTACTGTGTGATATGGGTGAGCGGCGCTGTGCTCATTGACGGCGTGTGTGCCTCTCACGCGACGCATGATGCGACAGACCATCTTCTTCTTGACCTGGTGTTTTGTCTCCAGCAACTTCAACGTCACTTCTGCGTCTGTGATGGAGATCCTCCCGGGCATCACGGTCCAAGTATCTGTGCGTTCTTCATCTCTCCTTAATTGATAAACATCTCAACTCATCTCGAGCAGGGGATCTATCCAACCGCGGTGATCGCCCTGGCAGCGCTCCAGAGGACCACTTGGGACATGAGCGTTGGAAGGGACATGTTTCATAACGCACCGCACGTCGAGATGCGCTTCGCGACCAGGGATACTCGGTCCGTCTCATCGACAATCCAGAGTGACCACCGCCCGACACCATCTGATGACGAGGAACTCCACGCGTCCGAGATGCGAGCGATGAATGAAGAGGCGTAATCTTATTGGACATCTGTTCCTGCGGACGAACGTACACTCGCGCGCGACATGAACACTTGCTTCATGTCTTCGAGACGGAGCACACAGCGTTCATCGCAGAGCGTGCCAAGGGACCGTACATTTCTTCAGGGCCTCAGGCCGCGTCTCGCATTCGTCCGACACCATTAGGCCTCCCGACCTGTAGACATCGAAGCGGAGCTGACATGGTCAGGCTGCAGCGTAATTATATCCAACTTATGAAACCAACCGTGTCGCTTTGAAGACCGGCAGCCGGGATCAAAATCGGGCGTGTCTGAACTCTCTCTGATGACTTTCTTGACAACAGGACAGGCTACTGACTCCCTCAGGCTCCCTGGGTCTCTCTACGTGCGTGCTCGCCTCCAGCTACATCTTCTATCAGCTTTGGTCGCCCCTCTGTCTCTATCACTCGCGCTTCGACACCGCTTTCTCCTCTGGAAGATGTACCAGGAAGTCTCCAACGCAGAACAAGCTGTATACAAGACGATCTCTACGGCCAACCCTCCTGCGAGGCGCCGCGCTCTGGCGAACGTCGGCAATGCGCTCTCCTTGGAACAGCCTCGAGTCAGAGCCTGCATCGGCCGACAAAAGCGCCATACTCTCCTCCCCTCCAGCACGCGTACCGCGCCCTCGCATCCCACCGCACACTCAACGACTCGAAAAGCTCCCACCCCCATCCCTCTAAAACCGCGCCTCACTCGCGTCCCTACCGCTTCCAACCCGCCCTCACACCCCGCTCCCATCCGCGCTGCTGGCGGTCCTACTCGGACCACGCAGCCGAATCGACAGCAGGACGGAAGCGACGCGCAAGCCCTAGAAAACCGCACGGGCGCCCTCAAGCCCGAACGGAACGCCCCCCGTCTCATCGTCCAGCGCGGCCGCGGGGCGCCCTACACCACCACACACCCTGCGCGCACGTCCGCGCGCCGACTGTCGCTTCCACACAACGCCGCCCTCCCGCTCCCGCTCCGCGAGCAGCGCCCCGTCGACCGCGCGCTCGCTGCGCGGGACATGTGGCCTGCAGGGCCAGCGAGACGCGCGCAGGGCGAGCTCGATCGGCTATCCGTCGAGCAGCAGCTCCCGACGCCTCCGTCCTCTATGCGCGTGCGCGGACCCGGCGTGCACGCCCTACTGTCCGGCGCTGCAGCCTCTCAGCCTGTCTCGCTATCGTCTCCGCCGCTGCCGCCGCCGCCGCCGCCGCCGCCGCCGCCATCTGCGGGTATGGCCACCAGCCTCGTGTCGCTGATGCGCAGCCTCTCGGGTCAGAGGAACAGCGCGCGCGGGGGGACGGAGGATGGGTGGAATGCGGAGGGCGCTGGCTGCAGCTTCACGATGGAGCTGGACGAGACTAATAAAGAGACGCTGCTCGGCCTGACGCTATCGGGGCTCGGCGCGCCGGCGTATCCTGCGTCGCCCGATGTGGACTCTGATTTCACGCCTCTCGCGGGGGACCGCGGGACAGAGTGGAGCGCTGGGAAACTGGAGGCAGTAAGAAGGATCGAGGCGGTGGGGGTAGGCGGTGGGGCGGCGTTCGCGGCGCGGGACGAGGTGGAGAGGGCGATGGAGAAGGTGTGCGAGGCGTGCTTGAGGCTGTGCAAGGAGTGGGAGGCACTGGACGCTCTGCTAGGACGGGCTGATGTCGCGTGATGAGGGACGTACCGTGCTCGGTAGCGATCAAGCGTGCTGCAAAAATGTATTATCTTGCCCGAAAGCGAGCGCGTTCTCGTCCCGTGACCGCTGCGCCCCGTCCCGTGACCGTACCCAGTCGACTGCTTATTTGGCTTTCCCCTCTCTGCTCCCTCCACATGGTTCGCTTCAAAGTACGCCCTGCTTTCTCCTCTGCACAATCACCAAACGCTCACGCCCACGAATAACTCGCGCAGAACCGCTGGATCCTCGTCGAGTTCCTGCCGGCCCCAGGCGATCCAGAGCCTACGCGCGGCGCCGTCGAGCTCACCGGGAAGCACGTCTGGGCGGCCCTGCGCCAGAGCGTGATCGCGCACTTCGGAGACACGGGCTGGGGCGCGGTGGGTGCGTCCCTCAGCGGTACGTCGTGCTTCCCACAGCGGTCGAAGGAGATGGCAGGATCTGACGGCTCTCGCGCGCGCGCGCGCACAGTGAAGTACTTCTCGCCGACGACGAACCTCTGCATCGTGCGCGTCGCGCGCGAGCCGTATCGCATCGCGTGGGCCGCGGCGACACTTCTGTCCTCTATCGAGGGCAGGCCTTGCATCCCCAACGTCGTGCACGTCTCCGGTGCGCACTTCTTCGTGTGTGATTTTGTTGTCTTTTTCTTAACTGTGCGTAGGCACCATTAAACATGCCCAGCTGGCTGCCATCGAGCATAACAGGACCGTGATCGCGCGGTACAGGGCCAAAGCGAACACACCCGGTGCGTGATCCCTCCTTCGTTTCCACTCTCTTCACCGCCGGGCTCACGCGCCCCGCCCCGCAGCCGCCTACCAAGACTCGTACGCCTCGTACCTCGAAACGAGCACCCAGGAAATCGAAAGTCTACAGGACTGACGCATGCCCACGTCGGGGTTCTACATTTACATAAGTTATGAAGAGGCGCGCTACAGCTTGGACTCGAGCAGCCCCCCGACGGCGCTGCCCATGATGCGCCGCGTGCCGTCTCTCCGCGCGCGGCGGCGCTCCTCCTCGACGGCGCGCGCCCACTCGACGACGGCGCGCGCGAGCGCGAGCACGTCCGCGCGCGTCGCGCCGGCGTTGAGGCAGATGCGCACGCGGTCCTTGCCCTTGGGGACGGTGGGCCAGGTGATCGGGCGCGCGTTGATGCCGCGCGCGAGGAGGAAGGCGGAGAGCGGGCGCGGGAGGCGCGTGAGGAGGGGGATGATGGGCGTGGGGAGGCTCGTGGGGGACGTTGCGGGGTCGGTGGAGAGCGGGCTTTGGAGGTGTGGGGGGAGCGAGAGGATGGAGGGGTCGATGGTGGCGAGCTCGGCGCGGAGGAGGTGGAGGAAGTAGGCGCAGAGGTCGAGGAGGTGCTTGGAGAGCTGTAGAGCGGGTTTATTTTATTTTTATTTTTGTTGCTGTGTGCATGCATGTATATGCGTGCGCACCTTTTCTGCGGTGCCGTTCTCAAGCATGTCGAAGGAGCAGCCAGCGGCGATGATGTTCGCATGGCTGAGCGACGTCGTGTAGATGAGCGGGCGGGCGTAATTGAGCAGATAATCGCGAACGAGAACGCTGGTGAGCACGACGGCTGCAATGTGCCCGTCAGTATTGCGCTTCCCCGGGTGAGCCGCATCAACCGCGCACCTCCGCTGGCGGCGAGGGCCTTCCCAAACGTGTGCAGCCTCGCGAGCACCTTGTCCTCGAGCCCGAGCATGGCGACGACCCCGCGCCCCTGCGGGCCATAGATCCCCGTCGCGTGCGCCTCGTCCACGACGACGTGCGCATTCCCCCGCGGCAGCAGCTCCTCCGCCAGCGCCACGATCTCCCGCAGCGGCGCGATCGTCCCGTCCATGCTGTACACCGTCTCCACCGCGATGAACACGCTCCCCCGGCCCTCGCGCAGCCCGCGGTGCTCCGCGAGCAGGCGCCGCAGCACACCGCGCAGCGCCGCGACGTCGTTGTGCGCGAACGACAGGTGCGCCGCGCGCCCCGCGCGCACGCCGTCGTGCACGGACGCGTGGATGTGCTCGTCGTGCACGACGGCGTCGCCGCGCTGCGGGACGCACGCGAAGAAGCCCGCGTTGGCGTCGAAGCCCGAGTTGAAGAGCAGCGCGGCGGGCGCGCGGAAGAAGGCGGCGAGGCGCGCTTCGAGCGCTGCGTGCGGCGCGCCGTTGACGAGCAGGCGCGAGCCGCCGGAGCCGAGGATCGCGGGGGCCGCGGCGAGGCGGGCGAGCAGGTGTGTGCGGAGGGTGGGGGAGCGCGCGAGCGCGAGGTAGTCGTTCGAGGCGTAGTCGGCGTACGGGGGCGCGGTGGGGTCGGTTGGGGCGGGGAGGCGGCGGCGGATGTGGCGGTCGTCGCGGGAGGCGAGGGCGGCGGCGAGCTGGGCGTCGAGCGAGGACATCGTGGTTGTCGTTGCGGCTGTTGTTGAGCGTGCGCATCGGCGACGGGCGACGCTGCTGCGTGCGTGGCCGCCGGCGCCGCGCTTGGCGACTCTGCGCGCATTTTTTTTTCTCGGCGGCGTCGGAATCGGATCCAGCACGATTTTCATATTACGGAAAAAAAAAATACAAAGTACGGCTACCGTCTGTCATATATAAGTCTAGACGTACATGTAATAAGTAAACAGGACGGATCGCGGGCGTAAGTGAGTAATGGCGATGGAGCTATCAAAGATTGCAGCCGTGAAATGAAGCCTGATATGATGATCGTACAGCATAGCAGTCCGTGTCCGCGGGCGGATCCACCCAGAAAATAAGTGTGTATGTAGAGATCACTCGCAGAGCCCGCGTCTCTGCTGATCAGCCATCTTCACCAGTATCATGATGCAAGCCTGATCCCCGCTCCGTCTCACACCCAATCGGCGCGACCCTGGGCGCCTCCTCCTCTGCCGCCTCCTCCCGGTGCGTCTCCGCGTCTCGCACTAGCACTCGCTCGCTCCCGCCCGCGCTCACGCGAGGGGCACCATCTCGCGCCCGATCCACTCCACGTGGAACTGGCGCCAGTCGTCCGTGTTGGCGAGCTCGCAGGAGATCGCGTCCGCCGAGTCGGTGCTGTCCGAGTACTTGTGCTCGCTCATGCGGTACGGGTGCGACGGCAGGCAGATCGGCACGGGCAGCGACACCGGGCGCTCGCGCAGGCGGCGCGGCGAGTCGTGCGTCGAGGACGCAGAGAAGGAGAGGAAGTCGTCGTCTTTGGCAAGGGCGGGGATAGGGGGGTGCTGCTCCGTGAGCGTGATCACGAACGAGCGAGAAGGCGAGGACGGGTCCAGGGCGCCCGTCTTTGGCCGGGGGTCCTCTTCCTCGCTAATAGCAGAAGGGGCAGGCGGTCAGCAAGTGGTGGCGCGCGGAGCGTGGGTAGGACGGCGCGCGCGACGTACATATGGGTGTGCAGGACCGCCGCGGTCGAGCCCTGCGCGAGCGGGCTCTTCTCCCCGATCCAGACGCTGAACACGTCCGCGGGCGCGGCAGTCGCTGCGGGCAGCGTGCGCCGCCGCGCTGCCTTTTTCTCGTGCAGGCTGGGCTCCGCCGCGCCGGGGCCGTGGGTACTGGTGGGCGCCTTGCTCGGCGTGCGGCGCATCGACTGGAAGAGCGACTTGAGGGCGCGCACCCTGAACGAGCTGCTCGCGGGATCTGTCTCTGGCGAGGACGGGATCGAGCTCAAGCTCGATGCGCTCGGTGCGCTCGGGATGGAGGGCACTCGGCGGCGGGTGTGGGCCATGACGCGCAGGCCGGAGAAGAAGAGGTTTGAGTAGTCGCCTGGAATCATGTCTGGGGGTCGTGTGGAAAGGGTCGTACGACGCGGCAGTCGATCTTGTTTCAGACGTGAGAGGCGGTGCGATCGTGGTTCCTGGGAATCCTAGCTGGCGCGCGTTTCCGATGCCTGCGGGGGGTGTATTAGGGACGGGGGTGTATGGCGGGCTGGGGACGCACGAGCCCTCGGTCTATTATACAGAGGCCAGCTGAGCGTCTGCGCGGAAGCGACGAGCTTGATAACAACGCACCTTGCCACCGCCTGCCCCGAAATAGAAGGCAGGGATCAGCCCGGAGATGCGACACCAACAAGTATGGGGATCAGGATATGATTTTAGCCGTGCAACCCGGCCGCGATCAAGACAACGATGCCCCAAACAGCACAAGGCGGTGTGGGCCCAACACGCTCTGACCTGGGCTCACTTCCGGCGGGGGCGATGTCACGGCACGATTGGAGATCCACGCACAACGCAAGGGCGGAGAGGCGCCGAGGCAGGTGTTGTCGTTCGTCGGTGACAAGACGTCTCAGAGGCGAGGCGGGACCAGTACATATACGCACCTGGGCCTTTTGTGTCGGAGCTTGGATTGGACAGGAGAAGGTGGGCTTCGCCGAAGAGAAGGTGATCCGTCGAGATTCCTGCAGGTGGGCCCCAAGGAACCTCAGGCCAGCGGGATCGCGCCGACTGAGCGTCAAGCACGGGCAGGCGGCGAGAATCACGAGCTAGCCAAGGCGAGCCATTTCCTGTGTCGCGAACAGTTTGTTGTCCTTTCGATGCGCACAGGGGGTGGGAGGGCGATGGAAACAGATGCGGCGAGGCAGCGTACGGCAGGCGTGCTACGCACGACGCCCAGCCCCAGCCAACGACAGATGAGGTGACAGAAGCGGGCGACGGCGTGTATAGCCGCATCCCTACAGCGCATCCGGTCAGACGCGAAAGATGACACTCCCGGGTGGCACTGTGGCACATCGTCACACGCGATCTGATGACTGAGAAGACGAGGGAGAAACCGCCGCCATATGGAGATGCGGAGGGGCCTGTTGGCGCTCGCTGCGTGGACAGCTGCGCCACGCCACGACCGATCGCAGAATTTGGGTTGCTTAGGTGCGTCGGACCTGTTCTGGTCTTCAGCAGGCCGTCATCATGTGGGAGGGCGTCGGTGGCCAAGAAAAACAACAAACGGTGACACGCTTCCCGCAGTCGAGCGTAGACGCCCCGATGATCGAAAAACCGCGCCGCGGAGCCTATATATGTCATGACCAGAAAAGCATGAATGGAGCATGAATGGAATCCAACACACACCAAGAACAAAGCAGATCATGATGCTGTGAATCCCTTGCGCACGAATCAAGGTCATCTTCAGAGACGCCGCGCGATGGCAACAATCATACCGTGCCTCATTCAGCTGGCGCGATGTCGTGAATAGAGTCGGTCACATGGGTCAGTCAACACATCGTGGACGACATTGGCGGGAAGCAGGCATCTGAGAAGAGCGGATACGCCGCCACGCGGGCTCATCATGCGGGGAGGGTAAGTAGCGCTTAGGCCCAGATGTCATTCATTCATTGCAGCGGTTACAAGCGTGCTCGACGCATGCTGTATAGCCATTGTGCGCTAACAGGATCTGATGAGAATAGCACTGAATGATCGACTGAAGTGAACGGAGGTGTCACGTTCACGGGTAAGACGGGGTGGCTATAGGGGGAAAAGGCAGAGTGATATGATACATAATCTTGGAATAAGAGTGGAGATGCTGATGCACTGGGACTTGGAAAGATGGAGGTGAGCCAAGACATGGACGACTGAATGTGGGGACGCACAGGACGTTGGAAAATGGGATACAGATATATTGCCGGTCGCGGTGCAGGGTCGTAAACGGAAATGAATGAAAATCAAGAAGCCTTCCGCTTGGCCTCCTCGGCCTGCATATTCGCCTGCGCGAGGATGGGTTTCTGCTGCTCGGCGAGGACCCGACGCTTGTTAAAGTAATCCACCTGCGAAATTAGAAAAGCAGGCATCGTCATGGCTGTGCCTCGATGGACAGACGGAGAGACGCGTGGCAACGCGTACCCAGCTCTTCGCGCAGTTCTGTTGGAAAGCCTGATTCTGCGCGTTGCATCTGTCGCCTTCGCTGCCAGGGACGACCACCTGCGCCGCGTCCAAGCAGGAGAAATAGAGGTCTCTTGACTCCCAGCATTTTTTGCGGTCGTCGCGCGAGGCGGCATTGGGCTTCTCGGGCTCAGCGCGTGTGAACCAGCCCATTGATTTTCGAAGCTGAGGGAGGTCGAGAAGGGGAGGGGGAGAGAGGAACGGACGACGGCCGCGACGGTGAATTTGGAAACGCGCGTGTTTCCCACGTGGCCCCCGCGGTTCATGAGCGCGTCGACCCGTCTGCTGCTGCTCCTCTCCACAACTCACCTCCAGCATCGAGCGTGCTTTTCCTGGCCCTGGCTGACCTCAACGCACTGTATGACGACGCCGACGGCTTCCCCGGCGCCAGCATCGACCCCGGTCCACCTGCACCCACTATCGACGGAAGAGCCGCCGCCCAAAAGCCGCCGCACTCGCACTTCTGGGCAGCGGCAGGGCGACGCGCCGGCGTCTCCGGAGAGCGCGACTAATACACGCTCGCCGAACTATTTTGCTCTCAAAGCGCAGCTCGAGGCTGGCACTCGGGACGGGCGCGGGAACTGGGATGGCAGCGTGCGGGGCTATGGCAAGGCGAGCAGCCGAAGCGCGGCGCATGAGCCCATGCTCGCCGACTTCAGCGCGGGCGAGGCCGAGAGGGGGGAGGGACGGCCAGCGCTGCAGGATAGGCGCCGGCAAGCGCCCCCGCTTTTCGTCGTGGGGTCGTCGAGGGACGCGTACGTCGAATCGGAGCTGAACTTGGGAGAGGTGGACAATCACGATTTGAGTCCCGAGGCGACTGCACAGATCCTGGCGACGCGCTGGCACGACTATTCTGACGAGGCGATCCAGTCTTCCATCTCTGGCTTCAGCATTTCCTCATCCCCTGCTTATGCGTCGGCGCACCCGTATCACTCCGCCCTGCGCGTCTTGTCGTCGGCGTATCAGAACCTCACGCGAGTGCGCAGGAGGCTGGAGGAGGAGCGGAAGCTCCTTCGGGAAAAGGAGGACGCGCGGCGTCAGCGCGCAGACGAGCTCATGAAGGAGCTGCAGCCTTCAGAACAAGACGTCGCCAGGCGCGTGCTCCAGTCCCTCTTCACCGATGACGACGAAGGAGAACACAGGATACAAAGAAAGCAGAGCCACATGGTGAGCCGCACGCTCTCGCCTCGCACCCACGAAGCTGATGTACCCCCAAGTCTCTCACCGAAACCCTTTCGGAGGCCATCTTGGACGAGGTCACGCTCATGCGTCCAGAAGACCCCGACGAAACGATCACACCCATGAATTCGAAGATCACAGTGACACCTCCTGCCGAAGACGGATCGCTGCCCATCAACGGACTCGATGCCGTAGACGGACGATCCATCACCTCTCCTGCCGATCCCGTTCTACCAGACGACAGCAGCTCTTATTCTGTTGGCACCACGAGCGTCAATGCCCCGAGCTTCGAGACAGTGGGAAGCTCGAGGTCCGACAAGTCGTCTATCGGCGATTGGATGGGCTCGTGGTGGAGCAGACCTCGGACCAAGAGTGGGCGCGTGACCTTGACCGCGCCCGAGGAGAATGTCGAACAGCAAGGAACCGCAGATCTCGCCGTGCCATCCCCAGCTGAATCTGAGGCCAGTTCTCTGCCGGACGTGACAGCTGCTGCGGCCAAGCCCGCGAGGCGCAAGAACAAGAGCGTTTTCGGCACCCTCGGATTCTCCATCCTCAATCCGACGCTCACGTCTTCCACCAAGAAACGACGCAATCTGTCCGTTTCCGACGCCTCGTCCTTCCAAGCTTCCCCGAGCCTCGATCGTGCCCCGCCCTTGGTGCTCAATTCTCCAGTCCAGGCCGCGTTTACGGCGCCTGCCCCTGTGGCACCCGCCCTAACGACCGAGCTGCAGACGTCCGTCGTCAACTCCCCGGCGCCTTCCACCGTATCCCCATATAGTCCAGGTGAGAGGCCCCCTCAGGGTTCGTCATTACGAGCCATCGTGCAAGCTACGCGTGTCATGACCTCCGATCCGAGCAGCGTGCTTGCGGACCAGGGAATCGAAACAAGTCCGTTCATCGCTAGCCTGGCCCTCCGGCTCGTCCGGGAGGCGCGAGAGGAAGGCCTTGAGATCCGTGAGGTGCCCAAGGAAAGGAAGGAGAAGAAACAGGACAGGGACGCCGCGGGTGAACATGGAAAGCCTACGGCCACTCTATCCAAGTCGAGCGAAAGCGATGTGACAAGCAGCCTCAACCGCGCCCTTGCCGCGGAGGAGACCACTGCGCGGAAGGCAACAAAGGCACGGATGCCCTCGTTCACTAGCCCCATGCTGGGCTCGCCGCTGTTCGGCTCCTTCTTAACCCAGCAGCAGCGTAAACCGGTGTCAGGCCTCGACGCCGCACAGAAGCTGCCTCCGGGGCCGCAGGATTCTCCTCTCCAGGGAGGTGCGCCCGCCGCTGTACCTGCTCAGGCTGTCACTCGGACGGCGGCCTCCGTGCCCCTCGAGTCTATCATCCCGCACACCGCGAAGCCGCCCACCGAATATTTGTCACGCACGTACACCCCACTTACGGCACGCGACTTTAGGGCCTCTATTCCGCTGCCGCACTCGGCCTCGCGGTTCTCGGTGTACCACGGCGACACTGACCAGGAGCCTCTGACGGACAGGTTCGGGTTCATGTACGACGTCTCGCAGTACGACGTCCTGCTCCTCGTGCGCGCCAAAGAATGCGGCAACGCGGCGCCCGCGTGTCTGACGGGCGTCAAGATCGCGGACCGGACGGAGGACAATGACTGGTCGGACGACGAGGTCGAGGTCGAGGTCGCGATGGAGGTGGTCAAGGAGGCGTGTGACTGCGACGGCGAGCTCGCGGTTGCGGAGTCGCGCGGCAGGCACCTGTCCCTCCGGAGCGTGCCCACGACAGACTCGTCCGGCGCGTCGCTGGCCTCCCGCGGGGTCTCGCCGTCCTCGTCCCGTGCGGGCCGCCCGCGCTCGTCGACCGTGACGTCCTCCGCCACCGCCGCCGCCTCGTCCGCCGGTCAGAGCCAGGCGCGGGCGCGGTCGTCGATCCTGGCCTTTGACGCGGACGCGCCGCGCCACGTGTGCGCGAACGTGATCCGGCGGCTGCTGGAGGACCTCACGAGGGTGCACGACCAGCGGCAGGCCGCGCAGCGCAAGGAGTGGGACGCGTTCGTGCGGCTCCGGCGCAGAGCGCGCGCGGCGCCCGTAGCGAAGGCGTCGACGTCGGCGTCGGTGTCTGCTGCCGCCGTGGCGGGCGGGGCGGCGGCGATCCTGGGGCTCGGGACGGCGGTCGCGGAGGACGAGCTGTCGCATAGCGAGGGCCTGATCGGGTTCGCGCAGCTCGGGCTGTCCGCGAACAAGGACGAGCGGCGGGAGCTCGGGCGGCTCGTGCAGAGCGGGATTCCGCTGGTGTACCGCGCGAAGGTGTGGCTGGAGTGCAGTGGCGGGCTGGAGATGCGCGAGCCGGGGCTGTTTAGGGACCTGCTGGCGGAGGTGGGCGCGGACGAGGGCGTGCTGCGGGAGATTGAGAAGGATGTGGGGCGGACGATGCCGTTGAATGTGTTTTTTGGTGGGGATGGGGCGGGCGTGGACAAGCTGCGGCGGGTGCTGACCGCATATAGCAGGTGAGCTGTGTTTCCTCACGCGCGCCAGGTCTGGTGTCAGTGCTGAACGCGCGCTCTAGGCGAAATCCTGCTGTTGGGTACTGCCAGGGCATGAACTTGGTCGCTTCGACGCTGCTGCTAGTTCACGCTGACGAGGAAGAGGCCTTCTGGGTCCTCACGGCGATCATCGAGCGCATCCTGCCCGACGAGTTTTTCTCTCCCTCGCTGTTGCCATCGCGTGCGTGCCCCATGGTGCTCCTCGACTACGTGAAGGAGTACACGCCCAAGCTCTACGCGCATCTGAACCAACTCGGGATCGACCTCCCCGCGATCTGCTTCTCGTGGTTCCTCTCGCTCTTCACGGACTGCCTGCCGGTCGAGGTGCGCACCTGCTCTACGTTGGCTGGTATAGCGCACGCGCGCGCCGCCTGACAGCTTGCTTTTTTTTCTTTTTTGAATTGCATGTATGCAGACGCTGTTCCGCGTCTGGGACGTCTTCTTGGTCGACGGCCTGGACGTGCTGTTCCGAGTGGCGCTCTGCATCCTGCGCGGCAACGAGCAGGAGCTGCTGCGGTGCGAGTCGATACCCGCCGTGTACGTCGCGCTGGAGAGCCTCCCGACGCGGATGTGGGAGCCCGACAAGCTGCTGCAGGTGTGTTTTGTGCTGTGTTCTGCCTCGATTTGGTGGGGATCACGGGTGGCTGACGATGCCTGGCAGCTGGAGGCCGACCTGAGGTTTACCGTCGTACACGCGGACATCATCAAGAGACACAATCGGCATGTTGCGGGGCTTCAGCAAGTCATCAATTAGATTTGTTCGCGGCATAGTATCTATTAGGCATCGTGTAGGTGAGTAGCATCGTGATGTGGACACTGGTATGGGCGGTTCGGCAAGCATCAGGGGACTTTTTTCTGTACAGAATGTAATCGTGCAAGGGATGGGTCGCATATAGAACCTTGATAGAATAGAACGTCGCTTTGATGTGCTCATACATTGCGTTCGCTTGACACCGTCGATGGGCTCTGTGCACGTGACTATATGCGTCTCTCGAGGGGACTCGCGCGGTCGCCTTCTCTCTCTGCTCCCCATCTTGCTGGCTAACGTCGTGGCCCTGCGCAACTCTCTATGTCGTACGACCAGCCGCTCGTCGACATGTCCAACCCTTGCTACACGCCCACCAGAGACGGCTCGGCCTTTCTCCAGAGCCTCGCGCTAGAATACGCCGGCCCGCCTCGCTCTCGTGACCAGTACCTGTTCTCGTTCTACGCTAGGTTGCTCTACCCGCCCACGAGGAGCGAAGACGAGGATTTCCTCGGGTGGCCCTTCCAGCGCGCGGACGCCTCGTTCATGGAGGAGCTGCTCGCCCAGTCGCAGGACTCGCGCGCGGACAGCTTCGGGAGCCGCGCGCCGTCTGAGATCTCGAGCTTTGGTACTTTGTCTTCTGCGGATGGCCCATCTGGAAAGCGGGACCCTTGGATCTTGGGCCTGGACAACATGCGCCTGCGGTCGTTGTCGGCGAAGCGCAAGCGGGACTGGTCTTTTGGGTCCGACGAGTCTGGCTTTGCGGGTCTGCGGGGGCCCGCGAAGCATATGCGCTCGTCTGTCAGCCTCAACCAGAGCTCGTTCGAGGTGACCAAGGTCGACGGCGTGCCCGATTTTTACCGCCAGAGCGGGCAGACGTCGTCTGAGCTGGAGCTGGAGATGCCTGAGCTGGAGCCGGACGTCTTTGATACTCGGTCGTCGCCTGTTCAAGGTGCATAATGCTGCGAACTTTCACTTTGTCTATCCTCAAGCTATTCTGGATGCGTTATTTTGCGCCCTCTGAATTGAACACTGATGAATTTTCAGATGACGCGGAACGCCCGCTCGCCCTCGCGACTATAGTCTCGCGATTAAATTATCTCCTCCCTGGAATAAGAATCAAGGAGAAACTTCTCTCCTTGGATACGCTATCCTACCAAAGCATCGCCGACGTGCTCAGCTCAGACGGTATCATTCCTCCACGCATGTCGCACTGCTGCCTATCAGCCATTGACCTCCTCACCAGGCCGCTTCAACACCAGCACGCTGGCGCTTTTGCGCCATTCAGATGTCGTGGCGATCGACCTGTCTTCGTCGCTGGCGCCTGAAGACGGACTGAACCTCGGCGGGCGGCAGATGTTGCAGGGTAACGCGGCGGATGCCTCCCCCTCCTGTGTGCGCGAGCTGACCGACAGCGTCCAGTCTTCCGATCTGCCGGCGCCTTCCCCTCTCTCTTGTACCTCGCGCTCGACTCCGTTCCGCTCGACAACCGCGACATACTGTGCCTTCAGAACCTCCCCGTATTGACGACCCTCGAACTGTCTTCAACTGGAATCGGAAATGAAGCGTGCGTGCCGACGGCAGTTCATCTCGACTGACAGGCCAGCGCAGAGGCGTTACCATTATGTACCTGACGGCGCCGCAGCGTGTTCCTCCTTGTAGCTCTGAAACCGACGCTGTCGCAGCTCTACCTCAACCAGAACCCAGCGATAGACGACGACGCGATCCCTGCGCTCATCATCCTCGACAGGCTCTCGGTAGCGGCCCTCTCCGGGACCAGCGTCACGATGGACGGCCTGCGCCGCCTCGCGGCAGCGGCGCTAGCGCGAGAGCAGGATCTGTGCCTCACCGTCCCGGACGAATGCACGCAATACCTCATCGGTGAGCGCGCCGACGCCGCTTTAAACTGACCACTGAACCCGGCCTGATGGCCGCCTGATGATGTGGGTGCGGGTGCGCAGACATGCCGGCGAAGTACGTCGTCGATCCGGAGGCACCGCTGATCACGGACCCGGCTACGTGCGCGCATCTGACGCTCACGGCGCTCCGGAAGAACCTGGCGGCGCACGCGGCCGTGAACGCGGAGATCGCGACGGCGGGGACGCGCGCGGAGCTGCGCAGGGCGCTGCAGACGGTGCTGGAGACGCGCAGGCGGGACCTGATGGTGAAAAGTTTGGTGTGCAGAGACGATTATGATGGCGAGGGCGAGGGCGAGGGCCAGGAGGGTGATCGCGATGGCTCGGGGATGTGAGCCTTGTTTGCACCTACTGTATTCCACTTTCATGTTGTGCTGTGCTTTCCATGGTGCTGTGCTTATCCAGTCGCTCTGATATGATGTCGCGCTTTTTTTCTAGACCTCTTACGATGCCATTACGATGAGGTTCGGGCTCACGTTTTGCGAGCGCTTCTCCTTCCTCAATAGCTGTGCGATGATATCTCGCACGCAAGCGCGGACCCTGCAAATTGACGGACAGACGCATACAGATCTTCACAGTTCAGATCAGCAAGCGGTGAATGCGACATCGAGGGGTTCCCCTGGGGCTGTGAGCGACGATAAGCGACATTGAGTACTAGATGCTTTAGAGCTAAAATCCGAGCGGGGATCAATCAAGGAGGGCGGAGATGGGAACGAGACGTGATCGTGATAGGCGTTGAGATCTGGGCTGATGAATTGGGCGCTCGAGCAGTGGGCCGATGAATTTGGGACGCCTCGTAGGTGCGTAGTCACCGTTCAATGCGTCCCATGCACTTACTGGATCGCTGATGAGCGTGCGTGCGTGGGATGACAGCACAACCTGCCAGCTAGGACCACGCGCAGTTGAGCACGATCTTCTGGTTCCAGGCGACGCCCTCGATCGGGACGTGCATCGTCGTGCACAGCGCTGCGCGTTGAGCTCACAGACGGAGCCCTTGAGCGGCACGAGGGTGCACGTCCCCGGCCCAGGGGGCGCGTGGCCCTTCGACTGCGTGTAGAGCGTAGGTTAGAGGTCTGCGAGCATCGAGTTGACGATGGGGAGTTTGCTATGGAGGGGGGCTGGGACGTGCTGGGATGTGGCGCGCTGATACTCTGCGGTGATTGAGGGCGAGGCATCTAAGAGAATGAATCGGGGGATGCAGTCGTCCACGCTCGTTGCTCGAGTCGAAGAGCAGACTGAGCGGACTCCGCACGACGATCTGGCCACGTGATCCTCTGTAAAAACGGAATTCAGGTGAACGTCAAGCTCAGTCAAAAAAATAGTCTTTTGTCATGTATCCGTCAGGAAAGTGGCGCGAAAAGTCATGCACAAGTCATAAACTGCCAAAGTTGGACACGACTTTTACACGACTTCTGCACTGCTTTTATGACGGATACATGACAAAATACCAATCTTTTGACTGGGCATGACGTTTACTCGAATTTCCGTTTTTACTGAGCGTGACCCATCTTGTCGCTTGGCCACTCTTGGGCCTTGGCCGACACCGTCACCGACATTCTACTCGGTTTAAACTTTACCTCTCACAATCCATATCCTTTACCGGGTTCTCGCTATCTTTCAGGCTTTAACGCCACATCCTATACACTAGATGCAAGACGAGACCCCATGGCCAAGCGCCCAACCTAATCAGAATAACACATTACTCACACCGGCGGCGGCTGCGGACGACGGACAGAGCAGTCTACGCTCCTCGGCAGAGGAGGTTTGGTATCTGAAGGACATCTCACTTTTTGACGGACAGGGTTACCGAGGGTACAAGATCATAACGCAGAACTTCAATGGGTGGGTATATAATGCCATTTTGAAGCGGGAATGCTCATGATCGATTTCTTAGACCGTGCTCTCTAATCGCAATATGTGCGTCGAACCACCCGTAAAGACCTCTCTCAATCATCCTCACGGCAGTCAATGAAAATCAGGTAATATACTTATAATGCGCGGGGACATCCAAATCCTACCCCCCGATCGCACCACCGTCTCCTACGACCTCCTCGCCCAGCTCGTCGCCGACTACCTGCTCACGCACTCCCCCGACGTCGACATCTCATCCGCGCTCTCCATGCTCCCCCTGACCACCAGTCTGTCGCCCGCTCCCTCGCTCCCTCGCCTGTCCTGACCCTTCGCGGCTGACCAAACGCACTGACCAGAGGGCATGGACCTCAACCCGCTGTTCACGAGCCCCACGGCGTTCCGCCCAGCAGGGGACACGGGCGCGCTCGACCTCTTCGCGCGCACAGGCATCGCGCTCGTGCACGGCTGGCTCGTCGACCCCGCGAGCCCGGAGCACGCCGCCATGACGCGGCTGGAGGACTACGATAATGCCGTGACGCTCATCGCGGAGGCGGATCACCTCATGAGAGGCCAGCTGGTGCGGAACGAGGACGCGGACTTCGGGGCACATGGTGAGGCGGGGCCGAGTGCGGCGGGGCCGAGTGCTGCAGGGCCGAGCAGTCAAGGCTTTAACCTCAATGACGTGGACCGGAGGAAGGTCGAAGACGGTGCGTGTTGCCCGCATCCCGATCTAGCAATCCCCGCCTCAACGTTTGCCCAACGTGCGCGCACGGTCCCGCAGCGATGGCCGCGCGCGCCTTTCTCGACGCCACGCAGTCGCAGCTGACCTACCACGGGCTCTTCACCCTCGCGTCTACGCTCCCCCCCGCGCAGCCCGTCGCGCTCTTCCGCAACTCGCACCTCGCCGTGCTCTACACGCCACCGGGCGCCGCGGGCGTGCTCTACACGCTCGTGACGGACCAGGCGTTCCTGCACGAGCCGTCGGTCGTGTGGGAGCGCCTCGCGGACGTCGATCAGGGCAGCGCGGCGTTCGTGGACGGCGCGTTTAGGAGGAGCAGCCCGGCCGGGGGGGACTGGGCGGGGTATACGGGCGAGAGCGCGCTGGCGGCGCTCGAGGGGGACCAGGGCGGCTTCGTCGACCCCGCAGAGTAAGCCCCGCTCGCGCTCTGCTAGGTCTGGGGACGCGGGACGCTGATTTTTGGACTTTGGGACCGGTAGTCAGGCGCTCGCGAGACAGCTGCAGGAGGAGGAGGATCTGCACGCGCAGCAAGTGTACGCGCGGCGGCAGCGCGAGCGGCAGGCACAGCAGCAGCAGCAGCAGCAGGGTCAAGCACCAGCATGGGCGCAGGGCGCGAGCCAGGTTCCTTCGGGCGAGCTGGCGCGCAAGAAGAAGAAAGACTGTGTCATCATGTAGATGCTGCATGAACCACGCGTGGAACGATATACCCGAATACCATGGCGTGAACGCGAACTCTGAAAGAGTTAGCAAGTGTGTCGCTCACTTGTTGCCACTCCAAGGCAGGTCGTGCGCTCATACGTAGGGCGACTAGGTCGTGCGACTTACGTGCCAACATCGCCGCCCGCTCAAGAACGATTGACGTGACGACAAGCTCTCCATTCGTCCACTGACGTACTTGAATGATAACACAGACTAACGTAAATGCGAAGATGCGGCACGCGTAAAAAAGCGGCCATTGGGAGACAATGAACGAAGAAATGCTAGGGATGTGAAGAGTATAGCGCTACAGAAGGTCTTTGATCAGAAAATTCAAAAGGGAGCGATGCGTACATATGATATGGTATAAGGCTACAGTGGGAGGGTCAGGACGTGCAAATTGATACAATGGTGCAGGATTGTCGATGGGGATCGAAATTAGTGGGTGGGGTAGTACAGTTGACTGTCCACAGTGTCGGTAAGCTGAAATCATGACGAGGATGCGATAGGCGGCTCATCGGCTGGCCACGATGTGGAATCGAGGACTGGGGAGGACGTCGACTCAAATAAAACCTGCAGAGACTCTTCCGGAGTTGGCATATACTGGCCTTGCTCAAAAAATCCAGAGTACGATCCGGAGCTGGTGTCCTCGAACCCAAATTGATCTGCAAGAGGGAAGTCGACGATAGGCGTGAACTCGGCGGTGAACTCGGTGTCGGTTGGAAACAACATCGACATCGGTGGCGGGGGTATTGAGAAAGGGGTGAACGGGGATGACCACGGCGTCGTGAACGAAGAGGTCGCTGTCCCGAGCGAATCGCTGAAATACGGAGAACTCACAATGTCCTAAGGCCAGACTGTCGTATCACAACAAAGCCGAAATTCAGTAGGAGACATACCGGAGACATAGCATACGCCCATTCGGCGGCAGGAGGCAGCACCGGTTCGATGAAAACAGGATCCACCTTTGTAGGTGACTCGCTGTCGTCCGCAGACCGCGATCCCAGAGCGGTGCTGCTCGACGAGGCGGCCTGCGGCGCGTCGGCTTGGCGTGTGCCCGCCTGGCGACTGGCGAGCTCCTCGTCGATCGCGCGCACAGTGGCGACGATATCCTCCTGCGGTCTGTTCTCGCGCAGCAACGCCGCGATCTTCTCGATCCGCTCCGCGCTGTCCCGCCCGTTCCGGTTCGTCCTGCGCGTCGGGCGTGCGCGTCTCTTGGGCGAGTAGCGGTAGTCGGGGTGCTGCTTCTTGTGGAGGCGGTCCCTCTCCTTCGCGAGATCTGCCCACGGCTCCTTCTCCTTCTCGGTCATCCTGTTCCACGTCTGTCCCGCCATCTTACTCAGGACCGAGTGGTCCCGCTCGATCTCGCTCAAGGTCTCAAGGTTTTCTTTGATATAGAAACTCCTGAACAAGATGAACTTGTTGCATGGCCGTGGGACGTGGTTGGAGTTCTTGCGCGTGCTGTGCCTGCGCGGGAGCTTCGATGTTTTCTTTTCTGGTGAGGACGGTAGAGATGCTTCGCAGGATGATGGCGTTTGGGTCAGAGTGATGCCGGAGAGGGCAGGGGAGGGGGTGGGGCACGGGGTGGGAGAAGGTTGAGAGGCGTGGGAAACAGGGTATGTGAAAGGCTCCTCGGAGGGCGAGTAGGAGATGAAGGGAAGATCATCGACATCATTGTATATTGCCTCACTCAAAAGATCGTCGATGCAGAGATCATCGATGCAAAATTGAGGCGAGCCAGCGAATGGATTTGCGGATGATGGGAGAGACATGATGCTAGGGAGTGGCCATGAAGTTCATTGCGCACCTTTTTATACATCCGCCCCTCCCTACAGTGAGCGGAGGCCTCCGATAAACAGGACTCCTCGCCGTTATCACGGCGTGACTTTGCGAAGCAAAGTTTGAACTGTCAAAGGAAGCCAGGTTTCACAAAGGATTGTTTGCGCCTCAGCACTTTCCTTTGAACGTCGTGGCTCCTGCACGAGGCACTGGGTTCTCAACATGAGGTAGGAAGGGTGGGGTGGAAGGTACAGCCCCAGGAAGTTCGGTCCGAGTGGAGGGCGATGGGTCGAGGGTGTAACGACCGGTGAGCACTGTGTCGGGTCAGCGGTCAGCGGCGGCATTGCGGATAACGTCCGATGTGTCCTACCCGGCTTCGGTGAGAATCAACGACTCTTTGTTGATGACGTAGTCGACCTACCAAAGCTACCTGTGTCATCGATATCGTTCACTGAACCTTGCCGGCGAGACGAGCACTCCTGTAAATATGATCGATTAGCTTCGGAAAGACACTCAAGCGTTCACACTGCAGCAGAAAGATACGATTCTGCGAACGATAGTAAGCATTGACGATACATCGAATACTCGTCAAACATCTAGTTGAGGGGAAAGACCCAAGACCCACGGGTTTCGACACTCGACGTATATAGCCACTGAACATGCACGATGTCATCAATCCTTTGTTCAGATCACAGGGACGCAGAAGAAGCATCAGTCCACATGACCACAAAGGAAGAAGACAAAGATCGCACGCACGAGCCTGCACGAGCCCTATACCTGTTGTCAGGACTGGATGCTTTGAGCAGCCTGTGTTTCACAAAGCACAGCCCTGAGCAAGAAGACTTCCGGGATCTCTCTTCGACAATCAGAAGGCCTATTAATACTCCTCGACACGGCGCAGCCTGAACGCGACACAAAGGCAAAATCTGCTGCGTGGTGATGATCAAAACAAGGCAAAATGGAACGACACTGCGGCCGGATCCGTTCTGTGGGTTTCAAGCTTGCTGTGTGTTTACATGGACAGCCTTTCGCTATCTATGTTTTTCGAAAATCTGCAATGGACAAAGGAAGCCGTCATGGCGAACCTTGAGCACTGTATCTACAATCTCCAACCTTTGAGATAAGCATGGCCGGCAATAGATGGCATAGAGCAAGATCGGGCGACTCGACCTGTGCGATATATCTCCGACAGTCTGTGCAAGCAGCTACGCACCATGTTTGTGAAGACTACACGAGACACCCTCGCTGCCATGGTTGTGATCAAGACTCGTGGTGGCTACACAACGTGGAACATCGAGCAGCTAGCTACTGGTAAGAAACGGGCAGCAACTGGGCAAGTTTCAAGAGCTGCAGAGCCTGGGGTTTTTCAAGAGAATCCGGCTTATAAACGTAATACTTACCCAGGATTTGTATAAAAACTATCAACCCCTGCACGTGCGCCCCGAGGGGCCGAGGCGCTCGAAAGGGGTGATGTATTCCCATCACGTGTCGTGAATGACTTGGTGCGAATGCAGTCACTCTTCTAAGTTCTGACCGTTCTCTCCGGGCTTTCCTCTCTCTCTCGCTATCCAACTCATGAGTGCCAGGGCGCCTTTCCTTCCGTCACGACCTGCATCTCGTGCAGCGCACCAGCTCGCCGCCACGATCAGTGGACAGGCGAAAGGCTCAACTAGCAAGGATGCAGCTGGTCCCGAGGCCCACACACAAAAGTTACGCTCTGGCGGGGACGTTACTGATTCTAGTGCAGCTGAGACGGCTCCCATATCAACGGTCAATAGGCCTTTGAATCTTGTTGCATTCAAAAAACCCAAACCGGACGGCGCTGGCGCTAGGCCCCCCTCTAGGAACATGAACGCGTTTAACGAAGCAGCTACTCGCGCACGCTCTCCAACTCACTGGCCAGAGCAAAGAGGGATGCGCATACATGCACCCCGCCCGAGATCTCCTCATTTTCCCAACAGTTCGGTCTTCACCTCCACGATGAGTTTCAAAGAACCCTCGCTTCCTCTGTCTTTTTCTGCGGGCTTGAATGGGCAAACTGACGAGCATATATCTACCTCTGAAGGCAACAATACTTCTGAGAATGCTCCTGGTGCTATGATCGAAGAGCACAACCTGATCCGCACTGCTTCGCCTTTCAAACCTAATGGTCTGTTAGCGTTTTCGCGTCTCAAGGCGTCTGGCCCTTCTTTAGAGAGCATACAAGAGGATGCTGAAGAACATGGGGTCGCTAACGTTCGCCCTGAAGCGCATATATTGAGGCGTATGGGTAAGAAGAGGTCCTTTGCAGTCGTGGAGGACTACGAAGGCAATTCTGGCGGCCTTTCGAAGCGCCTTAAATCTGGGGATTCGCATGTCAATAGCGACAATGTTGGCCGCCCCCATTCCTCTCGTATAAATAATACTGCCTCTATTTCGTCTTCTTCGGGCTATGACCTCGTCCAACAGCATGAACAACCAAGAAGATCTTCTTTTTTCGGGGGCCATGACAGCCTTGTATCTCCTACGTCTGCCCCTGATCTTCTGCAGCCTTCAGAAGTTTCGCAGGCTCCTCAAGCGCCACCATTTGCGATGTTCATGGACATGTTCGGAATATCACTGACAGAAGCAGACGTCGAGCAGTATGCCGAGATGTATGAACGCGAAAGGCAGAGGTGGAACTCGGTTAATCTCGAGGAGCACAAGGCGGGTGAGGCAGAGCTCATGGGAAAAATCGGGAAGCTTGTGACTTCGGTGAGCGCTTCCCTTCTTACTCAATCGTATCATAACTGAATGTTGGGGTAGGTGAATGATCATGTGGCGTACGTGTTGACGTGCTCCTTGCCCGTGCTTGGAACCCCTCACTGACCTAGTGCAGTGCGAAGATGTCTTGCTTTGCTGAGATTGACAAGAAACTCGCTGATCAGCGCTCTGCGATAGATGAATACGCCCGCGTATTAAGCGAGGTTAGTGAATCGGTTGTCCGTGATAGCGGGGTTGTTGTGGGAGGGTTGGGTGTTGACCTCAGAGCCGAGTAAAGCTCCCTTGTGCGACTAAGACTGGACTGAAAACTGGACGAAAAGAGGGCTTTCGACTGCGCCTTTGACTGCTCGTCTCTCGTTATACTTGTTGTGCTAGCTACTCTGCCTTGGACACTTCGGCTGTTCTGACCGCATATCAATCATCGGACCGTTCATTCCGCTAGTTGTCATGTCCAAAACCCCCTAGGTCATTAGGGGTTACTGTAACCGATCTCAAGTCTTGCTGTTTTGAGCCATCATTGATGTCCTTTTTCCATGCAATTTGCCATATGCTATTTTCGGGCTCTTGAATGTTTCCCGGATCAGTTGGGTTGGTGCTGCTTAGCTCGGATTCAAGCTCACCTCAAAACTCGACGCTTGAAGTTTGAAAATCCGACCGCTATATCTCCTGCAGGGGAATTGGTCATGAGTACAGAGATCGTTTGTTACACCGATGTTTTCCGTCAATGGGCATCGGTGAGGTGAGTCGTATGCTTGCGAGAGAGGAGTTCGTTCCGGGCGTTTACAAGGCGTCTTCCCAGGTCATTGGGCGCTCATCGTCCCATGATTTTGCTCATATGAGGATTCGGCATCACATACTTAGGGAACCCAATCGGAACACATCTACTGCGCTGTGGCAACGTGGTCCCAGAGAAAAAGCGCTCTGGTTCCAGATTCCTTCTGGCCAATGCATGGACGACGAGATTGAACGTAAGATAAAAAACTTGATCAGGTAAGGACCCTGCAGATGCTCTCGGTTCGATGCATGTTTCGGGAACTGTGATATATACTTTGGCATGCTGCAGTTTCAGCGCTCAGCGCTCAGGGTCCATCTGGCTGAAAGTTAACCTGAACGTTTTCCGATTTACTCGCCCATATTTCAGTGGCGGCTTGAACTCTTTCTCAACGGGTTCCTGGGATTGACATTTCAAAGCCAATATAAATATATCAAGAGACAATAAACAACATGCCGCGGAGCTGTAAAGATTTAACGCCTGCTTTCGGAGTTTCTTCACTGAACTTTTGTTCTCGACAGTCACCTGGCCATGAAACGTATTGCTTGACGCAAGTAATTGTTACTCCTCCTTCGCACGAACAGCAGAATACCTAAGCTACGAGTACTGTCTAGAACGAAGGTCGACGGAGCCTCAGTCAGCGTTGTGGATGGCTCCATTCCAGCCATATTCATAACGATGGACCTCGACAAAAAAATAATATGCTTAGCAAAATGGGTCGGCGCGGTAATATTTTGGCCGTGTGCGGTAGCTGCCGATATCTCCGCTTGTTGTCCGCTCCCTCTCTCCTCAGTCGTACGCTGTCTGGATTTTAAATTTGACACTCCGACTAAGCCTAGGGCCTATGTTATGAAATATGGTTGTCAGCGGGCGCCAAGTGTATCAGGACAGTGATACGCAGCAAGTCGAGGTACATTTTTGATGACTCTCGAGCGCTCGTGTCCCATTTTTATATCTCGTGACCGAAATGCAGCACCGGAGATCCTGTGCTGACATCATGTCCTCTACTCATACATCAGCTTAGGCGGGGTATAGAAGAACCCATAGGAGTCCTACAATATTTGGATGTCGCACTGCACTGCCCGATCATTCATGGGCAAAGAAGTTCCCATCAACGGTGACCCGGTTCCGAAAACAATATGACTTGTTCAAGATCCACGACTTATTTGTGCGTCGAGGGTCCTCGAATTCCGTCACAAATCCGAGTTTTGCATGTTCTCACACCGTAAAAAGAACCGTTACTCGCCAACTGCTATAGAAACGAATGAACTCGAGAGTAGCCCTGACGTTCGACTGTCATTCATAGTGGATAGGCTCTCTTTGGGTCTCGGCGTCTTTTCCACGATAGATGAAACATCGGAATTGCTCGTTCCCGGAGCCACTAACACGGGCCACCCATCCGCGCTTGTGAGGTCGTGTCTTGACATCGTGAGTTTATGCGCTCCTGATCCCCACCGAATGCGCTATCCAGAACAGGATGACCAAACACCGACGTTGTAAAGCGTCTGCAGTATATTGACATGCACTGATACAAGTTTCCAGCGCCAGAAATGCTGTGAGTCCTGGAAGGGCGGCTCTCATATCTATAAAAGACAATACTCGATGGCCTTGACCGTTCACTACCCCCATTTTCCACCCACTGCCAATCCACTCTCTAAACCTCAATGACTACCCATACTCCCGCCCCACTCAATCTCGCCAACGTCCAAGGCGACATTTTGTACGTATATATACGGATGATTTATACCACTGGCACATTGACTGACTGCATGACCTCTTAAGGGCTGGATTGCCAAAGAAGACCCAGACCTACGTCTTATTCGAGATTACGGATGCCCAGGCATTCCGTACCGCCCTCACTCATCTGATACCCCTCATCACGTCAACTGAGCAGGTCAAGAAGGATCGCCATTCGATTGATGAGAACAAGAAGACAGCAGCTCACAGCGGCCATCCGCCTCCACTCTTGGACATAGTCGGCGTGAACGTTTCATTCTCTCAACTCGGGTTGAACAAGGTTTGTAATTCCTACAACAACCCAACTGGCTTTTGATAACCTTCATTTGTTCTAGCTTGGGATTAAAGATGATATCAAAGACGCGGTATTCAAGGCTGGACAGCTCAGTGACGCTCAAAACCTAGGCGACCCCGGGACCACAAACGCATCGAAGAAGTTTGTTCCTGACTGGATTGATGCTTTCAAGAAGGGTGTACATGGCGTCTTCATCGTGTCTGGCTCTTGCCACGAGTTGGTGAGCAAGAAGGTTGAGGAGATCGAGCATATCTTTGGTGTACACGGGCACCACGCGAGCTACACCCAACTCTTGTCAATTGTTGGGGATGTCCGACCTGGCAAAGAGAAAGGTCACGAACAGTAAGTCAATCAACCACCCCAATCTGCCTGTGCGTTTGACTTTTGACCCGTTTATAGCTTTGGTTTCTTGGATGGTATCTCACAGCCCGCCGTTAAAGGAATTGATACCGACCCGAACCCCGGCCAAGAGACAATTCGCCAAGGCATCATGCTCCTGGGACGTGATGGTGATGACGTTGCAGCACAGCGCCCATCGTGGGCATTGGACGGCAGTTTCCTCGCCTTCAGATACCTTTTCCAGCTTGTTCCCGAGTTCAACAAATTCCTGCACGACAACCCTATCGACCTTCCGGGTTTGACCCGTGCAGAAGGTAGCGAGCTTCTTGGCGCGCGGTTCATGGGAAGGTGGAAGAGCGGTAAGTTTGTCAACATAGCTAGAGCATCCATGGAAGACTAACGTGGACTTTCTCCCCAGGTGCCCCCATCGATATCTCTCCTCTCAAGGACGATCCTGCCCTCGCCACGGACCCGAAGAAGAACAACAACTTCCGTTTCCAAGGAGAGGCCAACAGCCAGACCCGATGCCCATTCTCTGCCCACGTCCGCAAGACGAACCCCCGTGCGGATCTCGAGGACACTAAGCCCCCTAATAGCACCGAGAATCGCAGGATCATTCGCAGAGGCGTTCAGTTTGGCCCTGAACTCACCGCGGAGGAGCAGCACGCAAACAAGACAATCCACGGGCGGGGTCTTATCTTTGCCGCTTATCAAGCTAACATCGCTAATGGCTTCCAGTTCATTCAGCACAGTATGCATCTTCATTTCATTTAATTTATTCATGATACTCATGATATTCTCTCAAGGCTGGGCGAACAACCAGAAATTCATTTTTGGAACGACTGTGGAGCCTGGCTTTGACCCCATCATCGGGCAAGCTGGCTCTGACGGAGCCCGCACGGTGTCAGGCTCTAACCCCAAAGCTCAGGCCAATATGCTCACATTGCCGACTCAATGGGTTGTGCCCAAGGGAGGAGAGTACTTCTTCTCGCCCTCGATCCCGGCCCTGCGTGACACTTTTGCGCTCGGCGTTCACATCGAATCTTACTGATCGATACCTTACAATTATGATGGACAATCTCCTTCCTGTCTTTCCAAGCTTCCAATCCCTTGTATGTGTTAAGGCTCAAGTATATTTGGCATTTCTTCCTTGTTTCATCTCATCTTCTTGACGACGTATTATGTCCATGTAAAAGTAATGCTTCCAGAACCATATGCATCGTCATGTTGTACCGACATCGTCTCATTGATTTTTGCAAGTGTATTACGAGTCGCATCGAGCTCGAATGCCGGGGAATCTGGATTACCTGCAGGCATTCACGTACGCGAGAAAAGTCTTGGAGAGAGGACGTCGATAGATAAAAGAGCAGGAAAAGAAAGATCATAAACATATCATGAGATGATCGTTAGACTCGTGCAAGCAGACAGACGTATAGGATGAGGTATCGCAAAAAAAAATGGCGGAATCGACGAAGATGGATGAGCACGGTATAATCAGATGATAGATAGATATCAAGCGCGAAGGTAGCGTCGAGCACCAAGAGCGAAGAGCAAGAAATGCGGACAAGCCAGAGGAAAACACCCCGAAAAAAATCCCCCCAAGGGTCGAAAAGTCCGATGTCCAGATCAAAGAAGCATCAAACAGAGAGTGACTGCACAGTCCGATGTCACTGGCCCTGTCAGATTCTATGTGTGGTATCCGTGGTCTTGTTCATGGGTCCGCAGCGCTTGGAGATGACTAGGTGAGCTCCAACTCCCTCCCCACGCGCTACGGCTGCTTCCGCTGCCATCCTGAACACTCAGCCCACCGGTCCATGGCACATGGGGGAAGCGCATCACTTCGCCTGTAGAAGGATCAACTACCGACGTATGCGTGGTGACGCTGGACGACGTCTGGCCGGTGGAAGTGGTGCTCGACGAGGTGACGGTCGCGCTAATCACGGGCGGAAGCACAGGAATTGCTGGTATGCGCTGAGGAGAGGGTGAAGAGGCGTCCCGACGCGTGGGCATCATGCTCGAGCGGCCGATAGCAGATATCGGCGGAGATATCTCGCCCGGATCTGCGCGATGACGACGACGTCCATCCGATGAGATCGAGCCGGAGTGCATCAGGGAGGCACCGCTGCTACCTGATCGTCCTTGCGAATGCCCGGAACCCGTGGACAGGGTGTGCCGCGATGAAGGTGCCGAGCCCGATGCACTGAGTGGGCTAAGGTGAGAGCGCATTGAGTGCAGAGAGGCTTCCTCGGAAGCATTGCGTTCTCGAGGATGCACGAGGACTGGGGGCTACAAGTTCAAGGTGAATAGTCAATCAAATTGTCAACCATATTATAAATCAGGAATTGTACGAACCGTGCCAAAAGTTGTGCGCCTCTCCTGGACATGACCTGACCCTCCTCGCATTTGCCTCCAGCCCTCTCCGGCCGACGGCGGCGCCTCTTCGAGGATATCAAGGGAGATTCCAGGCACACTTCCAAAGCTGCCGGAGCCCAACGATGCCGGGCTCTCTCCGGACCCTGAATCTCGCCATGCACTGGGATTCGGCATGGGCGCAAGTCCAGGTGGGAAAGAGGCCTTCCCGTCGCCGGAACGCCCTATAGATGACTGCGCGGCGGCAAATGGAGGTATAGGGGCAGGTATAGGCATATCTAGTATATCCGTGATCTCAGATGGCATTTCTCCAGACCCGCCTGGCTGTGCAGGCTGCGCGGTTGGTTCATAAGCTGGCGGCTCGCCCTCGGGTCCATGACTGGTAGACAGATGGGACGGGCCTGGCTTAGCCGAGGTTACAGCAGTGGGCAGTGGCGAAATCAGTGGCGTCTGAGGTCTAGATGCCGCGTCATAGTAGACAGAGTGTCCCGAGGATTTCGCACTGCCCTTGCTTACAGTCGAGAGCGGACGAGGGCCGTCACGGAAGGACATATCGAGCCGAATAGCGCCAGCCGCTGCGCGTCCGGCCTCCATCTCGGCATCCGACAGTGCGCGGGCGGCAAAAGATGTGGGACGCGAAGGCCCGCGGGAGCCTGGGCGGGAGTAGCTGCTCGGGGGCGCCTCGCGGTTGAACCAGCTCAGTCTTCCGAATTTGGCGAGAGAACCGATGCCGATGCCGCGTGCCCAGCTCGGGCCGACTTCGTCGCGAGGCGAGTTGTCGGGCACGGACGCGAGCGTGTGTGCGGGGACTGCGAGATCACCAACCCTCACGCGACGCGCGGTGTGTACAGTAGCGCGCTCCGCTTCGGTGTCAGGTGTCACGGAACCGGTGGAAGGGAGAGAACGCAGGGATGGCTTGCGGGATGGACTCAGGCGGCTCGTACTGCTCCCGAGACTGCTGGGATCGATGAGACGGGGAGGGAGAAGTGGCGAGTCCTGGTCGTGCTCTGGCTCCTCGTCTTCGTGTGCAGCTGGATCACGGGGAGACGTAGGGGAGTCAGGGTACATGCGCATTAAAACATCGCGAGGAATGATGTGCCGTGAACCGGGACGTCCCCCGTTGGACGGATTCGTGAGATCTAGAAAGCTGGAGTACGGCGTTGCTACATGTCGCATTCAATGAGATATCTGCGAAAGAAAATAGAGATATCCATACCTCCTGAGACCTCAGATTTTTCTCCCGATCCGCGAGTGGAAGTTGAGCCAGGCTGCGTTGGGATATTCGCAAGCGCTACACCTACAGCACTGCTGCCTTCGACCTGTCTGGAGGGGGTGCGAACTAGTCGAGCGCTAGTGTCCACCTCTTTCATTCCATCTGTCGCGCCTCCACTCCGTCTGAGGAAGGAATCGTGCTCGTCCCCGCTTCCACGTGGCGAGCCTTCGCCAGGTTCCCGGGCAGGTGGTTGGCTAGGATCCACCATCTCCCACATCCACAGAGAGCTGCCTGCTTGAGGTAATCCTCCCTGGCGAGAGCGTGAACGTAAACGTAAACGAAGACATATAATGAGCAAGAAGAGGAGCAGAAGAGATCCCAGAACAGAGCCGAGGACTGCCCCGATGATGGTCCGTTTGTGGGAGTGGGAGGACGCGGCGATTGGGGACGCGCTCGAAGACGGGGACAAACTCGAGAACGAAGATGAGAGTGAAGCGGATGAAGACGTGCTCGACGGTGAGGATGATAAAGTCAGTGACGGCGAGGACAAGAAAGTCGAGGAGAGTGGTGAAGAAGTGATTGAAGAGACGGATGTAGGTGTCGCAGATGATGTGGGGTTAGTTAAAGAGGCACTTGTAGTTTCAGGGGGAGGCGATGTGAGCCCACCATAGACCCATGAACCGTCAGTGCCGAGGGGGATCTAAATATGGTCAAAAAAATGTGGTAAGAATATGTCTAGACATTCAAGTTGATATTGTCAAGTTGAAGGATGAGCAGCAGCCATGGTTTGCATGCTTCAAAACATACATGCAACCTGTCGGAATCAACTTCGAAGCAAAGTCACACCGTGTATCATGAATGCTTCACAGGCATACTGGGATTGTAGTACCGTACCCCAGTGCTAGGAACGGCTATTTATAACGGATGATTCTCTGTGCGTGCGCACCGAGGCGGCGATAACTGATAACAGCTCAAGGGCTGGCGCACACCGACCAGGTTTGCAGTGGTCCCAGTCACCAGCAAGATTAAGTGACCCCAGAGGGCGTGAAGAGTCGAGATAATTTTTCTGCACCCCTTCCGTTGCTATTTCTCATTGTTGAACCTACTCACCGATGGACCATAGTAAGTGAGCGGCAAGCGTAGCAGAGTAGTCGCAGTTGCTGTCGGATCGCCGTTCGTGTCCGTTGCTACTGAGGTGGAGATGGAGAGCCATGGTGGAAGCTGCTGAGTTGGCGCAGTCATGACCGCGTAGAACAGGTGTGAACGTCAATGTGTTACGGCTGTGATCGAAAGAGCGTGGGCGTGACTGTGCGAATTCGTGAATCTTCAGCGGTGAATGGACTTCCTTGGACATAAGAATGCGTACATAATCGTGTGTAAACCGGTTTCGTCTACGTGCGTCAAGATGTTCGGGAAGGAGGACGGGATGAAGTGCGGGGAGGAGGATGGGAACGTTGTGGACCGCCAACTTCAACTTCATTATTGGCTCAGAACGTGATCGTCACGTGATGAGAACCATCATCCAAATCAGGCATCGGAACTGCTAGCAATCGTGGCGCAGCGCCGCAGCTGCAGTGTACGCGTAGAGTCACTAGCGGTGCACATCATGCCTGGCTGCTGCTGAACATTGGTCGTTCCCTTGGTGGGTTTATGCTTCTCATCATCGCACAGCGCACAACTATAATCAGATTTGTGCATGTATGGTGTTAGGTTTTCTCCGTGCAGTGCTCACTGCTCGCAGCTGGCTGCCAAAGATGTTCCGGATTCCGTTGCTCATGCTTTCCTCTTATTTGTGGCCTGTGTATATCATATTGATCAATTTCTGTCTGCCGTGTGACACGTCTCAAAGATATTTATTGACTGTGACAAGTCATCTTCAATGCAAGACACCGACTGCGTGAAACACTTCACAGCAGGCGCAGCAATTTTGAAGCTTAATACAACTAAATCCTTTCTAACAACCCTTGGGACACCATGACGAAATGCAACCTTGCGCCCAGGAGGAATGGGAGTGGGTGACATCGGCTAGAAGAACAAGCTATAGTCAGCAAGAGATCAAAAAGAATGATAGAGAGCAGCACAAATACCAGCTCAAAGGATATGTTTGCGGCAAGGTCGCTGGGCAACTGGGGAAGAATCCAATGTAGGGCATTTCAAAGACCGTTGGTCATGAGATACAAGGGTGAGAGAGAAATGATGACTTCACTGCAGTCATTCTCAATGGTCCGATGGGCTTTTGAACTGTTTGTAAAATGAGTGGCACACACAGCTCACGAGGTGAGGGCCATAGTGTGGAGACCAATGATTGAAGAACAGCGCGGCAGTGCGCCGCTGAAATGAAGAGCTGGCACTCACCTCATGCCAGGATGGACTAGAAAATGGCTTGTGGCTCGTTGAGTAGCTCTAGCCCCGAAATCAACAGCTTGTAGCTTGAACAATCCTTAAGAGAATACCACAGCTCGAAGTCGCTGTGGCATAAGAATGCCCATTGGGTAATTGCCTCGCCTTTGTAGAAGTGATAAACTCTGCTGATCTCGTCCTGCGGTGCTTTGAATGCCAGATCAAGTCCACCATAGGCCATAGTTTTGCCAAAAATTGCCACAGACAGAAGCATAGGAAGGTTGAGGAACCTCAGGCCTCAAGGCCAGTGGCCACAATGGTCAAGTCGGTGAAGCAGCGAGGAAGAGATGATGATGTCACGTGGGATATAGAAAAGGACCAAAACCTCATTTGGCTCATTGTGAGAAGAATTTATTTAGCCAATGCCAAACGTGGACTCTTTCGCAGAGCCCCCACTCGGAGGTGCGTTGTCCTTTACAAACCCACGGCCGTATCACCCAGACTCAGACGGTATGTGACATGCATGCTCGTAGATTCATCTAGCATCTCATGTTGGCAGAATAGCGCCAGTATCAGCTTATCAGGGCGTATCATGACGTAGATCATGAGCATCATGATTCTTATAAGCAAAGCCACAAATAATAATACGATACTCCGCCTTACTCCGCTGAATTGCAGCGTCTTGGCCCTCGTCCAGGCTAGCTTGAAGTTGTGAGGGACAAACAGATTTGGCTTATCGTGAAGTCATTCACAACTTAGCGTTACCATCACTTGCGAAGAACGACAACCTTCACTGTATGTGACTCGTACCTCGGCGGCATCCTCATCTAACACTCACAATCGCCTATGAACGCTCGGACTCATCTAATATGAAATATGACGCCCACAGGCCTGATTGGGAGTGCGCAGTGTTGGTAGACTGACTTAGCCGCTCTCCTATCTCGCAGCCGACTCTTGTTTGCTCTGTGACGCTTTCCGTCTACCCAACCTTTGAAACCAAGGGTCGTCCCAATGGCCACAACCCATGATGATCAGTAAGTTCGATCATTCTCATATCATTTGACCATATAGTTCACGATATGTAGATGTGTATTCTGTCTGATCATCCAAGGTGAGCAGGTTTGAACGGTTTTGAACATCTCAGATGAACTGTCAATGGATTGAACTGTCAGGAACCATCCCAAGCTTCAAGCTCTTTGAGACCGAACATAGGTACACTTACAACAGGTTCTTTCCGACTACCGCATTGATGTCGCAATCCAGCCTAGCATTCCTCGACATCAACCCAATTTCTGAGGGGCACACCCAAGTGATCCCAAAGTGCAAGTACACCCATCTTGACTCTGAAACATTTAGACCCGGGCTGAAACTCATTTCAACGGGTCTAGACCATGCAAAGACTCTGGGAGATCTCCCGGACGAATATTTACGCGACATAGGACCCGTTTTAAAGAAGGTAGCCTTGTCAACAGGTATCGAAGCATATAACATTGTGCAGGTATGAGAAATCGATCTTTTCTAGCCATGCGTCAACGACCCGTGGTCTTTAGAACAACGGAGAAATAGCTTTCCAACACGTGGGCCATGTCCACTTCCATGTCCTTCCGAAGCCAAGCGAGGAGGAAGGCTTGATTCTGACTATTGGTCAGAACTGGCCGCAGAAGAATGTCGGGAAAGAGGAGTTGGCTGCTACGTTGGCGAAGATGAAGGAAAGGCTTTGAATGTCGTTTGTAAGCATCCAAATGTAATAATCAACCTCTTCGCATTCACGTTCGATCAAAATTTGGACTAAAGTGACTTGTGCTAAGTAATCCCTACGATGTCCCATTCTCTCCGCTCAAGCCTCTCCTCATTTTGATAACCACTCACAGTAGACGCAGGCTGTCAGTCTAAACACATGATTAGTTGCATGCGTTATTTTTAGATTCTCAGTTTCGTCTGTCCTTCCCAATTTGGTCCAGGACGGAAACTGCGTGCAGTCGTATTCAATATCAGCCTCTCCGGACTAGAACAAGGTAACAGTATGAAAGAGCGCTTGATGCATTAGAGGATTGACTAGGACACCGTCTTCTGCACCTTCACTGGCCATGCTCCATCTCACTAGCTCGCTACAGCTTTGTGCTCTGTTTCTTACTCTCTCGGTTTCGGCGGCCCCTGCCAGCAAGCCATCTGCGCTGACACTTGGCACTTGGACATCATCTGTTTCAGGATCTCCCAGCTTAGTGTCGGCAGCTAGCCCAAGTCCGACATTCCCTTTGGCGACTGACAGCCCCAATGCTCCTGCCTTTCACGCGGGAGCAGACATTCAACCTGAGCCTATACGCGGTAAACTCGGCAGCAACATCATTGGTCCACAGAATGTGGAAATCGACAGACAGAATCCTGACTTCCTTGCACCTCCTACTACGGATAATGGTGAAGTGTGCGTAATTCGCGCAGTCGTGCGTGTGCCTCGTGTTGACGATTTGACCCTAGGCTAAATGCAAAGTGGCCCTTCAGTCTGAGTCACAATCGTCTGCAGACCGGGGGTTGGGCCAGACAGCAGAACAGTGAGCTTCTCCGAAACAATGCGATATCATGCTGCTGACTTTCGTACATTTCAGTCAACGATATGCCAATTGCTAAACGTCTGTTGCCAACTATGTCCGATCACCCATGATTTCTCACTAATGCGATCACAGAGATGGCTGGCGTCAACATGCGACTTGACCCTGGCGCTGTTCGGTACGTACCTACTTCTGATAGAATCTCATCATTCTGAACGCCACTTCCAGAGAGTTGCACTGGCACGGAACCTCCGAAGTATATACCTTTCCCGCTGTTCGTTCTCAACTCAAATACTGAACTATCGTGTGATATTTTACAGTGGGCCTATGTTATAAAGGTGTGTCTCTTCGATCACTTCCATTATCTTAATATCCAAACATCCTCGGGCAGGGATCAACTCAAATAACGGCCGTGGATCAGGATGGAAAGAACTACTTGGCTAATGTGGTATGCTTCTCTGCATTGCATCAATAGTCGACACTCTAACAACCTTCGGCAACTTAGAATGCAGGTGATATATGGTACTTCCCACCAGGCGTTCCACACTCTCTACAAGCGACCAATGAATCTACCGAGGGCACGGAGTTCCTACTGGTTTGTTACGTTATTTTTCATTTAAAATTCCCGTTTGAAACCGCATCCACAGGTCTTTGATGATGGTGATTTCAGCGAAGATGCAACTTTCCTGGTACGGTGGTCCATTTGAGGCCATTACCAAATACTGTGCTCACATACCGAATTTGGCTGTTAAGCTGACGGATTGGCTTGCGCATGTCCCAAAGGAGGTGATCGCTAAGAATTTCCAGACAGATATATCGGCATTCAATAACATCCCTGCCAAAGAGCTGTACATCTTTCCCTCTGGTTTGCACCTACACCAACCATTCGGGTGATACCATCTGACGTATGCTTTTCAGAGGATCCATCTCTAGATGCTGTTCCTGTCCCAGATCCTCAAGGACAAGTTCCTAACGCCCTATCTTTCGCCATGTCGACGATGAATGCGACTCGAACGCGAGGTGGATCGATCAAGATCGTAGATTCGACTATTTTCCCCATCGCGAAAACACTTGCTGTCGCGGACGTGACTGTTGAACCTGGAGCTATGAGAGAATTACACGTCAGTTTTATTGGTTGTATAAAAGCATCTCTAATTGACGCTGTGGACATTAGTGGCATCCCACTCAAGACGAATGGGCTTACTTCATGTGAGCCTTCTCTACTTATCTCGCTGTTCATGTTATAACTCTTTCTGCGCAGTGAAGGGAACGCTCGCGTCACTGTCTTCGCTTCTCAAAGCAACGCTCGAACGTTCGACTACCAGCCAGGCGATGTTGGATACGTTCCTGCGACCTACGGTCTGTCGTTATTCAACTCTATGATATTGATATTGCTTAGACGACGAGTTCAGGGCACTATGTCGAGAACGTCGGGAATACGACGTTGCATTATCTTGAGATCTTCAAAACTGGTGAGCAGATAATCGTGTATTCTGATCCTCATCCTAACGATCCACCTAAGATCGGTTCCAAGATGTCAGCCTAAGCCAAGTAAGAGCGTTTGGACAATTCCGTTTGTGAATTCTCTGCTCACTCGTTTTAACAGTGGCTTGCCCTCACTCCGCCTGCGCTGGTCAAAGCTCATCTTGGCCTCAGCGATGAGACAATTTCCGGATTCCAGAAGACGAAACAGTATATTGTTGGTATCTGAACCGCTGTATCAGTATGACCATAGCCGTCCTGTTGTCGCCACTGTTATTTTCATCTAAAGCAATATTTCTGATTGTCATGCACCTGGACATCCTGGGTCTGCGGACAGGATGAATCCTCGAATCTTCCATTGTTCATCCTCAAGACTTCACAGGGCCTCACCACCGACACAAGAGAATGAGACTTCAGAGAGGTGCTGGACATTGAGAGAAATTTGGCATTTAAGTTACTTGAGAACACCAATGATATGGTAACTCTGCACTTTAATTACTCAGCAAACATAAATTATGCAAATGGGGAGGTGCACTACGGTGCCGCTTCATCGAAATCTCAACCCGACGATGTCAGATTTATATCGCTCTGCCATGCAGGCCAGGATCTCAAAGTTACCACAACTACCTCCTAATGAGGATGATGAGGATGAGGAAGCAGGAGACTCCATCGCAGCGCTTCCGAGTTCTATGGGACCACCACGGTAAGGATGCACAAAGTTCATATGCCACCTGCTTCTGTGTGCTTTTGATCAATCATCTACTTGCTGTTGGATAGGACTAGGACTCGTAAACAGCCTAATCCCGCGTACACGCCGATATCAGCCTCGTCATATTTCTCCGAGGCGCTGCAAGTCGCCGTGCCACCTTCTGCACTGGACATGCGTGTTTACTATACCCCACCGCGCGTCCCGCAGGGGGATGGAACTGGCACTGTTATGGTGTGTCACCACGGTGCAGGGTTCTCTGGGCTCTCCTTCGCGTGCTTTGCCAAGGAAGTCGCTGAGATGACCCAGGGTGAGTGTGGGATAATGTCCATTGACGCCAGAAGACATGGTAAGTCCCTAAGGATTCCTCGTGTCATCCATAAAATGCTTTGCGGTCCCGATTTTCTGGCATCTGAATTTCCATATGACGCTCGAGCCAATGCACTAAACAAGTGTACGAGCATAGAGCTCAACATCTCTGTCGTAAGACTGTTTCAGCATCATTCTTATCTCTAGTCGTACCCATTACATCTCTCTCGATAATATGAATAAATTAATGCTTTGACGGGTGTTTCCCTCGTAGGAAAAACGATGCCTTCCGATGGCAGCTCGGATGAAGACCTTTCAATCGATATCCTCGTAACCGACCTAGTCAATCTCCTACAAATCGTCTTTCCGGACCCTAGCAAAGCGCCTTCATTCTTCGTAGGTGTCCAGTGTTTGAGCAAAAACATCTTCTCAAAGTGCACAAGCACAGCTTGTGGGACATAGTATGGGTGGTGCTGTCATCGTGCGTGCGTGCCCACGCCTCCTTGCAGGAAACTACAAGGTAGGTGGAGTAGCGGTACTCGACGTTGTTGAAGGTATGTTTTTAATCTTTCTGGCATCCTTCATCTAAGTTGGTTCTTGTCGCAGGGTCCGCTATTGAGGCCCTTCCGCACATGCCCATCATCCTGAACTCCCGCCCCGAAGGGTTTGATAGTATCGAAGAAGCCATTCAGTGGCAGTGGGTGTTCTCCAACTGACCTATCCATGGCTGCAGTCTCGTTTTTGACTTTAATCACAGCGTGTCAGCCAATCAAATACGCAATCCTACTTCAGCCCGCGTATCTGTCCCTTCTCTGATAATTGAGGCCCCCTCCGACCCTCGTACACTCCGTTCGTATCCATTGATATGGCGAACTCCGCTCCGGTCTACTGGACCTTACTGGGAAAGTGTGTGATTCGCTTACTCTCAAATCTTTCAACGGTCACTGATACTCGTCTTCGGCTTCAGGTTGGTTCACTGGTCTCTCTGCCTCTTTCCTGAACGCGCGCACCGCCCGCCTGCTGGTCCTCGCGGGAACCGATCGACTAGACAAAGAGCTTATGATTGGCCAGATGCAGGGCAAATTCCAGATGGTGGTTGTTCCTGGTACAGGGCACATGTTGCATGAGGTATGCCCCCGTGGATTTTCTGTCTCGATGCCGACCAAACCTTCGTCCAGGACGATCCCGTTAAACTAGCAGAGACCCTCGTCGAATTCTGGAGACGCAACGAGCGTGTAGTGGTGGGAGTGAAGAAAGTGGGCGATCTGTGATCATCTCATCACGTTCGAAGAGAGAAAAAAACAAAGTTGTAGTATCCCTAAGTGTATCTTACTTTTTGCTCGTTGTATACCAATCACAGCTACGGGTCTGAATTCACATCACCCTTGGATCTTCCTTTTCATCAGTCTTCCCTTTTCCTTCCCCGATGCCGCCGCTAACAGGCGTTCCCGCAAACTTTTCCCTTAGAGCCTGATACTTTCTCCTCTGTGCCCGACTCACGCTAGGCCCCACTTTCTCCAGTGCCTTATCGAAGTCATGCACACCCACCTGGACAGCCTCCCCTCCGGCACTGCCCTCTTCCGCCAAGCCACCATCCATTTCCTGTAGAGTCCCTAAAGTTCTTCGCAGGGCCAATACACCCGCTTCCCTGACAACTGCAGCTAAGTCGGCACCACTGTACCCGTCCCCGCGCTCCCGCACTAGTGTCTCAACTGCCTCCTTCGCGCCGTCAGGGCCCAACGGCAGCTTACGCATCATCGTGCGTACGATCTCCACTCGCTCATCTGCGGTTGGGAGGTCGACGTAGAGCAGTTTGTCGAGGCGGCCTGGGCGGCACATAGCTGGGTCGATCATGTCGGGGCGATTGGTTGCGCCCAGGACGAAAACGCCTTTACGGGAGTCCAACCCGTCAAGTTCAGTCAAAAGGGTGTTCACAACGCGTGCAGAAGATTCGGACTAGAGAATAAGTGAGTACGAGGGGTAGGCAGAAAATGAGGGCGAACGTGAACTCACAAGGCTCTCGTCTCTTCTTGGAACCAACGCGTCAAGTTCATCGAAAAAGATGACACAGGGTGACGATGCCCGTGCTCGAGAGAACACCTGTCTCACAGCACGCTCACTTTCGCCAACGTACTATTCGCCAAGGTCATCTATACCAATGAAGAAAACGTGTACGATAGATTTCGCACCTTATTTAACAGTTCTGGACCTTTCACGCTGATAAAGTTGGCTCTGGACTCGTTTGCTACCGCTTTCGCAAGCAAGGTTTTGCCGCATCCTGGAGGGCCCCATAGCAGGACTCCACACGGCGCATCGATGCCCACCTTCTTGAACAATTCCGGCCTCCGGATGGGCTGCACAACGGCCATGTGAAGCTCACTGCGGGTCGCATGCAGCGCGCCCACGTCAGCCCAGGTGACGTCTGGAACAGTTGCGAATCCTTCACGTTGGGCGGATGGCTGAACTTGCTTGAGTGCAGCAGCAAAGTCAGCAGACGTGATACAGATGGGGGCGAGTTGCAACGGGGTGAGAGGGGATGGGTGGGCTTGGAGGAAATGAGCAATAGAGCTGCCGGTCGTTGTGGGGAGAGTAAGTGCGGAGAAAGGGGAGAGTTGGGCGTTGGGCATGACTGTGACCAATGGCGCTTCGGATGTTTGCGCTCCATCGACCTGCATCGACACGTCGCCGTCTGCAACTTCTGTCACTTCTCGCTCTTCGATATCTGGGATGACTAGTGTCCCTTCTGAAAGCTGCTTGAAGATACGTTTCACGGCGATGATACCTGCCGCCCCCGTCAAAGCGGAAAGATCAGCGCCGACATAGCCCGGTGTCGCTTTTGCAAACGCCACGAAATCGAATGAGCCGTCTAGCCGGAGTTTCGAGCAGAGAACACGCAGAATCCTAGAAGACCGTGACATACAGCACAAAAGGGAATAGAGCGAAGGGAGCTTACTGTGCGCGTGCTTCATCGTCAGGTACACCCATAGCGATTTCATGATCGAATCTTCCTGCCCTACGCAAGGCAGCATCCAGGGAGTCAGGTCGATTTGTTGCACCAATCACAATCACGGGTTTATTATCAGTCTTCTCCCATGACAGATCTGCAGACACGGCGGTTGCTGTTGGCCGCATCGAAGAGAGAAAAAAAAGTTACGTACCATCCATACAAGTGAGAAATTGGGCGACTATTCGCCTCTCCATCTCTCTTTGTGCATTTTCTCTTTTTGGGGTGATTGCATCTATCTCGTCGATGAAGAGTAGGCACGGTGCGACACGCTACAAGATGCTGAGAACGGGTTGCTTCTTTAAGTGAAGCAAACATGCCTTCGCTTCTTCAAAGGTCTCGCGGAGAGTTTTTTCCGACTCGCCAGACATCCCTGAGACGATGGATGGCGCCGAAATTGAGATGAAGGGCACGCCTAGTTCCTGTGACCAGATGTCAAGATATAAAATACAGCGAATACAGTCGTAGCACGCACCCCTCCTATAGCCTTCGCTAGCATTGTCTTGCCACAACCCGGGGGACCGTGCAAAAGCACACCTCTCGGTGGCTGCACGCCCGTATGCAAATATATCTCTGGATGTGCCAACGGCATAGCTACCAACTCAAGCATTTTTTCTACGCATGCATCAGCACCTCCCAAATCGGACAGGCGCACCGTTGGCGGAGCATACTCCTTTGCTATACCACTCGAAGAACCTGAAATCCGCGTCCTCTTGATACTCTCGTCTCCTCGAGACGAGCGCGCCTTCCGCTTTCCATTTGATACCGGCGGCCGGGACTCTGAAGACTCGTGGGTGGGAGGAGTCGATGTACCAGGGATAGCTTCTGCTTGAGGAGTGTGTGGTTCTTCAATGGCAGGTGATTGGACTGGCGGTGTGCTGGTCGCAGGAGTCGGAGGTGTATTTAGGTTCACCTTTTTTCTGTGTGTCGACCATAGACCTTGCATAGACTTGTTCAAAGCATTGGGACCCTATCTGACTGTTCGTGAGTAAGGACAAACTGGATGTGTACTTAACGACGCACAGAAACTATCTCCATTGCGGCGCGCTCGAAGGCGGTATGGGTACGCGCGTTCACGGTCCGGTCACAGTGATTGGAACAAAAAAAGAACTTCCCGTGGTAGAAACTATGTCTGTAGAATTGACTTGAATGGAGAAAGCACGGTTTCTGCGCGTTTGTAGGAGGCAAGAGTGTTTTTATTTGACAAATCACTGTATTCACCGACAGAGACCCCGGCCACTAGAGGAAACGAACTCTGCGGATTTGACTCAAAAACAGCCAGCAAAACTCAAATTGGAGGTAGTGCAAGCAGAAAACACAAGCTTGAGAAATTAATGCGTCGAAAATTTCACTGAAAATGCTGAACGTGGATAGACAGTTGCCGCTTGAAGTACTAAAAGTTGAAAATCCAACGATACGGCATTTGCCGACTGCAAGGCTTTCGGCTGAACCAGCTTGTTTCTCGTACATCCACCATCGTTCGACTCTGTCGCAGCGCATTTCACGATGGAACTACCTTATGTGTGCTCTCCTATCGTTTCTTTGTTTGAGCGTGACTAACATGTTCGTCAGGTTGATGTCATGTCTATGCTGAGAGAGTTATCGAAGCCGCTTTGGGAAATTGACTTCCCAAGCTTGCCCAACGTGTGGGGAATAAGCGCACCTTGGCTGCTCAGCCACGGATACAGGCTTTACCCTACATGGCCGGAAGGCCGATATGAGTCAACCATCTGCAACTCTGACCACCCCGCTCCGCGAGATCTCCCGCATCCATATGCGTATTCAGCATACTTTCCCGGTCCATGCAATGATGTCTCTATGTCGGTAGGCCAAATTCTATCAAGGTGTGCTGATCGCCACCTGACGAACTATACTCCAGCAAAATGTAATTGGCGCTCAGGACGAGCAATGGCGAGATGTGGTCATCAAGGTCGTGGCCAAGGGTTCCCAGGAACTTACCATTTTCAAAATTCTAGCAGAAACGCCTGAATTATTCGACTCGAGAACATTTCCATGCGTCATTCCGGTCTTAGAAATTCTCGATACTCCCTACGACTATAAGTTTGTTGTCTTGCCACGGTAGGTCAAACTTTATAAGCGCTATCTTCTTTCACCTTCCATGTACCAATGATTCGTGACCTTATTCAAGATGGGGCGAGCCTGCAATGGAATTCTCTGACGTCAGAGAATTTCTTTTCTTTATTTCTTCTATGCTTCGGGTTAGTCCCGGCTTGTGAATCGCCCTACAACGGATACATTGACCATTCTCTCTGATAAATAGGGTTTGTGTTTCCTACACGAGCATAGAATAGCCCACAGAGTGCGCGCGCAAAGACTCATCACTCAATCAATCGATCTCACTCCTTGTTTCACAGGACATCTCCGAAAGCAACTTTCTCATGAATTACTTTCACTATAACTACCCTCCAGGGGGTGGTTGGACCCATCCTTATCTCGCTCCCTTTCGCGCGGGCCATATGTCGCTCCAGCCTCAATATTGCCTTTTCGACTTCAACCAGTCAACCATTTTCCCCCGCAAAGCGCCATTGAAAATGTGTCGCTTGCCAGACCGATTTTCCTGGTCCGGGACTCCTCAGTATCATCCAATGGATCTCAATCAGGGGGAGCTGGATTTTGATCCATTCGCGTTCGACGTCGGCTGCATGGGTTTTTTTTTGCTCCAGAATTTTCATGTGCGGATGCGCCTCTCATACCTTTGCCGTAGCTAACCCTGGCCGTCCAGTACATAATCCCAGCAGTGCCTCTTGTGGCTCCTCTACTCGAGCACATGATCACAGATGACGTCGAACGTCGCTTCACAGCTTTCGAGGCTCTGCAGTTCTGCGATGATATTAAATCAAGAGCGACAGAAGAAGATCTCACCAAATCTATTCCTCCACATAACTATGATCGTCCGCTCCAAGTCCCGTGGAGTTCACTTCCTCCAGACTTCGTAGCCCAGTGGTCACTCTGGCGCAACCCGCCTCCAACGTATCTGACGCGTCTGCTTCGTTGGGCCGATGCATTTGACTGGGGACACTTGATCATCCAATCCTTCCGACAAGCTTTTCGTTACCTTGCAGGCTCGAGGCCGGCATATATCATGGGCCACTGGGATTATATGAAATGACCTGACATATCTGATTGCATTCATTCGATTCCTCAAGCCTTTGCTTCCTGCAGTGTGATTCGGTCCTCGAGAACGCCCCCTTGCACCCGGACTGGCTATCTCGTCCTCATGCTATGCGCAGTTCTGGACACTTTCTCCCGACCATTTTATTGGTGATTTTCACTCCTGATGATTTTAAATCGTTTGTTTTACCTTCTAATGTGGACACATGCATTCACTTAACGCCCTTTATCACAGCTGCTGAGCCCCTCTGACGCACCCTTCGCGTATCGATGCCGGTTCCGCCGGTTCTCAGCTAATATCCTATCGATTATTATAGGATTGCTATTCTTGCTTCGAATTATAGTGCAATGCCAGAGAGTATGTGCAAGCGTTTGGCGTTGTGCCTACCAGGATATCATCTATTATACTCTTACCTCAAGAACTCATGGAATTACGAAATGGATCCAGAACATCCTTGCCGCCATGCTTTTCGCGGTCTGAGGGCCTTCAAGGGTTACTATCTACTATCTAGCTCACAACTTACCCATGACTGTGACTCTAAGTTCAAATTTTCCATGGATCTTATCAGCGGTGGTCTTTCTCTACCATTATCTTACGATTCATCAGCGATCTTACATCAGGTGTCACAATGTTCAGGATCGTCTCGGCAAGGACTATAATTTCTTCAGCAATCCTTCAAAAAATCGTCATTGGCACAAATCACTGCTGAATCCTTGTAAAGAAGGCAAGCTGGCTCTCCGAGACTCTGGAGGTGCTTAAGTCTCCTTTTTAGGTGACCACATTATTCCCACGAGAAACGAGTCAGCTGGAATTTCCCAAGGGTAGTCTATGGACTCAGTCACCAGCGCTGTCATATCAAGGGGCCACACATGGTCTACCATGGGGCAGACACTATTGGACATCAGAGGTGATTCATTGTCGATAGCAGAAAATATACATGAAGGGGAGGCCAAGGCAATAGAAGATAATGAGTGTAAGCAAGAGAAGCAGTAAAGAGGGGGGGAAGCAGACATGAGAGCAAACAGGAAGAAAAAGGAACATGAGAGTCAACTAGCAAGTTGCAAGGGTATACAAGAAACAACATGACAGGTGCAGGCAAAAACCCCCTCCCACAGAGGTAGACTTCCTAGCGTATAGCAGGAGACCTACTACAAGAGAAAAAAGGTCAGCAGCAAGAGTGGGTAGGGAAAAGGAGTGCAACCTAGCAGTGTCAGTTGCACAAAGCTACCAAATCCTTGCTGTCCATCATACACCCTGGTATGCAGGTGTGGAACTGGTTAGATGTGGTGTACTGGTGAAGAGTAGTTGGAGTCGACATCAATGTCAGAGCAAAAATCCAATAGGGTGACAAGGCTGGCATAGTCATTGGGATAAAAGGGTTGTGTGTGCTGGTCAGATGTGTTCACAGTGATGCCATCCTCTAACCAAAGATGGAAAACAGCCTAGAGAAATGTCTGGAGTGGAGTTGGAAAGCCATGGGCAGCAAAGGAACTGAAAAAGGTGGGCACACTACAGCAAGTGGGCCCATGTGATTAGGGTGCATAAAAGAGCAGAGTCGGTAGAGGAGGGACCTTTAATCCAAAATTTAACCCACTCCTTCTCAATGGCATATATGCCTCTAACTCTCCCTCTCCTAACCTAAGAGAGTGTGAGATCCACAATGGACATGAAGGATCCCATTATCTGGAAAACCACCCCTTTGTATCAAGCTCTAATTAGTTCTATTTATGCATAATTAAGAACAATTAGGATTAAACATTTTTAGCTTACCCCCCCTCTAAACCTGTTCTAATTAGACATAATTCTCCTAAATTAGGAATTACTAAGATTGATTATAACTTGAAATTTCGGAAAAATCATAATAAATCAAGCATCACAGTTCTCATAGCCTTCTTATAGAGTCATGTCTATTAGAGCACTAGTTCAATACCTAAACACAGAATATACCTCATAACAAACTTGCCTTCTGCCAGGTTGAACCAACAACCTCATGTATGCAAGCACCCAGGACAGATGCTCTAAGCCACTAAGCCACAAGGTCTAAGATATAAACTTGGTAATCAAAATAAGTAGACATAATATAGGCAACCTCAACATCTCTGATTTTATTTAACATCTATCTTTCCTCTATCTTATAGATAAATAGGTCAATAAATACCTAAAAAGTCAGGTCTTTCAGGATTTAGTTTAAACACTAGCTAAGAAGATAATAAACTAATGGAAAATCGATAATACACTTTATATAGGATAAAAATAAATTATGGCACTTATACAATTTGGACTGAGAATGTGTAAAACTATGATTGAGTGTAATATTCAATGGGACTCTACTAGTATAGACAATGCTACCTGAATTTGCAAATTTGATGAAAAACATGATTATGAATAATCAAGATCCAATAAGAGAGAGGGGTTTTCCAAATATCCACTAGTGAGGTAGAGGGTAGGGACAAGAGTATATGTATGGCATGTCTATATATAAATAAGCACAAGATTGTTGAAGGTGATCTTAATATGCTTAGTGCATATATTTCCTATATGGCAGGCAAATATATCATTCTGGCACCACATACTAATATGACTGTCTTTTCCACAGCCTAATAGCTAGAGGAAAACACCAAGTTTGAGCATCTTCTATATAACAAGGCAATAAACAATATAAATAGTGCTAAAATTGTAATATCAATAGTGATGATGATTGTGTGCTGCACAAGACAGTATTGACCATTGTACTAATAGACAAGGTCTACAAGGCTGCATATAGCATATCCCTAAGTCCAACCCACATGTTGTGTCTTATAATGACCAGTAGCAGGTATTGGCTAACAATAACAACTTTAATGATCTTGTGTGCAAGGACAAGGTACCTAGGTCTTCATAGCCTCTTGTGGCAGCTGCCAAGCTGCCAACGAGGTGGCTGGGGGCATCAATGCACATTTCTCTCTTTCTATATCCCTTGTAAAGGCAGCTGGAAAGTCAGCAAAAGAGCTATAAGATAATGGTATAGGCATATATGAAGGAGAGTAATATGCTGAAATAGTCTAGAATGTGCCACATCTTTACCTTCTCACTGATAGAGCAGTAGTACTTACTATTTCCTACTAATAATAAAGGACTTCTTAGTATAGAATTAGTGCTAATATGATAAAATTAGAAATCAATCCAATGCTCATAATGTATTGCTCCCAATTAGGAAATTAGACACTTTTAGATGCTATTAACACTTTTAGATACTTTTAGACACTATTAGATATCATCCAGAGCTAATACAAGGGGGTGGTTTTCCAGATGTATTATCTCCCCTGACAAAACTCAACTCACACTCTTTCACAATAAATCAGCCTATCCAATCTACATGACCTTTGGCAATCTACTCAAGGACATATGCAAGAAGCCCTCTCAGCACTCACAGATCCTGATTGAGTATCTCCCTACAACTCAACTTGATCACTTCACCAACAATGCAGCATGTCACCGTGCCATGAGCAACCTCTTCCACAGTTGTGTTCACAAGATCCTGGAGCCACTGAGATGTCATGGCAAGGAAGGATTGGCGATGGTCAGTGGAGATGGTATCTGGTGGTGCTGTCACCCAATCTTGGCCATACTCATGGGGGATTATCCAGAACAGTGCTTAGCTACATGTACCCTCTTTGGTGACTGCTCAAAGTACACAGTGCCCCACAATAAGCTCAGAGATCACATACATTACATGGCCCACAACCTCAATGATGTGCAAGACCTTCTTGATCTTGCTGATGAAGATCCAGCATCATACAATAGTGCCTGTCATAACGCTTGCAATAAGCCAGTTTATCACCCCTTCTGGGAGGCATTTCCTTATGGAAACATATTTATTGCCATCACATCTGACATCCTGCACCAAGGCTATCAAGGGATTGTCAAACACCTCGTCATCTGGCTCAATGATGCTTCCGGTGTCGTGGTGAGGAATGGTTTCTCCCCTAGACACGATCGGGGTTTCCTGTTTTTCCGGATGTACCTAGTGTTCGTTTGATTGCTGTTCTAGATGATACCTTCTGGTGTTGGCACGATGCACAGATGTTGGTCACAGTTATAGGCAACGATGAGAATATCCTGAGCTATTTAGCGAATTTCTAAAGTGGTGCCGGACCACTAACAAAGACAATACTCCGTAAATGTTGAGAATAATGAGGAGAGGCTTAAGAACTTTGTGATTCAAGTTGCTGAGGTGCTACACAGATTGAAGGCGAGCTACTAGTTTGTCTAGTATCCCTACAAGTCTTGCAGCTTATCTCCAACTGATATCACTCAAAGAACTTATTGACTGGCACTGACTGACTGAGTAAAAGTAAGAGGGAGAGATGGTCTCTGCCTGAAGCAGGACAATCAGCCTCCTTATATACTATTTCAAGTGGGAATCTCCTTCCTAGTATATACAGGCTGAGTAGAGTCATTGTGAGTCACAAAGAATGCTGTAGAAATAAAAAGAATAGGGAGGAAGGCAGAGGAACAGAAAGGAAAGTAAAAGAAAGGCTCAGAATGTGGTAGAATATTCCTTCAGCTTCCTTCAGAACTGCTCAGAACCTTCCCCTCCTTTCAGCTTGGAATGCCCTAGACCTTGCCCCTTTCCTAAACATTCTCCATCCTTCCACTAAAGCTCCTTTCTATTCTACCAGATTCCACTGCTTTCTTTCCATTCCTTATTGTCTTGCCATGGTCTAGCCCTTTCTGAAATAGACCCTAGGCTCTGGAATCTGTCCCAAAAGCGAATTATGAGTATGAAAAGGGATAGGAAATCAAGTTTAAGTGGTAAAATACTCGAAAAATATGTAAAAAATCGGAATTAAATGTCCTGTCCCTTCTAGGTTGTTTCTCTTTTCTTTCTTCTAGCCAGATATTCTGCCCTCCATTCTACCATCACTATTTGATGCCTAACAATGTGCGAGCGCGACATCCACGGGGCACTAGCATTCAACCGTCCCCGGTTGATGGTATATTCTTTTTAGACCACGTGATTCCATGATTTCAAAAAAAAGAAACTCGGAAGTGCTAATGAATGTTAAAAAGATTGTTGAATCGTGATACCAAAAGCATGTCCATAGAAACTCAAAAGGGAAGAAAAGATAGACTGTAAGAATGTTTATGGAGCATACCGTAAAACAAGATTAGGCATGACGAAAGCGACAAAATATCTGAGCCCCTGCTCCTCCTAATTATAGTAGAAGAGATTTAAGAAAAATAAGAAAGAATATCTGTTATACTGCCATTCCTTGGTCTCCTTCTCGTCACGCTGAAGTCTGGAAATGAACGCAGTGTGCTCAAATGAGCTGTCAGCTATCTCACCAAGCCTTGGCACAAACTGTAAGTAAGGACGAGCAAAAAATAGGGTAATGTCTGGCATTCTAAATGAATAAGTGAGGATGCCCATAACATCTGCTGCTACGCTAGGCACCAGAATATGGTCTGCCCACCAGTTAACTTTTCCTGGTTCTTTGCTCCGCACTGATCCTCTAAACAGGCTCACCATCGGGTCTGTTCCCAGATACTGCTGAATATTCACCTCCATCCATGCATCCTCTTCTTCACATCTGGTCAGCAACTGCTTCCCTTCCCATACCGCATCCAGTCCTGCTTTCTCCAAAATCCATACCTTCTTTTCTATCCTTAATCCTCCAGGCACATTGAACAGATTAATTAATCCACGCGTTAAGGTGGGCGCCGCTGAACATAGAGTTGATGGGTCCCCTTCCATGTGCTCCATGATACAGATCGTCCCTGTCGTCGAGCTCTGTCCGGTAGTTACCGGTATAGCGCTATAGGGATAGATATTGATTCCCTGACCAATCTTAAGTAAAGGTTTCATGGCAGATGAGGTAGACGACGTGTTTCTGAGGATGAAGATGATGGTGAGTGGAATGAGGAACTTTGTTTTACAACTTCCCTGTTTCTTTCCCCGTTCATTCCTATGTGCGCTTGTGTGTCCTGATTTTCTGAGCTTCCTTTTTTAATTCCTTGGCATCAGGCTCATGTTAATCCACGTCTTCTTTATCACCGTTCTTCCAGCTTCTTTTCTATTTTTAGTCTTCCTCTTCTGAGCTGCTGTCTTTAGGTTCAGTGCTCCCTCCTCTGTATCTAGACTGCATGATTCTTTGCGCCTTCCTATCTCTGGCAATATATGGTAGAATCCTAAATGCTGCATATTTTTCCCTCATAATTTCCCCGCTTAATTCACTAAGAATGTAGGCACCGCCTTGATTACGTCGTACTATTTGATAAGGCCCTCTGTATCTTGGCTTGGCCTTCCTGTCTAGACTCTTTTCTATTTCTGTGTGTCGCACCAAAACCAAGTCACCTGGATCAAATGGTCCAAATTGCATCCGCTTTTGGAACTTCTTCTCAAACTTCTCTTTTGATCTGATCCTAAACTTTGTCAGCTGGGCTGCTGCTCTATCCAAATCTGTCTGCCGCTTCTGGATTTGCCGCATCCTCAAAGTTAAAAGATCTGCTCTTGACATACCACTTTTGAAGCCTTTCACCAAAAATGTAGATTCTGTTAAGTCAAAGGGCAGAACTGGGTGAACCCTATGTAAAAGATAGTATGGCGAGAATCCTGTGACTTTGCTGATTGTGATCTTATCAGCGAAGAATGCTTCTTGTACCTTTTCTGGCCACTTCGCAATGTTTCCTTCGCAGGCCTTGACAATTGATTCTCTGATAATAAAGTGCCCTCTTTCAACGACTCCATTGGCTTTAGAGTTATAGGGTGAGATAGTGATTTGAGGGATTCCCATTCGTTCCAAAAGAAGCTTGAATGCTCCTTTGACTTCTGATCCATTATCTGTGACGACTTCGCCGACTGCTCCATAACAACAATAGATTTGTTCCCAGAAGAATTTCATCAGTGTCTTAGAGTCTGCCCTACGCAAGGCCTGTCCTTCTGAGGCTCTAGATAAATTGTCTCTGGCTGCTACAATATATCTGTATCCTTTAGCAAGCGGCATGAGCATTATGTCAACATAAATCTTACTCCAGACCGTACTAGGTGTTGATATTGTCAAAGGCACTTCAACTCTTCTAGTGCTTCTGATTTGGCATTCATGACATGATCGCACATGGTGACGCACGTCATTGAACATATGCGGCCAAAAAAACCTGATCCGGATAGTTTCAAACACCGCTTGTTCTCCTCTGTGCCCTAATCCTTTGTGTGCTCTTGTCAGAATATCTAACTGTTGATTTTTGTCAAAGATAACTTTTAAGGGTGGCTTATCTCCATTCCTTTTGAACATATTGCTTTTCTGAATAAAAAATTTGGTAGCTTTCTGTATAAACCTCCTATCATCTTGGGTGGATTTAACATATTCTGGATATTGAAGCGTCTGCAGAAATTTGAATATGTCCTGTAGATTCTTTTCCTGAGAGATAGCTGCTGCAAATGTAGATGGAAGGTCTTCTACTTGATAGCTTCTTGTCTTTTGAATGGCTTCTGTTGGGTATTCTTTCCCTACTCTGCCGACATGATAAGTAATAGACTCTAACCAGCTATCATCGTTGAATTCTGCTTCTTCATCTTCTCCTAACCTTCTTCTTGATAGGGCATCTTACGCCTTGAACCTTTCTGCTGGAACATGGACCAGTGTGAAATCAAAGAGCAAGATTCCTTGAATCCATCTATTAATAGCTGCATTTGGTTATAAGTCTGGCGAGTTTAACATCCCTTTGATGTATTTTGCATCCACTTCCACATAAAGATTCTTGACGCCTATGATGTATAGCCTATAGTGTCTGAGTGCTCTGTATAGTCCAAATAATTCCAGTTTGGGCTGAGAATATCTAGACTCAACTTCGCTCATTGGTAGCGATCCGTACCGAGCGGGTCTTCTTCTTCCTTGATCATCAAGCTGAGAGAGAATGAAACCTACAGCTACATAGCTGGAGTCAACTGATAAGATGATTGGATTTAATGACTCATAGTCAATTGGTCTGAGCGCTGGCGCTGAAGATACGAGTTGCTTGAGCATATTGAAAGCTTTTTCCCTCCTGTCATCCCAAATAAAATCTGTGTTCTTTCGCACAAGTTCTGTAAGCGGCCTAGCTATCTGTGAGTAATTTGGAATCCAAATCCTGACGGTACCACATTGTCCTAGAAAGCCGCGCACTTCCTTCACTGTGGCCAGCGTTGGCCATTTAAGAATTTTCTCCACTTTCTTGTCTTCTGGTTTCCTCCCATCAGGAGTACACTTCTGTCCGACAATGACCACTTCCTTTCTGCAAATTTGCGCTTTGTTTGGTGAAAAGGTACCGCCCGCGTGCTTCATTCGATGCATAATCCTATGAACATCAACTGCATGCTCCCAAATAAATCTCCTGATTCCTGGATTTTCTTTTAGAACTTCTGGGTTACTGTTCTCATTAGGATAGGTAGTTTCTGGTCCTGAAATCCCTAAATCATCTACAAAAATGTTTGCTTTATCAGGTATTTCGTCTTGCAGAATAAAAACCATGCTATTCTGAAATTCTGCAACCGAGTTGGTAAATCCCATTGGCATCGAAGTTAGCCTGAGAGCACCTAAATGAGTCAAAAAGGCTGTCAGGTCCCTGCTATCTGTATGCACTTTTCTTCCGTCAAAACCCCAGAATAAATCAAAAACTGTAGTACAAGCTCTTGCCGCAAAAGGTTCCACAAAGTCATCGACAATTGGAGGAAGTCCTGCATCCCGAATAGTAACCTTGTTTAATGGCTGAAGATCATGAACAATCCTGAGTTTTCCATTCTTCTTCAAGACGCAGAACCATCTTGACCGATATGCCGATTGACTGTGTTCATACACTCCTGCCTTTATTTTGTCCTTGAGTAACTTGATAACCTTGTCCTTGATTCCTGGAGGAATGGGAATATTTTTATGAATCCATAGTGTATGAGGTTCAACTGGAATAATATATGGAGAGAAATATGATTCCTTGAAAGTCCCTCTCTGCTCTTCTTTGAATGCCAATGCCTCTTGATTTAACACCATAATATGTTGAAATAACTTGATTTCTTCTGGCCAAAGCCATCCTTCCTCATTAATAAGCAACATCTTCATTCCCTCCTCTGAAATCCTTTCTGTTGGCTTGAATTCCGGAGGATTAGGAGTCAAAACCGGCAGACTAAGCAAGGGATCTTCCGGGAATTGCCTCGTGACTCGGGCAAACTCCAGGAACGTTCCAGCCACTGGCTTCACCTTTTGATCGACTCGCTTATACATTGTACCCGAGAACTGATTCTCAGGCTGGCTCGGCATATTCCGATTTGCTGCCACTGCGTTCACGTGCGCCATTCGGACCGGTTCCGGCTCCTTAGACTGAGCTTTTGGTGAGCTTGATTTCTCGTTGACATAGCTGTAGACGCGTTCGCATTGCTCTACAATATGCGGGCATCTCCAGACCAGTAAAAACCAAGCATACAAGCCTGCTGTAAATAAAAAATGAATGCCCTGTAGGCTCAAAAGAAGCGCACCACCCAATGCGATCAACGCGAGCATAAATCACCCATTCTCAAAACGTGCAGAATCGTTGTATTGTACACATAGACCGAATGCATAATCCAAAAGCATCAAACAGACCACTATCATATCAGAATCATTGTAAGGAAGACATATGCTGAAGCAGAAAAGAAAGCATAAAACGACTGAGCAAACAAAATATGGAAGTGCGACTGAGAAATTTCGAGATGTGCCCTCAATAGGACCGAGCTGAATACTATGGTCCTCAGGAATTTGAACATATAGGAAACTCACATATGAGTGCAACCAAAATTCGATCAAGCATAAAGAAACAAGGTTTGGGTGATCTAGATAGAAAAAATGAAACTCGGATGCTGCATGTAAAAAGAAAATAAGAACGAGGCATAGGATGAAATAACAGAACACTCGCACCCTAATCAATCTCACTAACCTCTGAAGAATTTTCCCCAGGGTATGCATACCAGGGATCCTCACACAGGATGAGCGCGTGGACCTTCGCTTCTGCGCGCCGAAAGGAATTGTCGTAAAGATCTTGGTGAGTGCTGCGCTGTGGGTCCGCGAGGTTGCTGTTGACTAGCCACCGGATAATGTCGTCATCTGCAAAATGGAGTCCTAGGAGCGTATGCAGAGCCTCAGCAAAATCCCACCTTCCAACGAGCCTGAAGTAATCAATGGTCGTCCTGAAGAATGCGCCCTCTTCTACCGTGAAGAGTGGGCTCCAGTCTCGTAGATGCACCAGCAAACTTGCAAAATCCGAGTGACTTCCAGGTGTATCAAGAAGATGGATAACACACGGGTGCTTTAATTCCCTCTGGACCTCCGAGTCCTTCTCTATTATTTCCTCCTCTGACGCCTCCTCCTCCCGTTCTTCAAAGTTCTTCTTTACTCGCAGGACTAAGCGCTGGATCCTTCTTCTCCAGAAGACGACCACTGCAATTGTTGCATGAGCTAGAGCCGGCAAGTACGAAGCACCAGGGATAAAAGGAAAGATAGGGATGTTCGGCACCATATTAGGTGAGTAGCCAACAACCGTTTGATCCATAAGTTCAAAGAAAGTAACGGGATGTGTGTGAGCAATGTCGGATAGGTACCCCGCATCAGGGAAACTGCTCGGCGCTTCGTCAAGCCTTGCTACCACTTCACCCGTACTGGCTACCTCGACAAAGCTTCCCCTACGGACGAACTGAGGCTGGTCGTCACCGGCTGAAAGCACTTCAGGTGCCGCTGATAAAGGGATAAACGCGGCCTGCCTTCCATACTGATCCCTCAAGTCCACTGAAGCGTACTCCCCATGCGTCATCACAAACGCGGCTGCCTGCCTGTCGTCTGAGCTGTGAGTCCCTTCTTCTTCCCTCTGTCCTACTGATCTGTTTTCTAGGAATCCTTCCCTCGTCGCTACCGGCTCTCTCTGCATGCTAGCTGGTGTGCATTCCAAGAGCAAGACCGATGCCTCACGAGAGTTGTTCGGAACAGGAGTGGAGTTATAGGAGTCGACAAGCCGATGAAAAGGAGGCCCTGAGATTTCTGCCATGAGCAGTCCAGGATCAATGGTTCCATCGTTGAAAGGTCCGTCCCCCTGACCTATATTCTGACGCCTCTCGTCACCTTCCATCCAGTCTCCATCCCTTTCATTCAAAACCCTTCCTTCCCTTTCCCTTCTAATCGCCTTGATCCTCTCAAGCAGCCTCTGAAAACGCACCGACCCTATCCCTTCATTTGCCTGTACTGACACTGGTCCAACCATAGGTCCTTCGCGCTCCTGGTCCTCAAGTTCGTTGACTTCTGGTAACTGTAGAGTTGGAGCTGGTGAGTCAATTTCTATCGCTTCAATGACCAGAGGTGCGTGAATGCCTGTCGGCGCCGTATCATTACCCTGTAAGTGCGTTTCTTCCTCAGTAAGCTGTCTGCTCATAATTTTATTCACAGGATTTTCTGTATTGAAGAACAGTACCTAGCTTCGAAGCGTAGGGTACTCAACCCTTTCCGACACCCCTCCCGACAATCCAAAATACGTCTTGACGAACGAATGGCCGATCCGCAACAACAAAGGTTCCCCAGGATGCGAAGACAGCTGAGCAACATGTAGCATGATCAAGGAATGATAGGTATATCCGTTCTCAATACCGGCATCAAGAGCGATAGAATAAGGTGAGGTCAAAATCTGGTTAGTGAGCTGGTGAGTATGCCGTAGGTATCCAATTTCCGTGAGCGCTTGCTGAATAGCCTAAAGCGCCGTCTGCCTCGCGCCTCCATCCTACATTGGGAGCGGTAGGTTTGCAACCGTCTCAACGAGCGGTATGTAGTTAAGGCGTATCTCTGCGGTGCCAGACATAGTGGAAAGGGATGCCGGTACGTCCTCTTCTTTAGCTATCTTGTTACTTATACCTTTTGCTTTTATTTCTAGGTGTTTCTCTTCAATTCTCGCTCCTACGGTGACGCGTCCCTCCATCCTGTCCTGTGATAATTTCTTTTGTTCCTCTACCCTTGCTAACTCTTTTTCTTCCTTTCCAGCCTTTTCTAGCTGATTCTCGCCCATACTCGACCCTTCTCGATCCGTTCTCAAGTTGTTATCACTCGGTGAGTTCCCTACTTCTATTCCCTTCCCTGCATCCACTTTATTGACTTGTCCTATCTTATTATTCCTGGCAGCTCCATTTATACCAGTGGTACTCACACTCGGGCCCCGACGCGGTCCCACAAAATACTGGTGTAAAATTTTGTCCGGATCACCTGGATCTTTGAACAAAAGGTAAGTACCATCTCGTAATTCGTCTAGAGCCACTAGATTAGTTTCTTGCCAGGCCCTACCAAGCAGGAGCTCAAACGACACATGCGGCGCCACAAATAAATCAGCATGCATTTGAATATTCCCGCATCGGAGCGGAACATTTGCTAGCATTCCCGGTAAGTACCCTTCACCTCCGTTTGCATCTTTCATTGTTATCCCTTGTTTCATATTCATCGGCCAACGCGCAGCTTGTTGCCAAGCATCTTTACTGATTATGTTGATGTTTGAACCAGTGTCAAATATTCCTTCAAGAATTATGCCATTGATTTCAACCGGTATTTTGATCAATGGTCTATGCGACTGATCATCTGTCGATTCATTCTCCAAGGTATTTCTTTCCTTTCCTTTTGAATTTTCCTGTTGATCCCTTTTGGCCATCAGAGACTTTCCTTCTACCTCCGAAGATGTAACCGGCCGCAGATTTTTGGTAAGCAGATTAGCCAGTTCTTTTGACGAGCCTAAAATATCTCCGACAGGCAACTGAACTGGTGACCGCAAGATTTGTCTGAGCACTGCCATAGGGTCTACGATAGTGGAAATCACCGACTGCCGAGGTGTCCTCTTCTTAGCAGGATTTCTCTTGGTTTTGTCCTCTTTTGTAGTACCCTGTGTAGCATCTTCCATAATAAAATCGTCATCATTGTCGGGATCGAACCTCATTGGCTCTTCCATTGGTGTGATCTCCACCTTTCTACGTTTTGGCTCCATCATTCTTGGTGGTAGCACATTCTCAGGCATGCTTGCCCGACTTCCTGATCCCTCAGTTTGTTGAGTTCTTCTTGCTCCATCACTATCGCGGTGCACTTTAATTGAAGGTAACTCTTCCTCTTCCTCTTCTTCTTCTTCTTCCTTCCTTCCTCTTGTTTCTTCCCATTGCACTCCTCTTCTTTCAGGTTCCTTACCTTTCCACCTCTGAGAATGACCAACCTTTTCTCCAGGAATTCTAGTTACTTCGATCGGCCTAGGAATTTCTTCCTTTTCTTTCTGTTTCTCTTTAGCTTGAGATTTATTTCTGGGTGGTGGGTATACTCCGTCAAACTCCATTTTTTTTTTCTTGTGCAGAGTCTTCTCTGTCCTTTCGACTGGATATACATCCCATAAGCTGCCTTCTGTCTGCTGTACCATATAGATTTCTTCCTCTGAACCTGAGTCTGAATCAGATTCTGAATCCAGATCTGAAGTGAACCTTGCTGTGTGATAGGAATAATGATTGGGTGAGCTTGAACCTCCATCAATGGTGATCAGATTACGTCTAGTTGATCGATTCCTTTCACGTTCAGCAGCTTGAATAATAAATTCCCCATTGAATCTTTGGATTCTTGCTCCATTTCCATGAGTAAGTCTTCCTCCATTATCCCTAGCAAGCATTCCATCCTTGATTAGTTCTGCAACTTTAGCACAGTTCGAAATTCCATGGCCCTTTTCACCGCAGCCAAAGCAAATCATTTCAGAGATCAGTGGTCTAGCAGGTGGGAAATTTGGCTGAGAAATTCCTGGCATCATATGGGGTGGTGCTTCTCTAGCAGGAGCCCTACGATTTGGCAAGATTGATGGTGGAGGTGTATCTAATCTAGGAGCCCGCACGACTGCCGCAACTGTTGGATCAAGCTTTAATGCCCTATAATAGACTAAGCCATAAGTTGGATCATTGATGTTCATCTTGCTCATTTGCTTGATGAGTTCTTCAATCTCGTCCTGTTGTTCACTCTGTCTTAGTTTCGCAGCAGAAGGAGGTGGTGTACCTCTTCTTTTTGGTCTGCGCTCTTCCCCACTTCTTGGTTCCTTCATGCGACTTTGATGCTCCCTCTCATATCTAACCTTCTTCCTACTTTCCTTCTTCTTCCTCTCTGCTTTGGCTTTCCTTGCCTCGACTACCCTGATATCCTCATCTGTGCTCTCTTCTGTTGAAGATTCTGAATCACCAGACCAATCTGTTCCAAATTCATCACTGTCATCTAATTCCACATACTCGTCGAATTTTTCTCTCTGCAGAATTTTTTCCGCAATATCTGATACCTCCTTCATAAGATAGGGTTTAGAGTTATCCCTAGTGGGCTGAGATGCAAGCAGTCTTGCTTCAATCCTAGACCGCAGACCACGTCCAATACCTGCCCAGAAGTAAGTATTCAATTCATCTTCAGTAATCTTACCTTTTCCTTTTAACCATCCACCAATCTTGATATAATCTCTAGCATATCTCCACCATGCTGCTAGGTCTCCCATACGCTTGTACTTAGTCTTCTTCACAAACTCTGTAAGATCCTTCTTCTTGAAACGCTGAGTATAGAGAGCAGCATCATAGTACTTCTCTAGATCCTTCTTTAATGCATCCCACTGTCCATCAATAAATGACTTCAATCCTTCAATAAACTCAACGACACTTGTAGAGCAGTAGAGTCTAATAGTCTCGCACTTGTCTTGGTCTGAAGTGATGTCATGTTGTTGGCACAACCTTTCAAAGTGTCTGATGAACCTTGAGACTTCTCTGTAATCTCCAGTGAACTTCTTCAGTGCCTTCTTGTTTCCAACAAGAGGTAGGGTAAGAATGGATTCTGCGGTATTGATGATGGGGTTGGTAGGTGCTGTAGTGATGTTATGACCACCACCCATTGTGGGAGGTTGCAAGCCTCGAGACATGATGAATGTATTGATGACTGACTAATAACCAAGAATATTCGATAGAATAATAGTTTCTGCGTGAAAATACCTCAACAATGTGAAGGTATATAGCCTAGAATGTCGGCAACAATCCCCTCTCGCGGTGGGCTCCAATTATGTCGCGGTGAGGAATGGTTTCTCCCCTAGATACGATCGGGGTTTCCTGTTTTTCCGGATGTACCTAGTGTTTGTTTGATTGCTGTTCTAGATGATATCTTCTGGTGTTGGCACGATGCACAGATGTTGGTCACAGTTATAGGCAACGATGAGAATATCCTGAGCTATTTAGCGAATTTCTAAAGTGGTGCCGGACCACTAACAAAGACAATACTCCGTAAATGTTGAGAATAATGAGGAGAGGCTTAAGAACTTTGTGATTCAAGTTGCTGAGGTGCTACACAGATTGAAGGCGAGCTACTAGTTTGTCTAGTATCCCTACAAGTCTTGCAGCTTATCTCCAACTGATATCACTCAAAGAACTTATTGACTGGCACTGACTGACTGAGTAAAAGTAAGAGGGAGAGATGGTCTCTGCCTGAAGCAGGACAATCAGCCTCCTTATATACTATTTCAAGTGGGAATCTCCTTCCTAGTATATACAGGCTGAGTAGAGTCATTGTGAGTCACAAAGAATGCTGTAGAAATAAAAAGAATAGGGAGGAAGGCAGAGGAACAGAAAGGAAAGTAAAAGAAAGGCTCAGAATGTGGTAGAATATTCCTTCAGCTTCCTTCAGAACTGCTCAGAACCTTCCCCTCCTTTCAGCTTGGAATGCCCTAGACCTTGCCCCTTTCCTAAACATTCTCCATCCTTCCACTAAAGCTCCTTTCTATTCTACCAGATTCCACTGCTTTCTTTCCATTCCTTATTGTCTTGCCATGGTCTAGCCCTTTCTGAAATAGACCCTAGGCTCTGGAATCTGTCTCAAAAGCGAATTATGAGTATGAAAAGGGATAGGAAATCAAGTTTAAGTGGTAAAATACTCGAAAAATATGTAAAAAATCGGAATTAAATGTCCTATCCCTTCTAGGTTGTTTCTCTTTTCTTTCTTCTAGCCAGATATTCTGCCCTCCATTCTACCATCACTATTTGATGCCTAACAATGTGCGAGCGCGACACCGGCCCTTTAGAGATCGACGCACAGTGTCACATAATGCCCTCAAACCACAATGCACGTATTTTTAGCAAGGGAATCACCATACTAAGCCGTGTGTATAAAAAAGAACATTGTGACATGTGTCACATTCTCCTTGGTCTTGTTCTTGATCTTCCCCTGCCTAATGGCCAATTTCCTGTTTATTTTTTTCCTGCTGTTCACATGCTCCTTGATTTCATGTACCTTGCCTAGTATCCTGTCCACACCACCCACACTTTGAAATTTCTTGATGACACACTTACTTGCTTTCATGATAACAAGGCAATTTTTGTGGAACTGGGGGTATGCACCGACTTCAAGCTTCTGAAACTGCACTCATTTGAGCATTATATAGAATCTATCAAGCTCTTTGGCACAACTGACAATTACAACACAGAGCAGTCAGAGAGGCTTCATATTGAGTTTGCAAAAGATGCCTATCATATGATAAACCATAAGGATGAGTATGTGCAAATGACTGCATGGCTGGAAAGGAAGGAAAAAATCCTCTGCTTAGAGCTGGTGATCAAATGGTGCGCACAATAACACAACGGCACTGATGCAACACTATCCCTGATATCCCAACCATCACTTCCACTGATTCATATGCACCTCCAGATGACCAAACATCCCTCTTGCAAAGCTGTCATGCTCTTAGATCTGGCTCTTGAATATGGTGCAATTGACTTTGCAGATGCTTTGGCTGACTTTGTCATCCTCCACAATCAGCCAAACCTCTATCCCACACTTGCTTGCAAAGCCGCAAACAACCTCCTCATCCTCTTTCAGAGACTTTCCATCTTTCACAAGATCAAATTTTGGAACCATGATGCTTTTGAATGTGAGGAGGGGTCAGACACCTTAGATGTGGTCCACGTACGCAATGCACGAAAGGACTGCCAAGGGCATGCTGTACCTGGTTGTTTTGACACAGTGCTCATTGATGATGGGTCTGTAGGCCCTCGCGGTATGACAGGTATGTCAATTCATAGTCCTGCAACATGGCCCCTTGAAATTCTTTGCATGTAGGGCTCCGCATTGCTCAAGTGCATATTGTTTTCAAGTTGTCCGAAACTGTCATAGCCGAGCTGTTTGAGCCTACCCATCTACCTCCACCGCAGCACTTTGCATATGTGGAATGGTTCACATCTTTTCTATCTGCACCAGATCCTGATCATGGACTATACATAATCAAGTATGCCATGCAGAACGAATGGCACATTGCAAGTGTTGTCCCAGTTGAGTGCATCTGGTGCAGTTGTCATCTATACCCCCACTTTGGCCCTTCTGCTCCATGACACTGGTCTAGCTTCAATGTACTCCAAGAGTGTTCTTTTTTTCATGTAAACCCTTTTCTTGATAGACATACAGAAATGACAGTATATTAGTATGTTTATGCACTTGAATTGAGAGCCCTGAGATGTACGACAGGTGTCACAGTGTGATCTCTGCCGCTCTGCATCTCTACATCAACTCCACATGTGCTGCTCAACCACAACAAATCTTCCTCCTACCACAACAACTAATCACTTTACAAACAATGAAGGACCCAGCACAAAGAGCACACCTTAAGCACCAACTGTCTCTTTGTACACAATCCATCCCTGCTGTGATGCTGAGCCAAGACATTATTGAGACACAACAATGTTCAATTGACACTATGCTAACTGCGACACACTGTGGCCTTATGCATTTGAAAGCCATCGGATCACCTAGATACAGTTTTCTTACTTGGTGAGCCTCTTAGCTCATTTGCTCGTGTTAGCACTAATTTGTGCTATCCTATCCACTCTTACCAAATGGCTAAAGTAGAAGGGTTTTCCTGATGGCCCATCAACCAAATCATAATTCTTTTTGATCTTGGACATGCCAAATTCAGTCTTTACTATGAGTATGAAATGTGAGTCCCATGACTAGTCTCCATGCCCAGATTGACCATCTTCTGAGATCATTATGGTGCACACTGTACTGTATCACTGTCATTTTCATTTGCTTGTCTCCTCTAGTTCATGCACAAGGCCAAAGTACAGTGTGGACAGACTAGACAAACCTGTTACAGTAAATGATACTATTTTGAATCAAGTCCGGATATATGAATTGGTCATTATGGTTCATTATAAACCATCTGATGCCATGCTTTTGCCATGGATTGGATATGCACATGGTGGCATTGGCAAGCATTTTCAATGGCAACCGTCTTAAAACAGCATAGTTATCTGAGGCTTGCTTGATTGCTCCACCATCGCTTTGTCCTCTGTGCATACAACAATTCATTTATCTTGTCTCGATTGATCGATATTAGCTGTGCTGCCTTCTCAGTTGGCCCTGCCTACAACAATCTGGCAGGGAAGAGGATGGCACACCTACGGTGGCAAGGTCCCCATCACACTCTGCCTGGCCGAAATGCATGGTGAAAGGTCGAGATTTTGGTACTCGACTATTCATAATTGATGAGGTCCGTGAACGACTGAGACAAGTTGACCGATTAAGAGCGGAGGCTAATAGTGGGAGGCTGCAACATGCGGGAAAGTCATTGTCCGATAAGCGCTGTGCACATGGCCGCGGAGTCTAAATATGGAATGTGGCAAACGGAACACGCTCATGCCTTGACGATTTCAACAACGGCGGCATAGAGGCGGTTCGGGTATTTAGGGCAAACTTCCTGCCTGGTAAGCTCCCTGCTCGCTCCATCCTGCTTTCACCACTCACCCCTTGAAATATCTCAATTATCAGCTAAAGAGCTCACCGGTCAATAACAAGAAGTCAACGACAGAGCGATTCTCAACTTCAACGCGGACTGTCCCAGCCAACGAAGACTACATACAGCTTATCAAAGAGATGAGGAGTCAATTTGTGGGCCCTATGCCCCCCAACACGTTTCTCAGAACTTTTATGCCCAAGTCCGAAGGGAATAGGCTATCTAAGGGATACCACGCCTTGTTCGCCGACCTCAAGATCGAGAAGGGGTTTGAGAAGAACTTTGTACATGCTCCATTAATTTTGAACTTCATCCTCCATTTGACCTATCGAAGTATGTTACAGATACAGGCCGTCCGAGAGTCAGGGCTTTGCCCCGGTTTGCTCTTCGTCGACACAAACGACCAGATAGATGGGAACTTCCACCGAAAGCCAGACATCTGTGTCTACAAGTCGGACCATGAATGGGCGAAGACCAACTTCCCGCTGATGGAGTTTCATATTGAGCGCAAGCCCGACTCATACGATCCGTTTCACGATCCACCGCAGGACATGAAGAGATCGCTTCGCGAAAAATACCCTTTCGAACACAATACTATCAACGGCAATCATTCTCGTGAACAAATTTCCTCATATACAGCTTCACAATTCAGTGTCCAATCTCGAGCATTCACATTTTCTCTCCTCTTCGTCGGCAAGTTTGTTCGATTCATTCGTTGGGACCGAGCGGGAGCCGTGGTTACCAGCCGTATAGATTGGAGGGAAAAACCTTGGTGCCTAGCGTCGTTCTTGTGGAGGTTCGGTCATTCCTCTGATAACGACCGAGGATATGATACTTCGGTGTCAATTCCGACCCAAGACGAGATTCTGCGCACGAAAGCCGCCCTCAGGCAGCGAGCAATAGATGTTGCTGTGGCACAGGGCGGAAGTGAAAAGGATATATTGACGTCCATTTACTCGTCAGACGACACGTTTCGAAAATTCCGTGTGGTCGATGATGGTCCGGACAGGCAAGAGCACTTTTTCGTCGCATCTGTTCCACAGTGGTATACGAGCAGTCCCACAGGAAGAGGAACGAAAGGGTACGAGGCACTGGATGTTGCTACGGGGAAAATGGTTTATCTGAAGGATACTTGGCGCTATGTCGCGCTGGGATTCGAAAAGGAGGGAGACACTTACCGATTGCTCGAAGAGAAGAAAGTGCAAAGGATTCCTCACCGAGTTTGCTCTGGTGATATCGAGGGGCAGGAGACACGCACTCACGAGTTTATCAAGCAAAAATGGTGCTGTCGTGTAGCTATACAGCGCCACCATCACTATCGACTAGTCCTCGGAGATTTGGGACGCCCGTTGAGTCAGTATACCTCTACAAAGGAGCTTTCCCAAGTGATGCTGGACACGATTGAAGGTGAGATACATTCCGCCGTACGTGTTCGTCTATTCACTTCATTTGGGGCATGATTAAGCCCATCAGCAAGCATTCAATGCCGGGGTGCTGCATCAGGATATCAGCGGTGGCAACATCCTGATAACAGACAATGGCCGTGGCCTCCTCATTGACTGGGATCTGTCTCGAAGAACGGAGCTGGCTGTGCCCGCAGCCAGGTTGAAATCGAGGACGGTAAGTCTCTGATACAATCTAAGTTGAGTGCTCGCGCATTCGAATTAATTGGCATCTTTAGGGTACATGGCAATTCATGGCATGCGCTCGTCTTCTTAATCCTGGAAACAAGACGCATGAATTTTGGCATGACCTTGAGTCGTTCTTCCATGTTTTCCTATATCACGCGATCCTCTATCAGGCCAGCAGGATTCCCACAACAGACGATAGTTCACGGATTTTCGAACAAATTGAGGAATTTTTCGATTCATCAAGCATTCGTCTTGATGTGCCAGACACTGGGGGTAAATTCAAACTGTCATTCTTCCAGCTCACTCCTACGCATTTTGTTGAGCCCGACCTCTCAAAATTCCTCAACGAAATGCTACTCCGCATCATCTTCGATCTCCGGGACCTGTTTGTCCCTCTCTATATTGCTCGTGGAACTCGATCAAAACATTCTACAGCGAACTCGTTACCTTCCCTTCAAGCAGCACAGGATGAACTCAAATCGTGTAGCTCACTAACCGAGATATTTAGGACTACGCTTCAACTTCAAGGCTGGACTGAAGATAGAAGCGACGGTCTTTTCGGAAAACCGCCAATCAACAGGAACATCAAACGGTCCGCCAAACGAAAAGGCAAGGATTCCGAATTGGACAACAAGCCCAAGCAGAAGAAGAAGAAATCCCGGGTATCTCAGAATGTGTCCGAGATTGTCGTATCTTCTCTTGTCCTTGGATCCTCGAGCATCGACGAAGAATCAGATATTTCTGATTCATGATTTTCCCTACGGCGAAATGCTATCCATTTCCTTCACATTCGACTTTACTCGTTTGTATTCTGTATCTCGTATCTCGCTCGCAATATGCTATTTCATGTATGACTCTTGATATGCAATGTTTACTCGTGCAATCAACGGCAGACTTCCAACACAAAAAATCAATCGCCGGAGCGATACAATTCAGGCAGATGGCGGGGTAACGCAGGAGCTGTGCCATGTGATGTGGGCGAATAGATAACTCCTGCGACGAATCAGCCCTAGCAAGATTCGCAGTGACAAGTTCAAATGGGATTCCTCCAGATTTCATCAACACTGGCTTCCATCGTCTCGAGCGTAACACCGTAACGCCAAAATAAAATAGGAGGGTGGCAAACGCTCAGAGGCAACCGCGATGATCACCTTAGCAGCGCTCCAGAGGACCACTTGGGCCTCTCACTAAGAAGCGCTTTGTGGTAAGGGATACTTGTTCCGGCACCCCGTCTGTTGATCAGGGATCCCATCCCTATGCGCCCGAGATGGAGGCGAGAGATGGAGAAGTGTAGGATCATTGGACAGCATGTTCATGGGGGTGAACATACACTCTCGGGCGACATCAATACAATACTTCCTTCATGTCTTCAGGACGAGGCGCATAGCGTTCATCGCTGAGCGCGCCAATGTCTTCTCCTGCTCTGCTCGAATCCGACACTAGGCTCTGTTGATCACTTCGCCTTCTCCTGCTCTGACCGAATCCGACACTAGGCTCTGTTGATCACTTCGCCGAACCCTTCCAGTGCTCGCCCAGACGATAAGACGGCGATATTTCGACCCTGTATGGAACGTCGTAGATGTACGAGGGAGTCACCTGCAGTGTGTGAAAGCATTGCAGGCTAGTGGTATCTCGCCCACCGCTGCAAGTATATTTAGAACGCTTCTCATGGTTGTCTACGACAATATAATAGCGTCAGCCTTGGCAGCCTGTATGCAATGCGTAGACATCAAAGCAGTGGTGAACGAGGATCTATATACCTAGCAACCCACAGGACGTGTCTATCCCCTCTGTTATGCTAACGCGTCCTTGTCGATCGCCTCCGAATTTCGAACGGGTTGGAAAGTCCCTCACAGCTCTGTCTCCATCAAACATTGAAGACCTTATACTTTTGCGTTCCTTTAATGACCGCTCCATCAAGGGTCCAAGTGAGCCAGGCGCGGCGCAGGATTTAAGACCTCTCGTCGGCTATCTTGATGATGATGTGTCGTGGCTGGGTCGATATCTCGTCCATGGCAGAAATTGTGGAGACTGGGAGAAGACAATGATCTGGCCAAGGTACTCAGCAACAACTGTAAAGACATATGCACATCGTCTGTGGGATTTTTGTAAAGTGTGCGCACTGCGCGTGTGAGACCTATCATAGCGGCAACGATGGACGAATGTCGCGCATCGGTTCGTGCGATTGAACGGTTCGAGCGCGGTGGCGTCGCCCTGAGACGAATCTCTGCCGCTGAGCAACTCGGCCTCTCCCCCTCGAATACATCCTCGTCGCGGACAATGCGACCGTCCCCGACATAGCCCTCCTCGTCGACGAACCTCTTCTCTGTCTTCATCTCCCCTTGCTCGCCCTCCCGGAACATCCACAACACCCTAGGACAGCCATCAGTCCATTGCTAACGTCCGCCGCCCGTGTCTATAATCTGTAGTCCTCTCTATCCTTATTATCGACGCACTCGAGATACCCCCGCACGCGGGCATGGCTCTCCAGACGCGGCCAGAGCCCATGAATGCCTCACCGCACCACTCCAAGGTCAACGTCTCGCTCACGCTCTCTGACCAGTGCTTCGTCGCAGGCGGCGCAGTCACCGGGAAGATGCAGATGGAGTGCAGGGCAGACAGAGGCCTCGGCATCGGCCTCATCCTCGTCGAGCTCGTCGCTATCGAAGGTGCGTCGCCCACCCGTGACCCCGTGCGCGTCTGAGCCGCCGTCCGCGCAGAGCTCACCTCGCGGGACCACTCGGCCACCTCCACCTTCCTGCACACCCGCAGGCTCTTCCAGGGCCCCGGCCTACCGCCTTCCAATGCCGTCCTCCCCCACCCGCTCGCAGGAGAGCCCCCGCTCCCCGCGCACCATTACCCTGCCCGCCGCGGGCTCACCACCTTCCTCTTCCGCCTCCCCGTTCCGCCGACCTCCCCGTCCGCGATCAACTTCGGCGCAGGCCTCGCGCGCGTCCGCTACGAGGTCCGCGCGGCCGTCGGGGTCGCGTGGAAGGGTGAGAACAAGCTCGTCACGGACAAAGCCGACGTCGACGTCGTCGAGGTCCCAGACGAACGCTTCGATCGCGCAGATCCCGAGGGCGTCGTCGTCGGCGAGCACGGCAAGATATGGATCCAAGGCAGCGTCGTTGGCGGGTGCCTCGTCGCCGGCGAGAGCGCGTGCGTCGAGCTTCAGGTGAAGAACCACTCAGCCAAGAAGGTGCGTCCTCCCGTCCGCGACGCGGCCCTTCCGCCCTGTCTGAACAGCGCCCCGCGCAGAACTCGTCGCTCTCGATCACGCTCACGCGGCACCTGCACCTCTCAAATGCGCCCGGCCCGCCGCGCGCGCCGCTGCAGATCATGGACACGCTCGCGACGGTGCACTTCCGCGGGCCCGAGTACGTCGCGCACCCGGGCACGGAGGGCGTCGCGCTGCTCGTATTCGACGTTCCTGCGCGCTCGCGCACGGTCAAGGGCGGCGAGCGGCACGGCGGCGAGGAGGACGCGCAGTCGAAGGAGCCGCTGTTTGAGGTGCGGTGCACGCTGAACGTGCGCTTCGCGATGCCCATCGGGAGGTGTGTTGTCCATCCCCTTCACGCCGTCGCACACACGCACACCCGCGCGCACACATACACACGCTGACGCCGTCCCCTTGCAGCAAGGACATCCACCTCGACTTGCCCGTCACCATCTTCCACCCCTACGCCCTCCCCTCACTTCCCCCGGCCCCCGCGCTCTCGCCGCCCCCACTTGCCTACGGCGCGCCCACATACGACCTGCCCCCGCCCTTGCCCATATCCTCGTCTCCCCCGCTCGCCATGCACTCGCGAGCGCCCTACCCCGACCCCGCCCGCGCGCAATCTCCCTACGCCTACCCCTTCACGCCGCCTCCCCTGCCCCCACAGTCTCAGGCGCTCTATGACCCGCACGCACCCTGGTTCTTCCCCCCGCCCCACCCCGCGTTCTCCCCCCCGCCACCGCTGCAGCAGCAGCACTACTACCCCCCGCCGCTGGCACCCCCAATAGGCATCCCCCCGCGCCCGGCGAGCGCAGAGCCCCCCGCCTCGCGCCCTCTGCACAGCTTCTACCCCTACCCCTACCCCGGCGCCCCGCACCCGCCGCTGCCTGCGCTACTACCACCTCCACCACAGGCAGAGTCGGAGGCGCGAGTGGAGGAGGCGCAGGTGCAGGTGGAGGAGGGCAAGGGCGAGCGCGCATCGCGCTTCACGCACCATCTGCGCATGACGTCGCGCCACCGCTCCGTGTCGCCCCAGTCGCACCGCTTCCCCGTCCCCGTGCCCATGCCCGCGCCCGCGCTCGTGCCGCAGGCTGTAGCACTTGCAGGTCTCACGGGCTTGCCTGCCACGATGAACACAGCCCACACGACCCATGTGCATATCCCGCATACGACGGCGAGCGCGAGCACGCTCCCAGGCCCCTCCCCTGTTCCTACCGCTCCCACCACTACCACCACCACGGACGTCCCGTCCTCCGCACGCTCGCGCACGTACAGCGACGCGCTCCCTCCCCCGCTCGCGATTCCGCCCTCTCCGAACAGCCGCAACCACAGCCCAAGCCCTATCCACAGTCCCGCAGGCGAGGTCCTCTCCCCGCGTCCCATGGCCTCGCCAAAGCAGACGCTTGCACCCGCCCCAGGGCCGTCCGCCCTCCAGCAGCATCCGCATGGGCAGCAGCCGCGCTCGCTCAGCAAGAGCGCGCGCGTGGCGGAGCTCGAGCGCATGGCCGCCGCCGTCGAGCGCGCGACGCGCGACTTGTCGGGCGACCTCCCGAAGGATGCGCATGCGTATGCGGGGGAGGTGGACGTGGAGGACGACGTGGACGGGGTCGGTGACATGCACATGGACAAGACGCTCCCCAGCCCGCCCGTGCCATCCGGCAAGGCGCGCGCGCGCGGGGCTGCGCGGCCGCCTCACGTTGATACGCTGTTCGCGCCGCCCCACCAACCGCCGGTGCTCCCGACGACAACAACGACAACAGCGACGTACGCACACCCCGACGCCGCGGCGCCAAAGACGCCCGCGCTGTCTGCGCTGTCACTGCTCAAGCCGCCTCGTGGCGGTGCGAGCGTATCCGCGGGCGCGGGGGCTGAGAGCGGGCTGGACGCGCTCGAGCGGCGGCTCCTGGCGGAGGTCGGGACGCGGAAGCTCGACGATGCGCAGGTGCAGCAGCACCAGCAGCACAGCGACCAGTATCAGCGGCAGAGGCGCGTGGACGCGCGGGCGGCGGTGCTGCCCATTTCGATCCCGCCACGGGGCGTGGCGGACGTGGACGCGGACGCGGTGAACGACTCTGCGATCTCGAGTTTGACGCTTGGGATCGGGGCTGAGTTTGGGGAGCGCGAGCGGGAGGGGGAGCATGGCGTAGGTGCGGGTGCGGGTGTGGGTGTGGGGCTGAGTTTGGGTGCGGGTGGGTTTGCGAATGGGGGTGTGGGAGTGGGTGGTGCGGACGGAGATGGGGACGGGGAGCACGAGATTTCGGACGAGCGGACGCAGAAGCAGGGCAGGGGAAGTAATAGCCACTCGGGCGAGAGCGAGCGGGGCACGCGGAAGGGCAAGGCACGGAGCGTCGCGTCCTCCAAGGGCCGGAGCAGGGGCAAGGAGAAGGAGAAGGAGAAAGAACGAGAGCGGCGAAGCGGGCGGAAGAAGGACGGACGGGACGAGGAGGCGCTGAAGCTGCGCAAGGCGGCCAAGGGGCGCGTCGCGGACTGGCTGAACAGGATCGACCCGGACGTGCCGCCGCCACCCGTCGACTCGCCGCGCACCGAGTCGCCCGCCCCCGCGTCGCCCGCCGTGCCGGGCGTCCCACTGATACCGCCAGTCCCGCCGCCCTCGTCGTCTCCTGTCCCTCCTGCCGACGTCGATCCATCAGATGCAAAAGAGGCAGACGCAGAACGCCAGGACGCTTCTTCCGCACCCAATCCCCGCTCCTCCGGCTTCGTCCCCCTCTCCACGCTCCGCGCGCGCCAGGCATCGCCCTCTAGGGACGAGCATCCTGCCTCGTCCGCGTCTTCCGCCACCGCACGCGACGGCCGCCCCACGACCGCCCACAAGCCGCCCACCTCCCCGCTGTCCCCGCGCGCACGCTTCGAGGCCGCGCTGCGCAACACGCCTCCGCCTGCGCTAAACCCCAAGCCCCCGCTCAAGAAACTCAACTCCCCCCCGGTGTTCCCCCCTCGCCCAGCAGACTCGCCCGCGAAATACGACGTCCGCTCCGCGCGCGGCGGGCGGGGCGGGCGCGTCACCGCAGTCACCGCCATCTGGGCCTCCGCCTCTGCTACCAACACGAGTACGCCCTCGTTGCCCGGCGCCCGCTCTCCGCCCCCGGTAGCGGCGCCGAAGCCGAATGCCCTGCTCTGCCTGCCTCGCTCAAGGCCAGGCGCCGCGACCCCGAAGATGTCGTCCCCGCTGGCGAGTCCCGGCCCGTCCAAGGCGGCGTCCGTGCCTGCGGTCGTGTCTTCCTCCCTTGCCACGCCTATGCTCTCGTCGACGGCGTCGCTCTCGCGCCCGCCCGCGCCCGGGAGCGCGCAGCCTAGTGTGCCGCCGCGCGTGCCTCCGATTGTGGAGGCTCCGCCGCGGACGGCAGCGGCGGTGCAGACTCAGGCGCAGGGCAAGGCGGAGGAAGGGGTGGCCCCGGCGAGGGGCGGTGGGCTGGCGTTTGGGCAGGCGCGGTTGCGGGATTTGATTCGGAAGTACCAGGGCCAGGTCGCGTCGTAGGCCGGTGGCACACGGCGGGGGAGGAGGAGGGATTGGAAGTTGATAACTGTATCCCTAATGCGCAGGCTCGTTTCTTTGCGCTCATGATCACTCGATGCCGTTATGCTACCGGACTGCCGTTCTGGCCGCCGACGACTGTTTTTTGTGTCCAGCGTCGTCGACCTATACCGTTTACTTGTTTTTTTTTTGTGATTGTTTCTCCAGATCTCGGTCGGAAGTTGCTCGTTGTAGTCTATGTTTCCCGGCGCTTACTTCGCATTCCGCATTCCTCACTTCGTTCCTTCTGTTCTCGCACGCCGACTCGCTTTGCTGGATGTTTTTTATTTGGATCGCTTGCTCGCGTGCTTGCTCTGCACGGCCTTCTCGATATATGTGCTTGTGACGACTTCTTCATACCCAATACTTATTGTATGCTTAACTTTCCAGCCGTTGTCCTTGCACGGAATCGCCTCCCTCGATACAATTTAGCAGCGTCAAAAGGTCGAACGTGTTCAACGCCCAATACTAAACTTTAGGATCACATCGCCATCGGGTTTGTCTTTTGGAGCTTCACGATGGCGACCTGCTCGTACAGGAATGATGATCGGACTGCGCGCTCCTCGCATGGCAGGAATCGGGCTTGGGGATTTGGAATTGCTGGTGAGGTTCGGGGGAGACACTGCCAATCACGCCTGTTGATCTCGAAGTGATTTGCACTAGTCGGGTGGGGAAACGCTGTCCCCGCCACGAGGTATTCTTGAGGTTATCGAATACCGAGGGTCTGCACGCATCTTAGAAATCTTGCTCGCCCGATGCAGTTCGGTCTGCGATCGCGCACTGCAACGTGGATTGGGAGAATTTTCAGCCCTTGGCACTAAAAGTCACAGAGACTCTGCAGAGTAAGCTAGCGGATCAGATATCTCTAGAATATTCTATCAATAAGTTCCAAGGATCCGGCACTAATAGCAGTCTCTCCCGAAACTCCGTGCCCGGATTGAAACGTCGCAATCATCGTGTTCATCCACCGCATGCCACCTTTCAGCGACACGCGGCAGGTCGTCATTACAGGGGTTTGTGGTACATGTAGATCTACAACAGGGCAGTCCACAGCACAGCGAGGGAAAAAAACATCGAAAGCGATTGGAGCGCGATTTTTACCTTCGTCTCCTACAAATATTTACACGCCGCAGCGGGCCAGGCCGTCGAGTTCTTCGATAGGGTCGACTAGCCTGTAGCACGGACGAGCATCTCCGCCTCCTTGGAGCGCGGCTTGATGCTACATTCGAACAGCTCAGGGGTCCTACACCGAGGGTAATCAGTCACAGGTCTCGCCGATGCGACGTAGGAAGTTACCCCATGATCCCAGGCGAAAACGCGCCCGCCGGTGTGATCTCATTTCCTTGCTCGTCGAGCGCCTTGTCGATTCGGAACGCCGACAGGACGTTGGCCATGGTGACCCACGCAAAGGACATCGCCATAAACCGCCCTGGGCAGAGGCGTCTGCCGAAGCCGAATGCGTGCTCGAATGCGACGAGGGCGCGAGGGTCGATATCGGATTTGAGGAAACGCTCGGGGTTGAACGCGAACGGATCCGGATAGAGGTTTTCGTCGTGCAGGATGGCCCTGGTCGCGTGGGAGTCACTGACATGTGGCCGTTGCGTGAATGGGATACGACGCACCATGAATTGCCGATGACGATCGAGCCCTTGGGGATGAAGTATCCGTTATATACGTCGTCAGCCATGACGCGGTGGGGGATTGCTGTTCACACGTATCATGAGGATTGACCACCTCATATGCGCGTTTGTGGACTGACCAAATGGGGCCACTTGCTGCCATCTCAACACCTCTTTCATGACGGCGGACGTGTAAGGCAAGGACGGCTCGTCGGAGAAGTCGGGAAGGCGGTCGGTGCCTACGACGCTGTCCAGCTCTTCCTGTGCCTTGCGCTGGATCTCGGGATACATGGTCATAGCAAGGAAGAAGGTCGCCATTACCGACACGGTCTAGTTCTCACGACTCAGGGTCCCGACGTTTCAACGAGCGTGACGTTAAACTTACCGTATCCGCACCAGCTGTGAAGAAATACCGCACGGGGTGAGGACACGATTCAAGGCACAGATCAAACGTTGTGTCATACCGGTGTAGGTCGTAGCCGCCACGCCTTTGATCAGTTCTTCCTCATATTTTCGATCATCGCCCTCCTTGATATCGCGAAGAGCCAAAGACGTAAACGACGGCACCGCGCCCCCCTTCTGCATGTCGGCCTTGACTGCATCAAACGGCAGCGCGATAAACATGTCCACGAACGCGCGCCATTCTCTCGCCTTGCGCTTGAACCCTGCGCCGGGCATCCATTCCGGGACGTGCTTCACTGTAATTCGCGGGCACGATCAGCAGGGTGTCTGACGGTGCTGTGAATAAGAACTGACATGCCGGTATGATGTCGACGTAGAATGACCCTGGATTCCCCGCTTTGTCGATTATAGCCAACGCTTCTTCTGCACGCTCCAGATAAGGGTCGTGGGGAGACTGGATATCAAGGCCGTACGCGATGTCCAGGATCACGCCCCCGGCCATCCTGTTAATGTTCGACGCTCATCAATTAAGCCGCACACAAGCGAACCTAGCCGTCGGGCATCGGCATCAGGAGCTTCCGGGACACTCACAGTTTCACGTGGTCGCGGAAGTCGTTCGGGGCGTCGACGAGCCGACGGAGAAAGTCATGAGCAGCCTTGAGCTTCTTTGGCTGGAACTGGACCACCGCTGATGGATTGAAGTGCTTGTGGAAGAGCTTGCGAGAATTTTTCCACCAGTCGTTATAAGGTGTGAAGCCCAGGGACCAGTAGAAGCCCATCCTGGGAAGATACCAACGTTTTAGTACCGGCCCTATCCTTCCTGGGAACCTGAGCTTACAATTCATTCATCATCGGCATGCGAGGCCTGCATGGTGATGAGAAAGGATCGAAAGCGAAACTGTACTTGGTAAAGACATACCGATCAGAATAAATAGAGGACCGTCTGTCTAGGAGGTCATCGGCTGCCTCCTTCGTGTTCAGCACGACTATGTGCGTTCCCAAGACCTGGATGTGAACGATGTCCGATCCTACGGCAAGCTAAAGCCCATCAGCTGATAAGCTCGACTTGATTGCCGGCATACCCAATTCACGACCCCACTGCCTAAACGTCTTGTAGATGTATCCGCTTGTGGGAATGTCAAAGAGGTTTCCCAGAATGGGAACACCTTTGGGACCAGGGGGATATGGTAGGTTGAGGGGATTGCGTTTTCTGCGCTGGGTATAGAAGTACAGGGTGAGGAAGAGCCCAGCCATGAAGCAGAGCGCCATAAACTGGAGTGGCGTTGCGGACATGGTGGAAAGAAAAGAGACTATACAAGGAAGCAAAGAGGCACAGAGACAGGAAGGCTGGAAAACGCATCACAGCAGCATCGTGCTGTCTTATATAGGGTGAAAGGACGAAGCGACGGAGTAAGCTGGCGCAAAGCCGGAGCTGATTGCGTTACCTCGGGCGCTCAGCAAGGCACTTCTTGATCCACAGGGTTGGAGAATTTCCTGGTCAGACGTCATGGATCTGCCGTTCGGGTGCTTGAACGGAGCGCGATGCCGAGGAGTAAAGGGATGCAAGCCCATGGACGTCCGTGGGGCGAGATCGATAGCATGGACCTCGCTTGCAAGCAGGCGGGAAACGTCAGCGATGCTGACCTTGGGGTGGATCGCGGTGGGCAGCTCGCTGCGATGCGTGCATCGTGTCCATAATTGTGTAGAGCGGAGGATGGCGATATCGCAGGCCGACGATTAAGCGGAGTGTGAATTCAGGGACATCGTGCACAGCCGAGCACTAGGTCGGCGAGCGCGATATTACACGAGGATCTCGAGATCAATGCTAGCACGTTCCATGACCTCCCGGATGCGCACGTCCACCTTATCGATGCGTATGCTGTGCTAGCACTTTCTGAGTGTCAAAGGGTTCATAGGTGGCCTGTATTCTCTATCAGGACAGTTTATGGAACGCACCATAGTGTGAGCTGGCCGAATAGCAGCTATGGACGTGAGATCGGCTTAGTGAATAATTATTACGAAGACCTAGCAGCTGAGGGAAAAATAAGCGGAGCGGGGGCTGGTGAGAGAGCTTAGAAGTAGAGAGCGGCTTCGAACGTGATGGGCGTTGTCGCCGCACCCCATCAGCGTGAGCTGCATTTCACGATCCGGCTAGGATGTCCGATGGCCACGTCTGCGTCTTGCCCAACAGATTTCCAAGGCGAACTTTGTGCGAGAGATGCTAAGGCATCGCGCTGGGGTTGGCTAAGTCTCGAAAGCGCTTTGCCATCGATGCTCGATAGCGGGACCTGGCAATCACTTCGATGATCAGTGACATTATCAGGCGGAAGGGATTTTGGGGGATGGACGCCTCTGATAGATAGTCCGCAGAGCTGACGAGGGTACCATCTGGCCGTTGGTGGAATACGAAAATGTCATGCGACCTCGTTGCACGAGATGGTATTTGTTGAAGGGATTGAGTGGCGGTCGCGCGATTGAATGGCCGGGAGTGAAAGTCCGGATCGGCAAATTCTGGCGAAGCCTCCGATAACGCCGTTCCTGGCATAATGAAAGGCCAGACTGTTACTTGGTCGCTCGCCAGCATACGGGTGCGATACATAGCTGCTCGACCTTGCTAGGCTCGAAGACCTTGAAGACTTGGACGAACGGGTTTGCGAGTCGTGGTGGAAAATCCTCCCACCCAGAAGAAGAGTGCACAGAATGGGAGAAATTTCGTTGAAAATGTAGACGGAAATCGGTCTAGACTGGTTTGCAAGGCGCGTCCACAAGCATTCGCAAGTCAAGTCGCGTTCTTGAATGGTGCTTCCATTGGCCGCTATTTGCTTTTGACGGATCGGATGGCTCTGATTGACACCACTGTCCTTGCGTGCATATGATCGGAAGAGGAAGATGTACTGGTCTAAGATGAATCTGGCCTGGCGGACAATCCCTGAAGAAGTTGGAACAGCTTGGAATTTGGACACGGACAGGTTAAATTCGTGGATGACGAGCCTCCTTTCCCAACTCGAGCATCTAGACGGTTTGCTCTTGTAAACGTACATGCGACCTTCTAGCCATGATGACCTTCACTCGCACCTCAGGCGTTGATCAAGCTGCGCTCCAACGTCGCTGAGCGGCGAACGTGAGTAATGGTTCTGTTCAAGTCGGACTGAGGCGGTTGCAGTGGGAACCCGGCCGCGCCGAAGAGCTCCCATATATGGATGAAGGCCCGGAGATGGCCGGCAATGTCAATTATCGTCGTCTGCTTCTTCAATTTCGAGTATTCCCGACCATTTTGACTTGTGTGCGAGTGTCGGCAGACATCTGCTGCGACATTGCTCGTGCCTCGTCTCTCCTCTCCTGAACACCATCGGCGGCGAATATCATCCGTGCGTTGCACCGAGGTTGTCAGCGCTTCTCAAGGTCACACTTTCTCAGACACAGCTCTCGCTCGGGCCCTCGGAGTATCTCTGCGACCACCAAAACGTGCGGCTGCAGCTCTTCTGACGACCTCCAATCCCTACGAGAATGCCCGCGAAGTACTCGCACGTCAAGAAAAGGGCCGCCTCTGCGCGCAAGGCGAACAATGCCGGCCATAACCAGCACGCGCACTCCAATCCCCATTCACACGCGCATATACACTCGCACAGGGACCACCGACCGAACCCTCTGATCGACAAGAGCATCTCCCAAGCAATGTCCGCCGTGTCTGAGCTCGAACGCTGCATCGCGCGCATGCTCCTCCTTCGTTATGAGCAGGACATCGCCCGGTTATTCTCCACGCGCTTGTTCAGCGTCTCGCTCGTCCACCTCCCTACCCTCATGATGCGATGCATTGGGCTTTGCGGCCCGGGCTGGGTTGCACACAATGCCGACTCCGAAGATATCAAGGATTTTTTCCGGTCCGCCATCGGCATGGACATGCGGCAGGCGGGCGAACGGGTGGCGACTAAGAGCGTGCTGTGGTCCTACACCGTACTTAGACACTTCGTGCGTACGGCTGCCCAATGTGAATCCAGATGCCTGTCTAATTTCTTCTCGCCGCCGCTCGATCGTGGGCAGGCACTGTCGAACGGCGTGGCGATCTGTCGCAAGCGCGGCTTGCACTCCCTGCATCTTCTCCCTTACTTCCCCGCGCTGAGGGCGCACCTCGACGCGCTCGAAGCGGCGCCGTCCCCGAAATTCGCGAAGCCCACGCACCTGGGGCCGCTCACGGAGGGCCTCGAGGCGCTCGAGGAGGCATGCGTGCTCAAGTACGGCTCGCGTATCGGCGCGGGCGGCGCGTGGGACGCGAGCTGGCGCGTCAAGGTGCGGGTGGGGTACGAGCGGCTCGTGCAGACCCTCTGGCGCGTCGCGCACGAGTTCGACGTGCGCGGGTACGGGCTCGTGCTGCGCGAGAAGCTGACGAGCAAGTGGTGCGAGTGCGGGTGCTCGACGGACCATCTTGGAGAGGTGTGCGAGCGGACCGTGAGCGAGGAGGAGCTCGAGAGCGGCGTGCGCTCTGGGAAGCAGCGCGAGTGGGATGGAAGGGGTACTGCGGATCTTTTATCGTTCGATGATTACGTGCTGACGGTGCATGTCCGACGTTGCATGTAGGAAGCGGCGTGTATGGCTGGGGCACCGAAGAGGAAGAAGATATCTGGGAGCTCGAGCTCGACTTTGGTGGGGGGGTCGAACGCGCCGGTGCAGGCGAGGCCGAGATGACGGTCGGGGAGCTCACGGAATGGCGTTATATTAAAGCAGAGAGGGAAAAAGAGCTGGTAAACATCTGCCCTCAATTGTGCAGCGTCTCCTCTATTCTGAAGGCCGGGTACGATCTGCGATATTACAGGGCAACGTGGCGTTCAAGAAAGGGGACTACGAGTCCGCCATACAGCACTACACTTCGGCCAACGAGATCGAGCCAGAGATGCCGCATTACCAGCTCAACCTCGCCGCAGCTCATCTCAAACTCAACCGGTATGCGTGTGCCCCCCTTACTACTGCTTGCTTATGCCCCCCTGATTGATAACGTTGCTTCCATCTTTTCACTTTTCGCGCGCACCTTTTTTTTCACCGTTCTTCCATTCGCGTCATCTCATGTAGATGGATGGAAGCCGAAGCTGCGTGCGACAAGGCCTTGAGCCAGCACAAGAGTGGCAAGGGCTATTTTAGGCGGGCACGCGCGCGAAAAATGCAGGGCCATGTGGACGGTGCTATTAAAGGTGCAGAAGTTTATAATATCCTATGTTGGAAGCGAATGCATAGTCAGCTGCCCCTGAGCTTGGTGCTAACGACGGCCCTCGGGCGCCCTTGACTGCCACAGATCTGCGTGGAGCGTTGCACCTCCAGCCAAACAACCCAGAGGCGCTCGCAGAGCTGGCGTCGCTCGTCCCTGCTCCCCCCTTGGGGCAACAAGGACAAATGCAGGCGAGCGCAAATGGCAGCCGTGAAGCGACCTCGCGACCGGTTCTGGAAGACCCCTCGTCGCATACGTACACGCCCTCCGATCTCCCGGGCTCCTCCTCCTGCGCTTCGCTCTCAGCCTCCCCGTTGTCTACGTCTTCGTCCTCCTCTTCCGCGTCCTCGTCCTCCAGCACCGCGTCCTCGTCCTCGCGCCCGGCATGTTCCTCGCTCCCGAGCACGCAGGCGGGCTCGGCGCATCTGAACTACGACCACCTGCACCTCCCGAAGCCGAAGCCGCCGAAGCCGCTCCCGTTTGCGCGCGGCGAGCGCGACACGCGGAAGCTCAAGTTCCTGCCGATGCCGGTGTCGCTCGAGATGCCCGTCGACCTCGCGAGCGCCGAGGCATTCATGGCGGAGTCGAGCAAGGGCAAGGTGCCCGCCTCGACGCAGGTCAGGACCGAGTCTTTCTCGTACCCCGGCTGGGAGCGCTACACGGTCCAGAGGCCGGAATGAGGTAAATGCCCCTCGACGAACTCGGTCTGCGCCTCGATGGATGACGACTTGACTTTTTCGAACCGCTCAGAAACTGTATCGTTATCTTAATTTCTTTCGTGCTGTCCGTCGCTGTTGTCTGTAAGTTGTAGGATAGGGGCTCTGCGATGTGTCTCTTGGCGCCTTGTTGCCTATATGTATTCCGTCCATATGGGTCCCGTGAGTACGATAGGGTTTTTATTTGTGGACTCCGATGGCACTATGCATCGCATGCACGGTTCGGCTCGCTCGAAAGTTTTCCTTAGCTGAAGCTGACAGATTAAATTCGACTCGTGCATGGCGAGGTGGCAAACAAGGACCTTCTCTTTCTGCGGTACGCTTCTGACATTGGCGCGATGCGACCTGTTGGCCGAGGCGACGGAAACGATCATCGGACGGTCATTGGCGCGCTCCTTATCGGTAAGCATATTCGCCCGCTTCGCGAGTATGGACGAGATGCTCACATGGCGGCGCGTTCCATTTTGTTCGCAGAGCCCCGCAGCGCAATCAAGAGAAGGTTTCGCGAAGTCGCGTATGGAACATCGAGGGGCGAGAACGGGCTGGCTTACGGGATTATTGGACCCATATGTGCTGCGTCTTGTGCCGCGCGCTTCAGTCTTGAAGCAGAGGCAAGAAATGTGGCAAAGCGTCTGCTGATTCGCGCGAGCCCATCACGGTCTAGATCGCCCTCGTCATTATAGCCAAAGGCAGTAAGGGCACGATTGTTTTGCGTCTGGCACGGAACACAGCTCTGTGGACTGTTTGAGGGAAGAATGCTGCTATTGTGCCCTTTTGGAGATGTGGACCGTCATGTGTCCCCAAGGGCTGTCGTAACGCTTGAGGGACCTTCGCTTGTGCGGCACACGCCGCGGTGGCGGAGACGAAAGGGGAATCTGGAGCTAAATACTGTCACCTTGAGAAGGCTTACATCGTGGGCAAAGTTCCATGGGATCAGTGATCCAAGAATGATTACCTGATGATTTCTTGCCCAAAAGAATCAGCATTAGATCTATGGATAAAGTTTTGAACAAAATGGCAATGTGTTCCTCACAAAGTGTGCTTGGATTGCATGATGATCCAATTAAAATTTTATTTCAGAATCAGGCTCAAATGTCATAAAGGCTGCAACATGCATCCATGGAGCCCAAAAGGAAGGACATTTGAGTTAAAATCACTCGCAGATCACACCCTAAACTCATCCTAAATGGTCTACTGATCCCATTCCAATCCCATTCTGACCAAGCTGATCCCATTGTGATCAAATTATTGCTTGATCATTTGATTACAATGGAATCAGCTTGAAATCTGTGGACTATTTAAGATGAGTTTAGGATGAGATCTGTGAGTTTATCTGTGATTCTAGCTCAAATGACCTCCCTTTTGTGCTCTGTGGACACATGTTGCAGCCTTTATGACATTTCAGCCTGATTCTGAAGCAAAATTTTAATTGGACCATCATGCGATCCAAGCACACTTTGTGTGGAATTTGAGGAGCGCATTGCCACTTTGTGCATACTGATCCTTTTGGGCGAGAAATCATCAGGTAATCATTCTGGGATCACCGATCCCGTGGAAGATGCTCTCGAAGGATCAAAGATTGGCCTTCGCGAGGATCCTGTCGTTCGCCAAGAAGCGTCGCACGCCACGACATCGCGGCGCGTCGATGGCGTTCTGGCGCGCACGTTCGGGCTTGGTTGCGAACGACAGGGACGAAAGGAGGATGGACTGGGGGAGCTCGGCCGCGGGCCCTGACGCCGCTTAGCGAAAGAGGGTCGCGGCCCAATGCAGCGGCAAGCCGACGGCTATCGTTCGACGCTGGACGGAACCAAAGCCTGCTCTTCCACGTGTCGGCCTTATAATTGCATAACAAATTCCTCCGCCGCAACGTATAACATACCGCGCCAGCCCCGTCTCCTCTCCAAGTTTCGTCCTCTGTCCCTTCTCCCGCCTTCCTCCCTGCACCTCCCCCACTCCCAAAACCACACACTATGAACGGAACGACCCACGTACGTCGCCCCGGTCGACGCGCGTCCTCGATCGACACTAATGCGTGCCATGCTTAGGCGAGAGGCCCCTCGCCTCCCAAGACGGCTTTACTGTCGGTCGACTTCATCATCGTCGGCGGCGGCATCGCCGGGCTCGCGTGCGCCGTCGCGCTCAGACGCGTGGGCCACCGCGTCACCGTGTTGGAGAGAGAGGTCGACTTCGACGCCGTGAGTACGGCTCCACGCCCGCCTCGTCGTCACGTCCCGCCCCCTCACACACACACCGCCCGCAGTCGTCCCAAAACTCCGGCGGCACGCGCATGCCCCCGAACATGACCAAAATCTTCTACCACTGGGGCATGGGCGACAAGCTCAAGCAGATCGCCTCCATCTCAGAATGCGTCTACCTCCAGCGCCGTGAGTCCCGCTTACATTCCGCCGCGGCGATGTGCGCGCACAGCCCCGTCCTGACCAGCGCTCGCGCCCCCCCCCCCCCCCCCCCCCCCCCCCCCCCCCCAGTCGACTCTGCATACATGCTCGGCGCGCACCGATGGGACAAGGAAATGCTGAACGAGGCCGGGGGCGAGTTTATGTTTCTCCATGTACGTCGGCCGCTTCTTCCGATTCGGACCTCAATTAACAGAGTTTACGTGATAGCATAGTAGGCTGCGCAAGATGCTCTTGGAGACCGCGCTCGAGCTCGGCGCAAAGGTGCGCACCAACGCCCGCGTTTCGTCGGTGGACGCGGAGGCCCACACCGTGACACTGAGCACGGGCGAGGTGCTCAAGGGCGACATCGTCATCGGCGCGGACGGCGCCAAGGGCGTCTGCCGGGCGGAGGTACTGGGATCAAATGACTCTGTCAAGCCGACAGGTCTCATGATGTTCAAGTCGGTCTATGCCCATATCCCGGTTTTAGCAGCATCTGAACGCGTTTCGTGTCTAGCGCTGTCATTCCAGGGGAGCAGATGCGCGCAGACCCAGAACTAGCAGAGCTGCTGAAGCAGGAGCTGGTCAGTATCGATTCACCCCACCCGCCTTCTCCCCCGTGCATTTTACATGGGCGTGATCTGATGACAGGTCACGCAGTTTGTCTGGTTCGGCGACAAGCACTGCGCGCTGTGCTTCCGAATAGTCAGTCCTCCCAGCCTTTTGTCTGGCGACTGCCTCCGCTGATTAAGTTTTGGGGCTTGCCATTCAGGGCGAGAACGACGACTGTGCCTTGTACTTCTACGCCCCAGACGACGGATCGAGCACTAGCGACGTCTGGAACGACGTCGTATCCGCCGATGTCCTGTCGAGTCACGTAACGGGATCAGAACCAAGGTGCGGCCCGCGTTGCCTATTCCGCGCGCAAGTCGAAGCTCACGGCCGGCGGTGGCGCACGGACGGCGATTTTCGCGGACGTCGCTGTTCTGCCACAGGCTGCAGAAAATGGCTAGGCTCGTGAACCCGGCGCGCATGCAGGTGACCGAGCGCTCGGACCTCGACGACTGGGTGCACGATAGCGGGCGGCTGCTCGTCGTCGGCGAGGCCGCGCACCCCTACCCGGTACGTGCCGTTCGCCCGCCCGTTCGCCCGCTCGCCCGCAGCAGGGCAACGCGGTGTTTACTGCCCTCGGCCCGCCGGCCATGCTAATTCTGGGGGCGCGCTTTAGCCAGGGTCGATCCAGGCGGGCAGCATGAGCCTGGAGGATGCCTCGGTCCTCGCGAAGCTCTTCTCGCACCTCCGCTCGGAGGACCAGATCGAGAGCTTCCTGTACGCCTTCCAGGACCTGCGCCAGCCGCGCTGCTCGAAGAACCGCGTGCTCGACATGGCGAATATCTACTTCATGACGCTCCCCGCGGGGCCCGAGACGCGCATGCGCGACACCGTCATGCGCGCCAAGTTCGACAGGGGCCTCAACGTGCTCGATAGCGACGAGTCCGACGGCACCACCGCGCAGTGGGACGAGAACCGCGAGATATTCGGGTACGACGCCGAGGACGAGGCGGATAACTGGTGGGTCCAGTGGGGCCTCCTCCGTGAGCGCGCCAAGGCGCGCGAGATGGAGTTCGAGATGGACATACAGGTGCAGCACTCTGACGGCCACTGACGAGCGGCGCGGCGCCGGCCTCGTCCGCGCACACCGCACGCACACTCTCTCTGGCTGTTCTTTGTTTTCTTTTAATTATTTCCGACCCCATACATCAGCTCTATTTCCACGGCGGGCGGGGGCGCGGATCCCTCGCCCCTCGTCGTTCCTTGCACATATACTCCTCATATTCCCCATCATGTACCTTATACCTTCAACTGCGGCATAGAATGAATACCCCCGTTGTTATTCGTTTCGTCTCGTCTCTGTATGTACCTATTACAAGTTCCTCGGCGGAGGTAAGCTGGGGGGGCGTGATCGAATGACATTCATGCACGCCGATCCTCTATCATAGCTCACGAACGGGCTTAGATCGGGAGCAGATCTGCCAGTGATCATGCCAATGTCACCGTGAAGCTCGACGACAAATGTGTGTGGGTTTTTTTTTTCAAATTTGTTAGCCTACATCACGGAAACAAGGCAACGGAGAAGAATTCGAACCGGGCTTTGTGTAGGAGTACATGCGCACATCGTCATGGATCGTACAAGATTCGTGGCTGTGATGGTCGCAACCTACCCTATTAGCGACTAGGTCCCCCCCAGCAAACTATGTATTCTCGTACTCCTCTAGTCGCGCCACTTGCCTGATAAGGCGCCAACCAGACGCAGACGAGAAGTGTCAGATGTAGAGTGACGACGATGGAAGACGAAGGCGGGCGACGGACCTGTCTCTGACGGCCTCCTGCCACCGCTGGAGCTTCGCGATCTCGTTCACCTGGAACCCAAAGATCTTCGGGCGATAGCGCTCCGCCCTCAGCGCCGCCGCCGCCGTGCTCACCCCCTCCCCGACGCCCTCGCCCACGCCCGATCCCTCCTGGATCTCCTCCTTCATCCTCGCGCGCCGCCGCGCCGCCGCGTCCTCCCCGGCGAGCCCCGCCCCACCCGGCCGCGCGAGGTCCACGGGCCCGCTCTTTGGCGGGATGAGGCCCGGGTAGACTAAAAACAGGAGGTGGGGGAAGGACGTCCCGAAGTAGGCGCCGTCGATGGAGCCGTGGCGGGAGGACTTGGGGGAGTAGATGTCCTCGCAGCGCCCGCAGTAGAGCTTGACGGAGTTTTCGTACGGCACGTCGGTGAGGCCGACGGGGAGGAGGGGTTGGGACTGGCACAGCACGCGCGGGCAGCGCCCGAAGTCGGCTCTTTTGTACTTGTCGAGCTGGGGGGGAGGGGTGGATGGGGTCATCTGAGGGGCGTGGGGGGGTGGGGGTGGGGACGCACCATCTTCTGGAGGCCTCGGGCTGTGACTATCCAGCGCGCGTGGATGAGGCCGTAGAGGAGCCGGGCTTGTATATCGAGCGAGCCGCGGAACTCGTCTTGGAAGTCGTCGTCTGTTCTCGAGATCGTGAGCAGCTGGCGTCTCTCGGTCGACGGACAGACGGCGCGACACTTGCCTAGGTTGTCCGTGATGAGGTCGAGGGCCTGGGTGTAGTTTGACACTTCGGTGTTCAGGCCCGTGAGGTTGAAGCGGTCGAGGATGTAGTCTTCCTCGACCTCGCAGAAGTATTCGTTCCCCTTGGACGAGAGGAACCACGATATCCACTGTCCGCCGCCATACCTCTGTGAGATCGACGGGGCACGGTAGACTGGATGTGACGAACCGAGCTGGGATGGGGCGTCAGCGAGTCTGCGTGTGGTGTGCGGGACGGGGCCACTCACTTGGAGTAGTCCGAATCCGAGCCTGTCGACGCTTCGTCCACTGTATGGCGAAGCATGTGAGGGTCAGAAAGGATGTCTACACGGATTTGCGGCGGTCGGGACTGACTTGGGACCAGTGGGTGGAGGGGTGGAGGAGAGGACTTGGTCACACAGCGGGTCACATGTCACACACCCTGCTCGCCCGCAGACCCCCGACAGAGGCTCGGATCTCTCGGCGCAGGTGCCGGGGTCCTCGCTCTGGCTGTCCTCCTCCGTCTCTGCAGCCTTCCATGGGAGCAGGTCTGATACTCCAAACAATGCCGTCCAACCTGCACCCCTCCAGAGCATCTCTGGACATCGTCGGCAGCGCACGCCGCGGCGGCATCACGAGTCTGACCGTCGACGTGCCCACTCCCTACCATCACTCCAAATCACCCCCGCGGTGGCGAACGCCGGAGTTCTTCGTCTACTACGTCTTCTTCGTGGTCGTCGTGCCATGGATGGCCTGGGTGCCCGTGTCTCTCAGCTCCAGTACGCATCTCGTTCACCCTCGCGGCTTTCGAGCGTGCACACACACACACACACACCGCGCGCGATTTGCAGCGTCACACAGGAATTACAACCTTTATCGACACAGGCTCGCGCCTGGGTGGCTATTCGGTCGTGAAGTGGTAAGCTCTGTGTGCCCGTGTCCATCGCGCCGGTTGGCACGGAACGAGCGCGCCCGCGTTTCTTTTGACCGCACCCTCGACACGCTCGTCTGACTGGACTTGCAGGACAACAGCGACCTGCAATACCGCTCATTTCGCAGCAACATCCCAGCGCTCGCGCTCCTCCTCTCTGTCTTCTTCCTCCTCAAATACATCTACACGCGCCCCATCTTTCGCGCGGCCGCATCGCCTCCCAACAACATGCACCGCGTCCCCTTCTACACCGCATTTTCAATCATCATGCTCTTCGCGCTGCACGGCACGAGTGCGCTCAAGGTCCTCCTCATTCTCACCGCGAACTACGCGCTCGCGCGCGCATGCAAGGGGCACAAAGGGGCCATCGCCATCACCTGGCTCTTCAACGGCGCCGTCCTATTCCTGAACGACAGACACTCGGGGTACACATTCGCCAGCGCGCACCCGGCGCTGGAATTTCTGGTTCGCACGGCCCTCGCCCTCGTTTAGGCTGCCCCGGATGCTCACGGCGTGCCGTCGTCAGGATAGCTGGCAAGGCGTGTATCCGCGCTGGCACGTCAGCTTCAACATCACGATGCTCCGCCTCGTCTCGTTCAGCGTGGACTACCACTGGGCGTGCACTCGCACCGGCGCGCCAGACGTGAGTCCCCCACCACCCTGCTCGACGTCTCGTCCCGTCTCGGTCACGCTGAACGCGACGCGGAAGGAAGACGGCGAACTTCGAGATGTCCGAGAAGCAGCGCGCGGCGACCTTTCACCCGCTCGAGACCTACTCGTACGCGAACTACCTCGCGTACGCGCTCTACGCGCCGCTGTACATCGCGGGCCCGATCATGACGTTCAACGACTTCATGTGGCAGGTGCGTCCCCCAACGCCGCTTCTGCGCGAGCCCCCAGCTGCCTGACCGACCCGGGGCGAACAGTTGGCCCGCCCGACCGCGATCTCGACGCGCAAAAACGTGCGCTACGCCGTGCGCTTTTTGGTGACGCTCCTCACGATGGAGCTGGTCCTGCACTTCATGTACGTCGTGGCCATCAAGGACGCGCGCGCCTGGGGCGGGGACAGCGTCGCCGAGCTCAGCATGATCGGATTTTGGAACCTGATGGTCGTGTGGCTCAAGGTCTGCCCAATGTCCTGCTGTTTTTAATTTACCTGCTGAAACTCGATGGCCTAGTTGTTGCTGCCGTGGCGGTTCTTCCGCCTGTGGGCTCTCCTCGACGGCGTCGATCCGCCAGAAAACATGGTCAGGTGCATGGCGAACAACTACTCTACCCTCGGCTTCTGGCGGAGCTGGCATCGCTCGTATAACCTCTGGATCGTGCGGTACGCCTCTCACTCTCATACCACAGCTCGTCGGGAGGCGGAGGTGACGGCGTTGCCGCAGGTACATCTACATCCCGCTGGGCGGGACGAAGCACGTCGCGGTGTCCAGCGTGCTCGTGTTCACGTTCGTCGCGCTCTGGCACGACCTATCGTTCAAGCTGCTCGCGTGGGGGTGGCTCATCTCGCTGTTCATCCTCCCAGAGCTGCTCGCGCGGCGCCTGTTGCCCGCTTCCACGGTGCGCTTACATCCGATCCTACCTTTCGTTTTCGCGGCGAGGAGCGCGCGTCTGGTGCTGATTTGAGGCGTGCAGTTCGCGCCGCGGGCGTGGTACAGGCACGCGTGCGCGGCGGGGGCGGTCGTGAACGCGCTCATGATGGTGTCTGCGAACATGGTCGGCTTCGTCGTCGGGACGGACGGCATGAAGCACATAATCCACGAAATCGTGGGGAGCTGGGCAGGTCTGCGATTCCTGATCTCCGCGTGCGTCTGCATTTTCGTCGCCGTGCAGCTCATGTTCGAATATCGGTAAGCGCCGTCCGCCGCCGTCACATTCTGCGAGAGATTAATTGGCGATGGCGTTTTCGTTTCTAGCGAGGAAGAAGGGAGGAGGGGGATTTATCGGCGGTGCTAAAGAAGGCGTGCGTTTTTTTTTAGAGGGACGTGGGAGACTGGCTTGGTTAGATCGGATTTTTCATTAAGTTAGGAAGTTAGTATGATACCCCCGCTTCGGTGTCAGCAATCACATCCTTTAAGTTCGTGGAATGAGGGCTCTCATATATCGAAATCGTTCCCGCGAGTCCCGGAGATGGATTGGGGTTCAACAGTCAGTTGCCTGCGCCTCTGGTGCTTCTGATTCCCCCCCATGGATAGCGAGAATATTAGAAGGTAATCATACACTAGTATCCTACACCAAGGCTAACGAAGGTTCCCCGCGTCAGCGGTCTGGAAGGTATGGAAGGGGCCTCGACGGGACGTACCGACGGGCATGCGGGCGTGCGGGCGCTCACGCGAGATTCGCGCCCTTGTTGAGCTTGGAGCCGACGACGACGAAGCCGCGGGGCGACTTGCGCGCGCGCATCTGCTCCGTCTTCGTGCGCACGGCGCTGGCGGGGACGTTGGCGACCTCGACGAGCTCCTTGACGCGCAGGATCTTGCCGGCGGACTCGGGCGTGTGGCGGTGGAAGACGGTCTGCATGCGGCGGTGGAGGCCGAGCGCGACGAGCGTGCCTTTGACGTTGGCGGCGAGGGAGATGGCGGAGCGGCGGAGGGTGATGCGGTAGTGCGTGTTGGGCTCTGGGTCGGAGGGCGAGGATGGGGAGGGGGAGGGCGTTGGAGAGGGCGTTGGAGAGTCTGGGGAAGGAGAGGACGTTGCTGCTTGCATCGCGAGCGAGCGTGAGACCCGGGGGATGATAGATATTTTTGTGGCGAGCAGTGCGCGGCGGTGTATGCAGAAAAGTGGCGAGGTCATGGTGGACGACGAGGACGACGATGAGCGCGCTGTCCTGGTCAACGTCAAATAGTAAGTGTGACGGCCGTACATCTGTGACAGGATGCTGTCGCAGTGCCTCGGGGTCCTTCGACGCGCTCCACGTGACTGACACTCGACGATCGACTGGTTTGGTTTCTCGCCTCCTCACCGTCCTCTACGACGCTGCAGCCTTGGTGGGTCTGCAATAGCGAGCCTTTCTTTCAGGATAAACCTGCCCAACAGTCGCAGTCTTGTGCCAACGCGAATCGAGCTCTCCGTCTGCTGCATCACCATGAATTCGCGGCGCAGAAACAAGTCACACAAGGCGCGTCGCGATTGCAGTTTCAGAGCATCGAAACGACTCTTCTGACATCAGGCTTTTGCAGGTCCCTAATGTGAAGCTTCGTCCCGCGCAACCCCAAGGCTCGTCGTCCTACCGGCAGGACTCATCCGCGCTCGCCGACGAGCTGTCCCCCTTTTCCAATGACATAAATTGCAGCTTCATAGACACATGCCCGCGTCCATTCGCCGGCGTCCATCTATGTGCCACAGGGGTGGATAAGGTGAGCTCTTCTGCTACTTGGTCGACGCGGGGCATTGTGTGAACGACACGCGCAGTCTCCGTTGTTCGCGAATGCCGGAGAGATGGGCGCGAATACGACGTCGGATTTTACGGATAGAGTGACGCATCTGATCGCGCAGAGCCATGGTAGCGCGAAGTATATGGTGAGCAGGCTCGTCTGTTACTTCTGCTCCTCGCCAACCCAATAACCACCTTGGCAGTGTGCGCTGCAGCGCGGGATACCCATAATGAAACCCTCGTGGATCCTCGATTGCTTCGCTGTTTGGCAGCGCGGCGATGACGTAGACTTTGAAGCGGCATGTCCATCGCCTGCGTATCCTCTCATTGCATCGACGGCTCACTCCATTCCCAGAGCCTCGAGCAACACCGCCTCCCGGTGTTCTCTGGTGTCGTCCTCACCGTCTCCGGCATCGATGATATCGAGCGGCGGACGGACATCAACCGATTACTAACGCGACAAGAGGGCACTTACGTGAAGAACCTCGAGCGACCCGTCCGCGTCACTCATCTGCTGTGCTCAGGTGACGTCGAGACGGACAAGATGCGGTACGCGAAGAAGTTCAACGCAAAAGGCGAGGCAGCCATCCACCTGGTGTGGGAAGAGTGGTTCTGGGACTCGCTGCGATTCGGCGGTCAGTCCGACCTCCGCCCCTCGTCTCATCCCTCTCTCTCATCTTCGATTTTTTCGATCGATCTCATCTATATTCGGCATTTGTAACTTCTCTGTGGGTGCGCTTGTGACAACGGCGCATCTCAGGCAGATTTGACGAGTCTGATTATCGAGTGGACAAACCGCGCCCGGAACGCAGACAAGCACCCGAAATTTCAGCCACCCCCGTTGTCACCGTCACAGCATCGCAGTCATTATCCGCAGACGTTTCAGCCCCGGCTGCCAAGTCACATGCAAATACCAATGGTGAGCAGGACGAAGAAGAGATCGCGACCGCGCGCCGCGTTCCCGCAGTCACACTCCAGGTATGGGAAAGTTTGTTGGGTCCCAGAGGATACAAGCGTGTCGGAGGGCAGCTTGTGAGAACAGAGGGCGCCTCTGGAGGTATCCAGCCCGGGAATGAAGGACCCTTAGACACAGGCAAAGGCAAAGGCAAAGCCGCCGAGGCTCCCAGCCAAGGTCGAAACACCGGCCAAGTGCACGCCGCAGGACGAATGCCGGACGTCGAGCTCAAGGCGCACAGCGCACTTCGGACATTCACCCGCTCAAATTCGTTCGCGCCGACCCGCGCCGAGCCTGTGCCCTCGCGACGGCCCTTTCGCAAGGTCGCGACGTCTTCCCTGGCCCCGCGTGCGCCGTCTCCGCAGCCTGACGACGGCGGCTCCGGAGACGGCTCGTCGGCCGCGGCCCAGGTCTTTGCTGGAATGAAGTTCCGGGCGCGTGGGGAGGCCCGATCTGCCAGCGTCCGCGAAGCGGTGGAAGGCTGTGGTGGGCGATGGGTCGAGGGACAAGAGATCGACGACCCCGATGATGTCGACTTCGTCCTCGTCCGCCTCGTCAGGTAAGCCCCCGTATATCAATTTCCCGGCGCTCGTCCTCATATGTGGCTTTTTTGGTCCAGCGGGAGCAAGCTGTACCGCGAGGAGGCGGACGAGAATATGCGCAGAAAGTATAGAACCGAATGCTGGCTCGAGGGCTGTCTTGCCCGCGAGCGGGTCTGTGGGCTCAGCGAACATATCACCTTTGCCCCGCTTGAAGTCGAGACTCCCGTGATAGGCGCAGAGGGGATAACCATGAGTCCGTCCGGCCTTGACTTGGCAGAAGACATGTGGGTCAAAAGGCTTGCACGAGCATTGGGTTCGTGCCTTTCGACTGTATATTTTTTCCTTCGCCTCCAACCTCCCGGCTATTTTCTTGTAGGCATAGTTCATGCACCGACGTTTAGCCGAGCGTCCACCCATCTCCTGTGCCCGTCGAAACAGGGCGCAAAGTTTGATAAAGCATCAGAGTGGGGCACTCCTGTCATTGGCTTGACATGGCTCGAGGAGATGGCTCGCACAGGAGCCATTCCGCCGTTGGCTGATTACTTGATCTCTGGTAAAATAAACGATCCAAAGGGAAAGGGGAAAGCAAAGGAGAACATTGAAATGGTGGACATCACGAATGGTCAGTCCCAAGTAAGAATCACGGGGTCTTTGATATTGATATTTCCTCAGATTTCCAGCATGCTATGTCCGTCGAGGCTCCCTCGAAGACTTCTCCTACAAAGCGTCCGATACCGACCACACGCAAAATGGTACCACCAAAAGAGGGCGGCGCGCCTGAAACATTTGGCCCTCCTAAAATTCTTCTACATGGCTATCATGCTCCGAAGATCGCCACGCCCCCAACATCTCCTCCCCGCAGTCGATCGCCAACAGTACCCCGCTCTCCTTCAGTCCCCTCATCAACAGCCGCTAGCATGTCAATGCTATATCGCGATCACGACCCTGACCCCGACCCCGACCCTAACCCTTCTTTAAAACCTACACAGCCTGAAGACCGCAATGTCCCATCATCATCCACGCCGTCACCTATGAAAATTCCTACTGATGCTCCCAGCCGAAGAGCAATATTGGGGGTTTCGGACGAGGCGGCGCGCGCGCTCCAGGAGAGCCTGGCATCGCTCCTGGGGAAGCGAGCTTCGACCGAGGATGCAGATAGCGCTCCCGTACCTGCGCGGAGTAAGCGACCGAGGCCACGATCCAAGGTACGTGCAAACGTGTTTGCTCCCGTCGTCTCTTGAGACTGAGCTCGATCTCAACAGCCTCAGACCCGCCATAACTCCGGCACTGATGAGGATGTGAACATGCTTGACGCGGGCATACCTCCCCCGGACATGTACGACCCCGCCATGGTGTCGTACGCGTGCGACGAGATGGCGATGTTGGCCGGTGTGGGCGAGTCTATAGAGGAGCGCCAGGAGGGCGCGTTTGTAACGTACGAGGACCCTTCGCAGCGGGCGGAGCGGAAGAAATTGATGAAGTTGCTGGGTAATATAGACGAGTTGGATGGCAGTGATCATAGCGCGGTCATGGGTAAAGGAGAGGAGGCAGGCAGGAAGAGAAGCACACGGATTGCGGGATTTTAGGCGGTGTTTTGGTTGGGATCTCCTCATTGCATGTAGCATTATATCCTGGGCCGGCGACGGATCTGTTCTATACTACACTTGTGTATGCCTTACGTTCTATGTCTGCATCCCCTTCCTTGGGTTTTGATTTTATTGCATCTGTTGTTTTTCGTCGGAGCGCTCACGGATCACAGTGGTTTGCGCCCTACTCACAATAAATAGGCAGACCACATCTGCCATAATGACTGCCCCCTCTCTCTACGCCCTTCAAGCCCCACCGTCTGCCACCTTGTTGCGTCGCCGTACCGAAGCGAGCATTGCCGTGATGGTCTATGGCCTGGCGAGTTGGTGAGAACGCTCTGCAGTCCTCATTCAGCAGATATCATATTCCATTGAAGTACATCAGAATCTGGACAGGTTTATACAACACGATAGCAACTGTGAGAGCAGGTGATTGAAAACAGGGAGAAACATGTTTGTTAGTGCAACTCAGCATGGTTTGTTAGTACAACGCGCGAAGCGTTTAGTAAGAAATTTCTCGATCCTCGACTCGGAGGCTTGCAACTCGCAAACAGTCCATGATTGAGGCAGCTCGCCTCAATCGTTTGTTCAGCCACTTCGGTATGACAAGCTAGAAGGCGCACGCGGCGCGTACGACGATGGACCCGAAGTGTTGGGGGGACACGATTGGTGACCAGAAGGGCCTTGACGTGACGGGTTTGGTTGTCGCGCAGATGGATCTGGCGGCTGCGGAGTTTCGGCAACTTCACGAAAGGAGAAATGGTCGGCCGGTACGCAGTATGGGAAGTGTTCTACACCAGGGACCAGGACGATAGGGTCGTATTGTACTTGGTGCCTCCAGATTGGTATTTCACTCAAATTCACGCGGTTGATGAGTCCCTGGTCATTGCACATCAGATCAGACTAGTACTAGAAAGGTTCGTATATTGAAGTGTGGCCCACCTTCGAAGTGGCTGGGCCATAGACAACTTGTATTTTGGAGCCTTTCGAAATTAGGTGCTGAGATCCATTTCTGAGGTCGGTAAAGGAAAAGTCTTTGGTTAGGAAACCCTAACGTGGATGATATTCAAAACGAATCAGCTATGGTCGCAATCTTTAACTTCATTTGATGATTTCACCCACAACTTTGTTATCTCCTTTAGGACCGAATGGCGTAGTGTTTGAGGAAGATGCAGATTGGATTTGGGTGTGTGGGCACATATTCTCGTAATTTCGCGGACTCGCTATGGACTGTATGTTGGGCGCATTGACCCATGCCTTCTTCTTGATATCGTACATGGTATCATAGACATTATTCAAGGGATGTAGCGGCGCCTAGGGAGCGTAATATGGGAATGGATCAGCCTAAACTAACATGTATTCAACATAGAGTGCACACTCACCACGGAAGAAGATGTTGGACGCGGGACTTTATGAATTTGAACGACAGAGTGGAGAGGGAAATCTCGCGATGGCTGCCCGGTCTTTGGATCGATGATTTCCTTGGTAAGTTGTACCCAAGCATCGTTCTAAGGGTCTTGGTGAATCAGTACTTATATCTCAGATAACAGAGGGTCGTTCAACAGGCCGGTAATGCCTGAGGGGGAGGGGGACTTGAAGCCATCATGGTATCGATGGGTGATCGGCAGTACTGCGAGCTCCCTTATATACCGTCGTACTAGGCATGTGCTCTACGATCCAATCATATCGATATCAATCACCTTGCTAACTCGTTTCTTGTGTGAATAATGTGGTCCCCTAAAATGGAGACTTCAGCGCCTCCGGAGTCTTGGAGAGCTAGCTTGCCTTCTTTACGAGGATTCAGCAGTGATTTGTGCCAATGACGATTTTTTGAAGGATTGCTGGAGAAATTATAGTCCTTGCCGAGACGATCCTGAACATTGTGACACCTGATATAAGATCGCTGATGAATCGTAAGAGAGCAGTAAGAGAGGGATCACCGCTGATAACATCCATGGGAAGTTCGAACTTCGAGTCACAGTCATGGGTAAGTTGTGAGCTAGATAGTAGATAGTAACCCTTAAAGGCCTCCAGACAGTATGGCAGCAAGGCCGTTCTGGATCCATTTCGTAATTCTATGAGTCTTGCGGTAAAAATATAGATGATAGCCTGGTGGGCACAACGCCAAACGCTTGCACATACTCTCTGGCATTGCACTATAATTCGAAGCAAGAGTAGCAATCCTATAATAATCGATAGGCCATCAGCCGAGAAGCGGAAACGGCATCGATACGCGAAGGATGCCCCAGAGGAGCTCAGCAGTTGTGACAAAGGGCGTTAAGTGAATGCATGTGTCCGGGTCAGTATACACATTAGAACGTAAAACAAATGATTTAGAATCATCAGGAGTGAAAATCACCAAAAAATGGTCGGAAGAAAGTATTCAGCACTGCGCATAGCATGAGGACGAGATAGCCAGTCCGGGTGCAAGGGGGCGTTCTCGAGGACCGAATCACACTGCAGGAAGCAAAGGCTTGAGGAATCGAATGAATGCAATCAGATATGTCAGATCATTTCATATAATCCCAGTGGCCCATGATATATGCCGGCCTCGAGCCTGCAAGGTAACGAAAAGCTTGTCGGAAGGATTGGATGATCAAGTGTCCCCAGTCAAATGCATCGGCCCAACGAAGCAGACGCGTCAGATACGTGGGAGGCAGGTTGCGCCAGAGTGACCACTGGGCTACGAAGTCTGGAGGAAGTGAACTCCACGGGACTTGGAGCGGACGATCATAGTTATGTGGAGGAATAGATTTGGTGAGATCTGCTTCTGTCGCTCTTGATTTAATATCATCGCAGAACTGCAGAGCCTCGAAAGCTGTGAAGCGACGTTCGACGTCATCTGTGATCATGTGCTCGAGTAGAGGAGCCACAAGAGGCACTGCTGGGATTATGTACTGGACGGCCAGGGTTAGCTACGGCAAAGGTATAAGAGGCGCATCCGCACATGAAAATTCTGGAGCAAAAAACAACCCATGCAGCCGACGTCGAACGCGAATGGATCAAAATCCAGCTCCCCCTGATTGAGATCCATTGGATGATACTGAGGAGTCCCGGACCAGGAAAACCGGTCTGGCAAGCGACACATGTTCAATGGCGCTTTGCGAGGGAAAATGACTGACTGGTTGAAGTCGAAAAGGCAATATTGAGGCTGGAGCGACATATGGCCCGCGCGAAAGGGAGCGAGATAAGGATGGGTCCAAATAGCTCCTGGAGGGTAGTTATAGTGAAAGTAATTCATGAGAAAGTTGCTTTCGGAGATGTCCTATGAAACAAGGGGTTAGATCGATAGATTGAGTGATGAGTCTTTGCGCGCGCACTCTGTGGGCTATTCTATGCTCGTGTAGGAAACACAAACCCTATCTATCAGAGAGAATGGTCAATGTATCCGTTGTAGGGCGATTCACAAACCGGGACTAACCCGAAGCATAGAAGAAATAAAAAAAAGAAATTCTCTGATCTCAGAGAATTCCATTTTAGGATGACCCCATCTTGAATAAGGTCACGAATCATTGGTACATGGAAGGTGAAAGAAGATAGCGCTTATAAAGTTGGACCTACCGTGGCAAGACAACGAACTTATAGTCGTAGGAAGTATCGAGAATTTCTAAGACCGGAATGACGCATGGAAATGTTCTCGAGTCGAATAATTCAGGCGTTTCTGCTAGAATTTTGAAAATGGTAAGTTCCTGGGAACCCTTGGCCACGACCTTGATGACCACATCTCGCCATTGCTCGTCCTGAGCGCCAATTACATTTTGCTGGAGTATAGTTCGTCAGGTGGCGATCAGCACACCTTGATAGAATTTGGCCTACCGACATAGAGACATCATTGCATGGACCGGGAAAGTATGCTGAATACGCATATGGATGCGGGAGATCTCGCGGAGCGGGGCGATCAGGATTGCAGATGGTTGAATCATATCGGCCTTCCGGCCATGTAGGGTAAAGCCTGTATCCGTGGCTGAGCAGCCAAGGTGCGCTTATTCCCCACACGTTGGGCAAGCTTGGGAAGTCAATTTCCCAAAGCGGCTTCGATAACTCTCTCAACATAGACATGACATCAACCTGGCAGGCATATTAGTCAAGTTCAAACAAAGAAATGATGAAGGAGCACACATAAGGCAGTTCCATGATGACTTGCGCTGCGACAGAGTCGAACGATGGTGGAAGTTCGAGAAACAAGCTGGTTCAGCCGAAAGTCACGACCTGACCTTGCAGTCGGCAAATGCCGTATCGTTGGATTTTCAACTTTTCGTACTTCAAGCGGCAGCTGTCTATCCACGTTCAGCATTTTCAGTGAAATTGTCGACGCATTAATTTCTCAAGCTTGTGTTTTCTGCTTGCACTACCTCCAATTTGAGTTTTGCTGGATGTTTTTGAGTCAAATCCGCAGAGTTCGCCTCCTCTAGTGGCCGGGGTCTCTGTCGGTGAATACAGTGATTTGTCAAATAAAAACACTCTTGCCTCCTACAAACGCGCAGAAACCGTGCTTTCTCCGTTCAAGTCAACTCTACAGACATAGTTTCTACTACGGGGAATTATTTTTTCGTTCCAGTCACTGTGACCGGACCGTGAACGCGCGTACCCATACCGCCTTCGAGCGCGCCGCAATGGAGACAGTTTCTGTGCGTCCTTGAGTATACATGACTTTGCTGCTGCACTCAAGCATGCCCAACCATCCGCCCAACGTGAAGGATTTGCAACTGTTCCAGACTTCACCTGGGCCGACGCGGGGGCGCTGCATGCGACCCGCAGTGGGCTTCACATGGCCGTTGTGCAGCCCATCCGGAGGCCGGAATTGTTCAAGAAGGTGGGCATCGATGCGCCGTGTGGAGTCCTGCTATGGGGCCCTCCAGGATGCGGCAAAACCTTGCTTGCGAAAGCGGTAGCAAACGAGTCCAGAGCCAACTTTATCAGCGTGAAAGGTCCAGAACTGTTAAATAAGGTGCGAGGTCTATCGTACACGTTTTCTTCAATGATATTGATGACCTTGGCGAACAGTACGTTGGCGAAAGTGAGCGTGCTGTGAGACAGGTGTTCTCTCGAGCACGGGCATCGTCACCCTGTGTCATCTTTTTCGATGAACTTGACGCGTTGGTTCCAAGAAGAGACGAGAGCCTTGTGAGTTCACGTTCGCCCTCATTTTCTGCCTACCCCTCGTACTCACTTATTCTCTAGTCCGAATCTTCTGCACGCGTTGTGAACACCCTTTTGACTGAACTTGACGGGTTGGACTCCCGTAAAGGCGTTTTCGTCCTGGGCGCAACCAATCGCCCCGACATGATCGACCCAGCTATGTGCCGCCCAGGCCGCCTCGACAAACTGCTCTACATCGACCTCCCAACCGCAGATGAGCGAGTGGAGATCGTACGCACGATGATGCGTAAGCTGCCGTTGGGCCCTGACGGCGCGAAGGAGGCAGTTGAGACACTAGTGCGGGAGCGCGGGGACGGGTACAGTGGTGCCGACTTAGCTGCAGTTGTCAGGGAAGCGGGTGTATTGGCCCTGCGAAGAACTTTAGGGACTCTAGAGGAAATGGATTTTGGCTTGGGGGAAGAGGGCAGTGCCGGAGGGGAGGCTGTCCAGGTGGGTGTGCATGACTTCGATAAGGCACCATATGGCCATGATATCCTTTCTCAACAATTAGCTTATATTGCACTCTTTGGGACTTCACAGAATTTGAGATGCCTAAACCCTGTGATGTGTCATCTATTTTCGCATTTTTAGCATCTATCCATGGAAGAATGATGGTATATGATACATCATTCGAATGCTATGATACAGGGAAGTATCCCAATACCACTCATGAGCTGAAATCTAACAGATAGCATCAATGTCAATTAAAATCTTTGAAGTCCAACAAATGTATTTCTTGATTTTCCAGTACTGTGGGAATCTTACATACTCTGCCTTCCGGAAATGTGCTCCTAGTCAGCTTATTGATAGAGCACCTTATCTGCCCAGATCTGGCCATACGCAGATACATCCCCAGGGCTTCGTAGGAAATGACAACCAATCTGTGATCCAAGTGTAGAAACCAGGAGTGATATCAGAATTAAAACCAAGTGAACTCAGACTGAAGCTGACAAACTCCTGCTCAGCATTTAACCCGGCTGCGTTCTGAGATTATGCTGAGGTGGTGGAATCTCAGACTAATCCTGAAAACTGATGCGAGAATTTTGCTGAGATGCACCTGGCCATGATATAATCTTGCTAAATCAGCATGTTCAGACTCTGCGGTTTGCGCCTGCAAGAACTATCACAACCTTCTGTGATGTAGCACCTGCCCAATAGGCTGTGATTGTTGCATGTCTGTTATGATCATGTTCTATCGGGCCTACACGGCGGTCTATTCCGATACGATCATCACAAATATCATGCGGCCTCATAGGTTGAGGCGTACACCAAGGTACAGATATTAACCTTGGTCATCCACTCCCAATGGATCATCAATCATTGGTCGAGTATCACGGGCCTTTGTATTAGCGGGCATGGAACGCTGCCTTATAAATTACTCACACGCAGGGCATGAACCTCCTAGTCTTTCCTGGCCGGAAGGAGACCAACGGAGAAGCACAAGAGTAGTCGTTATTGAGAGAGACGACTTAGAGAATACCTACAGATACATATTCGGTATTCTCACGCCCTACTTCCCAAAGTAGTATAAAAGGCCCATAGAGTAGGCTGAGGTTCTTCAGTCTATTCTCTTCGTTCTGGTACTGTCTTCCTACAGTACCCTTCATTCGTTGTGGTCTTCCTACCACAGCACCCTCATCCACTGTAGTCTTCCTACTACAGTCTTCATTGCTATATCGCAATACACTTCTGGCTCCTGTGCTACACGTACAGTTGAGACCATCGTTCCACACATCCTCCACGAGTGACCTAGGGAAGAACCTCCTACTCTTGGGGTTACCGACGAGCAGTCGTAACACTAGAATAGACTCTTCTGCCCCTACCTTGCTCGCACTAGCTTGCTGCCACACCCTCTCTCACAACCTTGCTCAGTGGGGATATAGACCCCCATTGAGAAAGCGTTACTGCACACACTCTGGAGCAAGACCTAGGCCAGGAATACCCACCCGGCACTAGACGTATCAATAACCAACTCCGTCACAACAATCGCCCTATCCGGCGCGAAGGGGACTTCTGGGTCTACGAAGACAATAACGGAACTGCCCCTCCGAATTACGATAACTGCTCATACCAAAACGGGCGTTATTACTTCACCCTTGAAGACGGAACAGAAGAAAAGGATATTTGGAATGAAACAGAAGCTCAGTGGGAACTAGCCCCACAATACAGGGAACCGGCGCCGGTAATCCCCGAAGACTCGGAGCAAGAGGAAACACCCTCGGAATCAGACTCCGACTCACCAGACCAAACACCGATCAACACCCGAAACGAACCACTCGCCGAAATGTTGGGACAAGCTTCGACTTCTACAAACACCCCTTCCGCGACAGTACAACCCGGAAGAGGAAAAGTCAAACTCCCAGACAATTACACAGGCGACCGCATTGAATCCCAGAAATTCATGCTCCAATGCCTCCTTCTTTTCGCAGCAGAATCCGATCGGTACAAGACCGATCAAGACAAAATATCCCTTGTGCTCTCATGCATGAGATACGGCACGGCGGGAGCCTGGGAGGAGAACTTCCTCCTCAAATCAGTAGGAGCAGATCCACCTACCGATCTAGGCACCTGGAAGGACTTTTTAGCCAAGTTCAAATTACAGTTCAGGGAGACGGGCAAGACCGACAAGGCGTGAAGCGCACTTATGGCCTTCTCCCAAGGACGAATGACGGTTGATGAATACTCCAACCAGTTCATTCTCATTGCTGCCGATGCCGACATCTCCGATAAAGAGCAAGTCCCTTACTTCCAACGCGGGTTAGACCCGCGCGTCATGGACAAAATATACGACAAGGAAGTTCAACCAAAGGATACGATTCAGGACTGGATCAATACAGCCTGCGAAATAGATGGACGACTTCGAGCCAGAACAGCTCAAAAGGCCATCCTCGCCAACTCCACCTCCTTTCGAAGCGATTATCTGAATCGTTTTCATAACCAAATCTCTCCCCGCTACAATTCCACAAACGCCCCTCGCAGAATGAACAACCAGGTGGTTGACATGGACATTGACGCTACCAGAAAGCGTAACGCCGAAAGTCAAAAGAGAAAATTTGACGGCAAGCGAACCACCTCCTGTTCCAACTGCGGAAAACCAGGGCACTCTAGCGCTAACTGTTGGTCACCACGTAGAGGCGTTCGCCCAGTTCGAGGAAACTCGAAAAGACGCCTGGGTACGACAGGGAGAGGAAACCGCGCGGTTGATTTGGAGGGAGAAGACGACGCACCCGTTATGGGAAACCAAGCGGGAATATATCAAGGAATGGAGACAGAGGACATTCACCGCAACAACCAGCGGGTACCACAACCTGGTCCTTCGATGGAACGTCCTCACTCTACCCCATCCGGACGACCCCAGACGAACCATGGGCAGCGCACTATGCTACCTAACGGACGACGGGGAGACGGAGGCGTCAGTCATTCTGCTCGAATCGGAGCAGTACTCGGAGAATTAGGAGAAGATGAAGCCAGAGAAGTAATCTTGGGACACGCGGAGCGTTTTTCCTGACCTCTCCCTCACCAGCGAAGGAGAGAGGTCAAGGACAACCCGAGTTTGATGCCCACACTTGTATTCGTATCGGAGCAATGAACGACCGTATCAACACCCCCATACGCCTGAACGTGAAAGTATCAAACAGGAGTCAAAACGCTGGAGCCAAAGCAACCATCGACTCGGCCTGCGAAGGGGTTATAGTAAATGAAACTTGGGTCAAAAGACATCGTTTCCCCACCTATACACTCAACAACCCCATTCGCGTCCGGAACGTCAATGACACCATTAACAAAGCAGGTCTCATCCGATCCGCCTTGGATGTGAACCTCACCATTCGGGACATCAGTGGACGAATGCATACTGAGCGCGTCCAGATGTTTATCTCCAATCTAGGAAAAGACGACCTTATCCTGGGAACAGATTGGTTAAAATACCACGATCCCTCCATCGAATGGAGGCGACGTGAAGTGCACTTCGATCGGTGCCCCCAGAAATGCCAGCAACCATATGGGTTCACCAGAGCAAGGGAAGAACCGCCATACAGTAGGCGGTTATCAGACGTGGAGCCACGGCACAAACCACGCATCAATGAGCGCGAAAAACAGCGCCTAGAACATCTCCGAAGACTATCGGAAGATGTAGGACTCCGCGACCATAGCGGAACGTTTGGTGTCCAACTACGAGCATACCTCAAAAGGAAATGGCTCCTAAAGGACATAAGGAAATACGCAGAAGAGAAACGAAAGGCTCAAGACAAGCCATCTCTTTCACCAAACGAGGGAGAACCTGATCTCCTAGACAAACCCTCAGGAAAACAGGCTATAGAGGAACCAGTTATTCGGAAACTGGCTCCTGAACCGTCAGGATTTGCCAGCTTCGACCAGGACTTAGAGGACGAAATCGTCGTCACCAATCTAAAGGAAAGAGTCCCCAAGGCGCATCACGAATATTTGGACATCTTTAGCGAACGAAAGTCGCAGCGGCTCCCAGAGCACACTTACTGGGATCACGCCATAGATTTGAAACCGACTTTCAAACCTCAAGTGCCAAAAATCTACGCCTTGAGCCCCGAGAAACACGATGAACTAGGGAAATTCATCAAAGAACACCTCACTCGGGGGACCATCCGTCGATCCACCTCACAAACAGCAGCCCCATTTTTCTTCATAGGAAAGAAGGATGGAAAACTGCGCCCGGTACAGGACTACCGTCATTTAAACTCGTACACCATCCCAAATGTGTGCCCCCTTCCACTAATCCAAGAACTATTGGACGTAATCAAAGGGGCCACCATTTTCAGCAAATTGGACGTACGATGGGGATATAACAATATACGAATCAAAAAGGGCGACGAGTGGAAGGCCGCTTTCATCACTCCGCTGGGCTCTTATAAACCCACAGTAATGTTCTTCGGCCTCACCAACTCACCAGCCACCTTCCAGGCCATGATGAACATGATTTTCAGAGAACTCATCACAGCCCGGAAAATAACCGTATACATGGACGACATCCTCATTTTTTCCAAAAACATGGCGGAACACATTCAAGTCCTGAACCAGGTTTTCCAGATCTTACGCGACAACGACCTTTACTTGAAACCAGAAAAATACGAGTTTTATAAAGAAAAACTCCAATATCTGGGATACACCATTTCAAAAGACCATGTCGCTATGGAAGACTCAAAGGTGGACGCCATACAAGATTGGCCAGTCCCATGCACCGTCCAAGACATTCGCTCCTTTTTAGGTCTAGGAAACTTCTACAGGCATTTTATAGATAAGTTCTCCCTTATCGCACGACCTCTGCATGACCTCACCAAAAAGGATGCAAAATGGAACTGGACTTCGAAGTGCCAGGAAGCCTTTGAACGATTAAAAAGGGCATTTATCAGCAAACCCGTTCTGAATTACCCGGACCCCATGCATCCATATCGACTAGTAACGGACGCCTCACTAATCGCTTATGGAGCCACCCTCCTGCAAGAAGGAAAAGACGGCGACTGGCATCCAGTCGCATTCCTTTCCGGGTCATTTTCACCAGCAGAACGGAACTACGATGTCCACGATCGCGAACTCCTGGCCATCATAAAAGCGTTGGAACACTGGAACCACTACCTCGAAGGTGCACGACACCCATTCGAGATCTGGACAGATCACAAGAATCTGGAACACTTCCAAACGGCGCGAGATCTCTCACGATGACACGCCTGTTGGAGCCTTTATTTGAGCAGATTCGACTTCATGCTCAGCTATAAAGCGGGATCAACAAATCATTCCGATGCTCTGTCCAGGCGTCCAGATCTAAGTGAGGGGGTGGAATCTGACAACAAAGCTCAAATTTTGCTCCCGGCCAACCTTTTCAACAAATCTGACGAAACTTTGGTAGAACCGTCTCCGACACGGCACATAAAATCCACGGAAATCGCCTCTTCAAACCTCATTTCCCTCATCCAACACTCGAAATCAGAACATGACGCCTTAACAAGAGTAGCTCTTGCAAAACTCCTGCGAGTAGGTCCACAAGGGATGAGAGGATTACTGGGACATTGGACACACGAAAACGGAATTACCAGACGCAACGGCCACATATGCGTCCCCAAAGACGACGTCATCCGAAGACTCATCGTCAAAACACATCATGACGCACCCGCGGTAGGACACCCGGGTAGAGCAAAAACATTGGAAATGGTGCAACGACACTACTGGTGGCAAAACATGACTAAATTCGTCCACGAATATGTGGATGGATGTGCCATATGCCAGTCTACGAAGAATTTGACATACAAGACACACCCACCTATCTGCCCTCTGGAAACCACCAACGTTCCTTGGCGATTCATCTCGACAGATTTCGTCACGGACCTACCCGAAAGCAAAGGGTTCGACTCAATTAACGTGGTAGTGGATCAAGGTCTGTCAAAAGGCATAGTCATCACTCCATGCAAGAAAACGATCACGGCAGAAGAAACAACCGTGCTTTTCCAAAATAACGTTTTCAATCGACATGGACTGCCGACCAAAATAGTGTCCGATCGGGGCCCTCAATTTGCGGCCAAATTCACCTGAGAACTCTGGAAACGGCTAGGAATCACCGCCGCTCTCAGCACGGCGTATCATCCCCAAACAGATGGAGAGACGGAACGGGTAAACCAGGAGATCGAGCAATTCCTGAGAACGTTCTGCAACTACCATCAGGACAATTGGGTAGACCTTTTGCCGTTCGCCGAATTCTCACACAACACACGGAAACACTCGGCCACTGGGAAATCCCTTTTCGAAGTGCTATACGGTTTCAATCCCCCCTATTCAGCTGACACGGCGCTGGAGACAAAGGTACCTGCGGTAGCTGAACGCATTAGGACGATCACAGAAGTTCAGGAAGAAGCCGCTGCCAGCTTACAAATAGCCAGCAATTACGCCAAAGACCGGGATCTTCACAGGAAACTTCCCCAATGGGAGGAAGGAGACCAAGTATGGTTAGAAGGAACCCATATTCGGACAACCCATCCTAAGTTCAAGCTCGCCCCTAGGCGATATGGCCCCTTCAAGATACTGGGAAAAGTAGGAACCCTGGCGTACAAGCTCCAAATTCCTCCGCAGTGGAAAATCCACCCGGTGTTCCACGCCGCCATGCTCACTAAATATAGAGAAACCGAAGCCCACGGAGAGAACTTCGCGCGACCAATACCGGAGGTATTGAACGATGAAGAACATTACGAAGTAGAAATGATCGTGGATTCAAAACGGCAAGGACGAGGAACCAAATACTTGGTCAAGTGGATGGGATATCCCGAAGCAGACAACACCTGGGAGCCCTACGCTCTCCTAAAGGGAACAGCGGAAGAAGCCATGAAGGATTTCCATGACCAATACCCTGACAAGCCTCGTCCGGGAACAGCCTGAAGGGAAAGACAAGGTTATAAAAGGAGCAACAGGAGGACTCCAACAAAAACATCTTCTCACCGCCTTTCCCCTCTCAAGCACATCCCCCCATTCGAATGCTCCTCCACGACGACCACGATGCTTCGTCTCCATCCAGAAACTCCTCCCCCGATGTCGTCCTTATGGTCGCCAATCCAGATGTCGAACGAGTGGAAAGAGGAACAAGTCCTCACCGACCAGATGCTGGACGAATTGATAGAGGAACAAGTCCTCAACAACCAGGATCTACCGGCGTCCTCCTCACCCCTCATCTCAACAACTTCTCCGACGACGACGCCGAAGACTATGGCAAGTTCAAGGAAAGGGAAAGAACCCGAAGACCCTCACCGGAGAGGGCCTCACGAGATGCACCACGGCATGAAAACTCTGATGACCGAAACCAGTCGAGCCTTGGCCAATTACCAGTGGGAGTTCCACCTCCTAGTGAAGGCACGCCAAATAGTGGAGTTGCAGGTCCCTCGGGATTTCGAGCAAGAACGGCAGCTCAACTCCCAAGCCATGGAGAAGCTGAACCAATACCAGTTCTATCAGAAACTGCACCTCCGCCAATACCAACTAGTGGACCGATTCCCAGCTCCATGGGAGGACCTACCCCTCGTACAGATCCTCACGCCGGAGAACTGGAGCGACACGCGGACGCGCTCCTCCAGCGGAACACCATCTCCGCGGTAATACAAATGGCCACAGCCATGGCCCTCCAAAGACTCGCTAACTTCTCGGCAGGACAACCCGGGAATGAACATAGCGACGTACCTCGATGACTGGCTAGTGCCAGCCTCCAGATCAGAGCGCTCGCCCTCCAAACCGACCCGGACACAGCCTCCTGGTACGCCCACAATGACGGGCGACCCCGAGCCCTCCTCATCCACCCTGACGAGTTCTCCCAATACGTCAACCGAGAGCTCCTTCCAGCTCTCCTCTTCGGAGGAGAACTGGGAAACGTCCAGCCAAGCAGAACCGACCCTTTCCGAGTTGTCACTTGGAACGTACCACGTCCCGGAGAACATCCCACGCCTGTACCAAATCCAAGGAGGGTTCCGCGTACGGTCGTGGAGCGCCCTCCACCGAGACAACGAGAGGTTCCTACAGCGCATAGCCATACTGCGACTCCCCCCTCTCACCGGATACGAGGTCTTCCCCTATCCCAAGGAAATACCGACGAGGAGGAACCGCCCGTCTATCGAAGAAATGAGGGAAGGCGGAGTCGGGGAGACCAGGCAGCCCTCGGACGCGGAACAACTGTTGGCCGGAGTGTTCGACACCGGCCTAGATCGCCTCCTCCTAGTGCTCGACTTCGTACGAACGAAAGAGAGGATAACCGAAGTAGCCGCAGAACTCGCCGCATTGATTCGGAGGCTCGAAGAAATAGCTCTTGGACTAGATCCGAGCTCGACGCATGGGATGCTCTAGACGATCCAGGAAATTACGACGAGGCGGACCCCTATTACCGACCTGACGAAGGGGGCGGGGATTATCAAGGACCTTTCGATTATTAAACGAACTAATAACAGGGCACAAGGAGAAGAAAGGGGGTAAGGAAGTTGAGGAACTCCTTCCCCTGACAAAACCACATCCGAAACGATGTAAAACTACAATCGTCCACAACGACGTAAAACTAGGATCGTCCCTCAAGACGTTAAACTGTACGACCTTCGTCCGAAACAGACGTTAAACTACCCCGCGTCCGGAATGACGTCTAAACTATCGGACCTGCATGTCTTAAAACTGTGAAAAGATAAGAAGGCAGGGGAAGTACCTGACCATTTTAGTCCTAGGTTCAAATGATGGTACGAATCAAGGACAACTGCGGGCATAATTCCACGTACAGCCTACGGCGGAACCTTTCACATCCTCGCTGTCAAGGAGTCAATCTGACAGATGCATCGAGCGTCCCATTTGGATCCTCAGTTTTACAGGGTTTTTTCCGCATTAGGGAACCCTCTACATGACATATACTCTACTCGTAGGTGTCGACAAGCAGGCCCTTCGCCTTGGTACAGCGAAGTGCCCATACATAACCGGTTGCAAGTCCGAGTCAAGAAATTATGACGCATAACTCGTATCGTGAACCCTCACAGTCAAGGTCTGACTGGTGTTTTGGGACGTCCCACTTTGGATCTCCCGTTTTACAGGATCGTTTCCGCATTAGGGGATCCTACAGCTGGCGCATGAGATGATGTAGAGAGCGGGCCGCCTCTACCTCACAAGTCTTCCTAATGATGCGAGGCCACAAAACCACATCCGGAACGATGTAAAACTACCAAAGGCTTGGTCCGCAATGACTATAAACTACTAGGGTCCGCAATGACGTTAAACTAGTCATCGTCCGAAATGACGGAAAACTATCACCGTCCGAGATGACGTTAAACTACCATTGACCCAAAGGAGCGTGGTTGCATTCTGGCGAAGCGCGGAAGGACTCGCGTCACAGAACCCTGCCTATAAAAGGTCGAAGCGCTTCCGATATTCACTCGCTTTTCAGTAAAAGAATATCGGGTCGTCTTGGTTCAAATCCAAGCGAGGGGTCTGGGGACATGGAAGAGCAAGCATCTCTTCATGGAGCGCTCAGTCTAGTCCTGGAGTCGAAGTACAAGAAATTCCGCTCCAAGACCTAGTCAGGAGGCAACTAGGACACGTGCCTCGAGTTGAAGATCTAGTAGGAAGGGACTAGATCATGCGACTCTCGTCTGGCCCACATAGCGGAAGAACGACAAGAGCGGGCCACTTATCCGAAGTCTATTCCGCCCAATCGTCCGCAACGACGTAAAACTAGGTCTCGTCCGCAACGACGTAAAACTAGGTCTCGTCCGCAACGACGATAAACTACAAAGCGTCCGGGATGACGTTAAACTAAGCATTGTTTTTCCACAATATTTGTGGCGAAACAACGTCCGCAAAGACGTTAAACTATTGTCCCTTTCCACATAGGGATTGTTCGAGGCCAATGGCATCGACGTCCGCAATGACGGTAAACTACGGGCATCCGAAACGATGTAAAACTACCGTCCCTTCAAGCATAGGGATCGTGCGTGGCGATCTTGACAAGATACCATGCGTCCGAGACGACGTTAAACTAGTGCCCCTGAACCTAGGGGTTGTCATTGACGTCCAATCCCCTGGACACCAATGCGTCCGCAATGACGTTAAAACTACTTGCTTCCGATCGCATGGGAGTTGTGATTCATCACTCTGGTGCTGAATCGTCCGCAATGACACAAAACTATTTGCTCCTTACCGTATAGGAGTTGTGGATTGACCGCCATGGTGTCAATCGGTCCGCAATGACATTAAACTACGGACCGTCCGAGACGACGTTAAACTATCCGTCCCTTCTAGTACAGGGATCATCGGTCGACACCATTCTTGACGAGAATGTGTCGACAATGTCCGAAATGACATTAAACTACCCTCATCCTCGGAGGAAAAGCCTATCGTGACTCGAGGGACACAGTCAGACGATGGCCCGCCTATCGCACGGCGTTAAACTGCAAGCTCGCCTAATGCACGGCGTTAAACTGCAGGTCCGCCTACCTCACGGCGTTAAACTGAGCGGTCTCATAACCTTGAGGCGTTACAAGTTATCCGGTTTGATATAGTATAAACCGTCCATCATGCCTCAGTGGAATCTGGAGCGGGTAAAGTCTGGTCTATGGCCCTATGCACATAACCGATGAATGGTCCGGCGTGCAGAAACATCTTTCCCCACAGATATTCCATGTTGATGATGAAGCACATCCGAGACGATGTAAAACTACTGACGTCCGCAAAGACGTTAAACTACGGATCGTCCGAAATGACGATAAACTACGGACCGTCCCGCATGACGTTTTAAACTGCCAGTCGTGGATATATCTCGCACCCGCTCCTTATTCCTCGCTGCACCTTTCAAGTCTAATTCTCTTCACATCCTTGCCTCGAACCCAACACTACACGTGGTATTCCCCACCATAGGCCCACGTTTGTGAAAAACAAACTCTGGACGCCGTAAACTGCCTCACCGGAGATGAGTCCACCGTATGGGGACAATACTGCTTGGGATTTGGCTGCAACCTCACCGGAGATGAGCTCACCGTATGGGAGCGATACTGCTTGGGGCGTCATGACTGGTAGCCTGGAGAAGTAGGCCTAAGCCTTCGTAAAGCGATCAACCTACTTGTCCATGGGCGCCATCCACTGTCGTCAAGAGGAACAACAAATCATGAGGATAGATGACTATCCTGGAAACACTGAGGTTTGGCCCTCGTAGAAGGAAGAAGAAGAACCTGATGACACGAATCGGAACCCACATGCTAGAATTTCTACACATCCACACACCACTCGCATTCATACGCCTTTCTTGATGCTGTTCCAGAAGCGGGCTGGAAGTAAGACCGCGATGCGGTTTACCCGCGGCAAAATCAATCCCACGGGTGAAGGAAGAACATCCTAGAGAGCGGAGGCTTGGATACCCTCACGACTCGACAAACAAACAGCTCAACGGAGATGGAAAACTCCTAGAGGATCAAACGACGTAAGTCGGTCTTCCTCCCAGAAAACGAAGTCATGTCTCGGAAGTCGCATCTGGAGACCATCGTTGGATCAAGAAAGCAAATCGTATATGGAGTGGCGATGACACGCAAGGCGTGGTCCTACCAGGCGAATAGGACGTAGAAAGGGGGTATTGTTATGATCACGTTCTATCGGGCCTACACGGCGGTCTATTCCGATACGATCATCACAAATATCATGCGGCCTCACAGGTTGAGGCGTACACCAAGGTACAGATATTAACCTTGGTCATCCACTCCCAATGGATCATCAATCATTGGTCGAGTATCACGGGCCTTTGTATTAGCGGGCATGGAACGCCGCCTTATAAATTACTCACACGCAGGGCATGAACCTCCTAGTCTTTCCTGGCCGGAAGGAGACCAACGGAGAAGCACAAGAGTAGTCGTTATTGAGAGAGACGACTTAGAGAATACCTACAGATACATATTCGGTATTCTCACGCCCTACTTCCCAAAGTAGTATAAAAGGCCCATAGAGTAGGCTGAGGTTCTTCAGTCTATTCTCTTCGTTCTGGTACTGTCTTCCTACAGTACCCTTCATTCGTTGTGGTCTTCCTACCACAGCACCCTCATCCACTGTAGTCTTCCTACTACAGTCTTCATTGCTATATCGCAATACACTTCTGGCTCCTGTGCTACACGTACAGTTGAGACCATCGTTCCACACATCCTCCACGAGTGACCTAGGGAAGAACCTCCTACTCTTGGGGTTACCGACGAGCAGTCGTAACAATGTCGAGGAGCATTCAAGAGGTGCTGCAAGACCTAGCTGCGGTGTCATGCCCCATGCTGTGGCTGCCTCTCCTGGTGCAGGGCCTTCAAGTATATTAAATACAATCATATAGAATACCATTCCTATACACTTTCCTGCTGCAGTATTGTGAAGGAATGCTCTCAAGAATGCCAGTATTTCAGTGGTCCATAAGAGGAGGGCAATGTGACGAGTGTGACAAAAGGTGACGGTGCCTCGCAGGCGCCGTCAGCGCGTCAGCCCTTGTCTTTTTCCTTACGCATCTCCTGCCCTATGCGATTTGTCTGCATGTGTCTAGGCTCTAACACCCAATACCAATACCTCTGGACTGCCAATGTGGACTGGTACTTGGCTTGAGCTGAATCTTGGGGCTTGCTATGGACACAATCTAAAAAGTTCTCAGCTGCTGGGATCTGACTGATGGCTCTGGATTGCTATGCTTGCAGCTTGGTGACTTGGGGTGTTCTGTCTGTGTGTCAACCTTGGGCTTTTGCAAGATCCACAAGGAGTGTGAAAGGTGGGCTATACCATCTCACATTTTGTTTCACAGGTGTTGCCATGCATAGGGTTAGGAGTGATTGTGACTTGGGAGGCAGACCAGGTTTTATAGCATGTCGGTGAGTGGTGTTTCTTATCCTTGCACCCAGCAAAGTCTCTGGACTGATGAGCAGTCCACTAGTACTGTTATATAGGTATTACTGATAGGGTTGTATGAGAACATCTATCGGTGCCGTCCTTGCTCGGTAAGTAAATTTTGCGCATATAGTAATTGGTGGTGCAATGCTAATTGTGGAAGATTGGTGGAGACTATGAGTTCTGGGATTCTGTAAGTCAGGAAGGTCAGGGTGGTCGACGATGCCAGCAAGGAGGTCCTCATATAGTATCACAACAATATCTGTCGATAGAGAAATATAATTTTATAGGCAATTTTTATCACATGATTAAATTAAATGATATTAATAAGAGGATATAACCCGATTGGGATTTATCTATGACAAGGGCCTAGATGGGCTGGTTTGACTCTGAGATGGCGAAGCTGAAATGATGCTGATCAATCTCAGAATAATGCTAAGGTAGTGCGATATGGAATGATTTCAGAACCGATAGTTTGTTGTGGTATCAGCATTTGCCGGGTATCTTGCTGTGGATCTCAAACTCAGCTTTTTCCTGAGTAATCCCCTAGGGGTGTATCTAGCCAGATATCCCCAGATGACCTAAGCATCTAGGAGCATCTGGGGCTCTTTTGGACTGGCTGGGACCAGTTACAGGTTTGCTGATGCCGGCGACTTGCAACGCCTCGGGGAAATATGACGAGGCTGATATCGGCGTGTACGCGGTGATACGCTAGTGATGCCTCTGAGTGCGAAACACACCCAAGAAACACCCCTACAAGCGCAGGTAGGCAGGAGCTAGTTCTAGTGTGCAAGGAACTATAAGCTGTGCAACAACCAACAAGGGAGCATACTAAAAGTGTTCGGAGTGTAGTGAACAAACAACTCCAAAATCAAAGTATTCAGTCAGTAAGTCGGTCGGTAGGTCGGTAAGTCGGTCGGTCGGTCGGTCGGTAGGTCGGTCGGTCGGTAGGTCGGTCGGTCGGTAGGTCGGTCGGTCGGTAGGTCGGTCGGTCGGTAGGTCGGTCGGTCGGTAGGTCGGTCGGTCGGTCGGTCGATGTTTGATCGGGATTTGATCGGGATGCAAAGGGAAGGGAATGGGTGCAAGGCCACACTGGACCCTGGCAGAGGATGACAAACTAGATGAGAGGGAGAGAGCAAGACGACGAGGGCTCTGGCAGAGGGCTGTGATCGAACGCAACAACACAAACAAAAGGGCAAAATGCGAACAAGGATTGGAAGGCAATGGCTCAAAGTCTCATGGACACAAGCGCACAAATGGAATCGGAACAAGGGGGGAGCCAAAGCTGATGTATTGCAAAGCCATAGGTGCCATTTTATAGTAAGTCCGAACAGGTACAAGATAAGGAGATCGGCAGAGGCATAGAGCAATCGGAAATGCGTGCCAAGAGTGATCAAAGGTAAAGAAGATAAGGGAGTGATGTTGCAAACACTATAAGATAAGAAGCAATAACTCTAAAGTCTAAATAAGTGGAGAGATTGCCAAGGTGAGTCCACATGGACCTGGAGATAAGAACCACATGCCACATGGGTAAACCATTTAGAAACTTGGGAGCTCTGAAGATAACAAAGGATAGGTCAACAGAAGGCATAAGGACGATAAGAGATAGAAAGACAGATCCGTTCTGAGTCAACAAAGTGTTCGGCCGCCTCCGATTCGGGACACCGAAGCCGACCGAATGTGCCGACCATGTGAAGTGTACCGAACCGATCGGCGATCGGCCGCGACAGTCTGTGGGGAGCCCCTACTGCTGAGAGTGATGATAGATGGATAGGATGACTGTGAACAGCTCCGAACAACTGTGCGGAGGTCTAAATGCAAAGTCGGCACCTGACAAATGGCTGAGATCGCCGAACGGATCGGGATCGGTCGGTCCTAAGTATGCCGAACGGTCAAAGAATACTGAAAAGCTGCGAAAAGTGGGGTATTGGTGCCTAGAGCATACCCATGCTCATCAGCGGGATTAGGCTGTTTACAAGTCCTAGTCCTACCCAATAGCAAGTAGATGATTGATCAAAAGCACACAGAAGCAGGTGGCATATGAACTTTGTGCATCCTTACCATGGTGGTCCCATAGAACTCGGAAGCGCTGCAATGGAGTCTCCTGCTTCCTCATCCTCATCATCCTCATTAGGAGGTAGCTGTGGTAACTTTGAGATCCTGGCCTGCATGGCAGAGCGATATAAATCTGACATCGTCGGGTTGAGATTTCGACGAAGCGGCACCGTAGTGCACCTACCCCATTTGCATAATTTATGTTTGCTGAGTAATTAAAGTGCAGAATTACCATATCATTTGTGTTCTCAAGTAACTTCAATGCCAAATTTCTCTCAATGTCCAGCACCTCTCTGAAGTCTCATTCTCTTGTGTCGGTGGTGAGGCCCTGTGAAGTCTTGAGGATGAACAATGGAAGATTCGAGGATTCATCCTGTCCGCAGACCCAGGATGTCCAGGTGCATGACAATCAGAAACATTGATTCAGATGAAAATAACAGTGGCAATAACAGGACGGCTGTGGTCGTACTGATACAGCGGTTCAGATACCAACAATATACTGTTTCGTCTTCTGAAATCCTGAAATTGTCTCGTCGCTGAGGCCGAGATGAGCTTTGACCAGCGCAGGCGGAGTGAGGGCAAGCCACTGTTAAAGCGAGTGAGCAGAGAATTCACAAACGGAATTGTCCAAACGCTCTTACTTGGCTTAGGCTGACATCCTGGAACCGATCTTAGGTGGATCGTTAGGATGAGGATCAGAATACACGATTATCTGCTCACCAGTTTTGAAGATCTCAAGATAATGCAACGTCGTATTCCCGACGTTCTCGACATAGTGCCCTGAACTCGTCGTCTAAGCAATATCAATATCATAGAGTTGAATAAAGACAGACCGTAGGTCGCAGGAACGTATCCAACATCGCCTGGCTGGTAGTCGAACGTTCGAGCGTTGCTTTGAGAAGCGAAGACAGTGACGCGAGCGTTCCCTTCACTGCGCAGAAAGAGTTATAACATGAACAGCGAGATAAGTAGAGAAGGCTCACATGAAGTAAGCCCATTCGTCTTGAGTGGGATGCCACTAATGTCCACAGCGTCAATTAGAGATGCTTTTATACAACCAATAAAACTGACGTGTAATTCTCTCATAGCTCCAGGTTCAACAGTCACGTCCGCGACAGCAAGTGTTTTCGCGATGGGGAAAATAGTCGAATCTACGATCTTGATCGTTCCACCTCGCGTTCGAGTCGCATTCATCGTCGACATGGCGAAAGATAGGGCGTTAGGAACTTGTCCTTGAGGATCTGGGACAGGAACAGCATCTAGAGATGGATCCTCTGAAAAGCATACGTCAGATGGTATCACCCGAATGGTTAGTGTAGGTGCAAACCAGAGGGAAAGATGTACAGCTCTTTGGCAGGGATGTTATTGAATGCCGATATATCTGTCTGGAAATTCTTAGCGATCACCTCCTTTGGGACATGCGCAAGCCAATCCGTCAGCTTAACAGCCAAATTCGGTATGTGAGCAGAGTATTTGGTAATGGCCTCAAATGGACCACCGTACCAGGAAAGTTGCATCTTCGCTGAAATCACCATCATCAAAGACCTGTGGATGCGGTTTCAAACGGGAATTTTAAATGAAAAATAACGTAACAAACCAGTAGGAACTCCGTGCCCTCGGTAGATTCATTGGTCGCTTGTAGAGAGTGTGGAACGCCTGGTGGGAAGTACCAAATATCACCTGCATTCTAAGTTGCCGAAGGTTGTTAGAGTGTCGACTATTGATGCAATGCAGAGAAGCGTACCACATTAGCCAAGTAGTTCTTTCCATCCTGATCCACGGCCGTTATTTGAGTTGATCCCTGCCCGAGGATGTTTGGATATTAATATAATGAAAGTGATCGAAGAGACGCACCTTTATGACATAGGCCCACTGTAAAATATCACACGATAGTTCAGTATTTGAGTTGAGAACGAACAGCGGGAAAGGTATATACTTCGGAGGTTCCGTGCCAGTGCAACTCTCTGGAAGTGGCGTTCAGAATGATGAGATTCTATCAGAAGTAGGCACATACCGAACAGCGCCAGGGTCAAGTCGCATGTTGACGCCAGCCATCTCTGTGATCGCATTAGTGAGAAATCATGGGTGATCGGACATAGTTGGCAACAGACGTTTAGCAATTGGCATATCGTGGACTGAAATGTACGAAAGTCAGCAGCATGATATCGCATTGTTTCGGAGAAGCTCACTGTTCTGCTGTCTGGCCCAACCCCCGGTCTGCAGACGATTGTGGCTCAGACTGAAGGGCCACTTTGCATTTAGCCTAGGGTCAAATCGTCAGTACGAGGCACACGCACGACTGCGCGAATCACGCACACTTCACCATTATCCGTAGTAGGAGGTGCAAGGAAGTCAGGATTCTGTCTGTCGATTTCCACATTCTGTGGACCAATGATGTTGCTGCCGAGTTTACCGCGTATAGGCTCAGGTTGAATGTCTGCTCCCGCGTGAAAGGCAGGAGCATTGGGGCTGTCAGTCGCCAAAGGGAATGTCGGACTTGGGCTAGCTGCCGACACTAAACTGGGAGATCCTGAAACCGATGATGTCCAAGTGCCAAGTGTCGGCGCAGATGGCTTGCTGGCAGGGGCCGCCGAAACCGAGAGAGTAAGAAACAGAGCACAAAGCTGTAGCGAGCTAGTGAGATGGAGCATGGCCAGTGGAGGTGCAGAAGACGGTGTCCTAGTCAATCCTCTAATGCATCAAGCGCTCTTTCATACTGTTACCTTGTTCTAGTCCGGAGAGGCTGATATTGAATACGACTGCACGCAGTTTCCGTCCTGGACCAAATTGGGAAGGACAGACGAAACTGAGAATCTAAAAATAACGCATGCAACTAATCATGTGTTTAGACTGACAGCCTGCGTCTACTGTGAGTGGTTATCAAAATGAGGAGAGGCTTGAGCGGAGAGAATGGGACATCGTAGGGTTTACTTAGCACAAGTCACTTTAGTCCAAATTTTGATCGAACGTGAATGCGAAGAGGTTGATTACATTTGGATGCTTACAAACGACATTCAAAGCCTTTCCTTCATCTTCGCCAACGTAGCAGCCAACTCCTCTTTCCCGACATTCTTCTGCGGCCAGTTCTGACCAATAGTCAGAATCAAGCCTTCCTCCTCGCTTGGCTTCGGAAGGACATGGAAGTGGACATGGCCCACGTGTTGGAAAGCTATTTCTCCATTGTTCTAAAGACCACGGGTCGTTGACGCATGGCTAGAAAAGATCGATTTCTCATACCTGCACAATGTTATATGCTTCGATACCTGTTGACAAGGCTACCTTCTTTAAAACGGGTCCTATGTCGCGTAAATATTCGTCCGGGAGATCTCCCAGAGTCTTTGCATGGTCTAGACCCGTTGAAATGAGTTTCAGCCCGGGTCTAAATGTTTCAGAGTCAAGATGGGTGTACTTGCACTTTGGGATCACTTGGGTGTGCCCCTCAGAAATTGGGTTGATGTCGAGGAATGCTAGGCTGGATTGCGACATCAATGCGGTAGTCGGAAAGAACCTGTTGTAAGTGTACCTATGTTCGGTCTCAAAGAGCTTGAAGCTTGGGATGGTTCCTGACAGTTCAATCCATTGACAGTTCATCTGAGATGTTCAAAACTGTTCAAACATGCTCACCTTGGATGATCAGACAGAATACACATCTACATATCGTGAACCATATGGTCAAATGATATGAGAACGATCGAACTTACTGATCATCATGGGTTGTGGCCATTGGGACGACCCTTGGTTTCAAAGGTTGGGTAGACGGAAAGTGTCACAGAGCAAACAAGAGTCGGCTGCGAGATAGGAGAGCGGCTAAGTCAGTCTACCAACACTGCGCACTCCCAATCAGGCCTGTGGGCGTCATATTTCATATTAGATGAGTCCGAGCGTTCATAGGCGATTGTGAGTGTTAGATGAGGATGCCACCGAGGTACGAGTCACATACAGTGAAGGTTGTCGTTCTTTGCAAGTGATGGTAACGCTAAGTTGTGAATGAATTGGCAGAGTCCACTAGTCATGATTTCGGACTAGTGATGTCTTGAGAGTCATCCCTAGATGCAATCAATATCACACCTGCTCGTTTCGGATTTCACTTCTAAAGATGTCTTGAGAGTTAACTGTTTTCTGGCCACTCTCAAGAGCTATCATATAGAAAACCTTCCCAAAGCATACTCTAGGCAGACTTACTTGTCTAGAGAGCCTTTACAGACAACACCGGCTGAATCCAGATAAGAATTCCCATCCTACTAATCAATCAGCTCATTGCTCCGATAATCATTGTATCAAGATCAGGTTCTAACATTGCTATCAATATGGATTTGCAGGCTCTTGTAGGTCTTACTGCTCTAGGGAGCGAGTGACAAAGTAGCAAAGGAGGGTAAACTATAAGGAAAGTATAGGAAAGCAAGACGAGACAAGAGTGAGCAAAATGCGAAATAAACATGGAATTGTAGAAGAGTAGTGGCTTAGTCAAGATCAATGGATACTGTGGATTCATTGCCGTTGTCATTGTCATCATTTGGTGCAGACATCTGCATCCTATGCAAAAAGTCAGAAATGGTCAAGACAAGACATTGTTACTTACATCCCACATTGCTTCCACTCAAGACACATACATCCCACATTGCTTCCACTCAAGACACATATTTTGAAAGAATTGTCGAGTGTGTTCTTGCGACATGATGGCATCCAAAGAAGTTGCCAGCTTTGTGTACTTTGGACCATATTCTTTGGCCTCGAAAGGCACACATGTACATCAGGAAATACACAAGTTGTCTTTTCTGCCTTATATGGCTTGATAAGTGAGATAAGACAATATAAGACATGAAAAATAATAAGGAAGCTGTCTTGTGGACAGCAGGTCTATATCATCAAGATGGAGCATAAGCTGAAAGACATCAAAATAAGCTGTAAGACCAAGTGAAAAGGCCTAAAAATTCTTGTCTTTCCAGTGACTTGCCTATAGTAGCTACCTTGATATAAGCCTAATGTCATAATGAATGCAGCTGTGCTCTCGGAAACTCTCAGAATGCTTTCAAAAAGTATTGGATAGATCAATATAATCAGTATTTTTTGGGCAATTTGCGGAATACAGTAGTACATTATACACAGCTCCTTGTAGACCTTGTCTCAAGCCCCTGCAGCCAATTTCCTCCATGCCAAAGTGATGATTCATTGTATGGGCAGCCAGGTATCTCTGGATCCAATCGGTGAAGCTGATTATTCAGCCATGAAGGCGGTGATGAGCATTCACCCGTGCTAGGGTCCGAGGAAGGTATTCGGAAGCTTTGGGGAGATACCGAACAGTGCTAGACAAGTACTGAAGATGCCGAGTTTTACCAAACATGGTCGGTCCCTACCCGACAGATGACAAGCCACTGAAGGACGTTCGGCAGCACTTGGGTCAGTTTGCCCACACTTTATGTACTTACCATGACTGCATAGGAGTTTTACGATAAGTGTTTACAAAATCGGTGCCAGTATTCCATATCGGCCAATGTCCTCCGTGAGTCAGTCGGTCCTTATCGCTTATCTTCCCGACTTCCGCATGGTCGGTCAATCGCAATCTTGCACCATTGCTTGGCTACCCTGGTCATACGATACGTCTTTTTTATTTTTTATTGGTTCTCCAACGCCTGTTCCTGCTACCTACGCTTGGGCAACAGATCCCGAACATTCAGGATTTTGCCATCGCTGATTAACTTTTACCTTGTCATCTTCGGAACCCATATGGACATCTCACCTACCTTCTTATCTTCTCTGATCACTAAGGCTTGGCGCCCATTTGACATCTACTCTCATTTCTTGTTTAATATTTTACTTAGGGGCTCTGTTTACTATAAAAACCTACATACAACTCTGGAATAAACCAGCTTTCGCACCCCATTGTTCAGAGCTCAGTTGCACTCGTCTCAACCATAGAAATCGTCTTTGTCGACTCCCGAAAACTTGTCATCCTCGTCGTTTGGCCTCGTTCGTGTTCGTACTTGTCTCTTCGCTCGTACCCCTTGTCCTCCCTCGTATATTGTTAGAGTCCCGTGTGGCTCTTGAAGCATGTAGTTGTCAGTTGCGACACTACTTCTCGTTACCAACCACATTGCCGACATGACCGACTGAACATTCAGTTGGTGTTCGGCACAGTCCTGAAACTGTTCGGGCGCTATAATCTCACACTCCCCGTTGCTTCTCAGTACGCCTTCCCTTTCTAAAGTCATCACTAACAATTCTTTGGGTATTAGATACTAGCTCTAGCACCCCTGCATTAGAGGTTGTTTTGGTGTTGTGCTCAGCACTTAGAGCCACCTCTAGCATATCATTTTGGAGCCCACCGTGAGGGGTTAGTATTTAAAATTACTTCAAGGAATCTATGTCGCTCGTCCCAACCAACAGTGGAGTGTGAAGAACAACAAACAGTTATCGACAGCTTCAATACTCAGGAAACATCTGCCGACTGAAGTTTGTTCGGAGACGCTGATATAGTCCAAAAGCATCTATCCCACCATCACTATCTTGATCTTGAATCCTCGCCATTGCTCTCACCGCCACCCAACTCCACTTTCTTCTTAACCCCACCTTCGTCGCCGAACCAATCGCTACTCCTGCCGATTTCCCCCATCCTCGACCTTGCACTCTTAAAACAATCACCCCCGTCTCCTATACCATCTCCCCATGACTCCATCTCTCCGTTAATTCCTGTTAGAAGTTAGCCCACCAGCACTGTACTTACGATACGGTATTTTCCGGACTTCGTTACTTATGTGACCGTACCGTTACCGTGACACCTCAGTGTCTTCTGTTCATACGCTGAGGTGAGTATCCTGCGCGCCCTGGTAGTCTTATTGTATCCTAACGTATCATCCTAGGATTATCGTGCAGGTACACTAATACATACATAGCGTCTTCTGTTCATACACTGAGGATTATCGTGCAGACTTCTGACAGGTTATGGGCCCTGCATTTGCCTAACGAATCCCCAGAAGCACGCTCACTGATCGTACAAGATCTTCCCACATCGAAGCCGATCCAAGATGGCCACAACCACAAACTCAGTCATCCCCATTGAGCCAAAGTTGAAGGACCAAAAGAGTTACGGCCTTTGGGCTTTTAAGATGGAGAGAGTACTGGAGGCACGCAGAATTTGGAACGTCGTTGGCGGCGATACCGTCACGACGCCACCTACCGACGACCCAGCCCTACCATTGTGGAAGGAGAGAGACGCGAAGGCGAGGGCGCAGATTGCTCTCTACGTCGAGGATGCACTGGTAATTTCAATCATGAAGGCGAAGTCGGCGCACTCGATGTGGGAGATCCTCCGCACGCTCTTCGCTGAGCAGAATTCCCTCAATCAGTCACTAGTCGAATCACAGTTCTACTCAGTCCGCATGTCCCCCGGCCAGGACGTGAAGCTCCACCTGGACCTACTACAAGACCTCTACAATGAAGCCGTCGCCGTCGGCTCCCCACTCGAGGACAAAATCCTCGTTCACCGGATCATCACCTCCCTTACCTCCGATTACGACTCCCTCATCAGTTCCATCACCGACACGTCCAAGGTTACATCCGAGCAATTGATCGCCCGTATCATGCTGGAAGACCAACGCCGCCGAGTCCGCGATGGCACCGAAGCAAACAGCGGAAACGTCGCCCTGCAGATGGGCAATAACGCACGTGGAAGAGGGAGAGACAGGGGAAAAGGACACGGAAAGCATCGTGGTGGGGGCCGAGGCAAAAGTAAAGGCGGCAGCAGCGGGAGACAAGTCGAGTGCTACAACTGCTACCAGCTAGGGCATTACGCATGCGACTGCCCCACAGGCAGCAGTAGGGGAAGACCTGTAAACAAAGATCAGTCCAATCTAGCGAGCGAGCGCGAGGCGTCGCTCTTTAACTTCTCTTCGCCGCCCGAACAAGCCCTTACGACGAACGCCAAGTCAAACACCTGGGTCGTTGACTCGGGATCATCATCCCATGTTGCAAAGCGGGAGGAGATGTTCGCCGAATACTCGCCAGGCGAGTGCACGATTGAAACAGCCAAGAAGGGCCACACAATGCGCGCCGCCGGCACAGGCTCCGTCACCATTTCGACTGGGCAAGCCGGCAAGCGGGTAGACTCGGTGCGGCTGCGTAACGTGCTGCACACGCCCGACGCTACAGAGAATCTACTTAGCGTGAGCAGGCTCGACTGCGCCGGGGGATCAGCTGTTTTCGGAGGGGGCAAAGTCGTCCTGCTGAACAAGGATCACAAACGAATCGGATCCGGGTCTCTCGTCGGAAGTCTCTATTACCTGGATACGATCGGCCGCCCGACGACAAACGATCAGCCCCCTACACCACCACCCATCACCCCTGAGACCGCTTTCGCCGCCACCTCACTAACGCGAGCCTTATGGCACCGGCGTTACGGCCACCTAGGGCAAGGGAACGTGGACCTTGTCATTTCGAAGGGTCTCGTCGATGGGATCAAACTCATATCGAACGCAAAGGCGCCGACGTGTGAGGACTGCATCTACGGAAAGCAACACCGTAAGCCTTTCCCGAAGCAGGCAGACCACCGGGCAAACAACTTACTGGAATTGGTCCACACGGACGTATGCGGCCCAATGGACAAGAACGGGATCGGGGGCGAGCGGTACTTTGTCACCTTTACCGACGACAAGGCCCGTTTCTCCACCGAATACTGCATGTGGCAGAAGAGCGAGGTGCTCGACCGCATGAAGCAGTTCAAGGCCATGGCGGAGAAGCAGACCGGCCAGCCGTGGAAACGCATCCGGTGCGACAACGGCACGGAGTACCTCAACAAAGAGGCCCTTGACTGGTTGAAAGCAGCGGGCATTGCCCTAGAGACGACAGCGCCATACACCCCGTCACAGAACGGCGTCGCGGAACGCCTGAACAAGACGATCGTGGAACGTGGCCGCGCAATGATGCACGAAACCGGCCTTCCACGATTCCTGTGGCTGGAGGTGGTGTCAACATCGATCTATTTAAAGAACCTCGGCCCGACCGTCACACTCGAGGGCAAGACCCCCCACGAGGTATGGACCGGCCAGAAACCGAACGTCAAACACCTTCGCGCATTCGGCTGCAAGGCGCTCGTGAAGATACCTGATGAAAAGCGCCGCAAGTGGGACGTCAAGTCAACCGAGTGCGTGCTGATAGGGTACTACAGCGACGCAGCCTACCGTTGCTACGAGCCGCGGACCCACAGGATCGTGAAGTCGCGCGACGTCGTCTTCTTGGAGGACGACTTGCCGCTGGCGCCGCGGAAGCTGCCCGTGGCCGAGAGGGGGGAAAACGACTTCCATGTCGCCCAGGAGCCGCCCACAGACACTCCCCCACCTCCCAAAGCGAGCCCTGACAACCCTACAATAAAGTCGCCATTAGCCCAACAAACACCACCACCCGTCCATCCTCCCGACCACCCACCTTCAGAGGGGGCACCAGGAACGCTGAAAACGCGCCCAGGAGCCGCCAAGCAAGCGCCGCCCGAGCCGCCTGAGCCCAGAACAAGCACACAAACACCGGCACCCGCCCAGTTCACTCTCAGAAGGAGTGAAAGGGCACGAGAGCCCTCGTCATTGAGGAAAGCCGCGGACCTGCAGGAGGCGACCGAGCGAGCTCGCAAAGACGCGAATAGAGAGGCGAGGGAGCGACGGAAGGACCGGGAAAAGAAACGAGACGAGGCAGCGCGCGACGAGAGGGAGGAGGCAGAGGCAGAGGAAGACGAGGCAGCTGTTGAGCGCTCGTTGTTCACAGTGGCCGTCAAGGCAGCGCTGTTGACGGCGGGTGAGGAGCCCCGCAGCTACCAGGAAGCCATCCGAAGCGCAGAGCGCAACGACTGGCAGAGGGCGATGGAGGAGGAGTACGACGCCTTGTTGAAGAACAAGACGTGGGAACTCGTCGAGCCGGCGAAAGGCCGCAAGCCGATTGGCTCGAAGTGGACCTACAAGGCCAAACAAGACGGGTGTTTCAAAGCCCGACTCGTCGCCCAGGGTTTCACGCAACGCCCCGGCATTGATTTCCACGACACTCACTCCCCAGTTGCTCGCTTCGAGTCATTTCGACTTGTTTTCTCACTTGCTGCCAAGGAGAACTGGCTCCTCGAGCAGATTGATGTCAAATCCGCCTACCTTAATGGGAAACTCGACGAAGAAATATTCATGAGGCAACCCGAAGGCTTCCAGGTCCTCGGAAAAGAGGACTGGCTGCTCCGCCTGCTCAAATCTCTCTACGGCCTAAAGCAATCTGGTCGAATCTGGAACAGGATGCTTAACGACGAGCTCCTGAAGCTAGGATTCACTCGCTGCCGCTCAGACTCCTGCGTCTACCTCCGGGTTTCAAACAAAGGCCACGCCATCATCGTCATTCACGTTGACGACATGATCTTGGCCGCGAGCACAAAGAGGGCGATGACGGAACTCAAGGAAGACTTCCGCAGGCTCCCATTCGAGACTACGGAACTGGGGGAACCGCGCACACTGCTCGGTATGACAGTCTTCCGGAACCGAGACAAGGGTATCATCTCACTCTCGCAGACGCACTACCTCCGTAATGTCTTGGAGCGTTTCGCGATGATGGACTGCAAGCCCTTTTCGACGCCCATGGACCCCAGCACCCACTTGTCAAACAAGCAGTCACCCCGACTCTACTCCGCAGAATGGGAAGAGATGCGGAAATATCCGTACGCCGCCCTGGTGGGGGTGTTGATGTACGCGGCACTCGCTACGCGCCCCGACCTTGCCTACACGGTCAACACCCTGGCACAGTATATGTCAAACCCCAGAATGGAACACTGGCATGTCGCAAAACGCGCCCTGCGGTACGTGAAGGGGATGTTGGACTTAGCTCTGACATATGGGGGAGACGAGAACGACTGGACCCCCGTTGGCTACACGGACGCCGATTTCGCAGAGAGCCGAGATAACTGCCACTCGATCTCCGGATATGCCTTCTTCCTTGCCGGAGCAGCGATTTCTTGGAGCTCAAAGAAACAACCTACCGTTGCTTACGCGACCGCCGAGGCAGAATATATTGCCATCTCGCACGCCACAAAAGAGGCACTTTGGCTTCGCTCACTGCTCTCGGAACTCGGATTTCCTCAGTCATCCCCCACCCTTATCCGCTGCAACAACCAGGCTAGTATAGCCATGTCGAAGGACCATGTCTACCACGCTCGAACGAAGCACATTGACATCAAGTACCACATCATCCGAGAGAGGGTTGAGATGGGGGAAATCCGTCTGGAATATGTGCGGACGGACGAGAACGTGGCGGACGTTTTGACGAAGGGTTTAGCAAAAGGAAAGCACATCTCATTCTCCACTAATCTAGGCCTACTGCCGGGCTAAGGGGGAATGTTAGAAGTTAGCCCACCAGCACTGTACTTACGATACGGTATTTTCCGGACTTCGTTACTTATGTGACCGTACCGTTACCGTGACACCTCAGCGTCTTCTGTTCATACGCTGAGGTGAGTATCCTGCGCGCCCTGGTAGTCTTATTGTATCCTAACGTATCATCCTAGGATTATCGTGCAGGTACACTAATACATACATAGCGTCTTCTGTTCATACGCTGAGGATTATCGTGCAGACTTCTGACAATTCCACGCAGCCCCGTCTTCTGAACGCCGACCATCCAACCGACTTTGCTAGAACGCTCCTTTGAACCAGCGACTCTATCCCCGATCACCCTAGCAAACAATATCTTTTTTCCCACCTTTGACTTTCTCACTATGGCAACCCCATCCATACCTGCTCGTGGAGATTGAACGGCTCCAACCTTTGACCCCCATCAACCCCGCGAATTGAGACAATATTTTGCCGATCTTGACTTCCACTTTGTTCGGTCTGCGGTAGAAGACAAGCAGGAAAGGAAGAAACACACTTGCCAATTCCTGGACGTTGATACGCTAGAGGTGGCTCTAAGTGCCGAGCACAACACTAAAACAACCTCTAATGCAGGGGTGCTGGAGCTAGTATCTAATACACAAGGAATTGTTAGTGATGACTTTAGAAATTGAAGGCGTACTGAGAAGCAATCGGGGAGGGTGAGATTATAGCGCCCGAACGGTTTCGGGACTGCGCCGAACACCGACCGAATGTTCGGTCGGTCGTGTCGGCGATGCGGTCGGTAACGAGAAGGTAGTGTCGCGACCGACGACTACGTGCTTCAAGAGCCACACGGGACTCTGACAATATACGAGGGAGGACGGGGGTACGAGCGAAGGGACGAGTACGAACACGAATGAGGCCGAACGACGAGGATGACAAGTTTTCGGAGGTTGACGAAGACAATTTCGATGGTTGAGACGAATGCGAATGAGCTCTGAACTGTGGGGTGCGAAAGCTGGTTTATTCCAGAGTTGTATGTAGGTTTTTATAGTAAACAGCGCCCCTAAGTAAAATATCGAACCCGAAATGAGAGTAGATGTCGAATGGGCGCCAAGCCCCAGCGATCAGAGAAGATAAGAAGGTAGGTGAGATGTCCATATGGGTTCCGAAGGTGATAAGGTAAAAGGTAATCAGTGATGTCGAAATCCCGAACGTTCGGGATCCGTCGCCCGAGCGTAGGTAGCAGGAACAGGTGTTGGAGAGCCAATGAAAAATAAAGAAGAGGTATCGTACGACCGGGGTGGCCAAGCAATGGTGCAAGATCGTGTTTGACCGACCATGCGGAAGTCAGGAAGATAAGCGATAAGGACCGACCGACTCACGGAGGACATCAGCCGATACGGAATACTGGCTCTGATCTCGTAAACACTTATCGTAACACTCCTATGCGGTCATGGTAAGTACGTGAAGTGTGGGCAAACTGACCCAAGTGCTGCCGAACGTCCTTCGGTGGCTTGTCGTCGGTCGGGTAGGGACCGACCGTGTTCGGTAAAAGTCGGCGTCTTCGGTACTTGTCTAGCGCTGTTCGGTATCTCCCCAAAGCTTCCCGAATACCTCCCTCGGACCCTAGCGCGGGTGCATGCTCATCATCTCCTCCCTACTGAAATCCTGACTGTCCTCAGTCAGTGGTCGGCGACTATGAGTCGGAGCGGAAAAAAAAGTGGTGTGGAAAATGTGGGAAAGAATTGGTAACAAGCGATAGCGTGGAAAGAATAGCTGTGGCGTGGAAAATGGAGCGGTGTGGCAAGTTTCGTGGGAAAAGATCGGCTATGAGCGGTGGCGTGGACAGGGGTGGGTGCGTGGGAGAGATGTGGCACAGGTGAATAATCAGCAAGGAGATGTCGTAGAAAGGACCGGGTCGGCGCGCAAGAGAGACCGGGGCTGAGTTGGCAAAGTCCTGTGGCGTGGCAACTGATTAGGTGAGGCAGTGGCTGAGACCTAGAGTGCCCCAACTAGACACTGGCGTGAGAGTCGTGTCGGCAAAGAGCGGTGGCGCGTATCGCGGCTTCTGCCGAATGCAGCAGCACGGGGCTTTGTCAGGTGACCACAATCACCTGATGATCGTTGATTCTCCAGCGACTAAGTCCCTCATCGCCTTCCTTCCTCCCTCTTCATCTCTCATGTCGTCCCTTATCTCTGTCCTGAAGGCGAAACTCGCCGACTACATGCTCTCCCTCCCGGACGGCGCTGCCGAATATGAGGATTACGAGGTCTGGGGGCAAGGGTTCGCCAAACGGGTGGTGAGTCAGTCCTTCCTCTCGTCTTCTGCTGGCTGCTGACGCCCGACAGGCTGTTTTCGACCGTTCTGCGCGTGGGCAAGACGTGCCCGAACTCGCCAACTTTATCGCCAAGGCCGAACGTGGTCTCGATCCGATGGCTACTGACAACTGGCTGGTATGGGGAGCGCGAATCCTGCCGCAGCGGGCGGCGCGCGTCGTGTTGCAGCAACAACAGGCGGCCGAGGAACAGGCACTAGTGGAGGAGAGGGAGCGTGTTGCCGTCGCCGAACAGGAGGCTGCCGAAGCTGAGGCGACGCGGGCTGCTGCGGCTCGGAAGTCGGCTGAAGAAGATCGCGAACGGCGCCGGGAGGTGCTGGTGGACGTGATGTTTGATGGCTCGCTCGATCCTGAAGAGGGTGAGCGTCAATTGGCTGAGCTCGAGGCCGAGTCCGTCTTCCCTCTCCCTCTCTTCCTTCTCTCTCCTTCTCCCTCCGCCGCCGCTTCCTCTTCTCATCCTGTCCCGTCCGCCAACTTATCCCATCCCGACCCGTCCGCCGACTCGTCCTATCCCGACCTGTCCGCCGACTCGTCCTATCCTGACCCGTCCGCCGCTGACTCTGTGCTTGCATCCGCAACCGATGCCCTGGACCGAATGAGCGTGGGTCGGGTCGCCGCCGCTGCCCCGACCGACGTGAAGGGCAAACAGTCGGCCGCGGCTGTCGTCGTCGAGTTTGCTCACCAACGGACGCCACCTCTTGGACGCGTTGTCCTTCCTCTCGGCCCTGGGACGGGCCGAATGTCGACCGTTAGGTCCCCTGTGGAGCGGAATGGTGCCGGTAAAATGCTCGAAGATCCGCCCGAGTTGTTACCTGGTGATGTACTGGTGAGTTCCCTCCCTCTTGCCGCCGTTTCCTCTTGCTAACCATCCTTCTTCTAGGCCAACTACGCTTGTCACCGCTGTGCGACCGCCTTTCTGACCAAGGCGTTCCGTTGCTACCAGAGACCTGGGCTGGTGTCATGCACTAAGTGTGCCAGGGAGTCGAAGGGGTGTAGCTTCCAGCCCGGGTGGATGCCGATGGAGAAGGGGAAGGGGAAGTCGAAGGAGAAGGGGAAGGCGAAGGCGAAGGAGCAGTCGGCGCCCAAGGCGGAGGAGAGGGAACGCCCCTTAAAGCGTCGTAAGGTAGAGGTAGTTGTCCCCGTGCGGTCAGTCGGGGATAGCATCGCCCAAACGAAAGGTAAGTCATTTTTCGGTTGGATTGGAGATGGGAGCTCATCGTTCGGTATTGTTCGGTGCAGCCGTTCGCACCCGAAAGCCGGTCCAGCGGCTTCCTACCACGGCTAGGGCCGTCCTCGCTCCTACCCGCCCTTCCCGCGCTCGTTCGGCTGCCTTCCCCGCTCCTTCTGACTCTTCTCTTCTCTCGCCCATCATCGCCCAAGGCATCGCGTCTGAGCTTTGGTACCGCATCGCGGTGGCTGAGGGTATGCGTGCTTCGCTGGCGCAATCGGTCGCGATGTGGCAGGCTGAGCTCGAGTCGCTCGAGGTGCGGGCGGGTCCATCCACGTCCCCCGACGCTGTCTTGGTCGAGGACTCGTCGGAGGCAGACGATTCGGGAAGGTCGGTGTCGGACGACTTTCTTCCCGATGAGTAGAATAGCTTCGAGGGTTCTGTCGTATAGTAAAATGTATCATAAAAGTGAAGGGACTGTCCTGAGTTTAACTGAGACGTTCGGTGAAGACTAGAGGCATTGTTTCGGAAAATCGGTCGGCGAAATGGCTGTGTGAATGTACTTGTAAGCAAAGCGTTCGGCAGAAATGAAGAGAATAAATTGGAATATTAGGGGAAGCCTCAGTATGTCATCACAGGCATAAAACCCTATGGTTTTGCGCAAATCGGAAGAAGTCTTCAATGCGGCTTGGTACTTGAAGGAGTGATGGGGAAAATGAGTGCCGACTATTTGGTCGGCGATTGGTCGGCGGCAAAAGTACTAAGAGATGCGGAAATAATCGGGTGTCAGTCCATGTCTGTGACGAATGAATTGGAATAAGGAATGGGTATATCTGTGCATCCTCCTCCCTACTGAAATCGTGACTGTCCCCAGTCACCGACCGAAGAGAGCAAAGGGTGGGAGGGTGGGTCTAGTCGGAAGTCGCCGAAGCCACATCATCGTCTTCTGCTGATCGGATGGAGCTGGTGTCGGTATCCTCTTCGTCGGCGTCGTCGTCTTCAGCGTCGTCGTCGTTCGATCTGGATTCTTCCATGGCCCGAAGGCGTGCTTGTGAGATGTCAAGGAGGGCTTCAAGGTCGGAGAGCTTCAGAGATCTGCGAGCAAAGTAAGGAATAATGTGGAATGCTGCCACTGGCCGATCAAAGACCGATCCGTCAAGTTCGGCCAGAATATACGCTCCTCCTCGGTTCCTAGAAATCACCAGCAAAGGTCCCAAATACCGTGGACGCATCTTCCGATTGAGCGCCTTTTCTATGGCTGTGTTGCGCATCAGGACAAGCGAGCCTCGGTGGAAATTGAAGTCGCGAAGGGTGGCCGAATGCTGTTGTTCGAATCGGATGGCGGCCTGGACACAGGCGCCGACAACTGAGCTGCGAAGGTGGGCGAGGTCCGATCGGCGTTTCTGCAAGGCTATGGCCCGTCGGGCGATGAGGTCGGTGGTGCTGAGGGTTGTGGTCGGCGGTGGCAGGAGGTAGGTGGCTTCGGCGATGTCGAGGGGGAGAAGGGGATGGGTTCCGGTCGCTGCGAAGTATGGCGAGCAACCCATTCGGCGCCGAACAGTAATGCGATCAGCCCAGAATACGAAATGAGCTGCACGATTCCACTTGGCCTGATCTCCATCAACGGCTTTGAACAGGGCCTGCCGAACGTCGAAGTGAGGTCGTTCGGCGATGCCGTTGGCACGGGAATTGTAGCCCGAAATACGGATGTGCCGAACATGGTACTTTTTTGCTAACTGGTCGAGCGCCTTGACGAACGCTGGTCCGTTGTCGGAGACGATCTCTACCAATGTTCCCCATCGGCACAGGATATCCTCGAAGATCCAGTCGGCGAGGGCTGAGCTTGTTTCGCGTCGCAGCATTCAGAATTCGGGGGAGTGTGATACCGAACAGCGGCCTTGAATGAGATACTTGAAACTGCTGGTGGTCGGCATGTGCATGGTATTCATATACATCTTCGTGAAGAGTGGTGTGGGTGTGGCAACAGTCGGGGGAATGAGGACATTGCGAGTCTGGCGAATCTGGCAGAGGTGACAGGTCCGAACAAACCAGGAAATATCTTGCCTCATGTGCGGCCACCAGAAGCGTTCGGCGACCAAGGTGGTCGTGGCGTAGAAACCCTTGTGAGCAACGTCGTCGTGGGCGGCAGTAAGAATTGTGATCCGACTAGAGGGGGCTGCAACGATCTTGTGTCAACCGTGTGAGTCTTTTCTCCATAGCTTGTCGGCTGCGATAAAGAACTCAGTGCAATATCGTAGGAAGGTGGCATATTCGGCGTCGGAGAGAGAAGGGGGCCGAACCAATGTTCGGTGCCAGTCGCGGACCGACCATAGGCGTTCTTCGGCTTCCAAAGCTTTCTGCGATCTTGGGATATCTGAATAGTCGATGGTCGGGCCTTCGTCGTCGGAGTCGGCCTCGGTCGGGAGGTTGCCTATGAGTGAGGAGGTAAAGATTGCTGTTGTCGAGGTTGAGTTGGCAGTGGGAAACGTGTTGTTGGTCTGATGGAGGAAGCCGTAGAGATTGTCGATCCAGTCGTCAAAGTCGTCTTCGGGTTCGGGTCGGTCGGCGGGTTGTGGTGGTCGTCGGGAGAGACCATCGGGGCCGTGAGAGGTGCCGGGGACGTGGACGAGTGTGAAATGGAAGGTGAGGATGGAGACGATCCATCGATTGATGCTAGCGCTGGGTTCGAGATCCGGGTTAGTGAGCATGCCCTTGATGTAGCGTGCATCTACTTCGATTATCAGGTTCCGAACGCTGATGAGGTACATTTTGAGTGATCGGAGGGCGCGGAAGAGGCCGTAGAGTTCGAGTTTGGGTTGGGAGAATCGCGATTCGCGGTCGTTAAGGGTGATGGAGCCGAATCGGGCATAGTACTGAACCCGCGGATTGTCGAGTGCGCATTGACAGAGGTGGAAGCCGACCGCAATTTGTGAGGTATCGACGGCGAGGATGACGTTGGCTGCCGACCCATAGTCGATCGGCCGAAGGGCTGGCGATTCAAGAAGCGCTGACCGGAGGTCGTCCTGGGCCACTATCTGGTCTGGGCCGAACACGAATGGAAAATCTTTGCGCGTTAACATTGTCAGTGCATGCGCTCTGTGTGCAAAATTCCGAATGAAGATCCGAACGACACCGATCGTCCCCAAAAATGCCCGAACATCAGAGAGATCCCTGCAAGGTCCCCACTTCATAATTGACTCTACCCTAGACTCGTCGGGTAATCGTCCTTCATACGTGCACCGATGGCCGACCACCGTGATTTCGGCTGCGCAGAGTGTCGCCTTGTGTCCCGAAAAGGTCCCTCCGCTATACTTCATCTGCTGAACCACTCGATTGAGGCCTTGAAAGTGTTCCCACACAAACCGTCGTATGCCGGGGTTGTCGGGATGCGTCTTGAAGCCTCCGTTCGGAAGTTCGTATCGGGTCGGCGGGCCCCGAATCGGAACATCGTCGATGAAAGGAATGGTGGTGTCTGGTATCTCTGGCTGGAGGATGTGGGTGACATCGTCGTGGAAGATCGGGACCGAATTCGTCCATCCCATGGGTAGGGTGACGAGTCGGTGGGCGCCGAATGGGGTCTGGAACGTGGTGAAGTCGCGAGATGATTCGGAGAGCCCTCGTTCATCATAGCCAACATAGAGATCCAGAATGCCGCCGCAAGCGCGAGCTGCAAACTGTTCAGCGATCTGATCGGTATATGGGGGCACACCTGAATGCTGGATGGTGACGGCATTCAGGGGTTCGAGGCTGTGAACGATTCGGAGTTTGGTGCCAGTGGTGGTGCTATTCGTCTTCTTAATGACCATAAACCAGCGTGATCGGTAGGACGAATTTGACGGCTCATAGACTCCAGTGGCAATCTTGGTTTTGATAAGTCGGCACACTTCGTCGTAGATGCCGGTGATACGCTAGAGGTGGCTCTAAGTGCCGAGCACAACACCAAAACAACCTCTAATGCAAGGGGGTGCTGGAGCTAGTATCTAATACACAAGGAATTGTTAGTGATGACTTTAGAAATCGATGGCGTACTGAGGAGCAACGGGGAGTATGAGATTATAGTGCCCGAACGGTTTCGGGACTGCGCCGAACACCGACCGAACGTTCGGTCGGTCGTGTCGGGGATTCGGTCGGTAACGAGAAGGTAGTGTCGCGACCGACAACTACGTGCTTCAAGAGCCACACGGGACTCTGACAATATACGAGGGAGGATGGGGGTACGAGCGAAGAGACGAGTACGAACGCGAATGAGGCCGAACGACGAGGGTGACAAGTTTTCGGGAGTCGATGGAGACAATTTCGATGGTTGAGACGAGTGCGAATGAGCTCTGAACTGTGGGGTGCGAAAGCTGGTTTATTCCAGAGTTGTATGTAGGTTTTTATAGTAAACAGCGCCCCTAAGTAAAATATCGAACCCGAAATGAGAGTAGATGTCGAATGGGCGCCAAGCCCCAGCGATCAGAGAAGATAGGAAGGTAGGTGAGATGTCCATATGGGTTCCGAAGGTGATAAGGTAAAAGGTAATCAGTGATGTCGAAATCCCGAACGTTCGGGATCCGTCGCCCGAGCGTAGGTAGCAGGAACAGGCGTTGGAGAGCCAATGAAAAATAAAGAAGAGGTGTCGTACGACCGGGGTGGCCAAGCAATGGTGCAAGATCGCGTTTGACCGACCATGCGGAAGTCAGGAAGATAAGCGATAAGGACCGACCGACTCACGGAGGACATCAGCCGATACGGAATACTGGCTCCGATCTCGTAAACACTTATCGTAACACTCCTATGCGGTCATGGTAAGTACGTGAAGTGTGGGCAAACTGACCCAAGTGCTGCCGGACGTCCTTCAGTGGCTTGTCGTCGGTCGGGTAGGGACCGATCGTGTTCGGTAAAAGTCGGCATCTTCGGTACTTGTCGAGCGCTGTTCGGTATCTCCCCAAAGCTTCCCGACGACCTCCCTCGGACCCTAGCGCGGGTGCATGCTCATCATCTCCTCCCTACTGAAATCCTGACTGTCCTCAGTCAGTGGTCGGCGACTATGAGTCGGAGCGGAAAAAAGTGGTGTGGAAAATGTGGGAAAGAGTTGGTAACAAGCGATAGCGTGGAAAGAATAGCTGTGGCGTGGAAAATGGAGCGGTGTGGCAAGTTTCGTGGGAAAAGATCGGCTATGAGCGGTGGCGTGGACAGGGGTGGGTGCGTGGGAGAGATGTGGCACAGGTGAATAATCGGCAAGGAGATGTCGTAGAAAGGACCGGGTCGGCGCGCAAGAGAGACCGGGGCTGAGTTGGCAAAGTCCTGTGGCGTGGCAACTGATTAGGTGAGGCAGTGGCTGAGACCTAGAGTGTCCCAACTAGACGCTGGCGTGAGAGTCGTGTCGGCAAAGAGCGGTGGCGCGTATCGCGGCTTCTGCCGAACGCAGCGGCACGGGGCTTCGTCAGGTGACCACAATCACCTGATGATCGTTGATTCTCCAGCGACTAAGTCCTGTATCGCCCTCTTCCCGCCACTTCGTCTCCTCGTCCGACTCCTTTCGGCCTTCCCACCATGTCTTCCCTCCTCTCTGTCCTCAAAACCAAGCTCGGGGAGTACATGCTCGCCCTTCCCGATGGCGCCGCCGAGTACGAAGATTACGAGGCCTGGGCGCAGGGGTTTGCCAAACGAGTGGTAAGTCGGCTCTTCCTCTTGTTTGTGCTTAGATGCTGACACCTTCGTAGGCTGTGTTCGACCGATCGGCGCGTGGGCAGGAAGTGCCCGAACTTGCCGACTGGATCGCCGAGGCCGAGCGCGGCCTCGATCATATGGCCACCGACCACTGGCTAGCCTGGGGAACGCGAATCTTGCCGCAGTGTGCGGTGCGCTTTGCCGCGCAGCAACAAGCGGTCGAGGCACAGGCCCTGGAGGAGGAAGCTGCGCGGGTAGCCGCTGCCGAACGCGAGGCTGAGGAGGCTGAGGCGGCGCGCGCTGCTTCTATCCTTCGGGTGGCCGAAGAAGGTCGTCAGCGTCGCCGGGAGGCACTGGTGGAGGCGATGTTCAGTGGGTTGCTCGATGCGGAAGAGGGAGATCGTCAGATGGCCGCCCTAGAAGCCGAGTCCGTTCTTCCTCTCCCTCTCTTTCTTCGTTCTCCTTCTCCATCCGTTCCTGCCGCGTCCTCCTCTCGTCCCGAGCCCTCCTTCGCCCCTTCGCCTTCTCAACCTCATCCCTCGGTCGCCGAGTCCGACCTCGCATCCGCAACCGCCGCCTTGCATCGCATGAGCGTCGACCCGGTCGCTTCGGCCGCCCCGACCAATGTGAACGGCAAGCCGTCGGCGGCTGCTGTTGTTGTCGAGTTCGCGCGTCAACGGACGCCATCTTCCGGCCGCGTCGTGCTTCCTCTGGGCCCTGGTCACGGCAGGATGTCGACGGTTCGGGCCCCAGAGGAACGGAATGGTGCCGGTAAGGTCTTCAAGGACCCCCCTGGGCTAGTATCTGGTGATCGCCTGGTGCGTCCCTTCCCTTTTGCCGCCTCCTGAGACTGACCTTCTTCTTTTCTAGGCCGAGTACGCCTGTAGTCGGTGCTCCTCCGATTTCTCGACCGTGGCGTTTCGTTGCTACACCCGGCCTGGTCAGGTGTCTTGTATCAAGTGCGCCGACCAGCAAAAGGGGTGCAGTTTCCAGCCCGGGTGGACACCGACGGGGAAAGGAAAGTCGACGGGGAAAGGAAAGTCGACGGGTAAGGGGAAGTCGAAGGGGAAGGTTTCCGACAAGTCGGAAGCGAATGAACTGTTGCGCCCGTCAAAAAAACGCAAGGTCGAGGTCCTCATGCCCGAACGTTCTGTCGGTGCAAGCATAGCGCAGACCAGAGGTGAGTACCGGTTTGATTAGTGCTGGGATGGGAGCTCATCGGGTTGTCTCAGGTGTGCGGGCTCGGAAGCCTGTCCAACGCCTTCCCACCACCACCCGTGCCGTTCCCTCCTCCTCCCGCTCCCGTTCTGTCGCCGTCCCCGCCCTGTCCGACTCGTCTCGTTTGTCGCCGATCGTTGCGCAAGGCATCGCGTCCGATCTTCGGTACCGGATCGCTGTGGCGGAGGGTACGCGGGCTTCGTTGGCGCGGTCGATCAAGATGTGGCAGGCGGAGTTGGAGTCGCTCGAGGTGCAGGCGGGTCCGTCTACGTCTTCGGACGTCGTCTTGGTCGAGGATTCGTCGGCGGCGGAGGATTCGGATATGTCTGTGTCGGGCGATTTCATTCCCGATGAGTAGAATAGTTTCGGCGATTTCTGTAGTACAGATAAATGTAACATAATAGTGAAAGGACTGTCCTAGTTTGAATGAGACGTTTTTTGGCGAAGACTAGAGGTGTCGTTCGAGAAATCGGTCGGCGAAATGACTGCGTGTGAATGTAGTTGTAAGCGACGTGTTCGGCAGAAATGCAGAAAATAAATTGGAATATTTAGGGGAAGCCTCAGTATGTCATCACAGGCATAAAACCCTATGGTTTTGCGCAAATCGGAAGAAGTCTTCAATGCGGCTTGGTACTTGAAGGAGTGATGGGAAAATGAGTGCCGACTATTCGGTCGGCGATCGGTCGGTGGTAAAAGTACTAAGATATGTAGAAATGATTGGGCGTCAGTCCATGTCTGTGACGAATAAACGAAGATAAGGAATGGGTATATCTGTGAATCCTCCTCCCTACTGAAATCGTGACTGTCCCCAGTCACCGACCGAAGAGAGCGAAGGGTGGGAGGGTGGGATCTAGTCGGAGGTCGCCGAAGCCGCGTCGTCGTCCTCCGCCGATCGGACTGAGCTGGTGTCGGTATCTTCATCGGCACTATCGTCTTCGGTGTCGTCGTCGCTCGATCGGGAATCTTCCATGGCCCGAAGGCGTTCCTGCGAGATGTCGAGGAGGGCTTCAAGGTCGGCGAGCTTCAGAGACCTGCGAGCAAAATAAGGAATAACGCGGAATGCTGCAACTGGTCGATCAAAGACCGATCCATCGAGTTCGGCCAAAATATACGCTCCTCCCCGATTCCTAGAAATTACTAGCAAAGGTCCTAAATAACGTGGACGCATCTTCCGATTGAGCGCCTTTTCTATGGCTGTGTTGCGCATCAGGACAAGCGAGCCTCGGTGGAAATTGAAGTCGCGAAGTGTGGCCAAATGCTGTTGTTCGAATCGGATGGCGGCCTGGACACGGGCGCCGACTACTGAGCTGCGAAGGTGGGCGAGGTCCGATCGTCGTTTCTGCAAAGCGATGGCACGTCGAGCAATGAGGTCGGTGGTGCTGAGGGCCGTGGTCGGTGGTGGTAGAAGATAGGTGGCTTCGGCGATGTCGAGGGGAAGGAGGGGATGGGTTCCGGTCGCTGCGAAGTATGGCGAGCAACCCATTCGGCACCGAACAGTAATACGATCAGCCCAGAATACGAAATGAGCTGCACGATTCCACTTGGCCTGGTCTCCATCAACGGCTTTGAACAGAGCCTGCCGAACGTCGAAGTGAGGTCGTTCGGCGATGCCGTTGGCGCGGGAATTGTAGCCCGAAATGCGAATGTGCCGAACGTGGTACTTCTTTGCTAGCTGGTCGAGCGCCTTGACGAATGCCGGTCCGTTGTCGGAGACAATCTCTACCAGTGTTCCCCATCGGCACAGGATATCCTCGAAGATCCAGTCGGCGAGTGCGGAGCTTGTTTCGCGTCGCAGCATGCGGAATTCGGGGTAGTGTGATACCGAACAGCGGCCTTGCACGAGATACTTGAAACCACCGGCGGTCGGCATGTGCATGGTGTCCATATACATCTTCGCGAAGAGTGGTGCAGGCGTAGCGACGGTCGGGGGAATGAGGACGTTGCGAGTCTGGCGAATCTGGCAAAGGTGACAGGTCCGAACAAACCAGGAAATGTCTTGCCTCATGTGCGGCCACCAGAAGCGTTCGGCGATCAAGGCAGTCGTGGCGTAGAAACCCTTGTGAGCGACGTCGTCGTGGGCGGCAGTGAGGATTGTGATCCGACTAGAGGGGGCTGCAACAATCTTGTGTCGGCCATGTGAGTCTTTTCTCCATAGCTTGTCGGCTGCGATAAAGAACTCAGTGCAATATCGTAGAAAAGTCGCATATTCGGAGTCGGAGAGAGAAGGGGGCCGAACCAATGTTCGGTGCCAGTCGCGGACCAACCATAGGCGTTCTTCGGCTTCCAAAGCTTTTTGCGATCTTGGGATATCTGAATAGTCGATGGTCGGGCCTTCGTCGTCGGACTCGGTATCGGTCGGGAGGTCGCCTATGAGCGAGGAGGTGAAGATGGCGGTTGTCGAGGTTGAGATGGAGGTGGGGAACGTGTTGTTGATCTGATGGAGGAAGCCGTAGAGATTGTCGATCCAGTCGTCAAAGTCGTCTTCGGGTTCGGGTCGATCGGAGGGTTGTGGTGGTCGTCGGGAGAGGCCATCGGGGCCGTGAGAGGTGCCGGGGACGTGGACAAGTGTGAAATGGAAGGTGAGGATGGAGACGATCCACCGATTGATGCTGGCGCTGGGTTCGAGATCCGGGTTAGTGAGCATGCCCTTGATATAGCGTGCGTCTACTTCGACTATCAGATTCCGAACGCCGATGAGATACATTTTGAGCGATCGGAGGGCGCGAAAGAGACCGTAGAGCTCGAGCTTCGGCTGGGAGAATCGCGATTCGCGGTCGTTAAGGGTGATGGAGCCGAATCGAGCATAGTACCGAACCCGCGGATTGTCGAGTGCGCATTGACAGAGGTGGAAGCCGACCGCAATTTGTGAGGTATCGACGGCGAGGATGACGTTGGCTGCCGACCCATAGTCGATCGGCCGAAGGGCTGGCGATTCGAGAAGTGCCGACCGTAGGTCGTCCTGGGCCGCTATCTGGTCTGGGCCGAACACGAATGGAAAATCTTTGCGCGTTAACATTGTCAGTGCATGCGCCCTGTGTGCAAAATTCAGAATGAAGATCCGAACGACACCGATCGTCCCCAAAAATGCCCGAACGTCAGAGAGATCCCTGCAAGGTCCCCACTTCATAATTGACTCTACCCTAGATTCGTCGGGTAATCTTCCTTCGTATGTGCACCGATGGCCGACCACCGTGATTTCGGCTGCGCAGAGCGTCGCCTTGTGTCCCGAAAAGGTCCCTCCGCTATACTTCATCCGCTGAACCACTCGATTGAGGCCTTGAAAGTGTTCCCACACAAATCGTCGTATGCCGGAGTTGTCGGGGTGCGTCTCGAAGCCGCCGTTCGGAAGTTCGTATCGGGTCGGTGGGCCCCGAATCGGAACATCGTCGATGAAAGGAATGGTGGTGTCTGGGATCTCTGGCTGGAGGATGTGGGTGACGTCGTCGTGGAAGATCGGGACCGAATTCGTCCATCCCATGGGTAGGGTGACGAGTCGGTGGGCGCCGAATGGGGTCTGGAACGTGGTGAAGTCGCGAGATGATTCGGAGAGCCCTCGTTCGTCATAGCCGACATAGAGATCCAGAATGCCGCCGCAAGCGCGAGCTGCAAACTGTTCAGCGATCTGATCGGTATATGGGGGCACACCTGAATGCTGGATGGTGACGGCGTTCAGGGGTTCGAGGCTGTGAACGATTCGGAGTTTGGTGCCCGTGGAGGTGCTATTCGTCTTCTTGACAACCGTAAACCAGCGCGATCGGTAGGACGAATTCGACGGCTCATAGACTCCAGCGGCGATCTTGGTTTTGATAAGTCGGCACACTTCGTCGTAGATGCCTGGTGGAATCGGAATGTTGCGTTGAACCCAGGGCTTGTGTTCGACCACCGGCATATTGACTGGAGGAAAGAAATCCTCGCGGAAACGTCCGCGTTCCGAATCGTCCCAGGCAAATCCCCTCTCTTGTAGACACATGAAATGGTGCATGAGCTGTCGTTCGGCCGGCCAAAGGAAGTCGTCCGAGTGGACTTTGTCGATGAGGTCGCGTCGTTCGGCTGTGTATCTGCCGGTCGGCGTGAAGGGTGGGGGGTTCGGTGTCAGCGTCGGAAGGGCAGCGAGAGGGTCACCGAGGATGTTCCGAACGATTCGGAACTTTTCGGGGAGGTCGGCCAAGACTGGTCGTGTTTTCTGTGCGACCGGTTTGTACTTGCGCTTGGCGGCGAAAATGGCGACCGGGTCGGCGATATTAGTGGAATGGAGAGAACTGGGAACGACTGAGGAGAATAAGGACAACATATCGGAATCGAGATTGTTTTTGAGATGATTTTCGGGCCCCAAATCGGAGGCCATAATGTACTTGAGACAAAGATCGCGACGAGAGGGAGATGGAGAATGGAAATCTGAGGACGCTTCGATAAGTGGGAAATGGGGGGTATCATGATCGGTGGAAATGATCAGTGCAACTTCTCCTTGATCCTGGATCAATTCATCGAGTCGCAAAAACCCGCTTGTCTTCGGTGAAGAACTCGAGGGGGTCCTCACCGGATCGTCGGAATGGTGGCTCGTCGTCCCGTGTTCGGGTCGCTGATGGTGATCGTCTGGTCTTCGTTTGAATAATTTTTGACGATACTTTCGGTGAGGATGTCGAATGGCCGACCAAGGAGAACGTCGTAGGCGGGGTTCCGAATGATGTGGACTTGGAGGTACAGGGTGATGTCGCCGATGAGGAATGGCACGTTGCGTGCCAGGCCCAAGGATCGGTCGATTTCGCCGTTCGCCGACTGCATATTGAGGACGATTTCGGGGTCGTAGATGAGCGCCAGTTCGTTGCAAATGCCTTCCGACATGGCAATGACTTGTGAACCCGGGTCGACGACGCATTCGACTTCCTGCTGATGATCGACGAGGGGAATAATAGACCTTAGGGCAGACGATTCTTTAGCAACTATCAATGGCTGAGGAACCTGACCGGGCTGTAGATTCTTCAGGTACATTTCGTACATGTCGGGGATGATGATTGCGCCAGGCGGGGGTGTTTCCGGTTGGTGCAGGACATTGACGAAGGAGGAGACGGTCGGTCGAGTCGGTGGTTCGAGGTCGTCGATGGCATAGGGTAGATCGGCATCTTGGTAGAAGGTCCGAACATTGCTGGCGTCTCTGGCAGGCGATCGGCGTGCCGACGTGGCTTCCCTGACCTGTGAACGGACTTCGGCGGAGAGAGAGAGTAGTTCGCGCTGGGTAAGCGTCACCTGAGTGGCCATCGCCCTGTTGTAGACCTCGGCTGCTACCTTCTCGTCGTAGATCGGCGCCGTGGTTTCGTAGGCCGGAGCGTCCTTCTTTGCCAATGGTATCTTCGCCGGGGCTCCCATGTTGCGGTCGTGTGGTGGTGCATAAGTGGCGTCCTGGGCTTTGGCATATGGGTGGATCGGAGCATCGTCCTTGGCTGGTACCGGGGGCGGTCGCTGAGTCGGGGTGGTCGGCCGGGGTTCAGGTTCGGGAGTCTCGGTCCTCGCTCGTCGTTCGGGGGCCGGTGAAGGGGTAGGTGCCGAACGTCCTGCCTGCGCCATTTCGCGTGCCCTTGCGCCCCGCGTTCGGAGCGCGAATAGTTCGCGTTCGAGGCTCGCGATTCGCTGGACGTCGGTGAGTTGGTAAGTCGGGGTGACATCCAGCAATGAGGGTGAATCGTGACGGGAGGCTATTGTCATTGGGTGAGTCGGCATCGCGTTTACCGTAAACATCATCTGTCCGGTCGCCAACTGGCCTGGATTCCTGCGATGCCATTCGTCAACTCGGTCCTTCAGGTTACTACCCGTGATTTCTCTCGGTACGAATGCCCCACTTGACAATACCACCTTCCCTTCGATATTCCTCTTGCATTTTCCGATTCGAATGTATTCGGTGACCTCGGGACAGGCGCGCATGAAGTGTTCGGGACTGCCGCAGAACATGCAGTTGTCGCCGCCTTGTCCTGGCTGTCGGGATGGTCGATCGGCTGGCCTGGTCGTCCCCTGAGCTGTGATGGCCTTGACAAAGGTGTCGGTGAGCCGTTCGAACATGGTCGCCAGGTCTTCGGCCTTGATCGCGTTGGTGGGCGGCGCGGCAGGGGCTGCTCGAGAGATGTCGGTAGGGGTCGTGCTGTAGGCGGACGTGGTGCCGTGCAAGACGAATCGGGCCGCGTCGTGGATGTCTTGGAGGTTGTATGGGTCGTCTGGGAAATGATCGGGGAACTTGAGTTGTAGACGTTGAGAGATTCTTGCCCATAGCTCCGGTTGGAATCCTCTAGCGAAGGCGCGTCCTTGTTCGGCGACCGAGATCCGTGCCTTGCTGAGGAGGAATACCGTGATCGCCAGGAATCGCCGATGATAGTCGCCGAGTTCGCTGAGAGACAAGATGCCGACCCTGCTCGTTTCGCCGACTAGCTTGTCCATATCCGATACCGACCATTTGCGTTCTTCCTCCGATCCGGGGTATAGCCTGTAGACCTCTTCGCAGAACTCCTTGAAGGTCTTCGTGGCGTCGGTGAAAGTGGTGAGCGATTCCCAAAGCTCACAGGTGTCGACATCTAGGAATCGGCAAGCGTGTTTCTTTCTTTCTTGTTCGTCCACTACCGCAGACCGAACGAAGTGGAAGTCCAGATCGGAGAAATATCGTCTCAATTCGCGGGGTTGATGGGGGTCAAAGGTCGGGGCCGTTCGATCTCCACGAGCGGGCATGGATGGGGTCGCCATAGTGAGAAAGTCAAAGGTGGGGGAGAAGGTATTGTTTTCTAAGGTGATCGGGGATGGAGTCGCTGGTTCGAAGGAGCGTTCTAGTGAAGTCGGTCGGATGGTCGGCGTCCAGAAGACGGGGCTGCGTGGGATTAACGGAGAGATGGAGTCGTGGAGAGATGGGATAGGAGACGGGGGTGATTGTTCTAAGAGTGCAAGATCAAGGATGGGGGAAATCGGCGGGAGTAGCGATCGGTTCGGCGACGAAGGTGGGGTTAAGAAGAAAGTGGAGTTGGGTGGCGGCGAGAGCGATGGCGAGGATTCGAGATCAAGGTAGTGATGGTGGGATAAGTGTTCTGGGACTATATCGGCGTCTCCGAACAAACTTCGGTCGGCAGATGTTTCCTGGGTATTGAAGCTATCGATAACTGTTTGTCGTTCTTCGCGCTCCGCTGTTGGTCGGGACGAGCGACGTAGATTCCTTGAGGTAATTTTGAATACTAACCCCTCGCGGTGGGCTCCAAAATGATACGCTAGAGGTGGCTCTAAGTGCCGAGCACAACACCAAAACAACCTCTAATGCAAGGGGGTGCTGGAGCTAGTATCTAATACACAAGGAATTGTTAGTGATGACTTTAGAAATCGATGGCGTACTGAGGAGCAACGGGGAGTATGAGATTATAGTGCCCGAACGGTTTCGGGACTGCGCCGAACACCGACCGAACGTTCGGTCGGTCGTGTCGGGGATTCGGTCGGTAACGAGAAGGTAGTGTCGCGACCGACAACTACGTGCTTCAAGAGCCACACGGGACTCTGACAATATACGAGGGAGGATGGGGGTACGAGCGAAGAGACGAGTACGAACGCGAATGAGGCCGAACGACGAGGGTGACAAGTTTTCGGGAGTCGATGGAGACAATTTCGATGGTTGAGACGAGTGCGAATGAGCTCTGAACTGTGGGGTGCGAAAGCTGGTTTATTCCAGAGTTGTATGTAGGTTTTTATAGTAAACAGCGCCCCTAAGTAAAATATCGAACCCGAAATGAGAGTAGATGTCGAATGGGCGCCAAGCCCCAGCGATCAGAGAAGATAGGAAGGTAGGTGAGATGTCCATATGGGTTCCGAAGGTGATAAGGTAAAAGGTAATCAGTGATGTCGAAATCCCGAACGTTCGGGATCCGTCGCCCGAGCGTAGGTAGCAGGAACAGGCGTTGGAGAGCCAATGAAAAATAAAGAAGAGGTGTCGTACGACCGGGGTGGCCAAGCAATGGTGCAAGATCGCGTTTGACCGACCATGCGGAAGTCAGGAAGATAAGCGATAAGGACCGACCGACTCACGGAGGACATCGGCCGATACGGAATACTGGCTCCGATCTCGTAAACACTTATCGTAACACTCCTATGCGGTCATGGTAAGTACGTGAAGTGTGGGCAAACTGACCCAAGTGCTGCCGGACGTCCTTCGGTGGCTTGTCGTCGGTCGGGTAGGGACCGATCGTGTTCGGTAAAAGTCGGCATCTTCGGTACTTGTCGAGCGCTGTTCGGTATCTCCCCAAAGCTTCCCGACGACCTCCCTCGGACCCTAGCGCGGGTGCATGCTCATCACCGGGTGGAATCGGAATGTTGCGTTGAACCCAGGGCTTGTGTTTGACCACCGGCATATTGACTGGAGGAAAGAAATCCTCGCGGAAACGTCCGCGTTCCGAATCGTCCCAGGCAAATCCCATCTCTTGTAGACACATGAAATGGTGCATGAGCTGTTGTTCGGCCGGCCAAAGGAAGTCGTCCGAGTGGACTTTGTCGATGAGGTCGCGTCGTTCGGCTGTGTATCTGCCGGTCGGCGTGAAGGGTGGGGGGTTCGGTGTCAGCGTCGGAAGGGCAGCGAGAGGGTCACCGAGGATGTTCCGAACGATTCGGAACTTTTCGGGGAGGTCGGCCAAGACTGGTCGTGTTTTCTGTGCGACCGGTTTGTACTTGCGCTTGGCGGCGAAAATGGCGACCGGGTCGGCGATATCAGTGGAATGGAGAGAACCGGGAACGACTGAGGAGAATAAGGACAACATATCGGAATCGAGATTGTTTTTGAGATGATTTTCGGGCCCCAAATCGGAGGCCATAATGTACTTGAGACAAAGATCGCGACGAGAGGGAGATGGAGAATGGAAATCTGAGGACGCTTCGATAAGTGGGAAATGGGGGGTATCATGATCGGTGGAAATGATCAGTGCAACTTCTCCTTGATCCTGGATCAATTCATCGAGTCGCAAAAACCCGCTTGTCTTCGGTGAAGAACTCGAGGGGGTCCTCACCGGATCGTCGGAATGGTGGCTCATCGTCCTGTGTTTGGGTCGCTGATGGTGATCGTCTGGTCTTCATTCGAATAATTTTTGACGATACTTTCGGTGAGGATGTCGAAGGGCCGACCGAGGAGAACGTCATAGGCTGGGTTCCGAATGATGTGGACTTGGAGGTACAGGGTGATGTCGCCGATGAGGAATGGAACGTTGCGTGCCAGGCCCAAGGATCGGTCGATTTCGCCATTCGCCGACTGCATATTGAGGACAATTTCGGGGTCGTAGATAAGCGACAGTTCGTTGCAAATGCCTTCCGACATAGCGATGACTTGTGAACCCAGGTCGATGATGCATTCGACTTCCTGCTGATGATCGACGAGGGGAACGATGGACCTTAGGGCAGACGATTCTTTAGCAACTATCAACGGCTGAGGAACCTGACCGGGCTATAGATTCTTCAGGTACGTTTCGTACATGTCGGGGATGATGGTCGCGCCCGGCGGGGGTGTTTCCGGTTGGTGCAGGACATTGACGAAGGAGGAGACTGTCGGTCGAGTCGGTGGTTCGAGATCGTCGATGGCGTAGGGTAGATCGGCATCTTGGTAGAAGGTCCGAACATTGCTGGCGTCTCTGGCAGGCGATCGGCGTGCCGACGTGGCTTCCCTGACCTGTGAACGGACTTTGGTGGAGAGGGAGAGTAGTTCGCGCTGGGTAAGCGTCACCTGAGTGGCCATCGCCCTGTTGTAGACCTCGGCTGCTACCTTTTCGTCATAGATCGGCGCCGTGGTTTTGTAGGCCGGAGCGTCCTTCTTTGCCGATGGTATCTTCGCTGGGGCCCCTATGTTGCGTTCGTGCGGTGGTGCATAGGTGGCGTCCTGGGCTTTGGCATATGGGTGGATCGGAGCATCGTCCTTAGCTGGTACTGGGGGCGGTCACTGAGTCGGGGTGGTCGGTCGGGGTTCGGGTTTGGGAGTTTCGGTCCTCGCTCGTCGTTCAGGAGCCGGTGAAGGAGAAAGTGTTGAATGTCCTGTCTGCGCCATTTCGCGTGCCCTCGCGCCCCGCGTTCGGAGTGCGAATAGTTCGCGTTCGAGGCTTGCGATTCGCTGGATGTCGGTGAGTTGGTAAGTCGGGGTGACATCCAGCAGCGAGGGTGAATCGTGACGGGAGGCTATCGTCATCGGGTGAGTCGGCGCCGCGTTTACCGTGAACATCATCTGTCCAGTCGCCAACTGTCCTGGATTCCTGCAATGCCATTCGTCAACTCGGTCCTTCAGGTTACTACCTGTGATTTCTCTGGGTACGAATGCCCCACTTGACAATACAACCTTCCCCTCGATGTTCCGCTTGCATTTGCCGATCCGAATGTATTCAGTGACCTCGGGACAGGCGCGCATGAAGTGTTCGGGACTGCCGCAGAACATGCAGTTGTTGCCGCCTTGTCCTGGTTGTCGGGATGGTCGATCGGCTGGCCTGGACGTCCCTTGAGCTGCAATGGCCTTGACAAAGGTGTCGGTGAGTCGTTCGAACATGGTCGCCAGGTCTTCGGCTTTGATTGCGTTGGTGGGCGGCGCGGCGGGGGCTGCTCAAGAGATGTCGGTAGAGGTCGTGCTGTAGGCGGACGTAGTGCCGTGCAAGACGAATCGGGCCGCGTCGTGGATGTCTTGGAGGTTGTATGGGTCGTCTGGGAAATGATCGGGGAACTTGAGTTGTAGACGTTGAGAGATTCTTGCCCATAGCTCCGGTTGGAATCCTCTAGCGAAGGCGCGTCCTTGTTCGGCGACCGAGATCCGTGCCTTGCTGAGGAGGAATACCGTGATCGCCAGGAATCGCCGATGATAGTCGCCGAGTTCGCTGAGAGACAAGATGCCGACCCTGCTCATTTCGCTGACTAGCTTGTCCATGTCTGATACCGACCATTTGCGCTCTTCCTCCGATCCAGGGTACAGTCTGTAGACTTCTTCGCAGAACTCCTTGAATGTCTTTGTGGCGTCGGTGAAAGTGGTGAGCGATTCCCAAAGCTCGCAGGTGTCGACGTCCAGGAATCGGCACGTGTGTTTCTTCTTTTCCTGCTCGTCTTCTATCGCTGACCGACCGAAGTGGAAGTCCAGATCGGCAAAATATCGTCTCAATTCGCGGGGTTGATGGGGGTCAAAGGTCGGGGCCGTTCGATCTCCATGAGCGGGCATGGATGGGGTCGCCATAGTGAGAAAGTCAAAGGTGGGAGAAAAGATATCGTTTGCTAAAGTGATCGGGGATGGAGTTGCTGGTTCAAAGGAGCGTTCTAGCGAAGTTGGTTGGATGGTCGGCGTCCAGAAGACGGGGCTGCGTGGGATTAACGGTGAGATGGAGTCGTGGAGGGATGGTATAGGAGACGGGGGTTGTTGTTCTAAAAGCGCAAGATCAAGGATGGGGGAAATCGGCGGGAGTAGCGATCGGTTCGGCGACGAAGGTGGGGTTAAGAAGAAAGTGGAGTCGGGTGGCGGCGAGAGCGATGGCGAGGATTCAAGATCAAGATAGTGATGGTGGGATAGATGTTCCGGGACTATATCGGCGTCTCCGAACAAACTTCGGTCGGCAGATGTTTCCTGAGTATTGAAGCTGTCGATAACTGTTTGTCGTTCTTCGCGCTCCGCTGTTGGTCGGGACGAGCGACGTAGATTCCTTGAGGTAATTTTGAATACTAACCCCTCGCGGTGGGCTCCAAAATGATACGCTAGAGGTGGCTCTAAGTGCCGAGCACAACACTAAAACAACCTCTAATGCAGGGGTGCTGGAGCTAGTATCTAATACACAAGGAATTGTTAGTGATGACTTTAGAAATTGAAGGCGTACTGAGAAGCAATCGGGGAGGGTGAGATTATAGCGCCCGAACGGTTTCGGGACTGCGCCGAACACCGACCGAATGTTCGGTCGGTCGTGTCGGCGATGCGGTCGGTAACGAGAAGGTAGTGTCGTGACCGACGACTACGTGCTTCAAGAGCCACACGGGACTCTGACAATATACGAGGGAGGACGGGGGTACGAGCGAAGGGACGAGTACGAACACGAATGAGGCCGAACGACGAGGATGACAAGTTTTCGGAGGTTGACGAAGACGATTTCGATGGTTGAGACGAATGCGAATGAGCTCTGAACTGTGGGGTGCGAAAGCTGGTTTATTCCAGAGTTGTATGTAGGTTTTTATAGTAAACAGCGCCCCTAAGTAAAATATCGAACCCGAAATGAGAGTAGATGTCGAATGGGCGCCAAGCCCCAGCGATCAGAGAAGATAAGAAGGTAGGTGAGATGTCCATATGGGTTCCGAAGGTGATAAGGTAAAAGGTAATCAGTGATGTCGAAATCCCGAACGTTCGGGATCCGTCGCCCGAGCGTAGGTAGCAGGAACAGGTGTTGGAGAGCCAATGAAAAATAAAGAAGAGGTATCGTACGACCGGGGTGGCCAAGCAATGGTGCAAGATCGTGTTTGACCGACCATGCGGAAGTCAGGAAGATAAGCGATAAGGACCGACCGACTCACGGAGGACATCAGCCGATACGGAATACTGGCTCCGATCTCGTAAACACTTATTGTAACACTCCTATGCGGTCATGGTAAGTACGTGAAGTGTGGGCAAACTGACCCAAGTGCTGCCGAACGTCCTTCGGTGGCTTGTCGTCGGTCGGGTAGGGACCGACCGTGTTCGGTAAAAGTCGGCGTCTTCGGTACTTGTCTAGCACTGTTCGGTATCTCCCCAAAGCTTCCCGAATACCTCCCTCGGACCCTAGCGCGGGTGCATGCTCATCAACGTCGACACCTGCGAGCTTTGGGAATCGCTCACCACTTTCACCGACGCCACAAAGACATTCAAGGAGTTCTGCGAAGAAGTCTACAGACTGTACTCCAGATCGGAGGAAGAGCGCAAATGGTTGGTATCAGATATGGACAAGCTAGTCGGCGAAACGAGCAGGGTCGGCATCTTGTCTCTCAGCGAACTAGGCAACTATCATCGGCAATTCCTGGCAATCACAGTATTCCTCCTCAGCAAGACACAAATCTCGGTTGCTGAACAAGGATGCGCCTTCGCTAGAGGATTCCAACCGGAGCTATGGGCAAGAATCTCTCAACGTCTACAACTCAAGTTCCCCGATCATTTCCCAGACGACCTATACAACCTCCAGGACATCCACGACGCAGCCCGATTCATCTTGCACGGCACCACATCCACATACAGCACTACGTCTACCGACATCTCTCGAGCAGCCCCCGCCGCGCCGCCCACCAATGCGATCAAGGCTGAAGATCTGGCGACCATGTTCAAATGGCTCACCGACACCTTCGTCAAGGCCATTGCAGCTCAAGGGATTTCCAGGCCAGCCGATCAACCATCCCAGCAACTAGGACAAGGCGGCGACAACTGCATGTTCTGCGGCAGTCCCAAACACTTCATGCACGCCTGTCCCGAGGTCACCAAATACATTCAGATCAGCAAATGCAAGCAGAATATCAAGGGGAAGGTGGTATTGTCAAGTGGGGCATTCGTACCCAGAGAAATCACAGGTAGTAACCTGAAGGACCGAGTTGACGAATGGCATTGCAGGAATCCAGGCCAGTTGGCGACTGGACAGATGATGTTTATGGTAAACGCGGCGCTGACTCACCCAATGACAATAGCCTCCCGTCACGATTCACCCTCGCTGCTGGATGTCACCCCAACTTACCAACTCACCAACGTCCAGTGAATTGCAAGCCTCGAACGCGAACTATACACACTCCAAACATGGGGCGCAAGGGCATGAGAAATGGTGCAGATGGGACGTTCGGCATCTACCCCTTCACCAGCCCCCAAACAATGAGCAAGGACCGAAACCCCCGAACCCGAGCCCTGACTGACCACCCCGACTCAGCGACCGCCCCCGGTGCCAGCCAAGGATGATGCTCTGATCCACCCATATGCCAAAGCCCAGGACGCGACTTATGCACCACCACACGAGCGCAACATGGGAGCCCCAGCGAAGATACCCTCAGCAAAGAAGGATGCTCCGGCCTGAAAGACTACGGTGCCAATCTACAACAAGAAGGTAGCAGCCAAGGTCTACAACAGGGCAATGGCCACTCAGGTGACGCTTACCCAGTGCAAACTACTCTCCCTCTCCGCCAAAGTCTGTTCGCAGGTCAGGGAAGCCACTTCGGCACGCCGATCGCCTACCAAAGACGCCAGCAATGTTCGGACCTTCTACCAAGATGCTGATCTACCCTACGCCATTGACGATCTCAAATCACCGACGCGACCAACCATCTCCTCCTTCGTCAATGTCCTGCACCAGCCTGAAACACCTCCACCTGGCGCGATCATAATCCCCGACATGTACGAAACATATCTGAAGAGTCTACAACCCGGTCAGGTTCCTCAGCCGTTGATAGTTGCTAAAGAATCGTCTGCCCTAAGGTCCATTGTCCCCCTCGTCGATCACCAACAGGAAGTCAAATGTGTCATCGACCCAGGTTCACAAGTCATCGCCATGTCGGAAGGCATTTGTAATGAACTGGCACTCATCTACGACCCCGAAATCATCCTCAATATGCAGTCGGTGAATGGCAAAATTGACCAATCCTTGGGACTCGCACGCAACGTCCCATTCCTCATCGGTGACATCACCCTGTACCTCCAAATCCACATCATTCAGAACCCAGCCTATGATGTTCTCCTCAGTCGGCCCTTCGACATCCTCACCAAAAGTATCATCAAGAATTATTCAAACGAAGACCAGACGATCACCATCAGTGACCTGAACGCGGGACTACAAGCCACCATTCCGACGATCAGACGAGAACCCCCTCGAGTCCTTCACTGAAGACAAGCGGGTTTTCATGACTCGATGAATTGATCCAAGATCAAGGAGAAGTTGCACTGATCATTTCCACCAATCATGATACCCCCCAATTTCCCAGCTATCGAAGCATCCTCAGATTTCCATTCTCCATCTCCCTCTCGTCACGATCTTTGTCTCAAGTACATTATGGCCTCCAATTTGGGGCCCGAAAATCATCTCAAGAACAATCTTGATTCCAATATGTTGTCCTTATTTTCCTCAGTCATCCCCGGTTCTTTCCATTCCACTAATATCGCCGACCCAGTCGCCATCTTTGCCGCCAAGTGCAAGTACAAACCAGTCGCACAGAAAACACGACCAGTCTTGGCCAACCTCCCTGAAAAGTTCCGAATCGTTTGGAACATCCTTGGTGACCCTCTCGCTACCCTTCCAACGCTGACACTGAACCCCCCACCATTCACACCGACTGGTAGATATACAGCCGAATGACGCGACCTCATCGACAAAGTCCACTCGGACGACTTCCTTTGGCCGGCCGAATGACAGCTCATGCACCATTTCATGTGTCTACAAGAGATGGGATTTGCTTGGGATGATTCAGAACGCGGATGTTTCCACGAGAACTTCTTCCCACCAGTCAATATGCCAGTAGTCGAACATAAGCCCTGGGTTCAGCACAACATTCCAATTCCACAAGGCATCTACGACGAAGTGTGCCGACTTATCAAGACCAAGATCGCTGCTGGAGTCTATGAGCCGTCAAATTCTTCCTACCGATCACGCTGGTTTACAGTCGTCAAGAAGACAAATAGCACCTCCACTGGCACCAAACTCCGAATAGTTCACAGCCTCGAACCCTTGAATGCCGTCACCATCCAGCATTCAGGTGTGCCCCCATATACCGATCAGATCGCTGAACAGTTTGCAGCTCGCGCTTGCGGTGGCATTCTGGATCTCTATGTCGGATATGACGAACGAGGGCTCACCGAATCATCTCACGACTTTACCATGTTCCAGACCCCATTCGACGCCCACCGACTTGTCACCCTGCCCATGGGATGGACAAATTCGGTCTTGATCTTCCACAACAACGTCACCCACATCCTCCAGCCAGAAATTCCAGACACCACCATTCCTTTCATTGACGATGTTCCAATTTGGGGCCTGCCGACCCAATACAAACTTCCAAATGGAGGCTTTGAGACGCATCCTGACAACCCCGGCATACGACAATTTGTGTGGGAACACTTTCAAGGCCTCAATTGGGTGGTCCAGCAGATGAAGTACAGCGGAGGAACATTTTCGGGACACAAGGCGATGCTCTGCGCAGCCGAAATCACGGTGGTCGGCCATCACTGCTGTTATGATCACGTTCTGTCAGGCCTTAACGGCAGTCTATTCCGACACGATCATCACAAATATCAAGCGGCCTCACAAGGGGAGGCGTACAACAAGGTACAGATAGTAACCTTGGTCATCCACTCCCAACGGATCACCTTATCGTTGGTCGAGTATCACGAGCCATATTGCGACGGGCATAGAATGCCGCCTTACAAACTACTCACACACCGGGCATTAACCTCCTAGTCTTTCCTGGCCGGAAGGAGACGAACGGAGAAGCACAAGAGTAGTCGTTATTGAGAGAGACGACTTAGAGAATACCTACAGATACATATACGGTATTCTCACACCCTATTTCCTAAAGTAGTATAAAAGGCCCATAGAGTAGGCTGAGGTTCTTTAGTCTATTCTCTTCGTTCTTAGGCAGTCTTCATACTGTCTACTTCATTCTCTGTAGTCTTCATACTACAGCCTTCATTGCTACATCGCAATACAACTCTGGCTCCTGTGCTACACGTACAGTCGAGACCACCGTTCCACACATCCTCCACGAGTGACCTAGGGAAGAACCTCCTACTCTTGGGGTTACCGAACGAGCAGTTCGTAACACTAGAATAGACTCTTCTGCCCCTACCTTGCTCGCACTAGCTTGCTGCCACACTCTCTCTCATAACCTGGCTCAGTGGGGATATAGACCCCCATCGAGAAAGTGTTACTGCACACACTCTGGAGCAAGACCTAGGCCAGGAATACCCACCCGGCACTAGACGTATCAATAACCAATTCCGTCACAACAATCGCCCTATCCGGCGCGAAGGGGACTTCTGGGTCTACGAAGACAACAACAGATACGCCCCTCCGAATTACGATAACTGCTCATACCGAAACGGGCGTTATTACTTCACCCTTGAAGACGGAATAGAAGAAGAGGATATTTGGAACGAAACAGAAGCTCAGTGGGAACTAGCCCCACAATACAGGGAACCGGCGCCGGTAATCCCCGAAGATTCGGAGCAAGAGGAAACAACCTCAGAATCAGACTCCGACTCACCAGACCAAACACCGATCAACACCCGAAACGAATCACTCGCCGAAATGTCGGGACAAGCTTCGACTTCCACAGACCCCCCTTCCGCAACAGTACAACCCAGAAGAGGAAAAGTCAAACTCCCAGACAACTACACAGGAAACCGCATTGAATCCCAGAAATTCATGCTCCAATGCCTCCTTCTTTTCGCAGCAGAATCCGATCGGTACAAGACCGATCAAGACAAGATATCCCTCGTGCTCTCATGCATGAGATATGGCACGGCAGGAGCTTGGGCCAAGAACTTCCTCCTCAAATCAGTAGGAGCGGACCCTCCCACTGATCTAGGAACCTGGAGGGACTTTTTAACAAAGTTCAAGCTCCAATTTAGGGAGACAGGCAAGACCGATAAAGCGCGAAGTGCACTCATGGCCTTCTCCCAAGGACGAATGACGGTTGATGAATACTCCAACCAGTTCATTCTCATTGCTGCCGATGCCGACATCTCCGACAAAGAGCAAGTCCCCTACTTCCAATGCGGGTTAGACCCGCGCGTCATGGATAAAATATATGACAAGGAAGTTCAACCAAAGGACACCATTCAGGATTGGATTAACACAGCCTGCGAAATAGACGGACGACTCAGAGCCAGATCCACTCAAAAAGCCATCCTTGCCAACTCCACCTCCTTTCGCAGCGATTATCTGAATCGTTTCCATACCCAACCAGCCGTCCGTTATAACTCCACAACTGCCCCTCGCAAAATGAACAACCAGGTGGTTGACATGGACATCGACGCTACCAGGAAGCGTAACGCCGAAAGTCAAAAGAGAAAATTTGACGGCAAGCGAACCACCTCCTGTTCTAACTGTGGAAAGCCAGGGCACTCTAGTGCTGACTGTTGGTCACCACGTAGAGGCGTTCGCCCAGTTCGAGGAAACTCGAAGAGACGCATGGGTACGACAGGGAGAAGAAACCGCGCGACTGATTTGGAGGGAGAAGACGACGCACCCGCTATGGGAGACCAAGCGGGAATATATCGAGGAATGGAGACAGAGGATGTTCATCGCAACAACCAGCGGGTACCACAACCTGGTCCTTCGATGGAACGTCCTCACTCTGCCCCATCCGGACGACCCCAAACGAACCATGGGCAACGCGCTATGTTACCTAACGGACGACGGGGAGACGGAAGCGTCAGTCATTCTGCTCGAATCGGAGCAGTGCTCGGAGAATTAGGAGAAGATGAAGCAAGAGAAGTAATCTTGGGACACGCGGAGCGTTTTTCCTGACCTCTCCCTCACCAGCGAAGGAGAGAGGTCAAGGAAGGCCCGAGTTTGATGCCAACACATATATCCGTATTAGAGCAATGAATGATCATATCATCACCCCCATATGCCTAAACGTGAAGGTATCAAACAGGGATCAATACGCTGGAGCTAAGGCAACCATCGACTCGGCATGCGAAGGGGTTATAGTAAACGAAACTTGGGTCAGGAGACATCGTTTCCCCACCTACACACTCAACAACCCCATTCGCGTCCGGAACCTCGATGACACCATTAATAAAGCAGGTCTCATCCGATCCGCCTTGGATGTGAACCTCACCATTCGGGACATCAGAGGACGAACGCATACTGAACGTGTCCAGATGTTTATCTCCAATCTAGGGAAGGACGACCTTATCCTAGGAACAGATTGGTTGAAATACCACGATCCCTCCATCGAATGGAGGCGACGTGAAGTGCACTTTGATCGGTGCCCCCAGAAATGCCAGCAACCACATGGTTTCACTAGGGCAAGGGAAGAACCGCAAAACAATAGGCGGTTATCAGACGTGGAGCCACGGCACAAACCACGCATTAACGAGCGCGAAAAACAGTGCCTAGAACATCTCCGAAGATTATCAGAAGATGTAGGACTCCGCGATCATAGCGGAACGTTTGGTGTCCAACTACGAGCATACCTCAAAAGGAAATGGCTCCTACAGGACATAAGGAAATACGCAGAAGAGAAACGACAGGCTCAAGCCAAACCATCTCTTTCACCAAACGAGGGAGAACCTGATCTCCCAGATGAAACCTCAGGAAAACAGGCTATAGAGGAACCAGTTATTCGGAAACTGGCTCCCGAACCGTCAGGATTTGCCAGCTTCGACCAGGACTCGGAGGACGAGATCGTCGTCACCAATCTAAAGGAAAGAGTCCCCAAGGCGCATCACGAATTTTTGGACATTTTCAGCGAACGAAAGTCGCAGCGACTCCCCGAGCACACTTATTGGGACCACGCCATAGATCTGAAACCAACTTTCAAACCTCAAGTACCAAAAATCTACGCCTTAAGCCCGGAGAAACACGATGAACTAGGGAAATTCATCAAGGAACACCTCACTCGGGGGACCATCCGTCGATCCACCTCGCAAACGGCAGCCCCATTTTTCTTTATAGGAAAGAAAGATGGAAAACTGCGCCCGGTACAGGACTATTGCCATTTGAACTCGTACACCATCCCAAATGTGTGCCCCCTTCCATTAATCCAAGAACTACTGGACGTAATCAAAGGGGCCACCATTTTCAGCAAATTGGATGTACGGTGGGGATACAACAATATACAAATCAAAAAGGGGGACGAGTGGAAGGCAGCTTTCATCACTCCGTTGGGTTCTTATGAACCCACGGTGATGTTCTTCGGCCTCACTAACTCACCAGCCACCTTCCAGGCCATGATGAACATGATCTTCAGAGAACTCATCACGGCCCGGAAAATAGCCGTATATATGGACGACATCCTCATCTTCTCCAAAAACATGGCAGAACATATCCAAGTCTTGAACCAAGTTTTCCAGATCTTACGCGACAATGACCTCTATTTGAAGCCAGAAAAATGCGAGTTTTATAAAGAAAAACTCCAATACCTGGGATACACAATTTCAAAAGACCATGTCGCTATGGAAGACTCAAAGGTGGACGCCATACAAGATTGGCCAGTCCCACGCACTGTCCGAGACATTTGCTCCTTTTTAGGTCTAGGAAACTTTTACAGGCGTTTCATTGATAAGTTCTCCCTTATCGCGCGCCCTCTGCACGACCTCACCAAAAAGGATGCAAAATGGAACTGGACTTCGAAGTGCCAGGAAGCTTTCGAACGATTAAAAAGGGCATTTATCAGTAAACCCGTTCTAAACTACCCGGACCCCATGCATCCATATCGACTAGTAACGGATGCCTCACTAATCGCTTACGGAGCCACCCTCCTGCAAGAAGGAAAAGATGGCGACTGGCACCCAGTCGCATTCCTTTCCGGGTCATTTTCACCAGCAGAACGGAATTATGACGTCCACGATCGCAAACTCCTGGCCATCATAAAAGCGTTGGAACACTGGAACCATTACCTCAAAGGTGCACGACACCCATTCGAGATCTGGACAGATCACAAGAACCTGGAACACTTCCAAACGGCGCGAGATCTCTCACGACGACACGCCCGTTGGAGCCTTTATTTGAGCAGATTCGACTTCACGCTCAGCTATAAAGCGGGATAGACAAATCATTCCGATGCTCTGTCCAGGCGTCCAGATCTAAGTGAGGGGGTGGAATCTGACAACAAAGCTCAAATTTTGCTTCCGGCCAACCTTTTTAACAAATCCGACGAAACACTGGTAGAACCGTCCCCAATACGGCATATTAAGCCCACGGAAATCGCATCCTCAGACCTCATCTCCCTCATCCGACTCTCAAAATCGGAACATGATGCCCTGACAAGGGTAGCCCTCGCCAAACTCTTGCGAGTAGGGCCACAAGGAATGAGAGGATTACTGGGACACTGGACACACGAAGACGGAATCACCAGATGAAACAGCCATATATGCGTCCCAAAAGATGATGCCATACGAAGGCTTATTGTCAAAACGCATCACGACGCACTCGCAGCAGGACACCCGGGGAGAGCCAAAACGCTGGAGATGGTACAACGACACTATTGGTGGCAAAACATGACAAAGTTCGTTCATGAATACGTGGACGGATGTGCGGTATGTCAATCGACCAAGAATTTGACACACAAGACGCACCCCCCTATCCACCCTTTGGAAACTACCAACGTCCCTTGGCGATTCATCTCGACAGACTTCGTCACGGACTTACCCGAAAGCAAGGGTTTTGACTCAATCAATGTGGTAGTGGATCAAGGTCTGTCCAAAGGCATAGTCATCACCCCATGCAAGAAAACGATCACGGCAGAAGAAACAACCGTGCTTTTCCAGAATAACGTTTTCAACCGACATGGGTTGCCAACCAAAATAGTATCTGATCGCGGCCCTCAATTTGCGGCCAAGTTCACCCGAGAACTCTGGAAACGGCTAGGAATCACCGCTGCTCTCAGCACGGCTTATCATCCCCAGACAGATGGAGAAACAGAACGAGTAAACCAGGAGATTGAACAGTTCCTGAGAACGTTCTGCAATTACCACCAAGATAACTGGGTGGACCTTTTGCCGTTTGCCGAATTCTCGCACAATACGCGGAAACATTCAACCACCGGAAAATCTCCTTTCGAAGTGCTATACGGGTCTAATCCCCCTTATTTAGCTGACACCGCGCTGGAAACAAAGCTACCCACGGTAGCTGAACGCATTAAGGTAATCACGGAAGTCCAGGAAGAAGCCGCAGCCAGCCTACAAATAGCCAGCAATTACGCCAAAGACCAGGATCTCCACAGGAAACTCCCTCAGTGGAAAGAAGGAGACCAAGTATGGCTAGAAGGAACCCATATCCGGACGACCCATCCAAAGTTCAAACTCGCTCCTAGGAGGTATGGACCCTTCAAAATATTGGCAAAAGTGGGAACCCTGGCATACAAACTTCAAATTCCCCAACACTGGAGGATCCACCCGGTGTTCCACGCCGCAACGCTAACCAAGTATAGGGAAACCGAGGCACACGGGGAAAACTTCGCAAGATCATTGCGGGAGGTATTAAACGATGAAGAACATTACGAAGTAGAAATGATTGTGGACTCAAAGAAACAAGGACGGGGAACCAAATACTTGGTCAAGTGGGTGGGATATCCCGAGGCAGACAACACCTGGGAACCCTACGCTCTCCTAAAGGGGACAGCGGAAGAAGCTATGAAAGAGTTTCACGACCAATACCCTGACAAACCTTGTCTGGGAGCACCCTGAATAGGGGAGGGAAAGTCTATAAAAGAGAGACCAGAGAGCCCTAACGGATCATCTTCCCCCACTTTTCTCTCAAGTTCCTTCTCCTTCACTCAAATGCTCCTTCACGAAGACCACGATGCTTCATCACCATCCAGAAACTCCTCCCCTGATGTCGTCCTTATGGTGTCCAATCTAGACATCGGACGAGTGGATAGAGGAACCAGTCCTTACCCAAGCAATGCTGGACGAATTGATAGAGGAACCAGCCCTCACCGTCTAGAGCCCGCCGTCGTCACCCTTACTCCACACCTCAATAACTTCTCAGATGACGATGCCGAGGACTACGCCAAGTTCAAAGAAAGAGAAAGAACTCGCCGACCGTCATCCTAGGGGGCCCCACGAGATGCATCACGGAATGAAAACCCTGATGACAGAAACCTACCGGGCTCTGACGAAGTACCAGTGGGAGTTCCACCTCCTGCTACAATCACGGCGAGCATTGGAGCTGCAGGTCCCTCGGGACTACAAGCAAGAACAGCAGCTCAACTCCCAAGCCATGGAGAAACTGGATCGATACCAGTTATACAGGGAGCTACACCTCCGCCAGTACCAACTGGTGGACAGATTCCCCGCTCCATGGGAAGAACTACCCTTGGTACAGATCCTCACACCGGAGAATTGGAGCGACACGCGGACGCGCTCCTCCAGTGAAGCACTATCTCTGCGGTAATACAAATGGCCACAGCCATGGCCCTACAACGACTCGCTAACTTCGCTGCAGGGCAACCCGGGAATGAGCATAGCGACATACCTCGATGACTGGCTAGTGCCAGTCTCCAGATCAGAGGACTCGCCCTCCAAACAGACCCTGACACCGCCTCTTGGTATGAACATAACGACGGACGACCACGAGCTCTCCTCATCCATCCTGACAAATTCTCCCAGTATGTCAACAGAGAGCTCCTTCCAGCTCTCTTCTTCACCGGAGAACTGGGCGCCGTCCAACCTAGTAGAACCGACCCCTTTCGCATTGTCGTCTGGAATGTACCACGTCCCGGAGAACGTCCCACGGCTGTACCAAATCCAAGAAGGACTCCGCACACGGTCGTGGAACGCCCTTCACCGAGGCCACGGGAAAATCGTACAACACATAGCAATCCCACGACGTCCTCCTCTCACCGGGTACGAAATTCTCCCTTATCCTATGGGGGTACCGACGAGGAGGAACCACCCGTCTATCGAAGAAACGAGGGAAGAAGGAGTCGAGGGACCCAGGCAACCCTCCGCCGCAGAACAACTACTGGCGGGAGTGTTCGACACCGGCCTGGAACGCCTCCTCCTAGTGCTCGATTTCGTACAGATGAGGGACAGAATAACCAAAGTAGCCGCAGAACTCGCCGCGCTAATTCGGAGGCTAGAAGAAATCGCTCTTGGACTCGATCCGAGCTCGATGCATGGGATGCTTTAGACGACCCCGGAAATTATGATGACGCCGATCCTTATTATCGGCCTGATGAAGGAGGCGACAGGTACCAAGGACCCTACGACTACTAGAGAGGGCCAGTTGCGGAGCGAGAAAGGGGGTAAGGAAGTTGAGGAACTCCTTCCCCACTGAGGGTCTGAAATGACCTTAAACTACTGTTCGTCCGCAATGACGTAAAACTAGGATCGTCCCTCAAGACGTTAAACTGTACGACCTCGTCCGAAAGAGACGGTAAACTACCCCACGTCCGGAATGACGTCTAAACTATCGGACCTGCATGTCTTAAAACTGTGAAAAGATAAGAAGGCAGGGGAAGTACCTGACCATTAGTCCTAGGTTCAAATGATGGTACGAATCAAGGACAACAGCGGGCATAATTCCACGTACGACCTACGGCAGAACCTTTCACATCCTCGCTGTCAAGGAGAAATCTGACAGATGCATCGAGCGTCCCATTTGGATCCTCAGTTTTACAGGGTTTTTTCCGCATTAGGGAACCCTCTACATGACATATACTCTACTCGTAGGTGTCGACAAGCAGGCCCTTCGCCTTGGTACAGCGAAGTGCCCATACATAACCGGTTGCAAGTCCGAGTCAAGAAATTATGACGCATAACTCGTATCGTGAACCCTCACAGTCAAGGTCTGACTGGTGTTTTGGGACGTCCCACTTTGGATCTCCCGTTTTACAGGATCGTTTCCGCATTAGGGGATCCTACAGCTGGCGCATGAGATGATGTAGAGAGCGGGCCGCCTCTACCTCACAAGTCTTCCTAATGATGCGAGGCCACAAAACCACATCCGGAACGATGTAAAACTACCAAAGGCTTGGTCCGCAATGACTATAAACTACTAGGGTCCGCAATGACGTTAAACTAGTCATCGTCCGAAATGACGGAAAACTATCACCGTCCGAGATGACGTTAAACTACCATTGACCCAAAGGAGCGTGGTTGCATTCTGGCGAAGCGCGGAAGGACTCGCGTCACAGAACCCTGCCTATAAAAGGTCGAAGCGCTTCCGATATTCACTCGCTTTTCAGTAAAAGAATATCGGGTCGTCTTGGTTCAAATCCAAGCGAGGGGTCTGGGGACATGGAAGAGCAAGCATCTCTTCATGGAGCGCTCAGTCTAGTCCTGGAGTCGAAGTACAAGAAATTCCGCTCCAAGACCTAGTCAGGAGGCAACTAGGACACGTGCCTCGAGTTGAAGATCTAGTAGGAAGGGACTAGATCATGCGACTCTCGTCTGGCCCACATAGCGGAAGAACGACAAGAGCGGGCCACTCATACGGAGAAGTCTATTCCGCCATTCGTCCGCAACGACGATAAACTACGAAACGTCCGGGATGACGTTAAACTAAGCATTGTTTTTCCACAATATTTGTGGCGAAACAACGTCCGCGATGACGTTAAACTATTGTCCTCTCAAGAATGAGGATTGTAATGGATATCTCGACCAGATGCCCATTCGTCCGCAATGACGATAAACTATTGTCCCTTTCCACATAGGGATTGTTCGAGGCCATTTTTGCAATGGAAATGGCATCGATGTCCGCAACGACGGTAAACTACGGGCGTCCGAGATGATGTAAAACTATCGTCCCTTCGTTCTAGGGATCGTGCGTGGTGGAAATCAAGGTTATCCCCACGCGTCCGAAACAACGCTAAACTACTGGTCCCTTCAAGTATAGGGATTGTGCATGGCGATCTTGACAAGATACTGCGCGTCCGCGACGACGTTAAACTAGTGCCCCTGGACCTAGGGGTTGTCATTGATGTCCAATCCCCTGGACACCAATGCGTCCGCAATGATGGAAAACTATTTGCTCCTCACCAAATAGGAGTTGTGGTTGTTGACCAAGACCATGGTCATCAACCGTCCGAAAAGACGTTAAACTACTCGTCCCTTTTAGTACAGGGATCATCGGTCGACATCATTCTTGATGAGAATGTGTCGACAACGTCCGAAATGACGGTAAACTACCTTCATCCTCGGAAGGAAAAGCCTATCGTGACTCGAGGGACATAGTCAGACGATAGCCCGCCTAAAGCACGGCGTTAAACTGCAAGTCGCCTACCTCACGGCGTTAAACTGAGCGGTCTCCTAATATTGAGACGTATAAGTTATCCGGTTTGATATAGTATAAACCGTTCCCATCATGCCTCAGTGGAAACCTGCGGGACAAAGTCTGGTCTAGGGCCCTATGCACACAACCGATGGAAATTCCGGCGTGCAGAAACATCTTTCCCCACAGATATTCCATGTTGATGATGAAGAAGGTCCGCAAATGACCTAGAAGTAAACTACAAGGCAGCGCAGGGCGCCTTAATACATCCGAAACGATGTAAAACTACTGTCGTCCGCAACAACGTAAAACTAGGTCTTCGTCCGCAATGACGATAAACTACGGAACATCCAGCAAGACGTTTAAACTGCTCTCGTGGATATATCTCGCAACCCGACAAATATATCAGCTGTGGTCTTAATGTCCATTCGTGCAAGCGAACAGGCCGATCTGGAGAAGGAGTCAGACTCCTCCTTACTCCTCACGGCACCCTTCAAGTCTAATTCTCTTCACATCCTTGCCTCAAACCCAATACGCATAGTGAATCAAACAAACTCTGGATGTCGAACTAGCTCACCGGAGATGAGCCCACCGTATGGGGGCAATACTGCTTGGGATTTATGGCTGCAACCTCACCGGAGATGAGCTCACCGTATGGGAGCAATACTGCTTGGGACGTTAAGATGGTAGTCTGGGGAAGTAGGCCTAAGCCTTTGTAAAGCGATCAACCTACTTGTCCGTGGACGCCATCCTCTGAACGCCAAGAGGAACAACACAAATCACGAGGATAACGACTATCCTGGAAACACTGAGGTTTGGCCCTCGGAGAAGGAAGAAGAAGAACCTGATGACACGAACTGGAATCCACATGCTAGAGTTTCTATTCATCCACACACCACTCGCATTCATACGCCTTTCTTGACACCTGTCCGGAGACCGACCGGACTGACATCCTGGCTTGAGAACCCAGGAAAGATCACAACAACCGAGGGGTGAAGGAAGAACATCCTAGTGGCCCAGGGCTTGGAACCCCCTGCGTTATGGCCGAGAAACAAACAGCTCAACGGAGAAGGAAAACTCCTAGAGGATCAAACGACGTAAGTCGGTCTTCCTCCCAGAAAACGAAGTCATGTCCCGGAAGTCGCATCCGGAGACCAGTTTTTGGATCAAGAAAGCAAATCGTATATGGAGTGGCGATGAAGCGCAGAAGCGCTGTCCTACCAGGCGAATAGGACGTAGAAAGGGGGTATTGTTATGATCACGTTCTGTTGGGCCTTAACGGCAGTCTATTCCGACACGATCATCACAAATATCAAGCGGCCTCACAAGGGGAGGCGTACAACAAGGTACAGATAGTAACCTTGGTCATCCACTCCCAACGGATCACCTTATCGTTGGTCGAGTATCACGAGCCATATTGCGACGGGCATAGAATGCCGCCTTACAAACTACTCACACACCGGGCATTAACCTCCTAGTCTTTCCTGGCCGGAAGGAGACGAACGGAGAAGCACAAGAGTAGTCGTTATTGAGAGAGACGACTTAGAGAATACCTACAGATACATATACGGTATTCTCACACCCTATTTCCTAAAGTAGTATAAAAGGCCCATAGAGTAGGCTGAGGTTCTTTAGTCTATTCTCTTCGTTCTTAGGCAGTCTTCATACTGTCTACTTCATTCTCTGTAGTCTTCATACTACAGCCTTCATTGCTACATCGCAATACAACTCTGGCTCCTGTGCTACACGTACAGTCGAGACCACCGTTCCACACATCCTCCACGAGTGACCTAGGGAAGAACCTCCTACTCTTGGGGTTACCGAACGAGCAGTTCGTAACAACTGCACGTACAAAGGAAGATTACCTGACGAGTCTAGGATAGAGTCAATTATGAAGTGGGGACCTTGCAGGGATCTCTTGGACGTTCGGGCATTTCTGGGGACGATCGGTGTTGTTTGGATCTTCATTTGGAATTTTGCACACTGGGCGCATGCACTAACTATGTTAACGTGCAAAGATTTTCCATTCGTGTTCAGTCCTGACTAGATAGCAGCCCAAGACAATCTCCAGTCGGCACTCCTCAAATTGCCAGCCCTTCGGCCGATCGACTATGGGTCGGCAGCCAATGTCATCCTCGCCGTCGATACCTCACAAATTGCGGTCAGCTTCCACCTCTGCCAATGCGCACTCAACAATCTGTGGGTTTGGTACTATGCCCGATTTGGCTCCATCACCCTTAACAACCACGAATTGCGATTCTCCCAGCCGAAGCTCGAACTCTACGGTCTCTTTCACGCCCTCCGATCGCTCAAAATGTATCTCATCGGCGTTCGGAACCTGATAGTTGAAGTAGATGCATGCTACATCAAGGGCATCATCTGGAAAAACACCCCCTTCTATTAGCTCCAGATTATATCTAATAGTGTCTAAAAGTATCTAAAAGTGTTAATAGCATCTAAAAGTATCTAATCTCCTAATTGGGAGCAACACATTGTGAGCATTGGATTGGTTTCTAATTTCATGATATTAGCACTAATTCTATACTAAGAAGTCTTTAATTATTAGTAGGAAATAGTAAGTACTACTGCTCTATCAGTGAGAAGGTAAAGATGTGGCACATTCTATACTATTTTAGCATATTACTCTCCTTCATATATGCCTATACCATTATCTTGTAGCTCTTTTGCTGACTTTCCAGCTGCTTTTATAAGGGATATAGAAAGAGAGAAATGTGCATTGATGCCCCCAGCCACTTTGTTGGTAGCTTGGCACCTGCCACAAGAGGCTATGAAGACCTCAGTACCTTGGCCTTGTACACAAGATCATCAAAGTTGTCATTGTTAGCCAATGCCTGATACTGGTCATTATAGGACACAATATGTGGGTTGGACTTAGGGATATGCTATATGCAGCCTTGTGGATCTTGTCTATTAGTATAGTGGCTAATACTGTCTTGTGCAGCACACAATTATCATCACTATTGATATTACAGTTTTTAGCACTATTTATATTTTTTATTGCCTTGTTATACAGAAGATGCTCAAACTTGGTGTTTTCCTCTAGCTACTAGGCTGTGGAAAAGACAGTCATATTGGTATGTGATGCCAGAATGATATATTTGCCTGCCATATAAGAAATATATGCATTAAGCATATCAAGATCACCTCCAACAATCTTGTGCTTATTTATATATAGGCATGCCATACATATACTCTTGTCCCCACCCTCTACCTCACCAGTGGCTATTTAGAAAACCCCTCTCTCTTATTGGATCTTGATTATTCATAATCATGTTTTTGATCAAATTTGCAAATTCAAGTAGCATTGTCTATACTAGTAGAGTCCCATTGAATATTACACTCAATCATAGTTTTACACATTCTCAGTCCAAATTGTATAAGTGCCATAATTTATTTTTATCCTATATATAGTGTATTATCAATTTTCCATTGGTTTATTATCTTCTTAGCTAGTGCTTAAACTAAATCCTGAAAGACCTGACTTTTTAGGTATTTATTGGCCTATTTATTTATAAGATAGAGGAAAGATAAATGTTAAATAAAATCAGAGATATTGAGGTTGCCTATATTATGTTTACTTATTTAGATTACCAAGTTCATATCTTAGACCTTGTGGCTTAGTGGTTTAGAGCATCTGTCCTGGGTGCTTGTATACATGAGATTGTTGGTTTAACTCTGACAGAAGGCAAGTTTGTTATAAGGTATATTCTGTGTTTAGGTATTGAACTAGTGCTCTAATAGACATGACTCTATAAGAAGGCTATGAGAACTATGATGCTTGATTTATTATTATTTTTCCGAAATTTTAAGTTATAATCAATCCTAATAATTTTTAATTTAAGAAAATTATGTCTAATTAGAACAGGTTTAGAGGGAGGGTAAGCTAAAAATGTCTAATCCTAATCGTTCTTAATTATGCATAAATAGAACTAATTAGAGCTTAATACAAAGTGGTGGTTTTCCAGATGTAGGCGGCAGCGGCAGCGAGACAAGAAGAGGCATGTGCTTGTCATACAAAAGGAGGTGTGCACTCATCATATAAGAGGAGGCATGTGCTTGTCTAACAGGACGAGCATGGGCAGAGGTAGTGGTGGTGGGTGGTGGCGGCAAGACCAAACAAGGCAAGGCCATGCTTGTCTTGCACGAGAACAGGCAGAGATGTTAGGTAGTGATGACAGCAAGACAAGATGAGGTGTGCCCACACTCGTCATACAAGATGAGCGCAGGCGGAGATGGTGGGAGAAGGACAGGCATGCACTCATCTTGAATGAGTACAGACAGGGGCAGTGTTGGATGGTGGCGGTGGCAAGACAAGAGGAGGCATGCACATGCTCGTCGTACAAGACAAGTGCAGGCAAAGGGGGTGGCACTGGACAGCATCAGCAGCGAGATAAGACAAGCGCGAGCAGAGGCGGTGGTGGACAGCAGCAAGGAGAGCAAGCAGGGCATCAAAGATGTGGCAGTGGCATGTGCCATTGCCACGTCAATGCGCCGTTGTTGTGCACGCTGTGCTCTGCCTCTCACTCTCACCACCGCCCACTCCTCCAGCCCACACTCATTTTGTCTCATCTTCTCTCGATGCCGCCACCCACCTGCGACCATGCCCATACCCTCTCGCTACTGCTGCCGATCCCCCGCTCGCGCTCGCACAAGATGAGAGCTCTCGATGCCCTGCACCCACGCTCACACAAGACAAGTGTGAGCTTGTATCCTCTCGCTGCCACCACCCACCCCTTCCTGCACTCATATCCTCTCGCTGCCGCTGCTGATCTCCACCTGTGCTCGCCAAGACGAGTGCAGGTGTGGCCTCTTTCAATGCTGCCGCCCACCTTGCCTGTGCTTGTATCCTCTCACTGCTGCCACCCACCCTGTCCGCACTTGTACCCTCTCGCTGCTGATGCTGATCCCACCCGCACTTGCACAAGATGAGTGTGGGCTTGTCTTCTTTTAATACTGCCACCCACCTGTGCCCACAAGTGTGGGCCTGTATCCTCTTGCTGCCGCTGCCCACCTTGCCTGCGCTGATGCTCTCTTGCTGCCGCTGCCGATCCTCACTGCCCGCGCTTGCACAGGACGAGTGCATGCTCGTATTCTCTTGCTGTCGCCACCCACCTTACCCGCACTCATATCCTCTTGCTGCCGCTGCCCACCTTGCCTGCGCTCGTGCTCTCTCGCTGCCGCTGCCAATGCTAGCCACCCACGCTTGCACAAGATGAGTGCAGGCTCATGTTCTCTTGCTGCTGCTTCCCCCCCTGCCTGCACCCATACCCTTTCATTGACCCTCTTGTTGCCATGCGCAGACTGTCGAGCCTCAAACAGAGTCCAAGATGGAGGACTATGTGCCACTCACAATCCGGTGTGTTCATTTTAGATGCAGGGCTGTCCTTTGTTCGTAGTATTTTGCATACAGTAGAATGATAATATTTTGATGGTAATAATGCTGTATGAAATACCTGTGTGAGGCTGCAGACGGGGTCTGAGCTAATGACCAAATCTCTGACTATTGTTCTGGATGAGCTCTGACTGGTCTGAACTAAGACAGATGCAGAAAGGTAACCTCCTGACGGCAGAGTCTTGTTCTGACCTCTGATTGGTCTGAGCCATCTGAGTTCAGAACAATCAGAAGCTCTCAGACCTGGATCAGACATCGGCCGATTTCCTGATGCAAGCGGCACCACATCCCGCGAAGGCAGCTGGAGGGCCAAGTCTAGAGGGCTGGAGTACCTACTTTCAAAAATCTCTGCGTGCGCCGCAACCTTTCACGGCAGATTGAGTGGAGACGTTCCGGGGCTCGATAGTAGGTATGTAGAAACACGCTGCGGACCACATCAGCTCCTTTTCAAGGTTTATTGATTGCATACAGGTCGCTATGGCTGACGCAGTTAGCTGTCGTATGCCGTCTAGACGACCATGAGAAGCGATCTGAATATGCTTGCAGCGCATTGGCGCGCTCCACGATAAACGATGTGCGCCAGGGTCCTGAAGACATGAGGCAAGTCTTTCTGTCGCGCGAGAGTATATGTTCACACTCATGACCATATTGGCCAATAATACTACACTTCTCCATCTCTCGCCTCCATCTCGGGAGCATAGGGATGGGATCCCTGATCAACAGACGGGGTGCCGGAACAAGTATCACTTGCCATGAAGCGCATCTCAGTGAGAGGCACAATCTGAGACATATCCTTCCCAATTCTCATGCCCCAAGTGGTCCTCTGGAGCGCTGTCAAGGTGATCACCGCGGTTGCCTCTGAGCGTTCGTCACCCTCCTATTTTATTTTTGGCGTTACAGCGTTACGCTCTAGACGGTGGAAGCCAGTGTTGATGAAATCTGGAGGAATCTCATTTGAACTTGTCACTGCAAATCTTGTTAGGGCTGATTCGTCGCAGGAGTTATCTATTCACCCACATCACATGGCACAGCTCCTGCGCTACCCCGCCATCTTCCTGAATTGTATCGCTCCGGCGATTGATTTTTTGTGTTGGAAGTCTGCCGTTCATTGCACGAGTAAACATTGCATATCAAGAGTCATACATGATATAGCATATTGCGAGCGAGATACGAGACACAGAATACAAACGGGTAGAGTCGAATGTGAAGGAAATAGCATTTCGCCGTAGGGAAAATCATGAATCAAAAATATCTGATTCTTCGTCGATGCTCGAGGATCCAAGGACAAGAGAAGATACGACAATCTCGGACACATTCTGAGATACCCGGGATTTCTTCTGCTTGGGCTTGTTGTCCAATTCGGAATCCTTGCCTTTTCGTTTGGCGGACCGTATGATCTTCCTATTGACCGGCGGTTTCCCGAAAAGACCATCACTTCCGTCATTAGTCCAGCTTTCGTTCTCGAGCCCCGATTTGAATATATCAGTCAATGGTTTCGACGATTTGAGACGATCCTGCGCCACTTCGACGGAAGATATCAATCCCAGAAACATTTCCGTCTGAGCGTCACGTTCGACATAGAGAGGGAGGAACAGGTTCCGAAGATCGAAGATAGTACCGCGTAGCGTCTTGTTGAGGAACTTCGAAAGGTCACCTTCTTTAAAGCGCCTAGTAGATAGCTGGAACAGATCTGCTTTACTTTGACCCCCCTCATCTGAACCATCAATACGACTCCTTGAAGAGTCGAAATGTTCCTCCAATTGTTGGAAAATTCGTTCAGATAAACCTGGAGCTTGAGGAATCCTGCTGGCCTGATAGAGGATTGCGTGGTATAAGTAAACATGAAAGAATGACTCGAGGTCATGCCAAAATTCATGCGTCTCGTTTCCAGGATTAAGAAGACGAGCACATGCCATGAATTGCCATGTGCCCTGAAGATGCCAATTAACACGAATGCGCGAGCACTCAACTTAGATTGTATCAGAGACTTACCGTCCTCGATTTCAACCTGGCTGCGGGCACAGCCAGCTCCGTTCTTCGAGACAGATCCCAGTCAATGAGGAGGCCACGGCCATCGTCTGTTATCAGGATGTTGCCACCGCTGATATCCTGATGCAGCACCCCGGCATTGAATGCTTGCTGATGGGCTTAATCATGCCCCAAATGAAGTGAATAGACGAACACGTACAGCAGAATGTATCTCACCTTCAATCGTGTCCAGCATCACTTGGGAAAGCTCCTTTGTAGAGGTATACTGACTCAACGGGCGTCCCAAATCTCCGAGGACTAGCCGATAGTGATGGTGGCGCTGTATAGCTACACGACAGCACCATTTTTGCTTGATAAACTCGTGAGTGCGTGTCTCCTGCCCCTCGATATCACCAGAGCAAACTCGGTGAGGAATCCTTTGCACTTTCTTCTCTTCGAGCAATCGGTAAGTGTCTCCCTCCTTTTCGAATCCCAGCGCGACATAGCGCCAAGTATCCTTCAGATAAACCATTTTCCCCGTAGCAACATCCAGTGCCTCGTACCCTTTCGTTCCTCTTCCTGTGGGACTGCTCGTATACCACTGTGGAACAGATGCGACGAAAAAGTGCTCTTGCCTGTCCGGACCATCATCGACCACACGGAATTTTCGAAACGTGTCGTCTGACGAGTAAATGGACGTCAATATATCCTTTTCACTTCCGCCCTGTGCCACAGCAACATTTATCGCTCGCTGCCTGAGGGCGGCTTTCGTGCGCAGAATCTCGTCTTGGGTCGGAATTGACACCGAAGTATCATATCCTCGGTCGTTATCAGAGGAATGAGCGAACCTCCACAAGAACGACGCTAGGTACCAAGGTTTTTCCCTCCAATCTATACGGCTGGTAACCACGGCTCCCGCTCGGTCCCAACGAATGAATCGAACAAAATTGCCGACGAAGAGAAGAGAAAATGTGAATGCTCGAGATTGGACACTGAATTGTGAAGCTGTATATGAGGAAATTTGTTCACGAGAATGATTGCCGTTGATAGTATTGTGTTCGAAAGGGTATTTTTCGCGAAGCGATCTCTTCATGTCCTGCGGTGGATCGTGAAACGGATCGTATGAGTCGGGCTTGCGCTCAATATGAAACTCCATCAGCGGGAAGTTGGTCTTCGCCCATTCATGGTCCGACTTGTAGACACAGATGTCTGGCTTTCGGTGGAAGTTCCCATCTATCTGGTCGTTTGTGTCGACGAAGAGCAAACCGGGGCAAAGCCCTGACTCTCGGACGGCCTGTATCTGTAGCATACTTCGATAGGTCAAATGGAGGATGAAGTTCAAAATTGATGGAGCACGTACAAAGTTCTTCTCAAACCTCTTCTCGATCTTGAGGTCGGCGAACAAGGCGTGGTATCCCTTAGGTAGCCTATTCCCTTCGGACTTGGGCATAAAAGTTCTGAGAAACGTGTTTGGGGGCATAGGGCCCACAAATTGACTCCTCATCTCTTTGATAAGCTGTATGTAGTCTTCGTTGGCTGGGATAGTCCGCGTTGAAGTTGAGAATCGCTCTGTCGTTGACTTCTTGTTATTGACCGGTGAGCTCTTTAGCTGAGGAAGTTGAGACATTTCAAGGGATGAGTGGTGAAAAGCAGGATGGAGCGAGCAGGGAGCTTACCAGGCAGGAAGTTTGCCCTAAATACCTGAACCGCCTCTGTGCCGCCGTTGTTGAAATCGTCAAGGCATGAGCGTGTTCCGTTTGCCACATTCCATATTGAGACTCCGCGGCCATGTGCACAGCGCTTATCGGACAATGACTTTCCCGCATGTTGCAGCCTCCCACTATTAGCCTCCACTCTTAATCAATCAACTTGTCTCGGTCGTTCACGGACCTAATCAATTATGAATAGTCGAGTACCAAAATCTCGACCTTTCACCATGCATTTCGGCTAGGCAGAGCATGATGGGGACCTTGCCACCGTAGGCGTGCCATCCTCTTCCCTGCCAGATCGTTGTGGGCAGGGCCAACTGAGAAAGCAATGCGGCTAATATCGATCGATCGAGACAAGATCAATAAATTGTTGTATCCACAGAGGACAAAGCGATGGTGGAGCAATCAAGCGAGCCTCAGATAACTATGCTGTTTCAAGACGGTTGCCGTTGAAAATGCTTGCCGATGCCACCGTGTGCACATCCGATCCATGGCGAAAGCGTGGCATCAGATGGTCGATAACGGACTATAACGGACCGCTGACCGATTCATATATCCGGACTCGATCCAAAGTAGCATTGTTCACTGTAACAGCTCCCAGATTGTAAACCCGCGAAGCCTCACGCTCTTGAACGGTTGTGCTCGGTTTGAAAGATTATGAAAAGCGAACTGAAGATACCCACAGACCCTTGGTGCGCTTCTGGAGAAAGAGTAGCTGTTGTCGACCGAGAATTGAATATATATATTCACCTTCGTGGTTACATTATCCAATAAGACTACAGTTCTCCATCTATCGCCCCCAACTCAGATGCATGGGGATGGGATCTTTGATCAACAGACGGTGTCGGGCGATGGGCACCGGTCTGAGTTGTCGATGTGCCGGAACAAGTAGCTCTTGCCACAAGGCGCATCTCGGTGTGAGACGCGTTCTGAGACATGTCCTTCCCAACGCTCATGTCCCAAGTGGTCTCCTGGAGTGCTGCCAAGGCGATCACCGCGGTTGGATAGATAACCTGCTCCAAAGGGTTGAGTTGTTTGTCAATGAGGGAGAGAAACGCAACGCACAGATACTTGTACTGTGATTGCAAAAAGGGTTTCACCAATAGCAATGACAGCGTTGCCGCTCGATCTATTAGACAAAACATAGCACGCAAGGAAGATTATCTGGTGCACCATGCGTGATGTGAGATATGCACACGCCGCTAATGGATTTATCAACGCTCACCCATATCACACAGTAAAGAGTCCTGGATTCGACAAGGAGAGCGAGAATAGATAAGGCCGGAGATCTATACTCCGTGGTGTTGAGGTGAGATCTGAGCAGCCGACGGTGTTGCCTATGATGAGGTTAGTTCAAGTGATGGGACTGCATTCGATGTACACGCTGGCCACGCCTTCACCGCCATGAGTGTGATAGCGATGATATTGGTAGCCAGTGTCAAGACATAGATGGCATAGAAGGCAATAAAATCCCCGCCGAAGGGGGTGGATATACTACCACCCACTGACATGAAGGTCATGCTTGAAAGTTGGCGAAATGAAACAGGCCACTTACCAATGGATATCAGAGATACTAGCACAGGAAATATCAAGGCTGTCACACTGCGTCCCTACATGATCTATACCCTCTAGAGCGCAATTCTATCGCTCATGGCGAACTGCAAAATGATTAACGAGCTTCTAGAACAATGAGACTGAGAGACTAACATTGATCATAGGTAGGTAAAAACTCCCCATGCTTGCGACGAATTCTGCAGGGTCATTGTCAGGGGCTGTGGGTTCATTGGATCCTGTGGATTGATGAAGGACAAGAACCCAGAGCTGATCCAGGATCAGGTCTATGTCACCTACCCACTGCAGAACCAAATGACAGGTCAATGCCGCGAACATAATGAACGTTGTTATCCAAAGAGTAAGGATGGCCCGTGTTTTGAAACCTTTATGACTGTGAGGGTGTCAGATGATCGTTATGCTCCCTCTTAAAAGGAGCGACTCATGTGAGAACGTAGGGTGAAGTCGCAAACGATAGTATGGAAAACACTGTGGGCCAAGTTGAAATCATAGGCAACACGCGACGATGAAGGCACACACCACAAAAGCCAGTCTCACAAGCAAGAGAGATGGTAAAGGACCTAATACATGCGTAGTCAAATTGTACAAAGGATGCATCATCGAAAGACATGACTAGTCACGGAGGAGAGCTGTTGGCATATAGGAGGGTTCTGCAGCAATTTATAAATGACGTTTGAGGAACTGACATCGTGTCGTCATGAGCACTTGACATCCATAAGTTGGAGCTCTAGCGCTCGCTTGCGAAGCAACTGAAGTACCTAAATAAGACACCAAAAATGCCGCACCATGCGTCCTGATGCTAGTATAGACTTGCTCAGTTCCGCAAAGACCTCATCTGTATGCTGCCGCGCCAAGTGGTCCCTTCCACTCAGAAAGGGAACATAATATGATACAAGGACACTGTTTTGTGATGCACCTAAAGTCTGTGACAGCCTGTGTTTTGTTCAATGGCCGATATGGCGACAGCGGTGATGGGGACTATCTAGATTGACAGATTGCAGGATGCTCCGCGCGTGGGAAGATGGCTGATGGGAGTTGAACAGTTGGTGCACACAGATCGAGGATAGCATCGCGTCTCTCAACGTTGATTTCCCCATATGCTTTCTTCAATGCTTCGCTGCGGACTATATTAGCTGTGACACGTACACAGACATCAAAAAAGAGGTGCCAGGGTACATACATTGAGATCTTTTTGACACCCAGTCAGAGACGCATGCAGTGTCACCCTGGATGCGCCCGTCTCGTCGCACTAACGCCTTCCTAGTTCGCCTGTTCTCCTGCACACCAGTCCGCCAGAACCTGCCCCACATCTAACTTTGTTAATGGGTTTTCCGGTTGTCTCGTCGTCACAAGTGATAGCATATGTGCTGTTGCATGTAACAACATTACTAAATAGAATCATACCTGCGCGGTTTGAAAGATAATGAAAAGCGGACTGAAGTTACTCACAGCTCCTTGGTGCACTTCTGGAGAAAGAGCAGCTGTTGTCGACCGGGAATCGAATATATATATTCACCTTTGTGGTTGCATTATCCAACAAGACTATACTTCTCCATCTCTCGCTGCAATCTCGGACGCATCGGCATGAGGTCCCTCGTCAATAGACGGTGTCGGGTGATGATGACCGGTCTGAGTTGTCGATGTGCCAGAACGAACAGTTCTTGTCACGAAGCGCATCTCGGCCTGGGGTGCGTTCTGTGACATATCTTTCCCAACGCTCATATCCCAAGTGGTCCTGTGGAGCGCTGCCAGAGTGATGACCGCGGTTGGATAGATCCCCTGCGCAGATTGGATTCAGTATTTTGTCATTGTAGGAGAGATGTGTAACGCACAGATACTTGAACCGTGATGCCCGGAAGGATCGCATTAATAGGCGGGGTCAAAGGATTGAAATATTCGCTGTGCACCAAACACCAGCTCACGAAGATGGTGATCTGTCGCATCACGATGTGTCATGTGAGAGGCCCACACGGCGTCATTGAGTACGACATCGCTCACCCATATCACACAGTAAAGAGTCCCGGATTCGACGAGGAGAGCGAGAACAGATCCGGCTTGAGATCTATATTCCGTATTGTTCAGGTGAGATCGGATCAGCCGGCGGTGTTGCCTGTGACTGGGTTAGTTCGAACAATGACACTTGGTTTTAACTACACACTGACCACGCCTTCACCGCCATGAGTGTGGTAGCGATGATATTGGTAACCAGTGTCGAGGCATAGATGGCAGTGAAGTCAACAGTAAACGCGTGAAAGGAGATGTATACAATGGCCCCCACTGATATGAAGGTCATGCGTGAAAGGAGGCGAAATGAGATGGGCCACTTACCGGCAGATCCCAGAGAAAATAGCACAGAGAAAATCAAGACTTTCACGCTGCGTCCCCACACGATCCATACTCTCCAGAGTACAATTCCATCGCTCAAGAAATACTGCAAAACAATTCATGAGTATCAGCATGATGGAACCATACTTCAGATGACGTACATTGATTGCAGGTATGTACAGATTCACAATTGGTGACACTTCTACTGTAATGCCATTGTCGGAGGAATCTTTGAAGTCATTCACGATAGTGCGCATGAGCCTTCCCCACTGCAGAATGAAATGGCAAGTCGAGACCGCGAACATGATGAACGTTGTTATCCACATGATGAAGATTGCCCTTGTTTTGAAGCCTTTATGGCTTTGAAGACGTCAAATGAATGGTATATGTCTTCTTCAAATGAGTGACTCACGCAAGGATGTAGCTCGAAACTGCAAACGATAGTATAGAAAGCACTATGGACCGAATAGACTCAAAAGAAATATGCGATGATAAGCTCACACACTGTAAAAGCCAGTCTCACAAGCAAGGGCGATAATGAAGGGCTTGAGTATTGTGTATAGATATTGTGCATATGCGGACAATGCATGTTGCACATCATCGGAAGACATGACTGGTTATGCGTTATGAAAAGGGGAGTCAATAGGTCGACATCCTGCAGCAGTGTATAAATGAGTGTCGGACAGACTAACATTGTGGCATGATGAGCACTTGACATTCTCATATTGACAGCTCTGGCGCTTCTTGAGTTGTGGCTGGAGCACCTAAGTGAGACACGGCAGAAGCCCCATCATCCCGTCGCTGAAGTGCAAACAGGCCAACGGTTACTTATCCTGATGTAGGTCTCTAAAGACCAATTTAGCAGACAGACGGATGAGACAAGGCAGAGCATTGGCTGCCTCACAGTGATCCCGCTCCACCCAGTAAGGAGATCCGCGATACAAGGGCGCTGAGCATGCATCGAAGACCGCGACAATTTGGATGGTGTCAATGGCAATAGCAGCAAAGTATGGCTGTGCTTGATGAGTACCCCAGAGATTGACAGATTGCAGGATGCTCCGCGCGTGAAAGAATGATGGCCAATCCTAGTTGGATACTAGTGGGCTCTGGTATTTGCACGTAGATTGAGGGCAGCCTCTACTTTGTGCATCACGAAGGACGAGGCTATCGGGATGCAGTCGATGCGCATACACAAGCAATGGTGCTTACACGAGCGGGTTGAAGAGTGTGAGCTTGGTGGACGCCGTCAGTTGTATTGAAACTGCCGGTATCGTGTTTCTCGACATGGAACCAGCTACTCCTCCGATGGGCTTTGTTCGACCCTCATATGTCGCAGATGTGTCTATCCCTCGGAAGTCTTTATACTTTGAATCTAGCATCACTGTTGCCGAGGACCGAGGTGATTGTGTGAAAGGCGAGGACGAGGGTTACAGCAGTGTTACAGCGCACTTCACGGAACGGGAGAGATCGTTGAGAGGCATATTGTACTGCTCAATGCTTGTCATATACACTGAGCGACAAAAAGACAATCAGCATTGGGGAAACACGTCCCAAATCGCAGTAGGACGACGTCACGACTCACTTGAGTCCGCCCAAATCCTCGGCATCTTTACCCAAACGAACAGTGCACTCTGCGTCCAAAATCGATTGATATTCAGATGACATGAGGCTTTCTTGTCTCTCGATGAAAAGACAGTACGAGTACAGAGGAAGATGAGGCAAAGCGACAGTGCAGTAATAGGTGTACCGCGTCGTGGGAATCAAGTTGCAGACTCGCCAAGTCAAATTGTCAGCCTCTGTTCTCATCGACCCTACCGCGCTGCTCACTGCCCATTGCTCTTTCGAAAACAGACACACCAGCGCCGCCGGAGATTGGAGGAGAATTCATGATCTAATGAGTGTACGGCTCGGTCACGGTAGGCTGTGCTCTGCCCTGCTCGGACACTGCTCAGACCCGCACGCCGCACGTCTCGTGCCGCCCTCTTCCAGGCTCCTCTTAGTTCGCGTTTTGCGCCGTGCGGAGTCTCACCGCGGCAAGATATCGTTCTCACAGCCGTGGCTCGCTCAGGGTCCTTATCAGAGCCCCCAGTGATACATTCATGCATCATGACCCACTGCCAGACAATTAAACGGCGGGCGCAGACTCAGAGATAAGAGCTCAGGCTCACATAAGAACCCTCACCTTGCGCTCTATTGTGCTCCAGCGCTCAGCTGCATCCCCTCACCGTAAGCACAAGCACACCCCGGTCAGCAACAGCAACCACGCATCATGTCGACGCGAGCCAACTCCGTCCCTCATCCCACTCTGGTCAAGGTACGTCCCCGAGAGCGCTCGAGCAGAACACGATCATCACGCTATCGGCTCGGGCCAGGTCGATCCCTTCGTGTGCGTAGTGGCCTTATATTACTTCTGCGAAACTGCGTCCTCACCTCCCATGCCCGACACCCCAGCCCAGCAGACCAGCAGAAGGTCCGTATACGTGCTCTTTTGCTACCGTCTGCTCTCCTTTTCACCCCGCCCGCTCGTAGGGCCTCCATAACCGCTGGCAGTGAGTCTTAATTCCCGTTCTCGCTACACAGATGCGCACGCAGGTAATTGCGTTCTAGCCCCGACATCCCCGCGGTCGCGATCGTGAAGCCGGGAGAGGTGAGTCCGTCCACTTCCACGCCGCGCTCTACTCGACACTACCCGGCTCTACGTAGGTATTCAAGATCGAATGCGTCGGTACGCACCAGTGTCTCGCGGATATGCACGCCCGCTGACCATCAATACACAGACTGGACCGGCGCCCAGATCGGCAACAACGACAGTCCGTGTCGCCCGCGTCGCAGATCCCCGCCCACCTCTGACTTTTTTTGTTGTACTTGGTGTGGCCCATAGACAGCGACGACATCAAGAACGTCGACCTGACGAAGATCCACAACCTCTCGGGCCCGATCGCCGTCGAGGGCGCGGAACCCGGCGACTGCCTCGTCGTCGACATCCTAGATGGTACGCACGCACACGGGCCCTCTCGATTCTCCTCGCTCACCGGGCTGGATGCACAGTCACGCCGTTCGAGCAGATGCCGTGGGGGTACACCGTACGCGCGCCTAGAGCTCGCCGCCGCTGACACAAAGGCACTCACGCCGCACCTCCACACAGGGCATCTTCGAGCTCGAGAACGGCGGCGGCCTCTTCGGTGTGTCGCTCCCCTCCTCCTCATCGGCCCGCCCCACTCACCCGCCCTCAAGCCCGCGAGTTCCAGAGCCGCGCCTGCAAGGCCATCTGGGACTTCAAGGGCATCTACGCGACCTCGCGGCACGTCCCGGGCGTGCGCTTCGCGGGCACCGCGCACCCGGGGCTGATCGGCACCGCGCCGTCCGCAGAGCTGCTCGCGACGTGGAACGCGCGCGAGGGCGCGCTGCTCGCCGCGCACGCGGGCGCGGTCCCGCCCGTCGCGTTCCCGCCCGAGCCGCGCGGCGCGTACGTCGGCCAGGACCTGTCCGAGGACACGCGCGCGCGCGTCGCGCGGGAGGGGGCGCGCACGGTGCCGGGGCGCGAGCACGGCGGGAACTGCGACGTGAGTGCGGGTGCGGTTTGTTATGCGGAGCGGCGCTGACGCGGGGGATCGGCAGATCAAGAACCTGTCGCGCGGGTCGAGGTGCTACTTCCCCGTGTTCGTGCCGGGCGCCAACCTGTCCGTCGGGGACCTGCACTTCTCCCAGGGCGATGTGCGCGCTTTCTCCCTCTTCTTTTCTCCTTTTTCGTCCCCACCTTTTCACTCGCTTCTTCTCATCGTTTCGGCTTGTTTTGCCCGTTCGTTCGTTCGTTGCTGGATGCCCTGGTTCTGATTCTGATCGCCGCGCGCGTCGCTGATGCTGATGCATGCTGACTTTATGCGGGGATGGATCCCTGACGTACCGTACGTGACAGGGCGAGATGTCGTTCTGCGGCGCGATCGAGATGGTGCGTGGCGCCTCGCGCACGGGCGCTCGCATTCCTTTCTGACGCCGAGTGCATTCCATTCCGTCCCGTTCATGTCTGCTCGACTCGACTCGACGCGTCTCGCTAGGCGGGGATCATCACGTTCAGCACGAGCGTCATCAAGGGCGGCGTGGACAAGTTCGCGCTGAAGCAGCCGATCTTCCTGGTGCGTCCTTGTCTACCATCCATGCTCATCCTCGCCGTCCGCCACGCTCGCGCTAGCGCTCATTCGCCCGCTCGCGCGCGCAGCCGTCCCCGATCGACCCGCTGTACTCGTCGAAGCTCGTGTTCGAGGGCATCAGCGTGGACTACCGTGAGCGCGCCCCCACCCTGCCCTGCATGGCTGCTCCTGTCGTTTCTGAGCGACTCTCTCTTTCTATTCATGCGTGTGTGTGCGTGCGCGCGACTGGGGCCCGCAGACGGAGACGGGACGCAGTACAACATGGACGCGTGAGTAGCTACCCATCCCGCGCGCTGTGCGCTGTGGATCCCGTGAACTGACGCGCTAGATGGTCCGGGGGCGCAGGACGGTGGCGTACAAGCAGGCGGCGCTGAACGCGATCGCGTATCTGCAGAAGGTGCGCGCCCGCTCCTAGATTGTTCGTGCGAGGGGCCGGGCGGTTGCTGACGTGCGCTTCTTCGTGGGTCGTGGGTCGTGGGTCGTGTTCCATGTTCTGTGTTCCGTTGTTGGTGCGTGTTTCGTTGTTGGTGCGCGTTGTGTGCTTGGTTCGTGTTCCGCTGTTGGCGCGTATTCCGTGTCGGTGCGTATTCCGTGTCCCGTATCCGTCGCGTCGTTCCGTGTCCCGTGTTCCGCGTCGCCGTGGGACAGCTCGGCTTCAGTAAGTTAATTCCGCGTGGTCCGCCATTACGAGCGCTGACGAGCGCCCACCACCGCCGCCGCCGCCGCGCACCGTGCAGCCCGCGAACAAGCCTGTACGCGCCGTCCTCTCCTCTCCTCAGCTCGAAGCCTAACCTGATCTCGAACGGCCCTCGCTCGCACCGCACCGCACCGCACCGCACCGCGCAGACATCCTGCTCTCCGCCGCGCCCGTCGAGAGCCACGTCGGCGCGATCGTGGTGCGTCCCCGCGCCTCTCCTCCACCTGCCCACGCGTCCACCCGCTGACCACCCCGCGCCCGCGTCGCCCAGGACTCGCCCAACGCGTGCGTGACGCTCGCGCTCCCGGTGGGGATATTCGACTTCGTGCGCGCCGTTCTTCGCTCCTCGTCTGATCGTGTCTTGTCTGACGGCGTGCTTCTGACGGCATGCTATCGGCGCTGGTATCGGGTGCTCGCTGGCGCTGGGGCAGGACATTCTGCCGCGGGACGAGGGCCTGACGCGGCGCGATCTCGGGCAGTGCGCGATTCGCAGCGACGGGGTGCTGTGATTCGGATTCGGGATTCGGAAGGCGTGCGAGGGTGTCTGGGTCGCGGCAGAGGTTCCGTCCGGCACTGGCGAAAGCGGCGTCTATTGTGTACGAGAGAATTGCGGGAAGCGCGCGGAGACGCGGAGACGCGAAGACGCGAAGTAGGGGAGGGAGGTGGGGTGTGCGTTACGAGATGTGTGTGTACTTGGAAATGCGGATGCCGTGTCGTACAGGCCTTCGAGCGACGGGGGTTTAACTTCTGGGTTGTCTGACGGGCGTTGGAGAAGATCGCGCTGCAGGCTCGACTGACCTGCGCGCGTCGCGGGACGTCTGAAAGGAGATGGCGGGGGCGACGCGCGACGTCTGCGGCCGCGGTATGCCCGACGGGTGCGGGGCCCCGGGACGACGCGGTCATGTGTCCGCCGCCCATCGACCGAGACCTCGACACGTGACCCGGAACCACCTCGGGCGAACCACCTCGTCTCCTCGACGTTACTTATATTAACCCACACGCCGCGCCTCCTCCTCCTCCCCGCTCTCCCTCCCTCGAGCACCAACACACTCCTTGACACCCCCCACCGCATTCTGCTAACAATGCTGCGCCTCGCCCTGCTCGCCCTCGCGAGCAGCGCCGCCGCAGACGTCATCACCCGCATCCCAGACGCCGCCCCGCCCGGCTTCGAGCAGTGGACGTCCCCCATCGTCGTCCCCGCCAAGCCCGTCGCCGGCGACGCCGACTGGGCCCCCGCCGTCGCCCGCGCCCGCGCCTTCGTGGGGGGGCTCTCGCTCGAGGAAAAGGTCAACCTCACGACCGGCGTCGGGACGGGCGGACGCTGCGTCGGCAATACGGGCGAGGTCACGCGGATCGGGTTCAAGGGGATCTGTCTGCAGGATTCCCCGCTCGGCGTGCGCGACGCGGACTTTGCGAGCGCGTTGTGAGTGTACCCTCGCGCCTGGGTCGTTGCTCTTCGACGCGCGCGTGCTGACCGCGGCGCGTGTGCGGCGTTTCCCCTCCTCCCACAGCCCGGCGGGCATCAACGTCGCCGCGACCTTCGACCGCTCGCTCATCTACCGCCGCGGCCGCGCGATGGGCGCCGAGCATCGCGGCAAGGGCGTCAACGTCGCCCTCGGCCCCATGACCAACATGGGCCGCGTCGCAGCCGGCGGGCGCAACTGGGAGGGGTTCGGCGCGGACCCGTTCCTGAGCGGCGTCGCGTCCGCCGAGACCGTGCGCGGCGTGCAGGACGCGGGCGTGATCGCGTGCGTGAAGCATTTGTGAGTGCGCGAGTGATTCTGGGTGGGAGTGTGGGCATTGATGGAGGGCGCGTGGGTAGTATTGGGAACGAGCAGGAGCATTTTAGGGGCGGGTCGGAGGCGCCGCAGGTGCAGAGCTCGAATATCGACGACAAGACGATGCACGAGGTGCGTCGTCGCCCGCGCTGACGCTTCCTCGCGCGCTGACGCGCCGCTGCGCTCTGCAAGGTCTACGCGTGGCCGTTCGCAGAGGCCGTCGCGGCGGGCGTCGGCTCCGTCATGTGCTCGTACAACAAGGTGAACCAGACGCAGGCGTGCCAGAACTCGAAGATCCTCAATGGGCTGTTGAAGGTGCGTGCGCGCACACGCTTACACCCACCCGCATCCACTCATTCGCGCCCGCGCTCGCACGCACGCTCGCAGGAGGAACTCGACTTCCAGGGCTTCGTCACGTCTGACTGGGCGGCGATGATCGACGGCGTGCAGCCCGCGCTCGCGGGCGCGGACATGAACATGCCCGGCTTCATCTCGTACAACATCCCCCCGAGCGAGCCGAACCCGGATAACACGACTAACTCGCGAGTGTTCCCTCCCTCCCTCGTCCTCTCTGTGCGCGTTCTGACGTTTGGCGTTTGAACTTTCACTTGGCGATGGACGTTGGGTGGTTGACGTATGATATGGGACGCTTGACGTGGGACGTTTGACGGCTGCGCGCGCACGCGACAGGTGGTGGGGCTCCGCGCTGATTGAGGCCGTGCGCAACGGCTCCGTGCCCGAGGCGCGCGTGACGGACATGGTCGTGCGCACCATGGCCGCGTACTACAAGATGGGCCAGGACGCGCCGGACTTCCCCGCGGTCAACTTCGACTACAACACCGAGGACACGTACCTCGACGGCCAGCTGGTCAACGAGCACGTCAAGTGAGTGGTCTCTCGCCGGTTTTGGTTTCGGTCTTGGTTCCGGTTTGGTTGCGAGGGTGGGAAGAGGGCTGACGATGGTGGATGGCGGGGCGTCACGTGCGCAGCGTGCAGGGAGACCACTACAAGCTCATACGCGAGATCGGCGCCGCGAGCGTCGTCCTACTCAAGAACACGGCCGGCGCGCTGCCCCTCAGTGCCGCCAACATCAAGCGTGCGTCCGCGCGACTCGCTGCTGGCTGGACGCCTCCTATACTGATCTTGTCGCGCAGGGCTCGCGATCGTGGGCTCGGATGCGGGGCCGAACCCGGATGGCCCGAACGGGTGCAGCGAGTGAGTCGTGGATCGTGTCTGCGAGCGGGCAAGGCTGACGGCACGCGCGGTGCAATAGCCGTGGATGTGACCAGGGCACCCTCGCCATGGGATGGGGCTCCGGCACCGCCAACGTACGCTCCCACACCCGCATGTCCCACCCTTCCCTTCCCTCCCGCCCTAACCCGCCGCCCCGCAGTTCCCCTACCTCGTCGACCCGCTCTCCGCCATCCAGTCCTTCGTCCACCGCACAAACCCAACCGCCGTCGTCGAAGGCGTCCTCTCCGACTTCAATTACGCCCAAATAACCGCCGTCGCCGCGCAGGCGGACACCTGCATCGCGTTCGCCAACGCCGACTCGGGCGAGGGCTATATCACGGTGGACACGAACGCCGGCGACAGGAACAACCTCACGCTCTGGCACGCCGGCGACGCGCTCGTCGCCGCCACCGCCACCGCGTGCGCCAACACGATCGTCGTGCTCCACGCCGTGGGGCCCGTGCTGCTCGAGCCGTGGATCGCGCACCCGAACGTGAGCGCCGTGCTGCTCGCGGGCCTCCCCGGACAGGAGAGCGGCAACGCGCTCGTGGACGTGCTGTTTGGGGCCGTGAGCCCGAGCGGGCGGTTGCCGTACACGATCGCGAAGGCGCGCGGGGACTACCCTGCCGACGTGCTGTATGAGAGCGAGATGGAGACGCCGCAGATCACGTATGCGGAGGGCGTCGATATCGACTACCGGTGCGTGCCGCCCGCACTGTTTGATTTGTTCTGTCCCTCCGCCGCTGACCGTGAGCGCGCGCGCGCAGGCACTTCGACGCGGCGGGCATCACGCCGCGCTTCGAGTTTGGGTTTGGGCTCAGCTACTCGACATTCGCGTATAACGGGCTGAACATCGTCCCCGCCGAACCTGCGCAGCGGCGCCGCGGCCGCCGCGACGAGTTGAGCGCAACGCTTCCGGTGACGGCGTCGCTTCCGAGCGCGACGTTTGCTACACACGGCGTGTCTGCGTCGTCTGCAGCGGCATCGGGATCCGTTTCGGTTTCGGCGTCGACGGTTAGCGTGCGGACCACTGCGGCGTCCAGCGTGGCGGCGGTGACGACGACGGTCGTGCTGACCGTGCCGGCGTCGTCCGTGACGGCGAGCATCGTCACGTCCGCCGTGATCTCCGCAAACGCCACCATCACGTCTTCCATCGCGATGAACACGACCGTGACCGCATCCGCGTCCGCGCTGCCCTCCAACGCCACGTCTTTCCATACCAACGGCACCGCGACCGCGACCGCAACCGCAACCGCGAGCACCATCCTGTCCAACAGCACCGCGTCGTCGACGGCTACGTCCACGGGCTCCGCGCCGCCCGCGATCTCCTCGCCCGCGCAGACGCACCCGGGCGGGCCCGCGCGCCTGTTCGACGCGCTGTGGACGGTGCGCTTCGCGCTGACGAACACGGGCGCGACGGGCGCGCACGAGGTCGCGCAGGTGTACCTCACGTTCCCGCCCGCGGCGGCGCAGCCGCCGAAGGTGCTGCGCGGGTTCGAGCGCGTGTATCTGGACGCTGGGGAGACGGGCGTGGTGGAGGTTGGGCTGCGGCGGAAGGACGTGAGCGTGTGGTGCGTGCTTTTTTTGCGTTTGCGGTTTGTGGTTTGTGGATGATGACTGGTGTGTGTACGTGTGTAGGGACGTGGTGAAGCAGGAGTGGGTCGTGCCCGCGGGCGCGTTCACGGTACTCGTCGGGAGCTCGTCGCGTAATATTCATCTGAGCGGCACGTTTGTGCCGGGCCGCGGTGCGTGATGTGATGGAGCAGGGCCGGATGCGGTCGTGGTCGTGGTCATGGTCATTATACCCTCGAGGGATGCAAGGACTCCGCACGTACGTACGTGCGGACGGACAGAGAGAGAAATGGAGAGACGGACTGACAGACGGACAGAAGGGGATACCACTCACAACAAAAAACGTGTTCATACTTGGGTGCTGCGCCGTGCAGGAGAACCGAGGTAGACGGACGTGTTTTATATACTCGCGACTTTATACCACGTCGTTTTGCTTGAATTCCTTCCGATTGAAATTTGGCGTATTGTGCATTGCGCGGGTCGTGATGAGAGCCGTACTCGCTTTGTGATCGTGGGTGGTGTCACTGCGGTGTCGCGGCGCCTTTCGCACCAATCACTCGCGCTTAGTGTGCACCAGCCGCCTGCAGTAGTGAAATTTTTTTATTCAACCGTGGCTAATCGACTCGAATATATAATCGAACGAGCAAAACGCCGCCAATACCGATACTGAAATACAAACCGAAGCACAACCAAATGGGTGGCGAGAACAAAGGGGAAGTCATAGGGCCACAGCAGCTACTGATGTCCGTGTGGTACGCATGGAGGATACAGTGGACGAGGGGAGGACAGAGGAAAGTCGGTGAATGGAGGGGAAGTGGGGGGAGCATCAGTAACAAGCGCCGTTATCCCATTTGCCGTTAGGCTGAGGCAGTTCGGCGAGCGTCTGGGTCCAAGAGTCTACGACGTTCGCCGTCGCCACCGCCTGCGAGTCGTAGTGCTGGGACGGGGCATACACGTGTTCTTGCACGTCAAATCGGGGCGAGTAAACCTGAACGGCCGGATCTTCGAGCTCAAGCTCGGGGAAAGATGCCGTCGGAGTGAACAGATCGTAGGTCTGCTGCTCGTCTGCGTACTGGGCGAGGAACGACATATCAAGCTGCATGGTCGTCATGGTTTGGGGATACAGATATGCCAGCTCGGTCGAGTATTCAAGGTACTCAGGGTAAGCTGAGTTGGCGGTAGTCTGACCATGAGAAGGTTGTATAAGAATAATGGACAGAAAGGACGAATACAAGTAGGACATACCAAGGATATATCATATGGCCATGACATGGAAGCGAGAAGATCGGGAGTCGTCGTGGGCTCGGTGAAGGTGGCAAGCTCGACGTCGGGCACGACGCCAACAGCAGGCAACTCTGCGTTTTCCGGCGCCCATACGAGCGTGTTCGAAGTCGACGCTTCGATCTGCTGCTCAGCCACTGGCGCCTCCACCACCTGCTCCTTGCCTTCACGCCGCTTGTCTCTCCCGGGCTGCGACAAGCTCGCAATGTGGCGCGCATGCAGGCCCGCGGTGGCGAGGATCTCCTCCTCCGGCCTATCCTCGTTGATCATACGCGCAAGCTCCTTGATCCTATCCTCCTCCGCCTCCCCTCTGCGTCTCGTCCTGCACTTCTTGCGGTTGCGCACCGCGGGCGCGAACTTGTATTCGGGGTGTTTCACCTCGTGCAAGCGCTTCTCGGCGGCGGCGGCGGCGAACCACGGCTCGCGCTCCTTCATGGTCTTCTTCCGCCACATCGACCCTATGAGCTCGCTGAGTTTGCTGTCGTCCATCTCGATATTTTCGAGCATCGTCTTCCTGTTGGAGGTGACATAGCGGCGGAAGAGTATGAGCGCGTTCGGGGGGCGCTTGACACGGCCAAGGTCGTTACGGGGCAAGGCTTTGTGGGCAGCCTTCCTCGGCGTGCACATCGCCTTGGTGGTCTTGCGCGGTGGGGAGGGTGAGGGTGAGGTGACAAAAGTGGAAGTCTCTGAAGTGGCAGGAGAGGAGAAAGGGAAAGAGGGGTTGAGGCCGCGGGAATATAGCTCTGGGGACGAGGAGACTTGAGGGCCTGTAAGGGTATGGGAGAGGTCGGGTGAGGCAGGAGAGGTGAAAGGATGATTGACGTCATAGGTGAAGGTCTTGATACCAGCGTACTGAGCGTCGAAATCGACTTGGAATCCGAGTGGGAAGGAGTCTGCGGGCGATGGGGAGGACATGGTGCGCATTGGTGAGGATAAAGCTTCACTTTGCGTACCTTTTTATACGAGTGTCCCGTCGACATCCTGCACAGCGGGCAGGGGCCTTCGACAAAAGTTACCTTTCGCTATAAGAACAGCGTGACTTGGAGAAGGATGGTGTGGACGGAAAAGGCAATCGAATTTCATTCCCTTGTCCTCGCCCTCAGCCAGTTTTCTGAGATATCACTCGATCAGCACACACGAGGCGTACGGACCCGCTTGGCACGGCGTATTATTTGAGGACAATGCCAAGACGTATGTGAAAGACGCACTTGGGCCTTGTGACCACCATTAAGTGTAAATAATAAAACTCTGGTGAATCCGCTGTTTTGCTATGACAAACTTACAAGCGCATTCAAGTGAATACTTGGCCTTGAGCATGGCATACCAGACTAGGTGTTTTTCATAGAAAGCGAGACTCTGAAACGAAACGAAAGAGAAATGTGTGTGTTTTGGAGAGAGCGATACGCAATGACAAGAGGCTCAAAGCGAAGGATTCAGTCAGCGCTATGACACAGAGAGGCGTGTGATGTGAAGAGAATTCGGAGGGTTTTGCAGGAAGAAAATTCATTCGAAAACACAATCTGAAAGTCAAGGATTGTCAGAGCCATGAAAATGTATTGCAGGACGGACATTCACGCTTACATGCCACATTCTGAACAGACTGGCTTAATGGTGTATGGGTGAAAAAAAAGGAGATACTCACATTGTCGCTTCGATTTACAGCCGCCACACGCAGCAGAAGTTCCTTGCACCATTTCTCAAAAGACACGTTAGCAGCGAAGTCCTCTTCCCACATACGTTACTCATAGAGGCCCGAATATTCACAGAGAAAACACCATAATAAATCAGCTAGTGTTATTTCCTCGAGTAATATTTTCGAGAGTCTGCGGGGATTATCAATAGGGCGAGTGTATGTACGTTGAATAAACGATGTGAGGGGCAGAGTGACAAGAGTGGAGAGAGGAAAGGAGAGGATGGTCGGAGAACTGGCAAGTCGGAGAGGCAAGGTGCGATCGGAGTTTAAACAGCGGTCGCGTGTCCGGCCCGCTCTCTCGTCAAGGCTGCAATCACCTCTTATCGTTCCATGGTTTCGCCCAACATTGGATTATACTTCAGGACCCTTGCAAGTTGGACATAAATAAATCACAATGCAGGTTTGAACTAGTCTATGAGTCAATGACCAGACCAGAGGCTAATCTCATCTAGGGAGTTGGGACCCTTTAGTGCAAGCCTTAAGGACCGGCCACAAAATCCTTAATTAGATGTAGAAGCTCTTCATGTGTTATGATCATTCAGGACCTCTGACTCTCGGAGGAGGAAGAAATAGGAGCAGGTCTAGGTTGATGTCCAACAGGTCACGAGCTTAACGCGAACACGTGATGAGATCCAAATCGCGGAGCTGGAAATGTTTGTGAACCATGAACACGCTTGGCCTGCGACCACCAAGCCACCATCAGCCACCGTCAACTTCAGCTTGGATCGTGGCGCAGAATTGACACAAAAGAAACGACACGGAAAGGCCACATTTGGACGCAGTACATAAAGTTTTTGAGGCTCGTAAGTTTACCCCTCTGACATCCCTTCGTCTCAATTTCCTAACCAAAATATGGTATCCCTACCAATCCCCAGTGGCACCCCCCTAAAGCTCAAGTTTCCTGAACGCTTCACATCTAAGTTTGTTGTAGAACACGAATCCGAATACGATAGACTCGTCAAAGATATGGCGCACGAATTTGTTGGACCTATGCCCGTTGAGGACTTCTTCAAGGCGTTCATGAATCCAGGTCGACCGTACACAGAGCCAAGTCTTCCTAAACAATGGAGAGGGAAATTTCGGGCCAAACTCATCAAAAAACTTGGATTCGAGAATAGTTTTGTGCGCATTGTTTTCTTCTATCGCATCGGAACATGTCTCCTGACAGACATATCCATGCTGTAGATCAATGCGGTCAACAGAGCCGAGATATGCCCCGATCTTGTCCTAGTCAACACAACCAAGGAAAGAGACGATCAATTTTGGCGTAAACCAGACATCACCGTCTATAAACGCCCATACAATGGCCCGCCCACTACAGACTTTGAGCGCATGGAGCTTCACATCGAACGCAAAACTGCAAGCGAAGACCCATTTTCGGATCCAAAGTCGAGAAAATCTCGCCAGGAACACAGTTTCGAGCATGATTCCAAGGCCTCGATGAAGAGTCGAGGCCAAATCATCTCCTACACGGCATGTCAATTCGCTTCCCAACATCGCTGCTTCACCTTTTCCATCCTCTTTCTCGATGACCATGTTCGATTCATACGTTGGGATCGTGCAGGAGCTATTGTGACGAAGCGCTTTAACTGGAGGGATGACCCGAAGCCACTCGCGAGGTTCCTGTGGCTTTTCAACCACCTCTCCGATGCAGAACGGGGGTATGACACCTCCATATCGAAGCCTGCGCCCCGAGAGATTACGTTGACGAAGAAGAAACTTGACGAGCGTGCAAACGCATTGGCGAGGGCGAAGGGAGAACCCTCACGTCTCCCTGAGACACGGTATTCGACAGACGACTCGTTTCGCAAGTTCTGTGTGGTGGATGATGACCCCGGGATAAAAGAGGGTGAAGCTAGAGTACGATTCTTCGTTGCTTCTGTGCCCCAATGGCAGAGCGGGAGCCCGGTCGGAAGGGGCACGAAAGGCTACGAGGCGCTAGATCTGGAGACGGGGGAGTTGGTTTATCTAAAGGATACCTGGCGATATGAAGCGGATAGGATGAAGAAAGAGGGTGACACATATCGGAAGCTCGCGGCGAACGGTGTCTCTCATATCCCCCGTGTTGCTTGTGCCGGTGATGTGGAAGGACAACGAACGCGTACACATGATTTTACTGACGAGGACTGGTGCTGCGGAGAACCAGAGGTGAGGCAGCATAGACACTACCGGCTGGTATTGAAGGATCTGGGGCGCCCGTTGTCCGAGTTCAATTCGACCAGAGAACTATGTCAAGTTCTTTTAGAGGCAATAATAGGTGCGCTGATCCCTGTGGTCGTATTCAAGTATGTGCTCACTTTCGATGCGGTGTCTCAGCGCATATGGAGGCATTCAAGGTCGATGTTCTCCATCAAGACATCAGTGGAGGCAACATCTTGATCACGGATGATGGTCACGCCCTCTTGATTGACTGGGAGCTTGCAAAGAGAGTCAGCGAGGAGAAATCACCTAGGCAAGATTGGCGAACGGTGGGTTCTCGTCTCACTTGTTACCACACTCAATATCTAAGTCGGACATTTTCAGGGTACATGGCAGTTCATTTCAACCGCCATCCTTGAAAACCCTAGGAAGGTCCATGAACTTCGAGACGACCTGGAATCTTTCCTCCATGTTCTCCTCTACCATAGCGTCCGTTACCAGCGGAACAACATCGAGGACCTTCCCGGACTAGTGGCAGATTTTTTCGATCAGTCATACCGTAGAGTCAACGGCGAAACCGTAGGCGGAAAGGCAAAACGTAGATGGTTCTCTCACCCTTCGTACCCAGACGATTTCTCCAAAGCAGACCTCCAGAATTACCTGAGCAAGGCACACTTCGATCTCATCGATAGGCTTCGAGTATTGTTTCGTCCGCTCTATATTAGGGAGGAAGTTCTTGAAGACATGAACCCCAAACCCGATCCAGTCGCGGCGGCTCAGATCCTAGAATCGTCTGATCGCTTTATCGAGGTATTCAAGGAACAGCTGAATAAGGAAGGATGGAAAGTTGGTGATAGGAGCTTCGACATGCTAGCCAGCTTGAAACCAACTAGGACTAGAGGCCGGGGACTCGTTCATGTGTCAACCACAACAATGGCGTTAAAACGGACTTCAGAGAAGGCGGGCCTGGATCAGAGTGCGGCGGGTAAGCGGCAGAAGACCATATTACCTTCAAGATCAAGGGTTGAGCGTGTGATGGAGTGAAAGGATTGTATTCTCAAGATCAGACTTTTTTGCTGTATCGTTGACCGTTTCTGTGGTTACTTAGAAATCCCTCTCATCATGCATCATGTTTCACCAACTCACCACTTTACTGTATCACTAGCTCTCGATCTCATCATGTACTATACCCGCTCTCGGTTTCATTGGGCCAGAATATGTCGCTCTCGAATAACACCAATATTTCTGTGCCATCATCAGTAGCATCGAAAGTGAGTTCTCCGTGCCGGGGCACACGCCTGCTGGAGGAAGTCATTGGGTACGACCTTTTTGTCCAAATGGACGCCAATCCACATGCTACATTGAACGTGCGCTCGACAGACCGACCTTAGCTGTGAATAAATCAGGGCCATGCACCTTGGATAAGGACTGACTGTTCATTCTAGTTACAAAGCCCAATCATGCTTGAGCACCACAATTTTTCATACCAACAAGGCACCCTTGCCTCCCAATAAGCTGAATTCACCCACCCTGTCCCAAGAAGCCTCACTTGTGCGACGACTGACACTGTTTCCTGCGAGGCTGAGTAGCGCTGACCACGTGACCTCACCGACAGAGCGCGCCGCGAGGCCCCCTGAAGCTCCTATGAAGGTTTCCCCGAAAATTAGCATATTTGAGGGCTGATTTTGGTCGAATCATTCCCTGAATTTAGCATATTCCTGGGTCAAAATCGCACCATGTTTCCTGGTAGTTAGCATTTTTGAGGGCAGTTTGGGTCTGGTCAGGGAAACATTGGGATTTCTACGGCATTTACCAATTCGAAGATTTTGGTCAACTTGTCATTGAATACTCAAAAATCCCTTTTGTCTCTAATCCTATGCTTTTTTGGACATCTTGTGTGACAAATCCAAAACATACAAAACATTTCCCAAGACCTTGCACCCCTCATACACCATGTCAAAAACCAAACTCAGCTGACAAGCACACCTCTTGATGCTTTCGGTGCTCATCTCCAAGACCAGTATAGGCCAAATGGCGACTTCTTGCTATGAAACATCTTGCTTATGCATACCTAATTTTCACACCTTCTATATAAGGACACATAAGACCTTTCTCCCAACTTTACCCCGTGTCCCTGATCCACTGATACTTGGTCCATGCTTTCACTTGTACATATTTAAAGCACTGCAGCGCAGTAGGGAAGCCTTAGGCTATCTACTTCTGTCTAATCTAAGAACTGCTATTTATACAGTCTTCTCTGATTCAAAGACACTAGTCTGATCAGTCCCAACCATCCTCTCTATCCTCTCTTGAAGTATTGTTTGTGGGTTCATCTGGAAAAACACCCTCTTGTATTAGCTCCGGATTATATCTAATAGTGTCTAAAAGTATCTAAAAGTGTTAATAGCATCTAAAGTGTCTAATTTCCTAATTGGGAGCAACACATTGTGAGCATTGGATTGGTTTCTAATTTCATGATATTAGCACTAATTCTATACTAAGAAGTCTTTAATTATCAGTAGGAAATAGTAAGTACTACTGATCTATCAGTGAGAAGATAAAAATGTGGCACATTCTATACAATTTTAGCATATTACCTCTCCTTCATATATGCCTATACCATTATCTTGTAGGTCTTTTGCTGACTTTCCAGCTGCCTTTACAAGGAATATAGAAAGAGAGAAATGTGCATTGATGCTCCCAGTCACTTTGTTGGCAGCTTGGCAGCTGCCACAAAAGGCTATGAAGACCCAGGTACCTTGTCCTTGCACACAAGATCATTAAACTTGTCATTGTTAGCCAATACCTGCTACTGGTCATTATAGGACACAACATGTGGGTTGGACTTAGGGATATGCTATATGCAGCCTTATAGACCTTGTCTATTAGTATAGTGGCTAATACTGTCTTGTGCAGCACACAATCATCATCACTATTGATATTACAATTTTTAGCACTATTTATATTGTTCATTGCCTTGTTGTACAAAAGATGCTCAAACTTGGTGTTTTCCTCTAGCTATTAGGCTGTGGAAAAGACAGTCATATTGGTATGTGGTGCCAGAATGATATATTTGCCTGCCATATAGGAAATATATGCATTAAGCATATCAAGATCACCTCCAACAATCTTGTGCTTATTTATATATAGGCATGCCATATATATACTCTTGTCCCCACCCTCTACCTCACTAGTGGCTATTTGGAAAACCCCTCTCTCTTATTGGATCTTGATTATTCATAATCATGTTTTTAATCAAATTTGCAAATTCAGGTAGCATTGCCTATACTAGTAGAGTCCCATTGAATATTATACTCAATCATAGTTTTTCACATTCTCAGTCCAAATTGTATAAGTGCCATAATTTATTTTTACCCTATATAAAGTGTATCATTGATTTTCCATTGGTTTATTATCTTCTTAGCTAGTGTTTAAACTAAATCCTGAAAGACCTGACTTTTTAGGTGTTTATTGACCTATTTATTTATAAGATAGAGGAAAGATGAATGTTGAATGAAATCAGAGATGTTGAGGTTGCCTATATTATGTCTACTTATTTAGATTACCAAGTTCATATCTTAGACCTTGTGGCTTAGTGGCTTAGAGGATCTGTCCTGGGTGCTTGCATACATGAGGTTGTTGGTTCAACTCTGGCAGAAGGCAAGTTTGTTATAAGGTATATTCTGTGTTTAGGTATTGAACTAGTGCTCTAATAGACATGACTCTATAAGAAGGCTATGAGAATTGTGATGCTTGATTTATTATGATTTTTCCGAAATTTCAAGTTATAATGAATCCTAATAATTCCTAATTTAGGAAAATTATGTCTAATTAGAACAGGTTTAGAAGGGGGGTAAGCTAAAAATGTCTAATCCTAATCATTCTTAATTATGCATAAATAGAACTAATTAGAGCTTGATACAAAGGGGTGGTTTTCCAGATGTGAATGGCACATCCTTTTTTATTAGATTGTGGGTCGTGCCATTGTGGCAAAGTCTTTGATAAACCTTCTATAGAAGTTTCTGAACCCGAGAAATGACTGTACTTCCTTTAGGTTTTTTGGCTTTGGCCATGCAGCGATCCCATCTATCTTGACCGGATCCATGGATATGTTATCCGTGGAAATGATGAATCTGAGGTATTCGACCATGTCTGCTTCAAAGGAAGCATTTAGAAGGTTTCAGGAATAGGTCATTGTCTAGAAGTATCTGCATAACTTGAGTCGTTACCTGCTGGTGCTCTTCAATGGTTTTTATGAATACCAGGATATTGTCCATGTATACTGCCAAAACCTGCGCAACAATGAGGTCGTGAAAGATTATGTTCATCATGGTTTGGAATATAGCTAGCGAGTTACAAAGGCCAAAGAACATGACCAGGCATTTGAAGAGGCCGAACTTGGTTATGAAGGCTGTCTTTCATTCATTACCTTTTGCTATGCGGATATTGTTGTACCCCCATTTGATGTCGAACTTCGAGAAGATCTTTGCTTTTGATTTGGCAATGGTTCTTATTACGTCATCAATTAGGGGTTGTGGGTACTTGTTCTTTATCGTCCACTCATTTATTCTGTGATAGTCTTGGACTGGTCGCAGGTCCCCTTCTTTCTTTTTTACAAAGAAGAATGGTGATGCTTGCGGGGATTTGGATATTCTGATGGTTCCCCGTTTCAGGTGTTCCTGGAGCATCTTATGTAATTTGTCTTCTTCTTCTTCTGTCAGAGGGTATAACTTGCATCTGGTTGGTTCCTATCCTGGTTTCATATCAATCTTATGATCCCATCACAAATGTTCCGGTAGTCGTTGCAAGGCTTCTTGACTAAAGATTTTAGCAAAGCATTTGAGGATATATGTTGGGACTATTTATTCTATAGGCCATTCCACCTTTTTCTTGTTTGCTATTTCTGCTAGTTTCTGTGATTTGTTTCTGATTGATCTGGTGTAGATTGCTTTAAGTGGGTGTGTTTCAAGCGGATATTGGTAGTACCACTCTTCATGGAATTTGGTGATGAGCATTCACCCGCGCTAGGGTCCGAGGAAGGTATTCAGAAGCTTTGGAGAGATACCGAATAGCGCTAGACAAGTACCGAAGACACCAACTTTTACCGAACACGGTCGGTCCCTACCCGACTGACGACAATCCACCGAAGGATGTTTGGCAGCACTTGGGTCAGTTTGCCCACACTTCATGTACTTACCATGACCACATAGGAGTGTTACGATAAGTGTTTATGAAATCAGAGCCAGTATTCCGTATCGGCTGATGTTTTCTGTGAGTTGGTCAGTCCTTATTGCTTATCTTCCCGACTTCCGCATGGTCAGTCAAATGTGATCTTGTACCATTGCTTGGCTACCCTGGTCGTACAATACCTCTTCTTTATTTTTCATTGGTTCTCCAATGCCTGTTCCTGCTACCTACGCTCAGGCAACGGATCCCAAATGGTCAGGATTTTGCCATTGCTGATTAACTTTTACCTTGTCACCTTCGGAACCCATATGGACATCTCACCTACCTTCTTATCTTCCCTGATCGCTAAGGCTTGGCACCCATTTGACATCTACTCTCATTTCTTGTTTAATATTTTACTTAGGGGCTCTTCTTACTATAGAAACCTACATACAACTCTGGAATAAACCAGCTTTTGCACCCCATAGTTCAGAGCTCAGTCGCACTCATCTCAACCATCGAAATCATCTTTGTCGACTTCTGAAAACTTGTCATCCTCATTGTTTGGCTTCATTCGCGTTCGTACTCGTCTCTTCGCTTATACCCTCATCCTCCCTCGTATATTGTCAGAGTCCCGTGTGGCTCTTGAAGCATGTAGTTGTCGGTCGTGACACTACCTTCTCGTTACCGACCACATTGCCAACACAACTGACCGAACGTTTGGTTGGTGTTCGGCGCAGTCCCGAAACCATTTGGGCGCTATAATCTCACACTCCCCGATTGCTTCTCAGTACGCCTTCCCTTTCTAAAGTCATCACTAACATTTCCTTGTGTATCAGATACTAGCTCTAGCACCCCTGCATTAGAGGTTGTTTTGGTGTTGTGCTTGGCACTTAGAGCTACCTCTAGCGTATCATCGGAAAAGAAGGTCTCATCCACTTCTTCTTCTTCTGGTTCGTCTTCTATCTTTGAGTATCCAATCGCCCTCATGTTTTTTGATTGCAGAAGGAGTTGTGCCTGTATAGTAAATCTGGGTCAGCTGACTAGGCACCGTTCTGCACAGGTTGAGAATGTGAGGTTATTTTTTACCCAATCAATCTGTGGATTGTGCTTGTGTAGCCAGTCTGTTTCTAGGATTATGTCTTCTCCTCCTAGGTTAGTAGCTAACAACTCATACTGTTCGTCATGGTAATCTCCTTTGTTTTCCATTCTCATCAACAGGCAAGCTTTGTCTGTAATTTTCCCTCCTTTGTTAGCCATACCATCCACATTAAATATAGGCTCGGCCACCATGAACATGGAGGGCAGTCCAATTGACAACTTATTGGTTGTATAATGGAGTGCCATTGACTGTGGCAGGGTGGTGTGGGAGGAGGTTGAGGAAGTGGCTGAGGTTGCAGCATTTGGTCTCAGAGAGGGGTTGCCTGCCTAGTGGCCAATGCTCCTCATTGAATAGTGTGGACATATTTACATAAACACCCCTGAATGGGGCATTGGCATATCCATCAGTTGTGTGTTGCAGGCTGGGGATACTAGGTGCTACACTAGGCTATATGGGTATCAGCTGGACAAGAAGTGTTGTGAAGGGAAGGGCTCAAAATCTACTAGGGCAGTTGTTGGTGACTGTCTGTATCATAATGTGCAGATGTATTTCATTCTTTGCTTTGATTGCTATATGGTTGATGTAATTGAAAATGGCTTCCAAGTTAACACCATGTATGGCTTTTATGAGTCATCCAATTAGTGTGCATAAACCCAATCTCAGTTTTCAGGATGTCGGGAAGGTGCCATCTGACAGGTTAGATGTACGAAGAGGATATAGCCAGTCTAGCTTGTATTATGAGTTGTAAGGCATCATTGGCCCATTTTACATGGGTACAAACCTCGATTCCTCTGTCATTAACTTTTTTGCCCAAATCTTTATCTTGAAACCTAAGTTTTAAGATTTCATCCCCATATTCTCCTTGTTGTTTTTGAGTGCATTCTGACTTTGGCCATTGTTCCAAAAAGGCGGCCTTGAAAGCCATCCAGTTGGCAGTTTGGGTTGCTGTTAGGCCATTGAACCAGCCATCTGTGCTGTGCCTAGACTTGACATAGAACAAGAATCAGCTGATTGTGAGGATTTCTTTAGTGTCAAAGTGTATACATTAGAATGTATGAAGGAAGTCTTGGGGGCTCTCTGCAGCCCCTAAGTTGCCTGAGAATGGTTTAACCTTTTCTGCCATATGTGGTCTATTTGGAAGGATTACAAGAGCTAGGATGGCAGGTGCAGTGATTGTTGGTGTGATGAATCCAGTGGGTAGCAGTAGTTGTGATAGGATGTGTGTTATGGTAGGCTGGAGGCTGTAGTTGTTTGGGGTTTTGCTACAAAAAATGCTAGTGGAGTAGTGGGATAAAAACTCAATAGATGTGGAGATAAATAGTGTTGAGAATATGGAAGAGGAGTGTGGGGATTATGTGGCTGTGGGCAGTCTCTGTAGAAATTATCCATGCAAGTCTCTGATATATAGTGCGGGGTTGTTCAACTGTTATTCAATACTGTGGTTTTCTGGGGGTATTGGTGCCAGTGTGACTTTGTTGTTGGCAGTTGTAGTAGCAATCTTTTGGTAATGCATTGTTGCAAATTGCAATCTCGTCACCAAGATGGAGTGGGCAGGGATTGTCAGTTATGTTGCTCTATCTCATTTATGTCTGTCTACCATACATCCTGTGGCTACTGTGGGGGATGTTGCTGACTAATGTCTACAGCATCTCCTACTCCTGTTCTCTCCATTCTCCACTATCTGCTGCTCTCTGCATATCTGATCCTCTTCTCTTTGCTTCCCTACTCCACTAACTCATAGAGGACATTGGCCAACATGGAATACTGGCTCTGATCTTGTAAACACTTATTATAACACTCCTGTGTAGTCATGGTAAGTATGTGAAGTATGGGCAAACTGACCCAGTGTTACGCTAGAGGTGGCTCTAAGTGCCAAGCACAACACCAAAACAACCTCTAATGCAGGGGGTGCTGAAGCTAGTATCTGATACACAAGGAATTGTTAGTGATGACTTTTAGAGATTGATGGCACACTGAGAAGCAGTGAGGAGTATGAGATTATAGCGCCCAAATGGTTTCGGGACTGCACCAAACACCAACCAAACATTCAGTCAGTCGTGTTGACGGTTTGGTCAGTAATGAGAAGGTAGTGTTGCGACTAACAACTACGTGCTTCAAGAGCCATACGGGACTCTGACAATATATGAGGGAGGATGAGGGGTACGAGCAAAGAGTCAAATACAAACACAAACAAGGCCGAATGGCAAGGATGACAAGTTTTCAGGAAGTGATGAAGATAATTTTGATGGTTGAGACGAGTGCAAATGAGCTCTGAACTATGGGGTGCAAAAGCTGGTTTATTCCAGAGTTGTATGTAGGTTTTTATAGTAAACAGAGCCCCTGAGTAAAATATTGAACATGAAATGAGAGTAGATGTTGAATGGGTGCCAAGCCCTAGCGATCAGAGAAGATAAGAAGGTAGGTGAGATGTCCATATGGGTTCTGAAGGTGACAAGGTAAAAGTTAATTAGTGATGGTGAAATCCCAAATGTTCAGGATCCGTCACCTAAGTGTAGGTAGTCAGAACAGGCGTTGATGAGCCAATGAAAATAAAAAAGATGTAACGTACGACCAGGGTGGCCAAGCAATGGTGCAAGATTGTGTTTGACTGACCATGTGGAAGTCGGGAAGATAAGCAATAAGGACCAACCGGCTTATGGCGCACATTGTTATGATCACGTTCTATCGGGCCTACACGGCGGTCTATACCGATACGATCATCACAAATATCACGCGGCCTCACGGGTTGAGGCGTACACCAAGGTACAGATATTAACCTTGGTCATCCACTCCCAATGGATCATCAATCATTGGTCGAGTATCACGGGCCTTGTATTAGCGGGCATGGAACGCCGCCTTATAAATTACTCACACGCAGGGCATGAACCTCCTAGTCTCTCCTGGCCGGAAGGAGACCAACGGAGAAGCACAAGAGTAGTCGTTATTGAGAGAGACGACTTAGAGAATACCTACAGATACATATTCGGTATTCTCACGCCCTACTTCCCAAAGTAGTATAAAAGGCCCATAGAATAGGCTGACGATCTTCAGTCTATTCTCTTCGTTCCCCTGTATCTTCACATACAGGGATCTTCGTTCAGTACTGTCTTCCTACAGTACTCCTTCATCCTTAGGCAGTCTTCATACTGTCTATTTTCATTGCTACATCGCAATACACTTCTGGCTCCTGTGCTACACGTACAGTCGAGACCGCCGTTCCACACATCCTCCACGAGTGACCTAGGGAAGAACCTCCTACTCTTGGGGTTACCGACGAGCAGTCGTAACACTAGAATAGACTCTTCTGCCCCTACCTTGCTCGCACTAGCTTGCTGCCACACTCTCTCTCATAACCTTGCTCAGTGGGGATATAGACCCCCATTGAGAGAGCGTTACTGCACACACTCTGGAGCAAGACCTAGGCCAGGAATACCCACCCGGCACTAGACTTATCAATAACCAACTCCATCACAACAATCGCCCTATCCGGCGCGAAGGGGACTTCTGGGTCTACGAAGACAACAACGGAACTGCCCCTCCGAATTACGATAACTGCTCATACCGAAACGGGCGTTATTACTTCACACTTGAAGACGGAACAGTAGAAGAGGATATTTGGAACGAAACAGAAGCTCAGTGGGAACTAGCCCCACAATACAGGGAACCGGCGCCGGTAATCCCCGAAGACTCGGAGCAAGAGGAAACAACCTCGGAATCAGACTCCGACTCACCAGACCAAACACCGATCAACACCCGAAACGAACCACTCGCCGAAATGTTGGGACAAGCTTCGACTTCTACAAACACCCCTTCCGCGACAGTACAACCCGGAAGAGGAAAAGTCAAACTCCCAGACAATTACACAGGCGACCGCATTGAATCCCAGAAATTCATGCTCCAATGCCTCCTTCTTTTCGCAGCAGAATCCGATCGGTACAAGACCGATCAAGACAAAATATCCCTTGTGCTCTCATGCATGAGATACGGCACGGCGGGAGCTTGGGCGGAGAACTTCCTCCTCAAATCAGTAGGAGCGGATCCACCTACCGATCTAGGCACCTGGAAGGACTTTTTAGCCAAGTTCAAATTACAGTTCAGGGAGACGGGCAAGACCGACAAGGCGCGAAGCGCACTTATGGCCTTCTCCCAAGGACGAATGACGGTTGATGAATACTCCAACCAATTCATTCTCATCGCCGCCGATGCCGACATCTCCGATAAAGAGCAAGTCCCTTACTTCCAACGCGGGTTAGACCCGCGCGTCATGGACAAAATATACGACAAGGAAGTTCAGCCAAAGGATACGATTCAGGACTGGATCAATACAGCCTGCGAAATAGATGGACGACTTCGAGCCAGAACAGCTCAAAAAGCCATCCTCGCCAACTCCACCTCCTTTCGAAGCGATTATCTGAATCGTTTTCATAACCAAATCTCTCCCCGCTACAACTCCACAAACGCCCCTCGCAGAATGAACAACCAGGTGGTTGACATGGACATTGACGCTACCAGAAAGCGTAACGCCGAAAGTCAAAAGAGAAAATTTGACGGCAAGCGAACCACCTCCTGCTCCAACTGCGGAAAGCCAGGGCACTCTAGCGCTAACTGTTGGTCACCCCGCAGAGGCGTTCGCCCAGTTCGAGGAAACTCGAAAAGACGCCTGGGTACGACAGGGAGAGGAAACCGCGCGGTTGATTTGGAGGGAGAAGACGACGCACCCGCTATGGGAAACCAAGCGGGAATATATCGAGGAATGGAGACAGAGGATGTCCCTCGCAACAACCAGCGGGTACCACAACCTGGTCCTTCGATGGAACGTCCTCACTCTACCTCATCCGGACGACCCCAAACGAACCATGGGCAACGCGCTATGTTACCTAACGGACGACGGGGAGACGGAAGCGTCAGTCATTCTGCTCGAATCGGAGCAGTACTCGGAGAACTAGGGGAAGATGAAGCAAGAGAAGTGATCTTGGGACACGCGGAGCGTTTTTCCTGACCTCTCCCTCGCCAGCGAAGGAGAGAGGTCAAGGACGACCCGAATTTGATGCCCGCACTTGTATTCGTATCGGAGCAATGAACGACCGTATCATCACCCCCATACGCCTGAACGTGAAAGTATCAAACAGGAGTCAAAACGCTGGAGCAAAGGCAACCATCGACTCGGCATGCGAAGGGGTTATAGTAAACGAAACTTGGGTCAAAAGACATCGTTTCCCCACCTACACACTCAACAACCCCATTCGCGTCCGGAATGTCGATGACACCATCAATAAAGCAGGTCTCATCCGATCCGCCTTGGATGTGAACCTCACCATTCGGGACATCAGTGGACGAACGCATACCGAGCGCGTCCAGATGTTTATCTCCAATCTAGGGAAAGACGACCTTATCCTAGGAACAGATTGGCTGAAATACCACGATCCCTCCATCGAATGGAGGCGACGTGAAGTGCACTTCGATCGGTGCCCCCAGAAATGCCAGCAACCATATGGGTTCACTAGGGCAAGGGAAGAACCGCCATACAGTAGGCGGTTATCAGACGTGGAGCCACGGTGATGAGCATGCACCCGCGCTAGGGTCCGAGGGAGGTATTCGGGAAGCTTTGGGGAGATACCGAACAGCGCTCGACAAGTACCGAAGACGCCGACTTTTACCGAACACGGTCGGTCTCTACCCGGCCGACGACAAGCCACCGAAGGACGTTCGGCAGCACTTGGGTCAGTTTGCCCACACTTCACGTACTTACCATGACCGCATAGGAGTGTTACGATAAGTGTTTACGAGATCGGAGCCAGTATTCCGTATCGGCCGATGTCCTCCGTGAGTCGGTCGGTCCTTATCGCTTATCTTCCTGACTTCCGCATGGTCGGTCAAACGCGATCTTGCACCATTGCTTGGCCACCCTGGTCGTACAATACCTCTTCTTTATTTTCATTGGCTCTCCAACGCCTGTTCCTGCTACCTACGCTCGGGCGACGGATCCCGAACGTTCGGGATTTCGACATCACTGATTACCTTTTACCTTATCACCTTCGGAACCCATATGGACATCTCACCTACCTTCTTATCTTCTCTGATCGCTGGGGCTTGGCGCCCATTCGACATCTACTCTCATTTCGGGTTCGATATTTTACTTAGGGGCGCTGTTTACTATAAAAACCTACATACAACTCTGGAATAAACCAGCTTTCGCACCCCACAGTTCAGAGCTCATTCGCACTCGTCTCAACCATCGAAATCGTCTTCATCGACTCCCGAAAACTTGTCATCCTCGTCGTTCGGCCTCATTCGCGTTCGTACTCGTCTCTTCGCTCGTACCCCCATCCTCCCTCGTCTATTGTCAGAGTCCCGTGTGGCTCTTGAAGCACGTAGTTGTCGGTCGCGACACTACCTTCTCGTTACCGACCGAATCCCCGACACGACCGACCGAACGTTCGGTCGGTGTTCGGCGCAGTCCCGAAACCGTTCGGGCGCTATAATCTCATACTCCCCGTTGCTTCTCAGTACGCCATCGATTTCTAAAGTCACCACTAACAATTCCTTGTGTATTAGATACTAGCTCCAGCACCCCCTGCATTAGAGGTTGTTTTGGTGTTGTGCCCGGCACTTAGAGCCACCTCTAGCGTATCATTTTGGAGCCCACCGCGAGGGGTTAGTATTCAAAATTACCTCAAGGAATCTACGTCGCTCGTCCCGACCAACAGCGGAGCGCGAAGAACGACAAACAGTTATCGATAGCTTCAATACTCAGGAAACATCTGCCGACCGAAGTTTGTTCGGAGACGCCGATATAGTCCCAGAACACTTATCCCACCATCACTACCTTGATCTTGAATCCTCGCCATCGCTCTCACCACCACCCGACTCCACTTTCTTCTTAACCCCACCTTCGTCGCCGAACCAATCGCTACTCCCGCCGATTTCCCCCATCCTCGACCTTGCGCTCTTAGAACAATCACCCCCGTCTCCTATCCCATCTCTCCACGACTCCATCTCTCCGTTAATCCCACGCAGCCCCGTCTTCTGGACGCCGACCATCCGACCGACTTCACTAGAACGCTCCTTCGAACCAGCGACTCCATCCCCGATCACCTTAGAAAACAATACCTTCTCCCCCACCTTTGACTTTATCACTATGGCGACCCCATCCATGCCCGCCCGTGGAGATCGAACGGCCCCGACCTTTGACCCCCATCAACCCCGCGAATTGAGACGATATTTCTCCGATCTGGACTTCCACTTCGTTCGGTCTGCGGTAGTGGACGAACAAGAAAGAAAGAAACACGCTTGCCGATTCCTGGATGTCGACACCTGTGAGCTTTGGGAATCGCTCACCACTTTCACCGACGCCACGAAGACCTTCAAGGAGTTCTGCGAAGAGGTCTTCAGGCTATACCCCGGATCGGAGGAAGAACGCAAATGGTCGGTATCGGATATGGACAAGCTAGTCGGCGAAACGAGCAGGGTCGGCATCTTGTCTCTCAGCGAACTCGGCGACTATCATCGGCGATTCCTGGCGATCACGGTATTCCTCCTCAGCAAGGCACGGATCTCGGTCGCCGAACAAGGACGCGCCTTCGCTAGAGGATTCCAACCGGAACTATGGGCAAGAATCTCTCAACGTCTACAACTCAAGTTCCCCGATCATTTCCCAGACGACCCATACAACCTCCAAGACATCCACGACGCGGCCCGATTCGTCTTGCACGGCACCACGTCCGCCTACAGCACGACCTCTACCGACATCTCTCGAGCAGCCCCCGCCGCGCCGCCCACCAACGCAATCAAAGCCGAAGACCTGGCAACCATGTTCGAACGACTCACCGACACCTTTGTCAAGGCCATTGCAGCTCAAGGGACGTCCAGACCAGCCGATCGACCATCCCGACAACCAGGACAAGGCAGCGACAACTGCATGTTCTGCGGCAGTCCCGAACACTTCATGCGCGCCTGTCCCGAGGTCACCGAATACATTCGGATCGGAAAATGCAAGAGGAACATCGAGGGGAAGGTGGTATTGTCAAGTGGGGCATTCGTACCGAGAGAAATCACGGGTAGTAACCTGAAGGACCGAGTTGACGAATGGCATCGCAGGAATCCAGGCCAGTTGGCGACCGGACAGATGATGTTTACGGTAAACGCGGTGCCGACTCACCCGATGACGATAGCCTCCCGTCACGATTCACCCTCATTACTGGATGTCACCCCGACTTACCAACTCACCGACGTCCAGCGAATCGCGAGCCTCGAACGCGAACTATTCGCGCTCCGAACGCGGGGAGCAAGGGCACGCGAAATGGCGCAGACAGGACGTTCGGCACCTACCCCTTCACCGGCCCCCGAACGACGAGCGAGGACCGAAACTCCCGAACCCGAACCCCGACCGACCACCCCGACTCAGCAACCGCCCCCGGTACCAGCCAAGGACGATGCTCCGATCCACCCATATGCCAAAGCCCAGGACGCCACCTATGCACCGCCACACGACCGCAACATGGGAGCCCCGGCGAAGATACCATCGGCAAAGAAGGACGCTCCGGCCTACAAAACCACGGCGCCGATCTACGACGAGAAGGTAGCAGCTGAGGTCTACAACCGGGCGATGGCCACTCAGGTGACGCTTACCCAGCGCGAACTACTCTCTCTCTCCGCCGAAGTCCGTTCACAGGTAAGGGAAGCCACGTCGGCACGCCGATCGCCTGCCAGAGACGCCAGCAATGTTCGGACCTTCTACCAAGATGCCGATCTACCCTACGCCATCGACGACCTCGAACCACCGACTCGACCGACCGTCTCCTCCTTCGTCAATGTCCTGCACCAACCGGAATCACCCCCGCCTGGCGCGATCATCATCCCCGACATGTACGAAACGTACCTGAAGAATCTACAGCCCGGTCAGGTTCCTCAGCCATTGATAGTTGCTAAAGAATCGTCTGCCCTAAGGTCTATTGTTCCCCTCGTCGATCATCAGCAGGAAGTCGAATGCGTCATCGACCCGGGTTCACAAGTCATTGCCATGTCGGAAGGCATTTGCAACGAACTGGCGCTCATCTACGACCCCGAAATCGTCCTCAATATGCAGTCGGCGAACGGCGAAATTGACCGATCCTTGGGCCTGGCACGCAACGTGCCATTCCTCATCGGCGACATCACCCTATACCTCCAAGTCCACATCATTCGGAACCCCGCCTACGACGTTCTCCTCGGTCGGCCATTCGACGTCCTCACCGAAAGTATCGTCAAAAATTATTCAAACGAAGACCAGACGATCACCATCAGCGACCCGAACACGGGACGACGAGCCACCATTCCGACGATCAGACGAGGACCCCCTCGAGTCCTTCACCGAAGACAAGCGGGTTTTCGCGACTCGATGAATTGATCCGAGATCAAGGAGAAGTTGCACTGATCATTTCCACCGATCATGATACCCCCCATTTCCCACTTATCGAAGCGTCCTCAGATTTCCATTCTCCATCTCCCTCTCGTCGCGATCTTTGTCTCAAGTACATTATGGCCTCCGATTTGGGGCCCGAAAATCATCTCAAAAACAATCTCGATTCCGATATGTCGTCTTTATTTTCCTCAGTCGTCCCCGGTTCTTGCCATCCCACTAATATCGCCGACCCGGTCGCCATCTTCGCCGCCAAGCGCAAGTACAAACCGGTCGCTCAGAAAACACGACCAGTCTTGGCCGACCTACCCGAAAAGTTCCGAATCGTTCGGAACATCCTCGGTGACCCTCTCGCTGCCCTTCCGACGCTGACACCGAACCCCCCACCCTTCACGCCGACCGGCAGATACACAGCCGAACGACGCGACCTCATCGACAAAGTCCACTCGGACGACTTCCTTTGGCCGGCCGAACGACAGCTCATGCACCATTTCATGTGTCTACAAGAGATGGGATTTGCCTGGGACGATTCGGAACGCGGACGTTTCCGCGAGGACTTCTTTCCTCCAGTCAATATGCCGGTGGTCGAACACAAGCCCTGGGTTCAACGCAACATTCCGATTCCACCAGGCATCTACGACGAAGTGTGCCGACTTATCAAAACCAAGATCGCCGCTGGAGTCTATGAGCCGTCGAATTCGTCCTACCGATCACGCTGGTTTACGGTTGTCAAGAAGACGAATAGCACCTCCACTGGCACCAAACTCCGAATCGTTCACAGCCTCGAACCCCTGAACGCCGTCACCATTCAGCATTCAGGTGTGCCCCCATATACAGATCAGATCGCTGAACAGTTTGCAGCTCGCGCTTGCGGCGGCATTCTGGATCTCTATGTCGGCTATGACGAACGAGGGCTCTCCGAATCATCTCGCGACTTCACCACGTTCCAGACCCCATTCGGCGCCCACCGACTCGTCACCCTACCCATGGGATGGACGAATTCGGTCCCGATCTTCCACGACGACGTCACCCACATCCTCCAGCCAGAGATACCAGACACCACCATTCCTTTCATCGACGATGTTCCGATTCGGGGCCCACCGACCCGATACGAACTTCCGAACGGCGGCTTCGAGACGCACCCCGACAACTCCGGCATACGACGATTCGTGTGGGAACACTTTCAAGGCCTCAATCGGGTGGTTCAGCGGATGAAGTACAGCGGAGGAACATTTTCGGGACACAAGGCGACACTCTGCGCAGCCGAAATCACGGTGGTCGGCCATCGCTGCACGTACGAAGGAAGATTACCCGACGAGTCTAGGGTAGAGTCAATTATGAAGTGGGGACCTTGCAGGGATCTCTCTGACGTTCGGGCATTTTTGGGGACGATCGGTGTCGTTCGGATCTTCATTCGAAATTTTGCACACAGGGCGCATGCACTGACAATGTTGACGCGCAAAGATTTTCCATTCGTGTTCGGCCCAGACCAGATAGCGGCCCAGGACGACCTCCGGTCGGCACTTCTCGAATCGCCAGCCCTTCGGCCGATCGACTATGGGTCGGCAGCCAACGTCATCCTCGCCGTCGATACCTCTCAAATTGCGGTCGGCTTCCACCTCTGTCAATGCGCACTCGACAATCCGCGGGTTCGGTATTATGCCCGATTCGGCTCCATCACCCTTAACGACCGCGAATCGCGATTCTCCCAACCCAAGCTCGAACTCTACGGCCTCTTCCGCGCCCTCCGATCACTCAAAATGTATCTCATCGGCGTTCGGAACCTGATAGTCGAAGTAGACGCACGCTACATCAAGGGCATGCTCACTAACCCGGATCTCGAACCCAGCGCCAGCATCAATCGGTGGATCGTCTCCATCCTCACCTTCCATTTCACACTTGTCCACGTCCCCGGCACCTCTCATGGCCCCGATGGCCTCTCCCGACGACCACCACAACCCTCCGATCGACCCGAACCCGAAGACGACTTTGACGACTGGATCGACAATCTCTACGGCTTCCTCCATCAGATCAACAACACGTTCCCCACCTCCATCTCAACCTCGACAACCGCCATCTTCACCTCCTCGCTCATAGGCGACCTCCCGACCGATACCGAGTCCGACGACGAAGGCCCGACCATCGACTACTCAGATATCCCAAGATCGCAAAAAGCTTTGGAAGCCGAAGAACGCCTATGGTTGGTCCGCGACTGGCACCGAACATTGGTTCGGCCCCCTTCTCTCTCCGACTCCGAATATGCGACTTTTCTACGATATTGCACTGAGTTCTTTATCGCAGCCGACAAGCTATGGAGAAAAGACTCACACGGCCGACACAAGATTGTTGCAGCTCCCTCTAGTCGAATCACAATTCTCACTGCCGCCCACGACGACGTCGCTCACAAGGGTTTCTACGCCACGACTGCCTTGATCGCCGAACGCTTCTGGTGGCCGCACATGAGGCAAGACATTTCCTGGTTTGTTCGGACCTGTCACCTTTGCCAGATTCGCCAGACTCGCAACGTTCTCATTCCCCCGACCGTCGCCACGCCCGCACCACTCTTCGCGAAAATGTATATGGATACCATGCACATGCCGACCGCCGGTGGTTTCAAGTATCTCGTACAAGGCCGCTGTTCGGTATCACACTACCCCGAATTCCGCATGCTGCGACGCGAAACAAGCTCCGCACTCGCCGACTGGATCTTCGAGGATATCCTGTGCCGATGGGGAACACTGGTAGAGATCGTCTCCGACAACGGACCGGCATTCGTCAAGGCGCTCGACCAGCTAGCAAAGAAGTACCACGTTCGGCACATTCGCATTTCGGGCTACAATTCCCGCGCCAACGGCATCGCCGAACGACCTCACTTCGACGTTCGGCAGGCTCTGTTCAAAGCCGTTGATGGAGACCAGGCCAAGTGGAATCGTGCAGCTCATTTCGTATTCTGGGCTGATCGTATTACTGTTCGGCGCCGAATGGGTTGCTCGCCATACTTCGCAGCGACCGGAACCCATCCCCTCCTGCCCCTCGACATCGCCGAAGCCACCTATCTTCTACCACCACCGACCACGGCCCTCAGCACCACCGACCTCATTGCTCGACGTGCCATCGCTTTGCAGAAACGACGATCGGACCTCGCCCACCTTCGCAGCTCAGTAGTCGGCGCCCGTGTCCAGGCCGCCATCCGATTCGAACAACAGCATTTGGCCACACTTCGCGACTTCAATTTCCACCGAGGCTCGCTTGTCCTGATGCGCAACACAGCCATAGAAAAGGCGCTCAATCGGAAGATGCGTCCACGTTATTTAGGACCTTTGCTAGTAATTTCTAGGAATCGGGGAGGAGCGTATATTTTGGCCGAACTCGATGGATCGGTCTTTGATCGGCCAGTTGCAGCATTCCGCGTTATTCCTTATTTTGCTCGCAGGTCTCTGAAGCTCGCCGACCTTGAAGCCCTCCTCGACATCTCGCAGGAACGCCTTCGGGCCATGGAAGATTCCCGCTCGAGCGACGACGACGCCGAAGACGATAGTGCCGATGAAGATACCGACACCAGCTCAGTCCGATCGGCGGAGGACGACGACGCGGCTTCGGCGACCTCCGACTAGATCCCACCCTCCCACCCTTCGCTCTCTTCGGTCGGTGACTGGGGACAGTCACGATTTCAGTAGGGAGGAGGATTCACAGATATACCCATTCCTTATCTTCGTTTATTCGTCACAGACATGGACTGACGCCCAATCATTTCCACATATCTTAGTACTTTTACCACCGACCGATCGCCGACCGAATAATCGGCACTCATTTTCCCATCACTCCTTCAAGTACCAAGCCGCATTGAAGACTTCTTCCGATTTGCGCAAAACCATAGGGTTTTATGCCTGTGATGACATACTGAGGCTTCCCCTAAATATTCCAATTTATTTTTCTTTATTTCTGCCGAACGCTTCGCTTACAACTACATTCACACGCAGTCATTTCGCCGACCGATTTCTCGAACGACACCTCCAGTCTTCGCCAAAACGTCTCATTCAAACCAGGACAGTCCTTTCACTATTATGTTACATTTTACTGTACTACAGACACCTTGAAGCTATTCTACACATCGGGCACAAAGTCGCCCAACACAGACATGTCCGAATCCTCGGAATCCGACGAGTCTTCCACCAGCACCACATCCGAAACCGCCGATCCACCCGAACGCGCCTCAAGACTTGCCAACTCACCCTGCCACATCGCGATCGAACGCGCCAGCGAGGCACGCGTACCTTCGGCCACAGCGATGCGGTACCGAAGCTCCGACGCGATGCCTTGCGCAACGACAGGAGACAGGCGAGAGGAGTCGGACAAAGCGGGGACAGCAGAGGAACGGGGACGGGAAGGGGCCAGGACGGTACGAGTGGTGGTTGGAAGACGCTGGACTGGCTTCCGAGCCCGAACAGCTAGACAATACGATGAGCTCATATCCCAGCAATGTCCGACCGATTACTCACCTTTTGTCCGCGCGATACTCTCGCCGACAGATCGTTCGGGAACGAGCACCTCGACCTTACGCTTCTTGGTCGGGCGCGATGGTTCCGGCTCCCCCGACTTTTCGGCCGCCTTCGCTTTCGACTTCCCTTTCCCCTTGGACTTTCCCTTGTTCGGCATCCACCCGGGTTGGAAGCTGCAGCCTTTCTGCTCCCGGGAGCACTTCGTACACGAAACTTGGCCGGACCTCGTGTAGCAACGAAAGGCCACGGTGGTAAACTCAGCCGCACACCTTTGGCAGGCGTAGTCGGCCTGGAAGAAGGAGAATCAGCAAGCAATGAGAGGCGGCAAAAGGGAGGGGACTTACGAGTACATCTCCAGGCATCAAACCCGGGGGATCCTGCATCATCTTCCCGGCACCGTTCCTCTCCACGGGCGACCGAACAGTCGACATGCGACCCGTTCCAGGACCGAGAGGGACGATCACCCGACCTTGAGACGGAGTTCGCTGGCGAGCGAACTCGACGACAACAGCGGCAGCGCGCTTCCCTTGAGATTCGATCGGAGCGATCGGAGCGGTCGGGTCCACACTCATGCGATGCATAGCCGCGGTTGTTGAGACCAGGACGGCGTCGGCGGAAGGAGCAGGATCCGGGGAGGGAGAGGGAAAGAAAAGAGGGGGAGGGACCGCGGTTTCGGCGTCCAGCTCGGCCAGCTGATGCTCACCTTCTTCAGGATCGAGAGACCCATCAAACATGGCGCCTACCACAGCGTCCCGGCGCCGCTGACGATCTTCTGCGGCCACCTGCGACGCAGCAGCAGCCCGCGCCGCCTCCGCTCGCTCAGCCTCGCGTTCGGCGGCAGCTACCCTCTCGGTCTCCTCAGCCAGGGCCTGTTCTTCGGCTTCTTTCTGCTGCTTCACAGCAAAGCGCGCCGCCCGCTGCGGCAGGACGCGCGCCCCCCATACCAGCCAGCCGTCGGTAGCCATGTGGTCGAGCCCGCGCTCAGCTTCGGCGATGAGATCGGAAAGTTCGGGAATGTCTTCACCACGCGCCGAACGATCGAGAAGAGCCTAAGGAGGTGGTTGGCAGCAAGTAAGAGCAGGAGGGAGGGCCGACTCACCACACGACGGGCGAAACCTTGGCCCCAGAGCTCATAATCTTCATACTCAGCCGCTCCATCTGGGAGGGAGAGCATGTATTCAGCAAGTTTCGCCTTGAGAACGGGGAGGATGGACGGCATTCGGAAGAGGAGACAAAGCGGCAGGAGGACGGCGACGAGGGACTTAGTCGCTGGAGAATCAACGATCGGCAGGTGATTGTGGTCACCTGACAAAGCCCCGTGCCACGGCGCCCGGCAGAGACCGCGATACGCGCCACCGTCCTTTGCCGACACACTCTCACGCCAGCGCCTAGTTGGGGCACTCTAGGTCTCAGCCACTGCCTCACCTAATCAGTTGCCACGCCACAGGACTTTGCCAACTCAGCCCCGGTCTCTCTTGCGCGCCGACCCGGTCCTTTCTACGACATCTCCGTGCCGATTATTCACCTGTGCCACATCTCTCCCACGCACCCATTCCTTTCCACGCCACCGCTCATTGCCGATCTTTTTCCCACGAAACTTGCCACGCCGCTCCAGGTTCCACGCCACAGCTATTCTTTCCACGCTAGCGCTTGTTGCCGACGCTTTCCCACATCTCTCCCACGCGCCCACTTCTTTCCACGCCATCGCTTGTTACCGACGCTTTCCCACATCCACACACCACGCGCCCTGATCCACGTGCAGTGTTGCCACGCCATTTTTTCCGCTCCAACTCATAGCCGCCGACCACTGACTGAGGACAGTCAGGATTTCAGTAGGGAGGAGATGATGAGCATGCACCCGCGCTAGGGTCCGAGGGAGGTATTCGGGAAGCTTTGGGGAGATACCGAACAGCGCTCGACAAGTACCGAAGACGCCGACTTTTACCGAACACGGTCGGTCTCTACCCGACCGACGACAAGCCACCGAAGGACGTTCGGCAGCACTTGGGTCAGTTTGCCCACACTTCACGTACTTACCATGACCGCATAGGAGTGTTACGATAAGTGTTTACGAGATCGGAGCCAGTATTCCGTATCGGCCGATGTCCTCCGTGAGTCGGTCGGTCCTTATCGCTTATCTTCCTGACTTCCGCATGGTCGGTCAAACGCGATCTTGCACCATTGCTTGGCCACCCTGGTCGTACAATACCTCTTCTTTATTTTCATTGGCTCTCCAACGCCTGTTCCTGCTACCTACGCTCGGGCGACGGATCCCGAACGTTCGGGATTTCGACATCACTGATTACCTTTTACCTTATCACCTTCGGAACCCATATGGACATCTCACCTACCTTCTTATCTTCTCTGATCGCTGGGGCTTGGCGCCCATTCGACATCTACTCTCATTTCGGGTTCGATATTTTACTTAGGGGCGCTGTTTACTATAAAAACCTACATACAACTCTGGAATAAACCAGCTTTCGCACCCCACAGTTCAGAGCTCATTCGCACTCGTCTCAACCATCGAAATCGTCTTCATCGACTCCCGAAAACTTGTCATCCTCGTCGTTCGGCCTCATTCGCGTTCGTACTCGTCTCTTCGCTCGTACCCCCATCCTCCCTCGTCTATTGTCAGAGTCCCGTGTGGCTCTTGAAGCACGTAGTTGTCGGTCGCGACACTACCTTCTCGTTACCGACCGAATCCCCGACACGACCGACCGAACGTTCGGTCGGTGTTCGGCGCAGTCCCGAAACCGTTCGGGCGCTATAATCTCATACTCCCCGTTGCTTCTCAGTACGCCATCGATTTCTAAAGTCACCACTAACAATTCCTTGTGTATTAGATACTAGCTCCAGCACCCCCTGCATTAGAGGTTGTTTTGGTGTTGTGCCCGGCACTTAGAGCCACCTCTAGCGTATCAACGGCACAAACCACGCATCAATGAGCGCGAAAAACAGCGCCTCGAACATCTCCGAAGACTATCGGAAGATGTAGGACTCCGCGATCACAGCGGAACGTTTGGCGTCCAACTACGAGCATACCTCAAAAGGAAATGGCTCCTAAAGGACATAAGGAAATACGCAGAAGAGAAACGAAGGGCTCAAGACAAGCCATCTCTTTCACCAAACGGGGGAGAACCTGATCTCCCAGACAAACCCTCAGGAAAACAGGCCACCCGGGACCCAGTTATTCGGAAACTGGCCCCCGAACCGTCAGGATTTGCCAGTTTCGACCAAGACCTGGAAGACGAAATTATCGTCACCAACCTAAAGGAAAGAGTTCCCAAGGTGCATCACGAATTTTTGGACATCTTTAGCGAACGAAAGTCGCAGCGACTCCCAGAACACACTTACTGGGACCATGCCATCGACTTGAAACCAACCTTCAAACCTCAAGTGCCCAAAATCTACGCCCTGAGCCCAGAGAAACACGACGAATTAGGAAAATTCATCAAGGAACATCTGGAGAGAGGAACCATCCGTCGATCCACCTCGCAAACAGCAGCCCCATTTTTCTTTATAGGAAAAAAGGATGGAAAACTACGCCCGGTACAGGACTATCGCCACTTAAATTCGCACACCATCCCGAATGTGTGCCCCCTTCCACTAATCCAGGAACTACTGGATGTGATAAAAGGGGCCATCATTTTTAGCAAATTGGACGTGCGATGGGGATACAACAATATACGCATCAAAGAAGGAGATGAGTGGAAGGCGAGCTTCATCACTCCGTTAGGTTCTTACGAACCCACGGTGATGTTTTTCGGCCTGACCAACTCACCAGCCACCTTCCAAGCTATGATGAACATGATCTTCAGAGAGCTCATCACAGCCCGGAAGATAACCGTATATATGGACGACATCCTCGTCTTCTCCAAAACCATGGCAGAACACGTCAAAATCCTAAACCAGGTTTTCCAAATCCTACGCGACAACGATCTATATTTGAAACCCGAAAAATGCGAGTTTTACAAGGAAAAGCTCCAATACCTGGGATATACAATTTCAAAAGACCATGTCGCCATGGAGGACTCAAAGGTGGACGCAATAAAAGATTGGCCAATCCCACGTACAGTCCGCGACATTCGCTCCTTCCTGGGTCTAGGGAATTTTTACAGGCGCTTTATTGACAAGTTCTCACTCATCGCGCGCCCCCTACATGACCTCACCAAAAAGGATGAGAAATGGAACTGGACTACAAAATGCCAAGAAGCTTTCGAACGATTAAAGAAAGCTTTTATCAGTAAACCTGTCTTGAACTATCCAGATCCCATGCACCCATATCGACTAGTAACGGATGCATCACTAATCGCCTATGGAGCTACCCTTCTACAAGAAGGAAAAGATGGTGACTGGCACCCAGTCGCTTTCCTCTCTGGATCGTTTTCACCAGCAGAGCGGAATTACGACGTTCACGACCGGGAACTCTTGGCTATAATCAAAGCGTTGGAACATTGGAATCACTACCTCGAAGGCGCACGACACCCCTTCGAGATTTGGACAGATCATAAAAACCTGGAACACTTCCAAACGGCGCGAGACCTATCACGACGACACGCCCGTTGGAGCCTTTATTTGAGCAGATTCGACTTTACACTCAGCTATAAAGCAGGATCAACAAATCACTCCGATGCTCTGTCCAGGCGTCCAGATCTAAGTGAGGGGGTAGAATCTGACAACAAATCCCAAATTTTACTCCCGGCCAAGCTTTTCAACAAATCCGACGAAACATTGGTAGAACCATCCCCGACACGGCACATAAAGTCCACGGAAATCGCCTCCTCAAACCTCATTTCCCTCATCCGACACTCGAAATCGGAACATGATGCCTTAACGAGGGTAGCCCTCGCAAAGCTCTTACGAGTAGGACCACAAGGGATGAGAGGATTATTGGGACATTGGACACATGAAGACGGAATCACCAGACGCAACGGCCACATATGCGTCCCCAAAGACGATGTCATCCGAAGACTCATCGTCAAAACACATCATGATACACCCGCGGTAGGACACCCGGGTAGAGCAAAAACATTGGAAATAGTGCAACGACACTACTGGTGGCAAAACATGACTAAATTCGTCCACGAATATGTGGATGGATGTGCCATATGTCAATCTACGAAGAATTTGACACACAGGACACACCCACCTATCCACCCTTTGGAAACCACCAACGTTCCCTGGCGATTCATCTCGACAGATTTCGTCACGGACCTACCCGAAAGCAAAGGTTTCGACTCAATCAACGTGGTAGTGGATCAAGGTCTGTCAAAAGGCATAGTCATCACCCCATGCAAGAAAACGATCACAGCAGAAGAAACAACCGTGCTTTTCCAAAACAATGTTTTCAATCGACATGGACTGCCGACCAAAATAGTATCCGATCGGGGCCCTCAATTTGCGGCCAAATTCACCCGAGAACTCTGGAAACGGCTAGGAATCACCGCCGCTCTCAGCACGGCGTATCATCCCCAAACAGATGGAGAGACGGAACGGGTAAACCAGGAGATCGAGCAATTCCTGAGAACGTTCTGCAACTACCATCAGGACAATTGGGTAGACCTTTTGCCGTTCGCCGAATTCTCACACAACACACGGAAACACTCGGCCACCGGGAAATCCCCTTTCGAAGTGCTATACGGGTTCAATCCCCCCTATTCAGCTGACACGGCACTGGAGACAAAGGTACCTGCGGTAGCTGAACGCATTAGGACGATCACAGAAGTTCAGGAAGAAGCCGCTGCTAGCTTACAAATAGCCAGCAATTACGCCAAAGACCGGGATCTTCACAGGAAACTTCCCCAATGGGAGGAAGGAGACCAAGTATGGTTAGAAGGAACCCATATCCGGACAACCCATCCTAAGTTCAAGCTCGCCCCCAGGCGATATGGCCCCTTCAAAATACTGGGAAAAGTAGGAACCCTGGCGTACAAGCTCCAAATTCCTCCGCAGTGGAAAATCCACCCGGTGTTCCACGCCGCCGTGCTCACCAAATATAGAGAAACCGAAGCCCACGGAGAGAACTTCGCGCGACCAATACCGGAGGTATTGAACGATGAAGAACATTACGAAGTAGAAATGATCGTGGATTCAAAACGGCAAGGACGGGGAACCAAATACTTGGTCAAATGGATGGGATATCCCGAAGCAGACAACACCTGGGAGCCCTACACTCTCCTAAAGGGAACAGCGGAAGAAGCCATGAAAGATTTCCATGACCAATACCCAGACAAACCCCGTCCGGGAACAGCCTGAGAGGAGGGACGAAAGATCATAAAAGGAGCGACAAGAGGACTCCAACAAGAACATCTCCTCACCTTCTTTCCCTCTCAAACACTCTCCCCCATCCGAATGCTCCTCCACGACGACCACGATGCTTCGTCTCCATCCAGAAACTCCTCCCCCGATGTCGTCCTTATGGTCGCCAATCCAGATGTCGAACGAGTGGAAAGAGGAACAAGTCCTCACCGACCAGATGCTGGACGAATTGATAGAGGAACAAGTCCTCAACAACCAGGATCTACCGGGGTCCTCCTCACCCCTCATATCAACAACTTCTCCGACGACGACGCCGAAGACTATGCCAAGTTCAAGGAAAGGGAAAGAACCCGAAAACCCTCACCAGAGAGGGCCTCACGAAATACACCACGGCATGAAAGTTCTGATGACCGAAACCAGTCGAGCCTTGGCCCATTACCAGTGGGAGTTTCACCTCCTAGTGAGGGCACGCGTCCTAGTGGAGTTGCAGGTCCCTCGGGATTTCGAGCAAGAACGGCAGCTCAACTCCCAAGCCATGGAGAAGCTGAACCAATACCAGTTCTATCAGAAACTGCACCTGCGCCAGTACCAACTAGTGGATCGATTCCCAGCTCCATGGGAGGACCTACCCCTCGTACAAATCCTCACGCCGGAGAACTGGAGCGACACGCGGACGCGCTCCTCCAGCGGAACACCATCTCCGCGGTAATACAAATGGCCACAGCCATGGCCCTCCAAAGACTCGCTAACTTCTCGGCAGGACAACCCGGGAATGAACATAGCGACGTACCTCGACGACTGGCTAGTGCCAGTCTCCAGATCAGGGCGCTCGCCCTCCAAACCGACCCGGACACAGCCTCCTGGTACGCCCACAATGACGGGCGACCCCGAGCCCTCCTCATCCACCCTGACGAGTTCTCCCAATACGTCAACCGAGAGCTCCTTCCAGCTCTCCTCTTCGGAGGAGAACTGGGAAACGTCCAGCCAAGCAGGACCGACCCTTTCCGAGTTGTCACTTGGAACGTACCACGTCCCGGAGAACATCCCACGCCTGCACCAAATCCAAGGAGGGTTCCGCGTACGGTCGTGGAGCGCCCTCCACCGAGACAACGAGAGGTTCCTACAGCGCATAGCCATACCGCGACTCCCCCCTCTCACCGGATACGAGGTCTTCCCCTATCCCAAGGAAATACCGACGAGGAGGAACCGCCCGTCTATCGAAGAAATGAGGGAAGGCGGAGTCGGGGAAACCAGGCAACCCTCGGACGCGGAACAACTGCTGGCCGGAGTGTTCGACACTGGCCTAGATCGCCTCCTCCTAGTGCTCGACTTCGTACGAACGAAAGAGAGGATAACCGAAGTAGCCGCAGAACTCGCCGCATTGATTCGGAGGCTCGAAGAAATAGCTCTTGGACTAGATCCGAGCTCGATGCATGGGATGCTCTAGACGATCCAGGAAACTACGACGAGGCGGACCCCTACTATCGACCTGACGAAGGGGGCGGGGATTATCAAGGACCTTTCGATTATTAAACGGACTAATAACAGGGCACAAGGGAAAGAAAGGGGGTAAGGAAGTTGAGGAACTCCTATCCCCAACAAAATTACATCCGAAACGATGTAAAACTACAAACGTCCGCAATGACGTAAAACTAGGATCGTCCCTCAAGACGTTAAACTGTATGACCTCGTCCGAAATAGACGTTAAACTACCGCGCGTCCGGAATGACGTCTAAACTATCGGACCTGCATGTCTTAAAACTGTGAAAAGATAAGAAGGCAGGGGAAGTACCTGACCATTTTAGTCCTAGGTTCAAATGATGGTACGAATCAAGGACAACAGCGGGCATAATTCCACGTACGACCTACGGTGGAATCCTTTCACATCCTCGCTGTCAAGGAGTTAATCTGACAGATGCATCGAGCGTCCCATTTGGATCCTCAGTTTTACAGGGTTTTTTCCGCATTAGGGAACCCTCTACATGACATATACTCTACTCGTAGGTGTCGACAAGCAGGCCCTTCGCCTTGGTACAGCGAAGTGCCCATACATAACCGGTTGCAAGTCCGAGTCAAGAAATTATGATGCATAACTCGTATCGTGAACCCTCACAGTCAAGGTCTGACTGGTGTTTTGGGACGTCCCACTTTGGATCTCCCGTTTTACAGGATCGTTTCCGCATTAGGGGATCCTACAGCTGGCGCATGAGATGATGTAGAGAGCGGGCCGCCTCTACCTCACAAGTCTTCCTAATGATGCGAGGCCACAAAATTACATCCGGAACGATGTAAAACTACCAAAGGCTTGGTCCGCAATGACTATAAACTACTAGGGTCCGCAATGACGTTAAACTAGTCTTCGTCCGAAATGACGGAAAACTACCCATCGTCCGAGATGACGTTAAACTACCATTGACCAAAGGAGCGTGGTTGCATTCTGGCGAAGCGCGGAAGGACTCGCGTCACAGAACCCTGCCTATAAAAGGTCGAAGTGCTTCCGATATTCACTCGCTTTTTGGTAAAAGAATATCGGGTCGTCTTGGTTCAAATCCAAGCGAGGGGTCTGGGGACATGGAAGAGCAAGCATCTCTTCATGGAGCGCTCAGTCTAGTCCTGGAGTCGAAGTACAAGAAATTCCGCTCCAAGACCTAGTCAGGAGGCAACTAGGACACGTGCCTCGAGTCAAAGATCTAGTGGGAAGGGACTAGATCACGCGACTCTCGTCTGGCCCACATAGCGGAAGAACGACAAAGAGCGGGCCACTCATCCAAAGTCTATTCCGCCAGAATCGTCCGCGACGACGCAAAACTAGGTCGCGTCCGGGATGACGTTAAACTAAGCATTGTTTTTCCACAATATTTGTGGCGAAACAACGTCCGCGATGACGCTAAACTATTGTCCCTTTCCACATAGGGATTGTTCGAGGCCAATGGCATCGACGTCTGCAATGACGATAAACTACGGACGTCCGAAACGACGCTAAACTACTTGTCCCTTCAAGTATAGGGATCGTGCGTGGCGATCTTGACAAGATACCGCGCGTCCGCGACGACGTTAAACTAGGTGCCCCTGAACCTAGGGGTTGTCATTGACGTCCAATCCCCTGGCCGCCAATGCGTCCGCAATGACGGAAAACTATTTGCTCCTTACCGAATAGGAGTTGTGGATTGACCGCCATGGTGTCAATCGGTCCGCAATGACACTAAACTACGTGCTCCTCACCGCATAGGAGTTGTGATTCATCACTCTGGTGCTGAATCGTCCGCAATGACGTTAAACTACTCGTCCCTTTTCGTATAGGGATCATCGGTCGACACCATTCTTGACGAGAATGTGTCGACAATGTCCGAGATGACATTAAACTACCCTCATCCTCGGAGGAAAAACCTATCGTGACTCGAGGGACATAGTCAGACGATAGCCCGCCTATCGCACGGCGTTAAACTGCGAGGATGCCTATCGCACGGCATTAAACTGCGAGGATGCCTACCTCACGGCATTAAACTGAGCGGTCTCCCAACATTGAGACGTACAAGTTATCCGGTTTGATAAAGTATAAACCGTCCATCATGCCTCAGTGGAATCTGGAGCGGGTAAAGTCTGGTCTATGGCCCTATGCACATCACCGATGGAAATTCCGGCGTGCAGAAACATCTTTCCCCACAGATACTCCATGTTGATGATGAAGGACGTCCGCAAAGACGTTAAACTACGGATCGTCCGAAATGACGATAAACTACGGACCGTCCCGCATGACGTTTTAAACTGCCAGTCGTGGATATATCTCGCAACCCGACAAATATATCAGCTGTGGTCTTAATGTCCATTCGTGCAAGCGAACGGGCCGATCCGGAGAAGGAGTCAGACTCCTCCTTACTCCTCACGACACCCTTCAAGTCTAATTCTCTTCACATCCTTGCCTCAAACCCAATACGCATAGTGAATCAAACAAACTCTGGACGTCGAACTAACTCACCGGAGATGAGCCCACCGTATGGGGGCGATACTGCTTGGGATTTATGGCTGCAACCTCACCGGAGATGAGCTCACCGTATGGGAGCGATACTGCTTGGGACGTTAAGATGGTAGTCTGGGGAAGTAGGCCTAAGCCTTTGTAAAGCGATCAACCTACTTGCCCGTGGACGCCATCCTCTGAACGCCAAGAGGAACAACAAAAATCACGAGGATAGACGACTATCCTGGAAACACTGAGGTTTGGCCCTCGGAGAAGGAAGAAGAAGAACCTGATGACATGAATCGGAACCCACACGCTAGAATTTCTACACATCCCCACACCACTCGCATTCATACGCCTTTCTTGATACTATTCCAGAAGAGGGCTGGAAGTAAGACCGCGACGAGGTTTACCCGCGGCAGAATCAATCCCACGGGTGAAGGAAGAACATCCTAGAGAGCGGAGGCCTGGATAACCTCGCGACTCGACAAACAAACAGCTCAACGGAGATGGAAAACTCCTAGAGGATCAAACGACGTAAGTCGGTCTTCCTCCCAGAAAACGAAGTCATGTCCCGGAAGTCGCATCCGGCGACCATCATTGGATCAAGAAAGCAAATCGTATATGGAGCGGCGATGACACGCAAGGCGTGGTCCTACCAGGCGAATAGGACGTAGAAAGGGGGTATTGTTATGATCACGTTCTATCGGGCCTACACGGCGGTCTATACCGATACGATCATCACAAATATCACGCGGCCTCACGGGTTGAGGCGTACACCAAGGTACAGATATTAACCTTGGTCATCCACTCCCAATGGATCATCAATCATTGGTCGAGTATCACGGGCCTTGTATTAGCGGGCATGGAACGCCGCCTTATAAATTACTCACACGCAGGGCATGAACCTCCTAGTCTCTCCTGGCCGGAAGGAGACCAACGGAGAAGCACAAGAGTAGTCGTTATTGAGAGAGACGACTTAGAGAATACCTACAGATACATATTCGGTATTCTCACGCCCTACTTCCCAAAGTAGTATAAAAGGCCCATAGAATAGGCTGACGATCTTCAGTCTATTCTCTTCGTTCCCCTGTATCTTCACATACAGGGATCTTCGTTCAGTACTGTCTTCCTACAATACTCCTTCATCCTTAGGCAGTCTTCATACTGTCTATTTTCATTGCTACATCGCAATACACTTCTGGCTCCTGTGCTACACGTACAGTCGAGACCGCCGTTCCACACATCCTCCACGAGTGACCTAGGGAAGAACCTCCTACTCTTGGGGTTACCGACGAGCAGTCGTAACACACATCAGCCGACATGGAATACTGGCCCTGATCTTGTCAACACCTATTGTAACACTCCTATGCAGTCATGGTAAGTATGTGAAGTGTGGGCAAACTGACCCAAGTACTGCCAAACGTCCTTCAGTGGGTTACGGTTGGTCAGGTGGGGGCCAACTGTGTTTGGTGCAAGTTGGCGTCTTCAGTACTCATCTAGCACTATTTGGTGTCTCCCCAAAGCTTCCCGAATACCTCTCTTAGACCCTAGTGCAGGTGCATGCTTATCACCGGGTATTGCTAAATGTCCTTTGGCAGGTTGCAGTTGGTTGGGTAGGGACTGACTGTGTTCAGTAATAGTTGACATCTTCAGTGCTTGTCCAGCGCTGTTCAGTATCTCCCAAAAGCATCCTGAATACCTCTCTTGGACCCTAGAGTAGGTATATGCTCATCACCAACATTTATATATATATATATATATATATTTTTTAATTTTGTCTAGGTTGTCTAGCAGTGACATGTCAGTCCTCCTTATGAAGGTATCTGTACCATTCCCCCTGCCCACAAAGGCTGGGATGGCATTCTCAACATCATCTTAGGTATTTCTTATTATATTATGTATATGAATTGAGCTCAGGTAGTGTATTTTAGTGTGTGTAAACAAAGTGGTAGCCATGGCTAGTTAGATGCTAAGGGTACTGGTAGTAGTTGCCTAGAAAGGAAGTCCCTACTGTCTACATCACTAACCACTAACACATTGCAGCTGCCCCCATCTCCAAACTCCCTCTACCTACTCTACTATCATTAGGCATCTGCCCACTCCCTGCCAGGACCCCTGAAAATAGGGGGGGAGGCCGGGTGGAAATTTCTTAAAAGCCGGCCAAAATGTACAGATCGAAAGTCCCAAAATTGGCGAAATTTGTCTGGAAAAAACCAGGCCTAGCCAAATTTTGAGTCAAAATGTTCGGATTGAACTGCCAGGCCTCCAAAACAACATTTTTTGGCCGGATTAGCCAGATCCGGCCTTGTAAGCACTCAAAATTGTCCAGATCACATAGTTCAGGCCTATTTTGATGCTCAGAAAGGCCAGAAAGCATTTATTAGGCCGTTGGCCATCAGAATCAAACACATAGAGCACATGAGATATTGAAAAGATGTTACAGAGCATCATACTTCGTGCGCCAAGCCATCGCCATCCTCCCTTGTGCCGCTACTATCCTTCTTGCCCCCTGCCCCACGCTGACGTAATGCCTGGAGACGTTGGACCGCTGCTACGAGGTTCAAGAGATATCAATTCAAATGTGAGAATAGTTGGAGCGAGACTTCATCGAGATGTATGTGCCGCCTGTCCTGGCTGATGGATGGATCATTGGGTAGGATGCACAAGAAGTAGTCAGAATGGAGGTGAGTGAAAGTATAAGATTACACGGAAGCGACGCGACCATAGATAGCCCAAAATAGAACAGCATGTGAAGGCTCGTATGATTGCAAAGAGATGTACGACGCTGTGCCGATGTTGAGTAATGTTTCCTGCCATGAATGCGCACCGGATTTGCCACCACCTTGAGTGTAGAGAGCCATGACTGTAAGGAACAAAGATCATCAGCCATAGATATATTGAGTAATTGTTGTACTCACCACGGCCCACAACGAGGCACCCTTTGTGAAGTATGATGCCATACATCCCAACCCAATACATGTCGTCCAGGAAGCTGCACATTGTTCTCTGTGCCGACCATAGCGCTTGTCAACTTTTTAACTAGAGCGGTGGGCAACCGCTGATCTCCAAAGACCTTGCCTTGCCATAGGGTGACCTGCAAGATATTGTTCATCAAAGGAGTGGTGTAGAAACGTTAATATTGACGCACGGTTTCCGCACACTGGGTAGCTGCCAGCGCCGCGTTGGCAGAGTTACCTGCTAGGGCACCTTGCGCACCTGAGTTCCTCCACCTTTCCTTATGCTCAAGTCCAGTGCCGATCCCTTGGTCCTGCTGCTGCGAGAGGAGAGCTTGCATCTCTTGAATGATCTGCCTCCGCAAGCTTTCCTCACCAAGCTTCTTGCTCCAGGAAGGTGTTGACTCTAGTACGGCCGATTCTCGAACACCATGGGCTGCGCGGTGTGTTTCATGTGCTCTTCAGATCTTAATCAGCGGGGAGAAGTTGAGTATGTCGACAGAAGAGAAATGGACATCAAAAGCGTAGCGAGGCTCTGGAGGTAAGTTGACCGGAGGCAGCTGTGCAGCATGGAGCACTGCCAATATATTGGATCGGTCATTCTCAAGGTTGGCTTCTTGTTCTTCTTGGGAAAGCTCGTGAGCCATATCTTTTCAGGATCCATTCAATATCAGTACAAGAGCGCTGATAGTGAACTATTGGAGGTGACACAACTTACAGCTGAACCAGATCATCTATGTCCATGGCAACAGCGGCACACTGTAAGTTCAACAGCCGTTCATCCACAGAATGTTCATAGAAGCCCGAGCGGCGTATATCAACAAGGAGCTGCCGTAGTTTATTCGTGTCGCCCACCTCATCATCACCTTTGTCTTGTTCATCTTCGGAGCTGTCGGTGTCACTACCGGCCTTGTCAGCCATTGGATCCATACCTGGTGCGTACCACGAGTTGATACTAGGCAGAGTTGGATGAGAAGCCGACAGTAAATCAGAAGGTGATACCCCGAGTATATTAAACAAGTTTTCTGCCTCTTCCCAGGCATCTTTGGTGGCTGACTGTATCTCACTGTCGGTAGGGAAACATGCGAGCTCTCCGAGATTGATTCCGTGTGAGTTGAAGTAGGTGTGGGCATAGCCGGATGCACGCGCTTTCGGATCTGTCATAACATTGAGGAGAACTATGGCTCGAATAAATACATGTAGACGAGGCATCATTTGTATGAGATCTGTAAAAGCAAAGTCTTTCACCAGTTTTCGACATTCTGCGAAGATGTGCTTGCATACTTCACTAGAATGCATCCAGGGGAGTAACGGGTAGATTTTGTCATCCATATAGTCTCGGTGGATGATAACGAGGCCGATGAGACCTTCGATGACGATCTGGACAATATCAGTAGCTTCGCGAGAGATGAAATGCTTCGACTTCACATAGCCTGCTCTATCTAGAAACCGTGCCCATATGTCCAGGAAGTAACGAGTGCGCAGGACCATTTTGATGCGTGAGAGGTGGCTGATTTTGCGATTTTGATATGCATCAACGAGCTCTCCGAATATGAATAGATAGACGATTTCCCCGACATGGTCAGGGAAATGTGTTGCCAGGTACTCCAGTGAGGAAGCAGAGAATAATTGAGTTGCGGCATTGTCGTCTTGGCGGTCAAGATTTTCAACATCGCGGGGGTAGAGGGGTGGAATACCTGGACCAAACGCTGCATCACGCACATCAGAATATTTTGCGGTGGTGTTGCCCAGAACAAGGTGTTTGGTGCCGCTGAAATTATTGTTATGCATTGTCTTGAGAGCGTGTTTGGAGTCCTGGATCATGACGATTGGCTGGGCCTCCCTAGTCGCAATGATGACGGTCATGTCCTTGAAATCAACAGCTGGGTTGGAGTGTCGGATTGTGTATGTAATGCGGAAAGGTGAATCTCGGATGAGACAGCGCTGCACCTTGCGCTCTGTCTCCGTGCCGTCGCAAGCGTATGATATAACCTTGAGCCCACGCTGAACCAGACTGCAGATGATCTTGTCTGAATAAGCTTGAAGCTCCTTGGCACCGCATGAGTTTGGGATCGCCAAAACATGAGCAACGATAGAGCTCGCCTTTGGCATTGGGATTTGAACACACCAGACACGAACCTACAATGCCAACACACAATCAGCACCACAGCTTTCTGCTTGTTCCGGTCACTGACCTTTGTTGCTTTCTCTAGCGTCTCCGATTTGAGGAGAGCCTTAAGCTCTTCCGGGTTGGCAACCGCGATAGGCTCGCCGGTGTGTCCCACCAGGTAGTATGTTTTTGCCAAGGCATCCCAGTATGTGTGAAGGGTGCTCAACAATTTTGTGTCATCACAGCTTAGGCCGAGAGGCCCTTCGTACTTGAGGTCTTTTTGGATGTAATTACAGACTCTGTCAAATGTCTCATGTCCTAGCTTGAGAGGGAATTGAGGGAGCACTGCTCACTGCATTCTGAGTGTTGCAAGAAATCAATCAGTATCATTAACAACAGATAACGGTGAGTACAAACCGGATACTTCGAGGAGTGCGAATTGGAAAGTGAGACTTGAGGAGGTTGTAGACATCGGGGCTAGTTGTAAATGCAACCTGACTGAGCTCGTCGAGGGCTGGCAGGTATCGGAAGTTTTGCATGCCCTTGCCACAATTTACTCGCTCCCGTGTTTCCACCACTGCTGCGACCATACCATTGAAGACCTTGCGATCGTTTTAGTCACCTTGGAGGATGCCCTTGACATAGCGTATGTATACGGAGCCTTTATTATCCTATAGTACATAGTTAATTAGCAAAATCCACGCTGTAAAAATGCAATCATACCTTGTTCAATACATCATGCAGACCCACAACGTGTGCATATGCCATGGCGGTGATCTCGTCGTGATAACGTGTGTTGAGATACTTCATCTTCTCTGGAGGAGGCACTGGACGGCGCAGAGCATTCTTGAAGTCAATCTGCATGCAAAGAGCGCATATGACTGGTTCTTTGACATCCTGAGTGATAGAGAGCACTTTATCGCAGTTCATGGCAGAGACATTTTGGAGGATGGGGTCACACTTCCAGGTATGAGATGCCGTTTGAAGGCACCAAACATCAGACTTCTCCATGTGCGTGAGATTGCTGAAGTCATGGCCGAAGGCCTCTTGAGCGAGATCATGGATATTCCTCCCTCCTCCACTCTTGACACCACGTTGATACGCTGGTGATGCCTCTGAGTGCGAAACACACCCAAGAAACACCCCTACAAGCGCAGGTAGGCAGGAGCTAGTTCTAGTGTGCAAGGAACTATAAGCTGTGCAACAACCAACAAGGGAGCGTACTAAAAGTGTTTGGAGTGTAGTGAACAAACAACTCCAAAATCGAAGTATTCAGTCGGTCAGTCAGTCGGTAGGTCAGTCAGTCAGTCGGTCGGTCGGTAGGTCGGTCGGTCGGTAGGTCGGTCGGTAGGTCGGTCGGTCGGTCGGTCGGTCAGTAGGTCGGTCGGTCGGTAGGTCGGTCGGTAGGTCGGTCGGTCGGTAGGTCGGTCGGTAGGTCGGTCGGTCGGTCGGTCGGTCAGTAGGTTGGTCGGTCGGTAGGTCGGTCGGTCGGTAGGTCGGTCGGTCGGTAGGTCGGTCGGTTGGTAGGTCGGTCGGTCGGTCGGTCGGTCGGTCGATGTTTGATCGGGATTTGATCGGGATGCAAAGGGAAGGGAATGGGTGCAAGGCCACACTGGACCCTGGCAGAGGATGACAAACTAGATGAGAGGGAGAGAGCAAGACGACGAGGGCTCTGGCGGAGGGCTGTGATTGAACGCAACAACACAAACAAAAGGGCAAAATGCGAACAAGGATTGGAAGGCAATGGCTCAAAGTCTCATGGACACAAGCGCACAAATGGAATCGGAACAAGGGGGGAGCCAAAGCTGGTGTATTGCAAAGCCATAGGTGCCCTTTTATAGTAAGTCCGAACAGGTACAAGATAAGGAGATTGGCAGAGGCATAGAGCAATCGGAAATGTGTGCCAAGAGTGATCAAAGGTAAAGAAGATAAGGGAGTGATGTTGCAAACACTATAAGATAAGAAGCAATAACTCTAAAGTCTAAATAAGTGGAGAGATTGCCAAGGTGAGTCCACATGGACCTGGAGATAAGAACCACATGCCACATGGGTAAACCATTTAGAAACTTGGGAGCTCTGAAGATAACAAAGGATAGGTCAACAGAAGGCATAAGGACGATAAAAGATAGAAAGACAGATCCGTTCTGAGTCAACAAAGTGTTCGGCCGCCTCCGATTCGGGACACCGAAGCCGACCGAATGTGCCGACCATGTGAAGTGTACCGAACCGATCGGCGATCGGCCGCGACAGTCTGTGGGGAGCCCCTACTGCTGAGAGTGATGATAGATGGATAGGATGACTGTGAACAGCTCCGAACGACTGTGCGGAGGTCTAAATGCAAAGTCGGCACCTGACAAATGGCTGAGATCGCCGAACGGATCGGGATCGGTCGGTCCTAAGTATGCCTAACGGTCAAAGAATACTGAAAAGCTGCGAAAAGTGGGGTATTGGTGCCTAGAGCATACCCATGCTCATCATCTCCTCCCAACTGAAATACTGACTGTCCTCAGTCAGGCGGTCGGACCAGAGCAGCACAGCAACGAATATGCAAGGAAATCGAATGGAGGGGTTCGGAGCAAGCAACAGGTCTAAAAGTCAAGTGAAACTCATTGCAGGGTGATTAGAGATGGAGATGCAGGGATGTGGTCGGAGCATGTGCGCAATCAGCAATGCGCCAATGCAATCAGATGTGGATCAAATGCAGTCGGAGAGCCCCTACGGCCAGTGGTGCGCCGAAGCGATCGGAAGTGTGCCAAAGCCGTCAGAGTGCCAATACGATCAGACCAGTGCCTGTGCCATTGAAAGCGTGTAAAATCGGCTGGGGTACAAGTGTGGTTGGAAGTACACAGACATGATCGGTGGTTGGGAAAGGCGTTCGGAGGGCAGAGTCGGTAAAAGGTGGGCTGATGCGATCGGACGTGCATTAAGGATGATTTCGGAGGAAGTGATGAAGGTGGTATAAATGAATGCGAAAAAATTGAGACAACAGGATGATTGGAATCGCTAGACACACTGGGAGGTGATGGTACGTCATCGGAGAGGTGCCCTATAGCCGCTTGCGAAAGTGGAAAGCATTCCGAACGCCTAGAAAAAGGTGCCGAAGATTTCGGGTCAGGGGACAATGAGAGTGGATGGTGTTTGGAAGCTGATGGAGGGAGTATGGTGCATCTCGAACGTTCGGCGGGCTTCCGAACGTCTGTTCGGCCATCGGACATGGGACATGAGAGCTTTCGAAGGCGGCAAAGTTCATCCTCGAGTGCTGCAATGCGATTAGAACAAGCAAATCTACCTGTAAACCCAGGACTGCGCAGGGAGGGAGAACCGAAATTGGAGATGATGGGCGCCGATCGGCGCGACTGAAAATCGGTTCCAAGTTCTAGGCTGGCTATAGCATTCGATTGGGGATTGCATCGGTACCATTCATCAATCCGGTCCCTGAGAGTGCGTCCTTTGATCCTATGTGGCACAAAACAACCTGAAGACAAGACCACCTTGTTCTCCGAATTCCGAATGCACTTCCCGATGCGGACATACTCCAAAACAGAAGGACACGCAGCAATGAAGTGGCCAGTCAAACCACAGAATGAGCATCGTTGGCAGCGAGCTGGGTGTGCGTGCGGACGTCCGAAGCTGATCGCGGAGCTGAGGGCTTTGCCGAACGATTCGGCGATGCGTGTTAGGGTGGTTCCAAGGTCGCCCGATTGCACTGCGGTCGCGCCGATTTCCATGACTGACTGACACAAGGGAGGTGCGAAAGAGGTGGTGGTGCCATGAAGAACAAATCGCGCGGCATCATAGATATCGTCAAGACAATAGGGGTCATCGGGGAAGTGATCGGGAAGCTTTATCTGTAGTCTCTGCAAGATGCGAACCCAAAGTTTTGTCTGAAATCCCTGTGCAAAGGTACGCCCTTCTTCAACCTCTGAAATCCGATTCTTTTGACGCAGAAAGAGTGCGATCGCTAGAAATCTTCGGTAATAGACGCCCAGATCCCCCAGTGAGCCAATGCCGATCCGGCTATACATTCCGACAAGGCTATGCAAGTCAGCAACTAACCATCTGCGATCATCATCGGCACCAGGATAAAGCTTGTACACAGAGTCACAGAAGTCCTGGTATGTCTTCGCGTGGTCCGAAAAGGTCGGCAGGGACTCCCAGAGGTCGGAGGTGTCAAGATCGGCGAATCGGCAGGCGTGTCTCTTCCGCTCCAAGTCGCTGTTGACTGCCGAACGAACAAAGTGAAAGTCAAGGTCTGCAAAGTATCGGCGAAGAGTGCGTGGTCGGCTGGGGTCGAAAGTGGGTGCGGATCGATCGCCTCGAGCTGGCATGGTCGGGGGGGCCATAGCGATCAAATGCAAAGAACTGAAACCAAAGCTGAAGAGTGGATAAAAATGCGAATGGAGTATAAGTACCAAAAGTGTGAATTGAAGAAAAAGAACAGGATGCGATCGGGATCGGAGCTTCTAAGGTCAAAGGGGGATGGTATTTGATCAATCTATGAAGAAAAGGAAGGAGGGCAAATAGGGAAAGGCAAATGTAGGCAAGATATGTGGCAAGGGACGTCAATGGCTGAAGTAGAGGTTTCAGATGTCAGCAGGCGATTGGAACGTGTACCAGGGTCTCAAAGCAACCTTAGGAATTAGGGGGATGAAATGTGAACACAATGCAATCAGAATCGGAGGTAAAAATCGCCGAAAAATATCGAAAAATCAGAGGTAAAATCGCCGAAAAATATCGAAAGAATCAGGAATAAAATCGCCAACAAAAATCGAAATTATCGAGGGGGGACAAGTGCCAAAGGATAGCAAAACCACAAGAGATCAAGGGAGCAGCAGGAATCGAGGTTCTGAAGTGAGGTTTCGAAGAGGATGTTAGGGTCGTGCAAAGGTCAAGGTAAGGGTGGGGTTTGATCGGCGGGGTCGCAGCGTGTTCGGAACAGTGTAGTGGTGGTAGGGGGATGTCAGCGAATGGAATGGGATCGGTCGGAGAGTCGGTGATTGCAAAAGGGATGAAGCAGCCTAAGTTCCTTGAGATGAGAACCAACCCCTCGCGGTGGGCTCCAAAATGATACGCTAGTGATGCCTCTGAGTGCGAAACACACCCAAGAAACACCCCTACAAGCGCAGGTAGGCAGGAGCTAGTTCTAGTGTGCAAGGAACTATAAGCTGTGCAACAACCAACAAGGGAGCGTACTAAAAGTGTTTGGAGTGTAGTGAACAAACAACTCCAAAATCGAAGTATTCAGTCGGTCAGTCAGTCGGTAGGTCAGTCAGTCAGTCGGTCGGTCGGTAGGTCGGTCGGTCGGTAGGTCGGTCGGTAGGTCGGTCGGTCGGTCGGTCGGTCAGTAGGTCGGTCGGTCGGTAGGTCGGTCGGTAGGTCGGTCGGTCGGTAGGTCGGTCGGTAGGTCGGTCGGTCGGTCGGTCGGTCAGTAGGTTGGTCGGTCGGTAGGTCGGTCGGTCGGTAGGTCGGTCGGTCGGTAGGTCGGTCGGTCGGTAGGTCGGTCGGTTGGTAGGTCGGTCGGTCGGTCGGTCGGTCGGTCGATGTTTGATCGGGATTTGATCGGGATGCAAAGGGAAGGGAATGGGTGCAAGGCCACACTGGACCCTGGCAGAGGATGACAAACTAGATGAGAGGGAGAGAGCAAGACGACGAGGGCTCTGGCGGAGGGCTGTGATTGAACGCAACAACACAAACAAAAGGGCAAAATGCGAACAAGGATTGGAAGGCAATGGCTCAAAGTCTCATGGACACAAGCGCACAAATGGAATCAGAACAAGGGGGGAGCCAAAGCTGGTGTATTGCAAAGCCATAGGTGCCCTTTTATAGTAAGTCCGAACAGGTACAAGATAAGGAGATTGGCAGAGGCATAGAGCAATCGGAAATGTGTGCCAAGAGTGATCAAAGGTAAAGAAGATAAGGGAGTGATGTTGCAAACACTATAAGATAAGAAGCAATAACTCTAAAGTCTAAATAAGTGGAGAGATTGCCAAGGTGAGTCCACATGGACCTGGAGATAAGAACCACATGCCACATGGGTAAACCATTTAGAAACTTGGGAGCTCTGAAGATAACAAAGGATAGGTCAACAGAAGGCATAAGGACGATAAAAGATAGAAAGACAGATCCGTTCTGAGTCAACAAAGTGTTCGGCCGCCTCCGATTCGGGACACCGAAGCCGACCGAATGTGCCGACCATGTGAAGTGTACCGAACCGATCGGCGATCGGCCGCGACAGTCTGTGGGGAGCCCCTACTGCTGAGAGTGATGATAGATGGATAGGATGACTGTGAACAGCTCCGAACGACTGTGCGGAGGTCTAAATGCAAAGTCGGCACCTGACAAATGGCTGAGATCGCCGAACGGATCGGGATCGGTCGGTCCTAAGTATGCCTAACGGTCAAAGAATACTGAAAAGCTGCGAAAAGTGGGGTATTGGTGCCTAGAGCATACCCATGCTCATCAACGTTTGAGGAGTTTGGTCACTTTTGGCTGGACATCGGTGGTGATGCCATTGCAGGGACGCATGACAGTTCCAGAAAGACAGGCACTTGGTGGTGAGCTGACAGTCTTCTACAGAAGCTGCGGTGCTTGTTGGAATTGTAGGGTGGTCTTCGATGGTTTACACCATCCATCGAGTGTTGTTGCTTGAGACTTGGACTGTGATTTGCAGCGGGAGATGTGCTGGACAAATTTCGATGCAAGGTAAGCCTCACCAATCTTTGTCCACTTTCCACAACGCGAGTGGAAGACTTCCCAATATGACCCCTCAGTACGGAATGTTGCCATTGAGTTATATGCTAAACATTCATCTTTGAACCTTTGCAGCTTTCTCAGATCAATCTGAAAACTACCATCCATCATAGCGGCCTTGAGTCTCTTACTTGCAATTGCCAACCGGCTAATCCCAATCAATGCACTTGCCATGGTCAACACTTGCTAACAAAGTTCGGCAGTGCTAGGTATGTTTGACTTGCCATCATGAACAGCCTTGAATCGCTTTTGCTTCATGAGGGATGGCTGGTCACCAAGGGAAGGCTGGTCCCCGGTAAGTACTTGGGAATAATCCCTCTTGCACCGCGAGCTGACTGTTTCTTTAGAAGTGGATGGTACAATGGGCAGTGTGGGCAAGTCATGGGTTGTCGCCGGGGGAAGATCATCAAATAGAGTAGGTTTGTCTATTGACGGCATCGAGGTGGGGTTGTGCACAGTGCTTTCCAAATGCTTGCTGATGCTTGATTCAGCAGTTTTGCATGTAGTGGGGGTTGATATGTCCTTTGTCGAGCCCATGCTCGGGGCGCTGGGGGATGAGGAGATATTAACCTTTGGCTCCGAGATTCCAGCAGCGCTTATAGGCAATAGTAAGCTCTTCAAGTCCATCGCCAATGTTGCCTGATCATTGTCTAACCATTCTTCAAAGCTACATGGAAAATACCCCATTGTGGGCTTTACATTCTGCAATAAGGTCAGTCCCTTGCTAGAGTGATCTTGACAATATGACATACTGAAGACTCATTATGTAATTTTGCTAGCCGGTTGAAGTAGCAAACACGCCAAAGACAACGACTTGCATGCATGAACAATTCGGCTCCGAAAGTGTTATGTTCAATAGTATTGATTGTACATATCCCGCAAGAGTAGGTATCATTTTGGAGGCCGTGCACTAGCAAATCTCCAGTGTCATGGAACAAGACCTTGAACACATATTTGAGCCAGCCTTGGAGATGCCGTATGGCTTTCTTGAGTGAGTGTGGGTTTGACAGCAAGTCCCCTGATCCAGAGTAAGTATTGCCATGCATCTACAACAGGCTTGCGACGACGCACCATATGCAACACTATGCACCTGAAAGTCCACTCACATGGAAACCCAATGATTCCTATTGACGAAGACTGGCATATAAAGGTACCGTCGCGATGTATTGTCCTGAATTTCTCTCTCGTACTGAACAAGCATCTTTGACTGATGATAATTTCCCTGCCCTGAAAGGCTCTCAATCTTGTTGTAGAGATGCACCGGGGCAAACATTACTGTGTTTGCCCTAATAGGGTCTGACTGGGCCTATCGATGCAAGTCAAACATTAACATGTCAACAATGTCATCACTCAGCCAGCTGTCAGACAGCAGGCTTGATAAAGTATTCATGCCGCTCGCAATACCCAAAACCTTCAACTCAACTCCCCATGCCAGCGACAACATCAGAACCCGTGCCGTTTGAGCTTCTCTTTACGTGGTGAGCCCTTCGATGTCATGTGTCCATTTTAGAAGCCACTCATCTGACCGCCGCCATAGATCCTTGCTTTGTTGCACTATTGCAATCCTTTTCCAGAAGGTGATCATCCATAACGGGTGTCACAGTCCTTTCAAAAAGGGGTTCTCGAAAGAGCGAGCCCCTTGCGCTGCCTCCTGTCGGACTTTTTTGTCCAGTTCGGAAAGCCATTTGTTGGGAGGCAGAGTATAATCCATTATGTCTTGTACTGTAGGCTGCTCAGGGGGGGATTTGCTGAACAAGGATGTTGGTTTCAGGAGAATGAGGGCTAAAGATTGTGTGGGCAAGTTGACATTGAGAAAATCCACAATCGAGAGATGACAATCTGGCAGTATTTTGAGAAATTCCAAAGGAATGAGAATGTGAACATTGTGTAGAGCTTCTGAGTGAGTAGTGTTGAGGTCAATAACTTTGCTGTCCGACATTGTGTGCAGAATTTTGTTGGATGTGTGCGCACCACTTTGAGAGCACAAATTTCCATTTCAGCTGACAGCTTAGAGATCTGAGGCACAAGCACAAAAAAGTAGTAAAGAAGTACATGTGCGGGATTTGAACCCATGAACCCATCACAAATTGCCTTACTACATATTGCACGACACTTGCACGACCTGCCACTACACCATGCCAGCTTAAATTGACCGGACCCCATTCAGGCCTATCACCCTGACACCACAATTAGCAGGATGCACAGACAGGCCTCATCTGCCATGCAAGGCAAATTTTGTACGGACGCACCCAGCCTAAGGGGTCAAAAAGGCCCAAAATTTTCCAGATTGGCCACCTGGCCTCCCCACCTATTTTCAGGGGTCCTTCCCTGCCCCTCCTACTTTGGTCTCCTCATACCCCACTACCTTGTCATCTCTGTACTCCCCTTACTTCTTTCTTTATTTGATCACCTGTTACCTACCTACATTTCCCTCTCATATAGGATCTGCTCACCACTCACATTTCACATCATGCTGCTTAGGTTGCTCTCTGCCTTGTCAGAGTATAATGATCCCAGTCATTATATCTCTGACTAGTAAGTAGATGAAAATTTCACTTCTTTCAGGGCAGTGGAGATGGGAATAGTTATATTAGTCACAAATAGATGGATATGAATAAATATAAAAATATTGGTATTTTTGAATAATCAATAATATATCTGAGTGTCAAACAGCCTATATGTGAATTGAGGTGAATCTACAAGAATGTATTTCAATGGATCTGCCTCAATTCACCTCTAAAAAGTCTAAAACTGAAGGGAGAGAAATATTCAAATAGATTCAAATAGATTCAAACAGAGGCACCTCTATTTCCCTCAACTAACTTTTGACTGAGATTACACCCCAGGACCCTTGCAAGTTGGACATAAATAAATCACAATGCAGGTTTGAACTAGTCTATGAGTCAATGACCAGACCAGAGGCTAATCTCATCTAGGGAGTTGGGACCCTTTAGTGCAAGCCTTAAGGACCGGCCACAAAATCCTTAATTAGATGTAGAAGCTCTTCATGTGTTATGATCATTCAGGACCTCTGACTCTCGGAGGAGGAAGAAATAGGAGCAGGTCTAGGTTGATGTCCAACAGGTCACGAGCTTAACGCGAACACGTGATGAGATCCAAATCGCGGAGCTAGAAATGTTTGTGAACCATGAACACGCTTGGCCTGCGACCACCAAGCCACCATCAGCCACCGTCAACTTCAGCTTGGATCGTGGCGCAGAATTGACACAAAAGAAACGGCACGGAAAGGCCACATTTGGACGCAGTACTTGAAGTTTCTGAGACTCGTAAGTTTACCCCTCTGACATCCCTTCGTCTCAATTTCCTAACCAAAATATGGTATCCCTACCAATCCCCAGTGGCACCCCCCTAAAGCTCAAGTTTCCTGAACGCTTCACATCTAAGTTTGTTGTAGAACACGAATCCGAATACGATAGACTCGTCAAAGATATGGCGCACGAATTTGTTGGACCTATGCCCGTTGAGGACTTCTTCAAGGCGTTCATGAATCCAGGTCGACCGTACACAGAGCCAAGTCTTCCTAAACAATGGAGAGGGAAATTTCGGGCCAAACTCATCAAAAAACTTGGATTCGAGAATAGTTTTGTGCGCATTGTTTTCTTCTATCGCATCGGAACATGTCTCCTGACAGACATATCCATGCTGTAGATCAATGCGGTCAACAGAGCCGAGATATGCCCCGATCTTGTCCTAGTCAACACAACCAAGGAAAGAGACGATCAATTTTGGCGTAAACCAGACATCACCGTCTATAAACGCCCATACAATGGCCCGCCCACTACAGACTTTAAGCGCATGGAGCTTCACATTGAACGCAAAACCGCAAGCGAAGACCCATTTTCGGATCCAAAGTCGAGAAAATCTCGCCAGGAACACAGTTTCGAGCATGATTCCAAGGCCTCAATGAAGAGTCGAGGCCAAATCATCTCCTACACGGCATGTCAATTCGCTTCACAACATCGCTGCTTCACCTTTTCCATCCTCTTTCTCGATGACCATGTTCGATTCATACGTTGGGATCGTGCAGGAGCTATTGTGACGAAGCGATTTAATTGGAGGGATGACCCGAAGCCACTCGCGAGGTTCCTGTGGCTTTTCAACCACCTCTCCGATGCAGAACGGGGGTATGACACCTCCATATCGAAGCCTACGGCCCGAGAGATTACGTTGACGAAGAAGAAACTTGACGAGCGTGCAAACGCATTGGCGAGGGCGAAGGGAGAACCCTCACGTCTCCCTGAGACACGGTATTCGACAGACGACTCGTTTCGCAAGTTCTGTGTGGTGGATGATGACCCCGGGATAAAAGAGGGTGAAGCTAGAGTACGATTCTTCGTTGCTTCTGTGCCCCAATGGCAGAGTGGGAGCCCGGTCGGAAGGGGCACGAAAGGCTACGAGGCGCTAGATCTGGACACAGGAGAGTTGGTTTATCTAAAGGATACCTGGCGATATGAAGCGGATAGGATGAAGAAAGAGGGTGACACATATCGGAAGCTCGCGGCGAACGATGTCTCTCATATCCCCCGTCTTGCATGCGCGGGTGACGTGGAAGAACACCGAACACGTACACACGAATTCGCCGACGAGGACTGGTGCTGCGGAGAGCCAAAGCTGAGGCGACACAGACATTACCGACTGGTATTGAAGGATCTGGGGCGCCCGTTGTCCGAGTTCAATTCGACCAAAGAACTATGTCAAGTTCTTTTAGAGGCAATAATAGGTGCGCTGATCCTTGTGCTCGTCTTGAAGTATATGCTCACTTTCGATGTGACGCCTCAGCGCATATGGAGGCATTCAAGGTCGATGTTCTCCATCAGGATATCAGTGGAGGCAACATCTTGATCACGGATGATGGTCACGCCCTCTTGATTGACTGGGAGCTTGCAAAGAGAGTCAGCGAGGAGAAATCACCTAGGCAAGATTGGCGAACGGTGGGTTCTCACCTCCTTTGGTACCACACTCGGCATCTAAGTCGGACATTTTCAGGGTACATGGCAGTTCATTTCAACCGCCATCCTTGAACAACCTAGAAAGGTCCATGAACTTCGAGACGACCTGGAATCCTTCCTCCATGTTCTCCTCTACCACAGTGTCCGTTATCAATACCACAAGATTCGAAACTTTCCCAGATTAGTGGCAGATTTTTTCGACCAATCATACAACGAAACCAACGGCGAAACCTTGGGCGGACAGTCAAAACGTAGATGGTTCTCTCACCCTTCGTACCCAGACGATTTCTCCAAAACAGACCTCCAGAATTACCTGAGCAAGGCACACTTCGATCTCATTGATAGGCTTCGAGTATTGTTTCGTCCGCTCTATCTTAGGGAGGAAGTTCTTGAAGACATGAACCCCAAACCCGATCCAGTCGCGGCGGCTCAGATCCTAGAATCGTCTGACCGCTTTATCGAGATATTCAATGAACAGTTGAATAAAGAGGGATGGAAAGTTGGTGATAGGAGCTTCGACATGCTAGCCAGCTTGAAACCGACTAGGACCGGAGGCCGGGGGCTCGTTCATGTGTCAACCACAACAATGGCGTTAAAACGGACTTCAGAGAAGGCGGGCCTGGATCAGAGTGCGGCGGGTAAGCGGCAGAAGACCATATTACCTTCAAGATCAAGGGTTGAGCGTGTGATGGAGTGAAATGATTGTATTCTCAAGATCAGACTTTTTTGCTGTATCGCTGACCGTTTCTGTGGTTACTTAGAAATCCCTCTCATCATGCATCATGTTTCACTAACTCACCACTTTACTGTATCACTAGCTCTCGATTTCATCATGTACTATACCCGCTCTCGGTTTCATTGGGCCAGAATATGTCGCTCTCGAATAACACCAATATTTCTGTGCCATCATCAGTAGCATCGAAAGCGAGTTCTCCGTGCCGGGGCACACGCCTGCTGGAGGAAGTCATTGGGTACGACCTTTTTGTCCAAATGGACGCCAATCTACATGCTACATTGGACGTGCGCTCGACAGACCGACCTTAGCTATGAATAAATCAGGGCCATGCACCTTGGATAAGGACTGACTGTTCATTCTAGTTACAAAGCCCAATCATGCTTGAGCACCACAATATTTCATACCAACAAGGCACCCTTGCCTCCCAATAAGCTGAATTCACCCACCCTGTCCCAAGAAGCCTCACTTGTGCGACGACTGACACTGTTTCCTGCATCAGGAAAAGCGCCTAAATCTGGCGACGCCTGGCGAAGTCGGCGAATCCCGACATGGGCTTACACGGGCTTGTCAGCCCGGGTATGTTTTTTGAGCTCTCCCCAGGCTCCCCCAGTCGACGTCTCTACGCAGTCTCGTACTAGTCAGTACAAGTACAGTACAGCTACGAAATGCGAGGCTTTTGTGGCTCAAACCAGCTTGCTACAGCTACCTCGCGTGAAAACAACTACTAGGCCATGCAGTTCTATCGACTCACAACAAAAACAAGCACGGGCGACAAGTTAGGTGACCTACAGTGGGCCGTAGCCTTCACGGTCTCGAACGGCCTCGTCGTCGGCCTCGTCGTCAGTGTCCCCGCTCTCTGATCCCTCGTCCGCAGCATCCTCCGAGCCGCTCCCATCATCGGACTCGGACTCAGACTCGGACTCATTCTCGGACCCGGACTCGGACTCGCCTTCATGTTCGCCCTCGTCCTCTTCATCCTCTTCGTCCTCTTCCTCGTCCTCGTCCTTGTCATCATCGTGGGTGTCGCTTTCCCCCGCTGTTTCACGACTCTTACCCTTTGATATGTTCTCAGGATCCTCCGGCATACCCGAGTCCTCGCTATCTGAAATTCCCCCTCCTTTGTCGGCAACACCGTCAGCATCACCCTCTGTTGACGGCATGTCCACGTATAATGTCGCTGTGGCATTGGCAGTGCTCATGTGCGCGTCGTTTGACGCTACGTCGGCTTCGGCAGCGCTGACCGTGGCGGCGTTCGTGTTGCTCGGGCCATTCAAAGGTGCCTCGTGCTCTTCGGTGAGATCCTCGGGGTCAAGGGTGTACGTATCCTGCTGGAGGTACTCGTCAACACTGTGTGTACCTCTATGGCCTATTCCGCCACCGCGGAACCTCATAAACATATCACGGTCGGCAAACCTGGTGCCTGTCAGTCATGACTTGCAAGATGAATAAGAAATGCGTACATTCCGACATAATAAAAAAGGTAGTCGGTCTCTTCGCAGCACTCGTCATACTCATTTTGATACATCCATTCAGGGTCTTCTTCGTCATCATTCCCGTCAGGTTTGTTTTCTTCATGTTTTCTAGCAATTGAATGCGCTAAAAGTTCGGACGTGCGACCGTAAGCAAATCCCGGGATCATATGAACACCGCGGACCACATCATCAGCAAAAGTGTCCGAAAGTGGGCGCAGGTTGTGGCGCGCTGAGATGTGACCACGTGTCGCCATGGATTGAGGAGTATGACCACCGCTCACCAGGGGCCATGCCTGCTCCCATTCTCTCGCCAGGGGTGGGGATAGCCTTGAAGGTACGTCAGCAATGCCACGAACCTCAAGCCATGACCAGCGCTCACGAGCCCTTCGCGCGCCGTGAGAACCGGGATGAGACTAGGAGTGCGGTATCCCCCAAGCGATGAAGCATGGCGGTCCCACTGGACCAAAAATTATGGAGCAGCAGACGTTGTTGCAGACAGCAGTCCGGCTCATTCGGGATGTTCGGATGGGTCACCCCTAAGCGACGGCGGATGTTCAGGTGACGGCGCGAGAGTCTTAGAGTACAAGCTATCACTGTGATTAGAAACTAAGACAGCGGGGTAAAGTTACAATGTGCCATAGTTGTGTCGTGCGAGGATGTCATCGTCGTGCACAGCGTGATCATCTGAAACCCCTGCGATGGCGTCAACGTCCTCCTCGGTCTCCTCTTCTGCTGTCTGTTCCCCTGCGTGCTCTGCCAACCCCTCATCATCATGGTCTTCTACCTCTGCAGTCTCGTCACCATCCCTAGATCCTGCGGCGGCAGCAAGGATCTGTGCACTTTCATCCACCACTTCATTCTCGGATGGAGGTGGTGCATCACCTTGTAGAATCCGATCCCAACATCGTGTGACCTGGTGCCCAACACCACCGCCTCGGTACCGCATGAACATGTCTCGGTCTACGAATCTACACCCGTGAGATGTGTGAGCTGAGGTTAACATGTGAACCATGGCACTTACATGTTAGGATTGAAGAGGCTCCAGTCCTGTGCCTCGTCTGCGCGGCGTGCACATGAATTAGGGTGCAAAAGTCCCTCGGCGAGGTCATGATGAAATGCAGGAATAAGGTGAGCACCTCTTAAAACCTCTTGTGGGTCAAGGAACCCAAATGCATCAGGATCTGTTTCTGGAACGAAGCCTACTGCGGGGAGTCGCCTAGCCTGCCATCCCGTGCGCATGTCCGGGTCCAACCCAAACCATCGCACCCACAAAAAGTCCATTCGGAGCATATCCGATGACTGACTGTTCGGTCCAACATACCGCGCCATTACGTGGAATATACCTAGTACGCGTGCGTACCAATATGGATGAAGCTGCGTATTGGGCCCTGCATCATCATCATGGGAGAGTACCATCACGTCTGGGTGCATCCGAGGATTAATAGAATCTTGAGAACGTCGCATATCGTAACTGGTATAGTTGATCCGAAGGATGCTGTGCTCATACATACGGTTTTGACTGATCTCCAGATTAAGGTGCTGTTGTTCGGTGAATGAATGCTCATCGCCCTCATATGCAAGACCCAAGAAACGTGCCAATAGGTGGTCAGTTAGGCGCATACGGAAGTCCTAGTACAAATGAGTATACATCCTATGATCAATGCAGAGCACATACCCGGATGGCGCGGTCACCGGCACGCTCTGTCATCCACTGTGAGATGCTATGCCAATTGCGAGTTGATTCCGAAATGTGGTGATGGGCAGTTGGGAGGGTGTAGGGGAGTGGATCCTCAGCACATTTCACCTTCCGGCGCCGATCAATCTTGACCTGTGGCTTGTCAAGACCAAGATCAGCCTGTGACTTGGTGATAACACGTCCGCGAGCTTCTGCAGTAGCAAGTTGTCCCGTGAAATTTTGCTTGTTCGTCCGTTGGTATTCCCTCTTCGAGAATTTATGGGCAACCTCTCCCTAAGAACATATCAATTATAGTTGATTGAAGGTGTCAAAAAACCACTGTTGGACACTCACCGTTTGCGTCGTATAGGAGTCCGTCGTTCCCAATCGGCGTATTGTCGCAGGATAATCCCCCAGTGCGTGCATCTTATAGGTTGCAAGGTTCAGCACCTTTCGCTTGGGACCGGTGGGCTGTCGCACTGCGGGGGAAACACTGGTAGTCTGGGCTGTTTTCTGTGCAATGGCAGCCTCTCGGCGACCACGCGCAGCTTCTTCGGATGGCAGTTCCTTTGTGTCAAAGTGCGCACATGTGACCAGGACAAATTTTCGGATGAGAACTCCTAGTGATGTGGTAACCTGCTCAAAGAATGTTAGGGTAGTATCAGTGTGCAGGCGAAGTTTGGCAAGTGCATGCCACGTTGCAAGCTCAAATAATAAATCCATCAAAAGCCGATTGTGCAGTTCATCAAGTAGGCCCTCAAAACATGGAATTGCACACTGTCATCCATACGGTCTCAGCTCTCAAATATTCAGGTATGCAGTATGTGAGCTTTACCTGTAACATATCTTCGAAATCTCGTGCAGCTAGTTTCTTCATGCCTGACACATTGGTGTGCCACGGCCGGATCGTGTCCCGGCCAAAAGATGAAATCTGTCGGTACCTATGAGCGCCGTGCCAACTCAGTTCATGCACCAATTCTCTCTGGACCAGTTAGTACTTGCCGACTGTTTAACTCTTGTATTTTATCCCCACCAGCAGCCCATAAGATGCGTAGCAAATGCGTAAAAATTGCCTTCCAGACCCCGAGCTCAAATTCATGGAGGAGATCAACTACAAACAGGTCGTAGAAGTTGAACCCAAATTTGGACAATTTTGAGGAAAATGCGTTCTGCAGTGGTGCTGATTGAGTTACTGGGTCTAGTGTATAACAAGAATAACTTACCCGGGTGGGCACCCATGATTTATTGGCAAGGAGTGCGTCCACAGCCATGCTCTCAATGCCATAGCCTTGTTCATAGATGATTTTCCGTGCAATCTCGACAGTGTGTCGGCGTTGTGCATTATCTACTCGGGCCGTCTTTGTGCGCAGCCGCATATCAAGTTTGGAGCCCATCTTGTACACCTGGGTCTTTTCTACCATGCATCGCGGGCACAAACATTTCGCAAGTGATCGAATACCTGCAAGAAGAACCCTGCCCCGAAGATTAATGTGAGCAACAATCAACGTCAGAATCGTGTAAAAGTGGCACTTCTCAGGGTAATCGGCAGAATATGTAAAAAACCGGGGAAATATGCGACGGACAATGCCATCTCCACAGTTAATAAGCATGCCATGTTCGTACGCTTCCATGAAGTCAGCATCAAGCAGGAGCAACCAGATCGCATGCATCAGGTCACGTTTGCAGTGCCTGAGCATCGCTGATGTGGCTGCCTTTCCGAATACCTTCATATAGGCTTCCTGGATCTTGTCGGGGATCTGGCAGTGTACAGTAAGTAACATATATCGTGCATGCATGTAAATAGATGTTTACCGTAGGAATATATGCCAGATGATGGGCTGAATGCGACGTGGGCTTCCCCCGAGTGTATTTCGACTGCGAGCCAAATTGCAAATAAAATGGCCATAAGGAAGCGGACCCAAAGTTGGCCAGGTGAGTAGAATCTGACCAAACCATGAGGGGCGCAACGACACGCTCATGAGTGTCGTCAGGGCCAATGCGTGGCATGCCAGAAATTTCTAGATGGGCCTCAATCATGGTGGTAGACGAGTAGATCTCCGAGTACAAGGCAATGGGTAGAGCATCAGGCGTAGGGCACCAGAATTGGCGGAACGGAGTCATGTGGAAGCTACAAGAGATTGGGGAAGCATAGGTGGCCCGAATGATATCCACAAGGCGCCTATGGAATACACCGCTGACTGTGAAAATAGGTGATTCGTTCTCAGGTTTCACTGTTTGTTTGTCGACGGGCGGCAGACGGATATCTACTGACGCATGATGCCATCCATCTTGGCCCTGCAGTGGATTATCTGGATTAGCAATGTGTTTGTCCAGTCTCTTGGTCTCACGAGCAAACGAGACTCCTGGCAGTTCTTTTAGATTGAAATCAGGGTGTAACAGGGTCTGCACCAGCCTGTCAAACTCCCCCCCTGACTTCAGGTTCGAACCTGAATAGTGCCATCCCAGCAGGAGCTCAGAAGATCGGTTGGTGAATGGTTGGGTGCTCGAGAGCACCGCTTCTTCCGGAAGAGGCAATGTGGCCAAAGTTGGCTGGGACTCCAACGAAGCAGGTGTCATCGACATTCTTGCAAAAACTGGTGAGTCACATACACTATCTAATGATTGCCCTGCCTCGGGATCCATTGTGGGACATCCAGAATATGAACAAAAGACACCAAAATCGTTGGGCGTGGTCTCAATCCAAGCCAGGGTGGGCAGGTCTTTGTCTGCCGAGTCAGGTGCGTGATCGAGGGATGTGTCTATGGGTGGTGAATTGTCCTCGATGGTCACTGCATCCTGATTAGACAGCATACGGCGTGTTGGAATATGCGCGAGTGGGGTCACCATGGAAGGGAGAAAGTCGACCAGCCGCTTAGGAAATTGGACTCGCCGACCTGAGCGGCGCAAGAACACTTGTGCCGCCACATCATCTTGAATGTCTAGTAAAATATCTTGACCGGTGACAGTGTCTGGGAGCTATGACAGGGTCAGCAATGACAGCACTGGGGTCAGGGAACAAGGCTAATACCAGTGTTCCCACCAGCTCAGATCCTCCGGCATGCTCTCCATCTTCCTGATGCTCCAAACCAACAATACGCTTCACCCGCTTGGACCCCCCGCTTGCCTTGCCGTCCCAAAATCTTTTCCGGTTCACTGACGCTGCAGCAGTAAGTTCAGAATATTTGGAACATTTGCTGAGATGCGCGCTAAGGGACCGTGGAGTGTTGCACGAGGTTCCACAACCAGCACAGGCAGTCATACACACGAACACAGCAAGCAGTCGAACAATGAATAAAATGGGGCCCATACGAGCTGTGAATTGACGATAATGGGCCACTTGACTTGAACACCATGAAGTGAGCGCTCTATTTGCGGTGTATTTGGCTGTGGTTCTCACGTTTTTTTTGAACTCTATCTTGTCGTGCACCATCACTCTGTCTCTACGTCACCTTTAGACGACATTTCATGATGGTGGAACCCACAGGCGCCTCCGGAGCTCACACAGATGGCATATCCCCCACTGAACATTATCATGGAAGTCCGAAGAAACAGCCACGGTAAGTGGTTCTCCATCAGCTGTGGTCCATTGGCTGATAGCGCTCAATGAGCGTGGAGGTTGACCGACACCATGAAATCCTTCCTAGAACCCGCCCGTAATCTACGACGGGTTGTAGACCTATATTGCAACATCCAGATGGTGTTCCTCAATGGCAACACCATCATGGAACACTTGGCCAACGAAGACCTCGAGTTCGATGATGAGACCCAGGCCATCTCGGACCTTGCACAAGTAAGGAATTGGTTTGTCATTTTACAACTTAAGTACTCATATTGTCTATGTACTAAATTATCACTTCAAGGGATGTTCATGCATACACCAGTGACTGGAAGATTTTTAACACGATCCTGGATTCCATCCCAGGTCTTCGTGATTGTTACGACAAGACCCCAGATATGGATTTACTCCTTAAACTTGCCAAAGAGGTATGCAAGCATCATTTCACTTTGTGGTGCTGAATAATGTCTCCACGAAACATTCAGATGAACCAGCGTGCCAACAACGGCCGAGCGACTGATGCCCATACGCTCAAAGATGCAATCAAGTTGTACATACCAAATTGGATCCCCAGCGCGGCCGACGACCATGACAACAAAGCCCAGCGTGGCTTCAATCATGCACAGTATACCAAACAGATCATTCCGGCACGGTACGCACGCCTGTTCCAGGACGATCCAGTCAGGTATGCTAGCCCATTTCTGCCACGTCCGTTCAATGACATTATGGCAATCCCAGCACCCGGGCAAAATTGCTAGATGGCCGTCTTGTCGTAAGCCCGCGGTTCATGCCCTCCTTCGTATATGAGAAGCCTGAAGATTATTCTTCCGATGCGGTCGCGGACGGTTTATTTCGAGGCCCACTACTTCTCCAAGTAAGCTTTTCAACCATTGTTCATCTCCCTAACTGAAGCCCTCTCTAGGTTGCTCGTCATGTCCTAATAGGACCCAATGTATCAGCCATTGCCAAAGTTCAACCTGGTCGGGGCGGCAATGCAAATAAACGTCGGATCACGCGCGTCACACCTGAACTAGTTGCATACCTAGTGGTTCAGGTCTATGCTTACTCATTTCCTTTCGGGTCACACTGACTCACATATCCAATGAATGACAGGGATATTTTGCAATGAACAGCACGACCACATGGAATGCAGGCAGCATCAAGGGTGCAGAGGCGGAATTTGATTACTCCATCCTGTATTACATGGTAATCAAGATGTTTAGCCCAACACTCGGTGACGAGGAGAATACATGGGCTGATGAGACATTACAGTGGATGAACGAGTGGGTAAGTCCTGTCTCCACGGAACCAGATACTCATATAGATTGGTTCTAGGGAATTGTATGGTCACCCTGAAGGGATGTTAAGTGCTGCTGCACCTTCACAAGCCAATGTTGACGAGGACGACGATTGGCTGCGGATGATCAAGAATCATGCCACATGACAAATGGCCCATGCGACAAACTTGCGAGGTGCGTTTCCACACATATCCTGGTAAACTAGTTCTCGTTGGCACCGAGTCTTACAGAAACCATTGCAGACTTCAATCTCAGTGCCAGCAACCATAGCCCCACTCCAACTACCACAGAGGGATATGAAAGGGCATTACCACTGCCTCTATCTTCGTCTGAGGCACATGATGAGCCGCCCATTGATCCAGTACTCGTTGAGATTTCTCATGGACCTGGTATGCATCTAAAATTTGTACAGACGTTATACAAGTACTAATCATTCGCCACATGCATGCAGAAGTCCCTGTTCCTTGTCCTCAACCAGGAGGGGGGATCCGTGGGGCCACACATGCTCCTCCAATCATGCATATACCTGCGCCCAACATTGATCACCAGTCGTTTCCTCACGCGATGCCAGTCTCAACAGCCCCAGGCTCTAGCTTTCCGGCAGATTCCCTACACACCACAGCGGTGATCCCAAGCACAACCAAGCACAATTCGGAACGCACGAGACAAGTCCCGGCCAGTCAAGCCACGATAGTTGAGCATATCCCGGCACAATCCCATGGGCTCACAAAACGTACGTCACCGAGCGGTGCTGAAGCTCCAGATCTGGAGAATACGAGCGGACGGCCCCGCAAGAAGACAGCTGCAGCTGCGGGCTTAGCACAGGGGAGGACGACGAGAGGAGGCGCTCCGATGGTGGTGGCAAAAAGATCTACGAGGCAGGCAACAGCGGGAAGGAATGGTAATGGTAATTAAAGGTGACTCACGGTGATCGCATAGTAATCTGCATAGCATACGATGCATATTAGGTCGCTATGTACTATTCTGATTGATTTCCACAAATATGATTATCGCAATCTATTGTCACTCTGGTGGGAATCAAAATGCATTGTCATTGATTGTATAAAGCTTGTATATTGTACAGTATGCAGGATGTGGCCGCACATGGACAGGACTGATGAGAGAAGTGGAATATGGCCACCCCTGCCAGAGTGGCGGGTTTGGTAATGGTACGAAGAGTTACCATAATTTAGATAGCTCACCATGCATTATGGGTACGATGATGTTTATTGGCAGTGACGGCGTTATCAGTGCCGGTCATGCGTCGTCATCTGTGGCCATACTCCGACAGTTTTGCAGATGATCTTGAGGATTAACAAAACCAAATGCGCTCGGGTCGTTGCTATCGACAAATCCAACACGATGTAGGGGTCTCGCGGCCCATCCACTTGGCGAGCCCATATCGCGGCCGAACCAGCGGACCCAAAGGAAATCAAGCCGTCTAGGTTCAGGCGACAGGGTCGGGTGCATGACGAAGACATGGTAGATGCCGATGACACGGGCATACCAGTAGGGGTGAGGAGGGGTTGCGTCGCCATCATCTTCATGCGACAGTAGCATGATATCGGCATGACTGTGCGTGTTGATGGAATCCTGGGCTCGACGTAGATCATATGTCGTGTAGTTGATCTGTACAGTGCTGTGTCGGTAAAGGTGGTCATTGTCAAATAGAATTTGTCTCCCCTCTGCATCTGTGAAGCTGTGCTCGTCACCGTCCCAAATTTTGCCTAGTAAGCGTGCAAGCAGGTAGTCCCGAAGACGCGGAAGAAATTCCTCTAGAAAAAAAAGCTTGTAAGAGGTGAGAATGTTGATCGGGAACTATACATGCATACCTTGAGTGCAGGGTCCCCGAGGTTCTTGGTAAGCCAAGGGGTGATGTAGTCATACTCTTTGACAGACCTAGCAATATGATGGTGCATTTCTGGACGCGTGCATAGGAGGGCATCACCACGAGCAGCCAACTTCTTACCAGCAGGGGCTGGGAGGGGTTGACTGGAGGCCATCATGCGTTCATTTACTTTGTGCAAAACACGTTCTCGGCTCTCATGTTGTGCGAGCTGCTTCGTGAACCGGTTTTTGTTTGTCCTTTTGAAGCAGTGCTTTGAGTGGCGGTGCTGAAGTTCTCCCTGCTCGTAACAAGTCAACCAAGATGCTTCAAAAAAGAGGCTGACTTACGACTTGCGATGTATATAAATCTATCGTACCGAAGAGCCGGATTGTCTTGGCGTAATGCCCAAGCGTGTGATTCTTGTATGTGGAAATGTTGAAGTCCTTCCGTTGTTTTCCTGGCTGTGTGAGTTTTTTCTTCTTTGCACTGAGTGCTGTTGTTTTCTTTTATTGGTTCGCAGCCTTGGCAACTTGCTGTCGTACATGGCGAGTTTCTTCTCCTGGAAGCTCCATTGTCTCATAGGATGCGCAGGTAGTAGCTTTGAATTTGCGCATGTGTTGGCTGAGTGCTGTTGTTGCCAACTCAAGAGATGTCAATGTTGAGTTGGTGTGGAGCCACAGCTTAGCGTAAGCATGCCATATTCCAAGAGCAAAAAGCAGGTCCATAACAATGGCATGGTGGGGTGCAGGTAGCAGGCTGTCAAAACAAGGAATGGCACACTGCAGAAATATATAAACACTGCATAAACTGAGTGAGCATGCATGAACACGTACCTGAATAAGATCTTTGAAGTCTCGTGCAGCTGGTTTCTTCATGGCAGACGCATTGTTATGAAATCTTCATATGGCGTCTGCACCGAATGGTGGAACCCGTCTGTATCTATGATTTGTTAATATCCACCAAACACGAGTATGTAACAAACATACTGCTCATTCAAGTGCTGAACCTGGTCACCACCCTCAGCATACAAGATATGGATCAGGTAAGTAAATGTGGCTTTCCAAACGCCAAGTTCAAATTCATGCAAGAGATCAACAACAAACATCCAGAAGAAATTTGATCCAGATTAATAGAATTGGTGCAAAAATATATTCTGTACACAAAATGAGCAAATAACCAAAGATGTTCTATGAGATAATGCACCCATGTTAGAGTAAGAAAGTGATTGCCCAGGACCTTGTTGACTCTCTTACTGCAGACAGGAACTCCATTCTGAAAGATGATTTTACATGCAGTTTCTAATTCAGTACATTGGATAGGGATGTCAAGGCGGATAGCTTTACACCACCACATATCCAACTTGGAGCCCATTTGTGAGATCTGGCTCTTCTTGATGAGGCACTGAGGACATGGACAGGCTCCGAGGTACTTAATTGTGGCAAGGAGGACTCTAGGAGGATGTTCATCACCAACAAATATTGTAGAGCATCTGGAAAACCACCCCCTTGTATTAAGCTCTAATCAGCTATAATTAATGGTCTACTATACTAAATTATGAAAGATTAGGATTAGAAATTTTTAGCTTACCCTCCCCCTAAACCTGTTCTAATTAGATATAATTTTCCTAAATTAGAAATTATTTGGATTGATTATAACTTGAAATTTCGGAAAAATCATAATAAATCAAGCATCATAGTTCTCATAGCCTTCTTATAGAGTCATGTCTATTAGAGCACTAGTTAAATACCTAAACAAAGAATATACCTTATAACAAACTTGCCTTTTGCCAAAGTTAAACCAACAACCTCATATATACAAGCACCCAGGACAGATGCTCTAAGCCACTAAGCCACAAGGTCTAAGATATAAACTTGGTAATCTAAATAAGTAGACATAATATAGGCAACTTCAACATCTCTGATTTTACTCAATATTTATCTTTCCTCTCTCTTATAAATAAACAGGTCAATAAATACCCAAAAAGTCAGGTCTTTCAGGATTTAGTTTGAACACCAGCTAAGAAGATAATAAACCAATGGAAAATAAATAATACAATTTATATAGGGTAAAAACAAATTGTGGCACTTACACAATTTGGATTTAGAATGTGTAAAACTATGATTGAGTATAATATTCAATGGGACTCTACTAGTATAGACAATGCTACCTTAATTTGCAAATTTGATCAAAAACATGATTATGAATAATTGGCCATAATTAGCTCAAATTAGTATTATCAATGATTATCAATAATTAAGATCCAATAAGAGAGAAGGGTTTTCCAAATAGCCACTAGTGAGGTAGAGGATGAGGACAAGGGTATATATATGACATGCCTATGTATAAATAAGCATAAGATTGTTGGAGATGATCTTAATATGCTTAGTGCACATATTTCCTACATAGCAGGCAAATATATTATTCTGGCACTACATACCAACATAACTGTTTTTTCCACAGCCCAATAGCTAGAGAAAAACACTAAATTTGAGTATCTTCTGTATAACAAGGCAATGGACAATGTGGATAGCACTGAGAATTGTAATATCAATAGTAGTGATGACCATGTGCTGCACAAGACAATGTCAACCACTGCACTAATAGACAAGGTCTGCAAGGCTGCATGTAGCATATCCCTAAGCCCAACCTACATGTTGTGTCCTGTAATGACCAGTAGCAGGCATTGGCTAACAATGACAACTTCAATGATCTTGTGTGCAAGGCCAAGGTACTAAGGTCTTCATAGTCTTTTGTGGCAGCTGCTAAGCTGCCAACAAAGTGGCTGGGGCATCAATGCATATTTCTCTCTTTCTATATCCCTTGTAAAGGCAGCTAGAAAGTCAGTAAAAGAGCTACAAGATAATGGTGTAGGCATATATGAAGAAGAGTAATATGCTGAAATAGTATAGAATGTGCCACATCTTTATCTTCTCACTGATAGAGCGGTAGTACTTACTATTTCCCACTACTAATTAAAGACTTTTTGGTATGGAATTAATTCTAATATTATAAAATTAGAAACCAATCCAATGCTCATAATATGTTGCTCCCAATTAGAAAATTAGATACTTTTAGATGCTATTAACACTTTTAGATACTCTTAGACACTATTAGATATAATCTGGAGCTAATACAAGGGGGTGGTTTTCCAGATGACTACCTTGGCCTTGCACACAAGATCATTGAAGTTGTCATTGTTAGCCAATGCCTGCTACTGGTCATTACAGGACACAACATGTAGGTTGGGCTTAGGGATATGCTACATGCAGCCTTGCAGACCTTGTCTATTAGTGCAGTGGTTGACATTGTCTTGTGCAGCACATGGTCATCACTACTATTGATATTACAATTCTCAGTGCTATCCACATTGTCCATTGCCTTGTTATACAGAAGATACTCAAATTTAGTGTTTTTCTCTAGCTATTGGGCTGTGGAAAAAACAGTTATGTTGGTATGTAGTGCCAGAATAATATATTTGCCTGCTATGTAGGAAATATGTGCACTAAGCATATTAAGATCATCTCCAACAATCTTATGCTTATTTATACATAGGCATGTCATATATATACCCTTGTCCTCATCCTCTACCTCACTAGTGGCTATTTGGAAAACCCTTCTCTCTTATTGGATCTTAATTATTGATAATCATTGATAATACTAATTTGAGCTAATTATGGCCAATTATTCATAATCATGTTTTTGATCAAATTTGCAAATTAAGGTAGCATTGTCTATACTAGTAGAGTCCCATTGAATATTATACTCAATCATAGTTTTACACATTCTAAATCCAAATTGTGTAAGTGCCACAATTTGTTTTTACCCTATATAAATTGTATTATTTATTTTCCATTGGTTTATTATCTTCTTAGCTGGTGTTCAAACTAAATCCTGAAAGACCTGACTTTTTGGGTATTTATTGACCTGTTTATTTATAAGAGAGAGGAAAGATAAATATTGAGTAAAATCAGAGATGTTGAAGTTGCCTATATTATGTCTACTTATTTAGATTACCAAGTTTATATCTTAGACCTTGTGGCTTAGTGGCTTAGAGCATCTGTCCTGGGTGCTTGTATATATGAGGTTGTTGGTTTAACTTTGGCAAAAGGCAAGTTTGTTATAAGGTATATTCTTTGTTTAGGTATTTAACTAGTGCTCTAATAGACATGACTCTATAAGAAGGCTATGAGAACTATGATGCTTGATTTATTATGATTTTTCCGAAATTTCAAGTTATAATCAATCCAAATAATTTCTAATTTAGGAAAATTATATCTAATTAGAACAGGTTTAGGGGGAGGGTAAGCTAAAAATTTCTAATCCTAATCTTTCATAATTTAGTATAGTAGACCATTAATTATAGCTGATTAGAGCTTAATACAAGGGGGTGGTTTTCCAGATGTACTAGGGTCTTCATAGTCTCTTGTGGTAGCTGCTAAGCTGCCAACAAAGTGGCTGGGGGCATCAATGCATATTTCTCTCTTTCTATATCCCTTGTAAAGGCAGCTAGAAAGTCAGTAAAAGAGCTACAAGATAATGGTGTAGGCATATATGAAGAAGAGTAATATGCTGAAATAGTATAGAATGTGCCACATCTTTACCTTCTCACTTATAGTAAAAATACTTACTATTTCCTACTGCTAATTAAAGACTTCTTGGTATGAAATTAGTGCTAATATTATAAAATGAAACCAATCTAATGCTCATAATGTGTTGCTCCCAATTAGGAAATTAGACACTTTTAAATGCTATTAACACTTTTAGATACCCTCAGACACTATTAGATATAATCTGGAGCTAATACAAAGGGGTAGTTTTCCAGATGTGCTTACCACTCATATTTCACATCATGCTGCTCAGGTTGCTCTCTGCCTTGTCAGAGTATAATGATCCCAGTCATTATATCTCTGACTAGTAAGTAGATGAAATTTTCACTTCTTTCAGGGCAGAGGAGATGGGAATAGTTACATTAGTCACAAATAAATGGATATGAATGAGTATAAAAATATTGGTATTTTTGGATAATCAATAATATATCTGAGTGTCAAACAGCCTATATGTGGATTGAGGTGAATCTACAAGAATGTATTTCAATGGATCTGCCTCAATTCACCTCTAAAAAGTCTAAAACTTAAGAGGGAGAAATATTTAAATAGATTCAAATAGATTCAAACAGAGGCACCTCTATTTCCCTCAACTAACTTTTGACTGAGATTACACCCCAGGACCCTTGCAAGTTGGACATAAATAAATCACAATGCAGGTTTGAACTAGTCTATGAGTCAATGACCAGAGCAGGCCTGGGTTGATGTCCAACAGGTCACGAGCCTGACGCGAACACGTGATGAGATCCAAATCGCGGAGCTAGAAATGTTTGTGAACCATGAACACGCTTGGCCTGCGACCACCAAGCCACCATCAGCCACCGTCAACTTCAGCTTGGATCGTGGCGCAGAATTGACACAAAAGAAACGGCACGGAAAGGCCACATTTGGACGCAGTACTTGAAGTTTCTGAGACTCGTAAGTTTACCCCTCTGACATCCCTTCGTCTCAATTTCCTAACCAAAATATGGTATCCCTACCAATCCCCAGTGGCACCCCCCTAAAGCTCAAGTTTCCTGAACGCTTCACATCTAAGTTTGTTGTAGAACACGAATCCGAATACGATAGACTCGTCAAAGATATGGCGCACGAATTTGTTGGACCTATGCCCGTTGAGGACTTCTTCAAGGCGTTCATGAATCCAGGTCGACCGTACACAGAGCCAAGTCTTCCTAAACAATGGAGAGGGAAATTTCGGGCCAAACTCATCAAAAAACTTGGATTCGAGAATAGTTTTGTGCGCATTGTTTTCTTCTATCGCATCGGAACATGTCTCCTGACAGACATATCCATGCTGTAGATCAATGCGGTCAACAGAGCCGAGATATGCCCCGATCTTGTCCTAGTCAACACAACCAAGGAAAGAGACGATCAATTTTGGCGTAAACCAGACATCACCGTCTATAAACGCCCATACAATGGCCCGCCCACTACAGACTTTGAGCGCATGGAGCTTCACATCGAACGCAAAACTGCAAGCGAAGACCCATTTTCGGACCCAAAATCGAGAAAATCTCGCCAGGAACACAGTTTCGAGCATGATTCCAAGGCCTCGATGAAGAGTCGAGGCCAAATCATCTCCTACACGGCATGTCAATTCGCTTCCCAACATCGCTGCTTCACCTTTTCCATCCTCTTTCTCGATGACTATGTTCGATTCATACGTTGGGATCGTGCAGGAGCTATTGTGACGAAGCGCTTGGCCTGGAGGGATGACCCGAAGCCACTCGCGAGGTTCCTGTGGCTTTTCAACCACCTCTCCGATGCAGAACGGGGGTATGACACCTCCATATCGAAGCCTACGGCCCGAGAGATTACGTTGACGAAGAAGAAACTTGACGAGCGTGCAAACGCATTGGCGAGGGCGAAGGGAGAACCCTCACGTCTCCCTGAGACACGGTATTCGACAGACGACTCGTTTCGCAAGTTCTGTGTGGTGGATGACGACCCCGAGATAAAAATGGGTAAAGCAAGAGTACGATTCTTCGTTGCTTCTGTGCCCCAATGGCAGAGTGGGAGCCCGGTCGGAAGGGGCACGAAAGGCTACGAGGCGCTAGATCTGGAGACGGGGGAGTTGGTTTATCTAAAGGATACTTGGCGATATGAAGCGGATAAGATGAAGAAAGAGGGTGACACATATCGGAAGCTCGCGGCGAACGATGTCTCTCATATCCCCCGTCTTGCATGCGCGGGTGATGTGGAAGGACAACGAACGCGCACACATGATTTCACTGACGAGGACTGGTGCTGCGGAGAACCAGAGGTGAGGCAGCATAGACACTACCGGCTGGTATTGAAGGATCTGGGGCGCCCGCTGTCAAAGTTCAATTCGACCAAAGAACTATGTCAAGTTCTTTTAGAGGCAATAATAGGTGCGCTGATCCCTGTGGTCGTATTCAAGTATGTGCTCACTTTCGATGCGATGTCTCAGCGCATATGGAGGCATTCAAAGTCGATGTTCTCCATCAAGACATCAGTGGAGGCAACATCTTGATCACGGATGATGGTCACGCCCTCTTGATTGACTGGGAACTCGCAAAGAGGGTCAGCGAGGAGAAATCACCTAGGCAAGATTGGCGAACGGTGGGTTCTCGTCTCACTTGTTACCACACTCAATATCTAAGTCGGACATTTTCAGGGTACATGGCAGTTCATTTCAACCGCCATCCTTGAACAACCTAGAAAGGTCCATGAACTTCGAGACGACCTAGAATCTTTCCTCCATGTTCTCCTCTACCATAGCGTCCGTTACCAGCAAAACAACATTGAGGACCTTCCCGGACTAGTGGCAGATTTTTTCGATCAGTCATACCGTAGAGTCAACGGCGAAACCGTGGGCGGAAAGACAAAACATAAATGGTTCTCTCACCAATCTTACCCAGACGATTTCTCCAAGGCAGACCTCCGAAAATTTCTCAGCAAGCCGCACGCGGACCTCATCGAAAGGCTTCGAGTGTTGTTCTTTCCGCTCTATGCTAGAGAGGAGATTCTTCAAGAGATGAATACCCAACCCGGTCCATTCGCAGCGGCTCAAATCTTAGGATCATCTAAACGATTTATTGAGATATTCAGGGAGCAATTGGATGAGGACGGATGGAAGATCGGTGATAGGAGCTTCGACGTGCTAGCCAGCTTGATACCGACTAGAACTGAAGCCCGGGGACTCGCTCCTGTGTCAACCACACCGATGGCAATGAAACGGACTTCAGAGAAGGCGAGCCTGGCTGAGAGTGCGACGGGTAAGCGGCGGAAGACGATATTGCGTCCAAGATCAAGGGTTGAGCGTGTGATGGAGTGAAAGGATTGTATACTGAAGGTTGGAATTTTTTTTGCTGTATCATTGACCGTTTCTGTGGTTATTTCGAAATCTCTCTTGTCATGTTTCACCAACTCACCACTTAACTGTATCGCTAGCTCTCGATTTCATCACTATACCCGCTCTCGGTTTCATCACATACTATACCCGCTCTCGATTTCACTAGGCCAGAATACTTCGCTCTCGAATAACACCAGTATTTCTGTGCCATCATACAGCAGCATCGAAAGTGAGTTCTCCGTACCGGGGCACACGCCTTCTGGAGGAAGTCATTGGGTACGACCTTTTTGTCCAAATGGACGCCAATCTGCATGCTACATTGGACGTGCGCTCGACAGATCGACCTTAGCTGTGACTAAATCAGGGTCATGCACCTTGGACAAGGACCGACCGTTACTTCTAAGCTTCTGCCTGGAAAGGATCAATGCAGGATTAAATTTCGGAAATTTGGATTGAGCTTGAAGGCGGAGCGCAAGGTCGAGCACGGACCCTTGCTACATCTCACTTTTAGCCTTGCCACCGAAGAAGAGTCGGTCTTGATTGCATGTCGTTTTTTTTTCGTTTCTATGTTCCAAAGGGGTCGAATTTTACGGGAATAAAGATTTATTCGATATATATTTACACTCAGCTGCCGGATCACCTTCCGCATCTCCTGTTTTCATCGACGTGAGAAGCGTGCTCACGCCGGATGATGATGTGCGGACAAGAAAACGTGATTCGTTCAACTAGCCATTTCTCGTACCGAACAGGATCATATTCCTTATATGCTCTGCGATAACTTTGTACGCTTCTTTCAACATACGCTCCAAAGACCATTCTTTCGGAGAAGTCGCTGCGAGTGCATGCGGACCGTTGCGAAAGTTCTACCGATCAATACCTGCCACCACAAAAGCTAACAAATCTAGTCAGCAATATCTTTCTGTACGCAAATTTATCTCAACTGACCTGGCCTCCACAGGTCGAGGTCCATGCATAGCTTGTATGATTTTTTGCATCCAAACTCGTGGGGATGCGGCTCGACACTATTCACAACGACATCGATCTTGCTCTCGCACTCTCGTTCCGTGGCCCCACCAAAGCCAATGACAATATGACAGCCTCTGCAGCCAAGAACATTCGGTCCGGAAACACGACAGTGAGAGACGCCAGCTGACTGTATCCCTACAGAAAAACCCATGATTTAAACCCTCCGACTAAACGTTAGAGCCATTTAACAAGGTATTTTTTGAAAAGGAGATCAACATACCTGAAATCGAAGCCCAGGTAAGGAAAATGGTATTCGACATTATCGCCGCAGTAGTCAAGGACGAGACAACCGGCGGAACCTTCATCGTTTTCGCCGATAGAGCACCCACAACGTATGGGCACACGGTCGCCTTGAAAAGGTTTGAGTTTACTTTGATAGAGCTCAGCCTCGCATTTGAATATCCTGATTCCTCATGGCGTTTTGATCATATGCAACCTTGAAAGCCACATATGGCACGCCCTCGATGGATTAAGATTATGTACCAGTACTACCAGCTCCGTAACGAGTAAATCAGGGTCGTTACTGCTGTTTGGGTTGTCGTTGTGGAGGATGAATCTTGATTACCGGCTCCAGCTTGTATGGGAGGAAGATATACAGATATAATGAAGGAGGATGGTGCAGGGCTTATCGCTGATTGTAGTTTGTATAGAGAAGAGAGGATATGGGTGTCCGAAGACAGACGCGAGCTACGCGAGATGCGGCCGCCTATAACATTTCCCACCCTCTAGCTGTAGTCTAGCGGCCATCATCAGAGCGATCAACGTTTCAACCACAAGGACTTCATTGGTTTCCTCCACCTGCACTAGCTAAGAATCTTTCACGCCGATCTACTCACTTGCAACGCATCAGCTCCGTCGATTCATCTCTGAAAGGTAAATTTTCAAGTGGCGTGAATTTCCTGGTCAAGAGATGTCACCCCCTCTGCCTATCCCATGTTGTGTGCATGAGAATATCCCCTTCGTTCGGCTTTCATGAACAACGATGCTGCCATTCATAAATCGGATGAGATTACTGAGTATATGGGACCTTTTCCTCCATCTCCCCTTACTTTCTGCTATCTCTGTTGGTGTGTATACTCATGCTTCGACTGTACCTAGGTTTAACCTTTGCTATACCGATTTTAGCCTATCAGCATCAAGTTCAGCGTGCAGTAATGAGCGCAGATACTCATAAGTCGGCGGCTCGGACCACTTGCGATGGTTGGACACCCTTTTCAAGGAATGCTTCTCCTTCCACGCCTTCGAGAGTCGCGTCATGTGAACACTTTCATTCCCTTTTCCGCAATATCCTGCTTCGGGTTGGCGCCTCAGGAATATGATATATGTATCGTACTGCGCAGACTTCTTTCTAGCATCTGCACCCCCTTCATCATGTCAGCTAGCAATGGGACCACAATTTTGCATGTCGGGCCCGATGGGCAAACCCTCCACCTTGAACTACAGGAGGTGAAAGTCAGCGCGCTTGTAGTGGATGGTGAGCAGCCTGAGCATCGAGGCATATCGAAGCTGATGAACTCATGTCATTGAAGTATCTGCACAGATGACCGTGTCGCACGTATTCTATAATCCATTGGAGGATGATACAGGTCGGTGTAACTACTCGTCTAGACATGCAACACGCCGCGACTAGATGTTCAGCAAATGGAATAATAATAGTGATCACCACACAGGTCGGGCGAAGTATGTATTTCCCAAACCTGCATCCGCAGCCGTTTGCGCATTCAAGATGGAGCCAGAGGATGGACGGGTGATTGTGGGCGAAGTAAAGGAGGCAGCTGAGGCATCAAGCATGTACGCAGCTGCTATCGAACAAGGTAAAATTGCAGGATTAGTGGAATATGCCACAGGGGATGGTAAGCGAGTGACGCCCATCAGACAGCGCATCAACATATTCACACTGACCAACACCTCCAGTATTCACGATTTCTGTTGGATCTATTCCTGCCAAGACTCACGTGACGACGAGGCTCACGGTGCATCATCCTCCACTTCATTCTCAGTGATACTTGACTGACGAGTTTGTGTATCAGTGTGTCATGAATCTTATGAACAACGATCACCCGAACGAAATTCGCCTTCAGATTCCTATGGCAGTAGGCCCGCAGCGCTACGGCCCACTGCCAGCTGGAATGGTTGATGCGGCCTCTGCGACGCAAGCCACTCGTTTGAGTATCACAACGAAAATCCAGACGAGCGGAATTATTCGCCCGGAAGACGTGACGAGCCCGAGTCACGGAAATGCCGTCCGTGTGTCTGCGCACCGAACGCATCGGCAGGAAAGGTCAGAGCGCCGCATGGTAGCGCGCTTTCGCTCCTCGACCTTCCTTGCGCAGGATTTCGCGCTGGTGATCAAAGCGCAAGGCCTTGACTTGCCACGATGCTTTGTCGAGACTGATCCTGACGGCAAGGGCACCATCGCATTGCAGCTTGTCGTTGTTCCAAAATTCAAAATCCCACCGATGCCCGCGCAAGAATTTCTTTTTCTGGTCGACAGAAGTGGGAGTATGGCAGGCGATAGAATTGCGACTGCTAAAAACACGTTGACGGTGCTTCTGCCAGCCTTGCCTAACAATGGAACCAAGTTCAACGTCTACAGCTTCGGCACCCGTTGTGACTCGCTGTGGCCTCAAAGTGTTACATATGATCAGGCAACGTTGTACAATGCGGTGAGCTCACTATCGGTATCATCTTGACCTTTTTTCAAATAGAGTGCAGATCAGTCGCGTCGGAACTATGGGATCAGACTACGGTGGTACAGAGATAGCATCAGCGTTGATGCATGTCTTCGCAAGAAAAGACAAGACAATGCCCACTGTTGTGTTTGTGCTCACAGACGGTGATGTACGTGCGAAGATTATCCAGGATAATATACGAAGCTCACTCAAACTCATAGGTGTATGAGATCGATTACACCGCCGACATTGTCTCACAAGCGGTGGCAGCGGCAGCAGCATCGAAAGCCCCTCTTCGCGTCTTCACTTTGGGTATCGGTAATACTACCTCCAGTGCCATGTGCGAAGCCATCGCGAGGAGCGGTAATGGAGAGTGCCTGATGGCCATCAACACAGCAGAAATTATAGGCAAATGCGCTCGCCTTGTTCGTCTAGGCCGATCTTCGTGCGTCAACGACGTCACCATCGATTGGGGGATCGCCACAACCGACTTTCAACAACCTGATCCTGCCGCGCCGAGCGAGACAGTCGTTGGAGTTGAGCTATCACCGCCTGATTCTATACAGCAAACTCCGCCTCATATCGACAAGGTTTACGACAACGAGCGATTTCGCCTCACAGCAATCATCAAGACCGAGCGCACTCCCGACCAGGTCATTCTCAGCGGCCGCGTCGATGGCTACGACGAAGTATTCAATCTCCCCGTTAAAGTTAGCCAGGTCAGGTTTCCGCACACGGCGTCTGGTGTGTCTCTTCTGCACACGCTCGCGGCAAAGTCCTTGATCCAGGATCTGCAGGAGCACAGAGGACCTCGCCCAACTGCACTTGGGGTCGCATCGGAGGAGCAGATCACGAAGGCTGCGGTTGTACGTCTCGGGGTGCGTTATCAGCTCGTCAGCAAGTACACCTCGTTTGTCGCGGTTGATGAGGAGGAGAGGAACCGCCGCATGGAGAGGGAGCGGCAGGAGCGGCGCCAGAGACAGCAGGCGGTGAGAGACGCTGATGATCAGAGCGCGCCGTCTGGGAGGTTAGGGAACGACGCTGCATCTCCTGCAACCACTACCAGTAGTTGGGGTCAGCTATTACAAGATAACATTGGCAGTGTCCTCAACACGTTTACATGGATCCTCGGCTATGCGAGTCCATCCACGACTGGTGGGCTGCCCAGACGCTCCAGGTCGCCAAGTCCCGCTCACAGCTCGGACGGCGACGGCAGCTCGGATGAACTTGATCCAGACCAAGAAGGCGACCGCGACGACGGATTTGACAGCACGGCGACGTTCTCGACGATGAGCACTCTAGAGAGCTACGACTCCGACGCCCCTCCGCCAAGACGGCTGCACCCCAGGAGAGAGCCGCGGCGGCGGAGCCCCTCGCCCGCCGTCAGGCCGAAGTCGCCACCGCCCACAGATGTGGCAGAGCCAACGCCGGGCCCACAAGCCGACATTGGGCGCGTGGTCGCGCTCGCGAGGCTCCAGCTGTTTGATGGCTCGTTCAGGCTGGACAGCGCGTTCGAGAGCGTCGTCGGGCGCCGCGCCATGACACAGCCTGCCGGGCTTCAAGTCAATGCGCAGGTCTGGGCGACGGCTGTGGCCGCTGCTTTCTACGAGAGGAGCCTGGTCGGAGAGAAGGAGCTGCTGGAAGGTGTCATGCTCAAAATCTTGGAATATGTCGTGAACCAGGGGATGACTAAGACCGAGTTTGAACGATTGGTGAGACAAGGGAGGGCGTTGCTTGATTGAAACGGACCTTCGAAGACCGTGTACGTTGAAGCATGTATTCGTATGTTTGTGGCTTTGGAGGATATGTTGTTTACAGTTTCGATATCGATAAACCAACGTAAAAAATAAATTGGCGAATTCTGATTTCTTGATACTGTAAACGAACTAGGATCCTCAGTAAAGCTAAAACGTGCATCGTACATACCAGGAAACGTAAGGCGACATGAAGAGAGAGATAAGAATGTATTTACTTGTACGGGAATACAAAGCATGAAAGCAGACGGAGAATGCGAAGAGGGGATGGAGATGGGATGAAAACGGAGGTCTACGTAAAAGAGGAGCACACAGATTGGCGTAGCGAGAGGAGTGAATGGATGGGCGAGTAATAATGAACACTCAGGGAATAATGTCTTCCAGCTCTCCCTCACGCACACGAATCTCGACGACTTCGACTTCATATTCATTGTACGAGGTGTTGGCAGAAGATGCGGAGGTGGAGATGAAGCCCATGGAGTTGGGAGGTGAAGTCGAGGCTATGTCTAGATTCAGCGGCATGGAGGAGAGCGGGAGGAAGGAACACAGGCGGAAATTTCAGCGAGGACGATAAATATAAGTCAGTAGTTTGCGATTGAAGAGATGAATACGAACATCGGTCCTTGATGTATGGCGGGACAAATAGATCCTGGTCGAGTGAGATAGGGGTCAGCAACACTCGAGACACTGTTCAAGAATAAATGGATGCAAAGTGACACCGACTTGGTTCCAGACAAAGCCCTGGCTCTTCTGAATGGTCAGGATCGGACGGAGGGTGATGACGGGATGGCGTCTCTGCTTCTCGCGGCGCCGAGCTGCGCGTCCGCTGGGAGAGCGGAGGACGTCCTGCTCAGGCTCGACAGCACGCTGCTTGCCCTTGTTCTTGGCCTTGACGCGCTCATGGGCCTTCTTCTCAGCGTCACCGGCTTCGTCGACGTCCATGCTCTCTACGTCTGTTGCGCCATGGCCGACGGCCACGTAGTCCTCTCCGTCCTCGGAGCACGAGTGCTCATCGTCATCGTCGTCATCGTCGTGCTTGTGGTCGTGCGCACACTCATCGTCGTCGTCGTCGTCGTCACACGAGTCTGAGTCAGAGCAGCTGAACTCGCCGCCGTAGTCCGAGTTGATCTGCTCGTAGCAGGCCCATGTCGGCGGAGACGGTGCGCGCCCGAGTGTGCGTCTGCGGAAGAAGTATGGCGATGGAGCCCGGGGATATGTGGGCGTGGGGGCTGCGGGCGCTGAGCTCATGATATTCTCGCTGACGAGCACTTATGTGTGTGTGTATGTGAAATGAATTGTTCGCTCGGAAACTCTCAGTAGAGGGCTTGCTATGCTGGGTTGAGCCCGAGAGCAGCGGCGATGGCGACAAAGGGCTTAATGTCGGATATGATGGGCGTTGGAAGGAAAGAGGTTGGGCAAGGGTTCCGCTTCGTGACTCCAAGTTGCGGGTTGTTTGTGGCGGAAACGCCTGGACTGGCACTTCACCACGCCGTAGCAGCCAGGCAGAACATCCAATCTCATGCAAACCCTCTCAACGCAGCCATCCTCGACCCAAACAAAGGCGCATTAATGGCAGAATGGCGTCCCATATGAATTATGATTGCGTGCGTAGGTACCCCGAATTACGGCTCGCGCTCAGTGACGCCAATGTCAGATAATGATGTCCTTCGCATCTCCTTTAGAAGGGTTCATAACGCCATTGGACTGTTGAGGATGACGGGGCGCTATTTTCTCCGATAGATCTAGTGATGGAGTAATGCCTGTCGAGTTTGGCATAGGTCAATCAAACTCATAAATGCACGAGCATGTACGAGACATGGTTATTTGCGACAGCTAGAGGGATCCATCTGACCTCTCTTTACTTTGAACTCATGGACGACGCGGTCGCAATGTCATCTCACAAACCCATATGGCCTTGGTGAGCCTTTTTCTACTTTAAACATGTCCCAAGTCGCTCATCTTGCTCCATCAATGCATGAGTGCTATTAATATTGTCCCCGTCCGTGATCTAGTCAAGGAGGATGCTGTCGACGTTCTTCCTCTGATTCGACACAAGCTTTTCGCATTCGATTGAAATATTCACCCCAAGAGCCGAAATACCTCTCACTTTCCATGCCAGGGGATCTCGAGATCATGATTCGCCTCAGAGATGCAGTATGACTTCTCAAGTTCGGGCCTCGAACTTACAGTCGACGATTCTGTTCCACCCATAGCAACGCCTGCCCGGGTCAGCAATTTTGTTCCACCTCTATCGATAAGACGGCAGCGATGGTGACAAGAATGAGGTGTAGCTCTATGACGCCATCCAGATATAACAAAGCTCTTTCATAACCCGATGTTACGGTCTGATTGATGCGTCTTTGGACTGGACCAGAATTACGTCTGTAGTCAAGCCGAGCAACCTTGACGGGAATATAAGAACGACAACTTAACAAACTAAATTACATCGTCATATTGCTCTAAGAGTGACTGTCGACCAACTGTTTGCCCTATGAGGAGTCCATGCCCAAGGCTGACAGGTGAGCTATGCATTTGTGGCTATTGCGTCGACTGAACTTCTGGACTTACTGGTTTGTGTTCTACCTCCGTCAATTGACAATCAGAACGGAACTTTCTCAGCTGTGTGAAGAGACATCTGAGTTCTGCGTGGACCGTTAGATCATCAGATACGACAGCATAAACCGCGGCACTACATACGGATATCCCAAGACCACGTCAAAGGTTGAAGCTTGAAATCCAACGGCAATCCTCGTTTCAATCAGACTTGTATTGAGAGATGCATGAAATGTTTTGTTAGGGACTCGAGGAATTGTGTGTAGGAAGAGTAGTCCCGTGGGCTAGTGGAGAGAGACTACAGTCTATGCAATCAAAATCTGAGGCAAGCTCTCAGCTAGGTGAGAGTCCATGATTATACCTGTAATTTTGCTATATACCGACACAGATATTCTAAAGCTGGCGGACTCAGGTGGAGTGCTGTCAAAAGTGCATTGTGTTCCGTGGCCAAATTCCCCCATATTTGTGATAAACCCACAAGCGTCCAAGTATTGGTCCCAATATATGTGCATATCTGCCTCAATTCACGCCATATTTAGTGCCTAATGAAGTTCCGCTGAGTCACCCAAACTCAGTTTCCTTTCCTGGTTACTTCTGTCGCCTATGTCTGTCATCTTCCCCAATTTACTGTCCTGCTTCAAAGGCTTTAGTAACTCCAAGGGTGAGGCAGGACCAACAGAGAGCAAATGTGTATTTTGCAACATCACTAGCAAAAATGGATTCAATATTGTTTGCGAGGTGAGGAGGCCAAGGCGTTTCTGTGCATTGCAACCTAAGCGCGTCTCATTCATGATCCAGGACGAGAAATACGTCGTGATTCGAGACCGTAGGCCTGCCGCATCGCATCATGTGCTTGTGATACCCCGGAGACACGTAGGTTTGGACTGAGATCTATTTTGTGTTTCGTTCAAACCCGGGGGCTGATTGACAGCCTAGAAAGTGTTAAGGATCTCAGCAAGTCTGACGTGACCATGGGTTTGCGCCTTCTTTTCTTAGTCGTGAGGAATTTTTGGAAAGCTAAATGGACGATAGTCAAGGACATGGAAAAGATAGGCCATGAACAGCTGGACAAGCTACAGGTCTCTCCAACGATGCGGCGGTAGGTCATATCTCGTCACCACGTTTGCCGCCGGCTTCATTATCTTATTTTGCGTAGGTTAGGCTTCCACATACCTCCGTTCAACAGCGTAAATCATCTTCATCTGCACGTTATGGCATTGCCCTTCAAGTCTTTGATTCGCAAGGCAAAATATCCCTGGATCAAAGGCGGCGATGGTCATGAGAAAGGATGGACTTGGTTTGCAGAAATTGGCCAGACTATTCGGATCTTAGAGAAAGGTGGCCGGGTTACTGTGGGAGCCGTTAAGGTTGCATCGCCTTCCCCTTCCATAAAGGTACGAGTGGTAGAATGAATCCGCGTCTGTATGTACTTATCTATCTTGCAGACTGGATTGTTGTGTAGATCGTCGCTTGAGTGTTTAGGATCATATTCCTTTTTTGTGCAGAGTTCAGTTTCCTCTAAGCTCGGTCAGACATTTCGGGCTGCATGGCATTGCGACAGCTACCGCCCGCACCCCGTGCCTGGTCTGTGGGATATGGAGCGGATAAGGCGTTGACTTTTATGTCACAAAGCATGCGTCCCCGTTTTATATCCCCAAGCAGCTTTCTTCCCGTATCAGATGATCATTTCTTGAATTCTCAGGCCACGACGCTGGATCACCGGGTGTCTTGCGTGTGTGTGTGTTGAGAACTCATCTAAACACATTAGGAAACAGATCGACCTATTTGGACCTCTTCTTCTATTCTACCATCATGCTGGCACCCTCTATCTTCACGCTCGGCGCAACTGGATACCTGGGCTCGGAATTCCTTCTTCGCTTCGCCTAGGAACACCCCTCATTCCCCGTGGCCGCACTCTTACGCAACGCGACACCAGAACGTGTAGCCCTTATCAACGATATCCATCCCAACGTCTGGATCCTGGAAGGCTCGCTCGACGATGGCCCAATCATCCAGCACGAGGAGGAACGTGCAGATGTCATCATCAATTCCGCGAGCTCAGACCACTGGCATATTATCAGATGTGAGCGCCTTCGACACGCAATCCAGGTCAACTGATGCGCTCGACGCGTTGGTAGCGACGCTGGCCGGGCTGGTGAGGTACTCTGCCCGCAAGCCTGGGAGACCGCTCTTGTACATCCTTGTAGGCTACGGCGTCATTGTCGACGAAGCACGCGGGCAGGCCGTCGACTCGGTCAAGGAGTGGGTCAGATATTGGCCTGGACTTGAAGAGTACGCCAGCGGGACACTTGTGTCTGTCTGTTGCACGTTCGTGACGAGAGCATCCGGCTAGCAGTCGTCCTCCTACGAACGCGCATCTGGAGTCAGATATCTCATAAGACATGAGTTCAATTCGCATGTCTCTGTAGACCTCCTAATCGCGGGCTCTATTTTTGTTAGATAGCGGAGGCAGGACCTCGGGAGGACGACCCTGTCCGCATGTTAATCAAATATCCCGCCAAGGTCATCCTCGCATTTCGTGCGCGTCTGACGTGCGCTGATTTTGTACTATGCGAGAACACAGATCTATGGAGTGGGCGAAGGTGGGCGGTGTGGCATCTTGAATTCTACTCTGAAGCTGACGGCGGACGTCATGGCGCACAGGCATCCATTAAACCAGGGTGCGGCTGGGCATCTTTCTGGACGGGAACAGATAGGTCGGCTTCGCCGGCACCTGGGGCCCCGGAGCCAACTTGTCGAACAACATACACGTCAAAAATGTCGTCTCTGCGATGTTGAGCGTGTTCGAAGCCGCTCTTGAACCCAGCGCCAATCTTCGACCCTCTCGGACACTGTGCGCCCCTTTGTTCAGTAGGTCATTCTCTCTGCAACGATGCCCGGTCGTGCGTGCCCATGCGGATGGCCGGTCGTTGCTTGGCGGCCACCAGTTTTCCAGGCCAGACAGGCTCACGCGGTTCGGGTGGAGCCCCTCTTTCTTAGGGTCGTTCCCAGCCGCGATCGAACACGCTTTGGCATTGAAAACGAACACACGGCAGGATTTTTATTTGATTTTATTGGCATTGTGCTTTTGGGTCTGTACATGGCGGAGACTAGCTACGAATTATCTGTGGGAGAGGGTGCATAATGGGCGATAGGACCTAGTACTTCAATGTGTTCGGGAAGTAAAATAGTTATGTGCTGAACAAAGCGGGATAACGGGTGGTGGAAAGCAACGACGAGCATCAGCACGACCAAAACAAAACAAGGGGAGGGGGACAGACAAAACGATAGACAGAACGGGGTAGAAGCTACAAGAATAAAGCAAAAGCGAGATAACTCTTCATAGCGGAAGCAAAAGCGCCGACATCGAGTAGACATTACGGGTATCGGTGAGTGTGGGGCACTGGGCACTAGGACCCGCTGCGCTGCATTCTCCGGGACTGAGGGCGCGTGTGTATAGCGATGTATGTGAGACAAGATGGGAAGGGACGGGACGATACGGGACGGGCGATGAACAGGACACACGACAACAGAGCAAGATGGACGACGAGATGAGACGAAGACGACACGAGCATGAGAAAGATGAGCAAAGTGAGATATAGCGACGACGAAGGACAGCAGAACGAAAAGACGGGGTCGAAGGAAGCGAGATGGATGGGTAGAGATAGATCGACAGCGCCGAGGCAATTACGGCAGCGAAGGACACGGATGCGAGCCGTGCGCGTCCGATACGATACGTTTTCGGTTCTGTCAAAACAAAAATATCAGCATCAGTACGCGCCCGACACGATTCATGTGCAAGAACGTACTAAAAAAAAACAGCAAGAAAAACAAGACAAACAAGATCCCGGGTGCACCTGTCCAGCATAGACAAGGCTCACTCTTAAGACTCACTCCCACTGCTACTCCCACTTCCACTCCCCTCCCGCTCCTTCCCCTTCCCCTTCCCCTTATCCTCCTCGTCATCCCCCCCAAACTTCGCCAACCACGACACGCGCGGCGGCACAGGCCCAACGACGCGCGCTGTCGTGATCCCGCCGTCGTTGACGTACTCCAGCCCAGGGCGCAGCGGTGGCGGCACGAAGCGCCCCCGCTTGCGCGGCGCCGGCGCCGGCTGTTTCGGACGCGCGGGCGCAGGGGCGAAGCGCGGGGCCGGCGGGGCGTCGTCGATCAGGATCGCGGTGTCCGCAGACGCGCCGCGCTCCGGGCTGCGCTCGGTGCGCAGCGCAGGGATGTTGCCCATGCCCATGCCCATGCCCATGCCCATGCCTCCGCCCATGCTCATATTCATGCCCATGCCCGGGCCGAACCCTGCCTGCGCGAACCGGCCAAGAGCGGCAGACTCGGGCTCCGGCGACTCGGAATGGGACGTCGAGAACGAGCTGATGGGCGGGAGCGGCTCGCCGACGTAGCGCTGGCGCTGGAGCTGCTGCCCCTGCCCCTGCCCCTGCCCCAGTCCCTGCCCTCGTGCTTGACCTAGTCCTTGTCCCTGTCCATGACCTTGCGAGTGACCTTGCGAGTGACCCAGGCCCAGTCCTTGCCCCTGCGTATAATGCTGGTGGTAGAACTGCAGCTCGGGCGACGCGAGCTCAGGAAGGACGTGCATAATAGGCAGCGCGATCGGCTGCGGGCCCGCACCGCGGGACGCAGCGGCGGCGGCGGCGCTGTGGACGCTGGGAAGAGCGGTGGAGGAGCGCCACGCGGTGCCGGCGGACGAGGTGGAGGGCGGAGAGAACGACGGCCCGGACGAGGAGAACGAGGAGAACGAGGTCGACGTGGAGGGGAGCGAGCCCGTCGCCGTGGTGTTGTTGAACGAGGACGCGGTCGAAGACGGCGCGGAGCTGGGGCCGAACGGGTTGGTGGTTGTGGTGGCGGAGGGGTCCCCGAGCGCGCTGCCGCGCGGGCGGAGGGAGGGGGCGTGCGACCGGGACGGGCGACGGGCGCCTGCACCCGCGAACTGGCCTCCATCCGCCGCACCACCACTACGGGAAGAAGCGGGGAAGAGCGCGTCGTACCCGTGGTTGCCTTCGTCGAACCCAAACTCGTCGTCGTCATCATATTCGTCCACGTCGTCCACGTCGTCTACCGCGCGGCGGCGCTTGTGCCCTGCCAGGGCGTGCGCGCCGGGGTGCAGCGCGTAGCTCTCGCCCTGCTGCTGCTGCTGCTGCTGCGTGAGGCCGTGCGCGTGCGCCTGGGGGAGCTGGAACTCGAATTGCGGGTGGGCGTGGGCGGCGTCCAGCTGGTGCTGCTGCTGGTGCTGCTGCGCGGCGAGTTGCGCCTTGGTGGGTTTCTTCTTGCGCCTGCGCTCGCGCTTGTTGCCCTCGCCCTGCGTGAGGTCTATCATCCAGTAGTTGCCCTTGCCGGGCTCCGTAATGGGGCGCTGCACCCTGAGGAAGCACTTGCGGAGTGACAGGTTGTGCCGGATCGAGTTCTGCATAAACACAAACACGACGGTTCCCCAGTCAGCGTCAACACACAGCAGCAGACTGGAGGGAGGAAGGGAGGGAGCGGGGGAGCGGGGACTCGCCTTCCAGGAGGGCTCGGACGCGCGCACGCGGTACCACTCGAAGCGGTCCTCGATCGCGCCGTAGATCTCCTGCAGCGTGAGGCGCTGGTGCGCGCTGCCGTGGATGGCGAGCTTGATGAGCGTCGGGAGCGGGTAGTTCGGCTTCGTGCCCGGGGGCGGGTCCGCGAGGGTGTGCAGGCCCAGCGCGGCGGTGTCGGTCGGGGCGACGCCGAGGAGCGAGCGCAGGTGCGGGGCGGCATCGGGGAGGACGGGGATACCGGGGAAGGCGGCGTCCATGAGTGTCGGGGGCGCATTGGCGGTGGTGGCGCCGGTGGGGAGAGGGGCCACGGGGAGTGGTGCGTGTGGCGCCGGGGAGAGGGACGCAGAGGTGGACGAGGAGGGGGCGAGGGGTTGGGAGGCATTCGGGGAGTGGAGCGTCTGCGAGGGGTCTGAGCCGCGCTCGGGGGTCGTCGAGAGGGAGGGCGGGGGCGGGGATAGAGGCTGGACCGCGGGGGACGGGGGGTCGAGGTCTCGCATGGGTTCGTCCACGGGCTGCTGTTCCCCGACCTGTTGTCTTTCATGTGGGCCGGGGGCAGGCGCATCGAAGATTTTGTTGGTCGCAGAAGACTCGGGCTGTGCGGGGTCCGCGGGAGGATAGTGGCGCGTTCGCGGGCGATAGTACGAGGTGCCCTCCGCGTGCTCGAAAGAGGAGGTCGAGGTGGCCGCGTCCGCGTCGAAGTGGAGGTGCTCGAGCCCGATGCGGCGGCGGTGGCCGTCATACGCGGGGTAGCGATTTTCTGGGTCAAAGAGGCGCGCAGGGGGGTGGCGGCGTGTGGGCAACGAGGCTTGGGGAGTGGGTGCACGGCGGTCCGTCCCAGGACGGACAGGGGTGGATATATTTAAAGAGCGTGACAAGGGAGAAACAGAGCGAGAAGAAGAACGAGAAGAAGAACGAGAAGAAGAGAGAGAGGGGGGCTGGGGGGCGATGGGTGGCACGGGGAACGGTACGGATAAGGGAGGAGGGGGACGGCGGTACCGCTGGCTAGGAGACGCCTGCCGGCTCGGAAGGGGAGGGGCACCGGCATCGCGACGGACAGAGACGAAGCGAGCGAGGTCGTTGCGAGTCACACGTTCGCCCTCGCCCTCGCCGTCGCTCCCGCTCGCGTCTGAGTCGGAGTTGGCGGGGCTCGTTCTGCGGTGGCGCGCGTAGGACTGTAGACGCGGAGGCCTGTCCGCGTCGATGGAGCCGGCGCTGGCGCGCGCAGATGGCGGTGGATCGCGTTGATGCGAGATGATCTGGGAGCGTCTGAACCGCGCGGGGGTGCTGGCGAGCGCGCGAGGGGACGCGGGGCGCGGATGGGCTGGATGGCGCGATTGATGCGCGGGCGCGGCGGATGGGTCGGCGGCGCTGGGCATGAACGGGGCCGCGTCGTCGTCGTCGTCGTCGTCATCGCTGCTGGTGGAGGCGGGGCGGGGGGACGTGGGCGCTGGCGCGTAGGGCGCGTCGGGGGAGGGTGAGCGGTGCCGTCCAGCACGCTGGCGCGGGGCGGCTGTCCACGGGGCGCTGTCTGTCGATGCGGTGTCGTCAGAGCGGGAGTCGTCGCCCGAGGGCGCGTTCGCGTGGCGGACGGGGGCCACGGTGAGCGGCGGCGGCGGGCAGCGGCGAGCGGCAGGGACGTTGTTGTGGGCGTGGACGACGGGGAGGGCGACGACGGGGAGCCGCAGGATGGGCTCGAGGACAGGCTGCATCTCTCGCAGACGGTTCGTGCGCCGACTCGAAAATCCCTGGACCCACAACCCGCACGCTTGGCGCCTGGGAACGCATTATATACGCCGCTGCCCACACATGGACCCACACCGCCACACAACACACCAACACCCCCTCCACCGCGCTCAGCTGCACTCACCTGCGGCCCTCCTCGTCATCGTCTCCGCCGCGCCTTGTGTTTGCACCGGCGCAGTCGTCGTCCTAGGCCACTGGATGCCGTGCTCGATCGGCGCTGCGTGCGCTCTGCCAGCAGTCGCGAGGGTCGACGTACAAGCCCAAAACCCAGAGGAGGTCGCGTACAAATATCCTCCAGCCCTCCACTCGCACCGGGTCCATGCACGAGGCGGAGGAACAATGCGCTGAGGGTCCGCATGCGAGCTCCGCCCTGGGCTATTGTTGTTCTCTTCCGTCAGCGAGCCCTCGACGCCCATCGCACCATGCCGAGACTTCCCGCTGCGTGCCCTCGCCCCTGGAGGACAAGAACGCCGTTGCCATCGCCGCGTCTTGTTGCATGGCTTTCGCAGGCCGGCCGGGGTGCGTTTCTTGTCAAGGCGCGATCGGGGATCGTCTCCTGATTTCGCGGCACGTGTCACTGACTTCAAGCTGCACCGTCATCATCACCTCTTCAAATGCACTCGGGCTGCCTCCATCTCACTCTCTCCGAAGGCCCGCATCGCACCAAGGCAGCAGCTCGATATGCGTGATAAAATTTCTGCATGTGGGAACCGCCCGCGAGGCATCGCTCCTGGGCGCTAGTGACGCAAGCCGCGCTCTGCTAGGCTCTGCTATCTGGCCATCTACTATCTGTGCCTCCGCATCCATCTCTCCTCGACCGCGCATCCTTCCGACACCGCCTCGCCCGCGATCTTCTCGAGATTGTGCCCTTCGGCTACGTCGCCTCCCGAGCTCGAGAGGAACGCGCCAGCCGACCGAAGTGGATCTAGAGACTGACTGGGTACTATCCAAGCCAAGTGTTCTTGCATGTGCACACAGCTTTTGCCTCGCGTCTCCTTCTGCAGCTGCCGTGGAACAGACGGCGCTGCGGCGTCTCGGCTCTTACAGTGCGCGCAAGCAACATCCCCTGCTTCCGCGCACGGGGAGTGGCAATCCATCGATCGATTACATTCCCCCTGCCCAGCCCTGTCCTGGCTGTCCTGGCCTCACCGCAGCTCACTGCCCGCGATTCCAGATCCAGATCCTCGCGGCCAAGGGCTGCTATGACTCTATGACTCTGCCATGTAATACTCGTACAGCAGGACCCGGCGTCTTCGATCGATCGCCGCGCGCGCACTTAAACGCCGGCACCCCCTCCACTGCCCCATTGCGTGCTCCGTGCTCCGCCGTGCGCGTGGCTTCCGCGTTGCGCTCCTCGTGCCCATCTCATGCCGCCTCCCCCGGCGTTCATCCGTGCGGATCTGAGCCTATCCGAGCGCTAATAGCCGGCGATCACCGACGACCCACCTCCACCTCGTCCGCCTACAGCACAGTACGTTACGATACGGTGCTTATCCCCTTGCACGTCTGCGATCGGCGATTGTCGACGCTGGATGAATCCCGGACGGCGTCTGATGGCGTCTAATTAGCAAGGACTGGGCTGGGATGGGATGGGGAACCCGCTGTGGATGCCGCTGGATGCCGACGCAGCGTGTTTGTTGTCTTTTGTGGACTCAGACGCTCGCTCTTATGACTCCCTCGCGCGATGCGTCGCCCGCGCTCGCTCGTTCTGAGCATCGACGAACCCGTGTTCTCGTCCACGTCCACGTCCACGCGCAGCCGCGGCTTCCTCATCGCCGAAGAGACGCTCGCCTGTGAAGACCTGTGACAGCGCCCACGGCCCGCAGCCGCTATCTAGGTCACTCGCGGCGTGTGTCTTCTCGGCATCGTGCACAGCGGCGCGCGTCGATTCGGGAGTCGCGGTGCCGCTGCGAGGATGCTGTATGTGGGTTGCGATTTTGGACGCGGGATCGGGGTTGTGGACGGCCGCGCTGGGCGACGGGGGTTTGCGGTCCAGGTGTTCGCTGGCAGGAGCTGTTCTGAGGACCTCACATGACTTGTCTCCTGCCTGCGCTCGCTTGCCTGGGCATCATCGCCATCAAGAGCGCCTTATCCGTGTTCGCAACAGAACCTCGTTCGTGTCCGCCTTCGGCTTCCTGATTGCTCAAGAGACGCTATCATGACCCGGCGCTCGAAGCCGTGTATGTGCGCAGCAGCGACAGCGTGTTCTGCTTCGATATCATGGACAGCGACGCGTTGATTCGGGGGGCCCACCCTGAGCTTCTCTAGGTTTCGACTATGTAACTGGGGCTAGCTTTGCGGCGCGACTCTGGCTATGCCATGGGTGAGTGCGCTGGGCGACGAAGGATGGCATCCTTCGTGATCGTTGGCAGGACATGGTTTTACGGCCTCACGCGATCTGTCTCCCATTTGTGCTCGCTCGTCCCGTGCATCAACATCAGCAGAGCCTTTTTCATGTCCGCCTTTGACTTCCAGATCGCTAATAGATGCTGTCCGGCATGACTCGGCGCTCGAGGCGCTGTGCGCGCAGCGACGGTTCTGCTCTGTCGTCACAGGCAGTGACGCGTTGATTTGGGATGTGCTGTTGGCACCACTGCGAGGGTGTGTGGATTTCGGCTGCATGATCGGAGCTGACGGCCAAGGCGCGTGCGCTGATCGGGGCTCTTCATCATCGCTGGCAGTACTGCTCTTTTCACTCCGTCACGAGGAATTCATGTTATGTTGTCCACGATGCCATTCTATCGCCGTCGAATCAGACGCTCTGATACAGATGAATGATCTTGTGGACGGATTCCTTGCGGACACGGACTTCGGCCTCAGCGTGGTCTGAACGGTTTGATTGATATTCATGCTGGGCTTTGTGCAACACAATAGCCTCAATAGGAGCTGTCACGAACAGCGCCTATCGCGTCACATGGCAACACGAGCATCAACATACGATGGTGATGATAAACCATGATATTTTCGCCCAGAGGTATACCATTTCCTCAATCATGGTGCGACTTGTCAAATTGAGTTCAAGCGTGGAGTCTACAAAGCCATTGAGAGTCTCATCAAAATAAGATGCACTTTTTGACGACCATCATGTTCTCGCATTCGTTCAGGCTATGTGCATATATAACGCCAAAGGTTCAGGATCTCAGTATACACCATCCCTTGTTCTCCTATGTCGTCCTCGAGCTCAACAGGTATCCTGCAACAACAAATCATAGATGCGATCGAGCCTCCCATTGTCGCTCTCGCTTTCGAGGCTGGCTTCTACGGTGAGCAGGTTCATTTCCATGTAAATCCTCATTCAGGCCTCGACGTTTCTCTTCAGTACTTTCATTGACCTCATTTAGCCTTTCAACATACTTCCTCGTGTGAGTCGAGCTTGCGCAGCCGAGCGAATTGTCTCTCTAACATCCTAGAAGTCACAAGGGTCTCAAGACCAGGGCGATCCTGGCCATGTGGATCACAACTCTAGTCATGTTTGCAGTCTCGACATGCCATCTAGCTTTGCAATGGAAGTATTGCAAAGCTGCGATCGTATCCCAGTTGTCGTTCCTTTTGCTACCGGATGTGGGTTTTTTGAACATCACACGGCCAGATATCAGGTTATCTCAGTTGAATTCGTACTTGCCCGTTATCAACGCAAGTCCCCTTCAATCTGTCTATCTCCAGAAACATTCACAGGATGCGCGGTTTCTTTTCTAGTACTTACTGAGCGACGTCATTGTGCTCTGGAGGGTATGGATCATGTGGGAACGTAACGTGAAAGCCGTGATATTCCCGCTGCTACTTGCTCTGGCATCGGCTGGTATGTGATGTTGTCTCTTTTCTGCATTATTGGTGTATATCTTGTCGTGCCAGTTTCCGGGGCCATCGCCGCAAGTGAAGGCATCCTATCGGGCTGGATTACAGACTTCACTCGAATGTACGGCCCCTCGTGGGTCAATATCAGTCTTCTTGTCACCTATGCCTCAGTCTTGGCCACCAACATCACTACCACCGTACTTATTGGAGTTAAGTTATGGTTAGTAAAATCCATTGAGGTGTATCTGACATTAATGAACGAATCGTAACAGGCAACATCGCCAGCTAATTAAAGCTCACCTTCGAAGCGGGACTTACAAAAATCGGGTCGGAAATGTCTTCGCCCTCCTTATTGAATCTAGTATCATTTACTGTATCATATGGGTGAGGAGCACCCCATCCCCTTCAGTTTCGTGTATCTCTCACATACCTTAGATCGTGTTTATTGCGGTCCGGATCTCAGATGGCGTCGAGTTGACAGACATAGACTGGTATACAGTACTCTCGGCAATCATGGTTCAAATCTCCGTACGCCACACACGCCTTTCTTCCATTTGTGAATAATCACCCTACAGTCAGGGAATCTACCCGACTGCGATCATCGTCCTGGCCGCGCTTCAAAACACAGCTTGGGACATGAGCGTCGGGAAGGAGATATCCCAACATGCGACTCGGACCGAGAGACACTTCGCGACGCCAAACTTTCGCTCTGTAGCATCAACGGGGGCCCACGAGCCCCATGCGTCCGGGGCAGATGTGGAGCGTGGTGAAGTCTGACTCTATTCCATAAGAGATATATACTCTTGCGCACCTCCTCCGACGTTTGGACATGGCACTGTCATTCATTGGCGTTGCATACATGCTTATCTACGATTGAAACGACAATGGGGGGCTTCATTCGGTAGCTAGTCATGTCTGCATATATGGAGCAGACGCAATAAGACTGTTTTGCTGCTCGTTCTACTTGCACGTCCCTTCATGATAAAATGATCCTGAGGTGTATTGATACCGATAGTTGGTGTCAGCCCTCACTGACAAAAGGAAAGCAAGTTGTCGGTGTGCCCTTTCCTCTGGGCTAGCACAGCGCGGGCGATGAACTGCGTTGGGCGGTGCCGTCGGCCTGTCGGAGGAAGTGAGAGGCTTGGTGACGTCACGTGCACTCCTGGATTGGGACGACTCAGCAGCCCCCGTCCTCGTCGTTGGGCTCGACCTCCACCGTAGCGCTCTGCAGCAACCTGCTCTGCACTTTTCTTCTATCCGAGGCTCTTTCCATTCATGCTCTGCATCGATGATTGATTCATATCCCTCTGGTGTGCTACTTGTGAGCTTTTATGCCGACATATGCATAGCCTTGAGTCCTTCACCCTTGTTAGTCACACCTCGATTTTCTCATGCAGTTTTGAGGTTTATCAGTGTGATATCTGTCGACTCACAAGTCCATGAAGCATTTATAGCTCATATACATGCATATCCATCCGTTTTCATTGATAAGTCGAGCTCTCGTAGCCCCTCCTTCAGGCCCGTTCAACGTATTGAATTTTGGGATTGCCGACATAGAACATGCAAAAGTTGGCCCAGAAGATCAGGATAAATGCGTCTGGCACGAATCATGTTTGCCTTGCGGCAAGTGCAATCGTTCCATTGACCGTGATCTACAGAGACACAATAGGCCCAGTCGTTTTTAAAGGTACATCCATGCACTCGAGGCGGGTATTCACTGCAGGTTACGGGCATCCTTTGCGTTTCCAACTGGTCCAATGATAACTTTCCCCCCAACAGTGGAGGCTCGGAGTTCGTTCGTACATCACCACGTATAGCAGCTTCATTCGTGGGATCACGTCGAGACTAACGCATTCGGCACAGTCAGCTGCCGACATGACGCGACACCGCCTAACAGCTGCCATCAAGCAGTGAGGTACAGCTTCATTAAGAATTGACGCGCGTGGTCAGCATGGGGGGCTATAATACGCACTGCGGCTCGCGTCACGCTTAAGGTGCGACTTTGTTGCCTTCCGCTACGATCGCTGCTCGTGGTTTGTGATTCTCATTCTCTGGCTCTGTTCTTCGACCACATTCAGCTCGCATACCTCACTCAGGAACGACAATGGCTGACAATAGCTGCGTTCAAGAAGACACGTTAGAACCACTATCCCGACCAGGAACCCCCAATTCTGTAAGGTTGAATCCTTCCTCCCCTGATTCTTGAAATTGATTCGTCATTGTCAGTCGGTCACGCAATATATGGTGTGTGTCCACGTCTCGTTGTCACTGCCTCATTCTTATGTTGCTCTCATAGAAATCTGTTGGGGGATTCACCGATCTCCCTGACGATGCGAACAATCAAGCTGATAGTGTTGAAGCAGACGAGATCGACGAGCATGCAGCCTCTATTGTGAGGCAATGCAAGGAAGAAAGTCAGTTATCGTCCCTTGAGACTGCTCTGTATCTCCTCCGCAACGTCTGTGACCGTTGTCCTACGAGTCATCCACATCGGAGATTCTCCCTGAACAACCTCGTCTTGTCGTTGGCGACCAAATTCGTTTGGACAGGTGAAGGTGCGGCTTTGGATGAAGCGTTGGTGGTGCTGAACGAATTGGGCTCGGAGTCGGGTGGTGCGAAGCGTATAGCAGACGAGCACGTTCCCCAAGTAAGTCGATGTATGCTTACATGTATTGCAATTCATTGATGACATCAGGAGTTTGAGCAAAACGCAGATTTAGAGAGCAAAGACTCATTATTGAACATGATCAACTTCGCTCTTGCTACTGTGCTTGAATTCTGTCAGGCGGCACTGCTCTTAGATATTAACACTGCCATATCTCTCTTCCGCCAGGCTATTCGAATGCGGGAACCATCGGATGTCAAAAGCTTCGGGTCGATGTCTCACCTTGCCGATGCCCTCGTACTGCGATGCTTTCATAGACAAGAGCTACAGGACCTAGACGATGCAGTGGCGATCTTGCGAGAATGCGTAGCCTGTCGGTCCTTATCTGACGACTCTCGGTTGCAGCTGATGGCAAGACTTTCGGCTGCACTCATTATGAGGTTCTGTCTAAAGGGTCAGAGCGATGATTTGACCTCCGCGATCCAGTTACGTGCTCAAGAACCCGGTCAATATATTCGGGATATAGATGGATACCGTCTGGCTGCGCAGGGTTCGACTCTTTTCGAGCGATTTCGATCATCGGGGGATATAGCAGACCTTGATGCCGCTATCGAGCGTCTACGGCAGGCTTTTTGCATGGTGGACGCAGAACATGCCCAGCGTTTCATGGTACACGGAAGTCTGGCGAGCGCTCTCTCTGTTCGATTTGGCCAGACTGGACGTGATATTGACCTCCAGGAATCCATAGCCTTAAGGGAAGGGATTTTGAAGATTCTACCCACCACCCATCCTGACCGTTCTAGCGCGCTGAACGACCTCGCAAATGAGCTTCGGTCGCGATTCGAGCATCAAGGCCAGGTGTACGATCTGGAGGAAGCCATCAGGCGGCATCGTGAAGCCCTCACACTCCGCCCGTCCCCACATGCAGGTCGTCCTGGCTCGTTGAACAACCTCGCAGGTGCAATCTTTAGACGGTTTGAGCAGAAGGGGCAAATTGACGATTTAGAGGAGGCTATTGTCCTTCTCCGTGAAGCTCTCGCATCCCATCTTCCCTCGCACCCTGAACGATCAACATCGTTGGACAATCTTGCCATCGCACTTTTGACCCGATTCAAGCAGATACAGCAGACGGAGGACCTGCAAGAGGCTATTTCCCTTCATCGTGAAGCTTTGACACTCCGCCCTGCCACACATTCTGGCCGTTGTGTCTCGTTGAACAACCTTGCAAGTGCACTTTTCAGCCAATTCGAACAGAATGGGTGTGTGGATAATCTCGAGGAAGCTATTCTGCTCTTCCGTGAAGCTCTCACACTCTACCGTGCCTTACATCTCGATCATTCGACGGCGTTGAACAATCTCGTAAATGCGCTCCGGACACGGTGTGAGCTGAAAGGGCAAATGAATGACCTCGAGGAGGCCATTTTGCTTATTCGTGAAGCGCTCACATTCCACCCTTCCCCACATCGCGATCGTTCAACGTCACTCATCAACCTCGCCAATGTACTCCGGACGCGATTTGAACAGAAAGGACAGGTAGATGACCTTGAGGAGGCCATTCTGTTGAATCGTGAAGCCCTCTCACTCTTGCCTGCCCCACATCCCGATCGTTCCATGTCATTGAACAACCTCGCGGGTGCACTTTCAAGGCGATTTGATCGGAATGGGCAGATGAATGACCTCGAGGAGGCGATCTCGCTTCATCGTGAAGCGCTCACACTCCGCCCCGCTCCACATCCTGATCATCCAATGTCATTGAACAACCTTGCAGGTGTACTTTCGACTAGATTCGGGCAGAATGGGCAGATGGATGACCTCGAAGAGGCCATTCTACTGAATCGTAAAGCCCTCGTACTGCACCCTGCCCCACATCTCTCCCGTTTCAACTCCTTGAACAGTCTCGCAAATACGCTCCGGACGCGATTCGAGCAGAAAGGGCAGGTTGATGATCTCGAGGAGGCAATCTTGCATCACCGTGAAGCCCTTACACTTTGCCCTGTCCCACATCCAGATCGTTCAACATCGTTGAACAATCTCGCGGGTGCACTTTCGACTCGATGCGAGCAAAAAGGACCGATGGATGATCTCGAGGAAGCCATTTCACTCCATCGTGAAGCCCTCGCACTCCGCCCTGTCCCACATCCTCACCGTTCAACTTCATTGAATAATCTCGCAAATGTACTCTGGATACGATTCGAGCGGAAGGGGCCGATGGATGACCTCGAACAAGCCATTTTACTTCTCCGTGAAGCCCTCACACTCTGCCCAGCACCACATCCTGATCGTTTCCTCTCGCTAGACGGCCTTGCAAGGGCACTCTCGACTCGATTCATGCAGAAAGGGCATGCCGGTGACCTTGAGGAGGCCATTTTACTTCACCGCGAGGCCCTCATACTCTGCCCTACTTCACACCCCCGTCGATCTGCTCCTTTGAGCCACCTCGCAAACGCACTTTCGACGTCATTCAAGCAGAACGGGGAGGTAGACGACATCGAGGAGGCAATCTCGTTACGACGAGAACTACTCATGCATCTACCTTCATCGCATCCTCGTCGGTGGTTGGGTTTGAGCGGGCTCGCATCTTCACTCTGTGAAAAGGTTGGCTTCAGCGATACGTCTATGGATATGTTCCGTGCCGCCGTCGGTCACGAAACAGGATCTGTGAGAGATCGCTCGAAAGCCGCTCAATTGTGGGCGATGTATGCTGATGATGCGAACCACCCGTCTGCCTTGGAGGCATACCAGGATGCTATTCAACTCTTGCCTCAGGTTGCGATGCTTGCTTCCGACGCAAACTCACGTCATCAGCTGCTTGCTGATCGGCATCTTGGGAGCCGTTTACTCTCGACGAATGCTGCAGCTTGCGCCATCCGATTGAACGAGCTTGACCTAGCTGTTGAGATGCTCGAAGAGGGCAGATCTATATTTTGGTCTCAGGCACTGCAGCTTCGGACCCCGCTTGACGACCTCCGCTATGCCTACCCTGAATTGGCGCAAAAACTACATGAGATCTTCACGACACTTGAGCGCAGCTCGTTCCGTGAGGGCTCAGATGTAATACGGACTGACGTAGAAGCAGTGACCGCAATGGAGGCAGAAGCAGCACGTTTTCGTCAGCTGAATGAGGCCCGATTGGCGATACTGAAAGAAGTTCGGGCCTTGAAAGGCTTCGCAGACTTTCTACGTCCGAAGAAGCTGAACACGCTGAAGAAAGCGGCGGTTCATGGTCCCGTCGTTCTCCTCAATGCGTCCAAGTCTTCTTGCGATGCCTTGATCGTCACATTGGCAGGTGTAGAGCATGTCCCACTTTCTCCTCAGTTGACGGGGCAACAAGTATCACTCCTCGCGAGCTCTGTATTGAGTTCCGTGAGCAACTTCAACGCTTTCACGAATAGCTACAAGACCTCCTTCGAAAGCCTCCTCGAAAGCACCCAAGCCACCCGTGATGTTCCACAAGATCGGCATCTTGGGAGACGTCAGAAGGTTCCTCTTCAAACTGTCAACGATGTCCTTCGCGGTGTTCTTGCAGTGCTCTGGAAGCTTGTGGTCCATCCTGTAATACGTCATTTGAAACTCGAGGTAAGATTTTTCATCGCATATGTTTTGTTTTATGCTCGGGACTTACGAAGCATGTAGAAGTCAGAGTCGCCTACGCGCTTGTGGTGGTGCCCAACCGGTCTATTCTCTGTCCTTCCGCTTCATGCAGCTGGCATCTATCCGTCTGACTCGCATACGGGAGCTGTTGATGATGCATCAGACTACATGGTCTCATCGTACACGCCTACATTGAACTCTCTTCTCATCTCCCCGCCTGTCACGAGTATGGATTCGTTCAAGATGCTGGTTACCATACAGCCAGAAACCAAAGGTCAGGTCGTATTGACTCAAACTCGTGAAGAAATGCGTCAAATCGAGCGACACGTGCCGGCCTCTTCTCTCATCAAGCTGGGTGTGGACGGCTCTGAGTTATCCAAAGTCGACACGGTGCTCGCGCATCTGTCCCATGCTTCCATCGCTCATTTCGCGTGCCACGGCGTCCAAAATTTAGCGAATCCCTTGGAAAGTGCGCTTCTCCTGGATGGTCAATTGAAGGTCTCCACGATCATGGCACAATCCCTGCCAAAAGCCTCTTTGGCTTTTCTCAGCGCATGCGAGACAGCAAAAGGTACTGTCGAACTTCCTGATGAAGCCATGCATCTTGCAGGGACAATGCTGTTCTCCGGATTTCGCAGCGTAGTTGCTACCAAATGGTCCGTTTCTCTCCCTCCATGTGTTCCTTGACTCTTTCTCATCTACATGAACAGGTCTATTTATGACGACGATGGTCCTAAAATTGCGGATGAGTTCTATGGCTATCTTTTCAAAAATCACGAAGACGGCTCGCCCCCCGACACGACAGAATCTGCTCGAGCACTTCACCTCGCGGTCAAGAAGCTGCGCGCCCAGTACAGCGACCATTCGTTCGTTCGTTGGGTGCCATTTGTTCACTATGGGCTATGATATCTCGCACGAGGTACATGCTATGGTAGGTTTATGGATGATCAAATATGTTTTCTTCTGTCCGGAGTCCAGACCTTCGTTCATGAGCGCAATCACTGGAAGAGTATGCTGCAGCATCACATCGTCGTGAGGCAAGACAGTCCGAGCAGGAGAAATTACACAAATGGATCAGCTGCAGGCCGTGAAGGAATTAGGAGAAGCCCGTGATGGGTTCATGCTGACGTTCCAAAGCGGTCGCTGTGTGCTGGAAATCTGATTCTTCTGTTGCACTATCGCACCGTCTACAATATATAACTCAGCAAGCGCCATGAGCAATTGAACCTGATCGCGAGGCAAACTTTACATGAAAGGAGGACACGGACATATCTAGGTGATTGTTGAACTCCGTAGCCCCTCAGGGCCTCAGCTGTCGATGCTCGCGTTTACCTCAAGGCACGGTATTAGTAACACCTCGCTGGGCAGTGTAAGGATCGGTGTGCAGTGTGCACAGCCAGGCTGGCCAACCTTTGTCCTCCCTCTTCACCCGAGGTCATATCAATGCCTCCGCGCGTTGTTCCATGCTATGCTGTACTGGAGTGGTGGCCGCACTGGCCGACGAGAAAGATCTACCACTACGGCCAGGCAGCAGCACACGGCACGGCCCAAATATTCCTACGACCCTTTCGACAACTCCCTCCCACTGGCTCTCTGCCGACGCCGCCATAAAGGCATCTCCAGCCTAAAGCTAGCCTATCATGAATATTGACAAACACGACTTTACTGTCGTTGTCATCGTTCTACCTCTCGAGTCTCTTTTTTCTTGATCACAGACATGGACGTATGATCTCCATGTGGTCATTCTCCGATCGTCCCATCAAGATACATAGACGCGTCTTCTACCTTCAGACCTCACTCAAAATCAGACTGGATGGCTTATTGGTGCGGGAATGTGCCTTTAGGATGCTCCGTCCTTTATTTTGTGAAGACCGTATCTCCTAGCACGCAGCATCTGATGCTATGTACTGGAACACTTCGACCTCGCAGTACTCGTCATTCTCCGCGCACTCTTGATTGCCGACCCATCCTTTGATTCTCCTGCATCTGTCCTCTAGAGAGTCCAGATACGCAGCGGCAAACTGTGGATCTCAGGTTTTGCGCACTCATTCTCCCAGCTGTATATCGCCACGCGTCGCGTTCCAACGCTCGCCATGACTGTCCACACTGGTCAGGACACCGGCTCTTGGCCGCTTTGTCGCCCTCCACAAAAGATCACATCTTTGGAGTACTGCATGCTATCGTCGTGCATACTATTGCTCATTGACGAAATCAGAATTTGGAGTGTTTGTACTACTTCAAATGGCCTCTCCTTTTAAACTGGTTGCAGCGCCGTCGTGTGTCCCTGTTTCTCCTCAGGTCCAAACCACTAACAGAACTACACCGACATTCAAGCACTCGATCTTCCTCTCTGTGCTGTAGCCTTGGATGCTGCGAGAGATGACTGATATGCTTTCCACGTTGTCTAGCATTTGGTCTCGAGAGTCGGAATAATCATGTCGCGTGTGGTCCCTGTTGCCTAACCTTGTCTACTTCGATGAAAGACAACGGCCGCGCGTTCTGAAACAAACGGCGACACTCTGCGCCCCGAGGAAACGCGTATAGTATTGTCACACCTCCAGACCATTCCACTCTAGCAAACTCGAAGCCCGCTTCGTGGTCGAGCGACGACTGCTTCGGACACTGCGCGCAGCCACTAATGGGCATACGAAGCTGTTACCGATAGCGCATGAGTCTCTGTAGAGCTGCCGTTGTCAGCTGGGTGGTGCGCAGATTCTCTCCTGCGCGGCTTTTTCTTGTACCTCCCTGGCGCGCAGGATACTATCTCAGTTCTGCGCACCATGACTAGCCTTCGACTCCCATAACTATGACGGCGATCCTACTCCGCGACAGTGGGCACAACCTGAACCCAAGCAGCGAGACGGTCGTCTCTGACCAGCGGCGCCTCGAATGGATGCAAAGTCTCGATCTCGCAGGCGGAAGATGTTATTCATAGCTCGAGACACTCTGCGACCTGCGAAGAACCAGACTGCGCCTCGTCCCATGACGTGACGTTTTTTTGCATGCGCAGGAGTGCGCAGAGATATGCAGATCGCGCAGGTATGTGGGGTGCTTAAAAGCGACCTGCCTGCCTCCAATGCATCTTCACTTTTCAACGTTCATCTTCACCTTGTCGTGGATATGTATATTCTTTCTTGCTTTTATTTTCTGTCAGATTTATGATGGTACTGCTCTATTCTAGGGGTTATCAGGCGTGCCGCAGCCATTGTGTGTAGAGGACGCAGCCTATGCTATGAGCTTGTACTCCTAGGTATGTTTATCAATTCCTTTACTTTTTTGCATACGGGTCGCAGCTGTGTGGTGGCATTGCTTCCCGAGACCTCTGCATAAAGTTGACTCTTTGGCCTTTCCATCATATTGATCCATCGCGTTACTGAGTTCATTTATTTGCCAGGGATCCCTTGTGCGTTTCGGGCGATTGAGTCGAAGTGACGTGGCACGCTACGGCTATCGCGTGTCTGCACACGGAGAGCAGAAGTCACTTGTTTGTAATATAGGCTCGCGATTCCTGTGCAATCAAGAGTTGCGGCATGCTGTTTGAAATGTGTGCCAGTCTAGTACAATATCCAACCCGGTATGTATTGGACCCCTCATTTTATAATGCATGTCAGATCTGGAATGATTTCTTTCTTTCGGCCATATCATGATAGAGCTAGCAGATTGGTGATGTATCTGGATATTCTTCATACAATTGCATCAGCTCCTAGTATCAAACCCTTTCGTTTTGAGAATTAAGAGTTTTCAGTAATCTATTATCGACATGTGGATAGATCGGTACTAACAATACATTGTTTGGAGTTGCTAGACAAGCACGCCTGAATACATTCATGGATGTTGGTTGAGAGACCCGAAAACTAGACATCAGCGATGATGACGCTGCTGCTACTTGTACTTATAGGTTAGGGCCAGTCGCTTTGTCGCCGCGATTGTCCCTTCGACTCGTCTCCTCATCGATATCGGGCTCGCTAAGTCTCTCGCAATAATATTGTCCTATTTACATGAGGCCGATTAGAAGGCGGAAGACGTCGTTCATTGCTCGAGGCTCTTTTCAATCTGCAAAGAACTAGGGTGCGCTTCGTCCTGCTTCGTCTCATGACACGACCTTTTTTGGACATGCGCAGGACTGCGCAGATCGCGCAGGTATGTGGGATGCTCAGATGCGCCCGGCGCAATGTTGCAGGACACAAGCATCAGGGTTCCACATCGAGCGTGGCTGGGTCGGCTGCGCCCCCTCCACCCGTCCCGTCATCTCGCCCTGCGCCTCCACCTTCCCAATTGGCGCCTCCCCCTGCAGCACCTGCGCCTTCTCTGCCTCCTGTTTGATCCTCACAAGTCCTCCGCCCCCTTCTAATCGTGTTCCTCCACCTTCTCGGCCTGCTAGAGTCGTAAAAATCCATACCAGAAGAAAGGAGAGAAGAGGAAAATAAGTTAAGAGCGATGAGGGAAAGGAGAAGGAAGGCAAAGGAGGCGGGGCAGAGACGAAGGAGGACAAAGTATTAGGGTAACAGTAGATACAGACGACTTGTAGCGTCAACGAGCCATCACCATCATGACGTCGTGCTTGCATTCTCGCCTAGACAACAGTTCGGACACCCACGAATCCTTAGCACACTGCTGAACTCACCGTAAAGAACACCGACGCTGAAACCAGCACCAAGACATTGTTGTCATAACCAACACTCCATCCTGGCGCCCATCCGTGATAAAACAGGCCGCTTCCACTCCACTACAGTAGCAAATTAGGCTTGTGCATAATATCGATATCGCACAGACTGCGAACAATGTCTCTACCGATACTGTTTTCGTAAGTCGAGTTGAACGACGAGAGACCGTAGAGTTCATTGTTATCTGCTACGATAGGATCCACGATCATATTCATTTATCTCCCACTGCTTTGCAATTGGATCCTGTTCCGTATCTTGAGGCGCGCTTGACCACAGCACCGACTGCACAACGACACACCATCGCCCGGCTTCAAGCCCTCTCGGCCGCCATACAAAAGCACACCAAAGCTTACCAACGATCTCACCGACCGCCAGAGCGTACAAACAGACTCTTCGAAGCATCGAACCCAATCACTATTGTCATACTATCGGTACACACGTCCGATGCCGACCTCAACGCATTCAGCACCGCGGCCCATTTTTTGATAACCAGTTTCCTACCGATTCCATCGCAGTAGCCGAGCTCAAAGCTTCGCGCCCTGCTCCCACTTGTCCAGCCACTGCTGGATATCGGCCGACGAGCGCTGCGATGCCGCCAACGGGTCGTCAGCACACTCGCAAGGACGAGGACGAGGACGGGCAAAAGAGAAGAGACACGCACCGCGATCCACGCGGACTTGGCATTGATGCCGTCGAGCGCCTGCGCGAGCGCGAGGTTGTACTTCCCGGTGTCCTTGTCCTGCACCGCCGGAACCAGACTCGTCAGCACAGCGCGCGCGCGCGCGCGTCGCGCAGCTCAACGCGGGGCAAACGGGATACGCACCTTGAAGAACGCATCGACGCTCTGGCGGTCGGCCTCGGTGGAGAGGCCCGAGAGCACGGACTAGAAACGATAGTCAGCGTCCGTACGGCTAGGCCATGACGAATGCACAGAGCGCACTCACCGTGACGAGGTACTTGAGCGTGAAGTTGCCCTCGAAGCGCTTGTACAGCTACAGAAATAACATCAACGCGCGCGCACCGTCCGTCAGCTCCGTCTCATGAATCCAACGCCCCCCATAAAAAACGCACCGCATCGTAGTTATCCTCGAAAAACGCGACGAGCGGGCGCCGCGCCTTGAAGTTCGCCGCGAGCCCGGAGAAGAAGTACGTCACGTCCTGGTCGCGCGCCCTGTCCATCACGAACCGCATCGTCGCATCTTGCAGCGCCGCGTCCTGCGTCGCGCCCATCGCGTACCTGCCGCCCAAACAAGCACTTCGGTAAGCCAGCCCAGCCTGCGCCGCGCGCGTGAGACGTACATGGCAGCGATGCGCATCGACGGCGTCTTGGCCTCGTCGTGGAACTTGACTACCGCGTCGTACTCCTCCCGCCCGCCGTACTTCACGGCCTACGAACCCCACATGTCAGGTCCCGCCGAGATGCCCGATGCGCGTAAAGAGACAGCGGAGACTCACCGTGCGGAACGTCACCCGCAGCAGATCGGCGGGGATGACGGCGTCGTCTCCGGTCTTGACGAACTGCGCGAAGCGGTCCTGGAGCGCCTTGACGACCCTGCGACAACAGACGTTCGATCAGAGGCGAGCTCGGCTTGGCTCTCACAAGAAGAAAGAGCACGCACTTGGGGTCCTGAGCCGCAGCCGCCTGCCCGATCGCGCGCGTGCGCAGCTGGCTCGTGTCCGCGTCGTCCTTGGCCGAGTACTCGAACCCGAGCCGCGCGACGATCGGCCCGTACAATTCCTGCACCATCCATCACACACCTGCGTCAGTCACCCTCGACTTCGCGTGTCCGAACGCCCAGACGGAGAACGCGACGGATTGAAGAATGCAGACGCACCCGGCGGAACGCGTTCAGCTTCTCCACGACCGCGTCGTTCTCCCACCACGTATCGACGACCCTAGACAAGTTCTCCGAGATGCTGTCCCACACCAAGACTTCCCGCCCGCCGCACGCGCCGTCAGCTCGCACATCAACCACCAAAAGGACGGAGAGCACGCACATTCCCGCTCCTCGCGCAAAATATGCACGAGCGTGAGCGCGGCGCTGACGTCCAAGAAGCCCGCCTTGGCGAGCGCCATGGCGTCGTGCACGAGCCCGATGCGGTCGTTCAGCGAGAACACCGAGTCCGCGCGCGCGGCCTCCTGCGCGATCGCCGCGAGGCGCTCTGGGGTGTACAGCACGCGATCTAAGCAGCATCGCCCGCACGTGATGAGCGACCTCTTGCACAAAAAAAAGGGCGGCGGGAAATAGAGGACAGAGAGAAAAAGGGACGCACAGACGCCGCTCGTGTCCGCGTTGAGCTTGAACGGCTTGCTCGTGTCGACCGCGAACGCCTTCTCGCGCACGTCGAGCACCGCGCCCTTGTCGACGATCGCCTGCCCCGCGCTCGTCGTCGTGAGCAGGCTCAGCGGGATGGTCCTAGCGGCGGACCGCCGAGCCTCAGTCCCCACGCATATTAGATAGGGCGGCGCAAAAAGGGCGCACCAGATCGTCTCGTTGTCCTCCGGCTTCGCAGGCCCGTCCTCGAGGAAGCGGTCCTGGCGCACCGTGATCCCGCCCTCGGTCTCGGTGACCGTCAGCACGGGGAAGCCCATCTGGACGCGCGTCAGCTCATCTCAGGTAAGGACGGCTCCCGGCGGCGGCGGCGGCGGCGGCGGCGGCGGATGCGAAAGCGTTCGACGGACCTTGGTCACCCAGTTATCCATCACCTTCGGGACGTCGATGCCTGTGAGTATGTACACAAAAGCAAACACACGCGGCGATCAGAAAAAGAAACACGATCGGACACGCAGGCCCAGGCGCAGCGCCGTCAATGCGTACCTGTCGCCTCGCCGATGCCCTCCCACAGGTCCGTCGTGACGCTGTTCGCGTACAGGTGCTTCTTGAGGTAGATCGAAACGCCCTTGAGAAATTTCTCTTCGCCGACGTACTTCGACAGCATGCGGAGCACTGCCGTACGCGCACACACGCACACGCACACAATACAACACAACGCAATCCAACACGCAGGTCAGCATCCTGTACGCCCTGCTTCTATCCGCTGCACGCCAGAAGGGCCCCCAATTCTGCGCGCAGAAGGGAAGGGAAGGGAAGGGAAGACGGGGGACACGTACCTGATCCAGCCTTGGCGTACGACAGCGAGTCGAAGATCTACATGTAGAAACGCACGGCGTGAGCGCACCGCTTCCCGGCCGCACAAACCAACAGCCGGCGAGAAAGGGGCGGACGAGGGGTGTCTGTGGGGAGGGGGAGAGCGCGGAGGCACGGGCGTACCTGGTTAATCTGGTTCGCGTCGGGACAATCGACCTCGATCGGGTGCGAGGACAGCTTGGCGTCGAGCCGGAGCGCGTCGTTCAGATGCTCCGTGATGAACTCCGAGTCGACCTTCCACTCCGGGAAGACCCTGGCACACAGACACAGACACACGCGGGGACGTTAGCTTTTTCGAGCGTCGCGGCGTTGGGGGGAGGTATAGGGAGCACGCACTTGTCCATGATGATGACCTCGCCCATCTGGGCGCACGCACGCGCAAGGGAGGGTGCGAGCACCAGCAGTCAGCACCCGGCGGCCAAGACAGAAGCGTACGGCATGCTCACCACAGTCGCGAACCCTGCCCACACCACACGCCCGAATCAGCACCCGCATATACCATTTGCCAGCCAGCCAGCCAGCCAGCCCGCACACACGCACACACACACGGAGCACGCACCTTCGTTCAGATACAAGTAATTCCACCACTCCATCGTCGTGATGTTCCCGAACCTGTCGCGCGCGTTCGTGGCCGTGAGCGTCCGCTGGCGCAAGCAAAAAAAAAAAAAGAAAAAAGGGGAGGGGACCGCCGCACGCACCACATGTGGGCAACCTCGTGGCTCTGCGTGACCGCGACGCGCTTCTTCGCGAGCATGTCCGCGCGCTCGGGGTCGAGCAGGAACGCGCTCGTGCGGCCCGTGATGAGGCCCTGCGCGACGCGCGCGTCAGTTCAGTAGGCACCCGCCGCCTCGGCAGAAGGAGGGGAGCGAGAGGGGGAGGGGGCGCACCCAGTTCTCCATCGCGCCGGCATCAAAGTCGCTCGCGACGAGCGTGTCGAGCTTCGGGAGCGGGTACTCGACGTCGAATACTTGCTCGTACAGCGGGAGCACCTTCGCCTTGACGTCGAGCGCGAACTGCGCCTGGTGGATGCAGTCCGGGGTCGCTACACGCGCACAAATAAAGCGAGAGAAAAAGTCAGGAAAGGGGGCGTGCACGCGGCGGCGCGGTCGAGCGCGCAGGGAGGGACGCGCACCGTAGATGCGCAGCGGGCGCACGGCGCCGCTCAGCGGGCTCTTGTACGAGCTCTCGAGGTACTCGAACGGGCCGTTCGCATACGCGAGCAGGTACGTCGACATCTGGAGACGCAGCGCCTCTATCAGCAAGCAAGCACCAGTGTGAGCCGCACGAACAGGGCGACGCACCGGCGGCGTCGTCGCGTACTTGCTGACGACCCAGTCTCCCTCGGCAACGCCGGCGTAGAGCGCCTTCTCGTCGTCCGCGAGCGCTTTTGTGTCGGTCGCCGGGGAGTCGGGGAGGACGGGCATGTTGGACAGGCTGACGGTGCCCGCGCGCGACACGAGCGTGACCGCGAAGGTGGCCTTGAGCGCCGGCTCGTCCCAGCAGGGGAGCGCGCCGCGCGCCGAGGTCGGCTGGCAAACACGACGAACGCACACTCGTCAACACACGTGAGATTTCAGGCAGGGAAGCGGGGGAGGGCCCACCTCGAACTGCGTGAGCGCATACACGCCCTTGTCCCACTTGCTAGCATAGTAGCCCGTCATGCTCCCGTCGAGCGGCGCGGAGAAGCCAACGCTGAGCGTCGCCTTCGAGCCCGCGGGGAGGTCCTGGGCGAACGCAAAGGTCGCGCGCTCGGTGGGGGCGTCGTAAGTGCTCGCGGTGGGGGCGAGGGTGAGGGTCTCAGAGGTGGAGAGCGATGCGGGTGCGAGGGTGAGGTTCGTGGCGGCGTTGAGGGTGATGGTGCGGGTTGTGCGGAGGATGTCGAGGCTGGCGAGGGAATTAGTTAGCAGATGCAGGGAAAGGTAGGCAGGTAGATGGCGTGGCCGGACGGTGAAAGCAGCGGACGCTCGCGAAGGACGACTCACTCGACTCTGACGATGCCCTCGAACAGCTCCTTGTCAAGATCCGTGCGCACGGTCAGATCATAATGCGTAGGACGCACGTCCGTCGGCAGACGGTACGCGTCCCTCGGGACAGTGTCCTTGCTCGCGCTCGACATGATGGCAGAAGCGGCAAAAGGGGTGTTTGCGGAGGTAAAGCAAGAGCGCACACGGCCAAGCGTCGATGATGCGAGTGCAGCGTGCAGTCGCGGATGCGAGATTGCGCGCAGAGGGTTCGATGATGGCGGATTATATAGCGACGGGGGCGCCTGAGCGGATATCGATGGGACCGGCGACCATGTGCTCCTGCTGCACGCGCGTCGCCGAGTCGTCCTGTAAACCATGCTTGACACCCTCGTCCAGTCCGACGTCGCCGGTGACGGCGGCGCGTGAGCGGCGGCTGCAGCTGCCAGCGGCCTACCGAGGCCTGACAGCACCCGCATGCTGCGTGTCCGTTTGTGTGTCTGTGCGCGTGCGTGGCAGAAGCTAGAGGAGGCCAAGGAGACGCGTTCGTGCGTGTTGCGCGCTGGAGCTCGAGAACGGGCGCAGTCGTGGCAGACAACGACGAGAAGGAGAGCGCCCGCAGAAGCAGACGCGACTCGCGACGTCCGCAACCTCGGACGCAATAATTTTCGCAAATACGTACTCGTACACCAGCGGTGCGCACACCGAGCTGCAAAGCCGCACAGTACTGTAGAGACGCAGCACAAACTCCCAATAGTCCATTAGATCTACAAATTTCACTATCGCGGCCCCTCCTGCTCTCTACACCTCCAAAAACTCGTCGTCCTCCTCGACCAGCAGATCCAAGAACCGGAAGAACGACGCCGCCGGGAACCCGACCACGTTCTGGAAGTCGCCGTCGACCTTCCGTATCAGCAGCCCGCCGAGGCCCTGCATGCGACGCGCGCCGCGAAGTCAGCAAATGACCAATGACCGACCGACCGACCGACCGACCGCTCATCGCACGCACCTGCACCGCAAACCCGCCCGCGCGGTCCGCACCCTCGCCCGAGTCGGCGTACGCCTCGAGCAGGTACGTCGGGTTGTCCGCGAAATACACCAGCGAGCGCTCCTCGATCGACCTGCGCTCTCTCGATGAGCATCCGAGTGAGGCGTCGTATCAGAGGCGGAACGCACCGAATCGCGTACCCCGGCGCCGTCAGAACCGGAAACACTGCAAGGCACCGACTCTCAGCTCAGCCCTCCGACGGTCCGCAAAATCCAAGACTGAACATCCGCACGCACCGACCGACACCCCCGTGACGACCTCGCACACCGCGCCGTTCATATCCAGCAGCATCCGCAGGTTATCCGCGCGCCCCGCAGGCTTCTCCAGCACCTCCGGCCGCGCACCCTGCGCGCTGATGAACGGCGCGTCCGATAGCGCCGCCTGCGCGTGCGTCAGCACGACCGTATCTGCGCCAATCACGAGGTCCGGCGCGTCGTCCGGGTTTTCTTCCTGCGTGCGTGCGTGCGTGCGTGCGTGCGTGTGCGCGTGCGACAGCGGGAGTGAAGGGGGCGAGGGAAAGGGAGTGGGGAGGATAAAGGGTCAGGCGGCGGAAGTGGACGGGAAGGGGGACGACGGGGCGGGACGCACGACGAGCCGCTCGTAGACCTCGACGGCCTTATGCGTCGCCGTCGCGACGGGGTACTCGTGCACATCCTCGAACGACATCGGGTCCAGGTCCTCCTCAAACGTCGACGGCACCACCTCCGGCGCGAGCCCCTACCCCACACACACGCCGTAGCACGAGCGCCAAACAATCCCGCGTCGTCGATCCCAGACACGATCGAAGCAACCCGTCAGCGTGCGGTATGCAGTGCGCCTAGGGCCGAAAGACGGCGGCTCGCTCACTCACGAAGGTGCGCAGGATCTCGCGCCGGCGCGGGCTCGCGGACGCGAGGACGACGCGCTTCCCGGTCAGTTTCGTGAGCCCCGGGACGCGCAGCGCGTGCGGCAGCACCGCGGGCTCTCGTTTCGGCGCCATTGATTATTGTTATTTGTTGTTCAGTGCGGCGGCGAGGGAGGGAGATGAGTCCGGGTAAGCAAAGAAAGATGAGGAGAGGAGAGGAGATTCGGAGGGGCGTAGGGGACGACACGTGGCCTGCAGCGAACGGCACGTGGGGCGCGCGGCCGCGTCCGCTTCGCGACGCGTCGGCATATTCACCAGGCTCAAGATACCATCTGATTCATAATGTACAGACTAATGCTACAGTTTCGACATCGCGCCAAAGCCCATATATTCCTAAACCACGCCGCGTCGGCGACCGACCCCAAGCAAAGTCGGACCCGCCACCGAGATGCGGCACTCACCCTCAGCTGCGTCGTGTCCACCGTGCTCAGTGCGCGTGCATCCACTCTGCGACCCGCTCTATCAGCGCCGCTTTTACTCCCGATACGGGCAGACTCTTGCTGCGCAGAAAGTCCTGCAGGCGAAACGCAAATAAAATAGGCGCGGTCAGCATTGAAATCGGACGGGGCGGACGGGGCGGACGGGAGCACCTTGAGCTGGTCGACGCGCAGCTGGTGGTCACGGCACGGGCGTCAGCGCATGGAGCAGGCGGACCGAGCGGGAGGAGGACACACCTTCGCCATCGACCCGGACTCGTACTTGCTCCGGATCTCCGCTTCGTCGACGCTCACGGTCTGCCGTCGCGAACAGATCGCCCACCGCGGCAAAGCACACGTTCAGGACAATATGCATATCAGTGGAGTATTCTATAGGGAGGTGAATAAGAGCGGGATGCTCACCGCAGCCCGCTTGGTTCCGGCGGCAGCAGCGACGACGACGGTCGTGTTTGCGCCTTCATCCGCTTCGATCGCTTGCGCCCATGCTTCGATCAGCGGGCCGGCTTTCTGCTCAGACACGCATGCAACAATAAACAGAGTAGGAAAGATCGTGAGTATTACCAGAAACGAGATGGTGTAAAAAGTCGATGGAAGAGTCGAACTTTGAAGATACGACGCAGGCTATGAATGTACGAGGAGGAGGAACACGCACCTTGTGTATCGTGTCATAATTCGGCGCCGTCACGTCCTCGAACGAGTCCGCTTCGTACTCCTCTCGGAACGCCGTCGCCTCTAGCTGCTCGTTATGAAACGCGAGCGCTGCCACATCCACCGTAAAGTCAACAACAGCCCACGAAATAGCTACATATCCCGACGCACCTGGGTTCGGATACGAGTCTGGCATGTACGTCCCGTTCTTGATCGCCAGCTTCTTAACGATTGCCTTCGCTGCATCCACGGCGTCCTTCTTGGCTGTGCATCCCCCGCCCCACAGGCGGACAGTCAGCCACAGCGAACAAACAAGGGCAAGGAATGTGAAATACAACCATACCTCGAATGGCCTGCTCCACCGGCGCGGCCCTGATATCGTCCGCGAACGGCAGCGGCACAAGGTGTATCCCCGCGGGCTCCATCCATCCAGACTCCTCCAGCTTCTCGGTCTGCACACAGATCAACGAACCGCATGAGAACCCGACGACGTCCAATTTGCCTATAAACGGATCGAGTGGCACACCTGCGGAAGCATGGCATAGAACATAGGCACCGAGTTGCGCCGCATGGTGCCGAGCGCCAGTCCGATCTTGTCCTTGGCGGCCATGGTCTTCACGAGCGCGGAGAACGTCCGCTTGCTGCCCGAGTACGCCTGCAGCGTGGCAAAAGAACGACACAGAGTACCGACGGTGTTCAGTGGCATCCCGCCTTCGCGCGCATACATGTGTGGAGACTGACCATCTCATCCGGGTATATGAACGTCGAATGCCGCACGTTGTCCTCGAAAGCAAGGTCATCGCGATCTTTGAAGCCAAGCAACTTTATGCCCGGCTCGAGCCCAAGGGTGCGGAAAGATCGCACTTCGTCTGCGGTGTAGAACACCTATCGACATATATCATGTCAGCGCGTGAGCACTGATCGTAGAGGGAAGACGTGCCCGCTTGCCTACACCCACGGCCCTCGTGCCGAACCCTCCTGGCGCGTCTTGGTCGTCTCCGGTGGCTCCAAGCGTCATACCAAACACGATATCGTGCTTGTCCACCTCCGCTTGTCGATCCTACCATAGAAAGCGACAGGACAACATGAGCAATGGATCCGATGCGCGACGCACGACGGCTCGCATATCGGCCAATCCATACTCGCCTCGTCCACATACGCCGTCCGACTCTCAGCGACCTCCATCCTGTCCCCAAGGTCTGCAAAGTACTTGTACGCGCCCTTGCGCTGCTCTGCGACGAGCCCGTAGCCTTTGACGCCGATGCAGAAATCGGGCGCGAGCTGCAGCGAGACGCTGAACAATGCACGCTTCGGCAGCTCGTGGAAGCGCATCTGGTCTAACAGGTCGTCAATGCGCGTGATTGAGATCGACTCGGGAAGCTCAGAGCTCCCCGTCTGAGACTCCGAGTCGTCGAACTCCGAAGACAACAGGACGTTCTGCGAGGGCCGTTCACAGTTACAGTGCGTGGGGCAAGATGCGATACACGAGGGCTTACCGTCCAGAATTTTGTCTGATCAAACGGCTTGTCTTCGGTGCTGATGAAGAAAGGCTCCACCGTCACCCCTGCTTGCACGAGATCCTGCATGAAGAAATATGTATTACATCGCGAGAGAGATTAAGACAGAAACATACAACAAGAGTCGTTCGCGCAGCCAGAAGCAGCTTCTCGCTGATCGCGTCACGGTGCGGGTCATCATTGTCTGTGATGAGGAAAACGCGCTTCGACGCAGTCTTCGGCGCTCTGTGGTACAGTCAACACACTCCATGAATCAGCCAAGCAAGTCCACTCACCCATCTCGGAGAACCCAGTTGCAGCTCGTGAAGACGTCACCCATAGGAATACATCTGTCATCCAGAGGTGGACATGCCTCGCGAAGCACACTCATATCAGTGCGGGCCTCTGAAGAATCAACCTTTGTCAAGAGGCTATGGCATTCAAATGAAATCCACGGACCATCCACCAGTCGTGTTAAATCAAGGACATTCGGAGCATTGATAGTGGTGATTGGCAGGTGTACGAACGTCCCTCTTTTGAGGTCTGAAACCCGACCAGAGGTGATACCCTTTGCCTATAAGATGATCCGTCATCTAAGTTGGAAGAGTAGAGGTCCTAGATTCAACAAATGTTCTCACAGTATTATATAGCATGATTCCAACAGAGTCATTGGGCCCCACAGTGACCTTCTTCTTCATGATCTGGACGGCAGCATCAAGGGCGGTGAGTAAGTGGCTTGTCTGGGCATCTTCGTATTTCGGATGTTCTCTCGGTGCAGACATAGATTCTGAGCAGTCGATACAGAAAAGAATCACATCCCGTCTGCTCTCGAAGTACTAGGCGGACGTATGAGAGCGGGCGCGCACTGCACGTGTGTTGGACGTATCGCTCACCGTGGTGTCTTGGAGTTCATCCTCCTCATCTTCATCCATCTTGTTCCAGTCTTTGTATGGTGCCATATCGCGACTTGCTTCTCGAATATTTCAAGCTTTCTAACGTGGTGAATGAGGTGGCACACAGAGAGTAGTAGTTCAAGCAGCGTTCAAGCTCGACAAGGCAATTGACCGCAAGACCGGAAATCGGCGGGGATGTCCACGCCACAGACGCGTCGGAGGAGCTTCATCGGAGATCCAATCCACTGTGGCGGATCTCTCAGCCTCCCGTCTTTGCCTTCGACCAGCTTCGACCTCGAGTCATATCTGGTTTGACACAAGTTCTGGTTCTGGCGGCAAATGAAAACCCATCCAACAAATCAAAGAAGCTACCATCAAAGCCCAGTGGCACGCTAGGCATAGATCTGTACGTCCATCCCTTGTGCTGTGGTGTGTGTCTTGGGACACATTTACAGTGCAGTCTGACTTCAGAGGGCAGGTAGACTAGAGTGGATTCTGACCTGTCCATAATTAAAACATCTTGGACAGACATACAGATAAAATATCACGCTCCTGGTTTTCATGATCCCCGATCCATCGCGAGATCAAAAGACATATTTTCTTGGGTGGATGTCGAATAAATTCTTTTGGGTTCTCACTGTCGTCCAACAATCGCAATCCCACCGTCCGACAGATTTTGAACGTCGAATCTGACCCTGATGCGGGGTACCTGAATTTCGGAAAGATGATCTGGCACGTCGCTGCCATCCTTGATTACCGATATCGTACATTCTGCTTCACCGAAGGGTTCGACTTCAAGACGACCCCGAGACTACCCTAGACTACCCTGAGTTTTCATTACAACTCTTTTGATGGTTCATTAATATGGCTCAGGAACGGCGCAGATGCGATCCGAACGACTGACGGAACGCGAGCATGCGACGCTGCGCGTCTCTCCCGTCACCAGATTCATGGACCTCTGCATGCCAAGCATCTCGGTCCTCCACGCTTTAACGTAGATCCGCTTTCTGATGCTCCCAAGCGCACTGCCTTAGTACTGCCTCCCTGTGTCCACACCCTAGCTTAGCGCATTTGTACAAGTGAGCCATGAGGGGGTCAGTGCCTTTTTACGAGCCGATGCATGAAGTCGACTAGATCCCGCCGCCTTTCTCTCGCTGCACAGAGATCATGAGCGCAGAGAGAGTGCGAGACAAGAATGCGCCGTTCAAACGAAGAATGTCGTACTGCGGCCTCGCCGACGACGTTCGATGTACCAGCTCCTCAAATTCCGGGATACGCCGGGCTGAGCGGGTTCTGCTAATGCTGGTCCTTTAGTTTACAGAGGTGTATAGGCCTCACGAATAGGACGTTCATCGAAAGAATCACTCAACAAATGATGAGTACCGACAGAGGGAATGGCTGCCCAGTGTCGATTGACTGGGACGTGCATCTGCCGACATGTCGTTGAAGAAATGCCAAATGTTCAAAATGCCAACTTCGAACATTGATCAGGTAGAGCGTTCTTCCGCCCGGCGAAAGGATACATTCCTAACACAAGGACAACGAGCGGACAAGACATCGGCAATTATCGTAAGCAAACTAGCCACCCCAGCTCTTGCGACTTGAAAGCCCCTCTTGATGATCTATTGCACATGTATCTTGATGGATGTAAATAGATTTTGAGCAAGTAAATTGTAGGGTAAACACTAGCACTAGCACTACAGATCAGAGGTCGGCACATTCGGGATTGTGTGGAGGTCATACATGTTGATGTCTCATTATAGCCTGCAGCATACGATCAGCATGATATGTAACCTGAAAAAGGAATACACGCACCCGATGAGCTTCATAAGCGCGAATCCCAACGTCGCCACAACCTAAACACAACGTCAGACTGCATTCCTTCCAGGAACGATCCACACTCACCAGAGTGGCGATCACGCTCGCCGGCACGCCGTTCTTCAAGAAATCGATATTTGACAAGTACAGCTGGCCCATATCGTCTTCCTGCGTGGCTCTGCGTAGACCTGTTAGAACTAATGCAAGTTGAGAGGAGGGCGCATAAGGCTACTTACGCGGTTTGATTAGGGAATCCTGACACAGGCATGCCCATACCCGCAGAGCAGATCAACCCGGTGACAAATATGAGCAAGTTTGCCTGATCGCCTGGAAGGTTGCTCCCAACCTCCTTCGCAATCGGTACGAGGAGGACACTCGCAATCGTGTGACTGATGAAGGTCGAAATTACCTGCAGTGAATATTAGTATGGCTAGTCAGCAGAATTTTGTAAAGTACACACCAGAACAACGGCGGAGAGGACGAGAACTACGGTGTACAGTGAAAGCCCTTCCACAAGATCTCGGATGACGACGTCCATCTTTTCCAGCAGTCCGCTTGAAGTTACGCCTTTTCCGAGTGCGATACCTCCCATCGCCAAGAAAACGACGGTCCAAAGGAACTGTTCAAAATCATCCTACAAACAACTCGCTTATCAGGGAATGGACTGGAGAAGAGCGCTCGTTTTCCCACCTTCTTCAGGACACCGGTTCCGAAGAATGCCACGATAGGGATGATTGCAATAATACCCATATCGCCGACATATTCCTCAATGCCCTTTTCGACGCACCAGAGACCGATAGTCACCAAACAAACTAGCGTGACCCACCACTGCTTCGCAGTGAACCCTTCTCTTGTCGGCCGAATGCTCTTAATCTCTAGATACCCTTCGCCATTTGGCAGATGCGAAGGCCGGTAGGACACCAGCAGCATGAGCCATATCAAGATGATCGAGACAAGAGACACCGGAAGTGCAACAGCAAACCAGTGCGCCCAGTCCAGTGGCGGATCCATTGCCTGCAACGTGATCAAGTTCTGGGGGGAAGATATAGGGGAGGACTGGCCCCCGATGTTCGCTGCCAACGCGATCGCGATCTGAGATAAGTCATAAGCGAATGACGCAGTCAAGAGAGGTGCAGACTGACTATGAGACAAGGGCCAAACGTCGATCGAGGAGGGAGGGTTCGAAGAATTGGCTAATGAAAGGAATTCTGTCTGAATCAGCATGCCCTTAGGCCAATTCATGGAATCAACATACCCGCACAAGTGTGAAGCAGAGAGTAGGCGCGGCGACATTGCTTGTGACTTGCGTCAGGACACATCGCTCCAGGCAGACACCACATAAGCGCACCTTATCCACATACTGGCAAAACATGCTACGCCCATAACCGCCAAGAGCACGACACTTGGACGTGTCCCAGCGAGGCTCAGCACGCGGGTAATGAGCACCCGATCGATGCTTGTCTTAGAAAGCGCTGCGGCGATGGTGAACCCACCAATGAGGAGCATGATGGTCGGGGAAAACATGACTGAAAAAATCCACCTAAGCCAAGTAAGGGATGAGATGCCGAGTCACATTCACAATAAAATTAGCCCACTTTGTCGCATCAGGGGTGCTAAGTCTGCTATCTCCGTTAGGGGACCGCACGACTTGCAGGCATACGAGCAAAAGCGGTATCATCATCGATGTCACAAACAAAGGGATGGCCTACATGGAGATTTCATTTAGAGTCTCGACGGATATGGAACATGTATGAACATACCTCTGTCGCCCACAAAATAGTCGCGAATACCAAAATAGCGAGACATCGATTGGCCTCTGTGCCCTCAACAGCTTGCACGTTCAGAAGAACCGCGAAAACAATGGCGGCTAATAGCACCCATGCATGCCTTCTCCCCACGCGCAGTCTTCCGACCGGTGTCCGCACTTCAAGCGCTTTCTCCTCTGAAGATGTTCCTAGGGACACGCCCAACGGAGTCCCTCCGTCACCTCGACGTTCTCTCCCGATCATTGTGCGCCAGACAGTGTCCCGTTCCCATGCTATGTGCTCACGTAGATGCATTTTGAGGTACCGTTGTGCAGCGGCCACGTCACCATGGGTAACACACTTCGCATACAGATGGAGAAGAGCAGATTGAGCTTCAGAGAGACGAGAGCGAGAGGTGCCGTCAAAGGGGGTCGTTGGCTCGAGAACCTCGTGGAGGTAATGTGCTTGTAGCTAAATGTGGAAAATGTGAGATATTGTCGCAGGCGCGGATAGATACCGTCAAGTGTGTCAAACCCACCGAATTCTCAGTCACCTTGTCATACCTGAATGACATTCACTGAGGATTCGCCTGTGATATTACAATGATACATACTTTTTAAGGATCTTGCGGAACCCTGAGTAATTGAGCTCGACATAAGAACGAAGCGAGGCGACTTGATTGTAGAGGTTGGTGATACGTCGCTTGAATAGCAATTGTGTGTCCATTGCATAGTTTGACTTGGCTGTCCATATCGTGTCGTTACCCTGCAATGTTTGTGAGGTCTCGTGTGGGGACGCTAACGATGCTATACTGTTGCGCAATTTGTTCGCGAACGTACGAGCAGCACTCGGAGATTTACTGCGACTTTTGCTGCTATTCAATCCTGGACCTCTCACATTGTCCTGCGACTCGTTGACAGTAGAGGGGATGTGTATCTGGAGTTGACGCAAAGAAGTCAAGCTTGCTTCCAGGTCCGCGTTATCCTCTGTCGAGGAAATGCTGACACGGCGGGCAGCGGGCGAGACCTCCGCCATTTGATTGCCTGACAATTGAAGATATACACTCATTTATGGCTGTTTCTGCAATTCATCTTAGGACACACCTGTATTGTTGGGATTGAGCGGCTTCGAAGCAGCATTCGACGGCTTTCGTCTCCGCCTAGACGTGCTCGTATTTCCTCGCCGATCCCGGCTTCTCTCTGTGCTCTGCCATTCTTCGTCGTCATCATCGTCTTCGTCATCGTCATCCCAATCACCATCGCCCTCTGTATACAGCCTTCCAGCAACAAGCCCCATCTCATCCTGCTCCTTCACGAGATCTTCCAACTCTGTAAGCTCTTCCAGGAGCTCCTTTTCTTGATGCGAGTAAAAGGACGAGACCTTGCGCAGCTCCGCATCTAGCAGTGGATGGAAGAGTGCATTCGTATCCGGCGCTAGCGCTGACCGTCCCACGAGAGATGTATGCTCTGTCGCAGCTTCGATGTCATGAGAATATATACGTGCGTCATGCTGTTGCTTCTCCAGTTGGTATATGTATTTCTTGAGAGCATCGTAACTGCAAAAGTGATTGAGCAACCGATTCTTTCTTGGAGAACCCGCAGAAGCGTACGCGATATATTCGTCCCACCATTCGACGACAGCGTTGAATTTCAGCGAGGAACTGACTCGGGTATCAGTGACGAAAATTAGTCACACGAGCATGCACAGCGCACCTGAACTTCATAGCTAATCTGGCGACGTCAAGTCTGCGGTCACTTACACCGCTATCGATGACTCGAAGTGGTATGTACTCGACAGTGGGTGCAATATCAGTCGGTTCGACTTGGCCGTCTCGCGCGGTGAAGAACGTCGGGAAGGGTAAGGAGAGTATTCTGGCAAGCTGGGAGGACCCAAAGACCCAAGGCTGGTCTCAGCAACGTCGCCGAAGACGAGAAGCAAAACGAGAAGCCTTCCACAGATTATGCACGTGACTCCATATCACTTGCACGTGGCACAGACGCGTCCGCGTCGCATATCCGAATTTCGCGCAATACTTAGTTTCATATAAGCACAGATGTTCCAGCGCGCATAAAATCATGTTCACATTGTTTATCCAATATCCTCGTCTCTCCCCTGCTATAGAAAACAAACATCTCAAAGAACGCCGGCTCGGATGCAGTTGCACCAGCATTGGTACGGAAGCTAAATGGCCCTGAAGTCGAGGCGCGGAAGACCTGAAGTAATTCAGTAGTGCTGAGCCGAAAGTATGATCAGTATAAGCTATTTATAGTTCTTTCCTGAGTATATCCATGAAGTGTATAGCAGACGATATGGCAGCTAAAAATTCGTGCAGTTTCTCACTTATTGCTCCCATTCTATTTCAACGTATCATAAATGGGGATCTCGGGGGCTGGAATAGAAAACAGTAGAGGATGTTTGGTATGTGGAGGCTTGCCGATGTAATGCCGCCTCGAAGCGCATTCCCATATAGTCCATATACGGAAGGTGTAGTATTGAGCCTGCGAGCCATATAGTAGTCACGGACCTGTAGCTCTCGAGCAATAAGGAGGGTGGGATTCCTCCTCGTTCTGTCATTGCATGAATGTATAGGTATGTGCGCTCAACGAAATTTCTTCTCGCCTGTGTGGAAACATCCACAGATAGGAAGATTCCCTTCATTGCCAGAGGCAAATCAAGAGAGCCGTCTGAGGAAATAGAACAACGTGATAGGACTTCACTCTGGAACTCGATGATATTGCGATACGGCCAAAGCTATGTTGACGCACCTGTGGTATATCCGTCGACGGCCTCAACAAATTGTTTCGCCAACCACATCACCCGAGCACCCAAGAGCCTGTCTTGGTCTTGGGGGGTTTGGGGGAATCACTGTCTGTAGCTCAGCAAGCTCAACTGACTTTGAAAATCCCATCTTTTAAAGTCGTTCATGCCAACACTGACTTGGATATTAAGATGAGTGGCGTTGTCCGCAGCAGGTGGATCATTTTTTGGCTACACGAGATGAATTTCGCCAGCAGGGAGTGATGGCGGAGACTGTGAGTCAGCAGTACAATGCTCTTGTGTTATCGAGAGCTCGAAAATCGCCAATCTGCCAGCTCGTCGTACGAGAGACAGACACCGAGAAGGCTATATTGGAGTATATTGGCTGTTCAGCCCGGGACAGACTCCGCGATATACAAAAATCACATGAACGGAGTTTCCTGAGATGTTTCGATACCAAACCACTTACTTATGTCGTCCGTGATAAAAAGATGCATATGCAACATACTGCGTGACACGAACGTATGACATTACGGAGGCAATATCCATACTGGGGGACTGAATTTGCGGGGTATATCTGCGGCCCTGTCAATGCAACGCATGAGAGATTTCTGTAATCCTTCCGCTCAAAGATGCACCCTCATTTCTGAGCCCAACATCGGTACCGACCATCTGTAAGGTATGTCGCTTCCGGCAAGTCTCCTGATACCCCTGCCCTAGGCATCGTGACGATATTCCAAAGTGGCCAAGAATTCTGCGCACGCGTGTTCATCGAGCCACAGGATTGCTTATGGGTTGCCAGGAACGGTGAGAGCAGCTCCAGGTCCTTAACGTACAATAGGCACGCAAAGATTCCCCTGGGTACCGACGGCACATTCCACCACACGCAAGAGTAGACCCCAGTACGCACTGCGGCTCCGGATCTGCCAGAAAATCTTGTGAGCGCCATCAGGGATAAATAAATACGTTCAACCTCCAAAAGCCATCAGCTTGAGTAACAAACAGGGCTCACGTATGCTACAAGCTGGACGACGATTCAGTCTTTGTGTCCCTGCCCCCATCAAGAGATAGCGCTCTCAACCAGTTTCAGCTGAACTGTTGCTTGGAACATCTTGGTGGCGAAACGCAAATGGCCGCCCAGGGCGTTGCGTATGAACACACCCGGGCCGTCCGGAACGCTCGGGACTAGGATTGAACCCAAAAATAGCAAGTCGTTTCCTTCGGCGCAGGTAACGTTGCCACTCTCGAGATCTCACCGTCATCTGCTTGCTTGCTTTCTGAAGTTCTGAGATCTAACACAGTCCCTGGAAAGAAAAGATGACAGATCCCTCTCGCACTGGTGGCCGAGCTTGGCAACACTACGAGCTGTAACACGACACGGGGCTGACAGTTCTACCTCGGGGTATGTATATCGCACCGAATGATGATGCGAACGGTATCCGAAGGACTCCATGCGGTTGGAAAAGCTTAACCGCCCTTCTGCAATGTAACCTTAGGAGGACAGTGTGGGACTGGGAGCTAACTGCGATCATTGCGAAGTCTGTTTTGGTAAGTGCGCGCCCAACGCAAGGGGCCAGTAGCGTCATCTGGACGAGAAACATCGTCTTTTGAGCGCGCGGGTCTCGGGGAAGGCTGTTTATTGCTGTGGCAAGCCGTGGCACGCCCTGTCAGGTCATGACAGCTGGCGCAGTGAGGCACAGCGGCTTCTCGACCTCGAGGGCCCTGCTTGGGCATTCGCGCTCAGGCTCCTCAGCTCTTGCGCTCTATCGGTCCCGCCCTCGGAACCGTGTCGCGCTTTTTTCTTATCGCCTCGGTGCCCTCGGTTTGTCGACAACAATGATGCCAAGTGGCCTTGCAACATGTTTTATGTCTCACGTACATCCATTTTCTCTGTAGACCCTTATGGACACACCTCCAGGCCGCATAGAATCCCATCGTTACCTATCGTTACCCACTGTCGGTCACGGACTCCCTCGCAGCGTTCTCTACATACTTAACACGTGAACGGGGTTCCCATAAATCCCACCCGGGCTCCGCAAGGTGTGATACTTTGTTCATAGTTGCCAAACGCGCTGGGTAGCCCCACCAGCGGCACCCAATACATGGCCATACGCATAGTGGGGATAGCACACATCCTCATACACCAGCCCTTCGTGTGAGAGCTGTCTGCATTAATTGGGAACCGAGAAACCTTGTTCCGTCCTCGAGACTACCACGAGTTGACAGAGTTGGCATCGATCACGAAGTCGAAGCACCGCAGTTATCTTTATACGCACTCGGGCCTGTCTGACCCCATTGGCACGCCGTAATGTTATTGGCGTCAGCCTCTGTCAGCTAGAAGCCTCACAAGCGGGCAGGCGAGTCGAGGCATCGTACCAGTGCGACGACGTGCAATCGTAGTAAGCAGCCACTACATACAAGCGTTGGTTCCACTCGCACTCGACCTTGGGCGCCCGGGTGAAGGCTAAAATAGTGCAACGGCCGCCGAGGATACGATATAGCTCTTTTCGGCGGTCGGTGAACTCAATCGAACTTCCCACAAGCTACAGCCTTGCCAGAAAGCGAAAGCGTCCGTGAGTGCATTACCACAAGCTACAGCCCCGGAAGGACCCTCCAAAAAACATCCGTGAGTACAGTATTCCATGAGACATAAATAGTGAGCATCGCGGCCGCTGATATGGGGGTATTAGATACTAGGCATGCAAAAGCTTCGAGATGTACATATATTACAGATACAAGACAGAGGCACGGCTAGAAACACTACAACTGTGACAGTATTTCGACCATAAACGAAGATAGAGTAGGAGCAGAGCGCAATCGTCCAGGACCACGAGATAAAGAGATTAAGCCGCAACGTAAGAAATTGAGAATAGATACGGGTCACCACGGGCGAATAGGACGAGAGGCGTCGGTCGAGCTCATCCGACATGATTCGGCGGCACTAATGTATTGCCGTCGAAGCTCAGCCTCCCTAGATCGGAAGACGGCCTGCGTCTGCTCAGGGTGGCTTGGTTTTAGAGAGAAATCCTTGCCGCTGCTGTCGCTGCCGATCGACCGTTCGGAAGGCCAGTGCCCAGTCAACGAGAAAGCTGAAGGCAAGCCCTTCCCATTTTCTGTGGGCGGCAAGAAGACGGAGGGAGAGGCTGAGTCCGCGAAAGCGTCGATGGAACGCGGCGTTGCAGGGGAAATAGGAGACGGATCGGTCGGGGAAATCCCGTCGTTTGTCGTCGACGAGGAGGAGACCACGCTTGCGCTTACAGACGTGGGCGGTGGATAGTGTGATGACGAACCGAAGTTGTTTGACGTGTCTCTAGGCGAGTGCCTATGCTCTCGGTAGGCTGCCTCGGTGCGGACGGAGATTGGCGACCACGACGTTCTACAAGCGAGGCGAGGACGGGCCGATCGTTAGCCTTGGCGGGAGAGTCCAGTGAAAGCCTCATACGTTGCACATTTCGGTACGGAAAGAGACCGCCGGCGCTCCCACATTTGCTCCATCGTAGGCGGACGCATGTCGTGCCGAAGCTCATCGGCAACTTGGAGGCGGCGGAGAACAGCGCGAGAGTCGCGCATCGACGACCCTGAGATGTCTGCTAGCGAGGAAATGGGAGGAAGCGCTACCGAGGCTTGGCGAGCGCGAGTCCGTTCACTCGGGTGTTGGATAGGCGGTAGGACGATCTTTTCGGCATTCTGGAGCTGGAAGGCTCCAGGGAATGAAGCTGACATGTTCATCGGGCCTCCGGGCGTGGGTTTATTCAGGCCATATGATGCTAGAGATACGGGCGTTGACGAGCTTGCATAAGGTGAAAACCTCGACTGCGGGCTACGTTTTTGACTGAAAGAGTTTCGGTGTACGCTGCCATCTGTGGAGAAGGAGACCAAAGGCGCAGAGCTGGATACATGAGGCATCTGTGGACTCGTCCTGTGTCGTGTGGGCGGACCTGCCTGTGAATAAACTAGCGATGGACCAGGAGGCGGCGGTTGATGCACGAAAGCGGACATGGCTTGGCCTGTCACACTATGAGGCCCTGCTGTTGAGATTATAGTCCACCCTTCCTGAGGGCCGCCAGAAACCCCTGCGGATAAGCCACCGCGTTGTATTTGCGTGTTACGCCTAGATCGACGCCGTCCCGTCCCAGAAGGTACGACTTGCCCGAAACCGGGTTGGTCTGGAGACAAGCATGTACTGGGGAACGTGGGTCTACGACGTCCAGAGATGAGTGTGTGAGGATTACAACGTGGAGCAATGAGGGAAAGACCTTACCCAAACAACGGAATGAGCTCGTGACGAATCGGCCATGCCACGCTGTACAAACGAGTTGATAAATTTGACGTACACGGGGAAAGGCAAGAGAAACACTTACCGACGAGACAAACGTAGGGCGACCTTGAGGCAGAACGCTTAGTCTGAGGGTTTGGAAATGTGCTCGTTCAAACGGCTTACCTCGTATGGCATCCATGTGCCCTGTATCTTGAGGTATCCGCCTCGCACTCTACGGATAACAGAAGCCAAGTCGGGCTGGGATTCTATCATTTTGACGATGTCCGCTACATGCAGGAGCGGGGCGGCTTAATATAACGATAGAAGTGTGAAAAGAAGCGATTCATCGTACCTTTGGAGTTCCCCAAGGCTGTTGAAAGCGGTTAGTTTAAACATTCCGCAAGGGAGCACAAGACCGTGGCCTCACCTTTCCAGATGCCGGTCCAGAGGATGTAGCCGTCGTCGGCGTCCATCATGATCCACTGACCATTTAATGGATATTCATAAACAGGTCTGGTACGGTCGTCGGCGAGCTCAGGACGCTGGTCACATTTGTGAGGGAGGTCGTAGTCGAGGAACTCACATGTACCCCCGGGAATCGTTGCTTGTGATATACCGGCTTTTGGTGACATGGTGATTGGGGCTCGCATAAGGCCGGAAGCGTGGACCGGCCGTCGCAGATTCCTGCGGAGGCGAAGAGAAAGCGTCCTATGACGGTGAGCGGCGGACCGAGTGGAAGGAGGGCGGCATCGGCATACCTGCAGTAGTCCAGAGGCCATGTTGATGGGCGAAAGGAAACGAACGGAGTGGGTGGGAGAGGCCCCTAAAATACGAGATGTGGTACAATCACGGAGTGGCGACTATACAAATACCCGAGGCGACGAATTTCACGTCCTCACAAAAACGCAGTCAAGGCCAGGTACCTACGGGGCGCCTACTGGGAGCAGGCATCAACGGTCGCACGCGTGTCCTGGAAAGAATGGAGTCGGGAGGCGCTAGACGGTGTTCTGGAGGGTGGCCTGCCCGTGTTTGAGAGAAATGAAGAGGAGACGGAGTCGGCGGAGCCCGTGTTTCCAAAGGCAGAAAGTCGCTAGGGGGCAGCCCATTTACGGAATCTGGGAGAGGGTTAGCAACACCTAATATAAACGCCTGCTTCTACGCGAAAATCAGTCGCTCTCGATTCTTCGCTTGGAATCTGCATTCCAAGGCACCGAAGCGGGCTGCCTCGGCCCGTCTCGTCCCCGGGCGATCGAATCCCATCGCGGAACTTTCTCCACCCCCCCGAAAACTCCGCAGCATCTCCCTTTTCCGCACGTGCCTGCCGCCGCCGCTCGACGCCCACATAAAATCAAAACATAAGACATAGCTCCCCCCCCCTCCTCTCAGCACGGTGTTTCGCCCGCATCACCGTTGTCGGCACTCTCGCAACAGGCGCCATCTGCTCACCGTCGTTTCGGGGCATAAACACCGCGGCTCCGGCAGGCGCAGGCGCGGCCTCCGCAGGGGCGACGCATGCAATCCCCAAGGAAATCATCGCTTGCACGCGTCGAGGGATATAGGTTCTATCGTTAGCTTTTCCCGAGTGGGCCTTGCGTGCTCGGTTCGTCAAGATCCACTGGACCCAGATATCCGTCGAAGACACCCCAGAACAGCAACACATATCCAATTTCCCACACGGGACTCGAGCACCAATCAGGTTAGCGGCTGCTGAATGTATGATGCAACGTCCCTTTCAGGTGATTTTTTTACTTCTATCGTCCTTCCCAGGAACAACAACAAAGGATCAAGGCCGCCAGCCATTCGCTTGCGCGCCATCGTTGTTCCAAACCTATCCACCGTTTCTCCATTCTCGCGGGGTCTCCTGGGGATTGCGTATAACACCCGTATAACTGAATGTGGCCACCGCCGGGCCCGCAGGCGGTCGGGTAAAGCAGGCTGCTGAACTATGACGATGGATATGTGAAATTGAGCAGCGAGCCTGCTGCGCCGAGGTGCCTTGATCGCCCGAAGACGATATCGGTAGACGTCACGGGGGAGCAGTGCCCTCCGAATGCATCCGATCGTTTCGCATGCTCTGCCGTCGGCACCGCACCCCTGCACCGGCACCGCACAGCATTCCAGTCGGTCCCGTTAGAAAGCTCAACATGAGAACGTTGCCAACTCCTCGACTCCACAGACAACTCGGCGCATCCAATTTCAAAATCGACGAGCGATATCGAAGCCTAATGCCTCAAGCCATGAATTTAAACACGAGATACGCTATGAGAACCCCAGCCGTACGCGACTTGTCACGGGGCCTTGTGCGCCCTCCTGTCTCCCGCGCTAAAGCAATTAGTCCTGGACCGCCGCGGCCGCCACAGCCTTGAGGACCCTGCGTGTCTCCGTAGAGCCAGGCCCGCCTCCCGTCGTGTAGGTCACATGGCTGACCTCGAACCCGTTGAATTGACTGGCCGCGCACAATGTGTACGCTCCCATGTTATCAAAACCAAGCCAATCTCCTACCCGGAGCGTAGCCGGCAGCAGCGTCACCGGGCACACGCAATCAATAGAATCGCAGGTGGGCCCCCAGACGCTGCTCGGGTTCAACGGCTCGGTCGAAGGGACGTGGAAAGACCCGTTGAGGGACAGGACGTATGGGTGCACCTTCTGATGGTCGAACAGGATGCAGTTGAAGGCACCGTACACACCGTCATTGATGTAGTCTGTGCGAGAGAAAGTGGCAGGCCATGATTAATCAAGAACGAGAGCATATGGGTCGGACAGCGTACACATCACCGTCGGCTGATCGTTGCTGCCATCCTGAGCTGCTACCTCGTGCTCTGTGTCCGTCAACGGGCCACGACGGGCAATCACGTTCGCCGCCAGACTGAACGCGCGGGAAACGTAGTACCTGCCCGGCTCGGCGATAATTCGGAGATCCCGGCGGTCCGGAAAGTAGCTGTGGAGCGCGTCCCTCAAGATGGCAGCCGTCGCCTCGAAATTCCCGTCCTCGAAACCGCCACCGACGTCTAGTAATTGAAAGGTGTACCCCGCTTGGAGGCCCATATCAAACGCCGCGCGTGCCCGCATAACGGCATCGGAAAACGCGGAAGAGTCGTAGCAGCCGCTACCCACATGGAAGCTGATACCAATGACATCTAGGTCTAGCTCCTTAGCCTTCGCGAGAAGACCGGGGACGGTCACAAGCGGTGCACCAAACTTCAAGCCGAGGCGGCATAAGCTTTTGGAGTCGTCGGTAAGGATGCGAAGGACGAGCTTGGCTGCAGAGTTCGCGCGCGCGACCTTGTACAGCTCGTCCGCGTTGTCAAAGGTCATCATGTGTACACCAGCTTTGGCTGCATTCTTGATGAAAGATGTCGCTTTGCAAGGGTTTGCAAATATGATACGGGAAGGATCGATGCCAAGCTTTAGCACCTGGGAAATTTCCCCATTGGAAGCACAGTCGAAACCCGTCCCTAGTCCAGAGAGCAGGCGGAGGACGTATGGGTCAGGGTTGCATTTTACAGCTGTGGCTCGCAATCAGATGAGAGTTCCCAAGCTGTTATCTGCACGGCACACACCGTAAAAGGGCTCGACTTCGGGGAGACACCGTTTCCAGCGCTCATGCTGCATGTAGACATAGCTCAGGTCCGCCACGAAGAAGGCCTTTTCCGCGTCAGGTTCATGGTCGACTGCAAGACGAGCCGCTCTCATGATTCCATTTCTCAGATGGACATCAGGGTGACCCCTTTCAAGTGGCACTAGATCATCGAAGAAGACGTTGTCAGCCGTTTCATCGTCGTCGCCAGCGATAAGAGAGGAGTTTGAGTGTAATAGGGTGTTGGTCGGCCATGTCGGCAGATTTTCGGCGCCGCAAGTGGTCGAAGACGCATTCAGGTGCAGGTCAACTGCATACGGCAGGGGGAGGAAGTCGATTTGGGACATTTCTGTCTGATGTGTTTCGGGGGTATCAACGAGAATGGTTTCGTCAGATTCTAGTTCGGTGGGAATAAGTTCAGAAGTTGGATAGTTTATCGAGCAATCGAGGCACGTCGTGGTTGAAGCGGTTACGTGGTAAACCCGATGTACCGAGCCTGCACCGCCGCGGTTTGTATTGGAACCGGGCGGACTAGGACGGTAGCGACGAAGTTTGGTTCAGTCGATGAATGTTCCCCGCCGCGTAGCGAGGACGAGATTGGTGTCGAGGGAGATTGAGCGAGCGAAACGAAGAAGGAGGATAAGATGATGTGGAGAAGTGTGATTCGCGAGCGTGTAGAGTCCTGTCAGGGGGGTTCACCTTGACGACGTCGAATGTGAGGCTTCACGCGTTCATAGAAAGGAATGGATGTTCGCTCACCACGAACAGAAGACCACCTATGATAGATGAACAAAGGGAGCGAAAGCGAGTGAGAAATAGCGCGTGTTGTGCCACTAGCTGATACGCACTCGAGGGTCAACAGACGAAGATCGTCGTTTCTCTCCTGGTCGGTAATGGTGGCACGGACGTTTCTGTGTCGTGTCAGGCAGTCACGACGACAGAGTTCAAGAGGGGATGGAGGCGAGACTAGAACGAATCGCGTTGAGTTCGTTTGGTTGCTGGAGTCGAAAAATTGTAATCGATGTGTGTAGCATGGGCAGCTCCGACCGAGAGTAGCATCAAATTGACGCTCCGACTCCGCGAGACTGCATTGGACTTGTGGCATCGTCTCGAAATTAAGGGTTTCCGAGTCGAGGCAAGCACGATCAGTTCATGTACAGTTTTGTGCAATTCATCCGACCAGGCACCGATATCTAGCCTTTGAAAGGGTAGAGCATTCTCGAATTCTCCGGCGTTGAGGAGCTTCCATTGCAAGAAGTTTTCTGGACAACGCTAACTCAACAGACCAAGAGGTGAAGACAGAAATGTCATCAGCGCCAGATGAGCTGTCACAATTCAGATCTTTCCCGAAGGTGACACCCGTCATTTTGGCTCTCCACAAAACCCCTTGTGGATCATACATGAGTGCATGAGTGACAGGACAATTTGGATGGAAGCTGGCAGTTTTCGGGAAGTCGATGGAGAAGGTAGGTAGTGCGGATGAGGTGCTCACTGTGTCTGACAACTTGATCTGGAATCACACTATTGTTCGTGATTTCCCCCAAGCTCAGCCTAGCGTCATAGAACCCTCCAGCAGGTTAGCATAATGCGAGAGTGCGAGGAATTGCGATGGCGGAGTTTTCTCTCAAAAGGTGCGTATCGAACGTATATTCATAGCAATAAATTTTACATCTCACACCGGCAAAAACGGCTGGCCTAGGGCGGCACGCGCGAAAAGGCGTTCCATTGCGTGGAGTTAGGATAGTCACCAATCGCAGGAGCGTCGCGGGTTGAAGGGTGAGTAACGTTGCTCCACGGCACAGATGTGGCACCAGTGATGTTGGGCAAAGTGGGCGTATTTGACGCCCAGGGTGCCCTGGTGCCAGCAATACTGCCGTCAGCACGAGGCGCCGCGTTTCGAGAAACAGGTGATGCGATTCTCGCAAGAAGGGTATCTCCAGCCTCCGGGTTCCATTCTATGAGGCCGCCGAGAGGCAAGTGCTGCACGACGACCCGCTTTCCGAGCACCTCTGCCTATCGACGCAGTTGCAATCAATCAAGTGGTCAATGAGGCGGCTGAGGTGTAATAGATTCACGCGCAGTCGGCATGCTAACTCACTTCATACATCTTAAACAAGCCAGAGTTGACCTTTCCCCAATGTGCAACACCTGTGGCGATAGAGTACAGCTGAGAGGAGTGTTCGTGGAAGGGACCGTGCTTGACTTCGTGTATGCGCATAATCGACATGAAGTACAAATTCGTGGCAGGTAGAGGCGGTCTCAGTACAGCGTTCACGGGTATTTCGGTCTGGTCTATGGTTACAACGCACGCCATCATCAGCATCGACATCAGACTTGCCGAGCAAATGACAGAGCACGTACCTCGAAGTTGCGCGCTGCCAAAGATATACCCGAGGAAATGCGAGTCGTCTAGGCCCCAGACACCATGACTACCCGCAGGCTCAAGCTTGTACACGTCCTGCAGGCGCCAACAGACCCTGAGATACCGGATGAAGATATCAAATACAATTTGGCGTTCCTCGTCAGGATCGGATCGCAGGAACCGGATGAGTGTCAGGCAGAGCAGAAAGAGTGCGAACGAGGTCTCGTGGCCTGTTCCATAGTCCATCCGAACAAAAGATCCAAAAGCTGTCAGGAGATACGGTTTGAGATGCGGGATTGCGGGGTGGAATTGCGGGGAAAGTAACGAAGACAAGAGACCGTCCGCGCGCTATGCCAGCCGAGCTGAGTGACGATCTGCGCTTCGATGGAGATGCGCAGGCTCACATCCTCTAACCGTTTTCCCCACGTTCGAAACGCAAGGTTTCCGAACCTCTGCGGTGTCGACAGGGGTGGTATCTCATCTATCCAGAGATCCAATTGATCAAGCAGGCCGATGACCGCGTTCACAGCCTAAGAAGAGCGATAAGCGCCGCGTCACTAGCCCTGAAATTGTATAAAGTTTACCTCGCTTGGGGATAAACATGACCATGGGAGAGAATGTCCAACAACTGCTTCATTCAAACGGCGTAGGAATAATCCGTAGTCTTGATACCCGCGCGTCCGTCTCCACAAAGAAACATCAGAATCTGTGTGTATCTTTTGCGTGGGAGGAGAGGCCTGACGAAGAGCTTCGCCGATATGTATATGTCGTAGAGTTGAGAGTTGAGAGGATGCCATGAACGAGCTGATCTCTAAGTTGAGATTGTTGAAGCACAAAGAGAGTGGTGGGAGCCTTTGTGGCTGTAGTACATCACGGTCAGGGGATCTCAGATCTCAGTAATCCAGTGTCGCCTAAATCCTGCCTCTCACCACCACCCTTCCAGAGTACTCGACCGAAAAATCATCAAATATCAAAAGGAGTCCCCCTTTCACCGATAGTACGTCTTAGACGTGAATGTGGTTGCGATCAGGCTAATCAACACTGTCTGACTAGTCCGGTCTGACCAAACCCCTCCCTACTCATCCTGGATTATGTACTATTCAGCAGTAGTGGCATTATCCGAGTCTGAACCCGCGGTTACTGGGCTTTACATGTTATCTTGTGCTTCTTCCAGTCTGATTTCTGGCAAGCCCTGGGTGGAGCACAATACTTGACCTTTTTGCATCTACCACAGGCCAAAAGCTTCCCGCTATCCAGAGACTGCCCCTTCGCACAGAACCCACAAATCTTTCCGATCAATTGTTCCCTTCTCGCGTCCTCCTCCCTCACTGTCCGAATCAGCTCTTTGCTCATACCTCTCCTCTCACTGGTCAACGCGAGCGACCTCACGCTGATCCCGTCGTTGTCATGAATATCGGCATTCCCTCCATGCTCGAGCCACCACCGCAGCGCCGTCTCTTTCTTCCGGATCAGTGCACGGTCGCCCGGGTTCCAGATCGTGGCGCTTCCGTGCCCACAAGTACCCCCGTACCGATCGCGCGTGTTGATGTCTCTCCCAGCTGCGCACAGAATCTCCGCAAACTCCGGGTCGAATGACGGGTGCGTAGCGAGAGAATGCACAAGCGCCGTCGTGCCCGAGACATCTCGCCCGTCGACCGGCGCGCCTGCTGTCAGAGCTAGCCAACGTACAACCTCAAGCTGTTTCTAGTGTAATGCTGGCTGGATGATCGAGCCCAGCAGAAGAACGTTATATATAGGGGTCTTTGTTGCCCCGTAGCGGAGGCGATTGATCTCAGCTACTGCCTCGTCAGCTCCCAGATGCTTGACACGGTTGTTGAAGTGTTCTATGACATAGGCAAGGTCGCCATGGATAACATGATACCCAAAGACATCGAGATCCTCGCGTGGTTCCATGGTCGAGCTTGTGAAGTACGTCCGGAGGCGCTGGGATTCTACGCCTTTGAGAGGTTCATCTCTGTATTTCAAAACTCGTATGTCAACAACATCTGAAACGACCAACTTCCTTATACAACCTACGTGGATATCAATTCTTCGATCGGTCTGTATGGCAAGGTTTGGATGTTTGGGTGGCAATGTGATGGGTATCGCATCATGGTGTCAGTGGGTGAAATACGTACCTACCAGCCCCAGAACCAAGTTTTGCAAGGAGTCGACTAGCTGCCAGAAGACTCATGGCTGATCTGAGTCTTTGTTTCCAACGGAAGATGATTTGGATGGCGAAGAAAAATGCAAAGTACGTTGAACCAACGCGGAGAGAAGGGACGTTTGGGCACGCCATACATCGCGTCACATGCGAAGCTTAAGACTCGTCATTCCAGAATCGAGAACGAAAAACGATCAAAAGAGTACACGAAAACAGCTTGCGATCTGAGTATACACGAGCGTACCTACATCCGCACATAGCATACCATCCGGCGAAACAATGCTAGCCAACCAAAAACCCCGCGCATGATCCAATCAAGCTAGTATCTCCTTCAGTTCTCCGTTTTCTACCATCTCTTGTACGATGTCCAATCCGCCAACGAACTCGCCCTTGATGATTAATTGGGGGAACGTCGGCCAGTTGTTCAAGACCTTCAAGCCTAAGAATAGCACGGGGCCTGTTAGAGAATATGCCAAGAATAAAGCGATGCGTGTGAAAGCCTACCGGATCGCACGCTCTCGTCGGACAGAACATCAAAATGAGTGAATTCGATGCCTTGATCCTTCAGCAGAGCGACCGTCCTTCTGGAGAATCCACAACGCGGGGCGTCCGGAGAACCTTTCATGAACAGTACTACATTGCTCTTCTCCATGAGACCCTTCAGTCGGGCATTGAGTTCCTCTTGCGACTCTTCTTTCTCAAGCCCGTAAGAGTTGTGCGCAGTAGCGGGGATTTGGTCTGTGTGTGCGAGCGGGTGGACGGAGGATGGTGGACGGACGTGATTTGCGATCGAGCTGGTCAAGGTAGCTGCGTCGGCACCAGATATACGTCCAAGTAGTGTATGTCCCTGGAGGTGACATGGACCCACCATGATGAACAGGTGCATTTGTAAGACCAAAAGAACAGGTACTCACACGCAAGATGATAAAGGTTGGGACCGCCTCAATCTCAAATGACTCGGAGATGTCGCTTTGGGATTCGGCCTCTACGTGAAGCACCAACAGTTGAGGATACTTCTTGGCGAGTTCCAACACGACTTCGTTCATCTGAGCACATGGAGCCGCCCAAGGTGCCCAGAAATTGATGAGGGACACTCGGTTGAGGTCCGCAGACAACAGAGATTGAAAATGCTCTGGAGAGGTGATTTCATTGTAGTTCGAGGGCAACGAGGGCATAATTTTGAGGTTTTTATACAAGTTAGAGTGAGGAATAGGAAGCGATCTTGAGGAGAGGTATACACCGGTATACAAACTGTGTCTGTCGGGCAAAGGAGAGTCAGCACCGAGCTCCTTATCTGACAACAGATCGCGTCATTCTTATTATCAAATGACCTTATCCAGAAAATAAGTTAATCTAATCAGATCCGACCTTGCTTCCAGCTTCAAAGCTTCAACAGTCACCAGCATATAACTTAAACTGACTGTGGCTTTTCATACTACAGAGACATTAAGGCATAGAGGTGTTTCCTTCCCAAAAGCAAGCAACACCATCTAGAATCAGACAATTCATTGTACCCACAGTGCTAACTACTTCATGATTCCCATCAACCATTTTCGCTAAGTACCATTGTGTACTTTGATGTGTTTCTTCATATTTCATTTCTTATACTGATACTACACTTCCTAAAGAAATGCATGGTAGCACAGGTGTTAAGCTACTAGGCTTATCACATGTACTTAATACACTGGGGGGGGTTTTCTGGGCTAATTATGGTGGCCCAACAAATAAAGACTATTGCTCATCTTTGGGCTTGTACTAGGAAGTCTTGGTTACTGTCAATCCTATCTTCAAAGAGATGGAGAAGGCGCTGATTGACAATAGGACAATGTTCATCAGGGATTGGGAGGTCTTCTCTAATACAACAGATGGCTTCTAAGGGATTCCAATGGATGACTCAATAGGCAGTAAGTCCTTTAATAAGTTACAGGGATGGGAGGATAATCAGGGCTGTGAGATAAATCCAGTGCTTCATCAGACTAGGTATGGTTTGATTGATCTGACAGAGTTCACGATACATGGGCTAAAGGGAGCCAGACACCAGATACAGTGCAGAGATTAAGATGTATACGAAATGAACAAGCTGATCTTTCATAAAGCTTAGCTCACCTATTTATAGTACAAGCTATTTAGGGCCAGATCTGGATCTGGTTTATATTTCTAAACACTAAGTAAACTAAATAATTAGGATTTGTAATCTGCAGTCATAGTTTGTACTCTGTGACTTTTCAATATAACTATGTATAGTAAGTATATCAAATGTCTATCCATATCAGCAAGTATTCAGGAACTGATCATGATTGACATTAGTAAACTTTAGGAACTGATCATAATTGATATTAGTAAACTGTATAGGTAGAATGAGGAGGATAAGTCATAATATCATAAGTGTTCATGTGTTAGCATGTAAATAGTAAACAGTCGAAGTCTAAGTCATATACATAGCTTATAACTATGTCTTGAGTCATGTACCTAGACACATGTCAAGTCATAGTCCTAGTTGTTAATATCCAAGTCTAGTGTGAGACACCTAACCTTCCTTTTTGTCCATGTGCAAAGCATGTGTTAGGACCATGTTCTAATAATACTCTGGTATAATGTGATATTAATCTATATCCCACTAGAGCTACAATTGGTTTTTTATAAGTTGACTATTCAAATGCAATTGCTTCAAGCTTAACTGCATACATCTTTGTTTATGATCATAGATAGATAAATGCTGTCACTTTAGCTAAATTTAGAATTGAGTCAACACAGCTACCTCTGAAAGGCTCTAATCCTAATATAACCCAAGGTACTTTTTATTGGGGAAGAGTATTGCATGTTCCCTTTATAACTTACCTAAGATATTGAGTCTTCAGCAGTCAGATTGGTCATGTCCATAGAGAGCCCTTCAAGTCTTATATTCAGTAGTCAAGGGCAGCTCAATGTTTTTTGCACAACTTATTAATATTCCTGACTCTGGTGCATGCACACCTCATTGATATGCTTCTTAAGTAATTCATCCTCTTTTATGATTATAAGATACAAGTGAATTCACAACCACTTGAGAGGCTGCTCTTTGAAAACACAAATTATAAGGCTGCTCTTTGAACACACAAATTATAGAGATCCCAACCATCTAGCATAGCTTTTGTAGAATCACATTATATCATATTTAAATCAATAATGTATTGCAAACAATATACAAAGTGGCATAGAAAGAACAAATTCTGGCATATTTGACTTTAAGGATGCAATATGAAATTAGAAGTTGATAAGCTTATAATAATAACAACCAGTAGTAAAATACAATGCTATGTGAAAATTTTCAAGGTATAAGTGCTGTGAGTAGCCATGTCTTTGTATCTTGTGCAAACATATTACAATCTATAATGCACAAATAACACCTAGTAGACAAAACAGGTTTAGGGATGGGGTAAGCAAATAATCTCTAATCCTAACTATTCTTAATTATTTATAAATAGAACTAATTAAAGAGTTATATAAGAGAGTGATTTTCCAGATGTGCCTCTAATTTAGAATACTGAAGCTAACCAAATATGCTAATAATATGAAGCATACCAAACTAATTAGCAATTAGTGACAACAGCCTATAGGGAGCCCCTAATGCTGAGAGTGCTAATAGATGCATAGGATGACTGTGAACAGCTCCAAACAACTATGCTGAGGTCTAAATGCAAAGTTGGCACCTAACAAATGGCTAAGAGCACTGAACAAATTGGGATTGGTTGGTCCTAAGTATGCTAAACAGTCAAAGAACACTAAAAAGCTGCAAAAGTAGGGTATTGGTGCCTAGAGCACACTCATGCTTATCAACATGTTAATAATCAGTGTTAATAACTACATATTGTGAGCATGGGAAAATAAAAGTAAAATTGAGAAAATGGGCCAATAAAATAATGGCTCATAGCTCACTTAGTGTTATACATTCTATAAACCAAGCCTAAATAAGTTGGAGAGGCTCAGATGGCTAGAGCATAAACAGGGTGATTTGAGCAAGTGGTTATAGAATTGGGTGTCTTGGCCTAACCTCTCCTTGCAGTGGAACCAGAAAAGCCACCATGATGTAAGTCAGACATCATTCAAGCTCCTATATTTTGCAAAGAGTACACCATAGCCTGATCATGTTCAGGCACTACCCATAAAATCCAAAAAATCATTCATATGCCTCTAGAATTCAGCCAACTGACAATACTTTACTCATGTGTCACATGTTAGCTACCACTAACAAGAATAGTGCTGGGACAACAACAACAGCACTGTATACCCTCTTTTCTGCCCCCACCACCTTGGAGGCCTCCTCTGGACAAGGAGGTGAGTTTGACAATTATTCAGAAACAGAGATTGCACTGAATAACAACAAATTTGAGATACACCAGGAAATTCATTATTAACCTTCAAAACCAAGGGGTCCAATATGTGCATGTTAATAACATGTTAATAACACCTGTTATTAACCCGGTTAAAAATTAGGAGTTCTACACAGCGCCCTATGATGTCGAAGACATTCAACCTAATGCCTAGAGAGAAGGGTTCCAATCACCCTAACCCTAGTCAATGGTTCTATCTTCACGTGTTCTCACTCGTTGTGGAGATCGTGCCAGGGGCGGCGGCAGTCTCTGCTAGTCTCTGCTCTACCGTCACGATCTGGTATTCTTGACACAGGTACATCAATAAAAAAGGATATTGTCTCTCAGAAACCTTGCCACAAAGCCGCGCTAGTACATGGATCGGGAGCACGACCTCTACCCCCAAGTCTTGTTCATTCAATAGTCGGGCATCTAGTAGCTGGAAGCACTGACCGGACGGGCCTGCGGTGCGGCCGATGCACGTAACCGTCTGGCATCGCCCTTGTGACGCCTGACCATGCGCTGCAGTGAGGCACGAGACCGGGCCTTCTTCACTTTCCGAGGAAAATGCCGCACCAGTGCAGCACCTCGGTAGCCGTCTACAAATACCTAAAGGTGAGCACTCTGCTCTGTTTAATGCGGTCAGAGGTCATGCTCATTTTATCTTGCTTCATTGTGTCTATTGCACCTTTGTCTCTTGCGACACCCTTTTGGGACTGGCAAGCAGACTACAATGACGGCGTCCATCTTGCCGTTAGTCCGGAGTGTGGAGAACTTGGCGGAAACTTCACCGATGTCAATGCAGGTATAGACCTGCGCAAGATCAAGACGATTGTATCGTTTGGGGTGTGTGAGGCTTTGTACTTATCCCAATCGGAGGCTAACGACTGAAACTAGGACTCCTACACCGACTCGGGAAAACATGATGGCTCCCCTCTCCTTCCTCCAGTCCTCACACCTCCCGATCCGCATGCAGGAGGGAGGTATTCAGATGGTCCAATGTGGTTGGAAAATATAGCAAACGACATCAACGCAAAGTACATGGCCTACGCGGTAGGCCACAGCCCATTCTCTCTCTCTCTCCCTGACCACGATAATATCATACTTAGTGGTCTGGTGCCGTGGTCAACGGCTCACTATGGCCGAGCAAGCCTTCAACAACAACAGATTTCATTTCTCAAGGTTTTTTGTAAATTTGGTGAAACATATTGCATTATTTTCTCACACATTGTGTAGTGTCCAGATTCTTGAACCAGTCAAATGATCTTGACCCCCATACGACCCTTTACACTGTCTTTTTTGGCATCAAGTGAGTTGGAAATGCAAATTTTCAATTCCCAATTTACCAACGATCCGTCTGTATGAAGCGATTGGGTCGCATCTCAGAGTAAGCTTCAAGCATCTATGTATCATTCTTTTCTCGAGCTCTACTGAACATATTGGCGCTGACAGCTGACGGCGATCACCTGCCTGAGGATGCTCAATACCTGCTGAACCAAATTCGGATCCTCGCCAGTCCTCCCACAAACGCGCGAAACATCCTCGTAACGGACGTGTACGGACGCGGCGCGCACACTCCCTCGGGCGAAGCATGGAAACAGTCGATTTTTGACGGTCTCAGCGCATTCAACTCTGGGACCAACGGCGCACCCCCACTGAACGTTGCATTTGGCGATTTCTCCCGCATCTGGGACGGTGTATTGGGTACGGCTCCTGGATATGCGGCCTTTGGATACACAAGCTCGGGCTCCTGCCTGCCTTTCACAAATACGACAGAGGGAGAGTGCGATGATCCCAAACATACATTCTATTGGTTGCACGGGTGCGAACTTTTGCATGAGGTCCAGGCCTCGATATTTATTGCTGAATCACTGTTTCTTTTCTCAGGCATCCGTCAAATGAAACGGGACGGATCATGGCTGATTATGTTGAAGAAGTGTTCGAAAAGTGCTTGATCCTATGACTGCTCGCAGCTCCATTTGTGCGCTCGTGGTTGTCTAACTCCATAGATAGATTTGCGTAGAGACTCGTCGTCTTTACCTACACTCTCAAGACCGTCAATTCCATGTCTTACTTAACATGAATATCACGTGTCCCCTCCTCAAGGATGTTATAGGCATCCTTTCCAGTACTAGTTGATATGAATGTTTCTTTTGTATCCTGAGTTCCGATTTCCGGGGGACTACTGTTGGCAAATACGGACACACAAAGACCGAGCGGCGGCCTAAGCCTGCTCTTCGTCATCGGAAATCCATGACTCGAATTCCATGTGTATTTCCTTTGGTTGACATTGGCCCGACTGCAATCTCGTGTATGCCATCTGAGATCCTCTTTTCAGACGACGGGACCTTTTGTCTGCCACTGCTCATTGCAAGCAACATGATTGCTGTAGCCCGCGAAGCACCTCCGTTCGAGTTGCTCAGTGCCATTGTCTCCACCTACATGAACGGTCTAATGTCCACGGAGCTCTCATTTATCTCTTCTTGGGGCAGAAGGCTACTTCGATTTCCCACCGCCTTCCATCTACGGCCTACACTAGTCGTCTGGCAGCTTCTACCACACTATTCTCGTACACAGCCTCCATTGAAGCGATAGCCGATTCAGAGGGCAGATGTGTCCAGGGAGGGCATTGCAGGTTGTTTCTGAACTGTGTGCATTACAAGCTTATAATCCTTTGAAGGCGGCTGCTGATCGTATCCTGTGGGTTCTTTTCAACGGTCTTGTGATGCATGTCCAGGTCCTTTTACGTTGTTGGCCCTCTGGCAATAGTAGCGGTGCACGGGCCCGCGTCCTCCAGCACTTTTCCTCTATTGCGATCTGTTCAATCACTGTCTTCCGCCCCAATGCTCGCTATTCTTGTCGCTAGTCTCTTTGGAGCGTTGACGCGTATAAAGCCTGTACTTGGCGCCCAAAGGTAAGGCCAATCGTGCCCTCCACGAATTTGAAGGCCATGCGTCTCACGGAATCTCTCATCCTCGCGTCCTTCGCATCGATTGTGACCGTCAGCTCCTTTTCAATCCCGCGAGAAGAGAGGAACGACGGCATTCACCTTGCCGTGCATCCTCAGTGCGGTTCGCTGGGTGGAAACTTCACTGATGTCAATGCGGGGATCGACCTATGGTCCATCAAGACGATTGTATCTTTTGGAGTGAGTCTCCCCTCCTCGTCTACTTCCACGTCAGGCATATGAACGCGGCGCGTATATGTAGGACTCGTATACAGATGGCGGAAAACATGATGGATCTCCTTTAGACCCACCTATCTTGGTGCCGCCCAGTGTTCTGGCTGGTGGTCGATCAACCGATGGGCCTGTATGGATCGAGTATATCGCCGATGACCTGAAGGCACATTTTATGGACTATGCGGTTGGTATTCTCTATGTCCTACTGATACATCTGAATATAACCATTCGAAATACTTCTCTAGATTTCCAGTGCTGTGGTCAATATTTCGCTCTGGCCGGACAACCCCTACCCTCGAGATTTCTTGCAGCAGAGTAAGCTTCATAAGACCTCGTAAAATGGCTTGTAATAAACATCACAACAGTGGCCATTTTCTTGAACCAATCTAACAATCTTGATCCTAAGACTACGTTGTATACCGTGTTCTTTGGTATAAAGTGAGTTTACTTGCTACGCTCTATGCGAGCCCAACTGAATCATCCGCATAGCGACTACGAGGACTCGAAGAGTAAGTCCACTTTGTCCCATTCATCTGCGAGCGCTCCATTGAAAGGTTCTTAGTCGATGGCGATCATCTCCCGGAGGCCGCCCAGGATCTTTTGAACCAGATCCAGATTCTTGCCAGCCCTCCAACCAATGGACGCAATTTCCTAGTCACTGATGTTTACGGCCGGGGAACCCACACACCGGCTGGTGAGGCGTGGAAGCAGTCGATATTTGACGGACTCAGCGCGTTCCACAAAGGCACGGGAGTCCCTCAGCCGTTGAACGTGGCGTTCGGTGACTTTTCGCGTATTTGGGATGGTGTGCTGGGCTCAGATCCTGGCTATGAGGCCTTCGGGTACACCAGCACTGATTCCTGTGCTGGAGACACAACAGAGGACTCGTGCTCAGACCCCAAGCATTATTTCTATTGGATTTCCGGGTACGTGTCACTTTTGTTTCAAGGCAGCTAATTCTAAAGAGTATTCATGTCTTGGCTTAGACATCCCTCTAATGAGACCATGCGCATCATGGCTGACTACGTTGAAGAAGTGTTTGTTGGTTGTCACCTGGTTGATTGAACCCGGTTTTGCGGCAGTGTAGATTATTCTTCTGACACGTACAGGACAGCTGGTGCATTATTTTTGGAAGCTGTGTTGGGCCTGTATTGTGATTCTTACCCCACTCTGCTTTCCGCATTTCTTCCTCTTTTGGTGTTACGCCTGTATACTTGACATATCATCGATGTTTTGGTGGCCAAACGGGTACAAAGGAATTGCGCGACGGAGACGTAGTCCTGCGCCCACCACGACAAAGATACTCTCCCTGTCCAGCTACTTGAACTTACGCCGCCACTGGCGTTTTGCTGCGCGGGATACAAATACTTGATTATCGGTTCTTGAAAAGAAAAGAAACTGTCATCTGCGTGACGATGACAGCTAAATAAGGCAAAATACCTGCTGCTTACATATGTCAATGTATCATGCTGTGACATTGTGTATACAGCCGTCACGACTTCGAGATCTTTCGAGCCTCTGAAACGAGTTCGCCAGGTTCATAACAGGACCTCGATCAGTAGAGCGAAAGTCAGCAATATTTGAGGAAGGTATTATCGATATGTTAGAGGACGAACTTGATCCCCAGAGATGCCCACACCTCGCGGAGGCTTTCGCAGACGATACTGAGAGGTCGCGTCTCATCAAGAAGTACAAGAGTGTGGTGGCCTGGAAAGCCCAGCGTCTGCACGAGACAATCCATCCTGCGAAAAGGCAGAAGGTAAGTCTGTTTTTGTAAAACAAGGATGGTACAACTTTTAGGGAGGCAGGCCTCATTCATGTGATCCTCGTATAGATCTCAGCTCCAACTTGTGGTACCTGCGGGCTGTCGCTCAGTCGGCCTTTTGCCTGTTTGCACTGTGGATACTCTGGGTGTTGGCAAGATGAACATGTAACAGAACATCTGAAGGATGAGGGGCATTTTTTTTGTACGCGTTTACCAAGCTTTTCTGTTCAAGCTCTTGATTGAGCTTTGAGTCAGGTGCCGACGTAAAACTGGGTCTCCTTTTCTGTGTCGAATGTGACGATTTCATTTACGACGCAACAATTGACAGTCTATTCAACTCGACTGTTCTTGCTGTTGAAGAAAGCAATACTCACTTTCAAGGTTGGAGAATCCTTCTAACTCTAGACGACGCGTCCTGACTTTCCGCGTATCATATCATCTTTCAGTTAACAAGAAAACTCGCGAGATCTATCGCCCATGGCATCCAAGCGCGAAGGATGCTGAGGCTCTAGACGAAACTACTAGTATACCATGCCAAGGTGTGTGTGATTCTAACGCGAGATGATGGCACTTTCTTCTTCAACACGATCGTGGCTATCAGTATATGTCTGATACATTCTTAGGTCGACGTGGATTACTCAACCTGGGACAAACATGTTTCCTGAACGTCATTCTCCAATCTATCATCCACAATCCTCTACTGCGCAATTACTTTCTCAGCGACAAACATAATTCGAAACTCTGCAAACATAAAGAGTGTACTTGTTGTGAGATAGATAAGCTGTTCACCGAGGTGTGTACCTTGCTTGCTATTTCACCTCAAAACTCATCCATATATGTCTAGGTGTACACTTCGTCACCGACACCATATGGACCTACATCACTCCTTATCGCTACGTGGCGCGCTTCCTCCGACCTGTCAGGCTACTCACAACAGGATGCCCACGAGTGCTTCATAGCGCTACTCAATGGTATTCACAACACGTGCCGCGGCCACACCAATATTTCCTGCAACTGTGTCGTGCACAGCACATTTGCCGGACAGCTGCAAAGTGACTTGAAGTGCGAGCGCTGTGGATACGTAAACGGGACGGTCGATCCCTGCTTAGACATCAGTTTAGAGCTGAGAGAGGGAAATATTACACTGGCTGATTGTCTGAAAAGGTGAGCGTAGCATCGGGGTGCCGTCTGAAGATTTCTAAATTGAGCGTAGATTCACACAGCAAGAGAAGCTAGGAGCAAAAGAATACTCATGTCCAAAGTGTGATAAAGGGCCGCATGTCCGTCGGTCTCGTGTTCTTTTGGGAACTTCTAATCACCTCGCTATCGCTTTTCAGGAAATCAGCAAGCGACTTTCAATACGCAAGCTCCCGCCTGTGCTCTCTTTCCAATTCAAGGTACCTCGCACATCGTGCTCATATCGCGCTCATAGCTCAGTATCTTTGATTAGCGTTTCGAACATAAGACCGCCGACAGATTGTCCGCTCAAAAGATCGATTTGCCTGTCCGTGTCCCTGCTAGCATTAACATGGCTCCATATACAACACTTGCTGCGACAAGGAAGCCGAGCGACGATCCCAGCCTTGCCGCATTTTCGTGAGTTTCAACTTCGAGTCGTTGCTTGTACTGATTGGCTCCTATCGCTAGATATCCTGGACCAGAAGTTATTTACGAGTACGATCTCTTCGCAGTGATCAATCATGAAGGCCAAATCGACAATGGGCACTACACAAATTTTGCGCGTCTCCAGGATGATGTTTGTTACTTCCTTGCTCATAAGGCCCTTAGCTCACCTCGTTTATGCTCACAGTGGTATAGATTCGATGACGACAAGTAGGTCATTCGGTGGACTGCGTCCGCAGGACCTAACCAGCTTTTGCTCGCGAACAGAGTGACACCATCTACTCTTCCAGCAGTTTTGTCTGCACCTATACCCATATACATGGCGTTTTATGTCAAACGTCGACTCGACTACAAACCTGACATGACGCCGTCGTACGTACTCACACGAGAAACAGAAGCCGTCCGTGAGCGAGAGCAAGAGAAGGAGAAGGAAAGACTGAAGGAGAGGGAAGAAAGGGAGCGAGAAGAGCAGGCGCGAGAAGACAGGGAGCGGGAAGACAAAGAGCGGGAGGAGAGAGAGAAGGAAGTGGAAGATGAACTATTGGCTACGGTATGATATCTGCTTTGTAAAATGTGATTTTGCTGTGATGTCATATTTTGACTGCTGAGCATGTCGAGAGAAGATCCAAGTTTATTGCACAAATACAGTATTCGGCTACAATGAAGAAACATGTAGAATGCGAAGAGGGGTCTGGAGGTCTATGACTTGAAGGGCGAAGGCGAATCACTAGTATTATTACAAATAGAAGCTCTGGGATGGATGTGTATCAGTATGAACCCCTGATTGCATTGAGTAGCTTGGTACGCTTACATTGCGACCCGGATAAATCTTCTCTTTGAAGAAAGCTTCCGTACGGTCTTCAGTGTTCGCCCCATGATTGTCCACATAGCTCAGTCTGGTAACGCTCATGTCGTGGAGGATGTCCGCGGCTATTTTCGCAAGGCTCACTTTGAAGGGTTCTTGGCTGGTAGTAGAATGAAGCGCCGTCGGGGTCAGTGGCGTGTCTTGACCACTCTGCTCAAGGCTGTCGTTCGCTGAGTCGGACTTAAGCGACAACTTGTCCACCTGATCGAGCGTATTGGATGTATTGTCCTGCTCTGGACCAGTGTGCACCTGCACAGGAGTGGGTTCGGGGAAGAAAACAGCGGGAGACGACTGAACCGGCTGGGACCAGAGATTCGGGTAATAAACAGTTCCGTTATGCAAAATTGGCTGGTCGGCATGCTGTCGCGGCCGGTCTGGATGGGTGAAGGGGCAGTCATTCGTGGTGCAAAAAGGCCACAAGAGACACGGAGTATATTTGAAGACTGCAGAAAAATAATCAGCATGGAGCGCTTTTCAACCCCAAATATTTAGTTACATTTCGACACGTCCGTCGGATGCTGGTACGGACAATCCGGAACTCTGCAATGACCTTGCACATGAGCCCAACAATGAGTCGACTTCTTGCCACCAATCTTCGGGGATTCCCAAGGCCAGTTAGGATCGTGTACGCTAATGTCACTGATGAGCGTCTGACCGTTGGGTTAGAAAAATCAACGTACAAATTGCATGCGTTGCCCAGTGGACAGCGCCCTAGTAAGGTAAAGTGTTTACAGGGGGAGGTCTTGTAGGACAACGGATTAAGACCATCCACGCCCTGATTCGCTTTCTTGAGAAGACTGGCCTTGATCATACGGAAAGTCTGGAACGACTCCCTCGACGTCTCTGATCGAGTCACAGGATGAGGCAGTGTCGAAAGATGTGCTACACTGTTATGCATCGGCGGTGGCTTTTTGAAAGCGACCGGCGCCGACGGGACGGGAGGGAATTTTGTGCGCGTTCCAGGACGCTGTGGCATCTGGGTAGATGATATCGCAGGCATGTGAAGTCCTGCGTTCCACAAATGTGGATATGGTCCGGCGCCATTGTGGATTGTAGGCTCTCCGGACTTCAGGGCTTGCAATTGCTGGAGGTCCTGATTAATGGTCTGCACTTCTGCGAACAGTTTATAAAAGTTTCCGAGCCGTGGCACGGACTCCAAGTCCGCATACGGATTGGGGAGGTGCGCCCCATCTTGAACAAGCCCAAGAGCTCTTCCTGATTCAAATGCATTGTTTGGCCCCGAACCCGCCCACTCATTTTGAGGTAATTGCACATTCGGAGGCTCGTGCGTAAACGGACATCGGTCTCGGGGGCACGTACTGCGAAAGCGGTACTTGCAAAGCCCACCTGAAGATCAAAATGCCACAGAAATAATCAGTGAGATTGAGCACGCGCACAGTAGGGAATGTGATGCGTACGATCAACTTGATACGGGTATCGGCGAACCATCACTGCAAAAGGATTAAGGTCAAGGGAGAGTAGGGATAGAAAGCTGGTGGTGGTGCAGAGCTATGAATGAACAAAGAGGATGCAACGCGATCGTCCTTATATGAGCGGCCGCTTTGACCCGCCACAGACGCGTGCTTGAGCGGCCACATTGGAGAGACACCAAACAAAGCTGCATAAGCGTGGCGTTGACGCCACCAAACGCGTCGTGATATGGACAATAGAAATGGCGTGTTTATTTGCTTGGTCTACAATCGAGACGGGGACGAGCTAATAGGTGGAAATCTGATAGGCGCCTGTACTTTTATGACGCAAGAGAACACTATAAGTCTACAAAGAAATGTGTGAGCGTGGATTTATGCACCAGAATTGATAAACATGGACTTACGCGAGCTATACTCCGAGAATGAGACCAAAGGTGAACGTCGATGGCGCAAGGGCCAGAGCAAACGAAAGAAGAAATAAAGGTATAAAGATCCCAGATCTCAAATTTGGAGTCCGAGAGGGAAGCGCCGAAACGCCAAGTTTCACCGAATTGTATCAAGTGCGCGACTTCCAAGTTTGAGAATCAAGCAGGAAGGAGGGTACGGGGGGAAGGAAGGAAATCGAACAAAGGAATCAGAGGCGTATTTGAATGTTTCGGACACGCGAGGAACGCGAGGATAACAAGTGCACGATCTTCGATGGGACCTCGTGGCATTAGATCGTCCTGCCCTTGTTTGATGATGATTCAGATCACAGACGTAATCTCAGCCCTTTGTCTCTAAGAGCACAGTCTGACCTATTCCTTCGTGAGTGCACGCAAACTTTCACGTCTCAGCGTCGACTACCAACCCTATCGGTATTTCGACAGAATAGATCTTGGCGGTGCCCGCACATCGCGCCCCAAGATTTTATCTCTGCTTCCCGTTGAATCGTCAACTGTTTCTGCATACGAACCGAGCGCACTCACAATGATGTATGTCGAAGCTTCCGACATGACATGCACTCGACGATAACAGTGGTAGTAGCGTGTGCTGTCATTTTGGGACTCATCTCGCACGGGATGACGATCCAATAGCAGATCCAGATGTGAATAAGCATACTCACCACAGCGACCTTGATCTGATATGCTTCCGGTGTTTTACTAAAGCAAGGGGTTTTAGCTCTGTGCAGCTTCCTGTAAGTCAGCATGAAACCTATCCTCCGATCAACATCCCTACGCTTGTAACTTATCAGCATATACCCAGCTATGTCTCCATTTAGTCCAAGGATTCAACTGCAGGTTTCACAATGCCAAGCGCATTGCCCGTCCGCGGGGTAGCCAGCGCTGGAGGGAGAGTATTGTGCGCTGTTTGCATTGGCACAGAATTTATGAGGCGTAGAGAAAGCGTAGAGTCACACAGACGGCCAGTACGTGGATGGGCTAATGTGAGTTGACTTTTGTGTTGTGTCTGCATATGCAGGTTGACGAGCATGTCAGACGCTAGGCACTAGTCACAGTCGCTATCGAAAAACGTACGAGTTGTAAATCACATGGGGAGAATTTTAGCTTGGAGAAGCTCAAATACAGTGTACTATCTGTGATTGATAGAAATTGATACCGATATATGTCGAATCACCCTGGCATATCCCTATAGAAGTCCGATCCTAATGCGGACGGAAAAGGGCCAAAATAGCCGACCCGCTCTCGTTCCCCTGCCCCCGACGCTGCCGTCTCGTATCGTCTCTCATTCTCTTCCCCTTATGTCCCATCCATTTGATAACGGAAAGGGCCAATTTTCGTGAAAGGTCCGATCCGACCTCCGTCGAAAAATGGTCCGTTGGTAGCGATGTCCGATCCTCAGCGCGGACGGATCGGTCAGGGAGAACGGATATTGTCGACGTCTACAGCTAAATATCATCGGCATCAGGTCAAGTTTGAAAACTTGAACTTTGTCACCAGGTTTGTAGGGTGATATATGCAGCAAAATTACATGAACATTGCTAGCATCGTTTGCACAGAAAAACTATCTTTATCGGGGATCGAGCTCCCATCTCAAACGCACCAGCATAAAAACCCCAGCATTTTATCCACTTTTCCATCCGGAGACATTGAATTCTTCCATACAATAATAATAATAATAATAATCCTGCTTGTTAAGATCTGCGGCCAGATGCTCTGACCTAATGTTGGTTGTTCATACTTTTACCATTCCCTACTGCGCTGGGTGCTGCCCAACCTTGATCTCGATGCTCTGCATGAGTGGATATCATCCGGTTCAGCCCTACGTTCTCAGAAATCTCAGTTATTGAGCGGTATGCTGGCGAAAAGTGCTTTTTCTGAGGTCCAATCCTTAAATGCGGACGAATTAGACTGAAAATCATATCCGATCCAGCCTATTCTCAGAGGTCCGAGTCGATTTCGGACGTTTTAAGGCCAAAAAGTCTGCGGACGGCAAGGCCCCAAAATGGAGATTTTGGATCGAACCTATCTAGGCATATGCCGGGGTTCTGCGTTGGTGTCGTCAATGCAGCGGAGAAGAACACAATTCTTACCCTCTTCGGCTTTTTAATGCATATTTAGAGCAAATGAGGGACACCTCACGTTCTGTGCTTATGATTTCTTAATTTGCCTTGTGGGCAGACAGACCTAACCCAGAACCAGGGCTTCATTTGTGGCTGGCATGTCGTCGGCCCGAGACCGAGGTCGGACTCGCTCCAACTCCCACTTGTTGGACAATTATTGACCACTACTTCCTCGCGTATTTCTGATACCTCCGTGAACGTGGAAGGCAATGGCAGCATGGAAACCATACTCACAGAAGGAGTGCCCGGCATTGTTGCTGCCAAAGGTCTGAGAGTTATTGATGTCACACCGACAGTGGTCTTGTCTGCGTGCGAGAAGGCATCCTCTCCCACTTCTTTGTTATAGTGGGCAGTGAGTGGCATGGTGGCGAGCAAGTGCCACACGGGTGGCCCAGGCTTTCTAAGTAAGTGTTTTGACCCCTTCACCTTTCTGAAAAAGTCCATCCACCGACCTACAGGAGATTCAAGCCTGCAAAACACCTCACGACGAAACTCAAGATACCAAACCTGCTATACAACAACTATTGGTAACTGAAAAGATGGCTAGCAACTTCCTCGGCCCCATGCCAGTCAAAGCCTTTTTGACAGAGTTCATGCCCTGCACCTCGGGCATGCCAAAGATGGGAGTCAAGAGGCTTCAGGTCGAATCGATATCCAAAGGTAACCGATTCGAGCCAGATTTCGTATATATTCCCTATCTTCAATGCCACATCCGTGCACTGACCAACGCATTTGCGCTGTAGATAGCGGCTGTTAACAGAGCCAGGCTGTGCCCCCGGTTCGTCCTCGTCGACACGACCGACAAAAACGACACCGATCCTCCAAAGCGATATCCAACAATATCTATCTACAAGCGACCTTACGGAGGCTCGCGCAAGGCAGACTTTCGCCTCATCGACCTTCATATCGTGCGCAAAACAATCGTAGAGGACCCGTTCATAGACCCATCACCGTCGACCCCTCGTCGCGAACACATGTTTGAGAATACTTATGACCGACGTGCCATCAGGACTCGACGGCACATCGTTGCTTACACGAATCGCCAATTCTCGTTGCAAAACCGGTGCTTTGCGTTCTCGGTCCTCTTCCTCGACCAGTTTGTCCGGTTCATCCGATGGGATCGCGCAGGGGCTGTTGTGACTGAGCGTTTTGACTGGAGACAAGATCCGAAGACCCTGGCGACATTCTTGTGGCATTTCAGCCAACTTTCCGACTCGCAGCGGGGGTACGACACGTCTGTGTCGAAGCCCACCCTTGAGGAGATCGAGCGAACCAAGGAGAAATTGAACGAGCGTGCAAAGGCATTGGCGCGAGCAAAGGGCGAAGACGAAGATTTTGCAAGCGAGCGATACTCGACAAATGACTCTTTTCGGAAGCTCTGTGTAGTGGACGATGATCCCGACGTTGAGGACGACCAGCGGACACAGTATTTCGTCGCTTCAGCCCCTCAATGGCAGAGCAAAGAATTGGTAGGACGGGGAACTAGGGGCTACGAGGCGCTGGATTTGCAGACCGGCGAACTGGTTTACGTGAAGGATGTCTGGCGGTACGAGACAGCTGGACTAGAGAAAGAAGGTGACACGTACCGATTGCTTCGTAAAAACAAGGTTTCGCGGATTCCTCGTCTTGTTTGCGCAGGCGATGTGAAGAATCAGACATCAAGTACACGTGAGTTTGAGGACGAGGAGTGGTGCTGTGGAAGGCCGAGACCGATGCGACACCGCCATTATCGATTAGTGCTCAAGGACCTCGGACGTTCATTGTCAGAATTCAATTCAACTAGACAGCTCTGTCAGGCTGTTTTACACGCGGTGATCGGTATGCAAACATCATACTCTTGCCAGCTGTCTAAGCTGCACGCTGATCTGTCCTTTTAATTTACGTTGCAGCTCACAAAGAGGCCTACGAGGCCGGTGTACTGCATCAAGACATCAGCGAGGGCAATATCTTGATTACGGACGAAGGAGAAGGTCTTCTGATTGATTGGGAATTGGCAACGAGACTTGATGATGAGGATTCAGACACTGACGTCCAGACAGGCAGAGTGGTGTGTTACCTCATTCCTGACTGAAACTTCCAGTATCTCAACAAGAATGTTTCAAGGGAACGTGGCAGTTCCTCTCAGCCGCCTTACTCATGGAGCCCGGTAAAGAACATGAACTACAAGACGACCTCGAGTCCTTTTTCTACATCATCCTCCGCCAAAGCATTTGCTATCAACGCAACGACATCGTACGCACCGGCTTGGTGGGAAGATTCTTTGATGAGCTCGTCACAGGCAACGATGGCCGCGAGTATGGCGGAACAACAAAAAGGGACTACCTCGTCACTCAGAACTTTCACTTCTTCGGCGAGGATAACCTTCGCGAATTCCTCAGCGGCGTGCACGTTGACCTTATCCAGGGCCTTCGGGCGCTGTTCCTTCCGATTTACATCGATCAGGACCCATGCGAACCTGTCGCTGTTGCCGGAGTCCTTGAATCTTCGGACAGATTCATACAGATCATCCAAGACCAATTGGACAAAGAAGATCAGTGGAAAGTTGGTGATAAGAGCTACGACATGCGCGTAGACTAGTAGTTGGTTCTAGAGCTCACTAGCTCGTGTAGTGAAGCGGTTGAGATTTTGAAGCTAGCATCATGAAGAACAGTGATCACCTTGCTATCTGCATTTTTCCAGACTTCTTTTTTATTATCCTACAGAGTACTTAATGCTTGCTCGACTATGACACCATTTAAACCCTCTCGTCATGACCATGTCTTCGCCGAATCACGAAGTGGCAAGGAAAGTAGAGCCTTCACAGAAACCACCAATCGCCGGAACAAGACCACGACCAGATGTTGAAAGCTCGACGAATGTCTGCGCATACGAACTGTTGATAGACAAAGCGACGATGTACAAGCGAAACCGTCGCCTCAAGACTCGCCTTCACCCTCTTACAATGCCCTGAGGTAAGCTACTTGACGCAAGAAGCACTAAGTATGTAGAAACAGACACAGGTGAACACGGGCGAATATCAAATCTGGACTCATTCCACCATAGAAATCGCAGACGACTAGTTCAGAAGATGTGAATGTTCGCCAACCAAAGAGCTTGAAGATATCCACATATAGCATCCTCTGTGGTGCAGCCCTAGAGTACCTGTGGTACAAAACACTGTTCAGCACCCCATCCTCAAGGCGTGCGAGGTATCTTGAGAGCAGATACATACCACCAATGTGTGCCTCGGTATACCATCGGTGTCCAGAAGATCCGGCGTAAAAGAACGTGGAACATGTACCGCGGGTAGATCATACGCTTGAGCTGATACCAAAGCCGCGTAGAATGGTTGCCAATCCCTCATCGTCGAGCTCTCTCCATCTCTGTCCATATGGTGCAATTCATTCCCAGGTAGCAGAGGCAAGCGTAAACGCGATCGATCCCAGCCAAGTGCTGTATGTTTTATCCGTTTTACTTTACTCTGCTTCGCCTTACCCTTCTTGGAGTGTTTCCTGGCATTATTGTTCCTGGCATTGGCATTGTGGCGATTCCCCGGCCCATCACCTTCAGTACATTTTTGAGGCATCCGCGGTGGTGCCAATGCGCCATATGAGACAGATCTATATGTGCGTTCAGTCGGCCAAAGTGTTCTCTCAGTAACTAAGCGCTCTGAGCGATGCTGAGAATGGTGAACTCGTCTGACAACATGATGCTTGGGCATGATGGGGAAGGCTGATGAGACGGACGATGTGCTGAGATCGGTGATGGTACTAAGACTTCCGAGGGCCAGAGCTGTGAGGAATGGCGACATATCCTCTGTAAGACTCGATAGATGGATATCAAGGGTCAGAGGTGACAGCATGTCGAACGTAGCTTTCGGCGTAGATTGGAATCTCGAGGATGGGCTATGAGACCATATGTCAGGTTGACCATCCTGGAAGCTGGTGTGACTATCCTCCTGGTGAGCGTCCGTCAGGCCATGGGTATTGAGTGTAGGAGATCTTTTGAATGGGTCAAGAGTTGAAGGTGAGTCGATAGGTTGTAGGTCAACGATGGCGATGTGAGAATGGAGCTCTACACCACTCGAATTTAGGCTATTGAACCCAGACCGGTTCGAGCATGATTGACGGCGAGAAGTCTTGGACCGTCCAGAAGAATGTGATATCAAAGATGAACGAGAAGTGCGGCAAGACTTCTGCGGAGGTGAATGAGGAACAGAGAGAATAGGATCGTCAGGCCGAACGCCGAGACTCGGATCCATATTGGATTGGTCTGGAGAGCTCCTGTGACCCACAAATGGACCATTCAAGGCTCTTGTAGTCGGCACTGAACCGTCAACTATGTCGCTACCTGCAAATCTTGGGCTTCTTGTTGGGTTAGATGATGAAGTCGCCTCAAACTGCTCTGATAGCACAACAATCGATGATGCGGTCGACATCGAGCCAAGAGATGCTTCGTCGACCTGCCCAAAAGACAGAGGACTATCGTTGTTGCCTATCCTAGGCGTGTTCTGTAATTCCTCGCCATCAGGTGAATGAGACGATGTCATGTTATGCGGGATGGTTGCGTTATGCAAGCGGTGCATCGGTGGTGGTCGTATCGGAGATGAGAAGTGATCAGAAGAGTCAGAAGAGATATCGCCCAATTGACTGCCAGGTCTTTCGTAGTCGCTGTCTTCGTCAGAATCGTCGAAACTGAAGAACATATCGTCCACATTGGCAACGTCCTCGCCTTGTTCTGATGATTCCGGGCGTTGGCTGGGCACTCGAGCTAGATATGAATTGCGTAGGAGCAAAAATAGAATAGAGAACAGCTGAAAAGCTCACTGGTCGATACAACGTTGCTGATGTCCGGGAATATAGCTCCAAGTCCAGGACGAGAAGTATGAGCGCGGACAGGAGGGTTGATGACCCTCAGAAGAGAACGAGTAATCGCGCGGAGCATCTCTCTCTCTTTCTCTGTCTCGCAGATTCTGAACAAGAAACAAGCGTCAGAACAGCTGAATGTAAAACCAAATATGAAAGCTAACACATCTATCTCATCGATATGACGGACTATAAGTTGACTGTTAACCTTATGCGATGAGATGAATACGGCAAGCTCTTCGACCGAGAGCTCGTCATCAGGGAAAGTCTCCAGTACGTAATCCTTGAGCTCTATCGGACTCCAGCGCTCCCATCCTTCCAAGGCCTGTGAATCAGGTTCAGCACGAAAGCAGCCTATTGGAACATGTGCATTGCACATATGTACACACCTTGCAAGAGGACATTGCAGACGGACCTACAGTCGGAATAGTGCTAAGAAATGTGTCGGATAAAGCAGGGAAAGGTGATTTTGTTCCAGGAGACGTTGACGCGTGGTGCATAGAAAGTGAGTCGGAACTCAAGCTCTCGATGTCGCTCCAAGCCCCTGGGAACGCTCTTGATTTTTGCACTAAAACCGCGAATTAAGCGAAATTCCTGTCAACTTGGTGTGTCGCAAATAGATGATATCCGATGCTTACTGTGCAATCTTGTCCTCACGTATCAACGGTATGTCGCGGGGAAGATAGCGAGGACCAGGCAATAAAGTCGACAAACATGCCACAAGGAAGAATACACATATGGCGAGATATCATAATTAAGAAGTGAACAAGCATCCCGCAAGGATTCGCAGACATGAGGTCGACGATCCACATTCAAGTGGAAAAAAGACCCTAGGAGAAGCATAAAATCCCATTTCAGCAACGACACGACGTCAAACAAAAGGAAACGCGCACGAAAGCAGGTGTAATTTACTCCACAGAAACAGTCATCAGAAGCACAAGAACATCAACAAGTTGACATGAGACGGCCCATGTGTCGAGCACCATCACCCAGGATATAGAGAGCAAAGACACTTCCCGTAACAGTGAAAGTTCGCATGAATGTTCACGCGAGGCAAGCTCGTGATGAACCCACCGCAAAAGCTGAACCATCCATGCGATATTCTATATCTATGCGTACTGATATGGCTAGCTGATCTAGTCTACAAGGGGTTAGGGATCTTTGATGAAATTCACCACCATCTTCTTGAATTCATTCGGTCTATGAAACGGGTCAGGGGAGCTATCACCAATCGGGGATCCAATTACCTACCTCTCTGCATGAACTGTGGGCGAAGGTGTGAACAGGAACGTGAAGATTGTGGAGAAGTAGGGGACATACCCCAGTGGCCCGCGTCCAATGTTTCAAGTGACATATTCGGGAAGAATTGCCCCGCCAGAGGTATATTACGATCATTGATATACTTACTCCTGGTTCCCTTGATGAACAAAGTTTTCCCGTTCCATTTTGTTTCTCCAGATTCATAAGGGAACGAGCCGAGATTGGGGATAGAAGGGCCAACAATATTCAGGGGAATGCGAAACTTCATCGGAATCGAATGCGCATCGAGGTTGGTAAGAAGAAAGGCGCGAGTCATGGGGTCCTAGCATACGATGAGATCATGGAACTTCAGGGCAGCCGAACACAAAAAAAGAGGGAGGATGTCCGCACAGGTTCGTATGGCGTGAGGAGATCCTGCGCCTCTTTGCGGGTCATCACCGCTTTCTCCTCGATTTCCCGCATGGCAGTTATGTAACCTTGGAACTCTTTCGAGAGTGCACCACGCGAGGGCGCGATATCAGCGACAATGAGGTGCGATAGCAGGTTGGACGGAAGTGTCGGCGAAAGTGCGAGCGACATCGCTACCTTGCCGCCCCTGTGCGCGAGCCACCATCATCTAGATCAAATCAGATGCCTCTCTTACCAAGAGAGGTGGAGGCTTACATCGAATGTCCAAGCAGTGAGATGTTGGAAAGAGAATGGTTCTCGCAGAAGTGCAGAACATCCAAAGCCATAGCTTCGTATGACATGGGTTCAGCGTGTGGCGAGGTTCCATGGTTTCGTAGGTCCTTCGTAAAGCATGCTCATGTTGATTTCGATCGAAGATTCAAGCCTGACTCACAAGTGCATAAACCGGACGCTGCAGGTCCCTAGCAAACGCCTTCGACAGCGAAAGCCAGTTCCGTTTCGTTCCACTGATCGCGTCTTTGTCTAAGAGTTCGCTCGCAAAGGGTTGAGGAGACGTACAAGAGCCCGTGAAGAATAACTAAAGGCCCGTACGCCTTATTTATGTCTGGGACACGTTGGAGATCAAAATGGAGATCGACCGGTGTCAATCGTGTCGAGAAAAGTCCTGTTTGGTCTCAATTAGATCACTGGCAGTAAACAGAAAGGATCGCTTGACTTTTGGAACCATCCTTGGCTCTGACCAGCGAATGTCGAAGAAATGATCCAAACATAACCGGCCGTGAACGTGTGAACGCCCGAGCGCCTAAGCATGAAGACGTCGGAATTTGCCGGGCGTTGAGATTAGGCGCGCCAGGTTCAAAGTAGCTCTACGCCTACCCTAAACATAGTGCGTGAAAACTTTTCTACTTCTTTTCGTTCTTGCCGTCTCTACCACCATCAACTCATGTCCTCTCCAATGTCGACATTTTCCAATGCTTTCCAGATGCTCGTAGTCGGATGATGGTGAGTCCTTCATCTTTTGTTGACCTTCATGCATACACCCGACACGATGAAAACCAATCGTTTATCCCGAGCACTGCCGTACTACCTAAATGGCTTTACGATGATATGGAAATGTCATAGTTACACTGATCGGTTTTCTTGTCCCTTTCACGAGGCCTTCAACGTCTAACTAACATTCACACTACCCTCAGGCATCTTTTCTCACCGTTATCCTTTTTTGAGAGCGGGTTGGACGACGATCATCTCTCAGTGGTGAGTCAATCGTCTTTAAAATTTATTCGTATCTTCATCTTGAAGATGATCCAACATCATTCAAACTAGAGTATCTGAGGGTCATCGAATGCCCGATGCTTTAAAACACTGTCAATTCACTGATTTCTTTTCATCTTCATCTCCTCACCTCTTGCGCTCGCTCATAAGGCTTTATACAGATAATCATACACAATCTGTTTTTATGAACTACCGCTACCAATTGCCATCACAATATATCCGATGATGGTGAGTGTCACGTCCGTTTGGTTCTAATGATGCAATATATGGAGTTACCGCCTGACTCCCCATTACGTGTGGTGGATTGTGACGATAAATCCAAGGCTGTTATTTTTTAACTCTGAAACATATCATCGCTCTTGATCTTGACCAGTTCGCTGATGTTCTGCTTGAGCAGGTTGATATTGAGCAGTATGCTCACAGTCCTTGACGTCGCCTTACTCATGCAGCTATCATCGCTCTCCCCAAGGCTTCCAGTCGTGAGTACAATCTTCTCATTGTGTGGTCTCTGCTTCAAATTGCATGATGCTTTTATCACGACGGTCTTCGTACCATTACTGCCGAAAATGCCCGCCACAGCTCAAATCTTCGGGCAACCCCTTCTGATCTTCCCCTCGTCTTCATATGTCCTTCTCGAACATCGCTGACTTATCTCAGTAGCGTCGTTTATTTACCGTTGCTGTCGATGGCTTGGTCAATGTTGATGGTGAGTGCTCGTTGCTGCCTCGGCCCACATCTCGTGATGAACAAACGCAAAAAATAATCAACTAGAAGCTGTTGCTTAGCTTTGGCGAAGATTAGATTTCTATATACTGATTTGTTCCTCATACATCTTGAGATTTGCCTGGCTGATCATTTTCTTCAGTTGTTGGCACCTCCAGTCCCGACTGTGTTCGTTTGGCTGCCGTTACAGTAGTAGGATATGTTGTATGTAGCATTGAAATACGAACAGTTTCAATTCCAGAAACCTGCAAGCCATACCAGTGCTAGCATGCATGCGACTAATGGGAATGAAACTACGATCGCGTTTTCAGTCAATTGTTTAAGAGGGACTGTATATTCATTTTGGCTTTCCAGAGATTCACTGACAAAGCAATGATATACAGACTATCCTAAACAATCAGGAAGCAACGATCTCACCAGACTCCTGCATGAGAGGGTATTCGGACTTCCGAAATCATTCAGAAACAATAGCATCGGCTTCTGCTTTTTGCACCGATATACCGTGGAACTGCAAGTGGCCATATTCTGTACAGATTCTACACAGAACCAATACATGCTGGCCACAGTGAGTGCACTCAAAGGCAGATTCGAGCTGTCACCAACGCCCCAAGCATGATTACAATCCAATCAGGCGGAATCCTACAAAATGCTCCATTCCGCTGGACTCGAGTTGAAACTTGCTTTGGCAGATTTCCAGCCTTCCCCGAGGCAAGCAAAAGCGGACGCATCCAACAGGCCAAATATAATCAAAACCTCAACTCTGCGATGCCCTGGCCGGCCTCATCTGGTATCATCGCGGCAAGGATAAGAGCAGTATTGTTATATGATGTTGCTAGCTCTCGCCATGAAATGGATGGACCTCGTCGCATCGCAGAGTAAAGGATCAAAACTGCTCGGGGCATCCATCGTCTCGGTCGCGGCCTGTGGCGCATGTTCTCCATTTTGAGGCAACTAGATGATGCTCTCTGGCGCGCACCAAAAACCAGAGACGTACGAGAACGAAGATTGCGTCGTCTCACGGTCATCTCTGGCCAGGTAAACGAGGGTTGCAAATATAAGCGGCCGATGAGGCCAACGAAGTATTACGAAGACAATTTGGGCGAGGCAGTTCTCCACAGAAAGAGATTGGGGTAATGCAAGTAGAGCCGGATGACATATAGTGATCCGAAGGAAAAGGAAAGAAAAAATGAAGGAGTTGGCATAGCAAGAGATGATAAAAAGTATCGGGGAAGCGACGAGCATAGCGAGAAATAGTGCATGTCAATCCACCGTCAATGATACTCAAGGTTGTTGTGAGTTCGCTTGCGTAGCAGAAGAACAGAAACTGATCAGCTGCGTACGTCCATCCCATCTTGCAGACCCATCAAAGATACGAGATGATGCATCAGAACGCTCTGGTCGTCGGGAGGCGGTACATACTACCATGTGGGGTATTCAAAAACCGGGGACCACGAGCTCGGGACATCAATGATATCGTCTAGCCGGTGGTTGTTTTCGTCCTATCGATCTAGGGTTGGAAGTAACGAGCCAGTGGACAAGGACAAGGACGACGCTTCGTGAACCGGCACTTCTCTTTGCTGTAGGCTCGGAACATGTGTAAGGCGGCTGTCGGACGACTGAACGGCGAGCAAAAGATTCTATCAAGACAGGGTCTAAGAGCTAACTCGTGTTTCCACATGTGCGGGGTATACTCACGATTCCGCGGTTGTGTGATGCACAATATGCGTTGATTGCAGGCATATATCTGCGTATACTCATGGTCTGCTACGGATCCCTGATTCAACAGATAATTAAGTCTAGTGGTTACGTAAAGCTAGCAATACCCTTACCATATGGAACTACTTATCCTCACTAGTCTTCACCACATCATGTTTCAATGATTAGCACCATGAACTGTGTTAGCAATTAGGGGGATGCACGACCCTCATAACTTCTTTTCCAACCAGTCGGCCCACAAACGAGTCAGTCAGGTCCGCATGCTGCGAGAGGTAGGAGACGATGATAGTCAGGTCTGGAGTAAGATGCTTTCAACCAAATGGATCTTGATGTCAACAAAGGGACTACGAAGGGTCGAACTTCCGCGGAAAAAAATATGGTCGGAGAACCCGGAGTTTCATCCTAAACTTGACCAAGCCAGCCATATTGGGAGATCTGAGCGCCAAATTTAGACTTTCACACCATACAGTTCCCAATTTGATTTGAGCTTCAAACTGAGCTTCTCAGCAACTCTACTCCGACACAATTCGTGGGTCAACGTCAACCTCCGATCGTCTGACCAACAACAACGGTCAAATATCGTTCTTTCTCCTCCTCTCGATTTCGATGACAGCTACTCATCTATAGAGCAGTCGGGACTGGAGAAGTGATTTCTCCGTCGCTTGCGTTCCCATTCGGTCAAGAGACTTCTAAGTGTTTCACCATTGACAGTATGAGAACTTTGTACGCTTCAGGATGTTTTCGTATTCTACGTTCTTTGGGAAAAGATGGTGGAGAGATGGGATGCTCAGTCACTCGCCGTGGGGTCCGGACTGATTCATCACCTCTTCCCTTACCGCCATCCCTGGATCGATTGGAGAGTGCCCAGGATACTGCTCACGCCCGCCATTGGTTGATGCGCTTCAAGTCTCACAAAATACCCAAAGATTCAGTCGAAATCACCTTTTCCAGAAGCTCCGGACCTGGTGGTCAGGTTTGTCCGCATCGTCCCAAGTCGCAATCAAGGCTCTACTCACATAAATGCATAGAACGTAAACAAAGTCAACACTAAGGCCACATTGCGGTGTCTGTTAGACTCAGAATGGATACCTCGCTGGGCTAGGGCTGGTCTGCGCAAATCTGTTCGTGTGTCTAGTATCTCCATCTACGATCCTCGATTTGGGTCTGATAGATGGGAAGCCCTACTTTGTCTCTTCATCACGTTCGATCCTGATAAAATCCATGGCACACCGCTCGCAAGCACAGAATATAGATGATTGTTTGTCCAAGGTCAGAATCCAGCCCTCTTCTCACGCTAGGCAACTTACGGCTTGTGATCTACTCTGTACAGCTCCATTCTTTGATCTCTTCCATTTCTTCCGTGGACATGAGAAATGAGCCGTCAGAAAAGCAGAAGGAACGCGTTCGGAGTTTCGAGAGAGCCGAAAGGGCAAAACGAAGACAAGAAAAGGACAGGAGAAGTCAGGTCAAGAGAGACCGGTCCAGCTCCCGAAAAGATTGGGATTGACATGGCATGTTATGGTCGATGGATATGTGCGACTTGAAGCTGGTTTAATGATCATCTCAATGTGGGGGCAACTGCTTTGCCATCGATAATGTCAACGCGGTGAGCACGCGAAACGTGTCGGATCTGCATTCTAAAACCCTCTCGTCTGTCTCAAACCCGGCATACCACCTATTCAGAAACATGACATCCGGTGTCTATTCGTGAGGATGACACACCTAGGCACGAGCCTGGTTTTGTATCTGCCGCCGATCGGTTCAAGACGGAATGGCCCCCGTATGTCCCGCTGCAGTCAGGGGTTTCAGCTGGAAACTCCCCGCCTTTTACATTGTCAGCCTTTCGTTCTCGCTATCGCCTTCTAGTCTATCGCAATGTTTGGAAAATATGGTCTGCCACCCACATTCCGAGATGACTGTCTCGCAGCATGTCTAGAGTTTGCCGGTACGACTGTCTTTCTACTCATCGGGTTTGGCGGGATCCAAGCATCGACCAGCGAAACCGACGCGAGCGCAAATACTTCTGAGGTCATACATGTGCTCTATATAGCAACATCCATGGGTCTCAGCCTCTTAGTTTCTGCTTGGCTCTTTTTCAGAGTGACAGGCGCGTTGTTCAACCCAAACATTAGTCTCGCTTTGCTCCTCGTCGGCGTTATTCAGCCAATACGTTTCATTCTATATTGTGTGGCTCAAATGACGGGAGCCATCACCGCGGCGGCTCTAGTCGTTGCTCTGACACCGGGTCCACTGAGCGTCAAGTAAGTTGGCCACATCATCCACGATTTTCTTAATTTACGCCCAGTTGATTTCGTTATGAATCGTCAGTACGACTCTTGCTCAAGGCATCAATCACGCCCAGGGTGTTTTCATAGAGATGTTCATCACAGCTGCGCTGGTGCTTGCCGTTCTCATGCTAGCCGCTGAGAAAAATCGGACCACGCCTTTCGCACCGGTATGTGGTCTTCTCTAATAGTGTCCCTGTTGCTGATCAGACTCAATAACCATGCAGATTGGTATTGGCCTCACGCTGTTCGCATGCCATCTGTAAGTATAGCATGGCTCATCAAATTTCCGTTGTAGTCACAACATTCCCACTCACTTGGCTTCACCTATAGTTTTGCAGTGTTTTATACTGGCGCTGCGATGAACACCGCGCGCGCGTTTGGGCCTGCGGTTGTCACCGGCTTTCCTTTCAGCTATCATTGGGTGGTGAGTCAAACCACGTAGTTACGAATCATAAACTCGCTCATGTCTCGTTCAAGTACTGGGTGGGGCCATTCTTGGGTTCTCTCTTGGGTGCTTCATTTTATGCCGCTTTAAAACAGTGCGTACAGCCTCCCCAGCTGCTTGAGTCTATTGACCGTTGGTCTGGTCAGTTCTGCGTACTGGAAGATTAGCCCTGACCAAGCATCGATCGACCCAAAAAAGTCACCCGACGATCCGGTCAATCGTGCAGTTTCCATTATGACTGGTCAAAGCGCCAACGATGGAGACACAATGTCTGGGGTCGGAGGCACAGGTTCTGGTACATACTCGCGGGAAGCCGCCGCCGCCGATAATGCCGTTGGTCCGAAAGCAAACAACAATAGCCCAGTGTAGTAATATTTGACGGGATCGTAGCCTGTTCGCGGTACTTTGTCTTGATATCAAGTTGGGACAAGGGTGCCATGTTCTCGGTTTCACTGGTAACAACATCTCAAACTGCAGTTTGACGCAGAGCTATTTTTTGCACACTTTTCGCGCGTTCGATTGGCACCTGTTCCGAGGGAGATGGACGTTTACTGATATCTTCGAGCTGGAAGTCTGTCATCCATTTACATAATGTGCCTATGTAACGATGATGCAGATGCCGCTTTCCCACTGTGTGTCGACCCTGAGCCTGAGATGAAGTTTCTGATGCCGTCCTGCGCACTCTGCATAATCGGGTATCCATTCGTAAGGTACATGCTACGTATGCAGCATGTACCATCTAGGCCTCTAAGTACTTCGAGCACTTCTCTTATCGGGTATATCGTGAATAAATACTAGTCAGGCAAACAACAAGGATGCACAGTCCCAGACACAAAGCGGCACTCGTACACGCAATCAAAACAAGACAGAGCGAACACAGAACCAAGGAAAACTCATACCGCTGATGGCAGTGAACATGGAATGTTAACGTCATAGAAGACCGGGGTCCGGAGGCACATGCGATGTATGTGGGGAACCAGATATATCGGCGATCGGGGATATCGTGAAGAATGGTGAGACGACAGCGCACAAAACAAAGATGCGCATTGTAATGTCCAGTAATTGAAGATGCAGATGGTCAGTGCCCTTCCAGGACCTGTGGATGAAGCGCGGGGGAACCATGATGTGAACTGTGATTCGACCGTTTGCGCGGCGGAAGACTGCGATCCTGTTGGGGGTGAGAAGTCAGTCAGTGGATCGCGAAACTCGTGAGCAAAGTCACAACGAGTCTCACCTCGCCGCGTTCCCAAGGCCGTGGATGTTTACGACCAGGAGAGTGATCGACAGCCATCCTGTCAGAACCGGGTGTGCTTGAACTTGCGCTCACGGTGCTCGGTGACCTCGGACACACTTCATGACGGGGATATTGATCGTCCCATGCGTAGGCAGGACGCATGGGCGGAGCTCCATTCTCTATGGTACGAGGACGAGGGAACGTCGGTGCCTGGTGGAATTGGGAATAACGAGGCAACTCGCTATCAGACGAGAATGACATCTTGCGAAGAAATGGGTCGGATTGTCGATGACTTTGGCGCAGGACCATAGAGACTAGGAAAAATGAGATGCTGCTAATGCTGCAAAAGGATAATGGAGAGATTGGCACATACCTAAGCTATCTCGGCGATCTTCTTCTGTTGCAACGTCTTGCCAAGCTCGACGCTCAGCCTCCATTGCTGCTACATACACATTGAAGGCGTCATGTGTACTTTTTTGTGCGCGCCGTAGGGCTCCGCGAGCGTTGGCGAGAATTTGTCCTAGAGGTTACAACCCAGAATTAGCTAGGCACCCAAACCAGCAATGTGGAAGGTAACACTCACGGGACGCCTCAACCTCTTCTTCTAGTGTGTTGATAGTACCCATCTGAGGGCTCGAAGTTTTGTTTGGCGGGTAGGAGATGGGAGCGACACTTAAAAAGTGCCGTGCGGGAGGAGGTTCGACTGTGATGGAAATAAGCGTTGAATCAGAGGCGTGAAATAATGAGACGAACTCTTCGGAATGTGGTTGGGACTATCTTCGGTCCATCCGTCATCAGAGCCATTCAGGATAGATTCCTCGGAGGGTTCCGGCGTGACAGAGACGATGTTGTGGCGCAATGGGGCAACGTAGCCGTTCTCAAGAGCTGCCTTACGTAGACGAGGGTTGTGTGGGATACCAGCCTCCTGTCGCTCAACGAATTTCCGAAGAAAGCCGAGCTCAACGTTTTCGGGCATGACGTAGGGCGGGCCTTTGATATCGCCACGCTGCATGAGGAGCTCGAGATGAGACATGACTTTGTCTTTGAGCTGCTGCAACCACTCGTGGAGCTCCATATGGTCCTGATCGGCTATGGCATCGTAGTCCTGCCGCCTACGAGCTTTCCGCCAGTAGGTTTTGGTCAGCTTGAGCGCGTGGTTCACTTCGGCATCAAGGCGGCGATACCAGTCGCTCGCCTGACTATTCAGGAGGACGGTGAGCACGCCTGGTTGGACGCGCAGCTGCAGCAGACAGCGACCGTCCGCATCGGGCGCGCTGAGCACGCCCTTTTGACCCTGGTTCCCGCGAGTGGCGCCGCGCGAGACATTACCAAGCTCGGGCCAGGGGAGATCGTCGGCTAACATGAGGGAGGCGTATACAAGAGACGGCTCGAATGAGGAGTTGGTTAGTGGACGTTGATGAGCGCGGGGCGGGAGACGACGTAGAGAGAGCCGTCGAAGTACTATGTATTTAAAGCCGACTGGTTATGTTATGGGGTGCCGGGGAAATTTGATGGAGGATGACAAGTCACCGCCTCGAACAGTGACATGTCCCGGTTGGGCATCTAGGAGACGGCCCTAACTAGCAGAATGATTCAGTATTCAGACCTCGTGGGATCCCGCCGAGCCAACGCCCATTGGTGAGATGTTGAGGATCAGAAACAATCTCTAACCATTCTCTAATCCTCTTTCGGCCACCTTGCCTCAACTCGAATTTCAGTCCAATTTCCCACACCCTTATTAAGATACTCCGCGAGGGGTCTTCCTCGGTACACCTTCCCCTTGATTTGACACCATGCTGGCATTCGCTCGTCAACTAGCATGATGTCCTGCGAACCTGCACTGCTGATGCTATCTTCGCCTTCATCTATCCCTCACAGCCATGGTGCCCACAGAAACACCCCTTATCATTGTCATCGGCGTCGAGGGGTTGTAGTTGCCTGTCCATGTGAGGTGCGTGTGTGCACGGTACCATTCCATGCCGTTATCCTGTTTCAGTCCTGATCCTGATTTATTGTGGGGAAATTCAACTCGCCGCTTCTTCCCGCGGCGCAATCATCACTGATCAGAAAACTTTGGTCTTCTGTCCAACATTCGCTGTTGTAAACGGCATGTCAACAATTGGAACTTTCCAGGATCCCAATGCTAATGTGTCGGCTCTGGATGTGTCAATGCGGGAACCCCTCGACTATACTTACTCATTTATCAGCACGACATCTCACGTGGTCCAAATTCTCTCCCCCGATGCTTTACGCGATCAGCAATCGAATTTGGTTACTGCGCTGAAGATATCAATCTTCTTTCCAGTGATAATCGTATTTTCTCTCATCGCATCTTCTCAGGACTCCATTACATAGTTTGACGATGATGTCCCATGATTAGTGCGCGAATCTGGGGCCCTCGATCCATCGCCCGTCTCCGTTCAAACACCTTGCGGTCAAAAAAAGGATCACCGAAGTCAAGACATGTGGACCTGTCATGATACGTTTCCTACAGGCCACCTCTTTTGCTGTACCAAGTCCTATAAATATGCACGGCGCTGTTTCTCAAGTCAGTGGGATTTTTAACACCGATGACCAGTTTCAGTGTATGTGTCGATTTGAGTGCTGAGTGTTGATTCGAGGCCAGCTGTGAACTTATGAATCAACTTTACACTTTCACTTGAAACACGAAAGTAGAGATTCTCTTGTCGCCATTCGACTTACTGTAGGCATGCAGATTCACCATGCGTCAAGTCGCAGACTTCTCATAGCCTTCCGGCTATTGACAATGAAGGAGGGTGAGAAGAATCGCCGCTTCGATTGGAATCGGACCCGGCGCAGAGAGCAACGATCATACACGTAAGTGGGTCAATTCTATATTACAGGGACAAACAAAGAAACACAATCGTTTCTATATCTAGTCATCTATAAAGCACTTGTTGACAATGTAAGGCCCTTGTCAGTCAGGACAGATTTTCCATTGAATGCAGTTTACTTCTCATGAAATACCGCATCGTGCCTTCCAAACCAAGATCTTGACATCGTTTAAATTTTCCATGTGAGTCAAGCTCTTTGTCTCCCGACGAGGAATAGTCTGTTTAGTGAGAGTCAATATGACACACAAGACATGTATAATATACAAGAGACACGATGACGACGATTCGGTAGGCTGTATATCTTCTGTGACGATGCGCTGACCACGACAACGTGGATCGGGATGCAAGAAGACAGCATAGACAGCTAACATTCCACTTTCAAGGAGATCCAGTCGTGATTACATCGTACCACCTTTCATCGTTGAGAGTTTACGGGTTTCAGCGTTGTCCATTTTACCGTTACTCTCTGTCTCTCACACTGTCCTGCTCGCAATGTGGGTTCATTGTGGCAGGTTGAATAAGACTGCGTGAGACTGTAGGTTGCCCATTTACCTCAGCATCACGTCACTAAGTCTTCTCCACATTTCGCAAAGAGCTGACTAAAGGACAACTAATAAATATTGTCTTTCGTCAGATGCAACCCACGACCTCAATTGATAGTGGATATTCGGGTGTAGTGCGAATGACGAGATGATGGTTCATCACATTTCTGCCAGCCTCGGCACGCCGAAGGGAGGGCCGATCGCAATTGATCATCAGAGCCCCACGATGCATTCTGCGAAATGTTGGCAGGAGCTAAGTTGGGACTTCGAACGATCCTGAACTCTATGAGTGGACGCCATCGACAAAGAAGCAATCAGCTATTCTTAAATAAGGCAACATCTGTTCCTGTAGGCTATGTCTGACATTCGCACTTGATATATCTACCTTTCGTGGTCGGCCTGTTCCGTTGCTATTCAGTCAAGTGCCCACTGCAGTATACAGAAGACATGATTTGACTGTGATGCAGGGACCACCATTACCTTTCAAAAGCGAAAAATGGATCGGGCTGTCGAAGGATGCGATATGTTCCATTCTCGGAGGACTCGGTGTACAAATCAGCTACTGATCGGAAGGCTACTGTGACAGTTGGACTGGAGCACATCAGTAAAAAAGAAGCATCCGCATCAGGAGATACAGGTCCAGCGGCGCTCGTTGTGGCAGCAGAAGAACGGAACTTGACCGAACTCCAAAAGTAGCCGAAGACAGCGAAAATGAACGTCTTAAGGCCAGCGATGTGGCAACGATAAGGGATAGCTGCCGCCCTTGATTCGACGAGGCAGAAGTCGGGACATGATGGCGGTGACGTGCTGTTTGAGGCTTTGATGTTTTCTAGGACATGATGAAGTGATATGGGCACTGCTACCAGTCGAGGGTCGATATGATGTTGACATAGCGGAGACAGTCCGTCAAGGCGGGAAAGCGGCTGGGGCCTGAGTCGACGGTTAGACAAGGTGTACTTTGTTGTCAGCGCCGTTTGGAGCGGATGAATAGAAATTGCAGTACGTAGTAATAAATATTAAAGACCGTCCACACCGTAAATGGCCAACCGCAAAACAGGGGTTTTAGGAAGAGACGCCTTGAGTGGATAGAACGGAATTAAAGATGTCAGCATTTTTTTCGTCCAAATGTCCCACTGTCGTCTACGGAAGATGAGCCGACGGAAACGGGGGAGGTATTGAAGCGAGACTCTCGGACACAATGTAGCGTGATTCATAGTTGAGGTGTGTGTTGTCTCGTGTTGCTGAGGCGAGCGGAAAGGAGGGCGAGCCGCAGTGGTGGGTTGTCTGGATAGAGAAACGCTGAAGCATTCACCGAATTGGACGCGTAACGACAGGTCAGTTGAGGCGTTCGGCGTGTACGAAACGTGTGTGTCGTATGTTTTCTTTGGCAATCGGATCTTGAATCTCCCATATGTGTACCTCGGATCTAATGGGCATTTGTGTGCTTTGTGAGCAGCAAACAAAGCGAGATAAAAATGAAATCACGGGTCTTCGAAGCTGGGATAAGGATAAGCCTATGAAAATAAACAGGCATACACATCCTTCTACATAACGGGTTTCCTTCTGCTGTCAGCACGTGTCTTGATGACAAAATATAAACACAGGACGCATACACTGTGCGCAGACTTAGCAATCAGAAGGGGGGGCCGAGCAGGGAGGACTTGTTTGCATGCCAGGAGTTTCAGCATCAGTCTCAATCAGTATCCAGGTACAGAGCGTGGCACAGCGCGGGCGACTTAAGGTAGCAAAGTTCTGTTTGAGACGTTCTCTTGCAGAGCGGCACTGGAAATCTGGAAACTTCAGGGATTCCGAGCGCATCAAATGGCAGATAGACATTGATAGTATTGGGTATCTCGGCGTCGGAACGTATGGGGGCTATAGTCACCATCATGATCAGTCACTGCATTTCCATGTTATTTCGAAGTACGTACGATCATGATTGAATTCTCAGCCAGAGAAGACGCAGAGGTATCGACTTTGAGAAGTTGATTGTGCATGATTGGAGACGCCGCTGCTCAGAAATCCCGCCAGAAGGAGGAGATCATGGTTATCCAGAATGGGACTTGCCGACTGCGAACGTAATAATACAGTTGTCGTGGGAGCTAGTCTCTGGCCTATATATTGGGGCCATAAGAACATTGGCCGTTAATTTGATACCGGAAACCCGCATTACGCAGCGGCGTTATGCCGCTACATGTAGGCCTTTTTCAGCCTGAGCAAAAAAGAAAAGTCGAACAGTCAGTCTTTGGGAGTGGAAGTGACAGCAACCACGATGATGGCGTACACGCCAATTGAGCTATGCGGTGCAGGGTCGCGCAGCAGCATCAACCATTTCCGCCGAGAGTCAGACAAGGCTATAGTGGGAATCGCACTATCAACCTACCATGTGGACTGGCCATCTTTCTCGCTCAACCTTCGGAGCCTTGGTATTCCGGAGATGGAAGCTGATGGTAATATCCTCTGTTTCGCTCCTGATAGACCTGGTATATCAGGTGAGTATCACGCTCCACGATGTATGATATTTCAATGTGAGGCCATGAGGAACACAAATAACGTTTCTCACAGATGAGGGGCAGAGCCATGGCATGCCCTTTGGCACATTGATGCATTCATTACATGTATGAATTTTTCTGTAAGCTCAGCTTCAGTTCCTTGTGATGCGAGATCATGTGTATAATGATTCGAGAGTGCATGAGTGGATCAGTATACCCAAGCCGCAGTCTATTTCGAGAGTATCGTCTTTTCGACAGACAAGTCGAGGAGGAGTAGAGAGTGTCGATCGGGGCTGAGCTATCGGCAACACCATTCAGGACCCTATAACATTTCCCGGCACGACGAGGTCGCTCTTTTGCGATTCCGAGCAATGGATGCAAGTGAATGCAAAGGAGCACGGAAGACAGGGTGGACATACACAACAGTAGGATAGCCGCGCCAAGTTATTCCTTTGAAAATAGTTTTGTTCAATCCGTTTCAATAACGACGAAACAAAATTTCCGTTTCGTACCGAACTCGTAGCACACAAATCTCGCGTCAAGACGCAACGCGCCAGTGATTTTGAAGAGAACCAGTGACGCATTCGACGGACGATCGGACTCGAGATCTGCGATGACACGAGGGAGTTCTGTCACTGCGGTCAGAGCTGCTGCAAAGCAGATGTAGAAAGGAAAGTCGGTAAAACGTCAACTTGAACGCGTGCGCGCGAACGCTTTCCCAGTCCCCTTCTATCACGTGGCCATCTAGAGTGCCATCATCACCGCCACAGTCCCCTTCAATCATCTTGAAACCCTTCTTGTGCCTACACCACCTGGTCCGCCTTTCACATACGAACTTGGGTCGTGGATGTCTATAGAGTAGGAAAAAAGTCTCGTGACTTCAATTCCCTGTGTTCGACGTGCACGCGCTGGCCATCAACGTCATAGCAATCCCACCGTCCGCTTCTCCCTGCATTCATCGACTAGAATATACTAAACGCCTCGACCAGTTCTTCATCACGTTGTGTGCATCCCAGACAATCAGGCTACTTGTTCTGTCTTCCTACCATGATGACTAGCTTCTCGAAGGCTGGCGTCAGTTTCTTCTGTTCTGTGGGCATCTTATGACGCTCGACCCTGGGCATACCGCCCCGGCAAAATGAGCATCCTCTTACCTCGTTGTTCTCGACTTTCAAATCCTCCGGATGGAACGACAGAAGAGGTATCGCCTGACTTGAAAAGAACCATTGCTGTCTTCCAAGGGCCTGGTTTTGAGGGTTAGAGGCGATATATAGACGAGTCCGCGACGAAGTCGTGAGTGTAGTTCATTGTGCAGCTCTCTCCTCAATCCCCAAACATTGCGCTTAGCTGATATGCATCCGCACACTCTGCTGTTGTATGTATTCTGCACGAGCTTGGGCATGATGGGTCATGTATCCGGCAGAGATATATTCGAGGCAAGGGCAGCTGTAAAGAACCCATTCGCCCCATTTCAAGTATTCGGAAATGCAACCATTGGACCTGAATTGACGGTGGAGCATCTTTTCTTTGACCAGGTAAGTCGCTGGCATATGCCTTCAAATTTGTGGATTGTTGATCCCCAATGACAATTCACTAACCAGTGGCCCACGGGCCTTAGCGTCTCGTCTACTGGAAAGATATATGCCAACTTCCCCACCGCCGTCAATCAGACCAACACGAAATTTACTGTTGGCGTCGTAAATGGCCACACGAGTGAGGCAGCATTCCCCTCCGTCGAAGCCAACCAGCCGCCCGCAGGATTTCTCTCAACTACGGACCCAGTTCATTTTGGCTCGAATGATAGCGATCACTTGATCAGCGTGCAAAGCGTGGTCGTCGACGCGCTTGATCGGGTATGGGCGCTCGATACAGGGAGGCCACTGGTGAATGGACAGATGGTACTCGGGAGTCAGGGCGGCCCCAAACTGGTTGGGTTTGACCAGAACGGGACCAAGGTAGCAAACCTCGTATTGCCCGCCGGGGTTGCGTTCCCGGATTCGTATCTAAACGACGTACGATTCGATTTGCGAGCTAGTACGTTACCGGCGGGTAAAGGAGTCGCATACGTCACCGATTCGAGGTGTGTGGCCCGCGAATTGCATGCAACAGACCCTGTCTGCTGATGCTCGCTTTCATGGATTGGAAGTAACGAGGGCCGGAATGGTATCATTGTGATAGATCTAGGGACTGGAAACGCGTGGAGGCATCTCGATAGCATCGCGCTGACGAGAGCGGATTCTGATTTCAAGAGCTCTTACAATGGCCGGCCGTTCCAGGTTGTCACACAGGGTCCTACGCCTGGCATCTTTTCGCGTTTCACCACAGGGTCAGATGGAATTGCATTGAGCAACGGTGCGCCGAACCGTTCCGTCCTGCGATACTGTGGATCTGACAACTGAATGTATGTGTCGTTCGTGCCCGAACGCACCGAAGACGGCAAGTTCCTATATTTCTCACCGCTCGCTTCACGCCGCCTCTATCGTGTTCCCACTTCCCTTCTCCTCGTACAGCCAGGGCCTGCGACTCCAAATGCAGTCAATGCTGCCATTGCCGGGACACAATTTCTTGGTGAACTTTCGAGCCACGCAGACGGCCTTGAGACGGATGCGGATGGGCTGATCTACGTCAGTGCGCCTGAGCACAATGCTATCACCATCTTCCAGCCCGAAACTGGCATATCAGAGACCCTTGTCAAGGATCCTAGGATCCAGTGGCCCGTGAGTAGCTAGCACCGATAGTCGAATGCACATGCTGATCCTCGCGTCAGGACACCCTGTCAGTGGCGACCAACAACCGCCTCTATTTCACGTCGAACCAGTATTTCTTGCAGCCTTCTTTGAATAACGGAACTGATCTTCGCGTGACTCCCTTCGGCATATTCAGCGTGCCCATCAAAGCGGGGAAAGTTCAGCTGGTATGAAGAGCTCGAGCGATTATTCTGATATATGAGCGATCACGGCCTTTGTTGTAACATTTTGCTTCGTAACGACTGCTGCCGTCGAACTCTTGGTATCTCCCGAGGTTCAATCAATTTGATGAAACCAAGCTGAGAGCGTGAACAATATCCTGGATGTTAAACAGATGAGATGTAAGCGGGATTCGAAGAGAATAGGTCCGGTAGCATGAGCGAGTAGAGAAAAGTCAAGCTGTAAAGCATAACAACGCGTGAGCCGTCCATTGCGCCTTCCTATTACTGTAATACAAGACTTCCCGACTCTTCGTCATGTTTCCGTTGAGCACCGCTGACAATCGCTCAGGGAATTCCTCGATGCTACCGCAACCCCGATGCTCGAGCGCGCAAAAAAATAAAATTGACGTTATCCGGTCGAAGCCGTTGCACCTATCCCATCCTGTCCCTAAGCCTTATGGATTACCTTCCATATTCAAGTATTCTAATTGTCAAGGCAAGCCAAGGACACATGAATGGATGCAACAATAACAGAATTCTGCATAATTAGATTGAAATATATTTGAAGGGACAGGGTACAAGTCTGATATTACTACTCTAAACATGGGAAGAGATACCTGTGATAGATTTTGAATCAGCAATGCATCAAAGAACATGATAGATGCTCGCGCGAAAGGAAAGAGATCAGACATCCATAGGAAGGTCATAAGGCCCTCATCGCACCGACCACCCGCCTAGCGACCAGCGCACCATCCAAAGAATGGCGGCCCACGCTCCGCCAACGCTAATGGGTTCAACGTGGTATGGAGGGGGAGTGTAGTCGTGCAGCATTGGGGGAGTACTCCATAAAGAGGGTGCTAGAGTGGAAACTGCGAATTTCTGCAATTTTTCATCCGGATATTCCCGCGAGCAATTTGAAGAAAAGATACGGAGAGAATGATTGCTCACCATGAAATAAATTGAAAGTTGCATAGATGGAAGGTATTAATAACTGAAGAGGGGAGGATAGTCAATACTGATGTCCATGAACTGTGGATCATAACAGACAAAGAAAAATCAGACGAAATGGCACTGGCAAGTACACTGTGCGTTCCGAAGAACGCGTATCTGTTGCGAACAGACACCTCTATTCCTCGGCATGGTCGTGTAGGACGGGGAAGAGAATATGGTCATCACGGAAATGGAAAGGATGCATGCGATAAGAGGACCTAAATGAAACTCACCAAGATGCAATGAAAAGAGATAGAAAAGAAGAGATCGAGGGAGAGAGTCGGAGGTGAGAGAAAGGGAAAATTTATACCAGCGCAACGTGGTCTGTGCGCTGCTGACGTAAATCGCGGGAACCCTTGTGCATCCAGCAAGCGCCGGCCGTTCTCGTCAACTACGACGACGCCTAGCATTCACCGCATTTTGTCTCGAAAAGATATTGAGCTCAGCCATGCCCGGGGTTTTTGTGGAAGTAACCCGTTCAATTGTTCCCCAGCGTCGCACACGATCATCACACGAAATCATCGATGTCGACTTGCTCGATGACAACGTTATTCATCGCCCTACTCAGCGGAGGCGGATGGCATCGAGTGTCGGCTCGAGTACTTCTTCAGATGTCATTGTTCTCGATAGCGACGATGAGCAATTTGCATCCTCGCAGGGCCTAACAACGCGGCCGCGGCGCTCAGGTGCGTATATTCATCTTCATAGACGTGGCAATCTCCTCATTGACATTAGGCGCACGACTCGTCTCTCCACCACCACCCTTACCGAACCTATCTATACCACCCGTGCCTCTCATTCAAGAGCACCATCATCTCCACACGACCCCTGACCCTCCACCCCAGCCCCCTACATTTGGTCTTGTGCGACCAAACGAGCATCCCTTTGAATTTGAAGTATCATTGGGGCCTCGTAGAGTTCACGCGCTTCCCCGACCCGCGCCTGTTCGTCCACCGCCCCCACCAGCTCCAGCACCTCCTTCCCACCATGTCCCGAACATGGGCTTCGGTGGCGCGATCTTGTCTCTAAACCGCCAAAACGCCATAGAACAGCACCTTGAGCAGGAACGCAGTCGTGACCGTCAGTTAGCTCGCATGCAGAACATCTTCCGCCGCGTGTCGAGTTATCTCCCGTATTGGCGATCGGTCATCGACCGTGGCGAAGCAGATGAGCTCTTAGACGCCGCCTTGGCCGAATCGTTAATAAATCCCGTCTGGGGAGATGTAACAGGTGTATCTGAGGACGGCGATGCCTTTGGTTCCCATTTCCGTCGCGTCCAGCAGGGCTATAAATCCATCTACACGCATCCCTTGCCGCCTGCTGAAGGTTTCACGCACAATTTTGCTCATTCGGTCCCGAAATCTTCGCCCACCGATGTGATCGTGCTTGATGAAGACGAGATAAGCGCGAGTGCGTCTGGGACCTCAAGCAGTTGCGACGTCAGCATGATGCTTGTGTGTGCCAGCTGCTTAGATCCACTCTATCTCGCGGGCGGTGCGTTATCAGACGAGGAGAGGGCCAAGAGCAAGGTGTGGGGTCTGAGGTGTGGGCATATGCTAGATGGCAAATGCGTGGCCAAGCTCATGCAGCCCTTGGACCTCGAGAAGGATGGCGTCGAGCTCGGAGATGGTAGACCATGTGACGAAGAGGTTAGCAAGGGGAAAGGAAAGTCAAAGGCAAGAACTTCCATTGACCGGGCTACTTCAAACGATTCCATCGGATCGACTCCCCCCATCGCAATACATCAGCATACTACTCAGTCGAATACGGCGTCAAATTCTGTACGTTCACGTCTTCGCCCTCGTAATACGGCTGGACTTGTTTTGCACGCTTCTGCGCCTTCGTCTGGAAGAGACACTCGCTCGGTTAATCCACCCCAAACCCACCTTGGTCACCGTCCTCATCCAAGGCCAGCATACTCTGTGTACGGTCCGTCTAGTTCTGCCACACCTTCATCCGGCTTAAATGCCCGCGCAAAAGGCAAGGGCAAAGTCGTTGCGCCTCGCATCGAGGCGACCCACGAATGGCGCTGCCCCGTGCCCAAGTGCGGGCACCTGCATTCAAGCATCAATGTCGAAGGAAAGGGTTGGATGATGGATGAAAATAGGGGTGCAGTGGGTGTATTTGCGTGAGGTATGTTCTGCGCCTTACCGCTCAGCCCGGCAATGGAGTCATGTTTTGTTCTTACACAGGTAGATCATGGTGTGTCCACTCTCGCTTCATTGTTTGGTCCACATCATACCGCAGATTTCTTGGTTGCTACACTGGCAGCGGTTCGAACAATATAATGTATTTTTCTCACTCGTCGTCGACTTCACTGCAATCACACCCACACAGTTTAAGGAGGTAAGTGTTACAATTGTTCATTTGGTCATCAGCCGCCAGTTGCTCTGTTTGCTTGTGCTCCTGGGGTCGGTGCGCTCTCAGTGAACATCTATTCATTCAGGCAACGTCTACCGGCGCGCCAGGACGAGAAGGCTGCCTCTCTAATCCCTGTTACCATCCTTGTGCCACTTCAGATGACCTCACCATTGCCACCGCGTCTATCTAACATCCCACTATCGAGCTTGTCTGCTTATCTTCGCTTCGAGGTATAGTATACATGTGTATCTTCTTTCATCAGTGAGGTCGATGTGCATGACCTTGGCACATACCTTTCTCTAATTACTATATTGTCATATATATTACTTGCTATCACAGAACTTTCCATTGCAACGCTCTCATGTATGGCATCTTGAGCACCGTCAATGGAAAAGTATCCCCCGTTCTTCCGACAAAAGTCATTGTCCTTACTACTTTTGGTCAGATTCTAGAATTGAAGCAAGTCGCAAGCTTTCGGCTCCTGATGGTAGTACGAGGGTATCGATGATCTGTCATGTATAAGTATCGCCAGCACAGTGATAGTCTGTCCTGTTCATTTCCACTGGGTATTTTTTGGATTTTTCCCAAGCCAATAGTCTGACGTCATGGCACCGTTCACACTCCGACCTGTGGTGACCGCTTCCATCTGCTGTCGCTGATCTCTGTTCAAGATGTCCACTTTGACGCTACAATCCAAGCTGAAAGTGAAGTTTTCTTTATACATTACTGCGTGGGAAACACAACGCTCACATGCAGATTTATTCCTCGTTGGGCTAGTGTAGTTGCGCGATGGAAACGAAATTCCGTTGCTTGGTTTTGGTACGCTGCCAAAGTATCAAAGCCGTGGCCGAAAACCCTCATCTCTGATGTCTTCACAGGCACATATGAACTGGTGGGAAAGGATGCGTACAAAGCGGTGACATGGGCTTTAGAGGTGAGCAAGTTGCTCTCGCAGTCGACGTCAATCGGAAACTCATTCAGCGCTTATCGCCACAGGCAGGCTATCGTCACATTGTCTGTCGATGATCTAGGTCTTTAAAGTCGATCATTCGCACTGACGAGAATGCAATTGTGCACAGGATTCCGCGACATGGTATGAAAACGAGGCAGAATGTGGTCAAGCCATCCGTGACTTCTGTACCCGTACCAGCACGCCGCGCTCCGAGATATTCTACACTACAAAACTGAAAGACAACAAAGGTCTCGCCGCAACGACGAAGGCGATTCAATTCTCGTTGGATGCCTGCGGCCTTGGCTATATTGACTTGTATCTCATCCATGGGCCTTGGGGCGGTCCGCGAATGAGGAAGGAAGCCTGGGAGGCTATTCTACTCGCACAGAAGGAGGGAAAGCTGAAGAGTGTGGGAGTCAGCACATTTGGGGTCAGGCACTTGAAAGAACTGGCGGATGCGGGATTAGATACACCTACGGTTCATCAGGTGCGTTCCAAGGTTATGTTTATAAGAATATTCCGAAGATTACTAATCTTTGCAGATTGACCTCCATCCATTCATGGCTCGCACAGAAATTGTAGCATACTGCAAAGAACGCGAGGTCGCGCTAGAGGTATGGCCCTTTACGGGTCAAGTTGTCGGGCATTCCGGTTGATTTGTCCTTTCCATAGGCCTGGGCGTCGTTAGCTCGGGGGATGCGCATGTCTCATCCATCGATTACCAAACTGGCCAGGAAATATAACAAGGAGTCGGCTCATATATTTCTACGCTATTCGTTACAAAAGGTACAGCTCGTTTCACGTACCATGTCATTGTGGTGACTGATCCTTGCCGTACTTTCTTCAGGGCTACATTCCATTGGTTAAGTCGGCGTCACAGAGCCGGATAGTATCTAACGCACAACTGTACGACTTCTCACTGGAAGAGGAGGATATGACTCACCTGGACAGTCTGAACGAGAGTGCGTATTGATTTGATACATCGCTATACGTTGAAAATTACGCTGATGCCCTTTACAGATTTGGTGACTGACTGGGATCCTACGGATAGCCCATGACAGAACCATGCTGCGTGAATAAGTCTCGAACTTCCACTTGCTTTTGTGATGTGACGAAGACTGCCTTCACAAGTCAGATAATTATGTTTCTGGCAAAAACATCTGTATTTTATGGACAGTGACGATATCCATGTGCTCATTCCCTTGTACTTTCATAAGAAGTGAGAATTCTGACCGAGCTCAGTGCGGTCTATCAGGAACATGTTTAATTTGTCATGTAGCTCTGGATATTAGGAACATACGGGGTACGTCCATACGCATGGCGAGAACTGTCTTCAGTTCGCTAATATGATACGTAGATGTCTACCTTTGCTCGTCACTTACGACATCGTGCACGCATGTTGACCTATCCGACACCAGATGGGCATCCATGCTATGCATATGCTCGATCTGTCCCGTGCACTCCACAGCGAATGTCAAGAACAGACGAGAAAAACTTCTCAATTGAGACGAGAATCCGGTTTAGTATCTCTACTTCTCTGTCAAAGTCTGTGGAGCCTTATCCACAACACAACACTCTGATATCGTGGGTGCTTTTGACCATCTTTCGGTTCGATCAATTCGCGTCTTTTCAGGTTTCCTTCCATTGAGTTTTCTATCCACGTGCGGAGATACATTACAGGGTTTGAAGGGAGGTATCTTTCTAACCCTTCACGTCACTGATGCAATGTGATGCGGTCCTGGAATGCATGCTTCGTCAAGTTCCGTGGCCTATGCCTAGACTATCGCAACCTAGATGAAACCTTCACCCCGGCCCGCCTCTGTCAGGCTTGTCGACGCACCACATTCCGTGAACGTGCTAGTGCGCGCCTTTTCCCTAGCCATAGTCATTCTCTATTCGAGTTTCGTATTTCCGCCTTTGCCCCGCCCGGAGCAGAAGACCGCAATGTGAGACATAGCAAGTAGCCCCGTCACCTTGCTGCATGCAGGAATACCAGCACTTGGACCAAGATATCTACTCCGGTAAAGTTTGAAGGTATGACACAGTTCGCCCATCGCCGGTCGTTGCTGCAGAGTGTACACAGGGTTCATGAATCGATCAATTTTTATCGCTTTTTGGGAATCCAGCCTGCGAGTTGCCTTCATGACGGCATTTCATCTCGTTTGAAGCACATCGACAGCCTGTCTTGATTGATTTACGACTTGTTCTCTAGGTTATTGTTGGAAAGGTATCGGACCATCGGTTTCGCCAGCATAGAATGATCAATTATGGGGTGGTACCTCTTCAGTCGCGACTGGAGTGCTGCTGAAATTGCACACATCCAGGCTGTAATGACCTGTGCCATAAGGTGATGAGCGCGTGGACGCTATGATAGACAATATCCGCACTACCGAGAGCTTGAGGCCTGAGCCCTCAATCCGACTCAAAAGGAGCTCAACAGCACGGTGTCTGGTAGATGCCACCTCAAAGGAAGCAAAGATTGATAACTTTTCAGTGAGAAGATATACCTGATCACAGGATGAATCGATATGGCAGTCAGCCCGTTCCAAATCGTCACATGCCGCGGACTTGTCGGGGTACCAAAATTCTTCAGCCCCGCAATTGTGCGACTCATCTCTTCCATGATGGTCTCAGTTTCACCCTCCCTGTGTAGCATGCTCTTCTCTTCATCATACTGTGAAATGCGTGATGCCTTTACTCAGTAAAGAGAAGAACAATTGTATTCTCGGAGATCCCCGTAGAAGACCGTAAGAGAGTCGCTGGGTAAGACCGAGCGGTGGCCGAAGTCCGAGGTGAGCTCGTTTGCCCAGAAAGAAAAGCCTCCGGCCAGTTCTAGTTTTGCTTCGGATTGTTCCATTGCATCACTGTGACTCCCAACGGGAGGGCCATTTCTTGGAATCGAGACTAGCTTTTCCTCTCTTTCGGAACATTCTAAGTACGTGATCTTGATAGATTATTCTGAGGTTGCTCATTGCTTGTCAGTAGGGCTCCTACCGCCAGCGGTGATCTCGCAATCATCTCATTTATCTCTCTGCCGCTTCTGCTACACGAGTCTTCCGCTCCCTGAGCGGCTTAAACTTCTTGCTCATGAGGTAAGGCTGACATATCTTTTGACCCTTCCGTTTTCGTGATCATCGAATCGCATCTCCCCGGCAAAGTAAGCTCCGGTTTTATCTCTTCTTCTCCATAATGGCTTTCGTGCGGCTTTGCTGAACGATCTGAGAGGCACTGGATCATCTATAGCAGCATATTCCCCGGATCATACGAAACACTGAAGGTGTGTGTGTATGACATGTACACATCAACCCTTGTTTTGGCGGTCTTCTGCGTCTGAGCCTCCCGTCTTCTCGGCCTGACGAAGAAGGCCGATTCTTTCTTATCTCATCGACCATCGACCATCGGCCGCACGTCGTGGGCTCATCCAATGACAGTCGGAGCCTCCCTCTCATACGCCAGACCATGGTCCCTTTCAATGCAATGGCAGACTCGTCTTTGGCGAATACGGATTCTTGCTACTCATACGCTCTTGTACCCTTTTGGTCCGAGATGATCTCTTCTCAGCATCACTCACGCAGATTTATGAACAGATGCAGACTGTGTCAAAGGTCTCTCCGTCTTTGATGCACGCTCTTCAAAATTAGCAGAGAGCAAAGTCAACATGCTATCTGGCTCCAATGCATTGAAACCCCAGAAATTCACTGCTGGACAGATATACGACTCTTCCCTGTCTCTGGCCTTAGCGATTCTCATTTTCTCCGTTAAGACAAATTTGATCTAGTTTGGCAAGACTTTAGGTTCCCGGCGGCCCAGTAAGAGTCCTATGTATGTGCTTCTTCTGTACCGATATCACGGCAGCCTCGAGGTCAAGCTATTCCGTGGCACACGCAGTCCACGTCGAACTGCAAATGCCTGAAGGTGTTTGATAGGCTTTGGAGTCGTTTCCGGCCCAGGCCAACGCATGCACATCTCGCGGACCTGATGCCGTAGCCCCTTCCGCCGGTACACGTACATCACTCTAGTCCATAGCCATGCCTTCACACATCGACTTCCCTTCATTCCCTATATTTCCTTTCTATCGACAACGCGCCTTTGGTCCTTGATCTCACGCGGTCGCAAAATCCCATCCAGAAGTGGGATTGTCGTGATCCTCATTGAGATTCCGATGTTGGATATGGATACATCCGCTAACATACACGATACGGAAGCAATGCGCCGTCTGCTTTGGTCCCTCAACGCATGAATGTCTTGCATATGATGCCAATCTTGCTCTGGCCTGCTTGTGAAACACCTTCCTGTACATATCACAGCCTGCGCATGAGATCTTTTTTTTCCCTGCTCCCCACATCGCTACACATCAATCCTTGCTATTTTGGTTCAGATAGAAGCTCTTAACAATGCACGGCATCCACGGCCACTCCACGCCCATTCTGCTGCGTAAGCCTCCACCGTCAAGCCTAAGGTCCGCGCGGAATACATCCTTTGACCTCCTTTGACGGGCTTTCACCTGTCGACCTACTACCCGATCGCATGCCTTCGGTCTGATGCTACTCATTGTGTCCATATTAAAAAACTGCGCCCCTGTGCGCCGTGCTTTGGGATCCACAACATTACGAGATGTCACAATCTGCCAACGTGGAATGAATGGAGCAGAGAACCTGGGTCCTCGAGCGGTGACAATAGGCGTAAGTATAGAAGTATACATTCTTTGGATTGAATTGGACTCAATACGTCACATGCATATGTTGATCCCAAGGGCACAGCGCCTTATCTTGGAGAGATTGCATTTCGGCACATGCTGCTGCGCGACGAAGAGGGGTTTTCGACATCTCAAATTAACGCGTCACCGAAACCCAATTTCTGACTTCGTCAATTCAGATGCCTGGTCAGGGACAGAATTTAGCCAGAATAGATCCGTCCGAAGTCTTCCGAAGTCTACACAACAGCTGTGCCGGCGGCTTTGAACGCCTTGAGACGCAGAGAACTGGGAAGCTTGACAAATTCACACGTGTCCGCTTATGGAAGACGCGGAGCGCCGACTGCTCCATAACAGTCGCTCGACGTGGGGAGAAACCGCCTCTCTGGTTCTGTTGTGAGAGCGAAGTGGACGTCATTGATTGAGTCATAAATTCGAAGCCAGTGCTGAGATATGAATATGTGCCCGTTGTAGCGATGTAGATTCAAATCCAGAAAAGTGTGGGGAAAGAAACCATGAGATCGAAGGCGGTGTCTTGATACAAGTGTTCTCCACTTACTTGATGCGATCACCGTGTGTCCGTTCAGGGGCATAATTCTTAGCACATTAGACCATATCCGAAGTGCACTTCTCTCTACGCATAAATCTTCAGTAAATTTCTCTTGCCCAGGAACAGCGCGGAAGCACTGCAGAAGCTATGCTATGACTAAGCTCCTCCGTAACCAACCTCACTTAAACTCGGGTGCCGTCCTGCATCATCCTCTCCAGATGTATAGCTCGAGCATTCTATTATCAACTACCTGCTCTTGCTGACTGCAATGTGGCCTTATTGAAAGCATGTCTGTTGATCAGATTACTTGGTTGATTGGTGCATGACCTGAACTTGTAATGAGGCTTTCTGTAGTGTTTTCGCCTATCGAGTTAGGTAGGAAGCCTTGGAGTAACGGAGTTTCAGATTGGAGATGATTTGGGGTGGGAACTCATGGGAAGGGCAAGAGAAACAAGTTTCTTGTTTATGAGTCTGCCTCAAGCCACGGCTAAAGCTCAGGGTTGTTGCTCATGTCATTCATGACGCAGACAAGCTTTGGGCTGGGTTAGTCAATGTTTTACAGAGCACATCGAACACTGCAGTGTGCAAGCAACCACACCATATACGGGTCTGAGAGCCTGCATCATAGCACTCGAGATTTTTACGTATTTAGGGGTACAATTTCACAACTAAGTGCAAAAAAACCCGTTTCGGATATGGCCTATTGTGATAATATTAGGGTTGGGTCGACCTGCCTATGAAACTGAACTGAACATATTGGCAACAGCAGTCACGGCGGATGAGTCCGAGGATGATATAAAAGCCCTCCGAAGTGGTCCCGCGCCTTCCTGCGCTCAGCGCTTATCAGTAAATCACATCGCCCGTGAGAAGAACGGCCGGGTGATAGTGCGATGGTGGTGGCGATGTTGGTTACATGGCGGTCTTCAGTCTAGGATGCAACTTGGGATGTAGATGAATTAGCGGAGTGTGCGCGGGGAGCGATCTGTGGTCGACACATCAATACTAGCAATTTCAATGTAATACCACGGCGAGATGAGAACGGGCGCCGCGCGACGCTCGTAAAAGCCCTAACGCTGGGAGCGCTCAGCGCACCCTACCGCAAACCCAGAGTGTGGCAGCGGCCGGAATCGACCGAACACACCAATCAGGCAAATCATCCCAGTCGAATTTGGATCTGTGGGGTGGCAGCGTTGATGTATATTCTGGATACTCGACCTGACATGAGGCGGGGAGCGCTGGCGGATGGGAAACTGTATCACACGTAGAAGAATTCTGCTTGGTGGGTTTGGGCACCAAATTCCCAAGCCAAGTCGCGACGACTGTTGTGAACAAAGTTCTCGTTATCGCCTTGGAGCCTTCGGCCTCTGGCGCCACCTGTCGGATGATGCTGCCATTAGACAGTGAAAAGTGATCAGAAAATTAACGGCTGAAATTGGAAAACGGTGATCAGTTATGAGGTGCCAAAAAAAAGGAAGAGGCTTCTTGAAGCGGATAACTTACAAGACGATGAGCGCGAGGTCAGAAGGCGGACAACGGCATGATAGCACGGCGCGTAGTAATGCGGCATGCAACATGCGCTCCAATGATCATACCTTGTGCCTTTCAGTCCGCTTTCGCCAAAGATATGGTGCTCCAAGGGACGGCCTGGCGAGACGGGGAGTTCACGACAAACGTCAGCACACGGAGGAACACAGATGCCCATTGCCTCATCGCACACACCTCGGGCGCGATGACACGAAGGCTGAGCACAAAGCGATAGCCTGGAGGATTCTACGCCGCTGCTCGGTTGCATGCAGCCCGGTGTGCGGGCGCGCGGAAAATCAGAGCCAAGGCCCCGCGCCTGTTTGACTTACCGAGGCGACGTGTCGCAAAAGGGCAATGAACGGAAATGAATGGAACATGTGAAGTGAGTCAAGTCTGATGCCCCGTGATGCCATGACGTCGCTCTGAGAATTGTGAAATGGCTCGTGTACAAGGCCGTCCTTCGTTATGGATACGCGTCACATTGTTCGCCTTCGGGCACAACGCGAATGTCGGGCCTCGAACCTGCGCCGCTGCTCGGTCGCACGCAGACAGGCAGTGGACATGATCTGGCCCTGAATCAAAACCTCGTTCTTGACGCCGACCAAAGCACCACATAGAGGGAAGATGGAGAATAGATACCTTACGAAAGGTGAACGATGAACAATACGCACATTCTGACGTCGTGGTGTTTGAACCTCGAATGAGAGCCATTGTGATTGATGAATCATTATTGCCTGTTATCAGGCCGAAGGCTTGCGCGGACACCATCGTCTGATCTAGCCTGACCCATGGACCCACTACCTGAGCGCAAGACGTCGGCAAGGAGTACATCTGTGACACCTGTACCTGGTCCATCTATGCGACATATCGCAGCTAAAAAAAATGGCCATAGATAATGCCGTCATTACAAGATGAAGTAGATGTATGGCTACTATGATGTTGATGCTGATGGGCGATCGCATGCACGATAGGTTGATGCACCGCGGATGACAGAACACCTCGGAACTGCATCTGGCGACTACGGTCTACGCCGAGCCTAGAGCACCAATCGAAAAGCGAGTCCAAGCCCGGGTTCGGTCAAGTGAGTAAGCCTTGGATCGGACGCCGCTGCTCGCTCCCGAGTTATTCGCGTCTGCTCCCACGTCCATCCGTTCAGCCCCTCTCACCTTACATGCTCCATGAACCTTCTCGATCTGGCTTCGCACTACAGAGGCGCCACGTAACGTACGTGCTATGCCCGGTGGCACATGGCCACGGCCAACAAGCAAGTGAGCTCATGCGCTCCGCGTCCCGACGGTTTGAGCACTCGCCGTGAAAAGGTTCACGTAGGGTGTCGTAACAGGTGAACAACAAGACACCGAGTGATGCGCTGTCATACGTGAGCCAGAGACACGCGATCGCGATTGTCGACAAGGTTTGCGTGTTTGATCAATAGCCTGGTCGCTCGGAGTGCGGAGGTGTAATCTTGGTGAATAGCTGAGAAAAGTGGACTGTCGGAGGCGGTGGGAAAGAGACGGAGTGAGTTCTGTCATGAGCGCGAGGTCATACAGTATTGAGACGGACTGGTACTTCATTTGGGGGAGTAGCACACCGTAGACAACTGCAGACGCGCTCGAAGCTGGGAAGAAGCGGCGATCAAGAAGCATCAGGCAGCTGAGATCGTGACACGTGATGCGCGGCGATGTGGGCGGGATGCTGCGGGATGTAGGCTGATGCAGGTGGCACTGGGCCGTGGTGTTGCTGAGCGCTGAGCCTCGGAGCGAACGAGCAGGGGAGACGTCCGCACAGGACATTGAAATAGAACTGCCCGTGACAGTACATCATGTCTTACTCTCTATGTCCACCCCTGTACTCTTTCCCTGGTCCTCCTTTGCGTCAGGACACGCTCCCATAGAGCGCCTCCCTCCTGAACTGCTCTACGCCATCGCGCTCTACCTCATCGCCGGCGTCGCTGTCAGCACCTATGGCAGCAGTAACACCGATCACCCCTCTCACCGTCCCCCCCTCGGCCCGCCTGCATCCCTCCTCAACATCCTCCTTACCTCCCGCACTGTCCACGCCAAACTTGCCCCCGCTCTCCCGCTTCTCGCTGCGCGCACATTCGAGCTCAGTTTTGATGTGGGAGCAATACGGAGGAGGTTGGGCACACACCGAGTTGACTCCGGGCGGGTTAAGCAGAAGGCGAGCATGACACAGGCACGGTGGGAGACCCTCGGCCGCATCAGGCGGCTGGAGTTCGGCAACAGCGCCAAGGTACACTGCGAGAGCTCGGTACTGATACACGACCTTTGGACGGTGTATCTCATGCTCCTCGAGCATGACAACGCAAATCGTGCACAGCTCATTAAACATGCGCAGCTCCCGCGCTACCTCTGGCGCCTCATCCGTGTCGGTTACGACGCCCGTGAGGCTCAGGAAAGCAACAGTGATCCAGGGGCTGAGGGCCAGGGGGGAGTACTGCCAGGGTGGTCTGCGCACACAGAGGAGAACGTGGAACTGATGAGTCTCGTATCTTGGGCACTGTGGCTGACGACGACCGTGGGTGAGCTCAAATCTAGAGTCCGATGGTTCAAATGGCCATAGATGATCTAAATTGACGCTTGGATGTGTAGAGGAGATCGAGTGCATGACGCACGAGACGCGGGCAAGCATCATCCGCCTCTTCGTCCCCTTCCTCGCGTTCGGCTTCCAGTATCCCTCGCATTTCTTCCCCGCAACCCACCTATGCCTCCCCTTCTGCCCTCACTTAATTCCAGCTTCCTGCTCTCCCCCCACACGTGCGAGTCTCTCGCCGTCCAGATCCCCTCTCCTCCCGCCGCTTCGCACGCTCACCTATGCAGGCCGTACCCTCGTACTCGCCGCTCCCCCGCTCGTGCCCGCAGCGACGCTTCTCGTGAGCTCAACGGTGCAAGCACAGATGAAGGCGGGGCTGAGGGCCGATCTCAGGATGACGTCGGCGAGAGAGGGAGGGGAGGGGGGGAATGGTGGACAAGGGGACGAGGGCGTGGGACAGCAAGGAGGAGAGCAAGACGAAGAGAACCCCCGTGCGCGCTCCCTCAAGCTCTGGCTTGACTCGCCATCACTCGCGTTCGATCCTTCTTCCAAAGACAATGACGTCACGATCGCGAGCACTGGCTCTTCCAATAACAAAGATGTTGACAATGACGACGCTGAGGATATTGGAGAACCGAGCGATCGACATGACGAGGACTGGGGGCGCATCGTCGGATGCGGAGATCCGTGGGGTTCTGTGTCGTCGACGGTAAGGGGACGGGTGTATAGCCCGGGTGCTATGTGTGGGACGTGGAGTGGGATGCTCTCGGTTCGTTCTATTGTTACCATCGCCATAATTGCTATCTTTTTGGATTCTTGGGTCTTCAAGTTCGTCATGTTGTTTTTATGTTCTCTTGATTTCTTTTTTGGGCTCTTGAATGCACCGCTTCCTCGTCGACGTAACTGACACAATTGTGCATGTGCACGGCTTGTCTCTCTACAGTGCCCGGACCAGACCCAGGTCGCCCGTATCGTCCACGCTCCCGATTTATCCAACAGCCCAGCTGAGCCCCAACCCGCACCAACAAATAATCAGCATCAGCAACAGCATGTAGCGCAACTTAGGCGACTCTCCCTTCCGCACCCACACCGTGTAGCACACCGCCCGCTGTTCGCGACGCTCCGCGAGTATCATTGTCTCGTGCCCGATATCCCACTGCGTGCGGGTATCGGGGAGGAGGCGTTGAGAGCGTTCTTGCCTGCCGGAGTCGAAGGAGCGGTTGGAATGCAAGGTGGACTCGGAGGTGGAGATGGCCAAGGGGCTGAGGTGTGTGCAGTTTGGTTCAATGGGTGGTGAGTTCATCAACTGACGGATGTTGTTTGTGGGGGGTGGACGAGGCATCAGAGTCGCGATGTGATGGAGATACGCGATCCGGTCAAGGGGACGACACATGTGTACTATCGGTTTAGAGGTGGGGAAGGGGAAGGGGAAGGAGATCTGCCCTATTGCGCGAAAGGCATGGAGAAGCTCAGGCATGGGGAAGACATCAGAATTGAAAGCGACGAGGACAGCGAGGACAGCGAGGAAAAGAGAGGCGACGGTGAAGAGGCAGACGATAGTAAAGATGGCGATGAAGACGACGCGACGGAGTTTGTCGATCACGTCTCCAGCGGGGTCAACGATATCCTCATTGTCGGGGAGGTGCGTCGTCTGAATCCACATCATACTCCGTGTTCTATTGCGATCCGGATATGCTTGACTCATGTAGTATTGACCCTTTGACCCGTATCAGACCGGCGGCGTGCACGGTACGGCTTGGGGCCAATTTGGATTCGTCGGGCGTGTACGCTCATGGGACGGTTTGGTCGTGGTCGTGCGGTATCCTGTACGTTTGCTGTTTTCTTTTTCGGCCATTTGATCTTCATGATCTTCATGATTTTGGCATCCTTTTTGCACGCATACTCGCAAACTTACTCATGCTGGGCCGATCAGCTTGACGCTCTCGCCATGCACATCGGTGCGCGCTGGGTATTTCGCGGCTACGTCCACGCGGGCGACGTCTGGGCCGGGCGCTGGCGCGAGACGGCGACAGGCATCGCGCACATTGGGTTTGAAGGTGGATTTGCGCTCGTGCGGGCGCGTTGAGGAAGGAGCTTCGGGAGAGGCTGGATGTAGAGAGGAGGCAGGGTCTGAACGGGCGCTCAGTTAGCCACCGGACCGCCAATCGCGTTCGGCTAATCTGATCATTTCAGCTAGCAGTGTTCAGGAGGCTGCAGGAGCTGCCCGCTTCGGGCCTGAATTTTAGATCCTGGATGGATAGGTACGGAAATGGGCGTGCACTTTTTAGATACCTCGGAAGATATCTTGGAATGGATATGTGATTGAATCTGGATGGTCCTGTGGGTGCTGGGACAGATGGACGGATTAGGATCTCTTTCTCTCGTTTCCGTCCGTTGCTGATTCGGTTAGGCCGAGTATAAGCTACTTTTCTCGGTGTTTTCACTCTCCATGATCAATGACCGCTCGCTCGTTTTTTCCGGACCCCTCCTTTCTCTAGCGGCGATGTCCAGTGCTGTACACCCTCAAATCAAACGCCCCTTCATCACTTAGAGCTAGTGCTTCGAGCCTCGAGCGAGCTTGAGTCGAGAGCCGCTTCGACCACCAGCACGCATGTATTGCACACGCATGGTTGTTGACATGAACACGAAAGGATTTATCTTGGTGATGAAGAGTATTCCCAAGAGACCAAGGTCGACTCCGATTCTGGGTTCGATGGGTTCTTGTTATCTCTTCGCGTGCTTCGAATTGGAGGTTGCACGATCGACGTAAGTTTCAGGAGTCCCAAAGCTCAATACAGCTATGCAATCCAGTGGCGTGATCAGCCTTCTGGGGGCGATGCAGGAGGAGAATGGGTCGCGCCGACCCCGACAAGCTGTAAGATTTATAAATGGAGGATTTGCTGCGCTGTTTCTGCAGTGAGGGGCCATCCGGAAGGCTGTGAGCGTGTATGAACTCGAGAGATCCGACGGTGCGAGTCCGGGCACAGTCGACCGGCACCCCTCCTTCGAGCGTGACTGTATGGCGCAGTTTCCTGGGTATGAGGACATGCCTTCGGAGGTGTAGAAGCTAGCAGGGACTCGAGTTCCGAGGTTGACCAGCGCGGCCTCAAGGCGAGAGCGATAGCCTGTACGTATTCTGCGCTAGTGTCCATAGAATATCCCAAAAGCCTCCTAGCCTTTTTGAGGGTTTGTTACACGTTTGTGCGAGTTTGAAAGAAGGATGAGACAGGGAGAACGTAGAATCCTTGCTTCGAGCCTATCAGAGAAGGAGGAAGAGACAGCAGCAAAGAAAGCGAGGTTGTGCAGAAGCAGAAGCAAATAACCAGCAGCTGACTGCAAAACAGTACATCTTGTGTCTTCGGTCACTATCATAGATCAGCCCTTGAGAACGGGATGATCAGATCATAATCTATAAAAACTTGGCTTTATTTTTGGTCGCCATCGATCGAATGAAGTTTGCCCTAGCAGGAAAAAGTACCCGACAGGCAAAGTCAAACTAGGACGGGAGCATTCCCACTGTGTTTGTGATACACGTGTAATGGGTGTCTTTGCAGTCTCGGAAAACGAACAAAGAGGAATGTTCGTTTTGGACAAAGGGCAATGCCTGCTTGAGGCATCAGAAGGCGGGAGCAGCCTCTGCATGCGCGTTTGACATGCAGGTTCTGCTCAAATCAGTAAGATGCAGAGTGTGCGAATGCGTGCGGATACTCGTTGAAGGAGGTGGCGAGGACGTGTGGCAGAGCCGCGACGCTGGCGAAAACCCTTGACGAAGATGGACCGGGGTCTGGCCTGGCCACCCCACTCGCGCCAGCTCTAAGCCCGCCACCGAGCTCCTAATATCGCTCGTGTAGAGGGGAGTGCATATGCGCTCCACATGTAGATAAATTTGAAGGCACTCGCTAGTGGCAGTCGCCCAGCGCCGGCATCATTCTGGTGATAACCTTGAGTTTGGGGTGAATGCCAGAAAGAACACGTACCCACACCTAGGCTTCGTTCTCCATGACGAATGTGGTGTTGAGGTGGTCACTGGTGGTCAGGGAGGGCGAATTTCAATTGAATTTGAAGACAAAATTCGGCAAGGCCGCCGCTAAGGCATCGTGTGTGTGCTCGGCCTATAAAGCGCTGCAAACCCTATTGTCTATTCGTATCGCACAGGTGCAGAAGGGTTGGAGCCGCCACTTTATTGTTGTGAACTTTCGTCTGTTGTCCAAAGGATTGACTTGCTTTCGAAGGCTTTAACACAGTTGGCGAAGGATCGAGCGGAGTCTGGTGTCAGCTTCTTACCCTACAGGGTTGCAGGTTTGGCAGCTTCGACTCAGCTTCGAATTGGTACATTCTCATCCATCGATTGCGGCTTTCATGATTCGTGAATTGCTGTCACTTGTCGGTCGGTGTTCTCGGTGAATGTCGCGTTCGGGAGGTGCATCGGACGTGCTCGTCCGACTCAACGCGACGTGGCTAAGCGTCGATGCTGAGCGCATTGATACATCAATGGCAGGATTGGAAGTGGAAGGGTAACTTGAGAGTTTGGAACTTGGTACGTACTCACTTCCATAGAGGGTGTTGGCTGTCCACTGGTACAAGTACTTCCCAGGTCGCGTGGTCGAGCATTGACCTAGCAGCCACAATGGCATGGCTATATACATGTGACAAGTGTCGTCACCTGCGTATCGGCATCATCCATTGTCTAGCCGATAGCGGCTTTGCTGGGAAGCAGGCTGCCATAGAGGTTGGTGAAGGCTGACGGGATTGTAAAAGGCTAGACGGCTCTCAGCGGTGCCGGCGGTCCTACAGTGGACGGGGGCCCTTCCGTACGAACATGACTGCGGGAGGACGGCGGTGGAGATGCTGATGCCATCACGTTTGATCCGTGTGTGCGTGACCGACTTCGATTTTTGTAGGGTTTCTCTCTTGTGATCTCAGGAGAAACCATATCCGTTCTCTGTGCAGAAAAATGAGAGATAATAAGGTGAGAGTATGGGGGCGAGGCGGTTCGATGCTGCTGCCGCAGGCTACCAGGCATTCCTTGATCAGCTGAACGAAGCCCCAAAGGTCAAAGGCAGAAGGCCTACATCTGGTCCAAGGATAGCGCCAAGGTGCGGGTATCGTCCAAGTAGTCATCGCGGGTTGTCCATTTCTTTGACACCCGACGCATGCGGTCTCGACATTTTCACCATTTATGATCTCTCCTTGGAGAATTCAGACATGCTCGGTATAACATCAGTCGTTGTTCGATGCACGTACCTGGAATCATGAGTCAAAGGTCAAAAGAAAGCCTGGTATGGTTAGGCCTGCACCCGATGTCGGCGCTAGATCAGAGTCTAACTGACATGAATGAAAATCAGCAGTTGAATTCGTTGAACGACGTTGGACTCTGAAGGTAGATACCTTCAATTTTCAAAACTTACATTCTGAGGCAGATAGCAGCAGTAAAAAAAATCATGTCGAGCGCTCTTCGGGCGGACCTTCTAGATTATCGCCGCCGGAAGGATCGAGCGCTAAATCCGCATAGGATTGAAAAATTACACCGCCCCATCTTTGTAGAGAAATATTGAGGTTGAAATGACGCCGGCATGTTCGGCGGCGTGGGTGCTAGTAGGTCCAGCCTGGGCCCGTATATCTGTGAGCTGGATCCGGACTCTCAATACCAATCGACAGGGAAGCTACCAATCTCCCAGAAAAACTCCCCGCAAGCGTCATCGCGCCTTCTGGATCCTTTCTTGTGCATCGGTGAGCTGCGATTGGCTGACCGCTCGCTCGAAGGGTCGATTTGGGCATGATGGGTATGCACACTATCTGTGTACGCATCAGATCTAGGCCCACTGCAGAACTAGGGGTATCTGTCGCCCCCTAGCAATACCATGCTTTTACGCAGGGGAGCACTGTATCGAACTCGATCGCCTGATCGCCGAGTAACGCGGGTGTTGTGTCGAGGTTTCAGGTCTATTATGACTATACTTGGCTAGTTATCGTGCAGGCGAATATGGACTGGAGGTCGAGAGCAACTGGAGGTAGGGAGCAGACGGAGCTCCTCGCTGGGTTGTAAATTTGTCTCCGCGAGAACGATTCAACTTGATCTAGGAGCGCGGTATCCGTTGATGTCAGATGCATCTAGCATCAGCGGAGAGGGAGCTTGAGCTTGTGCAAGCGTCTGGCATCGCGTTGAGCAGGATAGCTGCGCACCGCTCTGACACCGCCGGCTGCCGCCGTTCCGCGATCCGGCACTTTGTAGGCCTGTGTTTACTTCGGGAGGCGAGGCACATGCCACAGCCTAACCGGCGTCCATCTGGCTCGTAGAAGCAGCGTGGAGGCGCTCACATCTAGGTGCGTGATCACATCGCATGCAGACCCTCTCGTTTGCAACACCTTGCGATCTCCAGAGGGTGAGTAGCGATTGGTCACCGCTCCGCGGAGGACATAAAACGGGCAGGGATGTGAGTATGGATGCTATCTATGTTCAATCATAAGATGCTGTAGGTCCTCCATATATGTGCTGTGGCTGTGACACGAAGGGCTGCGAATCGACTGGGGTTCAGCCCAAGTAGTGTTGATCTGGGCACGCGATTCTCGCGGGTATTCACATTAGGACGTTGCAGTATATGTACCGAAGGTCGCCGCGCTTGATCCTGATCAGGACCTGATGATCATATGATTGCAACGAAGACGCATCGTCAGAGTGTTGCGCGACCGATGATTTATCAGAACAATTGGCCCTCGGCAAGCACAATTGGGCATATTGGATCCCTATCCCAGCAGGGCCTGTCACGTGCGAGGTGCTCGTGTTGTGTGTGCGCCATGAATTCGAGGGTAGTATGGTCGAAATGGTGTGGGCTGCGGTCCAAAATGATGAGTATGTCACGGGAAGGTGCTAGGCTGAAGAGGGTACGGCACTGGCACGGCGGGCGATGGGACGACGGGCGGTACCGGGAGCAAAGCTGAAAGCGGGTATACATTTTCCAAATCCATCACAATCGACGCTTCTTACGCGAGCCTACTCACACACGCCCACATTGGCAGCGATGTGGCTTCCGAATGTCGGAGGTGGAGCGAGCCTGACGGAATCAACGTCGTGTTCTCAGTCCCGGGAGGCAAGGTTACGGCGCTTCCCATTGCCCATGTGCCTCTAACATCCGAACGCCCGTCTAGAGACTACCGCTAGCGCAGGCACTGCTTGCCGCAAAAAAAACGGGAGATCTTCGCGCAGGCTCCGCGTTGCAGGGGCCATTGAAACAGCGGTGCCGGCAGTGCGGGGTAGTCCTGAGCGTGGCACGGTTCGGTTCCAAGCGAGACGAGATCTGGAGAGAGAACATGAACGAGGCCCGCTTCTGAATTGAGAGACGGAAAGAGAGTTACCGGGACATGGATCATCATATAAAGAGCCCGCCGCTTCCAGACCACCCCTGCCTTTTTCCTGCAGCGCTCGTTCACTCACGCCTCGACCCTTATAGACTCTCGCTCGTGCTGCCCCTGCGTCGGGTCATGCATCCCGCCACCTCCCCCGCGCTCTCTCCGTCCACCGCTGCTGCTGCCTCTGCACATCATTCACCTGTGCAACCATTCATCGGCTTCGTGGACACCACCACTGATGCCCTTCGTCTCATCATGGCCGCCCGGCAAGGCGTTATCCCACGCATTACCCGCCGCCTCAACGATGCTGAGAGGAGGTCCATGATCAGAAGCGGGACGGTATTCGTGTTCTCGGTAGAGGAAAGTGGTATTAGGCGTTGGACTGAAGGCCTGTCTTGGTCTCCATCCCGGATAGTTGGGAATTTCTTGGTGAGCCAATCCTGTCAGTACTTGGCGTCAAGAGGACCCGACGCCATTCATAATGATTACGCACGTCTTCGAATGTCCGTGTTGACGTTTGATCGATCGCGGCCGTAGGTGTATCGCGAGGTCACAGAACGTGGCAGCAGTCGCATTGCCCCAGAGAGACGAGCCACGCCTTCGACCGCATCGGCCTCGGCCTCGAACTCGCCTGTTCAGCGTCATCGAAGCAGATCGGAGACCAGCGTTGGGAGGTCCGTTGAGGCAGTGGCCGCAATGAAGCCCAATGGCCTTACTAAAAAGGTAATAGCAATGCATGACTCGAAGATGGCACACACTCACATGCATGGCCTTACGTCTTGTGGGACTGTAGACTATCACCGTCAAAGTGGATGGCACAGATCACCACCTCGTCTCCTACTATCGCGAGGAAGATGTCCACCATGGACGACTTCAAAGACCGACAAGCAGGCAGGATATCATGGACATCAACATTCCACCGGAGATGGTGCGTGCGACGAACTTTCGTCACCCACCCCATATCGAGATTGGTGCAGACGGCCGAGCACATATGTATGTCCCGTCTCCATATCCTCCTTCTGGATTATCGATGGCAGGACCCTGGATCGCGTACTGAACATGAGCTCCGAACTTCCAGATATGATGCTGAAGAAGCGGAGAACGTTGTGCGACGTCAGCACGACCCCGCTTCTAGCCCTACAACCCTCTCCGCGCCTTCTATTTCCATTCCTTCAACATCCTATGGAACACAGAGCGCAACCTCAGAATCCGACCGCGGTCAGCAATCCCATTACCAGCAACAACCGCAGCACCAGCATGAGATTTACTCACCAGTCACACCATCAACCACTCGAGAGGGTCAAAGCGGCGTCGGTGCGGGTCATCGTGGGTATGGGCACTCGCTTTATCAGGTTCGACCACCTCCCGTACCCGCATCCACACCTGCGAGTCATCGCTGGTCATCCTCGTCATCGCTGGCCTCGTCCTCTTTCCAAGGTGCTAGCCGGCAGGTACCCGAGGTCTCGACGAGAACAGCGCAGGGAGTCCGAGACTGGGAGGACTCCGCGCACAGCCCCACGCAGTACGGTGCCCCGGATGGAGCCTACTATCTACCACAGAACGAGAAGCCGAGGCATACACTGCCTCATTCTTCTCCGCCCCTTTCACTACCCCAGGCCGCACATCTATACCACGTACCACCGAGCATCGTACAAAGCTTGCCGGACGCACACTCGCGGGGGAACATTGCAGCGCATTGGCCTGCGCATCACGGCGTGCCTATATATCAGCAGCAGTCGTCCTCTAGCTCGAATGGATACCAGGTACACGAACGTGTCCCTGCTCCCACCCCATGGAGCCAGAGTCTCCATCAACCCAGCTCCAACATGACGCGCCGATCCCATCATCAGGAGGAAAGCGTCTATGACGGACCCGAATTGCTCTACTCTGAAGGACACGGTCATGCTGCGACCTACAAGTAGCTGCGCGGACGCCGGCCTGCTGGGCTATTTTTCCATCATAATCAGTTGCACAATCTATCATCATCATCCGACGTTTGTCAAGAAGGTACTGCGTTCGGTAGAATGCGTTACGTACTTCCCACACAGCATCTCGTTCTCGTTCTTGGTCTGGGTAATAGCGTCAGCTGCGAGCAGGTTTCCACAGGCTACGATACACACTAGTAACGATCTTCTGGATTGTCTTGACCACGGACACCATATACACGCAACAGGGGACCATGGCCACTACATTATATGGACTTACATTGGTATTTATACCAGTCGCTTTTTGTCCGGAACATACTGGCGACGCCGGAAATCAGAGCAGGGTGCCTTGCCTAGAGACTTTCATCGATAATTTCGTCGAAAACACATTACGATAAAAGCTGAGGGACAGCATAGCTTTCGCTCTGCTCACCCACAGTCAATTGACGCATTAGATACATACATACACGCACCGGAGCATATTTATTCATTGCCCACGACATGAATGGACGGAAAATCAGCCGATCTCTCCTCGTGTCCGCCGCTCGATGAATCCGCGGATGTTTGCGTGTCCCTCTAGGCTGCCAAAGAAGCAGCGCTTGGCAGCGTTCTCCCAAATCACGATGTCGAGTTGTTTTGCATAGTTCAGCACATACTCATAGTCCGCCTGAGAGGCAAATGCCGTGTATAAATATCCTGAGTAAGAGTACGGCGCGTCAGCATGATTGTGTAAAGGACAGATGGCTCCATGATCTTACCTTCCTGCGATTTTACTCTGTTCCGCTCTAGCTCCCAAAGCCGGATCTGATCTTGAACTGTAACAGGAAGTAAGGGTTTCTGCGGGGAAAGGCATAAGTCGAAGAGGATATGACAGGATAAATGCAACAACTCACGTTCTTGCGCATCTGGAGGTGTGCGTAAGTCGTGAGGTAACTGATAATCTAGATGCCAACGTCAGCCAGAGCAATGGCATGTGGTACACATGTACGGCGCTCGAAGGGCAACGCGGAATGGGAAGGCGGTAACATCTCGATGGAGGGCCAATACGCACCTGATCAGCGGTTATGCCGTTGGCAAGGGCCTTCCGCACGCTCTCACGCGTAATAGAACCCACAACGAGGTTCGGGAAGCGCGATTTCATGCTCACGAACAGGTTGAGGACAGCTGTCTGCAATGGGTTGTCTACAGAACATGTGTTTCGGCAATTCATCATATTAGCGCATAGAGAGATAAGATGCATATGGGAGGGCGTACTCGTGTATGCATACAGACGGTAATTTGTCTCGAGGATAATGAAACCTTGAGCCTGGCCCCTTGGCCCTGTCCCCGTACCCGAAGCAGTGGGAAGAGGAGGTAGCGAGGACGTCAAAGTAGTCGCTAATCGCGTTGGGCTGAAGCGCCGGGATATGGCCTGCAACCAGGTCGGTTAGGTGCTTATCTCTAAGAGGGATGAACCGACCTTGCGCTGCCATATGAGACCATAATCCCGGAGATCCTCCAACATGGCCTTCTGAGTTTCGCTCAGGCTCTCCGTCGAATATTCCTGGTATGTCCAGATATGAACGAACTGTGATATACGCCGAGATAGAAGTCCCTCACGCGGCCAAGTTCCATTGTAGACAGCATGAATAGAAAACTGATAACTTCCACAAGATCCATCTGTCTTTCCTGAAATACATGACGGGATCAGTGATGATTGCGTATATGCGCAGATTGTTTTCGTCTTTACTTCAACCATCTCCAAGTACTGGAGCAAAAGGTCCCATAGCTGGGCGTGGGGTGTATGTAAAAGGAATTGGAAACCTGAGGAGGTTATCTGCAATTGCGATCCTCTGGCAAACCAAACCCTCGATTAGTGCTGCCTCTGGTCATTAGATGCGCGAAGCCTACGACTGCATGGCCATCAGGCCACTCCGTTGAAGGAGGTATAGAACTCCCTGCGATGGTCTCGTAGGAGCTTGCCCTGTGCCCGAGGATACCATGTAATGCAAAATAGTCTGATAAATGAATCCCGTTAGAGCGCGTGCAGGCCACCAATGTCTCTGCTCACACCTCCCAGCGCTCCAGCGCGTATGTGTCTAGAGCCTCGATGCTGGGGGATTGCCGTTTTTCATCTAATTCGGCAGGAACCCCAAAACTTCCACTATTCCCACTGTGGATAATGTAAGACGAGCGAAATGTTCTGCACATCCAACGGGCAATTCGGGGATGTCCCTCACCCTCCTGTGATGGCTTGTCGCATGCTTGTCTTGAAAGTCGGATTGAGACCCAGTTTAGCGGATGGACTGGGAAGAATGTGCAAATTGGCCAGGGTCGTTATGGCGCCATCATAAGGTCTATTTCGAGCTTGGTGACAATGCATTTAAGACAAAATCACTTGAACAAAGACGAACTTTGTTTTAGCATCAACGACCCAGGATGACATGGTCAATATAGGGATGGAAGACTCAAGCCATAGCAAGTTCATGATAATCTGACGTTCTAAAGGTCCTAAAAGGCTGTACAAAAACCTGCTCGCGAATAGACTCTTCGATGAATGTTGCTCGACATACCGAAATATGGACAAGCATGATGATGGTCGGTGGTACAGACGTGTCAGCGAGTTCTGGGACTGTGAATGGAGAAACGATAGCAAAGCATGTGGACGGTGGTCATCGCTGGAGCTGGATTGATCTGATTCGACGACGACGGGCATTTTTCAGAGCAGTGGCATTTGACAAGGTATATTGTAGCGGAACGTCATTTCGGACTCGATTCCCCCTCGGACTGAGTTTGGATTTCGATCCGCGACAAATTTGAAGCGAATTATGACATTCTGTGACGGACACGTCGGGTCACCGCAGGTCACCGCAGGGTCACCGCGATGTCACCACCCCACTTGCGTCTGACAGTGTCCTTAGCCCCAACAGTTGCTTCACTGCATCTTCGACCTCCGGAAAATGGTTCAAATCACGATCACAGCCTCCAAAAGGATTCCTCTCGCCCCTGGGCTCCCGCTGACTCTCAACTTTCCCGAGGAATCCACGGTGCAAGACTTGAAGACGGCAATCTCGTCCAAGTATCCCAAGGTATGCATGACGCGTCGTGGATCACGATTAGGAACTGACCAGCTCCACTTGACGTGCATCGCGCCAAGTTCTACGATTCACGCCAGAAAATCTCGATCAAAGGCGAGAGAAGCGCCCTCGGAGATGATGCTTTCTTGAAAGACGTTGAAGGTGCTGAGGTATCTGTCAAAGATTTAGGGCCTCAGGTCAGCTGGAGAACCGTTTTCTTGGTTGAATATGTACGTAATTCACACTGCGCTATCCATTTTGCGGCATTGACAGGATATCCACGTCCACGTTGAAAGGCTGGCCCTCTAGTCATTCATCCTCTCATCTACTATCTCTCGAGCACGATATATCGGAGATATACTCAGCACAGTTTGTTGCAAAAGTCAGTTGGGATTTTTCAAATTTCCGGTAATTCCCTTGTGACGCTGTTTCTCTGCAGGGCTCTCTGTGTGATGGTGATGGCTCACTTCTTGAAGCGTGAGCTGGAGACTATTTTGTACGCATGGCCTTGTCAACTCTCTCAAATTCGTGTGACAGGAGCTAATCTCAGCCATCTCTAGCGTGCATCGATTCTCACACGGGACGATGCCTGCTTTCAACATAATCAAGAAGTCCGTGTCCCGCAATCACTAGCCTCATACTTTGTGTGAATCTAATAGCGCTCCCGTGCAGTTCGGCACATTACCATTTGTTGAGCGGTAGGTAGATTGGCACTTAATTTGTCGCACTTCTCTCACTATTGTATGTAGGTGTCGCGTTAGCACTCGCCATCTACAGCCCGACATACGCTGCTGATTCGCCCTATATCCGAGGCACGATCCGGGATGATCCCCGCTTTCTTCTTACGTGCGCTATTGTCTGGCTGGTCTGTGTTCTATCGGCAGCTCCTTGCTATGAACACTTAAATGAACAGGATTTTTTTAGTTTGCCCAGCTCTCAAATTTCAAGGTCCACCTCATCTTGCGCAATCTCCGCCCGGAAGGCACTCGTAAACTCGCTATACCGCGTGGATACGGTTTCTCACTGGTCTCTGTCCCGAACTACTTCTTCGAGTGTCTTGCATGGGCGACTATTGCCGTTATGTCTGGCAGCTGGGTTGGTAAGTGGCTCCACTTTTTTTAAAACTTTTTTGAATCCGCACGCTGATTGTACTTTGATCCTATGAAGCATGGCTATTCCTCTTCGTAGGTGGTGGTCAGATGACTCTGTGGGCCATCAAGAAGCATAAAAACTACAAGAAGGTTTTCGGGAAGGAATACCCAAGGAGAAAGGTCATGATCCCGTTTATTTTCTGATTACCTTCATATATGACAATCGTTGAGAATGGGGCAAGGCGTTCCACAAGAAATAGACGCTTTGTTTGACGGGTTGCGACTGGGCTCGTCGTCAAAACAAAACTCGAGCCATCGCTTGAGTTCGATGGTTCAATTGTCGGTGTAAGTTTCATACAGAATGACGATCCGAATTGACGAGTTCTCCGGCGTTTTCGCCATTGGAGACCAGCTCGAGAGGCCTACGACTTCCCACTTTTTCGCGCACAGAATCAGCGTCGCAAGCTAGGCCGTGCACTGTCGTTTTTTTCCCGCGAGCTGATCAACCTAAGCCATGGCATTGCTTTCGATATTATCTCCGAGCGGCATGAGGTGATAAATTAATAGAAGTTTATACTGCCACCGCATTAATAACACAATGGGGTACGTCTGACGACATCGCCTGTTATCTCAACTCGAAGGTGCTGTTAGAATGGACTCCAGCCGAGAACATAGGAATCAGCAAGTGTTTTGCCCGGAGACAATGGTTTCGTCGGACGACTAGTGCAATCGGAGCTTGAAATGAGACTCAGCCACTGGTCGCCAGAGTGATAAGCAAGTCCAGGTTGAAACAAGCTTCAACTCGCTTCATACGTAGCTCCCCCAGCAAGACGCGATAGACTCGGCCCGTACGGTTATTGACGGTGTTCAGCTGTCACTGTATCCCCACTGCAATTTGTCAAACTGATCCGTCGACCACCGCCGCCCGATGCATTGATGGCCCGGCGACTCATTACCAAGTTTGGAGACTTGATGCATGATGGAGAGTCAGGTCCATGGAATGTATCCGCCACCAGGCAATGCAATGTCGGTCTCCAGTAGTCCTGAGGTGAGATGTTCCACAATGCAACGGCCAGTTCAAACTCTGATTGACGTTTTGCCCAGCATTGGAACAAATTCCCAGACAATGAGGTACACTATTGGTCCCATCATTATGATGTGGGCGCTTTCAGCTCGTACTCACTGCTCGCGTTGAGCACTGGGACTAGCCTCAAACTGCTACGGCGACCAACAGGCGCCCGCACGGCCTTTCCATTGGGTCTCATGTTCTCACTGACGTGACTGTAACACTCAAGCCGTGCAAGGCTCGGAGCTGCGACAGGATCGCGCCTAAATCGCATTCCTCAGACCCACGATTGTCAAAAAAGATGTCGCCAGAAGTGCGTTTAAACGATTTAACTGCGACATCGGGACAGATTGTAGATCATCTCTCCGGGTCAGCAAGCAGCATCATTCTCACACGCCCCAGTAGGCCTCAGTCCGCCAAAGCAGTCCGCAGCGTCCCATCCTCATTATCCTCGCACTTGCGCCGGCTCACGTATTCTATATAGATTCTCTCTATTTGAATAAAACTCCCAAATAACAATGCCCCTTTTTTGAGACAATATCGCTTTGTATCGTTATCGTCCAGCCATCCTGTCTCGTTCAATGAACGGGATGTTGTTTCTGAAACATATTACAAAACCCATAAGGGGATATGAGGTGCGCTGGGAATTAGCCGGGTTCTATTTCGATCTCTCTTTACCTGTACGCTTTGTCCGGCGTCGTGACATGCGGTGGAATGCGATCGGCAACGGAACTATAAAGGTCGCGTTGCCCGCCCCGACAGACCGAGCAATTTTTCATCCTTTCGACACTCGTCTCGCGCTCCACTGCCGCTTATTCGCTCCTTGTCCACTATGTCTTCTGTCGATTCTGATTCTTTTGTCCTTCCCGATTTCATCTCTTACTGTCACTACCCCTTGCGAAGCAACCCCTACGAACGCGAGGTCACCCAGGCATCGGAATCATGGCTGCTCGCTACCGCCAATCTTAACGAGAAGAAGCGTCGTGCATTCGTGGATCTTAACGCGAGCGGTCTTGCAGCTGTATGCTATCCCGACGCTGACAGCGACCATCTGCGCGTGGTGGCCGACTTCATCAATTACCTTTTCAAACTCGATGACTGGACTGACGAATTCGCGGCCAAAGATGTGGGAGGAATGCGAGACTGTGTGTTGGGTGCTTTGAGGGATCCCAAGGGGTTTCAAACAGATAAAGGAGTGGGGAAGCTTGCCAAGAGGTTTGTCCATCTTATATCTTAACTGCAAATGTAAACTGACTGCCATTCCGCGATATGATAGTTTCTTTGGTCGGTTCATAGAGGACGGAGGACCTGGTTGCAGAGAGCGATTCATCGAGGGGATGGTGCTCTTCTTCAGTGCGGTAACCAGGGAGGCACAGGATCGATCCCAACACCACATAGCAGATCTGGAATCCTATATTTCGCTCAGACGCGATACGGGGGGTTGCAAGTCATGCTTTGCTCTCATCGAGTACGCGGCCGGGATCGACTTGCCAGATGCTGTCATAAATCACCCCTCCATTCGGACTCTTGAAGACGCGACCAATGATATCGTTGCGTGGACGAACGTGAGTGACTTTGACTCTTCGAGCTCTCTCGTATAGATATTCAGCGTTCTTTTCCTATCAGGACGTGTTCTCATATGATGTCGAGGCGTCACGGGGCGATATACACAACCTTGTCATCGTTGTCATGAACGAGCAAGAGCTCTCGCTCCAGGAAGCAATCGATTTCGTTGGTGACCTATGCAAGTCCACGATGGACACTTTCGAACAAGTCCGCCATTCCCTGCCTTCTTGGGGCCCTGAGATCGATGCCCAAGTCCAAAAATACGTTAGCGGTCTCCAGGACTGGATCATAGGGTCGCTTCACTGGAGCTTCGCAACCCCTCGGTACTTTGGCGAGAAGGGTCAAGAGGTCAAAAACCAACTGATCGTGAAAATATCGCCGAGAATCAGTGAGCACTGAGGTCAGTCATTTCGTGCTTTATCATAGTTGTCTCGCGACTGACAGACAGCCGCCCACAGATGTTGATGCATCACGCGCACAGCTCAGGTTGCCCCGTTTCAATACATTACTGCTCCCTCTATAACTCTTCGTTCGAATCTAATGATGAACACTTCAACCTGGTGTTGATCATCAATATATTTGTGGTCGCTTTCGCATAATTCACTCACCTTTATACATTTCATATCAGGACATTTTAGTTTAGCACATATTTCTTTCACTCGAGCTATCCTAGAATCGATCACCTATTCGCGCCTCTTTAGTTGGCAGCTCTATGTACCGTTTTCCTCTCCTTCCACTCGCCTGTAGCCTTTCATCAAAACCTCGGTTCCCGATCCCCTGTGTCACTTAATCACCTTGTTGCTCAGACTGAATTTTCTGTCTTCGCGATGCGATACCCGCATCTGCCTGATAGGCACTCGTGCGTGGCTCCGAAGTATACCCTGAATCTGATGCCTCTGTCGCACTCTAAAACCTTGTGGTACAATCCATGTGAATACCAGTGTTTGGCTTGCAACTGCGGTGGTCTGCATACACGCCGTGATTCGATGGCCCTTGCCAAGCGTGAGTTCTTTCTTGGAAGCTTATTGTTCTTCTGCGCTGGCATCGTGTTTTAAAAATCCATATCTGCAAGTCCGGGACGGAAATTGGGAAGAGTTTCCTAGTAGAAGGAAGCAAATGAGACCGAGACGCGACCAAGAGTGTGATACCACTCATGCGTCATGGGTGTCCGCATACTTTTCGAGGTCAACAGTATAGCCATGCGATAGATTCACCAAACTTCAGACTTGCATAGCCTGTGATGTACCACACTTCGTGACAACACAGGTTCGAAATCAGGCATCAAGATGTGTGTCCACCAAAGTATAGTAGAGTATAGCACAGCCTTGCAGACCTATGGTACACAAGGCCGTGGTTGTGGAATCTATCTGGTTCCATGCACGCCGCTGCACGCCGTTGGTCAGATGGATTTGTGATTTGGGGTTATCGTCCAATGCATGACCTAAGGCGGCTCTCCAGACGCCGTGTATCTCTGATAATGAAAGCGAAAACAAGCTTGGCCTCATGAGGGAAAGAGCTTGAAAGAGCTTTGAAACTCGCATGAGTAATTGTTTGCGCCTTAGGAGTCATATTCGTGTGATACTTCGCTCGGGTCGAGAAGATACGAAACCGCGGATCTCATCATCGTTTCCATGCCTGACAGAAACCAGCGAGAGCTTGAGCTTGAGGGCGGAGATGCATTCCGTTTGCGAGTCAACAATGATGATGAGCACAGGCCCGCATCTACAGATGACAGGGGTGACACCGATCACAGGAAAAGGCCACAATGCATCCAGTACGCAGCCTCATTCGGCGAGTTGCCTAATAGTAAGTCCCGTGAACTATGGCCACCGGCAAAGCAAAGCAGGCCGATCCGCGATTTCCGAGAAGACCGAGGCGAACCCAAACAATGTTTGAAGGGAAGACTCAAACATGGAAGGGATGCATCACCTATTGCCTTTGAAAAATGAGATTTTCAGACCTCTCAGACTGATTGTTGTCTTTGATCAGAACGATGCGTTAAGGACAGATTAGTTGAAACACTTGCATCGGCAACGTTCAACATCAACATTTAAACGTCGAGGAGAGCGCCCATTGGTCAGTTTCCGTCGCGACCACTCCAATAGGGAATATCACCCTGAGAAAAGAGACATGAGACGTGGGTAACGTCGTTGGACAAGGCACAGTTCACGATGCAGGATTAAGGGGGTTTTCCGGCGGTAGATCTGGGGTTACGGACCGATCCTTTGAACAGCGATTTAAAAAAAATCAGAGCGAAGAAATCAAAATCTCACTGCCCGAACCTGTCATTCATCATCTGCGAACGACAGCAGAGTGCGCGGAGCTTTCTTCGCTTTCTTTTTCGTCCTTTTTCCCTCATCCTTGCTGCCGTGTTCGCCAGGATCACCAACAGCCTTCCTCTTCCCGGATGCCAAAGGTTTCATTCCAGCCTTGGAGGAGAATGAAAGGCTGTCCTTCGATCGTGCCTTGACGGGCGCTTCATTGAGAGTTTTATGGGATTCCGCCGGTACAACTCCTGAAGGCTCTGGAAGAGGAGAGAGTCCTTTCGCTTCGGGTGACCAGCCGCGGCGCAGGCACAAGTGCTGCATTTTAGATTCTGTGGGCATGAGTACATACGGTGACCGGCACACACCTTTCCGCCTCTCATTCTCGGCTTCCCTCTGGCTCAGATGCTTTCCCTCCTTCAAGACTACCACCTGCGGCCGTTCGTCTCCATCGTCTTCGTCTGCACTTCCAGCTTGGTCGCTTGGTCGCTCGGGAATAGCCGGCCTTTTCGGAATGGGAGGTCTGCCTGACCCATCGTATTCAAACTCATCGTCCTCATCCTCGTCCTCATCTGGTACGCCTGCCACGCGATTTGAGAATTTGCGAAGAAACGCGGGGGTATTCTGACTGTAAGAAAGACGGGAGGATAGTTGTGCTCGTGTAGGCTCTTTCGGCGACATGGAATGGAATACAACACAATTAGTAGATCAAGGCAAGCCGCAGAACACGGGGGAAACTGTGGGTCTAAATTTAGACAACGACAATTGCCGAATTCGGCTTTGGAGGTGTGGCGTCGGAAGTTTGAATAGACCAAATCTCGTGATTTACCACAAGACGGAACCTATGCGAGGTAGGGACAGGAAGTATAAGGTTCTCAAGGATGATGAAAGTACAAGAAACCCACTCAATGCGGAAGAAATCTAGCATGCGCATCGTACAGATCAAGAAAAGAAAGAGAGTTGTAGACGATCAAGACAATGTCCGGCAAATATACGAGTTCTATATACTACCAAAAAAAGAGGAGATGCTACCTAGACCCAGAGAAGATCGACATGCGCTGGCGCGCCCTCGCAGCTATACTAGTCATGCGCGAGGTAGATAGGGTATCTGTACTCGTACCAGCTGCAGGATTGAGTGCCGCGCCTTCACTCATGTGCGAGCGATGTCTGAAAAACGACTTGAGCGGCCGACCTAATGCAGCTTCGTCGCTTTCAGTCCACGCGTTGTCTTCTCGTATGGCTTGGAGCACCGCAGAGGAGGTCGCATATGACTGGCTCTGAGAATGCACGTGAGGTTTGGGTTTCTTCAGTTTCTTGGGCAGCTTGAGGCTCCTCCGAAAGATCGACCGCTGGCTCGCGGTAGACGCAGGGGTCTCGGATCTGGTGGGAGTACGGTCCTCTGCATTGGATGCTGCGCCCCTACTTTCAATTGAAGGCCGCACAGGTGAGACCAACACGAACGAGGGACGCGACCGGAAAGATGCCTTTGAACGAGGCGTCATGATGGTAAGTGAGAAATTGTCCTGGATCTGTTCGAATCTATCTAACAGGTGTTCGACGTAGTCGGGCATTGTGATTCCAGGGGAGTGATTGGTTGCTAGTATCTCCTCCTTGGACAGCGAGAGAGGACGTGTGTAGTATATGGTAGCAAATCCCTGGGTTTCGGAGTTCAAGAAAGACAGATGGTGGTCATCGTCATGTAGTGTAGGACACTCGCTCGCGGCAGATGAGGCAGTGGTCTGTGAAGGGGCGTTGAACGGGAATACAGAGTCGGTGGCGGTTGGAGGCGCTGAGTGATTCCATTCCAGCTCGTAGGACGTATCTTCCGCTACAGTCCGCAGGGGGGATGCATGCAGCAGCATCCCTAACTTCTTTGGCTGCAGCTTCGTATTCCGTTGCCGTGAAGGAGCAAACGAGTCATCGAAGAACATGGGCTGTTTGAGAGTATCTGTGAACGGCCAAGGACGAAGAAGCGGTGTTTCGAGATCCTTGGGAGACATGATGCGAGGAGAGGCTTTAAGCCGTTCCGAACTCGAGTGCTTGTGACACAGAATCGTTGTCTGTGTTGGCGACCGTTCGAAAAATCGGGCAAGGTTGACCTGCTTCCGCCACTCTTCTACACTGGACGTTGACGCGCTGGTATCCCTGGAATACTTGTTCTCTTTGTCCCCTGACGATAATAGCGCATCTGCGTGTATACCCACAACCTTGCGCTCTTCTTCTACCTTCCCAGCCCGTTTCTCCTCCATCCAACGCTCTTTCTGCAACGTCCTGATCTCCCTCTCGTCAGTTACAGAATTCTCTGCCAACCTTAACCTCAACTCTGCAACACGCTTCTTTGCCTCTTCTGCCCGAGCACTCAGCAACGCCGTTGCTTGTTCCAATATCACGATCTTAGTTTCATTCGGAGACGACAGAGAGCTGGCATGGTAATGCTGGAATGCAGTTGTGAGCGCCGCCTCATCCCTGGAATATCGGTCTAGCCGACGAGTAATGTTCTTGGCCATTTCGGCGGGGGAAGGAGGTGCACAGGAAGTGGGGTTAGGACGGCCAAAAGTATGACTTGTATCGGGGGTGCTAGAGAGAAAAAGATTCAGAATCTTCGTCGCACAACACGCCCGGTAATATGGAGGCAAATCACACGGACGACGTACAACAGGGTGGTCAATGACGATGGACGATATTGGTTGGCGCTTCTCTGCGGTGTCTCCACATAGTTCATTCGTTCCTGAAGCCGAGGTCAGCACGAGGAACCTGCACTGGACAAATAGTAGACGCACTTTGAAAGCGGAAGGGCATGGCGGATCCGCATTACCCTTGGTCAAGATCCGCAAGTTGGGTTTTCTGATTCTCGGCGCTGTCAAACCAGCTCCACTCGCGCTCAAAGTCGAACCACCAGCGTCGCCTTCGAAATCCTCCTCCTGGATTGTGATTATTTTTCTCCCGATCATCACGTTTCCACATATGTTGCTTGCAGTGAATGAGGAAATTTGGTAGTGTTAACGAACGAGGCCGTGCGCGATTTGAGTCAAGGTTGGGCGGACACCGGTACAAGAAATGGGCACTTGAAGGATGATGGAGATACCGATGCTGTCGAAAAGCTAGCCAGATAGAAACCCAGAGATAAAATGAAATAAATAGAAGGAAGAGAAGGGAGTGTCGATAGTTGTCGAGTGTTGTTCAATATTGACGGAGAGCAGACACTCCAATGCAGGCCATGGGAGCTTATAGAGATGGTTCACAGCGCAATTTGACGGGCGAGAACAGTCTCGGTCGCCCAGTTGGTAGGACAGAACGAGCAAGTCCGGCGAATTTCAAGTGCGTGTGGTTCGAGGTGGTTCGCCGTCGTCACCCTACAGCTGCCGACAGCCACCTACAGCCACTTACTTTACCTTCGTCAGGCGCTTATTAGCAATCATGTTAAAAACCAAAACAGCCCCAAACCCGCCAGCACAACCTCACAATCCAGCTCGTAATTGGTGTCATGATTTCGTGTCGATCAACGAAACCCACAATTGTCTGATGATGCACTGGTAAAGTCCGTAATGTGTTTCAGTCATCATCATCAGCTCGGCGAGGATTTACTTGGAAATGATTAAAGTCTTTAGATATCAACAGGTGGGATTATAGGTGTGGTCATCATAGGCGGAAAGCAGATGAAGGCATAGGATGGGTATGGTCTGGTACGAGCATAATAGAAAAGAAGTATAGGATATCATCATATTGTTCATCGATCATCAGTGCGTTAAAGTGTCATCACCGAGGCAATCAAACGGGGGGATCCCGAACTCATCAGCGTCATCCGAACAAAGAACGCACTCTCCAGATCCAACGCCACATCAGCTCCTGCCCAGAACCAGTTTCTTAAGGCCTTTGCCAAGCTTCTTCACCGTTCCTTTAACGGTGACATCCCGCCTCGTTTCAGAGAACCTAAACTCCTGAGGCTCTCTCGGAGAGTCGCGGGATCGTACCCTGGCAAGTGCCATATGGAGCTCCACTTCTCCGCTCAACGAAAACCCTCCTTCGAACGGAGACGAGACGGACATGCTGCCTCGTGGGAGCGTGACGGGAGGGTCTGGATGAGTATGAGCGATGTCCGCGGGGCTGAGATTGGACACAGGTCGGTTGGAGAGAGTAAATGATGATCGTCCTGTGGGCAAGGGAGTAGACGCGGGCAAGTAGGGGTTCGCTGGTGACATATTCTTTCGAATTGCTGTGTAGTACGGTCGACTAGGGTGACCGAGGCGGACATCGGAATGAACCCGTGGGTCGGACGCGGAGGAAAAAGCGATAGATGCTCTTTTCCCTGCTTCGTCGCGAGAACTTTCCGGCCTTTGAAGGGCGGAAATCGACGCACAATTCCGCAACAAACGAGAAGACTTTTTTCTGATCACCGTCATTCCCTGCTTCCGGCGAAGAGTTCGGTGAGTCTCCAACAGCGGTGGAAGGGAATGAGATGTCGACATCATGGATTGCGGGAAAACGACAAGTTTGTTATCGATGTCGTGAAAGTCAGGAGCAACCAGACTTGGTTCCCGACGATGGTCAACATCGTTAGAGGGATCGTCCATCGTGAAGGAACAAGGGGCGAGTGCTGCGGACATGCATCGATGTTGTGCAATAGGCCTTATATCCATTTCTGAGTCGCTGAGGAGAGATCCAATAGCGCCATCCCGCTCGAGATCACTGGAATTGGCAGCAAGTGGCGGCAACAGAATAAGAGAAGGGAGCCCGCGTCTGCTCCGAATGTGACGAGTGTCCTTAGCCTTGACGCTGTCCGCTACATCCGGAGAACCGCCGTCTGCGACGACCATGGGACTGAAAGCCTGCAACGGGGAGTACCAGAAGAAATAAATGAACAATGTAATAACATGAAATGAGATATATTGGCTTTACCGGAATTGTCGGCACGGCATCATTACTGCTTGAGTTGAGAGTCATATCCATGGACAAGGGCCTGCTTACGACGTCTGGATATACCTGAGATCCGGGCACAGTACCATCGACTGACACTTGTTGGTCTTTGTTCCCCGACACAATCTCCCGCGGGGAATCAGCCGACACCACATCCACATCCATCACAAGATCATTTGACGATTTCGGCAGGGCGATCGCCCTCTTGAAGTCAAGTTTACGCACCCCATCACAAGAATCCCCAATCGATCTCCAAACGACGCGAGATGGTGCGCTCAGCCTCCTAGGTTTGGGCGTTGACTCTTCGAAGGTTTTCACAGCCTCGGTCGAGCTCCATGCACACCAGAGACACACTGGGATGAAGTGATTAGAGAATCCGCAGGCCCGACAAGTAAATAATGGGCGATTAAAAGGAACAAGTGTCAAGATGGGCAAGGAAGTGGATTGAGAGAGGTGCTAGACGTGCCAACATGGATGAAGGGATGCGCGAAGTCAGTGACGACGATGTGAATGGACCTGAAACCGGGACTGACTGGTTTGCGTTGCTTCCATTCTCGTCGCAAGATGCGCGGGCGAGACATCAAATCATCAGTGCTCTGCATCACCGGTCGCCAACTCGAGGTGAGGATGTCGGTCAGTGGCGGTAGAGATGAAAGTGAGAGGCACTCCCCCTGCTGGGGACGGATGGTTGGGAAGACAATGAAAAAAGGAACGTGGTTGTAACGCGGTCAACCAGCAGTTTAATACAGAATTACAGTTACTAGCCTGAGCTACAGTGCGCGTATCGCGAGGTGTCACATCTCGGCACGTCGACAGGTGTCCGTCACACTATTCAGGGGAGATTTTTGGAAGCGAGCCGGTACGCGGTAGGACTCCAGAGAGGGCTCGTTTTGCGTAGTTGAGAGATACATATGTCAGAATGGTACCAGCATGTAACGAGCTGTAACGTTCCAAGGAAAACGCAAAATTCAGCGCCACTTGGTCGCTCAGAATAGTTGACTTCAAGCGGAGATTGTGCGTCAGCGCGTGGCATATGTCGCGGACGGTAACTCAGATGGAGTCGGCGACGCGTATACCTGCGCGTACATCAAACACGACGTCTTTCCATACAACACTGCCCTGTGCACATTTAGCCAGAGAATTTTTGAAAAATGTCAACAGTGTCTGTACATAGTGCTGCTCAGAGAAGTTCGTACTCGTCTCGCTCTTGATGGTCCCGCCCAGTGCTGAATGTGCTGTTATTGCCAGACCAGCCTGCGATGTTACGATCTCTCCTCTCTGCGGATCCTAAACTATTGAATGCTGAAGACGTGGTCAATTCATAAAATATGATCCCTTTCTTGCCCCCGGCTTGCTGAATCTTCTTGGACAGGATGGACGGACGCCTTTGCACTGGGCGGCCTCCTCAGGGTCATTGGAGATCACTCGCTATCTCATTGATCAGAAGGCTGACATTAACAAGATGGACGGGAGTGGCTGGAGTGCCCTCCACATTGCAGGTGACAATGAATATATTTATTTCTAATCTTGTAAGTTCGACTGAGAGCGTTTCTCCACGATCAGTGAGTGCAGGTAATGAAGAGGTAGCCAAAGAGCTCATCGGCGCAGGTGCTGATGTCAATCAACGCACCGACAAGGGCCTCACACCCCTGTAGGCTTTTTTCACCTTCCAACATGTCAATTCTCACGTCTTTCACACCTCAAGGCACTACGCTGCATCAAAGTCGCGTGTTGACGTGAGTTCCTCGTCCTGTTGAGCTCATAATCTTTCATGGATGATGCGACAGATCGGACGCTTCTTGATATCCAGAGGTGCAGATGTAAGCCATGCCGTCCTTGTATTCTACTCCTGTGATCGTACTGAACACCGGCAGATCAACGCCCGTGATAAAGCCAACCAACACCCTTTGTAAGTCTGTTTCCAAGGACAAACACCAACCAGTTCGAGAATATCGCTTTTAGGCATCGCGCAGCAACTACGGGCTCCACTGGATTTGTAAACTTGTTGCTACACCCACCCGAGGGAGCACCCAAAACTCGACTCAATACTGGAGACCGCCTTGGTAAGATCCAGCATCTACTTTACCATTTCATGGCCACTAAATCGCTTTTTGAAAGGGAACACACCATTACATCTTGCGATGGAGTCGGCACATGCTGAAAGCGCAGCACTCCTGATCGAAGCAGGTGCAGACCGAACCCGGGTATACCCCATCTATCTACTTGTGTTTAAGGTTTTTATTGAAGGCCCATTTGTCACAGACGAATACAGAAGATCAGACTGCCGAAGATCTCGAAGGTGTAGGTGGACAGGAGCAGAAGCGCGCGCGGGAGTACCTGATCGAAAGATTTGGTAAACCATGACGTGGGCGAGCAGTGCGCATGTATGAATATGGAGAGGGCCCCTGAAAATAGGGGGGTATGCCTGAGTCACATTTTTGGTAAATCCTGAAAAAAGTTCGGACAAGTGAGCCGAATTTCGCTCAAAATGTTCGGATTTGCCTCTGGTTTTTGGGCCAATATCCATAATTTTGCCGGACGGAGGCATCAGGCATCCCGGATGTCCAAAATGTTCGGATCGCTGGGATCAGGCCTCAAAAGAGCCAATTTTTCGTCGGACAACATAGATCAGGCCTTTAAAGACACAATTTTTTTAGAATCTACATTAGAATGTCATTTTTGAACTGATGATATACAAGAGAGCATATGTGAGAGTGTCTGTGAGCTCGGTGATCGATAGTTGTCGATGAGGGAGAATTTTTGTATAATCCGGAGGAATATCAAGTTGAGGATCCAGTGCCATGTCAGAGCTAGTGTCGGATTGTGTCGAGCAAATGAAATGATACCGGACCGGTGCCAGATAATACTAATATTGGAATAGTAACACTGAGCTGACAAATAAGTCTATGTGGCTCGAACCTCGTATCTTGCATACTCTTGTGTCCAAATCAAACTGGTCATTCCATTGCACCACAAGACCGATACAAAAGTTCGGACTCATCATCCATATTACTGCTAAAAGATCCGGACCTCCCCCCCTATTTTCGGGGGTCCTATATGGAGCCGCCGTGCATACGATATTGATGACATCAAAGAACCGGCCGCCACATTCACTGGAAACGCTGGCCGAATTATAATGTGAAATGTTTTCCGTGATCAATACTGTATCTGTCGGCGTGCATTTTAATCATACATGCAACGTGAGCGCACTATCAAGGGGAAAACTCAAACTGAGTATATTATTGACGCGATTGAGACGCGACACGGCGCGAGCAGCAATGCAGTCAAGAGAGGGCTACAGAGAAACGGGAGAGTAAAGGACCAAAAGAGTGCGAGTGATCTGCGAAATAACGTAGCGAGTGTTGAGAAGGCCATCTATAAAAAAGAAGAATATCTAGGAAAATCTATACATAGATGATAAATTTTATATGTAAGAGTTAAATAGCGTAACGAGAGGATTAGTTCGAAGTCCAGATGAGAATAAGGTTAGGCAAAACAGCTTAGATTATAAGCACTACTAGTGTTTTGATGAGAAAACAGCTGGAGCAGGGGACACAGAGACCTTGAAGCGAGAAGTGGACGGTGAGCATCAAAATCACAGGAAGATCAAGGTAACATGCCTCAATGTTCTTCTTGGGAAGGAGCTTCACAACGAGCTGATTCTTGATTTCCTGCCCTTGGTCCCCGAAATATCGCTTCGTCTCAAAGCTCCAGTGTAAAGAGCCGATGATCCAGTTCTGGAGACCATCAATGTACAACTGAACCTGGCGATCGAGGTCGGGACCCCAAGACGGAAGTGAGCGGCGAACAAACTCGAAAGCATCGATGGTGTCTTTGCAAAGGTCGCCGACGCTGTCAATCGCTTCCTGCAATGTGAGACCTTGCTGGTTCATGATGACGACGATCATGTTATGAGTGTCGCCTCGGGCTTGTTCGACGTTGTACGAGAAGATGTCCTAGATCACCAGGTAGAGATTTGAACAACAGCTTAACAAAGGCGAACGACAAGACCTCACGTTCGTCCACGTCACAAGATCGTTCGTCGCATCCTCAAGAATACCTATGTATGGATGGTTCATGACCATATCGGGGAGGTCGATGCCAGCGGCATATTCAATGAGAGCAAAGCAAGGCTTGCACCCGCTTGTATCCCGTCGAAGGGCGATATATGACTCCAGGTCTGGGATATCGTCATGTTCACGATCAAGAGCTTGTTGAGTCACTGCGCGGAAGAAGAGCACCATCGTGTCGATGAATCGCTGAGTGCAGTTGGGACCTCCGTCTTGCACGAAGCGCCCAAAGAAACTATGTCATCATCAAACCCACCATCAGACGGTATCCATCCAGGTTAATATAAGCAACAGACTTACCATTTCGCCAACTTTCCTACTGCTTTGTCCGTCTCGAATCCGAATGGGTCTCTCAACGCGCTCATGACGCAGTCCCTCATGCTATCGATATCTTTGGCATCGAACTCGTCCGACCAGTCGTCCAGCTTGAACAAGTAGTTCATGTAATCTGCACATACGCGCAGATGCTCCTCGTCCGCGTCAGGATAGCACATGCCCGCGAGGCTCCCGGCCTGGAGACCAAGAAATGCCCGGCGCTTCTTCGTAGTCAAGTGGGCACCTGCGAGGAGCCAGGACTCGGAGGCTGCGGCGACTTCCCGTCCACGAGGGTTGGTACGGACGGGATACCGGCAGTATGAGATGAAGTCGGGAAGAACGAAAGAGTCGGACTTGATAAAAGACATTGTCTGAGAATAAGTTGAAAGAGTAGGAAAGGGAAAGGAAAGGAAGATGAGGATGGACTCTGGAGCTTATTTGCGGGCAGCCTTTAAATGTCCTCATCGCCAATTCAAAGCAAACGGCCAAGTGCAACCCCTCGGATTTCACGTCGAGCTGGCATTGGTAAGATTAAGCGGTGTGCAGAATCTTGAGGAAAATCTGAGTATGCGTAGACCGATGCTCCCGAGTGGACTTGATCTCCCAAGGGAGAAGAGCAGATCTGAGGGTCGCTCCAAATTCGGTAAGTAGACTCCGTGAACGTGGAGGCTATCCATGCTTTCAGATCTGGGTAGACGGCAGAAGACGGCGAACCTCCCCTGACGATGCCGCGAAAAGCACGGAAGGGCCCCAAACAATTGAGAGCATCAATTGTTATTTCCCCTGTTTTGCTTCCGTGAAACGATGAGGGAGCTGTGTCCTCGACTAGCGCGGGGAGGTTCCAGTATCTGCAACCCACAAGACTGTCAGGCTCACAGGTCACAAAAGCGAGAAAGCCCTGCCATGGACGAGCACCTTGGGTGGGATAGGCGGGAGCAGCTTGACTACCAGCGGCTTCGTCCTGAGTTAGGCTTGCCGCTTCTCGTAATAATCACACGAGATCTTGGGATTCGTTTCAGACCAACGGAGTCAAAAGCCATATTTCAACCCTGGGCCCTCCTTCATTGCTCAAAATGAGAAGCATGCGAGAGAAGCGCGTTGCGGAATAGAGAAGACACAGGCAAAATTGGTCGCAGACGAGACTGATATGCATTTCAGGAGCAGGCTTCTCGCACTGTTTTGACGTTTCCTGTCCTTTGTTGAGCCAGAAGGAGTCGCAGAAGATCGGAACCTGGTAAAAGTGATGGGGTCTCGCGTTTTTCTTCTGATAGATTCTTGCACGAAATGTCTCGTTCCTACAATCGCCATTTTGTCCGCTAAGGAGACGAGCAACATCAAGTCGAGGTGTCAAACCTGGACAATGATGGCGGACGTGCCCCTGTGTTTCTGGCCGATTTCCGAACAGTCGGGCTTGGAGCAAGGAGACGAAGATATGTGAATCTGAGCGTGGTTGGAAGGGAGATTGACAAATCTCCGTTCACGTTCTTAGGCGGCTGCCTATTCGGGAAAGCGTTAGCCATCAACTTCTTGGTGGTGACGCACCGTTGCTGGCCGTGACGAGCACACATCCCGGTACCATTCGATAATATGGCCTCCCCGAGTCCGACAGCACTTCCACTGAAAGTGACGCCCGCAAACACCCCGTCAAAAATCTCGAATAATGAGCGAAAGAACTTGGAAACGCCGCCTGCTGGATCATCACCCCTCAAACAAGCAGGACTCTCCGACCCTTCCGATATATCTAGCCCACACGAGCTCACCGCATTTGTGCGTATACTAAAAGATTCATTGTTCTCCATCTGTGCCTCTAACTAAGCAATCTGTCATTTTAAGGTCGAAACCCTACTGGAGCAGCTTGATGCAAAATTCGATGACATGTCCTCTCAGATTCTTGATCGCAGTGGGTCCATCAATGCTTATCCGTATACATTTTCCCACTTCCACTCACGCAAATATGGGGATCAATGTATCGCCATTCGTCCAACCATCAGTGATGCAAATGTCCAGCCGTGTCGACGCGCTTGAAGCGTCCATCCAAGATATCATTAACGGCGACATCTCCACTCAAAGCAACCCTCCTACCCCCGGCCCGACGTCGACGTCGACACCCCTCCCTCCGAAACGGACCGGAAGCTTTCAATGAACGACTGATTGATACTAATGTTTCTACGCTCTGAAACATGTCAAGAGATCACCGCTCTATTGTATCATATCTGCCATGGCTGTACTGTGTACGTTGACTCTTCAAACATCGTCCGTATTCTATTCTCAATATAGCTCCCACTTGCTTCTCCACATAAATAGATCTGAGCTAATGTACCCTGAGCTGTCGTGGATGCTGGCTTTGCCTGAAGGTTCTATATCGCTCGCCTGAATTCTTACCCTTGTACCCTATGATCCAGACTACTTTTCCTCGAATGATGGCGTATATTGGGCGAACATATAGCCATTCTAGGCGTCCTTGAGACCTTGGAGTGACCTTGGCTTGGTAAAGACTCAGGTGGTCTCGCCGAGTCATGGTTGGCTGTAATTTGCCTCCCGCTCAAGCTTCTCTCCGTTGCTGGGCTCACCGAAAAGCAATTCATTCTTGTGGTACCCTTTTGTTCGTCGAACGAGGATGAGGGGCCGAGTGATCGTGAAATGAACGCCTCTAGTCTATGGGGTCTCGGATCTGTAAGTGTACAATACAATTCTTTCGCCGCGGCCTGCCCGTGAAAATGCTCTGGCCGTGCCTCTGAGCTGGCAGCCTGATCATCGATCGCTGGACACCTCCAAGGGGGGCCGCATTGCAGGAACGTAGGCTCGTCAGGCAGTAACCACCGCATCGAGCGATATGTTTCACTCATCGCCGACAAGAATAGTCGGCGATTGTGCATAGTTGTAGATACTTGTGCATAGCGACTGCAAATACAAATAGCATCAAGTCCCCACCAGTCGCCAACTCGAGATCTCGAAGGATCTACTGAAATACACTAAAGCACTTTAGCGAAAGGTCTTCTTCCCGTCCTTCGGACGTGATGCGTTGGTAGTCAAGATCCATTGTCAATTTCACGGCCATCTAGCCAAACTTACATACACATTCGCCTACCCGCCCAACGCCCAGTAAACAAGCCTTTCTTGCACGTCTGGATTTCCCATTCCCGACCCTCACCGTGCACCGTCTCCATCAGTCTAGCCCTTGACCCGCCACACCTGGCGTGATCACTCTTCTCGTCGACGCTGTGTCTCCGCTCCCTGCTGGCCCACCGAACAAAGACGAAAGCATATCTCCAAACGGATTGGCCTGCTGCGTCCGCGGTGGTGGCATCGCGAAATAGATGGTCGCGATCTCGTTCAGCGCGTGGCGCACCTCCCCTGTGGCGAGTAACCCGCCCCGGCTCTGATATGTGCCGCACAGGCGCACCCACGCCTCGCGCATCGCCTTGTTCTGCGCCCCTTGCGCGCGCTGGCAGGTGCGCACGGCGAGCTGGACAAAGTTCAGGACGGGCTCCGTGGTATGAATGATTTCGTCATCGGTCGAGGGCAGGGGTAGGGCGGTCGGCTTGAGGGATGATGGGATGGCGGACAAATACGCGGAGAGAAAGGTACGCGCAGCGAGGATGTTGCCGTTCAGGAGATATCTGCGCATAAATGGTTTTACAAGGTGAATGGGGCAGACAGCGAAGCAAGTCGAATACCACGCACGGAATCGTGCCGCGAAGGGCGAACGCGCTCACATGCGATGATACACTCCCGCTTGATTGCCCCCACTCGATGAAAACGCGAGACAACAGACGCGCACTGTCGCGCTTTCCGGCGGCGAGCAAATGGATTTCCGCAGCATCATACGCTCTCTCTTGAATAGATATTGCGTCAATACGCAGTCCAGTGTGATGTATGATGTGCCAATATTGTACCTTTATAAAGTAGTTCGCCGATGTAATGATGGAGGTCTGGATCCCCTGCAGGATGGGGGCCGTGTTTCGCTGACCATCTATGCACTCAATGTTGGGCTAAACATACACATGGAGAAGTCTATGGACGTACGCGATGGACTTATCGGTAATAGTCTTCCTCCATACACCTGATGAGCCCGTCAAGGCGATGAGTTGCGTCAACCTCCCTTCACGCAGTCCGATCAGCTATGCAGCTACACGCCCAAATACCGCCCGCATACCCTTGGACTCATCATTCACATCGTCGCCCTTTGCCTCGTATATGTCGATCAAGAATAGTGTGAGATCGGTGCCGCTACCCTGTTGCCCTGCCTTCAGCAGCTCGCGCGCACTCTGAAACAGGACGTCGATCGCGGTGTCGTATTGTGCGGTCTTTTGATAACGCGAAGCGAAAGTACGCGCTTTTTGGTGCGCTTCGTAAGCTTGTCCAGCTGGAATCAACGGAAGGATAGCTTGAAGAGCTCGAGAGGATGAGACGGCCGAGGGAGGCATTTTGGCAAGTTAGTGCTCAATATGCGATGGGAGAGCAATGCCTCCTCAGAAGTGGCGGATAAGGGTATCCGAGGTCCCAAATAGACTGCTGTCACCCCTGAACTCAGGGGGCGGAGCCTGCTCACATACCCATAGCTAGGTACACGGTACTTATGGTATGCTATATGCCAGCCATGTCTCCTCAATCTGCTTGCCTCCAACCCATCCTCCTACAACACTCGCAACGACCGTCTTGATGCCCCACCCGGAAAGTATGACGATCGTCGTGAAGAACGGATGACAATCCAGGACCACTGTCGAAGCGTGTCAGATAGAACGACCCAGCACGCCTGAGATAGAGTGACACACCTCTCAAACCAAATCCTGCCGCCATACCACCGAGCACATTGCGCACGACCCACTCCCGATCTAGTTTGTCATCGTCCAGAGCTTCCCAGACGCGCCGCAGCGCAGGGTTCTCAACCCTGATTGTATGTTCGTACTGTGGCGGCGGAAGACCTTGTGCTGGCGATTTCGGATGACCCCAGACAGATAGAAGAAAAAGGAGGAAGAACTTCGATAGCGAAGAGTATAGAAGACAGAGTGGGATATGTGAATATCTGCAGATGCATCTGATGAGAGTGAGCGAAGCATAACGTGATTGAATCAACATGCCTGAGTTGTTGTCTGACCCCATTCTGAGTGTTCGGAGATGCATGAGAGGCGTCTTTACCTTTCGTCTTCCGTTTCCGTTGCTGGACTGAGAACCAGTTTAGGCCTATCAATACCAGTGAGGAAGATAGTGTGATTCCGATGTGGAATACTACGTTCTCTGTCGATTTGGCATGAGGAAAGAGTCGCGATGGATGTTTGTGAAAACGCACCTACACAGCAACCGAGCAGAATCCTAATGAAGATGCGCATTGTCTCAGATGCCCAAGGATCACCTATCTTGTTAGGATTGTATAGTATCCGAGAGGCTGCTGCATTATTTCGTCTAATTTGCGACATTTTGTGGGGAAACGGGAAACGGGACGTACAGAGCTGAGACCACCTGATGACTGCATTTTCCTGGGCTTCACTAAGATGCGCTTGAAGAAAATAGGAAGAGGCGTACTTACAGCTGTCCACCAGCACAATCACAGCACCTAGCCTGAGTGTCAACCACCATCTGGCCTGCGACTCACTCAATCCACAAGACTTGATTCTCTTCAAGTGCAAGGACATACCTTTTCTCGTTCTCGCTCTTCGTCTCTCGCGTTCTTTTCACTCGCGCGTACTTCGTCAGAAGATGACCGTCGAATTCCGTTTCCCTTGCTCGAAGAAGAGACTTGATCTACTTGTCTCGGCTTGGACCCTCGGTTGAAGAGAAGATGCCGATATACACCCCTTTTGAGGAGTATGAGGTCCAGTATTATGACAAGCAGATCATGCGTGACATATGGGTCTGCGAATTCGTGGCAAGTCGTCTGTGTAACTCAAATAGCAATGAGTGCAAGCCCACACAATACGAAAGGAGACCCTGAAAAGTGTATTCTTGGTAAGAAAGACTGACACACCGCTCGAGCCTGACGTTATGTGCGGATTGGTACACAATGTAGAGGTGAGGAAGAGGTTGGGTGCAAGTCGTGCACAAAGGCATGGCTGACTGGGGCTTCCAGCAGCACAGGTATCTCTAACAGCGCTGTAGTCAACTGGAATTGAGCTATCGGAGCTTTTGACACTGGAGGCAGTAGGCACAAAGTAGTTTGGGAGTAAATCCTGAGTCAAGACGTGATTTCCTTCGATCTCACGATGTTGTCCCACATTTGTCCTACAGATGCTTAAACCCGCATTTGTCTTTCATCTTCCCCTTTGTTATGCACTAGCTTTTCACCCGTCGCGTTGCGACGGCGCAACCATGCTTAATCTGAGTTTTTGTTACAGTGCTTGGTCTGATGTGTCTGTAAAGTTTAGTGTTCACAAAGTCCAGTGTCTATAAAGTCTAGTGCCTGTAAAGTCCAGTGCCCGTGCTTAATCTGAGTTTTTGTTGTAGTGCTTGGTCTCATGTGCCTGTAGAGTGCACTGACTATAAAGTCCAGTGCCTATAAAGTCTAGTGCCCATAAAGTCTAGTGCCTGTAAATTCCAGTGCCCATAAAGTCTTGTGCCCCAATATCCCTATATGGCTCTTTTATGATATCCTATAATGTCCTTCCTATAAGATTCCCATATAAAGCTTCTTATAAGGTCCTATCCATTAGATTCCCCTATGAGATTCTGCCCTATGAGGCTCCTCCGTGAGGTCCTCTGTGAGATGCTGGGATGTTATTTCAAGCTCCAATGGCTGCTAAGGCATAGCCCACTCCAGTTGCTAGGGTTGCTAGGAGCACCAAGACATGGCTCACTCTGCTTACTAAAAGTCCTGTGCCCCAATATTGTTAGGACCGCGTCCTAACACGTGCTTAGCACGTGGACAGAAGGGAAGGTCAGGTGTTTACTCGGACTCGAACCATTAACGACTAGGACTGTGACTTGACACGCGTCTAGGCACGTGACTCAGGACACGGTCATGAGCTACGCACATGACTCGGTCTCGGACTGCTTACCATTTACATGCTAACGCATGAACGTTTACGTATTATGATTCATCTTCTATTGTGATGACTGATGTCGATCGCGATCGGTTCCTCTTCTATTGTGCTTACTGATGTCGATCACAATCGGTCCCTGATTGCTTATTGATGCGGACAGACATTTGATATCTTTACTATACATGGTTACATCCAAGAGCCGCGGAATACGAACAATGACTGCGGCTTACGAGTATCGATCGTTGATAGTACTTAGTGTTTCGAAGCACGGACCATATGTCCGTACCGCCCTAAATAGTCCTGTACTATATATAGGGGAGCTGAGCTTCTTAGAAGCCTCAGCTCGTTCACTTTGTATATATCTTGATCTCAGCACTGCGCCCGGCGTCTGGCTACCTTCAGCTCACGCTTCGCGATCTCTGTCAGATCTAAAGAACCATACTCAGTCTGACGAAGCACTGGATTCGTCTCATCGCTCTTATCATTCTCTACCGCCTACAACCTACCAAGGACTCGCCGCATATCGAGTCATCCGTTGGGATCCCTCCGAAGTCATCTGTTGTATCGGAGAAGACTTGTTCGTACCAGACAAACACCGCCACGTGATCAATCAGCACCTCCTTCGACTCTTCGAGGAGAAGATCAATACAGACCAACCTTTCTTGGAACAAGCCCAAAGACGAGCCGTCGTCTTTATTCGTTGGGCCGTCACAATCAGCTTTAGCCCAGGGAACCCCTCTTAGTGCATCACGTGCACGTGACTAAGCCTAGCCAGCTTAACAAATATCCCTATATGACTCTTTTATGATATCCTATAAGGTCCTTCCTGTAAGATTCCCATATAAAGCTCCCTATAAGGTCCTATCCATTAGATTCCCCTATGAGATTCTGCCTTATAAGGCTCCCCCATCAGAGTCCCACCTATGAGGCTCCCCCATAAGGTTCTCCATGAGGTGCTAGGATGCCATTTCAAGCTCCAATGGCTGCAGAGGCATAGCCCACTCTAGTTGCTAGGGTTTCTTATGTGGCCTACATAAGTGTAAGCAAGAACACATGACTTGAGCTATTAGCCCAGTGCTACCATTTCATATTGTCCCCTTTTATTTATTATTTATTTACATAAAAAAAATACCTGCAAACAATACCAAGAGCCCAGAGTGGTTGCCAAGCTGAGCACTTGCTGAATGCCCCCTTGCCTGAAGAAATCACTGCAAGACAGTGCCAGGGGAAGAGAATTCCCTATGGTTAGGTTAGCTCCGGGCACGCTGATGAGCATGTACCCACGCTAGGGTCCGAGGGAGGTATTTGGGAAGCTTTGGGGAGATACCAAACAGCATTGGACGAGTACCGAAGATGCCAACTTGCACCAAACACGGTCGGTCCCCACCCGACCTACCGCAACCCTCCGAAGGATGTTTGGCAGCACTTGAGTCAGTTTGCCCACACTTCACGTATTTACCATGACCACACAGGAGTGTTACGATAGGTGTTTACGAGATCGGAGCCAGTCTTCCGCTTTGGCCGATGTCTTCCGTGAGTCGGTCGGTCCTTATCGCTTATCTTCCCGACTTCCACATGGTCGGTTAAACGCAATCTTGCACCATTACTTGGCCACCCTGGTCGTATGATACCTCTCCTTTATTTTCATTGGTTCTCCAACACCTGTTCCAGCTACCTACACTCGGGCAATGGATCCCGAACGTTCGGGATTTCGCCATCGCTGATTAACTTTTACCTTGTCACCTTCGAAACCCATATGGACATCTCACCTACCTTCTTATCTTCTCGGATCGCTAAGGCTTGGCGCCCATTCGACATCTACTCTCATTTCTTGTTTAATATTTTACTTAGGGGCTCTGTTTACTATAAAAACCTACATACAACTCTGGAATAAACCAGCTTTGTGCACCCCACAGTTCAGAGCTCATCCGCACTCGTCTCAACCATCGAAATCGCCTTTGTCAACTTCCAAAACTTGTCATCCTCGTTCATTCGGTCGCATTCGTGTTCATACTCGTATCTTCGCTCGTACCCCCCCCGTCCTCCCTCGTATATTGTCAGAGTCCCATGTGGCTCTTGAAGCACGTAGTTGTTGGTTGCGACACAACCCTCTTGTTACCAACCAAGTTCCCGACATGCCCGACCGAACGTTCAGTCAGTGTTCGGCGCAGTCCCGAAACCGTTCGGGCGCTATAATCCCACACTCCCCGTTGCTTCTCAGTATGCCTTCCCTTTCTAAAGTCATCACTAACAATTCCTTGTGTATTAGATACTAGCTCCAGCACCCCTGCAGTAGAGGTTGTTTTAGTGTTGTGCTCGGCACTTAGAGATACCTCTAGCGTAACAACGCGCGCGCTGACCAACTCCGTTTCAAGCTCCAACATGCTCCGTTTCGCGTCCCGAAGCCTATGGGACAGTGGTCTCGCGTGGTTTCTTACATGGCCCACGCGAGCATAGCCGTTGCTTAAGCGCCACAATTTTCCAGTGTCGCCCTCTATTTACTAGCTTCTTACCCATTGCGTTGCGACGGCGCAACCATGCTTAATCTGAGTTTTTGTTATAGTGCTTGGTCTGATGTGTCTGTAAAGTCTAGTGTTCACAAAGTCCAGTGCCTATAAAGTCTAGTGCCTGTAAAGTCCAGTGCCCATGCTTAATCTGAGTTTTTGTTGTAGTGCTTGGTCTCATGTGCCTGTAGAGTGCACTGACTATAAAGTCTAGTGCCCGTAAAGTTCAGTGCCCATAAATTCTAGTGCCCATAAAGTCCAGTGCTTATAAAGTCCAGTGTCCACAAAGTCCAGTGCCTATAAAGTCCAGTGCCTATAAAGTCCAGTGCCTGTAAAGTCTAGTGCCTGTAAATTCCAGTGCCCATAAAGTCTTGTGCCCCAATATCCCTATATGGCTCTTTTATGATATCCTATAATGTCCTTCCTATAAGATTCCCATATAAAGCTTCTTATAAGGTCCTATCCATTAGATTCCCCTATGAGATTCTGCCCTATGAGGCTCCTCCGTGAGGTTCTCTGTGAGGTGCTGGGATGCCATTTCAAGCTTCAATGGCTGCTGAGGCATAGCCCACTCCAGTTGCTAGGATTGCTAGGAGCACCAAGACATGGCTCACTCTGCTTACTAAAAGTCTTGTGCCCCAATATCCCTATATGGCTCTTTTATGATATCCTATAATGTCCTTCCTATAAGATTCCCATATAAAGCTTCTTATAAGGTCCCATCCATTAGATTCCCCTATGAGATTCTGCCCTATGAGGCTCCCCCGTGAGGTTCTCTGTGAGGTGCTGGGATGTCATTTCAAGCTCCAATGGCTGCTGAGGCATAGCCCACTCCAGTTGCTAGGGTTTCTTATGTGGCCTACATAAGTGTAAGCAAGGACATATGACTTAAGCTATTAGCCCAGTGCCACCATTTCTTATTGTCCCCTTTTATTTATTATTTATTTATATATAAAAAATACCTGCAAACAATACCAAGAGCCTAGAGTGGTTGCCAAGCTAAGCACTTGCTGAATGCCCCCTTGCCTGAAGAAATCACTGCAAGACAGTGCCAGGGGAAGAGAATTCCCTATGGTTAGGTTAGCTCTGGGCACGCGCGCGCTGACCAACTCCGTTTCAAGCTCCAACATGCTCCGTTTCGCATCCCGAAGCCTATGGGACAGTGGTCTCGCATGGTTTCTTACGTGGCCCACGCGAGCATAGCCGTTGCTTAAGCGCCACAATTTTGCAGTGTTGCCCTCTATTTATGGATGGATTGATTTTTTGTATGTTTGCCGCTCAAATGCATGTCCCTGGCGTCATACCATGTTAACAGCCACTTATTCCTAGTCTCCGTGGCTGACCAACACAGAAGATTACAGTTGTTCTGTGTTAAGGTCTGCTTCCAAATGATGAATCCTCTAAAATGATGAACTTTGCGGGCCATGCGTCACCCAATCTGACTCATAAGTGGGTAAAGCTTACCAACTACATAGATAATGCCTACTGAGCATGCTTTTGTTTGGTCCAATAGGTGAGTTGGTGCAGACATTGTTGTTTTGCTCCGGTTGTCGGTTCGAGTCCTGACAAAAACGACGTCTGTTGTGCTCAATTTTTTCATTTAACTATTGTTTCGGGTCTCTTTTACCTTTCTAAACATATTTAATCCGTTCTTGCACATCAGGACTGCCCATAAATGATATATTGAGCTTTCTCTTGACTAGCACGTGAGCTACCTTGCACGTGAGCAAGCTGAGTTTCAAAAGATATCAAATTCCAGCTGAAATGCCTACTACCCGCAAGGTTTTGTGATTTGGATGTAGACTAGCTCCGCATCGTTTCAGTTTGACGATCGTCACAGGCATTGATCATCTACCTGCTGGTGCGCATCTGGATGTTATTATGGTTTGGGCGATCCTTGGATCGGGATGAAGGTGAATAACACTTATCGCTCAGCTGAGGCGCCAGCCGGAGTTTTCCCAACGTGACATACCAAAAGTGCAAGTCAATCTGGCGCCAACGTCCAGAACTATCAAATCGTGAAGGAGCCTATGTTTGTAGTACACTATGTGGCTTCGTACAATGATTCAAACGATCGCAGTGCAAGGATTCAATACTTAAGAGCACCAAGACGAATCTCACGAGTCACAAGGCCTCAATGTCTCTAATCAATGAGCACGAGATTGTCCAGACTTGTTGCGGGCGGGTGTAATCGCCGACTTTCTGTCAAGAAAAAGTGAAGATCCTTTGATGTATATATAATGAGAAGAGTACACACGACTTCCCACCGAATGATAGAACTGGCTTCGGTTCCCAGTGCCACCGAAATGAATCCAAATACCATTTCGGCCCTTCTTCTTCGCCCAATGCGATTCGCAGCCTCTCGATTACCTCTGCGGGTGGAGCCCGCTTTCGAGTGTAATTTGTATAGAGCGAGATGAAGCCTCCCTTGCCATCTCTAACGATGCGTTCGATGCGTATAAAATCCAGGATATCCTCCATATCATGTTTCGCGGCAAGATCCTCTAGAGCGTTGTACATGCACTGTCCTTCATCGATGACGAAGGACTCAGAGATCGGAGGGGGCTCTTCGCCATCCAATTCTTCTTCGGAGAAGACTTCGGTAGCTGTGGAGTGCACAAAGCCGTTGTCCTCGGCATATTTCCAGAGTCGATCCATCGTCCATCCGCAGTGCATGAGGGGTGCTCTCATGAGGTGACTCCGTAAAGGTATGAGCTGCTGGGGGAGATCATCGAAGGGAGTGTATTGAAATACTCTGAAGTAGTCCTGCCAAACTGGTCAGCGGTCATTTGGGACAAATAGTGACTAGTCAGGCTCACTTGACTCGTCAGCCTTTGATGAGTAGGCACGAACGGAACTGGGAGCTGCAGCTTTGATGAGACAGTGTTAACGCCGATGTTAGGCATGTTGGGACATTGAGAGACGTGATTCTGTCAGCTCCCTTATACGTTGAATTCCACGTGATGGGGGGTGTGACGGCGAAGGTTGAAGGAGAATCGCCAAGATCGCTGCCTTTGAAAAACAAACACCAATTGGACCAAGACAGGTGCGGCCAAGCTGGCCAAAGCCTTAATTCGAGACTGAGTGTAGCCAGCCTGCATGACGCACTACTAAACGCTTGCACGTATATGGAAACTCCTTGGTTTCTATATGCTCAATCAAAAATTGATACGTCATTTTCCCTCGAACTTGCCATCTGCCGGATATCAATGGGCCATGGCAGCTGACTATAAGTCACTGTGTCCATCGGATGAAGTTATGACAGCTCTGCTTGACTATATATCCATCCTGTGTTCAATACGGTGAATATTCACCCAATATCTTCCCCTCTACCGCTCGATGTCAGGGGTTCGGCCTGCTCAATCACATCATGATCACTGGCCCGCCCAGGTCTCTATATCGCTAGATGAACACATAGAACATGCTCGCATGGTCATAGGAGGGGCCCGCCGGGGTGGGGACGAATCCGCATGGTATGAGTTGTATAATCTGCTTCTCAGTTTCAACGCCTTGCGTGGGAATCATGCCCATGGTGGACGAGTTTCCGTCTGGCCTCAACCCTACCTCTACCGATTCTTGACTCGTGCAGTCGCTCGTGCAATTCATGAATCTCTCGAGGACTCTCCTTTCAGAAGTGCTTTTTTTTTCTACTCCGAGCATACTCGGTTTGATCTGAGCCTTTCTTTAACCTATGCAGTACCAGCGACACGAAGCACGGAAACATCACTGGTTCAGCTGGATTCTAGTTCCACAGAGAGCCTGTCGGCTGTCGTCACCGGCAAGTCTTCTATACATACAGAACTTGATTGAACTTGCTGAAGCGAGTTCTCGATCGTATAGCACAGTCCGATCCGAGTCATGCAGAATCAGTTGACAGTGTTCCTGATGCACCCTCAGCTCGCCACGGCAGTGTTGGAAGAGGTGATATATTCCAGGCCAGTGACGAAGACAAAGAAGAGGATGCCAAGGGACAAGACCAGAACACCGAATCCGAAAAGCAGGCAGGTGAAGATGAAGACAATGATCTCCAAGAATGCCAGTCCGAGTCCGGACAGAACGTAGGCAAGTCAGAAGGTTATGGTGAGGAGAAGGAGGAGGTCGGTGAGGAGAAGGACAACGATGATGAAGATGAAGAGGAGAATGATCTTCCATTCTCTGCTGAAGAAGCTCAATTCCGTGTTCCTGACTTCCTCGTCATCCTGACCAAGGCGACCCCAGAACGCAACACGCAGTTTCGCAACGCCCTGATTTTTTGGGAGCTCAAAGACTGCCAAGGACACGATACTGCGACTATGCTTGCTGCTAATGAACAGATGCATAGGAGGGCGCAGATCATGCACGCGACGATCCCTCAACTCGTTCAGCAGGCCCAGTTTCTCTTCGAACACTCTCCAGAACAGAAAATTGCTCTTGGGATGGTCGCTGTTGGGCTTTTCTTCCATCGCACTCGTATGCCGGCTCTTTCGCGAGATGGCAAGCTCAAGTTGCTTCCTCCGATGAAAGCTGCCAAAATTCCCACCATCTCCAATATACACCCCATTTTCAACGAATCAGGGACTGAATATTCGGTCGCGTTCAAAATTATTGGACCATTTCGAGGAAGCGGGCAGCCGAGATGGAGGGTGGAAGTTGAATGTTAGTATGCCATGGTTCGCTCTCTTGCTGTCCTCGGCTGAGACAATCAGATAGTCGCTTACTTCATGATCCAAGATACTGCAATTCATGAACGACAGAGACAACAAGAAAGTAATGAGCAGGGAGTATACGCGGTCTTGGATCTCGAAACACAAGAAAAAATAAAGCAAATGGTCGGGTCATGAAATCCTAAACAATTTTCTCATCTGGATCATCGTGCTTTATATAACTCATGTTAGCGAGAGGTGCCGTGTAGAATGAGAACTGTACGAACCACTACATCTTTTGGATGAGAAATGACATCCTCAAGCGTCTTCCTCCCCACATCCTTCTTGACCCTCCACGCGGTGAAAATATGGCCTTGTTCGAACACGGCCTCGATCTCCTCCAGTGTCCGACCTGCCGTCTCGGGGAAGCAGAACAAGATATGGATAAATGCTGCAAAGTTGAAGGTACCGAAGATGAAGTACGTCTTGTATGCGATGGAGCTTAACCCGGGTGGGACTGCCCATGCGAGCGCAAAGTTGAACAGCCAGTTGGCCGCGGTGGATAACGAGACAGCCTTCGCACGCACACGCATCGGGAATATTTCAGCCGGATAAGTCCAAGACACTAGCGTAGAGATTTAAATTTGAAAAAAAAAACATCCATACGAGACGGTGGTGCGACGTACCTGGACCCATAGTGATCGCAAAGCTAGGAGCGCGCTTTCAAAACAGGAGATACTAAGAGAGACTGTTGCTCACCTGCACACAAAGAAGTAAGAGCAGACGATGATGCCCTTCGTGACACCGTTGTGTCCATCAATGACCCAAACACGATCGGTACCGACCGTACCCCAGTGTCCGTACCTGCCTTGCAGACCGCCGACGAGCATCAACCAGAATCCCATGAACAGGGTGCCTGCAAGAAGCATAGGGCGGCGACCCCAGCGATCAATGTAGATAATGGCGGGTACTATCAAGTGTGTCAATACTAAAAGCAACGGAGCACAGACCAATAGGACGAACCAGTGAAGGCAACATTGAGAACATATTGAACAGAATCGGCGATCAGGTTCCCACGGCGACCTGTCAGACCAGCACCTTGGAACACGTAGATGATATAGTACCTACAGGCACATAGTCAGTATCATTGAAGATGAAGAAAGCAGGATAAAATCACATCATGATATTCACGCCAGATAACTGGGACCACATCTGGAGCGATGCGCCGAGCCCGACACGACGGAAAATTCCAGGCTTGAAAAGATCCAAGTAAGACTTGGCGCCCTCGGTACGCTCAAAGTAGACCTGTTGTTTGATCTCCTCAAACTCAAGCTGCACGAGTGCATTGTTGGGATCACCTCCACCATGAAGATCCGCGAGGATCTGGAGTGCTTCATCCTCCCTGTGCTATTTTATCAGCACCTAGTACTTGTCAGGTGTCTACTCGATATGAGAACACGAACCTTCCATGATCAATGAGCCATCGTGGAGATTCGGGAAACACCAGCATGCCCATAGAGAGAACGACAGCTGGTATCATTTGAAGACCCCACGGGATTCGGAACGAGGCTACTCCGTTAATATAGGAACAGCCGAACTGGATGAAGTATTGAATGAGGATACCCCAAGTGATGGACCATTGCTGAATGGCGACGAGACGTCCCCGAATATGAGGAGCCGTAATCTCCGACTGATAAAGAGGAACGACAGCGGACGCAAGGCCGACAGAGATACCAGAGATGATACGACCAACGACTAGCATACCTCGGTTCTGTGTATCGGGGAAAGATCCTATGTCATGGAACGAAAAGCTGTCAGAATAAGAGATGCGTACGATTGAAGCGCACTGCAAAATCGAGCCGATGACCCAGATGATACCAGAAAGGATGACAGTCTTTTTGCGACCGAATTTATCGGCCAGAGCACTGACGGCAAGCGCGCCTACGAACGAACCCGCAGGCATAGCAGCAACGATTGCACCTTGAGCATTAGGACCGGGCTTCATTGACCCAAGGTAAGCAGACAACGCGATTGTTAAGGCTAAATGACACGCACTGAGCTGAAAGTCTTCAGGTAGGCATCGTTCTGAAGGCTCAATATGGAATGATAAGGGACCAATCTTACTGCTGACTTAAACTAACTAATACCACTCACGTTGAGCACACCAGACATGGACGAGATGTCCAACCCAAAAAGGCCACCGCCTATACACGCAAAAGAGCCGACCACATACTGGATGAGAATTTCATTAGTGAGCCTCTAATAAAGGTATCGTCGAGTCGTACTGGGTTGGCAGCAATTCTAGCGCTGTACTACGGGACAAAACCGAAAGGCTGTCAATAAGCAGGATGTCGGGATCAAGTGGAAAGGAGATGTCACCTACGCCCATGATAAGTGTTATCTTTGGGTGAGCGGCCAAGCAGGAAGGAGGCAGAGACGCAAGGCCGCATATGCGGGGTATGAGCGGTTTATAGGGACGGGCGCAAAGAGAATGAGAGATGCCTTTACCATTTACATGAAGCGGCCCGCTGTCAACATGCATGCTTGGGGAAGCATGAAAGGGTGGGTGTCTAGGAATATCTAGGAGCCTTGTGATCATACAATCAGAGCATGTCAAGGTCCATATCAATACAGAACATCGCGTTCATTCTTGAGTTCGCATGCTCATGACGCACGGACTCCACTACGCCTGTTCTTTAGGCTCATCGTCGGAGCCGGTTTCCTTGTCACGGTGTCAGGATAGACAAGGCCGAGCCAATCATGAATAGACGCCCTGATACAGGGGCTGCATCTGGCTGCATTAGCTTCGCGTTAGATGTAGTACATATACGTCACCTCCCCAACAGTTCGTTTTTCTGTCCGAGCCTGACAATCCCCTCCAGCCTACTAAGTTGATGTGTGCATGAATTCATCGCGAGGATATTCGGTCTATACTCACCTACCTCTGCCGGATGGCTTGAATCTCAGCGTTTTTGGCCAGACATTGTAATGTGATCCGTGAATTTGATGGGTCAGATCAGACCCGTTTAGAGGCAGTTCAACAAGATTCGAGAGGACGGACTTGACAGGACCTTGTCAACAGAAATTGCCGAGGCAAGGGGAATGTAAACAGTTGCGCCGTCGTATAGAATTCTACATACGGCTCTCAGAAGACATGAGCTCCATAAGAACCTACCGCCACCTGCCACTGTGGGTCAAACGTTCACGCTCTGGGCTCGCGCATTCGCTAAAAGTTCAGACATTCGTCTTGGATTAGCAGGCAGGTGCTGGAAAAGATGAAGGAGTCACTCACTTCTGATTACGCCTACCAGACCACTCTTGATGTCCATGAGAATGATTCACGACAGTTGGACCGTAGAGGATTTTACCGCTCAAGCGCAGTACAGCTGGCTGCGAAGTGGAGACTCATCAGGAAAAGCGCCTAAATCTGGCGACGCCTGGCGAGGTCGGCGAATCCCGACATGGACTGCAGACTGACGCATACGCAGTCTGCCTCCTCCATCACCGCCTTCCATTGCCACCATTTATTGAAACCTCTTTTCTTCGAGCCTGGTTCCCATTCCCACCTTCGACCCGCATTTTTTTCGAATTTTTAGGGCCACACAGCATCGTCAGTCTGAGGGAAGCCCCTGACTGATCACCAATACTATGCGCGCTACCTTGCTACGTCTCGCTGAGTCGGTCACCACAAGGCCATTGAACCTGCGAGCAGCAAGCGCCACCCTTCTTCCACCTATTCCGTGTGTTGTTATTCCATTTCGCATGCGTTGATGCTTACGCCTCTTAAATACGGACACAGACTTTACCGCCGCCTACTCCGAGCGCACAGATACCTTCCTGTGGAGATGCGGTCGTTGGGTGACGATTATGTTAAATCAGGTTCGTTCTTCCAATCACTCGCTTCGCTGGCTTGAACACCTCACAGCGTGCTTTCCTGCATAGAATTTCGTCGTCACAAAGATGTGGATAACCCGGCATATCTGATCGGGTTTCTCTCCCAATGGAAATCCTACTTAGATCAAATACCGGCCGGACCAGAGGCTCAGCAATTCAAGGGAAGGAAGATGGACCCTACTGTGTTCGAAAAGGTATTTTGGGGGTATATTTTCTAGTGTCCAGGTTGACTTGGGCTAACATCCTGACTCGGCCAGTTGTCGTCCGAGCAGCTGGGACAGATGTATGAACTCATGCACGCTACTAAAGATGTTTGGAAACCTGCCAACGAGCTGGCGGAGAGTCCTACTGGCTCAGGAAAAGATGGCAGCTTGGATTAATGTGTAGGGATTAAATCATTCATTTATCCTGTTCTTTTTGTGAGCATTTCCGGCATATGCCGGCAGATCCGAATCGGGTGAGTCGCACATCCCATAAAACATGCGCCCACTGATATCGACAATGACGTCCCAAAATGGTACATGCGTATGGACATTTCAGGACATGTACTCAACAGTCTGTTAGCGCTCTCAGTGCTTATCACACTCAGCAGCGTTTGTGTGTAAATATAGCGAATCTTACGAGCCTCGGTCACCTGGGAGCCAATACTGGCATTCCGCCTCCGCCTTTTCCCGTCGGCCTTGTGATACAGGCCTTCGATATCTCACCCTATCGCACGTGTTCTATTTTATATGACGCAATTCCACTTTGTCCCTTGTATATAAGCTGCCCTCTCTGAGAGGCGCTGGAAAGCTTTTTGCCATCATTACCACACGTAACATGGCTTCTGCTGCAGTACGTGAGCTTTTGCTCAGCTACAGGTTTTTGGTTAGAGAATCTCATTAATTGATTTAATGGTGAACTGTAGAAGTTCCCTTCGAACAATAGTCCCTATAGTGACCTTCCACCCATTGTATCACAGCTTCTTGAGGCCAAAGCCAGGAAAGGTAGGTTCTTCAAATTGACACTGACATCATTTTTATCTTATTTAGATTGATGATTCATTCTATGTTTTTCAGGCCTAACCTTTGAAGAGATAGGGAAAGCAGTCGGCAAAGACGAAGTATGGATTGCCGCGTTATTCTATGGGCAGGTATGGTTACCTCACATAACGTCAGCGTCGAACCTTAGATAAAGTGGATCTCATTGAGTGAACAGGCTAAGGGGTCACCGGAGCAGCTGGCTTCTATTGCCCAGGTTTTAGAGATCTCAGAGGTAAACTTGAAGGCCGAGCTCGGAGCACATTGGTTCCCTAATCGTGGAATCGGACCTATCCCTCCAACGGATCCGGTCTTATATCGTTTATTCGAGGTTTGTTGGTTCCTTCTCGTCATAGGTGGATATTGATATACTTCTTTGGGATAACACAGGGTGTATTAGTCTACGGACATGCCCTCAAGGTACATCTGTTGCTTCCGGTCTATGTCGTTTTTGAACTGAACAGGTCTTCAGGCTGTCATTCACGAGAAATTCGGTGATGGTATTATGAGCATGATCGACTGCAAAGTTCATGTCGAGAAGAAGCCCGACCCCAAGGGAGACCGTGTGGTCTTGACGTTTGAGTACGTCCGACCTCATGTGCCCATTAAGAACAATCTACTGATTTTTCGCAGTGGAAAGTTCTTACCTTATGCTACATGGTGATTCTGTGCCCTTTGAATGAAACCCCCTAGTCAACGTTCCCGTGTATGAGACACCTCGGCCAATGAAAGAGTTCTTCACATACAAACAAATATTCGGCGAGCGTTAAGCGCTCTTGTCTGAATCCACTTCTCTTTCATGTCAATGACATGGTAGTTCAGCGTCGACTTCGTCATACCTGTGCTTACTGATAGACTTCATTCATAGCTGCTGCTACCGCTGTAATCCCATGCGCACCGCTATCCGTTCAATGCCTTGGAGCCTGTAGGTCCATACACCTGTAGATCCTCACTGGTCTATGCAACCCCGGAGCGGTTGCCGAGGGTAAGCTACTGGTAGGTTCCAGCAACTCTCCTCCATGGTTTTCGGGGGGGAGTCTTCACGGATTATGCGGACCGAAGGACGGCGGACACAGAACAAGCTCCACTCCAGTCCGCCAGCACGATTCATCCCGGAAGTCGCGGCTCGATGAAGGCATACGGTTTCGAGTTCAGCTCTGTTTTTGACCTCCGACTTGTAGGTCCCTATAAATCCAAGCCGCCGAAACTCGGCACTCTCAACCCAACTGTCTCCTCTGCGCGATCTAGTGCTCTCTTGCTTTGACACGAACCCGTCTCTCTACAACCACCTCGACCTCATCCGTACAACATGGACTTTTCGCTCCTCTCCTCTATTCCCGGTGTTGCTGATTTGATGCAGTACATCAATTTTGGTGTAAGCTTCGTTCAACATCGCCTGCCTGGTTCAACTTTTGACTCCGTTCATAGATTGAGGACGTGCAGATGCCACTGTCAGTCGAACCGGAGTCTCTTTTGGAAGAACAATACGGCGTCATGGCGGATGCCACCCTCACGCCACAATACTCTCCGTCACCGCCTCCTTTCAATGCAACGGCCTGGACAACCCACAATGCTTTCGATCAACAGCCCTGGGAGACGATCTGTCCTGCTCTCCTGGCTGACGAACAAGTGGACGTCACCGGAGCATATCCCCATCATGCCACATCCATGCACGACGAGGAGGTTGCCTCTGCTTCATTCCTCGACTTGTTCGAGCCACTGACGGATGCTACGGCTCCGTACAACGACCTGATAGAGGGGAACAGCTCTTCATCTCAGCCTGATTCTGAGACTCCGAGCGCGTACTCTTTCTCTCACAGCCCAGCATCGTCGGCATATACCACACCCTCTCCACCCTCTCCACCCCCCGTTGACCAGCCCTCAATGGACTTTTGTACCCAACTGGAGAGGCTCACGGTCACCAGCTCAACTTCCATCAGCCCTTTGCCAGTCGTAGGAGGTTCTATCACGGGGCCTACCAGAGGCCTTTCGACATCCATGCAAAATAGCTTTCCTTCATCGACGCAAGCCCCGCCGGCCCCCACGCGCCGATCCCGCAAAATCCGTTCATCTGCACCCAAGGACTCGAGTGCTCGACGTCACAAGCAGGCTAAACAGTCAACTATTCTTACTATACCTGTAAGCATGTTGTTTCTTCGTTAGCGCGTGCGTAGCTCATCGTCCTCATGTACACTAGTCGCAACGCAGGCCGCGTCGTGTTCACCCCCCGGGCAATGTGTGCCTCATATGCGGCCACAAGTCTCCAAATCCATCCACGCTCGAGAAACATATGTATACGCATAGTGACCCGAGTTTTCAATGTCCCGGCTGCGTCAAGAGGTACTGCCAGCCGTGGGCGCTCCAGCGCCACATCAGGACCGAGTGGAGGTATTGCGGGCCGTATGTTGACACGCGCCTGTGGACCACTTGCATGCGGGCGTTCAAGCTCGAGTTGTAGGTCACTCAAAAGTGTCATAGCTTCCGACACACGTCCTTCTTTTGGTTATCATTATACTGCTCTTTCTGTCCCTCTAGTTGTATCCAGTCGCCCTGCTATCTTGTTTTCCATGCTTGTATCGTCGATCCAGTCTTCTCGTCTCTGCTAGCCCCTCCTTAGCAGAGCAACTCTTTGTTCTTGTATATATTTGAATCCTGCGTCACTGATAGCTCTTGGAGCATCCTTCCGTTCTCGTACATATTTTTGAATGCTAGCTAGTTGTAACTACTGTACATAATTGTAATCAGAAAGCTTATGATATTTACTATTGTGCTTCTTACCCTACCGTTGTCGAGCATGTCTTAACAAAAAAAAATCATGTTTAGTTTTGCGATAACCCATGACGCTCCGCTGCAAGTTGGTGTGGCTTCATTACGGAACAATTACATATTTCTAGCAATTCTTATGAATTGTACAGCTTTCCCTTGTTGGTACCCAGAACCCCTGGCTCATCAGCGCTGACTGGGACATCAGTCCTGATTCTTGAACTTCGTGAGGTGCACATGTTTAAGTGCAACGTCAGCGACCTTCTTGATTTGCTGGATGACCGTATCGAGCGGAGCAGCCTTCACAGCATCGATGTGTGCCTATGCCAGTCAGGCAATGTATGTCAGTTTTTGCAATCGCCATAGATCTGACTGCACCAACGGCGACGCTATCCCAGCCCACGACTCCTACATATACACCCTCCTTTTCGACGGACCAACCCCATGAGCTACCGTGGCTTCCTGGAGCCTTGGCCAGCTCCGCCTCTAGAGTTGCGACAAGGGGGTCTAGCTCCTCCTTTGTAGATCCTTCTTGGAGAGATATAAACGCAATCTCGGTGGCGGGCGCGGAAAGGGCCCGCTCGCACGGCGTCGTGAGATTTGCGTGTACCATCTCCGGCTTGGATGCGAAGAAAACCTTCACGCCTTCCACCAACTCGGGATAAGAGGGTGATTTGCGGAAAGCCAAGTGCGCATCGAGCGACTCCCATACTGAATATCGATCACGATTATTTGCAGGTGCATTCAAAAATAAATTGAGCTTGCGAACCGTTAATCCAAACCTCGGTGGTAGGCTCCTCCACATATGGCCCTCGGTAGATTCTGTAGATAGCTGGGTGAGCTGACTCGTCTTGGAAGCTGGAATTGTCAATTCTTACCCGCGCATTCCCTTAGCAGAACCGACTAGCGTGAGGCTTTTGTTAGCTATACTGGCATCTTTCTGATAGGCCTCAGAGGACGTAAACCAGGCGATTTCCGGAACTGGAGCAGACGACATGTCAAGGATGAGATTGAGGGATGGGAAGTGAAGGTTTGGTTCAGCACTGGTTTATGAAGCTTTGTGAGATTCGCCTATGTTTGTCATTCGGCCGTGGCGAATCATTAGAGGGTGATAAGTCAGCGCAATATCGTTGTCTCCCAACTGGCGCCATCGCTTCGGCGCCAACCCGGTTGAAGCTGTGAACCATTCAACGAGGAAATGCATGCTATCGAGGGAACGAAAGAACAAGATACACGACTTGACTGATTCATATATTTCTCAAGAAGCTATCTCTACCTCAAAACCCATTGCGCGTTTCCCAACGGGCCCAAAAATGTCATCAACTTTTCCGATGCCCTCATATCCAGCCTCTGGAGCAGCTTTGGGAAAATCGGGAGGAGTAAGGCCTTGTATGAATGTTTCCTTTTGTCTTTGGACATACGTCGCATTTAGTGGCGTCATAGGAACAGCTGGGATGTACATGACTGGTAGTCATTTTAGCCTGCTGAAGTGTTGTGATTGTTTCAAGATCCATACCAGCGGAATCTCTAGTTCCGGTGTGCTCCTCTTCCACAGAATGTACTACGTCCTGCAGAATGATGTCAACGTGAACCGAGAGAACAATGATAGTGTTTATATCTACGCAGTGCCAAAACACCATGTCTCCCGGGTACACTTTGGGAACGGGGGTCATAGTGTCTTCTAACCTGAAGTGGGGATGACTTTCGGGGTTCGGTCGTGGGCCTGTGAACCCGCCGTCGCGTTTGAATATGCCAGGAAAATCCGGTGTAGAAATGTCTTCAGAAGAGCTTAGGAACGTAATTGAGTCAAACGATGCAGTATCAGTTACCGTATTCCCAGTTCTTGGGATCAAGAGCATCCTGAGACACAGGCGAGGCAATGGGGCGAAAGAAGGGTCGAAGGATCATGTATGCGTTCGATGCAACGACATCGGGAAATACTTTGAGCGTGCCTTCGTGAGGAGCCGTCTCACTAAGGTAGGGCACGTTGAATGAACGCAAGGCAGTGTATACTTTTGAAACTGACCTCATAGCAAGCCAACCCTGGAATGTCCTGAATACGCTAGCCTGCAAATATTCATCCTCGGCAAAGACAATATATAGAGAATCGTATAGCGATCGCACCTGGTTTGGTCGTCCATAAATTGAGTTCCTGGCATTGATGCGGCCTTCGAGTTCATAAGGGTCATGGCGCTTCCAGTTTCCGTTCAATATATCGGAGAAGCACGTTCGGAATGTCTCATCCTCCCATCGTTCGATAGCACCACCTGGATGGTTTGTATTTTTAGAAAGATGAGGACTTGGATCTCTACTTGTTTGAGTAATCACCATCGACATGAGGGGGATGAGCATCCCATTGAGTGCCAGGGTGTCGGATGCGGAACCGGTCTGCGTATATCAGGGGAGTCGATAGATCTACATCTTTCAAGTCATCCTGGCCTTTGATGTGATAGAGCTTATTCAACCACGTCGTGGCTTCAAGAAGATTGGGATGAGACCGCGCCAGAACTTGTGCCCTTGTCCAACTTGCACGGTTATGGCTGAGCAGAAGCTACAAAACAATTACAGTGAAGACGTACTATAGATGAAAGAACTGCTTGTTTGTCTCTGGGAATCCTGTTATCATGATGTCAGGGAAGTCGTCATATCATCGATGGCTTGCGCCGACCTGGGGCACTAGGGTTCGCCTTCACAAATTCCTCAAGAGAGGTCTTCCAAGCAAGGGCCTCTGCGTCATCCACCACATCCCTGATAACGACGCAGCCCCGTTTCTTGATGTTGTCGATCTCCTGAGGTGTCAGCTTTCCAAGGTCCTCGAAGCGAACTTGAGGAACGACCTATGGGAAATGGCTTTCATCCTGAACAACATAAATTCAGGTGCTAGTACTCACATCTGACCCCGAATCGATGATATCTTTCGTGCTCTCATGTAGATGCTCGACAATTTCACCCCACGCGCGCGTCGCACGAGCCTCGAAATTGGGGTAGGAAGCGGCGATCTCGCGCTTGAGGTCTACAAAGCGGAGGGGCATATGAGGATCGAGGGCAGCCATCTCTCTCGAACGTTCAGTGAACCCTGCTCGTCTCGATGTACATCTCATTTATACGTGTCGAGCCTCATTCCTCCTGGAGATAGAAGAGTCTTCGGTCCGAATTAGAAAGCTATTAAAGGGTCACATGAGAATCCCTAGAAAATGCGAAGATTCGTTCGCAGGATACGTGACTCCTTTGTGAAAGACGTCGTGGGGCGTGAATCCTGCAACTATAAAGGGAACGCCGCAATCTTTGAGTGCAAGTAGTTTACTCATTTAGGACTGGAGGGTCGAAAGGTGGAAAGGAGAGACTGAGATACCGGTCATTAGTGGACGTCGGTGAATTGTCGGATGAATGTCAGATATTGAAATCATGGGTTATGAAGTTAGATAGCCTCGGCCAACACAGTCTAAAACGTTGACAAGCTGCCAGTGGTATATAGTAGGTCAGGTGTCCATGCAAGGATAAGATAAAGTAACACACTCGCCCAAAACCTGTATCAGCCACTATTGGTAAGGTCACATTTTGGCCTGCGTGCTAAATATTGCATTCTACGCTCAAGGCCTATATGCATGAGAACGCAAACATTCAAATCTGGCACACCGGAGCCGAAAGACCTCCAGAAGACTGTGGAATGACAAGGGCGAATGCAAGGTACTGAGACCATTAGCAAAATCGATTGCAAGACAAATTTACGCGATATGTCGTCATTAACTGTAGAACACTAAGAGGAAGGTTGTAAGTAAAATCCAAAGACGAAACAGGGTTAGGGAACAGATGAGAATATTGTCTTCGCATGTTACTCTTCATGCTGCTCCTCTGACTCAGCGTACTGCTCGGTAGGCTCCTCTGCATAATGCTCCGCCTCTGGCTCTTCGTATTCTTCTTCAACGTCTTCAACTTCGACTGAAGCTTCTTGGTACTGGAATGAATAAGGTCATGACACGAACATAGGAATTCATGGTACCGCAAATGCTGTACCTGTTGATACTCGGCACTAGAAGAAAAACAGTGAGCAATAAACTCGAAGAATCCAGAGCGAGGCCACACACATCAAATCCTGAGTGTTGCTCTCAGCCTCGGAGAACTCCATTGCATCCATGCCTTCGCCTGTGTACCAGTGCAAGAAAGCGCGGCGCTTGTACATTACGGTGAACTAGTAAGGATACTCCTGTCAAGCGACACAATCACAGACAAGACAAGAAATGGAATTGACCTGATCCAGTGTGCGTTTGAATACCTCCTGAATGGCGGTGGAATTTGCAAGGCACGTTGCAGCCTGCTTTTGTTTGACTGGGGGCACCGAACAGAGCGTTACTGATACGTTATCGGGAATCCATCTAGCAGTGGGATTGAGCATTTAAGCGCGGATGAAGTGCGAGAGCTGTTTACGAACTCCACAAAGATGTTAGAGTTCTTCTTTTGAAGATCCAAGACAGTATACTGTCGACAAGTCAATGACATGCTATAGGCCCATCACAGGTGATGGAACCTACTTCAGCCTGAAGATAAGTGAGATGACGTGGGGATGAACAGGAAAGAGGGCACGGACTTCACGAGAAGATATAGGTCCACGGAAGATAGTCGCCGCGGTCAAATAGCGCCTGCGAACACGTGAGATGAATTCTTTTACAATACAAGGAGGCGACCAACCCGTAACGAGGATCACAACCGACGAGGAGGTTACGACGGTCGAAAAGGCTGGATAATACGAGTCAATATTATTGATTAGGAAGGACTGGCTGCCACTTACGCGCTAGTCAACTCGGCGACGGAAGAACGAGTGAAGGACTGCGTTTTGAGATCTTGGAAAGGAGCATAGCTCGGCATTAAGAAGTGTAGCTAACGAAGTTAAGGTCAGAATTCAGTGTGATGCTGTCAAGGAGGAATTTACACGAGGGAAAGGGATCAAGTTGAGTCCAAGCTTGCGTAGATCGCTGAGATGGTGTCAGCACAAGCGATATTGATCTGCTTCCGGCTTACCCGTTCAGTTGACCGGGAAAGCGAAGACTTGTCGACACCCCACACATGACTTGTGCAATAAGCTGACAGCGAAATGAGCAGGAGAAGCAGCAAGTCAAGGTGATGAAATACATACCACATTCAGATCAGTGAATGATGGACTCTTAAGTTTCAGCGTTCGTGTTGAGATGTCATACCTATCTTAGAATTTGAGTAAAGATAAGAGATCAAAACAACCAGAATGACGCACAGGGCTTCGTTATCGATGCAGATGGTCAGATCGCTGTTCTCGACTAATTGATGGACAGAGAGAAGGGCGTTGTAAGGCTAACGATATTCATATCAATGGGAGGAAACAGCAGATAGCCCAGAGAACGACCAACCTCAACGACAGTCTCTGACAACTAGAAGAAACAACCAGTTTGTAGTCAGTTGACAGTGGCCCATAGGTCATAGTCTTGCATACCTTCGGCGACGGCAGGACAGAGAAAGTTGAGACCATGCGGTCGGGGAACTCCTTTGGACGAGACGATATCAGATGGAGTCCTGGATAGAGATTTTCGACAAATTACCTCTCGAAGTTTCGACAGAAGCAAAGACCCGAGACCTGCTCCTGAACCTCCGCCTAAGGACTGCAGAATCTGGAAACCCTGCAGAGCATCGCATGCCTCACTCTGCTTCCGAATCACCTCCTGAAGTCTCGAAGTCAGTATGGGATCATTCGCAGACAGACATATGTACGCACGGTGATAGAGTCAACCAGCTCGGCACCTATAACATGAGTATTAGTGAGCTATACCGATCTCAGCAACTCTCGATCACATACCTTCCGTGTAGTCTGACCCCCAAAGAATCACCACGTCAGCCTGAGCTACTTTCGCGGTCGAATGGCATGCAATGGAAGCACTTACAGCCCTTTGCCCAGTTGTTCCCTGCTCCAGACTCGCCAGTGATGTATGTATCCGGGCGAAACAAGCCGCCCAGAGGTCCCGAGCGCAGCTATACAGAGATCAGTTGAAAGATCATTTCGGGAGCAGAAAGCGAGGCGACATACGCGATTGCATACACCCGCCTCCAAATCGATCTGCACGCTACGCGGAACGTATTTTGTAACTCCATCGGCAGTTTGGGCCTCCGAGAAGTAGGTTTCAACCTGCGAACACACCGTCAGCCAGGCATCCAGGCAATATGAAGTACATTGTACTCGCCCGCTCCAACTGCAATGGGTCTGTCCCATGGTAGATCTGCCGTATGGCGTGACATTCAACGGTCAGCATACAGCGACTATGAATGCCGGCTGAACATACCCCATCCAGATCAAGACCATGCTCGGCAAGCAGCATGGTCCAAAAACTCTCCCCTACTTGATTTCCAGCCTGAGAGCGCGATCCGCATCGTCAGACGCGAAGACGCGCGATGCGCGAGATGAATACTGACCTGGCCGACCTAAGACAGACCAGTCAAAACAGTGTATATGAGCGTATGCTGCTGACGCTGACCTGAACGTTCAATATTTCGCGAGGCATTGTTGATAGGTGTCAAGGTGAAGAAAGAGGAGGTGAATGCAATGTCAGCACCAGGTTCCACTTCTGAACTCGTCCAGCAATATATTTCCGGGACTTGCCGAACGCGTACACGGTACCTCCCGATTCGAGTCAACACACGACGCTTCGGACATGCAGACCTATGCAGACCTATGCATACACACCAGAAGTTCAGAATAACCGGACCATCTGTAGCTCGGAACCGGAGTACCTCTACATCTTTATAGCGGTTTCCGAAGGCCTTGGCCGATTCCTCTTTCTTGGTCATTATTCTCTGTAATCAGTCCACACAAGTGCCGAGCCGTCCATGGTCGACGTTCTAGGTTGTATTGAATTGCTTCAGAAGAGATATCGACCCAAAGTCATGACACATATACCGCCGTGGACAGCAGGCCCAGCGGTGATGGAATAAATCTCACAAAGTAATGTGGCCAGGGTTTTCGGAAACAGCATCTGCGAGTCCGGACGTGGCAACGTGCAAATACATTGGTGGATAGTTATCCAGAAAGCGACGTGATAACTTAGGTTAACATTAAGTACACAACTGGTAAGAACAACCGAACGCAGAACAGGCAAAGTAGATTCAACACGACCATCTAATAAAAGACCGGCGGACGGAAAGAGGCTGCATAAAGAGGCAATATGTCCGTGGAATCTGTGTAGAGATAGTGTTTGTATAGATGAATGTATCCGGTGTGTCATATGTCCGCCCAGCAAGAAATAAAGACAAAAACCCCAGAGAGCATGCATGGTTGTGAGAATGCTCTTGACTCAATACGAGAAAATCATGAGGTACGGATTCAGGATGATCTATTAACATAACATAACAGATGATTAGTTCAGGCTGAACATGGCCGAAGGACGGCTACTGCACTGACCGGAAAAAGGATGTGACATCCTGCAACTATACTGAGAAGGGGTCGGCATGTCACAAACAGGGTATATGAAACAGGGTAATCGCGAACTCACGCTAAAGGTAGAATGACAGACCAGTCGTAACCTGGGATTCTCCAGGCAAGAGGGGGGATCGTGGTAGCCAGGATCACCATCGCGAAGATGCAAATGAACGAAAGGATGAATGCGACGGCAAAACGTTTCAGGATCCGAGGCACCTCGATGAAGAAATTCGAGCGCTCGACTTCCTTCTTGGTGGCACCCCAAGTGATGTTGTACGAGAAAAGGTGAGCAAGGAGTGCCTGCGACAAATGAATAGGTAGACCACCAAAGAAAAAGAAGCTAAAGGTCTCATCAGTATGGGCCATATGATCCTGAGTGGACCTACTCACAAGAAAGGAACCCATGTCATATTCTCAACCAAAGATGACAAAATACTGCGATGGCCGATACGGTACTCCAACAAGGTGAATCCAAGATTACCTGCACCTGGGAACACTACCGTGCAAGCAAGCCAGATTTCGAAGGAATGCTCGTAGAACCCGTCGACAGCGAAGGCGAAACCGAGGAGGATGTAGTTCACAACAGACAAGACACATCCGATTGCCAGCCCATCTAAAAACCCGATGATGCGTGAGATTATTAAAGCTTATGTTCACCCGAAAAACTTACAGTATGAGAACATATCTATGTAAAAGCGAACCGTCAATATTCGACACGATGGTGGAATATATGAAATACAGGTGGACGTACAGGCCATCATGCTGACTTTGTAGTGGACTGGCGCGTCAGACCACAAGAAAATTCGGAGCTGTTTTGTGATGGGTCCAAGGCGCCACCAGTCGATGAGAGGGTTGAAGATCAACTCATTACATCCTAGTCTATGAGTCAGTGCACGTCGAAAGATAGAGCAGCTGCAAGAACGCACCATACGCATACTTCTGCCATCGGTTGAGTTCGTCATCGGCGGTGAGAGAGACGCCCTCTTTGAATCCTTTCTCTGAGTAAGTAGCCCAGCGAATGATATAGCCACGAAGCTATAGACGAGAACAGTAGATGTAATGCTTTGGGATACACCTGCGAGGCAATCAACACATACCTGAAGTCGCAGTGCCATATCGAAGTCCTCGCTGACGTTGCTCTCAGACCAGATTTTCATCTTGTTGTCGTCTCCGACGTCCTCGAACGCGGCATCCTGGATCGCAGACCACCTCAAGAAAGCGTTGTGCCCTACGAAGGGTGCTACCTCACCGTTGGCGCATCCCATTGAGATACACCTATTGATCCTGCGCGTGAAGTGGGCGATGCCGTTCTCGAAGTAATGATGAGCGACCTGCATGACGTCTATGAGTTTTGAAACAGGTTAGAACCAATGACATGAATCAAAAGCAAGGATAATTTATACCTGATTCGTGCTGGATGATAGCGACCTCCGGAGACTCGGCAAGTTCTCTCGCAGCGTCACGGAAACAATCCTAAATTTGACGTGGATCGTCAAAAGGATATCAAACATGTCAATAATGTATGCAAGGCGTACCTCAGGGACGATGGTGTCTGAATCAACAATGAGAATAATTGCTCCCATACGAAGCGCCTTGGCATTGCTCGCCCATGGTTTGAACTTCTTCCCGCTCTCCTCGTAGATTTCCTCAATGGCAATCTTCAAAGCCTTTTCTTCTAATTCTTCCTCATCATGGTCTCCGGCTTCAGAAGGATCTCTGCTTCTCGCCGATACCTCCGTATGCGTCTCAAGCTCGTGGATCCAATGTTCTAACCGCAAGCTCAGCGCTAATCCATAATTCATGTTACTGGCTTTTTTGAACCGACCACGGCGCTGGAAGCCGCCTGGCGAGCTATCATGCTTGGGGCGCGCAACCCAGCCAATCCCGTTATCAGCGTAGAAGGTGATCCGCTCCTGGCGCTCGGCCTCCGAAAGGAGTTGCATGCCATCGTCGTGGACGAATATACTTGATGTGCCACCCTGGCGAGCATAGGTCTGCATAGCTTTCTTCAAGGATTGCACCGATGGGGATCTGAAGTGATGTTCGTTAGTGATCACATTGCAAACAGAACGTTGCAAATTTAATAGCAAGATGATCGAGCGATCTCATCGAGAGAGGCTGAAAAAGGTGACTCGGGGTTTTGGATATACCCCACGTATTCTCGGCAGGAGCGGAAATGGGGAAAATAGGTTGAAAGTGATCAATACTCACATCGTATAATCTAAGCTCTCCTTGTAGACAGGGAGTTCAATTGAAACATGGGGAAGGCGTTGATCAACCTCCTTATTAGGACCCGGTTTGATCGCAGAGTAGTATTTGGAATTTTCATGATACTGGGCGACCGGTCCAAGACTGTCCATATCCTCAGAAATTCAGCAAAGTAGTCGGCAATGATATGGAGAAAACCTACACGTAGGATATATTGGTGACAACCTGTGAGGAGAAAAACTTCAAACGAATGATTGAGGGGTTAGCGAACGGAGTCGAGTATAGTATCGAAAGGTCAGCGACGTACGAGTGACACACAGAACAGGAAAGGCGCCGTGACCATGAGAGCAAATCGGGTAAAGTCATGATCGAGGCGCCATTCCGCTATCAAGACCTCAAGGCCACTACCGACGAAGACTAAGAGTAAACATAGAAAAAAGTCAATCCTGAGCCATGGTAGAAACGGGATTGGACGTACAAACTGACAAGGCACATCCTAGACCACCGTAGAAAGGACCGAACAGGCGCATGTGTCTGGTGCTCGCTGCACTCTTTTCAAGATCGGGCTCGACCTGAGTGGGCTTGTTTGAAATTCTCCAGCCCCATAACGAGCGCCAGCCGCCAGTCTTTGCAGCCGGTTTACTTGGCGTGAGAACGGGAAGCACCACCTCTTTTGTTGCCTGCGCCTTTTCATTGAACTGTGAATCAGGAGCGGAGTTCGCAACCGAGGCCGTCGAAGTCGCAGACAACGCAAGAGCGAACGAGCCGCGCCGAGCCCAGACAAGCTTGATCAGCTTGTCGTCGAAATCCAAACACAGAGGGATGACAGTGTCGAGGTTGTCCGACCAGATGACAAGGACACGCTCGTCGCGCTAAAGGGTCGGTCAGTATGTGATGCTTCTGACGGCAGCGTGACATACAATGAAAGCACCACATTGCTCCTTGTCCGCGCCAGGAAGGTCCATCATGGTGTCCAAGATCTGGATGCGAGTGTCGGCATTGAGGTAGATAGCCGTTGCTTGATCTCCTCTAATGAATTCCATGAGCTCCAAATTGCAACTGACAGAGATTAGGGAAGAGCTAACACTGTGCCCAAAGCAACGTGGACAGCAGCGCTGCGGACTTTGACCGCAACCACAGGGTTCAAGCCCCGGACAGCAGCCTCGAAGGGTTCCAAATACCGATTCTCGTAAGGAAAGACGCGAAACAGGCCTGTACTGATGCGCAAGCAGACGCCAGCATGTATGTTCTCGGAGGATGGCTTGAACCAGGCATCCCCTTGCGTCTAAATAGCACACCATGAGACGAGCGCAGTATTGAAAAGCAAAAAGTTGAGTATGGCTCTTACTTGCTTGAAGATATGATGCAATAGCGCATCATAGGCATCGTAGTCCATGGAATCCATGATAGCAGAGGGACTGATGGGCAAAACCTGGGGGTATGGACAAGGAGTGAATGAACGGCTACTGGAGATGCCTCGGTATGAGCCCAGAGTTATAAGAGCCTGGAAAAAGGTCAGACCAGATGCAGAATGACGAATGATGATCCGCCTTTGCGGAGAGATTCCGCAGAATTCCGCCTGGTGCGACCCATTGACATCGATGAATCGAGATAACACCTGCCGACAGCTCCAGGCATGCCCGCATCGACGCTGCGGCAGTGCATGGACCGGGGCGGAAGAAGGGCGATCGAAGTGCGCTTCAGCCGTCCTAACGTCGATCCTTGGCGGATGAGATCTTTTTACCTGCTGCCACACAGCAGTCATGTATTATCCGCCCTCTCCTACTGATTGCTAATAGCGCCTGATGGTAAGTTCACAAGGTGAATATTAGAGGGAGTTCGTACCCTATGCCAGAGAGAGGACACGCCTGTTTCTTGTTATTTCCGACCACGCGGTCGAACGAGGGCGGTGTGTAAACCTCCGTAAAAATACCCAAAGCTTCGCGAGGGCAATGCGGGCGCCGTTATTCCACGTCCGCACTCCACTTCAACATATCCAGGGTTCAACATTGCATGAAGCTACTAGTCGCATTCGAGACAACGACGTGGAGCCCAAAGAGTTGCGCGAAAGACTGCGAGAGACTTAAAATACGCCAGGGCAGAGAAGATACAGCTCGGAGTGATGCTCCGTCAGACAACAGATCTCGGAAGACAGTTGTCTTCCCACACCCGTAATGAACGAAGACTGATGGACTCGTGCGTGGGTTTTTTTAGGCTAACGTTTGAGGACAGGTCGGCACAACGCGCTCCTGGGTGCAGTGGTAAATAGATGTATTGAATCCAGTGTGAATAGAGTTTGAAAGCTGCTCAAAGAGATGTTGTCCAGCTATTGTTGAATGCCGAAGAAATTGTAGGAACAAGAGCGCGTGCAGTCAGATCAGTTTTCAGATTCCGAGATAAACAGTGCATCAGCATGGACAGCATTGGAGCGCTCAAGCGCTGAAAAGTCATTAATTGTTCATAGACTAAAATGAACAAACTCGCGACACTGCCACCTGCGCTGAATGAGTATATCCGTCGCATATTGGTCCTGAATGGAAGACTTACATTCGATGTACCGAAGTGCTCAAGCAACCCCCCACCCAAACGCCGACCTTTCCCTTCGCGTTAGGCTTTGATCACTCAGTAAAGGAGGTCCGCGTGTGCCTCGACCGTGTCGACCGGGCAAACCTACTAGCAGGGTGATCGAGCAGACTCGAGGGTTTGCAAAGAATTTTGCTACAGCCTCCGACAAAAGACTGGAGATTGCCTGCTCGGGTCTACGACTGGATGGCGATGAGTGGAGCGGTAGATGACGGGCAATGCGAACGGACGATGAGTACGACTCCAGCCCCATGTGAGCGGATCGGTGTGGAGACTTGTTAATTTACCACCGTTAACTCAGAGCCTGTCCGGCAATGAAAGCTTCGATCCAGGCTATATTCGTTTGTTGAAAAGCACATGCTGTCTCCTTGGGAAGGTGTCAAGCGCGGGAGCTTTGTGAAGGTGTTTGCAGTTGTGGACGACGTCTCAAACAGGCCCGATGCACTGTGGCGTAGCTTGAATAACTCGGACACAGCCGTCTTTTGGAATTCCGCTGTCCCATGATGATGCTCCGGACGAATATGCGCCACAGAATTCCAGACTCCGGGAGACAGCTGTCAGAGACAAAACATGTTCGTCTCAACGCTCTTGGCCTGCACCACATCTGCATGATGCTTCAGAAGGGGATACAATGTCCTCCGAGGCCTTACTTTCTCGTGTGGGGTGAGTCTCGATCAGATCTGACAAAAAATCAATCTTTCCGCCCGCGCACTCGTATACTCACCGAGCAGCGAAGGGCTTGCGCACTAGCCCTCTCGTTAGAAATTTCTCACTATGTTTACTGTCGCATAATCATAGCCAAAACAGAGCAGCCTCCAGCCGGGCATGAGTTTTTTGCGGAGTGCGCAAGCAATATGCACCACGCAGCCACGCTGCATCGGACGTCACCCACCGGCGGACCAGAGCGCCTTGTTCTAAATATCCATGCTCAACCGTTTCTCACCAGCAGAGTCTTCGTTTCGGATTGTTCATCTAGATGGCTGTCCTCTGCCGGCACTTGTCGTCCATGCTCTGCGGAACATATCTGCTCCAATTCAACTAGCACGGCCCGCAGCGCAATCACCTTCTTCTGGCACTGCTTTGGGCAAGGCTAGTTTTTTGGACCCCTCTATCTCAGACCATGAGCTCATGCAAACCGGAGCATCTCTCTAACCCGTGCCTATCATGAATAAATCATTGACGGGGCTTGAGCAATAGGACAGACTCGCGTTTCTCTTAAGATGCTCTTGCACCCGGGTTTTCCAGCTCGAGCAGACCTTCGCTCTGACGCGATCTCTTTCTACCGCCTTCACCATCCCTTGTCTATCTCGGGATCCCTCGAACAATGTCTTCCCCTGCGGCGTCCCCTCTGCCTTCTGATCTAATTCTCAGTGATACCGATGAGATGTCAAACCCGCCGGAACCGCTTTATGTTATCGACGGTGATCGGCTTTCTATCCTGAGCGAAGACCTCTCACACCCTACGTCTGCTCCAGAAGGGATGCTTTCCCTTCGTCCCCAAGGTCGTCAAGAAAGCGCGATCACCTTCGACACCATCCCGCCCTCTCCCCTACTGGAAAATGACAGGCAGCTCGCTAACCCATTTGGCACCCCTGTAGCAGAGCAGACCAACCCATTTTCTCCTCCGGCGAGCATCATGAGCTTCAGCATGAGCGGGGACCATACCCCTCGGATGTCGTCCGCGCTCGCCTCGGGCTCGAGCGGGCAACCCTACACCTTCCAGGATCTGCATCAGAGAATCAGCGCCGTCAATTCCGTGCAGACCAGCTTCGCCGACCTCAGCCACTCTCGCAATCTCAGTGCGACCGTTGGTCTGCGCGAGCCCTTCGCCTCGCCTCCGCGGCGCACGATCTTCCAACGGCGGGCGACCTCGCCCAACAACAGCATATTTCCGAAGCGGACCACGCGCGCGCGCCCGCGGTCGACCATGCTGTCGCTGTCTGATCCCATACAGAAGCCTTGGTTGAAGGCCAAGGACTCGACGGCGCGGCTGGCGTACTTCATCACATACGGCGTCATGCTCATGGGGGTCGCGGCGAGCGCCGTGCGAATCTATTTTGGGTGGATATCGGTCCCGCTATTGGGCCGCGTGTGTCTGGTGCTCGACGAGGAGTTCCAGGGCAGCGATCTAGATACTGAGAACGTGTGGATGCGAGAGGCTGACATGGGTGGTTTCGGGTATGTGTCTTTTTATATCTATTTCCGTGTCAGGATCGTGCTGATCGACGGCGGGTTCTCACACAGAAATGGCGAGTTCGAGATGACCACGACGTCTTCGAACAACTCGTTCATCCGAAACAACCATCTTTATCTGCTGCCGACCCTCACTTCCTCCGTCATAGGACAGGACGCCGTGTTGGATGGCTACACCTTCAACTTGACGGGGTGCACCAACGTGAACTCGACTTCGTGCGGCGCTGTCAGTAACAGGACGGCGGGAGTTGTCATCAATCCGGTGATGAGCGCGCGCATCTCTACCAAGGGCAAGAAGAGCATTCGCTACGGACGCGTCGAGGTCAATGCGAAGTTGCCGCGAGGGTGAGTGCCGGCCAAGTCTTCCAATCCACATCTTTGTCTGACCTCTATTTATTCTCAGAGACTGGGTTCGTCGTCGTTGTCGCTTTGGGAGATGTCCGGGAGTAATCGAAAGTTGCTTTCCAGATGTGGCCCGCAATCTGGATGCTCCCCGAGAACAACACGTACGGCCCATGGCCAATTAGCGGTTAGCTGTTCCCGCCTTGTCTGGAATATGGGCGTGTTGCTCACGATACATCCGGGACAGGCGAGATCGACATCATGGAGTCTCGTGGCAACGGAGTCGACTACCCATCGCAGTACGTCTCGTCTTTCCACGTTTCATACCGCATAGCTTAATTCCCCCGACGTCGCTATCAAAGGGGCATCAACTATGTCCGGGGCTCCCTGAACTGGGGCCCACTGACCTGGCTCAACGGTGTGGCCAAGACATTCGGCTGGTGGTCCGAGCGACGCTCCTCGTACGACAAGGCGTTCCACACCTACGCCCTGGAATGGTCCCCGGAATTCATGTGAGTATCCCACACGCGTTCTCCCCGCGCGCGCACCGGGGCCTCCCTGACGCTCGAACTCGGGCTTTACATAGACGGATCTTCGTGGACAGCCGCCTGCAGTACATGCTCCAGCTCAAGTTCGACATCCCCTTCTTCGAGCGCGGCGACTTCCCCGTGTCCGTCTCGAACGAGTCGCAGCAGATCATCCTCCCCGATCCGTGGGCGGGCGCGGGCAACTCCGCGCCCTTCGACCAGTGTACGTCCCTGACTCCTTGGCTGTCCGCGCGCTCAAGCAAGGACGCACGACGACGATGACGATGACGATTTGAACAGCGTTCTACCTCATCCTCGACGTCGCTGTTGGCGGGACTAATGGCTGGTTCCCGGATAACGCGGGGAATAAACCCTGGTTGGACGGGGCTCTCAGTGCGTCGCGCTTGCATTCGTCGACCGATGACGGCGCCCGCTAACGTCCGCCTATAGACGCCATGCAGCTCTTCGCCGAATCGCAAGACGAATGGTCCGCGACGTGGCCCGAAGACGAGGAAGACCGCGCGATGATCGTGTGAGTGCTCCTCTCTGCCGCCGTGACGCCCCCGCTTGACGCGCGCCGGATCGTTGTTCCAGCGACTCCGTGAAAATGTGGCAGCAGTGTTGAGATGCACGGATGGGTGGACCGCGTCTCGGATCTATCGTAGTTTTCTCCTAGTGACTGGTGACTAGCGACTCGCCGCGTTGTACAGCATCGCCTCGCGCTGACCAAAATAAATAAATTTGCATGCGCATGTGCATGTTGCATACATACAGTCTCCACGACCCCACTAACCGCTCAAGAAAAATCGCGCATAGGCTTAGCACGATCGATGATCTCGCAGGCACACGGCAACGCGCAGGCGCTAAAAATACAGGAACAGACACCCCGGCTCAACCGACCGCGACCGAAGCGCGCAAAGGACGGACGCCAGCCATCTCACGCCTTGGGCGCCTTGGACGCCTTCGGCTGCACCTCCTCCAGCCCGGCGGCGCGCAGGTCCGCGTTGACCTCGCCGAGGTGGTTCAAGAAGTTGCCCTTGAGGTTGTCCCACATCTTCGGCTCGTGCTCTGCAATCGCGCGTCAGCGTCTTGCTCTCGCACACACACGCGCACACACGAGAGAGAGAGAGCGCGAGCGCGAGCGAGAGCAGAAAAGAAAAAAGTGTACGCACCGTGCAGCTTCCCGGTGCGCTTCATCGCGTAGTCGGTAAGCGGCAGCATGAAGCTCGACTCGAACATGAACGCTGCAGAAAATAAAGCCCGACAACGGTCAGCCCGCCGTCCCGCCCCCGGCGCCGCCGCAGCCACAGGCATCGATCGATCGAACGCGCTCACCCATCGTGCCCTCGTGCACCCTCATCGGCTGCAGCTCCGCCTCCGTCGCCGCCCTGAACTCGTCGTAGGACACTGGTCAAACGAAAAACGAGACCGTCAGCGCACGGGCCAGGGATCGTGCAAGACGGGGCGCGCGGGGAGACCGACCTCCGTGCGGGCAGAAGCCCGTCTCGTAGCTCGCGCCTCCGGGCTGGAACTCGTCGCTCCGGCCGCCGTAGACGCCGTACACCAAGCCCATGAACTCCGTCGCGCTGTTGCGGTGGTAGAACTGCGGCGCCCGCGCGTCCTTCCGTCAGAACATCCTGCTCGCCAGCTCGCGCGCACGACGGCTGGGGGGGGAAAGGAGGCTCACCGGGGGGCGGAACGTGTGCGAGGCGACGTCCCAGCGCGGGCTGAAGATGAGCAGGTCCGTGAGCGAGTGGTTCGGGATCTTCGACTTGGCGGTGAGCACGCAGAAGATGGAGGGGTCGATGTGGTCCTTCGAGATGCTGCCCACGTTCACGAACTTCTCCATCGCGTACTTGTACGGCACGTAGCTGCGCGCCGCCGCGTCGTGTGCGATCGAATTCGAGGGGTCGGAGTTGGAGTTGGAGTTGGAGTGGTTTTATTTACCGTGCTGGGTTAGGGAGGTAAGGGAGGTGAGAACGGAGGGGACGTACTTGCCGGTCCAGGCGACGACGTCGAAGGGCGTATGTTCCTGCTTACACGCAAACATCTTCCCACCGACCCTATCGTCCAACCCCCCACCAGTCAGTCCCTCGTAACCGCGCGCATAATTAAAAAAAACCCACTTGTAAACGACTGCGCGACCCCCAAAAAACACGTCAGTCGATGTGGATCAAGGCGCGCACATACGGGGAGGTAGGGGGTAGGAACGTACTTTCCCACGGAGACTGGTCGACGTCGAAGCTCGCGACGGGGGTCTCAAAGTCGCGCGGGTTCGCGAGGCCGTGCGTGCCCAGCGGGCCGAGCTCGGGCAGCTCGAACTGCGACCCGAAGATCTCCTGGATGTCTGCGGGGGGCCCAAAGTCAGCCGCGCGCGCTTTATATGGGCTATCGAGCGCCGAGAGCGCGAAACGCACATCCGCGCGAGGGGCCGTCGGGAAGTAGGACCTGTGTCGCGACGCGTGAGACGCGAAATGCATGCGTGGTTTGTGTTTACGGGCTCGGGCTCGGGCGCGGGCGCGGGCGTACCTTGAAGCGCATCCCGCGCTGGATGACGACGAGCTCGCCCGGCCTCACCATCAACCTGCGAGCGGACCGAGCCCCGTCAGCGCGAATCGCCCGAACGCGCGCGCACTTACTTTCCAAACTCGGTCTGGATGTCCATGCGGCCCTGCTGCGGGAGGATCATCATGTGGCCGTCGTTGTTGCAGAAGGCCTTGTTCTCCATGGACGCGTTGGCGGCGTAGATGTGGAACGCGATGCCCTCGCGCAGCGTCGGGTCGCCGCTCCCGCAGAGCGTCTTGAGGCCGGCGATGAAGTCCGTCGGGGCGGAAGGGATGTCGAAGGGCAGCCAGGCGAGCTGGGTCGGGCTGACGTGCACCCGCGGGTTCGAGGGCGAGAAGTCGTGCTCCAGCTGCCCGTGGGGTGAGTGCGGATGCTCGAGAGATCAGGGAAGAGGCGCACGTCGGGGTTGTCTGGGAGGCTCGTGAAGCCCTGGTGGGCGACCGAGGGCCGTATGCGGTAAAACCAACTGGTGTGCCAAGAATGAACATCGCGCATATGTGCGTCGTGGGTAGGACTCACGCGGTCCTGCTCTCCGCTCGGGGAGCCACGAACGAGGTACCCGTCATCTATAGATTCAGAATTAGCATTGGAAGTACGCGAAAATGGCAGGACCTACGGATTCGGTATAGAGGTCGTACTTGACTTTTTGAGGGCTATTCTGGGCGTGTGGCAGGACGCCAGGGCTGAGAGAACAGAGAGATGATGGTACGAAGGGGGCGAGAGGGGGCTAGAGGACGAGGACGCACACTGCCTCGCTGGCGAAGCGGTTGCCGAACCCGACTTGGTAGGGGTACGGGTCTTTGTCCGAGGCGGTCGTGAGGTAGGCGGACTTTGCGGTGACGTTGTGGTTGGTGGAGATGCAGCGCAGGGCACTTGGGGTCTGAGACGCGGGTCAGCGTCGTGGAACGATGGGTAACCAGTAGACGGACGTGGGTCAGGGTGTTGACGCCTTGGAGTCTCCGCACTGGGGAGTGGATGACGGACGACGCGACGGCGCGCGGCAGCCTCAAGCAACGGCCAGACACGAGTCGAGATCGGGCGGACAGCATCTAGAGGGGAGGGGATGGAGGAGGGAAAGACGGAGAGGACGGGGCGGTGACGGGGGTTTTTATAAGAGGGAGGCGGGGTCGCAGCATAAAACGATGATCCTGGCGGGGGCGTTGACCCCAGGCGGACGCCTAGAACCACGGCAGGCCCTGCGGAGGAGGGCATGCTATCCTGATTCGGCGATATTCTCCCAGTCGGGATTACGAGCACTGGCTCGTGGCGGGGAGCGACGGAGCGGTATTGGTCTCGCCGTGGACAAGTGACCAGGAAAGCGATTCCATCTTGAGCGCGTATCCGCGCGTCGCACCGGCCCTGCAGTCACTCACACACACGTTGCGGCGACGACGCGCGCAGGGCTGGCGGAGGGGCGGGCGGGCGGGCTATGCTCGCTAGCTCGTGGACGTCGCGACGGGTGTCGTTGGCGACGCGCTTGGGCACCGGCGGGGTCGTGCACGGCAAGGGCGCGCTCGCAGGGACGTGGGCACGGGGCCTGGGCCAGTGCGGGGATGACCATGATGTCACCAGCCAGGCGCCGGTCAGTCTCCCCACGCCCTCTCTTGTCTCCTGCACCCACCATGGCCGGCGCAGAAGAAAAGTTTCCGATCGACCTCAAGCAGTTCAAAAAGTGTGTCCGTCTCGTCCCCACCTCGCGCGTTTCGTGCTCAATCCCGGTGTTCCCTCGCAGATTGAAGCTCGATCCGTCCAAGCCCCAGCTTTCGGACGAGCAGAGGAAGACCCTCAGGGCGAACATACAGCTCCTACGCGATGCCATCGTCCTCTTCACCGCAACGGGCGCAGCTCGCGGCGTGAGCGGACACACAGGTCAGCCGGACGCTCCACCGTAGCACGGGCGCTCATACCCCAGATCCCCGCCAGGTGGTGCCTACGATACCGTCCCAGAGCTCTGCATCCTCCTCGCGCTCTTCGAGCACTCTGACCGCTTCTACCCCGTCGTCTTCGACGAAGCCGGTACGTCCCTTGCCGTCCCTCGTGCAGCGCATCGCCATAGACATCGTGCCCATCAGGTCACCGCGTCGCGACCCAGTACCTCCTCTCCGCACTCGAGGGCCACATCCCCGCCGAACACCTCCTCCACTACCGCGCCGCCAACTCAAAGCTTCCGGGTCACCCCGAGCTCGGCCTCACCCCGGGCGTCAAGTTCTCCTCCGGCCGCCTCGGCCACATCTGGCCCCTCGTCAACGGCGTCGCCCTCGCCCACCGCGACAAGACCGTCTTCTGCCTCGGCTCCGACGGCTCCCAGCAGGAGGGCAACGACGCCGAGGCCGCCCGCCTCGCCGTCGCACAGAACCTGAACATCAAGCTCCTCATCGACGACAACGACGTCACCATCGCGGGCCATCCCTCCGAGTACCTCAAGGGCTTCGAGCTCCCGAAGACTCTCGAGGGCCACGGCCTCAAGGTCTTCACCGTCCAGGGCGAGGACATCGACCAGCTCTGGGGTGCCGTCGCCAAGGCCGTCACTCACAACGGCCCTGCAGCCAGTGCGCGGCCCTCGTTTTCTTATCCGCGCGTCCCACGAGTGCTCACCGCGTCGTGCGTCGCACAGTCGTCTGCAAGCGCGTGATGGCCCCCGGTGTCGCGGACATCGAGGGCAGCCCCCACGGCCACGACGTCATCCCTGTCAAGGGCGCGCTCAACTACTTCAAGGCGCGCGGCTACCCGGCCGACGTCATCGAGAACATCCTGCTCAACATCAAGCCCACGACCGTGCCGTACTTGTACGTCGGCTCGACGCGCGAGAACGGCGCGAACCGCGTCGTCTTTGGCGAGGCCGTCAACCTCGTGCTCGATGGCCTCAGCAAAGAGGAGGCCGCGAAGAAGGTCATGGTCATTGACAGTGCGGCGTCTCTTTCTATGCGCTTTTGCGCTGTGCTGTTCTGAGACTGGATTGCGTTGCAGGCGACCTGGAGGGCTCGACGGGGCTCAAGGTCATCCATCAGAAGCACCCGGAGGTGTTCATCCCTTCGGGCATCATGGAGCGGGGCAACCTGTCCGCGGCCGCCGGGTTCGGGTTCGACGCGGACAAGTTTGGCGTGTTCTCTACCTTCTCGGCGTTCTTGGAGATGGTCATCTCTGAGCTCACCATGGCGCGCCTGAACAACGTGAACTTGCTCTGCCACTTTTCGCATTCCGGGGGTAAGTCGCACCGCATCGCACCGCACCGTACCGCCCGAGAACCCTGTGAACTAATGCTCCGTGTTTCGCCCCACAGTCGACGAGGTGCGTTTGCATCGCGCGCTCGCTCGCCCGGTGCATGTGCTGACCCGCCCGCGCAGATGGCTGACAACACCTGCCACTTCGGCATCAACTCCTTCTTCGCCGACAACGGGCTCGGGGACGTGCAGTCGTGGCTGTACTTCCCCGCGGACCCGCTGCAGATGGTCGCGATCGTCAAGCGCGTCTTCTTCGAGCGCGGGCTACGCTTCGTCTTCTCGACGCGCGCAAAGGTGCCGTGGATCCTGCGGGAGGACGGCGCGCGGTTCTTCGGGGAGGGGTACGAGTTCGTGCCGGGGAAGGACGAGGTCGTGTTGGAGGGCACGGCGGGATATGTTGTGTCGTTTGGGGATATGTTGTATAGGAGCTACGACGCGGTGTTGCGGTGCAGGCAGGAGGGCCTCGATGTCGGGCTGATCAACAAACCGACGCTGAATCTGGTGGACGAGCAGGTGCGATTGCGGTGGTCTCCTGGAGAGTCTATCTTTACGCTGTTGATTCCGGGTTGCGATAGGTCATCAGGAAGATCGGCACCAGCCCGTTCGTGCTGGTCGTCGAGTCTTGGAACCAGAAGACCGGGGTGAGCCGTTCGGGGCGTCCGATCTCGCCCTCTGCAGCTTGCTCACGCTCACTCGCAAACGTAGCTCGGCTCCAAGTACGGGACGTGGCTGCTCGAGCGTCAGCTCACGCCCAAGTATGGCTACATGGGCACCAACAAAGAAGGCGAGTCGCTCTCGCTGTCGTTGGTCGTGACTCTCGCTGACACCGCTTGTCGCGTGCTCCAGGCTGCGGCGGCCTTCAGGAGCAGATACCCCATCAGGGCTTGGATCCGCAATGTATGTCGTTGCGCTGTCTTGATGATGTGAATTATTTTTATTTATTTTTTCGTCGCAGCCATTATCTTGAAGATCAAGACGCTGTCTCATTAGGCTCGCAGAGGCGCGTGCGAAGTTGTACGAGGACGAGAAGATCGTGGCATCGACCAAGGTGCATGGAAGAAAGAAAGAATCTTGTATTGTTTGTAGAATGTAGTAACATGAAGTGTAAGACGGTCATCTCGAGACGAATGGTGCCGCCAACACCACAAGGCGACGGATCAAATAGACACGACCTAAGGGGAAAGGGAGAGTCAGGACTTCGTGTCAAAACGAACACACGAGAACGCAATTCAGAGAACCGAGCTCGACATCAGTCCTCTTCGAATTGAAGAGTACTTTTAGACGGCACTTCCTAATTTTGTCGGTGTGAATCATCCCATACAGCAGCGCGACGTGCTAGATGGTACGAAGGCGCAGAAAACTCACCGAAATATAGCAGAATTTCCTTCGCAAGGGGGATCTGGAGGAGCGGACGAGGAGCAGCTAGGGAAGCGCCTCGATTTTTCGAGTGTACGGGAGTATATAAGGTTTTGTCGTTCGAGCGCCGTCTGAACCGGTAGCCCGGCTCGTAAATTCTAAACGGCCAGCCTGCTGCTTATCCGACTCCTGATAACCTCCCACCTTGTCCATAACATTTGTTGTCATCCAAGACAAGCCGCCTGCGCGTCCGCCGAACCCATAGCCCGCGTAAAATATCGCATTTCGGCAGAGCAGAGGCGGAAATTCGGATTCCGTGAGTTTTTTCTTTTTATTGTATCGTTATTTCTTCGCCGCTCCCAGGCCGCGCCCTCCCTTGTGCGCGCGATACCCGCGCTACCGTGGATATGTATCTGGTCGGCTACGCAATTATGCAACATATTCGGCGGCGGCACAGCAACCGCCCTTGGTGCGCGGCGTTCGGCCCCTGCGTCCTCTTGCGACGTGGCGCCGCGGTCGCCGTCGACGACGGGGCCGCCGTCGGCCACGATGCACGCCGTGCGCGATAAGCGACCTGACGCCCCCTCTTGCTCCGCAGCGCTATCATGGCCAGCAACTCCATGCAGAGCTCGACCAGCACCCTAAGCACCCAGCCGCAACAGCCCCCCGACGCCCCGCAGCAGACGCTCGCGCCCGAGCTCCCACCGGGCATCGGCGGCGTCGGCGGCGTCGGCATCGGTATCGGCGTCGGGACGACCGTGCCCGCGACGGGCGGAGAGGCGGGCGGCGTCGCGACGGCGGCCGCGAGCGCGCCGGTGAAGCGTGGGCCTGGGCGGCCGAAGGGCAGCGGGCTCAAGACCAAGTACGTCGATCCCAATGCTCCTCCGCCGGTCAAGCGCCCCGTCGGCCGTCCGAGGAAGGACGGGCTTCCCGCCGGCTCGGTGCCCCGTCCTAACACGACAAGTACTCGTAAACGCAGGGTCGCCGCGCCCGGAGAGTTCGCAGCCATCGCGCCCGACGCGAATGCGCAGCAGACGCCGCAGCCGTCTGCTAGTGCGCCGCCGTACGTCGGCCCGCTGATCGTGCGTCGTTCTCCTCCTCGTTTTGCGATGGACATCTTCGTTGACGAGCCTCTATCTATCTATCTATCTATGTCGGCGGCCTGATTGAAGAACTATGCACAGTACGCCTACCCCACGCCGACCGCCGCAGCCCAGCCGTCCTGGCAGACGGGATACAGCACCCTGTCCGCAGCGCTGCAGGTCGAGCCGCCCGTGTCCCGCAGAGAGACCGTGAGCGTGCCGCCGCGCAGAGTAGTGGCGCGGAACCCGCCCGCGATCGACCATACCCTCGCCAAGGACGACTGGGCGGCGTTCGCGCGCGTCGACCCCGTCGGGCTGCTGCAGCACCTCGTCTCCGCGCTCGTCGCGCCCAACCCCGTCTCGCGCATCGGCCAGCCCATCGAGGACGCCTTCCGGGCGCACGTCGGCTTCCTCGCGCCCGCAGGCGCGGGCTCGCCACCGAACACGTTCTACGCGTCCTTCCGCTCGTTCTGGCTGCCGACCTCGCCCGCGTACTTCTCGCTCATGTCGTCCTCGACCGCCGCGCCGACCCCGCCCGAGTACCGCTTCCTGTACTGGGACCCGCAGCTGCTCGTCCTGAACGGCATCGCGTGCCCGCACTGCGCGGGCCCGCTGCTCAACCGCGGGTGCATCCGCTCGGGGCCGATCAAGGTGTACGACATCGGCAAGCCGTTCTTCATCATCGGCTGCGAGTACGTCTGCCACAGCGTCGTGTGCAAGGTGGCCGGCGCGCCGGACGGGCGCAGGCTCGCGAGCACGGACGCGGCCATCATGCGCTCGCTGCCGCGCCTCTTGCAGGAGGAGTTCCCCGCGGAGCTGCTCGGCCTCTCGATCGACGCCCCGTGGAGCTGGCAGGCGGTCGGCGTGTCCAAGACGGTCTGGGACATGGTGCGGAGCGGGCTCGGCGCCGGGGTGGGCAAGGACGCGCTGTTGCAGATTATCAGGGGCACGCAGGAGGCGCTGCCGAATATGGTGGGGATGCATAAGGTGGAGGATGCGCATGACGGAGACGGCGGCGAGCTGGAGCTGGAGGACCCGGGATCTGAGGAGGCGGACGGGGCGCCCACCCATGACGCAGACGACGGCGATGTATGTTTGTCGAGTGGTTTCTCATCGCCTATTCTCTGACATGGTTGGCCTGCGCAGTACGCAATGACCTGGAAGGCTCACGACGCCGTCGAAGACAACCTCGCCAACGGGCAGCAGCAGCAACAACAACAACAACAGCAGCAGCAGCAGCCCGAGGCAAGCACGTCCACGGCAGTCGTCGATGCCAACCCGCCCCAGGGCCCGCCGATCGCCGGTCCACCAGTGTACGCCTTTCCCCAGGGTGCGCCCTACATGCCCTCTCCCTATGGCCCCTATCACGCATACGTCTACCAGCAACCTGATCTCAACACACCCGGTCCCTCATCGCTCGCGAAACGCGCCGGCGACGCGCTCTCCGCGGAGCCGCCGACCAAGCGCATCCGCCACTGCGTCAAGTGTGGGTCGAAGGACTGCAAGGGCAAGGGCGGGCGCAACTTCTGCACGCACGCATGCCAGGATTGCGGGAAAATGGAGTGCAGGGGGCGGAATAGCAAGCGGCCGGACAAGACGTGCATCGACGCGTGGCCATGACGGGTCTCGGAGAGACAAAGGTTGTTTGCGGCAAATACTAGTTCGATCGAGGGTTATCTCATATCCGTTACTACTCTCTGTGTTACAACGCCTGTATTTGTATACATTTCGCTGTTCCCACTTTTTTTTTTCTTTCATTTTAGTCAAACCTGTACTTTGAGTCAAGGCCGCCTCGTGTTCTCAGCATGGCTTCTTTCCTGCCCCGTATGTCTATTTTGCTCGGTCGCTCTCATTTGACCTACGTCAATCAGTCGGGACCCAATGTCACACTTCGTCGAACACGACGGCCGTTACTCGAGTCCGTCGTTTGTTCATCCTGTGGACGCGACGGACGGAGGACTGCGTCGCTCCGATGCTCGCAGAATGTCCACGCGCCAGAGTCGAAGCGGTAGTTGGCAGCCTCAACCGACCTCGATGCTGGCCGGAGGGACCTACCAGCCCCATCCGCCTCCCGTGGAGGCCATCTCTGGTATACCGACCCCAGCGGCGAACGCCAGGGGGCTCACAGAAGAGGACTACGATGCGGAGTACATGACGGTCGACCCGCCGCCGGTGACGTACCCGGATGAAGGGTACATCTACTCAAACGACACCGACGACGGGCAGAAACCAAAGCAGAAGAGACGTTTCGTGGGCGGGTTCGTGTCCAGCTTGAGGAGGCTGCCCAAGGCCATGGCCCGCAACGTGCTGTACGATCGCAGGCCGTCCCTCCACCGCTCTGCGCCGCATGCGGACATACCCATCGTCCTGGAGCCAGAGGGCGCACCTCCATACGAGACACCCGGCGAGCCCATCACAGGGAACGTTCATTATGTCCAGGCGACAGAGATGCCCATCGAATATCCCGCACCTGCGCAGCCCTCTCATGTCCGCACACCCTCCCACCTGAGCGTCCAGTCGGCCCGCCCACCGTCCCACAACACGCTGCACTCGCACTCGCACCACTCCATCTACCTCCCATCCCACCACTCGTCCGACCATCACAACTCGCGATCTCCGCCGCGCGTCGTCCGCAACCCGGACCCCGACGAGGAGTCGGAAGCAAGCACGACGGAGGAGGGCGCCCCGCGGCCCGATAGGGAGGCCACTCCCCGTCCGGGCACCATGCACAGCCCCGTCCTCGTCGAGCCCAAACCGGGCCCCGACTACGTGGGCATGCCGCCCCCCATCGAGCCGCCGCCCGTTCCCTCGCGCCTTGCGACCGTCCGGCGGTTCCTCCACGAGCTGAGCGCGTTGCCGTGGATGGCCTCCACCATCGCGGTCGACTACATCCCGGCGGAGACCGCGCGCGCTCGGTACCCGCGTCCCGAGGGCGGCCCGGTCTCGTGGTACACGCCCCGACGGCGTCTGAACGTCGACCTGCTCGCGGGCGGCCCCAGCACGCAAGCCTTCGCCGGTGGTTCTGGGCCGGGCCAGCCGCCCGCGCCCGCGCCGATCCACGCATCGAGCGCGACGCTCGCGTATCCGGGCGCGTCTGCCCCCGGCCACGGATCGGCGGAGGGCGCGTACCAGCAGCCTCCCTCCTCTTCGCTTGGACATGGCGGACAGTTCGTCTACTCTGCGGTGCCGGTGCTTTCGCCGCCCCCGCCGCTGTACATGTACCCTGCGCCGTTGCAGGCGATGTCGTCGCAGCCGAGGATCAGTCCTGAAACCCATTCTGAAACTCCACTGGCAGGCGCGAGTCCAGAAACGCAGCACCAGGCATTTCCGATCTATGTATTGGCGATGCCTGTCCCGCCATATATGCGTCCCCCGGACCCGGCGCATTCCTCGCCTCATCTGTACAATCCCATGTACCCTGCTGTTCATCCTTGAATATCTTGCATTTGACGTTTTGGGTTGTATGTATATCTTGTTGTATTTGCATTTAGGATTTTGCTTGGATTTTCCAGTCATCATGGCAATATGATATAACTCATCGTACATGGATATTTTGATACACGATACCGTGGACAATCGATGAATTACGATTTACTTACGATTTGTTTTCTTATCCTACACAATTATATTATTGATGCAGGACCCTGACATATAAGACCTTAAACTTCGATAGAGAATTTAGTTTGAAATATCTTGGCTGCTTTCGCTTTGACATAGGAATCTCACGCTACAGACCTTGTAAAATGCCTGTAGCGATGCTTGCATTTTTTGACCTGATGCTGGTGGTGTTTGGCCGTCGACACTCAGCAGATCCGTCCACTGTCCGTCCACACCAAGAATCGGAGTTTTTTCACAATTTTGCCCTTTTCGTCCGCATTAGGATCAGACCTCATTCAATCTTTTGACCACTTTCCATCCGCATTAGTCCAGGGTCTTGAACTGACGCGTCGCGTCTCCCTTACCTCCTCTACCACTTCCGATTCCATAGACCGCCCCAGCCATGTCTTTGCCATCCAAACCAATTGAATCGAAGGGAGATCAGAAAATGGAAGACACCCAACCACACCTTGGTGTTCTGGAAGAGGATGACGAGTTCGAGGAGTTTCAGGTGCAGGGTATGTCCCTTGAACGCATGTGCCCAGAAGTATCACGCTAATTGTTCTGTTGTGGTCGAATGATAGACTGGGACGATTCTCAAACGGACTTGGCTCATCTAAGCGGGGGTGCACCGGGCGCAGCGAAATCGGGCGGTGACAAGCTGTGGGAGGATAACTGGGATGACGATGATATTGAGGACGAGTTCAGTGTGCAGCTGAGGTGCGTGTCGGGATTTCAATCCCTCTATATCTCAGAACCTGATCTTGTCGCCCCATCCAGAAACGAGCTGGTTAAAACGGGAAAGACGACCGAGCCGCAGCCGATGCAGCACTAGATCGCTACTACACGTTGTGTGCTGCGAACCCTCGATTTGTTGCTGCATTCGTGTTGTAATATGTGTAATCCTATTCCCTTCTGATACTTGTTTTTGAACCTTTTCGCGTTTTTGAAGATGAGTGTTGTCGAGAGGATCTGTCGAAAGCTAAATTGCGACCTTTCGTGCAGGAACATTGCGCTCTGCGTTTTGGTGTGTTCCTTTTGGTGCGGCTCTCCCACTGGCCTCTTTGTTGCCCTCTGAAGCTTCTTAAGTACCCCTAGGCTCACTCCGAAATCATGCAAATTTGGAATATCATGCCCAATACCGCCATTCGCGACGCAAAGAAGGGCCGCACGCGCAGTCAACGAATTGCTTTGTGTTCACATTCGCTAGATCGAAGAGCAGATCCAGGGAGGCTACTTTCTGCATTCACGTTGTGCGTGCGATGGGGCCCCAACCAGAATCAGTGAACCCGGATTGGCCCGCCCATGCGCGCCTTGAAAATGACTACGTTTTCATCTACCAGGCCATGAACCCGACTTTTATAGTGATGAGTTCTCCAACATCTCTCTCACTCATTTCAGCAACGCGTACAGATAGTTTCACGGATGGGTCAGCAGTCCGACAATCAGGTTAGAGGCAGAGAGTAGGAGCGCACCCATCAAAGGTCATAGCTTGGCTTCGGGTAAAGCGTGGCCTCTATGCCTTGACTAATATATCAGTCTGTCGCCTACAAATCGACTAGAGCTATCCAGTGCATGGAATATGGCTGTCTTGCAAAACTCTACACCGAGGGTCGGTCAAATCCAAAGGCTATGGGACCCTGCCCGCAGAAACCGACATTACTTGGCGCCGAGGTGTAGTTTCAACTTTCCTGTAGTGAAATAATGAAATTGACTCTACTCAAGATCTCAGACACTTCCGCTCATCATAATTGTACGCGTCTGTAAAAAGGATGTAAACCTCACGACTTCGTGTGAGCGGGCTCTTTCCGCGCCCGCCACCGAGATTGCGTTTATATCCCTCTCAAGAAGGATCTACAAAGGAGGAGCTAGACCCCCTTGTCGCTAGAGGCGGAGCTGGCCAAGGCTCCAGGAAGCCACGGTAGCTCATGGGGTTGGTCCGTCGAAAAGGAGGGTGTATATGTAGGAGTCGTGGGCTGGGATAGCGTCGCCGTTGGTTCAGTCAGATCTATGGCGATTGCAAAAACTGATATGCATTGCCTGACTGGCATAGGCACACATCGATGCTGTGAAGGCTGCTCCGCTCGATACGGTCATCCAGCAAATCAAGAAGGTCGCTGACGTTGCACTCAAACATGTGCACCTCACGAAGTTCAAGAATCAGGACTGATGTCCCAGTCAACGCTGATGAGCCAGGGGTTCCGGGTACCAACAGGGGATAGCTGTACGATCAGGAATTGCTTGGAATGTTTCTCAATGAAACCATAACAACTCGTAGCGGAGTGCCATAGGCCACTGCAAAATTAAACACGGATCGTGACGTGCTCAATGGCGGGAGGGTAAGAAGCATAGGCCTCGTCGCACACCATTATGCCTCCTGGTAGCCATCCGCAAGAACGAGAGTCGATCAATAATGGCCAAGCTTCTGACCGCCTATAGTGACGCAATCCTATGTAATGCCTACCTTCGCGCTGTCTCGACGAATTCTCAGAGAAGGGTATCGGGATACGGAGTTGTTCATGCCCTATCGCGTTTGGCTGACTACAGAAGCCTCTTACTGTTACAGCTTCTCATCCGCGGGCAAGGAACGATGGACATCCGGTAATCAGACGCCCGAACATGGTCCTCGCCTTCTTCTGTCCGAACGATATCCATGCGCTTCCTCAAACATACCGAGGAAATGACAGCATCGAGCGGTGCACCCAGAATCAGGTAGAGGCCTTCCGATTCAAGGAGATCAGGATCAGCGGGCAGCCCACCACCACGCTCATGCGCTTTCATCTGACGTGTTCTGTCCTTGACGGCATGCGCTCTATAGCGGTACGAGTGCATCGGATTTACGCAGAACCCAGACAGGCGCGTTGATCAATCCCCGAGCCTCGGGCTGGCAATAACCAACTACGAAACCTTGATCTCATCATCCACGCTTCTGCGAACTCTCTGCATCGTGGCAGCATCCCTTCACCTCAGAAAAGCTGTGGCACCTTCCCAAACGAGCAAATCGCATGTCAAGACAGTGGTCCTCTGCTATCTCCCATACCCCGAAAGTATCGTTAACCGGGGATCCGAGTCCAGACACCATATCGCCTCCGTATCATATGCAGCCACAGAACCTTGATCCACCACCTCTTCCTCTGGCGACCCTGCAGACTCCCACACGCCGACCGGGCCATCAGCTGCACCTAAACCCACCTCGAATGCCTCTCATCGACATCATCTTCCCGAAACCCATCACGGCACGCTCGAACAAGCATATCGCCCTCCGACCGCAGCGACACACTCTCAAACGCAATCGTCCATCTCGACGCTCCAATCAAGCACGCACGAACCCTATCTCTCCGAGTCCCGTCGTCTTCGCGAGTTTTCCTTTCCCCTCGCCCGTCCACTCGCTATCTCGGCCCTCGCCTCGCGCATCGAGCACCCAGGCCGCGCCCACACGCGGACCCCGCACGAAGCCAAAGCCCGGAGGATTCGACGCCGCGGGTGCCCGTGCCTCCCGTGCCTCCCTGATCCCCGATCGCGAGCCGCAGGCCCGCCAGCGTGCCTGCGCGTGTCCCCAGAGTGCTTCCGCAGTGCGTCATGCCATGCTCACCGGGGCTCGCGGCATGCGCACTCGGAACGCAGGCGTGCAATGACGCGCGCGCGCGATCGGCGCGGCGACAGCGGCCACCGTCTGTCGTCTGCACGTCGAGGTGCGCTTGGGTATGTGACGAGAGGAGACGGGCGCGCGGGGGTTCCTCGAGCGACGCTCCGCGGGACGCAACCCCCCTGCCCAGGGCCCGCTGAGATCACCGTTGCCCGCATCCCACGAACGGACGGGGTCCCTCGCGCGCGATTCGCAGGCTCGAGCTTCGACGCTTCAACGCTCCGAGCTTCAACCCTCAAACGCAGAGCTTGTCATTTGCGATCTGCCTCAAGGCTCATACGCAGCCGCCAGAAGACACCCGGGCGCGGACCCAGACCCAGAACCCAGAACCCAGAACCCAGAAACCCAGAACCACAGAGCCCCCGCACGCCTTCCAGCAGCCAGCCAGCCAGCCAGCCAGCGCCATCTGTACAGACGCCCCCCGCGAGCCTCCTCCGGAGTTCACGCGCGTGCGCCGACGCTACGATTGGCCCCGCCGAGTCTATCGAGCGCGCGCTCCACAGCCCGTCCCAGCTCGTCCCAGCCCGTATCGCACCCCCTCCAAGCTCGCGCTCGGCTTCCGACGGGTCCGATCCAAAGCCCAGCCTGGCCCCGCGAGAAACTGCGTCGCGTCGCGTCGCTCGCAGCTCGCTCTTCCTGCACTTCCACTTCCAACCCCCTCTTCCCATCCCCCAGCAAGCCCCCGCGCGCTCCCCACGCGCGGCCCACGAACCCCCGCCATGCAGCGCCGCGCCGCCCACGAACCCCCGCCACGCAGCGCGCGCTCCCGACTGCACCGCACGCGGACCCACGCGCCCTGGCCGCTCCGATTGGACACGGAAGCCGCACACGCGGGGACAGCGTGTCCCCGCCCTCGTCCGCGTCCTCGTCCCGGCTCTTCCTCGGTTCGCGACCCCCGATCCTCTCCCGCCCGCGCCCCCTGATCCCAGCCTGGACCCCTCCCTCCATTCCATCCTCGATCCCGTGCCCTAGTGCGTCTCCAGCGTCCCTTAGCTTACTCATAGCTCCCGCGCGGCGGCGATGCGTGCGATCGGTTAATCATGCACTCGCACTCGCACACGTACATATATTTTTTATCATTGTTGATACACGACGGCGCTCGCTACTCTGTCGTACCATACCGTACCGTACCGTCGCAAATACCATATAGCATGGGTGCCGCATCCCCCTGCACACTGCACACTGCATAACCGACCGACCGACCGACCGACCGACCGACCGATCGCGCCCGATGTCGTTTCCGCGCGGCCGAGTCGCCCTGAGCAAAGTCGCCCGGACTGAGGTCTGAGCTGGAGGGTGGGAGGCCGTCGACGGGCGGTGCGCGCGTGATGTGCGCGAGTTGGGTGTGGGTCGCTGTGGTGGGTGTAGGTCGCTGTGGTGGATGGACGGAGCGGGGCGGGGTGGCTGGGTGGCTGGGTGACTGGGTGACTGGGTCGCTGTGGTGGGTGTGGGAGAGGGCGGCGCGGGTGGAGGACGTGGGGGAGGGGAGAGGGAGGCCTGGGAGGGCTCTCTCTCGCACGCGTGCGCACGCGCGCGATCGGGAGGGCCTCGAGCGCGCCAAGATCGTCGATGGAACGACGCTGACGACGATTACAGTGCGCACGGCGCGGCGCGGCGCGCGGACAGCACGCACCTATGACCGAACGAACGAACGAACGCGCGCTTCCTCGGTTCTCCTTCTCGCCCTTCTCGATTCATAATCGCGCACGCCTCGGGAAGCTACGCAGGGTCTTCTGGGCGTCATGCAGCGTTAGCGGAGGGCGCCGATCGGGGAGTGCGCGCGTGGGGTGGGGGAGTGCGGCCGCGCCTGACGGGGGCGCAACGAGGAATGACGAGCGAGCGACGAACGATGAACGGTGCGCACGAGGCGTGTCCGGGGTGGCCGATCGAAGGGGCGGTGCTGGAGGATGGGCGCGGTGAGATGAAGACGGAGATGAATGGAAGTCGAGGGTGGAAGGTGCGAGGACGTCGGATGTCGGGAGGGAGCAGGGGAGCAGGGGGCGCGCGCGAGGGCGAGGACGAGGAGGTGGATGACGAACGGTGTGGGCGCGGGGTCGTACGTGTAGCACACAGGGGGTCGCACATGACGGACTGCGCGCACGAGGCGTGGTCGCGGGTTCGATGCGATGGGATGGATGCGATGGATGGGATGGAACGCTGGGAGGCGGATGCGCAGGCGGATGCGCTGGTGCGATGGAAGGGCCGGATCTGATCTGTGGGGACCGGCGTGCGTCATCGGGACACAACGTCATCGCCCGCCGGCAGCCGTGGCCAGCCCGGCGGGTCCACGCGCGCTGACAAGTATTTACACCCAGCAGTCCGCTTGCGAGCCCCACTGCAGCTCCCACATCCTAGCCACCGCCGACCCCATGCAGCAGCGCCACCTCCTCTCCATCGACCAAAGCGTGAGTCCCCGCCGCGAGTCCCCCAGGCGTCGCGCTGACGATCCCCCCCCGCAGGCCCGCATCCACGCCCCCGCGCCCCGCCGTCCCCCCGCGGGCCCGCTCTCCACACACCCCGCACCCGTCCCCCTCCGCCCGCCCTCCCCCACGCTCCCCGGCACGCCCTTCTCCGCCTCGCCCTCCTCGCGCTTCGAGTACCCCTTCCCCTCCCCCGTCTCCACCTCCGCCAGCTTCTCCTCCTCCACCTCTGCCTCCACCTCCACCTCCGCCTCCGCCGCCGCGTCCCCGCTCTCGCCCTACGCGCCCGCCCACCCCCACCCCCACACGCCGCACACACCCGCGTCCGCGCCCGACCACGCCTTCCCCCTCCTCGGCTCCGCATCCCTCCTCCCGTCCCTCACCGCCCTCCCACCCCTCTCCCTCTCAATCCCCCCCTTCCCCTCGCTCTCCCTCGCCCCCCACTCCCACTCCCACGCCCACGCCCACGCTCACGCCCACGCCCACGCCCAATACCCCTCCCCGCCCCAGTCCCAAAATTACCCCTACGCCCAGCAGCCGCACGCCTACTACCACTCCACCGCCAATGCCACCCCCGTCTCCGCATCCTCCACCGCCACCGCCGCGGCCACTCCGAACCCCCACCGCGCGGCCGCAGCCTCCGCCCGCGACCCCCCCGTGCCCCCCGCCCTGAGCGCACGCAGGCGCCGCGGCCGCGCCGCCACCATCGCCGAGGGGCGCGACCCCCGCGGGCCTGGGGGCGGTGCGTCGCACAGGGCGCGCGGGCGCAGCGCGAGCGGCGCGGGCGACGAGGAGGACGAGAGGGAGCGCGAGCGCGAGGGTTGAGCGCGCGCGCGCGTGTGCTGCCGGTGCTGCCGGTGCTGTTTTCCCCTTTCTCTTTGGGTCTTCGCGGCGCTCGTTGGGTACTTTTCGCTTTTCTTTTTTTTTCTGGGGTTTTATGGTGCGAACGCTCTCCTTGCTTCCCTGGTTCCTTGCTCGCCCCTGTCTTGCTGGGTCTTGTTATGATATGACGCGACGCGACGCGATGCAGCGCGATACGATACGATACGATACGACGCATACGCGTGCTACTTGCGCGCGGATTAAATTAAAACAAGCTTGTGTGGTACGAGTGGCGCGAATGCGATATCTACCGCGTGAGCTGTGGCGCGCGTCGGACGGGCGATCCCTGATGAGATTTACGCGACGCGACGCGGCGCGTGGCCGGTCGTCGCGTCGATGAGGTTCTGCAGCTGAGGGCGATTTTATGGCCTGCACAGCCACCCGTGAATGGGATTAGCTAGCGATTGATTGATAGCGCCGCGGCGGCGGCGGCGGCGGCCGCGTGGGAGTGACGTCATGCGTGGGGAGTGAGCACTACGACCACCACCTTGTTCGGCGGCGGTTGCGCATGCTTGGACCACGCACCTTGTTCACTTACCACCACCACCACTACCACCAGCACCAGCACCAGCACCTCACATCCCCCCAAGCTCATCCCCCCATCCGCTCACCCGCACACCCCCTCACCCCCCCATCCGCACATCCGCACATCCGCGCCGCACGCCATGTCGACGCTCCTCAACAGCGCAGGCCGCCGCCTCTTCGCGCGCCACGTCGCGCAGTACGCGCCCCAGGACCCCATGTACGAGCCGTACACCGACGCGCGCGGGCGCAGCAAGCGCAGGCGCGTGAGTCGTCCCTCGCGAGCCCTCCCGCACGCACGCACGCACTGAGCACTGAGCACTGACCTCGCCGCGCTCGCCCCCGCCCAGCGCGCGCTGCCCCCCGGCCTCTCCCCCGCCGACGCAAAGCTCCTCGCCGCCGTCCAGCGCCGCGCGCACCGCCTCGACCGCGGCTTCTCCCTCTGCGGGCTCCGCTTCGGCTGGACCTTCGTCCTCGGGCTCGTCCCCGGCCTCGGCGACGCCGCCGACGCCGCGCTCGGGTATGTGTTGGTCGTGAGGAAGGCAAGGGGCGCCGGGTGCGTGCTGGTCTCTCTCTCTCGCTCGCTCGCTCGCTCATTGTCTCACTCACTCGCTGTCTCGTTTGTTGTTGCGGTGGTGGCGCTGGTGCCGGCCTTGTCGGTGTGTCGCGCCGCACAGCCTCCCGCCGTGGCTCGTCCAGCGCATGCTCCTCCACCTCGCGCTCGCCACCTCCGCCGGCCTCATCCCGCTCCTCGGCGACGTCCTCCTCGCAGCCTACAAGCCCAACTCGCGCAACGCCGCCCTCCTCGAGGAGTTCCTCCGCCTCCGCGGCGAGAAGAACCTCGCGGACGCCGCAGCGGGCGCGGGCGCGGGCGGCGAGGGGGCGGGCAAGGGCGAGGGCAAGGGCAAGGGCAAGGGAGGAAAGGCGATCGCGGGCGCCGGCGTCGCGGAGAAGGAGAAGGCCGCCGCCGCACCAGGCGCCAAGGCGTCCCCGTCCCCCCCGCCGACCGCCACTGCCACAGGCGCCGGCACCGACGCGCGCCCCGTGCGCTCGAGCGGCAGCGGGCGCAGCGGGCGGTGGGCGTGGCGCCGCGGGAGCAAGAGCGGCAGGAAAGACAACGGCGACGAGAAGGGTCAGCCGGGCGCGGGCGAGGGCGCGGGTGCGCGCGGGAGTCGGTTCGTCGAGGGGGACGTGGTGGGCGGGGAGGAGGAGGCGGGCGGGGGCAAGGCTGCGTGAGGGCCGCTGCGGCTGTGGGCTGGAGTGAAGGTTTGTTTTGCGAGCGGTCTGGGGTTTTTCTTGCTTGCTTGCTGCGATGCTACACACGAGCGCGCCGTCTCCGTAACTTATATTCTGTCCCGATGGTTCTGGTGCCCCGGTCGTCTGTTTTTCATAGCATATACGTCGCTCACGTTCGCATGTGCGCCGAGCTAGGTACATGCGTGCTCTTTCGGTACCTGCGCCCGTGATATTCGCCTCGCGCTGTTCGTTCTGTTCTTGATGTAAACGTGGACTAGGTTCAGCGTCGAGGACACACACACTCACTCACTCACGCTCGCGCGTGCAAATGAGATCAGGAGTCTACCCGCGTCGAGCAGGGCGTGTGCTCTGTATTGCGGCGAGCCAGTAGGTAAGTAAGTGACTAGGAAACGTGGCGTGGGTACTCTACGACTAGCAGCGAGCACGGGCACGGGGCGGGGTACGGTTTGTGCACGGTCGGGCGCCGCGCGGCGGCGCCGAGGACGGCGGTGAGACGAGACGGGGAGTGACGGAGGGAGACGGGGAGACGGGGAGAGGCGAGGCGCAGCGCAGCGCGCGTGGGGTATACAGGGCGGGACTTCTTTGTGTTTGGTATGGGACGGGGGACGAGGAGACAAGAGAGAGAGAGAGAGAGAGAAGAGGAGGAGAGAGGAGGGAAGAGGAAGAGGATACGGAGAGGAGAGGGAATACGGAGGACATAGAGGACGGCATGTACGTCGTTCGTCGGGCGGGGGCGGGGTATGTCACGTTATATACTGCGTGAGGGGGATGGGGATGGGGATGGGGGAGGGTCTAGTTGTCGCCGCTCAGGATGCGGCGGTGCGCGCCCCACGCGTGACGCGCTTGGTGGTCGCCCGTGAGCGGCGCGCTGCGGCGCGCGTTGACCGGCGCGCGGAGGGAGAGGCCGGTCGGGCTTGGCCTGGCGCGGGATCAGCGTCGCATCGCGTCGGGGGTCGCAGATAGCGGAGAGACGCGGACGTACCAGCGCTTGGAGGGCCCGTGTCCGGCGGTGGGCGACGCCGCGCCCGCGTTCTCGAATATGTCGTCCTGCGCGCCGCCGATAAAGTTGTACAGGTCGGTGTAGAGCGGGGGCGAGTACGTGCCCTCGAAGAACTAGCGACCGTATCAGCGAGGACAGGACAGGAGCGGGTGGGAGGAGCGTGCGACGCACGGTGCTGCCCTCGGCCTGGTACCAGTAGAACGGCTGCTTCGCGCCGTACGTGCAGTTGCTTGGCGTCGCTTCGGTGCGGCCGTTGGTGGGGTCGGCGCCGCACCGGCGCGCGAGCTGCGGTGTCGATACGGGCACGACCGACGTCGCGCCGGTGACTTTGCATTTGAAGCCTGTCATGAACACTAGGAAGACAGACAGGCCGTCAGTCGGGCGGCAGACCCACGCCGCGCGTCCGCCACTCACTTTGTTCGGCGCCCGAGTCGGGCTAGGGGCAGCGCACAAACGCCAACGCCAAGCAGTACATCAGCACCGGGCGCACTCTATCCGACGTGCACGCGTCTGCTCACCGTGTGGATCCAGAACCAGGCGCAGGTGCACCCGCCCTCGGGGCACGCGGGCATCGCGGCGGGGACGGCAAAGTCGGTGTGGAGGGACCAGACGCAGGTCTGGTTGACGCTGAAGACGGCAAAGTCTGCGGGCTTGACTTTTTTCGCGTCCGACTCGTAGGCGATCGCGAGCGCGCAGCCGCCGAGGTCGTTGACGCCCGTCGTGTGGAACTGGGAGAGCGGCTGTCCTGGGCAGGGGTAGTCGGGGTTGGAGAGGTCGCGCGCGTCGCCGCTGCGGGATGCGGGCGAGGGTCAGTGGGGGGAGGCTCGGCGGCGGCGCGGCGGCGGAGACGGGGGGACGTACCCGGCGCTGGTGTTGTAGAAGGACGTGGCGCCCTTGTCGCAGGCGATTTCGGTGTGGGCGATGCCGCCGGCCGGGAGGTCGAAAAAGTCGCCGTCGTGCGGAGGCTTATCGAGGAATCCATGCTGTCAGGGAAGCGCGCGTCAGCCGGCCTGTCTGGCTGTCACGGTGCGGCGCGGGTGCGGGCACTCACGAACCACCACTTGTCGAAGGTCTGGTTGATGAGCGGGTCCTGGGGGCGGTTGGGGTAGGTGCTCTCGTTGAAGCCGAAGATGCTCGGGTGGAAGATGCCTAGTTCGCGAAGTAGCGGGTGAGATGAGCCGGTGAGCGCGGAGAGAGGAAAGGAGAGGTGGACGCACTGGCGTGGCCAGCGACGAGGCTGGCGGAGGCGACGAGGGCCGCGATAGTGGGGACGGAGGAGGGGATCATGGTGGGCTTGGGGGATGAGTTTCAAATCGCCAAGCCAAGGGTCGGACCTCTCGAGTTATAAGAGAGTGTGGGGACTAAAGGAGAGACGTGGCGGACGACGACGGAGAAGTGGGGAGGAGGAGGGGGTCGAGAAGAAGGAGAGGGGGAAGGCAAAAAAAGTGGAGCAGATGTCGCGCGTCGGGGGAAAGCTTATAAGGCGCGGTCGGAGCGCGCAGCCATGACGGCCTGAACAGTCCCGGCGCGACGCAATATCGACGGCCATAAATCGCGCTAATTCTGGCCATAAACACACCTCTCCCCCGTCGAATCGCTCGGAATCACCGCCAAAATGTCCCAGCACGCGGGCCGCCCGCTTGTGGTAGTCATGGAAACTCCGACCTAATTGCCTGCGCTCGCCGTCGTGGGTGCGGGCACACGTCTGTGGAGCGCGTCTCCGTGGGGGAACACTTAGCAGACGCGTTGCTGGACGGAGGCGGGCAGGACAGAGCGCTGGTCCAACTTGATCGCTTCTCGTTTTGATCGCCAACACAGGAACGAACACCCAGTTGAAATCATATCAGAGACAACCCTCTCCTCGTCGACAACGGGCCTCCGCTCTGTATCGACAGCACTCGTATCCTGTTTCATCGTACTGAGAATCCCAATCATCATAGATAATCATGTCTAGGTATTCCAGGTGCCCGATACCGCATCGCTTGTATTTATAGAATTAGAATGGCGTGAGTATGACTAAGCATCCCCATAGGCAGGCTTAGACAATGGCCGCCTTTTGTTGCGCGCGACTATAAGGACGGCGAACGGACAGCGCCATGCAGCCCATCTCCACTCTCTATAGACGTTTCGTCTGCGCTGGCCTGCAGCACACACATCTCTTGCCACCCGCCACGACCCGCTCACGCTTTCTTTTTACACTTCTACTCGGTTCTTGACGGTGTCAACTGGCTTGACTAGCGCTTCGTACTGCAACTTCATCGAAATGAAGAAACCCATCGAAATGATTCCTCTTTTCCTCGCTGTGCTGGGCAGCATCGTTCCTCTGGCCTCCGCTCATGCCTGTACGTCGTCGTCGTCTCACCCTCTCTCGATCGTCTTCTGACATCCCACACATCTCAAGCGATCTGGCACCCGAGCATGTACGGCTTCAACGTCACCGACAAGACCTTCCCCTACGACAACCGCCCCGTTGCGCCTCTCATCAACATGAACTTCTCTCAGTGGTGGTTCCACGGCCACCTCGACTTCCCTCCCCACCCCGGCGATGTCTTTGCCCTCCCCGCGGGCAAGAACGTGACCACCGAGATCGGGTGCAACAAGGGCGCCACCTCCTTCTTCGCCTCCTCCGAAGGCGGCGACATCCGGAACGGCGACGACCCCTGCCCCGGGAGCCCGTCCTCCGAATACCACACGACGGGCATCGACGACGTCAAGGGGTGCGCCCTGGCCATCGCGTACAAGGACGACGCGCGCGATGTGCAGCCGGAGGACTTCACCGTGTTCAGCGTGAACCAGACGTGCGTCTGGACCCGCTTCACGGATTTCTCGGTCCCGCAGCGCATGCCACCGTGCCCCGCCGGCGGCTGCACCTGCGCCTGGTTCTGGATACACTCGGTGCGTGCTCTGACCGTCGCCTCCTCATGCCTGGTTCTCATACATCTCATCCCGACAACCCCAGCCCGACAGCGGAGGTGAACAGAGTGCGTACCTGATCGCGCTCTCCTGAGCTCTGTCATCCTGACCCGGAACACCTCTTCACAGACTACATGAATGGCTTCCGCTGCAACATCACCAACTCCGTATCCGATGTCCCCCTCGCGAAGCCCCAGGTCCCACGTCGGTGCGGCGCCGACCCATCGTTCGCCAAATCCCTCCCCGTTCCCGGGAACTGCACCTTTGGCGCCAAACAGCCTTTCTACTGGTTCCAGAATGACACCAACAACGTGAGCTCCTCCGCCCTCCTCCCCTTACCACATCGCACCGACACGCCATCGTTTTCTCCAGATGTTCGAGGGCACGTACGCCCCGCCGTTCTACACCGACCTCTACAACTTCCTCGACGGGCCCCAGGACGACATCTTCGCAGACTCGTACGCCACGCTCCCGCCGCCGAACGCGAACCAGACCCGCCTCCCCGTCCTGCAGAACGTCGTCCCCGGCCAGCGCCTCCCCATCCCGAACGCGTCGCTGCTGCCGTCACTCTCCCTCCCGCCGCTGCTCCCCACGGGCAGCGCCGTCCCGCCTGCGTCTGCGTCTGCGACGTCCTCTCTACAGGCCTCGGAGTCTACGTTTCATTCGACATTGGCAACTTCACAGTCGACGTCGGCGGCGGCGTCGGCTTCTACGAGCGCGCAGGAGACACAGGCCAAGACGCAAACCGTGTTCGTCACCGTATTCGCGAGCCCCGTCCCCAGCTCCGCGGCATCCTCTTCCGCTTCCTTCCTTGCGGCCACTACCATATTCCTCACCCCCGCGCCCGCACGCCCGTCTGCGAGCGCGAGCGCATCTATGTCAATCTCGGCCTCCGGCACCGTCTCGAACAACAGCAGCAGCAACCCTTCGCCCGCGTTCAACGTCTCGGCTCCCGTCCTCGCCGGCGGCCTGGGCCAGCTCCTCGACATCGACGACTCCGTGCCCGGCGACTCGACCGCGAACGGCACCGCATCGGGCGCCGGTGGAGACGCCCTCTCGCGCTCCAAGACTTGGTACCTTCCTTTTTCCCTCCTCCGGAAAGGGTTTCTCACTGAAGCGTTTTTCTTTGGCCACAGTAAACGGGACGTCCGCGCCCTCGAAGCGGGGACGGTGCCCGCGCGCGGGCGGCGCTCGCTGGCTGCGCGCCTCGGGCTGGGCACCTACGAGCGCAAGCGGCGCATGCACCAGCGCGGGCTGGATGGCCTCTGGAGCCTCTGGTGATCCCGGCGCCTCCGTCCGCTTTGTATGATTTTTTTGTTGTTTTGGGCGTGTATCCTTCTTGGGTTTTTTTTACGTCTCTTGATGGGATCTTGTAGCATCTAGTGGTCACTCGGGCGCGTACCGCACGTGTATTACTACTCATTCGGTGTAATGTAGTGTATAACATGACTATGGCAGAGCGAGAGTAGTTGAATGTTTGCAGTGGGAATAGTCAAGGCGTGACTGAGGCTTCTATTCTGACCCTCTATGACATTTCTGTACTAGTATGCTACGTGTGCGATGCTGTGTGAAGACCTGGCACGGCACAAGTGGCCGGTCGCTGGAGGAAAAAAAACAGGCTCATGTCTGATGATCATGAGCTGTAAACTCTGTTGTCTTAGGGATTGTGAGTACGATACAGTACGGTGCAGCGCAGTGGCTATATGGTACCGCTGCGCCAACATGTGTTGACATTCTAAAACAGTCTGCTGGCCGCACATGAAGCGCATTCGCGACAGCAGGTGAGACCGGAACCGGACACGACTTGGAAGATGTGAGCCGGGCGCACTGCTGGCTCAGGCCCCATTCGCAAGCTCGCGCTCGCGCTCGACACGCAATCTGAGGCGTTGGGCCGATGCGGAAGGTCAGGAGCTTCCGAGCGCTCCTGTCGTAGTGCGACGTGCGCTGCGAGGAAGAATTTAGGTCGAGGGCGGTCAGGAGGCGCGGAGGGAGAGGGGCAGGGGGCGGGAGGGGCTCAGGGGTGCGAAGAAGAAAATCGAGAGGGAGATGGAAGGAGGAGGAAGGAAGAGGAAGGACGAAGAAGAGGACGACACGCCGTTCCCGCGTGTGCGTCTTCCGTCCCATTCAGGAAATGCTGGAGTACGCGTGTGTCTGGTCCGCAGGCATATACATGCATGCGTCATCGCAGCCAGCGACGGAAACGGAAACGCGAACGGCAGTGCTTCATGAAGATCGCGTGTCGCGTGCTCGGGCTCGCTCGGAGGCTCTCGGAGATGAGAAGGAGAGAGAGATGGCAAGTAATAGGTGGAGGTGAGCGACACGACTCTATCTGCCGCCGTGCGGTGCAGTTCTCGCGGGGCCAGGCTGGACTCGAAGTCGGAAGCATCGGAGCTCGAGAGAGGTAGGTTTGACGGGCGCTTTACAGAATTGTGGTCAACCAGCCCTGCACCGGCGTCAGATGTGCTTGCGGCAGCGAACACGCGTGAACCCCGGAGGTTCAAAGCTGCGGTCACCCATATACGCGGACGCGCGTGCGTGTAGGCTTGACCCACCCCCTCCCAAAACCCTAGACGTGAGATGGGGCGGCGATCCTGTAAAGAGATTACGCGTGTGCAAAAGTGCACAGACGCGTCTGGCTTATCAGCGCACCGCCGGGGCAGTGGACGTACAGATACGTAGACAAGATGATTCATCCATGCGCAATGTAGGTAGCAGGGCACTCATTGGCTGGAGAACGGGCGTCGAAGACGAAGCGCAGAGGCGGGCTTGGGTCCTGGGTCTGGGTCCGGGCCCCTTCTCGCGGTCGTATTTAGAGATAAGCCTCGAGGCACATCGCAGATGAGCGTGGGGGAGACGAGGTTCTGCGTTTGAGGGTTGAAGCGTTCAAGCTCGAGCCTGCGAATCCCAAGCGAAGGACCTTGTCCGTTCGTAGGATGCAGTCGGAGGTGCTATGAGCGGAGCGTCGCTCGAGGAACCCCCGCGCGCCCGTCTCATCCGTCGCCTCCCATGTCCCGCAATGCGACCTCGACTCGCGCGCTCTCCCGTCGACAAGATGCGCAGATGCAAACACAGGCGACAGATAGTGGCTGTCACGCGCCTCCGTACCGCCGATCGCCCTCGCGCGTCATCGCACGCCCGCATTCCGCGTTGGGGGGCAGATGCTCATGCCACGAGCCCCGATGAGCATGGCATGACGCACTACGGAAGCACTCTGGGAACATGCGCAGGCACGCCGGGGGGACTGCAGCTCGCGATCAGGGATCAGGGAGGCACGGGCACCCGCGGCGTCGAATCCTCGGGGTTTTGGCTTCTTGTGGGGTCCGTGTGTGGGCGCGGCCTGGGTGCTCGATTCGCGAGGCGAGGGCTGAGATAGCGAGTGGACGGGCAAGGGGAGAGTGGGCATCGAAGGGGAAGACGAGCTTTTTCTCCGGGTGAAGGAGATAGCGCTAAGATGGAGTTCGTGCATGCTGCCGGCGAGGGCTGAGATAGACGATTGCGTTTAAGAGATTGTCGCTGCGGTTGGAAAGAGAGATGCTTATTTGAGCGTGCCGTGATGATTTTCGGGAAGATGATGTCGATGAGAGGCGTTCGAGGTGGGTTTAGGTGCAGCTGACGGCCCGGTCGGCGTGAGGGAGTATGCAGGGTCGCCAGAGGAAGAGGTGGTGGATCGGGGTCCTGTAGTTACATATGATATGGAGGCAGTATGGTGTCTGGACTCAGATCCCCGGTTGACGACACTCACGGGTATGGGTGATAGCAGAGAGAAGGTTCAGGATAATTGTCTTGACATGCGATATGCTCGTTTGGGAAGAGAAGCTTGGGCAATGCCATAGACAAAGCGTGTCCTCGAAATAAAGCCTCCGAGAGGACCATGAAGAGATTCGCAAAGCTGCAAGACGCCTCGCTTCCTTCAACAGGATTGGGATATGGAGGTTATGGATGAGCTGGCCGAACTGGTTTTTTGGGATCAAGATGAGCAGAAGATTATGATGATGTGGTTCGCCTCAGTGGATGGGATATGGATTCAGATACGTATGCAGAGTGCTTGAGGAGATCCTGAGTCCTGATGCACGCTTTTTCGACTCGTGGTATACGTGACTATCATCACATGGCGTGACTTGACGCGCTTGAGCAGCGGCCGCAATCTGATTACTTCGTCGCGGCGTCGTCCACTCATAGGTAAGTAGACGATTTAGTCGAGATCTATTCGTGCGCCCTCTCCTCTTGAAGATAAAAACTGACTAGGCCAAGAAGGAAAATCGAAGTGCGTGCACTTCGTAGAGCTTTTTAGGCTGCGAGCTTCCGTTCAACATTCAACCTATAGAAAGAAGAAATCGAGAAAGCGGCAGCCACGCGCCAGAGAGCCCATGAACATCCAAAGCATCACAGATGCCACGCTTGCCATCGTTTCATCCCTCACTCCCCTTCAATATGACCGGCTTCTCTGGGACATTGAACACTTAGTCTTTCGATGTGTCTCACTTCCAACTTGAACAGGCCGTCTCTTAGCTGGAAGAGGCTATCGCGCTCATCATCCTCCTTCCGAAATACTGCCAAGGGCCATCTTGTGGTCATTTCTATCACTCTCGTAGAGGCAGACACCCTGCAGAGTACCTCTTCATGGTATCCCAGCACAAGTGCCCTACCACAAGCGCAGCAAGCTGCATCAATCCATCCCCGGCACGTTCGAACCATTCATTAATCTCGACACAATAGTCAATACGCAAGCATGAATTCACACTGTCGAGGCTGCTCTTCCGTCTTCGTCACATGCTCGAGAGCGAAGTCTCGGAAAACTCCCCAAGTCGGGCGAACCTGTTAAGAGGTGATTTCCGAAACATGACGGGCAAGCTTGCGTTCAACGTCGCCCCTCAGATGAGCCCTTTTTGACTCAAAAAAGGTTTGGACATACAGGGGGCTTGGTCGTCCCCCAGCTTCTATCTATGGCGATGATTGGGCCTCCGCTGCCTAAGTTGGTGGACTGTAGCTTGGTCCATCCAATTAAGCCTCACCTTGCTATCATCCTACGAGATCTCTATGGAGCAGCATCGATTTGATGGGGACCCCGCTTTTCTTGTCGCAGTCCCGCTTTTCTGGGTTTCCCTGCAGTCCCGCCATCGTGGATTACAACCCTCCTATCTGCCCTCTTTCCATCGCTCTCCGGTTCAACCCTAGTTCTTTTTGGGCCGATTAGGCCGGAATCTTGTACGAGGGTCTTGTGGGGCGCCATCTCGATGGCATAATAATCTTCAGCCATACGAATGCTCTACAGTCCCAGCTTCACGGGATGAATGTGACGCAGGTGAAATAGCCAATACGGCGCTGCTGGGGCATTGCGATGTCAATATTGTCTTCCTGACGGAAATTGACCGCACAGTCAAGAAGTGTCAAAACTCGGTAGCGTCGTCGGTAACGACTCAAATTTTCCCCTTGAACGAGCAGCTCGCAGGCGACCCTCTATCCGATGAGGGACAAGGTGTTACGAAGCCCAGGGCGGAATTGGATTTGGACGTTAAGGTGTGATGAATATATACTCTTGGATGTACTTATCTGCTGTCCTCACCGATACGAAGGTTTTTCTAGTTTCGAATAGCGACTTCGCGCTAAATGTATGCAAGTCTGTACCTTGGGAGTTTGAATACAATGACGATTTTCCGGCGATAGAGTCGATCAAGAACCAGAGATGGATCCACTTGGCACTGGCTCATAATTGCTCTCAGATCACACAGTCTGGAAGAGTCTGGAGCGCTGAAGTTTGAGTCTCAGCGCCTTTAAATGCCGGCCAGCCGCTGCTTACGGCATGCTCCCTTCGGCCATGCTTCTTTGCCCGAATCTGCTGATGCAGGTGTTGAATATCCCTTCCTTCGGCAGGAGATGGGGCCGGAAATATCGATCCATACCCGGGGTTGATTCTTGCTCAATACCGTCAAATTCGTCTCCTTGACTTGCCACTACCACCCTCCGCTGTACCAGAGGCGATCCAGTCGACGGCCACCGAATGGCTTTGCAATCGGCTGAGGGGAGGATCCACCTCGTAACTTTTGTCAGGGATGATCCAGAAGATCCAGTCAACTGGCCGAAGTGGAAGAAAGTCAGTGTGGTCATGATGTTATGCGTCCTGGCTTTTTGCTCGTGAGTCACATACCGATCGGTCCGATACTCATCTCTGCAGTAGCTGATGTTCAACTAGGGTCTTTGGTTCGTCTTCCTACGTACGTGAGGAACCGTGTCGTGATGTTGCTTGGATGAATGAATTTTCTATCTCACCAGGCTCCCGGGCAGCAACAGCTTGAACGGTTGTATGGTATCAACGAAATCGCCGCGAGCTCAGGACTGACCCTCTACGTCCTTGGCTTTGCTTTTGGGCCACTCATATGTCAGATCCTTCTCTTGCTCATTGCGAGTCCCGAATTGCTGATCAGACGTCATGTTTGACACAGGGGGTACGGCCGGTAATAGTATGCAGATTGTTCAATTTCTAACTCTTAATCACCGCAGGTCCCATGTCTGAGATGTACGGTCGCAAGGTTGCATATATGCTCTCATGGCCATTGATGATTGGTGAGCGATCATGTGTTTTCCACTCCAAATTCATAGATGCCTGATTTGTGCTATGTTCAAAGGCGCTGTAGCCCCTTCAGCCTTTGCCAGCAACATCGTTGTAATTCTTTTATGTGAGTCTATGCCTATGGGCGATCAATGGTAGTCTTCAAGTCCCTTTTAGTCCGTTTTCTAACAGGCGCATGCGCTGCCTGCGCCCTCAATAAGTAAGTGAGACAGCTTTATAAGTGCGTTCTGCATGATTGCCTGACATATGGATGTAGTGGTAGCGGTGTCATTACGGAGTATGCCTTGTTTGTATGCATGATGTTCTTGTTCAAGCATTGAGCAAAACTTTGATTTAGTATGTATCACAACGACATTCGGGCACAAAGTCGAGGTACGTGGTTCTTATCTGTGGAAATTCGGTAATAGCCCCTTGACCATTCAAATATTTTATGCGATAGCCATCGCCTGGTAGTAAGTCTCGACCAATCTGAGTATAATGGTGATTGTTATTCACACATCGTTGCCGCAAGCTCGTTCTGCCCCCTCTCGGGACCATGTTTTGGTTCTCTCGTTGGATTTTTTGTTGCAGCTACTACAAACAGCGGGTAAATTTTTCTTAACACTGAATTCTCAGTATATAATACTCACACAACACAGATCAGGTTTATGGGTTGTCCGTGTCCATTTTTTCTTCGCAATCGCCTGCTGGCCACTCGTCTTTCTTCTCCCTGAAACACATGGACCGTCTATCCTCTCTAAGCGCGCCAAGAAACTGCGTGCAGAAGGAAATGAGAATGCGCGTGCAGCCCACGAAATTCATAAAGAATCAAGGAAGCAAATTCTACAAAAACACATATTGCGGCCAACGCGTATGTGTTTTAGGAAAGCATGAGTGTTATACCTGTTGACTCAGAATTAACAGAGATGCTTTTGTACGAACCTATAAATCAAGGGGCGGCTATATGGATTTCATTAGCCTACGGCATCGTGTAGTGAGCATGAATGTGGCAAGTCATCCGCGGAGATCTGACGAAATTTTTTTCACTCGTCTAGCTTTTTCTTCGAAGCCTACCCTGTGGTCTTTATTGCACAGGTATCCGTACATTTTGTATCACTATGAAACCCTTTTTTGACAAGTCTTTTGCTTCTAGCATGACATTCCGTTCCGACTGTGTGGTTTGCTTTTCCTCCCTATTCCAATCGGACAGTTCCTTGTTGTAGCGCCGTACGAACGGATAACTCGTTTCTTCTCTCAGCTGCCGCTTCCAGGAATCGAAAAGAAGGGCGTTACACCTCAGCCGGCGGAAGCGCGACTCAAAGTGGTACTCTCTGCTTGGTGAAGAATTCTGTTTTTGTAAACCGTCCGTACAGCTTACCACAATGGCGACAGTTTACTCTTGCCCGTGTCTCTCTTCTGGTTTGCCTGGTAATGCACAATTTCGCAAGCAACCATTCTCATTTTGACGGTTTGTGATGTAGGACAAGCGGCCCAGAGACGCACTGGGTTGCACCTGCCCTTGCAGGGATTGCGTTCGGATATTCCATGATGGCTATCTTCATGTGTTTCCTCGCATAGTATGCCTGAGTTTCCCTTACTGCGTTCTATCAAGCCTGATGTCTGCATTCAGCGTCTCACAGACTTACACAGTGTATGCGTCAAGCGCTTCCGCTTGCAACGTTTTCGTCCGTTCCATTATTGCGTCCGCTTTTCCGGTATTTGCAAACAGCCTGTTGAGCTCGGTGGGGACTAAATGGGGCCGTGAGTCGAGGAATTCTTCATACCGGCTCAAGATGCTGATCGCTTTCCCCACCTCCCCCAGTCTCTCTGTTTGGCTTTCTGTCTCTAGGTCTCATCCCCATCCCCCTCTTTTTCATCCGTTATGGCGAAAAGCTCCGTGAGCGCTCTAAATTTGCACAGGAGGCGCGTAAGATTCTAGAGCAAATGAGGGAAGGACAGGAAGGGACCTCAGAGAAGACGCAGGTGGAATCAGATGCTGTAGAATTGGAGTCTGAAGCAGCAAAAGGAGCGAAGATAGAGCAAAGGGAGGTGAACAGCTCACTAGAGGCCGTATGATGGCCACACCGCATACCGTACATTACTTTATACCATTGGCCGTGATGGTTCACTGATACACAGGACGACTGTGTTCTGTGTAAGGGGAGACTTAGGCTTGAAATTTGAATTGACAATCCAAGCAGCTACGCCGCCACTATGCCGCCACAAGGCACGTGACCAGCTAGGGACGGACTGGTTTTATGTCAACAGTTGAGACCCGCCCGCCTTGACTCCTTCTACACCCACTCCGTTCTGTAGCCGTCCTCTCAAAACTTTGCGAACCTGTATCTATACTTCTCTTGTGAGAGCATCTCTCATCCTTTCTCTGGCTGACTGCGGAGCGACGCTTGCTCGGGAGACCTGTATCTGACCGGTTGTCGTCTTGTTGCCTCTGTACTGGATTATCGTCTTGTCATTCGCTACAGACATCCTGTCATCTCCCACACTCTTCCAAAACAAAAGAATTCTTGACTTCTCTCTCCACCATCTGACCCCCGTCTAAGTCAATCGAAAATATGGCTGATGATGACTTTGACCTCTATGGAGAAGACGACGGGTTCCAGAACGTGTCAATCGAACCTCAGGTATGTGGCCCTTTTTGAGTAGGAGGAGCTCTTACTGATGGAATTATGTGTGGGCCCTTGCGTCAGTCCGCCACGGAAGAGCCAGCCCGGGAGGATGTGAAGATAGAGGACCCTGATCTGAACCATGTGGCCGCGCCCATCATTGGTGAGAAGAGACCTCGAGAAGAAGATGATCATGAACCCCAAGAAGCTGCACAAGCTATTCCCACTGTTCCTGACTCAAACCCAATGGCATCCGGTAGCGCGAACGGGAACAGGAACTACACGATGGGAGGAGGGAACCAAGTGAAAGTAGAGATGGGGCAGCCAGGCAATGATGCCTTATATATCGGAGATTTGCAATGGGTCCGTTCATCTTGTCGTCGGACTTGCCATGTACCATCTTCTGAGATGTTGCCTGTATCTTCTTTGTTTACAGTGGACCACTGACGAGGATCTCCGCCAAGTCGCGCTGAACGTCGGTGTCACGGTAGATCACAAAGATATCACCTTTTCAGAGCATAAGGTGAATGGAAAGAGCAAAGGGTAAATATCTTTCACATCATACATGCGTATATGCTGTTTATAGACGCATATAGCATCGCTTATGTGGAATGCGGCGGTTATGACAACGCCCTCGCGCTCAAGAACTGGTTTGACAATAAGTATGTTGTACTTGCCGTGCTCCTTGTCAGGTTCAGTGATAGATGATTGCCACAGTGATTTTCAAAACCGCAAGGCCAATGTGAACTTCACGAGTTCGATGCAGGGTAACCCCTTTAGGACCCTTCCAAAAGGTGAATTTTGATGAAAGTATATCTATCTTTCATCTGAGTTGATCTATGCAGAGCCTCCACCTCGCGAGAATCGCATACAAGGTGGTCAACCGATCCCCAGTACTGGAGGCAGCGTTGGCCCGGCGGGTCGTGGTGGAGCCAACTTCCGTGGTGGCATGGGCAACAGCCAGATTGGTATGCAAAATATGGGAGGGATGAACATGCGCGGTGGTGGTATGATGGGTGGTGGCATGATGCGCGGTATGCCTGCGATGATGGGTGGCATGGGTGGCATGGGCATGAATATGGGAGCTGGTGGGTTCAACAATATGGGAGCTGGGTTCACGGGTGGTGGACGCGGCGGTATGATTCCGCAGGGCCCGCGAGGTGGTATGATGGGCAATGGATTTCGAGGAAATATGATGGGCGGCATGGGTACGGGTTTCTAGTCTCTGTAACCTGTGTATCTGGATGTGTACGCTTACTGTGTCCGTTTGTACATGTAGGTGGGATGGGTATGATGGGTGGAATGGGTCGGGGCGGGTTCAATAATGTCCAGGGGCATTTTAACCCGGCCTTCATACAAGGTGCCCAAGGCGGTGGACAATTTGGGCCTGACGGTCCTAGAAAGAGGTATAGGATGGAGGATAGTGGCTAAATTATGTTTATACAGGCAATATTTTGCTGTTCTTCGCCGTCCACTACGGTCGTTGAATCATCCGCTTTCGATTTCGCTTTTTATATACGCTTGCCTGCAGAGCTTTTCGTCCACATTAGCGTTTCTCCGGATGGATTCGCATCTGTAGTCACCTTTCAAGAGTTCTGCTTTGTATAATTACAGCTGTGCATGAAAAAGTATTCCTATTCTACATAGTGCGATGGTCGCATTCTAGATGCGTTGCTAACGACAAGAGATGCGATGGTGGGATATAAGGATGCGAGAAGAAAGGGTGAACGTAAATAACCAAGGGTATGCATGACATCTACATGTCATGCTCAATACCCGTCCAAAGCCAAGCATAAGCTACACAAGTCCATGATCGACATACAAAAAACCTTATACCATATCTAGAGTCCTCCATAAGTCCGTCACAACAAGCAGGTATGAGTGTCGCTAATTAGAGCGCTCACGCTCTCTCTTGCGTCGCCGTTTCTCTTCCTCACGTCGTTTTTCCTCCATCTCCGCTTCTACGTCTTCCTTCCGAGCAAGACGAGCACTGCAAAAAAGTTCAATGAAATTAAGGTCACGGCATAGAAACGCTGTCCGACCGACCTTCTCATTTCCTCCTTTTCTAAGTCATGGGCATCCGCTTCCATGTCTTCGTCGTCACTGAAGACGTCGCGCCGCATATAATCGTCCTTATCCTTTCCAAAGAGTTTCCAAATCTGGCTGGAGATATCGTCCATCGGCTTGGAGCGCTTTGGAGGTGGCGGCGAGTCAGAGAGGGAGGGAGACCGCTGTCGTCGTTTGGTAACAGGCTGCGAGCTTCTAGAAGCCAGCTTGGAAGTTGAGGGAATCTTGGATAAACTCGCCGACGGTTTGAGAGTGCCCATGGCAGAAGGCCTGTTATCAGCCTTTGAAGTGGTACTGGCTTTCGGATGTCGAGGCAAAGGTGCTGACTTGAGCGCAGAAGATGGGTTGGCTTTGGAGGATGAGGCAGGTATAGGTTTGACGACAGAAGCTGGGCTTTTCTTTGGCATTATAGAGGGTGCTGGATTTGGTGCGATAGAGGTGGATGGTTTTCCAGGTATCGTACTAGCAGAGGGCGTGCTCATCCTGGAAACGGGTGTGGGCGTTAGCTTCTCCGACGCCTTAGGCTTGGACCCGAACCAGTCGTGGAACTCTCGCGCCTCCTCGCCCTCTAGAAGTTTGGATTCGCGAAGCTTCTGCCGATCTCGCACAATTTCGTCAATCGTACGAGTATCGCGTTTGACGACATTGAGTTTCGTCAGGGTGTTGGGCATGGCCGCGAGGCGGGCTCGGACAGAGACTGAGCCATCCGAAGAGGAGACGGGTGGTGGCGTGGACGAGTTTGTGGTTATGTCGATGGCCCCACCAGGCAACCGTCTGCCTGCCTTGGTATAGCCAGAACTAGTCGTCAAGCGTTTGCGTGAAGGGTCTCGCGTGAATTCGGCCTCGAGCCTGCGCTTGCGCTTCTCCTCGCGCGTGAGAGCTGTACTGCCCGAGTCGTCGCCATCATCCGAGGGTAGCCTGCGTCTGCGCACATCGTCCTTATTAGAAGAAGAAGAGGCGGGCCACCGTGGACCACCGTCCTTTCCTTTCTTTGGCCCGTGAAGGAGCGCCTGGCGCTGTTTCTCCTCCCGACGCTGTATCTCTCGCTGCTTCGCTAATTGTTCCTGATCTCGCTTCTCCTGCCTTTCATGTTCTTTCTTTTCCTGCTCCAAGCGCTGCATACGTATCTTTGCTTGTATCTCTCGCTCCTTTGACTCCCGCTCATCCTGCTGCTTTCTCCGTATTTGTTCCTTTCGTTGGCGCTCCTGGAGTGCGGATTTGACAGCACGATCCGATTCCTGTGTTTGACTATGGCTGAGAGCCATTAGAGCAGCAAAACTGCTGGCAGCCATAATGAGAAAGAGTAGTATGCCCAAGGGATGTAGCGGACAACGGGCAGAAGGCGATGACCAGACGTGTGCCATTGCCACCCTGTGCCACCGCGTCTTTCCGCGACTCATGTTTGGTCGTGTTTGGCAGCAGCGGTGGCATGCACAGGTCATGAAATACCGTATCAAGTCGTGAAAAGCCATCCATTGGTAACTCTGATGGATATCGTTAAAACTACTGGTACGATCTTGGCGTCTCATCGGGGTATAGAAATCCGTGAACAACATCTCGCGCTTACTTCGAGTCCCTCCATGCCTTGCGAGGCAATGTGGTCGCTACCAACACCGAGCCGGATGCAACGGCGAGCAGAACCCAATATACAAGCCACCCACCAAGATATTGATGCCGAATGGAAAGAGCAAACAAGGAGTTTGCCGCTGCAGGGCCGAACGTCCGCATAACCGACACCATCATTTGGGCCAATCCGTTGGTTGCACCCAAAGAGGCTTTGTTAGGAGCAGAGGCCGCGATGTAGATGAAGATACAGCCTACAAGCTGTGATAAGATTATCTTGACAGTGATATTTAGGAGAATCTCTGACCGTAACTGAGACTGACTCCAAGGGAAATCAGAGTTTGCAGCGCCACTATAACCCAGACGGTAGTACTGACGCCCTGCGACCTTGCCAACAGATTCATGAATGGAAACAAGGCAAAGCAGGGTATCGCCGAGAGCAGGCCCGCGATAAAAACGTTCTTCGTCCCCCATCTGTCGTGGATGCGCGCGAAGAAGAACACCTGGAAAATACCGTTCATGAAACCGAAGAAGGACAAGATGGCACCGATCGTGGGAGGTGGCAGCCCAAGCCCACCGAGCTCGATCGGTGTGGAGAAGAACAGAGGTTGCACTGCACGGTATGCGATGTCGACGAGTGAGAGAGTGGCGTAGTTCACCGCCGCGATGAGCACACGTGGAATGAGAAGCGCATAGATAGGGAAGGGTTTTTCAGCATCATCTGCCGGAGTGTCCTGCAGGGAGGTATCATCTGCTAAAGCCAGACCCCCCTTATCTTTGCGGATCCTGAATAGGCTCCGGACGGAAACAGGCGAACGAACAGTCTAATGAGAATTGAAGAAAAGAAAGTCAGTACGGGGCTGCAGGTGACAGAAACGGTCACCGCATGATCAACTCCAGCAATGTTCATATATACCTCTTTGAGAAATGTAAAAGTAATCAACCATGCAAGGGCGGAGAATGTCGCAGGCACGGCGCAAGCTAGAAAATAGGGAAACTTTTTCATGAACTCTGAATCGCCAAACGTATCGGGAAAGCGGTCAGCGGGGCGTGAAAGTGTGCCGCCGATGATGGGACTGTATCGTGTGTCAACAGATGAATTTAAACAGAGAACTGGCGATCAACCGGAACACACCCTAAAGTCCCTCCGGTAGACCATGCGATTGGCATGTATGCATAGACCTGCGCAAGGTTCGAGGAGTCTGTGATTTCTGCAATCATGCTTTTCAGCACTCCAATGTTCCCTTATTACGTTTGGCTTATATTAGCAAACGCGCGGAAATATAGCGATGGCCTGATATACCGTTGAGGAACCCTAGATTAAAGCTCAGTACTAAGTTTTGAAAGATGGCAAGAAAATCAAGTACCATTAAGAGAACGACTGTATTGAAGTGTCAGTAAAGTTTGAATGTGCCAGAGTATACGCAGCAGAGTTTCATACCTGATAACAGCCGACCAATATGTCCTCGACAAACCAAAGCAGTACATGGAAAGTGACAGGCCAGACAGACCCGTCAAGATGACAGGCTTGCGGCCAACAATATCTGAAATACGACTCCAGTGCAGAACGGTCATGGCTTGCGCAGCAAAGAAGATGGATTGCTGGTAGATGCGTGATCAGATACAATCTTCAGAAAAAAATTGACAGCATACCATTAACCCAACATAGTGCCCTACCTTCGTCTCGTCTCCATGCGTGATCCCGCTGTGTCGAACAAACTGCAGAGAAATAGATGAGTGGAGTCACCGCCGTTCCCAAGAGGTATCAACGCACCTCAGGAGCGAACGGATATATAACTTGTGAAGTCAGCGGCTCGGCCAACTGCAATACCAAGAGCAGGGTTATCTGAGGCCATGGTATAGGTGAGGGCTTTTTTTTCTGCTGAGTCTCCTGCAACAGCGGAGTCTCTTCGTCCATATCTCTCGTGGCAGCGGTCATGAAGGACTTGGTCAAGAAAGTGTACAGGGCAAGGAACAAAAGGAAGTGCTCAGACGGGACTCAGAAGGCGAAAGAATGTGTCTATGACTCTCAGAGTCATCGGCACCCTGGCCGGACAACACATTACCTAAGTCAGCGACAGTTTGCGAGTCGGCCGTAGGATCGCCGCCGGGCAAAGCGGGTCAGAAGGGCAAATAAAATATGAGGCGGGTTGTAGAGGAACGACATGGGTGGTGTTGACAATTGGGACGGCGAGATCAATAGTCGATTCGCGACTCGCGGCTATGAGCAAAAGAGAGGGTTGCCTTGAGGCTGTCCCGGTCGCACCCGGAAAACCTCTCCGTACGTTTCCGGATCTATCTGAGTGCAACCGCTAATAAGAAACGAAGTGTGGGAGTTTTCGCAGGATTCCCATGATAGTTATCTGAGACGATACATAATTGTCTTTACAATAACGTACACTAAGCGAAGAACGAACGATAACATCAAAAAAGATTATAGATCCTAGCCAGAGGCAGCTTCGCCGCTGGCGGGGCATCCATCAGTATCTCGTCTGCATGCACCTCATAAGTCTCAGGGTCGACCTTCATTTGTGGTGTTGCATCGTTCCACTTCATATCCTTCTTCGTCACATTTCTACAGCCACGGACCGCTTCGAAACGCTTAGACAGACCGTAAGACGCTACGACACCGGAGGTGATGGATATCTCAGAGACGAAGTAGACCGAATTAAGCGCCGCAGACGAGGGATAGGAACCCCACATTGGCCTCCCCAAGAAAGGCTGAACTGTTGGTATTGAGGCATTCGCATCGCCCATCTATCAACATAAATCAGTCAAAGCAATGAATTATCGCGTGCGTGAAGGCTGACCTGGCTCCAAGCGATGACGCCTGACTTAAGTACCATCTCAGGCTTGATCCCAAAGTTCTCGGGTTTCCAGAGGACGAGATCCGCGAGAGTTCCAACTTTGACATGCCCTACGAGATGACTTATGCCATGTGTAATAGCCCTTGAATCATAAAGATACAATCGCGATGCTTAGTGCACATATGAGTTGAATAGACTATGGGCGTACGGGTTGATGGTGTATTTCGCGATATATCTTTTGACTCTTCCGTTGTCGACACCATCGCCGTCGCCCAAAGACGTGAGAGGCCCTCTGACTTCTCGCATTTTGCTTGCCGTTCGCCACGTTCGACTCACAACCTCACCAACACGGCCCATGGCTTGCGAGTCGGAGCTAATCATCGATATGGCACCAGTGTCGTGTAAGACATCCTCAGCTGCGACAGTTTCGGCACGAATGCGAGATTCGGCAAACGCGAGATCTTCGGGAATAGACTTGTCCAAATGATGACAGACCATGAGCATCTGTACCGAAGATGTGAGTGCTGGTACTAAGTTGTTATTCGATCCCGCGAAATACTTACGTCCAAGTGTTCATCAAGAGTGTTATTCGTAAAGGGACGAGTAGGGTTTGTGGAAGAAGGAAGTACGTTGTCAAGGCCACACACGACAATGATATCAGGAGCATGTCCTCCACCTGCCATAGAAAACAAATCAGTCGAGCAAGTATCGATGGATTAAAAGGTCACAAACCAGCCCCTTCCGTATGATACGTATGGATCGTGCGATTTCCGAAGGCAGCAATAGTGCCTTAATGATCATGAGATAATGAGTTAAGAATGCCTTTGCGAGGCCTTACTTTCGACGAAACCACTCTCGTTCAAAGTGTCCGTGTGTATATTGACCTATTGTATGATTTCGATTTGGAAAAGGCTCTTCGATGATAACGGTACTTACCTGTACATCGTACTTGTCTCCAACATCCAAGCAGTTCACGATCACTGCTGGCGTTGATCCCCAATCTTCATGCAGTTTCAGCCCAGCAGCCCCTGCCTTGATAATATCCTCCAAAGCCTTCGGACCTGCATCATTCCCTTTACCCGTGATGGCAAAATTCATCGGCAGACCATCCATTGCAGCGAACATATGTTGCATGTAGAAAGGACTGGGAGTGCAGGTCGTGGCATTCGTACCCGAACTTGGCCCCGTGCCCCCGCCGATCATGGTCGTTGTCCCCGCTGCTAGTGCCTCAGTCACCTGGGTAGGAGAGATAAAATGTACGTGGGCGTCGATTGTACCCGCAGTCAGAATGAGCTTTTCGCCTGCTATGACTTCTGTGCTGGACCCAATGACTAGGTCAGGATGGACGGAGGACATCACGTCGGGGTTCCCGGCCTTGCCTATACCGCTAATCTTTCCGTTTTTGACGCCGACGTCAGCCTGTTGTGATGTATCAGTATTCTAGGTCTTGGGAGTGTGAATGAGGTATTAGCCTTGCCTTATAGATGCCAGACCAATCGACGACGAGGGCATTTGTGATCACAAGATCAAGGGTTTCGGAAGATGGCCTGTTGGTTGCTTGACCCATGCCCTCACGGATGGATTTACCTGACCGTAGAGCGGAGTTAATCATGAATCAAAGGGAAACGGTCGAATGATTACCTCCCCCGAACTTGACTTCATCACCATACACTGTCTACACTCAGTGAATATTAATACACAGATCAGCGAAGTCGAAAGTCTTACCTCGTCGCGTTCAACTTCGATCCACAGCTCTGTGTCTCCAAGACGAATTCGGTCTCCGACTGTTGGTCCATACATAGCGATATATGCATCGCGTGCGATATCGGTATCTTCGTTTACTACAAGAGCTCCTGGTTCCGGTGTATGTCCAAAGCCTTTTTGGATAAGACTGTGCACGATGCTGTCGGTCCGAGAAATATCGAACACGCCTGTTGCCAACGCATTCCCTCCCGTGATGAGCTTTGCCCCTGAGATTGTACAGAGTGTCACTACTTTAGTATCCCCAGGTTCAAATCGAACAGCTGTTCCTGCAGGGATGTCAAGGCGTTTTCCGTAAGCCTTGCCACGGTCGAACATCAAAGCTGCATTTGTTTCGATGAAATGATAGTGGGATCCGATCTGTAATTCCTCGAACCTGATCAATTTTTTCAAGCAAGAGATACAGTAAACTAAACAAACCAGACCTGAATTGGGCGATCACCGTTGTTTGTCACTCTCACTCTCAGCCGCTCTCTACCTTGATTGATCGTAATCCTTTCTTTTCTCGCAATGACAGCCCCAGGGGAATTATTGCGCTCGTATTCGGAAGGGTCGACGATAGGGAACATATCAAGAGACGGAATTGGGAGGAATGAACCGTACAGTGCGGCATCCAAATTTCCATCCTCCGTACAGACTGGATCGTGAACAGTGACAAGAAATACTCTGAATGAGATCATGAGGATATAGTATGATATATAGACACAAAACAAAGCGCACCCATCTTTGAATGTCCCTTCAACCTGAATCTGGTGTAATAGGCTGGGAACACTAGGCAACACATGCCTCCTCCCAAGTAGCGTTTTGCCATGTTGCATTAGCTCTGCAACAGAATTCTTTCCATCACGGATGCGCTCTTGAAGTTGGGATGCAATCAAGGCTGTAGCCTCTGTCTGGTTGAGCCTAAGTCCCCGAGCGAGCCTCTTTTGAGCAAGAAAGCCAGCCTATCTCGGTCGAACATAAGCATTGTGTACTATACGCGCAAACGAGGAGAGGACCTGGTGTAGGAGAAGCCTTTCCTGTTCCCGTGGAAGAATGCGCATATTCGTGACAGTTATGGATGATGATACGGAGGAATGCTGAGGCTCTCTGAGGCTGCTCCTGAGATGAAGATTCGAGACGAGGATGGACAATGGTCATATTGTAAGCGATAAGATAAGTTGCTTCAGGCACAACCATTCGATTCTCGCTAAGGGCACGTACAGTGCTGGACACGCAAACACGGTAAATTTGGATGATCATTTCTTACGGCTACTGGAGGTATCAGAATAGATGCAGATACACCTATAGAGTAATTTGAATGTGCTCCGGAGAAAATTGCACGAGCGGTTTCCTCAAAAAATGCCTATTAAGAGAAAAAAAGTACGCAAAATATTGGTCGCCCCTTGTTTCTCGTGGGAAATTCATCAAAAAAGCTCCAATCGACTCCTTTTGAGCTGCTGGGTTTGATGGTAGCATTGGTTTGTCAAAAATAAATGTGTGTCGGGCAGAAAAAAATAAAAAATCTATTGCACATGATACTCTAAACATCATATCTGACCCTCGCCACCATAGTTGCCCTCCTAGTAAAAAGAAAAGAAAAAGGAATATAGATAGCTTCCAAAATTGGCAGCCTAATGGAGAGTCAGCCATTGTAAATCTTTCTAATACTGAAGATAAAGGGGATGATCTTACCAGCTGGCATCCACATCCAACTTGCATCATGGTGGCTTCTCTAGTTCTACTACAAGGGAAGGTTAGGCTGAGACACCTAACTCCACAACTGCTCTCTCAAATCAACCTGTTTATGCTCCAGCCATCTGAGCCTCTCTAATACATTCAGGCTTAGTTTATAGAATATATAACACTGAGTGAGCTATGAGCCATCATTTTGTTGGCCCATTTTCTCGATTTTACTTTCATTTTCCCACGCTCACAATATGTAGCTATCAACACCTCCTAGCTGATAACCGGTTAAAAAGTCCTGCGGAGTTCTACATAGCGCCCTATCATAGATGTCATTCGGCGGTCACTGAACGGAAATATGGTATCGAGTCCAAATATGATATGGCGGGCGCTGCGTACACTCTTGCTCTCAGGTCATAAAACGAACCTGAACATCGTCTGCACCAACGTCAAAACTTAGCACTCATTCTGCCCATACTAGTGCCAGGCATGGCTTCATGGCTTTTTAGTCACCGTGATCTAAGCGTTACGTCATGGGCGCTTGAAGAGTAGTCCTTCCCGTTCGTTCAGTCTTTGACGCGATTTCTCCACCGTTTTCTCCTTTCCCAGACACTTGCTGCTGTTCACGTTGCGCAAGAGCTGGGAAGGCAATATGTCGACATCAATGCCTGATCAAAGTGCTAACGAGGAAACACCTCTTATGGGCTCTGCGCTCATTGAGGCCGATCGTCCTCAAAAGCGTACTCCTTTACCAATGGGTCAGATCGCAATCTTGTTGCTCGTACAAATGGCAGAGCCGATAACATCTCAGTCCATATTACCTTTCATCAATCAAGTGAGCCGTTTATGTGCTGCTATAGTAGAGCTGTTGAAAAGTTGAGGTTGACCCTGATATTAAACGTCTGTGGAGTAGCTTATCAGTGAGCTGGATATCACTGGCGGGGACGAACGAAAAATTGGGTATTATGCAGGATTTGTGGTGCGAGACCTTCATCTTGCTTCATCGTATACTTACAGCTTACGAGCACCCTACAGGAATCGTTATTCTTTGCGGCTGAAGCTTTGATGGTGCTTCAATGGAGTCGGTTGTCAGATCACATCGGTCGCAAACCTGTCCTCATTTCAGGGCTTCTGGGTCTCACAATATCCATGCTGTGGTTCGGTCTATCGAGGACGTTCTGGACCGTTGTCTTAAGGTGCGATTTCCTCTAATATCAATCAAGTTCGTACTCACATCCTTGACCTCGCAAGTCGCGCGTTCGCCGGCGCCACAAACGGCAACATCGCTGTCATGAAAAGCATGATGGCAGAAGTGTCCGACGAAACCAACATCGCCCAGGCTTTCTCACTAATGCCAGTTGTTTGGGCTACAGGCACAACTATAGGGTCTGTTCTTACCGCTTCATCATTCGCATGAAGATTGTTAACTGGTTCCAAGGCCGTTTATGGGTGGTGTGTTTTCCCGTCCACATGATCGCTTCCCGGGTATGTTCGGGAGCCAGTTCTGGGAACGGTACCCTTACTTCTTACCGTGTGCGATTACTGCCGGCTACTGCATGATATCATTCGTCACGGCAGCAGTCTTCCTGAAGGAGGTCAGGACTACATTCCAATTTCATATCGCTGTCACATCATTCAAACTATTTACAGACTTTGCACACGACCATTTCGTTAAAGAGATCGCGACGGTCCGATCCAGAACAAACTATTGTCGTGTATGGAACAGCAGAGGGGGCTGCGGTCGAACGCGGAGAAACACAAACTCCTCTGCAAGTGAAAGCGTTGGCAGAGAAACCGGTGTCGCTGCAGGCCCTGCTCACCAAACCCGTGCTGATCTCTGTAGCCAATTACGGGTTTCTCGCTTTGCTGGATATTGCCTTGGGTGCGCTTGCTCCATTGTTCTATTCGACCCCGATTGAATTCGGGGGTTTGGGGCTTCCTCCGGCTACCATCGGACTGTGCATGGGTGCCTTCGGAGTGATGAACGGCGTCTTCCAGGGTCTCTTCTTCTCTAGGATCATTGAGCGTTTAGGTCCCAAGCGCCTTTTCATGACCGGCATGGCATCATTTGTACCAATTTTCGCTCTTTTTCCGGCTTCAAACCTTCTCGCCCGCCGGCTGGGTTTGTCACTTCCTGTCTGGCTCACGCTAGCGATTCAACTAGCGACAATGGTCGTAATGGACATGTCATATGGCGCGTCCTATACCACCCGAATGAACCTAGAGGAGCAGTGTCTGATTTAGTTCACAGGTTGCATCTTCATTTACATCACCTCCGCTTCACCGAATAAGCGCTCGCTTGGTGCGACAAATGGGTTTGCGCAGACGGTAATATCGGTTGTGCGGACTATTGGGCCGGCAATGTCAACATCTCTATTTGCGCTCACGACGGAGAGACATATTCTCGGAGGATATGGTGTTTACATTATCCTCATGACAATTACCGCGGGATCCTTGCTGGTGGCTGCTCATCTCCCTCATGGCGCCTGGAAGCACAACTAAAAATATGTGGAAGGGTTTTATCATGCCAGAAACCGTTACCACAATAGATCTTTTACCTTCTTGTTGCTCACGGTCCCTTGTTATCGCGCTTCTAGGTGCCGAAATGACACACTGGAAATGGAACGGAGACAATCTCCCGAGGTTCTTATTTTTAGAATTGCATGGATGTATATCCATGAGATTATTTTGTGAAACATAGGTATGATCCTTTCTGATTAGGTTGCTAAATAAATGATTGATTTTGGATAACACCATATATGTCAAGTCCATTAATCATGGACTCGGAAGAGAGATTGTCTGGTATGTACATAGTTCGCATATACTCCTTAGATCCCTTGCGGAGCCAAGGGATTCGTCGAGGCAAAAACGCTGTTTCTCCGCGATGATTCAAGTGAACCACTGTACCGGTTTGGTTCCCGATGTCGAAGGACTTGGCTGGCTTGGCGGCAGCCAATTTAAACGGCTAACTTTTGCTTCAGCTTCAGTGTCTAGTGTCTAGTCTTGTGCATGAAACTCGATCGAACTCCTTTCAAGAATCGAGGCAGTTGAAATATCGAGATACAATTCACTGGTCTCAGCGGCGCGGTATGTTTGGCCTTGTTCAGAAATATAATCGTTCATCCTGCATCGACCGAGTGCTCAAGTTTGAATCATTAGCGTCGGATTAGCCAACGTCCTTCGACATCCACAGAGGCTCTCCTCTTTGTAACTTCGACTCATACGACCAGTTGTCGTACACGCCAATTCAGTCAGTATTACGAAAATCAATGCCCACACATCCAGCCGATTCCCGACTCTCAGAACAATTGATCAAGTTTCGGTTTTTATTGAGACGACTTTAGGCGTTCGACCGTTGTGCGCCTCGAGAGGACGATTCGCCTATGTTTGTACCTTCGCAATTTGTTGCATATTTTAAGTGTCTCCGAGACGCAACTGAGTTTAAAAAACATTTTGAGCAAGCGCTCAGCCTCCGTCCAACCAGTCGTTATATGGACACATCCAACGCCGCGCAAGCTATGATGCCTTTGGAATCCCTCTTGGAACACATGATCTCATGGTACGCAAGTTGGTTCGCTTTTCTCTCGTTTTCTCTATTCACCAATATTTTACTACATGCAGATGCCCTGAACTGCCGATTGCTCACCTTCTCTTCTTTTGTGTGCGATACGCCGCTGCGCGCTGATGACTTACGTGGCCTGAAGTTCCGCTGACGTTGTCAATTCTAAGTTTATCATCTTCTAGCGAAACCAGGCCCATTTTTAGCCAGCCCTTAGCAATAATTCTGGCCGTAAAGGTAACCTCAAAGTCTTGAGGAACCCCGCCTTGAAGCGCTCACGCGCTCATGTCCTGGTCTCTTTCGGAACGTTGTGCGCCACTTCCTCTAATAAACACATATCGGATCATGCACAGCGACGTATCGCGGTACCGGCGGCCGTCTGATTCAATAGCGAAGATCAGTCATCCGAAAAGCGTATGTCTCATCTTTAACAAACATAGACATTACTCTTTCAGACATAGATTCCTTTTTCCCTCAGGACCGCCGTCCCTGGGTCAATTGAGAACTGAATGTGCCTTTGTGTACACCGTTTCTTCGAATTCCGCTTCCTCAAGCTTCGATGCTCCGCAGCCTCAAGGTTCCTGTTCCCGCGATGGTGTATGATTGATCCGGAATTTCCTCGTCAGATAGGTGGTGACTCGATAAAACCCTTGCCAGTCGTGAAATGTGCTGAGATTTTTTGTCTTGTGCCGTGCAGTCTTCATTGAATGTGAGTACACGAGTGCTATGGAATTGTAAGGGGTAATTTCGACTGATTTTTCCCCCTCAAAAAACAGTAATGATGATCAGGCTGTAGGTTTGCCTTCTACAGCTCCATGACTACCAACGCACTGCTGAGATTCGATTTCGGATCATCCAGGTTCGTCACTGTGAGCGGCCAATTTCTGAGAAGAGCGGAAAGAGACGGGTATACTCTTCGGTGAACCATGGAGAACAACCGTCTTCATCCATCGGTGCCGACAGTCACCTTGATGTAGTTTTCGGATGGTCATCGCTTCGTGCGTCTTTGTTGACCCTTTTTCGTCATTCTCTAGGTCCTGTGCCGCGTCCGTTGGGTTCATGCCAAAAATTATTGTGGCAGAAAATACGTAAAAAAACGATGGCTCGAATATAATATAATAATCTTGCACATCCTTACTTACATAATTTCTCAATGCGTGACTCGGAGGGTCTCGGCGCATTCCCTTAGCCGTGATCCGGGCTTTCATTTGTCGTAATTCCTACCAGTTCCTACCTCGTCCGCGAGACCGCTACCCTACAAACGAAGAATACGCTACCACCAGGACCCGGACACGAACGGGAGCACACACACATGTGGAGAAAGTTACCAGCGGCATCCAGTTGTCCCTGAACGATCCGTCCCGGCGCGTTCCCATTTGGAACGAGATGCGCGTACGAATTCTAAACCAGCCTCTTCGTGTGATGACATAGGCATCCCTCGCTCAGGTATAAAATAGCAGCTTGTGTTTCACAGGACAATTCAAGATACCGTCTTCCACAGTTTGACCAGCATGCATCGATTTGCAAATTCTCTACTATGCGCAGTATTGCTCGCTATCTCTGTCTCTGCGGCACCTGCGAGCAACCCGTCTGCAGCGACATCTAGTACCGCTTTGGCATCGCCGGTATCCGTATCCAACTCGACTGATTCGACCGCGTCGGTCTCTGGACCACCCAGTGCGACGTCGGACGCGTCAGCAGCTAGCCCAAGCCCGACGGTTCCTTTTGCGAGTGACGACCCAAACACTGTCATCTTCTCCCCGGGCGCAGACGTCCAGCCTGAAGCTCAACGTGGCACACTCGGCAGCACTGTTATCGGTCCTCAGAATGTGCAAATCGATAGGCAGAATCCTGACTTTCTTGCACCCCCCACCACGGACAATGGTGACGTGTGAGTACTTGGTATGTTTGTATGCATGGCTATTTATTGATGATTCAATCCCAGGTCGAATGCGAAGTGGCCTTTCGGTCTTAGTCACAATCGGATCCAGACTGGAGGCTGGGCAAGGCAGCAAAACAGTGAGCTCATTCCAGAGCGAGATGCCTTATGACGTGGTGACGCTCACAACCCTCGTGCAATTCAGTCGAGAATATGCCAATTGCCACGCGTTCGTTATTCAAAGTTGTACCAGTCACTGTTTGATCGCTAACGAATCGCAGAGATGGCCGGAGTTGACATGCGACTTGAACCCGGCGCTGTTCGGTACGTAGAGATCCTAAGCGCTGACGTTCTCCTATTTTGAAATGTTTGTTCAAGGGAGCTACATTGGCACAAGACATCCGAAGTATGTGTATAAGTGCCTTTTGTATAACCGAGGAGTCTGATGTCAGCTTTCTCAGTGGTCCTATGTCATCAAGGTAGATCTCTTTGACTACGCCGGCTGCTTCGAGTTCTGAATCTTCTCGGGCAGGGCTCGACTCAAGTTACGGCCGTTGATCAAGACGGGAAGAACTATCTGGCCACCGTGGTAAACATTTTCTACTTTTGACCACAGATTATACATTAATGTCCTTCGGATAACATAGAACGCAGGTGACCTTTGGTACTTCCCTCCGGGCATTCCGCACTCCCTTCAAGCGACGAATGACTCGGCTGAGGGAACCGAGTTCCTGCTGGTCTGTCGTGTTATCTTTGATACGCGATACGCGTACACATCTGCACCCACAGGTTTTCGATGATGGTGCTTTTAGCGAAGACGCTACCTTTCTGGTACAGTTTCTCATTTTCGGATGCTGTATCTGTATTTTCTTGTGCTAACTTGGACATCTCAGCTGACCGATTGGCTTGCGCATGTCCCAAAGGAGGTCATCGCTAAGAACTTCCAGACTGACATTTCGGCGTTTGATGATATCCCTGGAAGGGAGCTATACATTTTCCCCGCTGGTATGAGAATGCAACAATCCGTATCTAGTCACTGTATCCGACGTCGCTTCTCTAGCGGTTCCATCTTCGGATGCTACCGCCGTCTCAGATCCGCAAGGCCAGGTTCCAAATGCCTTCTCTTTCGCCATGTCCAAGATCAATGCCACCCAATTATCAGGTGGAACTGTTAAGATTGTGGATTCGACGACTTTCCCTATCTCAACGACCATCGCTGCTGCGGACGTCACTGTTGAACCTGGAGCTATGAGGGAGTTACACGTAAGCTACATTCTACCCTTGATAGTGGCACCCTGACTGACATCTTGGCTACTTAGTGGCATCCTACTCAGGATGAATGGACTTATTTCATGTTGCGTCTTTTGACATTTTCAATATACGTCGTTTTCACAAGTTGTGTAGTGAAGGCGATGCTCGCATGACAATCTTTGCATCACAAAGCAACGCACGGACATTTGATTATCAAGCTGGCGATATTGGATATGTTCCTGCATCTTTCGGTCGGCCACAATTCAATTAGCATTGCGGTCATTGCTCACAATATATATTCAGGGCATTATGTCGAGAATATTGGTAATACGACCTTGCACTACCTTGAGATCTTCAAGACGGGTAAGCACACACCGTTACGTACATAGGATTTGAATTAATGGGGCCCCGCTTTATGTAGATCGATTCCAGGATGTCAGCCTGAGCCAGGTGAGAGCCGTTGCGCCCCTGCCCCTACACTTTTCCTTATCATATTTTGCAGTGGCTTGCTCTCACTCCGCCCGAGCTAGTCAAAGCTCATCTCGGCCTCTCTGATGCTACGATTGCAACTTTGAAGAAGACGAAACAAACGGTTGTTGGTCCCTCGTGATGCAGATGGTCGATGATTGTTTGGTGTGCATTGAGTCTGATTGTGTTGCAGTATAAGGCTTATGTATCTTCGTCCCTCGCAATGAATTATGTAGTCGTGATGATTTAGGCAGAGTGATTTCCATTTGATTTTTCTGGAAAGTCAGCCTCATCTCCGAGATTCTCCTAGGCTCCTACCTATCGCCGTGTTGAGGGGCTGACTCCTACTATGATAAGATAACGGAAAACATATGAAATGAGTACACCCCCGGTGCTTCGTATAAAATGATGAGTTCCGACCCGTTGCTTCCATCGTAGTCTCCGTGGCTGACCTTACACAGAAGATAGTCGTTCTGTGTATAAGGTCTCGCAGGTAGTACCGATTTCGGCATTAACCGAGCGCGGTCAAGGGTTTTCGAGCCCATGCCGAGCCATGCCGTGCTTAATAATACATCATGCATCAGCTCTTTGACAAATGTGTCAGCATGATTATCATACAAAGCTAAGACTCAAAGTGGAGAGATAAAAACATGTTTGGGACATATAAACATGCATCCCCCATTCTACTATCCTAGAAGGAATCTACCCATTGCTTCCTTGGATCTCTCTCCATTCTATCAAGGGGCTAATTAACATCCAAATCCCCCTAAAAATATCACACTATGTCCAAATGTAGCAGGTCTAACTCTGCTATAACTACACATGACTTGTGTGTATGCAGAATGACAAATAAATGGCCAAAAGCTTAATGATATTTTGGCTAAGATTGGGAAGGCATGATAGACCCTCAGAAAGTTCCTCCACTATTTATTTGCAGAACCTAAGAAAACCTTAAAGAAAGAGAAAGGAGACAATAAACTAGAAAAGATACCAAGTTGATCAGACAGCCATTGGCATTATGTGACCAAGTAGCAGATGTAAATTGCCAGTCATAAGGGCCAATAGGCCAAGGAACTAGGCCATATAAGATTTTTTTGAGATTAGCAAGCCTTGTAAGAGTTGACCAACTGTTATTAGCTATTAATTGTGTAAGTGCTTTTAGAGAGTATAGTGTTTTTAAAGAGAGGAGTTCAAGTCTATTGATTGTGCGAGTGTACATCATGTTACATCACACAAAGCATGTGACCAGTTGGGTTAGGACACATAAGTCAAATGTTATTATTTCATTATGCTGTTTACATATAATAGTTGGAAAGCAGAAAACATATTAAATTCAGGCCAAAACACCTACTACCTACAAAGGGGGTTGATTTGGAAGTAGTCTACTTTCATCAGTACTTTCCCTATTGTGTCTAAAATACTAGAATTACCTTATATAGGTACTTTCCAGCTATTTTAGTATACAAGTTCCCAGTTTTCTAGTAGATTCACTGGATATTCTAAAAAGGTGTATTTTAGCATTTCTACAGTGCCAAATAGGCAAAGTCAACAATTTTGCTAACTCCCTAGGCAGAATTATTTTAGGACAAACTAAGTTCAGATTCGGACTCAGGGAAGCAAAAGGAGTCAAAAAATGCCCTTTATGGAAGTTCCCACGGTAAAATGGGGGTGGCCAATTTTTTGGGCAAAAAAACATAAAATGTAATTAGGCCTAAAATGGCATCAGAGTCAATCTGAGTCAATCTCAGGTTAGCATTGTATCAACAGACATCATTGTGCACTGCCCAACCCTTCTGTGTGACTTCTGTTTGCATACAGCCTACTCCACCACTTTCCCTATAAGCCCCTTATGATATGTATCCATAAACCACTATGATTGATTAAAAAATTGGTGAATCACCTTGACAGGACACTTATTGAGGCATTGCTGTGCCACTTTCTTTGCATCCTCAAATTTGACTTTGTAAATTTTATAGTACTAATGCTTGCATCAGCCCCAGTACTGAATAATATGAACATGCCATAAAAAAAAAGACTGAAGAGACTGACTATCTCAATAGGATCAAGCTCACAATGGAACTTTAGAAGAAAGATGCAAATGTGACCTTGAGCTTTTAAAGTCTGCTCAAGAAGGGATTCTTGAAAAAAAAATCATCCTGCCTGCCCAAGAGTCAGGCTATATGCAAGTGTCATTCTTAAAAGGACAAATTGGAAAACACTTAGCCTTTATTGTGTAGACATCAAAGCTACATTTTGTAAGAGTCTGCTGCAATCCCTTTGCCTTGCCATTCTTGGTTGTTATCTTGCTTACTAAGAAATAACTATTGAACTTTGTCTGGCCCTCTCACACTCACTTCCACTCCAGGCATTGCTGCATATGCACCAACTTGTTGTTGATAATAGGACTATGTGAGTGTGATTTATGTAGACCTGCTATTTATGGTCCATCCAGTATTGATTATAATGTACTTTTTTGAGAACTCATCAGGTTTTTCATAGATAAGAGCTAGTCTCTGTCTTATGGATTATCAAGATCAATATCCTTCATGTCTTCTTTGGTGTCTGACTCAAATTCAGGTGAGTTTCTTGAGTGGATCGATTTTTTGTGAAGATGCTGAATTTTTGATGTATATTTCTTTCTTGGAGGGTGCCCTTGGGGATGCTTTGAATACTACATAAGTTGGTAGTTTAGTGTGTCTTGGTTTGAAAATGCACCACCATTACAGCCCTAGTAATTTTTTTTGGGACTATTTAAGAGTACCATTGAACTCAGATAAAAAAATGGAGTTGATTGATGCTATTTCTGAGGCCCTACCATTTAATTTGGGGGTTGGCCAATTTTTTAAGGGCCAAAATCAATAAAATGTAATCCACGTAAGATTGGCTCATGGGATTTTACTCATAAGGAGCTCAAAATGCTCGTCTATCAAATGTGCATCAATTCTGGTGGTTCCGGAGGGTGGGAAAATTAGTTGACTAAAATTGTCGACTTTGCTTGTCTGGCACTGTAGCATGCTAGTATGACTTGAGCTAGAGTTGACTAAATGTGGTAAAATAGAGAAGACTATAGCAAGAGTTGAACTAACAATTCCTTGTATAGTAGCCAAGAACTATAACTACTGTACCAAATAAGCAACGATCACTTAGGTAGTAAATAATGTATGAGTATGGTGGCATTAGCCACCTTATGTCATACTATAATTAATTAATTTTTGTCATAGCATCCAGATTTTTGGACTTAGAAAAACTAGTTTTAGAACAAATCTGCTATCTTCAAGAATAGGAAAAAAGTCTAATCCTAAACCTAAAAAATGGCAAAAATCATCTTGAAGACTCAACATCTTTGTATTTATTATGATAATTAGATGCTTTCTTCTTTATTGCAATGACTAGATTCTTTATTTAAACTGAGAAGCATAAGAAGTAGTCTATAGTATATATATTATAGCTAAACAATGATAGAAATTGTACAATTATTCTAAATATTTGCTGTTACTGTCACATATTATATAATATGACAAATGGCGAAATTTATGGGGAAAAGTCCCTGCCAAGAATTCTTAAGAATTTTGAAAAAGTGCTCTGACCAGTTAAAAGGGTTTATATTAAAGGCCCTTTCTGTACATTATTATGGCCAAATAACCACTTTTGAAGGAGTCTTAGGCAATCTTATTTCATGCTGTAGACTTGTCATAAAATGGCTAATACCATCATATATTAGCTAGACTTAGGGTGAAATTTTGACTTATTCTTGGAGAGAACTACGCTATTTTACTTTTTAGCACTTCTTGCTATTAAGCTGCTAGGCTTATCACATACTGTAGGCACTAAGAGGGGTTCCCTAAGCTATTTGAATAGTGACAGTCCAACAAATAAAGACTATTGCTCATCTTTGGGCTTGTGCAAGAAAGTATGGTTTACAGTCAACCTTATTTTTAAATAGATAGAGAAGATGGTTTTTAATAATAGGGTAATGCTTATTAGAGATAGGGCTGTCTTCTCCAATCCAATAGATAACTTTAGATGGATTTCAAGAGATAATTTGGTAAGCAGCAAGTTCTTAATATGTTGTAGTGACTCAAGAGTAATAAAGGCTTTGAGATGAATCTAGTGCTTTATCAGACTAAGTATAATACCTTGGATCTGGCAGAGTTCATAATATGTGAGCTAGAAAGGTAGCCAGATGCTAGGCACAGTGTAGAGATTGAGTTGTATATGAAGTGAATAAGCTGAACTTTTTAGAAGCTCATCTTGGCTATTAATATATGCAAACTATTTAGGATAGGATCAAGATTAGGTCTATGCTTCTAAATGTTAATCTACTTGACAGGTATTAGGACTTCTAGATAATTGAGTTTTGAATCATGATTAGTAATCCATAGTCTGTGGTATATCTATATGCAGTAACTAGGATAAGTGCTTATCCACATTATTAGAAATCTAGGAACTGATTATAATTGACATAAGTAAGTTTTTAAGCTGAAGCTTTATAAGCATTCATATGTAAGCATATTAATAGTAATCAAGTAAGTCCATAGTCTATGTCCAGATTACATGGGTATCTCCTAATGTTCTTTCTAAATCATGTGCATAGTTAATGTTAGGACATGGTTCTAACACTCACTTACTAGAGATGTAACATATTATACATAAAGATAACTTGATGTGACTGAAGAGTCTATTATGATTTGTTTTAAGCTTATATCTTATATGCTTCAATTAAAAACATAGTATGTCTTGAATAGCCTAGTCTCTAGATAGTTCCTCAAGACTGTATTTTTAGATATATCTAAGAGCATCTATAGAGTAAAATAAATTATAGACATATTACATTCTTAATCATTGAAAGTGCCAAAAAAGCAAAATAGTATGGTTCTCTCTAAAGATGGGTTAGAATATCACTTTAAGTCTAGCTAATATACTATTAAGTTAGAGACCTATCATGCACACCAATGTACTAAAAGAGGGTTTTCTAGGCTATTTAAATTATGAGACTCCAATAGGTAAAAACAATAGATTGTCTTTGAGCTTGTAGGAGAAACTCAGGGTTATTGTCTACTTTATCTTTGAAGAGATGGAAAAGATGATCTTTGAGAATGTCTTAATATTCTAATATGTAATTATATGTTATTTATGATCCAAGTGATCATTGCTCATTTAGTACAGTGGTTGTAGCCTTTGGCTAGAATTGTACTAGCATACCAGAGATGCTGGAAACACTAGAAGTCTGGAACCTAGTAAATTAGCGTGTCTAGTTAATATCAAGCTGGGGGCTTATCACATACACTAATATACAAAAAGGGGTTCCCTAGGCTATTTGGATTGTAAAGCCCCAATAATGAATTATCTTTGAGCTTATAGGAGAAAGTTAGGATCACTGTCTGCTTTATCTTCAAAAGAGATGGAGCAGATAGTCTTTGAGGGTATCTTAATGTTTAGCTAGTACAGGACTGTCTTCTCTAGTTCAATAGACCACTCTGAGGGGTACCTAACTAAGAACATGAAAGGTGGCAGGCCCTTTATATTATATGTCATAGAGACTAGAGAGCAATGAGAGAGTAGAGACAAGTCTAGTGCTTTATTAGATAATGTAGGAATGGCTCAAATCTAACAGAGTTAACAAATTATGGGCTAGGAAGGTAGCTAGTGTTATGATCACGTTCTGTTGGGCATTAACGGCGGTCTATACCGACATGATCATCATAAATATCAAGCGGCCTCACAAGGTGAGGCGTACAAACAAGGTACAGATAGTAACCTTGGTCATCCACTCCCAACGGATCACCTTATCGTTGGTCGAGTATCACGAGCCATATTGCGACGGGCATAGAATGCCACCTTACAAACTACTCACACACCGGGCATTGAACTCCTAGTCTTTCCTGGCCGGAAGGAGACGAACGGAGAAGCACAAGAGTAGTCGTATTGAGAGAGACAACTTAGAGAATACCTACGGATACATAGACGGTATTCTCACGCCCTATTTCCTAAAGTAGTATAAAAGGCCCATAGAGTAGGCTGAGGTTCTTCAGTCTATTCTCTTCGTTCGTTGTGGTCTTCCTACCACAGCACCTTCGTTCTGGTACTGTCTTCCTACAGTACTCCTCATTGCTACATCGCAATACATCTCTGGCTCCTGTGCTACACGTACAGTCGAGACCATCGTTCCACACATCCTCCACGAGTGACCTAGGGAAGAACCTCCTACTCTTGGGGTTACCGAACGAGCAGTTCGTAACACTAGAATAGACTCTTCTGCCCCTACCTTGCTTGCACTAGCTTGCTGCCACACTCTCTCTCACAACCTTACTCAGTGGGGAAATAGACCCCCATCGAGAAAGTGTTACTACACACACTCTGGAGCAAGACCTAGGCCAGGAATATCCACCCGGCACTAGACGTATAAATAACCAACTCCGTCACAACAATCGCCCTATCTGGCGCGAAGGGGACTTCTGGGTCTACGAAGACAATAACAGATTCGCCCCTCCGAACTACAATAACTGCTCATACCGAAACGGGCGTTATTACTTCACCCTTGAAGACGGAACAGAAGAAGAGGATATTTGGAACGAAACAGAAGCTCAGTGGGAACTAGCCCCACAATACAGGGAACCGGCGCCGGTAATCCCTGAAGACTTGGAGCAAGAGGAAACGACCTCAGTGTCAGACTCCGACTCACCAGACCAAACACTGATCAACACCCAAAACGAACCGCTCACCAAAATGTCGGGACAAGCTTCGACTTCTACAGACCCCCCTTCCGCAACAGTACAACCTGGAAGAGGAAAGGTCAAACTCCCAGACAACTACACAGGCAACTGCATTAAATCCCAGAAATTCATGCTCCAATGCCTCCTTTTCACAGCAGAATCCGATCGGTATAAGACCGATCAGGACAAGATATCCCTTGTGCTCTCATGCATGAGATACGGCACGGCAGGAGCCTGGGCCGAGAACTTCCTCCTCAAATCAGTAGGAGCGGACCCTCCCACTGATCTAGGTACCTGGAGGGACTTTTTAACAAAGTTCAAGCTCCAATTTAGGGAGACAGGCAAGACCAATAAAGCGCGAAGCGCACTCATGGCCTTCTCCCAAGGACAAATGACGGTTGATGAATACTCCAACCAATTCATTCTCATTGCCGCCGATGCCGACATCTCCGACAAGGAGCAAGTCCCTTACTTCCAACGCGGGTTAGACCCGCGTGTCATGGACAAAATATATGACAAGGAAGTTCAGCCAAAGGACACCATTCAGGACTGGATTAACACAGCCTGTGAAATAGACGAACGACTCAGAGCTAGATCTGCTCAAAAGGCCATCCTCGCCAACTCCACCTCCTTTCGCAGCAATTATTTGAATCGTTTCCACACTCAACCAGCCGTCTGTTATAACTCCACAACTGCCCCTCGCAGAATGAACAACCAGGTGGTTGACATGGACATCGACGCTACCAGGAAGCGTAACGCCAAAAGTCAAAAAAGAAAATTTGACGGCAAGCGGACCCCCTCCTGCTCTAACTGTGGAAAATTAGGGCATTCTGGTGCTAACTGCTGGTCGGCCCGTAGAGGCGTTCAACCAGTTCGAGGAAACTCGAAGAGACGCTTGGGTATGACAGGGAGAAGAAACCACGCGGTTGATTTGGAAGAAGAAGACGACGCACCCGCTATGGGAAACCAAGCGGGAATTCATTGGAGAATGGAGACAGAGAATGTTCATCGCAACAACCAGCGGGTACCACAACCTGGTCCTTCGATGGAACGTCCACACTCTGCCCCATCCGGACGACCCCAGACAGACCATCAGCGACGCATTATGCTACCTGACGGACGACGGGGAAACGGAGGCGTCAGTCATTCTGCTCGAATCGGAGCAGTGCTAGGAGAATTAGGAGAAGATGAAGCAAGAGAAGTGATCTTGGGACACGCGGAGCGTTTTTCCTGACCTCTCCCTCACCAGCAAAGGAGAGAGGTCAAGGACGACCCGAGTTTGATGCCCGCACTTGTATTCGTATCGGAGCAATGAATGACCATATCATCACTCCCATACGCCTGAACGTGAAGGTATCAAACAGGGATCAATACGCTGGAGCAAAAGTGACCATCGACTCGGCATGCGAGGGGGTTATAGTAAACGAAACTTGGGTCAAGAGACATCGTTTCCCCACCTATACACTCAACAACCCCATTCGCGTCCGGAACGTCGATGACACCATTAATAAAGCAGGTCTCATCCGATCCGCCTTGGATGTGAACCTCACCATTCGGGACATCAGTGGACGAACGCATACTGAGCGCATCCAGATGTTTATCTCCAATCTAGGGAAGGACGACCTTATCCTGGGAACAGATTGGTTGAAATACCACGATCCCTCCATCGAGTGGAGGCGACGTGAAGTGCACTTTGATCGGTGCCCCCAGAAATGCCAACAACCGCATGGGTTTACTAGGGCAAGGGAAGAACCGCAAAACAATAGGCGGTTATCAGACGTGGAGCCACGGCACAAACCACGCATTAACGAGCACGAAAAACAGCGCCTAGAACATCTCCGAAGATTATCGGAAGATGTAGGACTCCGCGATCATAGTGGAACGTTTGGTGTCCAACTACGAGCATACCTCAAAAGGAAATGGCTCCTATAGGACATAAGGAAATACGCCGAAGAGAAACGAAAGGCTCAAGCCAAACCATCTCTTTCACCAAACGGGGGAGAACCTGATCTCCCATACAAAACCTCAGGAAAACAGGCCATAGAGGAACCAGTTATTCGGAAACTGGCTCCCGAACCGTCAGGATTTGCCAGCTTCGACCAGGACTTGGAGGACGAAATTGTTGTCACCAATCTAAAGGAAAGAGTCCCCAAAGCGCATCACGAATTTTTGGACATTTTCAGCAAATGAAAGTCGCAGCGACTCCCAGAGCACACTTATTGGGACCACGCCATAGATCTGAAACCGACTTTCAAACCTCAAGTACCAAAAATCTACGCCTTGAGCCCAGAGAAACATGATGAATTAGGGAAATTCATCAAGGAACACCTCACTCAGGGGACCATCCGTCGATCCACCTCGCAAACGGCAGCCCCATTTTTCTTTATAGGAAAGAAAGATGGAAAACTGCGCCCAGTACAGGACTACCGCCATTTGAACTCGTACACCATCCCAAATGTGTGCCCCCTTCCACTAATCCAAGAACTATTGGACGTGATCAAAGGGGCCACTATTTTTAGCAAATTGGATGTACGGTGGGGATACAACAATATACGAATCAAAAAGGGCGACGAGTGGAAGGCGGCTTTCATTACTCCGCTGGGTTCTTACGAACCCATGGTGATGTTCTTCGGCCTCACCAACTCACCAGCCACCTTCCAGGCCATGATGAACATGATCTTCAGAGAACTTATCACAGCCCGGAAAATAACCGTATACATGGACGACATCCTCATTTTTTCCAAAAACATGACGGAACATATTCAAGTCTTGAACCAAGTTTTCCAGATCTTACGCGACAACGACCTCTACTTGAAGCCAGAAAAATGCGAGTTTTATAAAGAAAAACTCCAATATCTGGGATACACAATTTCAAAAGACCATGTCGCTATGGAAGACTCGAAGGTGGACGCTATACAAGATTGGCCAGTCCCATGCACTGTCCGAGATATTCGCTCCTTTTTAGGTCTAGGAAACTTTTACAGGCGTTTCATTGATAAGTTCTCCCTTATCGTGCGCCCTCTGCACGACCTCACCAAAAAGGATGCAAAATGGAACTGGACTTCGAAGTGCCAGGAAGCTTTTGAACGATTAAAAAAGGCGTTCATCAGTAAACCCGTTCTAAATTACCCGGACCCCATGCATCCATATCGACTAGTAACAGATGCCTCACTAATTGCTTATGGAGCCACCCTCCTGCAAGAAGGAAAAGACGGCGACTGGCACCCAGTCGCATTCCTTTCCGGGTCATTTTCACCAGCAGAACGGAATTACAACGTCCACGATCGCGAACTCCTGGCTATCATAAAAGCGTTGGAACACTGGAACCACTACCTCGAAGGTGCACGACACCCTTTTGAGATCTGGACAGATCACAAGAATCTGGAACATTTCCAAACGGCGCGAGACCTATCATGACGACATGCCCATTGGAGCCTCTATTTGAGCAGATTCGACTTCACGCTCAGCTATAAAGCAGGGTCAATGAATCATTCCGATGCTCTGTCCAGGCGTCCAGATCTAAGTGAGGGGGTGGAATCTGACAACAAAGCTCAAATTTTGCTCCCGGCCAACCTTTTCAACAAATCTGATGAAACACTGGTAGAACCGTCCCCGACACGGCATATTAAGTCCATGGAAATCGCATCCTCAGACCTCATCTCCCTCATCTGACTCTCAAAATCGGAACACGATGCCCTGACAAGGGTAGCCCTCGCCAAACTCTTGCAAGTAGGGCCACAAGGAATGAGAGGTTTACTGGGACATTGGACACACGAAGACGGAATCACCAGACGAAACGGCCATATATGCGTCCCAAAAGATGATGCCATACGAAGACTTATTGTCAAAACGCATCATGACGCACCCGCAGTAGGACACCCGGGGAGAGCCAAAACACTGGAAATGGTACAATGACACTATTGGTGGCAAAACATGACAAAATTTGTTCATGAATATGTGGACAGATGTGCTGTATGTCAATCAACCAAGAACTTGACACACAAGACACACCCTCCTATCCATCCTTTGGAAACTACCAATGTCCCTTGGCAATTCATCTCGACAGACTTCGTCACGGACCTACCCAAAAGCAAGGGGTTCGACTCGATCAATGTGGTAGTGGACCAAGGTCTGTCAAAAGGCATAGTCATCACCCCATGCAAGAAAACGATCACAGCAGAAGAAACAACCGTGCTTTTCCAGAATAACGTTTTCAATCGACATGGGTTGCCGACCAAAATAGTATCCGATCGCGGCCCTCAATTTGCGGCTAAGTTTACCTGAGAACTCTGGAAGCGGCTAGGAATCACCGCTGCTCTCAGCACGGCTTATCATCCCCAAACGGATGGAGAGACAGAACGAGTAAACCAGGAGATCAAACAGTTTCTAAGAACGTTCTGCAACTACCACCAAGATAACTGGGTGGACCTTCTGCCGTTTGCCGAATTCTCGCACAATACGCGAAAACATTCAGCCACCGGAAAATCCCCTTTCGAAGTGCTCTACGGGTTCAACCCTCCTTATTCAGCCGACACTGCACTGGAGACAAAGGTACCCGCAGTAGCTGAACGTATTAAGGTGATCACAGAAGTCCAGGAAGAAGCCACAGCCAGCCTACAAATAGCCAGCAATTACGCCAAAGACCGGGATCTCCATAGGAAACTTCCCCAGTGGAAAGAAGGAGACCAAGTCTGGCTAGAAGGAACCCATATCCAGACGACCCATCCAAAATTCAAACTCGCCCCTAGGAGATATGGACCTTTCAAAATATTGGCAAAAATAGGAACCTTGGCATACAAACTTCAAATTCCCCAACACTGGAGGATCCACCCGGTGTTCCATGCCGCAACCCTCACCAAGTACAGGGAAACCGAGGCACATGGGGAAAACTTTGCAAGACCATTACCGGAGGTATTGAATGATGAAGAGCATTACGAAGTGGAAATGATTGTGGATTCGAAAAGACAAGGACGGGGAACCAAGTATTTGGTCAAGTGGGTGGGATACCCCGAGGCAGACAACACCTGGGAACCCCATGCACTCCTAAAAGGAACAGCGGAAGAAGCTATGAAAGAGTTTCATGACCAATACCCTGACAAACCTCGTCCGGGAACACCCTGAAAAGCGGAGAAAAAGCCTATAAAAGAGCAACCAGAGAGCTCTAAACGGATCATCTTCCCCCATTCTTCTCTCAAGTTCACTTCCCCTCACTCAAATGCTCCTTCACGAAGACCACAATGCTTCGTCACCATCCAGAAACTCCTCCCCCAATGTCGTCCTTATGGTGTCCAATCCAGATGTCGGACGAGTGGACAGAGGAACCAGTCCTCACCAGCGCGATGCTGGACGAATTGATAGAGGAACCAGTCCTCACCGCCCAGAGCCCGTCGTCGTCACCCTTACTCCACATCTCAATAACTTCTCAGACGACGACACCAAGGATTACGCCAAATTCAAGGAAAGAGAAAGAATCCGCCGATCGTCACCCCAGGGGGCCCCACGAGATGCATCACGGAATGAAAACCCTGATGACAGAAACCTACCGGGCTCTGACGAAGTACCAATGGGAGTTCCACCTCCTACTACAGTCACGACGAACGCTGGAGCTGCAGGTCCCTCGGGATTACGAGCAAGAACAGCAGCTCAACTCCCGAGCCATGGAGAAACTGAACTGATACCAGTTATACAGGGAGCTGCACCTCCGCCAGTATCAACTGGTGGACAGGTTCCCCGCTCCATGGGAAGAATTACCCTTGGTACAGATGCTCACCCCAGAGAATTGGAGCGACACACGGACGCGCTCCTCCAGCAAAGCACCATCTCTGTGGTAATACAAATGGCCACAGCCATGGCCCTACAACGACTTGCTAACTTCGCTGCAGGGCAACCCGGAAACGAGAATAGCGACATACCTCGACGACTGGCTAGTGCTAGTCTCCAGATCAGAGGACTCGCCCTCCAAACCGATCCTGACATGGCCTCTTGGTACGAACACAACGATGGGCGACCACGAGCTCTCCTCATCCATCCCGAAGAATTCTCCCAGTATGTCAACAGAGAGCTCCTTCCAGCTCTCCTCTTCACCGGAGAATTGGGCGCCGTCCAACCAAGTAGAACCAACCCTTTTCGCGTCGTCGTCTGGAATGTACCACGTCCCAGAGAACGTTCCACGCCTGTACCAAATCCAAGAAGGACTCCGCACATGGTCGTGGAACGCCCCTCACTGAGGCAACGAGAAAATCATACCGCGCATAGCAATCCCACGGGATCCTCCTCTCACCGGGTACGAAATTTTCCCTTATCCCATGGGGGTACCAATGAGGAGGAACCACCCGTCTATCGAAGAAACGAAGGAAGAAGGAGTCGAGGAACCCAGGCAACCCTCCGCCGCGGAACAACTACTGGCGGGAGTGTTCGACACCGGCTTGGAACGCCTCCTCCTAGTACTCGATTTCGTACAGACGAGGGACAGAATAACCAAAGTAGTCGCAGAACTCGCCGCGCTGATTTGGAGGCTAGAAGAAATCGCTCTTGGACTCGATCTGAGCTCGACGCATGGGATGCGCTAGACGATCCGGGAAATTATGACGACGCCGACCCTTACTATCGACCAGATGAAGGGGGCGATGGGTACCAAGGACCCTATGACTACTAGAGAGGGCCAGCTGCGGAGCGAGAGAGGGGGTAAGGAAGTTGAGGAACTCCTTCCCCAATAGAGGGTCCGAAATGACCTTAAACTATCATCGTCCGCAACGACGTAAAACTAGGATCGTCCCTCAAGACGTTAAACTGTACGACCTCGTCCGAAAGAGACGTTAAACTACCCACATCCGGAATGACATCTAAACTATCGGACCTGCATGTCTTAAAACTGTGAAAAGATAAGAAGGCAGGGGAAGTACCTGACCATTCGTCCTAGGTTCAAATGATGGTACGAATCAAGGACAACAGCGGGCAATAATTCCACGTATGACCTACGGTAGAACCCTTCTACATCCTCGCTGTCAAGGAGTTAATCTGACAGATGCATCGAGCGTCCCATTTGGATCCTCAGTTTTACAGGGTTTTTTCCGCATTAGGGAACCCTCTACATGACATATACTCTACTCGTAGGTGTCGACAAGCCGGCTCTTTGCCTTGGTACAGCGAAGTGCCCATACATAACCGGTTGCAAGTCCGAGTCAAGAAATTATGATGCACAACTTGTTAAGTGAACCCTCACAGTCAAGGTCTGACTGGTGTTTCGGGACATCCCACTTTGGATCTCCCGTTTTACAGGATCGTTTCCGCATTAGGGGATCCTACAGCTGGCGCATGAGATGATGTAGAGAGCGGGCCACCTCTACTTCACAAGTCTTCCTACAAGGAATGCGAGGCCATAAAATACATCCAGAACGATGTAAAACTACTAAAGGCTTGGTCCGCAATGACTATAAACTACTAGGGTCCGCAATGACGTTAAACTAGTCCTCGTCCGAAACGATGGAAAAATACCCTCGTCCGAGATGACGTAAAACTACCATTGACCCAAGGAGCGTGGTTGCATTCTGGTGAAGCGCGGATTTTCGGGAGGATCCGCGTCGCAGAACCCTGCCTGTAAGAGGTCGAAGCGCTTCGATATTCACTCGCTCTTCGGTAAAAGAATATTGGGTCGACTTGGTTCAAATTCCAAGCGAGGGGTCTGGGGACATGGAAGAGCAAGCATCTCTTCATGGAGTGCTCAGTCTAGTCCTGGAGTCGAAGTACAAGAAATTCCACTCCAAGACCTAGTCAGGAGGCAACTAGGACACGTGTCTCGAGTCGAAGATCTAGTAGGAAGGGACTAGATCATGCGACTCTCATCTGGCCCACATAGCGGAAGAACGACAAGAGTGGGCCACTCATACGGAGAAGTCTATTCCGCCATTCGTCCGCAACGACGATAAACTACGCAGCGTCCGGGATGACGTTAAACTAAGCATTGTTTTTCCACAATATTTGTGGCGAAACAACTGTCCGAAATGACATTAAACTATTGTCCTCTCAAGAATGAGGATTGTAATGGATATCTCGACCAGATGTCCATCCGTCCGCAATGACGATAAACTACGAGACGTCCGAAACAACGATAAACTACCGTCCCTTGACCCTAGGGATTGTTCGAGGCCATTTTTAGTATGAAAATGGTGTCGACGTCCGCAACGACGGTAAACTACGAGCATCCGAAATGACGCTAAACTACTTGTCCCTTCAAGTATAGGGATTGTGCGTGGCAATCTTGACAAGATACCGCGCGTCCGCGACGACGTTAAACTAGTGCCCCTGGACCTAGGGGTTGTCATTGATGTCCAATCCCCTGGACACCAATGCGTCCGCAATGATGGTAAACTATTTGCTCCTTACCGCATAGGAGTTGTGGATTGGCCACCATGCTGCCAATCGTCCGCAATGACATTAAACTACGTGCTCCTTACCGAATAGGAGTTGTGGTTGTTGACCATGACCTTGGTCATCAACCATCCGAGATGACGTTAAACTATTCGTCCCTTTTAGTATAGGGATCATCATCAACGTTGTCCTTGATGAGAACGACGCTGATAAACGTCCGAAATGATGGTAAACTGTTAGAAGTTAGCCCACCAGCACTGTACTTACGATACGGTATTTTCCGGACTTCGTTACTTATGTGACCGTACCGTTACCGTGACACCTCAGCGTCTTCTGTTCATACGCTGAGGTGAGTATCCTGCGCGCCCTGGTAGTCTTATTGTATCCTAACGTATCATCCTAGGATTATCGTGCAGGTACACTAATACATACATAGCGTCTTCTGTTCATACGCTGAGGATTATCGTGCAGACTTCTGACAGGTTATGGGCCCTGCATTTGCCTAACGAATCCCCAGAAGCACGCTCACTGATCGTACAAGATCTTCCCACATCGAAGCCGATCCAAGATGGCCACAACCACAAACTCAGTCATCCCCATTGAGCCAAAGTTGAAGGACCGAAAGAGTTACGGCCTTTGGGCTTTTAAGATGGAGAGAGTACTGGAGGCACGCGGAATTTGGAACGTCGTTGGCGGCGATACCGTCACGACGCCACCTACCGACAACCCAGCCCTACCATTGTGGAAGGAGAGAGACGCAAAGGCGAGGGCGCAGATTGCCCTCTACGTCGAGGATGCACTGGTAATTTCAATCATGAAGGCAAAGTCGGCGCACTCGATGTGGGAGATCCTCCGCACGCTCTTCGCTGAGCAGAATTCCCTCAATCAGTCACTAGTCAAATCACAGTTCTACTCAGTCCGCATGTCCCCCGGCCAGGACGTGAAGCTCCACCTGGACCTACTACAGGACCTCTACAACGAAGCCGTCGCCGTCGGCTCCCCACTCGAGGACAAAATCCTCGTTCACCGGATCATCACCTCCCTTACCTCCGATTACGACTCCCTCATCAGTTCCATCACCGACACGTCCAAGGTTACGTCCGAGCAATTGATCGCCCGTATCATGCTGGAAGACCAACACCGCCGAGTCCGCGATGGCACCGAAGCAAACAGCGGAAACGTCGCCCTGCGGATGGGCGATAACGCACGTGGAAGAGGGAGAGACAGGGGAAAAGGACACGGAAAGCATCGTGGTGGGGGCCGAGGCAAAAGTAAAGGCGGCAGCAGCGGGAGACAAGTCAAGTGCTACAACTGCCACCAGCTAGGGCATTACGCACGCGACTGCCCCACAGGCAGCAGTAGGGGAAGACCTGTAAACAAAGATCAGTCCAATCCAGCGAGCGAGCGCGAGGCGTCGCTCTTTAACTTCTCTTTGCCGCCCGAACAAGCCCTCACGACGAACACCAAGTCAAACACCTGGGTCGTTGACTCGGGATCATCATCCCATGTTGCAAAGCGGGAGGAGATGTTCGCCGAATACTCGCCAGGCGAGCGCACGATTGAAACGGCCAAGAAGGGCCACACAATGCGCGCCGCCGGCACAGGCTCCGTCACCATTTCGACTGGGCAAGCCGGCAAGCGGGTAGACTCGGTGCGGCTGCGTAACGTGCTGCACACGCCCGACGCAACAGAGAATCTACTTAGCGTGAGCAAGCTCGACCGCGCCGGGGGATCAGCTGTTTTCGGAGGGGGCAAAGTCGTCCTGCTGAACAAGGATCACAAACGAATCGGATCCGGGTCTCTCGTCGGAAGTCTCTATTACCTGGATACGATCGGCCGCCCGACGACAAACGATCAGCCCCCTACACCACCACCCATCACCCCCGAGACCGCTTTCGCCGCCACCTCACTAACGCGAGCCTTATGGCACCGGCGTTACGGCCACCTAGGGCAAGGGAACGTGGACCTTGTCATTTCGAAGGGTCTCGTCGATGGGATCAAACTCACATCGAACGCAAAGGCGCCGACGTGTGAGGACTGCGTCTACGGAAAGCAACACCGTAAGCCTTTCCCGAAGCAGGCAGACCACCGGGCAAACAACTTACTGGAATTGGTCCACACGGACGTATGCGGCCCAATGAACAAGAACGGGATCGGGGGCGAGCGGTACTTTGTCACCTTTACCGACGACAAGGCCCGTTTCTCCACCGAATACCGCATGCGGCAGAAGAGCGAGGTGCTCGACCGCATGAAGCAGTTCAAGGCCATGGCGGAGAAGCAGACCGGCCAGCCGTGGAAACGCATCCGGTGCGACAACGGCACGGAGTACCTCAACAAAGAGGCCCTCGACTGGTTGAAAGCAGCGGGCATTGCCCTAGAGACGACGGCGCCATACACCCCGTCACAGAACGGCGTCGCGGAACGCCTGAACAAGACGATCGTGGAACGTGGCCGCGCAATGATGCACGAAACCAGCCTTCCACGATTCCTATGGCCGGAGGTGGTGTCAACATCGATCTATTTAAAGAACCTCGGCCCGACCGTCGCACTCGAGGGCAAGACCCCCCACGAGGTATGGACCGGCCAGAAACCGAACGTCAAACACCTTCGCGCATTCGGCTGCAAGGCGCTCGTGAAGATACCTGATGAAAAGCGCCGCAAGTGGGACGTCAAGTCAACCGAGTGCGTGCTGATAGGGTACTACAGCGACACAGCCTACCGTTGCTACGAGCCGCGGACCCACAGGATCGTGAAGTCGCGCGACGTCGTCTTCTTGGAGGACGACTTGCCGCTGGCGCCGCGGAAGCTGCCCGTGGCCGAGAGGGGGGAAAACGACTTCCATGTCGCCCAGGAGCTGCCCACGGACACTCCCCCACCTCCCAAAGCGAGCCCTGACAACCCTACAATAAAGTCGCCATTAGCCCAACAAACACCACCACCCGTCCATCCTCCCGACCACCCACCTTCAGAGGGGGCACCAGGAACGCTGAAAACGCGCCCAGGAGCCGCCCAGCAAGCGCCGCCCGAGCCGCCTGAGCCCAGAACAAGCACACAAACACCGGCACCCGCCCAGTTCACTCTCAGAAGGAGTGAAAGGGCACGAGAGCCCTCGTCATTGAGGAAAGCCGTGGACCTGCAAGAGGCGACCGAGCGAGCTCGCAAAGACGCGAATAGAGAGGCGAGGGAGCGACGGAAGGACCGGGAAAAGAAACGAGACGAGGCAGCGCGCGACGAGAGGGAGGAGGCAGAGGCAGAGGAAGACGAGGCAGCTGTTGAGCGCTCGTTGTTCACAGTGGCCGTCGAGGCAGCGCTATTGACGGCGGGTGAGGAGCCCCGCAGCTACCAGGAAGCCATCCGAAGCGCAGAGCGCAACGACTGGCAGAGGGCGATGGAGGAGGAGTACGACGCCTTGTTGAAGAACAAGACGTGGGAACTCGTCGAGCCGGCGAAAGGCCGCAAGCCGATTGGCTCGAAGTGGACCTACAAGGCCAAACAAGACGGGCGTTTCAAAGCCCGACTCGTCGCCCAGGGTTTCACGCAACGCCCCGGCGTTGATTTCCACGACACTCACTCCCCAGTTGCTCGCTTCGAGTCGTTTCGACTTGTTTTCTCACTTGCTGCCAAGGAGAACTGGCTCCTCGAGCAGATTGATGTCAAATCCGCCTACCTTAATGGGAAACTCGACGAAGAAATATTCATGAGGCAACCCGAAGGCTTCCAGGTCCTCGGAAAAGAGGACTGGCTGCTCCGCCTGCTCAAATCTCTCTACGGCCTAAAGCAATCTGGTCGAATCTGGAACAGGATGCTTAACGACGAGCTCCTGAAGCTAGGATTCACTCGCTGCCGCTCAGACTCCTGCGTCTACCTCCGGGTTTCAAACAAAGGCCGCGCCATCATCGTCATTCACGTTGACGACATGATCTTGGCTGCGAGCACAAAGAGGGCGATGACGGAACTCAAGGAAGACTTCCGCGGGCTCCCATTCGAGACTACGGAACTGGGGGAACCGCGCACACTGCTCGGTATGACAGTCTTCCGGAACCGAGACAAGGGTATCATCTCACTCTCGCAGACGCACTACCTCCGTAATGTCTTGGAGCGTTTCGCGATGATGGACTGCAAGCCCGTTTCGACGCCCATGGACCCCAGCACCCACTTGTCAAACGAGCAGTCACCCCGACTCTACTCCGCAGAATGGGAAGAGATGCGGAAATATCCGTACGCCGCCCTGGTGGGGGCGTTGATGTACGCGGCACTCGCTACGCGCCCCGACCTTGCCTACACGGTCAACACCCTGGCACAGTATATGTCAAACCCCGGAATGGAACACTGGCATGCCGCAAAACGCGCCCTGCGGTACGTGAAGGGGACGTTGGACTTAGCTCTGACATATGGGGGAGACGAGAACGACTGGACCCCCGTTGGCTACACGGACGCTGATTTCACAGAGAGCCGAGATAACCGCCACTCGATCTCCGGATATGCCTTCTTCCTTGCCGGAGCAGCGATTTCTTGGAGCTCGAAGAAACAACCTACCGTCGCTTACGCGACCGCCGAGGCAGAATATATTGCCATCTCGCACGCCACAAAAGAGGCACTTTGGCTTCGCTCACTGCTCTCGGAACTCGGATTTCCTCAGTCATCCCCCACCCTTATCCGCTGCGACAACCAGGCTAGTATAGCCATGTCAAAGGACCATGTCTACCACGCTCGAACGAAGCACATTGACATCAAGTACCACATCATCCGAGAGAGGGTTGAGATGGGGGAAATCCATCTGGAATATGTGCGGACGGACGAGAACGTGGCGGACGTTTTGACGAAGGGTTTAGCAAAAGGAAAGCACGTCTCATTCTCCACTAATCTAGGCCTACTGCCGGGCTAAGGGGGAATGTTAGAAGTTAGCCCACCAGCACTGTACTTACGATACGGTATTTTCCGGACTTCGTTACTTATGTGACCGTACCGTTACCGTGACACCTCAGCGTCTTCTGTTCATACGCTGAGGTGAGTATCCTGCGCGCCCTGGTAGTCTTATTGTATCCTAACGTATCATCCTAGGATTATCGTGCAGGTACACTAATACATACATAGCGTCTTCTGTTCATACGCTGAGGATTATCGTGCAGACTTCTGACATAAACTACCTTCATCCTCGGAAGGAAAAGCCTATCGTGACTCGAGGGACATAGTCAGATGATAGCTCGCCTAAAGCACGGCGTTAAACTGCAAGTCGCCTACCTCATGGCGTTAAACTGAGCGGTCTCCTAATATTGAGACATTATAAGTTATCCGGTTTGATATAGTATAAACCGTTCCCATCATGCCTCAGTGGAAACCTGCGGGATAAAGTCTGGTCTAGGGCCCTATGCACACAACCGATGGAAATTCCGGCGTGCAGAAACATCTTTTTCCCACAGATATTCCATGTTGATGATGAAGAAGGTCCGCAATGACCCAGAAGTAAACTACTAGGCAGCGCAGGGCACCTTAATTACATCCGAAACGATGTAAAACTACTGGCGTCCGCAACGACGTAAAACTAGGTCTTCGTCCACAATGACGATAAACTACGGAACGTCCGGCAAGACGTTTAAACTGCTATCGTGGATATATCTCGCAACCCGAACAATATATCAGCAGTGATCTTGAGATCTTTTTCGTGCATGTGAACGGGCCGAATTGGAGAAGGGGTCAGACTCCCCCTTGCTCCTCACGGCGCCTTTCTAGTCTAATTCTCTTCACATCCTTGCCTCGAACCCAACACTACACGTGGTATTCCCCACCATAGGCCCATGTTTGTGACAAACAAACTCTGGACGCCGTAAACTGCCTCACCGGAGATGAGTCCACCGTATGGGGACAATACTGCTTGGGATTTGGCTAGCAATCTCACCGGAGATGAGCTCACCGTATGGGAGCGATACTGCTTGGGACGGCGATAGGGTAGCCTGGAGAAGTAGGCCTAAGCCTTGATAAAGCGATCAACCTACTTATCCATGGGCATGCTCCGTCGTCGAGAGGAACTAACAAGTCATGAGGATAGAACGACTATCCTGGAAACACTGAGGTTTGGCCCTCAGAGAAGGAAGAAGAAGAACCTGATGACACGAAATGGAACCCACATACTAGAGTTTCTATTCATCTACACACCACTCGCATTCATATGCCTTTCTTGATGCTGTTCTAGAGGAGGCTGGAAGTAAGACCGCGATGGGTTTACCCGCGGCAAAATTAATCCTTACGGGTGAAGGAAGAACATCCTAGTGGCCCAGGGCTTGGAACCCCCTGCGTTATGGCCGAGAAACAAACAGCTCAACGGAGATGGAAAACTCCTAGAGGATCAAACGACGTAAGTCGGTCTTCCTCCCAGAAAACGAAGTTATGTCCCGGAAGTCGCATCCGGAGACCAGTTTTGGATCAAGAAAGCAAATCGTATATGGAGTGGCGATGAAGCGCAAAACGCGCTGTCCTACCAGGCGAATAGGACGTAGAAAGGGGGTATTGTTATGATCACGTTCTGTCGGGCCTTAACGGCGGTCTATACTGACATGATCATCATAAATATCAAGCGGCCTCACAAGGTGAGGCGTACAAACAAGGTACAGATAGTAACCTTGGTCATCCACTCCCAACGGATCACCTTATCGTTGGTCGAGTATCACGAGCCATATTGCAACGGGCATAGAATGCCGCCTTACAAACTACTCACACACCGGGCATTGAACTCCTAGTCTTTCCTGGCCGGAAGGAGACGAACGGAGAAGCACAAGAGTAGTCGTATTGAGAGAGACAACTTAGAGAATACCTACGGATACATAGACGGTATTCTCACGCCCTATTTCCTAAAGTAGTATAAAAGGCCCATAGAGTAGGCTGAGGTTCTTCAGTCTATTCTCTTCGTTCGTTGTGGTCTTCCTACCACAGCACCTTCGTTCTGGTACTGTCTTCCTACAGTACTCCTCATTGCTACACCGCAATACATCTCTGGCTCCTGTGCTACACGTACAGTCGAGACCATCGTTCCACACATCCTCCACGAGTGACCTAGGGAAGAACCTCCTACTCTTGGGGTTACCGAACGAGCAGTTCGTAACAGCTAGACGCTATATATAGTACAGAAATTAAGTAGTATGCAAAGTGAACAAGCTAAGCTACTTAGAACTTATCTTGGCCATTTATATATACAAGCTATTTAGGACTAAATCAAGATCTAGTCTATGTGTCTAATAGCTAATCTAACTAATGAGTATCAAGGTACCAAGGTAATTGAGTAAACAATTGAGATTAGTAGGTTGTGATCTATAATGTATCTAATTATAGTAATTGTCTATTTATATTGAAGGAGAATCAGAAATCAGGGACCAATTAGGGCCAATGATCAATAAAAACATAAGTAAGTATTTATGCTAAAGTATGTGAATATGTGTGAGTAAATGTCCATATATTAGTATATAAATAAGAAAAAGTCTTGTTATAATCACAAGTAAACTGCCTGACTACCCTACTTTATCATGTGTAAAGCACATATTTTGATATAGTCCTAATTATTATGATCATGAATTATTGGGCCTTTATGGCGGTCTATACTGATACGATTATTACAATAACTAAGCAGCCTTACACTCTGAGGTATACACTAAGGTACAGATAATATCTTTGGTCATCCACTCCCAGTGGACCACCCATTGATAAGCATGGGTGCTCTCTAGGCACCAATACCCCACTTTTCATAGCTTTTTAGTATTCTTTGACTGTTTGGCATACTTAGGACTGACTGATCCCAATCTGTTCAGCATACTTAGAACCAACTGATCCCAATCTGTTCGGCAATCTCAGTCATTTGTCAGATGCTGACTTTCCATTTAGACCTTCGCACAGTTTTTTGGAGCTGTTCACAGTTATCCTATCTATCTATTATCATTCTTAGTAGTAGGGGCTCCCTGCAGACTGTCACGGCCAATTGCCGATTGGTTCGGTATGCTTCACATGGTCGGCACATTTAGTCGGCTTTGGTATCCCAAATCGGAGGTGGCCAAACACTTTGTTGACTCGGAATGGATCTGTCTTTCTATCTCTTATTGTCCTTATGCCTTCTCTTGACCTATCCTTTGTTATCTTTAGAGCTCCCAAGTTTCTAAATGGTTTACCCATATGGCATGTGGCTCTTATCTCCAGGTCCATGTGGACTCACCTTGGCAATCTCTCCACTTATTTAGACTTTAGAGTTATTGCTTCTTATCTGTGTTTGCAACATCACTCCCTTATCTTCTTTACCTTTGATTGCTCTTGGCACACATTTCTAATTGCTCTATGCCTCTGCCGATCTCCCTATCTTGTACCTGTTCAGACTTACTATCAAAGGGCACCTATGGCCTCACAATACATCAGCTTTGGCTCCTCTCTCATTTCAATTCTATTTGTGCGCTTGTGTCCATAAGGCTTTGAGCTATTGCCTTCCAACCCTTGTTCGCATTTTGCCCCTTTGTTTGTATTGTTGCATTTGATCGCAGTCCTCCGTCAGAGCCCTCATTGTCTTGCTTTTGCCCTCTTATCTAGTTTGTCAACCTCAGCCAGTGTCCAGTGTGGCATTGTACCCATTCCCTCCCCTTTGTGTCCCAATCAAATCCTAATCAAATCCCAATCAAATCCCAATCAAATCCCAATCAAATCCCTACCAACCGACCTACCAACCTACTAGCGAACCAACCAACTGACTGACTAACTGGCCAAATATTTCAATTTTGGGGTTGTTTGTTTGCTACACTCCAAACACTTTCAGTATGCTCCTTTGTTGGTTGTTGCACAGCTTATAGTTCCTTGCACACTAGAACCAGATCTTGCCTACCTGCACTTGTAGAGGTGTTTCTTGGGTGTGTTTTGCACTCAGAGGCATCACTAGCATATCACCATCACTGGTCGAGTATTACAAGCCTGTTGTAGCAGGCATTCCCTCCTGCCTTACATACTACTCACACATGGGTATGGAGCTCCTTGTTCCCCTGGTTGGAAGGAAACAAGCAAAGAAGCAAGAGTAAGTCGTTTTTGGAGAGAGTAATGACTTGGAAAATACCTATGGTATACATATATGGGATTCTTATGCCCTTTTCTAAAGTAGTATAAAATGCCTATAGAATAGGCTAAGGTTCTTTAGTCTATTCTCTTTGTATCATGTAGTCTCCCTACTGCACTCCTCATTTTACTGCAACCTTTATACTACAGTCTTTGTTCTTATTGCCATCACTGCAATACACATCTAGCTCCTGTGCTGCATATATAGTCAAGACTATCATTCTACTCTTTTTCCATGAGCAATCTAGGGAGGAACCTTCTACTCTTGGGATTACTAAATGAGCAGTTTATAATACTAGAATAGACTCTTTTGCCCCTACCTTGCTTATACTCTGAGCTTGCTACCACACTCTCTCTATAACCTTACTTAGTAGGGATAGAGACCCCTATTAAGAAAGCATTACTGCACACACCCTGGAGCAAGACCTAGGCCAAGACTACCCTCCTGGCACTACTTGAACAAACAACCAGCTCTATCATAACAATCACCCTATCTGACAACAAGGGAACCTTTGGTTTTATATAGATACCAATACAGATATTCCCCTGAACTACAACAACTGCTCATACAGGACTGGGCATTATTACTTCTCTTATGAAGACAGACAGAGGAAGAGTTCACTTAGAATAGAACAGAGAATCATTGGGATCCACTACCCTAATACAGAGATCTGGCACTGGTAATCCCTGATGGATCAATATAAGAGGAATCAGCCAGACTCTAATCCATTACCCAACCAAACACTGACCAATACCCAAAACCAACCACTCACCAACATATTAGGACAAGCATCAACTTCTACAAATACCCCTTCCATGACAGTATAACCCAGAAGAGGGAAGGTCAAACTCCCAGACAATTACACAAGTGACCACATTGAATCCAAGAAATTCATGCTCTAATGCCTCCTTTTTTTTGCAGCAGAGTCTGACCAGTATAAGACCAATCAGGACAAAATCTTTCTTGTGCTCTTATGCATAAGATATGGTATGGCAGGAGCCTGGGCAGAGAATTTTCTCCTCAAAATAGTGGGGGTGGACTTCCCCACTGATCTAGGCACCTGGGCAAACTATTTAGCAAAGTTCAAGTTGCAATTTAGGGAAATAGGCAAGACCAACAAGATGCAAAGTGCACTTATGGCCTTCTCCCAAGAGAAGATGATAGTTGACAGGTACTCCAACTAATTCATCCTTATTGCTGCTGTTGCCAATGATGAGCATGTACCTATGCTAGGGTCCGAGGGAGATATTTGGGAAGCTTTAGGGAGATACTAAACAACGCTAGATGAGTACTGAAGATGCTGACTATTACCAAACATGATCGGTCCCTACCCAACCAGCTGCAAGCCACCAAAGGGCATTCGGCAGCACTTGGGTCAGTTTACCCACACTTCATGTACTAACCATGACTGCACAGGAGTATTATGATAGGTGTTTATGAGATCGGAGCCAGTATTCTAGGTCAGCTAATGTACTCTGGGAGTTGGTCAGTTCTTATCACTTATCTCCCCAACTTCCATATGGTCATTCAAACATGATCTTGCACTATTACTTGGCCACCCTGATCATACATCACTTTTTCTTCATTTTCATTGGCTTGCCAATAACTGTTTCTGCTACCTACACTTGGGTGATGGATCCTAAACATTTGGAATTTGGCCATCGCTGATTACCTTTTGCCTTATCACCTTTAGAACCCATATAGACATCTTACCTATCTTCTTATCTTCTCTGATCGCCAGGGCTTGGCACCCATTTGACATCTACTTTCATTTTGTATTCAATATTTTACTTAGGGGCTCAGTTTACTATAAAAACCTACATACAATTCTGGAATAAACCAGCTTTCGCATCTCACAGCTCAAAGCTTATTTGCACTCGTCTCAACCATTGAAATCATCTTTGTCAATTTCTGAAAACTTGTCATCCTCGTTGTTCAGCCTTGTTTATGTTTGTACTTATCTCTTTGCTCATATCCCTTATCCTCTCTTATATATTTTCAGAGTCTTGTGTGGCTCTTAAAGCATATAGTTGTTAGTCGCGACACTACCTTCTCATCACCAATCGACTCCCTGACCTAACTCGACTGACCAAATATTCAGTTAGTGTTTGGTGCAGTCCCGAAACCATTTGGGCGCTTCAATCTCACCCTTCTTATTACTCTTCAGTGTGCCCTCATTTTCTCAAGTCCTAACTAACAATTCCTTGTGTATCAAATACTAGCCCCAGCACCCCTGCATTAGAGGTTGTTTTGGTGTTGTGCTCAGCACTCAGAGCCACCTCTAGCATATCACTGACATCTCCAAAAAGGAGCAAGTCCCCTACTTCTAACATGGGCTAGACCCATGTATTATGGACAAAATCTATGGCAAGGAAGTTCAGCTAAAGGACAATATCCAAGACTGGATTAACACAGCCTATAAAATAGATGGACAGCTTAGGGCAAGAAGTGCTTAAAAGGCCATCCTTGCCAACTCCACCTTCTTTTGAAGTGATTTCTTGAATTGTTTTTATATCCAACCTGCCTTCCGCTACAACTCCGCAAATACTCTTCGTAGAATGAATAACCAAGTCATTAATATGGACATTAATGCCACAAGGAAATGAGGTGCCAAAAGCTAGAAAAGGAAATATGATGGCAAGCAACTCGTCTCATGTTTCCTTTGCAAGAGGCTAGGGCACTATAATGTTGACTATTAATCACCACACAGAGGCATTCAACCAATTCAAGGAAACTCAAAGAGATGCATGGGAAAGACAGGGAGAAGAAACTTCACAGTTGATATTGAAGGAGAAGACAATGCACCTGCTCTAGGAAACCAAGCAGGAATACATCAAGGAATAGAGATGAGGGATGCTCATCACGATGACCAGCAAGTACCACAACCTGGTCATCTGATGGAATGTCTGTACCCTTCCTCATCTCAATGACCCTCACCAAACCATTAGCAACATATCATATCACCTGATGGACAACAAGAAAACAGAGGCATCAGTCATACTGCTTGAATTAGAGTGGTCCTTGGAGAATTAAGAGTAGATAAGCAAAGAGAAATTGTGTTGGGATTTGTGGAGCAATTTGCCTGACCTCTCCCTCACCAGCAAAGAAGAGAGGTCAAGTGAGGCCTGATTTTGAAATAGCCAAGTGTATTCATATTGGAGGAATGGACAGTCGCATTATTAACCCTATTTGCTTGAACATGATAGTCTCAAACTGGATCCATTATGCTAGAGCAAAAGCAACAATTGACTTGGCATGTAAAGGGATTATAGTGAACAAAGTATGGGTCAAGAAACACTGCTTCCCCATATACTCGCTCAATCACCCTATTTGCATTCATAATGTCAATGATACCATTAACCAGGCAGGTCTCATCTATTCAGCACTAGATGTGAACCTCAAAATTTGGGATATCCATAGATGAACACACATGGAATGCGTTCAAATGTTCATTTCCAATCTAGGGAAAGATGACCTTATTCTAGGAACAGATTGGCTAAAATACCACAATCCCTCTATTGAATGAAGGTAACATAAAGTGCACTTTAATTGGTGTCCCCAGAATTGCCACCAACTACACAGGTTTACTAGGGCAAGGGAAAAGCCATCTAGAAGCAGTTGGCTAGCATATATGGAATTGTGCCACAAGCCGCAGATTAATAAGCATGAAAAACAGTGCCTCAAATACCTTTGAAGAATATTGGAGGATATTGGACTTTGCAATGATAGCAGAATATTTGGCGTCTAATTGCAAGCCTACCTTAAGAGGAAATGGCTCCTACAGAACATGAAGAAATACACAGGACAGAAGAAACAACATGCTCAAACAAATTTTGAGCCATCTCCTTCACTAAATACAGGAGAACCTGACCTCCCAAACAAAACCTTAGGCATGGTTGCCACAGAGGAACCTATTATTCAGAAATTGGCCCTAGAACTATCAGGGTTTTCCAGCTTTGACCAAGACCTGGAAGAAAAAATCATTGTCACCAGCCTGAAGAAAAGGGTCCTTAAGGCGTATCATAAGTACTTGAACATTTTCAGTAAATGAAAATCACAGCGACTTCTAGAACACACCTTCTGGGACCATGCTATTGACCTGAAACCTACACTCAAACCTCAAATGCCCAAAATATATGCCTTGAGCCTTGAGAAGCACAATAAACTAGGAGTACAACAACATATGCATTAAGGAAGGAGACAAGTGGAAAGCTGCATTCATTACCCTCTTAGGATCATACAAACCGATGGTAGTGTTTTTTGGCTTAACCAACTCCTTAGTGACTTTCCAAGCCATGATAAATATGATTTTCCAAAAACTCATCATAGCTCACAAAATAACCATATACATGGATGACATCCTCATTTTTTCCAAATCTATGGCAGAACACATCCACATCTTCTATCAAGTCTTTCAGATCCTATGTGACAATGACCTTTACATAAAACCAGAGAAACATGAGTTTTATAAGGAAAAACTTAACTACCTGGGGTACACAATTTCAAAAGACTACATCACCATAAAAAACTCTAAAGTGGACACAAAAAAGGATTGGCCAATCATATGTATGGTTCAAGACATTTGCTCTTTCTTAGGTTTAGGAAATTTTTACAGGTGATTTATCGATAAATTTTCACTTATTGCTTACCCATTACATAACCTCATTAAGAAGGACAAAAAATAAAATTGGACTGACAAATGCCAAGAAGCCTTTGAATGTCTAAAGAAAACCTTCATTAGCCAACCCATCTTAAACTATCCCAATCCAATACATCCCTACAGACTTTAACAAATGCATCATTAATTGCCTATAGAGCTACACTCCTACAAGAAGGCAAGGATGGTGACTGGCACCCAGTGGCATTCATTTCTGGTTTATTATCCCTAGCAGAATGAAACTATGATGTCTATAACCATGAACTATTGGCCATTGTAAAAGCTTTGGAACACTGGAACCACTACCTCAAAGAAGCATAATACCCCTTTGAGATCTGGACAGACCATAAAAACCTAGAACATTTCCAAATGGCCCATGATCTGTCACAAAGACATGCCTGCTGGAGCCTTTATTTGAGCAGATTCAACTTTACCCTCAGCTATAACACAGGATCTACAAACCACTCAAATGCTCTGTTCAGGCATCTAGATCTAAGTGAGAGGATGGAATCTGACAATAAAGCCCAAATCTTACTTCTAGCCAAACTTTTCAACAAGTTAAGCAAAATTGAGGTAGAACCAGACCAAACTGTGCATGTAAAATCCACAGAAATATCCTTGGACCTCATCTCCTTCATTTGACACTCATGCTTAGAGCACGACATTTTAGTAGATATGGCCCTCACTAAACTACTATAAAAAGGCCCACAAGCAATGAAAGAAGACCTAGGAAAATAGACGCAAAGGTGGAATCACCAGGTGAAATGGTTGCATATGCATTCCCAAAGACAACTCTATCCAAAGGCTCATTATCAAAACACACCACAATATACTAGCCATAGGGCATCTAGCCAGAGCCAAAACCTTATAATTGGTACAACAAGACTACTGGCAGAACATAACTAAGTTCATCCACAATTATGTGGATGAATGTACTATATGCCAATCTACAAAGAACCTGACATATAGGACATGACCACCTATCCATTCCCTGGAAACCACTAATGTCCCTTGGTAATTCATCTTGACAGATTTCGTCACTAACCTGCCCAAGAGCAAGAGGTTTGACTTGATTAATGTGGTGGTAGATCAAGGACTGTCAAAAGGCATAGTCATCACTTTATGCAAGAAAATTATTATGGTGGAAGAAATGACTACACTCTTCCAAAACAACATTTTCAATCAATATAGATTACCAACCAAAATAGTGTCTGATCATGGCCCTTAATTTGTGGCAAAATTCACATGAGAACTATGGAAGTGGCTAGGCATCACTGCTGCTCTCAACATAGCATACTATCCCCAAACAGATAGAAAAACAGAATGAGTTAACCAGGAAATTAAACAGTTCCTAAGAATGTTCTGCAACTACTACTAGGACAATTGGATAGACCTTCTGCCATTTGCTGAATTATCACATAATACATGAAAACACTTTGCCACCAGGAAATCACTATTTAAAGTACTCTATGGTTTCAACCTCCATTATCAAGCAAATACAATGCTAGAAACAAAGATACCTATAGTAGCTGAACATATACAAACAATCACCAAAGCTCAGAAAGAAGCCGTGGCTAGCCTACAATTGGTAAGCCAATACACCAAGGACCAGGATCTCAACAAGAAACTTTCCTAATAGGAGGAAGGAGACCAAGTATGGTTAGAAGGAACCCATATCTGGATGATGCATCCCAAGTTCAAGCTCACCCCTAGGAGATATGGCCCCTTCAAGATCATAGATCATAGCCAAGGTCAGATCCCTAGCATATAAACTGCAAATTCCCCAACATTAGAAAATCCATCTCATTTTTCATGCCACTATGCTCACTAAATATAGGGAAACAGAAGCGCACAGGAAAAACTTCATAAGACCACCGCTTTGAATGATGAAGAATATCAAAAAGTGGAGATGATCCTGTACTCAAGATCAAAGGACAGGAAACCAAATACTTGGTCAAATGGAAGGGATATCCCAAAGCTAACAATACTTGGGAACCCTAAGCTTTCCTAAAAAAACAGCAGAAGAAGCCCTGAGGGATTTCCATAACTAATATCCTAATAAACCTCATCTCATATCACTCTGATCATAAAGGTATAAAAAGGGCAATGCAAATGTCTTATACCAAGTATCTCCACATTCTTCATTTCTATCCTCAGCACATTGATGCTCCTCCACAATGGCACTACTGCCTTGTCTCCCTTGAGAAACTCCTCCCTTGATGTCATTCTTATGGTTGCTAACCTGGATATTAAATGAATTGATAGGGAGACAAGCCTAATACTACCAGAGCCCAACACCGCTGTTACTATCCTCACCCAAAGCCTTAAAACTTCTCAGATAATGATGCTGAGGACTATGCAAAGTTTAAGAAATAAGAGAGGACCCACAATAATAAGCAGTTGCCTAGGAGGAACTCTTGAGATGCACCACAGAATGAGGGTGCTAATGACAGAAGCAATAGCAATCCTAGCAAATCTACAACTCAAATTCCACCTCCTATTAGAGTCACAATGACTCCTAGAGCTGGAGGTCCCCAGGGACTATATGCACAAGGTAGAGATCAATAACCAGGCCATGGAGCAGTTAAACCACTTCCAATTCTACTAAGAGTTACACAACCACCAGTATTAGTTGATAGACAAACTTCTGGCACCATGGGAGGAACTACCTGGAAAACTGGAACAACACACAGACACTCTCCTATAGCAAAACACCATAGCACTCCAACATCTCACTCACTTCTTGGCAGGACAATCAGGAAATGAAATCAATAATGTACCACAATGACTGGCTAGTGCAAGTCAACATATTAGACAACTTGCTCTCCAAACTAATCCCAATACTGTGTCATAGTACAAAGACAACAACAGAAGGCCACAAGCTTTCCTCATCCACCCTAATGAGTTTACCCAGTATGTCAACTAAGAGCTCCTTCTCACTTTCCTCTTCTCAGGGGAGCTTAGGGATGTCCAACCAGTTAGAACTGATCCCTTTCGCATTGTTACCTAGAATGTACCCCTGCACCATAGAGAATATCCCATGCCTACACTAAATCTTAGAGGGGTTCCATACATAGTCATAGATTAACCTCCTCTACAACAATGAGAGGTTCATATGTCAGATGGCAATCTCATGACCCCTTATCATAGAATATGAGATGTTCTCCCTGCCACATGGAATACCAACAAGGAGGAACCTATTTATACAAAAAATGAAGGCAGAAGAAACTGGGGAACCCAGGCAACCCTCCAACATAGAATACATGCTAGCAAGGGTATTCAACACTAGGATAGAATGCCTACTGCTAATCATTGACTTTATACAGACAAGGAACAAAATAGCTGAAGCAGCTGCTAAGCTTACCATGCTAATTTAGAGGCTCAAAGAGATTGCTTCTGGACTTAGTCCAAACTCAATGCCTGGGATGTTTTAGACGATCCTGGAAATTATGACAAGGCAGACCCTTATTGCCAACCTGACTAAGAAGGGGATGGATGTTAAGGGTACAATTAATAATAAACACTAGCAAGTGAGAAAGAGGGTAAGGAAGTTGAGGAACTCCTTGTCAAAGAACAATAATCCACAGGATTATGGGTCCAAAATAACCTAAAACTAGTTCATCTGTAACAATGTAAAACTAGGTTCATCCCTTATAATGTTCAAATATACACTCTTATCCAAAAGCAATGTTAAACTACCTCATGTCCAGAATGATGTTTAAACTATTGGACCTGCATGTTTTAAAACTATGAAAAGACAAGAAGGCAGGGGAAGTACCCAACCACAAGCCCATGTTCTAATGATGGTAGAATATGGCATATAAGCAGGCACATTTCATGTGGCAACATATGTGTGGAATTTTCATATCCTTGCTGTCAAGAAGTTAATCTGACAGATGCATCGAGTGTCCTATTTGGATCCTCAGTTTTACAGGGTTTTTTCCACATTAGGGAACCCTCCATGACTACTATGTATTAGGTGTCAATAAGCCAGCTCTTTATTTTGGTACAACAAAGATGCTCATACATAACTGGTGCAAAAGTCCAAGACTAAGATAATTATGATGCATAACTTGGTAAAGTGACCCTCATAGTCAAGGTCTGACTAGTGTTTAGATATCCCACTTTGGATCTCTAGTTTTACAGGATCATTTCTGTATTAGGGGATCCTACCTGCTAATGCATGAGATAGTAGAGTCCAGGCTACCTCTACTAAAGCACTTGCCCTTAACAGCAATGCAAGGCCATAAACAAACATCTGGAACAATATAAAACTACCAAAGGCTTGGTCTGCAATAACTATAAACTACTAGGTGTCCACAATAACATGAAACTAGTCATGTCCAAAACAATGGTAAACTATCCCCATCTGAGATGACCTTAAACTACCATTGACCCATGGAGTGTGGTTGTATTTTGGTGAAGTGCAGGTCTTCAGGGGACCCATGTCACAAAATCCTGCCTATAAGTGGTTGAAGTGCTTTGATATTCACTTGCTTTTTGGTAAAAGAATATTGGGTCATCTTGGTTCAAATCTAAGTAAGGGGTCTGGGGACATAAAAGAGCATGTATCTCTTCATGACATGCCCAGTCTAGTCTCAGAGTTGAAGTACAAGAAATTCCACTCCAAGACCTAGTTAGAAGGCAACTAGGACATGTGCCTCAAGTCAAGTATCTAGTTAGGAAGGGCTAGATCATATGACTCCCTTTGGCTCACATTGCAGAAAAAACGACAGAACTGGCCATTCATTCTTAATATCTATTTTGCCAATCAAGCATCCAAAATGACGTTAAACTACTGTCCTTCAGTCCCAGGGATCATATTAGAGCTGGAATTACTCCAGTGACAATAATGTCTAAGAAGATGTTAAAATAGGCATTGTTTTGCTGCAATATTTGCATCAAAACACATCTGCAATGATACTAAACTATTGTCCCTTTTAGCATAGGAATCATGTGGTGATATCTCAATTACAGGAGATATTGCCACATCCAGAATGATGTTAAACTACCATCCCCTTCCATACAGGGATCATAGGGGGATATCAACAAAGAAATATCACCCTATCTGTAATGATGTTAAACTATTTGTCCCTTTTTTCCACAGGGATCATTGATTAACATCATTTTTGACAAAAATATGTTGATCAAACATCTGAGATGATGATAAACTATCCTTATCCTTGGAGGGCAATGCCTATTGTGACTCAAGGATAACAGTCAGATGATAGCAGTCGCCTACCTCATGGTGTTAAACTAAGCGGCCCCATAATCTTGAGGTGTTATAAGTTATCCGGTTTAATATAGTATAGACCATTCTTATTATGCCTTAGTGGAATTTGGGAAGGCAAAGTCTGGTCTAGGGCCCTATGCACATCACCGACAAATATTCTGGCATGTAAAAACATCTTCTCTTATAGATTGTCTATGTTGATATTAAAGAAGGTCCAAAACGACCTTAAATAATGTAAACTATTGGGCAGCACAGGGTGCCCTAATGTGGTCTGCAATAATTCTAAACTATAGATGTCTGCCATGATGTTAAACTAGTAAATGTCTGGAATGACATTTAAACTACCATTGTGGATATATCTTGTGGACCCAACAAATAAATCAGCTATGGTCTTGATGTCTATTTGTGCATGCAAATGGGCAGTCTTGGAGAAGGAGTCAGATTCCTCCTATCTCCTTACTGCGCCCTTTTAGTCTGATTCTCTTCATATCCTTGCCTTGAACCCAACACTACATATGGTATTTCCTACCATAGGCCCATATTTGTGACAAACAAACTCTGGATGCTGATACTACCTTACCGGAAATGAGCTAACTGTATAGGAGTGATACTGTTTGGGATTGGATAGGACCTCAACTGGAGATGAGCTTACCATATGAGAGCAATACTGCTTGGGATGACATGCTGGTAGTCCGGAGAAGTAGGCCCAAGCCTTTGTAAAATGATCAACCTACTTGTCCATAGACACCACTTGCTATCAAGAGAAACCAACAATCATGGGGATAGATGACTATCCCAGAAATACTAAGGTTTGGCCCTTGGAAAAGGAAGAAAAAGAAATTGATGACATGAACTACAACCCATAAGCTTGAGTTTCTACTCATCCATCTACCATTTGCATTCATACACCTTTCTTGATGTCATTCCAGGGCAAACTGGAGTAAGACCACTAGGCAGGAACCAGTAGTGAAACAAATCAATGGGTGGAGGAACAACATCCTATAAATGAGGGGTTTGGAATGCCCCAACAGTCAATAAACAAACAGCTTAATGGAGATGGAAAACTCCTAGAGGATCAAATGACATAAGTTGGTCTTTCTCCCAAAAAATGCAGTCATATCCCAGAAGACACATCTGGTCAATATATTATTGGGTCAAGAAAGCAAATCATATATGGAATAGCAATGAAGTGCATGGTGCTGTCCTACCAGGTGAATAGGATGTAGAAAGGGGGTATTATCATGATCACAACTTATTAGGACTTTATGGCAGTCTATACCAATATGATCATCACAATTACCAGGTAGCCTCATACCCTAAGGTATATACTAAGGTACAGATAATATCTTTAGTCATCCACTCCCAGTGGACTATTTGTCACAGGTTGAGTATCATAAGCCTATTGTAACAGGCATTTCCTCCTGCCTTACATACTACTCACACATGGGTATAGAGCTCCTTGTCCTCCTAGTCAGAAGGAGACAAGCAAAGAATCAAGAGTAAGTCATTCTTAGAGAGAGTAATGACTTGGAAAATACCTATCGTATATATATATGGGATTCTTATGCTCTTTCCTAAAGTAGTATAAAAGGCCCATAGAATAGGCTAAGGTTCTTTAGTCTATTCTCTTTGTATTATGCATTCTCCCTACTGCACTCCTTATTCTATTGTAACATTTATACTGCAGTCTTCATTTTTATTGCCATCACTGCAATATACATCTAGCTCCTATGCTGTGCTTACAATCGAGACTATTGTTCCACTCTTCCTTCATGAGCAACCTAGGGAAGAACCTCTTACTCTTGGGGTTACCAAATGAGCAGTCTACAATACTAATAGTGTACTAGGTGGATGTAAAACTACCAATATTGTAACTTTCATATAATACTGAATACTTTTTATTGGGTTTAGGGTTGAATCCTAGTCAAAAGTCAGTTAAGGCAAATGAAAGTAGATATAGGCAAATCTATATAAATAAGATTGAAACTTTTCCTTTTTAAATCTTATAGGCAGATCAAAAAAGATCAAATGGCATAAATTCAGGTTTGTTTATATATTATCTGAGGTTTTATTTTGAAAAATAAAAACTGGGCTTTTTTAAATTTATGTGAACCTATTTTAATCTATTTTAATCTATTGAAAACCATTCAGATCTATTAGGATCCATATCAATTGTATTTGTAAAACCATCCTTTTTAACTCTGGATTATATCTAATAGTGTCAAATAGTGTCAATAGCATTTAAAAGTATCTAATTTTCTAATTGGAAGCAATACATTGTGAGCATTGGATTGGATTTCCAAATCAGAAACCACTTCTTTCTATAGGCCTATCTAAAGGTAAGAGGGAGTAGGTGACTATAAATGACATGTGCTGCTTACTTGAAAATCATGTACTTGAATACTTTTCAAAAACACCCTTCTAAACTTGTCTTGCTAACCTCTTACCAACAGCTGGCACAAAAAATTGGTAAATAACCACCACCCATAGTGCTAGCTATTCAAATTCAAAGCCTAAAACTATTTTATAAAAAATACTTTTTATTCTTTTGTTTATCAAGAGCAAATAGAATGTTGTGGTGTAGTGCATTGCATTACATCATAGTAATCTTACCTTCTATCAAAATGGGTCTACATCCATATTTAGATGCTATTTAACAAACTCTTGAATCATATTAGTTCAATCTCTTAGAATTACTACTATTCCTTCTACAAAGCCCTATCTATTCTAACTATCTTACCTATCAGCATGTTAGCCAAGATATTAGCAAAATCCTTTCCAGTCTCTTTTTATATCCTTATCATTATGAATAAATCAGACACTAGATATGTAAAACTTCTGCCAAAGTCTATGCAAAGAGAATTGGAGAACTCTTGGCAGAAGGAAATGAATAACACTTTAGTGCCATCCATTCATCCCCTGCACAGATCCAGGAGTTCCATATTCATAATTTAGCAAAAGATATTCATGCTTAGGCTCTATAAATATAGGATCTTTTAGGTGCTATGCTTACTACCAATGCCACACAACACAGTGATTTGAAGTGCTTGCCAGTAGGTGGTGATATTCCTCACAATAATGCTGAAGATGACAACATGATCTACCAAAATGAACTCTTGAACACAAGCAAAGATAAAGCTACTGAAATAGAATTGGATCCTAATAAGACTACTGCCAATAAAGCACTGCTACATGAGACTCTGTTCTGGTAAATAGATGCTTATCCTAGAAGCATATAACCTTGACTGACCTTTCAATTAGAAATAGGTATTGACTATTAGTATTCTAATATAATCATGCAACCAGCACTACAATACTTTCCAGAGCATCATTGTAATATCTTTGCACTTATACAACATACCTAAAAAGATTGTCAAGATAATCACTAGACTTGGACTCTTAATCTCAATGGGCTCCATTTGTAATGCCATTCACTCACTTTCACAAAAAGCCCATCAGTATATTTAAGAAGTTGGCCAGTCACTTGTGGCATTGTATGCCTATGATAACTTTGATATCAAGTTCAAAAGATCACTGTCAATAATAGAGCAATCTGAGGACACTTTGACATACCTTACTTCTAGTCTGCTCTTTCCTCTCTAGCATGGAGTCAAGCTCAAGCATTTACAGTGCTCAGAGCTTCTGTAGCAGTACTCAAAGTTGAATGATATGGTTCTGAATGTGTCATTAGCACCAAATCCCTTATTCTATGACCTCATACTTCTTCAAGCCAATAATGAAGATTAGATCTCCAGTATAAGCAGACAAGGCTAGTATAATGCATGGTGATTTTTGCACAACCTGGTCCATGATAGTCCTAAATACTTCTATCAGTATCATAGAATCCCTGGTCTCCTAGATATAATAGACCAAATATCCATTACAAAGCTCAATCATATCCCTATGAAGGCAATGGACATTAATTAGTTAATAGTGGATAGTAATATCAAAGTAATAATAAACCTCCTTTGTTAGGGAGGTGTTGGAGATCCTGCCAATGACATGGAATATGACACCAAAAAAGGAACTAACTTGTATAAAGATGGTACTAAGTGAGCATATCTTGAAGTACTGAAGAACCTTCTTGTGCATAATGTGCATAATATGACACAATATGTGATTCTTATTCAAGGAGACCTGGGCACATGAGATTGTGTTAAGTCCTTGCTTGCAGAACATGCCATCAAGGACACATCTTGGTGTAGGTTCTAGTTCACAATCTTCATATTGGGGTTCTTTTACCTAAAGATGGCTGCTATTGATATGATATGGAGGATCTTTATTCAGCTAAAGGGAACATAACATGATCTTACTCCAAAGTTTCATAGGAATTCTCCATCCACAAGAAACTGGGAAGATTGCCTCAAACCCTAGCTTCTATTGCATGTATAAAATTATTGCTTATGTAGGGACTGCTTTATTTAGATTGCTGGAGAGTTGAATTGTGGAAAGAAAAAAAAGACTAGGTGACTCTGGAGGACTTTACATGGTCACAACTATTATTTAGAGATCTTTAAAAATTGTTTTACAAACTGGTGAGTGAGTATGTCACAGGCAAGAGCATTGATATCTACAAGTTGTGTGCATAAGTTGGAGCACTTTGTGATTAGCAACACAAAAATGTTCTGCTGCTGCATCAATACATGCTCCTGTATAAAGAATCGGCATTTGCCATTAATGCTGGTGACATCAGAAGGATTGAGACTTTTTTCATACTTGTTCAAGGCCATTGGCAAATGCAAATACACTAGTGTAATACACAATTTTCTCATGGATGTGCACTTTGTGTATCTATCTGGTCTCAAGTAAGTGTTCAGCCCCCTTTGAGAAAAGAATAAACACAAAATGACTCACATGATATGGTATAGACATGCTGTGCACTATAAGGTCTTAGTAAACCTAATAGGTTAGCTGAACACTTTCTGAGCTATGGATTGTTGAGATGGAGGATCTTGAAGTTGGTAAATAGGGATAGATGAGTAAATGTAGCTATAGAATATAGATAATGGGTAGTGCTATCTAGAGACCATAACAGTCTACATGTGCCATGCAAATTGCTTTCTCTTGAAACACCATATACTCCTGCCACCATTAGTCGAAGGCTCTCTGATAGTTAGAGACACAGGCTTACCATGGCAAATAGGTGCACTTAAAAGGCACAGATATTGCAAACCTGGATGCACTCTCTATTAACATGCAGCTTGCTTACCATTTCCTTCCTCTTAATCCTGTGCATCTTTCTTTTAACTCTCCCACATTATTGTCACCACTAGTCTCCTCTTTGTTGCTGATTTGCTAATATACAATATGTAGGTAGGCATTTCTGCATCTAGAAAACCACCCCCTTGTATTAGCTCTGGATTATATCTAATAGTGTCTAAAAGTATCTAAAAGTATTAATGGCATCTAAAAGTGTCTGATTTTCTAATTGGGAGCAACACATTGTAAGCATTGGATTGGATTTCTAAATTGGGAACCACCTCTTTCTATGGCTAAAAAGATAGTTTCTAGTTTCATGATATTAGCACTAATTCCATACCAAGAAGTCTTTAATTAGTAGCAAAAAATATTAAGTAATACTGCTCTATTAATAAGAAGGTAAAGATATGGCACATTCTATGCTATTTTAGCACATTACTCTCCTTTATATATGCCTGTACCATTGTCTTATAACTCTTTTGCTAACTTTCCAGCTACCTTTATAAGGGACACAAAAAGAGAAGAATGTGCATTAATGCCCCTAGTATTAGAACCATGTTCTAACATGTGCTTCACATGAGATCACAAGGGATTATCATGTGGTATGCTCATAATATGTACTCATATTATTAATCAGACTTAGTACTTATTGACATGCTTATATATGAACACTTACAGTATATGACTTATTTACAAGCTTTGGCTTAAGCACTTATACTGATTATGATTGGTTTCTAATGCTTACTAATATGGACAGATATTTGATATACTTACTATGTTAGGATAAAGTATAGACAGTAGATGACATATCTTGATCATTTAGCTTATTTAGTATTTAGAAGCGTAGACCAGATTTGGATCTGGCCCTAAATAGCTTGTATGCATAAATAGCTGAGATGAGCTTCTAAGAAGCTTAGCTTATTCACTTTGTATACAACTTGATCTCTGCACTGCACCTAGCATCTGGCTACCTTCCTAGCTCATGCATCACAAACTTTGCCAGATCCAAAGTATTATACTTATTCCAATGAAGCCCTAGACTTATCTCAAAGCCTTACTCAATCACACATTGCTACTATATATCAAGGACTCACTGCCTATTGAGTCCTCTCTTGGAATCCATTAGAAGTTTTCTGTTGGATTGGAGAAGACAGCCCTATTGCATATAGTCACCATCCTATCATCAAGAATCACCCTCTCCATCTTTTCAAGGATAAGATCAATAGTAATAAATACTTTTTTGCATAAGCACAACAAAAAGCAATAGTATTTACCCATTAGACAATCATCATTCAGATAGCCTAGGGACCCTGCTATATGCCTGCAGTTATATAATAAACCTATTAGTTCAATACCTAGCCACTCTGTTGGCAGCTTAGTAGCTGCTATAAGAGGCTGTGAAGACCTCAGCACCTTATTATTGTCAGCTAATACCCGCTACTAGTTAATACAGGACACAAAATGCAGGTTGGACTTAGGGATATGCTATGTGCAGCCTTACAGACCTTGTCTATCTATGCAGTGGTCAATATTGTCTTATATAGCACACAATCATTGCCATTGATATTACAATTTTCAGTACTATCTGCATTGTCCATTGCCTTATTATATAGAAGATGCTTAAACTTGGTATTTTCCTTTATCTATTGGGCTATGGAAAAGATGGTCATGTTAGTATGTGGTGCCAGAATGATATATTTGTCTGTCATGCAGGAAACATGTGTACTAAACATATTAAGATTACCTCCAACTGTTATGAACTGCTCATTCCATAATCTCAAGAGTAGGAGGTTCTTCCCTAGATCACTCAATAAGGAAGAATGAACAAAGGTCTTGACTGTACATATAGCACAGGAGCAGATAGTATTGCAGATGTGGATAGTATGGAGACTATCCTTGAGTGAAGACAGTAGTTTAGGGACTACTATTAAACAAAGAGAATAGACTAAAGATCATTAGCCTATTCTATAGGCCTCTTATACTACTTTGGGAAGGGTGTGAGAATGCCATATGTATCCTCCATATATTCTCTAAGCTGCTACTCTCTCTCAGCATTACTTTTGCTTCTCCACTTGTCTTTTTCCAACCAGGAGAATAAGAAATTCCATTCCATTTCTATAAGTCTATATGTGTAAGCCTGTGTCAGCTATCTTCAATATAGCCTGTGATACTTGACCAGTGACAGTGGTGTCCACTGGAAGTGGATAACCAAGGATATTACCCTATACCATGATATACACCTCATGCTATGAGGCCACCTAGTGGTTGTGATGATTGTTATTAGAATAGACTACTTCAAGGGCCTGATGAGCCTAATTATAACAATACCCCCTTTCTATGTCCTAACACCTAGTAGGACAACACGTTATATGTTTCATCACTATTCTATATATGATTTGCTTTCTTGATCCAACAATGTATCAACTGGATGCACTTTCTGGAATATGACTTCATTTTCTGGGAGGAAGACTAACTTATGTTGTTTGATCCTTTAGGAGTTTTCCATCTTTGTTGAGCTATCTGTTTGTGAACTGTTGGAGCTATCCAGGCTCCTCATTGGTAGGATGTTCTTCTTTCACCTGCTTGTTTTGTTGTAGGTGTGTTTGGTTTCTCAAGCTAAGGGTCCTAAACCAGTTTAGTCTAGTATGGTGTTAAAAAAGGCATATGAATGTAAATAATGGAAGGATGAGTAGAAACTCATCAATGTGGATTCTAGTTTATATTATCATTTATTTCTTCTTTCTTCTCTAAGGGTCAAACCTCAGTGTTTTCAGGATAGCTGTTCTATTCTTATGATTGCTATGCCAAAGGGATTTGTGGACAAGTAGGTTAATCACTTTACAAAGGCTTAGGCCTACTTCCCCAGATTATAGTGTCTCTACAGTTAATCCACAACCCTTTTTCTTCAGGCTGGCAGGGTTCCTTTAACAATCCCAAGCAGTATTGCTCCTATACAGTGAGCTCATCTCCAGTAAGGTCAAATTGGCATCTAGAGCTTGTTTGTCACAAATATGGGCCTATGGTGGGGAATATCATGTGTAGTATTGGATTCAAGGCAAGGATGTAAAGAGAATAGACTTGGTATGGACAATGAGGAAAGATGAGGAGTATGACTCCTTCTCCAAGTGTCCAACCATATGCACAAACAGACTTTAAGACCACAGATATTTGGTTGTTTAGGGTTGCTGTAGAGTAAATCCATGATAGTATTTTTACTTTATTCTGGAAGTCCCTTAGTTTCATGTTGTCATAGACAATAGGACTTTTGCTACCCCTATATAGTTTAGATCAAGGTTGTCTCAGACCTGCTTCATTATTATTATAGAGTACCTATAAAGAAGGATGTTTTGGCATGCCAGAACATTTGTCAGTGATGTGCATAGGGCCCTAGACCAGACCTTTTTTTGCAGGGTTCCACCAAGGTATAATGGTAATGGTTTATGCTTTATCAAACTGGATAACTTATTGTCTTAAGGTTTAGAGACCACTCAGTTTAACATTGTGAGGTAGATGACTGTCTGACTGCTTTCCTTGAGTCATGATAGATATGGCCCTACAAGGATGAAGGTAGTTTATTGTTATTTTGGACTTGATCAGTGTATTGTTGTCAATAATAATGCTAATCAAGTAATCTTTGCATTGAAAAGGATAGGTAGTTTAAAGTCATTATGAACCTAGATAGTTTTGTGTCATTTCAGATGTGTTGTTATCTGGATCAAGATGACAACACATAATCCCTATATGTAAAAGGACAGTAGTTTATTGTCATTTTGGACATGATGCTGCCTGGACTAAGATGATACTACATGATCCCTATATCTAGAAAACCACCCTTTTGTATTACCTCTAGATTATATCTAATAGTGTCTAAAAGTATCTAAAAGTGTTAATAGTATCTAAAAGTGTCTAATTTCCTAATTGGGAGCAATACATTGTGAGCATAGGATTGGTTTCTAATTTCATGATATTAGCACTAATTCTATACTAAGAAGTCTTTAATTAGCAGTAGGAAATAGTAAGTACTACTGCTCTATCAGTGAGAAGGTAAAGATGTGGCACATTCCAGCTACCTTTAAAAGGGACATAAAAAGAGAGAAATGTGCATTGATGCCCCTAGCTACTTTGTTGGCAGCTTAGCAGCTGGCACAAGAGGCTATAAAGACCTCAGTACCTTGGCCTTGCATGCAAGATCATTAAAGTTGTCATTGTTAGCCAATGCCTGCTACTGGTTATTATAGAACACAATATGTGGGTTGGGCTTAGGGATATGCTATATGCAGCCTTGTAAACCTTGTCTATTAGTACAGTGGTCAATACTGTCTTGTGCAGCACACAATCATCATCACTATTGATATTACAATTTTTAGCACTATTTATATTGTTCATTGCCTTGTTATACAGAAGATGCTCAAACTTAGTGTTTTGCCCTAGCTATTAGGCTATGGAAAAGACAGCCATGTTAGTATGTGGTGCTAGAATAATATATTTGCCTGCCATATAAAAAATATTTGCACTAAGCATATTAAGATCATTTTTAACAATCTTGTGCTTATTTATATATAGGCATGCTATACATATATCCTTATCTTCACCCTTCATCTCACTAGTGGCTATTTGGAAAACCCCTATCTCTTATTGGATCTTAATTATTGATAACTATTAATAATACTAATTTGAGCTAATTATAGCCAATTATTCATAATTATGTTTCCAATCAAATTTGCAAATTAAGATAGAATTGTCTATACTAGTAGAGTCCTATTGAATATTACACTTAATTATAGTTTTACACATTCTAAATCCAAATTATGTAAGTGCCATAATTTGTTTTTACCCTATATAAAGAGTATTATTTATTTTCCATTGGTTTATTATCTTCTTAGCTAGTGTTCAAACTAAATCCTAAAAAACCTGACTTTTTGGGTATTTATTAACCTATTTATTTATAAGAGAGAGGAAAGATAAATATGTAATAAAATTTGAGATGTTGAGGTTGCCTATATTATGTTTACTTATTTAGATTACCAAGCTAATACATTAGACCTTGTGGCTTAGTGGCTTAGAGCATCTGTCCCAGATGCTTGTATACATGAGGTTGTGGGTTTAATTCTAGCAAAAGGCAAGTTTGTTGTAAGGTATATTCTATGTTTAGGTATTCAACTAGTGTTTTAATAAACATGACTTTATAAAAAGGCTATGAGAACTGTGATGCTTGATTTATTACTATTTTTCCGAAATTTTAAGCTATAATCAATCCTAATAATTCCTAATTTAGGAACATTATGTCTAATCAAAACAGGTTTAGGGGGATGAATAATCTCTAATCCTAATTATTCTTAATTATGTATAAATAGACCTAATTAGAGCATAATACAAAAGAGTGATTTCCCAGATAAAGCCAGGTCATCTAAACTAGTTTGGCATTCTAGTATGGTGTCAAAAAAGGCATATGAATGCAAATAGTAGAGGATGAGTGGAAACTCATTTGTGTGGGTTCTAGTTTATGTCATCAATTTCTTCTTCTTTCTTCTCTAAGGGCCAAACCTTAGTATTTCTAGGATAGCTATTCTATCCTCATGATTGTTGTTTTCTCTTAAGAGCAGTGCCAAATAGAGTCCACAGACAAACAGGTTGATCACTTTATCAAAAGGCTTAGGCCTGTTTTTCTAGATTACTAAGACACACATAACTATTTCAAGCAATATCGCTCCCATATAGTAAGCTTATCTCTAGTGAGGTTGAATTAGTGTCCAGAGTTTGTTTATATGAGCCTATAGTAGGGAATACCATGTGTAGTGTTGAATTCAAGGCAAAGATATGAAGAAAATTAAACTTGAAGGGCATAGTAAGGAGAGAGGAAGAGTCTAATTCTTTCTCCACCACTGTCTGATCACATGTATAAATAGATATCAAGACCACAGATGATTTATTAGTCAGGGTCACATAAGGTATATCTATAATGGTAGTTTTACTTTATTCTAGAATTCCCCTAGTTTAATGTCATGACAGATGATTATAACTTTTGCTGTCATTGTGTAGTTTACATCAAGGTCATTTTAGACCTTCTTCATCATCAATATGGAATATTTGCAAAGAAAGATGTTTCTGCATGCTAGACAATTTGTTGGTGATATGCATAGGGCCATAGACCAGACTTTATTTTGCCAGATTCTACTGAGGCATAATGGGAATGGTTTATGCTATATCAAACCAGATAACTTATATTGTGTTAAGATTTAGAGAATACTCAGTTTTAATGCCATAAGGTAGGCAACTGCTATTGTCTGACTATTATCCCTGAGTCATAATAGATGTTGCCCTCTAAGGATGAGGGTAGTTTACTGCCATTTTGGACTTTATCAACATATTTTCATCAAAAATGATGTTGATAGATGATCCCTGTGGAAAAAGGGATAGTAGTTTAAAGTCATTCTAGATATGATGTCATTTCACAACTTGAAATGATATCCTATGATCCCTGTGTGGAAAGGGATGGTAGTTTAAAGTCATTGCAGACTAATCAGGACCCAAGATTACCAATCATGACTCCTATTCAGTAAACAGTAGATAGTTTAGCATCATTTCAGACATATGGTATCTTTTTCATGATTCAGAAGACCCCATATGATCCCTATTTGTAAAGGGACAATAATTTAAGGTTATTGCAGATGTGTTTTGCCACAAATATTGTGGCAAATCAATGGCCAGTTTAATATTGATGAGCATGCCACCTTTCTAAGCACAGAGACCCCATTTTTGCAGTTCTATAAGCACTAGCATGCTGACCTCATAAAATACCCCAGACACTGCTAGGCAGACCCACAGCCTAGAGCAATTCCCTCTGATGTCTACTATGACCTTAGCATTACAGTATCAGGCTGACATGGTTTTTTCTTGCACCCCATAGTCATCACTTTGCATCATCTTGCTCATCCCTACATATATCACATGATGACCTTGAGCCTGCTGCATGTACAGAAACCTTGCCAAGCTCTTACCATATGTATTGCAAGCATTGACCATATAGACTACACCATGAGCAGCTCTGTGGTGCGATATTATAGAGAGCTTTATTGCATATGCTTATTGGGTAGTATAGGTCTTGTGATTCATTGCCCTTCCACCCTCCTAAAGTTTACCTCATTTCACCACTACACCTGTTTACTAAATATCACTTTGTCTCTTGACCATAGTGTGACAGAACCTTGTGGTCTATAAGCACCTCTATGCATGGTTTTTCTTTGTCTTCCTATATTACAGTCTTGGTGCAATGTTGATTTACTTTACCTTATGAGCTCGCATTTACTATACTCACTTTGACTTACTATAAATACCTGCCTATGATGCTGCAATGCACCAGTTTCAAACATCCCTCTCTTTAGAGCTCAACTTTACAAAAAGATCTTGTTTGTATTATGTCACATGAACCTCACACTTGCTCAACTTAGCATTTGTCACCTTCATTGCCACTATCATCAGGACCTTCATTAATGCCCTTGAAGTTGCCTTTGTCACTTGTGCCTTGACCTACAGTCCACTACCTCATGTCACACAAGAGTATTCTCATGTGGCCTTGTATCACCTTGCTCAATATCTTGATATCTTATAGTATGTATCTCACACCCTGTTTTACAACTCACAAAGGTCTCTTGATATTTGTAGTAAAGTCAACTCTCTATCTACTCTGTGTTTAGGGATATGTTGTGTTTTTGCATGCAAAGCCATTGCTAGTGCATTAATATCATCTTGGATATTAATGGTGGAATAGACTTTGGGGTAAATGGCCAATTCTTATCATACTTTCAGTATGAGCCAATAAAGTCATATGATCTAGTCACCTTAACTAGATGCCCAACTTGAGGCATGTACATCTGGAAAACTACCCCCTTATATTAAGCTCTAATTAGGTATAATTAATGCTCTACTATACTAAATTATGAAAGATTAGGATTAGACATTTTTAGCTTACCCCCCTCTAAACCTGTTCTAATTAGACATAATTTTCCTAAATTAGGAATTATTAGGATTGATTATAACTTCAAATTTCGGAAAAATCATGATAAATCAAGCATCACAGTTCTCATAGCCTTCTTATAGAGTCATATCTATTAGAACACTAGTTAAATACCTAAACACAGAATATACCTTACAACAAACTTGCCCTTTGCCAGAGTTGAACCAACAACCTTATGTATGCAAGCACCCGGGACAGATGCTCTAAGCCACTAAGCCACAAGGTCTAAGATATGAACTTGGTAATCTAAATAAGTAAACATAATATAGGCAACCTCAACATCTCTGATTTTATTTAACATTTATCTTTCCTCTATCTTATAAATAAATAGGTCAATAAATACATAAAAAGTCAGGTCTTTCAGGATTTAGTTTAAACACTAGCTAAGAAGATAATAAACCAATAGAAAATCAATAATACACTTTATATAGGATAAAAATAAATTCTGGCACTTATACAATTTGGACTGAGAATGTGTAAAACTATGATTGAGTGTAATATTCAATGGGACTCTACTAGTATAGACAATGCTACCTGAATTTGCAAATTTGATCAAAAACATGATTATGAATAATCAAGATCCAATAAGAGAGAGGGGTTTTCCAAATAGCCACTAGTGAGGTAGAGGGTGGGGACAAGGGTATATATGTATGGCATGCCTATATATAAATAAGCACAAGATTGTTAGAGGTGATCTTAATGTGCTTAATGCATATATTTCCTATATGGCAGGCAAATATATCATTCTGGCACCATATACTAACATGACTGTTTTTTCCACAGCCTAATAGCTAAAAGAAAACACCAAGTTTGAGCATCTTCTGTATAACAAGGCAATAAACAATATAAATAGTGCTAAAAATTGTAGTATCAATAGTGATAATGGTTGTGTGCTGCATAAGACAGTATTGACCACTGTACTAATAGACAAGGTCTACAAAGCTGCATATAGCATATCCCTAAGCCCAACCCACATGTTGTGTCCTATAATGACCAGTAGCAGGCATTGGCTAACAATGACAACTTTAATGATCTTGCGTGCAAGGCCAAGGTACTGAGGTCTTCATAGCCTTTTGTGGCAGCTGCCAAGCTGCCAATAAAGTGGCTGGGGGCATCAATGCACATTTCTCTCTTTTTATGTCCTTTTTAAAGGCAGCTAGAAAGTCAGCAAAAGAGCTACAAGATAATGGTGCAGGCATATATGAAGGGGAGTAATGTGCTAAAATAGTATAGAATGTGCCACATCTTTACCTTCTCACTGATAGAGCAGTAGTACTTACTATTTCCTACTGCTAATTGAAGACTTCTTAGTATAGAATTAGTGCTAATATCATAAAATTAGAAACCAATCCAATGCTCACAATGTATTGCTCCCAATTAGGAAATTAGACACTTTTAGATGCTATTAACACTTTTAGATGCTATTAACACTTTTGGATACTTTTAGACACTATTAGATATAATCCGGAGCCAATACAAGGGGGTGGTTTTCCAGATGTATCCTAGTTGCCTCCTAACTAGGTCTTGGAGCAGAATTTCTTGTATTTCAACTCTAAGAATAGACTAGGTGTGCTATAAGAAAATGTTGGCTCTTTTATGTCCCCAAACCCCTTGCTTGGATTTGAACCAAGACAACCCGATATTCTTTTAAGGAAAAGCAGTGGAATATTGAAGCACTTTGACCACTTATAGGCAGGGTTCTGCAATGTGGATGCCCAGTGTCTGCACTTCTCCAAAATACAACCATACTCCATGGGTCTATAGTAGTTTATTGTTATCTCAGACAGTGATAGTTTAATGTTATTTTAGAGAAAGACTAGTTTTATGTTATTGTGGACACCTAGTAGTTTATAGTTATTGCAGACCAAGCCTTTGGTAGTTTTATCTTGTTCCAGATGTAATTTGATAGCCATGCATTGCTGTTGGGTGCAAGCATGTTTTAGCAGAGGGGTGACCTTTACTATCTCATATATCAGCAGTTAGGATCCTCTAATGTAGAAATGATCCTGTAAAACTAGGGATCCAAAGTGGGACATCCAAACACCAGATAGACCTTGACTGTGAGGGTCACTTTACTAAGTTATGCATCATAAATAGTCTTTGACCTTAGACTTTGCACCAATTATGTATAAGATCCTTCACTGTACCATGGCAAAGGAGCCAGCTTGTCAATACCCAGAATATACAAGTTATGGAGGGTTCCTTAATATGGAAAAAACCCTGTAAAACTAAGGATCTAAATGGGACACTTGATGCATCTGTCAAATTAACCCCTTGACAGTGAGAGTGTAGAAATTCCATGTATATGTTGCCATGTAAAATGTGCCTGCTATTGTGCCATGTACAATATCACTAAAACATGGGTAGGTGGTCAGGTACTTTCTCTGCCTTCTTTTCTTTTCACAGTTTTAAGATATGCAGGTTTAATAATTTTGACATTATTTTGGATGTGGGTAGTTTAATATTAGTTTTGGATGAGGGCGTACAGTTTAACATCATGAGGGACAATTATAGTTTTAGGTTATTTTGGACCAGAGCCTACTTATAAGGTGATCTGTTTGTGAAACTGGTGACTGTGCGAAGAGGGTCCTTTCCTTCCTATTACCATTATTATTCTTGGGTACGAAGTTCCTCAAGTTCTTTACTCCCTCTCTACCCTTATTACCATTGTCCTTAGTAGTCATTGCCTTGGTATCTATCTCTATCCTTGTCAGGTTAGGAGTATGGGTCCATGTTATTATGATTTCTAGGGCTGTCTAGGGCATCCTATGTGTCAAGTTTAGATTGAGTCTAGAAACAATCTCTTCTAGTCTCTGAGTCAGCATGGCAAGCTCATTGATTATTTTGAGGATTCAAGCCCCCATCCATGCAAAGTCAATAAGTAATAGCAGGTGCTCCATCTTGTGGTTGAACATTCCTACTAGCATACACTCTGTGGTGGTGGGAAGTCTGGATTCCTCTAGTTCATCTGTCTTTATTTCTTTGGTAGATGGGTAGTTCCTCCTTGTCAGTATTCCAAGCAGTATGAGGAACATCTTATACCCTATGGTAGGGAGCCAAGGGGCTCCTATTTGATGTATGAAGTGCTTGTTGTTATGAAGGAGATTCTATGGTTAAATGTGGAACCCCTCTGGGATTTGGAATAGACATGGAGTGTTCCCTATGGTGAGAGGGTACAGTCTAGGTAATAATGTGAAAAGAATCAGTTTGGTGCAGCATAATAGGTCCAAGCTCTCCTAGGAAGAGAAAAGCTGGAAGGAGCTCTCAATTAACATGCTAGGTGAATTTATTAGGGTGGATGAAGAAGGCTCATGGCCTTCCATTATTGTCCTCATACCAGGACATAGTATCAGGATTGGTTTCAAGGGTGAGCCATCTGATCTGTTGACTTACACTAGCCAATTGTCAAAGTATGTTGTTATTCTTGTTTTCAGGTTGTCCTGCCAAGAAATTAGCAAGGCATTTGAGTGCTATGGCAGTGGTTATCTGTATTACCATGGAGATGGTGTTTTGCTGGAGGAAAGTGTCTATGTGAGTGTCTGTGTGTCTCTCTAGTTCTCCAGGGTAGGGATTTGAACTACTGATAAGTCTTCCCATGGTAGTGGAAACCTCTCTGCCAAATAATACTAGCAGTGGTGTAGTTCCTAGTAGAATTGAAACTGGCTTAATTGTTGATTTCCGCCTCTTGGATGTAGTCCCTGGGGTGTTCAATTTCCAGGAAGCATTAGAATTCTATTAGGAGGTGGAACTCAAATTGTAGATGCACTAGAATCATTAAGGTTTCTGCCATTAGTGCCTTCATTTTGTGGTGGACTTTGGGAGTCCCTTCCATGCAGTTGTTATGAACTGCTCATTTGGTAAACCCAAGAGTAGGAAGTTTTTCCCTAGGTTGCTTGTAGAGAAAGAGTAGAATGATAGTCTCAACTATATGCATAGCATAGGAGCCAGGAGTATATTGCAGCGTAGGCAATGGAACGAAGTGTACTGTAAGAGGATAGTACTAGACAAAGCTTTGTATATGAGAATATAGAGAGAATGAAGAGAATAGAATAAAGAACTCTAGCCTATTCTATGGGCCTTTTATATTACTTTAGGAAAGGGTGTAAGAATCTTGTATATGTATCCATAGGTATTCTCTAAGTCATTTCACTTTCTGAATGACTACTCTTGCTTTTCTGCTTGTCTCCTTCCAACTAGGAAGACAAGGAGCTCCATGTCTACGCATGAGTAGTTTGTAAGGCAGGAAAAGATGTCCACTACAACAGGCTTATGATACTTGACTAGTGATGGATGATCTGCTGGGAGTGGATGACCAAAGATATTATCTGTACCTTCATGTACACCTCAGGGTATGAGGCCACCTAGTAGTTGTGATGATTGTATCAGCATAGACCACTGTAAAGGCCCAATAAGTCATGATTTAACAGCAGTTATTTTCTGGTCATCAAATAACCTGGTAAAGGGAAAGGCTTGATGCAACTAAAGTCCAACATTGCTACCACTGCCCTTACCAAATATCCTAACAACTTCTCAGATGACAATACTGGAGACTACAAGGAGTTCAAGAGAAAGAAGAGAAAAATGTCTGTGTTTGTGACCATAAGGATGACATTGGGGAAGAAGTTTCTCAAGGGAGATAAAGCAATAGTATTATTGTGAAGAAGCATAAATGTGGTTAAGAATGAGAAGAGAGGTGTGGTAAGTAGAAATGTTGGATATAAAGGGTCATTTCTTGACCCTTTATATCTTTATGATCTGGTTGACATGGGACAGGGTTTATTAGGATATTAGTCATGGAAATATTTTAGTGCTTCTTTCATCATCCCTTTCAGGAGGGCATAAGGTTTCTAGGTATTGTCAGCTTCAGAGTACCTTTCCTATTTAACTAGGTATTTGGTTTCACATCCTTGTCATTTTGAGTCCAAGATTATTTCCACTTTGTAATGCTTTTTGTCATTTAGTACCTCTAGTGGTGGTTTGACAAAGTTTGTTCTATATGCTTCCATTTCTCTATATTTGTTAAGCATAGTGGCATGGAAGACAGGGTGGATTTTCCAATGATATAAGATTTGTAGTTTGTATGCCAGTGATCTGACCTTGGCTAGAATTTTGAAAGGGCCATGTCTCCTAGAAGCAAGTTTGAATTTGGGATGTGTCATCCAGATATGGGTTCCTTCTAGCCATACTTAGTCTTCTTCTTCCCACTAGAGAAGTTTCTTGTTGAGATCCTAGTCTTTGGCATATTGAGCTGCCATTTATAAGCTGGGTGCAGCTTCTTCCTGCACTTTTGTAATTATCTATATGTGTCCAGTTACTGTAGGTACCTTGGTTTCTAGCACTATGTCCACTGAATAAAGAGGATTGAAACTATAGAGTATTTTAAATGGCAACTTCCCAGTGGTGGAGTGCTCCCATGTGTTGTATAAGAATTTTGCAAATGGCAAAAGGTCTACCCAATTGTCTTGATAGTAGTTGCAGAATATTCTTAAGAACTGTTCAATTTTCTGGTTTACCTGCTCTATCTCCCTATTTATTTGAGGGTGGTAGGCTATACTAAGCACTGTAGTGATACTCAATTATTTCCACAGTTCCTATGTGAACTTGGCTGTGAATTGAGGGCCATAGTCCAATACTATTTTGGTGGGTAACCTATGCCTATTAAAAACATTGTTTTGGAAGAGGGTGGTCATTCTTTTACCATAATGGTTTTTTCGCATGGGGTGATTATTATTCCTTTTGACAGCCCCTAGTTGACCATAATGTTGATTGAGTTGAATTCTTTGCTCTCGGATAAGTCTGTGATAAAATCCGTAAAGATAAAATACCATAGTGTATTGGTGGTCTCTAGGAGATGAATAGATAGCCATGCCTTATGTATTAGGTTTTTTGTGGATTGGCATGTGGCATATTTGTCCACATAGTTGTGAATAAACTTGGTTATGTTTTGCCACCAATAGTATTATTGTACCAACTCTAAGGTTTTAGCTCTTCTAGAATATCCTATGGCCAGTGTATTATAGTGTATTTTGACAATGGTTCTCCAGATGAGATCATCTTTCAGGACACATATGTATTTATTCCATTTAGTGATACTATTGGAGTGCATTTATTTCCCTAAATCTCCTTTCATTGCCTAGGGGCCATCCTATACTAAATTGGTGAGGGCCATGTTGGTTAGCATGTCATGTTCTAGTTATGAGTATCAGATGAGGGAGATGAGGTCTAAAGAGACAATTTCTGTGGTTTTGACATGCATATTTTGGCTTGGTTCTACCAATTTTTCACTTGAATAGTCTGGCTGGGAGTAAAATTTGAGCCTTATTATCAGATTCTACCCCCTCACTTAGATCTAGACACCTAGACAGAGCATCAGAATGGTTGGTTGATTCAGCTTTGTAGCTAAGCATAAAGTTGAATCTGCTTAAGTATAGGCTCTAATGAATATGTTTTTGTGATTTATCATAGGCCATTTGGAAGTGTTCCAGATTTTTATAGTCCATTCAGATTTTGAAAGGGTATCGAGCTCCTTCAAGATAGTGGTTCCAGTGCTCTAGTGCTTTGACAATGGTAAGTAGTTTATAGTTATGGATATTGTAGTTTTGCTCTGCCGATGAAAACAAGCCAGAACGATATGCCACAGGGTACTAGTCACCATCTATACTTTTTTGCAGAAGCATGGCTTCATAATCAATTAGTGATGCATCCATTATGAGTCTGTATAAGTACATTTGGTCTAAGTAGTTTAAAATAGGTTGACTGATAAGGGCCTCCTTCAGACTTTCAAAGGCTTCTTGGCATTTGTTAGTCCAGTTCCATTTTTCATCTTTCTTGGTAAGGTTATACAGTGGTTGGGTAATAAGTGAGAACTTGTCAATAAATTGCTTATAGAAGTTCTTTAGACCTAAGAAAGAGCGGATATTGTGAACTGTGCACAGAATAGGCTAGTCCTTTATGGCATCAATTTTGGAGTCCTCTATGGCAATGTGGTCCTTGGAGATAGTATAACTGAGGTAGTTCAACTTTTCCTTGTAAAACTTGCATTTCTCCAGTGTGAGGTAAAGGTTATTGTGACACAAGATTTGGAAAACTTGGTTTAGGACATGGATGTGTTCTGCCATGGATTGGGAGAAGATAAGGATGTCATCTATATATACAGTTATCTTCTTGGCTATAATAAGTTCTCAGAATATCATATTTGTCATGGCTTGGAAGGTTGCAGGGGAGCTGGTAAGGCCAAGGAACATTACTATTGGTTTGTATAAATCCAGGGGGATTACAAAAGCAGCCTTTCATTTATCTTCTTCTTTGATGCGTATATTGTTATATCCCTATTATATGTCCAGTTTGCTAAATACTATGGCTCCTTTGATTATATATAGTAGTTCCTAGATTAATAGGAGGGGGCAAACATTCAGGACAGTGTGTTTGTTGAGATGGCAATAATCTTGTACTAGGCATAATTTTCCATCCTTTCCTATAAAGAAAAATGGGGTGGCACTGGATGAGGTAGACCTATAAATAGTTTCTCTTGCAAGGTGTTCCTTAATGAATTTTCCTAGTTTGTCATGCTTCTCAAGACTCAAAGCATATATCTTGGGCATTTGAGGTTTGAACATAGTTTTGAGGTCAATAGCATGATCCCAGAAGGTGTGCTCCAGGAGGCATTGTGAGTTTTGTTCACTGAAAATGTCAAGATACTTATAATGAACCTTAGGGACCCTTTCTTTCAGGTTGGTGATAACAATTTCTTCTTCCAGGTCTTGGTTGAAGCTGGCAAACCCTCATGGTTCTGGAGCTAATTTTTGGATGACAGGTTCCTCTATAGTAGCCATGCTTGGGGAATTGGGTATAAGAGATGTTTCTTGTTCATTTGGCAAAAGAAATGGCTTGGAGTTTGTTTGAGCATGTTGTTTCTTCTCCTCTGCATATTTCTCTATATTACATATAAGCTATTTTCTTCTGAGATAGGCTGCTAGTTGAACACCAAACATTCTACTATAGTTGTAGAGACCTATTTCTTCCAATATTCTTTAGAGGTGTTCATCACACTTGTTGAGTCACAGTTTGTATTGTGGCTCTTTGTCAACTGATAACTGACCACTCTTGGGTAGTTCTTCCCTTGCCTTGGTAAACCTGTGTAGTTAGTGGCAATTCTAGGGGCACTAATCAAAGTGCACTTCACACTATCTCCACTTGATGAAGGAGTCATAGTATTTTAGCCAATCTGTTTCTAGGATGATGTTGTCTTTCTCCAAATTGGATATAAACATTTGAATGCATTTCATGTATGTTTGTGCATAGATGTCCTAAATTTTGAGGTTTATATCTAATGCTGATCAGATAAGGCCTGCTTTGTTAATGGTGTCATTGATATTTCAAAAGTGAATGGGATGGGTAAGCAAATATATGGGGAACCTGTGTTTCCTAACCCATACTTTATTTACTATAATCTTTTTGCATGCTAGGTTGATGGCTGCTTTGGCTCTAGCATAATAAGTCTAGTTTGAGATCTACATGTTTAGATGGATAGGAGTGATAATGTAACTGGTCATTCCTCCAATGTAAATACATTTCTGTATCTCAAACTCAGGCTTTATTTGATCTTTCTCCTTTGCTGGCAAGGAAGAGGTTAGGCAAAACACTTAGCAAACCCCATCACCATGTCTTTCTGTTTCCCTTTCCCTAGCTCATTGAGAACTGCTCTAATTTGAGCAGTATGACTGATACCTCTGTTCCTTTGTCATCTATCTGGTAATATGATGCATTAATGGTTCGGTGAGGGTAGTCAGAATGTGGGAGAGTCTAAACATTCCATTGAATGACCAGGTTGTAATATCCACTGGTTATTGCAATGAGTATTCCTTACCTCTACCTTTCAATGTACTCCTACTTGTTTTCTCAGAGCAAGTTCTGAGTCATCTTCATCTTTAATATTAACTGCATGATTTTTTTACCCTGCCTTTCCCATAAATCTTTTCAAGCTTTCTTGAGTCAGTTGAAGGCCTCTATGATGTGATGGGCAGTCAGCATTCCAATGCCCTGGTTTGTTGCAATAATAACAGAGGCTATACAGCTTGCCATTATGCATCCACTTCTAACTAGTGGTATTATGCTTTCACATAGTGTTAATGCCCATATCAACAACTTGGTTGTTTATTCTGCGAGGGGCATTTCATTAAGAAAACCACTCCCTTATATTAGCTCCGGATTATATCTAATAGTGTCTAAAAGTATCTCAAAGTGTTAATAGCATCTAAAAGTGTCTAATTTCCTAATTGGGAGCAACACATTGTGAACATTGGATTGGATTCTAATTTCATGATATTAGCACTAATTCTATACTAAGAAGTCTTTAATTATTAGTAGGAAATAGTAAGTACTACTGCTCCATTAGTGAGAAGGTAAAGATTTGGCACATTCTATACTATTTTAGCACATTACTCCCCTTCATATATGCCTGCACCATTATCTTGTAGCTCTTTTGCTGACTTTCCAGCTGCCTTTAAAAGGGACATAAAAAGAGAGAAATGTGCATTGATGCCCCTAGCTACTTTGTTGGCAGCTTAGCAGCTGGCACAAGAGGCTATAAAGACCTCAGTACCTTGGCCTTGCATGCAAGATCATTAAAGTTGTCATTGTTAGCTAATGCCTGCTACTGGTTATTATAGAACACAATATGTGGGTTGGGCTTAGGGATATGCTATATGCAGCCTTGTAAACCTTGTTTATTAGTACAGTGGTCAATACTGTCTTGTGCAGCACATAATCATCACCACTATTGATATTACAATTCTCAATGCCATCTATAGCCTTATTATACAGAAGATGCTCAAACTTAGTGTTTTTCTCTAGCTATTGGGCTATGGAAAAGACAGCCATGTTGGTATATAGTGCCAGAATAATATATTTGCTTGTTATGTAGGAAATATGTGCACTAAGCATATTAAGATTATCTTTAACAATCTTATGCTTATTTATACATAGGCAGGCCATATATATGCCCTTGTCCCCACCCTCCACCTTGCTAGTGGCCATTTGGAAAACCCTTCTCTCTTATTGGATCTTAATTATTGATAATTATTAATAATACTAATTTGAGCTAATTATGGCCAATTATTCATAATCATGTTTTTGATCAAATTTGCAAATTAAGATAGCATTGTCAATACTAGTAGAGTATTATTAAATATCATACCCAATCATAGTTTTACACTTTCTAAATCTAAATTGTGTAAGTGCCATAATTTGTTTTTACCCTATATAAAGTGTATTATTTATTTTCTATTGGTTTATTATCTTATTGGCTGGTGTTCAAACTAAATCCTAAAAGGCCTAACTTTTTGGGTATTTATTGACCTGTTTATTTATTAGATAGAGGAAGGATACATGTTGAATAAAATCAGAGATGTTGAGATTGCCTATATTATGTCTACTTATTTAGATTACCAAGTTTATATATTAGACCTTGTGGCTTAGTGGCTTAGAGCATCTGTCCTGAGTGCTTGTATACATGAGGTTGTTGGTTCAACTCTGGCAAAAGGCAAGTTTGTTACAAGGTATATTCTGTGTTTATGTATTTAACTAGTGCTTTAATAGATATGACTCTATAAGAAGACTATGAGAACTGTGATGCTTGATTTATTATGATTTTTCCGAAATTTGAAGTCATAATCAATCCTAATAATTTCTAATTTAGGAAAATTATATCTAATTAGAACAAGTTTAGAGGGGGGTAAGCTAAAAATGTCTAATCCTAATCTTTTATCATTTAGTATAGTAAAGTATCAATTATAGCTAATTACAGCTTAATACGAGGGGGTGGTTTCCCAAATATTATAGAATTGTAGTGGAGTATAGGTTAGAGATGAAAATGGTTTAGAAAGTTGCTTTAGAAGGAGATGGAGTTTGAAAGAATGGCCTTTTGAGTGCTCCACACTCTGAGTCATTTGTCTACTTCACAGGCTGTGTTGATCCAACTTTGGATATTGTCTTCAGGCTGAGCTTCCTTATCATGGATTTTGTCCATGATATATGGGTCTAGCCCATGCTGGAAGTATGGTACTTGCTCCTTTTTGGAGATGTCGGTGTTAGTGGCAATTAGGATAAATTGGCTGGAGTACTCATTAACAATCATCTTTTCTTGGGAGAAGGCTATGAAAACACTTTGTGCTTTATTGGTTTTGCTGGTTTCCCTAAACTATAAATTAAATTTGGCCAAGAAGTCTGTCTAGGTTCTTAAGTTTTTAGGAGGGTCCACTTTTACTATTTTGGTGAGAAAGTTTTCCACCTAAGCTTCTGCCATGCCATATTTCATGCAAGAAAGCATGAGGGAAATCCTGTCCTAATTGGTCTTGTACCTGTCAGATTCTGCTATGAAGAGAAGGAAATACTATAGCATGAATTTCTGGGATTCAATGTAGTCACCTATGTAATTGTCTAGGGGTTTGACCTTTCTTCTTCCAGGTTGCATGGTTGTGAAAGGGGTAGTTGTAAAAGCTGATGCTTGTCCCAACATGTTGGCAAGTAGTTGGTTTTGGGTATCAATTGGTGTTTGATTTAGTGATGAGTTAAAGTCTGAATAAAAGGTGGATTTTTCTTGCTCTGATTTGTCAGGGATTACTGGTACTGGATCTCTATACTAGGGTAATATGTCCCAATGGTTCTCTATTTCATTCCAAAGAAACTATTCCTCTATTCTATATAGGAAGGTAAGATAGTAGTACATACTCTTGTATGAACAGTTATCATAATTAGGTAGAGCATTTATGTTGGTGTCTGTGTAGAAGCTTGCTGCCGATGCCGGTACTGACGTCTGCTTCATCGAAGGCATGCGCACCAAGGAGCTCTTGGAGTCCACTGTTGCAGCCCTCGCTCCTAAGCCAGTAAGACTCTGCACTGTTTGCGTTAGATTCTCATCTGAGCAAACCAAAGCCCTTTTTGTTAGATTGTTATGACAGAACTGTGCATTGATTTGTCTAGTGCCAGGAGGATAATTCTGGTCTAGGTCTTGCTCCAAGGTGTATACAGTAATGCTTGCTTAATAGGGGTCTATTGTTCTCCACTAAGTAAGGTTATAAGAGAGAAAGTGGCAAAAAGCTCAAAAAGCTAGAGTTTAAGCAAGATAGGGGCAAGAAGAGTCTATTCTAGTATTATGAACTGCTTGTTCAATAACCCCAAGAGTAGGAGATTTTTCCCTAGGTTACTCAATGAGGAAGAGTAGAACAATGGTCTCAACTGTATATGTATAACAAAAGCCAATATTATTGCAAATAGTGTGCAGTAGGGAGACTGCAGTAGATGAGGGCCATAGTATAAAGACTATGGTAGCACAAAGAGAATAGACTAAAGATCCTTAGCCTATTCTATAGGCCTCTTATACTACTTTGGAAAGGGCATGAGAATCCTGTATATGTATACTGTAGGTATTCTCTAAGTCATTACTCTCTAAGAATGACTACTCTTGGTTCTGTGCTTGTCTCTTTCTAATGAGGAGGACAAGGAATCCCATTCCACATAATTTTATATATATCAGCCTATGTTGGCCATCTATGCAATATCCTGTGATACTCAACCAGCAATGGGTTATGTCTGCTAGGAATAAATGACCAAGAATAATACCTATACCTTAGTGCATATCTCATGATATAAGACAGCCTAGTAGTTGTGATGATCCCATCGGCATAAACTGCTGCAAAGGCCCAATAAGCATAACTGTAACAGCTCCAGCATAATGAGCTCAGTTTGATATTCACATGTCAAGGCAGATAGAGGCTTTTAACCAACTTGAGGAAGCTCGGAAAGATTTATAGGATAGATTGGGACAAGAAACCATATAGTTGATCTTAAAGGTCAAGACAACATATGATCTACTCTGGAAAACCAAGTGGGAATATATCAAGGAATAAAGGAGAGGAACACTAATCACAATTACCAGTGGGTACTACAATCTGGTCATTCAATAGAACATCTGAACCCTTCCTTATCCTAACTACCCTCATAAGACTGTTAGCAATGCTTTATATTGGCTGATAAATGACAAGAGAATAGAGGCATTAGTCATACTGCTAGGATTAGAGGAGTTCTTAGCAAATTAGAAGAAAGGAAATAAAAGGACTTAGTGATGGAACTAGCCTAGGATTTTATGTGACCTCTCCCTCACTAGTAAAGGAGAGAGGCCAAGTAAAGCCCAAGTTCAAAACGCTGTCATACATACACATCAGAGCAATGAATAGTTGCATCATTACTTCTATGGAGTGATGGGCAGTCAGTATTTCAGTGTCCTGATTTTCCACAATTGTAACACAGAGTAGGTTGCTTGCTATCATGCTTTTGCTTTTGGCTGGCAGCATTGTGCTTTTTGGTGGCATCAATGTCTATGTCAATGACTTGGTTGTTTATTCTTCAAAGAACCTTTGTAGAATTATAGTAGGGTGTAGGTTAGAGATGAAAATAATTTAGGAAGTCACTTTAAAAGGAGGTGGAGTTGGTGAGGATGGCCTTTTGAGCACTTTGTGCTCTTAGTCATTTGTTTATTTTGCCAACAGTATTAATTAAACTTTGGATATCATTTGTAGGTTGGGCTTTCTTGTCATAAATTTTGTCCATAGTGGGTGGGTCTAGTCTGCATTGGAAGTAAGGTACTTGTTCCTTTTCAAAAATGTTGGCATTGGTGGTGATTAAGATGAATTAATTGGAGTACTTATCCATGGTCATCTTTCCTTGTGAAAAGGCTATGAGGGTGCTTTACACTTTATTAGTTTTGCTAGTTTCTCTAAATTGTAGCTTGAATTTGGCCAAGAAATCTATCCAGGTTCCTAAATCTTTAGAGAGGGTCACCCCCATAGTTTTAGTAAGGAATTTTTCTGCCCAAGCCCCTGCCATGCCATAAATCATGTATGAAAGCACAAGGGAAATCTTGTCCTAATCAGTCTTATACCTGTTAGATTCTGCTGTAAAAAGAAGAAGACATTGAAGCATGAATTTTTAGGATTTAATATGATTGCCTATATAATTATCTGGGAGTTTGACCTTTCCTCTTCTGGATTATATGACTATGGAGGGAGTGGTTTCTAATGTTTGTCCCAATATGTTGGTGATGAGTAGTAGGTTTTGGGTATTGATTGGTATTTGATTATATAATGAGTTAGAGTTTTGAATGAGAAGTGGATTCTTCTTGCTCTGAGTCATTGAGGATTATTAGTGCTAGTTCTCTGTACTAGGGTAATATATCCAAAAGGTTCTCTGCTTTGTTCCAAAGGAATTCTTTCTCTGTTCCATTATCAAAGGTAAAGTAGTAATGCCTGTCTCTATGTGAGCAGCTGTTATAATTAGGTAGAGTATTTGTATTGGTATCTGTATGGAAACAAAGGCTCTCTTTTTGTTGGATAGGATGATTGTTATGACAAAACTGTGCATTGATTTGTCTGGTGCCAGGAAAATAATTCTGGCCTAGGTCTTGCTCCAGGGTATATACAGTAATGCTTGCTTAATAGGGGTCTATTGTCCTCTACTAAGTAAGGTTATAAGAGAGAGTGTGGCAGAAATCTAGAGTTTGAGCAAGATAGGGGCAAGAAGAGTCTATTCTAGTATTATGAATTGCTTGTTCAATAACCCCAAGAGTAGGAGGTTCTTCTTTAGGCCACTTAATAAGGAAGAATGAATGAAGGTCTTGACTTTATGCATAGCACAAGAGCAGATAGTATTACAGATGTGGATAGTATAGGGACTATCCTTGAGTAAAGACAGTAGTTTGGGGACTACTATAAAACAAAGAAAATAGATTAAAAATCCTTAGCCTATTTTATGGGCCTTTTATACTACTTTGGGAAAGACATGAGAATGATGTAGATATCCTTCCTGCACTCTAAGCTGCTGCTCTCTCTCAGCGCTACTCTTGCTTTTTTACTTGTCTTCCTCCAACTAGGAGGACAAGGAGCTCCATTCCTATGAGTCTGTAGATGTAAACTTGCATCAGCCATCTATGATATAGCCTATGATATTTGACCAGTAACAGTGGTGTTTACTAGGAGTGGATGACCAAGGATATTATCCTGTACCATAATGTATGCCTCATACTATGAGGCCACCTAGTAGTTATAATGATTATTATTGGAATAGACCACTGCAAGGGCCTGATGAGCCTAATTGTAATACCAAGAATCTTGTGCTTATTTATACATAGGCATACCATACATATACCCTTGTTCACATCCTTTACCTCACTAGTGGTGATTTGGAAAACCCCTCTCTCTTATTGGATCCTAATTATTGATAATCATGTTTTTAATCAAATTTGCAAATTAAGATAGCATTGTCTATACTAATAGAGTCCCATTGAATATTATACTCAATCATAGTTTTATATATTCTAAATCCAAATTATGTGAATACCATAATTTGTTTTTACCCTAAATAAAGTGTATTATTTATTTTACATTAGTTTATTATCTTTTTAGCTGGTGTTTAAACTATACCCTAAAAGACCTGACTTTTTGGGTATTTATTGACCTATTTATTTATAAGAGAGAAAAAAGATAAATATTAAATAAAATCAGAGATGTTGAGATTGCCTATATTATGTCTACTTATTTGGATTACCAAGTCAATACATTAAACCTTATGGCTTAGTGACTTAGAGTATCTATCCTGATTACTTGTATATATGAGGTTATCAGTTCAACTCTGGCAAAAGGCAAGTTTGTAGTAAGGTATATTCTGTGTTTAGGTATTTAACTAGTGCTCTAATAAACATAACTCTATAAGAAGGCTATTAGAACTGTGATGCTTGATTCATTTCTATTTTTCCAAAATTTCAAGTTATAATTAATTCTAATAATTTCTAATTTAGAAAAATTATATCTAATTATAATAGGTTTAGGAGGGGGAAAGCAAATAATCTCTAATTCTAATCATTCTTAATTATGTATAAATAGAACTAATGCATAATACAAGAGAGTGACTCCCTAAATGTGCCTTTCTTACATGGCTTAGTACATGTTCCTGTGCCTTATTCCTAGCATGCATGCATAATGTCCTTAAAAGCCAATACCTGATTGATTACACTATAAGTTAGAAGGGGGATTTATTCAATAAGCATGGGTAATTGATTGACATTAGGCTTAGAGCTAATAGGATTCATACACTATCACATCCTTATTAGAGGCATGTAAATGAGTGGCAAGAGTCAGTATATAGGAGAGCATACTACTTGTAGGAGTTAGAGGGATATCTCTAGATATTCATAGGGGTTCTTCTATTTAGTATAAAAGGCCTATAAAATAGATTGAGGTTCTTTAGTCTATTTTCTTTTATTTCCCATATATCTTCCTATACAAAACTCATTAGACAAATTATTGTCTACTTTTATATTATTGCCATAATAAAGTCAAACTTCCATATCCATTTTAGTAGGTCTTTAGTTAAACTGCTATATCCTTCTCACTGTTAGTAATGGGAAGGATATGTCCTTGTTTTGCCTTTACTGGACAGACATACCATTCTTATACTATTGTAAAATAGACTATTTAATATATATTGTCTCTTCCCCCAGTCCTTAAAATGATACATCTGAGACATACCAATATGTCCAAAATATACTGATACATTTGAAACATGCTAATACAGCAGCCCTCACAGACCTCTTATACTTTGTGCTAGTAAAACATCATTGTGCATGCATGGTTCAAACTGTAATCTATTGCAGACCACTATCTATGCATAACCACTTTGCTACTTATCCATGATCAAATCCACTATACATAATATACATACAAATAGCAAACTTGTACTTGCAGATAAAATCTTTTAGTTAGCTTATCAACTATATAGACCATCCACCACCATCATCATACAATATTTCCATCACTCTACCATGTATCCCAATTATTCCCCAATTACATTCATAGGATAGCAAGAAAACATCAATATCTATGGCAAATGCTATGCTAATAAATCACATTGCAGTATAGTTCTGCTCTTGTAACCAGTTGTGGGCATATGATCTAATGTATTAGGGTCACTTATGGGTGTATTTTGTCTATAGTGCAGAATGACAATAATCAGGGAGAAGTTCTTGATTTTATGTATATTGTAGTCTTTGGGAACATTATGTAGCCACTGTTTGTGCTCTTAGGCCACTTTCTAACTGAGCCTCTTTATGGTAGGCTCATGCAGAGTTACCAATAGGATATATAGGTACAATCAGTATGAGATTAACAAAACCATGCCAGTGAATGTGTCAGAGCTGCAGCTAGGCTTATTATGTTAGGTGCATATTAAGACTCAGCCAAGCTAATATGTAGCTGATATGATAAGCCTCTCCAGCCATAGCCAGGATTATTATGTCAGCTGTGTATTCATAGGTTTGAGTCCTGATACACAACGCATATAACAAGGATGTCTAAAGCCACATTGGCCCATTATATCACATTTTGAGCAAAGCTAACAGACTTACAATAGATTCATCTTTGCATTCACTTTGTCCATGTCCTTGTTTCTTGGATATGCATTGCATATACATATTACTGATGTTTGCAAGCTGTATGCAATAAGCCAGGAACAAAAGTGATCCCTGTCATCATTATTCTCATTTTCCCTTTCTATAGAGCAGCCTTAGTAAAGTTTAACCTGCTACAATATTTGCAGGCAATACAAGTTTCCATTCCCCTACTTCATCCTCTTTCTTCACACCCAGTGAAAAGTCAGTCGAGGCAAATCCAGTCAGATACAGTCAGATATAGTCAGATGCAGTCAGATACAGGCAGAGCCATTTGCAAGTGTTCAGAACCATATAAATAGATTGTTGCCAATTCACAATGTTTGAGAAGCTCCAGAACAAGTATTTTCAAGTGTATTCTTGACACATACTCATGATTTTGGCCATGTTTGGCATTTCTCAAACACTGTAGGCTTTGAGAATTGGGATTTCTGATTTCATAATACTGTCACACAACATACAGCATCGTCCGCTATCATCCACTCTTCCCTGTCAGTGTTCTCCTCACGCATCCTCACAGGCGTCGTCAAGCAGTTTGAAGCCTGGCATGTGGTGTACCATCTCGCTGCAGGTGCACAGGTGGCCATGCTTGCCATGATGCCCGGCTTTTGCCCAAGGACGTAGGGGTGGTACATCAGAACATGTCGACGATGCGGCTTGTGGTGATAGAGCCAAGGCTGCAGGTATGCATCATTGTGCTAGTGTTGAGTGTTTGCCTTGCTAACCCTAAGTCAAGCTTACCTTCCTCCTCAATAGGCCACCACAGTTTCTCTATGCGTATGTGTGAGCACGTGCTCTTTCTCCCTGGTGCGTAGCCAACCTGTTCATCTATGCTACACCTCACGTATACGTGTGCAGGCTATTTGGCATCAAGATGGGCCCACTTGTCAGACACACGATCGGTGCATTTGTTGTGACACCCAATGCTTACAGCGGCTATGGGCCTACTTGCAATGCGCACTGTCTACACTATTGTGGCAGGCATCCACATCGTCGCTGCCGGCATGTGCCTTGGATTCGACCTCATGGACCAAATGCAGCAGGCGTTGCCGATAACGAGCGTGTGTACATGTTCCTTTACAGTCTTGAGAGGTGCTGACCTAGACCTGGTTTTGCTCAATAGACGGGATGGGCTGCCATTTCCGCTTCCGATGCCTCTGTTGCTGCCCTTATGCTCTACCTCACGAGCTCACACCATGATCATTTCGGTGAGTGCCACTCTGTCATTCAACCTGCTTCCTAGCATGAGTCATTCATGCGGGTACTACGGCATGCGTACCAGATCTTCGTCCAAAAGGCTATACGTGATCATGTGCTAAGGATAGTGCGTGGCGGTAGCGCTCTCACTTGGTTGGACAGCATTCCAGAGTGGCATGTGCTTGTGCACAACATGGTACTGTTTCACTTCATCTATTCAATGACCATAAATACTGATGAATTTTCATTACATAGGCAGTGGGAGCATCTATGGAATTGTAATAGGAGCTGGCGTGCGCATGTCAATGGCAGGGGAAGGTCAGGGAAAGCCCGGACGACAGCGGAGGGTATGGGGCAATGGTGGGTACAGGACAATTCCGGAAGATCTGGAAGATGTTGGATGATGCGAGCGGCACAAATTGCAATGTATATTGGGTGTGAATGGATGTTTAATTGATCACAATGGATCCCAATAGATAAAAAAGTAGCTGTTTTACTAGTTTACAAAAATAAATGGTGAATCGAACCGAATAGATATTAATGGATATCAATGGATATGCCTCGAATTACCAGGATAAAAGTCTAAGTTTCCGGATTGTGAAAGAGGGGGACAGATTCAAAATTATTCAAAAAGATTTGCCTGTACTTGCCTTGACCAGGTTTTGACTGGGCTTCACAGCCTCCTCACTCATTGCTAACCTCAATTGGAATATGGACATAGGTGTGACCTCTCATATAACACCCCATCTGTTGAGCGCAGTAATAATGAAGCGGCTGGCACAGAGAGAGTGCCAAAAGATAGCTCTATAATGACAAGACTGTGGTCCAAAGGGTAAGACTCTGAAGAGATACAAAGAACAGAAAAAAGTGCACCTGTGGTCCAGAGGGTAAGAGTCTGAAGAAATAATTGCCCTCAGACCATGGGTATTTAAGCTACATAGAACAATAAGAAATGAAAAAGAAAGGTATGACCTTAACACATTAGGAAGGTGTTTTGGATGCTCTAGAGGCATGCAATTAGGAGGGTGTGTTCTTTCTGGCCATACTGGTTAATGTGACATGCATGCCACATACATGTCACAATGTGGACTCATTCACAATATGGACTCATTGATGACTTGCCCCTACAGCTAGGAGCAGCCCTACAGCCATTCCTAAAGCAGGTATATTACTTTTTATCTCCATTTGGACTGTCTCACTTTGTTTTCATTGTTTCACTGGATTGGCTGACTTAGGTAGTCCTATGTCACAGGTACTCTCCCTTCTGTTCTTTGTATCTACCCAGACTCTTACCCTCTGGACCACAGTCCTGTCATTATAGAGCTATTTCTTAGCACTCTCTCTATGGCACTCGCTTTATTATCACTGTACTCAATACCATTCTCTTTAATTTGCTTATTCATTCTAAGTTAAACTATCTGTTTGCCCAACCTACAACTGAACCCACTCCTACTAGTGCTTAATGTCTTCAGAGTGATCTTTATCCAAACTCTCCTCATCAACTACATTACCTGCTAAGTGAGTCATTCATATATCACTATGTTTTGCCAGAATATCCTAGTGATATTCTTTGAATGCCTGCCAGTTGAGCCTCAATGCCTTAATTCTCCCAGGAACCACTTCCAAAGCAATCTTTATTAGAACTCTCCATGCTAACCCTGCTATCTGCCAAGTGAGTCATCCATCCATCTAAACTGGATGGAACCAGAGACTTCAGGGCCTGAACCGAGTGGGCCTGGTGTGGCTTAGACTTCTTTAGTTCCTCATTGAAACATCTATCATCAGTATAGCCAGTGGCAATACAGAAATTGCACTTATACTGCTTCTTAGGTGGCCTGGAATGTCTGTAGGAGGTGGAGGCAGAGGAGAGGGATAAGGGAAAAGATGCTATAAGGGCCTGAGCTGAGTCTATAGAACCAGAGTGACGCACATGGTTTAAATCCTCGTGCCTGAATGTGTCTTCTAGTTTGGAGTGAGACAGGACATCCATAAGACTGAGGAAAGAGTCAAAAGAGTCAAATTTAGATGTGAGAGACCACAAGAACATCATATAGGTCAGCTCCTTCTCCTGCTTCTTGAGATTGGAGCCAGCGTCCCGGAGGTTCTTTAAGATGTGCATAGACTCATCAACACAATGGATAAGAGACTGAAGAGACTCTTTGTGGCACTTCTTGATTAAAAAGAGGTCCTCCATTATGTTGAAATGTGACCTAGCAGACTTCTTGTTGAACTGCTCTTCCGATGTGGTCTGAATAGCAATGGGAGAGTGTGTGTCTTGCTTTGTGAATTTGCTATCTCTTGCTTTGTGGTTGTGCTCATCTTATTTTTGTGCTGTCCTAAAAATGTATTATCTTGGGTCTACTTGCATTTTCTCATTCCCCATATCATCTGGATTAATGTGGTGGATTAAGTTGTTGTCCCAGGGTCTTATGGAATATTGTGCCATCAGACAAACTAAGGGCCTAAGTGCTCTATGATTTTTTCAATAAGCATATATACATACTAGTCAAAAATCTGGATGCTCTTCCTTATGAGAATGTGGATAGAGCTCTAATTGAGGTTTATGACACATAAGGGATATGCATCACCTATTGTATGCCAAACATTCACCATACAGATCCCAGCTGTAGCATACTCATATAGCTGGATAAGCTGGGCACCTTCTTTGATAGTTGTTCCCCCCAAGTCCATCCACTCTGAAGATGAGATTGATAACATGTTGGAAGATGATGACCTATTTAAAGGTTGCATATATACTGCTTACCCCATGGCATTCTTGCTAGTAGTCGGTCATTATCAGGCTCAGAGGCTAATAAGGCCATTTCACACTGTCTTGAAAATGCTGAACAATAATGTAGATCTACATTTCACTAATGAAGATGATCCTCATCTTTGTCCAAATCCTTTCCTTTGGAGCATATTGTTGTAGGCTTATAATGAGGTTTTGCATTATGTTCATTTGTCAGCTTCACACCACAAGGTTCAAAAAGGTAGAATTACAGGGACAATAGTAGGAGCTTCAGTGACTAGTGCATGTCAAAAGCAAACATATTAAGTATTTCTTGACTACTATGAGGAAGCCCTACCTCATGATTGGTTTATGGAACAGATCAAGGACCTAAAGCTGGATTGCTTTCTAAGAATAGAAAATGTTTATGTGATCAAGCTCAATCACTTATAAGACAACAAGCAGGATGGTGGCTCACTTTACAGGCATGTCATGTACCCTTTGGTACAAGTGTGGACCAATGTGGAGATATTTGAAGTGGTGAAATTCCACTGTGTTATTTTTAAACTGGAGGTATGATGCTCTATGTGATCATAATTTATATATGATGAATAACTTGGAGAATGGGACAGGTTTACCCAAGCATGTTTTAATAGGTCACTTATCCTATTATGTTGTGCCTTTACAAACTTTGGAAAAAGTCCCTCAAAAATGTTGATGATGACAGAGATTGTTGAGCGCAGTGACAATGAAGTGACTAGCACAGAGAGAGTGCCAAAAAGAAGCTCTATAACAACAGGACTGTGGTCCAGAGGGTAAGAGTCTAAGTAGATACAAAGAACAGAGGGGAGCGCACCTGTGGTCCAGAGGGTAAGAGTCTGAGGAAAGAATTGCCCTCGGACCACGGGTATTTAAGCTACACAGAACAATAAGAAACGAAAAAGGAAGGTATGACATCAACGGGTCATTACAGGTGGTTCACTTTACAAAGCGGTCAAAAGCTCCACCTGGAGGTCGGTCCGGAGTGTCAATGACATCACACAGGACCGCCTCAGCCGGCTAACCCGGTGAAACAGCTGAAACAAGGTGAGACAAGGTGAAAACAAGGTGAGACAGTCCAAATGGAGAAAGAAAGCAATATACCCGCTCTGGGAACGGCTGTAGGGCGGCTCACAGCTGTAGAGGCGAGTAATCAATGAGTCCCAAAGGCGGCACCCATGTGGCATGGATGCCACATCAACCAGAACGGCCACAAACAACACACCCTCCTGATTGCACACCTCTACAGCGTCCAAAACACCCTCCTAATGCGGCAGATCCTCTAGTCCTATCAACCTGCAGCAAATCTTCACCTTCTCAGGTGGAACAGCCTTCGTCAGGATGTCTGCAGCGTTGTCCGCAGTAGGAACGTAGGCTAGCGCAATCACACCAGCCTCTACCTGGTCCCTGAGCCAAAAGAAACAAAGATTGAGATGCTTCATGCGCCCATGATGCTCTGGATTCTTGCTAACTGTAATAGCCGACTGGTTATCGATGCGGAGAATTGACGGCTCAGACAGGGAGTAGCCAAGTTCAGTCAGCAAATTCCGCATCCAGACAATCTCCCGGCCCGCATCAATGGCAGCAATGAATTCCGTCTCTGTGGTCGACTGTGCAACGAGTCCCTGAAGCTTGGAGCTCTAGCTGATCGCTCCAGAGCCAATGCGCAACACATATCCACTGGTGGACCGTCCATTGTCCGGGTTGCCTGCATGATTAGCATCACAGAATGAGGTAAGGAGCTCCTTAGAGTCCGTTGGGCCATAGACGAGTCGATAATCCAGGGTGCCTCTCAGATAGCGAAACAAATGCTTTACGGCCTTCCAGTGCGCAATCCCAGGATTCAAGTTGAAATGGCATAGGACAGAGACCGTGTGGGCGATGTCAGGACGAGTGGTGAGTGCAAGGAACAGCAAGGAGCCGACGGCAGAGATGTAGGGAACCTTCTTCAAGTACTCCTTGTCCTCAGCCAATACAGGGGCCATGGAGACAGAGAGATTGGTGCCAGGGACCATGGGGGTCTTCACAGGGGTCGAGTCGGCCTGTCCATAACGCTCCAGCATGTCTAGGATGTACTGGCGCTGGGAGAGCATCAAGCGACGATGGGCACGATCCCTCGCAATTTCTATCCCAAGAAGAGCGGTGGTGGGCCCCACATCGCGAAGCTTGAACGACCTAGAGAGCTCAAGAACAAGATCATCGAGCAGGGACAAGGAATTCGACGCAAAAGTGCAGTCATCCACAAAGACTGGCAGAATGACCTTGACCTGATCCTTGGTGTGGACATAGATGCTGTTGTCTGAGTAAGTTGCCTTGATTCCTGTGCGCTCCAGTACCGCCTTGAGCTTCTTGTACCACAGCCAACTCGCCTGCTTCAACCCATACAAGCCCTTCATCAAGCGACAGACCATCTCAGGACCTCCCTGCTCAAATCCTTCAGGCTGCTCCATATACACCACAGTGTCCAGATTGCCATTGATAAACGCATGGGAGATGTCAACCGAGCGCACGATATCAACAGGTTATTATAGGTGAAACACCTTACAAAGCGGTCAAAAGCTCTACCTAGAGGTCGGTCCGGAGTGTCAATGACATCACACAGGACCGCCTCAGCCGGCTAACCCAGTGAAACAACTAAAACAAGGTGAGACAAGGTGAAAACAAAGTGAGACAGTCCAAATGGAGAAAGAAAGCAATATACCTGCTTTGGGAGCGACTATAGGGCTGCTCCCAGCTGTAGAGGCGAGTAATCAATGAGTCCCAAAGGTGGCACGCATGTGGCATCCATGCCACATCAACCAGAATGGCCACAAACAACAGAGATATCAATCCCTATCATCTTGAGTTTATTGCTATGCTGGAGAGAACCCTGAACTTTGCACAGACAGGCAATATGAGAGTGCTAACAAAAGGCATGAAGGATACTTGGCTTACCAGATCTTTAATAATGGACAGGTTTCCAGCACTGTGGAAGGGATTTCATTTGGCTGGTGAAAAGATGGATAGCTCGCAGATCCTTTCATACTTGTGGTCAGTGAATAAGAAGACCTGAGAGCCATATACAGTTTCAGATTGTGCACGGATCTTGTCATATGGGAAGCCCCACTTCATAGTTCATCATCACACACACTGTTTTGGTCCAAGGTGATTTGGATGATCCCCACTGGCAATCAATAGAATACTACATCAAGATCCTGATGCACATTACCAAGTATGTATTTTAGATGTATGTGCATGACATTTGGAAACTTGTGAAGAAGTATGTTCTTAAAGAGACAGCCACTAGAATTCTGGACAAGTGGGGCATGGACTATGTTACTACGAGGCATTATTAGGACAATCTCAACCAATGGCTTGAGAGCAAGTTTCCCTTGATATATGGTCTAGACAAACAGATATACACAGCTCTGGTTCTTGCATTAGCTGATGATAATTTGTCTTTTGTGGAAGATCTTTCACATTTTGCTCACCCAACTAACAGTCTCACCAAGTTTGCAGAAAAGCTCTATGATATTGCTTTTCTAGGTTGAAAGGCAAGAGCTTCATTCATGTTAAACAGCTTTTTCCTTTTGTAATTGACATGGCTGACGACATGCACATCAACTTCATTCTGGATCGCCCACTGGTCAGTCGGAGGGGTTGGGTGAGTGTCTTTGCTAGTGCAACAAGTTGGATAATACTAGGAGAAGCATGTGCTGCAAAGGCATCTGTAACACATGCGCTAAGCATGCTCATTTAGATATGTGACCAAGCAGTAGCTTAGAATGCATGGGCTTCCTGGCGCACTAAAGACCTAAGAATCAGTGAACTCCATCTCTATCTCAATCATATTATTAAACCTGAAGATTGGTTACTAACACATGTCTCTGGTCTTTCAGACTATGTGCATAACACATATGTGTGGGCAGAGAATCAGTTCACTAGCCTGCAGAGACTGCTTCACCAATTAGTGGTATTCCTAGTGATAATCTTTCAGTAGTGCCCAAGACTATGCATTGAGTCTGGATGGTGGAATGGGTGCTGCCATGAAAGTGGCTAGAAAAATGCCCTAGCTTGAGTTGCCTGGCTAGAAAGGAGTATAGCAGTGAAAGCTAGTAGAGGATATTTTAGCCAGCCCAAGACAAAAAAGCACAGTAGGTGGATCAGATGTGAGATTAACAAAGGAGAAACATTAATCATGATAGCAGGCAATAAGGCTCTGACTCTATTCAATCTGATTCATCTTTATCTAGCTTGGGTGAAGGGACAGGGTACCTAGAGGAGTGCAATGTTGGGGATCTAACTGGGGCATGGAGTTCAAAGCTACCTTGCTAGACTATAAGAAGATAACAAGGATGCTTCAGGAGAAGCCATATGGACCATATGGCTTTTTTGCACTTCTAATAGGGCAAGAGAAGGCAAATCTCTTGGCCACTGTAGAAGAGTGCAAATGGCAAGTGGTTCCCTGTGCTGCTTTTAAAGCAAGGCCATCAAAAACACCACACAGAAATGATGGTGAAGAAAACGATGTGCCCTTGAAACAGTGAAACACTGGGGGCTTAGCATCCCTTGAGATGAATTATATTGAGCCTTAGTATTTCCATGATCGCCTGACTATACAAGTTACTTTGTTTAATCATACTATTCCTATAATGTATACAGTCTCTTTCACAATAAAAGTGCCTGTCATGTTATTTCAATGATCATGATATAGAGCCCATAGGATGGTTATGTAGTCAAACGCGGGTATCCTCATTGATGAGGAGGATGAGATAGAGGCACAGCTTGAAAAGGCCCTGAATGACCCAACTGAGGCACAAGACAAGGTCTCAGTAGAAATGGCAGGGTCTAGCTTGATCTGGTTGCAGAACTGGTGGATCTCCATGGTGCACTCTACAATGATAGGAATGGTGTGCTCAGTTGTATGAAAAGTAGGGTAGGTGAGGTCAATGATGAGGAACTTATGCATGACACAGTCTAACTGCTTGTAGTGCTGGATCCTGGTAATGCATGGGTGGTGATAGTGAGAGGAATGAGAGATGATGAGCACTACCCAGCGGAGCATGCTAAGCTTGCACACAGAGCTTTTATTGGGGAAGTGAATGCCATCCTTGCGGTAAAACATGGCCGAATGGAAAGAGAAGTGAAAGGAGGATAGGCTAGAGAAGATGGAGTGCACAAAAGATATAATGTTGAGTGCAGTGACAACGAAGCAACTGGCACAGAGAGTGTTGTTTGTGGCTGTTCTGGTTGATGTGGCATCCATGCCACATGCCTGCCACCTTTGGGACTCATTGATTACTCGCCTCTACAGCTGTGAGCCGCCCTACAGCCGTTCCCAGAGCAGGTATATTGCTTTCTTTCTCCATTTGGACTGTCTCACCTTGTTTTCACCTTGTCTCACCTTGTTTCAGTTGTTTCACCGGGTTAGCCGGCTGAGGCGGTCCGGTGTGATGTCATTGACACTCCGGACCGACCTCCAGGTGGAGCTTTTGACCGCTTTGTAAGATGTTTCACATGTAATGACCCGTTGATGTCATACCTTCCTATTTCGTTTCTTATTGTTCTGTGTAGCTTATACCCGTGGTCCGAGGGCGATTATTTCCTCAGACTCTTACCCTCTGGACCACAGGTGCGCTCCCCTCTGTTCTTTGTATCTACTTAGACTCTTACCCTCTGGACCACAGTCCTGTCGTTATAGAGCTTCTTTTGGCACTCTCTCTGTCCCAGTCGCTTCATTGTCACTGCGCTCAACATGTTATGGGCCCTGAGCTCTAGCGACTTTGCTCTACATTGTTTTATCCACACTTTCTGGTCTCCCATCTGCTGTGCCACACCTTTCTGACCACACACCTCTTCTCGATCAAGAAGCGCAACGATGAGTCCCTCCAATCCCTCATTCATCGTGTCGACGAGTCTATGCACGTCCTGAAGAATCTCCGCGACTCTGGCTTCGATCTCAAGAAGCAGGACGAGGAGCTCACTTGCATGGCCCTCTTGTGGTCTCTCCCCTCTGAGTTTGACACCTTCCGCTCCTCCCTCAGTCTCATGGACGTCTTGTCTCGTTCCAAGCTCGAGGACGCGTTCAGGCGCGAGGATTTGAATCGTGCGCGTCGTTCTGATCCCACAGACTCTGCACAGGCCCTTGTGGCATCCTTTCCTTCGTCCTCCACCTCTTCCTCCACCTCCTACAGACGTTCTAGGCCACCCAGGAAGCAGTACAAGTGCGACTTCTGTGGTGCCACTGGCCATACTGATGACAGGTGCTTCAAGAGGATCAATGAGGAGCTGAAGAAGTCCAAGCCACAGCATGCCCACTCGGTTCAGGCCCCTGAAGCCTCTGGTCCCATGCAGTTTGCAGGCAATGCAAGTTTTCGTTCCCCTGCTCCATCCCCTTCATCCACAGCCCCCTCACTCGTCACTGACCTCGATTGGAATGCGGACACAGGTGCGACCTCTCATATGACGCCCCATCGCCACTGGCTTCGCAACTATCGTCCCTTTGTCGTCCCCATTCGTCTTGCAGACTCGTCTGTCATCTATTCTGCTGGTGTTGGGACTGTGGTGTTCAATCCGGTTGTTGGAGGCAAGAGGGCGCAGTCTGTGGAGTTCTCAAACGTCCTGCATGTCCCTGATCTTGGCTGTAATCTCCTGTCTGTGCTGTATTTGACTCAGCACAAGCGCTTTTCAGTGCTAATAGAAGGAGTTTCGATGTATTTCTCCCGGGACGATGCAGTGTGGTTCATGGCGGTCATTCCTGATGGTTCCAACAACGCATATCTTCAAGGGACCACCTCCACCATTGTTTTGCAGTCTGCTGGTGCCGCTTCTACTCTCCCTCTTGACTTGTCCCTATGGCATCGTCATCTCTGCCACCACCACCATGCTGGAGTGCAGAAAATGGTGAAGGAACGACTCGTGACTGGTCTACAGCTCGATTCGGATGTGCAGCCTGACCCTGTGTGCGAGCCCTGTCTCTCTGGCAAGATGCACGCTCACCCCTTCCCCTCCACTGGCTCTGTGACCTCCAAACCGCTTGAACTCGTCCACTCTGATCTCCACGGTCCTCTCCCTGTTGCCACTCACTCTGGAATGCGCTACTGGATCACCTTCATTGATGAGTTCACCAAGCTCAAGGTGGTCTATGTCCTGCGCTTGAAGAGCGACGCATTTGAGGCTTTCAAGCGCTACAAGGCCTACGTGGAGAACCTGACTGGACAGCGCATTTTGGCTTTGCAGGATGACAAGGGAGGAGAGTACATGTCTAATGCCTGGGACTCGTTTTGTTTGGAGCATGGGATCGCTAGGAGGCACACGGCACGTAATCGGCCACAGCAGAACAGCGTGGCAGAGCGTGCCAATCGCACTATCATGGAGGCCCTCACTGCCATGCTCTCTGAATCGCATTTGCCGCTTGTTTTCTGGGGCGAGGCTCTCGCTGCTTATGTGCATGTCTGGAATCGACTCTGGACGTCTACCCTGAAGGGCAAGACGCCATTTGAGATGGTCCATGGGAAGAAGCCGGACGTTTCGCACTTGCGGGTCTGGGGCTGCTTGGCTTATGTGCATGTGCAAAGAGACAAAAGGGATGGATTTGGATCGCATATGGAGAAGTGCGTGTTTATTGGGTATCCTGATGGCTACAAGGCGTGGAAGTTCTACAATCCTGCGACTCGGAAGGTCATCATTTCGGAAAGGGCAGACTTTGATGAGCGATTCTTCCTGGCACTCGCAACTTTGATGCTAACACCCAGTCCGCCACCCCTCCTCCTTCGTCTCTGTTCAGTCTTTGGGACGCAGATGTTGATCCGGTGCCGGTTCTGGGAGGGGAAGCAGATGCTCCTCCTCATGCTGGTCACCTGGAAGACGCTCCCATCGATCAGGATCATCCTGTGGCAGACCCAGCACCTCCTCCACCTCTTGCTCCTGTCGTTGTCCCTCCTGATGCTCCCCCTCCTGTCATTCCAGCACCACCTCCTGCTCTTAGAACGCGCTCTAGGAATCGCTCTGCCACCCCTGAACCAGGTCCATCTGTTACTCGACGCTCCACTCGCACTCGTCGCGCTCCTGGGGAATGGTGGAAGGTTAGAATGCTGCCTGGAGATAATGATGCTCATTCGGACACTGCTGAGGACGCCCCTAATGCTTCTGGAGAGGCAGAGATGGAACCCATTGTTGAGGACGCATTTCTGGCTGAAGTCGAGCGTGCCCTATTCACCTCTGGTGCTGAAAAGGCTGAGCCCTCGACGTATCGTCAGGCAATGAAGCGCCCTGATGCAGATGAGTGGCAGAAGGCGGCAGAGGAAGAGATGGAGGCTCATGCTCGGAATCGCACCTGGGACATTGTTTCACTCCCTGAGGGCTCCAAGGCAATTGGTTCTCGTTGGGTTTTCAAGGTGAAGCACAACACGGATGGCTCTGTCGAGCGCTACAAGGCTTGTCTCGTCGCCAAGGGCTTCAGTCAGCGCCCTGGGTTCGATTACTTCGAGACATTTGCCCCCACAGCCAAGTTTGCAGCCATTTGTGCCATCTTTGCTTTTTCTGTTGAGCGCAGTGATAATGAAGCAACTGGCACAGAGAGAGTGCCAAAAAGAAGCTCTATAACGACAGGACTGTGGTCCAGAGGGTAAGAGTCTAAGTAGATACAAAGAACAGAGGGGAGCGCACCTGTGGTCCAGAGGGTAAGAGTCTGAGGAAATAATCGCCCTCGGACCACGGGTATAAGCTACACAGAACAATAAGAAACGAAATAGGAAGGTATGACATCAACGGGTCATTACATGTGAAACATCTTACAAAGCGGTCAAAAGCTCCACCTGGAGGTCGGTCCGGAGTGTCAATGACATCACACCGGACCGCCTCAGCCGGCTAACCCGGTGAAACAACTGAAACAAGGTGAGACAAGGTGAAAACAAGGTGAGACAGTCCAAATGGAGAAAGAAAGCAATATACCTGCTCTGGGAACGGCTGTAGGGCGGCTCACAGCTGTAGAGGCGAGTAATCAATGAGTCCCAAAGGTGGCAGGCATGTGGCATGGATGCCACATCAACCAGAACAGCCACAAACAACACTCTCTGTGCCAGTTGCTTCGTTGTCACTGCACTCAACATTATATCTTTTGTGCACTCCATCTTCTCTAGCCTATCCTCCTTTCACTTCTCTTTCCATTCGGCCATGTTTTACCGCAAGGATGGCATTCACTTCCCCAATAAAAGCTCTGTGTGCAAGCTTAGCATGCTCCGCTGGGTAGTGCTCATCATCTCTCATTCCTCTCACTATCACCACCCATGCATTACCAGGATCCAGCACTACAAGCAGTTAGACTGTGTCATGCATAAGTTCCTCATCATTGACCTCACCTACCCTACTTTTCATACAACTGAGCACACCATTCCTATCATTGTAGAGTGCACCATGGAGATCCACCAGTTCTGCAACCAGATCAAGCTAGACCCTGCCATTTCTACTGAGACCTTGTCTTGTGCCTCAGTTGGGTCATTCAGGGCCTTTTCAAGCTGTGCCTCTATCTCATCCTCCTCATCAATGAGGATACCCGCGTTTGACTACATAACCATCCTATGGGCTCTATATCATGATCATTGAAATAACATGACAGGCACTTTTATTGTGAAAGAGACTGTATACATTATAGGAATAGTATGATTAAACAAAGTAACTTGTATAGTCAGGCGATCATGGAAATACTAAGGCTCAATATAATTCATCTCAAGGGATGCTAAGCCCCCAGTGTTTCACTGTTTCAAGGGCACATCGTTTTCTTCACCATCATTTCTGTGTGGTGTTTTTGATGGCCTTGCTTTAAAAGCAGCACAGGGAACCACTTGCCATTTGCACTCTTCTACAGTGGCCAAGAGATTTGCCTTCTCTTGCCCTATTAGAAGTGCAAAAAAGCCATATGGTCCATATGGCTTCTCCTGAAGCATCCTTGTTATCTTCTTATAGTCTAGCAAGGTAGCTTTGAACTCCATGCCCCAGTTAGATCCCCAACATTGCACTCCTCTAGGTACCCTGTCCCTTCACCCAAGCTAGATAAAGATGAATCAGATTGAATAGAGTCAGAGCCTTATTGCCTGCTATCATGATTAATGTTTCTCCTTTGTTAATCTCACATCTGATCCACCTACTGTGCTTTTTTGTCTTGGGCTGGCTAAAATATCCTCTACTAGCTTTCACTGCTATACTCCTTTCTAGCCAGGCAACTCAAGCTAGGGCATTTTTCTAGCCACTTTCATGGCAGCACCCATTCCACCATCCAGACTCAATGCATAGTCTTGGGCACTACTGAAAGATTATCACTAGGAATACCACTAATTGGTGAAGCAGTCTCTGCAGGCTAGTGAACTGATTCTCTGCCCACACATATGTGTTATGCACATAGTCTGAAAGACCAGAGACATGTGTTAGTAACCAATCTTCAGGTTTAATAATATGATTGAGATAGAGATGGAGTTCACTGATTCTTAGGTCTTTAGTGCGCCAGGAAGCCCATGCATTCTAAGCTACTGCTTGGTCACATATCTAAATGAGCATGCTTAGCGCATGTGTTACAGATGCCTTTGCAGCACATGCTTCTCCTAGTATTATCCAACTTGTTGCACTAGCAAAGACACTCACCCAACCCCTCCGACTGACCAGTGGGCGATCCAGAATGAAGTTGATGTGCATGTCGTCAGCCATGTCAATTACAAAAGGAAAAAGCTGTTTAACATGAATGAAGCTCTTGCCTTTCAACCTAGAAAAGCAATATCATAGAGCTTTTCTGCAAACTTGGTGAGACTGTTAGTTGGGTGAGCAAAATGTGAAAGATCTTCCACAAAAGACAAATTATCATCAGCTAATGCAAGAACCAGAGCTGTGTATATCTGTTTGTCTAGACCATATATCAAGGGAAACTTGCTCTCAAGCCATTGGTTGAGATTGTCCTAATAATGCCTCGTAGTAACATAGTCCATGCCCCACTTGTCCAGAATTCTAGTGGCTGTCTCTTTAAGAACATACTTCTTCACAAGTTTCCAAATGTCATGCACATACATCTAAAATACATACTTGGTAATGTGCATCAGGATCTTGATGTAGTATTCTATTGATTGCCAGTGGGGATCATCCAAATCACCTTGGACCAAAACAGTGTGTGTGATGATGAACTATGAAGTGGGGCTTCCCATATGACAAGATCCGTGCACAATCTGAAACTGTATATGGCTCTCAGGTCTTCTTATTCACTGACCACAAGTATGAAAGGATCTGCGAGCTATCCATCTTTTCACCAGCCAAATGAAATCCCTTCCACAGTGCTGGAAACCTGTCCATTATTAAAGATCTGGTAAGCCAAGTATCCTTCATGCCTTTTGTTAGCACTCTCATATTGCCTGTCTGTGCAAAGTTCAGGGTTCTCTCCAGCATAGCAATAAACTCAAGATGATAGGGATTGATATCTCTGTTGTTTGTGGCCATTCTGGTTGATGTGGCATGGATGCCACATGCGTGCCACCTTTGGGACTCATTGATTACTCGCCTCTACAGCTGGGAGCAGCCCTATAGTCGCTCCCAAAGCAGGTATATTGCTTTCTTTCTCCATTTGGACTGTCTCACTTTGTTTTCACCTTGTCTCACCTTGTTTTAGTTGTTTCACTGGGTTAGCCGGCTGAGGCGGTCCTGTGTGATGTCATTGACACTCCGGACCGACCTCTAGGTAGAGCTTTTGACTGCTTTGTAAGGTGAACCACTTGTAATGACCCGTTGATGTCATACCTTCCTTTTTTGTTTCTTATTGTTCTGTGTCGCTCAAATACCCGTGGTCTGAGGGCGATTCTTTCTTCAGACTCCTACCCTCTGGACCACAGTCCTGTCGCTATAGAGCTTCTTTTGGGCACTCTCTCTATGCCACTCACTTTATTGTCACTACACTGAACAGCAAGGTTGTTGATACTGTATGCTTGCATTATGGCATGAGAGAAAGTAAGTAGCCATATGCTAAATTATCTGTATCTATATCTTTCCTGGTCAGACAGCCTTGCCCTTAGCCCCAGTCAAAAGTTGGTCGAGGGAGATTGAGGGAAATATAGGCATATATAGGCAGATTGATTCACAGCAATTAGATCAGATTATTAATACTGAAAATGCTGTGAGAAACGTGAAATAATGGACATTTGTTTAGTCTTTTGCTATCTTTCGCAAACACCGGAAATGCTGAAGTCATGAAACATAGTCAAAATTTGTCACAACACCTCTAGATTGCCTGCTTCAATTTTTTTTGCCTAAGTCGCTTTTTTGAATGAGAACAAGATTTTTGAATGAATTTATTCAAGTCAGATGAATCAATAGCATGAGTATAGTAACATTAAGTATAAAAAAAGGTTTATAGGAGCGGCGGCGTGCACGCGTGCAGTGCAGGCAGCAGAGATGATGGGAGGCGGGCGGTCCAGAGGCAGAGGTGCAGTCGGCGGTGTACACGATGCGGGTGCAAATATGGTCCGGAGGCAGAAGCAGTAGGTGGCGGGCTGTGTGTGGTTTGGGCAGCAGAGGTGGCGTGCATATACGCGGTGCGGGCGACAGTAGGGGTGTGTGGCGGGCTGTGTGCGCGGTGCAAGCGACTGGACGCAAGGGTGGTCCAGAGTCGGTGGCAGCGACATGTGCATGTGCAGTGCGAGCAACAGAAGGGCGGAGGGCTGCGTGCGCATGCGTGATGTGGGGGGCAGAAGGCATGCATGGAGGCAGAGGTGGAGGCATGCACGTGTGCGGCGTGGGTGACAGAAGGAGTGGGCGGCAGTCTGCGTGCATGTGTGTGCATGTGTGCAGTGCAAGTGATTGGGCACAAGGGCGGTGGGCAGCTTAGAGGCAGCGGCGGAGGCATGTGTGTGCGTGGTGCGGGCGACAAAACAACAAATGAGATAAAACAATCCAGTGAGAACAACCCAACCAAACTCGGTCAGATCTCGATTTCAACCACATCATATGATGTGACTGACTTGTGCGTGGCACGCCTAGCGAGCTCTGACAAGCCATCTCCTTTGACGTCAACTTCCGGATGTGCGGACGACATGTACGATCTAAATGGCGCTAATAATTCTGTAACCATTCCAGCTCACTCATATGGCCAATTTTCAGCTCTCTAATCTCGTGCCTCCAGCCTTGGGAGGGGCGGCTCCCCGATGTCGCAGGATTCTCCAATGTCCGTGATATCGACCTCATTTCCTTCTCTACCCTTTGCAAGCGGCTCGAAACTCATCGACCAAGCAAAGATGCCCGTGATTTTTCAACCAGCCCTGCTAAATCTGCAGAATTCCGGATACAGCTCCAGTCCAATATCCAACATGCCATCAAATGAGTTTGACTGGCATCGTATGCAGCCCCTGCAGGATATACGAAGCTAGATGAGTATTTCCACTTTTCACCACTGACATATACCTTTAGATATCATATAGTACTTATGTACCACTGGGACAAGCCATCGCCTCCGCCAGTGCGCAGGCACTTGTGCACTGTGGCAACCATGCCTACATATCGCTTCAATTAGAGAATGTACGGCTCAAACACCAGATGGAGGGCATGCAGTGAGCCATTTCTGAGCCAAACCGGCTCAACTCTTCCACTCTTGGCTCTTCTGCACCTGTCCCATCCTCACGACCACCTTCTCGTGCGACGCCGTTCATCAAGTCTAACCAGCTGCATCCCTTGTTGCACCGAGATACCCCTGTACCAAACATGATCAAGATGCGGCAGCATCCACAGCGTAGTTGGAGACGCTCTTGCGTCTGGATCTGCACGCCGACAGCAGCGACTATGGTTTGGATAGGTCAGTGCCAGGGTGTAGGCAGGCGATGGTTAGGTGATTGACGAACAGTGACGGAGGAAGGCGGAGCGGTGGCATGGTATGATTGGCATAGACTAGGTTGTACATTCCACACAAATCGATATGAATGGATCCCAATGGATCTGAATGGTTTTAAATAGATTCAAATGGATTCAAATGGATTCAAATGGGCCCAGTTTTCATTTTTCGAAAAAAAAAACCCAGCCAATGTAAAAATAAACCTGAATCTATGCCAATTGATCCCCCTTGATCTGCCTATAAAAAAGTCTAAAATTTAAAAGGGAGACCAATTCAATCCCATTCATATAGATTCGCCTATATTTCCCTCAATCTCCCTCGACCAACTTTTGACTGGGCCTTAGCCCTTGCACACATTTAGCAGTCCTCTGCTCTCAGCCATCATGGGCTTTATATGTTGTTTGTGGCCGTTCTGGTTGATGTAGCATGGATGCCACATGCATGCCACCTTTGGGACTTATTGATTACTCGCCTCTGCAGCTGGGAGCCGCCCTAGAGCCACTCCCAGAGCGGGTATATTGCTTTCTTTCTCCATTTGGACTATTTCACTTTGTTTTCACCTTGTCTCACCTTGTTTCAGTTGTTTCACCGGGTTAGCCGGCTGAGGCGGTCCTGTATGATGTCATTGACACTCTGGACCGACCTTTAGATGGAGCTTTTGACCGCTTTGTAAGGTGGACCACCTAGAATGACCTGTTGATGTTATACCTTCCTTTTTTGTTTCTTATTGTTTTGTGTGGCTTAAATACCCATGGTCCGAGGGCGATTATTTTCTCAGACTCTTACCCTCTGGACCACAGGTGTGCTCCCTTCTGTTCTTTGTATCTCTTTAGACTCTTACCCTCTGGACCACAGTCCTGTCGTTATAGAGCTTCTTTTTGGCACTCTCTCTGTGCCAGTTGCTTTGTTGTCACTGTGCTCAACATAGCCATCACTACCTTCATTGGGTCTGTAGTATAGATCTGCATCATCATAATTTCCTAGATCATCCAGTACATCTTATGCATCTAGCTTACTCTGAGCCTAGTGGTGATTTTGTGTGGTCTCTAAGCTAGCATACTGAGTTCATCAATTACTTTAAGGATTTGGGCCCCCATTTATATGAAGTTGAGGAGCAAAAGTAAGCATTCTATCTTGTTGTTGAATATTTCTGCTAGATTGTACTCTATGGTTATGAAAGGTCTGGGTTCCTCAACTTTAATAACCCTCATTTCTTTAATAGAGGAGTGGTTCCTCCTTATTAGTAATCAAAACCTTATAGGTAATGTCTTGAACTCTACAATTAGAGTTCAAGTGGTTTTTATCTTATAGAGGACTTGTGTGTTATCTCAGAGGAGCTTAGATAATAGATAAATATATTGGAGAATTCTAATCGTTTAGGAGTGGAATTTTTATCTCTGTGGGAGGAGGCTAGGTAATAACATAGAAAGGATTGACTTAGTATGACATAACAGGTCCAAGTTCTCTTGGAAAGGGGGGTGCTGGTAAGAGTTTATGGTTAACATATAAAGTGAACTTATTTAGATAGATAAGGAGGGTATATAGTTGCTTCTCATTGTGTTTATCCTATACTCTAATATTAGTACTTGTTTCTAGGGCAAGTTGTCTAATTTGTTAGCTCATACTAACCAATTGTCTTGGTATATTATTATGCTTATTATCTGGTTGTTTTACTAAGAGATTAGTGAGTCACTATAATACTATGACAGTGGCTATTTGTATTACCATAAAAATAGTGTTTCACTATAAGAGAGTATCTGCATATTATTCTAATTTTCCAGAGTAAGGATTTGTACTACTGGTAGGTCTTCCTAAGGCCAAGGGAGTCATTCTATTAATTAGTACTATATCTAATAGAGTTCCTGATAAAATTGGAATTACGTTAACCATTCTATCACTTGGTTGTTGACCTCTACCTCTTGGATATAGTTTTGTGTAAGCCTTATTTCTAGCATTTACCATAACTCTAGTAGAATGTGAATCTCAAGTTATTCTACTAGAATCACCAATATTTTTATTATTAGTATTCTTGTTCAGTGTATTGTTAGAGATGATGATAACAATAAGGAGGTTTGTAGGAGGTTTGAGAAGTAATGTTAAGTGGCTATCCCTAATAGGTCATTTGGTATCAAAATTAGTACTGGTTATTATGATATTGGAGAAGGAGTTCTGGAAAAAAGATAAGAATATTATATTATTATTAATAAGCATTTTATGGGTAAGGTATTGAAGAAAGGTATAGAGTGGTAATAAGGTTCTAGTTATAGGGGTTTGAAATACCCCTTTTTATACTTATAATTTGATTGTTATAGGATAATGTTTGTAAGAGCACATCTTATAAAAATCTTGTAGCATTTCTTCTACTGTTTCTTTTAGAAAGGTGTAAGGTTCCTAGGTATTGATAGCTTCTGGGTATTTTTTTCACTTTATGAGATATTTAGTGTCCTTATCTTGATATTTTGAATCTAAAATTACCTCTACTTTGTAATATTCTTTATCATTCAGTACTTTTAGTGGTGTTTTAACAAAGTTTGTGCCATGGGCTTCTGTTTTCTTGTATTTGATGAGCATAATAATAATCTTTACCTCAAACCCAAGAAATGTGAATTCTATAAGGAAAAGCTAAATTACCTTGGGTGTACAGTTACAAAGGATCATATTACTATGGAAGGCTCTAAGGTTGATGCCATCAAGAACTGTCCCATTACTCATACAATCTATTAAGCTGCTAGGCTTATTACATGCACTAAAAAGAATTCCTTGGTCTAATTGTGATAGCCCAACAAATAAAAACTATTGCACATCTTTGGGCATGTACAAGAAAGTCTTGGTTACTGTTAATCTTATCTTTGAAGAGATAGAGAAGGTGCTGGTTAATAATAGGACAATATTTGTTGCTAACTGGGAGGTCTTTTCTAATTGAACAGATGACTTCTGATAGATTCTAACATATGACTTGATATGTAGTGAGTCCTTAATAGGTTGTAGAGACTAGAGAATGATAAGAGCTTTGAGATGTATCCAGTGCTTCATTAGACTAGGTATGTTTTGATTGATTAAGCAGAGTTCACAATGCATAGGCTGAAAAAAGCCAAAAGCCAGATGTAGTATAGAAATCAAGATGTATATGAATTAAATAAGCTGATCTTTTAAGAAGCTTAGCTTGGCTATTTATATATATAAGCTATTTAGGGCAAGATAGAGATCTGGTCTGTGCTTCTAAATGCTAAGTAAGCTAAATGATTGGGATTTATAATCCACAGTTCTGCACTTTATTTATATATGGTAAGTATATCAAATGTCTGTCCATATTAATGAGTAATCAGAAACTGATCATAATAGTTGTAAGTATTAAAGCCAAAACTTGTTTATGGGATATATATATATAAGCATTTATGCATCAGCATGTAAATAGTAATCTTTCTAAGCTAGCAGTTTGAGTCCAAATTATATGCATACTACTTAATTTCCAAACAGCCCAAGATTTATCTTAATGACATGCCTATTAAAGCTTCTATTTAAGCAGATTCAACTTTACTTTAACCTATAAAGCCAGATCCACAAACTATTCTAATGCTCTATTTAGGTGTTCAGACTTTAATAAGAGAGTGGAATCTGACAACAAGGCCCAGGTTTTACTTCTAACCAGACTTTTTAATAATTACAATGATATACTAGTGGATTCAAAGCAAATATACATGTTAAGGCAATAAAAATGGTATTATCAAACCTCTTTTTCCTCATCTGACACTCTTGCTTGAAATATGACCTCTTAGTAGATGTAGCCCTTAATAAGCTGCTTACATACAGTCTTCAAGCAATAAGAGAAAATCTAGGGAAATAGACACATGAAGACAGTATCACCTGCCAAAATGGCTACATATGTGTCCCTAAAGATAACCTTCTTCAAAGGACTATCATTAAGACATACTATAATATACTTACTATGGGACACCCTAGAAGAGCCAAAACATTGAAACTGGTACAATGATACTACTAGTAGACACATATGATGGAATTTATTCATGAATACATGGATGGCTGTGCTATATGCCAATCCATAAAAAACCTATATTATAGGACATATCTACCTATTCACCCTTTAGAAACCACCAATGTAATCTAGTATTTTATCTTCACAGATTTTGTTACCAACTTGCTAGAGAGTCAAGAATATGGCTTTATCAATGTGGTGGTCAACCAAGGATTATCCAAGGGAACTATTATGATTCCTTGCAAGAAAATGATTTTGGCAGAAAAAACCATATTACTCTTCCAAAACTATATTTTCAAACATCATGGCTCACTAACCAAAAAAATCTCAGACCATGGCCCATAATTCACTAACAAGTTCACACAGAAACTATGGAAAAACCTAGGCATCACTGCTGCCCTTAGTATGGCATACCACCCCCAAATAGATGGGGAAATAGAATGGGTAAACCAAGAGGTAGAACAGTTCTTCTAAATGTTTTGCAATTACCATCAAGATAATTGGGTAAACCTCCTTTTATTTGCTAAATTCTCACACAATACATGGAAATGCTCTACTATAGAAAAATCCCCATTCAAAATAATATATGGTTTTAACCCTCCTTATTTAGCAGGCAGAGCTTTAAAAACCAAGGTACCCATAGTAGCAGAACAAATACAGTCAATAATGAAAGCATAGGAAGAAGCCATAGCCAGTCTATAAATAGCAGCCTAATATGCCAAAGACTAGGACTTCAACCAAATTAATCCAAAATAGGGAAAAGGAACTCAAGTCTGATTAGAAGAAGCCCACATACAGACTGCACATCCAAAGTTCAAACTAGTGCCAAGATAATATGGTCCTTTTAAAATTCTCACCAAAGTTGGACCCTTGGCATATAAACTGGAAATCCCTAATCACTAGAAAATCCATCCAGTTTTCCATGCCACTATGCTAACCAAGTATAAAGAAATGAGAGCCTATGGCATAAACTTCATCAGACTGCCACCAGAGGTATTGAATGACAAAGAGCATTATGAAGTAGAGGCTATTCTAGACTTGAAACAATAGGGACAAGGGACCAAACACCTTGTGAAATAGGAAAAATACCCAAAGGCCAATAACATATGGGAATCTTATACCCTCCTAAAGAAGACAGCAAAAGAGGCCCTATAAGATTTTTATATGGCCTATTCTGACAAACCCTGTTCTGCAGGATTACTGTCACAAAGTGTATAAAAAAAGAAAAATTTTCCACTTTTTCCACAAGAGTTCAATCTCTATATACTTCCCTCACTACAATATGCTCATTTATGATAAATCTACCACCTCCCTCACCATCCTGGAATTCCTTTCCAGATATCATCCTAGCCATTATCAACCCAGATATTAAACAACACAATAAACTGGAGTTCTCAAATATTCCCAAGTCATCCACTGCCAAAACATCCACTTCTTCCTCTACCAAGATTATTGACAAAGGAAAAGAAAAAGGAAACACCAGGTTACTAGCATGGCAGAGTCTCAGAACTCTATTATGGGCTGAGAACTCTAATAGCCAAGACCCTAGCAATACTAGTAGATCTGCAGTTCAAGATCAATATCTTGATAGAATTCAAAAACATGATAGAGGCTTAACCCATAGAAATCTGGATCAAGAATTAGATGCTAACAACCAAATATTGGAATAGATACTCTGATTCTAATTTTACCAGGAATTATATCAAACACAGTATCAACTGTTGAACAGGCTCTTCTTATCTTGGGAACCCCTTCTACTAGTATAAATCCTAACTCTAGAAAATTGGAACAACATGTGGATGCTCTTCTACAGCAAAATACTATCTCCATAGTAATATAAATGGCAACATCTGTAAAACCACTCACTCCCTTTTATTAGCTCTAGATTATTGCTAATAGTGTCTAAAAGTATTAATAGCATCTAAAAGTGTCCAATTTCTTAATTGGGAGCAATACATTGTGAGCATTGGATTGGATTCTAATTTCATGATATTAGCACTAATTCTATACTAAGAAGTCTTTAATTAGCAGTAGGAAATAGTAAGTACTACTACTCTATCAGTGAGAAGGTAAAGATATGGCATATTTCATACCGTTTTAGTATATTACTCTCCTTTATATATGCCTGTACCATTATCTTGTAGCTCTTTTGCTGACTTTCCAGCTGCCTTTAAAAGAGACATAGAAGGAGAGAAATGTGCATTGATGCCCTCAGCCACATTGTTGGCAGCTTGGCAGCTGCCACAAGAGACTATGAAGACCTCAGTATCTTGGCCTTGTACACAAGATTATTAAAGTTGTCATTGTTAGCCAATGCCTGCTACTAGTCATTACAGAACACAATATATGGGTTGGGCTTAGGGATATGCTATATGCAGCCTTATAGACCTTGTCTATTAGTACAGTGGTCAATACTGTCTTGTGTAGCACACAATCATCATCACTATTGATACTACAATTTTTAGCACTATTTATATTGTTCATTGCCTTGTTATACAGAAGATGCTCAAACTTGGTGTTTTCCTCTAGCTATTAGATTGTGGAAAAGACAGTCATGTTGGTATATGGTGCCAGAATAATATATTTGCCTGCCATATAGAAAATATGTGCACTAAGCATATTAAGATCACCTCTAACAATCTTGTGCTTATTTATATATAATCATGCCATATATATACCCTTGTCTTTACCCTCTACCTTACTAGTGGCTATTTGGAAAACCCCTCTCTCTTATTGAATCTTAATTATTTATAATCATGTTTTTGATCAAATTTGCAAATTTAGGTAGCATTGTCATTACTAGTAGAGTCCCATTGAATATTATACTCAATTATAGTTTTACACATTCTAAATCCAACTTGTGTAAGTGCCACAATTTATTTTTATCCTATATAAAGTGTATTATTTATTTTCCATTGGTTTATTATCTTTTTAGCTAGTATTTAAACTAAATCCTGAAAGACCTGACTTTTTAGGTATTGATTGACCAATTTATTTATAGGAAAGAGGAAAGATAAATGTTGAATAAAATCAGAGATGTTGAGATTGCCTATATTATGTTTACTTATTTAGATTACCAAGTTAATATATTAGACCTTGTGGCTTAGTGGCTTAGAGCATCTGTCCTGGGTGCTTGCATACATGAGGTTATTAATTCAATTCTGGCAGAAGGCAAGTTTGTTATAGGCTATATTCTGTGTTTAGGTATTTAACTAGTATTCTAGTAAACATGACTTTATACGAAGGCTATGAGAACTGTGATACTTGATTTATTATTATTTTTTCGAAATTTCAAGTTATAATCAATCCTAATAATTTCTAATTCAGGAAAATTATGTATAATTACAATAGGTTTAGGGGGGGTAAGCAAATAATCTCTAATCTTAATCATTCTTAATTATGCATAAATAGGACTAATTAGAGCATAATATAAAAAAGTGATCTCCCAGATGATAAAATATAGACTTACAAATAGCTCTCCTAGCAAGATGCTCTTTAATATAGTGTTATTAATAGTTTCATAAAAATCTTTAGGGTAAGAAAGGGTTTGTGTGTTCCAATAGATTACCAAATTGTGATATCTGCTAGTGGTCATAATCAAGACTTTTTTCTGCCACTTCTCAATATATTCCTACTTAGTCTCTTATAATAGGCCCTGTATTGTCTTCATTCTTGAAATCAACCATGTAACCTCTTCCTCCTACCTTTTCCATAGGTCTGCTTAAGCCTCTTTAAGATAGTAAAAGGCTTCTATATAGAAAAGGACAGTCAACATTCCAATGCCCTGTCTTGCCATAGTGATAACAAGGTCTAGGTAGCTTGCTATCATAAGTGTGCTTTTGATAATCAGCATTCTACTTTCAAGCCACATTAATATCTATATTAACCACTTAGTTGTTTATTCTACAAGGGGCATTAGTGGAGTTGTAATGTAAAGTGGGTTAGAGACAAAAATAATTCAGAAAGCCACTTCAAAAGAAGGTGGAGTTGGCTAGGATAGCTTTTTGAGCATTTTGAGCTTTTATGTATATATCTACTTTATAGGCCATATTGACCCAATCTTAGATTGTGTCCACAGGTTGGGCTTCTTTATTATAGATTTTGTCTATAACTCACAGATCTAGTCCTTATTGGAAGTAAGGTACTTGTTCCTTTTTGAAGATATTGTATTAGCAACAATAAGGAGGAATTAGTTAGAGTATTTATCCATGGTCATTTTTCCAAGGAAAAATGCCATAAGGACACTACATACTTTATCTATTTTGTTGGATTTCTTGAACTATAATCTAAATTTATTCAAGAAATCTGACTAAGCTTCTAAATCCTTGAGAGTTTTGGTGCCTACTATTTTGGCTGATAAGTTTTCTGCCTAGGCACCTACCATGCCATGTCTTATATATGAAAGTACAAAGTATAAACTTTTAAGATTTGGTATGGTCATCTGAGTAATTTTCTGGAAGCTTGACTTTTCCTCTTCCAGGTTATATAAGAGTAGAAGAGGTGATGCCTAACACTTGTCCTAATATATTAGTGACAATTTGTGGGTTTTAGATGTTGATTGGTATTTGATTATGTAATGAGCTGGAGTCTGAATAAGAAGTGACTTTTTCTTGCTCTAAGTTATTAGGGATTATTGGCTTAGGATCTCTATACTAAGGCAATATATTCCAATAGTCTTCTGTTTTATTCTAAAAGAACTCTTCCTCTCTTTTATTGTCAAAGGTAAAATAGTAGTGCCTGTTTTTATATAAGCAGTTGTCATAATTTGGCAGTACATCTGCATTAGTGTCTGTATAGAACCAAAGAGTGCCTTTTTTGTTAAATGGGGTGATTATTGTGATGGAACTGTCTATTAATTTGTCTAGTGCTAGGAAGATAACTTTAGCCTAGATCTTGCTCTAGAGTGTTAAGAAGTAATGCTTGCTTGATAAGGGTCTATAATCCCTGCTAAGGGAAGTTATGAGAAAGAGTGTGGTAACAAGCTAGAGTTTGTGAAAGATAGGGTCAAGAAGAGTTTAACTAGGCCCAAGCTTTTAGCAAATATCAACATATATATATCCATAAACCCCCTCAACTATAGAGAACCTCCTCAATACTTAAGATTATTATCTTAGAAACACATACCTTAGGCCTTTAGTATTTGAGAATAAATATGACAGTAGATGAACACAGACACTCATATCAATGAGTTTCTATTCATTAAGGTGGTAAAACTACACAAGTTGTTCCTCCAGGCATATGAATATAGAAAGGGGATATTGTTGCGACTTGACCTATTAGGGGTCTTAGGGTATCTATACTGATAAAAGCAGCACAATATATACTAGGCAGCACCATATAGTATATATAGCAAGGTACCTGTTATTGTCCTCTAAAAGACTAGTATAACTAATGGATTATATTATTGTTGGTAAAAGGGACACCACAGGGTTATAGAATAAAAAAGGGAGTGATGATAGTGGGCTTAGGGCTACACAGGTATATACACTATCACATACTAGGTTGGATAGATATGAATGAGCAGCACAAGTGTTAATGCTAACAAGAGAGCAGTGGTTATAGAAAGACTGAGGGAATATACTGAGATCATCCTAGACCATATCCCAGAGTAGTATATAAGTCCCATAAGATAGGATAAGGGACTTTAGTCTATTCTCTTTGTTTTTAGGCAGTCATTACACTATTTACTTCATTCTACCTATACCTTTACATATAGGCCCTTCCTATATTCTCTGTATCCCCTTGTAATATAGTAGATTCTTCATTCTACTCTGTCTATTATATGACCTAGAAAACCTACTACTCTTGGAGTTATTGAAAAAGCAGTTTATAATAATTACAGAGCATTATAGAGCATTATAGAGCATCACACTCCTTAATTCAGACTATACACCACCGGTCCTTTGGTTATTTTCCCAAGGCTGACCATTCCTTATACCATAGAGCCAGCTCCTGTCTACTCCATGTCTAGTGGTATATTTTATTGTATGTTTTCACATGTAGAGCCATTGCTAGCATATCATTATTCATTATTCCCTAGCTTAGTGTGCTTGTATTATCCTCTCTCTTCAATACCCTTGTAAGTTTCTATCTCAGCTATTTTGTTATATACTTGTGCCTGCAAAAAGTGTCTGAATGGCAATTGCCAAGCTGTCACAATAGCACTTTTGAACATGGCTGTATGTTAGCTGTATGTCTAACAAAAATATGACAATTCTTGAAAATATACTAGTGTATAATATATGATATCAACATCCCATGTGTTGAAGTATTTGAGAAAATGAGTCAGTTTAAAGCTTTTGTGATGAGATCTTTCTCTATATAGCAGAAAATAGACCCTCCTGGAAAGAGTAGTCAATCAAAGATGGTTCTAAATAACTAAAAATCTAAGAATATTTGACAGGCTTCTCTATATATATTGTTTATTATGCACAGAATATGAAGCCAGGAGAAGCTGATTATGTTGACTGTTTTTCTCCAAGAACATATACAACAATATAATGATCAGGGCCTTGAATGATTACAGACCACCACTACTATAAATGTCACTAGAAATCATGGATATCGCTTCAAGATAACTCTATTGGTATAGACGGTATGTATTCAAATATTACTGACCTTCAATAGGTCTGCTCTACACTGACTGATTAGATGGTAAACTTGTCATGGGTATATATCAAGACACCATTTGTTGATACAGCATTTTCTCACTTTCTTATGAGATGTGTAGCTGAGATGTTACACAGAGAAGTCTGTCAAATATTATTCAATTTTTGGTAATCCATAATCATCTTTGATTGACCACTCTTTCCAGAAGGGTCTATTTTCTGCTATATAGAGAAAGATCTCATACAAAAGCTTTAAACTAACTCACTTCCTCAAATATTTTAACATATGGGATGTTGATATCACATATTATGCACTAGTATATTTTCAAGAATTGTTATATTTTTGTTAGACATATAGCTAACATACAGCCATGTTCAAAAATGACATTGTGGCAGCTTGGCAATTGCTGTTTAGACACTTTTCATGAGCACAAGTACTACTGCTTGCTACCAAACTTACTCCTATAGTAGCCACTAGCTCTTAGCCACCTGTTTATAATAGACTCCTCACTTATGTCATACCTAGATGCCACTAGGCCTTATTGATACACATAATATACATATTCACTTAGTTGCTAGGTCACATAGTATAGCATAAGATTGACTAAGGACAGTCAGAATTTTAGTAAAAAGAAAATGATGAGTATACTACCTTTCTAAGTGCTAAGGCCCCCATTTTTGCACTCTGTTTGTAGCTGATTGCACAAGTTTGCAAAGCCTTGAGCAGCCCTAGTATAGGCATTTACTTACTTCCTTTAAGGCTTAGATCAACTTTTAGCATTATATGGTATTCACCAAGGTCTTTATATGAATATATCCATAATAGCAGGCTAGCTTAGTCTTTATTGCACTTAGTCTTTATTGCAGCATATTTAGCAGTATCTCATAGCATTTGTGATTGTCCTTATGTATGGCTTAGCCAGTTAGAAAGGCACCTTCAATGATACTAATGCTGCCAAGCTCCAACTTCATGTACCTCATATTACTTTATGAAAGAGCTTTAATATTTATTTTTATAGTACTTTTCTTATAGTAAGCTTTATTGCACATGCCTATGGGATATTTTAGGTCTTGTAATCCATTTTTCTTTATTCTTCACAAAGTCTTCCTTGTCTATTCCCTATACCACTTTACTAAACATTGCTTTGTTTCTTAACCATAGTATGACAAAACCTCATAGCCCGTGAGCACCTCTATACATGGTTTTGCTTTATCTTTCAATTTTACTATCTTAGTGCAATATTATTCTTATCTTACCTTATAACCTCATGCTTACTTTACCTACCTTAATTCTAGTATAAATACCTACCTACAACTCTATAATACACTAATACCAAATACCTCTCCATTTAGAGTTTAACTTTACAAAGGAATCTCACTCATATCACTTAACATTGCCATTGTCTTTGCCTTGCTTGCTTTAGCTTTGCACCACTATTGTATCTCTTGCCAGGGCCTTTGTCACTGTCCCTGAAGTTACCTTGGTCAATCATAACCTAAAATTATGTATCACACATTATCCTATACTAGTTGCACATCTTGTAATCTCAGATCACTGTGAGCTACCTTATAAATCCTTGTACACTCCTTGCACCATCTTACATAACTTTACTTGACCTCATATATATATATTATGCCCTACCTCACTACTCACAAAAGATTCTTTAATTTCTAGAAAAGTCAGCTCCAAGCCTACTAATATTTGTTAGTATATTTTATTGTGTGTTTTTATATAGAGAGCTATTGCAAGCATATTAATATATACTATAGAGATCTTAGAGATCTTAGATAGTGTTTCTGGGCCAAAGACCAAGAAAAGGCCATTAAAACCCAGGTTAAATATTGCCTAAGCAATAATTAACATCTAGGCATTATCCAGAAAAACCTCCTCTCTTAACTAGATCCAATTATTCAAAATACTGATCTAAGCTAATTAGAATACATTATTCATAATCAACTTTAAGATTAAATTTGCAAGTAAGATAATATTATTAATACAACTATAGTTTCATTAAAATCTATAACCCAATTACAATTTTACACATTCCGAATCTAAATATATAAGTGCCATGATTGTATTTTAAGTATATTGTTTATTTTACATTAGTTTACTATATTATTGTCTATTGCCTAAATTCAAATATCAAAAGCCCTGACTTTAGAGGTATTTATTGGCTCCTTTATATATAAATAGGTAAAAGATAAATATATAAGAAAATCAGAAATATTGAGATTATCTTATTTATACTATCATATTTAGGTTACTAGGTAATTAACTTAGATTTCATAGCTTAGTAGTTTAGAATATTGGTCTAGAATATGTAGGCATGAGGTTATTGGCTTAATTCTGGTAATAGACAAGTTCATTACAAGGTATAACTTTAGTTTAATTAGTGAGCTCTATAAATACTTTATAATTAAAGATATAGTGATAGTAGAGAAATTATAAAACTAGGTTGGTTGCTATTTTTTCGAAAATCCATATAATAAATTAGCTCTAATTAGCTCTAATTAGACCTTATAATTTCAGGATTAAAGAGGAGGCAACCTAAAAATCCTGAATAATAATTGGCAAAGATCTATCTAAATTTATGTTTGACTATGGTTAATTTAATATAGAGCTTTTTACTGATGATCAGAAAATATTGACCATAGCAGGTTATATAGAACATTAAGAATACACATCTATAACATAGGTAGAGGTAGTAGTACTAAAAATATAGGCATAAGATAGTATTTACCACTTTATTTGGCTATAATACCAAACAGGGTTCTTCTTTGCCTCTTGACATTTGTATATAGGATACATACTAGTAAATAGTCCTTCTAAGTAGATTAAGTTCATAATAAGCTAACCACTTGTTTAAAGCAAAAAAACATACCAAAAAGAGGGAAATTATTATTAATAAGTATATATCTGAAGGGATTTAAAGGAGCATATCTAGGATCTTCTAAAAATATGGCCATATAGAGTAGACAATTAGAAGACCTAGTAGTAAAGACTAGGAAGTCAGTAGTGCCAAGAAAACATCTTAATATACTTCCACAAGAGGCTTCTTTATTATATGCATACATTCTAATATCTAGAAAGCCTTAGCTCCTTATATAGCAACCTATTTTTTAAGAAAAGCAGCAGTTTCCTAGTAAGCTTTGGTCTCCTCATGCCTCCAGACATCTCATAGTATATGCTAACTTATATCCTTGCATAATGTGCACATTGACTAGTTCTAGTACAGTCTAATGCCTACTTTCTAATCTGTAAGAAAAGATCAGTAAGGTCAAAGTAACAATTTAGAGAAATTTATGCAAGGATTCTTTTATAGTAGTGGTTGCCCTATAGCTAGGACTTGCCTTATCTTACCACAGATCTGGAGCTATTGTGATTACTTAATAGAGAGTCCCAATAAAAATACCATTGGCAAAAAAGGACACTCTGGCCTACAAGACCATGGTGCTGATCTACAATAAAAAGGTAGCAGCCAAGGTATATAATAGGGCAATGGCCACTCAGGTGATGCTTACCTAGCACGAACTACTCTCTCTCTGCCAAAGTCTGTTCACAGGTCTAGGAGGCTATGTCGGCATGCTGATTACCTGCTGATGATAGCAGCAATGTTTAGACCTTTTACTAAGATGCTAATCTACCCTATGCTATTGACAACCTTGAACCACCAACTCAACTGACTTTATCAATGTCCTGCACCAACCAGAAACACCCCTGCCTAGCATGATCATCATCCCTGACATATATGAAATGTATCTGAAGAATCTACAGCTTGGTCAGGTTCCTCAGCCATTGATAGTTGCTAAAAAGTCATCTGTCCTAAGGTCTATTATTCCCCTCATTAATTATTAGCAAAAAGTTGAATGTGTTATTGATCCAGGTTCATAAGTTATTGCCATGTCAAAAGGCATTTGCAATGAATTAGTGCTTATCTACAACCCCAAAATTGTCCTTAATATGTAGTTGGTAAATGGCAAAATTAACCAATTCTTGGGCCTGGCATGCAACATTCTATTCCTTATCAGTGACATCACTATATATGCAGGTCCATATCATTCAAAACCCAGCCTACAACATTCTCCTTGGCTAGCTCTTTGACATCCCCACTAAAAGTGTCATCAAGAATTATTCAAATAAAGACCAGACAATCACTATCAGTGACCCAAATATGGGATGACAAGCCACCATTCTGACAATCAGGTGAGGACCACCTTGAGTTCTTTACTAAAGACAAGCAGGTTTTCATGACTCAATAAATTGATCCAAGATCAAGGATAAATTGTACTGATCATTCCACTAATCATGATACCCCCAATTTCCCACTTATTAAAGTGTCCTCAGATTTCTATTCTCTATCTTTCTCTCATCACAATCTCTGTCTCAAGTATATTATGGCCTCCAATTTAGGGCCCAAAAATCATCTCAAAAGCAATCTTGATTCTAATATATTGTTTTCTTTTCCTTAGTTGTCCCTGGTTCTTTCCATTCCACTAATATCACCAACCCAATTGCCATCTTCACCACTAAGCACAAGTACAAACCAGTCACTCAGAAAACACAACCAGTCTTGGCCACATCTGGAAAACCACCCCCTTGTATTAGCTCCGGATTATATCTAATAGTGTCTAAAAGTATCTAAAAGTGTTAATAGTATCTAAAAGTGTCTAATTTCCCAATTGGGAGCAATACATTGTGAGCATTGGATTGGTTTCTAATTTCATGATATTAGAACTAATTCTATACTAAGAAGTCTTTAATCAGCAATAAAAAATAGTAAGTACTACTGCTCTATTAGTGAGAAGGCAAAGATGTGGCACATTCTATACTATTTCAGCATATTACTCTCCTTTATATATGCCTATACCATTATCTTGTAGCTCTTTTGCTGACTTTCCAGCTGCCTTGAAAAGGGACATAGAAAGAGAGAAATGTGCATTGATGTCCCCAGCCACATTGTTGGCAGATTTGCAGCTGCCACAAGAGGCTATGAAGACCTAGGTACCTTGGCCTTGCACATAATATCATTAAAGTTGTCATTGTTAGCCAATGCCTGCTACTGGTCATTATAGGACACAATATGTGGGTTGGACTTAGGGATATGCTATATGCAGCCTTATAGACCTTGTCTATTAGTACAGTGGCTGATACTGTCTTATGCAGCACACAATCATCATCACTATTGATATTACAATTTTTAATATTTATATTGTTTATTGCCTTGTTATACAGAAGATGCTCAAACTTGGTGTTTTCCTCTAGTTATTAGGCTGTGGAAAAGACAGTCATATTGGTATGTGGTGCCAGAATGATATATTTGCCTGCCATATAGGAAATATATGCATTAAGCACATTAAGATCACCTCTAACAATCTTGTGCTTATTTATATATAGGCATGCCATACATATATACCCTTGTCCCCACCCTCTACCTCACTAGTAGCTATTTGGAAAACCCCTCTCTCTTATTGGATCTTGATTATTCATCATCATGTTTTTGATCAAATTTGCAAATCCAGGTAGCATTGTCATTACTAGTAGAGTCCCATTGAATATTATACTCAATTATAGTTTTACACATTCTAAATCCAACTTGTGTAAGTGCCACAATTTATTTTTATCCTATATAAAGTGTATTATTGATTTTCCATTGGTTTATTATCTTCTTAGCTGGTGTTTAAACTAAATCCTGAAAGACCTGACTTTTTATGTATTTATTGACCTATTTATTTATAAGATAGAGGAAAGATAAATGTTAAATAAAATCAGAGGTGTTGAGGTTGCCTATATTATGTTTACTTATTTAGATTACCAAGTTTATATCTTAGACCTTGTGGCTTAGTGGCTTAGAGCATCTGTCTTAGGTGCTTGCATACATGAGGTTGTTGGTTCAACTCTGGCAGAAGGCAAGTTTGTTATAAGGTATATTCTGTGTTTAGGTATTGAACTAGTGTTCTAATAGACATGGCTCTATAGGAAGGCTATGAGAACTATGATGCTTGATTTATTATGATTTTTCCGAAATTTCAAGTTATAATTAATCCTAATAATTCCTAATTTAGGAAAATTATGTCTAATTAGAACAGGTTTAGAAGGGGGGTAAGCTAAAAATGTCTAATCTTAATTGTTCTTAATTATGCATAAATAGAACTAATTAGAGCTTAATACAAAGGGGTGGTTTTCTAGATGCAACCTCCCTGAAAAGTTCTGAATTGTTCAAAACATCCTTGGTGACCCTCTTACTACCCTTCCAACACTGACACTGAACCCCCTATCATTTGCACCAACTGGTAGATACATAGCCAAACAATGTGACCTCATTGACAAAGTCCACTCAGACAACTTTCTTTGGCCAGCTAAACAATAGCTCATATACTATTTTATGTGTTTGCAAGAAATGGGATTTGCCTGGGATGATTCAGAATATGGACATTTCTGCAAAGACTTCTTTCTACCAGTCAATATGCCAGTAGTCAAACACAAGCCTTGGGTTCAGTACAACATCCCAATTCCACCAGGCATCTATGATAAAGTGTGCCAACTTATCAAAACCAAGATGACTGCTAGAGTTTATGAGCCGTCAAAGTCTTCCCACCAATCGCACTGGTTTATGGTCATCAAGAAGACAAATAGCACCTTCACTAGGACCAAACTCTGAATCATTCACAGTCTTGAACCCATAAACACCATTACTATCCAGCATTCAGGTGTGCCCCCATATACCAATTAGATTGCTGAACAGTTTGCAGCTCATGCTTGTGGCAGCATTCTGAATCTCTATGTTGGGTACAACAAATAAGGGCTCACCAAATTATCTTGCAATTTCATCACATTCCAGACCCTATTTGGCACTTACCAACTTATCGCCCTGCCTATGGGATAGACAAATTCAGGTTTGATCTTCTATAATGATGTCACCCACATTCTCTAGCCAGAGATCCCTGACACCACTATTCTTTTCATCAACAACATCCTAATTTATAGTCTATCAACTCCATATAAACTTCTAAATAATAGCTTCAAGATGCACCCCAACAACCCTAGCATCAGATGATTTATGTGGGAGTACTTTCAAGGCCTCAATCAGGTAGTTCAGTAGTTGAAGTATAGCAGAGGAACATCTTTAGGACACAAGGTGATACTCTGCGCAGCTGAAATCATAGTTGTTGGCTATCATTACATATATAAAGGAAGGTTATTAGATGAATTGAGGGTAGAATTGATTATGAAGTAGGGACCATATAGTGATCTCTCTGATGTTCAGGTGTTTTCGGAGATGATTGGTGCTGTTTAGATCTTTATTCAGAATTTTGCACATACTGACTATGTTAATGCACAAGAATTTTCCATTTATATTTGGCCCAGACCAGATAGTGGCCCAGAACATCCTCTGGTCAGTACTTTTCAAATCACCAGCCCTTTGGCCGATCAACTATGGGCCGGTGGCTAATGTTATCCTTACTATCAATACCTTACAAATCACAGTTAGCTTCCACCTCTGTTAATGTGTGCTCAACAATCCTAGGGTTTGTTACTATGCTTGATTTGGCTCCATCACTCTGAACAACTGCAAATCATGATTCTCTCAACCCAAGCTTGAACTCTACAGCCTCTTTCACACCTTCTAATTGCTCAAAATATACCTTATCAGCATTTGGAACCTGATAATTGAAGTGGATGCATGCTATATCAAGAGCATGCTTACTAACCTGGATCTTGAACCTAGTGTCAGCATCAATTGGTGGATCATCTCTATTCTCACATTCCATTTCACACTTTTCCATGTTCTTGGCACTTCTCATAGCCCAAATGGTCTCTCCCAATAACCACTACAACCCTTCAATCAACCTGAATCTGAGAATAGCTTTGACAACTGGATCAATAATCCCTATGGCTTTTTTTATCAAATCAACAACACATTTCCTACCTCTAACTCAACCTCGACAACCACCATCTTTACCTCCTTACTTATAGGCAACTGCCCAACCAATACCAACTCCAATGACAAAGGCCTGACCATTGACTATTTAGATATTCTAAGATTGCAAAAAGCCTTGGAAGCCAGAGAATGCCTATGGTTGGTCTGCAACTGGCACTAAATGCTGGTTCAGCCCCCTTCTCTCTTCAACTCTGAATATGCCACTTTCCTGCGATATTGCACTGAGTTTTTCATTGCAGCTGACAAGCTATAGAGAAAAGACTTGCATAGTTGACACAAGATTGTTGCAGCCCCCTTTAGTTGGATCACAATTCTCACTGTAGCCCACAATAATATTGCTTACAAAGGTTTCTATGCTATAGCTGCCCCAGTCACCGAATGCTTCTGGTGGCTATATATGAGGCAAGATATTTCCTGGTTCATTCAGATGTGTTACCTTTGCCAGATTTGCCAGACCCATAATGTCCTCATTCTCCACCATTGCCATGCCTGCATCACTCTTTATAAAGGTGTATATAGACACCATGCATATGCCAACTGCTGGTAGTTTCAAGTACCTCATTTAAGGCCGCTGTTTGGTATTGCACTACCCTGAATTTCAAATTCTCTGACATGAAACAAGCTTTGCACTCGCTAACTGGATCTTTAAGTATTTCCTGTGTAGATGGGGAATACTAGTAAAGATCATCTTTAACAACAGACCAGCATTCATCAAGGCACTCAACCAGCTAGCAAAAAAGTACCACATTTGGTACATCTGCATTTTGGGCTACAATTCCTATATAAATAGCATCACCAAATGGCCTCACTTCAACATTTGGCAGGCTTTGTTCAAGGCAGTTGATGAAGATCAGGCCAAGTGGAATTGTACAGCTTATTTCATATTCTGAGCTGATTGCATTACTATTCAGTGCTGAATAGGTTGTTCCTCATACTTTGCAGCAACTGGCACCTATCCTCTCCTTCCACTAAACATTGCCAAAGCTACTGATCTCCTATCACCACCAATAGCAACTCTTAGCACTATTGACCTTATTGCCTGGCATGCCATCACCTTGTAGAAATGCCAATTGGACCTTGCCTACCTTTGTAGCTTGGTAGTTGGCACCCATGTCCAGGCCATCATCTAATTCAAACAACAGCATTTGGCCACCCTTTGTGACTTTAATTTCCACCAAGGCTTACTTATCCTAATATGCAACACAGCTATAGAAGGGGTGCTGATGAGCATGCACCCACGCTAGGGTCCAAGGGAGGTATTTGGGAAGCTTTGGGAAGACACCAAACAGCACTAGATAAGTACTGAAGATGACAACTATTACTGAACACAGTCGGCCCCCACCCGACTGACTATAACTCACCAAAGGACATTTGGCAGCACTTGGGTCACTTCACCCACACTTCATGTACTTACCATGACTGCACAAAAGTATTATGATAAGTGTTTATAAGATTGGAGCCAGTATTTCATGTCAGCTGATGTCTTCTATAAGTCAGTCAGTCATTATTGCTTATCTTCCTGGCTTCCACATAGTCAGTCAAAATGTGATCTTGCATCATTGCTTGGCCACCCTAATCATATATTATGTTTTCTTTATTTTCATTGGCTCACCCATACCTATTCTTGCTACCTATACTCAGATGATAGATCCCAAATGTTTGGGATTCCGCCATTGCTGATTAATTTTTACCTTATCACCTTTGGAACCCATATGGATATCTTACTTACCTTTTTATCTTCCCTGATTGCTAAGGCTTGGCACCTATTTGACATCTTGTTACAAACTGCTCGTTCGGTAACCCCAAGAGTAAGAGGTTCCTCTCTAGGTTGCTCATAGAGAAAGGGTGGAACGATGGTCTCAGCTGTACGTATAGCACAGGAGCCAGAGGTGTATTACGATGTCTTGTATTCTAGGATACAAGGGGCAGTAGTGTGCAGTAGGAAGACTGCACGGAACAAAGGAGAATAGATTAGAGATCCACCAGCCTACTCTATGGGCCTTATATACTACTTTAGGAAATAGGACATGAGAATACCAACTATGTATCTGTAGGTGTTCTCCAAAGTCCTCTCTCTTAGGACAACTACTCTTGTGCTTCTCCAATTGTCTCCTTCCAGCTAGGAAAGACTAGGAGCTCTATGCCCTGCATGTGAGTAGTTTGTAAGGCAGAAAAGGATGCCTGCTGCAATAAAGCTTGTAATACTTGACCAACGATGGGTGATCTGTTGGGAGTGGATGACCAAGGTTATTACCTGTACCTTGATATATGCCTCAACCTATGAGGCCACCTAGTATTTGTGATGATCGTATCAGAATAGACCACCGTTAAGGCCTGATAGGTCATGATCATAATAATACCCCCTTTCTACGTCCTATTCACCTGGTAGGACTGCGCTCTGCACGTCATCACCACTTCATATAAGATTTTGCTTTCTTGATCCAACAATGGGTCTCCGGATGCAACTTCCGGGACATGACTTCGTTTTCTGGGAGAAAGACCAACTTACATTGTTTGATCCTCTAGGAGTTTTTCATTTCTATTGAGCTGTTTGTTTCTCGGCCATAATGCAAGGGCACCACCCCTCAGGCCACTAGGATATTCTTTCTTCACCCGTGAGGATTATTCTGCCATGGGTTAACTGCTTCGTGGTCTTACCCTAGCTTCCCTGGGATAGTATCAAGAAAGGCGTATGAATGCAAGTGGTGTGTGGATGAGTAGAAACTCTAGTTGTGGGTTCTGATTCATGTCATCATTATCTTCTTCTTCCTTCTCTAAGGGCCAAATCTCAGTGTTTCCAGGATAGTCGTCTATCCTCATGATTTATTGTTTCCTCAATGACGATGGGCAGTGTCCACGGACAAGTAGGTTGATCGTTTTATGAAGGCTTAGGCCTACTTCTCTAGACTACCAGAAGGTTATGCTAAGCATAAGTTGACAGCCAAGCAGTATTGCTCTCATACGGTAAGCTCATCTCCGGTGAGGGCACCCAATCAAATTCCAAGCAGTATTTTGATATGGTGGACTTATCTCTAGTGAGGCAGTTTACGGCATCCAGAGTTTGTTTGTCACAAACGTGGGCCTATGGTGGGGAATACCATATGTAGTGTTGGGTTCGAGGCAAGGATGTAAAGAAAATTAGACTAGAAGGATGCAGCAAGGAGCAAGGAGGAGTCTAACTCCTTCTCCAAGTCTGTCCATTTGCATGCATGAATAAACATCTAGACCACAACTGATATATTGTTTGGGTTTGCAAGATATATTCATGATGGTAGTTTAAATGTTGTTGCGGACAGTCCATAGTTTACCGTCATTGCGGACAATATTGAGGCACCCGGTGCCCCTTAGTAGTTTACTTTCTAGGTCATTGCGGACCTGCTTTATCATCAACATGGAGTATCTGTGGGGAAAGATGTTTCTGCATGCTGGATCATTCGTCAGTTGTGTGCATAGGGCCCTAGACCAGACTTTACCCGTGCAGGTTTCACTGAGGCATGATGGGAATGGTTTATACTATATCAAACTAGATAACTTGTAACGTCTCAATATTGTGAGACCACTCAGTTTAATGCCATGAGTTAGGCGACTGCTCAGTTTAACGCTGTGAGTTAAGCAACTGCTATTGTCTGACTGTGTCCCTTGAGTCACGATAGTCTTGGCCTTTTGAGGATGAAGGTGGTTTACCATCATTTCGGACGTTAGCAGGCATATTTTTATTAAAAATGATGTCAGCCAATAATCCCTATGTTAAAAGGGACAAATAGTTTAGCATCATTGCGGATGATTGGGACCCAGGGTTGCCAATCATAACTTCTATGTGGTAAGGAGCAGGTAGTTTATCATCGTTCTGGACGTATGGTATCTGATTGAGATATCTATTTTGATCCTCATTCTCGAGAGGACAATAGTTTAAAGTCATTCCGGACCAGATGATGTTTGTCTAGATACAGACATCGTCTACGATCCCTGTACAAAAAGGGACAAATAGTTTACCATCATTGCAGACATGATACCATCCTACAAGTTGAAATGATATCCTATGATCCCTATGCGGAAAGGGACAAGTAGTTTATTGTCATTTTGGACATTTGGGAGCTGGAGTAGTAATTCCAGCTCCCAGATAATCCCTAGAATGAAGGGACAGTAGTTTAACATCTTTTCAGATGCTTGGTGGAATAGACTTTCTCTAAACGAGTAGCCAGCTCTTGTCGTTCTTCTGCAATGTGAGCCAAAGGGAGTTATGTGATCTAGCCTGTCCGACTAGATTCTTGACTCGAGGCACATGTCCTAGTTGCCTCCTGACTAGGTCTTGGAGCAGAATTTCTTGTACTTCGACTCTAGGACTTGACTGGGTGTGCTATGAAGAGATGTGTGCTCTTCTACGTCCCTAGACCCCTCGCTTGGATTTGAACCAAGACACTGTTCTTTTACCGAAAAGTGAGTGAACATCGAAGCGCTCTTGACCACTTATAGACAGGGTTCTGTGACATGGATCCTTCTGAAGGTCTGTGCTTTACCAGAATACAACTATGCTTGTTGGGTTGATGGTAATTTAATGTCATTTCAGACATGGGTAGTTTTCCGTCATTTTAGACGAGGACTATTTTAATGTCATTGCGGACCCTAGTAGTTTATAGTCATTGTGGACCAAGCCTTTGGTAGTTTTACATTGTTCTGGATATCATTTTATGGCCTCGCATTCCTTGGAGGAAGCGTGTTAAGTAAAGGTAGCCTAGACTCTACTTATCTTATGTATTAGCAGTAGGATCCCCTAATATGGAAATGATCCTGTAAAACTAGAGATCTAAAGTGGGACGTCCAAAACACCAGTCACACCTTGACTGTGAGGGTTCACTTAACGAGTTATGCATCATAATGTTCTTGGCCTCGGATTTGCAACCAGTTATGTATGCGCATCTTCATTGTACCAGGACGAAGAGCCGGCTTGTCGACACCTAATACACAAGTAGATTGCCATGTAGAGGGTTCCCTAATGCGGAAAAAACCCTGTAAAACTGAGGATCCAAATGAGACGCTCGGTGCATCTGTTAGATTAACTATTTGACAGCAAGGATGTAAAAGAATTCCACTGTAGGTCGTACGTGGAATTATGCCCACTTACATGCCCATGGTTCTGCCATCTCAGAACTCGGACGGGTGGTCAGGTACTTCCTCTGCCTTCTTGTCTTTTCACAGTTTTAGGACATACAGGTCTGATAGTTTTGATGTCATTCCAGATGTGGGGTAGTTTAATGTCTCTTTTGGACAAGGGTGTACAGTTTAATGTCTTGAGGGACAAACCTAGTTTTACGTTGTTGTAGACGATGCTAGTTTTAAGTTATTTTGGACCCTGGGTCAAGGAGTTCCTCAACTTCCTTACCCTCTTTCTTGCCCTGTTGGTGTTTAGTAGTAATCAAAAGGTCCTTGATAGCCATTGCCTTCCTTGTCGGGTCGATAACAGGGGTCCACATTGTCATAATTTCCAAGATCATCTAGAGTGTCCCATGCATCGAGCTTGGATCAAGTCCATGAGCAATTTCTTTAAGCCTCTGAATCAGTGTGGTAAGCTCTGCGGCTACTTTAGCTATTCTGTCCCTCATCTGCACAAAGTTGAGCACTAATAGGAGGTGTTCCAGACCGGTGTTGAATACCCCTGCCAACGGTTGTTCCACATTGGAGGGTTGCCTAGCTTCCTCGACCCCTTCTTTCTTCATTTCTTCAATAGATTGGCGGTTCCTCCTCGTTGGTACCATCCTGGGGTATAGGAAGGTTTTGTATCTGGTGAGAGGAGGAGGTCACGGGATGGCTATGTGCTGTATGAACCCCTCATTGTCTTGGAGGAGGGCGTTCCACGACCATGTGCAAAGGCCTTCTTGGATTTGGTATAGGCGTGGGATGTTCCCCGAGATGTGGTATGTTCCAAGTGACAATGTGGAATGGGTTGGTCCTACTTGGTTGGACATTTCCCAGTTCTCCTGAGAAGAAGAGAGCTGGAAGGAGCTCTCGGTTGACATACTAGAAGAATTCATCAGGGTGGATGAAGAGAGTTCATGGTCGTCCATCATTGTCTTTGCACCAGGAGGCAGTGTCAGGGTGAGTCTAGAGGGCTAGCATTCTGATTTGTAAACTGGCATTGGCCAGTCGTCGGGGTACATTGCTGTTCTTGTTCCTGGGTTGCCCTGCTGAAAAATTAGCAAGAAGTTAGAGGGCCATGGCAGTAGCCATCTATATTACCGCAAAGATGGTATTCCGCTGGAGGAGCGCATCTGCATGTTGCTTCAGTTCTCTAGAGTGAGAATTTGGATAATAGATAGTTTCTCCCATAGGGCCAGGAACCTGTCCACTAGCCAGTATTGACGGTTGTGCAGTTCCTGGTTAAACTGATACTGATTTAGCCATTCTATGGCCTGAATGTTGAGTTCCAGTTTCTGCTCATAGTCCCAAGGGACTTGTAGCTCCAATATTTGGCGTGACTCCAATAGGAGGTGTAATTCCAGCTGGTGATTTGCTAGGGCCCGGCGATTTTCTGTCATCAGAGCCTTCATGCTATGGTGCATTTTGGGAACTCTCCCTTGGCAATAGTTGGTGGGTTCCTTCCCTTTCCTTGAATTTGGTGTAGTCTTCAGCATTGTCTTCTGAGAAGTTGTTGAGATTTGGTGTGAGGATGGTGATGGTGGGCTCTAGGCAGTGAGGACTGGTTCCTCTATCAATTCATCCAACATCAGATTGGTGAGGGCTTGTTTCTCTTTCCACTCATCTGACATCTGGATTGGAGACCATAAAGATGACATCGGGGGAGGAGTTTCTGGATGGAGACGAGGCATCATGGTTATCGTGGAGGAGCATTTAAGTGGTGAGATGGAAAAGAGTAGGGAAGATGCCCTGCTTAGGGTCATTTCACTATTCTTTTTATACTCTTTTCTCCACTCCTAGGATGTTTCCGGACGGGGTTTATTTGGGTATCGGTCATGGAACTTCTTCATGGCTTCTTCCACTGTCCCTTTCAGGAGGGCATAGGGTTCCCAGGTGTTATCTGCTTTGGGATATCCCATCCATTTGACCAAGTACTTGGTTCCCCATCCGTGTTTCTTTGAATCCACGATTATTTCAACCTCATAGTGTTCTTCATTGTTTAGTATCTCCGGTAGTGGCCTTGCAAAGTCCCCCCCACGTGCTTCCGTTTCCTTGTACCTAGTGAGCATGGTAGCATGGAAAACAGGATGGATTTTCCAATGTTGAGGGATTTGTAGTTTGTATGCCAGGGTTCTTAATTTCGCTATAATTTTGAAAGGGCCATACCTCCTAGGGGCGAGCTTGAATTTAGGATGTGTTGTCTAGATATGGGTTTCTTCTAGCTATACTTAGTCTCTTTGTTTCCATTAGGGGAGCTTCTTTTCGAGGTCCTGGCTTTTGGCATAATTGCTAGCTATTTGTAAGCTGGCCGTGGCTTCTTCCTGTACTTCTGTGATCACCCTAACGTGTTCAGCTACCGTGGGTACCTTTGTTTCTAGTGCCGTGTCAGCTGAATAAGGAGGATTGAAGCTGTATAGCACTTTAAAGGGGAATTTTCCAGTGGCTGAGTATTTCCACATGTTATGCAAGAATTCAGCAAACAGCAGAAGGTCTACCCAGTTATCTTGGTGGTAGTTGCAGAAGGTTCTCAGGAATTGCTCGATCTCTTGATCTACCTGTTCCGTCTCTCCATCTGTTTGGGGATGATATGCCATGCTGAGAGCGGCAGTGATCCCTAGCCATTTCCAGAGTTCCCATGTGAACTTCGCTGCAAATTGGGGGCCTCGATCGGAAATTATTTTGGTTGGTAGCCCGTGTTGATTGAAAACATTATTCTGGAAGAGAGTAGTCATTTCTTCTGCTGTGATAGTTTTCTTGCATAGGGTGATGACTATGCCCTTTGACAGTCCTTGGTCCACTACCACATTGATCGAATCGAAACCTTTGCTTTCGTGTAGGTCCGTGATGAAATCTGTTAAGATGAATTGCCATGGAACGTTGGTGGTTTCTAGAGGGTGAATGGGTGGATGCATCCTATGCGTCAGATTCTTTGTGGATTGATATATGACGTATCCGTCCACATATTTGTGGACAAATCTGGTCATGTTTTGCCACCAGTAGTGCTGCTATATAATTTCCAATGTTTTGGCTCTGCCTGGGTGGCCTGTGGCTGGCGTGTCGTGATGCATTTTGGCGATGAGTCTTTGGATCGAGTTGTCCTTGGGGATGCATATGCAGCTATTTTGCCTGATGATTCCATTTTCATGTGTCCAATGTCCTAATAATCCTTTCATTTCTTGTGGACCTGTTTGTGGGAGTTTTGTGAGAACTACTTTTGTTAGGGTATTGTGTTCCGATTTCAAGTGTCGGATGAGGGAGATAAGGTCTGAAAATGTGATTTCCGTGGCTTTTACGTGCCATGTCGGAGGTGGTTCCACCAGTGTTTCGTTGGAGTTGTTGAAAAGTTTGGCTGGGAGTAAAATTTGAGCTTTATTGTCAGATTCTACCCCCTCACTTAGATCTGGATACCTGGACAGAGCATCAGAAAGATTTGTTGACCCTGCCTTATGGCTGAGCGTAAAGTCAAATCTGCTCAAATAAAGGCTCCAATGGGCATGTCTTTGTGATAGGTCTTGTGCCACTTGAAAATGTTCCAGGTTTTTGTGGTCCGTCCAGATCTCAAAGGGATGTTGTGCGCCTTCGAGGTAGTGGTTCCAGTGTTCCAAGGCTTTTATAATGGCCAAAAGTTCTTGGTCGTGAACGTCATAGTTTTGCTCTATTGGTAAGAACAATCCGGAGAGGAAGGCTACCAGGTGCCAGTTACTATCTTTTCCTTCTTGTAGGAGGGTGGCTCTATAGGCAATTAGTAATGCATCCATTACTAATCAGTATGGGTGCATGGGATCTGGGTAGTTCAGCACAGGTTGGCTAATAAAGGCTTTCTTTAGCTATTCAAAGGCTTCTTGACATTTTGGGGTCCAATCCCATTTTGCATCTTTCTTGGTGAGGTTGTGTAAGGAGCATGCGATAAGTGAGAATTTGTCAATGAAGTGCCTGTAAAAATTTCCTAGACCTAAGAAAGAGCGGATGTCTCAAACTGTGCGTGGATTGGCCAGTCTTTTATCGCATCCACCTTGGAGTCTTCCACGGCAATGTGGTCCTTGGAGATTGTGTACCCGGGATAATGAAGCTTTTCCTTATAGAATTCACATTTCTCTGGCTTCAAATAAAGGTCATTGTTGCATAAGATCTGGAAAACTTGGTTCAGGACGTGAATATGTTCTGCCATGGATTTGGAAAAAATAAGGATGTCATCCATATATACAGTTATTTTCTGGGCTATGATGAGTTCCCTGAAGATCATGTTCATCATGGCCTAGAAGGTGGCTGGCGAGCTGGTTAGTCCAAAGAACATCACTGTGGGTTTGTATGATCCCAGGGGAGTGATGAAGGCGGCTTTCCACTCGTTTCCTTCTTTGATGCGTATATTGTTATATCCTCATTGCACATCAAGTTTGCTAAAAATGGTGGCCCCTTTTATTACATCCAGTAACTCTTGGATTAGTGGAAAGAGGCAAACATTTAGGATGGTTCGCGAGTTTAGATAGCGGTAGTCCTGTACTGGCCACAATTTTCCATCTTTCTTTTCTATAAAGAAGAAAGGAGCTGCGTTTTGTGAGGTGGATTGGTGAATGGTTCCTCTTGTGAGATGTTCCTTGATAAATTTTCCCAATTTGTTGTGTTTCTCAGGGCTCAAGGCGTAAATTCTAGGTACTTGAGGCTTGAATATGGGTTTCAAATCAATGGTGTGGTCCTAATAAGTATGCTCCAGGAGTCGCTGAGATTTTTGTTCACTGAAAATGTCCAAATATTTGTGATACACCTTGGGAACCCTTTCTTTCAAGTTGGTGATGACAATCTCGTCCTCTAGGTCTTGATCGGAGCTAGCAAATTCTGACAGTTCAGGGACCAGTTTCTGAATAGCTGGTTCCCTTGTGGCCAATGTTCCTGAGGGTTTGTCGGGGAGGTCAGGTTCTCCCCTGTTTGGTGAAAGAGATGGGCTGAGGTTTTCCTGGGCATGGTGTTTCTCTTTTGCATATTTCCTTATGTCCTGTAGGAGTCATTTCCACCTGAGGTAGGCTCGCAATTGGACACCAAATGTTCCGCTATGGTTGTGGAGTCTAACATTCTCTGATAGCCTTCAGAGGTGTTCTAGGCACTATTTTTCACGCTTGTTAATTCGTGGTTTGTGTTGTGGCTCCACAATTAATAGCTGACCATTGTTTGGTTGCTCTTCCCTTGCTCTAGTAAACCCGTGTGGTTGCTGGCATTTTTGGGGACACTGATCAAAGTGTACTTCTTGTCACCTCCACTCGATAGAGGGATCGTGGTATTTCAACCAATCTGTTCCTAAGATAAGGTCATCTTTCCCTAGGTTCAAAATAAACATTTGAATGTGTTCTGTATGTGTTCACCCCTGAATGTCCCGAATTTTGAGGTTTTTGTCTAGTGCTGACCAGATAAGACCTGCTTTGTTTATCGTGTCATTGACATTGCAGACGCAAATTGGGTGGTTAAGTGAATACGTGGGAAAGCGGTGTTTTCTAACCCATGTTTTGTTTACTATGACCCCTTCACAAGCTGAGTCAATGGTTGCTTTTGCTCCAGCATGTTGGGCCTGGTTTGATATTGTCACATTTAAGCGGATGGGAGTGATGATGTGATCATTCATTGCTCCAATGTGAATACACTTGACTGTGTCAAACTTGGGTCTTGCTTGACCTCTCTCCTTTGCTAGTGAGGGAGAGGTCAAGGAAAATGCTCTGCAAATACCATTACAATTTCTCATTGCTCATCCTCTCCTAGTTCTCCGAGCACTTCTCTGACTCTAGCAGTATGACTGAGGGTTCTGTCCTCTTATCATCTGTCAGGTAGCATAGTACATCACTGATCATTTGCTGAGGGTCATCTGGGTAAGGTAAAGTGTGGACGTTCCATTGAAGGACCAGGTCATAGTACCCTCTGGTCAGTGCGATGGACATCCTTTGTCTCCACTCCTCAATATACTCCTGCTTGGTCTCCCATAGCAGGTGTGTTGTCTTCTCCTTCAATATCAACCACATGGTTTCTTCTCCCTGTTTTACCCATATATCTCTTCAAGTTTCCTCAAACTGGTGGAACACCTCTGTGTGACAACTAGCAGTTAGCACTAGAGTGCCCTTGTTGTCCATAGTGAGAGCATCTGGGTCGCTTGCCATCAAACTTCCTCTTCTGGCTTTCCTCATTTCACTTCTTCGTGCCATTGATGTCCATGTTGACGGCTTGGTTATTCATTCTTTGAGGAGCATTTATGGAGTTATAGCGAATGGCGGGTTGAGTGTGGAAGCGGTTCAGGAAGTTGCTTCAAAAGGAGGTGGAATTGGCAAGGATGGCCTTTTGAGTGGCTCTAGCTCTGAGTCGCCTATCTATTTTGCAGGCTGTATTAATCCAATCCTGGATATTGTCCTTGGGTTGGACTTCCTTGTCATAGATTTTGTCCATGACGCGTGGGTCTAACCCACATTGAAAGTATGGGACTTGCTCCTTATTGGAGATGTTGGTGTCGGTAGCAATGAATTGGTTGGAGTATTCATTAACCGTCATCCTTCCTTGGGAGAAGGCCATGAGTGCGCTTCGCGCTTTGTTGGTCTTGCCTATTTCCCTAAATTGTAGCCTGAACTTTGCTAGAAAGTCTGTCCAGGTGCCTAGATCGGTGGGAGGGTCCGCTCCTACTGATTTAAGGAGAAAATTCTCCACCCAGGCTCTTGCTGTGCTGTATCTCATACATGAGAGCACCAGGGATATCTTGTCCTGATTAGTCTTGTACCAGTCAGATTTTGCTGCGAAAAGAAGAAGGCATTGGAGTATGAATTTCTGGGATTCAATGCAGTCACCTGTATAGTTGTCTAGGAGTTTGACTTTTCCCCTTCCGGGTTATACTACTGCGGGAGAGGGATTTGCAGAAGTCGAAGCTTGTCCCGATATGTTGGCGAGTGGTTTGTTTTAGGTATTGATTGGTGTTTGTTCTGGTGATAAAAAAATAGAGGCTGTCTCTTCTTGCTCCAAGTCTTTGGGGATTACCGGTGCCGGTTCTCTGTATTAGGGCAGTAGGTCCCAATGGTTCTCTGTTTTGTTCCAAAGGCGTTTTTCCTTGGTTCCATCGTCAAATGAGAAATAATAACACCTGTTTCGGTATGAGCAGTTATTGTAATTTGGTGGGGTGATGTTATTGGTATCTTCGTAGAGCCAATGGATCCCCTTGTGCCGGATAGGGCGATTGTTATGACAGAGTTGGTTATCGATGCGTCTAGTGCTGGGAGGGTATTCTTGGCCTAGGTCTTGCTCCAGAGTGTGTGCAGTAACACTTTCTTAATAGGGGTCTATTATCCCCACTAAGGAAGGTTGTAAGAAAGAGTGTGGCAGCAAGCTAGTACAAGCAAGGTAGGGGCAGAAGAGTCTATTCTAGTGTTACAAACTGCTCGTTTGGTAACCCCAAGAGTAGGAGGTTCTTCCCTAGGTCACTTGTAAAGGAAAGGTGGAACAATGGTCTCAACTATACGTGTAGCATAAGAGCCAGAGGTATATTGTGACATCTTGTATTCTAGAATACAAGGGGCAGTGGTGTACAGTAGGAAGACTGCATAGAACAAAGGAGAATAGATTGGAGATCCATTAGCCTACTCTATGGGCCTTATATACTACTTTAGGAAATAGGGTGTAAGAATACCGAATATGTATCTGTAAGTATTCTCCAAAGTTGTCTCTCTTAGGATGACTACTCTTGTGCTTCTCAGATTGTCTTCTTCCGGCCAGGAAAGACTAGGAGCTCCATGCCCTGCGTGTGAGTAGTTTGTAAGGCAGGAAAGGATGCCTGCTGCAATAAGGCTTGTGATACTCGATCAACAATGGGTGATCCACTGGGAGTGGATGACCAAGGTTATTACCTGTACCTTGATATACGCCTCAACCTGTGAGGCTGCCTAGTATTTGTGATGATCATATCAGAATAGACCACCATTAAGGCTTGATAGATCGTGATCATAACACATCCACTCTCGTTTTGTGTTTGATATTTTACTTAGGGGCTCTGTTTACTATAGAAACCTACATACAACTCTGGAATAAACCAGCTTTCACACCCCACAGTTTAGGGCTCATTTGCACTTGTCTTAACCATTGAAATTGTCTTTATTGACCCCCAAAAACTTGTCACCCTTGTCATTTGGCCTTGTTTGCATTTATACTTGTCTCTTTGCTTATACCCCTTATACCCCTTATATATTGTCAGAGTCCCGTGTGGCTCTTGAAGCATGTAATTGTCAATTATAACACTACCTTCTTGTTACTGACCAAATCCCTGACATAACTAACTGAATGTTCAGTTAGTATTTAGCATAGTTCTGAAACTGTTTAGGCACTATAATCTTACACCCCTTGTTGCTTCTCAGTATGCCATTGGTTTCTGAAGTCATCACTAACAATTCCTTGTGTATCAGATACTAGCTCCAGCACCCTCTGCATTAGAGGTTGTTTTAGTATTGTGCTTGGCACTTAGAACCACCTCTAGCATATTATTTTGGAGCCCACTATGAGGGGTTAGTATTCAAAATTTCCTTAAGGAATCTACATCACTTGTCCCAACCAATAGCAGAGCATGAAGAATGACACATAGTTATCAACAGCTTTAACACTTAGGAAACCTTTACCAACCAAAGTCTGTTCGGAGATGCCAATATAGTCCTAGAACATTTATCCCACCATTAATATCTTGACCTTAAATCCTTGCTATTACTCTCGCCACCACCTGACTCCACTTTCTTCTTAACCCTATCTTTATTGCCAAACTGATTGCTACTTCTGCTGATTTCCCTCATCCTTGATCTTGTGCTCTTAGAACAATCACCTCCATCTCCTATCCTATTTTTCCATGACTCCATCTCTCCATTAGTCCTATGCAGCCTCATTTTCTGGATGCTGACCATCTGACCAACTTCACTAGAATGCTCCTTTGAACCAGTGACTCCATCCCCAATCACCTTAGCAAACAATACCTTCTTTCCTACCTTTGACTTTTCCACTATGGCAACCCCATCCATGCTTGCTTGTGGAGATCAAATGGCCCCAATCTTTGACCCCCATCAACCTTGCAAACTAGACAATATTTTGCTAATCTAGATCTCCACTTTGTTTGGTCTACAGTAGTAGACAAACAAGAAAGGAAGAAACACACTTGCCAATTCCTAGATATCAATACCTGTGAGCTTTGGGAATTGCTTACCACTTTTACCAACACTATAAAGATATTCAAGGACTTCTGTAAAGAGGTCTACAGGCTGTACCCTGGATCAGAGAAAGAACATAAATGGTTGATATTGGATATAGACAAGCTAGTTGGCAAAACAAGCAGGGTTGGCATCTTGTCTTTCAACAAGCTCAGCAACTATCATTGGCAATCCCTAGCGATTATAGTATTCCTTCTCAATAAGGCACAAATCTTGGTCACCAAACAAGGATGTGCCTTTGCTAGAGGATTCTAGCTGGAGTTATGGGCAAAAATCTTTTAATGTCTACAACTTAAGTTCCCTGACCATTTTCCAGATGACCTATACAACCTCCAAGACATCCACAATATAGCCCAATTCATCTTGCATGGCACCATGGCCATTTATAGCACTACCTTTACTGATATCTCTTGAGCAGCCCCTACCATGCCACCCACCAATGCAATCAAGGCCAAAGATTTGGCGACCATGTTCAAATAGCTCACTGACACCTTTGTCAAGGCTATTGCAGCTCAGGGAATGTCCAAGCCAGCCAATTGACTATTCCAACAGCTAGGACAAGACAACGACAACTGCATGTTCTATGGCATTCCCAAACACTTCATGTTTACCTGTCCTGAGGTCACCAAATACATTCAAATTGGCAAATGCAAGTAGAATATTGAGAGGAAGGCTATATTGTCAAGCAGGGCATTTATGCCTAGAGAAATCATAGGTGATAACCTGGAGGACCAAGTTGACAAATAGCATCATAGGAATCTAGGCCAGTTGGCAACCAGACAGATGATGCCCACGGTAAATGTGGCACCAACATACCTGATGACAATAGCCTCCCGTCACAATTTACCCTCATTGCTAAATGTTACCCCAACTTATCAACCCACTGATGTCTAGTGAATCATGAGTTTCAAATGCAAACTATTTATGCTCCAAACATGGGGTGCAAGGGCACATGAAATAATGTAAATAGGATATTCAGCACCTACTCCTTCACTAGCCCCCAAACAACGAGTGCTGACTAAAACTCCTAAACCTAAGCCCTAACCAACCACCCTGACTCAGTGACCATCCCCAGTACTAGCCAAGGATAATGCTCCAATCTACCCATATGCCAAAGCCCAGGATGCCACCTATGTACCACCATATGAATGCAACATGAGAGCCCTGGCAAAGATACTATTGGCAAAGAAGGATGCTCCAGCCTACAAAACCATGGCACCAATCTACAACAAGAAGGTAGCAGCTGAGGTCTACAACAGAGCAATAGCCACTCAGGTGATGCTTACCTAGCACAAACTACTCTCTCTCCACTAAAGTCTGTTCATAGGTCCAGAAAGCCACATCAGCACACTGATTGCCTGCCAAAGATGCCAGCAATATTTGGACCTTTGACCAAGATACTGATTTACCCTATGCCATTGATAACCTTGAATTACTGACTCAACTAACCGTCTCCTTCTGCACCAACCAAAAACACTCCTACCTAGCATGATCATTATCCCCAGCATGTACAAAATGTATCCAAAGAATCTACAGCCCAGTCAGGTTTCTTAGCCATTGATAGTTGCTAAAGAATCATCTGCCCTAAATGTTTATCATTCCCTTCATTGATCATCAGCAGAAAGTCAAGTGCATCATCGATCTGGGTTCACAAGTCATTGCCATGTCAGAAGGCATTTACAATGGATTGGCACTCATTTACAATCCCAAAATTGTCCTCAATATGCAGTCAGCAAATAGTGAAATTGACTGATCCTTGAGCCTGGCATGCAACATTCTATTCCTCACCGGCAACATTACCCTGTACCTTCAAGTCCACATCATTTAAAACCCTGCCTACAATGTTCTCCCTGGTCAGCCCTTTGACATCCTTACCAAAAGTATTATCAAAAATTCTCCAAATGAAGACCAGACAATCACCATCAGTGACCCAGACATAGGATGACAAGCCACCATTCTAATGATTATGCAAGGACCCCCTCAAGTTTCTCACCAAAGATAAGCAAGTTTTTGCAATTTAATAAATTGACCCAGGATCAAGGAGAAGTTGCACTGATCATTTCCACTGATCATGATACCCCTAATTTCCCACTTATTGAAGTGTCCCCAGATTTTCATTCTCCATTTCCCTCTCATTATAATCTCTGTCTCAAGTACATTATGGCCTCCAATTTGGGGCCTAAAAATCATATTAAAAACAATCTTGATTCCAATATGTTATCCTTATTTTCCTCAGTCATCCCTGGTCCTTTACATTCTACTAATATTGCTGACTTGGTCGCCATCTTTGCCACCAAGCACAAGTACAAACTGGTTGCACTGAAAAACACAACCAGTCCTGGCCAACCTCCTCAAAAAGTTCTAAATCATTTAGAACATCCTCAGTGACCCTTTTGCTACTCTTCTGACACTGACACCAAGCCCCCCACCCTTCACATGGACCAGTAGATATATAGCCAAACGACATGACCTTATCAACAAAGTCCACTCAGACAACTTTCTTTAGCCGGCCAAATGACAGCTAATACACCATTTTATGTGTCTAAAAGAGATGGGATTTGCCTGGGATGATTTGGAATGTGGACATTTCCACAAGGACTTCTTTTCTCCAGTCAATATGCCAGTTGTCAAGCACAAGCCCTGGGTTCAATGTAATATTCTGATCCCACCAGGCATCTACAACAAAGTGTGCTAACTTATCAAAACCAAGATTGCTGCTAGAGTCTATGAGCCATTGAATTTGTCCTACTGATCACATTGGTTTACAGTCATCAAGATGATAAATAGCACCTCCACTAGCACTAAACTCCAAATTGTTCATAGCCTTGAACCCCTAAACACTGTTACCATCCAGCATTCAGGTATGCCCCCATATACTAATCAGATTGCTGAACAGTTTGCAGCTTATGCTTGCAGTGGCATTCTGGATCTCTATGTCAGATACGATGAATGAGGACTTGCCAAATCTTCATGCAACTTCACTACATTCCAGACCCCATTTGGCACCCACTGACTTATTACCCTGCCCATTGGATGGACAAATTTGGTCCCGATCTTCTATGATGACATCACCCACATCCTTTAGCTAGAAATCCCAGACACCACTATTTCTTTCATCAACAATATTACGATTTGGGGCCCACTGACTCAATACAAACTTCCAAACAGTAGCTTTGAAATGCACCCCAACAACTCTGGCATCAGATGATTTGTGTGGGAGCACTTTCAAGGCCTCAATCAGGTGGTTCAGTGGATGAAGTGTAGCAGAGGAATATTTTTGGGACACAAGGTGACACTTTGCATGGCCAAAATCATGGTGGTCAGCTATTGCTGCATGTATAAAGGAAGGTTACCAGACAAATTGAGGGTAGAATTAATTATGAAGTAGGGACCTTGCAGGGATCTCTCAGATGTTCAGGCATTTCTGGGGATGATTGGTGTTGTTCAAATCTTCATTTGGAATTTTGAACACAAAGTGCATATGTTGACTATGTTAATGCACAAAGATTTTCTGTATCTGTTCAGCCCAGATCAGATAGTGGCCCAGGACAGCCTCCATTCAGCACTTCTCAAATTACCAGCCCTTTGGCTGATTAACTATGGGTCAGCAGCCAACATCATCCTTGCCATCAATACCTCACAAATCATGGTCAGCTTCCACCTCTGTCAATGTGTGCTCAACAATCCATGGGTTTAGTACTATGCCCAATTTGGCTCTATCACTCTAAATGGCCATGAATCACAATTCTCACAGCCTAAGCTCAAACTCTACGGCCTCCTCTATACCCTCCGATTGCTCAAAATGTACCTTATTGGCATTCAGAATCTGATAGTCAAAGTAGATGCATGCTACATCAAGGGCATGCTCACTAACCCAGATCTCAAACCTAGCGCTAGCATCAATCAGTGTATCATCTCTATTCTCACATTCTATTTCATACTTGTCCATGTCCCTGGCACCTCTCACAGCCCTAATGGTCTCTCTCAATGCCATAACCCTTCAATCGGCCTGAACCTAAAGACAACTTTGACAACTGGATCGATAATCTCTATAGCTTCCTCTATCAGATCAACAACACATTTCCCACTGCCAACTCAAATGTGACAACTGCCATCTTTATCTGGAAAACCACCCCCTTATATTAAGCTCTAATTAGCTATAATTGATGCTCTACTATACTAAATTATGAAAGATTAGGATTAGACATTTTTATCTTACCCCCCTTCTAAACCTGTTCTAATTAGACATAATTTTCCTAAATTAGGAATTATTAGGATTGATTATAACTTGAAATTTCGGAAAAATCATAATAAATCAAGCATCATAGTTCTCATAGCCTTCTTATAGAGTCATATCTATTAGAGCACTAGTTGAATACCTAAACACAGAATATACCTTACAACAAACTTGCCTTTTGCCAGAGTTGAACCAATAACCTTATGTATACAAGTACCTGGGACAGATGCTCTAAGCCACTAAGCCACAAGGTCTAATATATAAACTCGATAATCAGAATAAGTAGACATAATATAGGCACTCTCAATATCTCTGATTTTATTCAACATTTATCTTTCCTCTATCTTATTAATAAATAGGTCAATAAATACCTAAAAAGTCAGGTCTTTCAGGATTTAGTTTAAACACTAGCTAAAAAGATAATAAACCAATGGAAAATCAATAATACACTTTATATAGGATAAAAATAAATTATGGCACTTATACAATTTGGACTGAGAATGTATGAAACTATGATTGGGTATGATATTTAATAATACTCTACTAGTATTGACAATGCTACCTTAATTTGCAAATTTGATCAAAAACATGATTATAAATGATTAAGATCCAATAAGAGAAAGGGGTTTTCCAAATAGCCACTAGTGAGGTAGAGAGTGGGGACAAGGGTATTTGTATGGCATGCCTATATATAAATAAGCATAAGATTGTTGGAGGTGATCTTAATATGCTTAATGCATATATTTCCTATATGGCAGGCAAATATATCATTCTGGCACCACATACTAATATGACTGTCTTTTCCACAGCCTAATAGCTAGAGGAAAACACCAAGTTTGAGCATCTTCCATATAACAAGGCAATGAACAATATAAATAGTGCTAAAAATTGTAATATCAATAGGGATAATGATTGTGGGCTGCACAAGATAGTATTAGCCACTGTACTAATAGACAAGGTCTACAAGGCTGCATATAGCATATCCCTAAGCCCAACCCACATGTTGTGTCCTATAATGACCAGTAGCAGGCATTGGCCAACAATGACAACTTTAATGATCTTGTGTGCAAGGACAAGGTACCTAGGTCTTCATAGCCTCTTATGGCAGCTGCCAAGCTGCCAACAATGTGGCTGGGGGCATCAATGCATATTTCTCTCTTTCTATGTCCCTTTTCAAGGCAGCTGGAAAGTCAGCAAAAGAGCTACAAGATAATGGTGTAGGCATATATGAGGAGAGTAATATGCTGAAATAGTATAGAATATGCCACATCTTTGCCTTCTCACTAATAGAGCAGTAGTACTTACTATTTTCTACTGCTGATTAAAGACTTCTAAGTATAGAATTAGTGCTAATATCATGAAATTAGAAACCAATCCAATGTTCACAATGTGTTGCTCCCAATTAGGAAATTAGATGCTTTTAAATGCTATTAACATTTTTAGATACTTTTAGACATTATTGGATATAATCCAGAGCTAATGCAAGGGGGTGGTTTTCCAGATGTTCACTTCCTTGCTTGTAGGCAACCCCTTGACTAATACCGACTCTGACAACAAAGGCCTGACCATCAACTATTTGGATATCCTAAGATTGCAAAAAGCTTTGGAAGCCAAAGAATGCCTATGGTTGGTCTGCAACTGGCACTAAACATTGGTTTGGCCTCTTTCTCTCTCCGACTCTGAATATGCTACCTTTCTATAATATTGCACTGAGTTCTTCATTGCAGCTGACAGGCTATGGAGAAAAGACTTGCACAGTTAACACAAGATCATTGCAGCCCCCTTTAGTTAGATCACAATTCTTATGGCCACCCATGATGATATCGCTCACAAGGGTTTCTACACCATGACCACCTCGGTTGCAAAGTGCTTCTGATGGCCACACATGAGGCAAGATATTTCCTAGTTTGTTTGGATATGTCATCTTTGCCAGATTCGCCAGACTTTCAACTTCCTCATTCTCCCAACTATTGCCATGCCCACACTACTCTTCACAAAAATGTATATGGACACCATACATATGCCAACCGCCGGCAGTTTCAAGTATCTTGTGCAAGGTTGCTGTTTAGTATCATACTACTTCAAATTCTGAATGCTCCAACGTAAAACAAGCTTAGCTCCTGCTGACTGGATCTTCAAGAATATCCTGTGCCAATGGGGAATACTAGTAGAGATTGTCTTTGACAATAGACTGGCATTTGTCAAGGCACTCGACTAGCTAGCAAAGAAGTACCACATTCAGCACATCTGCATTTTAGGCTACAATTCCTATGGAAACAGCATCGCCGAATGACCTCACTTCAACATTTGGCAGGCTCTGTTCAAGGCAGTTGATGGAGACCAGGCCAAGTGGAATTATATAGCTCATTTCATATTCTGGGCTGATCACATTACTGTTTGGCACTGAATGGGTTGTTCCCTATATTTTGCAGCTACTGGCACCTATCTCCTTCTTCCACTTGACATTGTCAAAGCCACCTATCTTTTACTACCACTAACCACAACTCTTAGTACCACTAACTTTATCGCCTAACGTGCCATCACCTTGTAGAAACACCAATCAGACCTCACCCACCTTTGCAGTGCAGTAGTTAGTGCCCAAGTCTAGGCCGCTATCCAATTCGAGCAGCAGCATTTGGCCACCCTTTATGACTTTATTTTCTACCAAGGCTCACTTGTCCTGATGCACAACACAGCTATAGAAAAGGTGCTCAATTGAAAGATATGACCACATTACTTGGGACCATTGCTGGTAGTTTCTAGGAACTGAGGAGGAGCATATATTCTGGCCAAACTTGACAAATCAGTCTTTGATTAGCCAGTGGCAGTATTCCATGTGATTCCTTATTTTGCTCATAGGTAATTGAAGCTTGCTGACCTTAAAGCCCTCCTTGAGATTTTGCAAGGATGCCTTTGGGCCATGGAAGAATCCTGATCAAGCAATGACAACATTAAAGATAACAGTGATGATGAAAATACCAACACCAGCTTAGTCCAATTGGCAGAGGATGATGATATGGCTTTGGCAACCTCTGACTAGATCCCACCCTCCTACCCTTCACTCTCTTCAGTCAGTGACTAGGGACAGTCACAATTTCAGTAAGGAGGAGGATAAACAGATATACCTATTCCTTATTTTTGTTTATTTGTCACAGACATGGACTAACACCTAATCATTTCCACATTTTTTAGTACTTTTGCCACCAACCGGATGCCAACTGAATATTCAGCTTATCATTTTCCCATCATTCCTTCAAGTACCAAGTTATATTGAAAACCATAGGGTTTTATGCCTATGATGACATACTGAGGCTTTCCCTAATATTTTGACTTATTCTTCCTTACTATAGTTAGACATGTTGCTTATAAGCACATCCTCATATAAACATTTTACTAACTGATCTACTAAACATTGCTTCCAGGCCTTACCAAAATATTACATTTGACTCAGGACAAGTTTTATTTCTCTATAAAATATTTTGGACTACACATACAGAACTAGGAACTACTTATTAGGAAGAAAATCATCTGACACCAACATTCCTGAATTTTTGGCCTTCAACAAGTTCTCAACCAAGACAACATTGGAGGACATGGATAGACCCACTTACACCTCAAGCGACTCTAGCTCAGCCTGCCACATTGTAACCAAGCATGCCAGTGAAGCACATGTATCCTCAGCTACTGCAATGTGATACTGAAGTTCAGACATAATACCTTGGGTGATAATGGGCAAGAGATGAGATAAGTTGGTAGAAGTGGGTAAGGCAGCCAAACAAGCATGAAAAGGGCAGGTAGGAGTAGGAATGGCCTTAGTAGTGGTAAGAAGCTACTAGACCAGCTTTTGGATGTGAGTGGCTGCACCAAACAATACTGAACAATGAGCTCTCATCTTCAATTCAACTAAAAGATAACTCACCTTTTATTTAGGCGATGTTATCCCTGACTGACTGCATGGGGACAACCACCTTTACCTTATGACACTTCAAGGGGCATTCCCTCTCCTCCAACTTTGGCGCTGACTGCTCCTTTGACTTCCCCTTCTCCTTTGACTTCTCTTTCCCCTTCTCTTTTGACTTCCCCTTCTTTTTCTCTATCAGAATCCACCTGGGTTAGAAGCTACACCCCTTTAACTCCTTGGCACACTTAGTGCCAGACACCAGCCCAGGTTGCTAGTAGCACTGGAATGCCTTGGTCTGGAAGGCAGTTAAACAGTAATGACATGCATAGTTAGCCTAAAAAAAAATGATCAGCAATAGGAAGCAGTAGCAAGAGGGAGGGAACTTACCAGTATATTACCAGGTAACAGCTCTAGAAGATCTTTAAGCATCTTACCAGCACCATTCCACTCCACAGGGGACCTAACTGTCGACATTTAGCTTGTTTCAGGGCCAAGAGGAAGGACAATGTGTCTGAGAGGCAGCTTCTATTGGTGAGCAAATTCAACAACAACTGTGGCCGTCTTTTTGCCCTTTGCATTTGTCAGAGTGATGGAGGCAACCAGACCCATACTCATTTGGTCTAGGGCATTAGTAGCAGACACAAGTGCTAAATCAGCAACAGATGGATTGGGATAAGATGAGTTGGAAGAAGGGTTGGAATAATAAGATGAGGTGGTGGGACCGGGAGAAGGAGAGGAAAGAAAGAGAGGGAAAGGGACGACAGACTCGAGCTTAGCCAATTGATGCTCACCCTTTTTAGGATTAAGTGAGCCATCAAACATCATGTCCACCAGTACCTCCTAGCACCATTCACAATCTACTTCAGCCAACTTTTGAGCTACAACAGCTCATATCATCTTAGCTTTGGCAGCCTCCCGTTTGGCAATGGTAACACACTCCCTCTCCTCTACTAGGTCCTGTTCCTTAGCTGCCTGTTGTTGCTGCAACACGACATGTGCTGTGTACTGTGGCAGGATTTGCACTCCCCATACTAGTCAGTCATCAGTGGCCAATGGATTAAGACCATATTCAGCCTCAGAGATAAAGTCAGTGAGTTTAGGCATGTCTTGCCCACATGCCAAATAGTTGAAAACAGCCTATCAAGTGTCAGCAGCCAGCAGAAGACAAGAGGAAGAACTAACTCACCACTTGTTTGTCAAACTCTTGCCCCTATATCTGGAAAACCACCCCTTTGTATTAAGCTCTAATTAGTTCTATTTATGCATAATTGAGAACAATTAGGATTAGACATTTTTAGCTTACCCCCCTTCTAAACCTGTTCTAATTAGACATAATTTTCCTAAATTAGGAATTATTAGGATTGATTATAACTTGAAATGTCGGAAAAATCATAATAAATCAAGCATCACAGTTCTCATAGCCTTTTTATAGAGTCATGTCTATTAGAACACTAGTTCAATACCTAAACACAGAATATACCTTACAACAAACTTGCCTTTTGCCAGAGTTGAACCAACAACCTCATGTATGCAAGCACCCAGGACAGATGCTCTAAGCCACTAAGCCACAAGTTCTAAGATATGAACTTGGTAATCTAAATAAGTGAACATAATATAGGCAACCTCAATATCTCTGATTTTATTCAACATTTATCTTTCCTCTATCTTATTAATAAATAGGTCAATAAATACCTAAAAAGTCAGGTCTTTCAGGATTTAGTGTAAACACTAGCTAAGAAGATAATAAACCAATGGAAAATCAATAATACACTTTATATAGGATAAAAATAAATTATGGCACTTATACAATTAGGACTGAGAATGTGTAAAACTATGATTGAGTGTAATATTCAATGGGACTCTACTAGTATAGACAATGCTACCTGAATTTGTAAATTTGATCAAAAACATGATTATGAATAATTAAGATCCAATAAGAGAAAGGGGTTTTCCAAATAGCCACTAGTGAGGTAGAGAGTGGGGACAAGGGTATATGTATGGCATGCCTATATGTAAATAAGCACAAGATTGTTGGAGGTGATCTTAATATGCTTAGTGCATATATTTCCTATATGGTAGGCAAATATATCATTCTGGCACCACATACTAATATGACTGTCTTTTCCACAGCCTAATAGCTAGAGGAAAACACCAAGTTTGAGCATCTTCTATATAACAAGGCAATGAACAATATAAATAGTGCTAAAAATTGTAATATCAATAGGGATAATGATTGTGGGCTGCACAAGATAGTATTAGCCACTGTACTAATAGACAAGGTCTATAAGGCTGCATATAGCATATCCCTAAGCCCAACCCACATGTTGTGTCCTATAATGACCAGTAGTAGGCATTGGCCAACAATGACAACTTTAATGATCTTGTGTGCAAGGACAAGGTACCTAGGTCTTCATAGCCTCTTATGGCAGCTGCCAAGCTGCCAACAATGCGGCTGGGGGCATCAATGCACATTTCTCTCTTTCTATATCCCTTATAAAAGCAGCTGGAAAGTTAGCAAAAGAGCTACAAGATAATGGTGTAGGCATATATGAAGGAGAGTAATATGCTGAAATAGTATAGAATGTGCCACATCTTTACCTTCTTACTGATAGAGCAGTAATACTTACTATTTCCTACTAATAATTAAAGAATTCTTAGTATAGAATTAGTGCTAATATCATGAAATTAGAAACCAATCCAATGTTCACAATGTGTTGCTCCCAATTGGGAAATTAGATGCTTTTAAATGCTATTAACATTTTTAGATGCTTTTAGATAATATTAGATATAATCCGGAGCTAATACAAGGGGGTGTTTTTCCAGATGTAGACCTTGTAATCCTTATATTTGGCAGCACCATCTGGGAGGGAGGGTATGTATTTGGTGAGTTTTGCCTTCAGGATAGGGATAAGGGACAATATAAGAGACAAAGTGGCAAGAGGATAGTGATGAGGAACTTAGTTGCTAGAGAATCAATGATTAGTAGACTATTGTGGTCGCCTGATAAAGCCCCATGCCAGTGTGCTCAGCAGAGACCATGATATGTGCCACCACTCTTTGCTGACATACTCTCATGCCAGTGTCTAGTTGAGGCACTCTAGGCCTTAGCCACTTCCTCACCTAATCAGTTGCCATGCCACAGGGCTTTGCCAACTCAACCCTGGTCTCTCTTGTGCACCAATCTGGTCCTTTCTATGATATCTCCTTGCTGATTATTCGCCTTTGCCATATCTCTCCTATGTGCCCACTTCTTTTTATGCCACTGCTCATTACCAATTCTTTTCCCATGTAACTTGCCACAGTACCACATTTTCCATGCCTTTGCACCATCTTCCACACCACAGCTATTTTTTTCACACCATCACTTATTGCCAACTCTTTCCCACATTTATATACCACACACCCTGTTTACATATGGCATTTTTATGCCACCATATTTTCCATGCCATTTTTTCCACTCTGACTCATAGCCACCAACCACTGACTGAGAATAGTCAGGATTTCAGCAGAGAGGAGATGATGAGCATGCACTCATGCTAGGGCCTAAGGAAGGTATTTGGGAAGCTTTAAGGAGATACCAATGATACAATAATAATGCCTTTAAGTGCAAAACACACCCAAGAAACACCTCTACAAGCGCAGGTAGGCAGGAGCTGGTTTTAGTGTGCAAGGAACTATTAGCTAAGCAACAACTAATAAGAAAGCATATTAAAAGTGTTTGGAGTATAGTCCAAAATCAAAATATTTGGTTGGTTGGTCACTTGGTCAGTCAGTCAGTTAGTCAGTCAGTTGGTCAGTTGGTTGGTCAGTTAGTATTTGATCAGAATTTGATCAGGATGCAAAGGAGAAAGAATGGGTGTGAGGCCATACTAGACACTGGCAGAGGATGACAAACTTGATGAAAGGCTGCAATTAAATGCAACAACACAAACAAAGAGGCAAAATGCAAATGAGGATCAGAAGGTAAAGACTCAAGGTCTCATAGACACAAGCACATAAATGAAATCAGAATAAGGAGAAAGCCAAAGTTAATGTATTGTGAGGCCATGGGTGCCCTTTTATAGTAAGTCTGAACAGGTACAAGATAGGGAGATTGGCAGAGGCATAGAGTAATTGGAAATGCATGCCAAGGGCTATCAAAGGTAAAGAAGATAAGGGAGTGATATTATGGACACTGACTGTAAGATAAGAAGCAATAACTCTGGGGTCTAAAAAAAAGTCAAGAGATTGCAAAGGTGAGTCCACATGGACCTGGAGATAAGAACCACATGCCACATGGGTAAACTATTTAGAAACTCAGGAGCTCTGAAGATAACAAAGGATAGGTCAACAAAAGGCATAAGAGCAATAATAGATCAAAAGGCAGATCTATTCTAAGTCAACAAAGTGTTTGGCCACCTCCAATTTGGGACACCAAAGCTGACTGAATGTGCTGACCATGTGAAGCATAATAAACTGATCAGCAATTGGCTATGATAGTCTACAGGGAGCCCCTACTGCTGAGAGTGATGATAGATAGATAGGATGACTGTGAACAGCTCCAAATGACTATGCAGAGGTCTAAATGCAAAGTTGGCACCTGACAAATAGCTGAGATTGCTAAATGGATTGGGATTGGTTGGTTCTAAGCATGATGAACAGTCAAAGAATACTAAAAAGCTGCAAAAAGTAGGGTATTGGTGCCTAGAGAACACTTATGCTCATTACCGACCAGCACTAGACAAGTACTGAAGACGCCAACTCACACCAAACATGGTCAGTCCCTACCTGACTAACCACAACCTACCAAAGGATGTTCAGCAGCACTTGGGTCAGTTCACCCATACTTCATGTACTTACCATAACTGCACAGGAGTGTTATAATAGGTATTTACAAGATTGGAGCCAGTAGTCCATGTCAGCCAATGTGCTCCATAAGTCAGTCAGTCCTTATTGCTTATCTTCTTAACTTCTGCATGGTCAGTCAAACATGATCTTGCACTATTACTTGGCCACCCTGGTTATACATTACTTTTTCTTTATTTTAATTAGTTTTCCAATGACTGTTCCTACTACCTATACTTAGGCAACAAATACCAAATGGTCAGGAGTTCACCATTACTGATTAACTTTTACCTTATCACCTTCAGAACCTATATGGACATCTCACCTACCTTCTTATCTTCTTTGTTTGCTAGGGCTTGGTGCCTGTTCAACATCTACTCTCATTTCTTGTTTAATATTTTACTTAGGGGCTCAGTTTACTATAAAAACTTACATATAACTCTGGAATAAACCAGCTTTTGCACCCCACAGTTCAGAGCTTATTTGCACTCATCTCAACTATTAAAATCATCCTTGTCGACTCTTGTTATCCTTGTCATTCAGCCTTGTTTGCATTTATACTCATTTTTTCACTCATACTCCTTGTTCTCCCTCGTATATTGTCAGAGTCCCATATGGCTCTTGAAGTATGTAATTGTTGGTTGCGACACTACCTTCTATTACCAACCAAATCCCTAACATGACTAACTAAACATTCAGTTAGTGTTCAGTGTAGTCTCATAACCATTTGGGTGCTATAATCTCACACTCTTTGCTGCTTCTTACAACACCATTAATTTCTAAAGTTATCACTAACAATTCCTTGTGTATCAGATACTAGCTCCAGCACCCCTTGCATTAGAGGTTGTTTTGGTATTGTGCTTGGCACTTAGATACACCTCTAGTATATCACCATAGCAACTCAGTAAGGGCCATATCTGTCAATACATCATGCTCTGAACATAACTGTCAGATGAGGGAGATAAGGTCCGAAGAGGTGATTTCCATGGATTTTATGTGCATAGTTTGGTTTGGTTCTACCAATGTCTCATTTGAATTGTTGAAAAGTTTAGCTAGAAGTAAAATTTGAGCCTTATTATCAGATTCCACTTCCTCACTTAGATCTAGATGCTTAAACAGAGCATCTAAATGGTTGGTTAACCTAGCTTTGTGGCTGGGTGTAAAGTCAAATCTGCTTAAATAAAGGCTCCAACAGGCATGTCCCTATGATAGATTATGGGCTGTTTGGAAATATTCCAGGTTTTTATGATCTATCTAGATCTCAAAAAGTGTCAGGATCCTTTGAGGTAATAAATCCAGTGTTCCAAGGCTTTGATGATAGCAAGTAATTTGCAGTCATAGATGTTATAATTTTGTTCTGCTAGTGAGAACAAACCAGAGAGGTATGCCACTGGGTGCCAGTCACCGTTCTTGCCTTCTTGTAGGGGTGTGGCTCCATAGGCAATCAGTAATGCATCTACCACAAGTCTGCAGGGGCACATTGGGTCTGGGTAGTTTAGGACAGGTTGACTAATAAAGGCTTTTTTTAGGTGTTTGAAAGCTTCTTGACACCTGTCAGTCCAGTTCCACTTTTTGTCTTTCTTAGTGAGGTTGTGTAAGGGCCAGGTGATAAGTGAAAACTTGTTGATGAATTATCTGTAAAAGTTCTCTAATCCCAAGAAAGAGTAAATATCACAGACTATGCATAGGATAGGCCAATCCTCTATGGCATCTATTTTAGAGTCCTTTATAGCAACATAGTCTCTAGAGATTGTGTAACTGAGATAGTTCAGTTTTTCTTTGTAAAACTTGTATTTCCACAGTTTCAGGTAAAGCTCATTATTGTGTAAGATTTAGAAAACTTGATTCAAAATGAGGATATGTTCTGCCATTGATTTGGAAAAAATAAGGATGTCATTCATGTATATGGTTATTTTGTGGGCTATGATGAGTTCTCAGAAGATCATGTTCATCATAGCTTGAAAGGTTGCAGGAAAGTTGGTAAAGCCAAAAAACATTACTGTTAGTTTATATAACCCCAAAGGGGTTATAAAGGTGGCCTTCCACTCATTTCCTTTCTTAATGCATATATTATTATATCCCTATCGTACATCCATTTTAATAAAATATTATGGCTCCTTTAATTACATCCAATAATTCCTAGATTAGTTTAAGGGGGCAAACATTTGGGATGGCGTGTGTATTGAGGTAGTGATAGTCTTGTACTAGATGCAGTTTTCTATTCTTTTTGCCTATAAAGAAGAATAAGGTGGCACTAGGTGATGTGGACCTATGAATAGTTCCTCTTGCAAGGTGTTCCTTAATAAACTTTCCCAGTTTATCATGTTTCTTAGGACTCAACGTGTATATCTTGGGCATTTGAGGTTTGAACATAGCTTTAAGATCAATGGTGTGATCCTAGAAAGTGTGTTTTAAAAGTTGTTGTGACTTCTGCTCACTAAAGATGTCAAGATATTTGTGGTATGCCTTGGGAACCCTTTCTTTTAGGTTAGTAACTACAATCCCTTCTTCTAGGTCCTGGTTAAAGCTGGCAAAACCTGATGGCTCTGGGGCTAGTTTCCAAATAATGGGTTTTTCTATAATAGCTATGCTTGAGGAATTGTTTGAGAGAGATGGCTCTTGTACATTTGGTAAAGGAAATAGCTCAGGGTTTGTTTAAGCATATTGTTTCTTCTCCTCTGCATATTTCTTTATGTCCCATAGAAGCCTTTTCCTTTTGATGTAGGCTACCAGTTGGATACCAAACATCCTGCTGTGGTTGTGTAGACCTATGTCCTTCAATATCCCTTAGAGACATTCATCATTGCATTGTTGCAAGTTAATCCACAGCTTATAATATGGTGTCTTGTCACCTGTTAACTGGCTATTCTATGGCAGTTCTTTTCTTGCCTTGGTGAACCCATACAGCTGGTGGCAATTTTGGGGGCACTGATCAAAGTTCACTTCATATTGTCTCCACTCAATGGAGGGATCATGGTATTTCAGCCAATCTGTTTCTAGGATAAGGTTGTCTTTCCCCAGATTGGAAATAACATTTGAACATGTTTAGTGTATGTTTATCCATTGATATCCTAAATTATAAGGTTCACATACAGTGCAGATCAAATGAGACCTGCTTTATTAATGGTGTCATCAATGTTATAGATACAAATGGGATGGTTGAGCAAGTATGTGGGGAATCTATGTTTCTTGACCCATACTTTATTTACAATGATCCTTTTATATGCCAAGTTGATGGCCATCTTTGCTCCAGCATAATGAGTCCAGTTTAAAACTTGCACATTTAAGTAAATGAGAGTGATGATACAACTGTTTATTCCTCTAATATGAATATATTTTACTATTTCAAATCTGAGCCTTGCTTGACCTCTTACCTTCACTGGTGAGGGAAAGGTCAGGAAAAATGCTCTATGAGTCTTATTACAATGTCGATCTGCTCCTCTTTACCTAGTTCACTAAGGACTGATCTGACTCAAGCAGTATAAGCAATACCTTAGTCCTCTCATTATCCATCAGGCAATATGATGTGTCACTAATGGTTCAGTATGAGTAATCTGAATGAAGAAGCATTTGGATGTTCTATCGAATGACTAGGTTGTGGTACCCACTGGTAATAGTGATAAGCATTCCCCTCCTCCATTCCTCAATATATTCTTACTTGGTTTCCCAGAGTGGGTCCTATGTCATCTTTACTTTTAATATTAACCATATGGTTTGTTCTCCCTGTTTTTCCCACAAATCTCTTTGAGTTTCCTCAAATTGGTTGAATGCCTCTGTGTGGAAGTTAGCAGTCAGTGCTATAATGCCCTAGTTTTCCATGGTTATAATACAAAATGGTCTGCTTGCCCTCATATTTTCATTTTTGGCTTTTGGCATTTCACTTTTGTATAGTATCAATATTCATATCTATAACTTGGTTGTTTATCCTATAAGGGGCATTTGTGGAGTTATAGCAGAGTAAGGGTTGGAGGTGGAAGTGGTTCAAGAAGTCACTTTGAAAGGAGGTAGAGTTAGCAAGGATGGCTTTTTGAGCACTCCTTGCTCTAAGCTATTCATCTATTTCGCATGCTATATTAACCCAACTTTGGATGTTGTTATCTAGCTAAGCTTCTTTGTCATAGATTATAATCTATGACATGTAGGTCTAGGCCACGTTGGAAGTAGGGAACCTGCTCTTTTTCAGAGATATCGGCATTAGCAGCAATCAGAATGAATTGGTTGGAGTACTCATCAACTGTCATTTTTCTGAAAAGGCCATGAGCATGCTTCATGCCTTATCAGTTTTGCTAATCTCTCTAAACTATAACTTGAACTTTGTCAAGAAGTTTGCCCAAGTGCCCAAGCCTATAAGAGGGTCTGCTCTTATTATTTTGAGGAGAAAGTTTTCTGCCCAGGCTCTTACTGTGCCATATTTTATGCATGAAAGCATGAGGGAGATTCTGTTCTAATCAGTCTTATACCAGTCAGATTCTGCTATGAAAAAAGGAGACATTGGAGCATGAATTTCTGAGATTCAATATAGTCACCTATGTAATTGTCTGGGAGTTTGACTTTTCCTCTTCAAGGTTATATAGTTATAGAAGGGGTATTTGTAGAAGCTGATGCTTGTCCTGATATGTTGGTGGGTGGTTGGTTTCAGGTATTGATTGGTGTTTGGTCTGGTAATGAGTTAGAGTTTGAATGAGAAATAGACTTCTCTTGCTCCAATTTATTAGGGATTACCAGTGTCAGATCTCTATACTGGGGTAATAGGTCTCAATGGTTCTCTGTTTTGTTCCAAAAAAACTCTTCCTTTGTTCCATTAGGGTAAGTGAAGTAGTAATGCCTATTCTTATATGAGCATAATTGGGTAGGACATTTGTATTGGTGTCTATATAGAACCAAAGATTCCTTTCTTATCAGATGGGGCAATTATTGTGATGAAACTGGTTGTTTATACATATGGCACTGAGGGGTTAGTCTTGGCCTAGGTCTTGCTCCAGAGTATATGCAGCAATACTTTCTTAATAAGGGTCTATTTCCCCACTAAGTAAGGTTGTGAGAGAGAGTATGGCAGCAAGCTAGAGTTCAAGCAAGGTAGGGGCAGAAGAGTTTATTCTAGTGTTATGAACTGCTCATTCAATAACCCCAAGAGTAGGAGGTTCTTCCCTAGGTTGCTCAAAGAGGAAAAGTGGAACAATGATCTTGACTATATATATAGCACAAAAGTCAATAATATTGCAAGACTATAGTTTGAAGACTACAGTGGAACAAGGTAGTACTATAGAGAGACAGTACTAAACAAAGAGAATAGACTAAAGATCCTTAGCCTATTTTATGGGCCTTTTATACTACTTTAGGAAAGAGCATAAAAATCCTATATATATATACCATAGGTATTCTCTAAGTCATTACTCTCCAAGAATAACTACTCTTGCTTCTATGCTTGCCTTCTTCTGACAAGGAAAACAAGAAGCTCTATGTCCATGAGTAAGTATGTAAGCCTCCATCAGCTATCCATACAATAACCCTGTGATACTTAACTAGTAATGGGTGTGTCTGCTAGAATTGGATGACCAAAGAACAATCCCTGTATCTTTGTGTACACCTTATGCCATAAGGCCACTTAATAGTTATAATGACCATATCAGATAGACTGTCATAAAGGCCCAATAAGTCATAATCATAACACCTTGCACTTTGTCTCACAACTCACAAAAGTCCTTTAATATTCTAGTAAAGCTAGCTTTTTGTCTATTTTATATTATATTTTTATATATAAAGCTATTATAAGTGCATCACTATACAACAGGTTATTTTAATATAAAGTCAGGGACAAAAACTAGTAGCAGTATAAGTATGGGAAAACCCCAATCAAGTGGTAGTATAGATTCAAAAAATGCCCAGATATATGTCTTTTAATTAGTTAGTTTTTAGGCAGGCTAGCGTAATGGTTAACGCGCTAGTTTCCGGTTATAATGTGGTTAGCTAGAGATTCTGGGTTCGAGTCCCAGGCTTGTCGTTTTGATGCGGAGCTTGGCCACGGTCGCGTGACCTTGTCTCCTCTCCCAGAGGTCTACCCATCTTGTTTCACACAACTATGTCCTTCTTTGGAGCGGCATCGACGTCTACAAACGTTTCGAACACAACTGACAAGGATGTCGAAGTTGTTGATCCTCCTCCCGACTCCATCTCTTCACTTTCGTTTTCTCCGCTAGCAGATTACCTTGCTGTGGGCAGCTGGGACAATAATGTTCGAATTTACGAGGTAGGAGCCAATGGACAGACCCAAGGCAAGGCAATGTATGGACATCAAGGTCCCGTCTTGAGTGTATGCTGGAACAAGGTACGTGAGGGGTGCTCATTGATGCGACGGACGTTGACGTTTACTGCGGCGACCTTCCGTGTATGCTTAGGAAGGAAACAAAATCATATCCGGTGGATGCGATAACGCTGCAAGGTTGTACGACATCCAGAGTGGACAGTCGCAGCAGGTGGCTCAACACGACGCGCCAGTGAAGGTCGTGAAATGGATCGACACTCCCCAGGGTGGCATTCTTGCGACGGGCAGCTGGGATAAGACCCTCAAAGTGTGTATGGGTCGCTTCCTGGGTCGAAATTTGAACTCACGTAATGTTTGCCGAAGTATTGGGATTTGCGAAGTGCGAATCCTATCTCGACAGTCCAGCTGCCGGAGCGCTGCTATTCGTTCGATGTCGCCTACCCCCTTCTCGTCGTTGGCACAGCTGAACGGCATATCCAAATATTCAACTTGTCCTCGAGCCCAGTCACACCATACAAGGTCTACAACGCTTTGTTTTCCCCTGTCGCCGAAATTCTGACTTCTTGGTTAGACCATGATTTCTCCCCTAAAGTGGCAAACCCGAGTGGTGTCCTGTTTCCCATCTAGCAATGGTTTCGCGGTCGGTACTGTTGAAGGACGCGTCGCAATTCAGTAGGCATCCTTCGCAGATCTTTTCTCGACATGATCTCACAACCTGTTTCCCAGATACGTGGACGACAAAGACTCTCAGTTTGTCTGCACACGCTCCCTCCTCTCTCGTCATCGTTGACGCTCTTCGCAGGAATAACTTTTCCTTCAAGTGCCACCGTCGAGATCAAGGGCTCAACACGAAGGACCAAGCTCTCGTTTTTGCTGTGAATGATATCAATTTCCACCCGGTGCACGGCACATTCTCAACATGTGGTGCGGAATGCCTCTGAAATTGTGAATTTATCCTTGAACTCACGGCGACATCTAATCAGGCTCTGATGGGACTATCAACTACTGGGACAAGGATGCGCGCTCGCGCTTGAAGAGTACGTTTCCATGCGCGTCCTATTATACACACAACGCCCTGATTCATGATTTATGTTCACAGCCTTCGACCCCTGCCCGGGTCCAGTCACCGCTTCTGCATTCAATCGCACTGGCACCATCTTCGCCTACGCTGTCTCCTACGACTGGTCCAAGGGCCTCTCGGGCGCGACGCCTGGACACCCGAACAAAGTCATGTTACACGCGATAAAAGACGATGAAGTAAAAAAGAGGCCTGCAAAGCGGTAAATATGCCATGTATTCTTTTCCAGCTTTCCTGTCAGTGCGGCTCCAATAATTGCTTGTCGCATCTCCCTGTTTTGTGCATTGTATCAACCATCACGGATCCGAATGTTGCCCTTCGTATGCTTGTTTGCGGCCAAGTCCTAGTCATGTAGTGTATCCGTGGATGAAAAAACCTTCGTTGCGCGCCATTGGCTCACTTGAACTGCTGACTTAATTGTGATGAAAGAAAGATATTGTTTCTCAGTGTGATCAGCCAACCCCGTCCAAATATATGAAGTGGGTCGTTGTCCTTCGATTATATGAATCGTCTAATTAGTAGCTTCAGGGAGCATTTTAACCCTCCCTGGCTGTAAGCACAATCCAGATAGATAAACTGTATAGGTGAGCTCATAAACATCTCGCGTCCCCTTCGAAGGCACCAGGATCTGGTTAGAGTTCCTTGCCGAGTGCGACCTTGCGCTCCGCCTCCTGCCTCGCCTTCACCTCTAACAGAGGGTCGAGCTCGGATGCGGGTTGGCGGTAAGAACCGCCCCAGCGGTCAGCCCAAGTGAAGTACTGGACAACAAAAAGTTAGCACTGCAACCGAGAACGACCAATCTAAAAGTAGAGCCCGACCTGGCCGTAATTGACAGTGAAATAGAGATGGTGGAGAGTGTGATGAGCTGGTCCGTTTATGACCGTCTCGAGCGGGTGTCCAGTGATCATGTCCGAGTCATGGATCTGCCAAGAATAAGGAATTCGAACACGGAAACCGGCGGACAAATGGACGCACGAAGATACTCCAGAAATTGACGAAAACGAACAAGCCGAGATACAGTATCCGATGCAAGGGCAAAACGAAGATGAACATGTGATAAGGGACAGATTGGAGGTATCCATCAACAGGGTGGAACGCATGCGACGCGAAAGGTGTGGGGACTTGTTGAATGGTTAGTTTGATCGAAGGGAGGATAGGCAAAGGGATGAAGACGCACTGAACCACTTGTGATGCGGCTTGTGGATGTGCTTGTAGAGCAAGGGATGATGGAGTAGGCGATGTACCCAATAGATGCCATAATCGGTGAAAAGCAGGAACCTGCGGAGGTTATGAAACTTAAGTTCAAGGCAGACGAGAAAGGGAATCCGAGGCTCACATTGCTATGGACGCGAAGAAGTATGTCCAGCCATACTGATCCACGTCATCGTACAACTTTGAGTAGCCCATGACCTCCGCTTGGAACCAAGGCAAGGTGAGGAGAGTTATCATAGGGAAAGCGCGTATGCTAGATTGGATCTCAAGCTTGACCTGATTTTTAAGGAATTTAGGATGCTGCATCATGTCGTGATTAAAGATATAGTGGTAAGAGAGGCCGGCGAAGGTGAAATAGAGAAAGAAGATGCCGAGGAGGGTGATGACGGAAAGGGAGAGAAGCTGGCGAGGGATGTATTCGCGGGGCCATGCAGAAGAAGCGGGGTGGAGACGGGTCCAGACGGCGTCGAGGAGGTAGTCGTCGGCGATGGTCAAGACGAGGTCCATCGTGAAGAAGAGGAGAGCACCGCGGAGGACGACGGAAAGCTGAGCTCTCCATCCCGCCAGCAACACTTTTTATTGCAGCACACAAAAAGTCACACCACTCGGAATTTCCATCCCGGCGCCTGCTTACATTCGGTGGCCCTCGCTCCAGCCTGCGTCGGCCCAGCTCAGCTGCCACAAAGTCGCGCGTAAATGTTCGCGAACGTGGGCCGACCAGCGTACGATGCTCGAGGCCGCACCCGCAGGCGGACTGATATAGACATCGTGGCTGGTTTCCAGTGTTCACCGGCTACGGTGCTATCCATCCCCTTCCCTCCACGCTCCCGATATCTCGGCCCGGCCGCCCCCCGCGTCCGGCGACCGCATTGGACCCTCCATTCCCATTCCTCGTCCATTCACACAGACATCAAACAAAAAAGAAACCCATCAGCCGCCGGGACGGGCGACGTCCGCCTGCCACAGATGTCGTTGCATATGACTGTCAAGCGCACCGCACCAGAGGCAAGATGGGAACAATTGTGGCGTGGATGCACGTGAGATCGCGGTAGCCCCGCACGTGGAGAGATCGTATTGTCTGGACAACAACGACTCTGGCGAGCTGAGGAGGGTTCCGCCGCGTTGTTTCGTCCAAGAATCACTCAAGGACAACCGCGCCCCTGGAAATACTCACTCCGCAGCCATGCCCATCCTTTATAAGCTCCCCCGCCTTCTTCTCTCTCCTCCCATCACCTTCCTGTGCTTGGTGGACTCTTTCCCTTTACTCTCTTCCGAGGCAGAGCCTTTCTTTTCATCTTTCTCCTCTATCCCAGTCTTCCCTTCACTGTGCTAGACCGCAGGCTTTTAAGGATTTCCCCTCCCCTTCATTCAGGTCCCTCATTCTCCACCGTCCTATCTTGAGTCACCGTCATGCAGCTCGGTCTCTCCTTCACGCTGCTTCTGGCAAGCCTTCTCGTCGCCCTTTCCGCCGTTGATGCGGCTCCCTTGAAGCGTCAGAACAGTGGCATGGTAACTCTCCCCCTCAAACGAGTCCATGGCCCAAGGGACGGCGTCCATCCCCAGGTCGTGCGTGTCCCGTCTTCCCTGTCCATTCGTAATAGTCTGTTTGAACCCGTTCGTCTTCCTCCAGCTCCTCCAGCAGCACATCAACCGGTCACACCGCCGTCTGGCGCGAATGACCGGCCGTGCCGGCCCCTCCAGCGAGGAACTCGTCTCTTCCATCGCTAAACGCATGACCGTCGCAGATGAAGACATTCGGCGCCGCTCCGTCCTCGAGACGCGTTACAACCGTAATGGTCTGGGCGGTATCAGCAAGGGCATTAGTGCCGTGATCAACAACGCGAAGGCCAAACTCACCGGTGCCAAGACGTGAGGGTCCGAGCTGTCGGTTTTTTTTGTCCTACTGACTGGTAATTCCCTTTTCCAGTGCTGCTGTTACTGCCGCTGCTAAGGCCAAGGGCAAGAAGGGTGGCAAGAAGGCCGCTGCTGTTGCCGGTGCCGCCGCCGCCGCCGCTGCCGGTGCCGGCACAGCCGCCGCTGCAAATAATGCTGCAGGTGCGGCAGGCTCCAACTCAACGTCCGCTGGTGTCTCCCCGATCGACATCCAAGCCGCTCAGCAAGGTGGCCTCACTGCGGCAAACACACCTGCAACCGCCAACTCCCTTGGTCTGGACATCGAGGCTAACGATGTCGGCTATATTGCTACCGTCCAAATGGGCACTCCACCCCGTGATTTTAAGCTGCTCATGGACTCCGGATCCGCTGACCTTTGGGTCGGCGCCGAAGGCTGCACATCCACGGCTGGTGGCGGATGCGTGCGTATACCCATGTGCTTTATTTCATAAATAGCAGCCAGCTGATTGGCATCATATTTTTGGAACGTCCCTAGGGTAACCACGTCTTTTTGGGAGCCAAGTCATCTTCGTCATTTAAGGACACGAACGCACCGTTCCAGGTAACCTACGGCACTGGCGCGGTTGCGGGCGACATCGTCACGGATGATATCACTGTTGCCGGTCTTGCACTCGCGGCGCACACATTCGGTGTTGCACTCCAGGAGACCAATGATTTTGCATCTAACTCCGTTCCGTTTGATGGTCTCATGGGCCTTGCACAGAGTGTACGCCTTGATTCATCTGTCATGCCGCTGTCTCTATTCTGATCTTTATTCTCATCAGACTCTTTCGGAACAACAAACCCTGACCCCCATCGAGTCTCTGGCCAAAGCCGGTCTTGTCACGGAAGCCATCACCTCGTACAAAATTTCCCGTCTCGCGGATCAGAAGAACGACGGAGAGATCACGTTCGGCGGTTTGGATGCCTCAAAGTTCGACTCTGCCACACTCGTCAATCTAGCCAACGTGAATAAACAAGGCTTCTGGGAAGCCAGCATGGATGCCGTGACTGCCGATGGCCAGGACCTCGGGCTCACAGGCCGTACTGCCATCCTCGACACCGGCACAACCCTCATCGTCGCTCCCCCTGCCGATGCCCTTGCTGTCCACAAGGCCATCCCCGGTGCGGCGTCTGACGGCCAAGGCGGCTTCACGATCCCATGCACCACTACGACCTCCATCGCTTTCTCATTCGGCGGAACCTCTTTTGCGATCGATCCCCGCGACCTTGCTTTCTCCCCGGTCAACGCCAACGACCCCACAGGTGACTGTGTCTCCGGCATCTCCTCTGGTCAAATCGGGGGCGCGCAGGAGTGGTTGGTGGGCGATGTCTTCCTCAAGAACGCGTACTTCTCTACCGACGTCGGCAAGAACACGCTTGCGCTTGCTAAGCTTGTCTGATTGTTTGGTTGCTGAGTTTGAGTCCCATTTGGGGCGCGCTTCTCGATGGTCATTGGTTGCTTTCGTAGTGCACACGTAGTCCGCAGGGCATAGATTGGTCCATGTTCACGTTTTCATTCTGGCTTTGCTGGCTTGTAGGATAGGATTCATTTGTATTGCTGCAACACTGATATCTTGAAAAGGCACAACGTAAGTGTGTTCCGGCAACAGAACGCTGCATCAGGCTGCATCCCCGGCGCTGAGTTGAAAAGCTAGGAGAGGGTATTAGTTGCCCGCTCGCCGCACATCCGTGTGCGCGACGCGATTTTCGAATTTCGAGCTACCATTGTGCATGCTGCGCGATACGGCGGACTCTCAAACACCGCGATATCCAACTGCTGCCATCATGACTAACCCCCCCTCGGTTCATGAACAGCGTACACACGTTATATCCCGATGACGACTCGGAAAAAGAAGTCTACGTCCAAGCCAATGGCCTGTCCTTTTCGGGAGTCGGCGACCGACATGTGCAACTCTAATGGACGAATGCTGTCGTCGACGGGCGCCTTGTCGTGCAAGTCGTTCAGCTGACAGGAGGGGTCGGTGGATATGGACACTACTCGCCCTTCGCCGAGATTCGCCCGTCCGCAGAAATCAAGCACGAGCTGTTCGTGTTGGGAAAGTTCTCGCGCGCACAGCGAGACGAGACCCTCAAGCTAGCTCGCGACGTCGTCCTTGTCAAAGCGTCGAGAACAAATAACTGCTGTGTCTGGACTAGAGATTTACTTGGTGCTATGCTCGGAGCCAGGCTCATATCGCAAGCCGCGTTCGCCGCGGTGGATGCTGGGCGCTGGAGTCCCACTGCTTAGGCGTTGTCCCGAGGCATGAGACGATCGGTCGAATTGGTAGGTCAAATCTGTTCTGCTGTCTCAGAAATCTTTGATAGATGCGTCTTTCCAGGATATCTTTACATAGACTCCAGAGCCATGAGTCTGTACATATGTACCGAGAATCTTGCATTCATCTTCTATGTCAGTCCCGTATGCGCAACAACCGGTTCCGATGACCTACAACGGAGCTTTGTGATGCCACTACAGCTCGTGAGACCATACCTACCTTTCCATCTATTAATACCAGATGTAGGTAACCCCTTGACAGCCCAAAACGCAGTTGCTGTTCCACCGCGCACGTTTGCGATGCTCTGATTTAGATTCGAGAGCCTAGGGCCTGGACTTGCAGGTTTATCTAGTCGGCGTGATCCTCCTCAGCAGGCACTTGGATATACCCACGACGGGGTAAGTGTCTTCGATTCACTCATCTAGGATGGCTGAGACAGGGAAAAGTACACATATAAGTGACAATCAGGATGAGAGAGGAAAGTGGAAGGGAGATCCTACGATCCACAATAAACAGAGCCACGCCAATGCGAACATCGACATGAGGAAATTTGAACCAAGTAAAACGAAATTACGCAGAACAGCGGAGGAGGAGGGGAGGAAAACAGGAAAGGAAAGCGAAGGAGTACGAGATGACACAGCAGCAAATGAAGGTGTATAATGTATGGGCGAGTAACCGACAGGGAGAGACAGAGATGCAAGTGCATTATTGCAGACGTGGACGGTAGGCGAACGAGCGAGTAAGGGTACATGATTCAATGCCAGAGACCGAAAACGAAACACAGGTTAAATTCCCCCCCGTCCAACTAGACGGAATACGAGATCAAAGAAATGACATCATGGCGCAGAAAAGAGGAGAGGAGATCAGGGTGAGGGCGGACTAAGAGTGGGAAAATGACATCGACAAAGCATGGGAATAGGAAGTATCGAACATACAATGGGGTACATCAGAGCTCATGTGGCACAGATTGCGCAAAGTACGGATGATTGAGTGCCTCCCGCACCGAAATACGCGTGTTGGGATCAAAAGCAAGGAGTTTGCGAACAAGATCCAAGAACTGTCGGTTGATAGTGTCCGTTGGAGGAACAATGTCCTGAATTGGCTGTTGTTAATCCATAAGTCAGTATCACTGCAAGAGCGAATGACGTACATGGAGGTTGCGTGTCGCTCGCACATCCTTCTTGCTTTGCCTAGAGGCTTTCGGCTTCGGCCAATCTAGCTTATTGCCCTCCTTGAAGAACTCCGGTTTACACCTCGCACCTTGACGAGCGAGGCGATCAGGCATCTTGCCCATGACTATCTCCATCATCGCTAGGTGCTCGAGATTGTCGTGTGTCTGGAACAAGGCGATCCCAGTGTAAAACTCGACCAGAATACAGCCCAGCGAGAATGCATCGCAGGGGTATGACCAGCCAAGACCTGGGCGTCCAGGTGAGATCGACGCACAATATCGTCAAGTACTACGTACCGAGTATGATCTCAGGCGCTCGATAATGCCTTGTCGACACAACGGTCGAGTGATATTCATCATTGAATGTAGCTGATCCGAAGTCTATAAGCCGAATATCCGTCGAATCCAGGATACGTTTCGTCTTTCCATTTCGCTGTCCTTCAGTCAGCATGACAGACGAATAGCACGTGAGAGATATCGGACTCCTACCTTACCGGCCACAGGCACTGACACCGTTCTGAAACCGTTGTTCACCAATAGTATATTTTCTGGCTTGAGATCCGTATGGATTAGATGCAGGTCATGCAAGACTATATGCAAGAGACAATGAACATTGAAAACAATCTGGTGTGGAGAAAGGGCAACCTACAAGCAACACTTCCCAGCAGCTGTCGCGCAAAGTCTTGGATGTGGTGTCGAGGAAACGGGGCGAAGTCATTTTCCTTGAGAAAATCATATACACACATCCCAAGCAACTCTGTGACGAGACAGATGTGGTTCCGATGGTCGAACGAATGCAAAAGATGTATACATTTGCTGTAGCAGCGGTGGGTGAGATATCGAGCGATCAAGCAAAATGCTCGACACCTACTGTCGATTCATAGGATCACGTTCTTTGAGCTTCTGGAGGACTCGAACCTCGATCTTACTTGCGTCTCGATATTTTTGGATGGCGCGGATGATCTTGATCGCGACTCGTTGACCGTTGGTGACATCGACGCCCTCCACCACCTTGCCAAATGTGCCCTGACCCAGTAATCGGACGGTCCGATCTAACGCAATCGCGTTACGTCTGAGCCTCAACGTCGTCCAGTCAGACTTGTGGGTGCTCACATCGTTTATAAATAATGTCATCGGGGACAATAATATAGTGACCTTCTTTATCGTCGCACGGAGCAGCAGACTTTGATGACTACGAAGCGATGCGGTCAGCATAACTCATCACTCCAGACCCATTGAACAGAGCATACGTCCGCGCCAGTGGCAGGAGCCCAAGATGTGTTATTCGGTACAGCATGGGCTGCCAAAGGTGCTGGCTTCCTAGTGATGGTACCTGCGTCCTCGCCGTTGTCCCGCCTTCTTTTCTTGACTGCCGGGGCTGAGATGACGGCGGATGAGGTGCTGGCAGAGAGTGCCAATGCCTCTGCGGCTGCACGGGCTCTTGTCCTTATCGGTGCCGTGTATGTTGGGGGCTGATAGGATGCAGAGTAGCCGTTGGTGTGAGTAGTGGTAGCGGGAGAAGCCGTAGGTGGGGGAGTGTCGTCGATGACGATCACTTCTCTGAGTCTGCCCTCGCTATCGACCTCGTGGACTTCGGAGTAGCTGACGGTGTATTGATGGGCGCGCTTGCGCTTGCGGGTGGCGATTGGGGGCGTGGGGAGACCGTTTGAATTCATGTTGACGGCGCTACTAATGGATTGTCTGGAGTATGGGGGCGCGAGATGTAGAGGAAAATGTTGGACTGCGGTCTGCATTGTTGCATGCAGTGAGGGGGCTTGTCTGGACGAGTGGGGGGATGGAGGGAGAGAGATTGAAGGGAGAGCGAGCGGAGGCAAGTCAGGGAGGCCAGCAATGAGAACACAATCCCAGCTTGTTGGTCCTTGTTTGGTCCTGGCACCCCACTTTACGTTTCTCAGCCCTTTCTCAGCCCGTCCAGCCACAGCCCGCAGCTCCTTCCAGCCCCGTCTTCCCCTTCGCTTTCACCGTGCATATTCAGATCGCTCCAGCCAACCGCTCACAGGGGGGCTTGTGCGTAACGCAAGTCACGGTCGCCCGCTGATCGACAGTGTCAGAGGGCCGCAGAGCCACTCTTGGAGCGAAAGTCAATGATGGGTCTGATTCAGCTCACCTCCATCGAGGGGGGCAGCCGTTGATACGGCTTCATAAGGCTTTCTGCATAAGCGCGCCGCGTGCTGCGCTGACATTGATGTATATACCGTGCTACCTCGCGAGCTGAGCGAATAGATGCAGGGCTGGAAATAATAGATATTGTTTTAGAGCTCAGTGCCCGGGGTCCTTTGTGTGACCAAATAACGGACAACCCGCCGGCGACGTTCTCCACGACGACGCCCGTCTTTTCGAACGCTTCCTCAACGTTGAGCGCACCTCAGGTCCCTTAGGTTCAACCCCCCTCGCGGTTGTCAACATGCCTGGGCTCCCGTTCCCTCAACACCCGACCTTCAACCGCGAGACGTCGTACGAGTATGGCACTCCAGCAAGCAACGCTGACGATATTCCCATCGACCCAGCTCTCGCAGGCCCCGCTATTGATCCCGCGCTTCAGCTATGCTCGGACGCGCCTTTTGACGTAGAGAACTCCGTGCGTAGCTCATGTGCTTCTCCCAAACAGACTTGAAACCTCCCATCTCGCACCGCGACGCGACGCGTCGCTCCCGCTAATTAGTATGCCTGTCCACCTTGTTGACACTGATCCATCTTCTTTCCTAGCCCATCCATTACCCTCACTCCATCCACCTTCAATCTCCACCTCTTCGCCGAGAGTATTCTCAAGGTCCGCAAGGCGATCCATTTGCACCCGCTCCGCCACCTGCCTTCTTCCCCGTTGCGGAAGAGGCGCCACCCTCTCGCAAACATTTGAAGCGCAAACGAAAACCTCGTCGAGAAGAAGAATGTGGATTTTGTCAAGGTGACGACAAGCAGAACAAGCAGAAACAGCCGGAACTTATGGTCAGCTGCAGAGATTGTGGGCGAAGTGGTGTGTAATACTTTTAGACTTCCTATGTGCTGGTATTGAGCCATACCTACAGCTCATCCCACTTGCATGGAACTGGAATCTATTTCACAAGTGTTATACACCTATCCTTGGCAATGCAGCGAATGCAAGACCTGCGAGATATGCGAAGAGAAGAGCGGCGACGTGAGTATACCTCATTCTATACATTACCGCCATACTAAGCCCATATCCTAGGATCGACTGTTGCTGTGCGACTCTTGCGATAGAGGTCCGTCCGTTCTTTGAGTCACACACATCTTACCTTCCTTATTCGTAGCATAGGCTGGCACATGGACTGTTTGCAGCCACCACTAGAGGAGTCACCACCTGGGAAGTGGTATTGTCCAGCTTGCACGCAAACACCGTCAGGAATCTGTGCGCCTCCGGAAGAAGAACAACTTGCCATGGAACAAGCACCACCGGAACCTGAACTTGAACACAAACCTGAACTCGAATCCCAACAAACTGAGCCATCTGACGGAGAGTCCTCTGTCACATCTACATCTCGCTCCGAACCTCAGTCTACAATCCACAAATCTCGCAGTAAAAAGAAGGCAAAAATCAAAGCAGGACTAATGACTGAGCAAGAGTCCGATGTCGATGTCGAAAATGAGACACCTGTCGCCCCCTCGCGTCCGCGTCGGAAATCCACTTACTCATCCCGTGCTAACAGGGATCGAGAAATTGAAAGTCTCGGTTCACCTTCGACTGTGAAACGGCCCCGTCTCAAGATCACACTGCCACAACCGCCACACTTATCGGTGAAACTACGTCTTTCTCAGCTTCCCAGTGCCAAAGGCAAGGCGAAGGAAGAGAGCAGCGACGAAGAACCGCAGAAAGGAATGTTTGATGACTATTTGAACCCTGTGCAGAGAGACACGACGAAGACCATTATAACTGTAAGAGACAAGCTCAGGTTCGAAAGCAGCAGGAAGTCCGCGGAGGTAATATGCATCCGCACCTTCACCATAACTGTCGTGCTTACAGCGTTTTCTTACAGGAGAAACTCACCCCGGCGCTACCCAAGCTAGTTGCCATTCCTGAGACGCCAGTAGCAGGTCCCTCTTCACGCCCTCTCCGTTCCATGGCTCTGTCCCTCCAATCCTTTGCGATGACACCCGCACGCTCCACTTCTCCCTCTCCCTCTACACCTGGGCCTTTGCTATCCAAGCCTCCCAGCCTCCGAATCCGGACTATTCGTTTCGGGCTCTTTGACATACAAACATGGTTTGATGCGCCCTTCCCCGAGGAGTATGCCAATATACCCGAGGGCCGGCTCTGGATCTGCGAATTTTGTTTGAAGTACATGAAGAGCCGTTTCGGGGCAGCTCGGCATCGAGTCAGTACTATTCCTCATTATAATAGTGAAGAACGCAAAAGATAAACCTCTGTTTAGATGAAGTGTAAATCTCGACATCCCCCAGGGGACGAAATCTATCGCGACGGGACTGTATCCATATTCGAAGTGGATGGTCGGCGAAATAAAGTTTGTTTTCTACCATCCCTCGAACCCGACCCTCACGCTCATTGTATTGCTTGCGCAGATTTATTGTCAAAATCTTTGTCTGCTCTCTAAAATGTTTCTTGACCATAAATCTCTTTTCTATGACGTCGAACCTTTCCTTTTCTACGTGATGACTGAGGTGGACGAATTTGGGTGTCACTTCATCGGATATTTCAGCAAGGAGAAACGGTGCCCGAAGAACTACAATCTGAGCTGCATAATGACGTTACCCGTACGGCAGAGGCAAGGGTGGGGAAACTTGCTCATCGATTTCAGTGAGTACCTAGTTGACCTTACGTAGATCAAATGGCTGATTCGAGCTTCGGTAAGGCTACCTCTTGTCCAAGAAGGAGCGTCGATGCGGAACGCCAGAGAAGCCACTGTCGGGGCTAGGGGCGTTAGGATATAAAAATTACTGGAAGTTGGCTGTTTTCCGTTACCTTGACTCAGCGCCAGATAGAGTCCGTTTGGAGGGTATGCTCTATGCACGAGAGTCGCGTATTCACTCAGCTTATTCAAATTAACTTTAGACATCAGCCGCGCCACCTGTATGACTGTGGAAGATGTTTGTGCCACACTGGAAGAACACAACATGCTTTCAAACGGGTCCAGCTTTGCTCCGCCCAAGCCATTACCAGGGCAATCCATCAAGTTCCCGAAAGGTCGCAAAAACGGCGTGGCACGCAGGAATCTTGCGCGTACACATACGCAGGAAGAGGACTTGGGTCGAGGCCCCTTCACCCCTCCTTCCCACTACGATATTCATTGGAGCCGGATGGATGTCAGTGCGTATCTGGCTCAGTGGAAAGCAAAGGGGTATCTGGAGTTGAGGCCGGAGAAGCTAAGGTGGCAACCCTTCTTGTTGTCACGATTCAAAAAGATCGATCAGCCTGATGAGGGTGGTTTGGCCGACGTGGAAAACACTCCTGCCTTGGCTACTGCTACCGCAAACGATCCTCTCCCAGTGGACGAGGCTACACAGGTGTCGGCATCGGCTGAACCTGAAGAAGATGCATTGCCCGCATCGCCGGCTGCGACGCGACGCTCTTCACGCTCGTCTATCAAACAACCAACTCGTTCACCCGAAGTTGTTCCCCTCCGTCGCTTACGCAGCCAAGGACACCTCGATGCGGACGTCTCGCCCATCTACGAACGCACGAATGGCACGCCACGATTGCGTTCGAGCGTGAGCCCGTCAAAACCTCCTACCGTACGCACGCGCTCGTCGAGCAATCGTCCTATTGTTTCTTCAACTGCCACGCCATTCATATCGACACGTGCACAAGCGAAGAAGGATAGCTTTGACCAGGATGCGGCATTAGCCGCGCAACTCGCCATGGAGGAAAGTCTTCCCATACGGATATTGAGATCGAGGTCAGGAACGGCCCAGGTGCTGCGCTCTACGTCGGTGAGCAGCAGGATCCCAACGCGGAAAAGAAAGCGGATCGACTCTTCTCCAGAGATGGATGATGATGTTGACATTTTACCGTCCCTCAATCATGCCACGCCTGACAATACGCCCCAACAGCCAGGGCTGAACGGGACCGGGTCGACTGCCGAGGACGACTCGCCCATCTCATGCTCGAGCGTTATTGCCGATGTCGACGTTCACGTGCATCAGTCAGATCAGGGCCTTCCTCCAGCGGACCCCCAATCTGCTCCCGTGTTGGATTCTCCAATGGAAGACATGAAGTCGGACCCAGACTCTGGGACGCCATTCACAGTCACTGGTGCCAGTCGGCAGAGTGCCCCGAGCGACGACACGGTCTTCGTTGTTGAGGTCGTGGGGAGCGCGAAGGAGGACATCCTCGTTGTGGACATGCAGGTGGACGCAGACGCTGATGCTGATGCTGACGCAGATGCGGACCCAGACCCAGACCCAGACGTGGACGTAATTATCAAATTAGACACGACCTTGGACAACAAACTGAATGGTGACGTCGCGGGTGTTGATCCGCATCCTTCCAGTCCACAAGTTGTCTACGCCGCTGCAGTAGTAGGTTTGGAACCTTCTAAGGGTGCTGCCATGGATGTGGGTGGGGATCTCGATGCGGAAGCTGACGCTGAGGGGGAAGATGATGATATGGACGCTGAGGGTGAACCGGATGATGGGCTATAGGTGCATGTATACATATCACTCATCCCGTATGGTAGTACTCTTTATACCGCTTGTTTGGTGTAACTTTTAGAATTGCCTTGTGTATCCGTTTGTTTTGCTGTCACTATCACTTACACAGCTATGCTTTGCATTAATCTGGTTCAGGCATGTGTTGCTTTTACCTATCCCAACCGCAGTCGGCGTCTTTGACCTCGGTCGATCGGAAAATGGTGGTCAAATTTACAACTTTCTGTATACTCCACTTACATGACATAAAGCAATTCACATTATTCAAGTTACAAGCTTCTGTCGTGGCGTTTCACATACTGCACAACTGAAACATTAGTTTGGCTCATGCGATATATATTGAAGCAAGTCAACACGCAAGCATTTGTGATCAAGGGTGAAACAATGGTGAGCCTTACATATAATGCTATCGTTATCGCTTCCTGAACATCAGTTTGCCCTTGCTAGGAACGCAAGCATTCCCAATATAACACGGCGAAGGCATCTGACCGCCTTCGAACCGACCATCATAATTCAGCACGACTTCTGCAAGCATAGTCTTGAGCTCGTGGACAGCGAAAAATCGCCCAGGACTGTTGAAAAACTACTCAGCCTCACCGCACCGCCAGCAGTGAAACACGTACCATGCATGCCGGCCATGCCCAAAGTCCAAGAAATCAGTACTAGTAGGAACCATCTAGTGTCTAGATTCTGACTCATTATCTTCAGTGCGGTCCAAAAATCGAAGAGGGTTGAACAGGGCAGCATCAGCATAGTTCTCCTCATCATAGTGTGCGGGGCGCATAGCAACCGACCACGTCGCTCCTAGAGGTACTGACAAGCCGTTCGAGAACGTGAAGGGCTTAAGGACGAGACGTGGCATGTTTACTGAATAATATATTGTAGAGACCGTTAGATAGGTAATCAGGTAAGAAGGGGGAGGGGTCGTACAAATTCCTAGTCCTTCAAAACACTGTGCCTCGCGGAAGAAACTATCAAGCTTGCGCATCTTTATGAGGGACCAACCCGGACAAAAATCAAAACTTTTACCTCAACATCACCTATCTTTCAACAAATCTTAGCAATTCCTGCTAATTGGCAGGAATTGTTGGCAATCCCCGGCTTTTGTTAGCAATTTGTAACAATGCCCAAATATGATTGTTGCAAATTGCTGCAATTTGTCAGAAAAAGCAAACCTTGATGATAAGCCCTTATAATGTATCATAAAGCTTTAATGTCACAGGACTTTATAATGCATTATGAGAAATGAGTCAGGGCATTGTGATAGATTATGATGCCATCACAATGAGAATTGCAATTGATTATTATTCCTAGTTTTGACTTAGTAATGGCCTCCGGGCTAATTTCTACATGATAAATTGAGTTATCGAAATTATAACGCCAAACTTAACATCTTATGATACCAAGACTTGGCATTATAATGCCCAACTATTTTTTCTGACATTGGGTGCAATACATCTAGCCATCACTTTGACAATTCTTTTCTACTAGACTCACTAATTTTTAGCCCATTAAAAACTCTGCCCAAATACTTAACAATTGTCAACATTTGCCAGCAATCTTTAAGTCTACAGCCTAGCTTAGGACCCAATAATATCTAACAATTGCTAACAATTAGCTAGGGTTATAAGTAGTGTAGCATAGTATTGTTAGGACCATGTTCTAATATGTGCTTTACACATGACCTAGGAGAATAGTCAAGTGATATGCTCATAACTTAAACACAGACTGTGACTTGTGTTTGATTACTATTGACATAGTGACACATAAATACTTATAATACTTATCTATTCACATACTTTGGCATGAATATTTATTGATGACAATTGAGATTAGTTTCTGATTCTTAATAATGCAAACAGAACATTTGATTATAATTACTATAAATAGACAGATTGCAGATCAATGACTTATAGATCATAATTAGCTTTAGTATTATGAACTGCTTATCTAATAACTCCAAGAATAAGAGGTTTTTCCCTAGGTCACATGATAAGGGAGAGTAGGACAATGATCTCAGCTATATAATGATATAGGAGCAAATAATAGAGAGAGTATAGTTGGAAAACTATACTACCTAACAGATTCCTTGTATAGGAAGATAAAAGGGTATGAGGACTACAGTAGGGAGACTATGGTAGAATAAAGAGAATAGACTAAAGATCCTCAGCCTGGTCTGTGGGCCTTTTATACTGCTTTAGAAAAATGTAAGAATGCCATATGTATTCTCTAGGTATTTTGCTAAGTTACTGTTTCTTCTCAGCTACTACTTTTGTGCTTTACTATTCATCTCCTTTCTACTAAGATAATAATGGCTTATGTTTCTCTGTAAGTATGTGTATATAAGCCCACTATTAGCCATCTATATCTTTATTCTGTGATACTTGACTAGTGATAATGATATTTACTAGAAGTCAATAATCAAGGATATTACCTTATACTATAATGTACACTTTATGATTGGAGCCACCTAGTAGTTGTGATGATTGTTATTGGAATAGATGGTCAAAAACCTCTAATAAACTAGATTATAACATTTAGTATCTTAATACCTATTAGGTAGATTAGCCTTTAGAAGCACAGACCAGATCCAGGTCCAGCCCTAAATAGCTTGTATATATTAATAGCCAAGATGAGCTCCCAAGAAGCTCAGCTTGTTTACTTTGTATATACTTAATCTCTATACTATATCTAGCATCTGACTATCTTCCTAGCTTACACATTATGAACTCTGTTAGATCTGAGAAATTATACCTAGTCTAATAAAGCACTAGATTTATCTCACCACTCATATTACTCTCTTGTCTTTATGATATATAAAGGACTCATAGCATATAAAGTCCTTAGTTAGATCCCTCCTCAAGTTATCTGTTGGATAGGAGAAGACAATCATGTGCCCAAAGAATATTGTGATATTCTCAATGATTACCTTCAACATCTCTTCAAAGACAAAGCTAACAGTAACTTAGAATTCTTGGAAGGGAATTAGGTATGCAGAATATATGAGGTCTCAGCTTAAAAAGAAGTGGTGGGTTTTATACTTCTTCTAGTCTAGCAGACTGGTTTTTATTGATGCCATCTAACACTTCTCACCATTGGCCTATTTACTTTCTCAACTCACTTTTCCAAGGTAATTTCTCACCAATTCATAGGCCTTATGTTTTATCTTTGTGCAAGCTCACATAAGTAAGCAAGCATTATACTCAACCATGCCTATGTCCTTATATGACCACATCTTGTCAAGATTCTCAACTTATCAACCAAACAACTGAAGCTAGCTTAGAGACATGATTGGGTAAGCAAAAAGAAGGGACAAGTCTATAGTAATTAATGATATCTAGCATAGGGTTCTAGTATCCTGATAGGACAATAAACAGGATTCTAAAATAAAAATAAAATAAAACCTAGAACTCCTCTTATATACCCAAAAATAATCCATTGTCTTTATCTATTGGGCCCTTATTGAGATTGGGCAGGATCAAAAGGCAACTATGGTTGTGGATAATTGTGGATAATTATTGGCAATTGACATATCTTGCTAATGGTGCCTGATTAATGACAATTGCTAACAATTGCTGATAAGAGATTACCTGCCAATTATAGACAATTGCCAATAATTTTTTATAATTGCTGGCAATTATAGTATTTATATAAGGTTTGCCAGCAATTGATACAAAATAAATTGATTGTTTGGTTATAATAACAGCTAATGAGAGTTGGTAAGAGTTAGTGTTCTCTTCAATATTGAAGCTTTAAGCTTTAAGAGTTCTTCAAGTCCTCAGATAACAGGTCCAAAAAGGGTAGATTTTCCCAAGCAACTCTTTTCCTTCTAAAAAGATCTAGCCCATCAATTTATCATTGACTATTAACTAGTCTACTAAAGAAACTAGGAACAAATAGGGCATATATCTTGGGCATTAGAAAAACTTGATAATTACTGAATTAACTTACTGTCCTTAACTACCCATTTTAAGACAAATTAAGAGCAAAATCTTAACTAAAATAGAGATCTTAAGCATTTTATTGCTCTTAATTTATCTTGAAATGGCCAAAAAAGGACCCTAAGCTTATTAAGTAATAATTGAGTTTTTCTGATTGGTTGTTTCTATAATTCAATTGTAACTTATCTCAAAACTTCCCTAATTTCCCTAACAATTAGGATTGGCAAGCTATGCCTAAGGACAGAGATTTTGGTGATACCAAAAATACCTATATAATTATTGTATGTGAACATGAATTCTAACTCCTTTTATTAAAATGATTGTGCCACCAGGTACTGCAAAAAAAAACTTTAATATATGCTTGGTAGTTATCTATACCAAATACATAGTGTCTGCTTTTATAAAAGAGTTGAGAACATAAGTACACCACAAGCACCTCACTATTACATGGCCCCTAATCTGAATGAGTCACAATTGTAACCCACTCTTCATAAGCTATGCTTATAACTATACCACATATAGTGCTACTATTACCTATTCAAGCCCTATACCTTTCTGATCTATCAACAAGCACTCATCTCTATATTAACAACTAATACTTACCACCTATTTACTCATCTATATAACTGCACTAGAATATAGTGCATATATATCCCTCATGTATAAATAACTACCTCATAGTGATAGTACAGAATATTCTACACTTCTTTTCTTTCCTCTTATCTTCTGTTTCATATTTCTAATACACTATGTTTGGACCTGTCTCTTGACATATGACAAGTGCTTAGCTTCTCATAAAGTAGAATATCATTCTCCACTGCTCCCACAATACTATGTAGTATAATATAGGAAGCAGTACCAAAGGTAATTGTCAACCAAAACCTTTTATTGGGGACTAGATCTTATGTTAAAGGGTCAGCATTCTTGGACCCTTCAACTCTGGTACCACTATTATTCCAGCTCTGTTGGTCCATCTATATTGTGGTAAACATGACTTCAAGAATTGCAATATAGTTTCTGGAGAGCAAGATGTATAAACTATTATTAAAGTTGGCATCATATAGAGTGAATATAAGTTGGACAATGTTCATAATAATACTGTGGAGGGAATTATAGGCATGAAATCAGTCTAATAAGAAAATGCAATTAAGGTACAAGAAACAACTAACAGAAATATAGAATTTCCAAGAGCAATTAGAAGGAAGGAGCAGATGCATGCTAAAAGATTTTCTAATAAAAACCAATGAGCATATACTAGGTGATTTAATAAAAATAAGGATCATAAAGATACAGCTTTTCCCTATGCCCTGTTTCTTAGTAGCCCCTTGAAACTAGTGTAGCTTATATATAAACCAAAATAAGACATAGCTATACTATTAATTTGGTAAGAACAAGTCAATTTCTTTATAAGAAGAAATGAAGATATCAATTATCCACCATCTTTAACACATACTTGCTGATCAAGCAGGGATTGCATTTCCACATCAATAAAGCCATGAACATCATATTCCATTACAGATCAGTCAGATATGCAAGTAAATTGATGTACAAGATAATGATGATAAGTCAACCATATTTGAGGTAGACTAGAGTAGCCATGATCACAATATACATGTAGTGGGGCATAGTTTGTTACCAAAAGAGGGCAAGTAGATATATAAGAAGGATCAAGTTAACAAAGAGGGCAAAGAAGAATGAAAAGGTTATGATAACAATGAAGTTGTTTTGAGAAGCCACTTTGTCAGGGTAAAGAATGGTCCCTATTTTATTAACAACAACTAGGACTGCCAAGTAGATTCCACTGATACATGCAGTGAGATTAAGTGCAAAAACTAGATGATGCTGGCTCTTATGTGTAAAGAAGAATAAGAGAACCAATATGACCAGGGCTAGAACAGATTCTAAGGGTAGAAGTAGGCAAATAAAACAAAGTGTAGAGCATACACTAGTGTTTTGATCCTAATTAAGGGAGGCCAAAGCAGGAAATGCAGATGTTGACTTGGCTGTTGAGATGAATCTCAAAAACTCTGGACACAGCTTAAGTATAAGACATCTGCTACTCAGAAATCACAAAACTTTCTAGCAAGAAAGTCTAGGTCTTCTCTTCCCCTCAAAAGTCTGATTTGATGATGATTCACAGCAAGATAATGGTACAGCATCTAATAGTTTGGATAATTGTCAGCCTTATAGACCCCAAAACTATATGCAGAGCTTATACCAGGCTGGCCCCACATCTTTGTATTATGATAGATTATAATACAAACACTCTACATATGTCCCTATTCTAAAAGTTGTGGATCATATAGTCTAGATATTTGATGTTGACATTTTAATAACTCATGCATCAAAAGATGGCCCATGGAATTATCAGTAATAAAATGGCAAGAACAAAATAACACACACTCTAGTCATTGTTCTTTTTTTACTAAATCTACCAGGTGTATATGGGTTTTATTGTGGTAAGTGATAAGGCCAATCAAAGATACCTATTAATCTACTCACCTTCATGTGTTGAAGAAACAAAGACTTTAATCTTCATTCTAGATAAGACAAAAGGATGTCTGTAGTATTGAAAAGAGTATGATGTCAATTGTGCCCAAAAGTGGGCTCATTTTCATAAGCATCATAAATACATAATCCTTTGGAAGGGTATGCCTAATAAGTGTTGGAGGTAAGGCAAGTTATGAAGAGATCATGGATAAGAAGGCAGCTTGTATTGCACTAACTGTGTAGACTCTGAGAATAGTGATAATGCCAGTGTTTAGTGTTTGAAGATCCAGCATCATTTTACTTGTATAGAATATCCTCAAAAAGACTAATGGATAATATTGGCAAAGTCGATACACACCAGCACTGGCTCCAGATGCCTGATATTTGAGAGGCATATAATTGATAAATATATACAACCATAGTATAATAAGTTCTTACCAGCAATACCTAGGTAGAAATTTGTTACCTAAGAGATCTAGTAATAAGAGGGCTCATTCATAAAATCAGGCAGGCCTTTTAAAGCTCCTATGAAGGTTTCCCCAAAAATTAGCATATTTGAGGGCTGATTTTGGTCAAATTCTTCTCTGAATTTAGCATATTTCTAGGTCAAAATCATACCATATTTCCTGGTAGTTAGCATTTTTGAGGGCAGTTTGGGTCTGGTTAGGGAAACATTGGGATTTCTATAGTATTTACCAATTTAAAAATTTTGGTCAGCTTGTCATAGAATATTCAAGAATCCCTTTTGTCTCTAATTGTATGCTTTTTTAGACATCTATATAATAGAAGCTCTCAACTTTTCTTCTATAAGCCTAGATCAGCATGTGTAATAATTCCAAAACATACAAATCATTTTCCAAGACCCAAGCAAAGGCTTTGCAAATACTTTATAACCTTGTATTATAAATTACTTATTCAATAACCCCAAGAGTAGGAGGTTCTTCCCTAGGTCACATAACAAGGAAGATAAGAATAATGGTCTTAACTATATGACTGTATAAGAGAAGATATTATTTGCAGAGAATACTAGAAGACAACAGTACTTGAACTGAATAGTATGGAAAATGCCCAAGAACAAAAGTTCTACTATTAGATGATAGTAGAGAATAAAGAGAATAGACTAAAGATCCTTAGCCTATTCTATGGGCTTTTTTTTTTTGACAAGCAATGTATTTGCGTAGCTACTAACAATTGGTTCAGCGCTACGTAAATTGCTATAGCGAAATTACCCCGCTTTAGGTCATTTTGGTCGAGGAAGAAAAAATGCCTTTACACATGCCCTGTGCCGGGCAGTGTGGGGCTCGGGACCCCAGATAGGCCCTTTTCCAGGCTTCATGGCAGTCCAATACCCACTAAAACCTCAGGTTCGTCCAACCATTCTACTTGTTCTTGAGTGTTCTTGGTGATCAATGGGTTCCAGGTTGTGTAGACTTTTTTTTGTTTTAGGCCTTCAGTCTAGCTTAGTTGCTGTCACTCTGTCCGTGCTAAGATGATGGTTGATTTCGGAGAGCCATCTTTTTTGTATTGAGGCCGGGGAGTGTTGTTTGTCTTGTATCGCCCTCTCATAGCGCAGTACCCATATGAGATGGGCCGTTTCAGATAGTAGTATTCTCAGTAGTCGTGCTTTGCCTTTGAGTTTCCTTCTGGTATGTTTGTCGCATTCATTCTCTGTTTCTGGTGGTTTTCCTCTGATCAGTCCGCACCCTAGGATTGTCCCTAGTTGTATTTCAGGCCAGTCGCTGGCATTATGCAGCTATAGTCTCGCTGCGAAGCTCCATAATGTTGTTCTGGCTTCATCTGGGCATTCTAGTAGAATGTGATTCAGGTTTTCATTTGGATAGTCACATTTGGTGCATCTTGCTCGGTGTTCGTATTATGGTATGTGGTCCCAATATTGTCCTATGTGATGTGTGTCATGTAGGGCCTTAAAGATAAATTGTCGTATGGTGAGGCTAATATCTTTGCTTTGGCAGCTATGCCAAATAGATTGGTCTGCTTCCAAGTTGCCGTTTATCCGTTCAATTGCGTACTGGGTTATGTCTAGCCGCATCATTGTTGTCTTTTGGTCAGTGTGTTTCTTGTGCTTTTCCTTCAGAACTCCTTGGTAGGCCATTGTTTGTGTTATCGTTGCAAGCTTAGCTCCTTGTAGGTCAAATTCAGGGGGGACTGTTAGGTCTATTTCATTGTAGTTTTGTTTTGTTGCTCCTTTCCTGGCTAGAGCATCTGCTCTTTTGTTCCCCATATCTCCGCTGTGTCCTTTAATCCAGACAAAGGATGTTGTAGCCAATTGTAGCTGCAACTGGTACGCTGTTGCTTTAAATAGTTCTTTGTAGTGCATGCCTAACCATCCACGGTCTTCCCAATCTTTCAAGTGCTTTGTCAGCCCGTCTATTACAAACCTGGAGTCCGTTTGGATCTGTACCAGTGCATAATTTGGTGCGTCTATCAGTGTCGCAAGTACTGCAACCAGTTCCCCTGACTGATTCGAGTGGGACATGTTGGCAATTTTTATGGCTTGGTTCTTGGGGTGTCCTTCAGATATCCAGATACCTGCCCCACTTTGGGCGTTGGCTTTGCCATTGATTATGCATGAGCCATCAGTGAAGGCTGTTATGGCTTCCTCATCTACTGAGATGCCTCTTCGGGTGTTGACTAGTCTATGTGCCGGGTTAGGTGATATTTTTGTCGGGTCAGTGAAGATTCTGAAGCCATCCACCAACTCTGTTTGCAGGGTTACTGAGGGGTCAAATAAGATCTCTCCCTTTTTTTGTGCTCGGTTTGTATTATTCTTCTCTGTCCTTTGGTGCGTGAGCGTTAGGCCATCGTCTACTGGGGTGATTTTTGGATCAAATTTAGGGTGCAGCCCCTTTAGGATTTTGTGTGCCATTCTGCTGCATTTGTTTGGGTTTGGGCAGCCTCTTCTCTTGTCGTCTTTGCATGGGTTGCATGCACAAGTACTTCTTGGATGGTGTCTCCTTTCACTATAGGTAGGGTTTTCCGTTCGCCTTGCCAACTTGACCATGTCAACTATGGTTGGTATGGCGTGATTTTCCAGCAAGCATTTGTTTTTTTGTTTCTTGTAGTGATTGGGGGTCAATCCAAGATGGTGCCACACTGGCATTTGGCTTTTCAGTTCCTTGGAGAGTTTTAGAGCCGCAAAATTTATGTGGTATTTCTTTGCTGTTTGTAGCATGCGTAGTAAGTATTTAGGGAGGTTGTGTGCCCTTGGGCCTTGTGTTGGCACATCCCACATTTGTAAAAAGGTATTCACTTGTTCCATGCTTGTAACTTCTGGTAGTATTATTTGGTTAATTAATGCATTAGCTATGAAGGCCCATGTCGGTCTTCTCTCTATGAGGTCTAGGTATGCTTTTAGCCACATAATTTGTATTGCCTCATTGCGTGCTGGGATGTCCAGGAGGTCAATCCCTCCTTCTTCTTTAGGTCTTGATAGAATGTCCAGGTTTATTCTTGGTACGCTTCCATCCCATATGAAGTCTTGTATCATACTAACAAGGGCTTTTTCTATCCTGTTTGGCATTCCCTGAGCCTTGGATAGGTACTGTGTGAAGCCCCCTACTATCATCTGTACAATTAGTTTTTTGCCGTCTAGTGTTGGGTGGCCAAGTTTCCATCTCTCAAGGTTTGTTCTAATTTTATCTAGTACTGGCTCCTATGGCGTCATGTCATTTATTTTGTTTCCTATCCAGGCTCCCAGCGACCGGATCGCGCGGCCATTGTTGGCTATTCTTATGTCTTGGTTGAGGGGGTTATTGTCCTCGTGTAGTTTTCTAGAGCTGATGACTCTGTTTCTATGTTCTTCTGATCCTATGGGTATGACTTCCGTTTTTGTTATGTTGAACTTTGCTCCTGACACAAGGCACCAGCAGTCCAGGATATTTGACAAGTCTTTGTATTGGTCATTCTTAGCTAGGTATATTGTTTTGGTGTCCGCAAAGAGGTTGATGAGAACATTTTCAGGTATGTTAGGTATTTGGAAGCCTTTTAGTTTCTCCGAGTTTCTAACCATGCACACTAGCGGCTCTATCGCTAGGTCGAAGGTAAAGGCTGACACAGGATCACCCTGTCTTGTACCTCTTCATATATCCATGGGTTGGCTTAGTACACCATTAATCATGATTCTGGTTTTGGCTCCTGTGTAGAGTGATCTCAGGGTTTGTATGAACCGGGTAGGAAGCCGGAAAGCTTTGAGGGTTTCCCACAGGTATTCATGCTCGATCTTATCGTATGCTTTTTCTTGATCTAGGGCTATTATTGCTCCGTTCTCTTCTGTTGCCTCGGCGTAGTCTATCATTGATTGGGAGAGCCTGGTCTGGTCAAATATCGATCTTCCTGTTATGAACCCTGCCTGATTTTTGTGTATTAGGAATGGGATGACCATCGCTAGTTGCATCGCTAGTACTCTCGTGAGTAGTTTATAGTCCGAGTTTAGGAGAGTGATTGGCCTGTAGTTTTCAATGGTGCTGCGTTCATGCTTTTTGTATATTGGACACATCCATCCTAAGGTGAAGTTAGAGTTTGTATCGACTCCCTTCTCTTGTATATCTCAGTATACAATGGTGAGTGTTTGCACTATATTAAACGAGGGCACTTCTTTGTTCTTATTCTGTGTTGCCTTGTGCCTTATTGCCAACGCTTTCCAGAGTTCATAGGGTATTCTGTCCATCCCTGCTACGCTCCCAGTCTTTGCTGCTTGTATTGCTCTCTCTACCTCCTGTTTGGACACGAGGTTGTTCAAAGGGGAGTTTTCAGCATTTTGGAGTTTTTGTGTTTCTGGTATCTCCCGAAGTACGTCCTGGCATATCCTGTCATTATCAGTTTGCATTTGCTGGCTTGTTTGGGGGTTGTTTTGTATCTTGTTGTGGTAATTCCTTACTATGTCCACCATTTCAATGCTGTTGGATGTGTACTTGGGTGGTGATGAGTTTGGTATGTGCAGTCTTTGAATGATTTCCCTCGGCTTCTTGGCGCTGTTGATTTTGGACCAATACTTGCTTATAGTTTCGCCTTTGTACGACCATTGCGCTTGTGCTTTACTTCGCGCATTGGACCGTCTCTTCTTTTCAAGGTAGTCAAGTTCACTATGTAGTATGGCTTCATTCATGCGGGCGCCCAGGTTTGTGTCTATATTTGATTCATTTGCCGCTGTTGCTAGATCTTTTTTCAGGCTATTTATCTTGTGAGTTTGTGTTTTAGCTCTATCCCTTTTTTAATGGCTGTGTTTAGTAGCTCAGCGTCATTTATCATGTATAGTGGCCAGGTCCATCGCCCTTGTCCTATTTGTGGTGCATCCCTTGGGGCATATCTCACTGAGACCATATCGTGGTCAGTTGGGACGTTGGTTAGTCCGGATGACCATTGGAAAAGGTAGGTTTGGTGTGAAGTCTCAGCATATATCCTGTCGAGTCGCGACATGGTTTCTGTGTGGGACCTGAAAGTGAATTGCCTAGTAGTGGGAAAGGTATGTTGCCATTCATCTTGGAGATTCAGAGCAGACCTCAGTTTTCTTAGGGCTGTTGTTGCCTCTTCGCTGTCCGGTCTCGCTGGGGCCCGGTCAATTGGGTCTTCTACTAGGTTGAAGTCCCCCAGCATTATGTCTGGTCTTGCATTTGTGTTCAATATTTGCGTGCGGATAGTGTCCCAGAAGAGCGGATGTGACTCATAGTCATTAGGTGCGTATATGTTTAGCAAGGTGACTTTACTAGTCTGATGCCACATTAGGGTTATTAGTAGTGCCTGACCTGGTACAATTGTCGTCATTTCTATGTTCTGTGTGTTTGTTATTTCTCTGTTTAATACGAATGCGACTCCTCCCATGTTTGTCCCCATGCTAGAGTTTAACACTAATATTTGTCGGCCATGTAGTTTGTGGATTTCATCGAGATGCTTATCCATCAGATGAGTTTCTTGTAGCGCAAGGACCCCTATTCTGTTTTTCTTCATCAGGTTACTAATTTCTGCCCACTTGGATATGGGGCTAGGGCCAAGGGTTGTTGCCGCTTGTCCTTTCATGTTTAAAGTTACAATTGTGATATTTGCTTTCATGTTTCTCTGAATTCTCTGCCTGGATCGGTTGTGTCCTAGTGTGGTGCTATTTATCGTCAGTAATGTTTGTGTCTGTCCTGCCATTGGTGTGGCTCCGCCACCGTTCTCCTCGCGCACATCATCTGTGGGATCCACGGCAGTTGGTGGTGTTCCCCTTCCGTGCCCGAGGAAGCTCAAACCATTGCCATATGAAACTCCCGTTATAGGTTGTGTATTATTATTTGAGGATGCAGTCACGTTTATACCCCACTTACAACTTTTTCGTGGGTTCGTCTGGTAGTCCGACCAGCTCGGTTGGACCTGTCAGTACTCCCTCCCAGTGTCGGGCTCGGACGGCTTACTGGGTGGGTGTGAAAGACTTCAGGCTCTCGCCGCGGCTCGTCCGGACCTAAATAGGTCACCACCTAGGTCTTATCTAGTTACAAGGGTGGGTGCTAACTTTCCTGTCCCGCTGCTGCGGTCAGTATATTTGGGAAAGCACTTTGGGTTTGTATTATCATCATCACCCTGTACTCCAATAAGCGTGCCTTTCGGCTGATGTGTCATGCTATGGCCCGCCATTCCGAGATTGGTGCCCGTCACTCTGATTTCTCTTGGATGCCATGCTGTGGTATCAGTTCACAGATTCGTATTTCAGCAGTTTAAGGTAGCAGGTTAAATATGAGTGGGGGTGTGTTGTGGGTGGGGTTAGCTTTTTAAGAAACAATATGTATGTAGCGTCCGTGTGTGCGCCCTTCCGTGTTTATACTCCTCTGCCCCTTCCTGGCACGATAAATCTCTTATTGAAGTATGTTCCTCCTGGTACATGCTACGTTGAGGAGTGGGCATCGGGTCGGTGTTTGGGTCCCTTCCATCCCAGGAGGTTCGGGAATGGGCATAGTCCTCTTGGATGGTCCACCGCGTGGCAGATGTTGCAGTGTAGCGCTTTAAGTATTGTGCCGGTTCCATTTATGTGGGAGGTGTAAGAGATCTTGCTTAGAATTTCCCATATTTTGTACCAGTAGGTGTCTTCTTGGAGGACGGTGCTGTCGGCGAAGATAGTGAATCTGGTCATAAGGACTCCCCCGGACGCTCTGGTGTCAACGTTGATGAGCATGGGTATGCTCTAGGCACCAATACCCCACTTTTCGCAGCTTTTCAGTATTCTTTGACCGTTCGGCATACTTAGGACCGACCGATCCCGATCCGTTCTGCGATCTCAGCCATTTGTCAGGTGCCGACTTTGCATTTAGACCTCCGCACAGTCGTTCGGAGCTGTTCATAGTCATCCTATCCATCTATCATCACTCTCAGCAGTAGGGGCTTCCCACAGACTGTCGCGGCCGATCGCCGATCGGTTCGGTACACTTCACATGGTCGGCACATTCGGTCGGCTTCGGTGTCCCGAATCGGAGGCGGCCGAACACTTTGTTGACTCAGAACGGATCTGTCTTTCTATCTCTTATCATCCTTATGCCTTCTGTTGACCTATCCTTTGTTATCTTCAGAGCTCCCAAGTTTCTAAATGGTTTACCCATGTGGCATGTGGTTCTTATCTCCAGGTCCATGTAGACTCACCTTGGCAATCTCTCCACTTATTTAGACTTTAGAGTTATTGCTTCTTATCTTATATTGTTTGCAACATCACTCCCTTATCTTCTTTACCTTTGATCACTCTTGGCACGCATTTCCGATTGCTCTATGCCTCTGCCGATCTCCTTATCTTGTACCTGTTCGGACTTACTATAAAAGGGCACCTATGGCTTTGCAATACATCAGCTTTGGCTCCCCCCTTGTTCCGATTCCATTTGTGCGCTTGTGTCCATGAGACTTTGAGCCATTGCCTTCCAATCCTTGTTCGCATTTTGCCCTTTTGTTTGTGTTGTTGCGTTCGATCACAGCCCTCCGCCAGAGCCCTCATCGTCTTGCTCTCTCCCTCTCATCTAGTTTGTCATCCTCTGCTAGTGTCCAGTGTGGCCTTGCACCCATTCCCTTCTCTTTGCGTCCCAATCTAATCCCGATCAAACATCGACCAACCGACCAACCGACCTACTGACCAACCGACCTACCGACCAACCGACCTACCGACCAACCGACCTACCGACCGACTGACCAACCGACCAACCGACCAACCGACTGACCAACCTACCAACCAACCAACCGACCAACCGACTTACCGACCTACCGACTTACTGACCTACCAACCGACCTACCGACTGACCGACTGACTGACCGACCTACCGACTGACTGACCGACCTACCGACTGACTGACCAACTGAATACTTCGATTTTGGAGTTGTTTGTTCACTACACTCCGAACACTTTTAGTATGCTCCCTTGTTGGTTGTTGCACAGCTTATAGTTCCTTGCACACTAGAACTAGCTCCTGCCTACCTGCGCTTGTAGGGGTGTTTCTTGGGTGTGTTTCGCACTCAGAGGCATCACTAGCGTATCAACGTGTTTGACTATTAGTGAGTCAATGAACTCGCTCGCATCTTCCTCCGAGATGGGGCTGGTTGTTTCAGTGGAGGTGTCAATGACTCTCGCTATCTGATTGAGCGTGGTTTCTCTCATCCAGTGGTCGTGTACAATTTCTCGGACTATGTCTGTGTCCATGGTCGTGAACTCTCCCAGGGCGAAGAGGTGGAGCGGGATGGTGGGGGTCCAGAGGGATTGCGTAAAAGGTGAGCTTCTCAGTCACCCAGATCTTGTGTTCAATCATTGTTGTAACTGCTTCCGGGGTGAGCTTGTAGACTAAGAACGTGTTTGGCAAGTCGTAGGTCGAGATTACTTTGTAAGACTTTACCAGCACTACGACGCTCAGTGTGTTTACTCCTGTAGCCTCTCTGACCGTGTTCTGAATGAGTTCTGCTGTGGCACTGTGGTTGGAGGGATTCCGCGCATCGTTTTCGAAGGGGATGCCAGAAACCTTGGGGTCCAGTTACGCTCCCATTCTGTGACTTAGTTAGGGTCAATGTTGTCGATGTGTGCCATAGGGTGGGAGTAATGGATAGGGGGGAAGGGACCTGTGGTGAAAATGGCGCCATGGGCAGGCCTTGGGCCATTAGGGGATGCAATCGTGGGGGCGTGGGTGGATGCTGCTGCTATTTGTGAAAGGAGCCTCGAGCCTGTTGGGGTCTTGGGCACTGTTTGCGCTCGGGAGGTGATCTTCAGTTTGGCGTGTGGGATCTCCGGTTGTGCCACTGTTTCGGTCATCTGGACATCTGCTTTCATGTGAGGAGAGGTCGTGTTAGGCTTGTCCCGGTTGTGAGGATGAGCAGCTAGGTCACGGCGTAGTTTTTTGATGTATGCTATGGCATCAGCCGGCCACTGCCCTATGTCTACCGCTTTCCATGGTTCAGAGTCTCTAGGGTCAAGGAGAGTATCGCTTTGCTCAGCGTTGGTTGGGGCGTGAATTAACCTCTATGTCAATATTTGTTGGCTCTTACTTCCGTTGGCTTTATCCCCCAGTTTCTGCTTGTTAATAAGTCTCGCTGTCTTGGTAGAGGCAGCGGGTCTGGCAAGGACTGACTTCCGTACTGCTGTTACCAATTTTTCGGGAGTTTCTCTGATCGTCTGGGCTTCTTCGGACATCCTTCGGGCTATTGGGGGATTCTGGTGTGTTACTCGAGCTTTTCTGCGTTTTAAGGATGGGTTCTTGTCAGCGCTGTTACGCTAGAGGTGGCTCTAAGTGCCGAGCACAACACTAAAACAACCTCTAAGGCAGGGGTGCTGGAGCTAGTATCTGATACACAAGGAATTGTAAGTGATGACTTTAGAAATTGAAGGCGTACTGAGAAGCAATCGGGGAGTGTGAGATTATAGCGCCCGAACGGTTTCGGGACTGCGCCGAACACCGACCGAACGTTCGGTCGGTCGTGTCGGCGATGCGGTCGGTAATGAGAAGGTAGTGTCGCGACCGACAACTACGTGCTTCAAGAGCCACACGGGACTCTGACAATATACGAGGGAGGACGGGGGGGTACGAGCGAAGAGACGAGTACGAACGCGAATGAGGCCGAACGACGAGGATGACAAGTTTTTCGGAAGTCGACGAAGACGATTTCGATGGTTGAGACGAGTGCGAATGAGCTCTGAACTGTGGGGTGCGAAAGCTGGTTTATTCCAGAGTTGTATGTAGGTTTTTATAGTAAACAGAGCCCCTAAGTAAAATATTAAACAAGAAATGAGAGTAGATGTCGAATGGGCGCCAAGCCCCAGCGATCAGAGAAGATAAGAAGGTAGGTGAGATGTCCATATGGGTTCCGAAGGTGATAAGGTAAAAGGTAATCAGTGATGTCGAAATCCCGAACGTTCGGGATCCGTCGCCCGAGCGTAGGTAGCAGGAACAGGCGTTGGAGAGCCAATGAAAAATAAAGAAGAGGTATCGTACGACCAGGGTGGCCAAGCAATGGTGCAAGATCGCGTTTGACCGACCATGCGGAAGTCGGGAAGATAAACGATAAGGACCGACCGACTCACGGAGGACATCGGCCGATACGGAATACTGGCTCCGATCTCGTAAACACTTATCGTAACACTCCTATGCGGTCATGGTAAGTACGTGAAGTGTGGGCGAACTGACCCAAGTGCTGCCGAACGTCCTTCGGTGGCTTGTCGTCGGTCGGGTAGGGACCGACCGTGTTCGGTAATAGTCGGCGTCTTCGGTACTTGTCGAGCGCTGTTCGGTATCTCCCCAAAGCTTCACGAATACCTCCCTCGGACCCTAGCGCGGGTGCATGCTCATCATCTCCTCCCTACTGAAATCCTGACTGTCCTCAGTCAGTGGTCGTCGGCTATGAGTCGGAGCGGGAAAAAAATGGTGTAGAAAATGTGGTGGCGTGGATGTGGGAAAGAGTTGGTAACAAGCGATAGCGTGGAAAGAATAGCTGTGGCGTGGAAAATGGAGCGGTGTGGCAAGTTTCGTGGGAAAAAGATCAGCTATGAGCGGTGGCGTGGAAAGGAGTGGGTGCGTGGGAGGGATGTGGCACAGGTGAATAATCGGCAAAGAGATGTCGTAGAAAGAACCGGGTCGGCGCGCAAGAGAGACCGGGGCTGAGTCGGCAAAGTCCTGTGGCGTGGCAACTGATTAGGTGAGGAAGTGGCTAAAGCCTAGCGTGTCCCAACTAGACGGTGGCGTGAGAGCGTGTCGGCAAGGCGCGGTGGCGCGTATCGCAATTACTGCCGCGCGCAGTGGCTCGTGGCTTTGTCAGGTGACCACAGTCACGTGCCGATCGTTGATTCTCCAGCGACCAAGTCCCTCATCGCCGCTTGCCTACCGCTCAATTCCTTCGTCTCTTCCGACATGTCAGCCCTCCTCTCCGCCCTGAAGACGAAACTCGGAGAGTATATGCTCTCCCTTCCGGATGGTGCCGCCGAATACGAGGACTACGAGGCCTGGGCGCGAGGTTTCGCCAAGCGAGTGGTAAGTCGGCTCTTTTCTCTTGTCCCTGCTGCTCGCTGACGTCTTTTCAGGCTGTTTTAGATCGCTCAGCGCGTGGGCAAGACCTTCCCGAACTCGCCGACTGGATCGCCGAGGCCGAGCATGGCCTCGACCACATGGCCACCGATGACTGGCTGGCCTGGGGAACGCGTATCCTACCGCAACGGGCGGCGCACTTTGCGACGCAGCAACAGCGACAAGCGGCCGAAGCACAGACCCTGGAGGAGGAATCGGCACGGGTCGCCATTGCCGAACGCGAGGCTGAGGAGGCTGAGGCAGCGCGGGCTGCTGCTGCCTTGCGTATCGCCGAAGATGATCGTCAGCGGCGCCGGGAGGCCTTGGTGGAGGCCATGTTCGATGGATCGATGGATCCGGAAGAAGGGGACCGTCAAATGGCCGCCCTAGAAGCAGAGTCCGTCCTACCCTTCCCCCTTTTTCTTCGCTCTCCCTCTCCTTCCGCTCCCGTCGTGTCCTCTTCCCATCCCGCTCCTTCCGTCGCCGACTCGCTTTCTCGTCCCGGGTCTCCAATCGCCGATCCTGAACTCGCCTCCGCGACCGCCGCTATGAACCGAATGAGCGTGGATCTGGTCGCGTCCACCGCCCCGACCGATGCGAAGGGCAAGAAATCGGCCGCTGCTGTTATCGTCGAGTTCGCGCGCCAACAGACGCCGACTGCTGGGCGGGTTGTGCTTCCTCTAGGTCCTGGCACAGGCCGAATGTCGACGGTTCGTCCCCCGGTGGAACGGAACGGCGCTGGTAAGGTTCTTGAGGATCCTCCTGGACTACTTCCTGGTGATGTCTTGGTACGTCCCCTCCCTCTTGCCGCCTCGTCCTGATACTGATCTTCTTTCGTTTCTAGGCTGACTATGCCTGTCATCGCTGCGCCGACAACTTCACCACCAGGGCGTTCCGTTGCTACCTGAGGCCCGGCCAAGTATCGTGTATCAAATGCGCCGGGGAGCGGAAGGGTTGCAGTTTCCAGCCTGGGTGGACATCAAAAGACAAGGGAAAGGGGGCGTCGAAGGGGAAGGGGAAGTCTACCGGGAAGGCGAAGTCGGCTAGTAAGGCGAAGTCGATCGAAAAGTCGGTGGAGGAGGGGCCATCCCGCCCAACAAAGAGACGTAGGGTGGAGGTGCTTGTTCCCGAACGGTCGGTCGGGGACAGCATCGCGCAAAACAAAGGTAAGTTGTCGTTCGGTAAAGTTTTGGAGGGGCTCATCGCGATTTGTACAGCCGCTCGGACCAGGAAGCCGGTGAAGCGCCTGCCGGTGACCACCCAGGCTGTCCCTTCCTCTTCTCATCCTCCTCGCTCCCGTCCGTCCGTCATTCCCTCCCTTTCCAACTCTTCCCGTCTGTTGCCGACCGTTGCGCAAGGCATCGCTTCTGAGATTCGGTACCGGATTGCCGTTGCCGAGGGTTCGCGTGCCTTTCTGGCGCGTTCGATCGCGATGTGGCAGGCCGAGCTAGAGTCCCTCGAAGCGCGTTCGGGTCCTGCGACTTCGGACATGGTGATGGTCGAGGATTCGTCGCAGTCGGAAGGTTCGGCGATGTCCGAGTCGGGGGATTTTGTACCCAGCGAATGAATTCAGGCCCTTGTACAGTAGTTAGAATGTAAATAAAAGAAAAAAAAACTGTCCTGGATGAAATGTGACGTTCGGCGAAGACTAGAGGTGTCGTCTCGGGAAATCGGTCGGCGAAATGACTGTGTGTGAATGTACTTGTAAGCGAAGCGTTCGGCAGAAATGAAGACAATAAACTGGAATCTTAGGGGAAGCCTCAGTATGTCATCACAGGCATAAAACCCTATGGTTTTGCGCAAATCGGAAGAAGTCTTCAATGCGGCTTGGTACTTGAAGGAGTGATGGGGAAAATGAGTGCCGACTATTCGGTCGGCGATCGGTCGGCAGCAAAAGTACTAAGAGATGTGGAAATGCTTGGGTGTCAGTCCATGTCTGTGACGAATAGGTGAAATAAGGAATGGGTATATCTGTGCATCCTCCTCCCTACTGAAATCATGACTGTCCCCAGTCACCGACCAAAGAGAGCGAAGGGTGGGAGGGTGGGTCTAGTCAGAAGTCGCCGACCCCGCATCGTCGTCTTCTGCTGATCGGATGGAGCTGGTGTCAGTATTCTCCTCGTCGGCATCGTTGTCTTCGGCATCGTCGTTGCTCGATCGGGATTCTTCCATGGCCCGAAGGCGTTCTTGTGAGATGTCGAGGAGGGCTTCAATGTCGGCGAGCTTCAGAGACCTGCGAGCAAAATAAGGAATAATGCGGAATGCCGCCACTGGCCGGTCAAAGACCGATCCGTCGAGTTCGGCCAAAATATACGCCCCTCCCCGATTCCTAGAAATTACTAGCAATGGCCCTAAATACCGTGGACGCATCTTCCGATTGAGTGCCTTCTCTATGGCTGTGTTGCGCATCAGGACAAGCGAGCCTCGGTGGAAATTGAAGTCGCGAAGGGTGGCCGAATGCTGTTGTTCGAATCGGACGGCGGCCTGGACACGGGCGCCGACTACTGAGCTGCGAAGGTGGGCGAGGTCTGATCGGCGTTTCTGCAAGGCTATGGCACGTCGGGCGATGAGGTCGGTGGTGCTGAGGGTTGTGGTCGGCGGTGGCAGGAGGTAGGTGGCTTCGGCGATGTCGAGGGGGAGAAGGGGATGGGTTCCGGTCGCTGCGAAGTATGGCGAGCAACCCATTCGGCGCCGAACGGTAATGCGATCAGCCCAGAATACGAAATGAGCTGCACGATTCCACTTGGCCTGATCTCCATCAACGGTTTTGAACAGAGCCTGCCGAACGTCGAAGTGAGGTCGTTCGGCGATGCCGTTGGCGCGGGAATTGTAGCCCGAAATACGGATGTGCCGAACGTGGTACTTTTTCGCTAACTGGTCGAGCGCCTTGACGAATGCTGGTCCGTTGTCGGAGACGATCTCTACCAGTGTTCCCCATCGGCACATGATATCCTCGAAGATCCAGTCGGCGAGGGCTGAGCTTGTTTCGCGTCGGAGCATGCGGAATTTGGGGTAGTGCGATACCGAACAGCGGCCTTGAACGAGATACTTGAAACCACCAGCGGTCGGCATATGCATAGTGTCCATATACATCTTTGCGAAAAGTGGTGCAGGCGTGGCGACGGTCGGGGGAATGAGGACGTTGCGAGTCTGGCGAATCTGGCAAAGGTGACATGTCCGAACAAACCAGGAAATGTCTTGCCTCATGTGCGGCCACCAGAAGCGTTCGGCGACCAAGGCGGTCGTGGCGTAGAATCCCTTGTGAGCAACGTCGTCGTGGGCGGCAGTGAGAATTGTGATCCGACTAGAGGGGGCTGCAACGATCTTGTGTCGACCGTGCGAGTCTTTTCTCCATAGCTTGTCGGCTGCGATGAAGAACTCAGTGCAATATCGCAGGAAGGTGGCATATTCGGAGTCGGAGAGAGAAGGGGGCCGAACCAATGTTCGGTGCCAGTCGCGGACCAACCATAGGCGTTCCTCGGCTTCCAAAGCTTTCTGCGATCTTGGGATATCCGAATAGTCGATGGTCGGGCCTTCGTCGTCGGAGTCGGTATCGGTCGAGGGGTCGCCTACGAGCGAGGAGGTGAAGATGGCGGTGGTCGAAGTTGAGTTGGAGGTGGGGAACGTGTTGTTGATCTGATGGAGGAAGCCATAGAGATTGTCGATCCAGTCGTCAAAGTCGTCTTCGGGTTCGGGTCGATCGGAGGGTTGTGGTGGTCGTCGGGAGAGTCCATCGGGGCCGTGAGAGGTGCCGGGGACGTGGACAAGTGTGAAATGGAAGGTGAGGATGGAGACGATCCACCGATTGATGCTAGCGCTGGGTTCGAGATCCGGGTTAGTGAGCATGCCCTTGATGTAGCGTGCGTCTACTTCGACTATCAGGTTCCGAACGCCGATGAGGTACATTTTGAGCGATCGGAGGGCGCGAAAGAGGCCGTAGAGTTCGAGCTTGGGTTGGGAGAATCGCGATTCGCGGTCGTTAAGGGTGATGGAGCCGAATCGGGCATAGTACCGAACCCGGGGATTGTCGAGCGCACATTGACAGAGGTGGAAGCCGACCGCGATTTGTGAGGTATCGACGGCGAGGATGACGTTGGCTGCCGACCCATAGTCGATCGGCCGAAGGGCTGGCGATTCGAGAAGCGCCGACCGGAGGTCGTCCTGGGCCGCTATCTGGTCTGGGCCGAACACGAATGGAAAATCTTTGCGTGTTAACATTGTCAGTGCATGCGCCCTGTGTGCAAAATTCCGAATGAAGATCCGAACGACACCGATCGTCCCCAAAAATGCCCGAACATCTGAGAGATCCCTGCAAGGTCCCCACTTCATAATTGACTCTACCCTAGATTCGTCGGGTAATCTTCCTTCGTACGTGCAGCGATGGCCGACCACCGTGATTTCAGCTGCGCAGAGTGTCGCCTTGTGTCCCGAAAATGTTCCTCCGCTGTACTTCATCCGCTGAACCACCCGATTGAGGCCTTGAAAGTGTTCCCACACAAATCGTCGTATGCCGGGGTTGTCGGGGTGTGTCTCGAACCCGCCGTTCGGAAGTTCGTATCGGGTCGGTGGGCCCCGAATCGGGACATCGTCGATGAACGGAATGGTGGTGTCTGGAATTTCTGGCTGGAGGATGTGGGTGACGTCGTCGTGGAAGATCGGGACCGAATTTGTCCATCCCATGGGCAGGGTGACGAGTCGGTGGGCGCCGAATGGGGTCTGGAACGTGGTGAAGTCGCGAGATGATTCGGCGAGCCCTCGTTCGTCATAGCCGACATAGAGATCCAGAATGCCGCCACAAGCGCGAGCTGCAAACTGTTCAGCGATCTGATCGGTATATGGGGGCACACCTGAATGCTGGATGGTGACGGCGTTCAAGGGTTCGAGGCTGTGAACGATTCGGAGTTTGGTGCCAGTGGAGGTGCTATTCGTCTTCTTGACGACTGTAAACCAGCGCGATCGGTAGGACGAATTCGACGGCTCATAGACTCCAGCGGCGATCTTGGTTTTGATAAGTCGGCACACTTCGTCGTAGATGCCTGGTGGAATCGGAATGTTGCGTTGAACCCAGGGCTTGTGTTCGACCACCGGCATATTGACTGGAGGAAAGAAATCCTCGCGGAAACGTCCGCGTTCCGAATCGTCCCAGGCAAATCCCATCTCTTGTAGACACATGAAATGGTGCATGAGCTGTCGTTCGGCCGGCCAAAGGAAGTCGTCCGAGTGGACTTTGTCGATGAGGTCGCGTCGTTCGGCTGTGTATCTGCCGGTCGGCGTGAAGGGTGGGGGGTTCGGTGTCAGCGTCGGAAGGGCAGCGAGAGGGTCACCGAGGATGTTCCGAACGATTCGGAACTGTTCGGGGAGGTCGGCCAAGACTGGTCGTGTTTTCTGTGCGACCGGTTTGTACTTGCGCTTGGCGGCGAAAATGGCGACCGGGTCGGCGATTATTAGTGGAATGGAGAGAACCGGGAACGAATGAGGAGAATAAGGACAACATATCGGAATCGAGATTGTTTTTGAGATGATTTTCGGGCCCCAAATCGGAGGCCATAATGTACTTGAGACAGAGATCGCGACGAGAGGGAAATGGAGAATGGAAATCTGAGGACGCTTCGATAAGTGGGAAATTGGGGGTATCATGATCGGTGGAAATGATCAGTGCAACTTCTCCTTGATCTCGGATCAATTCATTGAGTCGCGAAAACCCGCTTGTCTTCGGTGAAGGACTCGAGGGGGTCCTCGTCTGATCGTCGGAATGGTGGCTCGTCGTCCCGTGTTCGGGTCGCTGATGGTGATCGTCTGGTCTTCGTTTGAATAATTTTTGACGATACTTTCGGTGAGGATGTCGAATGGCCGACCGAGGAGAACGTCATAGGCGGGGTTCCGAATGATGTGGACTTGGAGGTACAGGGTGATGTCGCCGATGAGGAATGGCACGTTGCGTGCCAGGCCCAAGGATCGGTCGATTTCGCCGTTCGCCGACTGCATATTGAGGACGATTTCGGGGTCGTAGATGAGCGCCAGTTCGTTGCAAATGCCTTCCGACATGGCAATGACTTGTGAACCCGGGTCGATGACGCATTCGACTTCCTGCTGATGATCGACGAGGGGAACAATAGACCTTAGGGCAGACGATTCTTTAGCAACTATCAATGGCTGAGGAACCTGACCGGGCTGTAGATTCTTCAGGTACGTTTCGTACATGTCGGGGATGATGATCGCGCCCGGCGGGGGTGTTTCCGGTTGGTGCAGGACATTGACGAAGGAGGAGACGGTCGGTCGAGTCGGTGGTTCGAGGTCGTCGATGGCATAGGGTAGATCGGCATCTTGGTAGAAGGTCCGAACATTGCTGGCGTCTCTGGCAGGCGATCGGCGTGCCGACGTGGCTTCCCTGACCTGTGAACGGACTTCGGCGGAGAGAGAGAGTAGTTCGCGCTGGGTAAGCGTCACCTGAGTGGCCATTGCCCTGTTGTAGACCTCAGCTGCTACCTTCTCGTCGTAGATCGGCGCCGTGGTTTTGTAGGCCGGAGCGTCCTTCTTTGCCGATGGTATCTTCGCCGGGGCTCCCATGTTGCGGTCGTGTGGCGGTGCATAGGTGGCGTCCTGGGCTTTGGCATATGGGTGGATCGGAGCATCGTCCTTGGCTGGTACCGGGGGCGGTCGCTGAGTCGGGGTGGTCGGTCGGGGTTCGGGTTCGGGAGTTTCGGTCCTCGCTCGTCGTTCGGGGGCCGGTGAAGGGGTAGGTGCCGAACGTCCTGCCTGCGCCATTTCGCGTGCCCTTGCGCCCCGCGTTCGGAGCGCGAATAGTTCGCGTTCGAGGCTCGCGATTCGCTGGACGTCGGTGAGTTGGTAAGTCGGGGTGACATCCAGCAATGAGGGTGAATCGTGACGGGAGGCTATCGTCATCGGGTGAGTCGGCACCGCGTTTACCGTAAACATCATCTGTCCGGTCGCCAACTGGCCTGGATTCCTGCGATGCCATTCGTCAACTCGGTCCTTCAGGTTACTACCCGTGATTTCTCTCGGTACGAATGCCCCACTTGACAATACCACCTTCCCCTCGATATTCCTCTTGCATTTGCCGATCCGAATGTATTCGGTGACCTCGGGACAGGCGCGCATGAAGTGTTCGGGACTGCCGCAGAACATGCAGTTGTCGCCGCCTTGTCCTGGCTGTCGGGATGGTCGATCGGCTGGCCTGGTCGTCCCCTGAGCTGTGATGGCCTTGACAAAGGTGTCGGTGAGCCGTTCGAACATGGTCGCCAGGTCTTCGGCCTTGATCGCGTTGGTGGGCGGCGCGGCGGGGGCTGCTCGAGAGATGTCGGTAGGGATCGTGCTGTAGGCGGACGTGGTGCCGTGCAAGACGAATCGGGCCGCGTCGTGGATGTCTTGGAGGTTGTATGGGTCGTCTGGGAAATGATCGGGGAACTTGAGTTGTAGACGTTGAGAGATTCTTGCCCATAGCTCCGGTTGGAATCCTCTAGCGAAGGCGCGTCCTTGTTCGGCGACCGAGATCCGTGCCTTGCTGAGGAGGAATACCGTGATCGCCAGGAATCGCCGATGATAGTCGCCGAGTTCGCTGAGAGACAAGATGCCGACCCTGCTCGTTTCGCCGACTAGCTTGTCCATATCCGATACCGACCATTTGCGTTCTTCCTCCGATCCAGGGTATAGCCTGTAGACCTCTTCGCAGAACTCCTTGAAGGTCTTCGTGGCGTCGGTGAAAGTGGTGAGCGATTCCCAAAGCTCACAGGTGTCGACATCTAGGAATCGGCAAGCGTGTTTCTTTCTTTCTTGTTCGTCCACTACCGCAGACCGAACGAAGTGGAAGTCCAGATCGGAGAAATATCGTCTCAATTCGCGGGGTTGATGGGGGTCAAAGGTCGGGGCCGTTCGATCTCCACGAGCGGGCATGGATGGGGTCGCCATAGTGAGAAAGTCAAAGGTGGGGGAGAAGGTATTGTTTTCTAAGGTGATCGGGGATGGAGTCGCTGGTTCGAAGGAGCGTTCTAGTGAAGTCGGTCGGATGGTCGGCGTCCAGAAGACGGGGCTGCGTGGGATTAACGGAGAGATGGAGTCGTGGAGAGATGGGATAGGAGACGGGGGTGATTGTTCTAAGAGTGCAAGGTCGAGGATAGGGGAAATCGGTGGGAGTAACGATCGGTTCGGCGACGAAGGTGGGGTTAAGAAGAAAGTGGAGTCGGGTGGTGGTGAGAGCGATGGCGAGGATTCGAGATCAAGGTAGTGATGGTGGGATAAGTGTTCTGGGACTATATCGGCGTCTCCGAACAAACTTCGGTCGGCAGATGTTTCCTGAGTATTGAAGCTATCGATAACTGTTTGTCGTTCTTCGCGCTCCGCTGTTGGTCGGGACGAGCGACGTAGATTCCTTGAGGTAATTTTGAATACTAACCCCTCGCGGTGGGCTCCAAAATGTTACGCTAGAGGTGGCTCTAAGTGCCGAGCACAACACTAAAACAACCTCTAAGGCAGGGGTGCTGGAGCTAGTATCTGATACACAAGGAATTGTAAGTGATGACTTTAGAAATTGAAGGCGTACTGAGAAGCAATCGGGGAGTGTGAGATTATAGCGCCCGAACGGTTTCGGGACTGCGCCGAACACCGACCGAACGTTCGGTCGGTCGTGTCGGCGATGCGGTCGGTAATGAGAAGGTAGTGTCGCGACCGACAACTACGTGCTTCAAGAGCCACACGGGACTCTGACAATATACGAGGGAGGACGGGGGGGTACGAGCGAAGAGACGAGTACGAACGCGAATGAGGCCGAACGACGAGGATGACAAGTTTTTCGGAAGTCGACGAAGACGATTTCGATGGTTGAGACGAGTGCGAATGAGCTCTGAACTGTGGGGTGCGAAAGCTGGTTTATTCCAGAGTTGTATGTAGGTTTTTATAGTAAACAGAGCCCCTAAGTAAAATATTAAACAAGAAATGAGAGTAGATGTCGAATGGGCGCCAAGCCCCAGCGATCAGAGAAGATAAGAAGGTAGGTGAGATGTCCATATGGGTTCCGAAGGTGATAAGGTAAAAGGTAATCAGTGATGTCGAAATCCCGAACGTTCGGGATCCGTCGCCCGAGCGTAGGTAGCAGGAACAGGCGTTGGAGAGCCAATGAAAAATAAAGAAGAGGTATCGTACGACCAGGGTGGCCAAGCAATGGTGCAAGATCGCGTTTGACCGACCATGCGGAAGTCGGGAAGATAAACGATAAGGACCGACCGACTCACGGAGGACATCGGCCGATACGGAATACTGGCTCCGATCTCGTAAACACTTATCGTAACACTCCTATGCGGTCATGGTAAGTACGTGAAGTGTGGGCGAACTGACCCAAGTGCTGCCGAACGTCCTTCGGTGGCTTGTCGTCGGTCGGGTAGGGACCGACCGTGTTCGGTAATAGTCGGCGTCTTCGGTACTTGTCGAGCGCTGTTCGGTATCTCCCCAAAGCTTCACGAATACCTCCCTCGGACCCTAGCGCGGGTGCATGCTCATCAGCGCTTTTTCTTGCTCGGGATATGCCGAGGTGGGCGACCCACTGCTGTATAGTCGACTTACTTGTTGTGGCTTAGTCACGTGGCAGGTTGTCCTGATGTTATTCTAATGTTCGTGTTGGAGGGCTGGAGTGTGGGTTATGGTGTGCTGGATCGCCGTGTTTGGAGCGTCCCCTGTGCTTGGCAGACATGTCTTGCACTGGGAGGGTCCCGTATGAGGATCTGCTGTGGACTCGGGCGTGATTTGGCTCTGTGTTCCACCGTGTTGGCATTCCATTTGACAACTAGTGGGCTTGGTTATGGGTTCTCTATACGATGTGAGTATTGGTCTGTGAGGGGAGAGGTTTGTCAGTGAGGGGGGGTTGTCAGTTATGGATGGTTATTGGTCAGCGTCATCCACGTTCCATCATATGATTTTCACGGAAGTGGGGATGTCCTTCTCGTGTGTGGTTGGGACTTTGTTCTCAATGGTTCCTTGTAGTGTTAGCATGTTTATTGTTCATGTTGTGAATTGTACATATTCTGTGGTGTCTACTATGCTATGGTTGCCTGACGCTGGTTGGCGATGTTGCCCTGGTTAGGGTGGCATGTGGGTGTCACCTCCACGGTGGACGACGGGCTCGAGCCCCTTCTTTCCTACACATGTGGGGCACCAGGTGTTCTCTGAGGGTCTTGTACTACCAAAATTAGGACGAGCCACCCGCTCATGGCACTATAGTCATCCTGTGTGTGGGTAGGAGACCCACCCTTGCCCAGTGTTTAGGTGTGGGAAAACTGGACCATGTGGTGGTTCAGGTTCAAGGGGCGCCCCGTCTCTATGGGCTTTTATACTACTTTGGGGAATCATAAGAATTCTGATACTTTTTTCTAGGAATTCTCCAATGGTTGCTGCTTTTTCTCAGCACCTACTTTTGTGCTTTCTTAATTGTCTCCTTTCAATCTAGGAGTTCTGATGGAATGGGTTCCCTTGTAGAGTAGCATCTAGACCTTCCTTTGGTTCTTCTCTTAGAATATATCTCTTAATGCTTAACTAGTAATAATGATATCTGCTAGGAGTCAATGACCTAAGGATAATCTCTTAGACTATAATGTCTGTGCCATAGATAGCACTACCTAATGCTTGTTATGATTAGTTGCCAACTAGACTAGACCTTAAAGAGCCTTGGCAGACCATGATCATAACACCTTGGACCCAATGCACTATAGGGTCTTGCATAATTCTCTAGAGTATTATGCTAGAAAAAAACCAGGTTCCTAAGTACTTCACTCCTGATATGGGAGAAAAGTGCTGGGCCTTTCTATATAACCCACCTAGTAATCATACTCTGCTACTATCTTCAAGATTTGATTGTTTATGATCTCTATTCAATCAAAAGTCCTAGAGATGGTAGAAGAGGGATAAATAGAGCCACGGTAAGATAAAGTACTACAAAGAGGTAAGCACACAATACAAAAAGGTAAGCACACAATATACTAAGAGAATTAGCCCCAGCAGGCCTGAGAGTATAACAGGGCTTTGCTAATTATTCTAACCTACAGTGCCCAGTTAGGTAGGTATTGGCTTAGGAGCCCAGTTTTTTTCTGGCACAATACTCTGTAGTTAGATAGCAGTGAGACTGAATGTGTTTAACACCAATAGCAGGGCTGAGATAAAAAGCTCTTACTTGTCTAAAGGTGAAGAAGGTTCTTCTGACTATGCCAACACCTGTGGTTCCTAGTGGTCAGATTCCAGAGCCTGAGAATGCACCTTATATATCTCATATACTCATTCTTTGTTGTTTGCGAGAAGAAATCAGTGCCGCAGGGTAGTTTATACTGTCTCAAAATAGCCGTGACAAAACATGACAAAACATGACAACCCTTCCCGGTTTTAGCATGTTTCACAGGCAAAATCGGGAAAACGTTAGCATTTTTCTGACCTGTTTAGGGGCACTTTGACGGGGAAATCTTCATAGGAGCTTCGGGGGCCTAATCAGGCTCTCTGTCGCAGCGTCGCCGCCATCACCGCGGGGCACGGGCGGATCTCTAGCCAGTGTCTGCAATGCTCCGTGGGGAGCAGTCTTCTGGGAAAGGATGGGGGATGTGTGAGTTCTGGGAGGGCCCTCAGCGCTGTCACGAAGGGGGGGGACGTACTGAGAACGTGCATGCTGGCAGTGTGGAAACGAGCGCTGCGGCACTGAGGGGCCGGCGGCGGACGTATGTAAGCCCCACGACGCGAAGCCACTTGCGCTCGAGCACTTTCTTCGAGCCTCTTTGTTGGTTCCAATGGATGTTCTGCCCTTGAAAGCGTGTCTGGTGATTGCTATTTGAGGCCTCGTTCCTTGAAAATTCGACTCGGCCGATAACCAATCAGACGCAGAGGAGCAGGCGCATGGGTGGTCATGACGTTTGGACTCCGTATCACCTTTCAATATATAAATCCACCCCGCTGTCGAAATTAGCGCTGCGCCGTCCACTCCCTCGCGCCTTCATCGTTATCAACCGGGTAAGGTCACCCTTCGGACAAGCTTGTTGAACACGATGGTTGCAGTCAAGTCGCGAATGTCCAAGGTTTCCCTTATCTTCGCGTACGTGTCGCATTGTTCTATCATTCAGAAATTCCTGTGTTCAGCTTAGCCCCGGATCATTCATTCCACCTCAGTGCTGGGACCGCACTTTTCTCAGACGGTATTTGCATATCTTTTCTGACTGTAGCAAGCGGCCTAACACATGTTCGATATGCTCGAAGGATATGCAAACGGTGTCATTGGCTCAGGTGCGCGTTACCCCGTTCAGGCTGTGAATCCCTCATATTCCACCTTGTCCTTCGTGTTCTGACACTCCGCAGTAAATACGCGTGCGTACATTTGTTTTGCTCGAACCAGGCGGGCCGACTGGGTTTGTTTACAGTGTTGACCCGGATCTACGGCAAGGAGGCCATCAATGGTCATAATTACAGCAAAACCTTGACCAGTGTCGCGTTCGCCGGTACCGTCGTCGGAATGCTCGTCTTCGGCTATCTGTCTGATAAGCTCGGTCGCAAATTCGGCATGGTATGTGGTCTGCCGGTGCTCTTGATTGTCACGCTAAGGAATGGCAGATGCTTGCCACCGGCATCGTCGCACTGTTCTCGGGCCTGTCTGCCGCGAGTTCAGGCGCGCATCACAGTCTCGGCGGTATGCTCGCCATGCTCAGCGCCTGCCGGTGCGTCGACATTAGCTCCACCCGATATCACAGGACTAAATTTACGCGCGCAGTTTCTTGCTTGGAATTGGCGTAGGCGCTGAATACCCTTGTGGGTCAGTTGCCGCATCCGAGCAGTCTGAGGAGGAAGGGATCAACAAGAAGGCTCAGCATAGATGGTTTGCTCTTGCGACAAGTACGCGAGCTAGTCCATTCTTTTCGTATATACCTCAAGTCTAATTCCTGGTTCAGATACTATGATCGACTTTGGATTCGTTGTCGCAGCCTTTGTCCCTCTCGTTCTCTATTGGATGTAAGTGTCCTCCTACATCATCTGCTCAACATATATATATCCATTCATGCACTTTACAGTTTTGGTCCAAACCATCTCCGTGCCGTATGGCGTCTATCTCTTGGCTTAGGCCTTATTCCCGCTGTTGCGGTATTCATCTGGCGTCTAAACATGGAAGAGCCAACTCGGTTCAAAAAGGACTCGATGAAGAACACCAAGATCCCATATTTACTAATCATAAGAAGATATTGGAAGAGTCTGGCTGCCATCTCCACAACCTGGTGCGTTGGTTTCATCTAGTTCCCAAAGTTCGGGCTCTAAAAAAACGCAATTCAAGGTTCATTTATGATTTCATTGTGTGAGTACTTTGATACCTTCTTCCGTAATTTTCACTCAATATCCGCGGGGTATCAAAGGTATCCGGTATGGCTATAGATCTGCGATTTCCGATGCTTCAATGACACCTATTATTGACCAGTTCTCCATCTACTCCTCGACCGTGGTTTCCAAGTAAGCAATAACGGTCAGGGCGCGTCATATCCTAGAGCTGATTCGGTCCTTACAGCATCACCAATAATTCCACATCACTGAGTGTTGTTTTCGGGTGGAACGTAGTCATCAAGTAAATTTCATATTTACTCTCATACAAACACGTATCGACCTCACGAAGCCTCTTCTACATTCCAGGTGGGATAGTGAACATTTACGGATATATACCCACTTACTCACATTTATGTCATAGGAACCATTGGTGGCGCATTCATTGTTGATTATCTGGGACCGAAGAATACCATGGTGCGCAATGTTGATTCTGACCGAAGTCACCATGCTCCAATGATCATTTTCACCAGATCACAGGGTTATTACTCCAAGCCATCATTGGCTTCATCATGAGTGGGCTCTACAAACAGTACGCAGACGAGATCGTTCTTAATTTGCGCTTTTGACCTGAGCATCGTCCAGATTGACGGACCATATCGGGGCCTTTGCTGTATCCATTTTCTTCCTCGAAATTATTTCCAATTCACTGACATTGTTGTCATTCCCAGGTCGTATACGGCATCTTCCTAAGCTTTGGAGAGCTGGGTACGCACACTTACCTCTCTGTCTTCCTTATCGCCACTCATCGAGCGCTATCGTCTTTTTCAGGTCCTGGAAACTGTCTCGGTCTGCTGGCCGCCAAAACAGGCCCAACGGCCGTGCGTGGTCAATTCTATGGCTTGGCTGCCGCTGTCGGGAAAGTTGGAGCCTTCGTCGGGACTTGGGGTGGGTAATTCGGTTTCTCTCCCGACCCAGTTCTGATTCCTGCGCACCTATATAGCCTTCCCTCCCATCATCGCTGATTTTGGCGGTGACACAACGACCAAGGGAAACACCGGACCTTTCTGGATTGCGAGCGGTACGTTCTCTTCTTGACTGTCTCTGCGGTCGGAGAAGCCGAATATGCACGGAATGACAATCGCGCTCTGGCAGGTCTTGCTGTATTGAGTGCCCTCATCACGTTCTTCGGCATCAAGCCTCTCACCCAGGACGGGATGCTCAAGGAGGATCAGGAGGTAATACCTAACATCCTATTGTAGCCATCATCGCTGATCCGTCTCGCTGCTCGACAGTTCCGTGCATACCTTGAGGCACACGGATGGGATACCACACTCATGGGCATCGGCAGTACCGAGAACTCTCAGGATTTCCCAGAGACGGAGAAGGAGAGCGCCGCGTCGGTCAAGGAAGTTTGATACCACTGACATGGGGGCTTGACTGTGCGCTTTTGGATATGTTTTCTTGTAGTCGAGCCCGTGCTTGTAACGGATACCACGATAATGAACGATTTTTTTGTTTTTTTGAACGAGCAAAGAAACGAAGTAGAATGTCACCCTGTTTTCGTGCGACACTGGGTCCAACGTACGATCGAGGACTACAATGAGACTCGAGCAACATGACTGAAATTGATCCCAGTGACAAGAGGTAGCAAGAGGTCTAATCAGAGACGACGTCACCGATCGTGACTATAGTAGGTGATGTCATTGCCTAGCAGACAACTTGTTTCCAGATTCGACTCGCGCGTTGCGACAAAACAATTCCAAGTTCAGACCGCCCGCCATGAACGCATTCTCGAGGCTGCTCCCTGTTCTAGGCAGTGCTTATGGCCTCCAAGCCGGTACGCCCACAATACCAACCTTACCCCGCATATATACTCATAGTATTCGCACGCAGCACTCGCTGCAATATTTGTCCCTCAAGCCAACGAGAAATTCTACGACCTCGGCGGCGCCCTGGGCTTTATCTCTACCACGCTCATCTCGCTCTACTATCCAGCTGTCCGAGCACAGATTCGATATGGCAGCGCAGCGGCCCCGTTTCCATCTCTTTCGAGCTTCGCGCCCCGGCAGCTGCTATTGAGCGCCGCGTTGGGAATTTGGAGTGTGCGGCTCGGGAGCTTCCTTGTGCAGGTGCGTCCGCTCGCCGCTCGAGGTCGTCTTGATTTTGATTGGATTCGGTGTGTCGAACACTGTGCGTGAGTAGAGGGCTATCAAAGCTGGTGGAGATTCTAGGTTTGACGAGGTGAAGCACCAGCCAACCAAGTTCACTGCGTTCTGGATGGCGCAAGGTATCCGTTGAATTTGATCACTTGTCTTTTATCTATCCACCTCTTGTCAATTTACAGCCACTTGGGTCTTCCTGGTTGGCCTCCCAGTCTACCTGGTATGCGTCAAATAGTATACAAATCCACATGCTCTCTCATGCTCCTGGTACAGGTCAACACCCTACCTTCAAACCTTCACCCTGCCCTTGGCCTCCGGGACTACGCCGCCATCGGCATCTATGGCTCCTCCCTCCTCTTCGAGGTGATAGCCGACCGCCAAAAATCTGCCTGGCGCCACGAGAAGGAAAACAAGCAGCACGACGACAAGTTCATCACTATCGGGCTCTGGAGCCTCAGCAGACACCCGAAGTGATTTTCACCATAGTTGATACTGATCTAGATCCAAAATCTCACTTCTGTCGATTCATAGCTACGTCGGCGAGGTCGGCATATGGACTGGCATATGGATGCTGGCCATCGGATCTCTGCAGACAGCTTACTTCCCCGCGTACACCTTCGCGCTGGCCGCCATCAGTCCGATCACGACTTACACGCTCCTTCGCAACGTATGTCTGAGCCCTTTCGCTGTATCTGCACCCCGTCCTTCTCATGTTTTGTGTATACTTCTACCAGGTTTCCGGCGTCCCGCCCTTGGAGGTGCGTGTCTTCCTTGCTACCGCTGATCTACTCCATTTGTTTTACGCTCTATCGGATGTAGGCATCGGGCGACAAGAAGTTCGGCCAAGATCCCAAATGGAAGGAATACAAAAAGTGAAATATCTGACCTTCCATGACAGCTCTGAGATATACACGTTGAGTGCGACACTGACGTATATTCTTCCGTTTTAGGACGGTGCCCGTCTTCTGGCCTTGGGGTGGATACGACTAACCCATGCTCCTGTATTCGCAAGCTTTGCTGTAGACAGACGGAGCTCGGATGCGACCACCTTTTTCGGTCGGGGATCTGTGCTGTATTCTCTTCTTGATGCCTTGGCTGATATACCTCTCGTGAAGTCTCTACGACCATACTGTACAATATGTAAAACGATTCAGTTCCCCGCTGAAATTCTGCAAATCCTACAGATGCAATGTGAATGGCTATGCCGTTAAAGTCTCGCCTTCGCGGCCGCGTCGTGCATGGCGAGTGTCACGGTCCGGACGTCCCTCTCTCCGCCTTCAACTACGTCCCGATACACTTCCGTCTACGGTGACATCAGCGACCATCACACGGCGAAACCGAACACGTTGGACACCGACCTTGATCAGCCCCCACACGCCTTGCTGAGCGAGCGGAGCCTTGCTCTCGGCAAGCGCCAATGCGCGCGCGAGCACGTCCTCTGTCTTACCGCCGACGAGCTCATCAACGATCTCCGCGTCCAGCGCCTCCTTCGGCGTGAAACGGTGTCCCTCGAGCGCGAGTTTTCTGCGGATGGTGCTGCGGGTGACTTTCCCCCGCAGGAGGTACGCGAAGGAAGTTGGCCAGGGAGCGCCGAAGTGTACCTGCCACGGGACATAATTTCGGGGTGAATTGCAAGGAGATTTGAGGTGGGAGGGTGTCAAACCTCATTCATGCACACCCAAGAGTTCCGTTTGGATCCGTCTGTCATCACCCTATAGTCACATGCGAGAGAGAAAATGAATCCCGCGGCGAAACAATGGCCGTTGATGGCCACGACGGTCGGGACTGGCAAACGAGCGCGATTCAGCACCGAAGCATCAACATCAATAGACGCGCGCGTGACTTACTAGGGAACGTCAAGAGCCGCACAAGCAAGGGGTCAAATGTCACTGCGGGTCCAATTCGCGTACATCAAAAACATTCCGAGGAAAGAATAGACGCCTGCGTGAACACGTACCAGCAAACCAATTGGGATCTGAGATGACGCTCTGATAGTCGAAACCTGTGTACATCCGCTGTTCAGCCGGCGCGCCCACCTCGTACAGCGGGAAGGAATTCACCGTTGCAGAAGAACTTATCCTGCGCCCTGTTTCCGACGATCACGAGCGCGCCCGCACCCTCGTCCTTCGCCTTGGACGCGACAGCTGCACGCCATCCCGCGCGCCATTCGCGCTCAACAATGTTAAGGGCAGGCTTGAGCGCGCCTTCGACGAGGTCACGCGTGAGTCGCGAGTCAGCGCCGTTGTGAAGTTCGATCTGCCAGACCGTGTGCTTGGCTGAGCTCGGTAGAATGCAACGCGCCTGGGTGGTCGGGACCGGATGCGTCGGGTGAGAGAGTGATGGGGGACTTACGGCGGGTTAGGGTGAGCAGCGGAGTGGGCGCGCCTGCAGGGAGACGAATGGGCTGTGCGGTGGACATTTGTTAGCGGGTGTGTGGAAGAGGACAAAGGTGAGCAGATGTCCGTGGTCGTTGGCGCACCTGAACCCAAACTTACCTTGGTGGGATCGGTCGCCGGTGCATTACCGTCCATGTGATTCTGCCTTCGAGCAGGGCCATAGCCCTTTGTGTCCTTCACCATGTCAAGCATTAATGGGGTAGTGGTAACCTGGGTCGTTGCCATCGACCCGCCGGGGGTTCGATTCCCTCTTAATGCATGAGTTCTATGTTATATTTTTTCTGATCTTCCCTACACGATATGATTCCTAGGATTTTGTAGGCTACGATTCGTTGTTGGATTTTGTGAGAGTACTCGACTGGCCTCAAGGATCGAACATGAATGCATGGATGATTGATATTGAGGTCACCCAGTATACTAGTAAAATGCGAGCAAACAAGGGCAAACGCCACCACCTCCGCTCTCTGTCACGTCCTCATAGCGTACCCATGGCCGACAAGTCCAGAATTGCAGAACTCCAAGGTCTTCGCTACTTCACTTTTTTCATTCCTCGACGCCAACTCACGCTTGCACATCTGCGCTTTTGCTACCCAACAGCCCGCGTCGCCACCCGCGATGCCCACATCCGCGAGTCATGGATCCGCGCCATGGAGGCCCGCATCGTCCGCGACCAGGTGCAGGAGTGCTACCGCATAGAGGGCGTCAACCACTATGAATCCTGCCGTGATCTCTCTGACAAGTATATCACGCTGCTCCGGGAGAACAGGGTACGTATCGTCTTCGCGCTCGTTTCTCTGTCCCGACACGGCTGACAGGTGGGGCTACTCTTTCACACCCCAGGTCAAGGGTTACAAGCAGGTCGATGCATGATGTAGATCGGCTACGTTAAGGCTCCTTCCATCTCTTCACTGAGTACCACCCCCACCCAGTTGCTGTGTGCCATGTTAGCACAAGGAAATCCTATGTACAAACATGCATCACCTTGCAAAGCGGATGAGCAGAAAGGTTTGAACGCGAAGAGCGGTCCACACTAGATATCTATAGCATGCAATTTTGGTTTCCCAATTCCACCCCGAATAGTGATATTGTTTACTTCCTCGCCTTCCTCTTGCCCTCAGCTCCGCTCGTCTCAGCACCGCTGAGCTCATCCCCACTGCTCACGGCCCCAGCCTTCTTTCCTTTGCCCTTTTTGAGGTGATGTTGGGGGATCCACTCCTCCTCGTATCCGCCGGCTCCGGTTGCGATAACGGTGCTCACGGGAGCGGAGATCGTCGGCTTGCGGATTTTCTTGGCCTGCTGGGGTACGAATGTGATGTATGCGAAATAGCCGAGGCCAGACAGAACACCGATGACCATGGCATACGTTGACAGACTAGAGAAGGGAAGCAAGAAACCGGGAAGCGTGAGAACGCACATGCAACGACGCATTAAGTTGCTTAGACGCACAGCTTCAAATCAAAAATAGAGAGTTCCGGCTCGACAATGGTGACAACGGAATCGTATGCGGATACACGATATTTCGCGCCCTACATGCAAGAAAAAGGTAAGCCGGGAAAAGATACACGATGAGCGGGAATCGTACGTCAGTGATGTGCTCAAGCCAGAGGTTGAGTTTCACGTCGCCTGTCTGCACGGTTGATCAGTACCCCGTGAATTGCACTTAGCAACAGCGTCAAGTACCTTGAACCTGGGTGGAGAACCGTCAGACGCCGTGACGCTAAAGATGACAGTCAACTTACTCGCTGTAGAATGAATACGGCAGACGAATTTTGGCTCCCTCGATCAAGTTGATGCCATATGTCAAGTTGTTCGTCTGAAAATGATCACAGGGCCGCACATGAGACACGCCCCTACGTGTGCGAGGTGACAGCGACCGCAAGAACGTACCGCCTTGATCAGTTTGTCGGTTTCTGGGTGATGGAGCTCGCCGGCAACGTTCAATAGCGTGATATTCTTTCCAGATTTGTTCTCTATCTCTAGGAACAGCTGGTTCGTTTCGCCATTGACTATATCTATACCCCCATACCGTGATAAATTAGCAAGACGAAAGGAGACCCCTAGCATCTGGAGATGGATGAAATCACTCACGACCGAATGGGTTACTCTCGGGGAATGACGTGGCAATGATGAGCTCCAGCTCTGTAGAGTCGGCAGCCTCCTCTACCGGAGCTGGTGTAACATGCAAAGGTTCAGTTCAGACGACTCCTCCGATGTGTCGCTCTACGTCACTAGGCCATATTGTGAAAGTATACGCACAAACTTCAACAGCAAACACGCATGTTACTAATAGAGCAGAAAAACAGAGCAAGGACCAGACGCGCATTCTGACCATTTAGAAAGTGGTAGACCGGGATGAAAAGACCAAAGAGTTGTTATTTGGCAACGGGCTTCAATCCGCCACGTCCCATCACACAATTTCAAATTCAGCGCCACGTGCTATATTTGCAATATCCTCCGCATACAGGCAGAGAAATCCAGTGGACACAAAAGAAGATAACATAACAGCAGTAACAAAGAAACTGAACCATACATCAGGTAGGAGGCTTTTTAAGCAATTCCTTTGCCACCTCGTCCACATCCGCAGACTGGTCTGGTAGCCAAAACGCCTGACGAATTAAATATTAGAACCACCTCGATTTGGGCACAGAACCTGACGTACTAGTTCGGCACCCGCAGTACACATCATTGCCAGTCGAGGGTTGAACTTGAGACACCGAGAAGGGCTAGGATGTCCATCCATCTTTGCGATAGGCTGCAATCGCAACGGTGGTGCCTTCAAATCAATGGCGCCGGTCTTTGTCTGCAAATTCTGCAAGTCCCAAACGCATACCCGTCCATCCAAGCTACCGCCTAATACGTAGTTGCTATCAGGTGTCCACGACACCTCCTCGCCACTGCATCCTCGTTGGGGCTCAATGCCCTGTGGGGCATCTAATCGCCTCCGTTCAAGCCCCACATGCCCTTCTAGCTTCGCAAGCAGGTGACCCTCAAACGCATCCATCACATAGTGCGCATCTCCAGAGCAGCCAATCAAAAGGTACTTGCCGCTGCTTGAGAACGCCATAGATGTGATATAGATGGCGCGTGGCGGATAGCTGACGAGCGAAAGCGTCGGATCCTCCAGAGTAATGGTAAGAAACGGTGCCTTGTCAAAGTTGGCGTGATCGTAGAGAAGGATACGGGAGTAGTGGTTGACAGCAATGGCGAAGACGACACCACTACTGTCATAGGCAACTATGGAGGGTGCCGGAAGGTTAAGCAGACCGCGACATGTCGGAGCTCGGAGGTCCCACAGTCGCACGGTGTGGTCCATAGATGAAGACATGAATGTATCATCTACGGGAGACATCTCAAGTGAGATCACACGCTGCTTGTGGCCCTTGAAATATTGCAAGTATTTGTTGTCATGCAGAGAATGATATCGGACGGTATCATCCTCCTTCGTCGACGCGTGTATGATGGCTGTGTTTTTGTGCGTAAAACGGGGTAGATCGACACCATACTTCTTCGAAAATAGTGTTTTGATAGGTCTGGAATGCTGCTTCAGTTGGAACAGGCTATAATGGGTGGTAACGCGTGGAAAGAACTTGCTTTCCGGTTTTGCAGTTGTATAGACGAAACGTCTCGTCCTCTGCAGCGGTGATGAGCTGGTCCCCTCTGTCGTCAAACGAGATGCCAGTTATGTGTCGAATCCCTTGGTTGGGCGGTGACCGACCTCCTGGTGTTGGCGAGGCTGCGGGGTCGACTGCGGTCTTGAATATTTTTGCGGGCTTTAGCTTGCTCTGTGCAGAAGCTGAGTAGATTGACTGGGAAAAGGCAGTCCTCGTACCATCAATGCCGGCGTCAAGACGAGTGTCGGTGCTTGTGGAGGTATAGACGGAGCCATTGGGGCCTTGAGGAAAGAGTGTAAATCGAGGAACGACCTCGAACAATGAAAGACGCGTTTGAGAATCGCGTGCGGAGTCCGAATCACTTTTGACCTTCTCCTGCCATGTCTGATGGCGACGACGCTGCAAAACTATGGAAGGTCAATCGAACGATCCACGAACTCGTCAAGGACAGAGTCAGTAAATCCCAGCAATGTATAATATGACGATCTCAATCCTTATCCTTCTACAGGGCTTCCAAGTCTCGGACGATGAAATCAACATGGATTTGGCCACATTTAAGTCGCTGTATGCGAACAGCGGAGATAGTGTCGAGTGCGTGTGGCTTGCCAATTCACTCATCTGCCATCCATTAAATATCATCTCCGCAGTCGAAATCAATTGAACTTCTTCACGAATTCACGGACAAACTCCAGCGATCAGATATTCGTGTTCTTTTCTGACGAAAAGAGTGTTGGCGTCAAAACAATGCGAAAGTCCGTATACCGTTCTCTCAGCTCATGAACCCCTCATTTTAACGTCATTCCAGACTCCTCAGCATCCTTGATGAGAAAAAAATTGAACGCGGTATCATCATCTTTCCGGGCACCATGACCTCCTCCGCGCGCAAGGTCCGCAGATTTGCGCCCAGCTCAACAATATGCGTTTATGATATATGGATAGGTTATCCTTGCTATGCATAACAAATTCAAGCTGGAAGAATTCGCCGAAGCCGACCTTCTCGTGAACATCACACATCACAGGCTTGTACCTCGCCACGAGGTCCTTACCGTCGATGAAAAAAAACTCCTCCTGGACCGATAGTGCGTGTGCTTTCATCTTGATTGCCATAGACGTGATGTGCGAGTGATTTGGTGTTATAGTCGCCTGAAAGAAACACAGCTACCACGTATCCAAATCGCAGATCCCATCGCACGATACTATGGTCTCCGACGCGGACAAGTCGTCAAAATTACCAGGCCGAGTGAGACGAGCGGTCGCTACGCCAGCTATCGCATCTGTTTCTGAACCATGCCTCCCTTCGAGCACCGCTCGATGCTGCGTAGGGCTAGTATTCTAGATCGCATAATTTGCTGGTCCCGTCGATCTTAGTCTCCTGTACTGCCTCTGTTTCGACTCCGCGTGTAGACTATTTGCCACCATCACCACGCACAGGTTTTCGAGGACCATACTATCCTCTCTACGGTCTGTTGTAGAATTGGATGTCCTTATCGAACATTAGTGAGTGAGTTGGTCAATCTTATCATTAATCTCAATGCTTGGTATATTTCTCCGTGAAACCCCGTTGCGTCCTCGACAGGCACTTCCATTTTTCTTTACTTCCGCTAGGGCGCCCCATCTTAGGGCTTGCATGAATGGTTCCTTTTGGGGGGTGCAAAAAGCCTTTTGCGCTCATTAAGCATAGATTCTCACTAACGCTGCACAGCTATGCAGGGTGAACGCCAGAAATCTTCAGCGACCGGATCTAGCGCTCGCTATGAACCGCGAGCACAAAAAAAATCTCGACTCATAGACATATCCACTGAGAAGTCCTTCTATCATTGTCTTTTTTCTTCAGGTGATTCTGCTCAAGGCCTGAGGTGAGGGTTCGTAATATTAACTGCATATTCAGCGATTCTAGAAATCCTTCAGAATTATCTGCGCAAATCTTAAACTGCTCCAGTCTCTACATGGCCAAGTGTGACATCATCACGAAATCTTATCTTCGGCCCATAAAGATCTTTGTTTCAGGCTTATTTCTCAGGAAGCGCTCACAAAGTATCTACGAGCGCTTAGCAGGTGCCAGCCAGCTCGTCCCGAGTGGTGGATGCTCAATGATGGCGGTGCCGTAGCATTTTTGTTGGGGATACCAACAATATCCTGGAGATCAAAATTATTTGGAGCATCTTTATGAGAGTCTTTTAGGATCATGCCTCGAGTTCTCGGTTAACAACGTTCAAGCCCCTGTTACTTAGTGATGCAGGGCCATATCTCACCACAATGTTCACTGTGGGTCGCGCCACCATTATGTTCCTGTTAGTACTCAAACACTGGTCATGTCCAACAGATGTAGATTCTTTGCATGGTCCTTTATATCATTGACGTAGCACTCTTCTGCGTTTTGATTCCCGTAGACGCTGTGCAAGTCAAGTTCGCACAGCATTCGGACTGCAACAATCGTTGACACCGACATGACCATCTGTCTCAAGTTCAAGTAGGTTGCGTGCGGTGTCAGTGTTCGTTTGTTTCATCCCTCTCAACTGTCTCCACATCTTAGCATCACCCTGTCACAGGTTGCCTTCCACCTGGAAGAAAGGTCTCGACACCCTTCATTTGCGAATTCTTCATGTCGCGAAACATGGCTGAGCGAGGGTGAATCATATGTATAATTATGTTTCAAAATCATTCGAATCTCGTGAGCTATACTGACGGCCATTCACGGTGTCCCTGCATAGACAAAATTGTTGCATATCACTCATCTCAACCTCATTTTCTTGAGCTCGATCACGAAACTCGATGGCACAGACGGTAGTTCTTCCTTGTCTCCAAACCAGTTAAGCTCACGGCACTGCTCAGATTATATCCGTGGTCAGCGTCTTTGACTGCATGCTACATTCCTAGCACCCGGGCGCCTCCTAACCGGATTCTCAGCCTGAAAATGTGACTACGTCATAGACGGAGTCTTAGGACAGGCTGTACACCTTCCTTTTTGGTGATTTTGCTTACTTGAAACCAGGTGAGTGCACGGTGAGAGTCTTAAATCTGGAGGATATCTTATCAACGGGATCGGCTTAGTTGCGCATCGATTTGTAGACGCCACTGGTACCATGCCTGCGATATTACAAACAACTTACACTTATCCGGATGTGTAGTTCAACCCCTCTACGATTCAATCCGGAGGTTTCGAGCCCGCGCCACCGTAGTACCGCCCTCTTAACGCCATCAACATTGGTCCAATGCTCTCGCTCAGCGCTCAGCGCTTATAGGCACAGCCCCCTTTCGAAACTCCTGCAAAGGCAATCAAATACGAGGGGATAAACTACTCTGCTTTATAGTTAGTTATTCAGACTTGCGCAGGGGGACTCGTTCGGCGATTTAGGGATTTATCAATTGATGCGGTACAGTCACAACTACATTGCTGTGACGGCTCATCCGTCTTCCGTCTCCATCAGCTCTGCCAAACTTTCGAGGTGGAACAGATGCAATACCCCTGAGATGCTAGCAGCCCCGCCTCTATCGCAGAGAAAGAGGTAAGAGCGCCAGTTTTCCACGTTCTTCATTGTTCCATGACCGATTCGCGTAGACTATTGCGGACACAGGCACGGGTCCACCCCCGACTCGATCCACCTTGAGTGTCCGGGATTCAGGAAGTGGCGCTCACATCATAATTCTCTGACTCTTACAGAAGGTGGATCTGAGATCGTCGGGTGTCAAGCTGTGATTTGGTATGCAGATCCAATCTCGACAGTGGACTTGTAAAACATACGTCTGACTGGTGTTTACCCCATACAGCTGGACGTCTCGTGTATAAAAGTCGGTGCAACACAATGTCCAGCACTACACTTCCATCCTCCTTTCGACTGCACCCGCTCTTCTTTGCTGATTATACACATCTTCATTGCTGCGACAATGCCTGCTATCACCAGCCAGTTCTATCTTCCGGATCTTCTCGCTCTCTCTACGCCATTCAAGGGGTCAACCAACCCTCACTATAAGCGGGGCGCCGCCGAATCAAGGGCTTGGATCAACTCTTTCAATGTCTTCACCGACAGGAAGCGTGCCTTCTTCATCCAAGGCTGCAACGAACTCCTCGTTTCGCACACTTATCCACATGCTGGCTACGATGAATTCCGCACATGCTGCGATTTTATCAATCTTCTATTTGTCGTCGACGAAATCAGCGACGAACAGAACGGCGCAGACGCGCGGCGCACGGGCGAGGTCTACCTCAATGTCATGCGCGACCCCGAATGGGATGACGGTTCAAAACTGGCTCAGATAACGCGAGAGTGAGTGCTTGCAATGACATCCATGGATATTCGCCTTACATTTCACAATGATTCCAGATTCCGCGCACGCCTTTTCCGTTCATCAGGCCCCAACTCCTTTCGTCGATTCTTGAAGCATAGCGAAGATTATATTGACTGTGTGGCGAAGGAGGCAGAGTACCGTGAACGTGGCGAAGTTCTCGATGAAGAGTCTTACAAACATTTGCGTCGGGAGAACAGTGCAATCCGCCTGTGCTTCGGTCTTTTCGAATATACGCTCGGCATCGACCTCCCCGATGAGGTCTTCGAAGATCCGAATTTCATGAACCTTTACTGGGCAGCCGCAGACATGGTCTGCTGTTCGAATGTGAGCCTCCTCAGTGACGTCCTGCGTTGATCGTCGCTGAAACGTTGCTTCTCATCAGGACGTCTACTCTTACAACATGGAGCAGGCCATGGGTCACACCGGAAACAACATCGTCACCGTCCTCATGAACTCTCGGGGCTTCGACCTGCAGGGCGCTAGCGACTACATCGGAGAATATTACAAGGGCTTGATGGAACGCTACCTCACAGACAGGAGCCGTTTGCCGTCATTCGGCGCAGCAGTCGATGCTGACGTCGCGCTCTATGTCCGAGCTTTGCAAAACTGGCCCATCGGGAACTTGGAGTGGAGTTTCGAAACCAATCGTTACTTCGGTCCTCGGCACGATGATGTCAAGCGCACGCGCCTAGTCACTCTCAAGCCGTGCAAAGCCTAATTTGTACGTTCACTCACCTCATTTGAGCCCTGCAGCCTGAGCTGACAGCATCACCGGCACGGATAGGTGAACACCGTTGTCTCAAAGATTTCTCTGCCTCTATCATCTTTCACCTTACCTTTCTGCGCTTAATGTCCTCTATAATTACATTTTTCGTGGGTTAGTCGAGGGGCACTTAATTAATCAAGATGTATCGATAATAGGTTTAACACCGTGCAGTTCGTAAACATATTGTAAAGACTTCATCGCTTCAATGTTTCCTTTTCCTTTCAAGGAGTCTGGCCACTTAAGCTTCAAGATCTTCGAGATTTATTATGTGGCGCGTCCGTCGTAGCCCCTTCTAACTCGTTGCATCAAACATATGCAGTTTGGCTGATTTGTAGTTCTCGAAGCGATAAGGCCATTCGACTTGAACATTCATCTGCCATGGCTATCGTTTGCATCAAAGTTACCGGAAACGCCGAGAACGACCCTTGAACACAATTGGGATGACAGCGCAACGCCATCGAAAACGTCGTCCCTGATATCATACACAGCATAGTAAAAGCACCGGGTAATGTGCAATCTATGCGTTCGCGGTTTGAAGCCGCCGAAATCTATTAAACGTACAACCACCTGCCCCTCCCATCCGCCCACTCCGTCAGCTTCGTGATCGACTGCTCATTGAACGCCTTCCGGAGCGAGTCCCTGTGCTTGTCCTGAGCTGTACCTTCCGCAATCTCATCCCTTGACTCCGGTGGAGTCACCGGACCTCGGTAAATGTCGGTCCAAGGAGATAAGACTCCGAGCCCACTCCCCCCGACAGATGTCAAATACGTTGCGTAGCCGCTGCTTGTTAAGGAGTCCATAAGCTCGCGGAGGACAGCCTCGTTGATATCTGGGAATGGATTAAATTTAAGCATTGGCGCTCATAATCCTTGAGTTCAGGCGACTCACCATCAGGTACGAGTGTAACGGAGCATCCACCTCCGCCAGCGCCAGTGAGCTTCGTACTAAGCGAGTACGGTGGCGCAGCGGTCGTTGCCCTGATATTTTCCAGCACAGGATGGGATACACCAAGAGCGACCAGATGAGCATGGTTCTCGTCAATCAATGCCTGGTCGGACACATGGTATCAGAGCAATTCATCAACGCTGCCCTGAAAGGCTTACAGAAAGCGCTGAAAGCAATGATTCCCTGGGTAGCTCAGGGTCCAACAGGGCACGTCGAGATTCGTCGATGATACTTTGTATCTGATCTAGAATATGATCCACAAGTTCCGGCTCCTGTGACATTTGATAGATTCACGGTTAATCAGCACATCCACAACAACGATGCCAGATCGAGGAACAAGAGCTAACTTGAAGCTTCTTCGCAGCAACGCCTGCCACCAGGCGCTTTGTATCGCGCGGGACCTTGGAGTCGGTTAGCAAAAACCTGAGAGACTTGAATCTGTGGCGGCCAACAGTGTTAATACAAAAGCGAAATTCAACCGGGGAATACGGCTTAATGTTCACTCACCCTTGAATGGCTTCCATTCCGCCTTTATTACGAGAGAAGCCCGGACGAGTGTAGGCCAAAGCGCCTCCGTACACTGACACGGAATTGTCAACCCCACTAGGGTTTCCGTGCAAGACTTTCTCGGCCACGAAAGCCCACAGATTGGCTTCTTCGGCAATGTCGGTAGGGAGGGCCCTTCGGCCCTTGTGAGAAATATGAATATGCCCCGGATCATTCGTGTCGGGCTCGCGAGCAGGGGGAGGAAGAGGGGGAAGGGAGATACGTTGGTGAAGTAGCAACAGCGCAGTGGCTACACAAACAGAGAAGGACGCCGAAGAACCAAGGCCGGCGCCGACAGGCAGGGTGGATCTCACAGAGAAATCGAATGAGGGCCTTTAGAATCAAACTGAGTTAGCACGACACAAACTAAATGGTGGTATTATGCCCTCACCTCTCGCCACCGTGGGCCATTACCATGTAAAGGTATAAGAACGCAACCGCGGCCATCTTCGCCTTAGCTTCAATATCATCAGGCAAAGCCCTTTTGATGATAGCTTCTACGAGCTTCTGATCCAGGAGTTCGGGGTGCTTGTCCCCCACACGTATGGAGGTGACGGCATCCCACGGAAGATCGTCCAAAACCCACTCGTGGGTAAAGTCATCGATATCGGCGAAATTAACGCAGATCTTGCCGTCATGCCGTGGCGAAGTTAGTCCATAACAGCGCAGGTCCACTGACGCCGCCACAGCAGTCTACACAACAATAGAACGACCGGAACATGTCAGTAGGGCGTTTCCATGCATCGTGACATCAGCTCTCAGGGCCAACAAGCTCAGCCAATCCAAAAATCGCACTTACCACACCATGCACGACAGCATGCTCTCCGAAAAGGATGACCTTGCCCGGAGCACTCACGAACCACTCCCTATTCTCCAGCGGGCGCTTGTTCTCGTTGAAGGCCAGCTTCTCAACCGCACGGCTGATCGAAACGCCTTCCCTCAACGAAGCCCTCACGAACTGTTGTTCGTCCGCACCGGCGGAGACCGTGATCGCACCAGCTTCGAGCAGTGCGCGTTCGAGATCATCGATGAGGTCAGCGGGGTCCTCGATACCGACGCACAGGCGGATGAGGTCTTCTGGAAGACCGCGCTCCGCGCGCGTTGCAGCGTCGATGGAGGCGTGCCTGATTACGGGTACATGGGCAGGGTGAGATCGTGCACACGACGAAGACAACGAGAAATGAGCCACTCACGACATAACACATGGCATGCTGATCAGCGAGTTAACGCATCCGAAGCTAACACTGATACCCCACAGGCGGGTGGCGCCGACGATGCGTTCGCTCAAGGCTTTGTCTCCAGTCGTGAAGCTGAGCACGGCACCATACCCATCTGCAATGCGTTCATGGATTTCTCTGCCGGGATGGTTGGCCAGACCTGGATAGTGCACTTTGAACCCCAAACGGTCGAGCATGCTGGCAACACTCATAGCAGTGGTCTGCTGCCTATCCATCCGAATGGCCAAAGTCTTGACACCACGAAGGAGAAGGAAGCAGTCGAAAGGTGTGAGCGCGTTTCCGATGGAGTTGATCACGAATGCCATTTGCTGAAGACCGAAGCCCCTCGTCAGCGCCCATCATCAATAGATACATGAAGATTCAAACCAACCTTGGCAATGTCATCACGGTTGCAGGTGATGATCCCAGCCATAAGATCGTGGTGTCCACTTAGATATTTCGTCGCACTATCGTATACGATGTCCGCACCGTGCTCAAGTGGCCGCTGGAGGTATGGGCTCATCATTGTGTTATCGACCACAATGATCGCGTCGGGGGCGCGCTCTTTCACATCTGCAGCGATCGTCGCAAGGTCGGCGATTTTAAGAAGCGGGTTGGTAGGGCTCTCAAGTAGGACCATGGCGGTCTTGCCTGCCTTGATGTGCGCGTGAAGTGTGGTGGGATCTGTGGTGTCGACATGGTGAACAATAACACCGACGTGCTCTCTCACATATCCGAGAAGACGGTTGGTTCCGCCGTAAATATCATCACCGGCGATAACTTCGTCTCCGGGTTTGAGGAGGCGGAGGATGACATCCAGAGCGGCCATGCCGGACGAGACCGCGAAAGCATGAGAAGCAGATGATATTTTCGCGATGTGATGTTCTACGGAAAACATAGAATCAGTGATTCATGTTCACGGGGATAGAAGCCTCCACGAGAGCGCGTTGCTGTCGATGACCAGATGTAGTAGTTGATCTGCATTCACTTCATAATGCATCCCCCTTCCTGAAGACCCGACCAATCAAAGAAAGACAGCGCCTCATCGTACGGTCATGGGTACGTCGAAAGCCAACATCCATAGCAGTAATCAAGAATATGACTGACCCAAGTGACTTCTGGTCGGATTCCCGCTTCTGGTATAATCATACTCTCCGCCGATGCCCTTGAATGTGGACGTCTGGTAGATAGGCACAGAGCTTGAGCCGTACTGGTCTTTCCGGTCCGGATTTTCGACCGTGGCACAGAGAGTCGCAAAGCGGTAGGGTTGGCGGGGGCGAAGTGGTGACTCGGGCTCGGGGGTCGGGAGGTCGTGCGAAGGGATCAAGATGCCCTCCGCCTTTGAATTGATTTGGGGCGGCATCTATGGCAAAAATAAGAATTATAGACGATACAAACGTCCCCCTTGTTGGAATGCGGAGTGAAGTTTAGTGTACAGAGGGTGGAACGAGAACGTGGAGAAATACGAGTGTTGGAGGGCGTGAGACCCGATGGCGAGATGACTGAGCAATTCAGATCAGCAAACGAGGCAACCGCTCTCATCGCCTCCCCTTCGCTTTACTTATACTACTTTGCTTGCTCGGCCGATGATTACGGGGGCTGATGGCTCCCAGACGACACCAGCGTCTGTGCTCTCTTAGCTATATCCTGCTCGGGAGGTTTGTCATTCATCATACGATATCTTTTGCTTTTTCCGCATCCTGCAGCGGCGAGACAGGCACATTCTACCGCCCAGTTCCAGGTTGGCGCGGATGTCCTAGCAAAACGCACGAAGAGGCACTTGGCTGAACTGGAGGTGCGCATCGTTCTCTGATCCATCAGATCTCTCCTGTTTACTCGGTTTGCCAGAGGTCGAACTATGCTGAACACTCTGCGGGCATCGAAGATGACGAGGATGGCCCTGGGAAGACCGCCAAAGGCCGTGCTCGGCAGACAATCTCCGACAAGCGCAATATCAGTGGCACTGGACCGGGAGCGAAGCGAAAAAAGTCCACGATGAACATCCGTACTGCTGTTCTTTACAGGAAGAAACTGGCCGAGTTGGTAGAGGAATCGGTCGGTCACCCTTTTGTCATTCCCCCTTGCTATCTTTCACCGTCGTATCTAGCGCATAGCGGATCACCCTGCTCACATACCCACGTATCTCACCGCAGTGACAGCCCCGCCGCGGGAGCCTCCGCGTCTTCTTTGCTCAGTGTGCGGCTACTGGGGCAGATACAAATGTAAGAAGTGCGCGATGCCGTACTGCGATCTGAATTGTGAGGCCGTGCACGATGAGACGAGGTGCGAGAAGCGTGTTGTATAATCGTAGGCTGCATTATTCTCTCTCGATTCACCTGTGTACCTTATCTGAAGATCTGAACAATAGTCATCTGGGTGATGTTTTTTAATCCAATGTCTACTACTCGCACCTCCATTTCAAGCGTGAGCCGTTTTCTAGTCCAGTGCTCTATCCGCAGATGAATCTGGACATTAGTTAATGTAGGTCCGATTCGTATTCTAACTTCACTCGAATGCCAAGGAATATATAGCAACACTTCGGTCAATGCAGGTTCTCCATACAATCATCTTTATGACCTGAATCTAGTCTACCATCAGCTTAGAACTCAAAACCACTGCATTTGCATCGAGCCAGCGAGCCTAATGTTAGCGCCTCCAACCACCCTCTTAAGCACTTATATATATATGGCCTCTCATGGTTATCTTGTGCGCTAGCGCGTCGACAAGCAATCCCATAATTGGAAGATGAGCCAGTCCTGGCATTATCTATTCCGCATAGTATACAGTAGCGACGAAGATTGCGCACCACTTTGCGTAGCCCCTAAAGCAGCTTGGCTGGTACCGAAGAGGGCGGGGTGTTATGGACCTAGTTGACCTCATATTTCACAGGGAGCTATCCTGGAGAGCGGTCAGAAACCATAGTGAAACCATGAGCGATGGAGAACAAAACTAATATCAATCGCCCTATCCTCGACCACTTGGTGTCAATCATGCGAAATGGCAATCTGTGGCCTTTCATGCTGGATTTGATTTCCTCAAGTTTAGTTTCCACGACAGCGTTCAACCGTTTGATGTTGGCAACTGTACACCAATTGAGAATCAGCGACAAATCACCAACGCAGCACTGGTTGTTGCCATTGGAGGCTTCACGACATAGCAGCCTATCATGTTTCGGCCGTGATATCCGTAGTTTCGGCCGGGATATGAGCGTCATAGGACACGGCAACTGCCGAGAAGGCATGACTCGAAGATTTATGACCTCCACTTTTCAGCTTCAAAAACCTCTTCACTCCATAAATCTTTACCTCCACTCCTTCTTCCCGCAAAACAACAATGTGCCCTCACGCAAACGGTGGCGCCCCTCCCAGCGGTACCAGTGAAATGGTTGGTATTGAAAACACTCGCAATGGCACTAACGGCACCGCCCACCATGTGTCTGAGGCTCAGCGTCGAAACCCCTACGCTCCTCGCGCTGCCGACTTCCTGAACAATGTCTCCAACTTCAAGATCATTGAATCCACACTCCGAGGTATGCTCCGATCCTCCTTCTGCCTCTAGTATTGACACGAGAATACTCATCGGCGTGTCCGCAGAGGGGGAGCAGTTTGCTAACGCCTTCTTCGACACCAAGACCAAAATTGCTATTGCCAGGGCTCTTGACTCATTTGGCGTCGAGTACATCGAACTCACCTCACCCGCTGCGTCAGAGCAGTCGCGTCTCGACTGCGAGGCCATCTGCAAGCTCGGCTTGAAGGCCAAAATCCTCACACATATTCGGTGTCATATGGATGATGCCCGGATCGCCGTCGAGACTGGTAAGTAATACGCCCACAGTTTCTCTGTCGATTGAATTGTCACGTAAATCTATCTAATAATACTTTCTATAATAGGTGTCGACGGTGTCGACGTCGTCATCGGCACTTCCTCCTTCCTCCGCGAGTTTTCTCACGGGAAGGACATGACCTACATCACCAAGACTGCCATCGAGGTCATCAACTTTGTCAAGTCCAAGAACATTGAAGTTCGCTTCTCGACTGAGGACTCTTTTCGCTCCGACCTTGTCGACCTCCTCTCTATCTACCAGACCGTCGACAAGATCGGTGTCAATCGCGTAGGTATCGCGGATACCGTCGGTGGTGCCAACCCAAGACAAGTATATGACCTCGTGCGGACTCTCCGTGGCGTCGTGGGATGTGATATTGAGATCCATCTGCACAACGATACAGGCATGGGTGCGTCGAATATGGTTTCCTGTCATTTTGGCATCGTTTAATTAGTGTTTCTTCCTATGTAGCCATTGCTAACGCATATACCGCACTCGAGGCTGGCGCTACTCATATTGACACTTGTAAGTCAAGTTAATCCATCCTCAATCTATCATTGACAATTGTTCGAAAAACAGCCGTTCTCGGAATTGGCGAGCGCGTCGGTATCACGTCCCTTGGCGGTCTCGTTGCATGCATGTACGCCGCCAACCCTGAGTATGTCAAGGCCAAGTACAATCTTCCCCTACTTCGTGAAATCGAGAACCTCGTCGCCGAAGCCGTCGAGGTCAACGTTCCATTCATGAACCCCATCACGTATGTCACCCTCCAATCCAGCGCTATACACTTTTTTAATATCATGTCTTAGTGGCTACTGTGCATTCACTCACAAGGCTGGCATCCATGCCAAGGCTATCCTCAACAATCCTAGCACATACGAAATCCTCAAGCCCGAGGACTTCGGTCTCACCCGCTACGTTTCCATTGGGTAGGCCTGTCATGCAACTTTATCAGCATTCCCTTCTGATTTTCTCAATCGTAGACACCGTCTAACCGGTTGGAACGCGGTCAAGTCTCGTGTTGAGCAGCTAGGCTTGGAGTTGACCGACGAGGAGATCAAAGACGCCACCGCCAAAATCAAGGAGCTCGCTGATGTCCGGACACAATCCATGGACGACGTCGACTCGCTCCTGCGTGTCTATCACTCCGGTATCCAGTCCGGTGAGCTTGCCGTCGGACAGAAGGAGGCGCTGGATCGTTTGCTCCGCGAACACCGTGCACAGCAGCATGCCGTCACGGAATGAGTGTCTGTTTCGCCGCCCTCCACCCTCTTCCATATCATTGGACACATACCTCGACATTCACACCCCCTCGCCACCTTGTCAGCCCTCCCGCCTCCATCTCTCGCATACAAAAGCCAGCGTGTAGCCGGCCAGTGATGTCATCGCAGGAACATCGTTACATACTCGGTGTATAGAGTGCACCTCTGCAGAAGACTCTTGATGTATACTAATTTTGTGCATGTCCTTGCGGAATCACTGCGGCGCTTCGCAAGGCATACTTGTACTGTGCAATGAAACATTTTTGTAGGATTATTTTGGGACGTGATCAGCTGGCTAGCTGATGTGTGAACGACTGGTGCATCCTTGTCGGTGATATAGATGAGGCTCTGACTTAGTAGGTCGCGTACTTGCTCAGCACCGCGCTATATTTTCTCTTACAACTGTGGTTAGATGATCTCGAAGCTCGTACACACCGGGCCTAATCGGTGTCAAGCCCAGGACCTTTTGCCAGTGTCGTTACACTTCTTCTGCTTTCATATCGAAGCATCCATCAATATGCCTTTTGCTATAATGTGCTCAGAGAATCCTCGTCGACGTGTACTGATACTTCGCCTCCCGGAACTGTTCCTCTATGACTATAGCCGCTCCGGAGGTTACATCGGGACACCTTCAATTTTTTGTTGGCTACAGGTCCTCTCCGGGCTCTGAGTCATCTGCCCCTCAACTTCGATTCAAACAAGTTGTGCAGCTGCTTTGTCCCTAGAGGGATACTTCCGCCCCTCCCATATGTCTGGCATGACAACCCTTGTCCTCACAACTCCTCACCATTTTCTCTGTCTGTGGATGGAAGGAGCGACGTCTCTGGAGCCACCGGCTACTCCTAAAATAGAAATCATCATGATCATCCATTCTCTTCTTCTCTGTCCGCTCGTGCACTGCCGTACGCTATGTGGATTCTCCAGCAATCTGACAGTAATGATGACTCACTCACCCACCCATATAACAGGATGACTGTGTGATCAGTTCCTACATCCTCCTTCGCATCTGCTTCGTCAAGTGAAACCCACCGAATGTCCGCCACTGGCCTCGACGTTCGACATGTCATTACAGGGCCTGTCATCGAGGTTTCTGTTCAAAGCGTGGTTTATGGCGCGCATCTCGCTCACACCCCGAGTGCATAGAGGTTGATTCGTCTATTCTCTAGGTATATACGTGGCTCTCATAATCATCACAACGTATACAATTATGTGAGCTCTCCATGTCTCACATTCGGTGCTTTGGTGAATATGAATTGCCTTCAGGCGGAAGGGATTACAATCCAAAGTCAACATAGTCATGTTGTTCATATCGCTCTTCATGTTTACAATGTCGAGCGGTGTCTTAGCATTGTCGCTGGCAAGCTTCATCGAGACCTTTTCCGGTCCTGGGCAGTTATCAGAGGGCAGATTCCATGCATTGAGCGGATCGGCCGCGGCCATGTTTGTGGTCAATGTATGAGTCACTTCATAACGGACAACTGAATCCCTTATCACTCGCTGAACTTTTTTTAGTTAATCCTCAGCGACAGCGTTATGGTCTGGCGGGCGTCCTTGCTCTGGGCCGGTAGCAAGATCGTGATCGTCATAATATTGGGTTTTCTGGGAGCTACTACAGGTGAGAAATATTTCTCGTGTCGTTAATAACAATTATTCTGACTTTACTCTGTCAGTTTCAGCGATCATGTTCATTGGATGCACTGGTAAAATCTTCAAAAACAACACGCTATGCAATTACGCCTCTTATGGTGGTTTGGTGCTTTCTTTCACAACAAACTTCACATCAATGCTTCTGATTGCCATCACAGCATGGTCAGTCATTCAGCAGGCATTTGAGTAGGCCTTCAATGCTCAGCGCTGTTTTTAGGAGACACAGGCTGATGATCAGGGCCACCTTTGGACGCGGCAGTGAAAGAAAGCAGGGCGAGAAGATGTTACTTCTTTTGGTCGAGTCCAATGTATTGTATTGTTCGACATTGGTGGGTCTGACCTTATGTTCTCCAGGCAATTGTCCCTTATGAGTATACCAGATGATACCCTTCGCCTGCTTATTCATATGGCCCGGTCTTGGGGACTTCGACGGAGGTACATACCTGTGGCCGATGACCACACATATTTCCGCAAGTAACCTTGACCTAGAAATTTCGAAGGAGCTGACTGGTCATTCATGATCAGGGTATCTATCCCACACTCCTCCTCCTCCTCGTCACATTCGAGAGCATATCATGGGATTCTCTGGGTGGCATGACTCCCAGCCTTTTATCGTCCATCCTATTTAATTCCACACGAGACACAGTGGAAGGCACAAGAGATCACGGACCTTCCACCGTCATCCAGTCTTTAGAAAACCATACAGGCGAGACAGTAGTCTAAGTTTGAAGGCTAATTTTCTTCAAGCGCTCTCTTCGATAAACGTTGGTTATCTTAATGGAGACCCTAATACCCGCTACGTATTTCTGGTCGCGGTCGTCTGTTGCATCATGCTTCCTACTGCCTTAGACCAAAAATAGGCTGAATCTTTGCCTCTTCGACACAGGTCTACAGTATTTAAGCGTCCATTTTCTGCTCCGTTTAGGCTCAGGGTCAAGTCAACAATAATATTCCTTAATTCTTGCTCTGTGTACACTCGCATTATTCGACTGATATGCATAGCTATATATATTTTTGATGCTCTAGCAGACATTGACAGCCATCATTGATACATCAACCTCACGATGATTCAGGACAGCTGACCAACAAACTTCCATGTATACACCATAATCCTCCCCTTCAACTCATACTCACTATATGCTGCTTGGTTGACTCCACCGAATGCTAAATGTCCTCGACTGACCTCGCATTTTGGCACCTCTCCGGCGCTATCTCAAATAATGCAACCGTGGGAGCTATGATTCAGAGTGTATTCTATGGCAAGTAGCTCGTTTCCACTTGTTTAGACGCAGAAAATGACCTGGACTTGCTCTAGGAATCTTCGTGGCTCTCATTATCTTCTCGACAAACACTTTTTTGTACGTTAAAATATCTGTTCATTGCTGAGGGAGGAAGGGATTGACAATGAGCAGGCGACAGAAAACCAAGGAAAAGGCAAATATAGCCATGTTGGCTATAACCCTGTGCATGTTCGCGATCTCGAGCACTGTCTGGGCGCTAGACCTGGCTTCCATGGTCGAAATGATTGTATATTTATCTGACCCTACAAGGTCTCCTAAGAGCATAGCACTTGAATTAAATCAATCATCCGGTGTTTTGTACAATGCAGCTCAGTGCGTATTCGTGATCAATGTGCGTGGCTTGTATGGATCCGTTTGAAGTATCTCTGATGTCAAAATTCTCGCTTTCCTAGCTCATTCTCAGTGACTGTGTCGTCGTTTGGAGGGCATGCGTGTTATGGCAGGGTAGCAAGTGCAAAATACTTTTTTTTTCTTTCTGTCAAGCAGTGGTGTGGGTGAGCACTCAATAAGATCTTCATGGAACGAAAACAACGCTCTGGAATGACAGCGGTAGCGATCGTTTTCGTAGGATGCACTGCGAAATTCATTGAAGACATCGCGTTTTGTGATGATATGGGTGATATCATGGCTTATGTCGGTTTGGGGCTATCTTTGTTGATTAACGTGGTTGCTATATCTTCAATTGGAATCACTGCTTGGTGAGTATGTGAACAATGTATCTTCCTTAGTTCTCAACGAGTACCTTTGTTCGTTAGGAGACACAGGCAATCCCTCATGAGTAACCTGGGACAGAGCAGTAGGCGAACACAGGTCGAAAAGATCTTAATTCTCGTCATAGAGTCTAGTCTGCTTTACTGTTTGGCCAATGTGAGTCCGAGTGCTATATTTTGAGAGACAAGCTCTTGACGATTTGGCAGGTCATACTCACCTCCTGTCGGACTATTTGCCTTCCTGGTCATAACCCTCTAAGCCAACACATGTGGCCGATAAGCACTCATATCGCGGCGAGTATCTTTTTCGTCATCTTCGAGCCCTGGCATGACAACGCTTAATTGGCCACTAGGGTATATATCCTATCGCCATTCTCCTCCTCGTCGCCCTCAAGCACACAATATGGGATTCACTCAGTGGTTTCCCTCAGGCTACTCTATCTAGCCTCCACTTTGCGGCTGGGCATGTCACAGAGGAAACGGGAGATCAGTAGCACCAGCTCCCTATATCCAGACATTAGCTTCTAGCTGATCTTGGTCCAGGTGTGGCAAGGCCCAAGGGACCTTCGAGCATCCAAGTAGTACAAACGATTGCAGTAGCAACCTTGGCCGAATGTTCTTTTTTCTGTGTCGGTAATCGGAGACAGAGTGCCGTGCCGTCCATGGACTCCGATCCAGGTTATATTAGGTTGCCGCTTGACTCCGCGCAAACTCACTCGCGAACAGGCTCCGACGTACTCATGGTAGCTAATGGCCAACATACGGCATCCCATGCGTGCCAAACGCGTTCCCTATCCCTCGGACGCCCACCCTGCCTCCGCAGCATCCATCAGCAGCGTGCGCTATCGCTGCGTGACCCCCCTGAACGCGGCACTGAACGCTCACCCTGTGTTCTGTCGCGCCGCGCACCACAACGCGCCGTCCTCAGAGCGCGTCCCCGCCATCTTCGTCCCGCGCGCGTACCAGCCGCGCCTGCGCCATCTGAACTACCTGGTGGCGTACGTGTGCTCGATGATGCGCGACGTCGCAGGGACGCGCGCTGCCGACTCGGGCTCGGAGGCGGAGGCGGAGGTGCGGGCGGAGATGGAGCGCGCGCTCGTGTTCTTAAACGCCGTGCGGGAGGCGTTCTTCGAGGACGTGAGGGCGAAGTTCTACGACGCCAAGTCCAACACGAGCGGCATCCGGCAAAATGGCGAGAGTGCGAGGCCGAGGCGCATGGACGACAGCTGGCGCTCGCCGCGCTTCGACGCGTATCTGCGGGAGCTGTACTTCGTGCGGAACCACCGCGAGGACGCGGTCGGCCGGTACGTCAAGGAGCACGGCGCCCTCGTCGGAGATCCGGTCCAGCTCGGTAAAGCACACGCGCTGCCTTGTTTGATGGTGCTGACTGGTTGCTGTAAATCCCTTTTGCGACTGGTGTGACTTTGTGATATCTATGGCCATGTTCACAGATTGGCAGGCGTGGGCAGCGCAGAACGATGACGCGATGGCGTGTTATGGCACCGAGGACGACGAGGGCTTCTATCATGGCATTCCCGCTGCCAAAGAAGAAGCCAGAGCTCTGAAAGACGAACTCTTCCTGAGCGAAGCCACCCGCCGACGACATCAGAGCTCTTCGGACCATGTAAGCATCTGCGCTGCACGGAAATCTCGCCGCTGACGCGTTTCGCAGTATCTTGTTACTGTGTTCCGCGAATGCCTGGAAGAAGGCCTACAAGATACTCGGCGACTGTGCTCTCTTGTTTGGAAGATTCTTCGTGCGCCGCGGTTTCTGCTCGCTGTCTTGTTCTTGGCTGTTGCTCTTCTGGCGTGTTTGTGGCTGATTTCTTTCGCTGCGGGTGACCTTCGTATTCGATACCATAGATAATTACGGCCACCCGACAGGCAGCTCTGTAGAATAGTCCCGATCTGTTGTTTGTTGTGCTTTCCTTTCGATTTGCTGTCCTCGCACCTGCTATCCTTCACATCATTATGGATTATATATTCTTCCGTACGACTAGACTGGAATTGAAAGAATACTTGCACGTCGCTACGTACACACAAGAAATAACATCGAGACGTATACTGTCCATCAACGTCGGAAGTCCATAACCACGTCAAATCGTGCGCGCTCACTCCACCTTCTCCTTCTCGTCTACCTGCCCCCACACCAACCTCTCTACTCTCTCGACCTCTTCGGGAGAGCTCACGGCCCGCAAAAGCGCGCCCCACACAGGCGTCACCCACGGTACGAACATCGCAACGCGCTTCCGGTACGCACCGTACGCCTCCGGGTACTTCGAGAGCGAGATAGCCTCGGTGAATCCCGTCGAGGACACGAATAAAACGCAGAGCGCGAGGGCGGGAGCGAGCGGGGCCAGCGCGTACAAAGTGGACGAGAAATCAGCGAGCGCGAGAGGGGCAGTGGGCGAGGAGAGGAGAGGGAAGAGCGTGATCACGCCCTGCAATGAGGATTGAATAGCACACGTCAAAAACGTGAGCGGTCAGAAGACGGCTAAGCGCGGTTGCGGATGCGTACCCAGAACGACTGCTCGCACCAGAAGTTGGGATGACGACTCCACGCCCACAGCCCCCGCGTCACGAACCCTCTCTTCTTGTCCGCCTCCGTCCAGCCTAGGCGCGCCCCCGGCCACTGCGCGCGCGTGTCGTAGGCACCAGGCTCGCTGGCTTTGAAGGCGTGGTACGCGAACTGCTGGTTGTCAGCGGTGAATTCAAGGGCGAGGAGGGTAAGCGCAACGAGAGAGAGGGCATAGTCAGTCGGGGTGAGGGGCGTGGGATTCATGAGAGCGCGGTGGGTTGGGAGGCCAAGAAGGAGCAGCAGGATGTTTTGTGTTATAGCTGCACAACGGAACTTCATGGACTGTTGAAGACATGAGGTGGTGGTGAGAAACTTACCGATGAACGTGAGATTGAAGAATTGAAAGAGCCACGTTGGGATTTTGGTACGGAGAACAGCCCATCGGTAGTCCTCGTCTTGACTAGTGAGAAATGAGTATTTGTGAGTTAATTAAGGAGCATACACAAGAGCTTACAGGTTGAATAAGCCGCGTCTCCAAGTATTGTAAGACAGCCTGCACATCCAAGTGAACTGCAATGGTGTGAAGCGCGGGACACCCCTATTGAAGCTACGAGGTCACTCACCACCAGCCCAAACATCAGCACTGCTCTCGGACTGAACGCTCTTACAAGATTATTAGGTACTTCTGCGGGCACATAAGGGAAGATCCATGTCGCGACCGTGTTCTGCCTTGACCAGAGAGGAAAGAGAGCCCAGTAGGCGGTGTAGATGGTCGGCAAGAACGTCCAGACGCGGTCAACTTGAGAAACATTGCCAGTGACGAGGGAGAGAATGTAGGTGGTCAAGGTGGTCGTTGCACAGAGTTTGAGGGGATAGTGGAAGGTTGCAGCGAGGATGGGTTGGATGAAGGGGATTGGAGACATGGCGGTGGAGGTTGAGATGACGGTGCCAGATCTAATCTTATCTTTTGGAGGTCAGAGCTCGAGATCTCGATCAATCGTGGGAGTTCTCAACTTGGCCCTCCGTGACCTTTCGTGACCAGCCCCCACTACTGCCTTCGTATGCTTGAGCTACCTTGAGCTACCCGCTCTCGTGCTAAAGCCTCACGTCGACGCTGTATTAAGGTGCTCACTCTAGAGAGTGCCCCGATTCGCATGCGCGTTGGCGCTCGAACATCAGCGCACAGCACTATCCGGTATGATAACAAACACGCTCGCAATTGTAAGGTGCTTTCTGTCATAAACCACCAAGCCGAATCGTGCTTTCCGATGGCTCTCCTGCCAAATTCACCGCCTAGGGCCCTGACTGGCAGTGCATTTCCTGAAACGCTGTGTTGATTCTGTCCCAAAGGCATAATACGTTCGGTATTCCCAAATCTGCGACCGGCGAGGGATGTCTAGAAGCCAGAGCGCGATCAAGGTAAGCTCCCTCTTCTTCTGTTGTATACCGAAATATGATGGGGAGCGCATGTCGCTTCTTCCCACCATCGTTGTAGCTCTTGTCTTGATCGATTTTTAGGCCTCAACCACCATTGCCATCCAAGCTATGGCTCAGACTTTTGAGGTAGGGTCTTACGGATTCTGGCTCTTCAAAGGTAGTTGATGTGCCTCGGCGCTGATGCTATTGCGTGCGCTCACTACCGAATTTTCATCAACATCACCGCCTCGGGGCATCGATATGCGCGCTAAGGTGCCGTGTCGGTATGATATCACATCTCCTCGTGTAGACAACCATCTCTCAGAGCCTAATTTACAGTAGAATCAGTATGTTTTCCAGCATTCTTTGGTGTATGGCTCTGCATCAGCTGTGTCTTGTCGATTTATATAGCCCGTGCGCAGATCGATCATCTATGCAAGATGCTCACTAACGCCTCCACCGCATTTTTGCTAGCCGACAAGCGCCCGCAAGCCTCGCCAATCTTCCTCACAAATACTCCATTGCACGGCCCTGATCTTCCCGAATAGGTCTCGACGTGCCGGCGCTCTTGATTTTGCGATTCGCCAAAAGTCATATAAAAAAGTTGTATGTTGGTGAAGGTAGTGATACTCATTCTCTCTTTTTGTTCCTGTTCTCGTGCACTGATTATGAAGGGCTCGTCGCTCCTTTCTATTGGCCTCGTAGCCCTTTCAGCCTTGCCCTCGCTGGGCATCAAATTACCTATCCTCAAACGAGATGTGCACTCGTCTCATGGGTTTTCCGCTGCGATGAGGTATCCCACCCAGAGAGCAGGAGACGATCCTGATGCCATCGATCTTATGAACGGGGGCAACCTGTTGGTAAGAGGCCTCACTAAAGACGAAAACGGAATTCTGACGTTTCGCCGCAGTATTTGACCAATGTCACGATAGCCGGACAGAGTTCGTCATAATACCTCTTTTCTATCTGGACTGTGTGATTGAGTACCCGGACAGATATCACTGTGCAGATTGACACCGGGTCGACCGATCTCTGGGTGTTACCAGAGACGCCCCTCAAGAACTTGAAGCTCAGCAATGCAGGAGTGGTGAATTTGACCTATGGGACGGGTTCGGCGAAGGGTCCCATCGCATTCGCGCCGTTCAGCTTCGGGAATTATTCTGTCAAATCTCAAGGCGAGTAATGCACGGTGTGTATTGCATGTGTAAACAGCTGATAGTAGTACACCCGCAGCGTTTGTAAATGCGACGTCGGTCAGTCTATGATTTGTCTTGTATCTATCAGAGACACTCAAACCCGATCTCCGAAAGGTCACATTGTTTGAACAGATTTTGTTCCCCCTAGGAGCTCGTGGTATCTTTGGTCTTTCATTCAACGGCCTTCGTACATCTCCCATCACGAACGCTGTTGCGATCGCCAACCATAACGACACGGTGTTGGGCCAGAATGCCATTGCTAACATCTTTATGCAAGATCCTGAGCTGCCCAACTTCTTCTCCATCCTTCTGGGGCGTGAGGGCGACCAGGGCGAGGAAGCCGACGGGGCGTTCACGATTAGCGAATATCTTGAGGGCCTCGAGCACATTGCCAAGTCGCCGCGGCAGCCCCGAGTAGTCCCGGGTGGAGACTTGGACCTGGCGCGATGGGCGGTCATCGTCGAGGGCATATCAATCAACGGGACGAAGCTCGCACTGAATTCGAGCTCTAAAGGGGTGCCCAAGGGTCAAGCTGTCGCCGTGCTTGACACAGGCGCAACCAACGCGCTGGTCCCCAAGTATATATCTGACTTCATATATGGCTCCATACCGGGCGCAATCTTCTCCGAACAAACAAACATATGGGCAGTGCCATGCACATCGACGGCCGACGTTCGTCTTGTTCTTGGGTGCGTCTGAACATCGCTGAATGCGCAGTATGTTGTCGGCGTTTCTGAATGCGTGTGTGTAGCGGTCAGGAGATAGCGATCAACCCGCTCGATCTGACACTTCCTATGACTGTATCCTTGTCAGATAACACGACGAGGACTCTGTGTGGTGGGACTTACCAGCCCAATGCCTTAGATCCCACTGGATTTTCCGGCTTTGATATGCTTTTAGGCGACGCGTTTTTGCGCAATGTCTACGCATTGTTAGCCAACTCCGCTTGTTCCATTGACTTCAGCTGATGATCGCCACCGCCCTCAATACACAGGTTCGACTACGGCGTTTCAGATAGCAAAGGCAACGTTATCAAAAATCCATTTATCCAGCTCCTCCCTCTCACCAACCCCGTCAAAGATGGGACGGAATTCTTCAAGAACCGTCTCCACACCCTCTCGCAGTCACCCCCAGAGGCGACGCCTGAAGAAATCAGACAGCTATTGGGAGACAGCAGCGCGGGAGGAACAAGCTCTCCTGATACCTCCTCGTCGTCTGGTGCTTCTTCCTCCTTGGACAAGTCGGTGGGGAATGCCGTCACCACCTCCGACTCTGGAGACTCCAGCCTCTCGACACTCGTCAGCCGCATGGACCAGTGGAGCCCGGTCATCGTCGGCTTGCTGGCGGGCAACCTGGTCGTGGGCATCGTGATCTGCATCCTCGCACTGTCCATGTGCGTGCGCCGCGGCGCCACGAGCGTGGGCACGCGGGCGCGCACCGCGTCGCCTAGCTATGTGCCCGTGCGATTCAAAGAAGACTCAGCGCTTAGGGAAGAGGAGGTTCTCGCTGCGAGATACAGCGATTGATCAATAAGTCTCTGATTGGGGTTCTTAGACATTTGGACTCTCGGGGATTGTGCTGTCCCGGTGCATTTCTACGATATTCATGATGCGCTCGCGTTTTCGCTCGTTTACATATTGCGGGTTGATGGACAAAGCAGTATAAAATGTGCATTCCAACCTGCTATCTAATAATTTACCTAGTCTACTTCATCCGTCGCTTGCATCACTCTAACTTATACAACCTATGTCGCATGCACTGGACGCAGACTCCTGAGTGATATCGGGCCACACCAAGATTCCCCCGCGATTCCTACGCGCGCAAAAGATAGGCTACAAAACTTGGAAAAGGTACACACAAATACGAGCAGCAACAGGAACGATCGTACACCTAAACATGACGAGAGATGATTAAAAAGAGGGGTGAGATACGGATATGATAACTAGAGCGCTACAAGTGACCGGGGAGATGCAAGGGGAGAAGATCGAGGTGCAGAGCAAGAGTGCGAGAGGGACAGACAGACGAAGGAAAGAAGGAAGATACCGGGCGTGTAGAGCGGGACGGTGCAGGGAACCTGCAGACAGCGACAGAGAGTAAAATAGACGACAGCGCGCAGGATGCGATCAGATGTAAGATGAACGAGTTAGTGGCAGAGAGCGACGAGGCGAGCCGGCAAACGCGGGCCTCGACGGTGCGAAATCTATAGTATAGTACGGTGAGTGTCATGGTATTCCAAGTTGACTGAACATCTCAGTTAAAGTCTTGAATGCGACGGGCTTAACGAGACTAGGAGAAGGATGTGACCCGGATCAGCTTCTTCGAGCGGAAGCGAAGAACAGAGATGACATACTATCCATCAACACCGGCCTCGAATGCTCTTCTTTTGTCCTCGAGGGAAGACATGCCGGTCAGCGCTAGTATACGAGCAGGGTGGTCTTTTTCAGAGCGCATCGCTTCAATGCCTCTGATCGCGACAGTAGCTCCGACGCCTGGGGATAAGTCACTTGAGTCGATATCCCCACCAGAAGATGAGATCGCACGCACCGTCCAGGATTGGCATGGACAAGTCGAGTAAAATGACACTGAAAGAAAGAAAAACGCAGGTTACTGCCCGCATCGTCAAGCGGCCGTAGCTCGGATTACGCACTCGAAACGCTCTTCTGACTCGAACATACGGACCCCTTCCTGGCCGTCCACAGCATCGCGGAATTCATAGCCCTAACAATGGCGGTTTAGTGCCGATCGCCTCGAGACCACCACGCTAGCGATACCACTAACTTTGCTTTGGAGCCACCGAATACTGCGGACCGGTCGTCGTCGTCAGTGGGAGCTAATCGCACAGCGTGGGTTTCACATTGACGTACAGGAGATTACGCAAGATGCTATTGTCCTCCACGACCAAGACGCGGACGCGCTCCCTAGCCTCAAGTGACCCGACAGATGACTTGAGAAGCGTGCCCCCCGAGCCGACAGAGATGGTCGGGCTGGGCATGTTATGACTGAGCGCTCTAGGCCGAACTCCCGGCGATGGAGTAGGAGCAGCCGCGTTTTCCTCTTCTGGAACCGGCATGTCATTCCACGTAGCTACAGGGTGGGCGGTGATAGATCGCATGCCCAACCCGGGCCTCGCGAGAGCGCTCGGTCCCGAAGACATGACCTCCGAATTCCGACGGAGGTTATCCAGTCCTTGCACAGACAGCCTGTTGAATTCAGACACCAACACCTCGGGGGACATGGCCTTCTCCAGAGGATGCGGGGCGACCGCTGCGGCCTCCGGCACGGGCGTGCTGGCCGACGTCTGCTGGCCGATCTTGAGAGAATACAAACACAGCTTCAGCATCGCTCTCAGACGCGAAGGCCCGCCCGGCTTATACAGCACTCGACAGAAGCCGCCGATGCGCTCGTACTCGTTGACGGTGGTCATCAGCTGGTCGTCGCCGCGGCCTGTCGTGAGGATGATAAACGGTCGGCTCGGATCCCTGCACTCGATCGCGTGGACCAGCGGCGTGAGATCCTCGTTCACGACGTTGATCTGGCCACGCGAGTCCAAGGGCGCCACCTGCAGCCCCCACCACGACACAATATAATTGGTGAGCACCTCGCGTAAGAGCCGAACACCCCTGTGCTGGTCGTCGAAGCCGGACAGGGAGACAGTGCAAGGTTCGTCGGTCGTGAGAGGCTCCATGATCGTCGACTTTTCATCGTCCTCCGCAGCCTCGATCGGCAACGTGACCTTGATCTCAGTCCCGACGTGCTCTGCACTCCAGACGTCAACCTTGCCATCTATGCCTTTGGATTGAACAATGCTGTTTACGATTGCGAGACCAAGACCCGTGCCGGTTTGCAGAGGGTTTTCTTGCGAAAAAGGGTGGAAGAGCTGGTTCTGTCGATGTCAAGGCTCACGCTCAATTCGTGCCGATGCAAGACGAGTCAAGCATTGTGCGTTACCTTCAAAAAGTCTTGACTGATCCCCTGATCGCACGACGTCAAAATCAACACGCAAAGATAATGAATGTGTGTCTTCGAACCTTTCCGGTGTCGACGACGGACAGCTCGACTCTCACTTTGCTCGGCGCCGCGTCCGGCGCTGTGGGCAGCTGTCGGAGGATCACATGCACGTACCCGTCCTGTTCATCAAATCCCTCAGCAAACGATCCTGCGACAGCTGTCCGCCCAAAAGGTCAAACCCTACCACGGTAAACTTCAGGCTGTTGCCGAAGATGTTCATGAGCACCCGGCGGATGCCGCCCTTTTCGCACTTCACCATCCAGCCCTGTCCCGCCGATGTGAGCGACGAGGCACGACCTGTGCGAGAGGAAGAAGGAAAGAACGAGACGGACCTGCTCTCGCTCGCCGATCTCGACGACGATCTCGACGTGCTTCGAGGGCGTCTTCGCAAAGCTGCGGTCTTGCCGAGGGGGCGAGTACAGGCTGCCGATCTCCGAGTCGTTCAGCGACGACATCCGGGCTCGATGGCCAATCCAACAGCCCTCGATCGCCTCCTCGACCAGCTGCACGAGATCGACCCTTGAAGGCCAAAACGTGAGAAACTGACGACGACGGAGAATAAAGGCTTTTGCCTCACTTGCTAGGGCGGATGACGTGCTCGACGCCACCTGCCTTGGAGTTTCCGCTCAGCTTCGTAAAGTCTAGCACATGGTTGACGGTCTCGACAAGCGACGTCCCACAGGCTTGGACTGTCTGCAGAAAAGATATCTGGCTGTGGTTCAGCGGCGTGTCAGCCAGCAGCTCGGCCGCAGCCAAGATGCCGTGCAGCGGTGTCCGAAGCTCGTGCGAGATGCTGGGCGGCGGGAATGGATTGTTCGTTCATTCGTTCGTTCGTTCATTCATTCATTTACACATTCGTTCATGAGCATATATGCGTGCGATCTGATATCATGATTAATAAAGGACGCACTTTGATATGAACAGGCTCTTTGCCTTGTCGGCTAGGGTCATCCGTCGCTTCAGGACGGCGGACAGGATGATGACGCCTGTAATGCTGAGATGAGCGTCGCACAGGCCGAGCAAATAATCGAATACGTGCCGATCGCGCGCAAATAAGACAGCTCGTGACCCTCGAGCTACACATGCGTTCCTCTGCGTCAGACGCACAAACAGCAGCCGAGAGATGCCGCGACGTACGAAGCGTTTGCCCTGCTCGGACGAGTTGTACGCGCACAGCATGGCGAACGGCCGCTTGTCGATATTGAAGATCGGCACGCCTAACGAAGCGAGTCGCGTCAGGTGTCTGATGCTCGCCACGGCAAACCCACGGCAGCGACTCACTCAGCGCGTACTGTATCCCCGTCGGGATGAACGGCCGCAGGGGCGCGGGCACGAGACCCTCGGAGACCTTCCCGTCGGGGTACCGCACGAACGTCTCGTACAGGCGCGCGTACTCCTCCGCGCTGAGCATGTGCGTGCGCGTGCCCTCCGGCGCGTCCGCGCTGTGCACGACGACGGACATGGTTCCCTCCGCGCTGATCGTCTCGAGCACGTCCGCGTGCGACACGTCCATCACAATCGCGCCCTCGACGTCGAGCGTCTTCTTGACCAGCTTCGCCGCGCGCTCGTACACCTTGTCCATCGAGAACGCCTTGGCGGGGCGGGCGTCGCCGTCGGCGCCCGCGTCGGTGTCGATCTCCAAGCACTCGCGCGTGAACTGCTCCATCTAGAGCACGTGATGAGTGAGCGCAACGCCGTATTGGGCTGGGAAGGGCGCACCGATGTCTGGATGCGGTCGCGGATCCGCAGCTGGATCTGTGGATGGGTCAGCCGTGACCACAGGGGGGGCGAAGATGAGGACGACGCGCCTTGTCGCGCCACAACTCCATCTCGCGCATGGCGATGGCCTGTCAGCTCCAGTTGAGCGCGCTTCCATTCAAACATGAAACCGAATTCGACGCACAGCAAACTCCTTCAGGGTATGCCGCTGCCGAGGACTAAAGTCCTGCCGCGGGACGTCGTCCATGATCGCCAAAGTCCCCACGTTAAATCCGTCCTGCGTCCGAAGCGGTGCCCCTGCGTAGAACCGCGCGTGGGGGGGACCGGTGACGAGAGGCTGTGTGACCGATGCCATCGGTCCATCAACGCGAAAAGGAAATCCAAGGGATCAAAACTTACATTCTTCTCGAACCGCCAATCTTCGTGAGTGTCGAGGATGACGGTGGGTTCGTCGCCGCTGTCCGCACAGACACGTCCATGTGAGCACGACGTATACCCCCGAGGACGCACACCTTACCGCTGAAGGATCGCGTGCGCGCATATCGACCCGGTCCGCGGAAACGTATCGAATCCTAAACCAGCTGCAAAACAGAGCCAAAAGTCAAGCCGCTATCACGCATCACCAAGAGGAGCCCACACCCACACTCCGCCTTGAACCACCTCCACGGATCAAACACACCACGGCCGTCAACGCGCTGTCAAACGAAATAAAATGCAGTAGAACGGGCCGCGGACTCACTGCTCGTTCCCGTCGATCAGGCTGATCGCGACCGTCTTCGTGTTGAACACGAGCTTCGTGAGCCGCTCGATGCGGTCAAAGTTCACGTCCGCGCCCGTGTTGCGCAGGTTGAACTGGTACAGCGCCCGCCGCCGCTCGAGCTCGTCCGGCGGGTGCGGCGCGGTCAGGTACCCCAACTCGGTGAACATCGACTCTTCCTTCACCGCGCGGCCCGCCTTGAGCGAGGCGAGCGCATCGGGCACGGAGCGCTGCGTCCCCGGGCGGGAGTCGAAGACCGGCTGGGCGTTGGGCAGCGGCGACGACGTCTGCCGCGTGAGGCACACGCGGCGCGGGAGTGCAGGGACGGTCTGCACGATCGAGTCGAACGGAGGGACCGTGCTCTGCCGATGGACGTGCGAGGTCCCCGAATGGATGGGGTGCGGCTGCTCTGGGCTGGGGTGCGACGAGGACGCCTGCACGAGGGGCGTGTCGCCAAAGTAATCGTCCAGCTGCTGTACGCTATGCTGGACTGGAGCCGTGGCCAGCGGGACTCCCTGCGGAAGTGTCGGCGGTGCGGCTGTGGGCGTCGGCGCGATCGGCAGGGCGGCGTTGAGGGCGGCGTGCAGCTGGCTGGGGGAGGAATGGTTGACGGACGGCGGCGAGGGCGACGCGCTCGCCGGAGGACCGTTGTCCACGTCCTGCGTGCCCTCCCAGAAGCTGCCCAAGCGCGACTTGCGTCCTCCGGGGGACAGTGGACCCTGGGCAGGGGGCATTTCGGGGGAATACGAGCCTGGGATGACTGCGATTGCGCCGCGCATGGGGTCCGTGAGCTCGTGCTCCGGCGACGGGAGCGCGAGAGGGGAAATGTTCACGCGCGCCGCAGCCCACCGCATCGCGGCTGCGGTGGTCGTGCTGTCTGCGTGCGGGACCGTAGCAGGGAGAGATCCGAGCGAGAGGGTCGGGGGCTGTGGGATTGATGGGGAGCGGACATCTGCGAAGGGGTTTCGATGACGACGCGATGCTGAGGAAGAGGATATGGGGACGGTGGGGCGGCGAGAGAGCGACGAGGCGCGGGCGATTGGAGGGGGGACAGAGAGGGCGCTGCTCCCCTGTGGCAGATGGTCGTGGAGTATGGCCCGTGAAGTGAGCTTCTGGAGAGGCACGGCACCGTTGCCTCCTAGAGGGAAATGGGAGACGTCTGTCGTGGTCGATCTGCGCGCAGCGATGGTGGGGAGCCGCGGCCGGTCGAGCGTTGCGAACTCTGCGGACGACAGGTCCTTCGGGGACGCGTAGGGTTCGGAGATGGTGAGCGAGGGCTCGAAGCACGATCTGGGCTGATTTGGAGTTTTGTGGGGGTCCCAGCCGCCGAGTGCGTACGCGCTAACGAAGGTGGCCCAGTCATGATCGCTGGTGGCGGCCTCTGAGATGCGCTGGAGGAGCGAGAACTCGGATGCGGCGGCAGACTCGATGGGGGGAGATACATCAAAGGGGGATCTGGAGGACGCTGGGGCGGGACGTGAGGGAGGGTGCGAATATTACGGTGTCGTAGGCTGGGACGTACGGTGATCTGATCGCTTGGGGGGGCTGTCGCGCAGGCTGTAGGACGGGGCAGGCACGGGCTTGTCGGCCAAGGACGCCTGGAGCCCGCCGCCGCCTCGATCAGGCTCGAGGGACGATCTGTCAGCCGTGCCGTGGTCAGACCCCGGGGTCAGCAGCGGCGTGTCTCCCTCGCTGGCGGGGTATACATGCGTGGACGACGGCAAGATAAAGTGCTTCTCCTCGACCGCAGAGGCGGTGGACGGACGGAGGGGGCGGCGGATGGCGCGTTTGGCGTGCGCGAGGTGGACGTGGGGCACGAGCGACACTGCGTTTTGCTGTGCGGTGAGCGAGAGCGGGATGGCGACGTCGTTGAGGACGAGGGCGGGGAACGCGAACGCGCTCGGTGCTGGCGACGACGGGGACGGACGCTGCTGGTCGTCCATGGCGTGCTCGGGAGTGGAGCGGGGCTCGCTTGCACTTGAACCAGCAGGGCCGCGGCTCGCCCACGCACTCCAGCAACGCCCCCGGCCACCCCGTCATCACTCGCCCTCCCTAGGGCGATCATCTTCCCGATTAGGCACACACACACACGCAGCGCCTCCGGTCACCCCTCTGACGACGCACGCAGAGTAACTGATCTCATTGCAAACCCGCGCCCCTGTCCCCCGCCCCACACACAACTCGACGACACTGCTACAAAGGCAATTACATCTACCTATACGTCCCCGATCACGAGCATGCTCCACATGTACACCGGCACAGTCAGGTTGTCGTTCTGCCCCGAGAGCCCCTCCAGCACCGACGACAGCCCGACAATCACCGTGTACCGCACCACCTGTCGCCAAATCCGAGTCAGTCGCGTGTCCGTTTCCCCGCCCGCGCCCGCGCAGAGAGAGAAAACCCGCTCACGCTAAAGTCCTCCGCGAGCCCGCACAGCCCCAGCGCCCACGCAAACCCAGCCACCGACAGCGTGAACGCCACGCTCCCCTCCACCGTCTTTGACGTCGTCGGCGACCACCGGTGCCTCCCCACCCGTTTCCCCACGATCGACGCCTGCGAACAATCCGGATCATCAGCCCCGTGTCCATCACCGCGCGCGGAAAAAAGGAGACCGTACCACTGCATCTCCGACCCCGACAGCCAGGGTACCCGTATACAGCAGAAGTCGCGATGATCTGGAAAAAATAAAGATAAACAAATGAATAAGCGTCAGTCCGCTGCCACCCCCTGATCACCACGCACCCTTCGAACCACACCGAGCCCGCGCACCCCGTCAGCAGGTAAAAATGGCTCAAGATCGCCGTCCCGCTGTCCTTGTGGTCCAGGAACTCGTTCATGAACAGGTGCACCGACGCCCCAAACGGGTACAGCGCAAAGTACCGCACGTACTCCGCAAATGCGAACAGCGCAAACGCCGCGCTGAACGCCAAGTGCGCGAACGCGGGGTCCGCAGCCACCCCCGGCAGGAACATTACCACCGCGAGCGCGTGGAAGAACTTGCGCCGCCCGTTCAGCCCCAGCGTCGGCACCCGCCGGTCCGCCGCGTCCAGCCACTCGCTCGCCCCCAGCGCAGCGCCCAGGTTCGCCCCGTGCGGGAACGCGGGCAGCTGCGGCATCGCCACGCTCGCGAACGTCAGCCCCATCGCGGACGCCGAGCTCGGCGGCGTCGACGGCCGGCTCGGCTCGCTCGCGGGCGTCCCGCCGCCCCCGTTCTGCCCATCGCCCATCCCGCCCATGGCGTTCCGAGGGCGATACCGCCGCGAGCGCGCCAGCTGGCGGTTCCACCCCGCCACGCTGATGATGCCCAGCAGCGCCCAATAAACCAGCAACGCGGGCCGCGTCCACTGCTTCCGGCCCTCGAGCAGCCAATAGACCACCCACAGCCACGGGTCGCGGTTTCGAAGGCACCAGCGGGTCCACATCCCGATAAGCCCACCGATGATGAGCGTGGCACCCAAATAGAAGCCCGCAGCGAGCGCGCGGCGGTGCGCCTGCTTTTCATGTGGGAAGCGGAGGCGACGCACGGGGCGCTGGGCGATCTGCCGCGAGAGCACGAGCAGCGGCGAGAGCAGGAACCCGGTCAGCAAAGATCCGGGGATGAGCGCAATTTGGTAGATCAACAGTGGCGTGGGCAGACGGTACGTCTTGATGAAAGGGGTCGTGACAGGCCATATCTGAGCGTCGTGTCGGTATCAATTCACACATGAGCTCTACGCCCGAACAGGACATGCAGTGAAGCCGACTTGCCCTCGCTATGGTCAAATTCACCAGCTCCATATATAGACCTGTCGCGCCAAAGACGACCAACGACAGCTCGCCGAGGGTGAACCCACGGTGCGCGAGACGGATGGCGATGTACAGCGACAACTGATAAAACACCGACGCGCACGCAATTTCCCAGTAGGACATCGCTAAGATTATGTATAAACGGATGAGGAATGTTCAGCCATCGTCCGTCAAACAAGGGTGAAAAAACGAGGCACCTTGCCAGACGCCCAGATGCGCCCGCTCAAACAGGAACCGCAGAGCGAGAAGGCCGAGGCAAACCGCGGACGTGAAGAGCACATATAGCCACGACTTGCGGGCTTCACTCCGTGGCACCGAGGCACGCTCCCCCTCTGCCACGTTTGTGCGCCGACGATAGAGGGCCTCGAACCCCCACGACGCGCAGACGTGGACTAAAAGGATCGCGGAGCAGAGCGTAGCTAGGCTGACGGCGTTCCGTCGAGAAAGGACGAGCGCTTGGAGCAATGACAGCGGCTTTCCGAGATTGGAAAGCACGGGAGGAGGCTCGATATACCAATGGGAAGGCGAACGGAGCATGTCCGGTGAGGTTGCCGAGGCCTGCATTTTCTGCGAGGCGTACAAAAGGGAGGAGGCGATGAGAGGGCCTAGAATTAGTCCGGACAGCATACCGTCGTCCGTAGAGTTTCTGAGCGAAAATCAGCGCTGCATTCGTATCGCGGCAAACGTAAACACGATGTCACACCTGTAATTTTTGGGCACAGTCATCCATACGTATCCAAAGACCGGTTTGGGAGGCACAGGAAGGTGAGAAGAAGCCCGCTTGAATTCGCGGGCTTCGTTGAAACGAGGGGATGCAGAACGGAGTAGAACAGGCGATGTCACAGATTGCGTTTTCGTCGGAGCGGGGGACGTCGAAATGGAGAAGTGCGTGCAGAAGACATAGATAAGCGATGCTAAAATAACAAGTAAAAGCTCTATTTTACGAGACGATGAGCAGAGTAGACGGGCGAAGAGGCAAAGGCGCGGCTACCTATCGATAACCATACATTGGGGGAGTCCGGGTCGAACTCGGACAGTTTCCATGCAACGCATCCGAGCGCCAGGAGCAAAGACGAGCATTCCGCCGCGTACTTCGCGTCCAAAGCGAGCTGGCACACCTTCGATGACAGAGGGACGTGGAACGATAGAGACAACATTCCAGGGAGCACATACCGAAAAGCGGACGTCGGGATGTGCCGCGCCCTGAAGAACGCGCTGGGGGATGGGGTGCGTGGGGGGAGGCCAGGGCCGTTGGAATGAACGGATTGAGGGGCGGGCGATCTGGAACGAGTGAAGGAGCGGGGGCCTGAGCGCGCCTTGCCGCTGCCTTTGGAGCCGTCAGAGCTCGAAAGGTGGTGTACAGGGCTTGGTGGGCGACGATTGAGAACGGGGGCTTTGTGAAGCACGTCCTGCGCGCTAGTTCGCTGCTCTTGGTGGGAGCTCCGCTGGTCGACGACGGTCTGATCGTCACTGTCGTCGTCTTCGGAACTGGCACCAGAGGCAGGGCTGTCGTGGGATCAGCAAGGGGGCACAACAACAATGATGAACGAGGGCGGTGCGTTATCGGCAAGGGGGCGCTAGGCGAGCGTAGCGACGGGTCAACCGCGGCAGAGGCTGCGATGGAGCGCAAGATAGCTGCGCGCAGGGGCGCATCGGCCGCGACACAGGCGCCCGACATTCGGACGAGGTGGTCTGGAGACGTGACTGACCTGGATGAGCCCGCCTGATAGCTTGTGCTCCAGTCCAGGGTCTGGGATGCGTTGGCAGCTGCATCTGCACCAAGCTCGCTCAGCCGCCGCCGCCCAGCGCGGGTGCCGGCAGCAGCCTTGCGCAGAGTGTCCACGCGGGAGGGAGCCAGTGTTGACGGCGGGGGCGACGGAGAGGACTTGGAGCGGGGTAGGTTTGAAATGGCGCAGGCGGAGGGGGCCAAGGGATGACCCAGTGAGTTGGTTGGAGCGTTCACTTACTACTACTACAGCTGAGCCAGGACACACCACACTGTCAACTGCCAACGCCGCCAACGCACAACGTCACAACGCCCAGTCACACACATGTCACATAGCGTCACATATCTCTCGACCGTCGACAGTCCCTGATGCATGCATGATTCTTTCCGACTCGCGTTGCTGGGGTTTTGCGGCCGCCCATGCATCGCAGGTGGACCGCCACCGAGCCTCGAATCTCGTCCGCCCACAGCCGCCCACCCAGTCGCGCACTTTCTGCTTTTCAAAGCCTCTTCATTGACCGCAATTAAAAATCAATGAAATCGCGATCGGAGACTCAAATTCCATCCCCAGATATATCAAATGTTATTTACCGATTTGTCGATTTCACGCGCGAGATATTTCTCGAGCAAGAATAGGCTTTTGACAAGGGTGCTTTCCCCGCATCTCGAGTCGCCGACCAATCGAACAGCGAGAATCGGGAGTACACAGTCCCAGGCTGTCACAGTGTGGTCCGTATCCACGCACGCTCAACCCGTCCGCGTCAACGCACGGTCTCTTCGTCTCCTTGTCACAGGTCAGGTCAGACTATCTACGTTATTTTTCCGTGTCGGCGACGATGAGGGGGATCGGATTGAGCAACACACGATCACCTAGCAGCCTGATGCACCCCCGTTATCCGTTATCCTCCGTCGTCCGCCGCATCCGCTCCGCGCGCGTAATACGCATGCGTGCACTTACTCTACCGCACAGCCGTCTCCCTCGACGAACGCACGCGCGACGCCTGAACTAGCGGCAGGCAGGGACAACCCTAGTCGGAACGGTATCCTCGGACACTCACAGCACCTCATAACGTAAACGCGCAGAAAAGGGCCGATTTACGGAATGCGCGCGTGCACGGAGCACGCATGGCGCCTGCTCACTCTCGAGTGCTGCAAGGACGTTGCGCTGGCACGGGACCCTTGACGACATCGACTCGGTAAAGGAATGACCGTCAGGTTAAAAAGAAATGGGTGAGGCTATGGACTCGGTTGAGCGACATGTGGCATAGATTGGCTCGACGAGATCGACGAAGTCCACATCGAGGCTTGGAAATTCTGCAAGGACGCTGAGCTGAGGTCCGACGGGCGTGAACCGGCCGTGTCCGCATCGGGTTTTGGGCCCCAGTTCCTAGGCCTGACGCACGGCCAGAGGGGCGTGATATCCCGATACCCCGAATGGCATGGCACGTGGAGCGCGGACTCCGCACGAGTCAGGTTAGGAGGGAGAAGAGTTCCTGGGCTAGTAAGGGAGGGTTTCGCGAGAATATTTTTTTTCGGCGGAGGTAGCGAGGGACGCGATACCTGGGCAGGGAGGCACAGGGGAGGAGACGAATCGCCCACGGCCCAAGGGCAGCGGGCCCAGCGTTTCAAGACCGTCCCACCCGGTGGCCAACACGTCAAACGGGAGCTGTCTAGATCAGCTCGAGCCTTCGAGGCGCAGCCTCGCACGTGGAAGAGAAGCCCCGAAGCGGTGAGAAACACGCCAAATACGACCAAGCTAACAGCTATTCAGGGTCCGCGAAGGTTGCGCCGTTCTTGACTCGCAACCTCGCTGGTCCTCGACGCGTCAATACACAACGATCCCGACTCGTCCTGCATTGCCCTGCGACGTGTCACATCCCTCATGGATTCAAAACCACGCGTCGTCTATCTCGAGGACTTGGAAACACCGGTCTCATCACAGAAGACTGACGAGAATGACGCCGTCCACGCGTCCCCCGCAGACCCCAAGGACGCGACGGTGACGGTCGACAAGACAAAGACGACCAACGTTACTGCGAAGCGTCAGCGCACGTTGATGGACATGTTCTCGTCCAATGGCAGCACCGCCGGGCCTAGCAACAAAAAACAGAAACTCACCAGCTCCAGCGTGTCATCTGCTTCCGTGTCCTCCAAGGCGGTGTCCTCGGCGACAAACTTTGGACTGCAGCCGTTGAATTCAATACCATTCTCACTCTCCGCATTCATCGAGTCTCTCACCGATGACCAGAAGAGGCTGCTCAAGCTCGAATACGAGACAATGGGGAAGAGCTGGTGAGCTTCTGCGCCTGCTCCGCAAACACGTCCATCATTTCATATCTCTCCACAGGCTTAAGCTTCTCAAAGATGAAATCAAGAAATCTTATTTCACATCGCTGAAAGAGTTCCTCTGGGGCGAAGGCGTCAAAGGTCCTGATGACAGCGCGAAGTCGCTAAAAATATACCCTGCGCGTAAGTACATTCCTCTTCTTCCTCTCCTTCGCATCACGGTCTTCACCTCGACGACCCGCAAGCCAAAAACATCTACGCCTGGTCCAACTTTACCCCTCTCGGAAAGGTGAAGGTGGTCATCATCGGCCAGGATCCGTATCATGGAGCCGGTCAGGCGCATGGTCAGTACCTGGTCACCCTCCGCCCTTTCCGTTCCTGATCATCGCTATCATCGCAGGGCTCTCGTTTTCTGTTCCTCCCAACGTTTCTGTTCCTCCCTCGCTGAAAAACGTGCCGAGCCATCGCGTCTCCTCTCTCCTGTCCGCTCCACAGTGCTGATCCTAGTCGGCACTCTAGATATACACGGAAATACAAGCGGAGTATCCGGAGTTCGTTCCGCCGAAGCATGGGTGAGTGCGCTGCTCTGCCAGGCGGGTGTCAACAATGGGGCGGAGCTTCACTCGCTTCCCTATTTCGAGAGGCCGTGGTCTTGCGCTGCGCGTCCAATCACATGTTCAATTCGGCTCATGACTGTCCGTGGCAGGAACTTGACAGTGTGGGCCGAAAACGGCGTCCTTATGTTGAATACGTGCTTGACGGTCCGAGCGGGTTCCCCTGGCTCGCACTCGAACCACGGCTGGGAGCAGTTCACAGACAAAGTCGTCGACGTCGTCGATCGCTACGGCGGCGCAAACCTGCCCTCTGTGAAAGCTGACGATAAGACAGGTCACGGCCGCGGTGTCGTCTTTCTCGCCTGGGGTGCTTGGGCTGCAAAGCGAGTCGCCAAGCTGAGCAAGGTACGTCTGCGCCAAGTCGATCGATCGATCGGTTACTGACCCTCTCTCGCGTGCCGCGCTGTCCTCTTCCAACAGAACAAACATCTCATCTTGACCAGTGCCGTGAGTGGACTCCACACATGCCTGTGGGCGTCTCTATTGTGTGTGCACATGCTCACCTGGTCTTTTGCCTTCAATCAGCACCCCTCCCCCTTCAGCGCACACAAAGGGTTTCTAGGGAACGGCCACTTCAAGAAAGCCAACGACTGGTTGGAGCAACGGTACGGAAAAGATGGCTGCGTTGACTGGTGCCGCTTGGATGCAGTCATATGATGACAACGAGGCGCGACATTTCCGAGGGCGAAGTGATCGGTGGGACGCCGACGCGGCGGACCCGGGTAGTGTTTTGATGGGCTGATCTGATGCCTAGGTATCTGTGAGTGGGAGGATAGCATGAGGGCATGTTGCATACCCCACATTTTGAACATACATTGTATCGTACTTGCAAATTAATAACACCGTATCATAAGTGCTTCGATGGCCCGACACGCAGATCAAGCGATTAAAGATGTGGTTGTTCCGACGGGGATCAGGTAGATGGTAAGTACTAGGTAGAGACCGAAGTAAGTAGTACCGCACGACCTCAAAAGGAAGCGAGACGCCCTGAGAATGATACAGTGTCCATGCGGTGGCGTCATTAGTCTAAAGGGATCCGTTTGGAACAGGATACCTTAGTAAACGCCCGCGAGAGGTAAAACAACATAGCGGGAACGTAGGAGCTTGTTCGAGAGAATAATGATACAGAAAGCGGCCTAATGGTAAAGGCGCTCGGGACGCTTGGAGGGATGAAAGGGTGGGAACGAGGTGTGTGCGCGTGCGAGGAAACGGTGCGGTACATTTGCAGTCGCGGGATGCTGATAAATCGAAGGGCCGGATCTGATCAATCCCCGCCATTACTGAAAGGAGGACGTAAGGTCGGGTGGGAGAGATCGGATATGCGTGGCGGGGAGAGGCGTCGCAGCGCGCCGGTAGAGGACTGGGGTGGTGGCAGGTGAGGGTAGTGGTGGTTGACGATGTTCTGATAGCTCTGAGGCTCATTGCCGGAGCGCCTATTCCCATGCCCATACGGAAGGGTCCCCGAGTGATCACGCGGCGGAGGGTGCACAGCGTGGATGGCAGGCGTCGCGGGAGGGTGGTGATGCCGTTGACCGCCATCGGTAGGCGAGAACGGCGACTGAGTGTATGAGAAGTGCTGCGGCTCCTCGCGGATATCACGAAGAGGATAACCCGGGTTGCCGTATGCGTCTCCCATGGGACGGTCAGCTGTGTGCGCAAAGTTTTGGGTGTTCTGTTGGACCGGAGGGATGTACATCGAATTAGACAGGGGATTGCGGGAGGAAGAGGGGCTGGGGAAGGAGTATTGCGATTGCGGAGGCTTGTGGGCGTTGATACTCGATAGGGAATAGCCGGCAGATGGGGGAGAAGTGTGCGACTCGGTTTGGTCGTCGCCGAGGAGCATGTGCTGATCCCACGAGCCAGCATCGACATTATGGCCAGAGTGCGGGGACGGGCGCATATTAGCCGTGATGGTCGAGGGGGAAATGGAGTCTGTCCTGGTGGGCGATGGGGACTCGGCAGAAGAGCCACCGCGGCTGGTCGGCGCGGGAGGGACGGAGGTGCCCGACGCGTTGCGCGAGCCAGAGGTAGAATACGGCTTGGGTTTATCCTTGCCCGTGGGGCCCTTGCCGAGGACGGGGCGATTGGCGGGGGGCAGGTTGAGGGCTGCGCGGAGGGTATTGTTCTCGTCCTCCAATTCTGAGACGCGCTGCTCGAGGGCCTGAAGAGTGTTTAAAAAAAATCGATGAGCACGGAGGGAGGGGGGGGCGAGGGGACGAGGGGAGATCTGGAGATCGCGCACTTCTAGGTGTGCGGCCCGACGCGCACGAAAGGCTCGCTGCACGTCGCGAGCGCGGTTTGGGGGGAGGTTGTCGTTGCGCTTGCGGCCTCTTTTTGAGGACATGGTGGAGGGAGGAATGGAGCAGAGAGACAAAGAGGAACGGGAGGCGGGAGAGCGAGGAGGAAGCGGAGCTGAATTGCAGGGGGGCTGAGTGTGAACATATATAGGACATGAGTGCAGTCCGTTTGGAGGAACTAGCGTCAGCCGCGTTTAGCTGCGTCGATCACTGCAGCTTCCTTTTTTGGGGTGCGACCGTCACGACGCCGTGACGACGTCGCCCAGCAAACAACCCATCATTTCTTCCGACTCGCTTACCCCGTTTTCTGCCTTCTGATTCTATCGGCCTCTTCCTCTCCTCGACCCCTTCTCCACTGACGAGATCACAATGACCTGCTAGCGACACCGCACAGCAATAATATATAATCCACGCCCGTACACTGATCAAGATCTCCCTCTCCCTTCCAGCACTCTCTATGCCCGCCGAATTTCCGACAGACCTAGGCACGCCCTCTCCACACCTCACCCAGCCCGCCCCGACGCACGGGCTTCCTTCTTCGCTGCTGCTACCTCCCGATCTCGTTTTGCAAACAGCTTGTGGCGTGGCGCCGCCTCCCGCGCGAGTTTCTTGTTCGCGCTCTTGTTCTGTTCGACGTACGACATGTGCTGCGCCCCGCTCAACGCCGTCAACGACCCAGTCGTCCGCTGCGCAGCTCCGAACTTGCCAGGCGGGCCCCCGAAATCTTTCGAAGTGATGGTCCCTGCAAGGTCCCCTTCGCCAGCGCGAATGTCCGTCCCCAGCTCCGCCGCGCTCTCGTTCGCTAGCAGCACAGAAGAGATCAACTCGATCTGTTCGTCCCGAGACTTGTACACCAAATCCGGCATTCCCTCCAGTCCGTCCAGATGCGTGATCACTTTGAAAGCATATCCTTGGTCGATTAAGAACTGCTGCCGTTTCGTGCTGTAGAACATCTCCTGCGTGTCCTTCGACACCAGCGAATAGAAAAACGCGTTGAAGCCTTCGTCGTTCCTGCGCTTTGCACGTAATATGCGACCTGGGGATGGTTCTTCACTTCAGCAGGGTGACCTCATGACTCGGTCAATTCTTTTTACCTAATCGCTGTGCCTCCTGCCGCCGTGAGCCGAAATGCGAGGAGATCTGTATCAGGCATGTCGCCTCGGGAAGGTCGATGGAGGTGTCCCCAACCTGCAGCACAGCCATCACTCTTCTATACTGTAATCACCGCCTACCACTGCTTACCTTAGACAAGAAAATAGTATTCACTTCGGGACTGTGCTGGAAAAACTGCAGGATTCGCATCCGCTCCACCTGCCCAGTTCCGCCGTGAATGTACGGCTTTCTGAGCTTCTTTGCATAAGCCTGCGCGAGGCACGGTCAGTGTTCGTTCCGAGACGGGCTAATCCGTCTAGGCACTGACCTCGAGCGCAAAGACATTGTCCGAGAAGACGATGATTTTGTCGCCTCGGTCTTCGTGATACTTGATCAGAAACTGACAAGCCTGGAACTTTTTAGGATTCATGCAGTACAGAAGCATCCGCTTTCGGGATTGTTCCCGGAGATACTCGCGGTAGAACTCGGGCGTCATCGGACACCAGACCTCCGCACACTGGCCGTTCACAGGTCAGTCTAGCACCTCTGAGACGGTAGCACCAGCGACGTACCTGGACATTAGCAATATGCCCCTTGGCTGCGAGGTCCATCCAGTTTGCCTCGTACAACTTAGGCCCAATCATGTAGTTCAGATCCGCGATCTTGTCATCCTCACGTACCAACGTCGCTGGAAAAAGCATACACTGTCAAATACAGTAACATCAGATAACAAATCGCCAGACTAACCCGTTAAGCCCAACTTGGAGTGCGCCTTGATGGTGGTAACCACCCGTCTGAACATAGCCGCTGGCACAACGTGGACCTCGTCGAGGAGGATGAATCCCCACTCCCTTGAAGTGAGGAATTCCATCATCTTCTTTGACTCATATGATCGATTGTGCGTGTTAGCCACCATGGAATAGGTCGAAACGACGATCCCGCTCTCCCCAGCAAACTGTGGGGGTCATAAGCGTGCGCAAAGGGGTCGGCGTAAAGACGGTGGCCTACCTTCTCTTTCTGGTCAGCTGTAAAGACGGCGATCTGTCTGTCTGTGACATTGGACCACTGCATGAATTGTTGCTTCCATTGCATCACGGAGACACTGAACCACACGTTTGAGTCTCAGTCAGGCTCATTGTTCGGCCGCGGTGCAGAAAAGTGGGCGTCAGCGGACTCACGAAGATGTGCACAAGACAAGGCATGACTTCTTGATGGTACAGGCTGCTGTGATGCCCACCAGGGTCTTCCCGGCGCCGCAAGGCAGGACAATGATACCAGATCGCGCGCGACTGTCACCGGATATCGATAAGAGCTGACACACACAAATGACAAGAGTCTCCATACCCGTTTCCGAACATCTTGCTCAGGCTAGTCTCCTGGTAGGGACGGATGACTGTCGCCGGTTTGAGATCAATATCGAGATTCGCGTTGATCGTGTCGTTTCGGAAATCGTACTCCTCGAGCATTGGATATTCCAGTTCGTTGCATCGTTTTTTCACATCCTTAGCGGGCGAGTAGAAGTTAGTGAATAACCAACGAAATTTACCATATCAAACTGAGGACAGATCGTGGCTCACGTCAATCTTTGCATCGTCGATCTCAAAAGCGTGGACGTTGTCATCGTCCTCGTCAATTTCATCTGGTGAGATGATCGATTAGCCACATGAGCAACCAAGTGATCACGTCAGCAAAGGGCCATACCACCATCAACCCCGACTACTGATGTGAATAGCTCTGCGTCTGTGTTCCCGTTACCGACGGACGCACTACTGGTCTTGGAGGCATCGTCGTTCTTCTTCTCGGTATCTTTGGTACCTGGGATGACCAGATTTCCCTTCACGGGGGCTTTTGCCGTGGTAAAGGTAGTCATCTTATTAGTCTCATTCGATCGAGAGACAACTCTGGCGTCCCGAATAATCGAATCCTTCAATAACAGCTGAAGAGTCTCGGGATGACTCGACTCGACAAAGTACTTGTTGTGCTTGAGTACAAGCTTGACTTTGCCATATGAGAGCGTGCATTCGCGTATGAACGTGATGATGGCCTCCGGAACCGGGACCTTTGAGGTGTTGATGAAGTGGTACTTGTTAGCTCATATAGCGCTCGCTCACCTTCGATAAACGGTTGAGGACCTTTTAAGATGCAAGTGGTTAGCGCGAACACTCGGATATGCCAGTGCACGAACTTCTATGATGTCCTCAGTCTGCAGGCCAACAGAGACGGCGGCGTATAGTGAATACGACGTAAGCTTGTATTCATGAATGAAACTTGGCCTGGAGACAATAAACGACCGTATCTACATGACGACAGCGCGGGCGATGCGCACCTGCTGACAGGTTCGCTGATGGCTACGAGAAAGTCTTGTGCCTGCTCTGCAATGGGCGAAAAGGCCTCCAGTATGATATGGCCATCCTCAGGACTGATCCAGAGAGGACGCGATGCGTGATCGGGCTTGAGATGAAGCCAGGAGAAGTCCTGGTCGCTAAAGATGTGGGATACAAGGTTCTCCTGTTGACGGCGGTGGGCACTTAGTGGAGGCCCGTCGCCATCTCCCACCCGATGTGTCTGAGCTAGCTTCCGAGTGAGCGCACTCAGATTGATTGTGGCCCCGCGTGGAACCTGAGAAGACTGAGTGGCATTCTGCTCGTACAAGTCGTCGTCGACATCAATATAGTCATCATCAGCTCGTGCTTTTCTAGGCCTCTTGTTCGAGGTCGAGGAATCAGCATATTCTGGACAGAATTGAGCGACGTTGCAGATGAAGAAGGCCATGCACTTTACCTCCCACATTGCGTTTACCTAACATACAGTTAATCTCCTTTGAATAGTGTAGGTGTGAAGCTCGGGACTCTATCGGTAGGTGTATACTTGGGAGGAACAGGAGCAAAAACGACAAGTGAAGTCGGATGTCGAGGAGCCTCTGGTTCAGTCATCGCTTGACGCGCCACACTGACTCAGCTTCGGAGATCCAAAAGTCTTGTTGCATCGTCCACATCGTCGACGTCGACTTCGTCCACTTTTCTTTCTTCCCCGACCCATCGTCCCCACCAGCAACTCTTATCTTGTATCTAGACATGTGGAGGCCCGCGACCCGCCAGATCACAGGGACTAATGATGGTATTGTCTTCCATTTATTTCGCGCGGCTCGTCTCGCTAATAATCTACTTCAGTCCCGCTGGGGAACCGCCGTCGTTTTGGACCTGCCCCGGCAGAGGAAACTGCTCCCCCTCAATTAGCCCAACCGTCTCCGTCTGCTTACCCGCGGCCCGCTCAAAACGAAGACCGGAGGGTCAAAGAAGAGACTCCGTCTTATATACCCGCCGAAGGTAAGTCGCTTGAACCAGTGATTGACCTCATCGATCGTTTGCTCCAAGTGCGCAGGCGGTCTAACAGCTCATTGATCTTCAATGCCGCCTCTGGCATCATTCGCTTCCGACTTTCGTTTCTCATACTAACACTGACAACCCTGACATCTTGACCCGCCCCACTAGCTGATCATGGCGCCCGCAAAAAACGCAGTCGATGGGGTGAGGCAAAGACCGATATACCGGGTCTACCTACTGCCATCTCGGCGGCTGGCGTCTCCCAGGCGCAGCTCGATAATTACGCTATTCATCTTCGATTGGAAGAAATTAATCGTAAATTGAGGCTTAATGACTTCGTACCCCCGGAACGCGAGCGGTAAATGATCTACATAACCAAGCCTTGGCTTGGTAATTTGCCACTATGTACTGATCTCAACGTCATCAGATCCCCCTCTCCCCCGCCTACCTACGATGCTCATGGTCGCCGCACCAACACGCGCGAGGTCCGCTATCGTAAAAAATTAGAAGACGAGCGTATCCGCCTCGTCGACCGTGCTATGAAGAATGACCCCAATTTCCGCCCGCCGGTCGAGTATCATCAGCAGAAGCGTTCCCAGCGCCCCTCCGAAAAAGTTTACATTCCCGTCAAGGAGTTTCCGGAAATAAATTTCTTCGGGCTTCTCGTCGGTCCCCGCGGAAATAGTTTGAAGAAGATGGAAAGGGAAAGCGGGGCCAAGATCAGCATCAGGGGAAAGGGTAGTGTCAAGGAAGGCAAGACTCGCCCAGATCAATTTGCCGAGGACGCAGAGGAAGACTTGCATTGCCTTGTCCTTGCTGATACAGACGAGAAAGTTACTGCTTGTGTCAAGATGATCAACAGGGTTATCGAGACTGTGAGCACTCATTTCCTTATCAATGGATGAATGTGAGCTGATGCTTTTGTGTCCCCAGGCTGCATCTACTCCCGAGGGACAGAACGACCACAAGCGAAACCAGCTGCGCGAACTCGCGGCTCTTAATGGTACTCTCCGTGATGACGAAAACCAGATTTGCCAGAACTGTGGTGGCGTTGGCCACCGCAAGTACGACTGTCCGGAGCAGCGTAACTTCACAGCTAACATCATCTGTCGAGTTTGTGGCAGCGCCGGCCATATGGCCCGTGACTGCAATGTCAACAAGGATGCTAACGCCCCCGCCTTTGGAGGCCCGCCTACGAACATGAACAAGAGCGGCTTCGATTCAGAATACGCCAGTCTGATGGCTGAATTAGGCGAGAGTGGGAAGGGGTCTAGCGGCGATGCTGGAAGAGGCCCCTGGGGCGGAGGTGCAGGTGGGCATGACATCACAGGCGGCGGATCGAACATTCCTCCTTGGCGTAGGCCCGAAGTTTGGGTCTCAAACATTAACCAGAATCAGAACCAAAACGCACTCCAGGGCGGTTATCGAGCACCTCAACAAGGCTATGGCGGCTACGGTGGGGCTCCTGGTGGCTACGATCCGAACGCGCAACAGGCATGGGCTGGTTACTCGCAGCAAGCGCCATATCAACAACCCCAGGACTACAACTACGCTCAATATTATCAGAATCAATACGCTCAGCAAACCAGCACCCCAGCGCACTAAATCACCGTTTACTCTCTCCCCTGTCTAACGCTCGTTCTCCATGCGTTTCTCACAGCTCAGAACACGAACCACCATCAAACCTCATCGGTCTCAGGAGCATCGAAGGCTTTTGCGTTTGCAGCACTATGTATTTCACATCAGGCCGGTCGGCAGCGTTCCTGGTTCTCTCTTTCGCAGACTGTTACTCATTTTCAGGTTGACCCCGCTCTACGGAAGCCCCTCTGTAAATCCATCTCATCTTTGACCACTCCATCCACGTAACGTCACGGTTGCCTTCCTGTGAACTCTCGCGTTGTAGCTCACCCTTAGTTGACTTGGTTGTGTGTTTGTTATGTCGACGGCACGTTTAAAAAAACTAATTAAGTGAGCGCAGCTTGTAAACTCATGTGTGATGTATGTAGCCGTTGGAAGGAAAGGTATATCGTGAGCCCCTGCATGCGGAACGAAGGGAGGCCGTCACGCGTTCCCCGCTTTCGTTTTTCTCTTCTTATGCCTCCGACCCTTTCCCTGCTCGAACAACGCATTATCCCCACTCCCTTCCATGACACGTCTTTTCTTGGAGGGGTGTTTCGGGTCCTTACGTTCTGTGGGATCAGTCATCGAGCTGTCACATCTCACGAAGCACGAAACAAAGAAGCCGTTTGTCGCATCTTCCCCGGGAGAGCAGCGCACCAAAGCTGCGGCGTCCACTAGATTGATATCACCACGGCTAGCTATATGAGCATACTGTACTCCCACAAACGAGGGAAAGAAGAAACGCCGACCTGGGTTGGAGAGCTTGTCCGGTAGTCCCCTGCGGTGCCAGTTCGGGAGGACCATATCAGGAGATGCGAGTTTGAACGCTCCTGTGCGGGCCTCCGCGCTGTTTATAGCTTCCTGCACAACGTGTTCGTTTTCGATCGCGTGGATGCTGCAGGTGGAGTACACGATTTTTTGAACAGAAGGGACTTGTGGGGAAGATTGGTGGTCAGCGAAGGGACCATGAGATACGATGTCGATAAGGTCGTACATTTCATCGCATGTCGAATCATCATTAGTTGAAATGATGAAAGTTTGTTTAGTCTTCCTTCCAGGTTTTCTTGACTTACTTCCTCTTATTGACCGGACTGATTTGAGTTTGATTTGATTTGACGATGATGAAGATGTACTCATACCTGGTTCGAGGAGATGATCAAGGCGATTGACGATGCCCGAACCACTGCATGATGGGTCGAGAAGACTGAAGGAGGCTTTCATATCAGTATCGCAATCAAAATAGGGGATATGATATAGAACGGCATACATATGGGTGACTTCGGCGAATTGAATGTCTTCGGGATTTGTAGTGAGGAAGTCGATGTTCAGGGCTTCCGTGTTCCGACAGCCTGCTTTATCAAGCATGGTCTTCAGAGTAGAGAACCTCCTCCGATCCCGTTCGAAAGCGAATAGCTGGAAAGTGTAAGGACAACATGAGGGCTGACGTCGATTTAAGTCAAGAGGAATATACTGGCTTTCCCTTTGTTTTGCATGAGTGCGCTGAGATGTGAAGTCTTGTTTCCAGGAGCTGCTGTCGCGTCTATGACGACACAATCATCTCTCGCTGGAGGGGCGAGGACCGTAGCAGGGAAGCACGAAGCTTTATCCTGAAGGATGATCCTGCCACTCGTGTAAGCAAGATCTTCGTGAAACTGTGTTTGTGGCGGGAAAAGTAGTAGGTCTGGAATATGCTGATCCTTTGCGAATTTCCTGCACACAACAAAATCAGCTTGAGTCATACATGACGCGCATGTGGATATTTTACTTTGCCTGGAGTGGATCGCCTATTTCATAGCCTTTTGAAACGTACGATTTGATAGTCTCTTCTAATGAAGTCTTCAAAGTATTGACGCGAACGTAGCGAGGCATTTGTTCTAGCGAGGGTCAATTGTAAGAGAGGGCTGCGAAAAGAAGTCGACTGATGAAGCGTGCTTACCCGCTCTAGCATCGCCTGTTTGCGCTAGTTCAATGTTGGCTTTTGCACCATTTTTTATCTTGATCTTAATGAACTCGGCGTGGAGCCTTGTCTTATGTCGCAGAATGGCCTGTTTGATAGGTCCGTCGCCAGCTTGAATGCCTTTTGAAAGCAGAACATCATGCACCAAGACCAGTGCGAGGCTACGTGAAGTTATCTTTCGCTCTTCTTCAAGTAGCCTGGACGCGACAATCACATCTGTCAACGCTGACTTGTCTGTTACATGAAAGAAGGTCAAACACACGCTGCGACGGCGACGACAGTGAGTCTTACACTTGAGCGTCTCAATGACAAGGGCAGCGGTGCGCTTGCGGTCTTTGTCAGGCAAAGTGCTGAGAACTGACTTCACGGAGCCTTGTTTAGCATTTAGGCGATCGAGCGTCTTAGCAGCCTCAAAGTAAAAATTCATTGCATGTAGCTATGTAGACAGGAAGGACATTAGCGTCCGCTCTGGTGAGGGAACTATGAAGGCGACATGCTGTTTGACAGTCCCTCCAAACAACTATTAGCAATCATGAACAGCGTCCTGTAAAGAAGGATCGTGAGCTCTTGTCTCGAGGGAAAGTGAATGATAGGCGGAAAGTCAGATGAATTGATTTTCTTCAAGTCCGAACAGAGTCCAGTCAGGCAATGTAGATAAGTTAAAAGAAAACATCATACGATAACTTTGAAGATAAAAGAGTACACTCACAAGTTAGGTTGACGATGTCTCGAGTTGGGAAGAGATGGTGGAAGACGAGTCGTTCAGAAAATGCCTCGATTGGCTATTGTATGCAAATTTTGAAACTCCGACAGAATTACCATTTTCGTGCATGGTGGCGCCGGCGAGCTGAAGTTGTTCCGTCTCCCCCACATTTCCACTCGAAAGTCAGTTTAATTCTGAGTCCTTGTTGTGTGCTATGCATATGTGCTCCTAACGTCTTAACACTCAGTGCCCGTCGAAACAGACCTATATGATATCTTAGGTGTCAGCCCAACAGCCGACGAAGGTGCTGGTTATACGCGCTGTCCGAGTACGGGTGCTGACGCCTTGTGATTATCGTAGGAGAAATCAAGAAGGCGTACCGGAAAAAGGTCTTTATAGTTCTCTGTGATATTGCGTCTTTGAGTCCTTATATTTGTGCAGGCCAAAGATCTCCACCCGGTAAGTATCTCCTGCGCCACTTGCATTTCATATGTCAAGATGTTCTGACCTGCTGTGTCGTGCATTAGGATAAGGTGTGTACAGTCATATATTCGAAAAACATGTGCTTAATTCTACCTGTATAGAACCCAAATGACCCGGAAGCCATACAGAAGTTTCAGGAGATGGCTGCTGCGTGCGTCACATACTATTGCCTTTTGTCCAAGGCTCACCCCTCGGCCTGGTGCGCAGCTACGAGCTCCTAAGTGACCCAAACTCACGGGCTGCATACGATGCACATGGAATGGAAGGGATCAGCAGTCATGGCCCCGGAGGCCCAGCAGGAGGGATGGATCCAAATGATTTCTTCGCGCAATTCTTCGGCAACAGCAACGGTACGGGATTCGACTTCGGGGGCATGGGTGGACCAGGCAGACGGAGGAAGGGACAGGATTCTGTGATACCGTACGAGGTCTCGCTTGAGGACCTGTACAACGGTAAGAGTGTGAAGATGATGATGGAGAAAGAGGTTGAATGTGGGACGTGTAAGGGGTGAGTCGAATCCTGCCTGCACGTGAGGGTGATGTTGAAAGCTCCGCAGGTCAGGGGCCAAGGGTAGCGCGAAACCTAAAAAATGCGCGAAGTGCGATGGCAAGGGATGGACATATGTGCAAACTCAAATTGCTCCCTCACAATTAGGCACGTCCCGGGCGGTATGCCCAGAATGTGAAGGCCATGGAGACAAGCTGCGAGAGAAGGATAGGTACGCGAGGATACCTCGCTTATTCTTTCTTCACCTGCTCCTTATGCTCGGTTGACGTTGCTATCAGGTGCAAGAAGTGCAAAGGGGATAAGGTGGTCAAGGAGAAGACACGGCAAGAAATCTTTGTGGAACGTGGTATGTCCGACGGCCAGCGAATTATAATGGCAGGCGCCGGTGATCAAGAGGTGCGGGTATCTATCCTCCAGGACAAAGATGTTACATGTGCTCATGTGCCGCCTATACAGCCTGGTCTTCCCGCAGGAGACGTGATTTTTGTTCTCAAAGCACAACAGCATAAGTCGTTTGAGCGGTCGGGAAACGACCTGGCCACCACTGTCAAAATTACACTCTCCGAGGCGCTACTCGGGTTCGATCGCATCCTTGTGAACCATCTGGACGGGCGGGGATTGCGAGTATCGAGCCCACCGGGTCGAGTCATCAATCCGAGGCAATCTATCGTCCTCCATGGAGAAGGCATGCCGGTTTACAAGACCCCAGATGAACGAGGAAATCTCTACGTTATCCTCGACATCGAGATGCCTGATCAGCAGTGGATGAAGACTATCGACCGCACAGTACGTTTCATATACATCGCCATTCAATGGCACTGCAATTTATGTCACAACCTCGGACAGGCTCTTGAAGCGCTTCTTCCCCCGAAGAAGACAGATGTAGAGCCCAAGCCAGCTGTGGTAGACGAGGCAGAGTACGAAGAGAGTGATATGGTCGAAGTGCGTGCACGGTCGTTTCCAGCGGATTCGGACTTCTTTGATCAAGGATTTGCATTTGCATCGCAGTTCGGCGAGGGTGCGGATGAAGAAGCATGGGAGGACGATGATGACGAGGGCGGTGCTGAGCCCGAATGTCGGACGCAATGAGCACGATGTTCGCTATCTCATGTTCACGACGCGGTCGCTGAACGGAGGCACGTCAATTCCGATTTGGGAATCAGTGTCTTTCATTGTTTTTGTTTATCTCTGCTACTTCGTTAGCTCATCACTCCCCATTAATGTCGACATTATACATAGAAATGCACTACTCACTACCTTCACTTTTGCTTACCCACACTCGCCCACGATGAACTATATATTCATCCTATAATGCAAGGACATCGGCGCCTTGCCGTCATGCGTCCATCGACTGGTGTCCAAAGGTCATCTTTGCTCACGACTCGTGTACGGACTGTGGCACAATTTGCAAATGTGAGAGTCCCATGCTCCCCACTAAGTAATGCCACGACCAAATTTGCGACCAGTACTACTGCGACATCCTATCCCCGTCATGATGCTTCGCTCTTTCTCCTTCTCTCTTGCATGGACACTCTTTGAATTAGTATATCTGCCGCCCACCCTCGCACAGGAACAAGCAGGATCCGCACGTGGCCTTATTTACTCCGCGACTGCAGACTTTCGACACGACTCGATCCCTACGGCGCGAGATGCACTCATTGCGCAGGGCACCAATCTTAGTGTGGTGTTCGATGCGACGGAGGACAAAGGGTGGTTTACGGACGCCAGATTGGCAGATTACGATGTACTCCTGTTCTTGATGAATACAGGCGAAGGTCTGTCCCTGGACCTGTAATTCTACAGAGAAACTGTTTCAAACTGACTGTATTCGTTGTCTGCAGTACTTGATGATGATGGCAAGGCGGCACTGCAGAAATACTTGAATCTCGGTGGCAACTTCGTCGCGATTCACTCGGCGTCAGATTGTCTAAGGAACACTACATTCTACGGGCAGGAGGTTGGTCAGTCTGAGCCAGCGTCTTCTTGGGATCATAAAGTGTTCATGGTGATCTCATTCAAGGAGCGTTTTTTGACTACCACCCCGAGATCCAGAATGCAGTAAGTATGCTGAGGCGTGTGTCATATCATCATATGGTAGACTGACTCGTCATGAAGACTGTAGACGTGATCGGTGCTTCGCATCCCAGTACAAGTATGCTGCCTACTCAATGGCATATCCAAGACGAAATGTGAGTCAATCAAGCTCCGGATGCCAGAACCGTCTGATTGATCGGTATCGTCATCCTTCCGTTCCTTCCTCAAGGTACAATTTCAAGTCTGACCCGAGATCGGTGGGTGCCGTGGTTGTTCTCTCGGCAAACGAGTCCTCCTATACAGGCATGTACACTTCTCTCTCAATAATCATATAATTATTTGTCTCTACCTCCGCATTCTGACTTTTGACTGGCAGACCCTGGCCCTCGGAAGTTCAATCAAGGCACCCCACATCCGACGGGTATGTTCTTACTCGATTCCGTTCTTCAACCTTCTCTCAGTGCCATTGCGCGCAGCTTGGTATCAAGAACATGGAGCTGGTGTCGAGAGCGGCGCAACTGCAGGACGAAGCTTCTATACCAGCTTGGGACATCTCAATCAGACTTGGCAGGTCAGCTGAGACGGCATTCTCTGCTTGCGCAAAGTCTAACAGACAATCAGGATAAAATGTTCCTCGCCCATATCGGCGGTGGGATCACTTGGGCGTTGCAGTCAAACACGACAAGAGCATTCAATGGGAATGGGCAAGTGGGGAATCCAAACCGTGTGTCTTCCACTTCGGCAGCCGGATCGAGCACGGCTTCCAGTCCCACGTACGTCTATCTTCTATAGATGCTCCTCCCTGCGAGTTTGACATAAGCTTGGTGATATCGTCAGACCTTCCTCGGGCGCTCCATCATCGATATCGTCAATGTCTTCAACATCTATACTTTGCATCGTCCTCGGATTTGCCGTACTGTCTTAGATAGTGTGACGACTTGTTACTGTATATATAAAGTACAGAACATACCCTGTTGCACCTTGAAATACCCCATCGGAAATCGGAAGTATTTGTTTGAACCATGAGGCCTTGAGGCCCTAACCTAGCCTAACCTAAGGTTTGGGTTCGAGGAGTGACGTCATAACGAGATGTAAAAACATCATTGCGATTGGGCAGGATTGGGCGAGGGCTTTCCTCTCATATGCTCCGCTTCTCTCTTTCCCCCACACTTCGTCGACTTTCCTCCCATATATCGCTGAATTCACCCTTCCGAACAATGTCCGTCAAGACCTTAGCCGTGCTGAATGAAAGCGAGCTTCAAGATGGACAAATGTAAGACAAAACGGAATCAAAACTCTGGCTCGTCGACACGTGGGCGCTAACCAGAACGCGGGGACGGCCAGGAAAGAGGTTCAGTTCGAGTCCGGAAAGGTTCTGTTGTCGAGGCTGGGAGATAAGATTCACGCGACGAGCGCGTTCTGCACCCATTATGGTGCACCGCTTGTCAAAGGCGTGCTGACCGCCGATGGAAGAGTTGTCTGGTGAGGTGTTCAACTGTTCATCATATCCAAGCTTTTCTCATTCGGAGCATGGCCGTCGCGTAGCCCTTGGCACGGAGGTAGGGTTCCCTCTCTCTCTATGCACTAGACGCCTTGCTCAGGTGCGGTCTAGCCTGCTTCAACGTATGCACCGGAGACATCGGTACAGTCCTTACCCCTATCCTAGAACAATTCCTCGAAATGGAGTTCATTTTGAATTTGCATAGAGGACGCACCCGCCCCGGAGGCCCTCCATTTGTTCAAGGCTCACATTGCAAACGGTAAGATATACGTAACGGCCGACGCTGCTCGGACGACGCCGGAGAAGAAGTCGCGCCCTCCGACGCTTCTCACATCGGGTGGCGATGTTGGGGGCCCTGGAGTGGTCATCGTTGGTGGCGGTTCCGCAACATTTCATGCTATTGAAAGTCTGCGAGAAGTAGGTTCTCATTTGACTTTACTTGTGCGAGGAAATCCATTTAATACATGCGTCTACGACATAGCATGGATTTAGAGGTCCGATCACCGTATTATCAAAGGAGAAGCACGCTCCTATCGACAGGTAATATTATACTCATTGTATACTTGTCCTCCGAGAATCTGAATCAGTCCATTACCGACAGGACCAAGCTAAGTAAGGCTCTTATTACTGATGCTTCGAAGATCGAATGGCGTACGCCTGCGGATCTCAAAATCAAATATAATACCACTCTTCGAACGGACGCAGTAGGTTCTTAAATACTCGCGAAATTCTTTTGGTCTTATTATTGCCATCGGCAGACTGTCACCTCTATTGATGAAGCCACAAAGAAAGTGATACTTGACGAGAAGGAACAGATACCATACGAAACTTTGATTCTCGCAAGTGGTGGAATTCCACGGCGGCTTCCCGTAGAAGGGGCCTCGCTTGAGAACGTATTTACGCTGAGAAGCATCCAAGATGCTCAAAAGATTGATGCTGGTCAGTCGTCTTCGTCCATCGGATCAAAATATCATCCTCTATCGCGTGCACTAATGTGATGCGATGCGATGCGACACATCAGCATGTCAAGAAGGCAAAAAACTTGTTGTCATAGGCAGCTCTTTTATCAGCATGGAACTTGTAGTCGCTGTTTCGAAGCGTAAACTCGAGTCCATTCATGTTATTGGAATGGAGGAGTATCCGTTTGAAGCTGTCTTAGGGAAAGAAGTTGGAAAGGGTCTCAAGAAGGTAACTTGATCATTTTGCGGGGCTGTCTTCACTGCTCACTTTTGATTCCTAGTTTCACGAATCTCAAGGTGTTATATTGCACTCTTCAACTTCTGTGCAGTCGATTCGTGCGTCCTCATCTGCACCCCATCTTGCTGCGGAAGTCATCCTCGCATCGGGGGAGGTGATTTTGGCGGACGTCATTGTCATGGGTGTCGGCGTCCGCCCTGCGACGGACTACTTACATGCAAGCGGGTGGGCGCTCGAGCAAGACGGGAGTGTGCGCGTAGATGATCATCTGAAGGTCATAGGAAAGCAGAATATTTATGCGGTGGGAGACATTGCAACATATCCACAGATTGACGGGGAGCCGAGGAGGATTGAACACTGGAATGTGCGTGCAGCGGATATGCTTCATTCTTATCTAATATTTGATACGGTCAAATGCTTAACATAGGTTGCTGGTAATCATGGGCGAGCAGTCGGGAAGACGATTGCAGGACACCCACAGCCGTTTGTCAAAGTGCCCGTATTCTGGAGCGCACGTGCGTTGGCGTATCTCCTTCTGTCGCTTTCGTGTCGGTGGTCCATTGTGACCCTGTTGGCAGCTGATAACGTCGCTTAGAGGGCCAGCAGCTGCGCTACTGCGGCGTCGGCGCCGGGTATGATGATATCCACGTCAAGGGAGACCCTAGCGAGATGAAGTTCATCGCGTACTATTTCAAGGGCGGAAAGGCCGTCGCTGTCGCCAGGTAGGCCACTCGGGCTCTCCTTCGTGACCTTGTATGACGTCGTGCCTTAGCATGCAGAACGATCCTGTGGTCTCAAAGGCGTCAGAACTGCTACGATTGGGGTTGATGCCGACTCCTGAGGAACTGAAGGCCGGAAAGGTTTGTTCTCAACTGTTCAATTCCCTTCGAGCATGTCCGCTGAACTAATCAAAAATTCATTGTCCAGGATTTGCTGGAGATAGACATAGCATCTACTGGTGCAAAGGCTACAGTCGAGGGAAGATAGATCGCGTGATTCGATGTGGAATCTGTGAGGTTAAATCTGGTGAATATTGGTTCGCGGCGAGGGTAATGGCGAAGGTAAACGAACAGAAGAAGTAGCATCTGGTCTCATTTGTTGTGTTTTGTACTCTAGTCGCATTGTGTTGTAATTGTACCGAAGAGGTTTTTTTCCAAAATCTTGGTGGTTATAATATATCGGTGTCTTAGAAATACCCACTCTATGGGGTCACCGGGGAGCAGAGTCGCGTTCAAAATCCAGCTAAACAAACTGTGCCTGAGACGCGTCGATTCACGTGATACTCACTCTTTGATCCACGACTTGCAGCCGCACAGCAGACTCACAGCGGTCATCTCCCTCATCTATTCTCTCGTAAGTTAATGATTTATTGACCAGCTCTCATCTCGATGTCCAAACCTTCTTCGGCGTTGTGGAAGCGAACAAATGCCGCTGCCATCACACCCAAGGCGTTCGAGGATCTGAACCCCCCAATAACCTACCGTCATCTTCTCTCATCGGCCCTCGGCGTGCGCGATCCTCTTCGCGTGATAGCACTATGCGACAGCGATGCATTTTACGCCGCTTGTGAACAACGCCGGCTCGGAGTCGACCCTTCGCTCCCGCTGGTGGTGAGACAGTGGGAGGCGCTTATCGCAGTCAACTATCCAGCGCGAAAATACGGGATCACACGGATGAGCAAGTGGAAAGACGCGGTGAAGAAATGCCCGGGGCTGATTGTGGTGCACGTCGCAACTTACAAGGAAGGTGAGAAGGAGCCGGGATACTGGGATAATGTGGATACGACGACGCACAAGGTACGCGTTCCTGCATCTTTGAGCCTTGACAGTCGACGGCATGGTGTCGACGTTTGGATAGGTGAGCGAGAGATTCGCCTATGTTGGTGTTTCACGTTGGAGACATGATGCCACTCAGGTCTCATTGGATTATTACCGACGTGAAAGTGCCAAGATCATCAGTATTTTTAAAGAAGGTCTGCCTGGGGGAGAGATAGGTGAGGAAGCCACAATCCTACTACCTTGATTTCTTTATCTGACTGAAGGATGCAGAGAAGGCCTCAATTGACGAAGCTTTCATTGATTTCACGCAGCCCATCCGCGAAGAATTGCTTAAGCGATTTCCTTACCTTGCTACGGTACCCCCCGACGCGCCTAACGGATCAGATACCGTGCTCCCCCCTCCACCACCAATATCATGGGAAGGAAAGGGCATAGTGATACCTATAAATCCATCATCAACATCCGCTTCGGATCAAGTGGAAGAAACTGCCGAGGGGATAACAGACACTGAAGAGACGCAAACAACATGGCACGACATGGCCCTATCTATCGGTGCTGAGATGATGGACAAGATACGGGGTGCCGTGCGCGACCAGTTGGGATACACCACTTCTGCGGTTTGTCTACACAAGCAGCTTGTGGTTCCCTTCCAACCTTGACATCGGTGTTCCGATTTGCCCAGGGCATTGCACGGAACAAATTTTTGGCCAAGGCGAGTTACACTACGGTCTGACGTCGACTTTGCGCCCACCAGGACTGATTGATTCTTATGCAGCTCACAGCCTCGTACAAGAAATTTGATAGTCAGGTTTGCTTCCGCCTTTGATCGTATCTACGTTCAATTCACAAAGCGGACGCAGAGCATACTGCGCAATGCGGCAATACCCAATTATCTCAAGCCCATGCCTTTTCAAAAGGTAAGGTTTGTTATGCCTTGCTAGTCGGTAGCATGAAGCTAATTGTCCAATCGCCAGATCCGCTTCCTGGGAGGTAAGCTCGGGACAGCGATAGCAGAACATTATGATGCCTCCACTGTGGACAGCCTGTTGTAAGCAATTGATCTTGCTTAAATGGAGAGTCAGATGGTTCATACCTAAAGTGTCGTAGATTGATTAGTTTAGGTCAGTCGGTGTTGCTGGGAGGTAGTTACGAAATGGCTTTCAACTGACGCAGCGCATACAACGCAGATGAGATGCAAGGCAGATTTGGAGAAGAATCTATCTGGGTCTACGAAGTTCTCCGGTAAGCCCGTCCTCCATCAAAAGATACTCGCTGTTCGTCACCATGTCATGATCAAGGCCCTAACCTTCTTCCAGCGGCATAGATAGGACTGAAGGTAGGGTGTTCCCCTTTTGTGTTATTTTGGGCCCCCTCAACATTGATGCAGTGAAGGAAAAACCCCCAATGGCAAAGAGTATGATGGCATCCAAGAACCTTCCTCAACCAATCACGAAAATCTCAGAAGGTCCACATTGGCTCCGTGTTCTAGCCGCGGAATTGGCTTTGCGATTGAACGAAGCGAGGAGTTCATCCTCTTCAATTTGGCCAAAATCTATTGTTCTGCACGTCAGGCGTGGTAATATCCTTGGCAATGACTCTTCTGTGTATTCATTCACTAGCATCTGTGCAGGTTATGAAACCTCCCGCTCTCGGCAAGCGGGTTTTCCATTCGTTCGAGACTTGACGGTGGACGTCGTTGCCGCGGCCGGAGACAAACTTTGGAAGGAGCTTATGGGCGACAACAAAGACACAGCGATTAACGTCACAAATGTCGCTCTAGGCTTCTCAGGCTTAGAGGCCGGAGAGAACGGACAACAGAATATCGAAGGATTTTTCCAAGCTGGCCCTTCCAAGCCTGTTTCTCGCTCAGACACTGGCTCCGCTGCTGGGATCAAGCGAAAACGAAGAGCGTCGACAGAACCACAACAACACTCGCCTCTCGATGTAGGACGCGAACTAGACGAACAGCATTCCACATCAAGCCCGTACGTTTGTCCAAGGTGTCACAAGCGGATCCGTCTCGAGGAGGATGTGCCAGACGAACGCGAAATTGCTCTGACTCGACTACGGATGGAGCATGACGATTTCCATCTTGCACAGGACCTGTCACGAGCTGTTGAGCCTGGGAATAGTAGTCATACAGGGTCGTCGGAGGGGTTGCGTATCCAGGATCAACCCCCTGGGAAGCAGCGTAAGAAGAAGAAAGAGGGGAAGACGAAGGGAAAGGATGGCGAGGGAATCGCCAAGTTTTTCCTGAAAAGATCATGACATTTTCCAAGATGGCGTCTCTAGGCTGGCCTTCGCCTGTATCTACGTATTGTGAAGTTTGCACTGGAAATGTATTGTAACGATTTGACAGATTGAAACGCAGTGTGCTACTGCTTTCCGGAAGACGACGAGTTTCAAGTTTTGACTCGACTAGCCTCCAGCGATTGCTCGAATAATTTGTATAAGTCAACGAGGAGCGTCGCGGGTCTGTCGCTAATTCTGCTCCCAAATTTCAGATGAGGAGCCTATGAGCACGCGAGGATATTGGCCGCAGAAACGTGGCCATCATCAAAGTAATCACTCGCATCAACAAGCTCAACGTAACCGAGGAAATTGAATGATGTCGCCTGTCCATCCCAGAGCCGCAAACTTGAGGCGGTTCAGGTTCTCCACCTCTCTTCAGTCTTCCTACTTTCAGGACTGGTTCCCATTAGCCTCCCTCCTTTACGGCCAATCGACGACAAGGCGCGGGATAGCCTTTGCTCTCCGCTACTTCGTTCCAAGTCTGTCCGGGACAGCACCTTTCTTGCTGTAGACCAGCCCTTCTCATTCCGTCTTCTCTTTACACCAACGTCGCAACAAGTTCGTCATGAGTACGGGACCGCTCATTCCATTCGAGCGGGGACAAAGCACGGGTGTGGGGGTAAGTTCCTAATCCTCGGACAGCACTTCCGAGGTAATGCTGACGCTGCTGTCCCTGCGTATGTGTTTCAACAAATGGAAACTAGGCTGTCTTCGCGATTTCCGTAATCTCGACACTGGCACTCTCAGCTGTACTGCTTCATATGGTATGGGTCATAATCATCTCCTTGTTCAACAATGGGGCAGGCAGAAGGCCCTCTCGGTCCGGGTTCTTCTTCAAGACACACCTCGGACAGTTTGCAGCGTGCTTGCTTGGCAGCTATTTACTTAGCAGTATCAGCGGTATTCTGAGTGCGCGCTGGTTGATGGACGGCGGGGTAACTCAAGGTAAGTCTTCGCCCTCCTACTTACGGTCTCGATGACACCTCATCGTCAACTTAGGGACATTATGCATTGCACAAGGTATTGACGATTTACGAACCGAAAGCGGTGTATCTGGGTCCCTCACGATTTTCTCCTTCTTCAGCTGTCCTGACCGGGATGGGCGGTTTTGGCTCTGCCTACTTTATCGTGGCTATGGGTGTTCACACCTTCAATACCCTCGTTCTCCGACACCGTCAGCCCAATTGGTTAATAGCTGCTTTCCTGATGCTCGGACTGATAGGAATGATTGCGATTGGTATAGCCCGCTTCATATAATGCACGTTTCGCGTCTGACTCCGTACGCGCGCCAATTAGGTGTAGGGCCCTCGTCTGCTTCGAACATCAAGTCAGGTCCGGTGTATGGGAGTGCTGGCGCTATGTGTGCGATCACAGAGTCCTATCCGACATTGAGGCTAATTCTTCGACTGCTTCCGGTATGCCGTATTGTAGCCCTCTTGATAAGAAGCACTGAACATCTCTCAGATGTTCACTGCCGCGCTCCTTTCGACGGTCATCTACTCGCTCATTTTCCTAATCCTCCGTGGGACCTTAGTTATCAACGGAGGACTGAGGCTGAACTTGGACGCCCCGTCTCGGTGGACTACTCATGACTCTGTGGAAGGATACCAACGATTCCTAAATTCCATTGCGCGGAGCATGTTGTGGTACGTACAAGATTGCGTTTCAGCGAATCTGTCTGAATATAAGCCCTAGGTTTCCTGTTGGTCTGTCTTGTAATTTTGTTCATGCCTCGCGCCTCAGACTGATCGATTGTAGCCTTCGTCTTGTTTCTTGTCCCATCGTCCATCATCCAGCTCATGGACATATCTGATGTGCATGTATCATTCGGAGTCTTGTCCTTTGCGTACATCTTGGAGCTGTTGCTCGGTCAGCTTCAGCATCTCTTCAGTCAATTGACCCCAATTGACCATCGCTCACAGGTGTGGTAAACGTTATTATTCTTTACAACGTCTTGCGCGTACTGGGGCCAGCCATCGGGACATCCTCATCTCCACCGCCGCGCTCTGACGTTGAAAGCTTCGGGTCCCCTGACAATAGGTTATCGCCGGTGGAAAAGCCAGCACTGAGACCCCTTTTCTTGGGGGGCGCCCAGCACTTTTCACCGCCGAAGAAGAGCTTTGAGAGCTTGAGGCGCGTTCCTGCCAAATACGATAGGACATCTATAATATCGTCGTCCTCTCTTCCTTTCACCCATGATAGACCTTGGGCCACCTCTCATTCCCGCTCGTCTTCTTCCGCGCGTTTGCTCGCACCGCCATCCAGGCTCGGGCACGCACACACTCTGAGTGCCGCAAGTTCAATATCAGTAGTGTCCGCCGCATCTCTTCAGCACGCGATCTCACCACATATCACGCTAGATGAGGATGTGTTGACTCCCCTCCCCCCTGCGCTCATTCAACAGAATCCAGTTGTCGTTCCCCAGCTTCATATAACAACAACACCACAAACTCGTGGTTTGACTGCCGCCCCCCGCAAGGGCAAGTCCCCCTCTCATTCTAGGCGTTCGAGCACTGTGTCAAATATCGCTGCAGACATGACACCGTCCGGGGGGTTACCCAGACGAGCCACAAACATTGTTCATCGATATGCACCTAATATCGACTCACCTCGGTCATCCAGCCCTTCGCCCAACCCTTCAGCACCCGCTGAAGGACCTTCAATGCCATCGCCATCAGTTCTACCGGTGCTGTCCATCCCCATCTTGATGAAAGGCTCTCCAGGTGAACAGGATACCCCAAACGAATCGCCAGCAGTTTCGAGCCAGCGAAGTCTCTCTTTGATCAGCATGTATTATTCCAGATCCCTCGACATGCCGGATGAAATGGTCCCCTCGATTCCGACTAGATCAGACGGGTCCTTTTCCATACCATCGCCTATACGTTCGAACCGATCGTCAGACCTTCCGGTGGCGGATGCCCCATCAAGACCGTACCTGCAGGCTTCTGTGTCTATGACCGCGGTTGGTGTCCCGCCCACAAAGACGTATCATGTCCCCCCATTGGTACATCCACCTAGGACTCCGCTCACACCTGACACACTTTATGAGACAGCTACACCTAATAGGCATGCCGCATACCAAACTGACTCTGCGAGCGATCTGGATGCCGCAGCCGGTCCAACCCCGCAGGTCTCTCCGCGACCTTCACTCCTCGAAATGGCCTCATCGCGCTTTGATCGTGACCCGGACCGTACCCAGAACGTATCGTCATCGCTGAGTGTCGTGTCGGAGCTCCCACCGCGGCTACGACTTTCGACAATCCTCGACGTCTCACCAGTCAGCACGCAGAGCGGCAGTTCGCTCAACACCTCCGAGCTCTCGAACCTTGACCCGACATCGGAGATCACCCCCGCCCTCGCTCGCCAGCCGACCGTGAGCCAGACGCTTCGTTCAGAGCTTCGGGCGCGCATCGCCACCATGACACCGGAGTCTATAGGCGGCTTGTCATCTATCGGGTTCGCGACTCTCGTCGCGGGCGCCGCGTCCTCCAACGGCGCACGTGTAATGTCTGAGAGCACAGAGCGCAGACCCTCCAAGCGCCTGGCGAGGGAGTCCTCCGTCGACAGCAGAGCAGGGCCGATTCCGTCGGTGCTGCGCCCTGGCACACCGAGCTCGATAGGCTCCATGTCCCGCAAGTCGTCCGTCAGCTCCACTGACTTCCCCACCCCACAGAGCGTGCCGGGCCTGCACGCTCGCAAGCCCAGCGCCTCGGCGAGTGCGGCGCGGGTTGGCGCGATCGCCGCGGCGGACCCGTACGCCACCATGCGGCAGGTGCAGGCCGCTCGGCCGCAGTTTGGCAGGGCGGTCATGCCGTCGGGGCCTAGATTGGCGAGCCGCGTGCGTACAGAGTCTAGCTCGAGTTTGGGAAGCTCCATGGAAAGTGCGCGGTCGTATGGGTTCATCTGAACGAAGGCCAGGGGAAGGGGAAGCTATCGGAAAGCAGCGACGTCGATGTCGTCGCCTTCCAATGGACGTCCATCCTAGCGGAAGATTGCGTCTAGGCGGACAGTGTCCAGTCGTTGTATCCTATCAAGATCTGTCGTGTTTCTAGAGACTATCTTGGGTGCCTGCATCTCCACGCTATACTCGATGTATTGGTGTGTAGTTATTTATTACCTTCGTTTTTCCATGTTTTGTTCGCAGATTATCTGCATGTTGTCTTTCTATTCGTTGCTTACGGAGATCCCACATTGTCACGCACATCTGTATCGCTCATTGCATTGTCTGTCGTTCGCTAGTTTTCTTGGTCTCAGCATGTAGTGCGATGTTTGGCCTGCACTGAGTGTAGCAACCGTTTCTTGGATTTCGCTACCTTTAATATAAAACATATGTAGGGATTTCAGGTGGAGGGAATGTGAACATCTTCGAATGCAGAAGTTATCTACCAATTTTGGGGTTGGTGGGACTAGGGCGTGGGTTTGGGCGCGTCAGGGACTTTGCTAAGAACTCTATAACATGACAAAGAGTGGATGTAACAGCACTCGACGTGTCGCGGAAGAAAGATACATTCAGGAGGTACTGTATACATTCAAGATTTATTTGATCGTGTGGTCACTGTGTCTCTGGCCGAGCGTCGATTCAAAACCCAACAACGCCATCTTCGAAATCCACAAGACGTCGTAAAATAAATACACGAGGCGCTCGCGCTTGGCTTGGACTCGGCACACCAATAAAAAAACGTACTCACAAGTCCCGATCACTGATCCGACCCAGATATGCGCGACTCGACGGAGTGTGCACGCGGAAATAAACGCAGATGGAGTGAGCGAGGGTGTCCAACGGCAAGGCTTACGATAAATCCTAGGTAGGTAGGAGATATAGGGAACAGGGATGCGAATGTGGAGGGACCATGAGGCATGCGTGGGTTACTGATGTGGCGAACGAAACCGTGTATGTAGGAGGACGTACAGAGCAGGGCCGAGGGACCGATACCGAACGTGACAAACGGAGGAAAGAAAGGGAAAATCCAAGAAAGAATAAGGGAACCAACGAGGAACGTACATGAACGTGCGGAGAGCAGCAGACGGGACAAACATAAGGGAAGGAGAGACGATGAACAGGGATGGCATGTGAGGCCGCAATAAAAGGGGTGAGAGAAGATAGGTAAGTGGCGGTAAAGGATAGCAATGCCAAATGTGTGCGGGGGCACGGAACGCTCACGCGACCACGCAGCCCGAGCAGCAGCCCGCAGAGCCTTGGTCCATGCCGTCGGGGTGGTTGTAAACACCGGGAGCACCAGGTCCATTCGGTTGCATGGGACGTCCGGTTTGCTGCTCCTGTGATGGCGTAACACACTAGGATCAGTGACGCACGTACGAGAATCAGAATCAAACCCATACCTTGTTGTACCTCCGGATCTCGCGGACGAGATTCGAGAACGCCTCGTCGACATTGATGCGCTGCTTGGCGGACGTCTCGATGAACCGGCAGTTAAAGTGCTTCGCGAGATCACGACCCTCTGTCATTTACGACCGACGAGCAGAAGGGCGCAGGAACGGAGCCAATGCACAGGGTGAGATCAGGTCAGGGACGTCATCAGCGCCCGTCACTTCCCGATCAAGAGAGGCCCGCACGTACCGTTCATGCCAACCTGACGCTCGTACTCGAGATCGCATTTGTTCGCAACGACGATGACCGGGAAGGAGTCCTTGTCCTTCACCCGGAGGATCTGCTGGTGGAACGTGCTGATTTCCTCGAAAGAGTTCCGCGACGTAATCGAGTAGACAAGAAGGAAACCTTCGCCCGTACGCATGTACTGCTCACGCATGGCACTGTGTGAGTCGAGAAATATCAATACTGTGTTCACAGAGGGAAAAGCAGACGAGTGGGAGACTGGGGTATCCAGACAGAAAATGTTCAATCAAGGGATGATGCATTGATCGAAGGACAGAGCATGGGAACTGATGGACGAGCATATCGCGGTGGGCAGCCCGAGGAGCCCAAGATACGACAAAAAATTCGAAACTTCGCCGGCGCGAGTGTGGAAGAAACGATGGATGCGGCAGTAACGACGCTTACCCATATTCTTCTTGGCCAGCCGTATCCAAGACGTCCAACAACGCGACTTCGTCGTCGATGACGCACTGCTTCCGATACGAATCTATAGAGAATAGGTGAGTAAGACATATGAGAACCAGGGAGGCGCGAAACTTGCGTACCCTCGATGGTAGGGTCGTACTCGTCGACGAAATGACTTTGGATGAACTGGATAGTCAACGCCGACTTGCCGACACCTATGAGTGAGGTGGATGGCGCCTTCAGCATCAAGCATAGAGTGAGAGATCGATGGCCATGAAAACTGACCACCGCCGCCGACGACCACCAGCTTGTACTCCCTCAGAAACTGAGCCTGATAGACGCAACGTGTGAGCGAATCTGGGACCCAGAGGGGCCGATCGGGTGCGCTCTCGCACCTTAGACATTTCTGCTGAGTGAAAAACGGCAAGAAAGAGGAAAGGGGGGGGTATTTGTGGGGAGAAGGAGGAGGAGGAGGGAGGGAGGGAGGGAGGCTAATATCCGTGCGGAGGGCAGCGAAACGAGCGGAAGCGGTCACATCCCCTAATATCCCTCGGCAATCCCCGGGCTCGTCACCTCCTTTGCGCCGACGGAAATTGATCTCATCACTCCGCCTCCAAGTCCACTGGCTGCCGTCCTTGGGTCCCTCGCCGCGTGCCTTGCTGCTCCAGCGTCTTGCTACCCACGGCGCCATTGGTGCATCACTCTCGTGCTCCTGTGCTCTAGCCCCGTACCTCTTCCAGCATCACCCAGTACGCATCACTGCTCTCTCCGATCTCCATCCATGCGCGCGCATCTCCATCAGTGCCTGCTTGCACTGGGATGAACATCTCACCTCGAACAACCACTGTTCCACGACTCTGGGAACAGCGGATTTCCTGTCCAACTTCTGTCTATGTCAAGCCCAATCACTCTCATGTCTGTCGATATGCGCCCATCATTCTGTCTTGATCCACTACGCCTGTGGTGACTCGTCCTGCTGTACGGGTCTGTCTCGCGACCTTTACGCCGCGAATGGAACCACTGCCTCCGTGACGTGCTCAATGCTCCTGTAGCGACGCCATCTTCGTGTATCGCGCCCTGCCAGGCGATGTCTGGAAGATGTAGTGTGCGGAACCATCACACCACATCCCGCCGGAGCTTGGAGTTTCAAAGATATATTCACAAAGCCATCAATATCTATTGGCCGCATATCTATCTAGTCTCCGATCCGAGATCACTGCACGAGAAGCTCCCCAGCCTGATTGGCTCTCAGTACTGCCGTTGTTTCGAGTCCGAGCGCCCGCAAAGTACCTCGCTCAATGGACACGGTTGATCCCCATTGGCAGGGCCTCCACGTTCAAATTGATTGCCACTTCTAGCCAATCACGATGAACCTACCATTGCCTTTTGAACTCGCTGCCCTTCCCCATAACTTTATAGCATCTCAGGCTAAACGGTTGTGTTCTTTCTCCTGTCCGGCCTTCTGATAGCTTTTATACCTGTAGTAGTATACCGGCTGCAGGCCTCGGAGCACGCGTTGTTCAACGGACACCAATTGGATATCCCAATTTCATGTAGCTGCATGCGGACTGTCACCATAAGGGAAAGTCATTATGATATTGCAAGACACCCATCCTCCGAGAAGGCAGGCCGATTTACAATACGAGAGACGTGAAAACAGCTTCGAGCAAACATGTGTAAGTTACAGAGCATGCGAAAGGACGAAGGGAAGGCCATTCCGCGAGACCTGTCCAAAGAACCTTCTGACATTCAAATGTGAGGCTGGGTTATCCGACTGACGTTCAGACAAAGAGGCAGCTGGGACAAGGATGCGCTCTCCGTCAGGCCTCTAACCAGATGACTTCGAATGGACAAAAGCATTGATTGTTCATTCCGTGATACTCATAGCACTAGAGGACTTGGCCTAATGCTTTGTGATTTGGTCCATGCTGCACATTAAAAGCTAGTGCAGATACTGCTTTGCTTCCTTCTACCGCGGTTCCTTGCCTCGATAGCTCTCTGCGTTTTGTGGAGTTTATGCGACCATTCCTAGTTCACGCTTTTGTGTTCCTTGATCTGAGCACATCCTGCTCGTAGACCCAATGCCGCTATAAAAATGGTAGACGGCACAACGGACTAAATCGATTACACCAATGCCACTCCGCATCGCGGTAGCATGGAAGATGATGACCCTGGCCATTCCTGAGAAGTCACATACCTCGGTCAATAAATTCAGATGTGAGCTGAGAGACAGCCCCGATAATGCAAGATTAGTGCGGCTCTGCATAAGCAGCTCATAAGTTTGACACATTCAATGATTCGTCGGGAATCAAAGACGCAGAAACGTACGTGCTCTCGCACCAAGCCGACAGCGTGTCGTCCATTTCGATGTGAATGTCAAATGTCGACTGTCAAACGGAAACACAAACGGTGTATACGGATCGGACAAGGAGGGAACCCTCAGCTTTTCCTAAGAGCTCACAAGGGGCCTCGCTCCCCCTCTCCCTCTGTACTAGGCTCAATCTCTGCCGGCCAAATCAGCGCTGAACGCGAGTGCGGGGGATCAAGGCACCTACTTGGCAGGACTGTTACATCTTCCTCATTGACCGCACGTATCTCATCGATGCCCAGCTCATAAGGTCCCTCGACGCCCGAGTTGCCACCTAATAGCGAGATACCGATGGTGCGTATGCGTTCACGCAACATGGAGATCTGGTCGGAGGCGATCTCGCCCGTGTTGGTCAGCACGAACGCGTTGAAAGGGACCTGCAGCACAGGAAAACGTTGCGCAGCGGAAAAACACGGTGAAAATGCGCGCGGGTAGAGAAACAGGGGCACGAGACGTACGAATATGTCCTCCCAACCACCGTCGGTGCGCGAAAAGTAGAGGCGGTGCTGCCAGAGGTCGGATGTGATGGGCCCGTCCGTCTGGATGTTGACGAAATAGGAGTTGCGGGTGCGTGGATGCCCGGCGACGCGCAGCCGCAAGGCGAGGTAGTGATGTTGTGAAACATCATCCGTGAGTTCTCCAAAGAGCGTCGGACGGTGCTGTTATGAAATAGTCTAGTCAATGGCGTGTGTCGAGAGCTGGGAAGCACCGCTCACCCTGTTGCGGAACCCTGCGTATCCACCCCGAAGTTTTCCCTCCAGTCCCGCCTTGACGCCTAGCCGCATGTCGCCCCAGAACTTAGCTGTCGCCGGTTTGCCGATGGACGTGTTGTGCGCAGGGTCCTCGTCGAGGTCGAGGTGCACCGACGAAGTGCCTCCGATGTCTGCGTCGCATCCCGTGGCGTAGTGCGAAAGGTCCTCCCGCGAGTTGAGAGTGTAAAGCGTGAGCGGCGCGCGTGAGGGCGCCTCTGCGCCTTGCATGCGCAGGACTGGCAGGAGAGGGTTTCGGCATGTCAGTGACTGTGTCTACGAGAAAGCTGTGTGCACTACCGACTTCGAGATGTGCCGTCTCGTAGGATTTTACTCGAGCGGCTAAGGTATGTGGATAGATATGACATCTTTCAATGAGTTTTGAGACCTGAGTGAGAGTGGAAAGGGAAGGGACATCGTGCGTCATGGTAATATCAGATAAGATCATCTGTCCACGTCATCAAGGCTTCCCGGGTCCCGACTGTTCTCAACTTGTTTATGACCATTCACCGCCATGGACTTTCGGTTCTTGTTGTCTCACCATCATCTCCGTTGGTGGACAGAATTTGTGTGAAGTGCTACTGGAGGTACGTTGATCGACTACCGAAATGCTGAATTCCACGCATGGGGTATTCACCTCCGTCAAACTTAGAGTGACTACGAGGCCCGAGGGTACATGACGGCAACACTCTATCCACCTCACTTCTTTGTGGATAAATCTCACCCGAATTCTCTGAATGAGGGTCCTCTGCTTTTAGCCTGTCCTTCAATAGCAAGAGAAACATTCTCAGACGTTGTTTCTCAATCCTATCAAGTGAGCGCCCGGTGAAGAATTACGCGAGGCTTGAGTTTCCTATCTGATGAATAGCTATTGGCCCTGAGCATTAAACGATAGAGGGTTGCGGAAGTAGGTGAGCGCCGTCTTTCACTGAAGGGCGAGACAAGGACGCGTTTTGAGAATCCCCGTATACACTTTCGCCGTGAAGACGTTTCTCTGTGATAGTGTCAACCTCGTGATTGCTGACAATATGATTGCGAGTGAGGATTTGGCCAGCTTGGATTTTAAAGCGCCTCTAAACATTCGCGTATTTGATCGATATAACACATGGGGGGTGTAGGTGCGTGATGATTTGAATTGTGTTGTGTCATCTTGATTCGAACGATATTATACAGAGATGAGCGACGGTGGACGACTCATTCGTGACGAAAATTTATCCCCATTGACCAGTGTCATCGACTCAGGCATGTCATACAAACGATTTCGAAATCGCCTGTAGACAATGATTGCAACGGAATATTTATTGTTGTGAATGTTCCGCCGATATGCTCCGCGAGGTGTCTAGCTTCGAGTAAGTCGTGTGATAGACTTGTCGTTTTGATGGACTTGTCGTTTTGATGGACTCGTCGTTTTCTGTTTATTTTACAATGATGTGGAGAGGGGAAAGCTGCCTTCGGTTGAAGGTGACATTCACTGAGCCCGACGGTATTGTTACAGCACTTAATCCAGTGTAGGGCGGTTCGGAATCGGGTGTCATGATCGTAGGCCATGCGGTCGGTTCCTATAGGAGGTAAGTTAGCTTCATGCAACGTCGGGTGGTTGTTGCATCGCAGACTTAAGCAAACAGGTTGGGACAGGCGAGCTGACTACATACAGATACTCTCTAGCAGGGATGTTGACAATGCCTGCTTCGATCTCTTCCAGGCCTACTCGGTCGAGTTATAAATATGCACGGAAACCTGCCAGACACCTACGATGCGCGGCGTGCATGTGGCCAAGTCCGTTGAATGACTTGTCGAAGTTGTCTTCATCTGTATCGTCACTCACCTTTGTTCTCCTCTTCTTCAACGTCCTCAGTAAATTGCGCTGCGGAGGACGCTGCTGTTGCTGCTTCGGGCGAGCGGTCGGATCTTGTCCATCGCACTTACAAGTGGGGCACCGTCATCGCCGGCCTCCTCGCCGGCAATCTCCTCATTGGGCCCGTTCTCTGCGTGATCGCGCTCTCGGTCCAGTATGTGCGCGTCGAGGAGTATAAGTCGGGCTTGTGAGGGTGGTGAACAGGAGCTACGCGGTCCGTTTCAAGGCCGAGATGCCTCGCAGCTCTCGCACCCACAAAGTTGGGGTCGGAGTAAAGTGCGATGACTGATATGCGTCGGTTACGAGCCTGGTGCTACATAGCATGCTGAGAGTTTTCCAAATGCACTCTAGTGTCCCTCTTGATGATGCAGGTATCATGAATGCTCCATGTTTGCTAACATGTTCGGACGTCGTCGCAATGGGGGATAGGGAATCGGGATGAGCGTCTGCCATGACACAAGCCTCTCGGCTGGGGACATAGCCTCGCATATCATTGAGGCCTCGCCACGCCGAGTGTGAAACTGTTCATAGACGGTTGAAACGTTCTGGGGCCCACCGAGAGCACCGCAAATGGAGACAGTGTCGGAGAGGGCCGGAGCGGCGGTGTCCGGACCGATCGGTCGAGCGCTTGCTTTGTGAGTGGACAGCCCGGTGACTCTTTCCAGAACGCCCGCCAGTTTCATCCGGCTTCGATCCACCGGCCGCTGCTCGCGCTATAAAAGCCGCTGGCCTGCGCCACTCACTCCAGGTTTTCTGCCCCTCGACGCCCTCACAGAATCGTATCCACTCGAATCGCATCCCCCGCGACTTCTCTAATAATACTCATCATGAAGCTTACGAACTCCCTCATCAACTTCTTCCTCGTCTTCATCGCAACTCTCGTCTCGCTCGTGGCCGCCGCCCCTCTGGCCAAGCGGGACGTCTATGTCCCCCCTATTCTGTACCCCCACGCCGGGACGGTGTGGAAGGTCGGAAACCGCCACAATGTCACCTGGTAAGCGCAATGCCGGTCTGCATCGCCTCGTCGGGCGCTCATCGCATTCAATCAACGCAGGGACACCTCAGATCCCCCTGCCCAGATCACTAACCGCTACGGCCGCATCACGCTGAGGAAGGGCGAGTACAGCTGGAACAACGGTGCGTGTGATTCTCGATTGCGTGCGATGGGCCGCTGATGCATGGTCGCGGTTCTGCAGTCACTCTCGCTTCTGGCTTCGACATCCTCCTTGGGCGGATCGAGGTCACGGTTCCCGATGTGAATCCTGCAGACGACTATTCACTCGTCCGTGAGTATTCACGTCCTGCGATCGCCTTCGATCTTCCGGATGCTGACCGCCCTGTCCTTGTCCAGTCTTTGGCGATTCTGGCAACTTCAGCCCGCAGTTCACCATCACCAAATGAGCTGCGGAATGACAATGAGCAGATTAACGGATAATACAATCATGACTCGGACCTTCACGACAGAATGAGCTTTGCTTCACGGACACCTTGACACGGACACAGAATCGGACCCCCTTCACCACTGTTTTAGTAGCACTCGTGTTTTTTTTGCCCTTCGAAGGACTCTCTCGGACACTTCTTTGCATGTTGCACTGTAGTTACTTACCTTGCTTTGCCCGAGCAGATATGTTAAAATAGTCTTTGCTGTCATTGTGCTGTGTAGTGGAATAGTAGAATGGCACTTAATCGTTCTGTAGTGTAGCCAGTGAAGTGCTACGTCCTCAATTCCGAAAAAGATAGGTATGTACTCAGTAGATGTAGTACATGATTAGCGGACTTAGGGGATCGGTAAGAAAGTTCAATCATCTATACCTGGGGAACGAATCGGTAAAACTAGGTGCGACGTACTAAGCATTACGAGGTTAGTTCTGTAAGTAACGAGAGTGCTCACCTCAGCGGTCCGTATACATAAGACGTCCATGAGCCCTGATGTGTGCAGGTCTCGGCATCCGCAAATATAATCAGTCCGCTACTCGAGTCCGAAGCCAAAGAGGAAACAGAAAGATAAGTCACGTGATAGCTACTGTACTCATGATGAGGAGGTCGTAACGTCAACAAGATGTGGAAAGCCGGCACTGCCGATCTTCCGCCTCCTCTGTGACACCTATAGACGCATAGCGGATTCCGGACAGAGTAGCTTGAGGTGAAAGGCTGAGTGCGTCCCATATTGTGCGCTTGAGGGAGATGAGGAGGAGAATGACGGTAGGATAGATTCCCTGGTCGCCAAATTCAGCGTTGTCATGTCAGGGCGTGAGGAGAACAGGGAAAGAGCTCACCGCAACATGCGTGCTTGTCGGCCACATCAATCGGCTCGAAGAGTCAACGCTACGAGGAAGGTACATGACCTGAGATGCGATGAGCATCACCTGCCGAAACGTCAAATAGCACTTCTCTCTCTCGATATACCACCCAGACTCACACTAACCAAGCAATAAAGCAGACTAGACTATATGAGGATGATCAAGATCTTCTCGACCTGTGTTCACCTGCTGTTCTGACCCAGCTTATCCGTGATGAATCGCCTGTGTCTCCTCACGAAGGCAGTGGTTGAGAGACCAAGGAAGATACGTCTGTCGCGTACTCACCAAGCAGTGGTCCCGATCAGAGATGTAGCAATCACATTGGTCGACAGAGATATCCCCAAGCCAATAAACAGCATATCAACACAAAGAGCGTCGCCTTTAATGAGATCTACAGTGCATCCTGAGAACATGACCAACACCGCTGTCATACACAATCATGGTTTGAGTCATGGATAATCTCTCGTTGAGTACTCACCCGGGCCATTGATTAGCAGAAAACCCAAAAATAAAATCTTGATGTGCCTTTTACCTTACCATAACACGCATGCCCGATAGCCGACGACATAGTCGCTGAGAGTAAGCTGGGGAAGCATGGAGTTTCCGATCAAAATCTCTTCAAACGGGTTCATGCAAATTACGCACGTTCATCGCGAGCATGAGCTCAGTAACCTCGTACAAAGCACTGCGCGGGTGGGATGATTTCTTGGGCATGCCCTCGGGTGGACTTGTCGGGTCTATCACTTGAATGGTCGTGATCACTTTGACCATGCCCGCCAAGTCCACCGCCCAGACAGTGCTCGAGTTCGCGAACATGCACAGGGTTATAGCCAACATGACTATGTTCGCCCTTGTCTTGGATTCCTTTAGCTTGCTCATGATCAATACCATTTATTACTGCTGTGAGCCAAGGCGCGCACGAGGGTACGGGTCGAGAAGAAAATGAGGGCCACGAAGATTCCTAGAGTACGTCCGGGTCAATTTATATGCCCATCAACTAGAAACGGGATACCTGCCATAGAACGCACTTTGTATCATGGCTTCCACCGCATCAGTCAAGATTATGCCCATGAGGTGCCGAATTTCGGAGTCCGTCGAGGACATTTGGTGTATTCCGTAAATTTGATTGAAGGATCGTATAGTGGGTTTGGGTTGAATGTGGAGGGAAAGAGAAAGAGGGTTGCTGTGTATACATGGGTCGTCTGTTATATTATAAAAATCAGCTGGCCTGAGCCATAATGAAGTTGACATATTCAACGATGACACAAGGTTGTCAGCATTTTTTAGAGCGTCAGTGACAGAGGCACATACCTATCAGACGGAGACTTTCAGTCGATGCGGAGGAAATGGCGAGGGTTGGTATTGCTCACTTCAAGATTCTGAGTACAGTGTTGACGAAGCGTGATTCCTGCTTGAGGAATATAGCTATTGCATAGCTGTTCAAGGAACAGGCGACTCATGACCCAGAGAAAAGCTCAGCGGTATTGATAGAAAGTGGATCTTATGAAGGTGTCCAATTATGGATGACCTCCGAAGCGGCTTTACTCGTGTAGGAAGAGCTCCGCGCGGCGGATCACCAGTAGTAGATGTTCATGATGAATTTCAAGCACCCTATAGTAAAGAGGCAGGTCAATGAAAACCTCGGTACCGAGCACAAAACGGGGACACTGGCAAAGCTTCCGAGCTTGACGACGGTTGAGCCCAGTGTGCAAAACATCGTGATCATCTAAAGCCAGGTATCAGAGAAAAGAAAGCGGATCTGGAGGGCTCCGCTTCGACTAAAGCTGCGCTTCGCCCAATTCGTGTTCAAATTCTGCAACCGAAATCATACCGAGTACAAAATTGACGTGTGCACAGCAACTGAATCGCGAACAACATCACTCCTCGCCGGAGTCAAACAGTACCGCGTCCTTCCTGAGGACCCATTTGGGCTTTGGAACATTGCCCATTCCGACGAGTTTGACGCGAACCGTGGACTGCAAGTCCAAACCTTCGTCTTCCGGAGATAATGGACTGATCGGACGCTACGATACCAGTTCACAGCGGCAGTGGAAACGCAAAAAATGCATTGGACTTACCGTTACATACACAGCAGTGTCGATAGAATCGCCATACTGATTAACAGCGTGTTTGTTTCAGCCGTGGTGCGCTCCACATCGGTGGTAACCACTTACCATGGTGTACTGTCCTAGGAGTGCAATATCAGGCCTTAAAGCTCGGATGGAGGCCCCCGGATTCTGGGTAAAATCCAGCTGGCCAAAGTAGGTTGCCAGAAACTGGTAGTGAGCATGGTCGGCAAGGAGCTGTGTGGATACACCAGAGGAATTGGCATGCCCGCCGCTGAGGACGAAATTGCGACCGCCTTTGGCTGGCAGAGTCGGCTTGACGAGAAGCGCCTTTTTGGAATCGGCAGTGTGTCCAAGCCAGAACCAACCGGAGGGGATAGAGATGGGTCGATAGATGGCTATCGGTAGGTGGTCGAAGCCCTGCATTTTCTCTACGTCGACCCATCTATGGTAAGCAGTAAGGAAGCGGCGCAATGAACGAGATTCTGACAAGGCTTACTTTCCCAGAAGCGGCTTGAGCAGTCTCTTCACCTGACTACTCTGCTGCTCCGGAAGCAAGTCGACCACAGGAATGACTGAAGTGACTTCAATGACTCGCCAGTACTCGGGCCTGTTCGTAGTAGAAATCCAGTCGGCAGTGTTTTGAATCTTCGTGTAGTCCCCACCCTGACGAGAGTTGTAGTTGGTGCAAAGATTTCACCGCTTGTACGGGAGGAACGTACAGTGACAATATAATCGGTAACAAGATTCTTTCCCTGCTTGGTAGTTATGGTCGTCTTGCTATTGCCATGGCCAGCCGAGGCGCTGCCACCCCAGCCTTTCAGCTCGCCCTCCAGAGCAACTTTGATATCTTGCCTCACTTCGTCCTCGTTCTCCTATTCAAGCAAACTGACTATCAGTTGATGGATGATATGATAAACTGGAGGTGAGCGTACGCTTCTAGAAAAAGTTTCCTGTGTATGTGCGGAGAGTGCCCCACCAATCGTGACTTGGTTGCGGAAAACATGACCATACTCGTTAAATATGTTATAGAGGGCTTCCCTCTTCTCAAGTAGGGATGATTTGGCGAGAGCGGTATTGATCTCAGATGTGAATTCAGTTGAGAGCAGTATGCTGCCTGAGCCCGAGGAAGGTCGATTGAAATCAATACGGCCCTGCGGGAAGCGATAACAAGACGAGGAGTACACCGTCTTTTCGGTCTCAGTACTCTTGTAGCTCGAGCTCTCGGAGTATTCCACCGAAGCAGCAACGCTACCAGCGGTCGCCTAGTAAGCATTGCGCCAATAACATCAACTTGAAGCACTCACTAAGGGGTCGACACCTTGACCGCAACGGAAGTATAGTTAGATTCCATGAGCGTGTTGCTGAACTCCGCCTCAACCATGGTCGTCCGTATGCCGGCTGAGTTGTCAATGGTAGTATTGAGAATGTTTGGGCGGACGATGAGCTTCCGAGAGCTGATGACTGGGCTGCCGGACGTCATGACGACACCAGAGAGGAGATTATTATTGTCGATCTGTTAAGTTGCAAGCAAGATCAGCATAATGCAGCGAGCTTGGATCTGAACACTACAGCCTGACCAGTTTATTTCGTTGTACAGGATCGTTGTTGACTTCGTTGAGGGTATCGCCGGCAATCGCTGCCGACACCTTGGCACGCACGCTGCCATGAAGCACGTCCTGAACGTAGTCACCTTGAGCCACGCCGCGGACGATAGCGTTGAGAGAGATGACGCACAGTAACAATCGGATAATCCATCGAAGAAAAATAGGAGTCGAGATCTGAAGCCTCTCCAAGTCGTTTGAAGCGGGTAGGACTAGTGAGAGGAATGCGGCCTGTTTGTCGTGAGAGGTGACTGGTCGAGACTTGCGGACAGGTTCGCCTTATATTCCAGTGACTGCTCTTGTACTGTGAACAGGATGAATGGAACCCACTTCCTCCTCCCATCCTCGAGGAGCATGCATGGGCACGAGGGCGGGCTCCACCTCCGCCCTGACCTCCACAAAGCTCCCCACCGCGATTTCGCGCAGCATCGAGCATGATAGCTGCTTCTTTGGCAGCAGGAATGTCATGATAGAAGTTCTCTTCATCCTCGAGGCCATAACATACCATCGCGTGATCGTGCTGCACTACCCACGCACGCCAGCTGTGAACGCAATGTAGCGATCAGAAGCATGCGCAAGTGGCAAAAGAAAGTCGCAGCAGCAGGTCAGCACCGTTTAATAAGGCAGTGCGTATGCTTTACGCATTTTCGAGCACACATACATCACCAGCCTCCAGGTAGTTCAGGTGGCGCCGCAGCGCAAGATAGTGGGTACGCGCACCAAGCATAGCGCGACGTGATGCGCGACGCGACAGAGCGTTAGCAAAATGTTCAGTTCTGTGCCGGGAACCCACAACGATAGTATACGCCGCCGATGGGTGTTGCGGAGGCAGGGCGGGTGGAACGCGTGCCTACCCGCGAGCTCGTCCGCGCGGAGTTTCAAGCCAGACATTGGGCTCCGCTCGTACTTCGAGCAATTTACGTCTTTTAGCGAGATGAGTTCGGGCTGCTAGGGTGAGTGAGAGGCGATGGAACATTCGCCGCAGAAAAAACAGCTTGTCAGATGACTGGAATGGTGCGCCGTGACGGATTGACACTTCGGTTGATATGTTATATGTAGAAGTCGAACTCAGCAATGAAATTACTCGAGAGCATGTCCACACGGAAGTCAATACGGCTCTGTGGGAAGCGATAACGAAACGAGGGGTGCCCTGTTTGTCTGTCGCGCTGTTTTTACAGCTCGAGCTCTCAGAGTACTGCAATGCACCAGATGTCCGCTGGTGTGCGTCGTGCTAGTAAAAATCACTTGAAAACATTCATGACGACGCCTGAGAGGGGATCATCGTCGTCGACCTGTTCGAGCACAAGCAAAATCAGCAACCTGTGATCTGAAAAGAAAATAGCCTGACGAGCCTAATTCGTCACATTGGCACTTTGTTCGTTCCGCTGGGTATCCCGTGGACTGCTATTATCTTGGCACCCAGAGGAGTGACATGGAGCACGTCCTGCAGATAAGTAAAGTGTTTGCCTAAACTAGTTCGTGAGGTAAACCGGGGATCGATCGAAACTCACGGACAGCTGGGCTCCATATTCATACACCGCGAAACCGAAACAATCACCATGGGGTACGCCCATTCGTGTCCCAACAACAGGATGCATGGAACCCACTGCACGTAGCGTAGCCCACCCTTAAGCTCGCGGTTTATGAAGCCTGCCCCCATGCTCACTATTTTCTGCATCGATTACCCAGAGACCTCCAAAGGCCAACCCTACCCCGCATCTCAATCATCATGGCTTATGCCCAGTGGGTCATCATCATCATCCGCAACGTCGGCGCGGCAAAGTTCTCGATCAAGAATCTCAACCCCTCCTGGGGAAAGCTCCATGCCGAGGGTATTCCACGCGTCGCTTTCTCCTGACGGGACATACCGCTGATGTGCGTGACTCTACAGGTGACAAGGACACAGAGGTCAACAAGAGTACCATCGAGGGAAAGGTGGTAGAGGCGGACCAGCAGCTCAGGATCAACGCCTGCGGCAGATCCGATGCGGCAGAAGGCACCACGGGCTCGTTCGACCTCGTCGACGTGGCTACCCAGCAGGTTATTCGCCACGTCTATTGGGACTGCCCTTGGGGCACCAAGAGGAACACGTTCACGGTCAGCGGCTCGAACTCCAAGTGGATGATCGAGTACAGCGGCCAGAACTTGGATAGCGGCGCGCTCGGTACCATCTCGGTGGACGTCTTGAGGAAGGGAAATTGAGGGGATCGGATGTCAATTGCTGTGGTGAAGGTCAATGGTGTGACACAGTATCAGATGGTGTTGGAGGAAGTTCTTGTGCAACTTGTGTACCATTTAAATTCAAAGACGAAATGTCGCGGTTCTAACTACAACCTGGCCGTCAAATGAGGATATCTCCGTCGCAAGGGCAAGCGATACACACTCTCACCTGGGCACTGTTGGAACGCTGCATCTGAGTGAGATACATGAAATATCACAGTTCACAACCACGCTGATACAGACAGACGACGATGTCTCTAATTCCCAAGAATGGCATCGATAGCCTTCTTGGGCTTCCAGCCCGGAAACTCCGCATTCGTGAGCTCGCCCTTCTCCCCCACGATCCCCTCGCCCCTCGCCCAGCCCAGCTGCAGCACCGTCCCGAAATCATACGGGTTCACTTTAAGAGCCGCCTCCAGCTCCTCGACGGATCGGTAAGTGATTTGCAGCTTCTTCCCAGTCCGAGCCTCGTAGGCCGCGAACACTTCATTGAAGGACTAGATAATAAAGCGCCATTAGGTCCAGATGTATTCTGCGGTGCAACCATGGCCGTCGTCTCACCTGGCGATCGCCCTCGATCCTGAAAATTCGCCAATTGAGGCGTTCGGCGGGTAAATGTGTCAGGACGTATGCCACATATGCCCCGACGTCGCGACGCGCCGTCCAAGACACAGGATTGCTGCCATCCCCCCCAGCAGCCGCCTTCCCATGTTCGAAATCCACCCCGATGAACCTGCATCAAGAGGCAGACATCCTTTGTAAAAAAAAACCCCGACGCTGTCACCGAGCGAACGAAACGGCTGCACTACTCACGGCGTCAGGACGAAATCTGGGAACGGGCCGTTGTAGACGAGCGCGAACGGCAGCCCCAGCGCCCTCAGCTTATCCTGAAACAGCTTCTTCGGGAGCAGTATCCCGCCCTCCAGCGTGTCCGTCTTCTCTCCGTACTCGGACGGCAGGAAGAGCTTCACGCCGGCCTGCTTCGCCGCCTCCGCGAGAGGCACCTGCGCCTCGGCGATCGCGCTGAACGTGATCGCAGAAAGCACGACGTCGATGCCTTCCAGCGCCGCCGCGACCTTCGCCGTGTTCGCAAAATCGACGAGCACGACCTTCGCCCCGTCCTTCGCGAGCTTCGCGAGCGCCCCGTTGTTGCTCCCCTATGACAGAACAAGATGCCCGCGCGTAAATCTTCGCGGCGCAAATCGGTGGTAAGATCGATCGAGCGAGCAAGCGCACCAGACGTCCCAGCACCAGCACCTCCTCAGCGTTCCCAGCCGCCTTCTGCTTCAAAAGCTCCTCCGCGAGGAAAACACCGATGTTCCCGGCTCCCGCGACCGCAAAAGTCTTGAAGGCCATAGCGTGCAATACGTGTGTCGAGGGAGATGCTCAGCAGCGCGGACCCAGTTCTGTAGGTGCGCACCTCCTCTCTCTTTATATATATGTCCAAAACACAGGCGCCAATGCCTCATTAGCAGCATGCATGCGCAGGCCAACGCAAGATGTCGTCAACCATCACCTGTCTGATGTTTGGGCGAGAAGCCGCAACTGTCGTTCGCCACTTGCAGTAGCATCGGCGTCAGCGTTTCGTTCAGGATTCAGATGCTGACTGAGGCGGGCGACGACGTTCCCTTATCGAGACCTGCGCAATCACTCTTGACGTGAGACTGCTGACGGTCCCTGCAAACGATGAGAATCGAGGGTCAACAGGCGTGCACGGATTGACGATCATTAGACGGCCATACCGAAACTCTGAGAGCCGAACCAGGATTTGCGATTCCAATTCAGCTCAATATTCAACGACCAAGGCATAGAACAATCTGTGATGACAGATGACACGAATCACGCAACGACGGTTCAGATCGGAAAAGAGAGATTATTATCAAGAGAAAGCAATGCACGGGCGTGCTTTTGTCGCAACAACAAACAAAGAAGGAACGCGAAAACTACGATGCCAAAGAAATCCACAATCACGCTCGAGGTTCTCACGGCTTGTAGTCGGGGCGCAGAGAGCGCACGGTCTTGCCTGAACGAAGAACGAGATATCAGCACATGCAGACGCGACGATGCCTTAAAGCAGGCAGACAAGGAGAGCCGAACGAACGAACCTGCGCGCCAGATCTCCTGGTCGTCGATCTCCTTGAGCTCCTTCGCGAGGTCCTGGCGGTAGGTGCTGCGCGAGTTGAACTCGAGTGACTTGCGCGTCTCCGTGCCGTTCTTCACGCTCTCGTAGAGCTTCTCGAACACGGGGCGGTTAGCCGCCTCGAAGATCGGGGCCCAGTCGAGCGCGCCGCGACGCGCGGTCGTGGAGCATGCGTTGTACATATAGTCCATGCTGTTTGGCGGAAAAGCTAAATGAGCGAAATGGAACGAAGTAGTAGGCAAGAACAGATCACGTACCCCTTGGCACCGATGAGGGGGAAGAGGGACTGTGTGGCCTCCTCCACGGTCTCATTGAAGGCCTCGGAGGGCGAGTGGCCGTTGGCGCGGAGGACTTTGTACTGCGCAAGGAACATGCCCTCTGTAAGACAGGTAATGCATGAGCACCCTATCCGAAAGGCTAATTACGTTCGACTTACGGATACCACCCATCAACTAAAAGAATCGAATCAGCGAAAATTCGGCGTGCAAAATGCGTGTCCAAAACTCACCACACCACGCTCGCCGTAGAGGTCAGAGTACACCTCCTTCTCGAACGTCGTCTCATACATGTATCCAGACCCGATACCAACACCAAGGGCGGTCGCCTTTTCCTTGGCCTTGCCGGTGACGTCTTGCCAGACGGCGATGGACGAGTTGATACCACGGCCCTCCTTGAAAAGAGTGCGGACGGTGCGTCCCGAGCCCTTAGGGGCGACGAGGATGACGTCGACATCAGCGGGGGGGACGACGTGGGTGTCCTCCTTGTAGACGATGGAGAAACCGTGGGAGAAGTAGAGGGTCTTGCCCTTGGTGATGAGAGGGGCAATGGTCGGCCAGGTGGTCGACTGGGCGGCGTCGGAGAGGAGGTTCATGATGATGGAACCACGGTTGATGGCCTCCTCGATGGAGAAGAGGGTCTCGCCAGGCACCTACGGTGGATCAGTATGAGAATCAAAATTTTAGACGTGTGCGCGTAGACATACCCAGCCGTCTTCCTGTGCCTGCTTCCAGCTCTCGCCGCCCTCCCGAACACCAACGATGACATTCAAGCCATTGTCGCGGGCGTTGAGGCCCTGACCGTGACCCTGAGAGCCATAGCCAATGAGAGCGAGGGTGTCGTTCTTGAAGTAGTCCTGGAGCTTAGCCAAGGGCCAGTCACTGCGCTCGTAGACGACCTCTTGGTGACCAGCAAAGTCCAGAGTCTTCAGACCACGGACAGCCTAAAAACAACAGAAAAAAAGAGTGCTCAGGCAAACTTCGTTGCAGCGGAGCGACCTGGATCGCCACGTAAACACCGACCTCGACAGTCGCCCTTCGGGGGGCCGCAGCAGCGGCAGAGCGCGCCAGCAAGGAGTAGGCTGCGGTCTGTGCGGGCTTGGAGGCAACCTGAGACGCCACGCGAGGCGCACGGCGGGATGCAGCGCGGAGGGCTTGGGAGGAGCGAGCGGCGAAGGAGGCCATTTTTGTTGGTGGAGGTGGAGAACGAGAACGTGCGAACTCGACTTTTTCTTGAGCTGGGCGAGTCACCCCTCGGCCGACACTCCGACGCCGAAATCCGGCCTCTGCCGATCAGCTGGCTTCCTCCTTCCAATACACGTCCCCGTTGACGCTCGATGCTTGCCGTGCGTGTCCAACAACCAAATACTGTATTGTAGGCTGCTCTCTGTCCCGGTTGCCCTCAAACTCCCATACATGGGGGAGTTTCATCGCAACCTCTTTGAAAAGTCGAATCATGTACATACTTTCCATAAATGGTAGAACAGTGGTGACCCCACACCAGCCGACATTCGAAACACCCGCCGCGACATGCTCAGGCTCCACAACACCTCAGCACCCTTCCTCAGGGCCTCCAGCGCCGTAAAAAAGGCCCTGACCGCTCAGAAGAGCATCGTCGTGCGTGCAGCTCGCCTCCCCCAAGATCAGCTCACCGAATCCACTCCCAGAGCGCGCCCACCGCCGCACCATGTCAAAAGAGGCATCACACCCAATTCGTCCGCCCCGCGTCCTTCGCGGCAGCCCGAAAACCTCATCCGCCGCCCTTGCCTGAGATCGCCGAGACGCCCACGAGGGATCCCGAGCTCCCGACCAGCAGCGCAAACGAGAGGGAGGTGTTCATCCACTGGGATGGTGCCAATTGGTCCAGATTGTGAGCCCCATAATTCGACGCGCTGAGTCCCCCAGGTCCTTACCCTCCGCCAGTCACAATATCTGGCTGCGAGACCACTGCCGCTGTGCCGACTGCTTCCACCCGACGACGAAGCAGCGCCTGGTCGACACGTTCGAGGCAAGCTCAGTCTCATTCGAATTGAGGTCGCGGTCGTGATCAATGATCAAAAACTCAGATCCCTCCAGATCTAGAGCCCGCGTCTGTCGAGCCGAAGCCGGAGGGGCTGCAAGTGACCTGTGCGCGACATCTCTATATGATTCCGGCCTTCGATTTATGATGTTCTCTCTCAAGGGCCATCCCCATCTCAGCCTCATGTATCTCTGTACCCCTGGTCATGGCTGCGTCAGAATCGGTACGATCCACCAGTGACACAGGCAGCAGATGAGTACGTTATCCAATGGTGGCCGTTTTTCCGTGCCGATGTTTCCATCCTCTCAGAAAGGTCCTCTGGGGGTCAAGAATCGTCCAAGATCCGCCCACTGTCCCGTACGAAGAGGTCATGGCGGAAGATGGACACGGCTTGTACAAGTGGCTGAGCGGAATCGTAAGAGAGCCTCGATTCATACCCAAGGCCTGATGACTGACACTTCTCCGTCAAACAGCATAAGTTCGGTTTCTGCTTCGTCTCTGGTGTGCCCGAAACACCAGAGGCGACCGAAGAGCTGTCACGACGCATTGGTTTCATCCGAGAAACGCATTGTGAGTTATCAGTGTTGACTGTACTGCAGGCCGCGCGCTGACACCGCGATGTAGATGGCGCGTTCTGGGACTTCACGGCAGACCTCGCGCGCGGAGACACTGCATACACAAACATGGCGCTCAGCGCCCACACCGACAACACCTACTTCGTGCGTCCGATCTTCCACCCCCGCATTCTTTGATACTGACACACACGACAGACCGATCCCTGCGGCGTCCAGCTCTTCCATCTCCTCTCGCACACCGACGGCACAGGCGGCGCGACGCTCCTCGTCGACGGCTTCTACGTCGCCTCGATCCTCAAAGAGCTGCACCCCGACGTCTACCACCTGCTCTCCACCATCCCCGTCCCCGCGCACGCCGCCGGCGAAGAAGATACGTTCTATCAAGCCACGCGGCCCGTCCTCGGGCACGACTCGGTCACCGGCGAGCTGAAGTCTGTGCGGTGGAACAATGACGATCGCAGTGTGCTTCGCGACGTGCCGGCGGGGAGCATGCTCCAGTGGTACGACGCCATGCGGACGTGGAACAAGTTCCTCACGAGCCCTGACTCTGAGTACTGGGTGCAGCTCGCCCCTGGCACCGCCGTCGGTACGCCCGCTCGCTGATGTCGCGTTGTCTCGCGTGCTGATGACCCCTTGTCAACAGCGGTCGACAATCATCGTGTCCTCCATGGCCGATCCGCATTCACGGGCACCCGCCGCATGTGCGGGGCCTACATCGGCGCGGACGAGTTCCGGTCCCGTCTGAGTGTCTTGGCCGAACGGTTCGGTAAGAGCGAAGCGGAGAATGGGTCTCGAGATGTGCCTGCTGCAAGACGTGGAGTGTGGAGCGTCGGGCTATGATGCTGCCCGATTTTTGGCCGTGGGTTGAGTTGACGATGCCGCGAGGGCTGTATCTAGTGTTGTACGCTACAGGATGCCGCACTCTGTAACACCGAACTAGGGTTAGGGGTGAAAAGTCGTCGGCCTATCGGAGGTCTTAAGATTCGGAGCGCAGGCTTCAAGTTCCACCTCCGTCTCCATTTGAACACACTTGAAAGGCGGAAGGGCGGTCTGCAGTCTGCTACCTCTCCCCTCCAAGAAGGCCGCGCGCCCAAACCATGCATTTGTTCTGGAGGTCAGCCGCTCCGTGGACCCGCCACCACACGCACAGGCACTTCGCGACCGCGGCCGAGCGCGCGAGGGTCCCTCAGACGATCATCGAGAAGGTCGTCCAGAAGTACGCCGTGGGTCTGCCCGAGGGCAAGCTCGTCAAAGCGGGCGACTATGTCATGATCCGCCCTGAACATGTCATGACCCACGACAACACAGGCCCCGTCATATCCAAGTGCGTCCCGCTTTTCCAGTGACCACACATGCGCTCGCAATAACAGCGTGCGCGCGCCAGGTTCAAGTCCATCGGCGCAAAGCGCATACACAGCCCATCGCAGCCGGTGTTCACCCTCGACCACGACGTCCAGAACAAGTCGGAGAAGAACCTCGCCAAGTACGCCGGCATCGAGGTCTTCGCCCGCCAGCACCGCATCGACTTCTACCCCGCCGGTCGCGGGATCGGGCACCAGGTTCTCGTCGAGGAAGGCTATGCCTTTCCGTACACGCTCACCGTCGCGTCGGACAGCCACAGCAACATGTACGGCGGCGTCGGGTGCGTGGGCACGCCCATCGTCCGCACGGACGCCGCGGCGATATGGGCAACGGGGAAGACGTGGTGGCAGATCCCCCGCATGGTCAACGTCGAGCTGCGCGGCAGGCTCGCACCTGGGGTGACGGGCAAGGATGTGATCGTCGCGCTGTGCGGCTCGTTCAACCAGGACGAGGTGCTCAACGCCGCCATCGAGTTCACTGGCGACGGCATCGCGGCCTTGTCCGTCGACGATCGCCTGACCATCGCGAACATGACTACCGAGTGGGGCGCGCTCGCAGGGCTGTTCCCCGTTGACGACGTGACGCTGCGGTGGTACGAGAGCGCGCTCAGCAAGATCGAGCGCAGGACGTTCCCTTCCCCCGATGCCTCTATCCCCCCGCCTCCCGAACACCCGCGTATCAACCGTGGTCGACTCGACGCTCTCCGGGCCGCACCCCTCTCCTCCGACGAGGGCGCGGAATACGCTTCGCACCTCATCCTGGACCTCTCCACGCTCGTCCCACATGTCTCCGGCCCAAATAGCGTCAAGGTCTCCACGCCGTTGCCCGTCCTCGAGTCCGCGAAAATCCCGATCCAGAAAGCCTACCTCGTCAGCTGCACCAACTCCCGCGTCTCAGACATCGCCGCCGCCGCGGCCGTCGTGCGCGGCCACAAGATCGCACCCGGCGTCGAGTTCTACATCGCAGCCGCGAGCTCCGCCGTGCAGCAGGAAAGCGAGCGCCTCGGCGACTGGGAAACGCTCATCACGAGCGGCGCGAAGGTCCTCCCCGCGGGCTGCGGGCCCTGCATCGGCCTCGGGACCGGGCTCTTGGAGGAGGGCGAGGTGGGCATCAGCGCGACGAACAGGAACTACAAGGGCCGGATGGGCCACCCGAATGCGCAGGCATACCTCGCCAGCCCGGCCGTCGTTGCCGCGAGCGCCGTCAGGGGATACATCTGCAGCCCGGACTCGCTGGACCCCGCCTCGCTCCCGCCCGCGGGGGCGCCGGCGTTCTCCGTCTCCACGCCCGAGTCGCAGCCTGCGTCTGCGTCTGCGGCCGCGCCTCCCGCGAGCGAGCCCCTCGTGCCCGGCTTCCCCTCGACGTTCGCGGGCACCCTGCTCTTCGCCCCCCAGGACAACCTGAACACCGACGGCATCTACCCCGGGAAATACACGTACCAGGACGACATCACGCTTGCGCGCCAGGCCGAGGTCGTGATGGAGAACTACGACCCCGCCTTTGCCGGGCTCGTCGCCTCGCTCCTGAAGGACGAGGGCGTGCGCACGCACGCGGCGGCGGGGCCCGGCGTGCAGCGCGGCGTCGTCCTCGTCGCCGGGTACAACTTCGGCACGGGCTCCTCGCGCGAGCAGGCCGCAACGGCGCTCAAGGCGGCGGGTGTCCCGCTCGTCGTCGCGGGTTCTTTCGGGGACATCTTCAAGCGGAACGCGATCAACAACGGGCTCGTGTGCGTCGAGAGCCCCGCGCTCGTCGCGGACCTCACGCGCGCGTACGCGCGGGGCGGCGCGCGCGGCGCCGGGGGCGTGGACGGGGCGCTGACGGTGCACGGCGGCTTGGAAATCACGGTCGGCATGGCGGACGGGAAGGTCGTCGTCGCTGGATTCGAGGGCGGGCCGAAGACGTATCAGATCAAGCCTGTGGGCGCTAGCGTGCAGGAGCTGTGGATCTGTGGAGGTCTGGAGGGGTACATCCTGAAATCCATCGAGGCTGATGCTTAGACGGATCTCGAGACACACAAAAGTTTGTATCTAGGCGACGGTGCCGGGAGTTGTATGTCCACGGCTCGCAATGTAATATTGTATCAATACAGGTGGGTATAGAGTGCTAAGGGTGCCAACAAACACGAACATGGTGAAAAATGAATCAAGCTTCTATGCGATATCAGAGGCACTAGTAGTAGTAGATTGAGCAATCGGGTCAACGCGGACCATAGTCGGTGATGACTTTCACTGCGATGAGAAGGGTATCTATGAGGCGCTCAGAGATTTCCAAAGGTGTTTCGTCGGCGTTCTTGCAGCCCACGCTGCCGGAAAACAGCGTGCCCGAGGACGGTGGTATAGCAGGCGCCATAGACCTGCTATGGACTGAACTGCTGGGAGGGTGGGGTATGCGAGCGGATCCGTCCGGGTAGGATAACGAGGCGGTGTGCGATGAGTCGATGAGGTAACGAGGGTCGCCAGTGGGCGGGCGCCTTGGGTTTGGGCGCCATCCAGGGTCCGAGAAGTCAGACAATGGTGGAGGGTATGGAGGTACATCAGCAGGAAGAGGATATGGGTTGTGGTTGCTTGAACTCGCATCGACGGACATAGGAGGGGCAGCGAGTGGGATGAAAGGGGGCGGGAGAGCAAGTGGGATAAGAGAGGGGGGGTTCGCAGGCGGGGGAAATGGTGTTTCTGTTCGACAAGGGAACCCGCGAGACAATGTAGGCACTGTCATGATCAGCCCTGGATGCGCAGCTGGGCGCGAGTAAGACGGAATTGTCAGCGCTTGTACTGGGGGAGGGTTAGGGGGTGGTTGCATCGGAGACAAGGATGATCCCGACCAGAAGGTGCCTTGGGGCGTTCCTGTCGAACTGTCATGGAACAGAGAGGTATATTCAACTGATTGAACCGGGGGCGCAGGGGATCCCGTCAGTGGACACTGGTGGGAACAACATGTCAGTCTATTCTTTGTCTGGGGTATGGTCATTGGCTTTCTGCGCCCTGCGGTCCTGATCCTGGCCTTGATGTGCGCCCATCCTACGCACCGCAAGTCCACACATACAAGCCCAGATCAGATGCGTGAGAAACGCCATGGAAGTACAACTTGCCGGTTCGTAATACCTCCTGCATGTCCGGAGATGCAAAGTCCTCCATGGACATGATACAAACATCGACGGCACGCAGCAAGTCGATAGTTTTCCGCACTTTTTTCAAAGCTGCGCTGGGTTCACTGCAACATTGCCGGGCCATTATGGCTTCAATCTTCATCAGAAGGGTGATGAAGCGCTGAATGGTTGTACGAATGAACTGCTTGTCATAACACGGCTCCTCAGGTACTCTACATTCAAATGGTGTCAATCAGCAACCTAGGATACCAGCCTTAAGGAACTCACAGTCGTGATAGATGATACATGCTGAACATGAGGAGGCCGAGAAAAGGGCAATGTCGTGGTGCAAGCAAATCGCCGCGTATTTATATTGTTCTGTGGCCGGACATGTTCATTGATCATACTCTTTGTTTGTAGATCTTAGCCCAAATCCTGGCACCTTGCTAAGATTTGTGTAATAGGGCATCGGGCTCAGTTGGCCACTCACACTAGCTGTCTTTGGGAGCACTAATATGACCGGTAAAATGGTCGCGAGGACTTGAAGCTATGTCAAATTAGTGAAATGGATCTTGCCCGCCAGGTATGAGGACACCTGATGCATTGGCCTGTTCATTTAGGAACAAGCCTCTGATACAAATTGATGCAATCGATGTTGCTGACGTTACTCGAATGGTCGTGCGAGCTGCGGAAAAGGAACCTAGCATTAGGAAGGCCGAAGATATCAGCTAACCCGGCGCCAGTAGGACCGCATTTGCAACAATGAAAATTTTACATGTGGAATGGAATCTTGTTGATCCCCGTGTACGATACCTGTACTGGTATGGGTGGACAGCCAAGGGTGTTATACGAATTTTATGACATAGCTGTGCCCAAACTACGGTCCCGGATCAACGTGGACAAATTTTCGCCAGCTGACTTGCATCTGTTTTCATCCTGGACAACGGGTTTCGGACAACGGGTTTCGGACAACGGGTTTCGGACAACGGGTTTCGGACAACGGGTTTCGGACAACGGGTTTCGGATAATTGTGTTGAGTAGTATTAAGTCTCTGTATCTACTTCTCGCAGCAGAAGACATATTTATGTGAGCAAAACACGTAAGTAGCGGTGTTGAAGCATAGACGATACTTACGGACTAATATCTTTTACTAACGGTAGCAAACAAGCGCCTGAGCAATGTCAACTGCAAGCGGTGATCCCACAGGACCGACCCGGTGCCCATGTCGTTGACGCTTTACCTGGTCGCATCGTAGAGTCTGAAATTTTCCAGTCACAGCTAGACAACTATGTCCATAGAACAGAGCTGGCGAAGATAGACGTAGATTGAGCCTTGGTTGAGCTTAGCGGCGGGGAAGGGGAGTGGATACCAAGACAGATGGGAATAACGCCGCGGAGCACTGCCCGAGCTGTCCTCAGGGAGTCGGATCGCGTACGTTGGTTGGATTCACGAAATTTGGCTGGAACGTGGGAGGTCTTCCTAGACTCAGGAAGCTGTGAAAGAGACGTCATGATGACCCGGTGATATACAAATTACAGAGATAACCTACATCACAATTCTGAAGCCTATGCTACGTCGCCGTCGAAGGCATCGGATGGCAGAATATGCATTACATTGCCTTTGATGTCCCATTTTTCCTCTGTCAAAAATGCCAGCGAACCGCCCACGGCACCCATCGTCGAACAAAGAACTAACCAGACCGCATCTTCATTCTTCTCTGCGATAGCAATGTATAATTCTTTGGCGCAACTTTGCAGCTCCTCGTGTGCGTGGCGGTGCAGGAACCGCCGAAAGGCCAATAGCATCTCCCATGTCGCCGCATCCTTCATCTGGACATTCTTGACCGTCGCTGTCATCGTTCTCAAGATCGCCCGATATAGTCGATGCGAATGCGTGTAGGCCGACTCTGTCCCAGAAGAAGCCGCTCCCCGCCTCGTGAGAGCGCTTTTCGAATCGGCCTCATTGAGTTTACCCAGGAGCAGTTTGAAACGCGGCCAGACATCGTCCCAGATACGTTGAAACATAAATGATCCGACATGGGTTGATAATGACTCCACTAGCATAGCCGCGGCACTTACTACGAAGGTCTCCGTGTCCGCCAGCCTGTTTAGAATGAAAGGCCATGCTTGATGGATGGACGGCAGCAAGGCAGACTCCGGAAGGACAGGGACAGAGGAACTCAGTAAGGTAAGAATTCGTGCCCGGATGAGTGGCGATCCATGAGTGATGAAATACATCGACCGAGAAACGATTTGCTTCGTCAGTGATTGGGTAGGAGTTGCAGGAGGCTCAGCATTAGGATCAGTTGTCTTGGTATCCGCATCCTCTTTCTCTGCCTCCTTTCCCGCACCCCAATCCATCCGAGGAGCAGGACCATAATCAGTTTTGTCTTCCTCTACGTTCTGCGAGTCATGCCTGTGTGTGTACCAAAGCACGAAAGATTCCAGCCGTCCGCTATTTGGAGGCGATACAGAGCTTGAAACTAGGTCCTCCTCGCGGGTGACATGGGTCTCGTCGTCTTCTTCGATAACTCTGACTACTTCACCGAGGACATCGACAAGGCCTTCCACGATGACATTATAACCGTGATACTCATCTAGCCGATCGAAACACTCTTCGACGACATCACCTGCCTTTTGAACAACGTCGCGGCCCACAAGGCGCACGAGGACAGCGAGAACCTTTGTCGCGTCGAGGTCAAGCCTTTGACGAGTCAACCGACGCGAAACTGCATCGAGCGCATAATCAAAATTGGAGAGCAGGAGATTGGCTGGCGAGGCAAAAGACATGCTAGAAGAGATGAAGCTGAGGGCAGCCAAGCCTGTAGTGGATAAGTGGAGATCGAGCGATACGATGGAGTGCAGGACAGGATAGAGAGTATAAAGAAGCATTGGTGCGAACCGTGCCTCCATGATACCAGCCGCGAGGGAGAGCAAGTGAAGTGAGAGAGCTTTATGCAGTTGAGGCTGGGAAGTCGAACGGCCTGCAGATGCAGAAAGTGAAGGGACACCAGCAGTACCAACTTGCAGCGAAGGATCCAGGACGATCAACCCCTTGATATGCTCAGTGACAGCAACTTCGTCCTGAGAATCTTCCGGTAATTCTGTAGAAAGGCCCGAAAAATCATCTACGTCCCACAAGTCTGAGATGCTCCTCGCGATTCCACGAACGACTTGTCGTACTCGCCGGTCCTGAATCCTTTGCACACCATCACCGACGTCAGAAGTGTAAAGGCAGATACCAGAAACGCCCTCTAGAAGTCGGCAAGCACACCATAGGGAAGCGGCTCCTTTAGAGTCTCCTCTGCTCCTACCTAGGCTTAAAAACCACTCCACGGAATAGAGACACTCGCCGCCTGCCGCCTGCCCTAAAGCACGAAGCATCCGCTCCAAAGCGTCTTGCGTAGATCGTGTCGCTATGTGTTTCAAGGTTATCTCCGGGAAGACCATTGATGCAGAACCACCTGGATCATTCTCAAGCAGAAGCTGCGCTGATGAAGTGCCTGTTACGGTGACTGCTGGTGCGTCGAATTCTAACACTGACAATAGACGCCATCCCCATTTCTCGATACCTCCCATCGGCCCTAGTAGTTTTCCGAGCCCAGAAGAAACCAAAGCCAGACTCTTGGTCGTGTCGGTAATAGCGAGAAGACATGCAGCTTCGACTTGACCTGCGACATGCTCAACTTTGGCATCCGAATGGGAACTCACCAGCCGAGGGAGGGTAGCGAGATTGTCACGCGTCGTTTGTAGTAGCGTCTGAAGAAGGGAGTGTCGGATCTCCGAGGGTTGAAGAAAAAGTCGGCTGAGAGATTGTCGAGTATATGTGGATACCGATGGCAACTGTGATTGCGATAAAGATAGAAGAAACGAAAGTAGGAGCGGCTGTGTTTGGGGCATGGAAAGTGGTGTGGCAGCGAGAATGGATATAGAAAACACGGAGAAAGCACGCAATGCAACCGGCGTCGGGTGGGATACAAGGGGTGTGAGAGTCTTGAGAGCCATGAGCAGCTGGGAGGATGTAGCGCGCAACCATGTCGAAGTTCGATGGACCGAAAAAGGTTTACTGTCGACTTGAGCTTCTGACGTGTCGCTCAAAAGGTCGGCAAGGTTGTCTAACTCTGCGATGCCCCTCACCGCACCTTCCCTTAGACAGATGTCATCACCAATAGATCTGATGATTACCTCTTGCATGACTGCTAGTGCTTCGACAACTATGTCGCCATTGGTCCATCCCTTGGACGATGAGATGCCCAAAGAGATCCGTGTCATCGCGCTCACGACTCCAGGGAGAATGGATGGTACAAATCCGACGGTAGAATAGTGTGTGATTAGGATGTGCAAAGCACGGAGAGATTGCTTTTGAAGATTTGTGTGTGAGGATCCTGCGGTGATGATTAAAGAATTTATGGTCTGGCCTAGAATGGGTATGAAGTGACTAGATTCTGCGTGATTTTTCAACCGAGTCAAGATGTCGCGGGCGGGAGAAGGGTGAGTGGAAGATAGTGTGAGATCTTCAGTGTCTCCTCGATCCCGCGTGAGGGCGACAAGGCATCGAACGGCGGCCTCCTTCGTTTCGTCAGCCCTGATTTTCTCTTTGCTCTCGATGCCTCCAATTACTGCCCCGCATAGCATGAAGATCTGTTCCCATGCACGGATATCACAGTCCCACCACCAGCTTTCGCACAGCAAGCAGAGCGCGTCAAACAATCTCTCCATGACTTGGTCCGGAATCGCTGAAGGGCGGTTTCGACGTAGCATCGATGTCAGAGGAAACATAGCGTACGAGACCATAGGCGACTCCAGGGTGTAGCCTGATAAGTGGAATTCCTGTAGCATCTCATTTAAACGAGATAGAAGGGATAGCACGCGAGGAGTTTGTGTCGGTGTCAAAAGCGAGTGTTCCAGCAGAGGCACGCATATTGTTTTCAGCTTGAAAACAAAGATCAAACTCAACGATCGGTGGTCAGTTCTATGGAGAAGAAAATACCTGTCGAAAAGCATCTTGGGATGTCATAGACGTCATGGAGAGGGCGATGTTTGTCTATTCATAAAGTTCAACCTCGTTAAAAGGAGACTCAGTGCCGTCGCAATGCTCACACACTGCAATGCAGATCACGTATGCCTATGGGTTCTATGTGAAGCACCCAAGATTTATGCATGGAAAAATAGGGACCATCGCAACACACAACTTCGGCGCTCTCACTTGCCAAAAACGCGTGCGTCACGGCGTGACATTCGCCAAGCCGAATCCTGCCGCGGGCCGAGTCATGGCTTGCCTCTGGCAGTTGACCACCTCCTCTCCTTCAACCCTGCCTCTTTGCGGACTCCCATCTACGCGTTCGCCGCACTCCATCCCTTGAGATATACCTCCACGCCTTTTGGGGAATGAAATAGGGCCGTCATCATTTCCTTCCTCCTCAGCTTAGAGGGCGGGAACATCTGGTTTGCTCGCAGTCGCTGATACTCCAACACTTCTTGAGCCGACCAGGGACAGAGAACATCTCCAACAACATCGTTGCGCCGTAATCTCTCCTTAGGATGCTACGTTATAGAATTTAGGCTTCTCAATCGGCTTCCAAGTTTTCCTGCACTACTTAAATTAAACATATTTTGTCATGAGCTGCCTAGATATCCCTATCGGTGACGGGCCTCGTTTGTTGCTCGTTGATTCGTACGATTCCTTCACTCACAAGTCTGTACTTGTTCCTTTCTCGATTCTTGCACAGACCAACTCAAGTATTTTGTTAGCCTTGCTGCGCTATGTCGTCAAGCCATTCCCGGCTGTCACGTACATATCATAAAAAACGACATTCTCTCTGTTGAACAGCTGTCCAGTGTCCTCCCTTACTTCTCTGCCGTGATCGTTGGGCCGGGGCCGGGATCTCCAGAGAATGCGGAAGATATTGGGATAGTCAAACATTTGTGGAAAATCTCAGACGACATCATGCTCCCAATATTTGGCGTCTGCCTAGGACTCCAGAGTCTTGCCATTGAATTTGGGGCCAGTTTGAAGAGACTACATGTTGTCAAACATGGACAGATCTCACGAATACATCACGATGGGACTGATCTTTTTCAAGGTGTTGGGGTCGCATGTGCTGTACGTTATCATTCTCTCCACGTCGAGCTACCCGAAAATGGCGAGATAGAGCGACTTGCATGGGCCGACGACGGTGCTGAAAACGGACAAGTTGTCATGGCCGTAAAGCATAGGACAAAACCCTTTTGGGCCGTCCAATATCATCCGGAATCCATCTGCACCGCAGGGGGTGGTCTTGATGTGCTCCGCAACTTCTGGTGCCTGGCACAGGTCTGGCTTGCTACTCTCGCGCGAATGGTTCGGCATTTTGAACCGGAGATCATTCAACTGGTCGGTCCGCCTTGGCCTCACCTGCGTCCGCATTCCCCTCCCAGCTCCCCACGAGGACCTACTACATCGACAGTTGCTACTTCGGTTATAGATCTACCAAGGATGTCCGTGTCCTCTCTATGTGAGCTCCTCGGTGCTCGTGACGAAGCCTCACCTTTTGTTATTTTAGAATCGGCTGCTCAACCAGGCCGATTCTCGATCGTTGGTTCCTTAACTGCCGGTTCGCCTAGGATAACCTACGTCGCAGGCGAGGCGCATGTGCGCCTTACCAGAGGAAGTAAATCTACTTTGGAGTCTTTGGGAAGCCATGATATCTGGTCCTGGATCGCCTCGTTTGTTCGTTGCCGCAAGATAGGTGGTGGTGCCCCCGAAATTCCTTTTTGGGGCGGGCTTGTTGGTTATCTAGGCTACGAGATCGGCGTCAACACAATCGGCGTACATTTACCATCGCGAGGCTGTGTCAATAGTACCGAGCGGCGACCTCCGGATGTGAATCTCGTTTTCGTCGAACGGAGCGTCGTCAAGGACATGTTGACCGGGAAGGCTTACGTTCAAACAATTAAAGCAAACGACGAAGCGTGGCTGAGAGACACGGTTGCGAAATTGAGGAGCCAATCTGACAGCTGCTCTGAAAAAGCTTCAAACACCATCACGGGACCCATCTTTCTCGATGCACCTCGTGTTACGCTACCCGACAAAGCCTTATACAAATCTCGTATCGCGCTGGCGAAGGAGCATCTTTTTGCTGGCGATTCGTATGAGCTCTGTCTCACCGCCCTCACACGTATCCGCGTATCGTCTTGGAAACGCTACTCCGGTTCATCAACTTCATGGGACCTCTACAAGCTCCTTCAGCATCGTAATCCCGCCCCACATGCTGGCTACCTTCGGCTTCATCCTACCACCCTCGTCTCTTCGTCCCCGGAGCGCTTTCTCTCCTTCTCTCGTCCGTCCTCCACTCTGTGCCAGCTCCGTCCAATCAAAGGGACAGTCCGCAAAGGCCCTGGCATCACCCGCGAAGTTGCTGAACAGGCGCTGAAGGGCTCCGCCAAAGAAGTGGCAGAGAACCTGATGATCGTCGACCTCATCCGCCACGACTTGCACGGGGTCGTGGGGGATGACGTCACGGTCAAGCAGTTCTGCAGCGTAGAGGAATACGAGACTGTGTGGCAGCTCGTGAGTGTCATAGAGGGAAGATTATCCGAGGGTGCAGATGGCCCCGATCTGGACTCTGAGGGCGAACTAGGATGGGAGGTTCTCCGAAGGAGCCTGCCTCCAGGTACGTACTTTGCGAGTGGGATGTCACGTATTTCCGAGTTGCTGTCTGATACCATTCCTGCACCTATAGGGAGTATGACTGGGGCACCCAAAAAACGAAGTGTGGAAATTTTGCAAACCCTTGAAGATAATGAACGGAACATATATTCAGGTGTCTTCGGGTACTGGTGCGTAAGTGGCGGAGGTGACTGGTCTGTCGTCATTCGCAGCTGTTTCAAACACGACGATCGGTATGATTATCCTACCCCACGCGGACACGATGGCGGCAAACATGCGTCTAAAGACGCACAAGATGTGGAAGAGGAGGAATGGACGATCGGTGCAGGCGGTGCCATCACCGCGCTTTCTGATGAGGACGCAGAATGGGATGAGATGATCGTAAAATTGCAGAGTGTGCTTCAGACATTCGAAGAGGCAGGACAAAGAGTATAGGAGGTATGGCCGTTTGTATATGGGCGTGGAGTCATCAACTGGCTTCCATTAGTTCGCCTAGAGTCTGTATCAACACATTCTGACTAGCACCACATACTTAGATAACGACCGTAGCTACAAAATCGTACTGATAATTCTGTAGCATAGTTTTTTCTCAATTATCAATGTTGTTTACTTCGAAGCAGCCGTCAGCGCGTCAGTGTGTACTAGCTGTGACGAGATGATGGGACTGGCTTCTGTATCGAAAACAGAATGACTCGTCCTGGATTGACCTGTCCGCTCAAAGTGTGAGGATGAGGGCTTGAATAATAACAAAGATCTGATCCGCCAAGAGTCAATAACATTGGGACCAGATAAGAAGATTCCATCCTAGGGGGCTTCAGTAACACCCAAGGAAGCCTCCATTTATTGGGAATATGACAGAAAGACGCACATTGCGAGCGCAATGTGAAGTTATATCAACAAAAAAAATAGTGTAATCTACCTGCCGGAGACAACGAAGTGGTCATATCTTTACAAACAAGCTACTGACAGAACCCACATCAGAAGAATAATATAGCAGATACAGCACGCCTCCCTAAGCGCCAACAGCCGCAACGTCAGAGACAGAGACAATAGTGGGGGATGCTTCAACAGCGGGAGGGATTGGTGAAGAAGTTGAAGATGCTGTTACAGGCTTGATAGTTGTGACGTCCTTCGGGGACGTTTCGTTTGGGCTTTGAGCAAACTTAGCCTTTTTCTTCTTCTTCAAGAATCCTACAATAATCTTGGAGGTTAACTTTCATTTAGAGTGATGAGAGAAATGATCTGACCAGCTGCTACAGCATTCTTGACGTTGTCTACAATTTCTCTGCTCTGCTCGAGATACTCCGTGTCATCAAGCCGATGCTTCTTCCCAGCAAGTGTTTCGGGTTCTCCGCTCCCGCTTGGGCCACCATTCTTGCCAAGTCCCAGCTTGCGCTCAAGAGCCTCAAGCTTGGCGCGTTGGGCCTCGGACGCAGCTTTCTTTCGAGCGGGTTCTTGCTCAAGGTACTCCGCAAGCCTATGCGAACGCAAGGGGTCAATCGATCTGCAACCAACGAGTGGAGAAGAACAGGCGCACTTCTTTGCCTCCTTGATAGTGCTCAGCCTCCGACCGCTCAGATCTCTGCACGAGTCATTGTTACTCGTCTTCTGGCTGCTCATCCGTCCACCAGCTGCACGCAATTGTGACCCGAAACCTCCCTTCCCACCGCGCATGCGAGGCGTAAGCCTCAGCGATACCAGTGCTTCATCGGGGGAATGGAGTGATGAGAGAGTGGAAGAGCCGTTTGAGAGGGCTCGAGAGTGAGGTGCGAGAAATAGGTCGGATGTTGGAGGGAGGAATGGATAGCGTGTCGATAAAACGCCATAAAGTTCATCAATTGTCGTCTCTGATGGTGCGGAAAATGCAAGGGTCGGAAAAGGCGAGAAAGTGGAGACAAGCACGGTCGTAGACATTGTCGAAGCTGAGGATAGAGGTCAAACACAGGAGAAGGTCAAGTTCGCCGTGGCTGAGCTGAGTCAGCCAGCGACGCTCAAGGTCCACGTGTCAGTATGAAGTTCCCGGGGTCCTTCCTGCCCCAATCGAGGAATGCCAGCTAACTGACCAGCAAAGCAACCCAACCTTCGCCCACACCATGGTAAGCACCTCTTTCATCTCCTTCTACGACGTGTTTCTGCACAGGAATTTATAAAAAACAAACAATGTCTTCGCAGTCTGACTCTGACTCTGCCCGCCCCGCAACCCCCCGCACCGCCGGCGCAAACGCAGTTGCGAAACCACCAGGTGCACAGATTCGGTACGTGTGCTGGTTATGAAATCCCTCGCTACATTCTCCGTCTTGGACGAGTACTGACCATCGTCACGATATTGCGCTGTGGAATGTAGTCGTCGCGCTGGCGCCTCGCAAGTTTCAAAGCCAAACTCATCGCGTGCAGCGGGTGCCGGCGGGTCTTCCAACACTATGCTCAAGCTCTACACCGACGACTCACCAGGCCTCCGAGTGTGCGTCATATACATCCCATTTCACCAGAGCGACATGAACACTGACGTCGTCCCATCCCTGCAACCTTGCACATAACAAACCCACAGAGACCCATTCATCGTCCTTGTCCTCTCGCTGTCCTTCATCGCATCCATCTTCTTCCTCCACATCTCCGCGAAGATTATCCGTGCCTTCACGAAGTAATATATGTACCTTCTTTCGCGTACCCCTTGGTTGAGTGCGCACGGTCACACGGTACATGGTCAAGCGGTCGGTGTTCACACGGCGGTGGGGCTGGGATGGGATGCTACCTAAAAGATCTTTTCCCACTACGGACTCGCGCATGTGTCTGGCAATGTCACGTTCCTTTCTTTATCGGCACGTCCTCGCTCAAGGTGTCGTGCGAAGCGACACGTTGCAGCATCTTCCTAAATCCCAGCCAGCAAGCTCCTCTCAGGGGAATACAAACTCACAAACACAGCTTTCAACAGCTTTCTAATCCCCGGTTCAAACTTCAGATTTCATTTGACTTCTGACACATCTACGTGCTCGCCTTCTCTAGGACAGACCATATGCCATCTTCTACGGACCTGATGGTTTTGGGCGAGGTATTCAAGCTGGTCATGAAGTACGCAACGTTACCCAATGTCCGAAAATGCATGCCAAACTGCGCGCCCCCGGGCGCAGGCGACCCACCATCTTTACCGTGAATCGCAGAGTTCAACGACTTGAGCACAGTCTCTGCCGAGTGCGACTGATATCCTGAACACGCCCCATGCTCAGCACGTTGATATCAGATGCATGTCATGGATGACACTCACCGCCGTGGCGATCCACGAGTTTGATTGCTAACACCGTACCCAGTGTCATCACTTCGCTGACCGCACTAAGGTTGGATACGGCATCGACGAAGCCAGGATCCCAGAAACTCCACACGTTCGCGACTTCCCTCTCCGGCGTCAAGCCCCTCCACATCTCCCGAGCCTCATTCCAAGCCTCGCCCTCCGCAAGTCCTTCCACGATGTTCAGTGCCTCGTTCGCGACTTCGCAGCCCACGGCATGGGCGGAATAGCTGTGTCCATGCAACAAGGCATCGATCTTGCTGTCGCTCAGGAATGCCTGGAAGATGGAGTCCGTCGCGAGCGTGGCTGCGAGGGGCACGAGACCCCCCGTGAGGATTTTAGCATTGACCGAGATGTCGGGGTTGACACCAAGGAGAGGTCCGGTGCTTTGTAGCCCAAGGCGGTAGAGGCCGACAAAGACTTCGTCGAAGATGACAGGGAGGCCGGACCATTCGTTCGAGGAAGTAGGTGAGGGCGAGGAGCCGCGGACGACATCGATCATGATTCGCTGGAATAGAGGATCAACGAATACCATGCCGCCTGCACCCAGCACAAGCGGCTCTAGCACAAGGGCAGCAAATGGCGGTCCATCCTTTTCGCGCAATTTTTGCAGGCTCCCTTGGATGTGTTTCCGATATAAATCGGCCAAGGGGGTCTCCAGCCGGTTTGCAACATCGTAAGCCCAAGCAATAGATTCAACCTCCACTTGTCCCTCCTGGGAAATGGTTTCGGGGACCGTGATAACCGTCCGCCCTCCACGCACTGATACGGAAGGAGTATCAAACCAGTAGCCCTTCGCTTGATGCCATTCGCACGTATAGACCCCTTCTTCACACGCGTCCATGGCACCGATGGTGTCGCCGTGGTAGCTACCTTTGAGGCCAATGATGCCCAAGTTCTTCTTGTCCGTGTTCACCAGGTCCCTGCCCTCACGAACAGACCAGGCGCGGAGCGCCATCTTGATCGCGATTTCCATTGCCGTAGATCCGTCGTCAGAGATGAACGCGCGCGATGCCCAGCCTTTTCCTGGCCCGTCCTTGACGAGGCGTTCAGACAGTCTGAGCGCTGGGAGGTGCGTCGCCTGGGGGAACATGACGTGTCCGTACCGCCCTGCAGCGCGCGCGGCGGCTAGTGTAAGGGACGGATGCGCATGCCCGAGGGCTTGCGTCCACCATGATGCCGAGCTATCAAATTGAGGAGTCAGGACAGAGTGGGTAGCACCTTGGATGGATAGCTGCGAAGCGCCTTTATGGCCATTATACACAGAAAAGTAGTCACCCCACGCGCTGTCAATGACATTGACGTCTTTTGGATGTTTGGCTAGGCCATGCTGAACGAAGGGCCACCAAACGGTATCGAGGGTCCGACTAGGCATGGATTCTAGTTCGGCTATTCGTTGACTATGGCAATCATCGAGAACGCGGAGTACCTCGAATAAACCACCTTCGTTGTCGCCCGGTACAATAGATCCATAATATTGCTCCGTAGAAACGAAATTCTTTTCCAGATCAGTTTCCCGAGGAGGCGGGGGATCAAATGCCGAGACGTTGACTCCACGTTCGGCAAAGTACGATGCCAGATACTCCCAGTTGCGATAGTATTCGTCTTTGAATATCAACACGGAGTCCACGATATAGCCCCGCAGGAGAAGCGATTCGTATGACGAAATTGTCGAGGAGATACCACCCAGTTTTGAGTCTCCGATCAAGATGGTGGGCAAGAAGAGCGGCCTGTAACTGTCAAGTTGTGTGGTGCCAGACAACGTCGGGCTATGCACGCCTATGAACGAGACATTAGACATCATTAGGAGCATGTGAGGGGGTGCAAACTCCCTGCCACTCACTGTGGAGGTTATTCCTCACCTCCAGCAGTCTCGACGTACATGTGTGCGCCTGCAGACGATTGAGATGCACACTGGCGAATATGGCTCGCGACGGAAGTCACAAACGTTTCGTCAGAGGGGATCGTGATCTAAATTTCTATAGTACATAATCAGACAAGAAAACAGACTCAAGAAGCTTACGACGTTGCCATCCTTCTCTGCTGCCATTTTAGCAGCCAAATGCGGACTCAATGGTTCGTCAAAGCGGAAAAGACATTGAGTATGAACGAGTTCTTTGCGCGCGCCTGCGTGACGCCAGATATATCTGAACACAATATGTACAGATCAGTGACATACAGAAATTGTAGGAAGAACAAGGCTCACTCATCGTCTGCATCCTGCATAGGCCCGGTGCTGACCGGCTTCAGGTAGAACACCTGGTTTTTCAAGGCCGCGGAAGCGCGAACCAGAGCCGAAGTAAGCACTGTCTTTCCGACATCAGTATTGGCTCCAAAAATCTGATGCACGCGCAGGTTCTTGAAGAGGATAGACATGCGTTGCAAGTCTGGTCATCCGAGTTGTGTCGGGAGCCGGATGTCCGGCGAGACAGGGCGAGACGCGATTCTTCGATTTGTTCGTGTTAGGATCAAAAGCTCTTGGACAACAAGCACAAACAGTCGTCTTGGCACTGACGCTCACTGGCGTCACCTTACTTAAGCTTGGCTTGCTCGCTATGGATCACTCGATAGCACCTGTGGCGACTCTTACTGGGCTCTCAGACCAGTCTAGGGCATGCCTTGAACGACTGCAATCTCACCAACCAGAACAGGTTGATCTGTTCGTATAATATAATACAATATCGAGTCCTCTTTCCATTCAAGCTGAATCATACTATGCTGGGCGTTGCTGTCTCTCTTTAGAACAACCTATCCGGCATCCAAACTAGCGTCAGTGCTGATCCTTCTTTACGACAAGGCAGGCGAGCTGCGAGTTCTGTTGACTACACGGTCAAAGTCTCTCCGATCTCACCCTGGTCAGACTGCTCTCCCCGGTGGCAAAGTTGACGAGACAGATCGTGATGCCATACATACTGCGGTACGTCGAAAAGTCCTCATGCATCTCCCTTCAAGTAAGGGTTTCTCGTCCGTCCATAGTATCGAGAAGCGAATGAGGAAGTCAGACTGCCTCTTGAATCGCCACACGTACATACAGTATGCACGCTCAGGCCGTTCCTCTCTCCATATAGGCTACTGGTCACACCGGTAGTGGCGTATCTGGACGATGCATCATTGCTAGATGAGCTTCAAGCGTCTGACGAGGAGGTTGAGCATATCTTTGATCACCCTCTCGAAGGACTCCTCGACCCCACCATCTCGAGGAAGGAATCTCTTGTGCCAATAGGCGGCGAGCACTGGCCATATGAAACTGAACTTCACGTGGGGACTTTCTCATTTCAAAGACCATCTCACTTCTGATTCGATCATCTAGAACACATCCGACAATCATTTTGCGCTCCTCGGCGACAGCTTATATCGCATGCATCGATTTAGGACCACAGCGTCCCCGATTAAAGGGTTGACATCGGATATTCTGGTATCATCGATGTATTTAAGGATCTGGCATCCTGTCCTGACTCGTATTCTGCAGATCTTCACTGCTGAGATTGCATATGAACGAGAGCCTGCTTACGAGCGTTGGGCCCCTGGCCAATTATCTGGACTTGCATCTGTTCGTCTCGTCCTTGAAAATGATGGCAAGAGCGTCATAGGATATCAAACCTCTCAAGTTTCTATGCCGGATGGAGCGAGGACTTGATCACAATTTACAGATCCGTCATCACCTCTGTGACTCTTATTTAAGAGCTCTGATATCCCTATAGAATTCTCCCCTTTCAACCTAGATCATAACGAATATGGGACCAGCATAAAATCTATAGATGTAATGGAAGTCGCTGCTGCCTTGATTCGTACCAATACAGAAGCATAGCATTGACACGGCTTGTCCGGACATATTTATTGAGCTTGATGGCATGGTCGTGGATCTCAATTCTGAAGGTTGTCTCTGCTGTCATTTCTGCCAGGTTTTGTCCTTGCCTTCGCCGTGTCTAATAGTCTCCTACTCATCGTCACTTGACGTCTTCGACTATCACCTCATTGCTGAAGAACGCAGGCGGACTTACGCAAGGAGGCGGAAGACGATATCAGCGAAACATCTTATTTCACAGGCAGAGAGACATGCTCAAGGGACATCAGGATCATAGATTGAATGCGAGGTTTTTTCCTGATCGATCGATGAATTGATTTTGCTATTCTCTCCCTTCACTATGAGAAGGCGTCGCGGAGCAATCGAATCTCGACACAGTGAGCCTATTCACGCGTCGTACATATGCATGTCACAGTCCGCATGTTATCTCAAGGGTGTGAACCGTCCGCAGGTGTGTACATTATACCATGAAGTGCATACCAGTCGTGACAATGCTGAATGCGATGATCCCTTGATGTCTGTACAGGCTGAAGGGAAGACAGACAAAGCTCAGCAGGGGCCGACTGCTTGAGGAGGTCCTAAAGTACTCAACTGCTGGACTTCCTGAGACTAATGTCTCAATCATTTGGATCATTTGAATTTTTCGGCGATTTACGCACCATCTTCCAGGTTGCTTTCTCGATGTCCGATTTTAGAACTCCGTCAGGAACGCGCTTCTCGAATATTGATCTTACGATCTTTCGTCCATGACGCACAACCACTCGTTCAACGTTCTCTCTGTAGGGTTGGATCACAACACCTGAACGCAGCTTCACGTATCATGCCGTCACATTCATTATCCGTGGACAGAAGTGCTATCAGCAGCTCTGCGGGAAGTGTGAGCGGCTTTCCCGAGGAAGATCTTCGAGAAGGGGGTCCCGACAATCTCGGTTACTTTCCTGCAAGGCTAGGGCATCCGCTGGAACAAGGTCGTTATCGCATTATACGAAAATCAGGGTGGGGTCAATACTCGAGTGTTTGGCTAGCAAAGGATAAAAAGTGTGTCACCTCATTGGACATTTCAAAGAGAATCACTCAATCGGCGTTCCTTGATGCACAGAGATGATCGTTTTGTTCCACTCAAAATCCTGACATGTGAAGCAACCAAAGCAATATCTGGTGCTGAGCAGAGGTCGGATGAATTGCAAGTTTTGATCAAGATCATGGTTGCTCGACCCTTGCATCATGGTTTCAAGCACAACCTTGCTTTATATGACTCATCTGAATTCAAAGGGCCGCACGGCACTCACCTATGTCTTGTCACAGAAGTCCTTGGTTTCAGTCTAGATTATTTGCGCAAAAACGGAGACGATGGCGATTGTCGTCACTGCGAGTCAGCATTGTCAAAAGAGTGGCAAAGCAGGTCCTCTGTGGCCTCGAATATCTACACGACGAGTGTGGTGTTGTTCATTCAGCCAAATTACATTCTAGCTCCTCTTTGACAGGTGTTATCCCGAGCTAAATGTATAGACATCAAGCATGATGATATTTTATTCCGCCCGATCGATGTCAACGCAATCATTGCTCATGAGCTAGTAGCCACCCAATCCGTATCATATGACTGTGGAACCAAAATCTCCCCCGCTATTGTCCCGGTCGTCTCTCAAGGATTGTCGTTGTCCACTGATCCTCTGATCCGTGAAGGTTATCTTCAGGCTGTCATAGCAGATGTTGGACATTGTCAGTAATTTGTTCCTTGCCTTATCTATCATATTAGATTAATAGCTCGTCAGCTCACTGGACAGATCGTCATTTCCAAGAGCGCATTCAGCCAAACGCTTTACGTGCCCCTGAGGTCATTTTGGGATATCCATGGAATGCATCAGCTGATATATGAGATTTTGCCTATCTCGTCAGTAGCATTACTCGAATAATGTGATGGGTCTCTTTCACAGATGGGATTCTTTTGGTCGCAGATCACAGAGCTACTGGTTGGATGCTGGCTATTTTCGGGGCTAATGGAACAAAATGGGATGCGGAAGAAGATCATTTAGCACGGATGACGGAAGCGCTCGGTACAGCCTTCAACCCATCCTTTCTATCTAAATGCGATCACAAGAATAAATTCTTTAAGGAAGACAGTGAGTCAATTCCGACACGGTATTTTTCTCGCTTAACTGCCCCCTGACCGACTTGCTATGCTTCAGGCTCATTCGCGCATTTCACAACACACAATGAACCCACCTGGCCACTCGGGAGACTTCTCGACGAGTTATCGTTTTTAGAAGCAGGGAGTGCGGACGCAAAAGCAGCCGAGCTATATCTACGCCGTTGTCTGCGACTCGTCCCGGAAGAGAGAGCAACCGCCAGGGAACTGCTCAGTGACTCGTGGTTGTTAGATGAGTGAATGAGGAGAGGGTTAATCTGTTGTCACCAGACTACACTCTAGGTCAACCACCAAATCGAACATACGCCGCTTATCAAACATATTGTGTTCCATATCGCAGTGATCATATTTATGCCCCTGTTTGGTGTATATAGGCTCATACTCAGTCTGCGTAATGTTGCATGACAGAGCGGGCTCTTGTTCTCGTCCGTTCGTCCGCCTTGATTTGTCGAGATATTTCGTGGTTTTTTTAATAAAACATCTGAATCCGAATTGTAAGAGTCCCTGAATATACAAATCTTGGGAAACGTCTCGCGACAGATTAAAAAACACAGAAATACAACTTTAGATACGACTGTGCACCACCAACTGGTCGGGGCCGATTGATTACGGGTATCATCGACGCTCAAGAGCACTCAACGCAAACGCAAATCAAAAAATAAAAATAAATCTTGGCAGATTGAACCCGCGGAATTTAATTCGCCATCTTCCCCTTCCTTGTTTTCCTCCGCACAGGCTCTACCCACTCCTCAGGTTCAATCTCTTCTACACCCTCAACATACCCCACTCCCATGAAGACTGGCTGTCCGCCAGCACCGCCATGCGCAAGAAATCCCTTTTTCTTGCTTCGCGAACCCACACCAATTAGCAATTCATCATCCTCGAGGTCTACGCCGTTCAAACCCTCGCCTTGCAACACATCTTCAGCCTGCCGTAGCTCTTCATCCAGTGTACGACGCCGCTGCCGTTTATTAGAAGTTTGATTTGAAGCGTTTCGTGCGGAGGTGACACCAGTGCTGCGTGACGAATTCGATGATGTCTTGTTACCGGCAGATGCGACTGGGATACGTGAAGACTTGGCCACAGGTGCAGCTCGTCCCTTCTCTCTCCTCTTTCCCTTGGCTGAAGGTCGCAGCTCAGGCTCAGGAACCGCGGCTTCCGCCGCAAGCTGATCAGCGTCATCACGGATGCCGTCATCATCATCATCATCATCATCATCATCATCATCGGAATCTACGATCAGGGACTTCGGATGGGGTGTTGATTGGGCTCGAGTACGCGCAGGTGGGTTCGGTTTTTTGGGTGTATCCGCCGGCATGGGAGAGCCTGGGACGCGTTTGTCGAATGCAGTCTGAGTATGTCGTGGAAGATTTACGTGGTGTTGAGATGTAGATGATTCGTTTCTGAAAGACAAGATGCTGATATCCGAGATCTCCTCCCCGCCAAGAGGTTTGTTGATGGAGGGCACACGGATGGGACCTCGGATTTCGTTCAAAGGGATGATGGGCGGCGTAGGCGGTAACCTTTCCTCCAGGCTGTTTTCCCCATCGAGGTCGCCATCAGACGTCAACGAAGGTGTAGCAAGATCAGCCCCATCACCTGTCACCGAAGGCCAGTTGCGAACAGAGGATGATTGCAGCGATTGAGATAGTGATGAAGGACCAGGTAGGCTGTGAGTGGAAGGAAGTCCACTGAATGATCGTGACAGAAGGTCTGATGAGTGTTGTCTTGTGATCTCGACGGGAGCCATTGTCTGGCGGCGCTTGACGGCTTGAACCTCCTCAGCGCTGTACCCGTCCCGCTTACGCTTCTCGCCCACTCCAGATCCAGATCCTTGAGCTTCAGTCAATCCTCCCCCTACCTTGCGCAATCGAACAGTCTTCATCTCTGTTAAAAATGCAGCCATCTTGTCCGATGGAACATTTACAGTGGGTTGGCCGGTTCGTCTCATCCGCGGTGCGCCACCATAAACGACGGAGTTGATGGGCGCTTCAACAGGCGTCGGTGCATGTCTAAGGCTTGCACGAACACTGGCGAACAAACTCTCTGTATCCGCTGAGGATGAAGTGGGCGCACGAATACTTGTCATGGGAAACGGTGGAGGTGGAGGAGGGGGAGGAGGCATTGCATGTGTATTTGACGATGTTGACGGCCGTTTAGCTAGCTGATGCAAAGTATAAGATAGTGAACAAATATGAAAAGGGTATCTCACCTCTTCTCTCAACTGGCGCACTTCTTCTTCAAGTAGCCTGATCTTCTCTTGAAAATCAAGTCTATCCTCGTAAATCTGTGTGGTATCTGGGCCACCTTCCCAGTGTTGCTCCTTTTCCTTCTGTTCTTCTATCACAGCGATCAACTCTCGTTCCTTGCCACGCACTCGAATCTCCCCAGAACTATCTCCGTGGATTGGTTCTGAATAGTCATATGCGGACCTTGAGCTTTCAGGTGACCGCTCTGCGTCTGAGCTCTCAAACGAGATAGCCTTTGCCTTGCCTTTGGCCATCCTGGAACGACCATTCCTATGCATATTCGGAGATAACTGAACCGATGGAAGTAAAAGAGACGGATCAGCGTCGTCGCTAAATCTACGCACTGCATCGTCAATCATCGAGCCAGGGCGAGGACGTGACGGTGATCTCAAAATGCTGGGATTTTTCGTGCTTGCATTTCGAGATATGGGGCTCCGCGGGCTGGAGGGACCGGCCTCAGGCATTTCGATATGAGAGGATAGCGCGGAACGAGTGTTGCTAGGATTGCCGGAACGATGGCGAGACGTGTTCGATTCAAAGCGGAAGTTCCTATGAGCATCATCCCCTCCATTCATGTGATGCTCAGGCTCCAGAGACGGAGAGCGGGGATACAATGACCCTGGCATAGTCTCGGACCGACAGCGCTGCAAAGCACGAGGAACCGGTGGCATAGAAAGTTCTGGACGTTCTGATACCGACGAAGCTTAGGGAGGTGTTGAAATCAGGTAAGCGTTACGCCCAGGGGGCGTGTGGCAAAAGCTGCACACACCTTGTTTGTTCGTGGCGTCGTAGTGAGGTGACGGCGACCTTCTCAATGATGGTGCTCGTGAAGGGCGTTTCCTAAGCGAGGGAGAAGGGGATGCATCCGAATATTCCTGCTCGGATGAGGAAATCGTAACGGGCAGATTCCTAGAGTTCCTGCGGTCCCGTCGTTCTCCCTTCACCCTCCTCTTCTGATTGACAGTACTATTCCCCTCATGCTGCCGTTTATGAATTCTCAAAGCGGAAGCCTTCGATGTTTTGTCAATGCGACGTCGCCGTCGTGCCGAAGGTTTTGACTTCAAAGACTCCTATGTCTTGAAATTTGAACAATAGGTCTGTGAATCATGAGGCCTACTCACCTCTGCTCTGGGTGCACCAGTTGCACTGCTCACAAAATTTTCGACCTCTCGAGATATGAATCCAAAAACACTGGAAAATATTCCAGATTGAGCGGGCGGGTTGCGCGCTGAGGGAGGCATACAGGCTCGTCGTGGTTCAAGATGAGGAGGATAAACAAGGATAAACAAACGCGTCGCGACATTCAAATTGCCAATTTTGACACACAGCTGCCTTGTCTCAGCCCACCAGGCAAACTACAAATGTGTCATAGATATGGAAGAAGGCATGTACACAACATAAAAGTCGTCAAGGAGTATAAAGATGGCAAAGGAGTATATCGAAAGCGCGAAAGTCCAGCTGTGGAGATCTTCCTAGGTTTAAAAAACATACAACTACACTAGAATAGATGTTTAACCTCTCAAATCAGCAGTGTTCTACAGATCATTGGTAGCCCTGATATGAGTAGCTAGGAGGCCCGCTGCCGGCCCCCGCGACAGTCGCGCGTACCGCAGCATATGGGTCAGCATACTGCATGGTCCTGCTAATGCGGGGTTCTTCTGTGGCAGAAGCAGGAGCGCCAAATCCAGTCGGCGCGGGATCAGAGAATGCGCCATAAGCATCCATGCTTGGTCGCGGTTGAGCAGCAATTGGACTATCATGTCGAGCTGGCGTAGGCATGTTAAATCCTCCAGAAGGAGCGGTGCTGGCCGAGGTGCCAGAATAGCGATTGGTGTCCGCGAATGGCGACCCCGCAGCGTTGTCCGATGTTGGACGCCGAGGAGGGGGAATCACGTCATAGGCGGACTCCTCGTCGCCATCCCCGCCTTCGTCGTACTCGGTGGGATGTTGAAAGGGAGGATCACGTGGTCGCGTCGATTTGCCCGACCTCCAGTCATAAATGGCGAGGCCGAGTGAAGCAGCCCAAGACGCTATGTGGAGTCAGCCAATGACCATCAGGTTCTAGAGTATGACTGACCAAAAGCTAGCCAGAAGAAGATTGCTCCAGCCTTCTTAGTACTACACCACCCATCCAGACCTTTCGTGAAGTCATCGCCTTTGTCGGCGTTGGGGTCATTAGCAGCCTTTTTACACCCCGCTTGTGTCCACGCGGAGATTGTCGTAATAAAACTATGGTAGTATAAGGCTGAGCCATCACGTTCGAGTGAATAAGAAGACAGGGGAAACACGTACGCAATAAGGAGACTGAAGGCGGTGCCTGCCCCGACAAGAATGAAGCCAACGCGAATTTCTTTCAACGCCCGGGCCAGCCGTATGAGTTTGTCATATTTTTCGTATACGACTGGAACCAATAGCATGAATGTGGAAAGGAGCATGCCGGATATGGACACAAAGAGAGCAAATCCTGACAGCCCAGCTGTTGAGATTTTCGTGATATAGTGAGCAACACATCGACAGAAAGCAGTCAGATGACACACATGGTCCAACACCCCAACGCGCCTGGAAAGCAGCAACACTAGCAAAACAGCACATTGCAAGGAAGTTGAAGAATATTTGTGACGTGTGGAATATTATTGCCGGCTTTGAGACGATCATCTGTCACACCAGACGAGAAAACATTAGTCGATCATAAGAACCACTGCCAATCGAAGGAGAAACAAATGAACCACAATCCATATCATCCATAGCAGCGGAACAAAGAGGATGAACACAAGTGCTCCCGCCGTGTCCATGAACGTCGAGGTAGAAGAGCATTACGTAACACAGTTGCAACTTCTCCTCGCGCTCAGGATGGGCTGCGCATCGATGAAACCAGATAGAACCCGAACACGGAGATGAACAAGAAAAGGTGGCACGTACATCGTCTTCAAAACCCATTGCGCCGCGCCCATTCCCAATTCCTCCTGACACCGACGTCGACATGGGTTGGCTGGAGTTCTTGTCCGGAAGCACCCTCGATACGCCGTCCTTCAGTTTATCCAAAAACGACATGCTATCAAAACTGGATGAGGCTTGAGACCGATGGGTTATGCGTGTTGTTTATCCTCGAATGTCTGTGAGGTGTTTGGCCGAATCAAGATAGGGTTTCAGGAGAAGTGTGGTAGACAACACCAGTCGGATGTGTGCGAGAGTCTGATGATATATGCGAAGGAGGCTGTGTACAATATCAAAGCGATGGCTATGACTTGGCTATGTTATGCGGCCTGTGCGCTCTGGCACTGCCTCGAATTCGTGAAGTCGTAGAGCTCGTCGCAAGGATTAGCGACTAAAAAGTGTTGTTTGTAGCCAAGCATGATGCAGTCCCGCTAGAGGGTTAGGGTGATCCGGTGTTAGTCAGCACTAGTCTGTAGCCCCGAATCGAAAACCGATATCTCAGTCGGATTTGCAACTTTCTGACGAATGACACAAGATTTATGTGTTAACCAATACACTGGAAACGACACAACATTGGGTATAGACAATAAGTTAGAATGTGACCTGGGCTTCAGCAGTAAGATGGTCCCGCCAGCATTCGCACCACGCTTCACAAAATCTTGCGTACAAGCCCCCCGCCGAGTGCCATACCTAGGTTGCGATGAGGGTGCATCAGTATATATTGGAAGATGTGAGAAAGAGATTTACCTGCTCCCGCGCCCAAGCCAGCGGCAGCGGAGTGTGCCATCTGTACGAAAAGCAGGTCAGCCATATGTTCGCGACTGCTATGCTGGCGGACTTACTGTGTTCTTGAGCGCGCCGTATTTGGCCTTTTTTTCTTCTTGTCCCGCCGCTTGTTGCAGACCAATTGAGTTCGTCGAGCCGTTAGGCGGAGGAGGCTGGTCGATCCCGTGGTGCGCGGCCATGAAAGGCTTATATACAGGCTTCTCAAATGCATGGTTAGCGCCAACGGCAGACTGCACGTTATATGGCGGCGCGGGGGAGTTTACGGCGATTTTTTCGACGTGGTTAGAGGGAAATAATCCCTCCTTGCCGTTCACCCTTCCAGTCCACCAATCTGCGTTGGTCTCAGAAACAATTTCTATAATGTCCCCTTCAGAAAACGAGAGATCACTCGGGTCCTAACGACGCCATTAACGATCAGATACCGATCACGACAGTGTTTTGCTAATATTGATGAACACACACCTGTCCACCTTGGTTATACGCCCACAACGCGCGCGCTTGATTGGCGCGCGCAGGGGTCGATGGGACGCTACGTTTTCGCACAGAAAACGAAGACAATATACCTCGCGGAGATGCTGCCCCCCCGTGAACACTAGATGGCAGCCTAGAAATAATGTTCGAGGCGTCTGCAGACGAGATATAGTTCTGGGAGACAAGGAAATCTACATTCTGCTGCATCTGAGCAACAACGTGGTATAGAAGTGCTGCAGCTTGAGGGTCTGTAGGCGTGGCCATGGGTGATGATAAGGAGGTTGAACGAGGAACACAGCAGACTCATTGTGAGTGTTTATATATCTGCACTCCCAAACTCCCACCGGTTCCCATCATGAGGCCGAACAGCGTCTATATGACTCGTGCAACCCAAGTTGCGATCAGCTTGTCAAGGCACCCGCCGCGCGTCCATAATTGGAGACAAAGACGTGTGTATATAATGCATCACGTGTGTCTCGCGTAGATATGTGGCCAGTTCTCCGTTTCTGCTCTGCAAGCTCTGCCGTGCGATCTAAAATGCCTCCCATTACTCTGATCTCCTCTTTGCCTCCTTATATCTCACCGGAGGAGCATGCACAGATCACTGTATCTACGCCCGCATCGTTTAGTGACATACCGTCGGTTCTGCGCCACAAAGAGGAGAATGTATCCGCTATTCTCACTCCCCCTGTTGAAGACTTTTCTGCTGAGGACGGGGCCCAGGGGACGTTGTATGTTATAGACAGGTACATCGTCATGTAGTATCCATTCTTCGAACTCACCAACTTGCCTCCCAGCGCGCTTGTATTTCTATCTTCGACTGGTCGAGGCTTCCAAGTCGAATACCCTTTCATAACTATCCACGCTCTCTCTCTTGACGAAACAAGGCGCTCAGTCTATTGCCAACTTGATGACCCTTCAGTCCCTGAACTAAATGATGGGATCCCTAACTTGCGCGAGCTTTTTATTAAAACCCAAAACCCTTCATCTCGTATGTTCTCATTGATTTCTTCTTTCCAATTCTTACTCACATCTCTCCTTACCAGTTGAAGCAATATATGAGTCACTATCATACTGTGTATCTCTTCATCCCAGCGTTTTGGATGAGGAAGACGATCGGGACGACGCTTTCATCGATTCGAATAGCTTTGAAACGTTCACTGGGGACGAAGACGAGGAGTTGAGCGAAGTGGGCAGGGTGCGCAGCGATTTCATTAATAATAGCCGTTATGCGCCGTACTAGACCTATGCACCCGTTTGATTCCTTCATTTCCCATGCAGGCTGCTCTTGCACATCTCGAGTCGATCATAGACTATCCGAATGAGCACACAAACGAGTCAGGCGTCGGAGCCGAACCCAACGGCATCAACGGGAAGTTGCACGAGCAGGAAGATGGTCAATTCTCTGATGGAGAAGAATCAGCTGGAACAGAGAATGACGAGAAAACTGCGAGTTGACACTCTGACATGCAACCTCAGGACAATAAGTAGTCATTGTCAACCACAAGGATACATAACGATTTACACGTATCACAACCACAAATCATGACCAACATGGCAAATGTACACAATGTATGAAGACGTGAACAACGTTAAGCGTATACAACTGTTACCGTAAATGATTTCTAACGTCCATAGGCAAAATTGTCATCGGCTTGACACCAGGTAATGGCCCCCAATCAAACGCAGGAGGGACAGCTGATGTTCCTACACCTCCGGACTTCGCAGGAATCTGGGGATGCTCATGATGGTGTCGACTTTTCCAGTTCGTTCGATTCCTTGACGAACCAGACGATAAAGACGCGTGTGGGTCGATTGAGAATGGGGGAAATTCCGTTGGGAGTGAAAGCGCAGGCAGAGGTTTCTCAAAATCGCTGAGGCTGAATGACGCATCAAAGTCTTTCGTCCCAGTTGTCTTCTTCGGAGTCTCGAAGCTCCGCGGAGCAGGTGGCGCGCTGGCCGCCGTGACATTCAACAAGGGCTCCTTCCGGACTCTAAGCAGAGCCTCTTTGAGCCTATGCGCTGAGCGCTCCGCATTGAGAGCTGCTGCCGTTGAAGATGCGACGTGTGGCGTTACATTCAAAGGGCGTCTCGAAACATCATCCGGCAAGCGATTGTCGCGGATGGGTGATCCAAGGTTCCCCTGGAGATCCAACTGTGCGATCCTAGCAGCAAGATTGTTGACATCAGAAGTCTGTTGTTCAACAGTGATATCAATGTTTCGGAACGTCCTGTTGATGGTGTCCAAGGAAGGTGGACTGATGCCCCATGTGGATGTTCAGTATGGAGGATTGAGATCAACATAGAGAGATGGACTGACTTGATTCCTGGCTTCCCTGTTCTAAGCTGGTTGAGCCTTCTTTTCGACGATTGCAAGTGACCTTCCAGCTTCTCAATCAATTCTTTCATGGCCTATGAGTAAATTTAGATCTCCATCAAAAGCCTGAAACCCAAACAACATACCCGGATGTCGCGTCTTAATTGAGTCTGAGACTCCACATACTCTGGACCAAGAGATCTGGTCTTTAGCATCTTGGTAAATTCGACATCCGACTTCGCCTTGTCGAACCGAATAATCTCCTCCTTCCTCGTTTTCGCTAAAGAGGCCAAAGGTGAACAATTCGCTGACAAGCAAATAATTAAGAGCCGAACCTTTCAACATATTACTCTGCACTTCTCGGATTGAAGTTTTCAACGATTCCCTCATATTTTCCAATTCGGTAATCTCTTTCATCGTAGCTTTCAACGATTTCCCAAGCATAGAGACATCATCGAAAGTAACGCTGGCACCTTTACCAGACGAAGGAGCAGATTTCAGCTGGTTAAGCTCCTCCCTCTTTTTGCTTGCCTCTTGCGCAAGAAGGCGTAGCTACATGATGCGTCGCATTTCAGCAATCATTCTCGTGCAGTGACGAAATCAATCCACCCACACTTTCCAATTCCTTGGCTAACCCAGCAACCAGATAAGCGCACTCCTTCTGAATCCCTTCTTCAAGGGTTTCTTCAGCTTTTGGCGGCTGTGGAGGCACGATTTTCTGTGCTGTTGGGAGCGCCTGACCAAACAGAGGAGCAGGGGCTCCCAAAGGCTTTGACGCAGGCGCTACCGCCGGCTGCCCGAATGGGCTCCCGCTGGGAAGGACAGGCGGCCCCATCAGACTGGGTCCATAAGGCTTGATCGGAGGTGGGAATCCTGCAGGAAGTGGGGCATTGGCAGCCGCTGAGCTCGTGGCTACTGGTTGAACAGGCTTTGCAAATCCAAACGAAGACAAGAGCGGTGGTGTCTTGGGGCGCGGCGATTTCTTTTCGGACGACGAGCTTCCTACAGGTAATTCTACGATGGATGGTGAGCTAAGTTGCTGACCAAAAGAAGAAGGCTTCGACTCAGACGCGGCCCATTGACCAAACGGTATTTTTGGCGAAGCTGGCCTCGGTTTCGCGGAACCAACAGACTCACGTTTGCCTTCCTCATCATGGTTCACTCCTGAGAGCGGAGTGCTCGCCAATGGCGAGCTGCGGAGAGGCCGTGTGCTAGGTCGCCCAATCCCGATGTTCAATGAGGTCAACGACGGTATCTGTGATGGGGGTGGTACAATCGGGGATGGCTGAGCAATGATAGGTGGTGGGAAAAGCGTTTCTGGAGGGTCCCTGATAGGTGAGCCAGGTGGGGTAGTACTTTGGGCTCGGTCGAGCTTAGGAGTGCTTGGCTCAAGTTTGATGAATGGCGTCTGCGGCTTGGGTGTAGTAGAAGGAGATCTAGATGGCGGCAAAGCCACCTTGGTGGGAGTCAATGGACTGGCTTGGGTCGCGTCCTTATCCGCCTCCTCGGCCTCCTCTTCAACTTCCGTGATTCGTCCCAGCTCCTCAGCACCCGAGTCGTCTTCTTCATCACCTTCATATTGTCCCTCCGACTGCTCTGGGCTAGACAAGAAACCATCGATCCCATCGTCTACGCGCTCAAGCTCGCCTTCTTCGGAGTCAGGCGAGGGTGGTTCTCGGATCGTATCCGCATCCGCATCGCCGTCACCCTCGAGGTCCTTAAGGGCATCAACCTCCACGAATGACGACGACAGAGAGGAGAGACTCTCAGATAGATAAAGGGAAGATTCGTCTGCCGAGATCTTGACGCGCGGATTAGTTGCTTTGCTCTTGACCTCATCGGTAGATTTTCCCTTGCTCGCCTTCTCCGCATCATTTTCCGCAGGCTCAACCGAGCTCTCCTTGGATTTTCCTTTTTGCTGCGCCAACAACGAAGGTGGGGGCGTCTTGGCAGGCGTTGTGCTCGTCGATTCCTCCACCGATTTGACAGGAGTTTGGGGCGTCGAACTGAGCGCCAAAACGGGGGCCTTCCCCTTGCCCTTGCCCTTCCCGTCTTCGTCTTCTCCTTCTCGTAACATGTCACTGAACGATTTCTGCGGACCCGCGAACTGATTGAACGCGCTTTGTTGCCCACTGAAGGCGCTGAACGCCGAAGTTGACGGCGATGCCTTGGGCGTCGTTGTCGCCGGAGGAGTAGAAGATTGTCCGAACGCAGATTGATGCACTCCAAACGCAGAGGTCTGCCCAAGCGCGCTCCCCGAAGTGCTTAGCGTCGGCTGTGCAGGAGTGCTGAACGCCGACATGCGTTGCGCGAAATCTGCCCCTCCGCTCACGGGCTTGGGATTGGCAAAAGGAGAGTCCTTGTTGAAAACTCCAAAGGTGCCACCGAAACTTGACATGTTGCCGAATGGAGCGGGGACGGCCTGAAGATTGGCAAAAGCCCCAGCGAGAGGTGGTGTGGTCGGCGTCGTGCTGGTCGCTGACGTGACAGGGGGCGCACTCGCAGCTGGAGTAGCGGGGACGGTGGGACGAGTAAGGGTAGGACCTTCGAGCGCGATGACCGGCGGTGGCGTGTTTGACAATGCTGTCGTCGATGGCGCCGGCTGCGCCGGCACTGATGGAGGTGTCGAGGAAGTGGCCTGTGGAATCACAGCAGGCGCCTGTTGCCCGAAGACTGTCGAGCCTCCACTACCACCGAAAGCACTGAACCCACCAGTAGGCTTGTCGGCTGCCGCGGTCTTCCACACTGGTACAGTAGGCGTCGCATTCTGCGCAACCGCCGCAAACGCTAACTGTCCGCCTGCATAATTCCCGAACGCGCCCCCACTCCCGCTCCCAAATGCCGACGACGAAGTGGCGGACATCGGCGAAGCCTGAGGCGTCGTCGACATCGGTGAGCTAGCGAACCCAGTCTGTCCAAATGCCGGCTTCCCGAACGCGGGCTGCCCAAATACAGACCTTGTTGTCAGGGAGCCGAAACCTGTCTGTCCAAAAGCCGAAGAGGCCTTCAGGGGTTCCACAGAGACCTGAGGCTTGCTTGGAGCCAGGGGTTGCACGTAGTTTGAGAATGCACCGAACCCAGCAGACGGTTTGATGTAGTTCGCAAATGCGGACGCTGGTTGGCTAGGCACAGGTGCTGACTGAGAAGTGACGCCAAACAGACCTGTAGTGCCAAATCCAGCCTTTGGTGCAGTATCGTTCGAACTTGCACCCAATGATAGTCCTCCGAAATCCGGACCCGCGTCAGTAGACATCGAATCTGTAGATTCTGAGACCATAGGCTGCGCCGGCGTGGTAGGTGCGGAAGAAAACGTCGAAGTTGTATCAAAGCCGGAGGGACCCACGTTCGCAAATGCTCTGTATTCGCCCGTGTTGTTCTGGCCAAAGGCTGTGTTTGATTGTCCAAACGCGGAACCGGGTGACTGTCCGAATGCAGATCCTGAGGCTGGTCCAAAAGCCGAGGGTTGTGCAAACGCAGGTTGACCGAACGCCGACGCAGGCTGGACGCCGAAGCCTGATGACTGTCCAAATGCAGATGGCACTGGCTGACCAAACGCACTCACAGTTTGAGCGGGTTGGACGGGCTGAACAGGTTGGACAGGTTGTGCAGATTGCTGTGAGACAGCAGAGGGTGTAGCAGTTGAATCTGTAGTCATACCAGGATAGGAGATGCCTTGCGTATTGATTAGATACCAAGCTATCACTGTTCCATCGCTTGCATATGCAAACATGATAGGCGGCGGAGGCACCTCAAGGTTCTCACCAGAGGGCATAGTATGATTGTATCGCTGCTGATTCTTGAGGTCCAGTTCCAACCCGACCATCGTCGTCTCCGACGCCTCCTCGCCTAGAGGCATACTCGGCGTGGCAACATCATCCAAGGTAAGTCTCTGCCATTTGTCCTCAGTCGCCGATTTGGCGACGGAGACAATGACGCCGATGTCGGCAGTCGTGGTATCACCGACTATAAGCATAATCTTAGCGGGACCCCAGTTTCTGAGGACCACGGTGAATGCCCCGGGCGGTCGAAGACCAGATGAGAAGAATGAAATGGGGACAGCAACATCCGAAGCACTGTTACGCTTGCCGTCGTACGATATGATGAAGTGCGCCTGGTCGGTCTCCTCGGTGAGTGGCAAAGGCGCATAGATGGTGTAGAACGTGGGGTTGGCTAACCACGTCGTGTGGATGGCGCTCTGGTTTCGAGCAGAGAGAGGTTTGGGGATGAACATTTTAGGTTGATTTACTTCCGTCGGGCTGAACGTCATGATATCACCGCTTTGCATGCCAATTGCAATCTGCTTTCCTTTCGGCGACCACGATACTGAACAGGATATCAGTAAAAATCCGATTACATAGATCTAGAATCAGCGCACTGCTCATAGGTAGTGTTTGGGGTGTACCGCCACTTCGCCACCCTGCAACGGATTGTAAGGCGGTTACATCGAGGATCTCGACGAGTTGCGTGTTGAGGTTGCCATCCGGTTCCCGAAGAACAGCGACGAGGTCAGGTAGGTCTCCTGGATTTGGATAAATGTGGCGCGCTGATGTAGAGGTCGTAGCAGGAAAGGTATGTATCGGGGTAATATTTTCTGTCCCAGCTGAACAGATAGCATTGGCATCATAAACAACGATGGCTCCTTCAGCTAGGCCCACCAGCAGCTTGCTTTCGTTAGACGCGAAGACCAAGTAGTTCGGATTTACTCCCTGTGGCAGCGGCACAGTCCTGCTCACAGCGATGGGTTCGTCATTCTTACCATCTGCTGATAGAAGACGAGCGCGGAGGTCAGATACGGTGGATGCTATGAGACCTGCGGGAGCCAATGTGGTCAAAACACAAAACGCGGCATTCGATGTGAAGGTAAGCACTTAGCCCTGTGGATGAGCTTCGTTTGATCGCTACAAACCATCCTCGACCACTCGCCACAGTGAGCAGCTGCGCCTTACTGGGGAAACGAGTGAGGTCGAGAGGCTCTGAGAGTCTCACACGGGCGCGGTTGTTGAGCATCCGTATTGACAGAAACTGAGCGAACCGAAGTTGTGATTAGAGATATCAACAGCGACCGTCAACTCACCTCTGACGAGACATCTTCCGCGTCCGACGCAACTCGCTGAACCTGAGACGGAGGTTGCACAGCCAATTGACCGACGTTCATATTGTTATATAGAGGCCAGTGTGGCCCAGTCGCTCAGAGATTTTTTATGCCTTCAGGAAAGTATAATGTTGCAGCTTGCAACAAGGAGCTTATGAATGAGGTATCGTGAGGCAGCGAGTCAAGCTGAGAGGTGAGGAGGAGGCTGAGCAGCAGGTCGCGGCTTGACGCGCTACCACGTGCGCTAATTTCCTAATAATTGTTTTCTCCAGTTCCGTCGCTCTGCCATCCGCGTCCGCTTTTGTTAAGCCATCATAGCACGGGACCCCTCTGTGTTAGAGACACAATATCAATGCCTTCTGACCTGAAACCAGCACCCATTCCCATCACCGTGTTCACAGGCTTTCTCGGCGCAGGAAAAACATCCATCATCCTTTCACTCCTCCCTCAGCTGCCCTCTACCTATCGCACCGTACTTCTGAAGAATGAGTTTGGAGACATCGAAGGTATTTTGATCATATTCGTATTCATTTAGAAGTGACATCATGACGATGTCCTAGTTGACAGTCAGCTGGCGAAGCAGAGTAGTCTGGCGGCAGTCAGTGAGATCTTGAATGGGTGCATGTGAGTGGGGCACGCTCATATTTGGCGAATCCCACGTTCCTGACACCAGTGGAAGAGCAGGTGCTGTGTGCTCGTTGGTCAAATGAAGACCGCTCTCCTCGAAATTCTCGGTATGTATTATGCATGATTCTTCATCATCGACGGTGTCGTCTGATGCGTACTCAGAGAAACATAGCCCTGATCGCATAATCATCGAATGCTCGTACGTCCATTTCCTCTAAGATCCTGTATTCAAATTCACGATGGTGTCTAATTGGTTAGTGGTTCCGCGTTCCCCGCAACCCTTGCGTTTCAGATCCGAGAGCTCGAGCGCGAGACGAATCGAGCACTTGCTCTAGATGCAATTGTCACGGTTGTAGACGCAGAGAACTTCACAGGCTACGAAGACACGAGCATGACCGCTCGTATGCAAGCACAATATACAGATGTCATTCTCATTGTGAGCTCTCAACGCCTGACGTTGCCTTTCCCCACATTTAACTAACTTTATGCTGGAATCATGCACTCAGAACAAGTGGGAACATGTATCTGAACGTGCATTAGATGACGTCTTAGAACATCTCAATACCCTTAACGATCTTACACCCAAAATCAAATGTCAAGGTCGAACAGGCGTCGACCCATCGCTTATCTTTGGCCTGGACTCCAAGCTATTCCTTGACGGAACCAAGGACACTGCCAACGTCGTTACAGATTCATCACATCATGATGAAGTAGAAACTGCTACCATCTGGCGAGGAGCGAAGAATCCCGTGAACGGCCATGTGCATTCCGATGCATGCAACCACGCAGATCGTGACAAAGTTGAATCCGAGCCAGATCACCCTGGTGATTCAAGACTTATCGACGAGGAGAAGCTAGAAGAAGGCCTTTCTCGTCTGTCTAAAGAGACCGTGTATCGCGTCAAGGGTTTCGTACGCGTACCAGCAGGATACCGCATCCTCAATTGGGCGTTTGGGCGATACGAGCTGCATGCTCTGTCTGGGGAATATGGCGGAGATCCAGGGGACGTGGTGAGACTTACCATGATGGGTGAACGAGGTGAGGTCCGCAGAGCGGCGCGAAAGCTTGCAGAGGCCCTCGAAGCCAATGTCGCATGATAAGTAAGTAATAGACGCGATAGAGCTTTGAATTGTATTTTAACATATGATTATTGTGATTCGAGCACTTCCACTTGCTTCCAATATCTAGAGCGCGTTGTCTTACGACAGCTCGCCGCCCAGAATAGTCTTCCGCTATACTTAATGCCAGGGAACACCGTGCGAAGTTCGTTGAGTGGTTACCTTTCCCTCGGCAAAGGCCTAATATGGCTCTGCCCAAGGGTTGTCACTGCTATTGCAGGTCCTATGCATTCGCGTTACAGCCCGCAATAATGTCTCTGCATCTCGTTTGACCAGGGTGGCAGTTTGAGTCTTTTACACCTTCCGCATCGTCGAGAGAATCTGTTGGTCCGAGGACTTGGCGGGCAGGGCTCGACACTTCTTTGGGATTAAGTAAGCACGTGATCGAATGGAAACAGAATCACATGGCAGTATGTTTTGCGATCTTCATTAACGTCGTCGACGCCGTTGTCCCCTTGTTGATGTTCTTGCGCAATCTCCCCCCGTTCCTCTCAACCAATGTTTAGATACGTCCTTTCATCAGGTATGTTTCCCACCGTCGCGCCAGCCCTATAGCATCTCAAAGCATCGCACAGCGTCCGACTACTTCTATCTGCCCATTGACGACGAGCAGGTTGAGGAGGAGCCGCTTCCGCCGCACTCGAAGCACATTCAATGGGATGAGGATCAGGACTCATCCCGCTCCAGCTCCCGCTCGTCGAGTTCTTCACACGCGAAACCATCCAAACAACGGCAGCGCCAGCGACGTGCTGCCATCGCCGAAATCCTTGCCCAAAATGACCTGTACAAGATTTTAGGCGTGCAGCGCGGCCAAAATCTGGACAAGATGGAGCTCAGACGAGCATACATCGCGCGCAGCAAAGCCTGTCACCCTGAGTATGTTTTTTTCCATCTTCTATCTCTATCTCTCAGGGTCCACATGTTGTGGAGCCCGTGTCTATATTTCCTCACTTGGTGCCGGCATGTGTTTCTCACCTCTCGGCATTTTACGCAGTAAGTTCCCAGACAACCCCGAGGCAACGCTCGCCTTCCAGAAGGTCTCCGTCGCCTATGACGTCTTGTCCAGCCCAGCCTCGAAGCGCCTCTATGACTCGCACCCCGGCGCGCAAGAGTTTTCAAGCATGGGCTCGAGTTCTAGCATGCGTGCCGAAGAGACCTTGAGGAGTGTCGTCATCGGCGTGTTCAATGACTTTCTGGACGGCGATATGGAGCTGGTACACACTCTGCTGCGTGAGTATTTTTGGATGGTATTCCGGCAAGGAACGATACCTGATACATCATATTTCCTACCCGATAGGTGCGATGAACGATATCAATCCATCGCTACGACTCGGAGAAGAAGGCATCGAGTCTGTTCTTCTCACGCTCCAAGCCATCCGCGAACGAGCCCTGAGTGCGCCCTTTCGTTATTGTGCTTTCTCCCTCGCTGACGACTGACGATCTTATCGCGGCAGCTTGCCGGGTGTTCACACACACCCTCCTCGGGACGCTCTCCCATCTTCTCGAAACCCACGCATCCCTGTCCCGGCTATCATATCTATCCATCCGCCCCCGTGCGCGCTTGACTCTGCGTCTCGTCCGCATCATTCTCGGTCTCCCCCTTGCTCTTGAAGACGCCGTGGACCGACATCGCCGCGCTCGCTCTCGTAGTCGTGCAAGAAGGCGCCGGTGGCACGAACACGAAGATAACGGGCCCAGCGGAATAAGGGGCGCGAACGAGGAAGAGCAGCGAGACTACAAGAGTGCTCAGATGCTTCCTCGACGCATGCTGGTGCTCATCGAAGGACTCGTCGTGGTCCTGGAGCGGATGGAGACGGCACTGCAATAACGTTTATCCAGTGCCTCGTCCCTTTTTCTGCATCTCTCTCATTTGTTCCGTTTTTTCTCGGATATATTATATGTCATGTCTCGGGTTGATCATATTTATCTGGTGTGCTTCCTCTTCGATGGTCGTTATTTCTTCCTCCTATCTATTCTACGTCCCAGCCTATCTCTCTACAGTCCCTCATACACGTCACGCTATCCCCCCTCCCCCCTTCCCCGTCGTTACTTCGCTATCCCATGCTATGCTCACATCCTAGACACCATAAACGTGAACTTACCGTGCTCAGTGCACATGTATATCAATATGTACTAGCAGTCCCAAACCTAACGTCTCTTCATGACTACCTCAGCGAGTCAGCTCGACCAAAACAAAACGACATGAAGGCTCCATCCAATTCGGGCGCCCTCCAGTATCGTGAGTTATAAATACATGCTCTGGCAAAAAAACAGCAGCCCCAGAGGTGTGAACAAGGGGCCTACAGCTAAAAGGTCGTGATCCGATTACTAGGGGCTGCTGCTACGTCCCAAATAAAACAGTACAGAAAAGTACAAGCCAAATCCGGTCTCGGGGAAGGACTAGACGGAAAGTAGCTAGCGGAATGAAGAAAAAGAGAGATATTCATAATCGTATAATCAGGCACTAAGCAGACACGAACGAACACGAACGTGATGAATCGGGAGGACCGGAGGAATGCCGACAAGCATAGGTGGAATGTACGACGCGAGGGTAGGCAGCCCCACCCGCATTAATGGAAGAAAAACGAAGTCGAAGAGAGTCAAAGGAGTTGACTACAGGGCTATGAGATAAACTGATGAGCGATACACAGCAAACGGTTCAAGACAAGAGGCTAGATCAAGAGCAAGAGGAACGGAAGCGCACAATATAACCAGCCCATAGTGTGAAAGAAATAATAAAACGATCAACTTTGTACAATTGAACGTCCATGACCATCACGGGCATAAAGGGACGCTTCACGCGCGTGCACTGTGCCAGCAACGCGAGGCGCCGAGGTAAAAGCCAGCCATCCAGAGCAGAACAAAGGGATGTTGATCGAAATGTCCGCTACTATAAAAGAGACGAACAGCAGCATCTCGTGGAGCAATCATCTGCCCGAAACAACTGGATTCATGCCGGAGGGCCCATCGCAAAGCCCTGCATCGTCCTTTGGTCGGGCATCCACATGTTAACCCCAACGCCCCCACTCACACCGACATCTTTCTCCTCCAGCATATAACTATCCTGATTAGAAGCCCCCCATTGTCCCCCCGTTTGCTGAGCCGCCGCGGCCGCCAACAGCTGTGTGTAGTCTCCGTTCGCGGTCGCTCCGGCAGCGGCCCCGGCTCCCCCATCTGCTCTCACACCAGGCCTGGTGCTGAGTGGACCGCCGTTGTTGGGTTGCTCCGGAGGCACGACGTTCGACTCTGGGTAGAACGGATAGAACAAACCCGGAGGCACCTCGGCGAGCTTCTGGTCTCCAGGCGCGGGCGTCGCGCCGCCCGTACTCAGGGTGCGAGTAGAACGAGGGCTACCATGAGCGCTGCCCATGTTCCCATTCAACGGAGTACCTGGACCATACGTGCTCCCGATGCCACCATACGGAGCGTGCGACATCGGAGGCGTGTGATGCACGCCCGAGCTCGGCCCGCCGTGTCCCCCGTGAGATCCTTGAGTGGCGCCGCTCCCATCCCTGCCGCCTCCCGCAACGCCCATGACTTCATTCTCCCAATCCAGCTCACTCAGCAGGACGGGGTGGCTCGCCGGGCCGACTTGGTGCAGGTTCACGTCGAGCACCTTCTCCGCCAGCTTTGCGATGAGAGGGTGCCCGCCGTTCAAATCCTTGCGTTCCCATCTCCAGCGGAATGAGGGCAGCATGTCGAGAGCCATCCAGACATCCTCGAGGGCGACTTGGCGAGATAAACTCTCGCAGCGTGACATGTGGCCATACAATATGACCATCGCTGCAATGTGCAGCGGAATGGGAGAGACAAAGAAGGCGATGTCGGGGAATCGGATGAGTTGATGGTGAACAACAATGATATTATGAGACACGAAGATGGCTGCGATAAATCATAGGTATGATCAGCACATATCACGTAAATTAAATGATTTGCTTACCGTCTACCAAGGCCTTGTGCCTTTGGGCATATGGCAGCTCCTTGCTGCTAAACAAAGCTCTCAGCAGCAAGATCCTGGAGATGCCGATCTTCAACAACGTCAAGCCTTGGTCTGCGGTGATGTCCTGAACCAGCTTGCATCTCTGCTCGAGCGGCCACTTCTCAGTTCCGCCAAAGAAGTCTTTGTAGCCCTCCGGCAGTTGCCTCCTGAGCTCGACCATCTGCTTCAAGATACGACTCGTGTGGCGCATGATGGCGTCAGCGGACTGGCGTTGTGGCGTGTACAGAGAATTGATGATGTCCGCTTGCAATTCGGCAATGGGATGGCTGAGCAAGAAGTGCTCGCTCAAGTCCGACCGACCGCTCTTCGGCGGCATGGGGCGCGGAGTGTTAGTATCGTAAGGCGCGATCGCCAAGGGCCGGCCGAGTAAGATAGAAGTTCCACGGTCGTGCATGAGCACAATGCCCCACAACCTGATACGCAGCTGGCATTCGGACTCGTCAAAGATGTTTTGCGTCGTCGGATCGTGGTTCAGGCCGAGCTCTATTCCAAGGCGAACCAGGCTTCCAACCAGACGCCAAAGCGTACGGCCTTGTCGCTATTAAGAAAGTCAGATATTGTAGATCCCGGATGAGATCACAAAACGCTGACCTCGGTATACAAGTACCACTGGAGGAGGATCAGCGCCTGGAGACTGCTGACAGTGACCCTCAACTCAGACTTCACGGCCAACGCGCGCGCGAAAAACTCTTCATGCTCTGGCCACTCAGGCGGCATCAGTTTTTTCACGTTCGGTGGGTTCGAGAAGCTGCCGCTCTTTGCGCTCGCTTTTGCCTCTTGGTCCAATCCACACGCGCGATGGTTAAGCTCGCTCAACGTACCCAACGCGAGCACAAGATAGACCGAACATATGAACCCAGGGTCATGCTGTACGGCCTCGCCCGCGTATAAATCCTCAAGTGAGCGCTCAAACTCGGGCCGGAGGAACACAGGCCGATGATGGTTGAGTCGTTCAAAGTAAACATCCAAAATCGTCCGCACCATGTCGCGGTCCTTCGGGAGCCAGACGGGAACCGAGTACTGGGTGGCCAGGGTGGCTGCGGATTGCGTCGGGCTCGTGGTGGCGGACGGGACCGGAGGAGCAGCAACACTGTTCCGTCGGACAGCGATGTGAACCCATTTAGCAGCATCACGCGGGAGCGCACTCTCTGTAATGTCACGATCGCGGCCGGATATTAGGGCGTTCGAGCCGACGGCGATGTCTTCCTTGTCCAAGGGCTGTGGCCCTAAATTCATATCCTGCACGATGGCCTGAGAGACCCCGAAGTTTTTGGCCAACGCCTGTGGGCAATAGATCACGATTAGCGGGTCGCAGACAGAAATTGTACGCTGGGCGCGGCTGTACCTGAGTGTTAGACATGTCATTAAATTGAGGGTCCTGTCCTTTGATGTCGCCCCCGCCCGACGAGGAGGGGCGGGGAGGCTGTGCAGGCGGGGCGTGCGGCACGTGCGGAAGTTGAGGAGGAGGCGGAGGAGGAACAAATGTGGGAACCATGTGTGGGTTGAATCCTGGAGGTGGATGCATGGCCATGTGGGGGTGGTGAGCATACGGTGAGCCAGGGGGCGGCCCGCCATAGTACCCTGGCATTGGGTGCGGATAGCCAGGAGGAAGCATGTGTTGAGGCGGAGGGGGGAAGGAGGGGGGGTAGCCCTTAGGGGGCGACGATCCTGCAGATGCGATTAGGCTTGATGGGACTGGATCGGAAGAGATAGAGAGTTTCTCACCTGGAGGGGCAAACTGGAATGCAGCAGACGCTGAAGCAGGCTGGGCCATGGGCATTTCGACGTCGATGCCCTCGCGGGCGCAGATGTCTTCCAAATTATTGATGTCGAAGTTTGGCATGTGGCGCTTCAAGAGAGCGTCGCATTGGGAGAGCTGGCGTTCGAGGCGCTCAGTGTATCCACGGGGGGTGAGCGTCTGCCTGTGTCTGTCCTCTTGATGGCAGGGGGTCCCTGCGGTCGCGCAGGCGGTGCATCTTGGATGCTTGGAGTCGCACTGTAGGAAAGCGGGAACGGAGGGCAGACAAGGTGAAATTAGCGAAGGGTCGGGAAGTTGCCGGCGGTGTCGCCCGTGGACCCGTCGGGACTTGCCTTGATTTTCTTGCTCCTGCAGCGTGCGCAGGCTTCATGAGATCGCCTGAGCCGTCGTGGCTCAGCGGGCGTGGAGGGCTCGTGGCCATTCGAGTCGGTCTTTTTGCGTTTCCTGGAAGGGGGGGCGGCTGATGGAGGGGCGGCAGGCTGGGGCTGAGGGTGATCAGGAGGCGGGGGCTGTGGCTGGGCTGCAGGATCCATCTGGAGCGCCGACTGGAGAGACGAGTGTGGTGCGATGTTGAGATCCTGGTGAGGGGGAAGGATGTGGGTCATGTTCAAGAAATAATACCTCGTCGGCGTCGTTCATGTCGCCCTGATCCTTTCTTTGTCCTCCGGCCCATCTCGGTCACACGGTCACACAAAGTCACCCGTGTGCCGAACGTCACCGAACGTCCCACTCCATCACATCTCAGTCCCCCAGCCGTGCACGTCCCTCCATCATGTCCCCGTCATTCGCTCGCAGCCTCAACGACACAGTCCACTCAAACGCGTCCGCGTACACCCTGGCGACCGTTCGCGACGACGACGACGACGACAATGGCGACGGCGACACCGCCCCCCTCCTTTCCCCCCTCACCCCCCGCGAGCCCTCCTATGGCACCGCCCCGCTCTCTCCCACCGTGCACAATAATTCCCGCAGAATCATATTCAACGCGGCGCTCAAGATGGGTGTCATCTTCCTAGTCAGCTCCCTGTTCCTCGGCGGCACCCTCTGGCTCGCCCTTCCGACCCTAGACGAGTGCGCCCCTGTGTCCCGCTTCCCTCTCTCGTTGGCTGATCCCCGCGTTCATCCAGGGATGATCGGCCCTTCCTCCGTATCCCAAAGTCATTCGCTCAGCTGCAAGATCTCAACCTCCTTCTCAAGAAGTACCGCGACATCTACCCGTACCGCATCGTTGTGTGCTATGTAACAACATACCTCTTGTGCGTCCGGACTTTTTACCTCCGGATCTCTCGTCATTCAATCTTCGCCTTCGGCGATCACCCCCCATAGCCTTCAAGCCTTCTCATTACCAGGTTCAATGTATCTATCCATCCTCGGAGGTGCTGTGTGGGGCGTTGCACGCGCCCTTCCTCTCGCTTGTGCCTGCGTCGCAACGGGCGGTACACTGTGCTACCTCATTTCGGCAGCTCTCGGCCCCGCCCTCCTCACCATTCCGCGCATTCAATCCCGCCTAGACAAGTGGACAGATAAAATCCACGCTCAACGCGCCAACATAATTCCCTTTCTCATCGTCCTCCGCATAGCGCCACTCCCCCCGCATTGGGTCGTCAACGTCATCTGCCCCCATGTCGGTATTGGCATCGTTCCGTTTTGGATCAGCACTTTCTTGGGCATATTTGGCGTCTCAGTTATTCATACGACTATTGGCGGAGGACTCGACCAGATGACGAGTGCCGACGATTTCCACCTGATCTCGTGGAGGAACTTTTTCGGACTGTCGGCCGTCGTCGTGGGCGTGTTGATCCCTGTCGGTATACGCTACGTCTTCCAACGTGAGACAGCAGCGCTCGCGTTGCCTGAGGAAGAGGTGGAAGAAACTGCGGCTGAGAGCGTCGAGGGCGATACCATTTTGGCGGAGGGCCCAAGGGTCGTCCCGGGTCAGAAGGGAAAGACTCCTCAACTAGTGCTCCTGTCCGACGAAGAAGATGAGGATCTCCTAGCGGACAGTGGTAACGAGAGTGACGGCGATGTCATCTTGGAGGCGGGACCTGCGCTCGTGGTCAAGGCTGACGAGCTATCACCGAGGCTCAATGACCCCCAGGGCTCCCGCGCCTCTACGCCTTCGGACAATACACACTCCCTACTTGAGTAACAAACCAGATGCCCGTAGCACCATCTTGCTCTCTCGGACATGCACCTTACAGTCCGTCACGCGCTCTGTTCTTTCATCTGTGACTCTCACGTGTTGTATTATTTACGCATGCGCCTTTCATCTCCACCAGGCCTCGCTCTATCATTACCTATTGTCCATTAAGTATTCCCTTCCACGTTGCCATAGGTTTAAAATCTCCGCTAACGTCAGAAGGGCGCCTGTCAGCCGACGCATCCAGTAAGTACGACTGAGCTCGACTGAGTCGATTAGATACGTACACACCGTACTTTACCTGTTGATCAGCAGCATTCTGTCTAATAACCACCGTTTGGCTAACAAAAGTACATTGTTCTGTTCTTTCCTGGTCGAATGACTGGTCGTCGTTTCAATCAGACTGTTGCGATGACATTCATCCGTGCAATAATGCTGTTTGCGCCAGCCCGGCGAACTTTCAATGTTTAGGTGAGTATCGAGAGTTCACAAAGGGTTTCTCTGCATACGTCACCCTCGTTATAATCCTGGACATTGCCCTTTCGACGCTGCTTCCCAGCTGAGGGATGCTCGAACCGTCATGGTTCTCACAAGATCGCATGCCCCCACGAAATCTTTTGTGAGTGGAGCGCCTTCTTACGACCGTGCGAGGCTGCGAGACCCACGCTCCGAATGCCGAGCACGATGTAGCTCAATAGGGGAGAATAGGGGCGCCTCACGTTTACGATCCTTTGTCTCGGACCCAGGTCTCCTTTTTGAGCAGACTCCCCCGTTGCCTCCCGTTGCTCGTTGCTCAGAACAATCAAATTGGCAAATAAAATTTAAGTAAATAGCTTTCAACTTCGACTTATTCCGCGTAAATTAAGTCCTTACGTGTTAGACGAAAGAGGGGCGCCACATGAAGCAAGCAAGCGCCTGGGTCAACTGGCCGTTCGGATTCTCTCGCGCAGATGAGAAAATCTGTCGACGTGGGTATATCTCGGGCGGTGTGTGAGCACGACACGTACCGCGAAACCATCTGAGTCGTCGTCTGCTGTCTGTTGCGTCGTGCACCTTACCTCGGGTAGAAGGCGGGGAGTTGAAGTGGGCTAAGGTCACATCACAAGGCGGCTGAGTCCCTTTAGCGCCATGTATCCGGAAGGCGAAACTCACCAACCCCTTCCGGGATCCGCAAACATACTGTATGCAGCATTTCTGAGTGCATTTTGGCAAGAGGCGCGTAGCCTGAGTAAGGAACCGCTCTCGGCGGTTGAAGCGGAAATAGCTGATTTGCTGGTGTTCCGCCCATGCATCATCGCTCCAGGGCAGAGCGGGGTGCCGAGTCAGTTAGCATGCCCTGTGAGCGCTAATGCGGCGGCCGACGGCCAGGTCAGGTTGGTCGGTTGACCGCAGCGCCAGCTGGATGAACGATGTCGAAGTATGGACAGACCTGTAAACATACAAAAGCACCTGGGCAGGTCACTTGTTCACTGAGTGAGCGAAGAGGGTGAAATAAGGAGATGCAGCCATGACAACGGACTGAAGGTTCGTCGAGGGGGGTGAAACCCAAAACGGATGAGATCAGTGGTGGCTGATTGGTGACAAGAGGAAGCGCGGGCCAGACGACTAGCGATTTAAGTAAGCTTTCAAGCCGCAGCAGATGTAAAAGGAAATGAAGCGTAGAACGTACAGAGCGACACTTTGGGCACTGTTATGTACATATAAGTGCACCTCAAGCTATTTAACGGAGGGTCGTAGAGTGCGTTCGGATGAGAATGGACGACCGGTCATTTCCGGTCGGCTTCCGAGTCACGTCCCATATCCCGTATTGCCCCCTGTGGCATGAGCAGGTCTGTGCGTGTGTATGAGCAGAAAATGTGGCTTGTACGGTAGAGAGGCGGCGGCATAGACGTGAGGGAAAGATCCGTGATGAATGATTATATAGTTGCCAATGCAGATGACGGGTTGGTGTGTCGAGCGCGGGCCGGAAGTGCGGCGGTACAGCGAAAGGCTCGAACGTTTTCTGGAGAGATTCGAAAATAAGACTGTTGTTGAAAACAGAGAGCCCGTATAATATATGGATGGTTTCCGGCTGTTGAATGAGATCTGACTGAAATCCCTCCTTCCGAGCCTGCTTCCGAATGGACACTTGCGGGGCGATGATGCAGGATGAAACACGTATCAATACTGTGTCAGATTTATAGGAGCTGTCAAGAATGGGAGAAGAAAAATTGGAGTGAAGTCATGCCAGTCTCGAAGTCTTCAGCAGACAATTGTCTTGTTGCAGAGACAAACCTTCGAGCCGCTTGAGGATGGCTTCAGGTGCGCACTGCGGAGGCTGAAAACATGAGAGCGTTGAAGGCGACGGCTTGAATAATTACATAATCAATTCAAATGGCCTCACGGCCGGCTTTGACTCTTGGACCCAGGAGAGGGTCCTCGTTCAGTCATAGACGACTGCTGTATGCCCAGAGCTGTAGTGCTTGTTGAGTAGGTGCTCAGATGGAGTCAGAATGCTGGGGAACGAGTAAAGCAATAAAAGCTCAATAAGTCAGGCGTGACATGGAGAGGGATATATAAGAGGAATTACAACTCCGCCATGGACTGCAGTGTATGGATAACAGCTGTGGCCGTCACATCTCTCCCGCCTCGCTTCTCCCTCCCACCACCACCCCCATCGTCGCCCCTCTCCCTCCCTCCTTGTTGTTGTTCCCTTTGTGCTCATTGTACAGGTCGCAACAATCGTAGACGCACTCACCGCTTACTGCGGAGGCATACCCTCGGCCCTTTCCACATTTACCTCCGCGACAGCTTTCTGCACCTCCTCATCTCTTCGTCCCCTTGAGCGATGGCGGATCGCCTCAATGGCGCCAGCTATGGAATGCCCCACCCTGGATTCAACCCTGCGATGCTTTCACAGCAGCAGCAGCAGCAGATGCAGCAAGTAGACGCGCAGGCCACCATCGGCGGTCTACAGAACCCCGAGCACGGGAGAATATGGCAGCAGATGCAACAACAACACCGGAATACGTTTGGTGGAGGCATGTTGAATGGCCAGAGTATCAATCCGCAACAGGTACGCTTCTCTTCCTTTCTTATGTTTCTCCCCTCCCCCCAAAAAAATCTTCACGTGCTTGGCGCCGTCTCCATTTTCTCCATGATTATCTCTTGAATAGAAATTATGCTCCTTATGACTACGATATTTGTTTCGTGGGTCTTCATTCCAATTCTCTCTGCAGGCGCTCCCCACAGGGAGCTACTGTAGGACCAACCTTCGCTTAGTCATCAGTGGCGCTTGGTCTTCTTTTCGCTCTATGGCCAACACTAACGCTTTTACTCGCGCTGACCGAATTTCCAGGCTGCAGAATATCACGCTCACATATCCATGATGAGGCAGCAAGCGGCGCTCAGGAATCAACAGCTCCAGCAACCTTTCAACATGAATCCTGCTTCGCTCCAGTCCAACGCGCCCATGCAGGATCCGACGCACAATCAACAGCAGCTACCTAACTTCAATGGCGGTCTCACTCATAACCCGAACATGAATCAGATGCAGGCTGCTATGGCCATGCGGACTTCTAACTCACAGGATGCCGCTTCCAATCCCCTCATGCAAGCACTACAAGGACATCCTGCGCAGGCATCTCGTCAACTAGCCCTGATGGGCCTTGCTCACAATCAGCAGCCGCAAAACGGGCAGAATCACCTCTCGAGGGTCAATCAACAGCTCATGCAGTCACAGCCTCACATGGGCGCCTCGCAGATGCAGCTTCCGCAGCAACAGGGAACGTTTACCATGCCTGGTCCATCCGGTACTCATGCATCCCCCGCTCTGTCTGCATCTCAACCCGGTAATGGACCTGTTCAAGGTCAGAGGGAGATCGGCAAGATGAGCCAAGGACAGCTGCAGCAGGCTTATGAGCGGTTGAAGTCGGATCTGACGGCGCTTTCAAACGAAATCGCGAACTTGAAGAACAATCCCGGCGGTGGAGTCGCGGCGGAGGCTAGGGCTCAAGATCTACGGAAAAAATATGAGGAAAAGAATTCGATACAAAAGCGTATCATTCAGCATATCATCCCCATAAGAAACCCTGATGGGACCATGTAAGCTTGAACGATATATTGTCTACGTTCACCGATGCGATATCCTTTTTCTTCTTTTTTACAGTAAAGCAGGGCAGCCGCTGCCTCCGCAGTATTTGCAAAATGGCCTGACGAACCCGTTGTGGCTGATGGAGAAGGGATATCCTCCCGACCATTTTACCAAACGACCGGGCGAGCAATCAGCTCAGTCCATCCACCGGAGTCCAGGCACTCATGCGCAATCCCATCCTCCACGCTCCATACCAACGCCGACCCAACAGCAGATGCTGGCTGGCGTCAGTCCATCGCATCAATCGAATGTTACTCATCCATCGCCACATATGGAACAAGGCACCTCGTTTTTGAGCGATATGCAACAACAGGCCTCAGGCCGGAATTCGCAGCCGGCTCAGGCTCAAGCTCAGTCCTCCGCGCAACCCAGGGAGATTTTGCCGGATGAAAAACAGTTCCTTATGATATGGGCCCGTTATCGGCAATCACAAGGCGTGCAGATTGATGAGCGCTTCATGAACATCGACGGACGCCCCATCGACGTCTTCAAGCTTTATGATACCGTTCGCTATCTAGGAGGGTGGGAAAACGTTCGTCTTTGGTTCCTTCTGTCCATTTGTATAGTCTATTGACATCGTGGCTTGGCTTCAGGTCTCCCGAAATCAGCTCTGGCAAGCCGTGGGTGGCCGCTTAGGCTTCGCAGCAATCCCCGCCGTCAATTCTGAGCCTGCAAAGTCGACCACCGCTACCGCACAGCATCTTTTTCTCTTTTACAAGCAATACCTTGTGAATTTCGACAGAGTCTGTCAGGCGATGATGCAACACACTGTGCGGCGCCAGCAACAAGCCGCATCAAACGCTCAGCAGCAGCAAATGCAGCAGCTTCAGCAGGCATCCATGGAGCAGCATTCTCAGATTCAGCCGCAGATGTCGAACGATCGAATGCCTACCTCAAGTCAGAACCCCATGATGTGGAACATGGTTATGCATTACGTTCACACTTCCGAGGCGGAAATGCGAAGCAAGGGCCTCTCGGACGACTTCATTCGGTTTGTCGAAGGCAACCGCGAGCAGCTTCGGCGTACCTATCAAAGCCAGCAAGCCTTCCGCGGTGGACTTACGAAGAACCTGCAGTCGGGCAATGGTCTGCCAGTGCTTCAGCCTGGACAGTTATCTCACCCTGGTCAGCAAACACAGCTATCGCAGCAGCAGCAGCAGCAGCGTCTCATCGCAAACATGGGGCTACTGCAACAGCGCCGAGCCGCAATGATTCAACAGAATATGACTCCGGGCGCGTCCGGTGTGCCTACGGGAATGATGGATATGTCTGGCTCACAGATTCCGCCGTCACAGATGCCAGTCCAGATGGGCATGGGTAATATCGTCATGTCGGCACAAACGGGCGGTGTTCAGGCTTCTCAGGGCCTACGAGCAGAATTACTGCCAGCGGATCGCAATGCACGACCCAACCCAAGACCTCCGACAGCAGAAGAAGTGGAGGAGGCGCGCAGACTCATCAAGAACTTTACTGACCACTGGACCAATACCAAGAGTGAGTCACTGCCTCCTCGAAGGCCAACGAATTGTTGACGTCTGTATCTGTTTTCGCCTTCCTTTTCGATCGGTCTTCATCAGAGTTCGAGATTTTCCCTACACATTCCATCCCGGATATTCAGCTCTCTGAATATAATCAGGCCTTGACACGATTGATGCAAGGCGTCGAAGACCTCGAGCCGAGAATGCCCATGTTTTTTGCGATCACTAAACAAGAAATGGCTGTCCGCAAGCTTGCGGTCATTGTACGTCGTCTAGTTGAACATAATCGTCATATATCGTCTCACACGTCTTTCTATACAGTGCCTGACGGCACGGTATCAGAGCAGCGAAGCTAAGAAAAACGACACCCGTCATGTACTGGATCTGACCACAGTGCGCAACATGTTCCACCAGGTGACAAACGCAAACAATGCCTTCACTAAGGAGATAAGCACTGCCCTGGGCACTCCGCTACCCAGTGCTGGTCCCTTTGGGGGTATGAGTGGCTTCGGCGGCTCTGAACACCCACCTTACATATACCCGAACCAGGTTCGCGCTCCACCTGAACCTGAACAGCCCACCCCTCCCACCACTGCGCCTCCTCGCCAAGTACCGATCTCGCAACCTGCAAATCGCCGCAAGCAGCCGCCGTCTCTTGCAGCAGAACAAACAGTGACAGCCTCAACTCCTACACCCCCATCAAATTCCACTCCAACGGCTCAGGCTGCAACACCGTCTCTCCTGGCTACCTCCCCTCAGACGCCGAAGTCACCCAAAGCCAAGGCAACTCCAAAGCAGAAACCTGCGGCTCGTCGAAAGACATCGAAGGCTACAGCACCTGTGCCTGCCGAGTCCTTATCCGTCGCACCCCCTACTCCAGCGACTCCAGTCTCCTCTAGCGAAACACAAACAGGGAATAAGCGTGCTCGAGAAGAAGACGCGGGGGGCAACGAGGCGCCACCTCTAGCCCCCTCTCCGAAGCGAGTTAGAACCGAAGAGGAACAGTTTAGTGATGTCCAGCAGAAGAGGCAGGAGGCTGCTGATGCCGCCATTGCTGATCCAGCGAAGTCGGAATCATACTTGGCTCAGATTGACGACCTGCTCAGGTTAGCACAATCTAGCGGCGATGGAGCGCTTCAGTCCCATATCGGAACCTTGTTGGAATCTATCGTTGAAACTGCATATCCTGATTATGTGGATTCTACGACGTCCACTCTGGATACCCTCGACACCCTCCTAGCTCCGCCATCGCCGTCATCTGCGCAACTGCACGAATGCATGGACTTCGTTGATTGGTCATCGTGTGAAGTTGCGACGCCCGACCTCGTGCAGACTACCTCCACCAATCCTAGTCCCGGATCTGGTTCAGAAGTGGAAACTCTGGGGCATACTAGAGCCCAAGGATCTTCGTCACCTCAGCTCTTCAATGCGAAAGCGCCGCTGGATGACCTGAACGAGCCTGACCCTTTGCACATTGGGTTTTGGAGTGAAATTGATGGAGGCGAGGCTGCCTATTATCAATCCACGGGGTGGAAATGGGATGGCCCGATGCCTACGACGGAACAACCCTGGGCGATCTCGACTTCATAGAAAGGATTTGAATTTCTTGTGCTCTATCTTTACTGTCCTTTATTTATCTTGTTTGTGATCCCGTTGTTCTTCTCTCTCTTCAATTGTTTGCTGAATTATTTTACCGTATCACTAGTCTGGGTTCATGAAGTCGGCTTCACTCCCTCATCTCCCATTTGACCTGCCCCCCATCCCCATGCCGCTCTGTTTCTTCATAGTTATCGCCTTTTCTCTTTTGATTATATCTCATCTGCTCTCTGTATTTCTACCTTGTTGGCTTGTTATGATACCGAGGCGTTCTGGACAATCGTAGATGTCGGCCGAACGAGCACGATATAAGTGACCGATCGCGTGAAGGAATCCATGTTGCGGACTGCACAAGATATACAGCATTGCGTACAAGAGATCATTCAGCCATGCCGCGAAAGATGTACGGTATGAAAAGGTAGTACATGAATCAGCCTTTCTTTTTCAGAAACCCAGCCGCTTTCTCGTCTGGAAACCTCTTTCCCGGCTGCGGAATACTGGTCAAAAAGACGCCCGATTGGCGACTCGTGTTAGACAGTATACGTGCTCGGAGGGACGATACCATGTCAGACGATGAGTTTGGCAAGGATAGCTTGACCTTGGAGCTCGACCCTGACTGTTTCCTGGAGCCTGATGCCGATCTCGCACTCGACGGGAGCAGTGGCTTGTCCAGATCCAGCTTTCGTCTTTTGCTGGCTTCCTCTCTCACCCGGTCGCTCCTAGCCTTTGCCCATGCGTCACTTGCTTCTTGGATGGAAGTGTCGTCGTCTCGTAAAAGTGAAAGCTCCGATGGCAGCCCATATCGCGCCTTGATGTTATTGTCTGCCTCTTCTTTCTGTTTCTCCACCTTTTTCTCCTCTCTGAAGCGCTTCCGCAGGCGCAGCGAGTGCGCGTATGGATCGGCGTTATAGTGCTCGGACATGTTCTGCAGCTGCTCGATCCGCGGGGCTTGCACTTTGGTGGCAAAGTTCTGCGAGTCTACCGACTTCTCGAGCGCGATCAGCGGGTCGACGGCTACGTCTTTTCCTTCGGTATCTGAAACGGTCGGCGTGAGCGGAGCGAGGCCATCCACGGAGGGCGCGATATCTGCGAACCATGGATGGCGTAGCCACCGTTCTCCTCCGGATCCCAGTCCTCGTCTTTCTGCCGCGCCCCAGAGACGACGACGTACCGAGTGTTCTGGGAGCATGTCGCTCAGAATGGATGGGCGAGCGAAGTGTTACAGATGGAGACATGCCTGCGGGTCTGTCTGAATCTCAAACCAACCACTACAGAGGTGGCATTTACACCGGAAGGAGAAGATGGGCGTAGAGTAATATTTGCCGATCTTCTTCTTCTCAGCGTTGTATCGGACGCCCATGCCGATGTGAGCGTTGCATGTGCCGCTATTCGAGAAGCCGTCAAAGAGATTTGGTTAAGGGAATACGAAGGTGCAACGTACCACCAGATATTGAAAGGCAGCTCAAAACGGGTGATGAGGATTCCCTGGTCAATCTTGCGAGCTCGGTCGCCCAAGGCATGTTTACCTGTTGATGTCAGAATGACCGTCTAAGCTGTGGTCTGTGCCCAACATACCCCGATACGAGTTAAGACTCTTGTGTTTTTCACCGTCATAATCTGGGGGGTAATACTTGTTGAATCCTTGATGTATGTAAGTTTGAATGTCATTTTATCAGCCGCGGCGCCAAAACCAACCTTGCATTGTTGTCGGCTGCTGCTGCTAGAATCGATGTTGAACGTTTGAATCTGGGAGTGGACGTCATAGTTCGGCATCTGTCGGCATTATCGGCATCTACCGAGAACCTTCCTCTGGCACGTTTGGCAAACTCTAATTTTCAGTCATCGAACCAGTACGACCCTCAAGGTGCGTTCCCGTCCTCGGCTCTCTGCACTCAACCTCCTTATCCTCCACTTTTTCCAGTCACCTCTGTCTCCAGAATGAGTTACGTCGCTAAGGGTGAAAAGGAATACGACGCGACCGGTGCCCCTGTGCCCGCCGCTAAATTGCACAAAATCCGCATCACGTTGACCAGCAGCAACGTGCGGAACTTGGAGAAGTGTAAGGATATCCTACCGCTCTCATAATCTGTCGCTTTTCGTCTGATGCATCTGCTTTCTACAGTCTCCAACGACCTCATCAACCGGGCGAAGGACAAGCAGCTCCGCGTCAAGGGCCCCGTGCGTCTCCCCACCAAGGTTCTTAAGATCACCACCCGTAAGACTGTGAGTGCTCTGCTCTCTGTGTCATTGTGAATATGTCACCTACGTATAATTTATAGCCTTGTGGTGAGGGTTCGAAGACATGGGATCGCTATGAGCTCAAGGTTCACAAGCGCCTGATCGACTTGCACTCCTCCAGCGAGATCGTCAAGCAGATCGTGCGTGATTCCTCCCACCTGCTCCCGCCAGACCCTGATTTTCACATCGCATACAGACGAGCATCAGCTTGGAGCCTGGTGTCGAGGTCGAGGTCACGATCTCTGCCTGAACATGCCTAGATCATATGTTGTATGATGATGATCCTACCTGATGAGAATCACTAGGAATTGAAGGTGCACGGTTGTCAGGAATTCTATGAGAGTCGGACATATTATCGCATCTCTATCTGAGCTCAAAGCAGTATGGCAACAAAACACAGAAGATAGTTGTTCTGAGTGTAAGAAGGACTCCTCGATTATGTTCGCACCTCTTCGAGGAAAGAAAGCCTCGGGCAAACTTGGGGAGTGGTCTAGGGCCTAACACGGCCCGCGGCTCGCAGAAGCGCTGAGTCGGCGCGACCGAGGCATTCGACCGCGATACTTGGCCTAGCGAAGAGACCATCTCTCATCGCCCAAGTCCAACTCATTGCGGACGAAAATATCTTAAGGAGTGCAAGTGTCTGTCGATCAGCAGACCTCTTCTTATGGAATCCCCGTGGTGATGCCGTATATGCTATAGACGTCACCCTATAGTAAATCCTTCTCGACCCGGCAACGTTCGCGGGGTATATTACAGCGTACGACTAACATGGATTACCTGCGAATAAGATACGACGTGCCCTCTATAGGCACTGGCAACTAGCAGATGCGACGTGGAGAACACCAGGTTCACGCGAGGGGGTATGTATGGGCGAGGGCAAAAAGTCGTCAGATATAGATCGCATAGCTCCCGATGACTGGTCTGTGATCGCTCCGGCCCTCCAGCCTCCGCATCCCTCGGTCGTCGAGCGTTTGGTAGCTCAAGCATACGACCTCGCCGCGCTTCGGTTTGTGCGCGGGCGCACCGGGCGCGTCACGGCCGTGGCCGAATTCCGACAGCGCGGGGGTCCCCGATTGCGAGCCGGAGGTGGAGTCGCGGCCCATGAAGGGGAGGAACCGCCACCGGTAGGGCGTCGACATGATGTGCACCGGATCCTTCGGCGGTACCGGCGGCGGGGTGTCGGAGCTCTGGCGCGGCAACGCGGTCATCGGCGCGAATGGGAAGGGTGTGGGGGACGTCAGCTCTGGTGACGTCGAGGAGCGGACGGGGACGCTCGGCGTGTTGTTGGGACGGGGAGGCGTGAATGATATAGGAGGCAGATGGGGCGTGAAGGTGAGGGACTGGTCTAGGTGTGTGCTGGACTGCGAGCGGAAGAGCGAGTCCGGGGAAGACGTGGAGGGGATTTCTACGGATTTAGGGCGCCTGTTCCGCCGCGCACCTTGGGAGGGGCTGGAGAGGTTTGGAGTCCCCGAGACCGAACGAGCAAGAGCGACAGAGTCGCTGGGAGATATTGGCGGGAGGCCCGAGTCATAGGTGTGTATTGAGGGAGAGGGGGATAGTTCTATAGAGCGGGAGGATGTCGTTGATCCCCTACGGCTGCGAGACGCGATGGTGCGCCACGCGTTGACGAAGAGCTGCCCGAATTGCGTGCGATGCTGCGTCGGATCCTCGTCCTCGTCATCCAGACGAGGCTTCACGGAAGACTTCCAGAGAATCCTGTCGCACCTGCCGTCCCATCCATGAGCCACCGAATATAAAGCTGGCAAAAGAATGAAGACACACCAGCTCGGGACCCGCTGCTTGCTCGACGAGTCGTACACGCCCTTGTCTTCCTCGAGCGCGGCCTTCAACCGCCGCGTTCCCGACTTCGTCGAGCTCGCCCTCTTTTTGAACAGCGGCGAGTGCAGCAGCGCCTCGTGGTCCGCCGCGCTCTGGCTCGTCGGCACGTTCGGGTAGTCTCTGCCGCCCACCACCGGCGTCGACGGCATCGACGCCGGGTAGCTGTCCGGGCCGAGCATCGCCTGCCCCGCGCTCTGCCGCTTGCCCGGCGCGCGGGGCCACTTGGTCGCAGACTGCGGCGACGCGGCCGGGGAGATGAGCTCGTTCCACTTGAGCTTCGCCTTGTGCGCGGCGGTGCTCGAGATGCGCTTCACGATGCGCGTCGCGCCGCTCTGCCGGCGGCTGAGCTCCTGCGCACGCGCCTCGGCGTCCTTGAGCGGCGACACGTCGAAGTCCTCGTCGTCCTCGTCGTCGCTCTCGTCCGGCTCGTGGTCGTCGACCGTCTTCTTGGAGTAGGACGTCCCGGACGACATGATGCTCATTGCCTCGCCGTTGTCGTGCTCCTCCTCGCCGTCGGAGCTCGGCTTGCTCTCGGGCTGCGGCGCTTCCACGGGGGCGACGTCTGCGGGCGGCGCGGACGCCTCCTCGAAAGGCGCCGTGTTTTCCCTGGTCGAACCCTTGCGCTTGCCCTTGAGCGTGCGCAGCACGTCGTATTTGAACGTCGGTGGAAAGTTGATGGGCGCCTCCCTGAACCCGACAAACGCCTGGCCGTTGCGCATGAGGTTATAGAGCTGGTCAAAGGCGAGGGCCTCGGCGTATTCTGCGAACAGGATATCAATGCAAACTCGACGCATATAGCACGGTGTCAGTTACTCTGCTTCGAAATCAGCCAGTCTGCGTGGAGGCGCGAGATGTCGAGGCGGAAGTTGAGGTCCCCGCAGAGGAACGTGTAGTCGAACTTGTCGGTGAGATCTAGAAGACCGAGATGCGCATCAGCCCCGCCATCCTGATAATGCGAAGAGAAGTGAATCGTGCCCTCTGCCACCATGCGCGGATCATCGTACTTCAAGAACGCGTCCACCGCGAGTTCGTTCTGCATGACATCAGGACGGGCAGTCAGCCATTCAAGGACGTTTTCAAAAAAAACCGCGTCGTCCACCTTGATCTTCGACAAGTTGGCCAAGCGGTGCAGAATTTTCCCTTCATGCGCTACAAGGCAATAGAGTAAGGACGAGGAAATCGTTGAACGGACCAAAGGAAAACGCACCAGCTAAATGAGCATTCAGAAACAAAATCGTGCTGCCCGCTATGTTCAGACTCACACCCACGCCGCCCTTGTTCCCGACCCTGCCACCGATCAGCCCTGCAGTAACCGCAGCGTGTGACGTTCCTAACAAGGAACACACACATGAGTGCTGGTCGCGCAACGCAACGGAGAAAATACACACCCGTGACGAGACGCTTTGCGTCCCGATGCACAAATACAGCCAAGTAGAGCCCCATCATGCGCTCCTTCACCAGCATCTCGTATGGACCCTTCGAGCTGCGGACCGGTTCTCCGGGCATAGGAGGCGCCGCGGGGCTCCCTGCGCGTGCCATCGCGGTCGCGGACACCTTGGTCGGCATCGACGTCGTGTGGCGGCGCTTGACATCGCCCGATGAGAACGCGCGCCCGACGTCCTTGAGCGGCGCGCGAGCCACCGCGAGCATGTGCGGGTGCACGCCGTGGCAGAACCAATCTTCGAGGATCGACGTCCAGCCGGAGGTGCTGGCAGTGTGCGCGTGCTCGTCTTGCTCGTGCTTGAGGAGCCGGTGCTGGAGATCCTTCAGGTTGTCTTTAAACGCCTCTTTCTCCTCTCTGTCGGCGTCCCTTTCCCTGTCCTTTTCCTTGTCTTTATCTTTATCTTTTTCCTTGTCTTTTTCCTTCTCCTTGAGCTTGAATCCTGCGCCAAGTGCCATAGGCAAGCCTATAATACGAAAACACAGCGCGTCCATAAGCGCTACAGGCACCTCACGCTCGAAGACACGACCTACGTGACAGGCTCGGGCATTCCTGTCCCGCACTGATGTACACATGCACCGATCACGGGTTCATATCAGCCCGCACATAATATGCGAAAGGGGAAACGGGCCACACGCACACGACGACCAGGTGGTACGGGTGCTCAGCCTCGGCAGGCAGATACGGGAATGCGGCAGGATCGTCGAGAGGGATGTAGGGTGTGTACGGCGGGACCTCGCCGAGCAGCTCGCGAAGGTCGCCCTAAGTGCGCGCGTCGGGCGCATCGGCAGCACGAATTCCAAACGGGGAACAAGTCAGTTCATAGCCGGAGGCGAATGTGGATCACCGCGGGACGCGCGCGCCACGGCGAGCATATAGGGAGAAGAACGAGCGGCGTGGGGAAGAGAAGAGAAGAACAAGAGGGGATTCGGGCGCGGAGGCGCACGGAGGAGCGGGGACGCACCTTGGGCAGGGACTCGTGCATGTTCCACGTGATGATGCGCACTTTGAGCGACTTTGCGGGGGGCGGGATCGCGTGCGCGTGCTTGTTGGACGCGTCGGTGCCGAGGCTCGGGGTGCGCGGGGGCAGGGGCGAGGAGAGGGAGGGCGAGGCGGGGAAGAGCGCTTGCAGGCGCGAGAATACGTTGGGGTGGCCTTTTCGCGTTTCATGTTGGGATTTCGGATCGGACGTGGACGCAGGGACATCGAACGTGTGCGTGTTCGGTTTCGTGGTCGCAGATAGCGCGTGCGGTGTGTGTGTGAGCATGAGCAGGGAGAGAGCAAGGTGATAGAAGAAACGTTGGCGACGGACCTGGACGCGGGGAGCGGAACGGGTCGCTCCCGAACGACAAGTGCTGCGGCGGGCCACTATCGCCCTCCGGAATATTAGGGCTATCGTGCATAGTGATGGGTACAGTTGAAGTCATGGTCCTGAGCGAACAGTGAGAGCGGCGGCGGGGATGGAGTGGGATGGCTCAAGAGACGGGTCGGATGGCAAAGAGAGGAGAGAGGGGAGGGGAAAGAACGCTGTGTGCGCGAGCGCTAAGCACAACGACACGTCGAAGAAGACTCAAGAGATGGTGGAGGAATGTGCAGAAGGCAGACAGAGGGTACGATGATGAAGCCTCTTACGTTCAGTTCGGAAGCCGTCGCGTGTATGTCACCGCCGTATCAATCCCCCTTCGAGCGCAGCGGCTATGTACGTATGCCCACAACAAAAGGAGGTGGTCGGGGTGGGCTGTGGTGATATGTTACAACGGTAACAGCTTCATGGTCCCACCACAATCGCATTGGCTTTTGTTCAGTCGCTAGTGTTCAACGTGACCGCCTTCGTTCTTCTCCTCGGTCTATACCTTCCCTGTAAACCCTCGAAGTCGGACTTGCACGGGTCGATTCTCTGCAGCGACATAATTGTTTCATCGTTCCTAGTCAACAGCTTGGCATGTTTTGGAGATCTGACGGGTGGGTCGCTGATGGCAAGGTATGCTGAATTGTCTAACGCTCTGCTCCTGAACCCATGGCATTTTGTGCAGCATGTGTACATCACGGGTGGCAGCTCTGGCCTCGGCCTGGCCTTAGCAAAAGCCCTAACAGCTCAGGGTGCCCACGTCTCCATCATTGCCCGCAACAAGAACAAGCTGGCCGATGCGCTGGCCGACATCGAGGTACATTCGCGTGGTCGACTCTGACGGCAAGTGCCATAACTCACACCGCCTCAGAAACTTCGCACATCCCCCTCTCAGATCCTGCAGTCCTTCTCGCACTCGCTCTCGACCCCAGACGGATCCCGCGCTGCGCTCCATGACGCCATCTCGACTCATGGCGGTCTCGCACCCGATGCGGTGTTCCTCTGCGCCGGATCGTCGACGCCGAAGTTCTTTCTGGAGTATACGGATGCGGAGCTGAAGGAGGGGATGGAAACCTCTTATTGGGCTCAAGTATGGACAGCACGCGTGAGTTCTCGGACTGTCATCCTCAATCCTTACGGAAATCGCATCCTCGTCACCCTCCATCCGTCGATCCATCTATTCAAAACACAACCCCTCCATAGGCCGTCACAAAACTTATGGTGCAGCAATCCCGCACAGGCAAACTCGTCTTCATCTCCTCGACACTAGGCCTAATGACGCTCCCCGGCTACGGCTCCTACGTCCCCGCGAAACATGCTCTGCGCGGCCTCGCCGACATGCTATCCGTCGAGCTCATGCTCTACGACATCGACGTCCACATCTACTTCCCGCCCACCATGTACACGCCCGGCTACGAGGTCGAAAACCTGACCAAGCCACGGCTGACTCTCGATTTCGAAGCCGACGACACGCCGCTCACGCCAGAAGAGGCTGCGCGTATTCTGTTAAAAGGTACACCGAGCCGGAAACGTGCATCATCAGGACCTGTGGTTGATTGGGGCCATGCTGTTACAAGGTGTCAAGAACGGCCAGTTCCAGATCACGGGTAACTTCATCACGGAGTTGTTCCGCGCGTCGAGCCGCGGAGCAGCCCCCCGGCGGAACTGGCTCCTCGACGCCCTGTTCGACTTTATTGCCTTCGTGCGTGCAACTCCCCTTTCTTCTGGCTTTCGTGGCTGATGTAGCCGGTATGCAGATCGCGGTACCTTTCTGGATAATGCTCGTGGGCAGAAAAGTCCGCGGGCACCGCGCGGAACATCTACGGTGGCTTCGAGAGAGATCAATCCTCGAGGCGTCTAGTACTATTCAAGAAGATTCATCTTCGACGTCATAACGCGGTCTTTGGGGCATTGCGGTGTTGGCGCAAGATTTTTTACGTTCGACGTGCCCGCAGTTTCACGCCTCTGTGTTTGTATGCCGATTAATGCTGCGCCTAAGAGTCAGTTCGGTTTCTTACTTCACATCAGCATTCACCTTGAATCCACTTCCGCAAAGTGTGCCCGTTGTCGTGCCTAACATCTCCTTGTCTCAATTGCATATTTGGTTGGTTGTGCCTGCGGGTTAGTATTATTATAATGTGGCTTACTTTTAGTCCGACCATGACTGGCGCTTTCTTTTTGTCGGTAGGATGATTTCTCCAATTTATTTTCTTGACAAGCGCCTTGTTTCTCAGGATAGCCTTGCCACAAGCAAGACATGATGAGTATTGAATGGGTGTGAGCAGAGCAACGATCGCGGGTCAAGGTGAAGATTAAGAAAACCAGCACAATCGATCTGTTCATCTTTGGGGCCGACGAAAATTTGAATGTCGTGAAAGCCGGTTTTAACAAGTATGATGCGATCGTCATCGAAGTATCAGAAAGGAATCGTAACGGGCGGCATCCTGTCCAAGAATACTCGCATTTGGCAGGAAAATTTGTTGTACACTAGTCTAAATGGACGGTGAAAACAAAAAGAGAAATATAAATACAAGCTTCAGGTATGCCGCTAACAAGAACATAGATACTAATGCAGGCAGAAGGGCTGGCCCAGCCTGTGATCCTGAGAGGTGTCTATCAGAATGTTCCTGCACCCTGTTCTCCCACGCTATCCAGGAGAATCTGACAGAAAAGAAATAAGTACAGACCCCATCACGATGTCAAGTAATGGCAGAATACAGACCATATATCAATCAACCATAACAGTTATCAGCCCTCATACTGCCACTGCACAAAATCAGAGTCGAAGCTCTCCCTTCCCATGCCGACCTGGACGGACACATTTCGCTTCGGCCAGGATTCTGCGCCTCCTCGAGACTCTATATCAAGCGAGTCTCTGTGCACCAACAGGGACGCATACAGAGGGCGGGAATCAACGGAAGGGTCGTCAAGCGGTCCGTCCGATTTACATTTCTCGCGCACAGAGGTCGCTTCGGGAGGATGGGCGCTATTGACGGTCGCTGCCACGGGTCGGAAATTGATGGTAGTCACGGTCGTGCTGGGTGGGGATGTTATGAAGTCAAAGGTGGTGTTGAAAGGATGACACACAAGTTTGGCTTCGGCGCGCAGTACTCGTTGAGCTTGCGATGTATGCGTGTGGTGCTAATCGCCCTGGGAGGAAACGAATATTAAGCATAAGGAAGAACTACGGTGGGAGTACTTACATGATTAGGACTGGACGCGAGTCAGTCAGTAAGATGTGTGAGCAATCTCCAACCTCAAAACCCCTGCGACGTACGATGTGGGGTTTGTGCAATCTGTGCCGATATCACGAAATTTGAGATTACATGAAACTCCGAAGTGAGCGAGACTCACTAGATTCATAACATCTGTGTGGTGAGCAGCATACAGATCAATCAGAAACCTCTATGTCGAGGCAAGGAATCGTCCATACCGTTCAGATTCAGGATCAATAGAGTCTAGATTCCAAGAGCCTTTAAATATTGTCGAGATCCTGACTTTCAACCAGATGGTAACGCACGTTGGACGGTACGACGGCAAGCACAGAGAGCAGAAGCCAGAGAATACCCTGTCATGGAAGAGACTCGTTCGATGAATGACCTTATGCGTGGATATGAGCATCAAATAATGAAACGCACTTGATTGTACAGCACACGCCACAGTCCGTTCTCCGAGCGTATCCGAAGGACGCCGACGAACATGATCACGAGCAGCGAGAGCTGGCATGCAAGGTCGACAATCATCGTGTCTCGCTGAAGCACCGTGTCCGTGATAACACAGATTTGCAAGATGGGATTCCATTCCGCGTGTGCCTTTCCAGAAGAGGGGAGGGGGAGTCAGTAGACTTCGTGCCGCCCTCGATCGACAGTCTCGTACTTACTCTTGTCACACCTAGATATGTAAACCTTGAGCAGGCATGGATATAAGATCAAAGAGCATACGTACCGAGAATAGCCCAAGATGTATTGAAAAGTTGAATGCAGATGACTGTGGCGATGACGAGCTTGGTAAAGCGCCAGATAGCAACGCTGCACAACAAATTCAATCAAAACTGAACCGTACGTATAATTAGGTGAACGACTCGCGCGCGAAGGGCGGACAACACAGAGGTACAGACGAGGGCAGAATACGAGGTGGCCTGTCGTCGATATTTAGCATCGTATGTCCTACAAACTCTTCGTCGGATCAACGTACTATCAGTGACTTGAACACCGCCTTTGAACAAACTATCAGCACTTAGTTCCAAAGGCGTGAAATAGGCATACATTGCAGTTAATCTCGGTGAGTGAATCCAATAGGATGTAGACACAGACGACAAAGGCGAGCGTGAGCCATCTTGCACCGATGTACAACTGTGTGTATAAGGCAGTTCACCAAGGAGTGCTTCTCAATGGTGCAGATGGGGGCTTGTGCGATTTGCGGACGCACCAAGATAGTCCATTTGAAAGGCATCCTTCGTCGATAGAACTGCCATTCGTAATCGAAGGTCGAGACAAACTCCCAACTTGTTGTGCGTAAGCGCTGATCTCCCGAGAGCCTAAGAATGTGCACGTACATATACAAACCGCTAAAGGCGTGCAGAGATCGGTCAAATGCCTCTACAGGCGTAGATTCAAACACAGAGACCTTGTCAACAAAGAGGCCAAAGGTGGACGGAACACTCACGGAGTTCAGCAGCGATTGTCGCAAGCTCTTTGAAGTTGACCATGATACCTTGCTTCAGAGTTAGAACGAGAGAAGCAGCATTTGAAGCGGGATGCTACCTATAAGCAGGGCAGAGCCAAAGCCTTCCCTGATGAACAGATTGTTTAGACGTCGCTGTTCATCGTCTGATGCGGTCCATACTCATTCACTTAGCCCTGACACACGATCGTTGATCATTAAGCGTGGGGACCATCTCTCTCTCCCAACGCATACCCAATGTTCGACATTTTCGGCGGAAGTCATATATGCCGTGTCTAAATCCAGATATATGCGCCGAAATATTGGGTAGGGGAGGGGGGGGGGTTCTGATTGAGTTTAGCCCGTCGTATCGAGGTCGCTCGTGAAGCGTTGTTACACATACGCTGTACCACGAGTAAAAAAAAGGATGTGATGTGACGCGAGAATCAGAAAGGAACTCACAACGTGAGACTCACAGCATCACCCGTTCGCCGTGTATCATCTACCTGATGTATTTAGTCCAGCTATTTTTGTCGTTGCAACTACCGACACAAAGAATCGAACGACACATACTGATGATGATCTCACTTTTGCGGTAGAGTTTGATTACAGACTGCAGCTGAGAGGCCTGTAGAACAAGCCCCCAAACACCTTGTACTATGATTGTCCACACCATTCACACAACATCAAGCAGAATCATATAGTCAAGAGACGGCGCCTAGACACACGACGGAGAAGGATGTACATTACACAAATGATCGCATTGATGATGCTGGCACTCCGGACAGCCGACCCTCAAGGAGCCTACCTACAAAGATATCTGTCAGATATCGCACAAGTCATGATGGTCTGAATAAACAAGCACCTGGGGACTTTCTCCGGCGATCGACCACTCGACCTCAAAGATGTCCTACCTCTCCCCACAGCATTGCCATATTAATTTACAGGTGGAACCCGAGCGCAGGCTGGCAAGATATGTCATGCCCTATTGACATGATGGATTCGTGGCCCTCTTCTGCATGACAGTATCAATCAAAGGAGTCTCGGCTCTAGCCGCAGCGCTTGTCGAAAGTTTGTCGACGCCTTGTTACCAGCCTCAACCTGAACTCAATGAGTTCAACTCATGGACCCAGACGCGATCTATGCATGCAATGCACGACTGCATCATGCAGGAGCTCCTTTAGAAACCTTTTATATTGTTCAGCTGCACTATAGGACGGCGGCATACCAATTTTCTCATATCAAACGTCCAGAGTATGGCTTGCATGGACCTCTTGGTAAGCAGCTGAATGCGGCAAGCTTCTAGGTAGTTCTAGGTACATTGTCGTCATGTTTGCTCTAGCCAGCTAATGCCATCGCCACCCTTATCATCAAGAACGCTGTCGTCGGCCACGATGAGTACGTCCTCGAGCTCAAGCGCTTTGATGTCCCAGACAACTTCGTGAAGATAGACAGGTACCCAACCATTGTCCGATCCACAGGCGCGCCCGTCTTTCAAGCTCCCGCCAAAGGGCAACGTCACGCTGTCATGTGCGCTTGACGATTGTATCGGGCATGGAAGTAGCGGTGTCGTCTTTGGCACGAAATCGCTAGACCTACAAGCCCCTGCAGACGGCGCAGGTCATGGTCATGCACTTCTGCCGTTGGTCTTGAAGATGGGCAGAAAAGAGCGGTGTGCGAATCTCGTGCACGAGGCCTGGTTCTACGAGGAGATGGGCGTTGCCATCCCGCGGGGCTATGGCCTTTTCTTCGTCAAGATTCCTGACCGCGAGATCCGGTCGGGTTTTCGCCCGTGGCAGGGGGAGTACATTGGCGACTACAACCCGAAACCAAATACAACGCCCGACGATGACGACGAGGCAATGGCAGAGCTCGTCTGGAGGCGGAATATGCTTTTCGTGCTCGTCCTGGAGCGACTGGAGGGCGGTTGCCTTTATTAGTAGAGTCAGTCAGCCATGAACTCTCGTGAGTTTTCAAACTTGTCTGCATGCAATTTTCATTTACACTTGCTACAGAGAAGAACTGAAGAGCCTCTATCACGAGCTCTCGTACATGAGAATCGAGAACTTTGAACACATCCGCTGGCAGAACATCCTCCGTGCGCCGGATCCACAGCTCGGTGGCACCCCCAGGCATCCTTCGCCCTACACGTCCAAGGTCTACGGGTGGTGCATGGTCGACTTTGAAATGGCAAATCAACGAACGCAACACCAAGTCAAATTGACCAGCTACATCTTCCCATTCTCGAGGACGTGTTGAGTAGCCTGCTCAGTGGAACGCCATACGAGTTGCCTTGAGATAAAGCTTCCTCATTTTCTCGCTAGACTCCAGACATAAAGATATCGATCTAGTCAATATAGGTTGATAGATGTTGCAGGGAAATGCCATAGGTGTATATGTGACTTCATACATGGCTTTCCTGCACAACACATCGTGTGACGATTTGAGCACTCGCTCTAAACACGTACACATGTCGGCTTGCCGTCAGCGTGTTGTCGCTCTTCGTACGTACCGAACGTCGGCACGAAGTCCATTCTATCTGATGTAGCGTGTCCAATGCGACACATCATACCCCATAATGCCTTTGTTGCCCTCTTCACACCCTCAGTCTCCCTACCATGGCTCCAATCCCTCAGACAAACGGCCTTTTGGTAACTGAACCGTTTACTCTCATATCTATCATTACGAATGCTGCTCACCATCTGTTGTTCAGCCCACAAATGGCATTAATATCCTCGTTGTCACCGGCGCCTTCAAAGGCGAAGATGGAACCCCCCTAACCCTTCATCGCATCAACAAAGAAGAGTGGTCCAATCTTGTTCACCCATATCTAACACTCGGATCGGGGGAAGTTCTTTCCCCATCGCATTATCTCTCGAACGGAAACAGCCACAGTGCCCGCCGCCAGCACTACCTCCTGACGGCAACCTCACACTGTCTTGTGTCCTCGATGAGAGCGTTGGTAACGGAAGTAGTGGCGTGGTATATGGGACTAAATCTCAAGAAGTGAGAGATCCTGATGGGCAGAGGTCAAAATTCAAGCTCTGCCGAATGAAGACGGTTACAGGCCTCCACAGTTGGTGCTGAAGATGGGTAGACAACAGCGTTGCGCCAACCCCGCTCGCTCGGCCTGGTTCTACGAGGATATGGAATGCCTCCAAGGCGTTGCCGTCCTGCGGTGCTACGGTCTCTTCTCCGCAAAGATCCCCGCCGTGCAGCAGTCCCTCCTTCGCCCACGGAATAGTGAGTCAGCCAGCGCTGCTGATTTTAGGCTATCCTTGAACTGGCAAGACCCTCTGTTGGATTCCCGGCTCCGAGCGCTTCTCAGCGAGCATGAAACACTTTACATCCTTGTTTTGGAGAAGCTGGGTGGGAAGCTGTTGATCAACGAGCCCATGACTGATGATCTTACGTGAGTTTACAGTATGACTTGCCAAATCTCATCTTGACCGCGCATATTGACACCCTCATTCGATCCTACCTATAGAAATGAGGTGAAAAGCCTCTACCACGAGCTCACGTATCTCGGAATCTTGAATTATGAGCGGGTTCGCTGGTACAACGTCCTTCGCGCGCCGGATTCAGATCCGCAGGTGGGCGGCATAGCGAGCTTGCCTTCACCATACACGTCCAAGGTTTACAGATGATCGACTTCGAGATGGAGAACAAAACAATTTTCAAACAACATAAGATCGACGAGCAACATCTTGACACTTTAGAAGAGTTGTTAGAGGGACTGCCCAAAGGAGAGATATTCGAAATACCTGATATCGCGCGATGGGGGTAACCGGCTTGGTCTATGTACACGTAGCATCGCTCAGGAAGCACATAGAGAATATACACTCTTTGCTCGGATATTGAGCGTCGATAGGGAAAAAACCCGGCGGCTGAGGGTTCTCGTTTCAAAAAGAGGTGGAGAGTTTAGGTCGAATTTATTGAGCAAACGTACAAGAAAGGTAAGGGAGGAATCATAAGGCTACAGCAGCTACCAGTTGAACGATCGTCCACAAGGAATACATATAGAGTACAATGACGAGAGGGGTTAGAGCGAAATAGTGCAAGTCAACGGAGAATATTAGAGTCAGTTGCTGTAATCCCATCCACTGTAATAGGGCTGGGTGTGCTCAAGAGATCTCGAAGTCGAAGACTCTACTGTGTTCGCCGTCGTCATCTCGTATTGAGACAGGACGTTCAGATAGTCCTCGAGAACCGGGCCCTCGAGGTCGAGCTCCGGGCAATATGAGATCGAGGTCGTCAGATCGTAGCTCTGCTGTTCGTTCCCATACGAAGGGGTGAAGGTGTAGAACGATGTCTCGGGCAGTGGCTGCGTGGTCGCCATAGACAAGGGATAGGCCGGCACAGGCGCAATGTCGAAGATCCCAGAGGAGAGGTCGGTGCAATCAGGGTAAGCAGCGTCCATAGTGGACTAAAGGGCTATCAGAAAAATGAACAGCGAGATGTCAAGGCGAAAACGACGCACCAAGGACACATCATAGGTCCAGGAGGTAGGTCCAGCTGGGGAGTCCAAAGGAATCATCGGCTCGGTGAAAGCTGCAGTCTCGACGTCGACAGTGACGCCAACAGAAAGCGGTTCACCGTTCTCGGGCTCACATCCAAACATGTTCACAGTCGACAGATCAGTCTGGTGCTCGGCCGCATCAACGGCCCTCGCCTCATACTCCACTTCACCCTCCACCGCCTGCCCCAAGCTCGCGATGTAATAGTCGTGCAGCATTGCCGTCGCGATGATCTCCTCCTCCGGCCTCTCCTCCCGAATCATTCGCGCCAGCACCTGCACCTTCTCCGTCTCCGCCTTCCCATTCCGCTTCGTCCTGCGCTTCTTCCGATCCCGAGCAACAGGCGTGAACTTGTAGTCCGGGTACTTCTGGTCGTGCGCTACCTTCTCCACCTCCGACGCAGCGAACCATGGCTGCCTCTCCGCCATCGTCATGTCGCGCCACATCTTCCCTGCCATCTCGCTGAGCTTCCGATGGTCCTTCTCGATCATCATCAGCATGTCCCTCCTCTGCGCAACGAACTGCTTGCGGAACAGCATGAAGGCGTTCAGCGGACGCTTGATTCGGTCTGGGTCATTCCGCGCCAACGCCTTGTGCCCGACCTTCCTCGGCGCACGCTTCGCCTTCGTACTCTTGCGTGGGGAACGAGAGGGAGAGGGCGACAGGACATCGCAGACGGTCGACGACGGTGAGTAGACGAGGGTAGCACCATCGGAACTAGCGGGAGAGAGAACAGGAGGGGGTGGGTGGGTCAACTGGAGGTCGTGGGAAAATGGCTCTGAGGGTGAGGAGACCTGGAGAGGTGTAAAGTCCGACAAGGGGACGCCGGACGAGGGGGTGAAGGTGAAAGGGTGATTGACGTCATAGTCGGATCCCTCAATACCACTGTACTGAGTCTCGAAAACGACCTGGGAGGAGGAGGGAATGAAGTTTGCGGGGTACGGAGAGTACATAGCGCTCTTTGGTGACGATAAAGCTTCATTTTGGGCTCCTTTTTATACCGCTGTCCCGTCGACGTCGCGCACAGCGAGCAGAGGCCTTCGACGAAAGTTACCCTTCGCTATAAGAACAGCGTGACTTTGAGAAGGATGGTTCGGACGGAATAGGCAATTGAATTTCACCTGCCTGTCCTAGCCTTCTGCCAGCTTCGCCCAGATATCACTCGTGCAGTACATAGCAGCACGGCACGAGGCGCACAGAACCGCTTGGCACGGATTATTAGGTGAGGGCGATGGCTCGTGTACGTGGAAGATGGCCTCTGGCCGTGTGACCATCACTGGATCCAGAGAGTGAGAGTAAAGCCCCTGCAACAAAACATCTCAGCAAAGTTGGAACTTAGAAACGAGATCTATTGAGTGTGGGGTTCCTCAGATGCCATGGAATGACATGTGGCTCGGGCAGACTTACGCTGGCCCTGCGACGCGAAAGAAACACGCGTGTGCTGTGGTGAGGGTTATACGTGATAAGGCGATGGAGTGAGTCCCCAAACGAGAGAGATCAAGTCAGCGCTATGACATTACAAAAGCGTGGGATGTGAACGGCAGAGAGATGTTATAAAAAAACGCAGTTCATGGTGTGGCGAACGCACCTGAAGCGCTATGAATGTGGGTTGGTAGTCGAGAGGTTTTTCAGGCCATAGGCACAAGATTTCCTTCTGTATTGCTATGGGAGTCGTCGATGCCTGGCAATGTCGTTGCTTTGCTTACCATGAATGGCTGGCTATTATCTGCCCCCATGGCGAAAGTATTCTTTGAGTCCGTCACAGGTGTAGCGCACGTGGAAAGGAAGTCAAGTCTATTGACTCGAGCAGCTAATGAGAAATGGACATTACTGTAGCTGGATCAAAGAGGGTCCCTGTGGTAACGCCGTCCGAACTGGTGCCGTGGCAACTAGAAAATTTAATCCAAACTATCCATGTCGTGTGGACTGGCAAACATTGAACGCTGTCTGTTGAACGGTGGTGGACCGACGTTCCCACGCCCTACTCACGGCGTCCGGCCCGCCGTCCGCCGTCGACGCTCGCAGCAGCCTCGCACACCGAGGCATCCGAGCAGAGTGTTTCTCTCTTTATTTATTAAATGTATGACCCTGAGGCGAGAGCTCAGGTCAGATACGGACGTACTACAGAGCAACCGGAGGATCGTGGCAGGCTGAAGCTGTGAGCGACGTTGCTCTCGTTATGGTACCTCCGAACCATGCGTTCTCGTCCGGAGACAGTCCCGGCTCAACCGTGCGCGGACATCATTCCATAGCCGTCCACCTTCACGCGCAAGCCGCAGCGTATAACGACCTTGATTGCCACCGCCCGACGGCCCCTAGCTCTCTCGCCGCCACTCGTCCACGAAATCAACGCCGAAACTCTCCTCCCCCGCGCCGACCTGCACGCACACGTTCCGCCTGCGCCAGGGCTCCGCCGCGCCGCGCGCCTCCACATCCGGCGGCTTGTCGCTTCCCACCGCCGACAGGGACGCGAACGGCGAGCCGCCGTGCTGCGCGCCGAGCCGTCTGTCCAAGTTTGATTTGCGCCGCTCGTGCGCGCCGGGCAGGTCGAGCGTCTGGGTCTGGGCGCCGTCGACCATCGAGGCCATGGTGCGGAAGTCGAGTGTGGTCACCGTCGTGCTGCGCGGGAAGGTTATGCGGTGGCTGTGATCGGAGGGTGCAGGACGTACAGGTCGTGCCCCGGCGCGCAGTACTCGTTCAGCGAGCGATAGATGCGCGCTGTGCTGATCACCCTAGACGACGCATCAAAGCGCACAGCTCGCACGCGCATTCGCCACGGGAGAGGAACGTGCTGGCGACACTCACATGATCATAACTGCACGCGGGTCAGTTCCGGAAGCGTAACGTGACGTCAGCGCGCGCGCTCAACGAAGAAGAGCGCGACGTACGGTGCGGGGTCTGCGAAATCTGTGCCCAAAACTTCAGCATCGAGTGCGCCTGCGCGCGGTCAGCGAATATGACAAGGGACGGAACGTACTAGATTCATGGAATCTGCATGCATGCATGCATACCGAGCAAGCAGTGTGCGAACAGATCAGCGCGCGCAGTCGTCGAGAAGGGGAGATCCCCCTGACCATTGAGGTTCAAGATCAACAAAGTCTGTTCGCACAGGGGCGCTTCAGTATCGACTATGGTCGCGCGCGCTCACTTCAAAGGATGGTGACGCACATTCGACGGCACGAGCGCGAGCACCGCGAGCAGAAGACACAGCATGCCCTATCCGCCGCGTAGGGGAGAAGAACGTTCAGCGGCCCGCGAAGCGAACGACACTCTGACGGCGGAATGCGAGCACGCACCTGGTGGTAGAGCACGCGCCACAGCCCATTCTCCGCGCGCATGCGGAGGACGCCGACGAACATGATCACGAGCAGCGAGAGCTGGCACGCGAGGTCGACGAGCATCGTGTCGCGCTGCAGCGCCGTGTCCTTCACGACGCAAAGCCCCAGCTCGGGGTCCCACGCCGCGCGCGCCTGTGCAATGTCACGCACGCACGCACGCACGCACGCACGCCCCGGTGCACGTCAGCATATCTGCGCTCGCTGTCATCGTCCGTACGCGAGGGACTTACCCGTGTGATGCCTGCGACCGTGAGGGCTTGAGCAACGCATGGAGGGGGCGATGGGATGAGTGTGCAAGCGCGTGCGACGCACCGATTATTCCCCAGGCCACGTCAAGGAGCTGAATGCTCGCGGTGGCGACGACCACGGCCGTGGCAAAGCGCCAGATGGCGATGCTGGACCAAACATCTAGTCATATCGGCCCTGGCGAGAAGGGCCGAACGAAACACTCACGCGCGGAGGACAGACATTGCAGAAGTGCAAATCAAGGCAGAGTACGAGGTAGCCTGTCAGCGACGGTCAGCACGGCACGTATGCTTCCGGGCTCTCCGTCGAACTGACGTACTATGAGCAGTTTGAACACCGCCTATGAGCGATTTTCGCGGAGCAAGAGTCAGTTGCAGAAGCGCGAACCGAAATCCAGAGCAGCTCACGTCGCAATCCATCTCGGTGGCCCGATCGAACAGGATAAAGACACAGACGACGAAAACGAGCGTGAGCCATCTCGAGCCGATGTACAGCTGCATTTGCGCATGAGCAATCCATACAAGATCAGCGGCGCACAGAAGACTGTGCACACGGTGTGTTGGACGCACCAGCATGGTCCACTTGAAGGGCATCCGGCGTCGATATAGGGCCCACTCGTAGTCGAAGGTCATGAAGAATTCCCATCTAAGAAGCGCGTTAGCACGGTGCCTCACATCTGCAGGCCGGTGACGCACGCACATGTACAAGCCGCTCAAGACGTGCATGGACCTGTCCAGCGCCTCTGTAAAAGAAAAACAAAGGTGACAAATGGAAATTATAGGGAACGGGACAGAGGAGGAACACGTACGACGGTCCGCTAGCATCATGGCGAGATCTTGGACTTCGACCATGGCGTTACCACGCAGTGCTGCTGCCCAGAAAGTTCTGTGAGGATTAAGGTCAGTGCTTACCGACGCGGGCTCGCTATAAAAGCCCCAGGCCCGGCTTCGCGACGCAGACGGATAAAGCACTCATATGCGCGAGTAAGGCGGCCGCTGCGGCCACTCTGCCTCTCCGGCGCCACCGCACCGCGGATCACAGCAGCAGCGAAGGCAAGCAAGCGCTCATCGGGTGCACATGCTACACGCCGCAGAGCGGAACATTCGGAATGTCTGCCTCCACGAGTATGAACCGCACCGTTTCCATGCGAGGATCGAAGACGGATCCCCGCGACAGACATGCGATATGTGACAGAGGAGTCGTCGGTCGTGCTCCTGTGTGCATGTAGTGTAGTGTGCTGTGTGCTGTGTGCACGGCAAGTCGTTGCCGGCTGCCGGCTTCGCTGTCCAAAAGGTACTTTCTTCTGAAGTGAGTAGCTGTGTAAGCCCGATTTCGGGCTGGCGCAGGAGCCTGATCAAACGTGAAAAATCCAACGGAACCAACTGTCCACTGTGTATTCCACACACAATTCATGTAAAAGAATTGAACAGAGTCAGACAACCGAGAACGAGAGTAAGATCTACACACGATGGGGCGCGTGGAAATATAGGTACAAACAAGCGAGGGGGCAATCATGCCAAAGACGGGTAGCGATGCTCTAAAAGATCGCGTTGATGAGGCCACTGCCAACAGCCGATCCTGTCCATGAAGAGCGCCGTCAGTCGCCTAAATCCACAAACGATGCCGAAAAAAAAATGAAGCAAATTACAAGACACGCACCTGCACCGAAACCGACACCGCCAGCAGCCGACGTTGCGAGCTGCACGGAAAGAAATGGCGACAGTCAGTACCGTAAGCACAAAGACCCGATGCGGCCACACTTACGGTCTGGCCGAGCCCCCCAAACTTGCTCGGCTTGGGTTGCGGCGCCTCCTGCTGCTGTACTACCTGCTGCTGTTGCGGCGGCGGCGGCTGCATCGGCGGGCCCATGTACGGGTTGTACGCCTGCGGCGGTGGGGGCTGTTGGTACTGCACGGGAGGGCCGGACTGGTACACCGAAGACGGGGGTGGGGGCTGCTGGTAGCTCGACTGAGGGTACGCGGGGCTGTATGAGGACTGGGGCGGGCCGCGGGTGTCCGGGGGCGGGGAGAACGCGGGCGGGGACACGTAAGAGGAGGAGCTGTCGGAGAGCTTCTCGACGTAGTTGGAGGGGAAGAGGCCCTGGCGGCCGTTGATCTTGCCGGTCCACCAGTCGGCGTTGGTCTCGGCGACGATTTCGACGATATCGCCTGCGCGGAAGGAGAGGTCGTTTTGCTCCTGATGGCGCGATGGGATCGCGATGGTCAGCGAGCGCGTTCGGCGAGGGCGAGAAGTGGTGAGGGGAGCTAGGGGCAGCTGACCTGGCCGCTCTCGTTGTAGCCCCACAGGGCCTTGGCGCGGGGGTGGCGCGAGGGCGCAGGCGGGATGCCGCGGCGGGCGGGCGGACCTAAGTCAGAGATGGAAGATGGAGACGATGAGCGCACAGAGGGCTCGGGGATGGTGAGGCGCCTCGTCTGGTCGGCGAGGGCGAGGACGGAGGAGTCGGAGGACGAGGCGGGAGGGAGCTTTGCGAGGATGTCGTAGCCTGCGGCACGGGGGATCTCGTTCTGGGCGATGAGGAACTCGACGTTCTGGCGGGTCTGTGCGACGATGTGGGCGAGGAGGGCGTTGTGGTCGGGCATGGCGAGCGCTGGAGAGGGCTTGGATGGGTGTGGGTGTGCTGGCGGAGGCGACAGGCATCGAGAGGGCGGACTGGATGATGCCGGCGGTTGGATGACCACAGCCGCGGTGCGTCAGCCTACGGCCCTGCTAGACGCTCGGCCTTATATACACAAAGGCCGTCCAACGCCATCATCCTCTCCCTCTTGCTGACCATTCCTGTTGTAAAACCACCTGTACTCGCTCTTAAGAGACGACAACCAGCGTCTCCCCAGACTTGCACTCAGCCTGCCGCTGAAGATGCCGCCCGGCAAAGCCGATGACCCCGCACGATACCCCGCGATATTCAGCCTCCGCGCCGCGTCCCTCGCCCGCGCGCACACCGTCCTCTCCCTCGCCGCCTTCGCCAGCGCCCTCGCCCTCGGCTGCACCCTCCACTTCCGCAAGATTGTCAAGAACGGCGTCGCGGGATGGCCCCAGGAATGGTTCCCCAGCGTGTCCGCGACGTGAGTGCCTTCCACCCGTGAATGCCCGCTTCGTAGGGTTGACGTCGACGCCGCGACACGTGCTGCGTGTGCCAAACGCGGCGCGCAGAATCGGAGACTGGTATCCCGAGCGCAACATCTTCCAGATCCTCATTGCTCTCAACTCCGGTACGTCCCCGCTTCGTTTTCAAGCTCCTCCGGCACCCACACGTGGCTCGGCACCCCACAGGCCCGCGCTTCATCGTCCTCCTCCTCACCTACCTCCACACTCACTCCAAATTCCCGTCCTCGTCCCTCCCGTCCCTGCTCCTCGTCACCGGCGTAGTCCGCACTCTCAGCTGCGGCGGATGGGTCTACATCACGTCCAGCGATGACCACGACGCACACGACGTCCTCATGATTATCTACATCGTGTGTAATATCCCCTGGATGTGGGCGAACGCAAGGTTGGCAGTTGGAAGGGCGCGCAGGCGCAGGTAAGGAAATTTCTTCAAAATAACGCGTTGTCATTTTCGCGAGACTCAAGCGCGCGCGTTTTTTTCGGTGTGTTGTAGGATCTGGATTGCTTCATCGTGAGTCAGGCGTGGCCTTCTTTCGCATCATAAATATCATACAGACCGACCGCTGCCCGTGCAGATTCTGGCTTTCTCTCATCCCCATGGTATATTTCTTCATCCAACACAAGGTGCACCACGTCCCCGGCGGTCAGTCTTCCCTTCGTTTCCCCTGCTTTTGTTGTACTCACTTTAGCGTGCCCGCACACGTGCACACACAGCATACACGCGCTATAGTCTCTTCGAATGGTCGCTCATCCTCTTTGACGTGCTCTACGACGCCACTGCCGAGCTCGAGTTCCGGGACAGTGGCCTCAAGGTACGCCGAACCACCCACCCCCACCCTTCCTTCGTTCTTCCGAGTGCGCAGCGTTCGATTGAGTTAAGCTGGGACTGATTGTATGCGTGCCGGACAGATCTCTATCGGGGCGGCGCCTACTGACTTCAATGGAGATGGAGGGACGTATGACGAAACGTACGCCCACGCCCACCGTCTCGCGTGATTGTTCTCAGGCGCAGTGCTCATCGAGCACTTCTGTTCTTATGTTTGCCCTTCTTGTATGCCGTGCGTGTATACCATACCACATACATATAGACACGCATCTGCATCCAAGAACACGCAAGACGGCCTTGCTCCCTCTGCGCTGGTAAGTGAAAAGGTAGAGTCTGTTGATGCAACAGCTCCAGAGGTGGCAGGCACACCGGAGGCATCGCGCGCGCTCGGTACTTTCCTCTCCGCCCAGCGCCCGGCTTTCAGCTTTTTGGCCGACGTATATTTCTGTACGTTCTCATCCTCGCTCGAACCGCCGCACACAGCACGCTCACGTCCCTCTGACCGAATGTCCAAACGCCTCGTTGAACACAAAACCTAATCTGAACAATACTCGAATCCCACGAGCAGCCTATCAAACATGGACCGTCCTGACCGCGCTCCCGGTCACCCTCTTCTACTTCTCCGTTTGGAAGCTCGCGCTTGCCGGACCCGAGTTTTCCACGCTCGCGACGCTCGCTCCGGTCTTCCTCGCGTCGCGTCGCGTGCGCGAAGCCTGCCGCACGCGCTTGGGGCGCGCGGTGCTTGCTACTATCGTTGCAGGCGCGGGGATCGGGAGCTGGGGCGCGGAGAGCGTGTGGGCGCGCCTCGGGGGCGTGGTGATGGGGACTGCGGCGGGTGTCATAAGGTGGGCGGGGGAGTGGGAGGAGACGGCGGTGGAGGGGGGTGGGCATCATGGGATCGGTGCGTGCCGGTTGCATTCGCTAAGATTGTGACGTACTGAAGGGTGGAAACAGTGTTTCTGTTGGGCCTGCTCGTCTCGGCGCTCTCGAAGCACTTGAATAACGGAAATAACCCAGGTTTGTGTCCGACGCGCAGTCTTTTTTCCTCACAGCTCGGTTCACTGGTATTTGCACCGTGTCGTGTGTAGGGTGGCCCATCGTCGACGAGAAGTCGGGCGGACACCACAAGTCCATTCTCATTCTCAGCGCGCTCGCGCTCGTGGAATTCATGACCCGGCCCGCGTCGTCTCCCTACCCGCCCGCGCTCTCCCTTCCGTCCTCACTTTCTTCAACGGAACAGACACCGAGCAAGCACACCGCGCGCCCAAACGCAGATGCGTACGCAAACGCCAAAGCCGGACCTTGGCTCCCGTCCGCCCTCGCCCTCGGCGCGCTCCTCTATGCGCTCCACGAGCGCCTCACCGACCCGAGCACGCTCGTCGCGTGGTCTTGGACCGGATACCCGCTCAGCGGGCCGCATCCGCACGCGCACGCGCCCCTTACGCTCGTCGCGCAGGCGCTCGGCGTCGCCCTCGCTCTCTCTGCGTCCTCGCCTCGTCTGGCCAGCTTCCTCGCTCATCCAGCGTGGTGCATGTTCGGCATGGCGAGCGCCGGCGTTCTCTACGCGTGCAAAGATTGGGCGGGCTACCTCGGCGCGCTCGCGCACGCCGTCTTCCTTGTGTCCATCGCGCCGCAGGTCCTGCGCGCCGCGGGTGCGGCTGCTCGGGGCGCAGGGGGCACTGGGAGGCGCACCGCGCGCGTGTTCGTGGCTGCGTGGGCGACGTGGGTCGTGCTCCTGTTCTCGGGGACGTTTACGGTCGCGTACGCGTTCGTGCCGGGCGCGTGGTCGTTCAGGGAGCGCACAGACCTGTGAGTGCCATGTCACGTATGGCGCAAGTAGTCGCTCCTTCTGATTGAATGACTGATTTGGATTCATATTTTATTTTTCCTCGTTCGTGTAGCGTCCTCGCATCGCAGCTGATCCTCCTGACACCGGCCTTCCACTGGCCATCGCTCACCCGCCCACTCACGCCCTCACTTCCCGCCCTCCAGCGCGCAACCCACACGCGCACCTATACCCTCCTCGCACTCGTGGCCCTCCTCGGTCTCCTCGCGCCCCTCACCGCCCACGCGCCTTCTCCCCCGCCCGCACCCGCGCCCGCACATGCCCGCGCGCGACTGCTCAACGCGGGGATCTGGACCGTGCACTTCGGGATCGACGACGCGGGGCGGGACAGCCAGCGCCGCATGCGCGACCTCGTCCGCGACATGCAGCTCGACGTCGTCGGCCTACTGGAGACCGATCTGCACGTGCGTACCATCCCGCTCTCTCAGCGATCCTGTTGATTTATTGCCTCACTCACCACCCTCGTGCGCGCACCGTCGGATGCGATTGAACGCACACAGCGGCCGGTCTTTGGAAATAGGGATCTGTGCGTGCTTTGCTTTGATGGCACTTCTGGTTCTATGTTGATATTCGTGCGCGGTTGTATGCGCGGTTGTAGATCACGCCTCATGTCCAAAGAGTTAGGATATGTTGGTGTCCCTGCCTTCCCTCTGCGTGATGCAACACTCATTAGTGACGAAAGTATGTAGACATCGGTCCGGGGCCAAATCAACACACCTGGGGTGCCGTCCTGATGTCCAAGGTGCGTTCGCTCCGCAATCCACGCAAGGGCATGGTCTGAAGTCCGCGAGGCAGTTCCCCATCTTGAAGTCCACGCACCACCTGCTGCCTTCTCCCGATGGCGAGCTTGCTCCCGCCATCGAAGCGATCTTGGACATATACGGAACAAACGTCACCGTCCTCGTTGCCCACAACGGTCAAGGTGGGTGCCGATATATATATATTTGCGTCGCCGTCGTGCGCGAAGGAACTTTTCCTTTGAGCGTCTGGCTGACGGTGTGCTTTTCAGAGGAGACCCCGCTGGACCGCGAGCTGCAAGCCACGGAGCTTGCGCGTATAATGGCTGCGTCGTACCCCGATCCTCTCATCTATCTCGGCTACGTCGTCACGAAGCCCAAGGCTCTACGTCGTGAGCGAAGCCATCTCCCCCTCTATACGGAACCACCCTGATCGTTGTATGCGATGTAGCGGCACCGTACGACATCATGGTCACCGACGGCAAAGTGCACGACATCGACCACGAAGACTGGGACCGCTGGTGAGCCCTTCGCCCTCTTCACCGACGCTCAAGTCTCGCCAGCGGAGACCGCACGACACTCGAGTCTCGGGAATGCTTATCACGACCGTGTGCACAGGTGCGAATACATCTTCTACCGCGGGCTGTACCGCACGGCCTATGCGCGCGTCTCGCGCAGCACGATCACGGACACCGAGCTCCAGATCGGCCAGTTCGTCGTCCCGCGGTACGGCCACGCCGTCGTCAACGACACCGAGGAGGACAGATACCTGCGCGCTTGGAAGGAGCAGCTGCCGGAGGAACACGTACGTCGCGTCTGCCTCTCGCATCGCATCTCGCTCGCCGAGGCTTCAAAGGAGTTGCCGCTGACTGTATGCGCGCGCTTGCAGTGGTTCCCGATGGAATACTACAGTCCTGGCCGTAGAGGGCATTTTTACCATGTCTTCAATACGGTGCGCCTTTCTCGCTTCCTGCCGCTTGCTCTCCGGCCTGCTGGTTCTGATTCTTGCTCAATAGCCTCTGTACTACGGATTCCCCGATAATGTTGTATTGTAGAGGGTTGTCTGTAGCCGCACTGTGTTGTTTGTCTGTAATCCTGTAATAAGACAAGACAAGGCGCGCCGGAGCGAAGTCGACCGACAGGGTATCTCGGCTATGTGAAGTGATTAAATGAAGCAACTCCGTATGTTCTGTCAAATGCGACAGTTTCGTCTTGTAGTGGTTCATCCTCCGTTTCTCCTCAGGCAAAGTCCAATATCTCATAGTCAGACTTTGGTAGTATATTAGTGATGATCGGTACAACTAGCAGTTTTCAGGATTGACCTCTCCCCAATAACGGCATTATGACAGCAATTTTTGCCGCTCTTTTCTCCACTGCTTCGAGAGTTTACTTCTGTGTTTCTGTTGCATTGTGTCATGGCCCTCCGGGACCCCCTGAGCTTGAGAAGTTCCAGGATGTTAATTTAAAATCAAGGAAAGCGACACAGGGCCGAGGCCACAGAGAGAAATGGGTATGGGATAACACTATTGGGAACAACCGAGATGCAACAGATTTTACTTCTGTATTTCTGTTGCATTATATTCACATGAAGTCTCCAGTCACCATTTAGAAACACTACTGCAAGATTTCTCGTTAAACTAAAGCTTGAGATTCCCTAGAGTGTGCTCATCCCATATACACCTATATGTGGTGTAGTTGGGGATCTGATCCTCATAATTGATGTTCATTTTCTTCAGATTCCACAGTCACTCAGTAGGATGTGGAATATTATGGGAAACTGCTGGTTTAGATGATATGTAGTTGGAAGGCAGAGCCAAATCATTGTTAAAAGACTCAGTGGCATTTTCTGGAACACTGGATGAATTTGAAGGCCCACCTAACACTAGTATATATTAGTAAACAGGCATATATGCTTGTTGAACTTAAAGAGTGCTTATGGTACTTGGGCAAGGGATGCAAGGATGGCAAGTAATGTAAGATGATAGCTTGTGCAAGTATCATTAGCTAGGTCTTATTCCATATGTATCAGTATAGGGAACTTGTAAGGAGTGGGTAACAGTCACTTGCTGTAGCTTATAGCAAGTGTGGTCAGCTTACAGTAAGTGTAATTAGCTAGGTCATAATTCACAAGTAGTCTATAAGCTATAGTTGCAAGCTAGGTAAGGAACATGACTTATAGAGCTTATTGCAAGAGTAGTAAGCAGCATATATTGCTGACAGATCTTATATTATACTTTTTGGTTTATTTTCTTTTATTTGTCTAGGGATTAACAGCATGGCATCCGGAACCCTCTTCCTCCTTGTATTAGATCCAAATTATACCTAATTATTAATAATGCTTATCCAAGATAATCAGGATGTATTATGAATAATTATCTATAATTATCTTTATAGTCAAATCTATAATAAACACTATATTGATTATGATTTTAGAGTTTATTCAAAACCTATAACTCAAGTATAATAATGCAGGCTCTAAATCAAAAATAAGTAAGTAATAAGATTAGAAATATTGAGATTGCCTAAATTATGTCAACATATTTAAATTACCAAGATATTAGTTTAGACCTTATAGCTTAGTGGCTAAGAGCATCTATTTAGAGTGTGTATAGTCATAAGATTATAGGTTTAACTCTGGCCAAGGGCAACATCAGAGAAAAGCTCTATATTAAATTAACCATAGTTAAATATAAATCTAGCTAGATTTTTGCCAATGACCATTCAGGATTTTTAGCTTATCTCCTCTCTAATCCTAAAATTATAAGATCAAATTGAAGCTAATTAGAGCTAATTTATTATATAGATTTTTAGAAAAATATCCATTAACCTAGTTCTATGGTTCCTCTACTACTACTATACCTTTTCATCATAGAATATGTATAAAGCTTACTAATCAAATCAAAGTTATACTTTGTAATAAACTTGCCTATCATCAGAGTTGAACTAATAATCTTATGCCTATACACTTAGACTACTACTCTAAACTACTAAGCCACAAGATCTAAATTATTTACCTGGTAACCTAAATGTCATAGTATAAATAAGACAATCTTAATATTTCTAATTTTCTTACATATTTATCTTTTATCTATTCTATATATAAAGTGGTTAATAAATACCCAAAAATCAGGGCTTTTGATATTTTGATTTATGTACCAGATAATGATATATTAAACTAATAGAGAATAAATAATAAACTAAAAGTAAAATTGTAGCACTCACACAATTGGGATTTAGAAAGTGTAAAATTGTAATTAGGCTGTAGATTTCAATGTAACTATAGTAGTATAGACAACATCCACTTAATTGTAAATTTGATCATAAATTTAATTATGAATAATATATTCTAATTAGCTCAGATTAGCATTTTGAATAATTAGGTCTAATTAAGAGAGGAGATTTTTCCAGATGCTATGTCAGTCACCCTCATCACAGCACATACTCTATCTTACCATTGTTATTACAGTCAATGGATGAAGTAGTGATGGCTCCACCCATGTGTCATCTTCCTCAGGTTCTTCCACCCAAACCTGGTAGAACTCTTCCAAATCTCTTCTATGGCCTTTCTCTATCTCTGGAGAAGATGTTTACACTGGCCAGGTCATGCAACCCTGACATCCAAGTTATCGCCCAACTTGGAGTCATCAGCCATAAGGTCAAGATGTTGGCTGTGAAGTGTCTAACTGAGACAATTGGCTGGCCAGTGTATGTGGAGAGTGTGCTGAATGCACCTGGAACACCTTTTCTTCTGTGTATGCTCGACAATCTTTCCATCGAGGGTTGCAAGGAGTTGCCCACAGATGAACAATGTCTACTATTATTAGGTCGAATGTAAAAAGCCGCCAGGGTTGACCCGGAGATTGTGCCACTGTGGTACATTTCCGCTGTATGCTCCCAATGGGAGTTCGATTGACTGGCCTCTATATGATTGTCCCATTCTTTGATTGTGTACATTCACCCTTGCGGACTTGACCTGCCTCCTATATTTCAGAGCTTACATTTTACTATGTACGACACCTATTCCTAAATTATCGCAATAGCCATAGCGTATGTAGCATAGCATAGCATGCGGCGTCTCGCGACAGGGGCAACGTGGAACGAGTTTGAACTTCGAACACAGCCAAATACATTGTCCTGCTACTACATACAGGTTTACAATTTAACAATATAAGTTCCCAACCAGTACTCGTGTTCACGATGTCCATGGTCATCATCAGCCCCCACGGGCTTGACATGAGCAGGAAGCGGAAAGCGTCTGGTGCATGTAGGTCTGTCCTGCCTTGCTAACTTGCCCTTTCCAGACCGGTCTCCCTCGGTGTACAAGCCCTCTCGCTTGCCAGCGACCGACCCTCAATCCATGCCTCCATGCAATGCAGATTGTGTCAGTCCTGGCCTAGCCTCTACCGCTATTATGTACACTCACGACCGACACCTCGTCACTGCGAATGAATTTTCAGGCGACACATCACGAAATAGCTGGAATGAAACAGGATGAGACCTGCTCCCTACGAGACCAGGAATAGAGTCATGGCAATCGGGCACAGTTGGATATCATAAATATCGCCGTGGGTCGAGCAGCCGGCTCTCCTGGCCTTCCTCCTCCTGCTCGTCTTCTCCCTCGGTATCGTCCTCCTCTTCGCTTTCCTCGGGACGAAACCCACTGTAGCCCTCTTCGCCTTCTTCCTCCTCTTCGCCCTCTTCGCCCCCTTCGTCCTCTTCGCCCTCCTCCTCTGACTCCTCTGACTCCTCTTCACTCTCCGCTTCCTCCTCCGCATAGAATTGATCTAGATCCTGCCACGCTCCCTTCTTCGGCACGCTCCCCACCGGCGACGGCCCTCCCGACGTCACAGGCGTCAACACCACCGGCCCACTGGCAGCCGCCGCCGCCATCGCCCGGGGCGTCGCGTAGTTGCCCAACGCCGTCGGCGCCGGCGCGGACGCGGGCACGTCGTCCTCGGCATCGCGCAGGGATGGCTCGGCGCCCTGCTCGAGCCAGTCGGGGAGCAAGCGGTCGCCGCGCATGTCGCGGCCCGTGATGAGCGTGAGCGTGCCCAGCATCGCGCGCTCGTCATCTATACACTACCAGGATCAGCATCGTGTCCCAAGGCAACGACCCATTCGCCCCCGAATGGAGAGAAGGCGGGGCATCCGGCTTACCTGGACCCCCGTCGCTCTCAACCACGCCGGCTTTCCCCTCAAAGAGTACGACGCGTATCTGCTCGCGCCGGAGCACGACGCCGCCCCGTGCGCCGTGCACGTCCTCCTGGTCCTCGTCTGCGCCATCCTCGCTGCCGTTAGTGCCCTCGAGGCGCAGGCTCGGCACGATGCCCGAGAGGAGGGCGTGGAGCATCCGCGCGCGGTCGCGCACGTCGTAGCTGAGGTCGTACCGGGCGAGGCTGAAGGCATAGCGCGCGAGGAGGCCGAGCGTGCGGTCTGCCGGCGCGAGGACGAGGAGCTTTGCGGCGAGCGTTATGACTTGCAGTTTTACCAATGGGGTCTAGAGAAGGGTGAACAGCGCGGGCCATGATAGCGTGAGTGCCGGAACAAGGGAAAGCATGCAAGAAATATACAGTGGAGCCCGCAGTGATTGCAAAACAAAAACAGAGTCGTAGCACGACAAATAAAAATGAGACGCACCTCTTCGCAAAACGACTTTGTTGTTCGCCGCAAAACATCCGGCGCCCAGAATGCGATGCCTTCGACACCTTCCCCCCCCCTTCCCAGCAATGAATCCGACCCCTTTTGGGTCCCGTCTGCCGCATACTGCCCCACGAGCCACAACACGCACGCGCGCGCCTGAGGGTGGCGAATCTCGTCGATTCTGTATGCGAGGCGCTCAACGATCGTGAGCGGCGATGCCGACGCCGACGCCGACGCCGCGTTGTAAGTCGATTGCTGGGAGGAGGGGTGCAGTTGAGCTTGGACAAGGGACTTGAGGACGAGTACAGCGTTGGTCACGACGACGTCTGTTTGCCGCGATGCGAGAGGGGTAAGAGACAGACAGATGATATACTAAAAATGAACATCGCATGGGGAGAAGGTCAGGACTTACCGTGTCTGCTCTTAATAAACGTCAAGAGCGCGTTGAGGCATTGCTGCGTCGACCCCGGCACTACGCGCGCTGTATGCCCTATCGCACGTATCGCGCCTGCGACGAGCGCGTCGTCCACATCTTCTGCGTAGTCCTACGTGCCGACCAAGTTTAATGACACGATTTTGAGGCATGCGACAGATGGGCGAGAGCACACTCACGATGAATTCGCGCAACAGTGCCTGGTGGTTCTCCGCGTTGACGAACAGCTCCAGGAGGCGTACCTTGTCGGCCTTGCCGTGTACACTGTCGTCCGCGCGCACGACGAAATAGGCGTAATAAGGCGCAAAAAGGTGCTGTCGAATTTGATATGTTGATGAGAGACTTGTTGCAGGAAACGGTGGTTCATGGTGAGCAAGCAGAGGATCGACGCACCGGCGATGTCCGCGCGATGGAGAGAATGTACGCCAGCACGACACGCTCGACTTGGGGCGAGGAGCCGAGGAGCCGGAGGAGAGGACGCACTACCTTGTGATGGTGTGGTGGCAGGGCGAGGTAGTAGAACGCGCGAGATACAGACAGCACAACCTGTAGACGAGAACGATGGACAAGGTCAGTGCGCAGAATAAAACAGCTCTTCTACAACTTGGTCCGAGGACTCAGAGCAAGTCTCACCGCAGGATTCCTCGACTGGAAAAGCGGCTCCGCCGACTTCAACAGCAGCACCAGGTCCGGATCGACTTCCTCCTCCTGACCGATTTCCTCGCCCATATTCTTATTATCGCTCAGCAGCGAAGGGCGCGGGAGCATCGTGCGAGCGTAGCGCACGAGGAGATCGAGGAGGTCAATCTGACCCCATTCATCGACGTCGACAAGAAGACGACAGAGACGGCGAAAGTGCGGATGAATAAGGTCGAGGCGAGTTGGGCAGACATAATCAAAGGCGACGGCGGTACAGCCGGTGGAGAGTGGAGATCGATCTCGGAGGAGGGTGGAGAGGACCTGGATGAGGGAGGGGAGGTGGGAGCTATCGAGGCTGGAGGGTGTATAGTCAGTGCTATTGTAGACTTCTTTGTGCAGGCGAGAAGGCCTGAGAACATGCGAAAGTTTATGGGAGTGCGCACCTGTAGCATTTGGGGATGGCGAGCGCCGCGGCCTTGCGAACGTACGGGCTGGGATCGGCAGCGCACTTCTTGATGGCGAGAACGACAATAGCGCCGATGCTAGGCACGCGAATGCCAGAGAGAACGCGGAGGGCCATAGCACGGATGAGGGGAGAGCTGTCCGCGAGGTCACGTTGAAAGGTGTTGATGGAGAGGAGGGCAAGGTCGGGCTCTGCTTCGGCATAGCGGAGGAGGTAAATATAGACGAGCTTGCGGACTTCAATGTTCGAGACAGCGACGTTCTTGACGACCTGGGCGAAGAATTCGGAGACATTGCGACCCTTCGAGATCATCTGGGACGGGCGGGTCAGGCATGGTGCGAGTTGAGATCGGGCTAGGAGGTTTGCTCACTGCGATGAGGCGCTTCATGGCCTCGAGCTTCTCGCGGTCGCTGTTCGAGTCGAGCTGCTTGCGTATGTTACGCACTTTGTCCTCGCCAGTGTCAAAGTACGCGGCGCCGCCGCCGCGCGTGAGCGCAAGGTCTTTGGTGTGTTCGGAGAGGGTCTCCTGAAGGCGCATCCCTAGGCGAGACGCATTTTCCGTCCATGAGTTCAGATTGAGCCCAGACATCGGCGAGAAACTGCGAGGTCAGTGGGTGAGGCTCACGGCTGCTGTGAGCGTCGACTTGGACGGGCCGCACGGTGTCTGACGCGGGTCGGGCGTGGGAACGTCGCGTGAACCACCGTTTGATGTCTGCTGTCTGAGTGCAGTCCCCGCGACCTCAATGATTCAAATAAATCATCTAGCCGCCCCATCCATAACCTACTTATGGGTCGTGGACACGATTCGAACGATGTTACCAGTGAGGTCATCCTTGCCACAGCTATAGTAATGTCCATTTCCTCCTGCTCGCGTAAACAAGCTTGACTTTCAGGTAATTGGACTGCGTCGACACGCCGTTTGCGATACCGGTCTCTTTTTTTTCTTTCAACGTGTGGGACACATTTGATAGTGTGAAAAAATGCTTTCGTCACGGGAGCACATAGCCATTCGTGGTTTGTGCACAACAAAGCAATGACGTTGCCAGGCATCGATACCACCCATGAAAATATAGAAGGATATCCTGTGGGGATCGTTGTACATGCTCCACTGCTCCTACAGTCAATATACAGCGTGCAATCTTAGGCCTACGTCTTGAAGATTTTCTCGACTACTAACTCACATTCGTAGCGCTTCAGGTGCGTTCGCCACACCATGAACTGCGTTTTTTTATAACATCTCTCTGCTGTTCACATCCCACGCTTTTGTAATGTCATAGCGCTGACCTGATCTCTCTCGTTTGGGGACTCACCCCATCGCCTTATCACGTATAACCCTCACCACAGCACACGCGTGTTTCTTTCGCGTCGCAGGGCCAGCGTAAGTCTGCCCGAGCCCCATGTCATTCAATGGCATCTGAGGAACCCCACACTCAATAGATCCCGTTTCCAAGTTCCAAGTTTGCTGAGATGTTTTGTTGCAGGGGCTTTACTCTCACTCTCTGGATCCAGTGGTGGTCACGCGGCTAGAGGCCATCTTCCACGTACACGAGCCATCGTCCTCACCTAATAATCCGTGCCAAGCGGTTCTGTGCGCCTCGTGCCGTGCTGCTATGTACTGCACGAGTGATATCTGGGCGAAGCTGGCAGAAGGCGAGGACAGGCAGGTGAAATTCAATTGCCTATTCCGTCCAAACCATCCTTCTCAAAGTCACGCTGTTCTTATAGCGAAGGGTAACTTTCGTCGAAGGCCTCTGCTCGCTGTGCGCGACGTCGACGGGACAGCGGTATAAAAAGGAGCCCAAAATGAAGCTTTATCGTCACCAAAGAGCGCTATGTACTCTCCGTACCCCGCAAACTTCATTCCCTCCTCCTCCCAGGTCGTTTTCGAGACTCAGTACAGTGGTATTGAGGGATCCGACTATGACGTCAATCACCCTTTCACCTTCACCCCCTCGTCCGGCGTCCCCTTGTCGGACTTTACACCTCTCCAGGTCTCCTCACCCTCAGAGCCATTTTCCCACGACCTCCAGTTGACCCACCCACCCCCTCCTGTTCTCTCTCCTGCTAGTTCCGATGGTGCTACCCTCGTCTACTCACCGTCGTCGACCGTCTGCGATGCCCTGTCGCCCTCTCCCTCTCGTTCCCCACGCAAGAGTACGAAGGCGAAGCGTGCGCCGAGGAAGGTCGGGCACAAGGCGTTGGCGCGGAATGACCCAGACCGAATCAAGCGTCCGCTGAACGCCTTCATGCTGTTCCGCAAGCAGTTCGTTGCGCAGAGGAGGGACATGCTGATGATGATCGAGAAGGACCATCGGAAGCTCAGCGAGATGGCAGGGAAGATGTGGCGCGACATGACGATGGCGGAGAGGCAGCCATGGTTCGCTGCGTCGGAGGCGGAGAAGGTAGCGCACGACCAGAAGTACCCGGACTACAAGTTCACGCCTGTTGCTCGGGATCGGAAGAAGCGCAGGACGAAGCGGAATGGGAAGGCGGAGATGGAGAAGGTGCAGGTGCTGGCGCGAATGATTCGGGAGGAGAGGCCGGAGGAGGAGATCATCGCGACGGCAATGCTGCACGACTATTACATCGCGAGCTTGGGGCAGGCGGTGGAGGGTGAAGTGGAGTATGAGGCGAGGGCCGTTGATGCGGCCGAGCACCAGACCGATCTGTCGACTGTGAACATGTTTGGATGTGAGCGCGAGAACGGTGAACCGCTTTCTGTTGGCGTCACTGTCGACGTCGAGACTGCAGCTTTCACCGAGCCGATGATTCCTTTTGACTCCCCAGCTGGACCTACCTCCTGGGCCTATGATGTGTCCTTGGTGCGTCGTTTTCGCCTTGACATCTCGCTGTTCATTTTTCTGATAGCCCTTTAGTCCACTATGGACGCTGCTTACCCTGATTACACCGACCTCTCCTCTGAGATCTTCGATATTGCGCCTGTGCCGGCCTATCCCTTGTCTATGGGGACCACGCAGCCACTGCCCGAGACATCGTTCTACACCTTCACCCCTTCGTATGGGAACGAACAGCAGAGCTACGATCTGACGACCTCGGTCTCGTATTGCCCGGAACTCGACCTCGAGGGCCCGATTCTCGAGGACTATCTGAACGTCCTGTCTCAATACGAGATGACGACGGCGAACACAGTAGAGTCTTCGACTTCGAGATCTCTCGAGCACACCCAGCCCTATCACAGTGGATGGGATTACATAAATTGACTCTAATATTCTCCGCTGACTTGCACTATTTCGCTCTAACCCCTCTCGTCGCTGTACTCTATATGTATTCCTTGTGGACGATCGTTCAACTGGTAGCTGCTGTAGCCTTATGAATCCTCCCTTACCTTCCTTGTACGCGTCTGCTCAATAAATTCGACCCCGATTCTCCCCTCTTCTTCGCTGGAGAATCCCCAGCCTCAGCTCTCAGCGTTTTCCCTACCGACGCTCGATGTACGAGCATACTGCGCATATTCTCAACAGTCGGAGGCGGCAGACTACCCGGGCCGAGGCGACCCGAGCCGAGCTCACCCCGACGGCGGCGGAGCCTGGAAACATCCCCGAGCGAGCGACCGGTGAGCAAAGTCGTAACAAATCCCGCTGGCGGCCGAAAGAGACATCCACAAACGAACGAATATATACGGGTCTGTAGTAAGCGACGACAAGCTCATGGCGACAAGCTCATGGCGACAAGCTCATATCGATCCCAGTTACGACGTCCTCCTCTCTCTCAGGCTGAACGGGAGGGGTGTGTGTAATATGTGTGTACGAACTGACGATGGCCCGATGGACGATGTAGACTGCCAGGACCCCCTCCGTTGCTGCTCCGGTTCCTTATAAGTTAGCCCGGGCGAGCGCAGCCTCGCACAACACCAACCTACGCCGTCTGGGCGCGCGGTAGAGCCTAGTCAGCCCCGCCCGCGCCAGTATCCACGATCTCCGCGGTGAAATCCACAGTCGCTCTGCGCAACCCACCTTGGGATCCGAGCATATGAGCCTCCGAGCATACAAGCCTCCGAGCCACCGAGCCTCCGAGCCTCCGAGCCTCGAGACCCAACGACCAACGCAAAAAAGAGGATGATAAGCGTATTATAGAACGAGCCACATACATCCCATATCCGTATCCGTATCTATAGCCCCTTCTCCCATCCCTTCCCCTCTTCTCCTCCCCTCCCCTCTTCTCCTCTACTCTGCTCTCCTCCGCTCCGCTCCGTCCTTCCCTGGGCAGGGAAGGAAAAGACGCAACCGGACGTAGAGAGAGGGCGCACGCGCGCGCGCTCAGTTCTTGTCCGCGAACATTTTGTTGATCGCCTCGGTCGAGTACGACTTGGGGCGCTCCAGGGCTGTGTGAGAGGGAAGCGCGTGCGGTCAGCGTCACGTCACGTCGGGTCGGGTCGGATCGTGTCGGGTCCGAGGGGCAAGCAAATGAGCAAACGAGCAAGCGAGCAAGTAAGCGAGCGAGCGCATCGGTCGCGAAGCGCAGAACAGAACGCGCGCGCGAGCCGCCCGCGAGCGAAACGCCAGCCAAAAAAAAACATGCAGAAAAAGAAAAAGAGCGCGCGCCAAAGGCCACAAATAAAAAAATAACGAGACACGAAACGCGACACGAAACAAAGACGAAACAGGGAGGAAAGACAGCGAAGAAAGGACAGAGAGAGAGACGCAAGAGACGGAAGAGAGGAACTCACGAGCCCCAAGCGCGCGGTCCCAAATAAGCTGCGCGGCGACCCCAAACGCGCGCGACACGCCAAACAGCACGGTGTAGTACTGCATCTGGTGCATCCCGTAGTGCGTGAGCAGCGCGCCCGAGTGCGCGTCCACGTTCGGCCACGGGTTCTTCGCCTTGCCCGCCTCGAGCAGGATATCCGGCACGAGCTTGTACACCTGCGCGACGAGCTTGAACAGCTTGTCCTCGGGGAGGTGCTTGAGCGCAAACTCGCGCTGCGCGACGTAGCGCGGGTCCGTCTTGCGCAGGACGGCGTGGCCGTAGCCCGGCACGACCTGCCCCGCGCGGAGGGTCGCCCAGACGTACTCGCGCACGGCGGCGTCGTCCGCGTCCGCGCCGAGCTGCGCCTGCATCTTCGTGAGCCACACGAGCACCTCCTGGTTCGCGAGGCCGTGCAGCGGGCCTGCGAGCCCGTTTAGCGCGGCCGCGTACGAGAGGAAGGGGTCCGAGAGCGCGGAGCCGACGAGCTTGCCCGTGTGCGCGGAGACGTTGCCGCCCTCGTGGTCGCTGTGCGTGCGTCAGTGCGTGCGTGCGAAGGGGGGGAGACGCGCGCGCACCTGTGGATGGTGATGTAGAGGCGCATGAGCTCGACAAAGGCGGGGTTCTCGCCAAAGCCGAGGAGGGTGGCGAGGTTGTGGGAGTAGTCCTTCTGGAGGTCGATCGGGGGGAGCTTGCCCTGGCCGTAGACGTTGCGGTAGATGCGGCCGGCGATGTTGGGCAGCTTGGCGATGCTGGGGGCGGACGGGGTCAGCGGGGGGTACGCTCGAGAGAGCGTGTGGGCGCTCACAGGTCCATCGAGTCCTCAAAGACGGGGCCCCAGTAGTCGCGCTTGTTGATGCCCTCGGCGTAGGCCTTGGCAAAGGCCGAGTTGTGGTTGAGCTGCGGGAGAGACGGGTGAGCGAGCGTGCGGACTGTGAAGCGCAGCGGGGGGCACGTACGGCGGTGACGGCGAGGGAGAACTGGCTCATGGGGTGGAGGGTCGGGGGGCACCTGTCGAGGATCTCCTCGACGAACTCGGGGATGGCGGCGCGGGCGGCCCAGTCGCGGGAGAGGCCGGCGACCTGCTCCTGGGTGGGGATCTCGCCGGTGACGAGGAGCCAGAAGAGGCCCTCGGGGAGGGGCTCTGAGCCGCCGGGTGCCTTGGGGAGGAGCTCCTGGATCTCGGGGATGGTCTTGCCGCGGAAGCGGATGCCTTCCTCTGTGGGTGGGGTGGGGTGGGGTGGGGTGGGGTGAGGTGGGGTGAGGTGATGCAAGGGAGGAGAGGGTGGAAAAGGGACGAACCGGGGTCGAGGACGGAGCCCTCCCAGATGAGAGCGGGAAGACCGCGCATGCCGCTAGAAGGGAGTGTGAATGAGAGCACGCGGCGAGGTGTAGTAGGTGGAGGACGGACCCATAGAGCTGGTCGACGAGGACGGGGCCAAAGGACTTTTTACCGTGGGCTGCGCGAGCGGCCTTGACCTGGAGGGGCAGAGTGGGTGAGTTGGTTCGACGTGGCTGGGACAGAGGGCGGACGCACGGATTCCTGGGCGGCGGGGATGAGCTGTGCGAGGCGGTCCTTGAGGGTGGGCTGGCTGGCAGCGGACGAGGCAAACCGGGCCGAGCGCGCAATGGGCGACACGGACTGAATGGGCGTGGGCGTGAGCGTGAGCGTGAGCGTGAGCGTGGGCGTGGGCGTGGGCGTGGGCGTGGGCGTGAGCACCAGGACGGTGAGGACGGACGCACCTTTTTGAGGAGTGAGCGGATGGGGGCGGCCATTGGGTGGGCTGGGAGGGACTGGACACGGGGGGTGGAAGAGAGCGGGCGAGGCGGCGACGGATTTTTAAACGGGCGCGGGAACGGAAAGGGCCGGGTCGCTCTCTTACCCCATCGACATGGCCAAACGCAAGCGTCAGCCAGCAGACTCGACCGCTGCCCTGCTCCCCCAGGTCCGTGCCCCGTCCTCGCTGCCGTGCTCCGTCCCAGCCGTCTGACCCACCCCGCACCCCGCAGAAAAGACACTACCGCCAGCGCGCACACGCCAACCCCTTCTCCGACCACGCCCTCGCCTACCCCGCCCACCCCGCCGCCGTCGACTGGGCCGCCCACTACCCCGCCTTCGCCGCCACCGGCAAGACCCCCGAGTTCGCAGACATCGGCTGCGGCTTCGGCGGCCTCCTCGTCGCCCTCGCCCCGCTCTTCCCCGACGCCCTCATCCTCGGTCCGTCTTTTCTCCCGCGCACCGTCCACGCTCGCTTACGCACCCCCGCAGGCCTCGAGATCCGCGTGCAGGTCTCCCAGTACGTAGAAGACCGCATCGCAGCCCTCCGCGCCTCTGCCGCCCCCAACGATGTCGCCGCCGCGCCCACCCCGGGCCCCTACCAAAACATCTCCATCGTCCGCGCCAACGCCATGAAGTTCCTCCCCAACTACTTCCCCAAAGCCTCCCTCCGCGCCCTCTTCCTCCTCTTCCCCGACCCCCACTTCAAGGCCCGCAAACACAAAGCCCGCATCGTCTCCCGCACCCTCCTCGCAGAGTACGCGTACGCCCTCCGCCCCGGCGCCGTCGCCTTCACCGTCACGGACGTCGCAGACCTCCACCGCTGGATGGCGGCCCACTTTCGGGAGAGCCCGCTGTTCGAGGCCGTCGCCGAGGAGAGGCTCAGGGAGGAGGGGTGGGGCGCGGTCTTGGATGCTGTTATGCGCAATACGGAGGAGGGGAAGAAGGTCGAGAGGAACGGCGGCGATAAGTTTTTGGCGTGCTTCAGGCGCGTCGTCGTCCAGCGCGTCGATGACGACGACGACGGCGGCGGCGACGGCGACGGCGGCGGCGGCGACAACATGTCGTCGTGAGCGTAGATGTAGTGTATCTCACATGCTACGGCTTTTGTATTTCCTACTCGCATGCCCCTAGTCATAGTCATACACACCGCCACCAAAGACAATGAAAAAAAAACACCCCCCAGTGCTCTCACTCCTCCATCCCCATCCCCGCCTCCTCCTCCCCGCCTCCCCCGCCTCCTAGCCTCGCCCCGCCCGCGCCCGCATCCATAGCCCCCACAAGCACACGCGTCTTCTCCAACACCGCCGCGCGCATCTCGCCCCGCAGCACCACCGCGCCCTCGCACGCCGCGCGCAGCACCTCCGCGAAGCGGTCCACGTGCAGCCGCGTCTCCATGCTCACAAGCGCCAGCCGCGGCCCCCCCTCCTGCTCCTGCCCACTCGCGGTCGCCGCCGCCGTCGCGGGGCCAGGCGCGAGCGCGACGACGAGGCTCGGCACGTCCGCCTCCTCGAGCGCGCTCAGATCAAGCAGCGCCCCGCCCGCCGCGCGCCCCGCGCCGGGGTGCGCGCCGGCAGACAGCGCGGCGGGGAGCCCGCGCATGGGCACGCCGGCGGCCGCGAGCGCGAGCGCGGCGGCGTTGGCGCACGCGGGGAGCACGCCGCCGTCCTGCTGCAGGACGTGCACGTGCACGTCGATCTGCGCGCGCGGGAAGAGCGCGGTGTGGATCGTGGCGTCTAGTACGCTTTTGAGCGTCGCGGCGAGCTCGAGGGCGCGTCTGTGTGCGCGGTGAGCACGGGATCTGGAGGGAGGGACGCGAAGGGAGGGATGGGGACGCAAAGGGAGGGGACGGGGACGCAAAGGGAGGGACGGGGACGGGGACGGGGACGGGGACGCAAAGGGAGGGACGGGGACGGGGACGCAAAGGGAGGGACGGGGACGCAACTTGTCGCCGCGCGGGCGGCGGCGGCGCTCGCCGGCGCTGAAGGGCGCAAACGCGACGTCGACGACGACGAGCGCGCGGTCGTGCAGCGTCTGCGCGCGCACGCGTGCCTCGCGCGGGCCAAAGACGGCCGCGCGGACGTGGGTGAGGCCGTGCGACACGGCTGCGGCGCCGTCTGCGCCCGCGTGGGCGGCGAGGTCGAACGCGGTCGCGCGCAGCTCGGCGGGGCGCCGTCCGTCGGAGCGGAAGCCGCCGTCGTTGAGGATCTCGATGCGCGAGCTCTGTGTGGGGTCAGGTGCGCGGCGAGGCCAGGCGGGCGGGCGGGCGTACCATTGTTTGTAGGGGTTGTGGTGGAGAAGGAAGGGAGGACGAGCGGGGCACGTGCACTGCGGCGCGTCGGCGGCGACGGCTGACTTGGGTATCGCCTTATCCATCGAATATCTGTTGCCGTCGTCTCTCGCCTGCACGCCAGCGATGGACGCGGACGTGCTCCCGCGCTCGCTGCTCGACACCGATCTCTACAAGGTCCGTCCGTCGCCCGTGCAGCTCACACCCGCTGACGCCCACGCACACAGCTCACGATGCAGCAGGCCGTGCTGCACACCTTCCCCGCCGCCCGCGCAACATACCGCTTCACGCACCGCGACCCCGCCGCCCTCTTCACGCGCGCCTGCGCCGCCCGCCTCGCGCGCTCCGTCTCCCGTGCGTCCCATCCTCCTCCTCCTCGCCCCTTCGCCCCCGCGCGCCCCTCCGTCTTCGTCCGCGTCCCCCGGCGGCTTTGAGCTGAAACCCCCGGCGCACGCTATCACGCAGGGTTCTCCGAGCTCGCGCTGACCCCCGCCGAGCGCGCGTGGCTCGCCCACGCGTGCCCGTACCTCACACCCGCCTACCTGTCCTACCTCGCTGCCTACCGCTTCGACCCCGCCCAGGTCTCCGTCGCCTTCGTCCCCGCCGCTGCTGCCGCCGCCGCCGCCGCCGACACTCTCGCGGACGCGGACAGGAACCGCGCAGGGAGCGGCGACCCCGACGAGCGCGGGCGCATCGAGATCGCCGTCGCGGGGCCCTGGGTCGACGCCATTTGCTGGGAGGTCCCGCTCATGGCGACCCTCAGCGAGATATACTACCGCACGGCCGACACCGACTGGTCCCTCGACGGCCAGGACGGTGCGTCGCCCCTCCCCCTCTCTCCCTGCCTTCTCTCCTCCCTTCTTCTCTCTTCCCCTTTCCTCCTCTGTTGACTCCCTCGCCTCGTCTCGCCTCGACGCGCCCGCCCCCGCCCGCCCGCATGCCGCCCATCGCAGAGCTGGCGTACGCCAAGGCCCAGCGCCTCCTCGCGGCGGGGTGCGTCGTCAGCGAGTTCGGCACGCGCAGGCGCCGCGCGTTCGCCGTGCAGGACACCGTCGTCGCAGCCTTCGTGCGCGCCCAGCGCGACCTCGCCGCCGCCCCTGCCGCCGACGCCGTCGGGAAGCTCGCGGGGACATCCAACGTGCGTCCGCGCTCGCGCGCGCTACGCTCCTCCTCTCGATGGCGCGGCTCTGACCCCTGCGGCGCGGCAGGTGTACCTCGCGATGAAGCACGGCATCGCGCCGATCGGGACCATCGCGCAGTGCGTCCCTCCATCTCCCGTCCCCCATTCCCCATTCCCCGTTCTCCTGCCCTCCTGCACGCTCACCCGCGCCCCGCCGCGCGTTTCCCCCTCCCAGCGAGTGGGTCATGGGCGTACGTCCCCCCGCGCCACACCGAGCCTCCCAACCGCTGACTTCTAATCCCTGACCTCTCACCGATCCGATCCGCCCGCGAACCCCTGCCGACTGGCCCGTCGACCGCACGCGCCCCGCGCCCCGCGCCCCGCCGCAGGTCGCCGCCCTCCGCGGGTACGCGCACGCCAACGCGACCGCGATGGACCTCTGGGAGCGCGTCTACCCCGACGCGCTGCTCGTCGCCCTCACCGACACGTTCTCCTCCGACGTCTTCTTCGAGGTACGCCGTCGGCCCTCCTCCCTCGCACCCCATCACCCCATCACCCTATCGCCCCGCTCATTCGCCTGCCCGACGGCCCGCCCGACGGCCCGCAGGACCTCGTGCGCGACCCCGCACGCGCGCAGCGCTGGCGCGGCCTGCGGCAGGACTCGGGCGACCCGCACGCGTTCGCGGCGCGCGCGCGCGCGGCGTACGCGCGGGCGGGCGTCGACCACCGCGGCAAGGCGATCGTGTACTCGGACGCGCTCGACGTCGACAAGGCGCTCGCCCTGCGCGCGGCGTGCGCGGCGGAGGGGTTTGCGCGTGCGTGCTTCCGTTTCCGTTTCCGTCTCCGTCGACGTCGACGTCGACGGCGTTTGGCGGCGCTGACGCTGACGCCGACGCTGCGCGTGCCGATTTTTTTACCCGGGTTCAGCGTCGTTCGGGATCGGCACGTTCCTGACGAACGACTTCTGCGCCGCGTCGGGCGGCGAGGAGCGCGTGCGCAGCCGCGCGCTGAACATCGTGATCAAGCTCGCGTCCGTGGACGGCGCGCCGTGCGTCAAGCTCAGCGACGACCCCTCCAAGGCGAGTCCCGCCCCCTTCCCTCCCATCCTCCTTTGTTTCTTCGTTTCTCTGGTTCTTTGCTCGCGCGCGCGCTGTGCTGACCGCGTCGACGGCGGGCGCGCAGAATACCGGGGACCCGGAGACGGTCGCGCGCGTCAAGGAGCTGTATGGTTTGTCGTAGTGGCTGGGCGGCCACGGAACCTGTGCTTTTATGCTCGGAAATCGACGTCGGCGTTGGCGTCGGGAGGCGCTCGCGTGCTGGACGACGTAAACTGCTGCTGCTGTTGTTGTTGTCGCCGTTGTTGTTGTTGTGCGATCACTCTGTATCCGGCGCTCGTCCGCAGGTCTCGCGGTTTCAATAGATAGGAATTTTCACACGACGCAGTTGTCTACAGTTTGCGCGTCCCGTCCGCACGTACGTACGTCCGTCCAGAGCTGAAACGTCCGGCGGCTTATGAGTAAGTGCCCAGGTGCCCAGGCGCCCCGCCCCCGCACTCGCCCCGCCGCCCCCTGCTTCGCCTCTGCCGCGTCCGCCGCGTCCGCCGTCGGCGGCACATACACAGACAAGGCCCAAGCACGGTCGCCGCGACCGGTGACGCCCGAGTCGTCGATCGAGTCGCGCGCGCACGAGCCGGAGCGGGGGAGACGGGGCGGGCAGAGCCCCCGCTCGACGCTCGACCGTCGCACGGGCGCACGGACGGCGCCGCGTTCCGTAGGATCGAGAGGGGACGCGGTCGCGGTCCGGCCGCGCGCGCGATCTCGCGTTCGACCGGCGGCCCGCGAGCGCTGGTTACGTCCTCGTGGCGCACGCCTGGCGGCTCTCTCGAGCACGCTTGGGCGCGAGGGACGGGATCGCTGCCCATGCGTGTGCGCGTGGCGCAAGAGACGCCCGAGCCCGACGAGTCGTCGATGGAGCTCGCGTGTTCGCGATGGCGGCGGAGCCCCGAGGGGAGGCGGTGTCGGTGTCGGTGTCGGTGTCAGCGCCGTATGCAACGGACGCGGGGTCGTCCGAGTCGTCGAGCGGGAGCTGGAGGGCATTGCGTGCAAGGACGACGGGCGCTGATTTTTGGATGAGGAGGGGGAGGTGGGTGAGATGGGAGAGATCGGCGTGATCCAACCCGCTGTTGTCCGCCCTCGTGATATCGGTGTTCTTGTCCATGCTGAGTGCTGCAGGCTAGATGAAAGCGAGACAGGTTGCCCGAACACTGAATTGCTAGCCGTTCGGCGGCGAGTGCGAGTGTGACGCTGTTTGGTTGCCTATTCTGGAGGCCCCGTGACCGTAGGAACTAGCTAGCACCGGGCAAACTCCTGGACGCTTTCGTATAAGTTTATTTTTCGCTGAAAAATCGAACGCAGCAGTTGGTCTCCGGTGCTCACGTGATCCCGTACTCTAGTCTTTGTCTGTACTCGTTACTCCTACTCACTGCCTCCTACTTTGTCCTGCTTCAAATTCTTGCTGAATATCTGGAATAATGTATGTTTTCAAAACCTCAAATATAAATATATCTCCTCCCCATTTTGGCCTACGTGTCTGTGCCCACAAAACCAAAAAATTTCAAGTCCTCCGGCCAGATTCTCGGCATGCATCAGTTAGGCCACTTGTGCATGTGAAAATTCAAGAAATTTGCCTCTTTGAGCCTGCTTTGGAGGAAGGCCTATGATCATTCTTTGAAGCTGAGCAGTTGAAGATGAGTGGAATCACAGGTAACAAACTTGAAAGTAAAGGGTACCGCAAAGGAGTAACATGCCGGACCTAGGGTTCCGTGAGTAATTCACGGACAGTTGTTAACAAATGTTAATAACATTTGCCTCTCCGAGGAATTTCTAACATGAGTTAATAACAGATTAATAACGATTGTATATAAAGCATTATTAACATGTTAAAAATCGATTTATTTACATGTTAATAAAGAAAGTGGTGTTAATAACAAGAAGTCACCAGCTCCGGTATGATTCCATCTCCGGTCGACCGTGTTTGCCAGCCGAAAACTGACTTGAATTGTTCACTGGATATCCCGACCTCATCTTCGATCTTCTCCATCAGATCAGGGTCCAGAGAAAAGTTGAGGAAGCATGCATAATGTGAGTCCTGAGAATTTTCCACGAAAGGCAGATTTGATTCCGGGGGTATGCCCAATAGCAGGTGATGCAGTTCCGCGAGAACAGTCTCAAAGCTGACGTCGTTTGACTCGGTGGACATGGCGCGAGCGGGGGGGATGGGTAACGGAATGTCCAGAGCGGGAACCGATGCAGTCCAAGACTCTGCACTCCCGGACAAAATCATTATTTTGCAGGGAAGACATAATTGTACAGCCACAACCTTCAATTTTTCCACCTGGCCCTTGCCCAAATATGTACATTTCAATGTAAATTCAAATGCTGATCATTATATACAATTTCGAACATTATCAACATTATTAACATCGGCATTGTGCCCCCCTGGAGGGGGCCTGTTAATAACAGTGTTAATAACAATGTTAATAACATAAGTTATTAACATGTTAGCAATTCAGGGATTACTCACGGAACCCTAGCCGGACCACATGGGAAACTACCGACCTCGCTTGAACTAGCGAGTACAGTCATCCACCAGCCCTTTGGGCAGCAAAATGCAATGTCCCTCCTCTCACACAAGACAAAAATTTCACCCATTTTATTCTCATTCATGACATCCTAAATAAACCTAAGAATACATTTTGTTATAGACCCAGACAATGACAATGATTTCTTCCACCTGCAGAGTGAAAAAGGGGGTACCCAAAGGACCGGTGCTTGCCGAAAACGGGAAATGCCAAAAAGAACCCCTCTGAACAGGCTCATCCTCGTATGCCATGGGCACGCCACCTTATGAAAAAGACATGTAACCGGAGCTTTCGATGCCTCCGGATTTGATTCTAAATTTTACTAAATTTTATTGTCTGCAGAATGGAGGTCCATTCCATGAGCAAAACTGCCCAAAGGAGCAGTGGTGCCCAAAGGACCGGTGGATCACTGTATCCGTCAAGAACGTGGCGCAGAAAGTCATGCAAAAGTCAGAAACTTCTAGAATTGCATACGACTTTTACACGACTTCTCCACCGCTTTCTTGACGGATACATGACAAAAGCCCAGTTTCGTGACTGGACATGACGTTCACTTGAATTTCTGTTTTTACTGAGTGTGAGTAACGACCTCGACCATCCATTGTTAAGCGCTCGATTTTTCAGCGATAAATAATGTCATACTTTCGAGCCCAAGCGTGCGTCGGAAGGTGAGCACACCAGCTGGAATGAAAACACTGAGCTGCAGGCCATACTTTCGTGTCAATTCATCCTGGGACCGAAGGGCCAACGGATTGGCTGTTGACGGGAATCACTGCCTCTCTCTTTCCCTCTCAGATACTACTATCAATCATACCACTAATCACAGCCTCTCGGGCGCAACCTGGTCCCGTCTGGCTGCCATTTTCACGGTCATTATTAGATGCTACATGTTCCTTTCCAAGTCCATGAACTCATCATCATCTCTTCAATGGACAGTATATTTCCCTCCACGATCCATCCCCCCGCATCCAAAACACAAAGCACTGATGTTCCCTAGGACCTGCACATCATCTCGCGACGTTTTGAGTGCGCGTTCCAGAATAGCTCAGTCGGATACCATATTGGTCGCATCTGATGCACGAACTGCTCATCATTCGATCCCATATATACTAGCCACCTTCTCACTCTCTTTTTTCCTTCCCTAATGTGCTCATCCAAGTGGCCACTCCCATAGCCATTTCGATCACCGTCAACCCAACATTAATTAACTTATGCCTTTCCTCGGGCTACCACTGTCGGCGGCGCGCCTTTGCTTCGTGCTCTCATCCTTTCTCCATTTCGCTTGTGCGGCTGCGAAGCTCGTCAATGTCACGATCGACGACTCGGGCAAAGATCCAGTGACCGGCGCCCTGATCCAATATCTCCCCAACTCTACGTTTTGGCATGGCTCTGCAGAGATTTGCAACACATGCGCCGCGCATCCCGATCCGGCACAGGCATTTGATGGCACTTGGCATGATTCTGCTTTTCATCCAACTTCGAGCAATACAGTGACCGCTGCATATGTTCCGTTCACTGGTGCGTCGTGCGCGTTCGCTACTTTCAGCTGTCTCAATCTAAGCCAAATCTTCTTCGTGACCAGGCACCGCAATTTATGTTTTTTGCATTATCACACACACCTCTTCTTCACCCGACGGGAATACCGATTTGCAGTTCTTCATCGACAGTCAACTTGTAGGGACATACCGACTACAGCCCACTGGCAGCACTGTCTACGACTATAATGTCCCTGTCTACGTGAACGAATCCCTTCCGAATGGGCTCCACAATCTCACGATACAGAATGGTCGGATCGGCGGTTTGTTTTCTTTGATACTGCTAGACAAGATCATGTACAGGTGGGTGGTCTCGATTTGGGGTCGGCAGGTCTACGCAAGTCACTGGCATTCGCTGATCGAAGTTGGATCGAAGTCAGGTTGATGCTCAAGTTGCATCAAGCACCGCCGGTTCTGCATCCCCCGCAGGCACTGACACTTCAGCCACTTCAAAATCTTCTAGATCCGTCAGCCACGCGCCTATTATTGGTGGAGTCGTTGGTGGACTTGCATTCATCCTCGCCCTTGGAGGACTCTTCAATTTCCTCCGTCGCCAAAGACACCAGCCATACCCTCGAAACATTAGCAACTTCCTTGCCGACGAAGGCCCATATCTAAGCCCTGGTCCCTCCTCACGATTATTGTCCCAAGCACCTCGCCACAGGCCATCCCTTACTGATCCGTTCCGCATCGACCCAACGCTCCCAGATACCAACGCACCTCCACCGGGCCCCTCAAAGCTTCCTCGTCTACCTACATCTACAGCTGCTCCCATACCTTCAACAATTCCCTCCACAATCGATTCAGGCTCGCATCATGGCGAAGATCATCCCACTGCCGACTCCACATTGCAGAGTCCCGCTGTTTCGAGCTCCTGGCCGTCCGCGTCAGACATGCCCAGGCCCGACGCGCGAAGCGGCGCGAGCCCGGCGTCTGCTTCAACACCCGTAGCATCCCTTCCGTCGCCTCCGCGACAACGGCCGCTGCGGGTGTTCACGCGGAAACGGCCTCGCCCACACGATGAGGTTGGTGCTGCCCCAGAGGGTTCAGAGGCGCCGCCGGCGTACGAGGACATTGATCACAGAGACAGCTCTACGCGAGCGGGGCAAGCCCCGTCGACGAGGAACGTTATATAGTTCCAGAAGTCGCAGAGATCATCTGTATATCTTGATATTGAACTATTTATCTCATGCGGTGAGAAACGATTTCGGAAGATGATTATTGTCTGAAATCGCTCATATTGACAGCTGCACTTGTTGTGCGTGCACAAAGGCATCCTGGTGTTACGCTTCTTGTCGCTGTTATTGGACGACACTGCTCTTCTAGATACTGCTTTATTTCTCACACCACACGTCTAACACGTCGTTTCCGGAACCGCCGTCTGAAATGAGTACATGTGTTTGAATGGGTGTCGCTGTCAGAACAGGTCGGCTGCTCTCGTCTCAGCGTTCCGTGGTTTGCGCCTACGTCGCCGAGATAGAGCTCCTTGATTCAAAAGGCATTGGGCGGAGATGACGGCTTTGCACAGGTGTATTATGATACATCTGTCCCCATCCCGAAGAGGTAGATTTGTTGTGCCAGCAATTTCTCAAGCCAAGTCCTGCAATTGCACCTGATCATTCTTTCCTGTTGAACGTTCTTCGAGGGGAGCTTGCATGTGTCTAGATGTGGATTGGGATATCTTGAATGCATGCGTCCAGAAGTTGGCATCTGATACTGAACGTGTGATGTATGCATTTATTAGCGCAAAACGTTACTGTGAATGGACTTGTTCTCAGACGGTATGAACCATTTTGCCGTATCTAGGCCTACACAGTGAACCTCGCGACGAACGCGTTCAATCTATCGTGAAAGTGGTGAGCAGCTCCGAAGGGCAAGTTCAAGAGAAGGAAACGCACACAGTAGGGCAAGTCTGCTCTACCACAATCAGCACGAAGGCCACCGACCCCATCGCACTGTCCCGGCAGCACAGTTAGCGAATGCACGACAGACTTAACGACCAAGATGGAATGACGCACAGTTAATGGGTCAGATACAGCCGCCCCTTCTCTCTCCTCCGCGCCAGGATCTTCCGCCCGCCCACGCTCCTCTTCCTTGCGAGGAAACCATGCCGCCGTTTCCGAACGCGCTGCGACGGCTGGTACTCGTTACCCCGTGCGCGGAAGCGCACTTGCTGCGCCAGTGGCGTAAAAAAAGGCGACGCGTGCGCGGTGCCCAGCAACGAGGGCACAATGGGCCCGAGGAAGGCAGAAGGGGACCGTTGGAAAATAGATGATGGGAACAGGTGTGATGACGAGGCCTTGAGCAAGGGAGACACGAGCGGTGCGGCCGATGTCCGCTGGAACGTGGCGGGGATGCTGGCGAGGAGGCGCGATAGTTGGGGAGGCAGACGAGGCATGTTGCGTGGACACCGTACAGAGACTTTGCAAGTCGAAGTGAAGTATGTGCTAGACTAACTACGCTTAGTCATCCTCTACCCTCTCGGTTTGTTTCTTCAATCGCTTCTTCAGCCTTCCCTTCGCCGACTTGGTCAGTTTTCGCTTCATCGGCCGCTGGTACCTGTAGAATTCAGTCTTCAACATGCGCCATCCCTCCAACCTCCCAATCAAATGCTCACGTTGCACCGTTCCCGCCTAAGTTCGGGATCTCTTGCCGGCATAGGGTCACCTTCATGTATGCCGTCCTTTTCTCCCTCACACTTCAACGTGTTCAGTCAGCCCATACCGTCAAAAGTAGCGGCGCACTCTAATGCTCACTTTTTCGTTCCTCCCAATGCTGAGATCAACTCGCTCGCTCGATCTTCCACACTCTGCTCTTGGATCGGAACGTTCCATTCATCCATGTCCTCCAGACAACCGATCTCATTGTATTGGTGCAATCCCTCCATACCCGGCCACATCTTCTCGTTCATCATCTTCAGATACTCTCGCTTGATGATCTCTACGACGGAAATGAGTCGAGGGATCGTTGTGGTTGGAAGAGAAACGTTTCTCGTGGGTCCCGGTTTGGACGTAGCGGACGCTTGCGCGGTTATCTCGTCCGTATCCTCTTTAGTAGTCGGTTCTATTTGTGCAGCTGCCTGCTTGACGGGCAGAGTATGCAATACCAGTGCTTTTGCCTCGTTCGCCTGACGTGAAACATAGAATGTTTGAGTCGAAGAAGGGTGCCAAGACAAAATGACACTGCTCACCTCGAAGAATTGAAGCGCAAAGTCCACCCATGCATTGATTTTACCGTGGTTCGTTATGCGCATCTCATGAAAGTCATATGCGGGCTCCGTGGCTTCATTGGACACTGTTGGTGGAACCGCGGATGCCATGGAATGAGTAGAAAGATAGTTGGAGCAATGCGCCCCGCCGGTGTACGCGTTGTGGGTCCAGAAAGCAAGAGGCACTTGATGCGCCTGTGGAGTGCCTGTGGCAAGTCGCGACTGAATCTCGATCGTCTTGTTTGTCCTCATGCATGCCTCTCAGAAATTTATGCTCCATTCTCTCCGTTGACACGAATTTTCTTGTAATGTGGGTGTCCCTTCCGCTTCGGTCATCTACATCTTCGATTCATAAAGCATCAGTGACACAAATTATGTCTATTTCTGCCCCAATCACGCAACATCTACTGTGAGAAGATAGGCGAGTCCTGGGGGATACCGATTGTTCAACGCCGGTTTCTCGCGCTAACAGCCATCATACTCGATAGTGTACCATGTCTACCCCGATTGTAAAGAATACGTACAACGTCGGGGGGCTTCTCGTCCACATCTACTCCAAGCCCAACCTGCTCTCTGTCTCTGGGGCCTCAAAGGAGATCGCAGCTCTCTTCCTTCTTCATGGAAGGACAGGTTCCGCAGACGATCCCTACATTGGAGGGACTGCGCAATCTGCCTTCGACTGGGCAGAACAACACCCTGGTCAGCAGCGCGATTTCATCGTGATCGCCTTCGTGAGTCCTCTGTCCTCGCACTCGCGTCCATCCCCCAGGGCATCATCAGTCGTCAGATATATATGTTTGTTAACCTAGGGGCATAGGACCACCGTAATCACGGACATAGACTAGTCGACGCACTCGGTAACAAGGGATGGAAGAAAGACCAGAAATCTGAGGATCACAATGAGCGTCATGCGCAAGTATCGTGTTCCCTCCACCTTTCCGAAACTCAGACCAGTGCTCACTTGCTTCGATTTCGTCTTCAGAGTCGACATGTATGCCATTCAAAGTGAGTATTCGCCGCACCGTGTACCGCCTATTTTTTTCTTATTGACGTTTTTGCAGCCGGGACAGCCAGGGACGTATCATTCTTGATCGACTTCCTCCCCTCATATCTATTCCCACGCGACGAGCGCACCATCGTTGAATGGGTTGTTGCGGGCATCAGCCTCGGCGGGCACTCAACCTGGATCGCCCTCAAGAACGGTACGTCCACCCTACTTCCTCCATCCACCATTGAAGAGACCAGGCGCCCAAACCTCGTTTGTGCGCAGATCCACGCGTCAAGATCGGCATTCCCGTCATCGGGTGCCCCGACTACCTTGCCCTCCTCGCATCGCGTGCCGAACACGCCGGAGTCACTCTCGCCCCGCCTTATGTCCCTGCCTCTCTCCTCTCCATCATACGGCGAGAGGACCCTGCAGCTGTGTCCATCCGCGCTTCCGAGGCTTCTGCAAACCCTTTCCTCGGCAAGAAGATCCTCGTACTGTCCGGCGCGGCCGACAAACTTGTCCCGTGGGTTGCGTCGAAGGAGTTCGTGGAGGCACTACATGTGGGTGAGGGTGGGCGAAAGCAGGTCGTACTTGAGGAGAGTGCAGGGCATGAGTATACAGACAGGATGAAGGCTGAACTTGTCAAGTTCTTCTGGGAGGAGGCGTTGGTGACTGATCCGAAGCCAGCTCTGTGATTGGCGTCATGGTGCCAGCGATTTGTAAAACTTGGTGTGCGCATTTGTAACAATATTTCTTGCTCGTGTATCTAGAACTATATCCGACTGATCTATTGAGTTTCGAGAGGCAAGGCACGTCCGCATCTACAACCTGGGCTCTGGCCCCGTCTTCTGGACCAATACCTCCTCCCAGAAGAACTTGATCACCTCGACCATCATTTTCTCAGTATATAGATGTTTCCCCGGGAAATGCACGACCTTCTTCCTCCCACCCGCAAGCTCGAGGCCCTCCACAAACTCCTTCGCCAGGGCCCACGGCGCAACTTGATCATCCTCCGCCTGTATGACCAGCAAGCTCTTCCCGAGAAACGGGTTCTCGGGGCCGAGCGAACGATATGGGGAGGAGACCGTGTCGTGCATGCGCAGGAACGAAACCATGGAGTCTGGGATTGCAGCCGGTGGGTCGACGAGTTTGCGATGAGCTGACTGCCCCAGTACGTCGATGACCGCCAAATTATCCGGACATGCGAGGATGGAAATGCCTGTCCTGATGCGCCGGTCTGCGCGGATCATGTTTGTTAGCACAAACAGTCAGATGAGGGCGTTTTACCAGATGGGACGAAAGGGACGCTGAGCGGCGCACCGTCTTTGAACGCGAGCCACATCGTTTGGCCGCCCAAGCTGATACCAGCAACAGCCCACTCGGTGACGCTGCGTTCCTCGTTGGGAAAGAGAAATGCTGGCAGGAAGTCTATCACAAAGGATATATCTCTGGCTGTGCCAACTGCCATGCAAAGGAAGATCGCCGTCAGAACATCCTGCCACTTGAGTTGGACGAACCCAGTACCTTCGATGGCAACCATGTTCATGCTGGAGAGATGGTAAGTAACATGAGGCAGACGGCAACGACGATAGAGGAACTAAATTTGCCTGTAGCGAAAACTCTGTGGCTTATTGGCTTCCGGGTCTACCGTCCTACTACCATGGTTTCTCAGGTCCTACAATCGCAAAGGTAAGTATCAGCATCGGAGCACACAACAAACTGAGGTCACTGTGAGATAGTAGAACAACGCCCACCAGAGTAATCACGATGAAGTCTCGTTGCGCCATTCCGTCCAACACTCGTCTATTGTCCGTCCACACAAATGCTGTTCTAGCAGTGGAATCAATGTCTTGTGCCTCAGATGACGATACCCGGCCATGGATCATGAGCAGAGCTGCGAGTGGGGAGTCGCGCCCCCCAGCCATTAAACCCCCCGCTGAGTAAACGTTGGCATTAAGACCACCGATATCAAACCTTTGCCTCGTCACAAACATCGGCACAATATGGAGAGAGGAGTGAAGGATATGGCATATTCATACCTTTGCTTATGCACACAATTGTCGAATGCGGTCAAGTGATGACCGGAACCCCTTGGGGATCAGGAAGCCGGACGAACCATGACGAAAGAAAGGGAAACATGCATAGAGCAATACATGGCATTGGCTATTAAGAACATATTCTAGAGTATAAGAGTGCCATGTCAGTCTATGAAAACATGATTCGAAGCAAACCCTCGAGTCCATCACCCAAAGACCAACGGTAGTCGTAGCACGATCGGACATCACCACGGAGGCTCGGCAGGAAGCAGGAGGCCAACCTAACTCGCCAAAAGACTGAGGTCCAGAGGCCGACGCGATAAAAAGACGGAAATATCAAGAGAAGGGATGGTGAGATTGATCACCAGCGTTCGTTCCTGCCACCGTATCCTCCGCCTCCGCCTCCGCCTCCGTACCTCCCTCCACCGCCTCCACCACCACGGCCGCGGCCACCGCCTCCGAAACGGCCTGCAAAAAGATGTGAGCAAGGATAGTAAGACAGAACTCCGGTATGCTCACTGCGACCTCCACCGCCACCGCCGTACATTGCCATCTCTTCGAGCTGTGGCGGAATGTCAGCCTTGGCTTCCCGCAGAATGTTGAGCAAGTCACGGGCAGACTTGGCATTATCTGTGGTGAAGTAAGTGAAGGAAGTGCCCTTCATACCAGCGCGCTATGATGCGATATATATTAGCTATAGATAACCAACAATGAAGCTATAGCACTTACACCTGTGCGTCCAATGCGATGGATGTAATCTTCGCAGTTGTTTGGGAAATCATAATTCTGCACTCGACGGTTAGCAAGCAATATATAAAACAATGAATCAATCGCTCACGATGACGTAGCCTACGTCCTTGACGTCTGCAAGCCGAGAACGTTACATGCAACAGAAAGGATTCGTCAATAACATAGCATCGGCCTCAATACAAGCGCTTCAACATGGTTGTCAAAGACAGATGACAAACACCGTCCGACGGGCCGCCTCACCCTGACACACAGGATCGAGAGGCGTATCGCATCCAAGCTACAGACAGGCAAGAGCTCTTGACACGCATTTATCCAATGGATCGAGGGGATCAACGATGGCACAAGAATCCACTGCTTCTTTCCACGACCGCGGCTGTACCAAGAACGAGATAAATGTTCGTTGGAATAAGACTTACGTACGACCCTCCTCCAATGAGGAAGTCGTACTAGAGTCCAGCGGGCCATGGGTATTTAGCAAAGATCGGGAGCCCCCTCGCTTGTTGATGTGCGTGACCTTCCTCGGCCTGTCTCATGCTCCAGACACGAACCCTAGAACCTGGCTGACGAAGTGTATGTTAAGACAAACACAGAAGTTCCCCGGATCTCGGGGAACCACATCATACCAGGAACCATCCGCACATGGGACGTCTGCGCCGACGCCGTCCATAACATAACGGCAAACGGAATGTTTGTTACCCATCGCTCTTCGACACGTAGTCGGAGCGCTTGCATCAGTCAAGGAGAACGTACCGAGACCACGGGATGCAACATCAGTTGCGATGAGAATTGGCGACCGGCCGGCCTTGAATTCACCCAAGACCCAGTCACGCTCACGCCTGAGATTCAGTTAGAAAAAAAACGACTGTGGAGTTTTGATGAAACACATACTGCTCTTTATCACCATGGATGGCCAACGCAGGCCAGCCATCTTGACGAAGGTATTTCGTGATGTCATCAGCGACACGTTTTGTGCCCACGAAGATGAGAACCTTCGCATTCTCGGCACTGATCTGATCCAAGTGCTTGATCAACTTCGAGCGTTTCTCGAAATCACTGCAAACCTCCACAAGCTGTTTGATGTTGTGGTTCGCAGTGAGTTCCATCGACCCGATGTTGACTTGAATCATATCTTTCAGGAAATCCTAAAAGCCCAATGAGAGATGTATAATGAATTGTGAAGAGAAGACCTACGCTTGCCAGCCTTTGAACGTCCTTCGGCCAAGTCGCACTGAACATCAGCGTCTGGCGGTCAGGTCTGATCTGGCCAATGATTTTCCGAATTTGGGGCTCAAAACCCATGTCAAGCATGCGATCAGCCTCGTCCAGCACGAGGTAAGTCACACGGCGGAGGTTTGTTTTTTGAGTCTCGAGCATGTCAATGAGACGGCCGGGAGTTGCGATGACGACTTCAACGCCACGCTGGAGGTCACGAATCTGGGGCCCCTTAGGGGCACCACCATAGATGGCAGTATTACGAATGCGAGAGTTCGAGCTAATGGACAATGAGACAGAGCAAAGACAAGCAATGGGAAAAAGACGCACCCAAATTTGGTGCACTCTTGCTGAATTTGTACTGCAAGCTCTCGGGTAGGGGCAAGTACGAGGGCGATAGGTCCATCGCCGGGGTTCAACAGGGGTTGACTAAGAGAAATGGTGTCAACGAAAGTAGCAATAGATGGAGAAAGTATCGTACGCATTGATATGCAACATAGCAGGAAGTGCAAACGAGATGGTCTTGCCACTACCGGTCTGCGCAATGGCCACAACATCTCTACCAGACAGAGCCATCGGCCACGCTTGGCATTGAATTGGGGAAGGTTCGGTGAAGCCTTGCGCCTTGATGGAGGTCATGAGGTAATCAGGAAACCCAATTTCATCAAAAGAAGTCACAGGTCGAGGAACGTTGTGGCCTTGAATCTTTTTGAAGTCGTCAGCGAGGCGAGTGATAAAAAAAATCAGATACTCACTCTGATTTCCTTGAGTTGACGGAACTCTTCAACCTCGCGCTCGCTGCGAGCGGTGACCCGTTTGTCTTCTGTGTAGAAGTTCTTTTCGAAAAGCGACGACTTCTGGGCAGCCCAGTCAATCGTGCGCAGCCCACCGCCCAGACTTGACATTTTGTCACCGCCCCAAGAGCCGCTGTCCCTGCCACCGTATGAACCGCCTGAACCGCCATAGCCTCCACCTCCACCGCCGCCGTAACCCCCGCTGTGACCTCCACCGTAACCTCCGCTGGTACTGTTGCCGTAATAACTCTGCTCGGAGAAAGGAAATCATGAAGTTGAGCACGATTCAGATGAAAGGATGGAAAAACTTACCATGATGCTCGACTCGTGAAGGGTCTATAAGTGATGATGAGGGAGAGGAAAAGAGAGAAATTTGGTCCAACCCGGAGATGCCGGTTATATAAGAGCCCCATATATTCCCACGGGTCCCACGGACCTGTGCCCCACATGCTGGGCGCACTGACCAATACAAGCCGAGATATATACCAATAATCGTAGACAGAGCTATCGTGCAGTTCTGTCCTATCCTCCAACAAACCAAGAAAGACAGAGATTAACAAGCGCTTCTAGAGAAGTATGTAGTATGTCTTATACACGAGAATGAGACAGCAGAAAGAGTTTAAGAAATTACTGTAGAATGTACAAGTAAGCTTCAGCGCTTCAGCGTCATGAACCACTGGACGAAATCAGGAGAGAAAAGTGTCCTGACGGCCTTCATTCACATTATGATGCACTTCCCATCCTTGCCTCTCCTTTTCTTCTTGGAAATTTCTGGGGGATAATGCACACGCATTTGCCGCACAAGTTCCTCGAAGACATCTCTTACATGCCAGTTCCTCTTGGCGGAGGTTTCGTAAAAAGGGAGACCCCAACGTGTCGCGAGTTCCTGAATAGTAGATCTCTGCACTTCACGTTCGTTGATGAGGTCCGACTTCGTGCCCACGACAACGATAGGCACGCCCTAGAAGTCCGGGCCGCAAAGCTAGTAAGCAAGATTCGCTCGCAGACATGGAACGGGGCCCACAGTATTTTCTCCTTTAATCCTGTATATCTGCTGACGCAGATTGTCAACTTCAATGAGAGTAGCTTCTTGTATTAAGCTGGAATGAACAGCGGGTGAATAGTCTTCGCAGAAGATCCCTTCGCAATGTTCGAAGCCCACCTGAAGACAAGGATGAATCCACGGCCTGACTGCAGTCCGCCAATGTTCAGACGAGGAAAAATAAGCAACCAGAGCTGCTATTCACCTTGATATAGACCTCATTAAGAGCAGTGAACTGTTCTGCTCCTGCCGTGTCGAGGACTTCGAGCTATAGAAGGCGTACAGATAAAAGTCTGGTTAACATAGGGATGTTTGATCACATCGCCAGTATCGAGATTCGCGAGGGGAAGAACTCAGATGCGAACCAGCCACTGATGCATGTTGAACGATGCGGAAAAGCGAAGCCTGATCAAGGAGAAGAGGGTTTTACGTACTGAGGATGATATTCCATCAACTTCGACGATTTGACGGTATTCCTCTAGATGAATAGACGAGGCTCGGGTTGGCATCATTTTAAGGACATGGGGGAGCATACAGCTGCGCACCTTCGATAGTGGGGTCATAGTTCTCTACAAACTCATCACGGACAAACCGAACAGTCAAAGCAGACTTGCCCACACCTCCGGCTAGAAACCGGCGAGTTACCACCTCATTTGAACGGAGAATACGGAGAAATGAGATGCTCACCACCAAGGACAACGGCGTTGAAATCGCGCATCGCAGGACAGACGTTAATTCAGCTCCTGCCAGCGATCGGCATGCGGTCAAATATCATTCGGGGCAGATTGCAGGGAGACGATAGGCAAGTTCAATTAGGCACCTTGAGTTGGGGTTAGGGCTAACCCTGACCTACTGAGCTTGACCCGTTTCTATTCATTCCCTTCGGAAGCTGCTCGAACACATTGGACAACCTCTCTTCCCGAAGTGCCTCTTCATCATGGCCCGACCGCGAGTCTTCATGGATTTCACCGTCGACCATCAGCCCATAGGACGGTGCGTAGCATCAGTTGCTCCATTATTTTTGGCTCACGCCCTCCAGCATCATATTCGAGCTGTACAACGATACAGCACCGAAGACAGCAGAAAAGTAAGATGTATCCTTGCCTTGTTCTAATGAACTTTCCCAATGATATCAGTTTTCGAGCCTTATGCACAGGTGAAAAGGGCGTCTCACACGGTTCCGGTCTACCTTTATATTACAAGAACAGCATCATACATCGCTCCATTGCCAACTTCATGATTCAGGGTGGAGGTATGGCAGCATGATTTGTGAAGTTAAATTCCTGACAGCTCGGAGTGCCACAGATTTCACAAAACGAAACGGCATGGGTGGCGAGTCGATATATGGTGGCCAGTTTGCGGACGAAGATTTGACACGTCCTCTAGACGCAGAGGCGTACGTGCCCCAACTTCTTCGAATTCAGCCGATGGCAGCACGGCTTATGTCTATTTAGACTGCTATGCATGGCCAACAAAGGCCCCGATACGAACGGCTCACAATTCTTCATCACTCTGCGCGATTGCCCCCATCTGAACGGTCTGTCTTGCTTTGCGTCTTCATTCCTCCCAGACTCTAATAGAAATTGCTATATCACAATAGGCAAGCACGTCGTATTCGGTAAGATCATTCGAGGCTACGCTGACGTGGTCAAAAAAATCGCCGAAGTTCCTGTGGACGCAAAAGACCGTCCGACTGTTCCCGTGACGATATCTAACTGTGGTGAACTCGAGCTACGCAAGCTACTGAAACCTGTTCCATGTGAGTTAACTCGTACTCGTGTCTAGTGATCTTCTTACATATTGAACATTCCATCACAGCAGCCAAGCAGGAAAATTCTAAACTCACTTCCCTTTCTGAGTCTGAGTCTGAGTCAGGAAGCGAAAAGGACCACAAGCGACATAAACGCCGTCATCGCTCACGTTCTCCAGATGATTCTGACGGCGCTAAAAAGAGAAAACGAAAACATAAATCCAAGCGTAAGGATACCCGCCAGTCCAGGTCTCCTGAACGCGTCCCAGCAGTTGTCGATGCAGGGGAGCAGAAGAAGGAGACGGAAGAAGAGTATGATGCAAGGTTAGAACGAGAGGAGAACGAACGGATTGAGGCAGCACGGAAGACTGAGCTCGAAAGACTTGCGAAGCTGCATGAGCGTGAAACGGAGAAGTCATTTGGCGGTGTGCGATTCAAGGGTGCGGAATCCCCAGTTCATTGACGCCATTCGCTGATTCTTTCGTTGATAGGTCGAGGGAAGATGAAATATGTCGATCCTGAACTTCACAGCAGTCGCTAAGACAGGATATCAGCCTGATTATGACTTGACAGAGCGAAATTAGAGCGAAATGCTTTTTTTTCTTGTCTAGCTATGTATAGCATGTACATGAGCAACAGAGACATGTTTGAAACAAGACAAAAAGACTAAACCATAACCATATAATGTTACTCTCTTGAACAGCCTGAGATACACGATCAAAACAGACAACTGAGGGTGGAAAAGCTGTGGAGGATGAAACGAGGGCTAGATGATTATGGGAACAAACAGTCCACAAACACGAGCGCATGGTAGAGGGGGAGCGAAAGACAGCACGATGGCAGAGAGTGGAGAGGAGGGGTGGATGGTTTGCGTTCTGAAGTGTCAGAGGGATAAGATAGACAGAAGATGGATATATTAATGCACGCGTCTGTTTCCTGATCCTTTGACTCAGATAGTGACTTCACCCAGTTGCTCTGTCACGTCTTTGACTACAGAACTCTCATCCTTGGGCTCCGATTCTTCGCGCTCCTCCCTGGACTCCGAGGCAGCCGCAGCCGCGGCTGCGGCAGCAGCCTTCTTCGCACCAGCGGCATCAGCAAAGCTGAAAGCGGGACGGATGCTGGCTACTGCTGATGTCGCTCGAGGTGAGGGAGGTACAGAGTTTGATTGCGGTATCTTGGGCGTTCCGGTACGGTCGGAGCCGGCGCGTGAGCTCGTACGAGACATGGGCTGTTGATGTGCCAGACGTTCCTTTGTCACTTCACGTTCTTTGTCCAAACGCTCAGCAACAGCCTTTTCTTTTGCGCTGACGTCAACAGGTCTGCAATTGATGTGAGAGTAAGCAGGAGTAAGCATTGATTCGAAGCTAGACAAAAGGAGATATTTGAGTCAACGCACTTGGCTGCTCCGAACGGATTGGCGCGCGGGGCAGTGCTAGTTGCACTATGGGGCATTTTGGGGGAAGCAAGAGGAGAAGGAGACACGGAGACGTTGCCAGAGCGAGGTAAAAGCTCGAGTTTTCGGCGACCCATTTGAGGGGTAGGTGGGGTAGATGAGTTGGCTGTACAAGTCGAGATTTCATAAATTATGCAAAAGTCATCGGCGAATTTTGATGAACGTACGAGATGTGCTTTGCCGGGAAATGGCTGCCCTTGGCGTGCTTCTCCAGTCACTTTCGGGGGCAGCAGGAGGATCATTCCGTGGGGGCCCATCTCCCCGCCCTGCAAACCGCCCAAACTTGCTACCTGTCCCTCCTTCCTCTCCGTTCGTGCTCGGTTTGAATTTACCACCAATAGTCCACGTCTCCTCCTTGTCAGCTGCGCTAGGTCCATCCGATGCACCAAAAAAGCCTGGAGCTTTGCGCCTTGCCGGAGCCTCTGGTTCAGCGCGGGCAGGAGCGCGACTCGAGCGCCAATCGCTAGCATTATCAGAGAGACTGGGAGGGGGACGCTCGCGGTCGCCACCAGGAGGGCCATCAAAGCGGCGCCGAGAAGAGTCACGAGAGTCAGGCAGGTCGGGAAGCGGGCCTTCGCGCCGCCAGTTGCCGGCAAACTTAGCATCGTCACCTCCGAAGCCCCCTCCAAACCCGCCACGCTCCTTCGCTGCATGAGCGGAGGACCGATGAGCAGAGTGAACAGAGAATGGGAAAGTCGTGAATAAACTCACGTGGTTCTGCAACGCTCACCCGGATCGTTCGACCTGATAAAGCCTGTGTGTTGTGTGAGACAAAACGTCTGTTTGCGAGAGCCCAAACGCACCGAGCCCGACCTAGCTAAGGCATCTTTCAGATCCTCCAAGTCTTCGAACTCAATATACCCAAAGCCCTTCGGCCGTTCTTCCCTATCCTTTATCACCTTGACAGATTTTACCTGAGATGCGAGCATTACAGAGCGTTCCTCAAGCCAATAGAAGTCTGAGATGCACCTTCAAGGTCCCAAAGAAGCTCTCCAAATCAGCTTCGGTCAGATCGAATGCAAGGTTTCCGATGAAAGCCGTGTACGGGGGCTGGGTGGGAAGTGGCAAATCCTCACGGGGCGGACCCATCTGCCTACTGTCCCCTAAGCACAAAAGACATCAGTGCGTAGAAAATGACACGGAGCTGAGCGAGGAGTCTACATACCTCTATTGGACATGTAATCGTCTCTCCGTCCAGGCCCGTCGCCATCTGCCCTTAAGGCAGCTACGAAGCGTTTCAATCAGTTTACACCCGATTCGTAACATCATAAATCGAGAGTAACTTACGAGCGGTAGGCAAAGCATCCATTTCGTCTGCCCATGATCCTAGAGCTGCGAACGTGGATGTGAGGGACTTACAAACGTTTGATCTCGGAAGTCGAATCGCTTACCACTATCACCCAGGAACTCATTCAGAGACATTTTCTGTCCTTTCTTCGGAGCTACATGAAGCATCTCTCAGCATCGTTGTGCACATTGACAAGGAAATCGTATCCGACCCATTTTTGAGAAATATTTGACGGGATTACCGACAAAGTTTTTGAGAGATGAGTGGGAAGCTGGAAATTCGCTCTGCTTACTGTTATTTGGCCACTGTGGCAGCCTAACTTCACTCTTGTGTCACTTTAGCGATATAGCACTGCCGCCTCGCTTCATCCATACAATATGATCCTCCTTGAAGTCAGTTCTCCTCGTTCGGAGATTTGTTGCTCGGGCTAATGGTGACCTCAGTCCCACAGTGTCATCATTCAAAATACCCTGACAGAGAAGTTCACAAAGTCAGTTCAAAGCCTTGCTCTGCGGTGATACCCCACAGATCACATTTCGTCGGTACAGACCAAGCTCCTTGGATGTTCAGTTCGTCGACTATGATGGCGTCAGATTCCGCCTGTCTACTCCGGAGCGCAAGACTTCTCTTCTACTGTCTATGAACATCCGCTGCTGGGATGAGCTTGTCAAGTTCGGTGCAATGGAAGTGCTCCAGCGTGAATATGGGTCCTTGGTGCAGGCGCAGGCTGAGCCAGACTACAACGTCAGTCTAGAAATTGATTTGGAGAAGGCTCCACCTGAAGGCGGTGAGCATGTCTCCCAACATTACGAGTGATGTGGTTCCAAACCTTGTCCCATGTCAACGTACAGAGGAGCGCGTCAATTTCATCCAGTCTATCTCGCTCTTGAAACGCAATGCGTTGGCTGCGCCGTTTGAGCTCGCATTCAATACGCAGAAGCAATTGGAGTCATCAGGATCAGGGCAGGGCGAACTGTTGCAGATTCACTATCGCGATGAGGAGGCGATCTATATTCAAGCCGCTCCCGATCGTGTCACCGTTATCTTCTCAACTGTTTTCCGAGAAGAGACAGACCGCATCTTCGGCAAAGTGTTCCTTCAGGTGCGCCGGTTTGCATTCGAAAACCATTGTCAATGATTCAATCAAGATAATCTCAGGAATTCGTCGATGCAAGACGTCTACCTACAATCCAGAACGCCCCTCAAGTATTCTACACCAATCGCGAACCTCCTCTTGAAATTCGAAACCTTGCGGGCCTCCGAGACTCAGATGATATTGGCTATGTTACATTCATCCTCTTCCCTCGTCACTTCAACAACCCCACTGTCGCGTCATCGACCATCTCCCACATCCAACTCTTTCGTGACTACCTTCACTACCACATCAAATGCTCTAAAGCGTACATGCACTCACGCATGCGGCATCGCGTTGCCGAATTCCAGAAGGTATTGAACAGAGCGAAGACAGAAGTAGCGACCATAGACAGGAAAACTGCCAGGTGTGTCCTAAACGCTCTTCTTTGGCTCGAAATTTATGAACATCTATAATAGTGGGAGAACGATGATGTCCCGTTGAATACTGTGTCATCTCGGATTAATCAATATGTATCAACAAACACACTCTTCCTTTGATTCCGTCTCCTACATCGAGTGTAGGTCATTGGCGGCATTGAACCACTACTATGAACACTTCAGCTGCGCTTCTTTTTTATTGGGCATATCTCAGACCGACCACATCTGTTGGCGCCTATCTGCGCACCGACGAAGACCGCAGACCGCAGCATCCAACGTTCGGACGATTAGCCCCATTATGATTACATTAAACGGAAGAGTGCGCTACTGCAGACCTTTTCAAGTAGTCGGCGAGTGATAAGTAGTGGTATAGATGCTGGTCTTGTCCGCCGAAATCGCGTGCAGACCGCGTACGGCCGCGTACGGTTGGTTTGTGATGACTCATATCTATCGCTGTGCCTGAGAGTCTCTTCTCTGAGCACTTCCAGCTCGCACGCTCGAGCATTATTAGAGGTCCTCTAGCCAAGTACACAGATCTCTGAGAAAACATCTAGGCAGTGGATAGTGCCAACTATTGCCCGTTCCAGCATCAGCAAGTGCAGGCAGACATATCATGATTGTCGCTCCGGCAGCACACTACCTGCGATCATGACTCACAGCAGCTCACAGCCTCACGGAAAATGACCTCTCAAACAACCACTGAACAATTTTATGTGCTTCAGCCTGGGGGAGTGAATCGCTTTGAGGTGAGCGTTGTTTATTTTTATCGCTCAATCGGCTTGCGTCGTCGGCTGTGGTGACGTCGTGGCGGCGATCCCCAGTCTCCTATACACTCCACATGCATTTCACTTACGGTCTCTCGTACTCAGCTAGACATATGCCACAAGCCGGCAGCGCATGGCATCGGATCACTGTGTTTTCTCGCTGCGCCCATCCTAGCCGGTCAATCCAGTTTCCGCGCTCGAAGCGCCATGACCCTGTGTCGCGTATAAAAGATCTCAGCGTATCCTTCGTCCCGCCGTGCGGGTATCCTTGCATATCGCCCCTTGCCAGCCATGGAGATCCCGGACTTCATCAAGGTCTTGCTGCTCTTCACCGTTCGCGTTCTGTCCACCTCTTCCGTCCTGTTTGCTTCGTCCGTCTTTGTCACGACCCCTACTTCCGCCCCCGCATCCGCCCCCGTCATCTCGCAGTCGCATGTCTCGTTCTCGATAGAGCAGGATCGATGGGTCGATTGGGTCGGGAGCGGGGCTCAAAACAAGAATCAGTTCTTCTTCAACTTGTTGAACAATCTGAAGATGATCACGGGAGAGCCTGCGAGGGTGCGGATTGGTGCTGATTCCGAGGACCACACCGACTTCAATTCCGCTATCCAGGTTAGCATAAGAGGGCAGATTTCCTTGTAGGATTCAGTCCATTCTGAACTCAGGGTTCCAGTTCTCGGATGCGACTTTTCCACCTCCGAGTCAGGTCGTTCCATATCCAGAAGCTGCGCAAATCGTAGTTGGGGACAATTTCTATCGTCTGGCGTCATTGCTACCCGCAGGTATGTAGATTGCTTCTGTACTGTGCAGGATACCTGATCCCGACGCCAACCATACACAGGGACGCAGGTTATATGGGGCGTCAACCTCGGCATGAACAACCTGAGCGCAGCATACTTGGAAGCGACAGCACTCGCGCAGGCCTTTGCTTCGCCTGAGATGCAGCAGGCAGGTGTGGCGCTAGAGGCAATCGAGATTGGGAATGAGCCGGACTTGTATTTGCGTCACGGCTTGCGCTGGTACTGGAATCCTGCGGAATATGTCAAAGAGTGTGTTTGCTGCGCGCACTTGTCTTGACATGTGCTGATGACGATACTAACCGCTTGCACTCGATAGGTGGACGGCTTTTGCGACTAACGTGTCACTAGCTGTGCGCAACGTTCTAGGATTCACCGTTCCTTTCCTTGGGATTTCGTGCGCCGAGTCTACGCACACCGACACTGGGTTTTCTCCACAATCTATGTTCAAGCAAGGCATCCTCAACTCCGATGCTGGATCTCTCCTTACCACGTATGAATCACACTCTCGATCGTTCGTACCGAATGTAACGAATTTGTCGCGGCTGCAGTGTCTCGCAACATCATTACAGCGGCTCCTTCTGCAGCGGCAGCAATGGTATTCTGCAGGATCTCATGACAAAGTCGAGCATCCGCAGTAACCTTACTGTCTTTAGCACCGACATCGCTGCTGTGCACGCTCAGGGTCTGGATTACATATTGGGCGAAACGAACAGCTATTCGTGCCATGGTGCACCGGGAGTCAGCAATACCGCTGGTGCGGCTCTTTGGGCGCTGGACTATGCTCTGTTCGCGTCGCAGATCGGTATATCGCGGGTGTATTTCCATCACGGCGTAGGGAACAAGTACAACTTTGTGCGTATGTTCTACATGATGGTTCTCTTCTCGTATATCAACCTTAGACTATCTCTAATCTTACCAACTTCAGATCCAACCAATCACTCTCAATCGCTCCATCCTAGACGCACGCCCACTGCCTCGTCCGTTGCCGCCGCACATCCAGCCCGCATACTATGCAGCAGTCATCGCGGCGGAAGCTATTGGTGATTCTGGTGCAACGCAGGTTGTCGAACTGGACGTTGGATCTGACCACGTGTCGGGCTACGCGTTTTATGACGGCGGGGCTCTTGCGCGGGCAGTCCTCATCAATTTGCGCGCATATACCGGCAGCGCAGGGGAAAGGGGCTCCGTGAATGTCGTCCTGAAATTTGACGATATAGATACGACGACGAAAATGACGGTCAAGCGGCTGAATATTCCGTACGTCTCGATGGTCGTGACTCCTCCGTTCCACGATCGTCTTTAACTTTATCTACAGATTGGCCAACGCCACGGCTGGTATTACATGGGGAGGACAGACATACGAGACGGCGGATGGGAGTGTTTCGGGCGATCTCAGTGTGACGACAGTACCCGCCGGTCTGGGCGTCGATGTATTCGATACTGAGGCGCTACTCTTGACCTTCCTGTAACACAATCCCAAACTTCGCATATACCCTCGGATACCCTTAGAGCTAGCATTTAGATAAACCCGGATTCCCCCTACTTACTATAGCCCAGCACCATCTAGACGCGCAACGACCTTACGTGTAATACTCTTTGGAGATAATTTATGAAGTCGATGAAGTCGAGCTTTACACTGTGTGAACTAGCCTCAGGTCCAGACGAATAGCTCAGCCCTGAGTTGCTCAGTCGCGTGATTTGGAAACGATGAAAAGTGAAAGGCTAGTAATGATTAATCGCCCCGAAACACCAAGCGTTCTATTGACCTAGAGCGAGTGTCGTGGTAGTAGAATCACGGCTCCAGGGAGGCGGGGAAAGTGCCATTCTCCCTCTGATCATCCCATCTCCCAATCTATACATATAACATTGGTCAGTCGATCGAGTCAAGAGGAGAAGCCAGCCATACCCATTCATCTGGTGAGGAAGAACATATTTAGTGGACGATGAGAAGGCGAAGCAGAACGAACATACTGGGGCAAAGAGAGTGGTAGGCACGCTTGAACTGCTTGCAGGGCGCGAAGTCCTCACCCTTTGCAGATATGCACTTGAAGTAATCGGTGTAGTTTTGGTAGCTGTTGCAGACACATTAATCATGCGTTGGCGTGCTCCAACAAGCAACAACTCACCAGTGCCTTGTCTGATTGGTGTACGGGAACCGGGCTAGAAAAAAGCATGAACGACAAGCATGCTATGCCAGCGTCACAGTCCTACTGACCATCAAACCCAGCCGTCTGAAGGACGTATTTGCTGTAAAAGCAGGAGAATGTTAAGGTCGAATGGGACGTCGAGAGCAGAGCGGCGTACCTCTGGAGGTCGGTCTCAGACATGATGGAAGGTGGAAAGGAGGTGTGGTCGCTCGGTTGAAGACGTCGTCGGAACTCGTCGGATGGACGATTATGTAACTGTGTGACCTTCCAGACAGCCTCCAGACCCACTCTCGACAATCCACTCAGTTGCCCATCTCTCTGTCCATTTTTCTCGGACAAAATGGACGCTCTCAAAGCTGCTATTCAGACCAAACGCAAGGCACTCGACGAGATGCCGTCAAAGCCCAGTAAATACATGCGCAGGGGCGATATTGAACGGTTGAAAGAGGAAGAGGAACGCAAAGCGCGGGAGGCAGAACGCCTTGCAAAAGAGGAGGCAGAACGCAATACTCCCAAAGCCAAAGTACGCCTATCATTTTCCATGCCTGCAATCCTTTACAATAACACGTAGCTGGAGTCCAGACCCCCGCCTCCCGCTCCCAGACCTCTTCTCCGCATCCCAGTGCATCCCGTTTGACCGCTTCACCTCCACCTGACGCTTCCACGTTGGAGGCCATCACGACGACATTTAACATCTCCAACGACGAGACAGTTCGTCGTCTCCGCGCCAAGGGCCAGCCTGTCCGCTTGTTCGGTGAGTCGGACAAGGAGCGCCGCCTGCGACTCCGCGCCCTTGAGCTCATCGAGGAAAAGGGACACGACCGTGCGGGTGGACAAAACGACTTTCGCAAGGCGCTTGAGGACGTCGAGAGCGCAGAGCGAGAGCTGAAAGACCGAACCTCTGCCTCCGATGCAGGAAAGGGGAAGAAGAAGGGCGACGCAGAAGGTGAGGGAGGTGTGTTGGATCTGGGACTTATCAAGACCGACCCGGACAAGCTGTATCCTATAATCTATTTTGCTCTCAAACGAACGTTGAAGGAGTGGGAGGAGAGCTTAGCTGAACGACCAGGTGCGAAACCCGACTTTGTTGACAACCCACCGGCATACTGACTTTTGACCAGAACACATCAAACGCTCCACGCAGGGGAAGTTGGCGGCGGCAACGCAGGTCCAATCAGCAGAGTATCTCAAACCGTTGTTCAAAATCATCCGTTCACGAGTTTGTCCTCTTTCTCCTCAGTCGAGCAACGTGCAGTGTTGACCCCCCATTCACTTCCAGTCTCTCCCATCAGATGTCCTCGCACGCATAGCAGAGATTGTGCACCACATGCAGAAGAGGCAGTATCAACGCGCGAACGACTCGTACCTGCGCCTTTCCATCGGCAATGCTCCCTGGCCTATCGGTGTAACCATGGTTGGGTACGTATATCCTTCGAACATACCATCGTTCTTCTTGAAGCCTTGATGACGGTCCGTGTGAACCGGTACTTATTCTACAAATTATTTTATAGCATCCATGAGCGGTCAGCTCGCGAAAAAATTTCTTCAGACCAGGTCGCACACGTGTTGAACGACGAAGTTAGTCGAAAGTACATACAAAGCCTTAAGCGGTGCGTGATCCCATCCGTCGACGAATATGGACTAGGCGTTGATCGGCGATTGCCTTACTTTCCCCTGGTTTCCAGGCTGCTCACGTTCTCACAGACAAAGTATCCTCCCGAAGACGTATCGCAGCTCATGGGGTAGGGACACGGCATACACAGCCACGATGCCACCCGTGGCGAGTATCTGCGGCATCTGGCATGTATTTCTTGATGCCTGGCGGCTCGGTCGCATCTTTGATCACATCAATGTCATTCTTCAGTTTTCACGATCAAGCTGTGCTATGTTCTCCAGACCTGAGACCTGATGTTTGATTCTGCCAGTGTACACACGCGCTTGCTGCATTGTAATAATACCTATTGCGGATACATTGATCTTTTTAGTGCACGTCGGGCCATCGATACAATTGACTGCACAGCGCGACACATGTGAGCAGATGTGAGCTGGCTCCCTCCATCACGAGTCAAGCTACTCCCAGCCTAATCCGTACCATGGGTGCCCCAATCCTATAGACTGTCTTCTAACTCAAGCGCCCATCAGCTGAACCGAGGGACCTCAAGGACTGTGACCTTCATCGCCGCGCTTTCGCCCCTTTTTTCTGTATCCGCCCGCGCTGCGTTGACTCATCGGCCAGAGCGTGCCCGGTCTCGTTGATGTGCGCGAATAATTTGGTTTTACTCTCAAATTCCTTCGAGCACACGTTACATCGTTGCTAGAAGCGAAGCGAATGCGTCAGCCTGCAGCCTGATACACCACCCAGAAAAAAAGATGGAGCGGAAAAGCAAACCAGGCGAGAATAGATAGCTGGTGCGGCCGATAAGTATAGAAATGGCAATGGCGTCTTGAAACGCATCCGTGAAACACGCCGCGTGGGGGTCGCGATAAAAGGCAGGGTAAAGCATCCGAGAGGAAAGTCAGCTTACAACGGTAGTTGCGGTGGCCTCCCGCTCCTTCTTGGCTGCCTCTCGCGCCCTCCGCTTTTCCTTTTTTGACGGCTGCGGAGGCTCTGTTGGTTGCGAACGCGTGCTGTCCGCTTCCCTGCGACCCTGAATTTCTACGTCCGCAAGACCTTGCGAAGGTCCCGGATTTTCAATGCTCAGGTTAGGTTGCCCCTTAATCTCCCGTTTTGACATCGTCAGCTGGGGGCTGCCGTTGGGTGCGTCGGGAGGGAGCGCGCTCCTCGCCTTTTTCCTCCGTTTGGGTTTCTGCTTCTGAGCCGGGGAGCTGTCTGGCTCGCTAACCGCACCGTCCGAGATCTCTGGGGAATTTCTTCCTTGCGGTGACTCGTCAGCTATGAATTCGTCTTGGGGCTCGGACGATGGCAACGCTGAGGTTGGGATCTCTCGGGCATCCGCATTAATTTCCGCCTCGCCGTCTTCACCCTCGTCTTCACCCTTGTCCTCGCCCTCGTCCTCGTCCTCGCCGTCACCGGCTAACCCCAGCTCTTCTTCCTCCTCTTCCATATGCCGCTTTAACGTCTCTACCGCCTTAAGATGCTTCTTGCTCCGTTCGTGGCTGTCCCATGACGCTTCGCTCCTGAATGTTTTCCCGCAGGCGACGCATTCCCATTCTTCGTCTCCACCGTTCTCGGCCCGCGCCCACTCGATGTCGTTCGCGGGTGCGTCCGCGACCTTCTGCCAGTCCTGTTCTACGTAAGATGAAGGGGGCGGTGGGGCAAAGCGTTTTTGAGTGGGCGTTGCTGCGCCGGACGTAGGCTTCGAAGGGGATGGGGTGTTTAGCTGAGCTTGCCGGGCGAGATGGGATTTGTACCGGGGGTCGCGTTTGCGGATGAACATGACGAGAGACTGCGTATATCATGTAAATCACAGGCGTTTGATCGTGTTGGAATCTGTGTGAAACAGAGGACGTACTCGGATTGTCTCGTTGTATTCCTTGCGCGCGTCGTCGCGAGCTTTCTTGTTATCTCTCTCCATGAGTCTACGCGATGCATGAGAAACGCCGAACAAATTATGTATCAGGGTCACCGACCTGCGCACACGACGATCTGGAGCCTCAGAGAGATTGTACATATCGCACCAAGTGAAATCTTTCTCGGTGCCAAAATTGAGCCAGTAATTGTAGAACGTCCGCGCGGCCTCCATCTGCTTGTCCTTGGAGGGTGCAGTCCATGTCCATGTAGAGTCCCCAAACGAGGGGAACTCGACGTCCGTGTATGGCGCCTCATCGTGGGCAAGGCGGGCGAAAAGATTGCGGTATATCGTGAAGAAGCCCTTGAAGATCGATCACCCCTTTAGATGCATAGACGCGTGTCAAAATCAGCAGCCTACGTTGTCGCTGTCGTCCAAGGCAGACCAGATGGACGGGTTGAGGAAGGGTGCTAGATGTCGCACACTCAAGCCGCGATCGCGCGCGCGAGCAGGGGTCGTGCCCTTCTTGATGTCCTCAAACACGGTCTCTACGTCCGGTTCTGGGACCAACGATGCGCGATGCGAGTCGTACCATGCTCGCTCCTGTTTCGGTGCGATCGCGGTGTTCAATGGGTTTCGTCGCACGGCACGACGCAGAGGGAGCACCTCACCTGCTCGTCGCTCAGGACCTGTCCACGCCATCAGCTCTGGGTCATACGTGCGCTGGCTAAGCCACGCTAGCACGAAGTCTCGGCACGCACTTCATACGCCTGCTGCAGCGCCGCGAAGCGCTGCGTCGCGGCTTCGGAGTCATCGGGATTCTTGTCCGGATGGTGGAGGAGCGCGAGGCGGCGGAACGCGCGCTGCGTCCGTCAGGATCCGAGACCGGGAGGGTGAGCGGTGAGGGCGATGTGGGCCAGGGCGTGTTGTGCGTCAAACGCACCTTGATCTCGTCCGCGGTCGCAGACTCCTCGACCTCGAGCAGCGCGTAGTAATCTTCTACACCCCCCGCCCCTGCCCCCGCACTGTCCGACTGCGCGCGCGATGCCCCCGCACCCATTTCAATTTCCTCCTCTCGAGATCTCGAGAAGTCGGCAAACGCGAGCCGCGGCTACGTCGCTGGCGGAACGATGGATTTGACCTCGACACACCGCAACAGCAGAGAGTTCGGACGCATGATGAAATTGGACGGCTTGAAATGCATCACGTGCTCCGAGGCGGCAAGAAGAATTTCAGTTCCGCGAGCGCTGCCAGCTAGCTATTTGTGGGCTTCGCAGACGACGACGACGACGACGACCATGGCTGAATTCTTCAAATCCTCGTTACCACCAGCTTCGCCTGCAGGTTCGCGTTTCCTGCGTGGCCGCTCGCGTCTGTCCTCTCTGAACATGTCTTTGTAGATTCCGCAGCACGCAAGGAAGCCGTCATGGCTTCCGTCCGGAACGAGCTCGCCCTCGTCAACGCGCAGGAGCTGATGAACGTGCGCACCACAGTGTCCCGCCCCCCCTGCCCGCGCACCGCTCACTCCCCCCGTCTCTGTACGTACGCAGAAAGCAAACGAAAAGTGCTTCGCCAAGTGCGTCACGAAGCCGTCCACCTCCCTGTCTGGCTCGGAAGAGGTGACGCGCCCCCTCCCACACGAGTCTGCTGCTGTCGCGTCCACTGACGCCCGTCTCCCCCCCTTCCCCCCCCTCTCTCTCTTACAGACATGTCTGGCACGGTGTCTGGATCGGTACATGGAAGCCTGTGAGTCCCTGTCATTTCGCCATCCCGGCTCCGCCTACTCACTCACACCCGCGCGGCGTCCCAGTCAACATCGTCAGCAGAGCCTACACGAGCCGGATAGCAAAGGAGCGTGCAGACAATCAATTCTAGAGATCGCTACTCTACGTTTCGCATACTACGTCCTCCTCCCACCCGCTAGCACCGCTTAAATACGCCACCGCCAGTCTCCCGCTTCCCCACGCCTCGGCGTCCCGCCTTGTTCAAAAGACCAGGTTCCCATCCTCGTACACTGTCTATCTAAGCACCCAATCTCAGCCTCGCGATGGCCGCAAATAATCGTTCCCTGAGTATTGAGTCCTCGGCTCAGACTCGGCGAATCCAAAGCGCCGTTTGCGCACCGATACGTATCCTTAAACGTTAAAATCGAGCCGCCGTTCCTTCTTCACATCGAACCTGACAGCCAACCGAGCCGCCTGTCTCGCCTTCCTTACCTACACAAGCCAAGCGCTTTCCCCATCCCGTATACGCGTCCCATAAACAGCGAACGCACGCAGCAGAAGCAACTCTAATGAACACAACGGGACTCCCCGATCTGAGATCCGGGGCTCCTCGCCGCATAGAACGATATAAATAACGCGCGCCCGAGGACGCGCCCGGACCGCAAGTAATGTAACATATATACAGGCGCATCCGCATGCCTAGTAGGTGTATAGTCCGGGATGAACGACGTCGATGTCGGGTGCTCATGATAAACGTGAATATTGAACGGTAGGCGTGTCGTAAATATAAAAAAAAGAACAGAAAAACGCGGAGACAGAGACCACCGGCGACTCGTAAAAGAAAAAGAGAGAAAGAAAACGAATTCTACGCGAGCGAGAAATGTGGGCAGGAGGTCTGGCACGGGGTATCAGAGGCCCTAATAATGCAACGGAGGAGGCGACGAAAGCGGGATCGCACGGGGGAGCCCGCGGACAGAAAACACGCCGACGGAGCGGTCAAATCATGATGAGAGGGGCATAAACGGACCGCTCCCGCGTCGAAGACATCACCGCGACGGCCGCCGGAGCGCGTCGTACTGCATCTGCATAGTCTGGAGGTCCGCGTCGGGCGGCGCGAACGGCGCCGCCGTCGCCGTGAGCAGCGGCGACGACGGGGTCCCGAACTGCGAGAGCGGGCGCGGCGGCGCATGCGGCGAGAAGTACGCCGGCGCGCTCGGGAACGCGCGGGCGGAGAGCGGGAGCGTGTACTCGAGCATCTGCGCCTGCGCCTGTGCCTGCGCCTGCAGCTGCGCCTGCGCCTGCGCCTGCTGCTCTGCAAAGTCCGTGAACGCAGACGCAGGCGCCGGCGCCGAGAAGCTCATCCCGGGCTGCTGTGATGGGCCCTGTCCATAAGCGTACTGATGCTGATGTGGCTGTGGGTACTGTTGCTGCAGGCCGGGGAACCGAGCGTACGGTGTGGGAGAGGGGTTGCTCGAGGACGCATACGGCGAGGGGTGGTTTGATGGCGATTGGATGTACGGCGAGGGGTGGTTCGATAGCGCGTGTCGCGTGTACGGCGATGGATGGCCTGACGAGGACGAGGACGACGGCTGCATGCTCGGCGACGCGGCTGCGGCGGGGTAGTCGGGCGGGTTCGGTGCGAGGAGCAGCGGGGTGCCAGAGAACGAGCGCCGTGGCACGTGCGACGGTTCGAAGACGTCCTGTGCCTGTGTATAGTATGTCGGCAGCGCGCTGAGCCCGCTCGCCAGTGCGGGAGAGAGGTCAAGGTCGAGATGCTGCTGCTGTGGCGGCTGCTGCTGCTGCTGCAAGGAAGATGTCAGGGGCAGCGATGGCGGCGACGTGGGGTTCGAGGAAGAGGCTGGGGCCGCGGTGTACGCGGGCTCGTGGAGACGGACCTCGCCGGAAGCCTTGCCGGCGTGGAAAGATGCGAGGACGTGCGCAAGCTGGACCGCCGAGCCGACGAGCTCGTGCCGGAGCACCTTGGTCGCCTGCATGCCCTCCGTCCAGTCTGCACAGCGCTTCCACACGCGCGTGCCCGGGAGCGCGCAGCGGTCGCCCTGCGGCGACGACGTGACGGCGGGGGCCTCCAGGAAGAACGCGGGCGGGCGCGCGAGGATGAACGTCGCGAGGCCGGCGCCGGGCGCGGCGTTGGCGAACTCGGTGCTCACTACGCTGTCGTAGGCGATTTCCATTTTGAAGCCGTGCCCCGCCGAGTGGATGAACCACGTGAGACAGCGCTTCGCATCGCAGAGGTACGCGACAAGGTCATGCTTGCCCACCGTGGTCGCCATCCGTCGCCACGTCCCGATGGTAAGGTCCGTGCAGGGAATGACGGTCACGGCTGAGAGTGGGGCAGGGTCATCAGCTGGAGCTGAGCGCACGGCAAAAGGGAGAGCGTACGCACCCTCATCTTCGTGAATGAGGCTGTGGAGCTCTGCTTGGAAACCCGGCTGCAATTCTGGGGGCGTTTCTGGGGGCGATGTCGGAAGATGGGTCTTGTTCTTCCCATCCAACAGCTTCGCCTTTGCCCGTCTGAGCGAACCACGCGACGAATCAATACACCGCTCACATCAAACCCGGCGCCCCCTCGCAGACGGGGGACGGGGAAGAGGAAGCGCGCGTACCTATTTTGGAACCAGATCTGTGTCTGCCGCTCCTGCATGCCTAGCATCTGACTGATCTCGCGGCGGCGGGCGGCGGTCGGGGATCTGTCGACAGAGAAGAACCGCTCGAGGTGGATGAGCTGGTCGGGGGTGACGCGCGACCGCTTGCGCTTTTCGCGGTCGCCCGAGCTCTTCGTGCTCGAGGTCGACCGCCGGCGGCCAGCGGGCTCGGAGATGGGCTCCGAGGCCGCGTCGTCGCCGTCGTGGTCGTGCGCGGAGGGAGAGACGGCGGCGCTGCTGCCTGGGTCAGGAGATGTGCCGGGAAGGGGCGATTTATCGCGAGGGGACGGGTGCGAGGAGGATGGCATCGAGTGCGGTGGTGGGGGGAGCAAAGGGAGGAGCTGGTTTTGGGACGCCTCGAGGGAGGGGTACTTTTCGATGCGTGCGTCCATGGCTGTTAGGGCGGGAGGACAGGAGCCGATGTCAGACGAAGAATTTAGCGGGGGGCTAGGCGGTGGCACGACGCGCAGGGCACGCGTATTTAGATCGAAGGGGTCGGAGGACTCACAATCCATCAAGGGGAAATCCCAAGTCGGACGGGGGAAGAGTGATACAGCCAGGATGGAAGCGGGTGGTGGTGGTGGTGGTGGTGGTGGTAGGAGTGAAGGAGGGAGGAGGGGGACGGCGCAAGAGTAGGATGGTGGCCAATGGCGCCAAGCGCGCGGCGACGGGACGACTAGGTATGAGATGTATAATGGAAATAGGCGGCAAGCGGTGTCAGTGGGTCAAGGCGTGAGTTTCAGGGGCGAGGGTGGTGTGCAGGTGAGTCAAGTTTGGAAGCCGATGATCGGTAGCGAGCAGAACGCAGGGTTCGGACGGGACGTCAGTGGGATTGGGGGGGGGGGGGGGCAAAGGTGGGCGCGGGGGGGAAGAGCAGCAGGGCGGGGCTTTCAATGAGGAGGGTAGGTCGGGGGCTGAATCTGGTGGATGGATGGGCGGAGAAAGGATGAGGAGGGGAGAGGGCAGGGGGCTGGCGCTGAAGAGAGGTGTGTTGTGCGGGCGAGCGGAGCGAATGGCGAGGGAGAGACAAGGCTCCGTCGGTTCGCAGGAGCGGAGCCTGGACTGGACTGGGCGCTCGAACAGGGGACGGCAGACGAGATCGGATCTGCCAGGAACGCCCCCCGCCGCCATAGAGTTCGAGATTCGTTTCGCTGGCAAGGAAACCGACTCGAAGGGCCCCGCGCCCAGCATGACCCACCGTCCCAACCGAGCTCCTTCCTGTCCCGGATCATCTCGGGGCCCGACGTTCAGTCCACCACCCACGAACACGATCCTGCAGGCGGTGCCGACAGCCCGACCAGCACCAAGCCATTCAGTCGCGGGGCGATCCAGCAAGCAATGAATTTATCACTGCAGTTGCCCTTGCGAGCTGAGACAGCCCCCACCCCACCCCAGCTCGCTGCAACCGTCTGATGAGCCGACACGCGCGCCTGCAGGGAGTGCGGGCGGCGGTCGCGGCAGTCACAGCAGCAGCAGCAGCAGCAGCAGCCAGCAGCAGGACACGTCCGGTGCATGCTCCCCCGGAAACGCCAGACACGCCACCACCCGCGACGCGCCGGGGCGATCGTGCAGCGCAAAAGCGCCCGAGGGCACAGTGCAGCGATGGCGCCGATTGCGATCAGCCTGGGCTGAAGCAGCTGGAGCTGAGCGTCAGGGTCGGCGGGGCGCTTGTCTGACGTTAGTAAGGCGCACAGCCCGCATGTGTGTGTGTGCGGCGGCGTGGCAAGAGCGGACGCGGGGATGCTGAGACCATCGCGCCAGCCGCCAGCGATCACTCGTCGCTCGGACCCCGGACCTGAGACGTCCTCCAGTGGGGCCCGTCACGTCTCGCAATCACGTGCACGTCCCCGCTGCCTTCCTCTCGCTTTTTTCGAATGAATCACAGATTCCCGTCTTCGAACGGTAGCAGCAGGTAGCGAGGGCTGTGCCGACCATCGCAGTTTAATTAAACAAGATCCCGCTAGCCCCTCGCCGCGGGCGAGCACACCTGGCCTAATGAACCCCCCGTGCAACACCACACCTGCACACCCGACTCGGAAGCGGATCCTATCGCCCGACGCCGTATTTGGTTCTCAATCCCCACCCTCGAACTACCAGCCTCCCCGCCGTCCAACAAGTGATGAACCCGCTGCAGCCATCGCGGTCTGCAGCAGGATCACGTCCGCGTGTGTCTATCAGCACAGCAGGCGCCTGAATTTATCGCGGCCAGCCTCTCCTCTTAGCCCCTCGCCTGGGCAGCCCTATTGGCTACCGCTAGCCGCTGCTACGATCCATCACGCCTTCGCAGTCAGACCTGTCAACCTCCCATTGACATCCCCGCGCACAACGTGGATCATCCCACTGATCCCGAGACGCGCGTGTCGCTCGCTCGCTCGCTGTTCCCACCAAGCGCTCGCGTCCCCTGAGAATCCCATTCACCCACACACTTACTGTATGTACTAGCACCGTACGCATGTAACGCGCGCCCACACTGCGCTTCCGCAACGCCCGGCCGTTCCCGGTCTCCTGCGCACTCCCAATACTAGGCACCTGAAACATTACATACTCACGTTTACATTTTACGCTCCCCCGCCAGAGCTTCTCGGGATCTCAATAAATCCCATACTGCACGCTCGGCCCAATCGCGAATCGCGAATCGTGATGCCGTCCCTCGCCCAGCCACAGATGCACAGAGATGCATTCCACCCCCGATCTCCCCCCCGACCCCGTCGACGCCCCTGTCGAGATCCCACGATCCGGCACACAGCGCGAGCGGAGACCAAGGCGCACACGACGCTCAATGGCCATCGTGCGCCGGGCGCCATGGCGCGACGACGACGACCGCGAGCGCGAGCGCATACAGCATAGCTTGCATTGTTCACTCTTCAAAGGCACCCGTGGAATGATGGCCCCAATCGCTGCTGCGCATTCCGTCCACCCGGACGCGCCCCGGGCCTGCAGCTCGCGATGACAAAGCACTGACAAAGCCCAAACCCGCGTCTTCGTAATCGCGCGCGCCCCAAAACAGCCCCATGTGCGCCCGATATACCAGATGCGTCGGCGCGGTCCCTTCCTTTCCCGCGGCGGCTTGGGCGTCGGTCTGATCCTTGATCCTTGATGTCCTGATCCTGATCCCACCCCGAACCTCTAACGGCGGGGGCCTGACAATGATCTGATCGCATCAAGGCATCAAACGCAAGAAGCTGCCTGCCTTGACAGGACAAGAGGTAAGAGATCGAAAGACAGCCACAAGAACAAGAAAAGGGGATAACAAAAAAAGACACGACAAGGACAAGGACAAGGACAAGACAGGCGGCTGCAGACATGTTCGGCGGGTCACGGATCCAAGGGGAGGGGAGAGATCAAACGGACAAGCAGACAGACAGCACCGCGACGTTGTAACAAGGTCACCTGCTATTATGTCACCTTTTTCCTGCACGCTTTCGTTTCTCGCTTCTGTTTCTGGTTTCTGGTTCGGTTCTCTGTTCCTGTGCGAACGTCTGTGTCAACCAAACGGAAATGTCGTACTATACTTGCCTCGGCATCACAGGCCGTCGCCGTGTAACGTGTCCGGCAACCATAATACTTACGCAAACATAAACACAGAGCGCGCGGCTCGAGATGAGACGACCGAGCAAAGATCAGGGGGGGGGGGGTGGCTGATGAAACGAGAAAAGCAGAGGGAGAAAGCAGAGACGAGAAAGAAAAAACTGAAACCGAAACAGCGATAGAAAGGAGAGCAAAAATCATGGTACCGAGCCAAACCAAACCCGCAACTTACACGCCCACGCAAACATATACGCACACGCGCCGAGCACGGAGGGCAGCATCATATACAGCAGCATACCTCGACCGATCCACGCCGCGTCGCACCGTCCTGTTCTCGTCGCATCGTCTAGTACCGTGGCCGTTTGGCGTCCCTCTCGTCGAACCCGGAACTTTCGCGCTTGAGGTCTCCTCGGTACCCACCCCCGAAATCTCCTCTCCCGCTCGGCGGCCCGTATCCAGGGCCTCCGCCCCCGAAACCCCCGCCACCACCGGGAGGGCCATATCCGCCCGGGCCCCCAGGCCCGCCGGCACCGGGTGGCCCGCCATACCTGTTGGGGGGTGGCCCATCGTTGAAGCCCCCTCCGCCTTGGAAGCCGATTCCACTTCCGCGACTGCCCCTGCATACGTACGCGCACGCACATCGAGAGTGATCGTGCACACACATGGACATATAAAGATGGTTAAATGAAAATATGAAAAAAGAAGGGGACGGCGAGGGACGCGCGCCAAAAGACAAGATGTGAGCATGATGGGATCGCATCGCCACTCGCGAGGGCAAAGGAATATCCACGCACCTAAATCCTCCACCGCGAGGCGGCGGGCCGAAATCGTCGCGTCCGCCCCTAAACCCTCCGCCTCCGCCTCCACGGAACCCACCTCCTCCACCACGATCCCCAAACCCGCCTCCACCACGACCACCACCAAACCCACCCCCACGACCTCCGCGGAACCCACCTCCACGATCGCTGAACCCACCGCGTCCACCACCTCTGTCGCCCGCGAACCCGCCTCGAAATCCGCCTCGGCTACTGCTGACCGCTGCCTGTTCGACGGGCTTGGGGCGCCCACCAAGGCCGCCACCGAGGCGGCGGGGCTTCCATCCACGCACGGTGCGTCCTCTCTCGACGTCGACGAGGATGCGCTTGCCCATGATGTGCAGTCCATCGGATTCCTTGTAGGCAGCTGAGAAACATGAGGCGCAAGAGGAAAGGATGTAAGAAGTGAGCCACGCGGGAGTCAGCGCTGGTTCGTGATACGTAAAGAGAAGGACGCAGAGTGAAGTAATGACCTTTCATGTCACGTTCGCGTTCGTACACGATGAACGCGTAGCCTCGCCCGCGTCCCTTTTTATCGCGCACAATGCGTACGCGTTCGATGGTCCCGTACGTCTCGAATTCACGGCGGATGTCGCTCTCAGATGCACCCTTGTGCTATGAGAGTGCAGCGTGATCTTCGTCAGTGTGGCACGGGAAGTAGGAGAGCTGAATGAACGCACCAGACGGGAGATGAACAGCGTCTTGTACGGGTCTCCGACCGCTTCGGCATCCTCTGAGGGTTTATCTGTGGCCCAAGGAGACAGAGACGACGAGGGTCAGCGCGCGCGACCTGCCAAACGCACGCCACAGGGAAAGATGAGAAAAAGGGCGTGCACGTACAGCTCTCTTTCGCGATTTTGAACTCCTCCGTCCTGCGCTTCTTGCGCTCCTCCTTCCTGATCTGGCGCTTTGTCTGCTCCGCGTGGGTGAAGGCGGGCTCCTCACCCTCCTCCATGCCCTCGCCCTCTGCGAGCGCCGCAGACTCGCGCAGCATGACGAGGAGCGGGCCCACGGGCGAGACGGGTTTTTTTACGACGCGGTCGATGTCCTTGTCCAAAGGCCGGGCATAGGTGAGCGGTGGGCGCGGGGCGAAGAGCTTGAGGAGATTCGGGGGGAGCAGGTGGGTGCCAGGCATGCTGGGCTGTCGCTGTCGCTGTGAGTCGGGTGGTGTGTATGTGCCGACGAGTGGGCCGGTTTTGTGAGCGAGGGGGAGAGGGGACTTAGTGTAGCAGGGATTTTGTGCGTCGTGAGAGAGAAAGGAGGAGAGAGAGGGGGATGTACGCCACGCCAACAAGAACGGCGAGGGCGAAGACGGGGACAACAGAAGCGACGACGAATTGGAACCCCGCCATGCCGCGACGTTCGCCGCCACCGGCACGGCCTGCCTGGCTGCATTCTCCTCCTCCAAGGTGCGTATCCGCGATGTGAACGCTCCCCGCTGTCCGTTCACGAACAGCTCCCCAGGACGATGCTGGCATTCAATGTCTGCAGGCGCCAACATCGCCGCCTCGCCTCGTCCGCACGACTTCTCCCGCGCGCACCAGGACGGCTGCGACCCGTGGCCCTGACGCGCCTGTCCTCCTCCACCTCGGCGAGGCCTCTCGACTTCACCTCCTACTTCTTCCACAACGAGCAATGGTCTGCCGACGCCATGCGCCCAGAGACCCACCACCCCCCATCGTCCCCTCCCGCCCTCGTCCCGTCCTCGTCCCACCCCTACCCTTCCCTCCCCCTCACCGCCTACAAACCGCTTCCGCCCCTGACTCTCCCCCGCCTTCTCAACCTCTATGTACAGCTATCCAAATCCCGCCTCTCCGTGCTCGTCGTCCTCACCGCCATGTCCGGCGTCGCCCTCTCCCCCGCCCCCGTCTCGGTCCCCGTCCTCCTCGCGACCGCCCTCGGCACCGCCCTCTGCTCCTCGTCCGCCAACGCCTTCAACCAGCTCCAAGAAATTCCCTTCGACGCCCAGATGGCCCGCACCCGCTCCCGCCCGCTCATCCGCCGCGCGCTCAGCCCCCTGCACGTTGCCGCCTTCGCCAGCCTCACGGGCGCAGCGGGCCCCGCGCTGCTCTGGGCCGTCGTGAACCCGACCACCGCCGTGCTGGGCGCGGCGAACATCGCGCTGTACGCGGGCGCATACACCTACATGAAGCGCCGCACCATCTGGAACACCTGGGTCGGCGCCGTCGTCGGCGCCATCCCCCCACTCATGGGCTGGGCCGCGTGCGGCGGCGCCCTGCTGCCGTCCTCCGAGGCGCTGCACACCGTGTCCGCCGCCCTCCTCTCGGGCGGCGCCCCGGGCGACGTCCTCGCGAGCATAGCGGCGGCCGCGGACGGCCTCGCCCTCGCGCCGCTCGCGCTGGGGCTGTTCCACTTCGCGTGGCAGTTCCCGCACTTCAACTCGCTCTCGTACGTCGTGCGCGGCGCGTACGCGCGCGGCGGGTACTACATGCTCTCCGTGCTCGATCCGCGCCGGAACGCGGCGACGGCGCTGCGCCACGCGTTGCTGCTCACCGGCGTGTGCTCCGTGCTCGTCCCGCTGTCGGGGCTCACGACGTGGGCGTTCGCGCTGACGAGCCTCGTGCCGAACGCGGTCTTCGTGCAGGCGTCGTGGAGGTTCTGGAAGCAGGGCGGGGAGCACCACGCGCGGCGGTTGTTTCACCATAGTCTGTGGTATCTGCCGGTCGTGATGGGGCTGATGATGGTGCACAAGAAGGGGATGGACTGGGGGAAATGGCTCGGGCTTGTCAACGAAGAGGAGGAGGTTGCGGCCTGACCTGATGGAGGGATGGGCACGAGGCAACGCATACTTTACATTTGTACACAACACTTGCCCGACCGCATCGCTCAAAATGATAACAGCGGAAAGAGACAACAAATGGATCGTCCGTCCAGTCAACCTACTAACGTCCGATCAATCTTTTTTGCCTTGGTCGCCTCGCGCCTCTTCTTCAGCATCTCCAGTCTCCCCTTGAGCGCGCTCACCCGCTCGTCCGCCTCTTCCTGCGCGCGCTCCTCCTCGACCATGCGGTCCATGATCAGCTCCCGCTCCTCCCGCTCGATGCGCTGCCTCCGCTCCTCCTGCGTCTCCTCCTTCGCTTCCGACGCCGCTGCTGTCGCCGCCGCCGTACCATCCGCCGCACCACTTTGGGCGGGCATGCCCTCGTTTGGCGCCGCGGGTGCGGGCTCCGCGAAGACGGTCGCGCGCGCGAACGCCGCGCGCCGGTCGTCGTCTGTCACCTCTGCGGCGGGCGCGGCGAGCACGGTGCGCTCGAACGCAGCCCACTCCGCGTCGAGTGCTGTCCCTGCTTCTGCTGGTGTTGTTGTCGCTGGTGGTGGTGGTGCGGACGCGGAGTCGCCGCCGGCGGCTTGAGTGTCCTCCATGATCTCGTCCTCGTCGGCATCGCGCACAGGCGGCGCGCGCGTGGGGTCCGAGAAGAAATCGGCCGGAAAACCGCCAGGCTTCGCGCCCTCCTCCCCACCCTCCTCCTCCTCCTCCCTTCGCTCCTGCCTCCCACCCTCCTCCTCATCACCCTCCTCCTCCTCCTCCTCCTCTTCACGCTCCTCAGCGACCCTCCGCTTCTTCGCCGCGCTCGCCTCCTCTTCTTCCATGCGCCGCTTCTTCGCCGCCTCCTCCCGCGCCCTCACGGCGTTGACGCGGTGCGCCTTGCTCCCGATGTGCCCCTCCCACGCGCCGCGCACGGCGGTCCCGCACACGACGCACCGGAGCTGCCCCGCGGCGGTGTACGTGGCATACGGGTGCGACACGCGCGCGGCGGATTCCTTGCGGCGGGCTTGGAGGAGCGCGCGGGCGTCGGACATGTTGATTCAGGTTGCTTCGTTCGTTCGTGCGTTCGTGCGTGCGTTTGCTCGAAACGGCGTATCGGGACCTGGATGATGTGCGCGCGGGGCGCTGCGATCCGCGTGATCAAGCGCTGGCGTCTGTGGGTGCGCGCTGCTCGGGCCCTCGGGGTCGAAGACGCAGCGTGCCGGCGTCGGTGGCGAAACTGGCGGTGACGATCTCGAAGGACGGACGCGGATGCCCAGCGCCGGGCGTGGGCTCCCACGATATTACGTGATCTGGTGTGTAGGGGTGTCCCGGGGCCCTCTGCACGAGACGAAGCGCGCGGGCCAGCAGAGCCAGTAGGCGGTGATGTGCGGCCTCCTATTTCGACCCGGCGTGCGCTTCGCCGACTCGGAACGCTCGTGTCGCCCCAGGACAACAACGCCAACTCAATCTGCATTGCTCGATCTGGCGGGCCCAGCCCCATTCGATGGCATCGCGGGTGTCATGAATCGCAGTTCGGTTCGGCGCGGTTCGGCGCGGGCTTTGCCATGGGCGCAGAGGCGGGATCACAGCCGCGATGGCCACGGCGGCGACGGGCAGCGACGTCGGTGCTCGGCGACGGGATCACGCCGATGCTGGCTTGAACTGACTTGACAGCGACTCCGCGCAGCCAACATTTCGACAGCGGCTGGGAGACCTGCACCTGTCGCCGGCTAGGGACGCCCTCCGCGTTCCTATTGTCCCCAGCCCCTTCTTCCTCGCCGTCCCCGTCGCACCTCTCTCCTTCTCCTTGGCCCGCGCCCTGCCCTTCCTTTCGACCCTGCATTCTGTGTTCCGCCCCGCGCTAGAATCCTCGCTTTGTCTTGACGGGTGCCCAGATCTGCCCCTGGCCGAAGCTTCCTGATCGATGACTCGACGATCTCGCGGCCGCCGGGTCACGTCCTCCTCCCCTCGTCTCGCGAACCCTGGACTGATCGCCGCCCCCGCGGTGCGCGTGCACCGCGCACGTATGGGCCCGCTGCGCCGGGCGCATGTCCGCGGACGACGACGACGACGAACGGGGTCGCGGGGTGCTGTGACGGCAGCGCCCCGCGCCTGCGCCCGCCGCGGGCAATGATGCCGTTCGCTGCGCGCGCACTACTCATGTACCGCGAGGCACTGCGTCGCCAGAGCGCCGCGGTGCTTACCCTGCCATGATCCAGCCGACCTTCGAGCCCGCGCTGCGATTCTCGATCCCCGTCGCTCGCTCTGCCAAGTTACGCTTCGTGGGTTGGCCCTCGCTCGGCTACGGGCTCGCGTTCTACTCGGGCGCGCTCGTGGCGGTGCATTCGTCCATCGCGACGTGTACGCACGTACGCGTGTCTCGTTTACGAAGGCTTGGACTGAACACCCGCCTTCCTTGCGCTTTGTTCGGTGGTTTGACGGCTTGCAGTCCACAGAGCGTTGATCACTTACGTCACTGCAAAGGACGGAACCAATTCCTGCAACGTCCCATCATACTGTATGCTCGACAGCCGCAAGAGCCCGTCCGGCGTCGAGCGATCTCTAGGGCCAGCGGCCGTATCTCGAAACACGCTTATACGCTCAACGTCATCCCCAGCATACCTAGACCGGCCTTCTCGAGAACCAAAGTCCATCTACGGCGAGCCTGACTTTTGTCCATGTCTAGACTATGCTGTAGGGCCTGCAGCCCTGCCGACCGGTACAGCACAACGTAAATCCCGCGGTCCACAAGTCTCGTCATCGGACACACCCTCCGACATCGGCTCGTGTCGTGCCGGCGGGTTCGCTGCCGATCCCTCGTTCGTCGTCCCCGCATGTACCTACGCCAGCACGGCGGGACGTGCCGAGGGGGCTGCACTTCAGCCGGCGTGCACGCGCCCGTCCTGCGCGGCCGGCTCACGGCCGTTCGAGGCCGCGCGCGGCGAGCGGCGCTTTCGGCATAGCGGTCGGCGGACTGTTGGACGAGGCGAACATTAGCTCGGGGCGCATTGCGAGCGCCGTGGGCGGAGGGGCGGCTGGATCCTGCGGAGGCGCTTCTTGTCTTCACGGCGCCGGCCGTCGTAGGCGAGGGCGGCGCACCGCCGTCGACGGGCCACCTGCAGGGCTGACCGTGGAAATTGGCGCTCGACCTGTCTAGAGCCTCGGAGCACTCGAGACGTCGACCCGAGCCCCACCGCCCAGTTTTTGATGGTGTTCGGACGCACCGAGCCGCGCGGTCAACCATTGGCGCCCCGTCCCACAGCTGTACAAGCGCTTCAAGGGGACTTGACAGCACCTCGTCTCGTTGAGCGCCCGCCGTACATGCCTCGTCTGGTTTTTTCCAGAGGACCGCTAGAGCGTCGATGTGGTCTTCGTGGTTTACTCTTGCCAGGCGACGTGCGTGATATTTATGTATCGGCGCGTAGGATAGACGTGTCGGCACAATATACCTTCGCCCTTGCGCAGGCTCTTGACAGCATCAAGGCCACGTCTGCGTGGAGCGACACGGGTACCACTTGTTTTCTCGCCCTCGCGAGTATCCGTTCGGGGTGCATGAACGCATCTGTAACTTGAGTCTGCCAGAGCATCATCCGAAGCGTTCATCGCTGCAATGCTATCCGACTCATTGGACCCTCGACGGACCCATTGCTGCTGGCCGTTGATATCGAGCTCTTTTCTCGACCTATGCTGTATCGCACAGGGCTGGGTCCCTATAACGAAGATCCGATATACAGACGCGTCACAAGATGTTTATAGAACATTGGAATACATGGTTCATGTTCAGAATCAAGATGTTATTACCGCGACGATGAACAAACAACGCAAGAATTGAACTCAGTGATGGAGGAAAAGAAGAGGATTAGCAGACAGGGAAACGCTGCGGAACAATGCACACACGATTGTCCGTATGAACCTACTATGATTGCCCAAAACGTGCGCCTCGCGCGGATTCATCACAGTCCGTAATGAACAAACGGCACCCAACGCATGAAGGATCTGTTGTTACACTCTGAACGCAGCTTTCTGACGGCGAGGTGGAGTGCACGAGCAGCTTCCGTAGTGTCGGGGGCCGAGCCATCTTCATGCCCTTCGAAGAGGTGAGCATAGAACTCATTTGCGATCTTTGGCCCGTCGATGTCATGCATTGGCCTATCGTACGGCAAGCAATGATAAGCTCAGGACAATCGGAGAGGGAATGCCACCGACCACATCGTAGCTACCACTCCGCGGAACCCGGAGAACAGCATTGCCGCTGCGAGGTGCATGGCTTCATCAGGAGCGTCCACGCCTCCCATCGCGGTCTGACTTGCGCTGAGAAACGCCAAGGATGCGTGTGGCAGGGATTGTGCCATGATTGTAGAAACGCTCAAAGGACCATCATCTAAGAGAAGTGCGCTCTCCAGTGGATCTGACGGTTTGTGGATTCCACGGCACGAGAAGTGAGCGATCGATGACCGAGAAAGATGAGAGAGAACCGCCGCTACTGTGGACGGCGGAGAGTCAACAGAGCCTAGCTTGATGAGAGAAGAGGCAGGCACGTGTCTCTCGATTTGACGCATTTCTTCGCGGGCTTGGGTCAATGGGGCCTGGTCCGGTGTCTCGGGCTGTATGGCGACTAGCATCTGGAATGGATCCACATTCGGCACAGGTGGAGGAGTGAGGAGAGAATTCAGCGTTGGGATGTAGGACGACACCATGTAATCTGATATGTTCTCGACGGCTCCCGTGTTCGTGCCTGATGCGTATATGCCAGCTGCATGAAGCGGGAGCAAAGCAAAAGGCCCAGTGGGGAACCACCACACACGCGGAGGCGAGTCAGATTTCTGCACCGTAAAATGAGTACCAAAGTGCGAAAGGGGGTTTCTGGCGGGATATTCTTACCTCAAGTTTCAAATGACGAACCACGGGATGGACCACCCACTCCCAGAGCAGCGATAGAACACACCGAAGAACATCGTCGGCACTTTCAAGAGGTACCTCGTGACGTCTCCCGTGCCTAATCTCACCGAAAGTTTGGGTGGCTCCAAGGAGGGTTTTGAAAGAGAGTTTGTGGTGGATCGTGAACGAGGGGAAGTCGGTCACAGAGATGCGTAATGACTCAGCAAGGAGTACTACATGCTCCTGTGTTGACTGGGGATGGAGTGGAGCATGCTCTACGCCCCTGAATGTAACGATCAATGCATCACAAGAAGACTTGGATACATTGAGCAGGACCACGGGACCATGACCTGCCACCCGCTTTAGCATGGCCAGCTTCTTGGGACGCAGAAAATCCGTAAAATCTTCCAAGGCTCGAACTTCTTCCAATGTCGCCTGCCAGTCCTCGTTCAGCCGACGAAATCGCGCAGTTTTAGCCTCCATCGTCATCACTGCCCCTACCTCAGTGCGGATCGCAACCGGCTCCTCGTCAAATGAGTTCCGCTCGAGAGCTAAAGAGATCCCCTGTAGTTTTTCTGCGAGTTCTGGGCAGTCACGGCGAAGGCCATCAATGGAGGTCTGAAGTTGCAGCGCCTGAGACCAAAAAATAGATCTTCCCTCTTCGAGCATCTCAACAGCCTGTTCAGTCTGGCCCGAACGAATAGCGCAAGCCGCAGCACTGCTATAAAGTTGATAGCTAAGGTGATCAGCTAGTAGCCGACGAGGCGACTTTGTGACCGAAGTGAGCGTCACAGCATGAGGCAAGAACTGTATAGCAGTCTGGTATGCTTCCAAGGCAGATGGATGATCCATGCCATCGGCACGTCTTGCCCATATTTGAGCAGCTTTCAAGCGATCGAACACGGATCCTGTTTCGTGATTGGCTGCAGTGCGAAACATGTTCATGGATGCCTCCAGCGAAGACATATCACCCAAACCAAACTTATCACAGAGGGAGGATGCAAGCAATGTCAAATAGAGGCAGTGAGCAGGATGTGAGGGAGGTAAACACATGAGGGCTTCCCGATAAAGCGAAATGGCCTCCTCCAGGTCTACCACCTGCCCGGTTTGCTGGAATCGTATCAAGACCGCATTCGCGAGGTTCCTCAGCGACGTCAAACGATCGGGATGTGGGGCAGGATGGAGCATGAGCGATTCTCGGTGAAACGAGATTGCCTCCTCCAGGTCTACCAGCTGTCCCGTTTGGTCAAATCGCGTCAAGACTGCATTCGCGAGGTTGCTCAAGGAGGCCGAGCGATCGAGATGTGGGGCAGGACGGAGAACGAGAGATTCTCGGTGAAGCGAGATGGTCTCCTCCAGGTCTACCATCTGTCTAGTCTGCTCGAATCGTGTCTTGACTGCATTCGCGAGGTTGTTCAAGGAAGCCGAACGATCGGGATGTGATGTAGGACGGAGCATGAGAGATTCTTGGTGAAGTGAAATGGCCTCCTCCAGGTCTACCAGCTGTCCTGTCTGCCGAAATCGCGTTAACACTGCATTCGCGAGGTTGTTCAAGGAAGCCGAACGATCGGGATGTGATTTAGGACGGAGGACGAGAGATTCTCGGTGAAGCGAGATGGCCTCCTCCAGGTCTACCACCTGTGCGGTTTGCTGGAATTGTAATAATAATGCATTTGCGAGGTCATTCAACGACGTCGAACGATCGGGATGTGATGCAGGACGGAGCATGAGAGATTCTCGGTGAAGCGAGATGGCCTCCTCCAGGTCTACCAGCTGTCCCGTTTGGTCAAATTGCGTCAAGACTGCATTCGCGAGGTTGTTCAAGGAAGCCGAACGATCGGGATGTGATGTAGGACGGAGCATGAGAGATTCTTGGTGAAGTGAAATGGCCTCCTCCAGGTCTACCAGTCGTCTTGTCCGCCGAAATTGCGTCAAGACTGCATTCGCGAGGTTGTTCAAGGAAGCCGAACGATCGGGATGTGATTCAGGACGGAGGACGAGAGATTCTCGGTGAAGCGAGATGGTCTCCTCCAGGTCTGCCAGCTGTCCTGTCTGCCGAAATCGCGTTAACACTGCATTCGCGAGGTTGTTCAAGGAAGCCGAACGATCGGGATGTGATTTAGGACGGAGGACGAGAGATTCTCGGTGAAGCGAGATGGCCTCCTCCAGGTCTACCACCTGTGCGGTTTGCTGGAATTGTAATAATAATGCATTTGCGAGGTCATTCAACGACGTCGAACGATCGGGATGTGATGCAGGACGGAGCATGAGAGATTCTCGGTGAAGCGAGATGGCCTCCTCCAGGTCTACCAGCTGTCCTGTCTGCCGAAATCGCGTCAAGACTGCATTCGCGAGGTTGTTCAAGGAAGCCGAACGATCGGGATGTGATGCAGGACGGAGGACGAGAGATTCTCGGTGAAGCGAGATGGTCTCCTCCAGGTCTACCAGCTGTCCTGTCTGCCGAAATCGCGTCAAGACTGCATTCGCGAGGTTGTTCAAAGAAGCCGAACGATCGGGATGTGATGCAGGACGGAGCATGAGAGATTCTCGGTGAAGCGAGATGGCCTCCTCCAGGTCTACCAGCTGTCCTGTCTGCCGAAATCGCGTCAAGACTGCATTCGCGAGGTTGTTCAAGGAAGCCGAACGATCGGGATGTGATGCAGGACGGAGCATGAGAGATTCTCGGTGAAGCGAGATGGCCTCCTCCAGGTCTACCAGCTGTCCTGTCTGCCGAAATCGCGTTAAGACCGCGTTCGCGAGGTTGTTCAAAGAAGCCGAACGATCAGGATGTGATTCAGGGCGGAGCATGAGAGATTCTCGGTGAAGCGAAATAGCTTCTTCCAGGTCGTCCACCCGCCTGGTTTGTTGGAACTGTGTTAAGATAGCATCCGCAAGGTTCCTCAGCGACATCGCACGATCGGGGTGTGGGGCAGGGCGGAGGTTGAGAGATTCTCGGAGAAGTAAAATGGCCTCCTCCGGGTCTATCACCTGCCCGGTTTGCTGGACTCGTCTCAAGTCCGCATCCGCGAGGTTGTTCAACGAGATTGGACGATCAGCATCTGCATCAACGCGTTGATTATCCCGAGCCCCAGCGTCAGGTATCATTTAGACGGGATTTTCCGCTACCTACCTTGCGACCTCAAGTTTACCGTTGGAGTATCTAACAACGCACGTGAGAGAGCCGAAGAGAGGCATTCTACATGTAAACCTTACAAAAGTAATCCAAGAAGCCTGCAACGACTGGATTGGGGGCGAAGCTAGCCTGATGCAAATCGTGAAGTGCCGTCGGTGGTTGCTTGATGTCTCTGATGTATGGACGATCTCTGGATAGTGGTGAGGGGAGCTCTGAGGCTTTCCATCCATCCTAAAGAAAGATAATAATTACATTAATCATATCTGCTAGAGATATTGACTTGCCATCAGATATTCCTTGGCATCGTCATGATGGGCAATTGCAATATCGACGTTTGAGTTCTGCAAAACGCTCATGAGTATGGTAAGGCTTCCCGGGTGGTCGTCGTACCTCCAGTATATAGTCGAGTAAAGGTGCAAGCAAGTTTCCGTCCTGCAAGCCTCCGGTCAGATACTGTATTATGCAAACACTGCATGACTTACTTCGTGGACCTCAGGGAACGATTCGATTTCCAGGGCCACTTCATCGCTTGATGAGGATAGTCCTTCGTTGTCATCGTGAGCTCGAACACCGGGCTGTACGTCGTCATCATCCTTGTTCTTCTCCAGATCCTTTGGCTCAGCCGCTGCCTTCAATCGCAACCCTGGGAAGAGAGGTCGCCGTTTCGCGCAAAACCCTCGGATAAAGATGCATTGATTCTGCACAGGAGCACTTTGTTGATCTATGACCGACGTAGGGCAACCATTAGTATCAGCTTGTTGACTGCCCAGGGTTAAAACGTTCTGACCTGGCCCCCAATTATACTGGACATTTACGCAATTCTTCCACGAGATGGATGCGCTCGCAGAAACTGTGACTCCAAGATCCACTTCAATCGTTGCATCACTCGTTGTGTGTGTAAATGCGGCGACAGCCCATGATGTGGTGAGATGACGTCCAGTTACCAGTAAGATATCCTCCATGTCAAGGCCAAGGTCCAGCGACTCGGCATACCTAAACCACTGATCTATGTTGGCAAGTATGAATCTTCTGAATGCTTCTATATTGTGTACATCCTGAGCCTGTGCATCACTCGGGAATGCTAGGATCGCGCCTTGCTGTCTGTGACATGAGAATTGGAGTCCGCTTCTCAACGGCACTGTCCTAAAAAGCGAGAACTTGTTTATGAGCATGTATCGGTGGAATTGTGATCTACGTGCTTACGGCACTGATATTGAACTTGCGAGCTCAGTCGACCTCACACCATGTGAAAAATATGCACCTGGTCGCAGAGTGCGAGGACGTATACGAGACGATTCAGATGACAAGACCTCGAAGCCCTGAGGCAAGGTACGAGGCTGAGAGGGATCGTCGGGTTGAAGGTGTACGTTGAACAAGCGATGGAAGCCACCGTTCCGAATGTACCCCACGTCGCCTAATTCAACTTGAGGGTCACCTTGAGGGTCAGGCTCCCAGAGAGCATATCCGTTTCCCAGAGACGCGAGTCCTTCGCTGTAAATTTGACAGCTCAAGGGTGGCATGATGAGGGTAAGAGTTGAGCAGGACGTGTAGGTTAGACAATGCGAAGCAGACCTTTATATGGACGGCGTTTGTGCAACGAAGAGTCTAAACTTGGATTCATAACACAGCCAGTCCATATGCATGATGCTGTGTACTCGATACCTAATCTAACTTCAGCGGCGCCTTTGAAGGTCAAGCTCCCAGAGAGTGTATCCTTTCCCCAGAGACGCAGGCTCTAGGGAATAGGTTTCATAGCTCAGGAGTGGCATCAGGAGGATAAGAGATGAGCAACACAGTTAGATCAAGCGAAGCAGACCCTTATGTGGATGGCGTTTGTGTAACCCAGAGTCTAAATTTGGAGTTTGAACAGTCATAGTCCATACACATAAACGCCGTGTACCCCATGCGGACGGCGACGACCAATCTACAGACGCTGCTCTAACTGGCCCTGTGCAAGAATATGCTCTAGGAGCATCGCAAACTTCATAAGATGATACCGACAAGTGCAGAATATACTCGGTCAAGAAATGATGTGGCTCGATCTAGGTGTTTCAGAGATCGGAAGTATTAGAGTGAATAATAATCGCTGTTCGATTCCAAAGTTCACATACCAGTCGAACTCGTATAGTCTACTGAGTCCTGATCAAAGAGAGGCATATCGCCCAACGACTGACTATGATGTACGACCTTCTCCCAATTCGTCACGATAAGGTTGATGAAAGACTTCGAGAGGGACGCCTTCCGCATCTCTTCCTCTGAAGCCCGACGGGGTAACTGGCTTTTTCAATATTATCTAGGCCCCGCTCTGTGTATCGGTATTCTCCATTTACCTTCTCAAAACCTGTCGCACCAATCCCGCAGTAGGCGAAGCTATACAGTATGTGAATAGTGTTCAACATTCAGTAGTCACTGTTCGACTTTGAGGTGCACATTACCCGCTGTCATTGCATTGTTGTTTCCTGACCAATCCGAAGGCCCGTGGGCGTGACAAACCCATCGAGAGATACAAAACCCCGGCCCTGCAGGTAGCGAAGAATCGCCTGCCGATTTGCCACGATGTATTCGATGAATTGTCCCGGGACGCCCTGATTGTGCATTTCCTCCTCCGAGACCTGAACATACTTTATAGTCATCCTCATGAGGATCGGATTTGTATGTTCGTCGGCCTTGCGTATCTTGGCGGCGCGCGTCCGGATGACGCGAATGCGACGGAGGAAGCGGGCGTCGTCTTCCATTGCGATGCTGGGTCGCTGCGTTTGCGAGGGACCAGACGATGTTACAGGTTCCTGTGCTCGTTCGTCACCGACTTCTTCAATGTAGCTATCGGAAACTCTGAACCAGGTCTGACAATGTCTGCTATACTTTCGAGAGAGCAACTCAGCGACCTCAGAAGGTTGTTGTTGTGATATCACGCACCAACTAATTCCACCTTGATATGTTCGGGCACCGGCATTATCCGTCTTGCAACTAGGGCAGGAATGCACGTCGACGTTGTCTAAGTGAAGGACAGCATTCATGCCAATTTTCATCCCTGGGTGCACAAGCGTGTTCCAAGATGCAGAGTCGATGATTTGGAGTTCATCCGAGAGCAGTGCCAGGTCATAGTCTCCACGTTCAACGTACTGCGTCCCTACTCTGCCCAATCTTCTATAGTAAAACTTTAAGAAGTCGTGAAACATCTGATCAATAAGGTCTTTACAGTCAAATTTTTAACTCTTCGATGAGGAAATGTCATAACGTACATCAAACGCCTGGCAAAAATCCGCGGGTACGAGTATATCTGTCCCTAGCATATCTGTCAAGACAATGAGCCGCTGCTTTGAGTCCACGCCTCCTTCCCATGCAAATCCTAACTGCTTCGGGAGTTCCTCTACACGGCTGCGAATCGTCGAGAGCGCAACGTCGTGCGCTTTCGCACGATCCTCCAGGCGCTCTAACGATTGACTGAGGCAACGTAGTCAATGAAGTGGTCGGGACAACGAACGAAAACATGCCTTACCACTGAGATAAAGCCAGCAAGGTATGAATCACGTCTATCTGGGCACGAATCTTCGCCCGTGTTTCTCTCAGCTCGCTCTCCTTGAACAACCCCCAGCCCACCTTTCTCCAAGTGTCGCGTACCATACTACCAGAACCGTTTTTGCCAAGGCTGTTCTGATAGCTAGCGATCCTCGAATGAACGTCTTTTAAAAGCGTGTGACCATGGAGAAGGGCGTTCCATAGACCGCGCTCAACGGAGGTAGGAAGAGAGGCAACGAGACCGCGGGGAAAGAGTGCGTCCTGAACTTCGCGAACAGTTTGAATAAACAAGTCAAGCTCTTTGACTAATTCCTGATATTCGTAAGAGGCGCCGGTGCTGCTGCAGAGGATCTTTTGAACCAGTGCGACAAGGGAAAGAAGGTCGCCGAGGGACCCGAACGTGAACGCGACGACAGGCATCGGAGGGCACCATGACGCGCTACCCAGTACAACAGTATTTAAGCAGATGCTTCGTCTCTAAAGGGAACAACGACAACTGTGTTACGGGGCTTGCGGTTGCCTCGTAGCAGGTCGCGAAAGTGTAGACGTCGCGGAAGCAGGACGAGACTAGGCGGAGCGGAGTTGGATGGCCGGCCACAGCCGAGCCGAGCGTGATGTTGTTTGTTGTCTGTGCCGGTCAAGGAAAGGAAAGCCTGTGCTCGCTGTCGTTGGCGTCCTCCACGCCTCTCTGCTCTATTCTTCACGCACCTTGCTCGTGGGTTGCCAGACACCTGGAATAGTGATAGAAGTCTGGACTGAACCTGTACTGGCTGACCTGCTCGGGCGAGGTACAAGTTTTTCGAGGGACGCCCAGGCCTAACATAACCGAATCCGTCTCTGAAATATAACTGCAGCAGCTGCGCCCCGATGCCTCGACGCACCGCCGCGCCCGCCACTCCCGCGCCCTCCACTTCCCTCAGGCCTTCTGCTACTGTTCCCCCTCCCGACGATCCCTTCCACGAGCGGGTTACTCTCCTCCGACGACAATGGAAGTGGGCAGCATTCAGCCAATTCTTCTACACATTCGCACCCCTCTTCGCGATGAACGATGTTAACTTGACGGTACGCGCCCTTTTGCCTCGAGACCGTGTCGGTTCTGTGCTCCAGAATTCCACATTGTTTCTGCCACGTCCTCCCGAACGTGCTCATCGTTCTTTTCTTCTCCCAGGACATCGAGGATGATTTGACTCGTTCGACATCCATAGTGCTACCACGGATCGTGCACCGGCTCTTGTTCACACTGTCGGGAGACAGGAAATTAAAGTGCGTCATCGAGTCTTCAGGATTGAAAATTTCAGGATACTGAGGGCTTTCGACAGCCTCGACAACTGGCAAACCGTTCTCCGCAAACAGTACTTTCGTCGCGACCCGGTAGCCAATCCAATTGGCCCCGAACCCGTCGTCTACGTATCCACCCCCTCTCCTGAGCCACAATCATCCCCAGCCGAGGACGTGAAGGAACATTCACAAATGTCTACCGCGCACTCTCCGATGCCATTGGGACCTATCAACGGGAACATCACATCTAATATGCAGGACCCGGACCCTGAACCTAATCCTGAGCCCCTTATAATTGAACCCACACCTTCTCGTTCCGGGACCGAACTTCGCTTGATCAAGGACGAGCCTCTTCCTACCGACCAGCTTGATCGGGCTGCAGCAGAAGAGAGCAAGAACTGGCTCGACCTGCCCATGCTCACTAAGTTGGACTCACTTCACTTGCTCACCGAATGGCAATTTCAGAATACGAACCGCCTGAGACAAATAATGAAGGACGACGATGAAACTGCTCAATGGGTACGTCTCAATGACATTGAGGCTTTCTACGATTTTTGACGCCATCGTCACCGTGACTTTAGCGAGTTGAGCCTATTGGTTACGATGCGAAAACCAATGCATACTGGCTCATTGGCCGTGAGTTCTTTTGACTATTTTCTTCGTGATCTACTAAGCTTAACCATCGCTCATCTAGCCGACCGTCTTTGGATACAGCGTGTTCTACCCAAGCCGCCGCGAACCTTGAAACGCAAACGACCCGCCCCTAAAGCCAGCCAGAAAGCCAAACGCGCGCGCGCCCCCGAAATCTCCGAGTCAGAATCCGATCGCGAAGCCTCACCTGCAACCAAGAAACGCAGAGCGCCTGCTAAATCCAAGCCTGCCCCTCCACCACCCTCTACTCCCGCGCGCGCCACTCGGGCGTATCGCGGCGCACCCGCCGTCGAGGATCCGCCGTCAGCTGGCCGAGGCTCGCGCGCGGCCAAGACGCAGGCAAACATCAAGCTGGACGCACAGGCAAAGGAGTTGGCGGAGTTGCAGCGGCAAGCAGCGGCTGAGAGCAAGCGTGTGGGAAAACGTACCGCAGCAGCGGCATCGTCATATGCTCCCCTCTCGACACACAGTCCGCGCAAAACGGCGGTGGGGACTCGGGTGAGTGCGAGGTTGAGGGGCGCTGCTACTGTCGAAGATGAGTGGCAAGAGATCCCGGCGGAGTGGCTCAATGAGTCGGGTAATCAAGTGGGCGAGGGGAGCGGAGGAGCGAGCAAGGCTGAGAGTGCTGGTGCGCAGGCGGAGAGCGCCGACTCGAAAAAGACTGAGAACCTCGCGCTGAGAACAGGGCTGGAGAGCGACGATGACGCAGTCAGTGAGTTGACGGCGCTCAGCGACGAGACGGATGATCCTGCACCGGTCGAGCCACTGAAGAAACAGGCTTCCAAGCGGAAGGCTGGTAGCAAGAAGGCGACCAACTCAAGGTCACGGGGGAAGGGTCGGGGCACTGTCCGCCAAGCGTCTGCTCTGCAGTCTGCAGAAGATACAAACATCGAGGAACCAGAACTTGCAGAAGAACTAGAGCCTGAATGGCACCCCCCGGATGATTTCGTCGAATGGGAAACGGTGAGGCCCAATGTACTGTACCCTGTTCGACATCGTGCTGATGCCATTCGAATCCTCACAGATCTGCGTCACATTATACGATTGGGAGCACATCGCTGAGCGGTTTGAGAAGGCAACACACTACCACGAGAAAGCATTGTATAAGATGTTGAACGACTTTATCATACCGCCGATCACTGCCGAACTTAGGGTACGTCCCTGCGTTCGTGTCCTCATCGTCTTCAAGCGCACTGATCACCACACGATTCACAGGAAGCTGAGCAAAAGCGCCGCCTGGAAGAAGCAATTACTCGCCGCAAGCGTTCGTCTAGACTTGCCATTAAAGAAAGCGAGAAAGAAGAGATACGTCTCGCTGCGGTCAGGAAGGCAGAGGAGGAAGAGAAGAGAAGCCGTGCAAAAAGAATGGAGGCACGCCTGAAGCGAGAGGAAGAAGAGCGCGAGAAAAAAGAGAGTGCGAGGGAGAAGCGGCGGAGAGAGAGGGAAGAGCGAGAAGACAGAAAATCGCAGAAAAGAAAGCTGGAGGAAAGGTGAGAAACAATTCATCCCCGTGCATCCTGCAACAGTTTCACACATCCAATTCTCTCTAGCTCCAGTGCGAGTACACCCATTGACGTCGTAGGAGATGGTGCTTCCCGTAATCATGTATCAGCCAAGAAAACAGGAAAAACGAGTAGTGCTAGTGGGTCGCGGACACCCGCTGGTGAAGACTGGGAATTGGACTGCGAGATCTGCCACAAAAGGGGTGTGAATCAGGTACGTAGGGCAATATCGACGCTTCTTGACTGGCTGTCAAACTCAAGCTTCTTGATATTCCCAGGACGATGGAGTCCCGCTCCTGTGCTGCGGCAAGTGTTCCAAGTGGCAACACATCGCTTGCCACGACCAAGCTGACCGGGCAGCCGGACACCCAAGGCGCAACTGGGACACAGAAGAGTTCATGTGCCGGCGGTGTCGGTTCCCAAGTGGGTACTCTGGATCAAATGACGTGCAGAGGACGAACGGCACCGGTGCCCCTGACTATAACACTGGAGTCGGGAGGGCATCCTACCAGGCTTTCCAGCCCGGTCTAGCGAGTCAGACGGCCTATAGCTATGGACAGACAAATCCATACGCTGCAAAAGACCCGCGGTATGACCAGAGCTCTGCACGTATGCAGGCGACGGGCTCGAGGCCATATCATCAGCAGACAGCCTTCACTTTCACACATTACCAGCCTCAGCAGCAAGGGTTCTCAACGACGCACCCTCAGCCACCAGCATACTCTCCTGGTAGTAATGGACATGGCCATGGCCCCATAAATGGGTCAATGAATCGGTCTGCGCCGTCCCAGCAGGTACCTCGACCTCTTGAATATTCGTAATCGATCATGTTAGCTGACAAGAATTTTGCAGTTCACTCATCGTCCGTATATGCCCGCCATCTCAAATGGCAATCACCGGCCCACGGCGGCCGTTCAGGCGCAGCCGAGCAAAGCGGCACCAGGCTACGGCTCAAATCCGATGAATCCTATACCGACCAACGGCTACAGTCAGTACACCTCGAGCGCAGAACGGTCCTCGGTTGGGGCCTCTCATGAGCATGGTGGCGTCAACATGAACGCCGCTGCGGCTCACCCCCAATGGTCGCAAGCCCCGCCATCATCTTCGTATCTCGGCCCTTCAGCAGGCCAGCCCATCCATCCAGCTCATCAGTACGCCCCGGAGCAATATCATTATTCATCTGGATCTCAGCCTAGATTATCATGATGTGGCGTGGACTTTCCCCTATTCGTCTTTTCCGATTTTTTTGCTTGACTGTCCCATCATTTTTTTTTTTCATTTCGTTCAGTTGATTATTCTTTCAATATTGTATATACTCGTGGGTCGGTAATTGTGCCATATGGGGCTCTGCTGCGATCAGCGAGGTGTGTACAAGGTACAGGAGGCGGTGTGCATAATGTTGTCTGTAATTTATCTCTGCATACGGTCACTAGATTCTCGATTCTAACTGACAATGATTCTTCCTGGTTTTCTGTATCCTACTCGCAGTGTATCACCGTCAGTCGAGGTGCTATTTGGATCGGGACTGCAAATGTGGATGACTTGCACCATAAACCAAAGCTAGAATCACATAGGGTGATGGAGCGTCGTGACCCGCATTAGCGGATGTGTTCGAACATTTTGAACTTGGGAGTCACGAAGGGGAACGGGTCGTCCCACGAAGTCTGGTCTCTGCAGGGTATCGCGTGAGCGGATGAAAGATGGACCAAGCATGAAAGAAAGGCTTGCTCTATAGGTCCCAGAACACGCATGCCACGGACGTGCGTGTCCTTGCCGTTTTGGTGATTCGTGAGGACGAGAATCTGCAAGATGTATGCATGCACAGCTTTGCTAATGAATCAAAAGCACCAGTCAGCTCCGTCAGGAGGTTGGATAGGTACTCTTACAAGCCATCTCCATCTTCGCTGGGCTCTGTTGATACGTCGAACGTGATCCATCCATCCGGCTTTTCGAGGGTGATGGAGCGTACTTCCTGAAGATCGCCCAGGCCTGTGCCTGCGCGAATCGAAAGCACGGCGGGGGTGTACGAGTCGTCGAGAGGGAAGCTGAGAAAGAGGCTGATTTTCTGGTGGCAGCGGTTTGAGATGTACAGGATAACGCGAGAAGAGATGCGAACCTGGATAGCCATCTTTCTCGGGAACTCGATCGTCACGAAATGGGGCTGAGGGCCATCGGAGCTATGGAACACATGCTCTAGTGTGAAGCTAAGCAACGATACGACAATGAAACACTCACTGCCAGAATGTGTCGGGGTCGTCGTCCTGCAGACACTCAGGACCGAAACCAAACTTGAATGACGAAACAGACCACTTCGCGACGTAGCCGATGTCCTTCCATGGAAGAGGTGGTGGCTTTCTTCCTAGGTATCACAAGTAGCTAGTCAGAGATCCAAAATCAAACCACTCAGAATAGCTCAGAACAGCAGAGTTTATGCGAACCTGCATACACAATAGGAGCAATCTCATGAGCGCTGTAAGTGTTGTTGGTCGCGGAAGCCAACGGGAATCCGGGCACCGACATGATGAGGACGTGTGTGAAAATGTCAAAATCGACGACCCGGACGATGCAATGACGAGTCGAGTTCACTCTCGGGTTTACTGAATACGAAAACTCATCAAGAGGCAACTGTGCTGGGTGGGCGGGAGGCTAGAGCGAAGACAACGCGGCGCAGACAGTCGAGCAAGCCGCGATCGAGCATCGGGATCTATGAAATCATCGGATCTAACAGATCTAAGCGGCCGCGCGAAGGCCAATTGTCTCAGCAAACAGCCTTGGCTCAATCATCTAGCACGAACGACCATGCAACCGAACACTTCAAATCTGCAGCACCTCGATGATTACCGACGTTATGGAAGACAGATGATATTGGATGAATTCGGCCTTCCAGGTTCGCGTGTCTATTTCCTAGCATGCGTAGACGAAATTCTTACAGTTGTCCCTGCTTAGGTCAACTGAAGCTGCAGGAGGCGTCTGTGGTGGTCGTGGGAGCAGGTGGACTAGGTTGCCCTGCCCTTCAATATCTTGCAGCAGCCGGTGTAGGTGAGCCACAGGCTGGAGACCTCACTGACCACACTGGCTAACGCAAAACTAACTTGATCACTCAAGGGCGACTGGGGATCATCGATCACGATGTTGTAGAATTGTCTAATCTTCAGAGACAAATACTACACACTGAATCCCGTATCAGTCTCCCAAAAGCTAATTCCGCCGCCCAAGCGATCAAACAGTTCTGTCGTTACCTTTCCCTTGCCTGACCCCCCGACCTCTGACCTCTTCGTCTCATTTACCCAGAATCAACTCTCGTGTAGTGGTCGAACCCGTTGTTCAAGCTCTTTCTCCTTCGAACGCAGTATCCCTCTTGAGTCCATACGACATCATCCTTGACTGTACAGACAACGCCCCTACACGGTATCTTCTTTCCGACACTGCCGTACGCCTCGGCAAACCACTCATTAGCGGCGCAGCGCAGAAATTCGAGGGTCAGTTATGCACGTATCATTTAGGCGAGGATGGTCCATGCTATCGCTGCCTCTTTCCAAAGCCTCCAGCTCCTGAGATGGCTGGTAGCTGCGAAGAGACTGGCATTTTAGGCGCTGTCACTGGCGTCATTGGGAACTTGCAAGCACTGGAGGCCATCAAGATCATCACTGGTCTGCACGGTAGGTACATTTCCTTACGTCCATCGGGCGATGGTGTTGACGATATAATTTCGTATCCAGAAGGAAAATCATCCCTTCTCATATACTCCGCACTAAGCTTCCCCCCTTTCCGGAGCATCAAGTTGCGCACTCGCCGACCTACATGTCCGGCATGTGGAGTCGAAGGCCAGAAGGTGGGCGAAATTGCAGATATTGATTATGTGCAATTCTGCGGTGGAGAGCGGCCAGACTGGTACACGAAAGGCTTAGTGCCTGGTGATGCACAGACGCGAATAAGCGCCACGGTATGTCCATTGCCTCGCATATGATCTATTTTTTGACAGTTGGAGATCAGGATCTGAAGGCAATCGTGGATGCAAGAGATGTCAAAATCATCGACGTACGCCCAAAAGCTGAGTACGGAATCTGCCACTTGCCTTCATCCACATGTTTGTATTATCGATCTTGTCTTGCGTCGGGGTCTTCCTGATGGACTTTTGACATAGGGGTATCACTAAACGAGATCGTCGCGGATCCTTCAAGAGTTTTGAGCTCCGATGACGAATCGTCTTCGAAAGAGATCTACGTTGTCTGCCGCCTGGGCAACGATTCACAGATTGCTGCAGATGCGCTTCGAGGAGCGAACTCGAAGGTCTTGGTGAAGGACTTGATTGGCGGCTTACAGGCATGGGCAAGAGAGGCGGATCACACCTTCCCTGTATATTAATACGAATGCATCCATCGAAGGTCAATCAGCCCGCAACTTGAGATCCGATGAGTTTCAAGTCCCACTTGTGATACACCTACATACCATCCAAGATCGTGTGATGAGATACTCTACAACAACTACAAGTACAGCCTTGAACCTTTGCTTTCGAACAAAAAGGTGATCACAATCTAAGACCTCATTTCTCTGTCAATCGCAATTGCAGTGAGACTCGTGCATCCAACGAATAGGCCAATGATACGCACTTGGTCCCAACTTTAACCACTTGGGAATCTTCCTCTCGCCGCTGGATTGAGCAGGTTGACTCGACGCTGAGGATGTATGAGACTGCTTTTGAGATTGCGCCTGGGATTGCGATTTAGTTTGGGGCGAGGCATCGAAGTCTGGCGGCGTTGGAAGATCAACGGCTTGCTCGAGAACAGATGGTGCGAGAGGTGCAGGATAATCCGAGTCTAAAAGAAGCAGAGTTTTCCCATAAACTCTCGTGTGCGCTCATATGAAAACTCACGATTCATCGATTCGTCCTCGAAGCGAAGCAGCAAAACAGACGATGGGGAGAGTTGCAGTTCCGCCAGTGTTAGATCTCGAACATTGGGATCGGAAACCTTCAGATCTCTCTTGGGAGGGCTCTGATCTATCTCATGGGAGCTATGAGACGTCGTTGGCGAAAAACGCTGGAGAGAGACATACATAGGATGAACTTGATAGGCTTCACGTCCTCTCTCAATGAGCCTCGCACGAAGGCGTACACGGAGCGTATCTTGTCCGTCGAAGGGTACACTTTCTCCAGCTGCGTGCGATCCGTGAATCTCACACGGATAGTTGTCTGCCATAGAGGTCGGGTCGCGAATCTAAGCAGAATTTAGGATCAACGTACAGTGGGCCAGCGCTCTCGCTTCGCCTTCTCTGTCTGCTCCCTCAGCGCGCGCGTCTGGAAAGGCGCGTTGACTAGTGCTTGTGTCCGCGAGTGCAAGGCGGCTTGGGCCAACTTCAGGTCAGCCGCCGACGGCGTGAAGTAGTCATCCGGCAAATCACCTGTAAACAGGCAGAACGTGTCAGGAGTAGTTTCGTACGAAGTTCGAAGATCGTGCAAGTTTGAGGCCGATCATCAAATGTGGAGTATGCGTACGCGGGGAGGTAGCAGCGGTCCGAGGAGGATTGTACACCTTGAAGGACGGTGGTTCCGGTACAGCTGGAGTCTCTGTATTAGACTGCTTATCTTCTGGAGGAGAATTTACGGCGCCGCTCATGGTGGTTTGCTTGCAAGGTTGTTTTGGCTCATAGCCACAGTACAGCACTCTGATTCTCAAGATCTCAATATCGCATCTGGTCATACTCCGTCCGTAGCCGTCCATCCAATGTTCAACTCATGTTAAATACTGTAGTAGGCTGTAGCAGGATTGACACAGTCACATCACAACAGCTGGACTGATCGTCTTCGGAAAATCATATGCATATTACCGACACGATGCATGACGATTTAATAAGAAAAACTAACTAAGCTACGTCTCACAGATTTCACGCTACTTGCAAAACGTGAATGCAAAAGGATCAGATGGAATAGAAATCAAAACGACCTGCAAGCAGCCCAGCGTTGCATAGTGTCATCGAAATTTCTCCCGTCGTCATAAGTGAATGGAATCCTATATGAAGAGAACAAGATTCAGCCACAGTTCACTAAGAAACAAGAAAGTTCAGTCAAGGTAAACATTGTCTCATACCGCCATCCCCAGGGCACATAGGCATTGCACCCCTTTGGTATGAGGATGACGACGATCGAACGCAAATTACATAGTACACATCATGCGATGTAGTAAAGAAACCTCACTTACAGCATTGTGAGAGATGTGATCCATAGTGGTGGAGGATGCCTAGAAACTTCCAACCAGATATTCGATTTCAGCAGCAAGAGAAAGGACACGGAAGAAAAAACGAAGATGGCGCTTATATATTCTGCAGAGGTCACGTGGTATCACGCGAAATTCATTGGAGTCGAGCTCAGAGTCAGCCCTATCGTTCAAAAGCTCTCTATGTCCTAAGCTATGTCGCACAATCACAATCACAATCATGCTAATTGCAGCGACGAGAGTCATGACCATGACCACGACCACGACCATTCGATTCAAGAAAGTGGTCCCCGAGACAACCTTTTCATTCATATTGACCGCTCGAATGTCGTCGCACTGAATGCTATAGGAGAGGGATCGGCAGTCATCAAGCCATGGAATAACCGGCTCGACGAGGAAATAGTAAGTATCTGAACATTGATCACATTGGAACATATCGTCATTTTATGCCTCTTATCAATCCACCCTCCAGTTCCTCGAATCCGATGCAGATGATCAATTGTACGTCCTCTATTTTGCCATTGCACTCACGATTGATCATTCAATCGATCGAGGTAGGATTATACGTGTCCCTTTCACAGGATCCGTAAAACTTCGATCGATTTTGTTAAAAACCGGGCCTGGAGACCAAACGCCTGCGAAAGTGTCTCTGGTCTGTGATCGTCCTTCAGGCTGTCCTGTGAAAATAATCTTGTGAATATCTGATCCACTATCACAGTTCGCCAATGAGGACAATCTCGACTTTTCCGACGCCAATGAAAAAACGCCTACTCAGGAGTTTACTATACCTCAGGGTAGGGAAGCAGGAGAGTACACAGTCAAGTAATACCTTCCCTTTACCCTTTGGGATATCGTACAATAAGCCCTTGCATTTTATCTAGACCCTCGAGATTCCCCAATGTCTCTTCAATCACGCTCTTCTTCCCATCGTCTCAGGGCGCAGACAGCACTCGCATTTATTACGTCGGTTTTTTGGGGCATTGGAGCGAGGCATGTTCTTCACCGATTTTTGCCGTTTCAGTCATAACTTACATAGGTTCGTGCTGTGCTCCCGCAGCGCAAAACAGAACCGGTGATAACCGTGTACGAGACACAAGCCAATCTGGCAGACCACGAGAAAATTCCGGGCACGGAAGGTAACTTCAGCGCATCCGGAACTTAGATGGCCATAGTAAGAAGAAATCAAATGCATCATGTATTATATCATATCTCTTGGCTCAACTGTCAATCTGTATCCATCATGACCGATAGTTTCCCTCGTTCGCCTGTGGCTTCAGAAACCAGGTTCTCATTCCAAAGAGGTATCGTCAACTGCCAGGCCGGTGGGGGCAATTTTGCTGCGTTGCTTATATTTTTCGCCAGTCTTTCTTCGTTTCGATTGTTGTTGTGCTCATGCCACAATTACACGTGCGGACATTGATACTCACTAGAGTAAATCAAGCGATCGATTTTCGTCGTGATATTCTGCAACACCTCCGATCCAAAAAGTCATCGAAAACAAATCGAGAACATCCCAAAAAAAACATATAAGTTAAGCTGATACCAAAAGCAAATTGACCGTCCTAAGAAGAATATCGTGCATGCTCACATCGTTCATCGATGCATCGCGCATTATCCATGAGCCTGTCCTTATGGTGCCGCTCCGCCCTCATTACGTTGCATCCAGGACTGTAGCATCTCTTGAGATACTCCATTCCCACCGCCTGCCGCACCAATATTCATTCCTCCAGGCCCACCAGCATTCATACCCATCATACTCTGCTGTTGCTGTTGTTGCATCGCCTGCTGCATCAGGATGTTATTTCCTATTCCTGACATCTGGCCTGCATTGAGGAACCCGTTGATAGCATTATTTGCCTGCGCGCCGGGTATGAATTGGTTCACCCCCGTTTGCTCGGCGTTCATCATCATACTAGCCTGCTGCTGCTGCTGCTGCCGGTTGTTGAAGGCTTGCGAATGAGGTTGCTGAGAAGGAATTGGCTGTGGCGGGGGCTGCTGTAGCGCTTGCATGCGGCGATGGAACATCTGTGAAAGGATAACACGACGCTCTGATTCGGGCATGGCACGAACATGTTCTGGCAAATAATTTGCCAGCTGCATCATCTGAATGCGCTGCATTTGCTGTTGCGGCGTCAGCGTTGGCGCCGTCTTCGATTGAGGCAGTTCTGGTATTGGGCCCGTAGGAAGGACGATCGCAATTAGGCGATTCTCAACAGGCGCAATGATGAGTCTGTTTGTGGGCTGCTGTCCAGGGAGCGCCCAAGTAGCTATAGCATACTGTAATGAACAAGTATGTCAATGATGTCGCAGCCGAGTGATACAAAGGACGGGACAGGACGCACAAGGTTTCTCTCATGCAAAAGCGTTACTAAGGATCGATAGTAACCCATATTAGTACTTGCTTGGTTAGAATTACTGCCTGGAATAGGCTCAAATGAGGCCGTGGGCAGTTTGTTTCGCTGTACCCATTCATTTAGCTCTTGGATGGAACTCGCTATGCTCTGAGTAGGGATAAGAGTCAATGTCGAAGGCCAAGTATCTGCTTGTCTAGGTGATAGTATCTATAAGCACTGTCAAAGGGGAGAAGGGAAATCATGACTCACATCTCTCCGGCTGTTGCATTTGCCACCACTGCTGTTTTGACTTCCTTCCTCCCCTGTGTTATTGTGTCTTTGCCTGCCCAGCTGAGCATTCCGTGCCACTTATTGGGCATATTTACCATCCGACCTGACCCAGCAATATTTGCCGCCATGTTCTGTAAAGCGCCTGTCGGAGCTATGGGCTGCGAGCCCGTCCTTTGAGGGGTATTCTGCTGTGGCTGCTGTGCGCGCTGCTGCTCCATGAGTTTCTGCATCTGTGCCGTGATCTCAGGCGAGATTTGCGGTGGCATCTGATGCCCCGGTTGAGAAGCACCAACGCTGAGCAGATTTTGCGGCTGGAGACCCCGACTTTGCATGATCCGAGCGAAAGCTTGGGCGTCAGCTATCGCATGCTGCATTGGGGCTGACATTACTGGGAGGTTATTTGATGGTGTGGCCTGCTGGGGATTGGAGGAAGCGTTATGCGGTACCAGTCCATTTGCTGCTGCAGGAGCATTCGTGACAGCGATCTTGTGATTTTGACTCTGTATTTGATTCTGGTTCTGGTTCTGGTTCTGGCCCTGGCCCTGGTTCTGATTCTGGTTCTGACCAGAACCCTGAGAGTGCGCAGCGTTTACCCCTGGTGCGTTTTGCGCTACTATCATCTTCTGTACCGTATTCTTTGACTTCGCTAACATCACGGCCTTCTGCTGCGCCTCTTCTCTCAGCCTGTTGGCGTCCTCGGTACGGCCCGCCTGGAAAGCCTCATTTGCTGCGGCTCTAAGCTGCTGTATCTGCACATCCAGAGAACGGAAGTGATCAAAGATTTGTTGTAGCTTCTCGGGAGTGAGGGCGGGTGGTCGAACTGCGTGGCCGTTGGAACCTTGAGCTTCAGAAGAGGATGCTTGTGGTTGAGATTCTGGTGGATGCTCGGAATTAGATTGGGGCTGTGAATGTATAGATGTAGCAGATGTAGAGGCGGTCATAAGATTGGGTACAGGCCCTGTCATTACTGGCGCGGGTGCGGGAGGTACAGTCATGGCGGAGGAAGACGCTGGAACGGGTGCTGGTGCTGGTGCTGGTGCTGGTGCTGGTGCTAGTACTGGTACTGGTACTGGTACTGAAGCGGCTGGAGTGGTGGATGCAGGAGCAGGAGCAGGAGCAGGAGCAGGAGCAGGAGCAGGAGCATTGCGAGGGCTTGCATGAGGAGGGTTATTCGAGGGGCTTTGAGTGGACTGAGCGACATTCGAGGTCGTTACTCGGGACCGCTTGGCCACCGGTGAACGGTCCGGATTATTATCGCTGTAGCGCTTGCCTGTCGATGTCTGTAAGTATGGAAATTGTTGAGAGGTTGTGCGGAACCACACCTTTACCCGTCGGGAAACCAGATAACAAGCATGAGTGTTGAGGCCGTGTACTGAAGATTGGGGGAATACGAGGACCAGTATGTACCTGCTCGAATTGATCTAATTGAGCATAGCGCGAATCATGAAAAACTTACTTTGGAGAACAACTCGACGAGTTGAGGTATGGGACGTAACAGGAACATGTTGACATGAATACTTCGCTGTACGGATAGAATTCACGAGGGCGATGGTTAAGTACGTTGCTTACCATGAGCTGCATATTTGTGGACGTACGTTTCGTAACTCTGTTGGAAGGGTCTCCCACGTAAGGGAATCCAGGTCGGGGTTATTATTCCACAGAGGTTGTCGAGAAACGTCTGGGGGTACCGCAGCCATATGTATGATGTATGATGAAATGGTTTGCGAATCATTTTGTGGTGAGGAGTTGGGAGAGTGTGGACGCAGAGGTTTGTATTCGTCCCTATTTCGCAGAAGATCGAACATCTACCTTCGCCATCAGCTTGAGAGTGACTTCATAGAGGAGGGATTCACTTCAATCACAGCTGCATATCCATCGAGGATAGCTATGCCTGACGAGCCGCCTGCAGCTGTTGTACCAAGACAAAGTCCCTTGGGTTCCTGTAGCTCCATGATGGCTTGTTGTGGTGTCCCAAAGAACCGTTTGGCACACACAGGGTTCAAATGACTATCTGCGGGACCACATGTTACCAAAGCCATGCGAACCTAGGGGGTATAGGAGGTGAGATGTATTACAAGGGTGAGTTTGGTCAACGTACAGAGTGGCCCTGATGAAGCTCGGCCAGTCTGCGTAGAAAAGGTGTCAAGTATTCTCCCAAAGCTCTCTCCCATTCAGATGCAAGAACAAGACTCGTGTCGACGAGGCAGGCCACCGCTATAATCGGATTCATTATGGCAGGACGACTGCAAGCGGTGGAAGGAGAACAGCCGGGATGGAACTTGGCAGTCTTGAGATGTTGAGATCTAATCATGACCATATTCAGACTGTCTGCCACATAAGTGTACGTTCATGCACATGTTTTACTTCCTCCTGTCTCTGATATGAACAGGTGAGAATAATCGTAAGGTATCGTAAGGAGTACATGGCCGAGGAGAAATAACAAAGTATACATCACTGTCCATGGGGTTAGTAGAGATCCAGCTACAGAGATACCAACGCCCAAAAATATTCGCCCCATCATCTAAGGTCCGACTACACCAACACCAACATTGCACCTCCAATAATACCAGCTGCGATGCTGACAATGACACCCAACGAACCCGTCCCTGTGCGAGACAGAGCTGCTCCCTGGCTCGTAGAGGCACCGTTCAGGCCAGTTGTAGCGTTGCCGATCAGGCCGATCCATGCACTATAGTCCAAAATAGTGCCCGTCGTTGTGAGCACTGGTAGCTGCGTCGCGGCGAACGAAGGGGTAAAGATGGCGGCGACCGCGGTATAAGCACCATTCGCATCTGTCGTCGTGTAGGTGTAAGGTGTCTCTCCTGAGTTAGGGGCTGTGGCAGCAGGCTGCCCCACTGGTCCCTGCTGCTGAGTAGTGAGAGCGGCGATCGACGAGGTCGGCGACGCAGTTGCACTTGTTGCTGCTGTTGATGCTGCTGTTGTTGTTGCTATACTTGTTGTCCCAGGTGCAAGCGTTTGCCTGCACAGACAAAATAAGGCAAACTGGCGTCATCATGTAGAAAAATACCAGAAACTCACAATATGGTGGTAGGTAAACCAGACAAGTTTATGCCGATGGATTCTACGATGGTATCCCCAAAGCTGGATAGGCGAGGATCTGTGGATGTCCAGATCTACATCGGATGTATATAGACTTACGCGTCGGACGTTGTGATGAGCAATTGACCGCATACTGCAGCGACGAAGGATGCAAACACCACAATGAAGACATGCATCGTGCCCATGATGCCTCTGAGGCAAGAGGCTTGCGCGTAAAGACGAGGCAAAAAGGGATGGGAAGGGCAGGTAAAGGCGGGTGCGGATTTGTAGCTGCGCCTCTCACCGCAGGGTAGCTCCATGAAATTGCCACGCTCCAAAAATACTTGCATCTGACTCAAGCGCTCAAGCGCCGGGAGACCCTCATGCATGTGGAAACCCACACTGTCATTCACTGTAGTCTATTCATTGTCGGCGTCAAGAATCTATATCCAAGGCTCAGATATAAGAACGACCTGGCAGCTGGGAGATTTCTTTCCAGAAGCACCTGGACCGTGGGAACTTTATCCTATTTTGTCGACTATTCCAACTCCGCTTCTCTTTCCAACTCGGATTTCTTTTTTCGATGCTGGATCGATTGTCCACAAGCTTGCTATTCATTCACCGTCCCCTCCCTCCTTCCCGCTGTACCTTCAACTTCTGTAGATACTTCTCCTCGTCATCTCCTCTTTCAGTCAAGAAAAGGATGCCTCCCAAAAAAGCCCCCGTCCAGGAGAAGAAGGTCGTCCTCGGCCGTCCAAGTAACAATCTTAAGATTGGAATCGTAGGTCAGTCCGAAATTATTGTTGACTCGTTTGACGGTCTGACGCGTTGTGTCTAGGTCTGCCTAATGTAGGGAAATCGTCATTTTTCAACCTTCTCTCTCAAGCCGGTGCGCGCGAATGACTTCTCAACGGTTTCGTTGCGTCTTACCCATGTCTATCGTGGTATAAAGAGCTTTCACTCGCAGCGAATTACCCTTTTGCTACCATTGCGTACGTACAATTGACAAAAAATTGCTTAATTTACATGTTGATTTTTTTTGCAGACCCGAGGAAGCGAGGATACCCGTTCCAGATGTCCGATTCGATTGGTTATGTGATCTGTACAAGCCAAGTTCAAGAGTGCCAGCTTTCTTGACAACCATAGACATCGCTGGTCTTGTCTCTGTAAGTTGATAAAATCTAGGTCATCTCCAAAGGAATTCGATTTCATGTATCTAGGGTGCCTCAGCAGGAGAGGGACTTGGGAACGCTTTCTTGTCACACGTTCGTGCCGTCGACGGTATCTTTCAAGTTGTCCGCGCCTTCGATGATGCCGAAGTCATACATGTAGAAGGGGACATCGATCCTATACGCGACATGGAGATTATCAAAACGGAACTACGACTCAAAGATATCGATTGGGTGCAGAAAGCTTTAGAGGGCTACAAGAAGACCGGCCGGTCCTTGGGTAACAATTCACTGGCTGACAAAGCGAAGAAGGAAGAAATCGTAAGGACTCTCTTCTTGTCCTTAGTGGTATATTAACGTGCCCATAGGCCACCGTGGAGAAAGTCTTGAAAATGTTGACCGAGGAGAAGAAAGATGTTCGGAAAGGTGACTGGACAAATAAAGAGGTTCGTCCATCACTTTTCGATTCTGCTCCCTACTCTTCTATTTCACGATGACAAAGAGCTTTCAGCTCGAATTAACCCAGCTCGTTGAGGCGGGAGTAACGCCCCATATGTCCTTGAGATAATTGTTTATTCTGATCTTTGCTTCCATCCTTATTTCGATCCCTCATACCGCATACTAATTCATTGCTCCTCCAGGTAAATTTGAACTCCGTATTCTCGCCGCCCTTCACGGTCTTCCTTTACAATTGCATGACGATAAAGAGCTTGTTGCTCGAACTTAACCCAGCTCGTTGAGGCGGGAGTAACGCCCCATTGCCATGAGATAAATTTCGTTCTGAACCAATACCACGCTTTCTGTTCCACTCAATAACATTAAACTGTGTACTAACTGATTTTTCTTTCTAGGTGAATGTTCTATATAAAACCACAATCGGACTGTTAGACAAGCCCGCTTGCATGACGATAAAGAGTTATTTTACTCGATTTAACCCAGCTCGTCGAGAAGGGAGTAACGCCCCAGATCCATGAGAGATATTATCATTCTGATCTACCATTCAACTGTCGCCGCGATGTTTGGAACTCTTTCTGATCATCGTGTTCATCGCAGATCGAAGTTGTCAACAGTCTCTCGTTATTGACCGCTAAACCTGTGACGTATCTTGTCAACCTCAGCGAGAAGGACTATATCCGGAAAAAGAACAAATGGTCAGTCCATTCTACTGTATCGTCACGCAAGGTCTGAACTTGAGTTGAAAGGTTGGCCAAAATCAAGGCTTGGATCGACACCAACAATCCGGGCGATATGTTAATTCCTTTCTCGGTCTCTTTGGAGCAACGTTTGGCAGACCTTGCGACGCCAGAGGAAAAGGCAGAAGAGGAAAAGAACATCGGCGCTACGAGCGCGCTTGGTAAGATCACCCACATCGGATATACCAGTCTTGATGTACGCCTATCATTTCTGTGCATCGTCTCTCAACTGACTCGTACAATCCCAGTTGATTCGGTACTTCACTTGTGGTCCGGTCGAGGTCCGGGCCTGGACAATTCGGAAGGGCACCAAGGCACCCCAGGCGGCAGGTGTCATCCAGTACGTAGCTCTACATCAGAAGCTGGTGCGCCTGTGCGCTAACGCCTTCGCACAGCTCCGACTTTGAGAACAAGTTTGTCTGTGGAGAAATAATGTCTTTCGAAGACCTCAAGGAGTATGGCAGCGAAGCCGCGGTGAAAGCTGCTGGCAAGCTACGACAGCAAGGCAAGCCTTACGAGAGTGCGTATTCTTCATGATCTGCTGTAACCATTTGCTGATGCTTGTTGAATTTAGTGGTGGATGGGGATATTGCATACTGGAAGGCGGGTGCTTAATTCAGAGGAGTAGACATATCATTGTATTCTTCGGTTCTCGTCATGCATCAACGTGCATGATGAATTGTAACAGTCTTATTGTACAAGATCTATGTTGAGGCGCCTTGGTGAGGCCAACAGGTAACCGGGACCAAGATGTAAGGGGAGAGGGATGACATCATGCAAGGCCACGTGCTTATCTTATCTCAATTGCCCTGCTACCCCGCGACTGCGACAGCGCGCAACGCCAACATGACGCCAACCAACAAGGCAGACAGAGGACTGCCATCTCGGCTTCTATCAACGAGCCAGCACTACATTGCGCTCGCATTTCACCGGTTTCAGCAGCTGCATCTTTTTGGAAAGGTGTGCTCCGATGACCATCTGCGCCATTCGTCACTCAGTATCACCCCATAGATCCTCGTCTGCCTATTGTTCCTGTTCTATCTCGCCCTTGGACTCTTTATCGTTGTCGTCACTCCAGCTCGTATCGCCCAGTTCCTCTACGATGGAGCCCAGAAACTGAACAATCTACCGTTCGGATGGGCTTTAATTGGACTGGTTATCGGTGACGTTCTCTCCTCAATGGATATACCTGCTAGATTATGCTCATACTTGCTTTTTTGCTGACGCAGTGATCATCTCGATCCCTCCTATGATCGGGCATACAACAATGCTTCATGTCTGCGGTTTTGCCTATGGCCTTAAGGGGTTCCCACTGGCAGCGGCTGCATCCGTCATCGGCTCTTCCGCTGTATTTCTTGCCTTGCGCTTCTTGTTCGGCAAGAAACTTCGTGCATGGTCTTCAAGCAACGACAAATGGCAAGCTCTCGAGACAGTCATTGTTTGTCTTGAACCTCCCTCCTCTCGTTGCTCACCGTGACAATACTTCGCTAGAATGCCAAGGGCCTTCCATTGATCATCCTTATTCGGGTCTCGTCGTTCCCTCCTTGGGTATATTCGAATACCCTGTTTGCGGTTAGCTTCACGCTTGTTATTCTATGACGCTTTATTCATATATATTCTACCAGTCCATCCAAACTGTGTCGATCTGGCAGTTCGTCGTGGCTACTATCTGTATTTTCCCAAGATTTCTTTTGTATGTCTTCATCGGATCGCGAATGGCTGCCTTGTCCGATGGTAATCAGAGAAACAAGATGGACACTCGTGAGCGGTATTTATGTCGTCGTCGATTTCATCCTCACATGTCTGTTTAGAAACCAAGATCATCAATGGTTTCTTGATCGCGGGTGGGTTGACGATCAGCGTCATTGCCAGCTGGTAAGTTACTGCAACGAAAACAGCGTCTTTAGCAATTCATGAATTCCCTTTCAGGATTGTCTACACCCTCATGCAGAGGCAGCTAAGACAGTTGTCTCCCGAGCTCGATGAGCGAGTTGAAGAAGCCTTAGAGAACGCGGACGAAGGCGCCCCGCTGTTGCATAGCTTGTCTTGAGACTCATTACTCAGCGATGTGTATAATTATCGCACAGATTGAATTGTCTACCAATAGCACTGACATTCAATATCGTCGTGGTCTAGGAACCTATAGGAATAGTTCGCACGTCGATCATGCTGTCGTGCTGCTTGTGTATTGTATCCTGCGTAATTCAGATTCATAAAGAGCATCATACGACACATGCCCAATCGTTCAAAATGGCCAACTCGCATTCACACTGTTATGTCGATTCCAATCCTTTTATGCATCTAAGTGTTTCTGAACTCTACATTGAAGTACAGATAATATTGATATCACACGGGATCGTTCGACACTACCCCCTTTCCTGCCAGCCCTAGTTCTATATTTGGATCTTCTGAGAACGACCTCTCAGTATGATTCCTGATTTCTATCACGCGAGGCGAGCTTTGGTATGTCGATTGTCCGAGATGCGACGTAGATTGGAAGACATCACGTCTGCCACTCGATCTGTTGCCTGACCGCATGCCGAAGTGATACCTCACTTGAAGGATGATCAGACAGAACACTATACCCTGAGCTCAAAGACATAGTCGGACATCAGTTTCCCGAGCTGAAATCGATCAGACTCACCACTACCGGTGTTATCAGATCGAGAGGGATGGTTTGGCCGTTGGAGTGACTAGACGCAGCGTCAGAAGGGTGATGCTTTTCACAGTCAATGAGACAGACCTCAAGAATGCTGACAGGAAAATGATAAGATTAGAAGTGTAGATTGCACCGCTTTCTATGATAACTACGATGACGGGTACCAGGTTCCCAAATGCGGGAAGAAATCGACCCGTAGAGTAGATTCGCCAAGAAATTAGAGCTAGCCACAACCGATGAGTGGGGCACCGTAAAAGCAAAGTCGAACGTACAAGTGCAGTAGATGTTGATGACCATCGTCAGGACGAAGAAAGTAGTGATGAACTTATGTGCAGTCTCATACACCGTAGCTCCTCGGACGAAATGAGTGAACGTTCGTAGGATGATGACTCCAAATGCTAATCTCATCGGAGAACCGAGATGAGTTTATTTGAGTACGTTCTAGAATATGGTTTGCAAGCAGAGTACACACCAAATGCAGCAGCAAAAAGAGTTGATGGGAGGAGGACGACTCTATAATGTCTGTCGTAAACAACATAGCACCGCCATATCTCGAGGATCGTGAGCAAAGCGGTGCACTGAGATGGAGAAACTCGGTACGTACGATGACGCTGTCCCCGAGCATTGTCTGAATCCAGTATAACGTAGTTTTGACGACGAAAGTCGGATCAGCAAAATTGCTGTAGTATAATGCGACGCTCTTTGGGCCTTCATCTGGGTGAAGTACATAGGCGTTGAATGCTCGAACGAAGTCTATGATTATATGCTAAGCGAGGTCAGCATCAAAATGTGAGGTAGACGAGAGAGCCACGGACTGTGGTAGCTATGACGAGCATGAGAACTGCAACAGGGAGCAGCGTACGCTCGGTGTTTGTGCCTTGGCGTACACGGAGAAGGAGGATGATTGTAATCACGCATAACGGAAAAAATATACCTAAGAGAGCGATCAATAGCGGGACAACATGGTAAAGTGAGTAGCACTCACCATACATAAAAGTTTGGAGAAACAATGAGATGAACTCAGCTTTTATGACAGAGATCGCCATCGAGTATGCTGTGGAGGTGGTGAGGCGAAAAGTGGCCTATCTGAGTAGTGAACTACACGCGGTAATTATGGGGTCTACGCATGAGCGTAATGATGCCCCACCCAATAGCCAAAGTATCTTCAGTCTCATACAGTGCCTCTGATTGACAAACTGTGAATGATCCTATCACACCTTGATCATGATGAGTCACGGCAAGTGAATGCGCTAAAACCCAACCGTGGTCTTCCGCATCAGTTGACTATTATCAGGTTTGGGCGTAAGGTGTGTGAAAGGAATTTTGGGATCGCGACGATATTTGGAAGAGGCATAGATGTTAAGCATCCTCAATGAACGTCAACATTTTCGGCAGTAAGCCGAAGAGGAAAGCAGCACAGAGGGGAAGGTCACGACCGGTTTGAGATCCATCAGTATACCAATCACAGCGCTGTCCCAAGATAAAGCGGGCACAGATGATCACTGTAGAATAAAGATCAGTTTCGCGCAGTGCTGTGGCTGAAACCTAGTTGTGAAATGTGCTTTGTCCGTCGAGGTTAGCCCCATATCGCCATCTCGAATCTAAGTAATAATAATAAACAAGAGCTTGTGGAAGCGCTCAAGCTATAATGAAAGTGCCAAGTTCCGAGAGAGCCCACGTCGCATGACAACGAGCAACACATGGACCAAAATCTCGATAAAGATAAAAGCTGTGAAATTGTTAGACCTTGAGGCTTGACACAGACACGGAACAATCACACACAATAGCTCTGTGATTGAAATGTCTGTAATTTCTTAGAGGCGGCAATGGACCCCGGCCTTTATTATATCAATCCTCGCAGACTGTCGTGACTCGTCAGGTGAGAGGAAGTTCTCGAGTTTCATGGGCCATTACCGACTATGTTGCTGTTGACGGCGAATCATCGTCATCAAACTATGTACACCGACGTCAGAAGATATTTCTACTGCAAATCAACAGAACATACCATAGCTAACCCGGTAGGATCATGCATATCTTCGCGTGAATACGTAGCATCCCAAGGGCAGTGCAGCCCCTCAAATTAACCATTGTGAGATGCTAGTTGAGCATTGATTCCGCAAAACCCGATTGAGTCCATAAAAGCTAAAAATGAAGCGCGGTGGACGCGTGCACGAGTCCGCAGTCAGGTCGAATGCTGGCCTGGAGGGGAAGATCGTGAGAGGTCATCCGGCCATCCTCTCAAAGACGTCTTTCGGGTGCCTGTGGGAGTCGAACTTATATAATATTATTTATAGATTCAGCTGAGATCGTGGCAAGAATAAACATAATGACCCTAAAAGTAACGCGGTGTCAATGGGGACTAGACCTTGAAGGAAGGAAGCTCCAGGGATCCGACGCGTTCCTGTGGAAAACTTACGGTCTTCACCATGCGGAAGTGTATTGATTCGGGCTTTATTGGGGATATCGAGATGGAGAAAGCCGCAATGATGTTCAATCACCGTACACGGCGCAACGTTTGAACACAGAGTATGCCGGAAATGGACACGATGCTAGAGAAAAGAGTACGACTGAACGAGACAGCGCGAAACCCCGCACCCGTCATTGGAGGAAGGACGATGTTTGCACGGAGTCGCGGGGTGGGAATAAAATACGCGCCCGAAGTTCGGAGAGAACTGCGCGCTTCACAAACACCTCAACGCGGTGCCGCCATGCATATATAGCTCGCAGATCATCAGCTATCACTCTTCTCTCCCGCACTCCCTTCTCTATCCATGTTTCCCGTGACCTGCACTTGAACCGCCGTAACCACCCCCTCAGTTCACCAGCTCATACTCCACACCCCGCCGGATCCGCCACTTCACAACTCAGCAGCTTCCTGGCGGTGCACAACTTCCCACCACACACACGGGCCACCGCTAAATGGCTATGAACGACGGCACCGTCCCCCCAGTCGAGGGGCGCGCTGAAGCATTTGTGCAGGCGTTCGCGATGATCATATTCTCCGAAATCGGTGACAAGACATTCCTCATAGCCGCCATCCTGGCAATGCGACACCCCCGCAGCGTCGTTTTCGCCGGCGCCTTTGGCTCTCTCGTCGTCATGTCCATCCTCTCAGCGGCGCTAGGCCACATACTACCCAGTCTCATTCCGAAGCGGTGGACACAGGCCGTGGCGGCGGTGCTTTTTCTCGCCTTTGGCGTGAAGATGTTCTTGGAGGGCAGGGCGATGAGTGGCGGGAACGAGGAAATCCAGGAGGAGATGCGGGAAGCGGAGGAGGAAATAGAAGGAGATGAGGCCGAGCACGATGGGACGGGGAGGGTCGAGAACGGCGGAAGCGTCATTCCGCTGGAGGAGATCGAGGAGGGCGGGCGGGCGGCGAATGGGGTCGCGAACGGGCATGCGCGGCGGAGATCGATCAGCAAAGAGCCAGTTTCGAATTCCCCGCTGCGGCAAACAGTCCAGGGCGTCCGGAATCTGTGCAGCTACATCCTGGGTCCGGTGTTCGTCCAAGCGTTCGCGCTGACCTTCCTCGGCGAATGGGGAGACAGGAGCCAAATTGCGACCATTGTACTTGCGGCGGCACATGTGAGTTCGCCTTGTTTGCCATCCTGGTGATGGATTCTGAGACGTCGAGGCGGACAGAACGTTTACCTCGTCACCATCGGCACCATTATTGGCCATTCATGTTGTACGGCGCTTGCAGTCGTTGCAGGCCGTTATGTTGCCACCAAGATCTCCGCAAAACATGGTATGCCCTTTTTACGTGTTTCTATTGTTCCCGCAAACAGCTCATTACCATCACAACCTCATAGTCACACTCGGTGGAGCTGCGCTCTTCCTCTGTTTCGGCGTGATCTACATCTACTCCGCCTACCAAATGACGGACGTGGAGATGCACATACCTAGCGGTTGAGTGGACATTTCTATGGATTTTTTTTTTGTGATATATATTGTAAATACTTGTGGTAATCAACGCGCTTGCGAATCCGGACTCGACTCCGATCAGGGACTGCCACACTCGACAGTTGACGCAACGCCGATGCACGCCCATTGGGAACGCACCTTTGTGACGTCAAAGTGTACGCACTTGACATTTGCATTCGAATAATTCCCTTGAATGTATGGCAGACACTGAAGGTACGAACCAAGGCTATGTCATAATTTCTTCGTAGACGAAGTGTATAGTACTATACAACTCGAAGCTGATCATCGTCATGTCGTGACTAGGGGACCATAAAAAATTAGAGAAGAAACCATTTGGGGGACGCAAGATCCGCTGATAGAACACCAGCAAATTAGGAGAAAAGCTCATAAAGTAAAACCTCGATCGAACAAGACGTGCGATGCAAACTTCCAAAACACAGTGAAAAAAAAGGGGGGGGGGGTATCAAAGCTAACACAACACAGCAATCAAGTCCAGGTGCAAAAGTGGTACGTCACGTCACCGCCGACCGAAGCTCGCCACGCTGCGGTTGGCGGCGTCCAATCCCCCAACCCCGCCGGGCGAGTTCTTGCTGCTCGCGATCCCGGCGCCGACGGCGTACGCACCCTTGTCCTTCTTCGAATCGAGGCCCATCATGACAGGCATGCTCAGCCGCCTTCTCCAGCCGGTCTTCTGCTTCTCAGGGGGACGGATGCTGGGCGCGGGCTCCGCGGCGTATCGCGCGACGGTGCACGCGGGGCAGGTGCAGTTGGGTGGGTGCACGGGCTCGGGCGAGCGCCGCATCATCCGCGGACTGATCGGGCTCGGAGGCGGGAGCGACGAGTGGCTGCTGTGCAGGTTGGTGGTGCTGTGCGAGTACCGGGAGGTGAGCGATGGCGGGGGCAGGTGCGCGCTCTGGACGGTTCCCTGAGAGTAGGGCCGGTGGGTGAGCATGGGCTGTCTCGACGGGGACGTGTCGCTGGTGTATCCGTTTTCTGCTCTGCCCCGAAGCGTTTCGCCGGCACGGCCCCGATCCCGCTCGCGCGCGCGCAGATCCAGCTCTCGTTCGCGCGCGCGCAGTTCGAGGATCTGTTCACGCCGCTCCAGCTCTTCGAGCGCTTCGATACGCTGGCGCCGTCGGGATATGTCGTCCAAAGCAGCCGAGGTCGGCGTCCCGGGCGGGACGAGGGAACGGTGGTCCGCGCGCGAGGGCGTTGGGGGCGGTAGGATATCAAGAGGTTGCCGCTGATCTGTGGAAGGCGAGAATGCGCGCTTTTGCGGAGAGGGAGGACCCGAAGATTCGCTGATCGTTTGGTATTTGCTCGCCAGGTTGGTCACGCTGAGAGGCAACCGAGGGACATCGCGCGGCGGAGGAGACGCGGGCCCCGTCTACAGCCCAGTCAATCCAGCATAGAAGCGCAGAAAGATCTGACAGCACATACCGATCGTGCGTACTTTTCCCTCATAGTTGCGACAACGCTTCCGCTGCTCTTCATCGTATCCGTCCTTTCGACCCGCCTCGACTGAGCGGCGTCCAAACTCCTCGTCTTCATCTGTGCATCGTTCCCGCCCTTCTCGACGCCGAACTCTTGTTCGTCGAGGTAATCACCTTTCTTGAACGTGTTCACCACGGTATAAGAGCTTGCACGGGAGTTGCTGGGTGCCGAAGCCTTGTCCATTCTCTGAGACACTTCAACCTGAGCTGTTTGCGTAGCGTCGGAAGGGGGTTGCACGGCCTTCGCCGAATCATGTTTTTCACCAGCTGCGAGCGATTGCATAGATTTCTCATTCGCAGATACACCGATGCCCAATCCTACGCGTCCCTGAATCTTCTCTTCCGAGATTCTGGCATTAGTATTCGACGGCGTCGGCGGCACCTCTCGAGGAGTCGCAGGGGAGGACGAGCCGTCCGTCAGGGCCGGGGTCGATTCTTCACTGACCTTTTCCTCGCGGTGGGATTCGAGCACTCTCGGCAATGTACCGCTTGCACCTGCGGCAGCAGAACTGGAATGAGAGATGTCCGAAGACGTCCGAGACTGGGATTGGGTTGGTTGTCTGACGGATTCAGGAGGGGTGGCGATATGCTGCTTGATTGGAGACGGAGGAACCGGGGAAGGAGGGCCGCTGCCAGACACCGGAGGCAGCGGGAAATGCGAGGGAGGCGTCGGGAATGAGGCGAGAGACGCCAGAGAAGTGAGCGAACGATTCCCTTTGTCTCCCTCCACAGAGGGAAAAGGCCTCGAAAGAGTGTCCGAATTTGATTGCTCCGAATGTGGAGCACGTTGAGGCAACAGAGGAGAGGACCCTGGACCAAGCATGAGCGCATGAGATACTTTCACGGGATCGAGCAAAAATACCTTGATCTTTGCCGGAAGGCTCGGTAGAATAAAGGGGGTCCACCGGTTCTGCTGGTCTTGGCTGCGTTCGCTCCGGAGGAGCACTGACATCTGGAAGGTCACCTGGGAGGGAGCCAGTCCACCCTGCTTCACAAAGAGTGCGCCATTCGCCCAGAGGACCGACCAAGGGCGAGAACCGGCGCACGTCCTCAGTCGAGCGGAGCCATTCGGCGTCGGCGACCCGTGACAGACACGCCGCCACGCTGTATGTAATGGCGGTGTTGCGCTGGCTGACCATCAGAGAATGGTTGCTGCAGACACTGTGAGCTCGCATCTGGACGACGAGCACGATCGACCTACTATTTCTCCTGTGATACCTCTGGCCCGATCGACGTGAGCAGGTGCATGTAGCGCGCATGCTCCTCGACGGCGTCATAGCTGTTCTTCTTGACCTTCTTCTCGTACAGCTGACCTGTCCGTCCAGATTCAGCACGTCGCACCACGGCCGTGACAGAGAAAGAGAGAGAGGGATGCACCAGCTTGTTTGATCTTGGCGTTGGCGTTCGTGATCTTCTCGTCGTGCAGCTTCTCCTCTTTCTGCCATGCCGCGCGGACGCCATCGTCACGTCATGCGCGCGCGGAGGAACGGGAGCACTCACGGCGAGCTTCTTGAACCACTTCTTCACCTCCCCACTGACGGCGTCGCACTCCCTATCGATCAGCTTCGCGAACTTCGCGTCCACGTCGGACAGCACCTCGAAGACGCTCGCGCTCGTGCCCAGCGCGTTCGCTAAGCCCCAAAAAAGTCAAAGCGCCGTTCCGCAGTCAGCGTTCAACACGACCAGGCGCCGCCCCGCCGAAGAGAACCGCCACGCACCAGCGACCTCGCCCGCAGCCTTCAGCCCCGCAGCGTCCTTGAGGGCCTTCGAGAGCTTCTTCTGGAGCGTGACCACGGCGCGGGCGGCCTCGCAGTAGTCGTTCAGGAGGTTCACGATGTTCTCGAGCGACCTGCAAGACTTGTGTATCTCGGCCCGGTCGGCGATGGCTTGCACGGACGCGGGGCTCGCCATGGGGAGGAGCTGGCGTCAGTTCGTCGCGTCGTGAATAAGTATGGCGGGTATCTGGAGCCAGGAGCACAAGCTGCGTTATGTCGAGGCTTGCTATCTTGCGCACAGTTTCAGGGACAGCGTTTGGTACCTAGAGTGTCCCCTTTCGGGAAAAGTCACAAAACTCGCCTATTCATAGACTTCATGAACTCGGCACAGCGCGGTACTACTCATCATGGTATGGTGCTCGTCGCATTGGAATCGTATGTGCTGTACATCTGCATACAATAAAATTAACTGAGAATAATAGTATACAGCCCGCCATCTAATAACCAAAAAGATCCTCCGCATAACCGTTTTGTACATAGCCGTCTAATCATACACACGCACCCGTCACCTATAATCAACGTCGCCCCTCGTCCTGCTGGCTCGACAACACAGGATTCAGACCGCGTCCGACGACCCGCCCGCGGCCGCGACCGTCGCCGCACTCGCACTCACACTCGGGCCCGCCTCCGACACGCTCGCCGCGCTCTGGCTCGCGCTCGGCCCGTCCCCAACATGCTTAACCGCGCGCGACCTCCCGCGCTCCGGCTCCGGCTTGTCCGTAATACGCAGCTTCCCAAGCTTCGCCTTCGCCTTGCCCTTACCCTTCGCACCCGCGGCGGCCTTCGCCCTCGGTCCGGCGGTGGAGGCGGCAGCGCGCTGCGTAGGGTCGGCGCGGATGAGGAGGAGCATGGAGAGCGAGAAGACGACGAGGCCGCAGGCGAGCACGAAGATCGCCTGCGGGAAGCGCGCGACGGTGCTCGAATAGATCATCCCGAACAGAAGGGGCTATAAACAGACAAAACGGAGGGGCGTTCCCCACACGAGGCGTTCAGCCGCGCGCAAAGATAGACAGATAGACAGGAAGCGCCAGGATAACACGCACCCCGAGGATCATCTGACCGACGGCCTGCAGCGCGCTGATCGCGCCGAATAGCGCGCCGAGGCCTTCCTCGCCGAACCCGTTCCGCTGCATGATGCAGATCGCGAGGCTCTGGCCGGCGGGGAGCATCCCGGACGCGAAGGAGCTGATGACCGTGAGCCCGGTGAAGGACACGGAGGTCGTGGTCAGCGGGAGCGAGACGAGCGTGTGGGAGAGGATATCCAAGAACAGCGAGGAGCGCATGATCGCGAGGTCGAACGAGATGGAGTGCTGGAGGTCTGCGGAGGAGGGGCCGGAGGAGGGGCCGGATGTCACGACGGGTGCAGGCTTGAAGGCGGATATGAGCCCTGCGCACAGGAGTAGGGTCAGACCAATTGCGGCGTTAATGAGGCTGGTGAGAGCACAAACATGGCATGATGAAAAGAAGATGAATTGCGCGAGCGCCCCCGACGAACGAGATGTAGTAGCTCAGCTGCTCAGCACCCCATCCGAAGACATGTTCGGCATACAGATACTTCAGCTGGAACACACCCTGCAATGTCACCAACCAATGCCATCAGTACCACTTTCCCCCCGATGACACAAAAGAAACCGGCCGACCATCGAGAGCATATAAGCAAACAAAGCGCATCCCAGCCACGTCAAGCTCCAATCCCGTCTCTTCCTCAGGCTCTTACCTCCCATATCCGTCTTCCTAGGCGCGAAGACCATCAACGGGCTGAAGAACCCCACCACGAAACCCACCACGCCGCCCCTCAGCTGTTTACTATCGCCCGAAGGCGAGGCCCCGTCGTCCACGGCGGTCAAAGACGCCGCAAACGCCTTCCTGGCAGCCTTCAACTTTGCCTTGCCCAACGACTCGGGGAACACGAACGCCGAAAGGAGAAGGTTGGCGCAGCTGCACATGATGGCGATCCAGAACACGGTCGTCACCGTCGGCACGCCCTTTGTGTCTGGGTGGCCGGCGGAGTCAGGGTTGAGGAGAGGGTGCCGGATGAAGAAGGCGCCGAGTGTAGGGCCAATGGCGAATCCGAGATAGAAAACGCCGGTGAAGCGCGAGAAAATATGCGAGCGGGACCCATCTGACGTGCAATCTGACACGTAGGCGGAAGTGGCGCCTTGGAGGGTCGACCAGCCCCCGAGGAGGCCTTCAAAAATCGGAGAGAGCAAGAGGAGCTTGTGGCCGTGGTGAGAAAGCGGCGAAGAGGGCGTCGAAACGAGAATAAAAGCCAGATCGCTGCGTCGTAAGAACCAGACTGAGCGCCGAGACGGGACGAGAAATCACGAGGACCTACGTGAGGAGCAGGCCGAGCGTCGAGGCAGCGAGGACCTTCGTTCGGCCGTGCTTCTCGCCAAAGCGGCCCCACCAACCGGTCGTGACGGCGCTCAGCACACCCATAGTAGTGGTCATGATTGTCTGCAGGCGCGCGGCACCGGCTTGCACTGCGGGATCGGATAGGCAGATCTGTGATGGAAGGCGTCGAGGGTCATCACTGTCGTCGTCCTCGCTGTCATCCTGAGCGCCAGTCAGAGGAAAGTTGATAGGGAGCGGCGTGGGTGGTGATCCGGCAAAAGATAAACTATTTAGATATAGACTGGAAACTTGGTCGCCGGAAGTGTGGTTGTAATGATTGTGTAGTGCGTTGCATGAGAGTTGTGTGTAGACTTCGACGCGAGGTGCAAGCGTCATTCCTCGCTGTAAAGTGTTAGATGTCGACTCGCCTCTAGAAGGAAGAGCAAATACCGAAATAGATGCAATGATCGCGAATGGGACTATCCTGGGATGGGATATTAGCAAAGCCAGATCACGTAGCAGTCAAACCAAGTTCTAGCGAATAGAAGGTACAGGGGACTATTCAAGGGGCACAGGATGCATGAAAAGGTTTGAGCTTTCCAGAAAGAAGATGCTTTCGGGTGCAAAAATAGCCACTCCATGCGAGAAGGTATCCGAACAGCACTCAGACTTGCCTGCCATAGCGAGGTGATTCGTGGCAGGCTGGGGCTGAGCGCTATGCACGCCCCATCAGTCACGACGGCTGTTACTACTGCGCGTCGAAAGGATGCCTGCGCTCCACAGGGAATGGTGGAGCATCGTGAGAACAGCAACTGAAGAAGTACTGCGGCACATCGAGTAGCATGTTGACCATTTTGAGATTTAACCGCGTACACGTCGACTTGAACGGTATATACGCAGGCTTCTCATCTTATGGCTGAGCCGAGGCATATAAGCAAGAGCCGAGAGCATGAGATGACCCGCGGCTGATAGCAAAGTATGCGCTCACTATGCTCGGCAAGGAGATAGCCTGCCACAAGACGACGGCAAGTCAGGACTCACCATAGAGGACGCGGACGGTAGAACGGTTTCTTTGCACGACGTTCGCTGCCGAGCAAAGGGTCGGACTCTGAGACTGAGCGCGGGCGCTCCTGTATGGGGTCGTCCATGGCACGATGTCCAGTGGTGGAAGGCCTTATCTGAGAGGCTGTTGTGGATCTGACGCGGGAGTGAGGGTGGGAAGGAGAGAAAGTAGAGAGATCTGGGGAGATGATGGGGTCAAAAGGGTGAGCAGGGTCGAGGGGGTCGGATGAGGAGTTATACATTGTGGGAACGTGGCCTGCGGGAGGCCAAATGGCGATGCCAAACGAGCGGAAGGAGAACCGCTGTACCGTAGATAAACCCGCTCGAGCACGCGTGGGGCGCCCCAGCTGACTAACCGCCGTCCCATCTGCCTCCGCCGGCTCCGCCACCCACGCGTGCCGGTGCTCGGGCCGGAGTGTTGTGCTGATGTGAGAGTCGCCGGCCGAGTGCCCGACTTGGCCGCGGTGGCAGAGGCTCAGTCACGGTCCCTTGTCTCGTCATTCCTCCTCGCCGGCATGGACGTCGACGACCCCTCTATCCCTCCCGCCCCCGCCGTGCACACCAACGCAGTCGCTGGCCCCTCCTCACACCCGCACTTCCCCGTTCTCTATCTCCCCCCGCCAGGTACGCTTCACGCCGCCGACCTCTCGCTTAATTAACTGTTTTCTTTCGCGCGCAGGGGCTCCACAACCACCTCCCCTCCTCACCAGCACACAGGACCTCATCTCCCGATTCAACCTCCTCCCCGCGTACGACAAGTTTGTCCGCCCCTTCGCTGCCCCCGTCGATGGCCAATCCTCCAACCACCCCCCAACGCCCGCACCCACCGCCATTGCCACGGCACCAGCGCAGGACAAGGGCAAGGGCAGAGAGCGCGAGCCAGAAACACCCTTGCCCGCAAACGCCCTCAGCCCCGGCGCACAGCCCGACGCAGACGACGACGACGGGAAGGATGGAAAGAAGAAGAAGAATAGCTATAAGCACCTCATCAAGGGCATCCCTGGTGCGTCTGTCCCGCCCTCCCTGATCCCCGATCCCCGATGTTGATCCGCGCCACCGCCGCTCCCAGGTCGTCACTCGATGAAGAAGGACGACTTCTTGACCGACATCATCCAGGTTCCGCCCAAGCAGCGCATCACAATCGCCCCGTTCGACTTGCGCACACAGCGCGATGCGTTCTCCGTCTCGTTGGAAGGTCTCAAGGGCGTACGTCCACCGCTGTCCCTTCTGCGTATCGTCCCTCTCATGCACCCGATGCCAGTGGAATATCCATGCGCTTGTCCTCGAGTCCACGCAGGCCCGCGAAGATAGGAAGAAACGGGTGCGTGACTCTCCTTGATCGTCGTCATCCACCCCTTCTTATCGCGCCTCCCCTCACAGAAAGAGCTCAAAAAACTCGCCAAAGCACAAGGCGCCACCGCACTCGCCAATCCTATATCCACACCCGTCGCCGCCGCCGCACCAACGCCACCCGCCCCAGCTCGCGCCCGGAGCAGCACGCCCCATCGGTCCTCGACCCCCGCACGCCCACCGCCCCCAGTCCTGCCTCAGCAACAACAGCAGCAACAGCACTACCAACAATCGAGGGGCGTCAAGCGTGATCACGAGGAAAGCATATCGCACGCGAACACCCAGGGCCCAGGGTTCGCCACGAACGGTGCGGGGCCGATGAAAAACGGGTCGGCGCCGACACCCGTGGGGGCCTCGAAGGCCGGTGTCCCGGGCGCGAGGCCGCGGCCGGTGAAGAAACAGCGCGTGGTAAGTCTTCGCGTTCTTCGATGGCCGTTCCATCGATGGTCTCGGCCTTCCGTGCGATACGTTTGAGCGGGCGGGCGGACGGGCGAGCAGGCGATGATCGCGCTCCCTCTTATCGTGTAATCGTACGCCTCGAGTCGATGCTCACCGCGCCGCGAATTTTCAGGATATCCAGGGCCAGGCGAGAGACATGCACCCACACCTGCCCGTGCAGCAGCCGACGCCGCAGGGGGTGTAGCTCGATCGCAACGCTTGATATAATGCAACGACCCAGTCCGCCGTGCCCGCCGACGTCCCGCAACATACATATTTATTGCGAACCCGAAAATGCGGGCTGATCCCCGCGCACCGTTTGGCGATCTCGCTTGGCCTTTCCTCCTCCTTGTACCGAACTTTCGCCCTTCTCAGAATGTTCACCTCTGGTGGCCGCACATCAGGGCATACAGTACGCCTTACCATGCGTCATCCGAGTATTGGCTGTTATGACCCGTCTGCTCCTGTCTGCGTCTAATCGCAGACCCTCATCCCAAACCTAACACAACGCGTCTGCTCTCTCCTCATCTCTCTCCGAGCAATAAGATAGGCATCATACTGCCCCCTTCCCACCCGTCCCGCCCCATCCTACTCATCCTCGAATCCCTGCCTGCTTGTCCCTCTCCCTTGTCTTTGTGCACTCTACCGTCTGCCTATCTTCAACTGTCCCAGGGGCATCGTCACGCTCGACTCGACTTCACTCCACTCCACCCCAACCACGCCATACATACACATAAACACACCCAGCCATTCATCGTTTGGTTATTCCGGTCCTTTTTTTTTATTACCTTCTCGCTGCCAATTCAGTTGTTTTGTTCGACCGTGTGTCGTTGGTGTCTTTTTTTTCTGGTCGAGTTCGTTTCATTTGATGCTGTTTTTGCGAGTGAATGGGACGGGCTTTAAGTTTTCAGAGGGTAGTGTATGTTTTTTGAGGGGTATGTACGAGTACAGCGTACGGCTGCGGCTCGATTGTTGGAAACAGACGTTGCGGGTGTACCAACGACCAGTGTTGTGCCGCTGCTAGTCGAAACGAATGAAGAGAAAGCCCGACGTTTAGAATGCGTTCATCCGAGTCTTTTGGCGCATGCTTCATGTCGTGTTTCGAAGAGATGATATTGAGCGAGACAACAGGCATTGAACAAAAGACGCGATACAAGACTAGCGCTGGGCAGAGTCGCGGACTACAAGCATTGAGAGAGAAAAGACCCAAGAAAAGAACAAAGAAGAAGAAAAGACGTTTCAGCGATGGCAGCGGCCTGCTGCGGCATCACGGTCATCAAATTTCGTCACCGACCCCCGCCCACTCTCCCCGTTCCGCCCCCCCGATGACCTGGCAAGTAGCACTCTGTAGTCCTACCGCGGCCGACTCGACAGCGCTACGCCCCCGACTTCTCCCGCGCGACGCCGCCGTCGTCGACCTCGAACCGGTCGACCTTCTCGCCCGCGACGAACGCGTCGAGCCCAATGCGCCTAGCGATGGCCGCCTGGCGCTCCATGTCGCGCGCGGAGATGCCGTCCACGTCGCCGAAGACCTCGTCCATCTCTTCGAGCGTGAGGCCCTTCGTCTCGGGCACCTAGTCTCGGGCGGTCCCGTGAGCGTGAGCCGGCCGAGAGCGGTGGGGGTGGGGTGGGGGGAGACCCGGGCTGAGGGGGTGCTTACGAAGAAGAGGATGAAGACGCCGCCGAGGAAGGAGAAGACCTGCGGGGGCGGAGCGGGGCGGGCGATCGTCAGCGGGAACGAGGAGCCGCGCGTTTGGGCCCGGGTAGGATGCCCGCACGTACCCCGAAGAAGACGAACGTGCCGAAGCGGAGGTGCTTCAACATCGTAGGGGTCACTTGGCCGACTGAAAACCACAGCGCGATTGTCGGGATCGTCCATTCATGAGGACATCATGAGCAGAGACGCTTACCGATAAAGTTGTTCATCTGCGAAGCAGGTCGTCAGTAGTCGAGCCTACGGGTCACCCTCGCGCCCGTTGCAGGCAATAGCAATGCTCACCCAGTTGGACGAGGCACCGATGGAGATGCCTTTACCGCGCACACTCAGGGGCCATATTTCCGCGACGAGGATCCAGGCGCAAGGACCTGCACAGAATACACAATCAGCACCTAGACGCCCCCAAGAAGCATAGAGAATCTCTCACCCCAGCTGTAGCCAAAACCTAGGTCCTCGATCGTCAGCCATGCATGTAATGCGTTTTATGATTTCGCAGACGCACCCATGGCGAAAATCCAGACCATCACACAGGCTGCCCACCCAGCAGCTAGGGAATCGCGCACACTGCCAGTGAGTCATCGTCGACGCGCGGTCGATTGGATTGTGCTCAACGCACCACGATGGCTACAGGAGAGCGTCTCAGTGTTTTCGGCGATATCATAGCAAAAAGCTAAACCGGCTCACTTGACCCAAGAGTCTTCGTACAGACCAGTGAGCACGGCGACGATGAGATGGCACCTGCGCGGAAATCAGCCCGCTGAACGACGGCCGCAGAGACTTTGTAGATACTTGCGCGGCCATCAAGAAAGCGCCGGAGATCAGCACGGGCTTGCGACCTACTTTGTCGACCCAGATGACGGCTGGAATAGTTGCGATGAACATCCTGTCAACAGCCTCAGCATATATCACAGAGACGCGAAGAAGCTGAAGAGCGCATACACGATCCCAACTACGCCTGTGGCGAGGAGGGAAATGGTGTTTCCTGTGAGCCCGAGTGACTGGAAGATGCTCGGAGCATAGTATCTAAGGGAGCATGAAAACGTCACTGAAGAATGCGGTGAAGACTATGACCCACAAAATCGCATTGACTCCAGTCCATTGTTGAAAGAACATCGTCCTATTGCGGAAGAATGAGCGTAATATCAGGGAAGAGAGGAAGCAATCATGCAGACAGGGTCGAAACAGCAACACGGTAGAACAAGGCTGAGAGGCGAAGAAACGTAAAGTATCAGATATCTTTCGAAGACAGGCATGGCTGAAGGACAGACTCTTGGTTCTGAGCAAACTCAGATAATCGTAACAGCCGAGCTTGAAGTTCGAGGAGAACGAGCCATCCTGCCAATGCGGGTACTTGATTGCGGAGATCTCCTGTTCAAACAGATACTGGGCCTTGATTTCACTGCATCATTCGTCGACCATGAGTTGATGAACTGCAGTCGAGATGATAGTACTGACAGGAATTCGATTTGCACAAGGTCGTCGTCCGCAGGGAGGTTCCTTGCTCGGCTGAGAACTTCTAAAGCCTCATCTTCACGACCTTGGTTAATAAGCCACCTGAGTACGAGAAAATCAACGCGATCGGTATCTAGTTCTCACTCAAAGATGATACGGCCGTACCTGGGCGAAAATGGCATGAAAAGAATGCCACATCCCAGAATAATCGCTGGAACCAATTGGAGCGCGATTGGAATGCGCCACGCTGCCTCGCTCTGCGTTGCGCCAGTCCCGCCGATGTAATTCGTGCCGTAGTCGATCCAGAAGGATATCATGATACCAAAGGTGATCGCCAATTGTTGCAGGGCGACAAGACTTCCGCGAACCTCTGGCGGCGCGAGCTCTGCACTGTGGCAAGGTCGAATCTATCCCTGACCCGAACAGTCCACGTTGGAAACTCACTTATAGAGAGGTACAGCCATACTGAGAGAACCAACACCCATGCCAGTCACGAATCGCCCTGAGTGGTGCATGCACGAGGAATACATCTTGGTCCAAGGGGCAATCAACACGACAAACGCACCTCCATATATTGATGACGGTTTGAATGCCGCTGTTTGGACAATGACACCGATGCAGAAAACACATACAGCTTTGTAGTAGCGGTACAGAGATCCTAAGTGACTGATGAGAATCGTAAAGTCGAAGAATGGACGCACCGAGAACGATAGTATACTTTCTCGAGAGCTTATCGGCAAGATAGCCTGTAACCAGCACGCCGAACCAAGCCCCTAGTTCGAGGATGGAGACGAGCCAGCCTTTCGTACCGGTGTGAAGGACCGCGGAGGCCATTCTCTGGTCGAATGTGTTCATTCTTTCGCAAGGGTTAATCATCATTACCAGAGAGATGAGACGAACAGGCTCACCCCAATACACCAGAGAACACGCCCTGATTGTATCCTGTATTGAGAAGAATACATTGTCAAGAACGAAGAAACAACAGGACGGCTAGGGCCAACCATATAGTCTAACTACAATTTGAGTGATCTTTCCGGGATTTGACCAGTTCGAAGACTTACAATCCACCGAGGGAAGCAAATACAGCTATAGCGAAGACTCTCCGGTTGTGAACAAGCCCCGCCTGAAAAGAAGAGTGTCAAGATTGCTGCCGACCTGTCTTCATTTTGACTGTGTCCTAGACTTTACTTACCCAGCCAGACTGGCCAGCAAGGGCTCTTCTGTGCTTTGAAGCGAGTCCAGAGTTCCCCATATCTGTGCCCCCTGCCATGGTCAGTCAATCAGCAAGGAGTGATTCGCCACGGAGGAGATAGGGACGATAGACCGCTCGGAATGTGTTGCACCATTATATACACCTTTGGATCGGTCGAAATGGAGGTTCTGCGGTCATGAGTTACGGAAGTGCTATCCGATCCCATTCACATTCCTCACACATTTAGAATGCAGGAGCGCGCACGGGCTGTTTAACCCACAGACCTGTCATGATGGAGACCTGGGGTGGGTTAGCTCAGGCGCGCAAGTCTTACTTTCCCTGAACAATTTGGCTGTCATTGTTGGAATTCATTCAGGTAATGGTCCTCCAAGTTGGAGAGCACTGGCGCGCCACCTGAGTAGTTCCGTGGATCTTCCGTCAAAGACAGGCACGGTGCCGAATCAGGGAAGAACCTGCCCCAGGGTAACAAAAATAAGGCGTCTTGAGCCTTCACATGGTCGGTGGGCGGTAATTGATTTTGATGGTGTTCCGTGAACAGCGCTTGTCACCGTTCACACAAGGGCTGTATCATCCGGCATGAAAAATATAATATATACGCAAACAATAGGTCGTTGTCATCTACAAGAATGGCTCCAGAGCTTGAGGCAAGATCTGTGCGATAGCCGCGCCGCTTGGAGGCTCGATAGATTGATAATACTGATCAACGGTAGGTGAGCTCTGTCGTGAATTTAGAATAATGCTACTCACATCTCCCCACCAAGGCCCAGCAGCCCACCAAAGAGCACCAAGCCAGACGCCGCTCTGCTGCATCGAACACAATGCACCTTGCACAGCCGAGATGCAGTCGGCTGATCAAAAGTACATCCACGTTAATACAGCCCCTAAAATCGCCTAGCAGATACGAACCATTTGAACCAGCACCTATTTCGCCTAGGAAGCCTTTGAGGTTGTTAGCCTGGAGCCACGAGGTCGCGGCGGCAAGGCGTTCGGCGCCAATGGTGCTGGAAACACAGGTGGCAGATGTGCCTGAGCCATCGGAGTCCAGGTACTGATGCATTTCTGTATAACTTTGAGATGAAACTGTAGACATGTGGAAAGCCAAGGTACGTACCGATGGCTGTGTTGTTCAAGGGATCATGGATGGCACCGAAAACATCGCTGTTACCAGATGTGGTCCAAGCTAGAGTATATGCGATGGGTCAACTGTTCCTGGTATCCCTGGGGAAATGACCCACTCCATGCACCAGTCCAACTAGTACCTTCTACGAGGATCAGGTTACCAGCCCCAGTAGATCGGACACCATTAACAGCAGCTTGCATCTGAGCAAAGTCATGAGACCCGTAGCTACATCCCACAAACAGGAACGCTTACTAAATTAAAAACGGTTGAGGCGGGTATATCATGAGGCTCGTTCATGAGGTCTTGAGCCAGTAGATTCTGTCAGCTGGTAGATTAAGAAGAAGGAAAGCGGCCTACCGAAGATGACATGGTCATTGGATTTCTAGCATGAGTGTTAATAAAACGGCATATATGCATAGCACAAACAAGCTCACAAATTCGTTACTGAGGTTCGTCCACCCTATATCATAACGGCATCAATTAAAGATGCATTCGGAGGAGATGAGATATGCACGAACAAGTTTGGAAGCTAAATTTGCTCTAGTCAACATTAAGCCGATGAGAGTCGCTGAAATCTACTCACGCGGAAGTGCTGGAAATGGCAGCACCGTTATAAATCATGAAGTTGTGAGCTAGAAGAGAGATATTTGAATCAGTGAAATAAATTTGAACGTGCAGAGATACTCTTACGATCTACGAGTGCAAATCCTCCCTTGCCGGTGATATAATTGACGATCTAAGATGAGAAATGTAAGTCCATTGCCCGATCTTGAGCTTGAAACGAGGACGCTACCGTTTTCAAACCGCTCAGGTAGGTGGAGTCGAAGGATCCAGTCAAACCAGTCGCAGGAGGACTCAACCGTTCCATCAAGAAAGGAATGCGGAATGTGTTGAACCCTGCACTGATGAAGTACTTCAAATACACCCAGTCAGCTCTCGCCCTTGTGCTGCAAACAAGCTTGAGAAATTGCGTACATCGACACTGCTAGGGGAAGGCCAGGTATAGTCTGTGCCCAGGGTCCCCGGGATGACAGTATTTCCAAATTCAGCACCGGACTCGTTGACGCCGAAGTACGCAAACTTAGTGCGCGACCCAGAGCAGACGCTGTCAGCAGAAGAGGGTGCCGAACGTGTAGTGGACGGCGAGCTGGGTGTCGAGGGCGAGCTGGGTTGGCATTGCGAGTAGTCTGTATGGCAAGGACGTCAGAGACAGGCTTCTCGAGCAAGTAAACGGTTTTCGAACGTTCGTTCAAGGTAACGCAAGCAGCACCGGCATCGCAAGCAGCGGATCCAGAGTATTCCAGACCCTATACATATTCTGATTAGCCACTGGCCCACAAGGAAATGGACAAAACGCACTCCGCACTGTCCCCAGACGGAGACTGAGAGAGCAGGCGTGCTCAACGCGAGAGCGACAGCGACGGATACCAAAGACTTCATCATGTCGGTAAGGGCGAAAGATGGTCTTCGTGTCCAAAACATCGCTCCCCGCCCTGCGTATTTATGCCCAGAGCGGTGTATTACGGATTCTACCCCGCCTATATCCCGATATACACCCTGCACATCTAACAGAGAGCGTCACATGCTCAATCGCTCAACCAGAGCGAAGAGGTGATGCGCCTCAAATTTGACGTCCTTCTGGGCTACTCTCGGACTGATGGTCGGGTTGCCGTCTTTGCAAGAGTGCCCGAGGAAGACACGCAATCGGGTTCCCCCGTTCACAAACATCGTAACAGACTTCGTACGCGTTCTGGGTAGTTTTGGTGAGGAGCCGCAGCAAAGTCCATGTGCAATAAGAGTACGAACCATCGTAGTTCTTTTGATTTAAAACAGATGCCGATAACTTTCCGTAGAAAAACTTACCATTTCAGACGGCTCGATGGTCATGTACTCGTACACCGAGAGTGAAGCGAAAGCGACAGGAGTAAATCGTCCGGATAATTAGGATCAGCCGTAGAATTGTGCTATATATCTAGTCACAAGGTCACAAGGAACTAAGTTAGCTAACTGGATAGATGTGTGATTAGAAAAGTCCGTAATTCAGGATAAACAAAAACTCACGTCGAAAATCCCGACCAATGTCCGCAAAAATCCTCCAGGCATCATCTCACGTTCGACCCTCCATAGCCTGTGCTTCGTCTGATGGAGCCGAGATTCGACGATCCTTCCCCTCGATCCTCATAGGAGGACCTCGAAGGTCGTACGCCCGATGGTTGAGCAGTACTATGCAACGGTCTGTTTCCTACAAATCGTTCGCGCTCCCAGTCATACTGACTTGGTTCACTTCGCCTTGTACGGTTATTGAGCATATAGGTACCCAGACCGCCGAGCGCCATGCCAGTCCAAAAGCCTGGGCCATCTCGAGTGGCAGGGTCCGACCGCGAGGAGTTGGTCGGATATTTACTGTATGGGGGCGGAGGGTTGTCGTGAGGACGGGAGTTGAATGGCATCCAGCCATGACCCGACGGTGGTGGTGCACCTGGACGTCGACTTGTCCACGAGCCTAATGAGAAGTAGCTGCTCAGGCAAGGCTTCAGAATAATGTAGAGAACACAGATGAAAATGGCGTAGAACGCCACGGTGAGGAAGTTGTCCACTGCGAGCCGCAGCGTTGAGTTCGTCGTCGATGTATCATAGACAAGGAGACCACACCGGTAAACCAACTGCCAATTCGAGGCCCATGTCCGTCGCCAGATAAGTTTTTTGAGATCTCGAGGAGGCGGTACTCAAGGGAGCAGGAGCCTTCAAAAATATGTATGTCAGTCCAAGGTAATGAATACTTGTAATCTCAGCACCACCTTTGAGGATATTCGAATCTCCTGGACCAGACCAGCCTTCACAAGATACTTGCACCCTCCCTAACCGCAGCCTCTCAGGAAGATCCGTCTCACACTGGAAAACAGATGCAGCCAAAGCAAATTAACGCAGCGAAGAGCCGCGACAACGCACCTTCCAGTCAACTTCACTGCCCCTCCCACCAACATTAAGGCACCGAACAACATCGGGGGTGAAGAGACTACAGGCCTTCCCTACACATACAAGCTGAGGAAGAGCCGATCCCCGTCTTGACGTAGTCAGGGCATCATTGTAGAACGTGAGAGCTTGGATGCTGTCAAGAGCAACTTTCGACATTTTCCTTGAGCCGTTGTTGTCGAGGTAGCGACTCGCAGGGGCTTGGCTTGGAACACTTTCTGGTAGAGTGAGAGTAGTGCAGAGATGGTTTTGGAAAACTCTCGAACATTATGATCAAGGCGCCACCACCCGGCCGTGCGTCAGAGCAAGTCAGAGCAAGCTGGTGGACACGTTGACAATCAACGTGTACATCTCATGTCTATTCTCAGTACGCAGCTCCATACCCCTGCGATCTAAGTATTATAGCTGTCCACCGCGGTCTAATAGGGTCTAGTGTACAAAACATACAGATCGAATATTGCATAGCATAAACTAAAGTCTATGATGGGCATCCTCCACACATCCCGGAATCGCAGCCCCAACAACTCGCGGCGCCGACACCGAGCGTCCGCAGTACCAAGGTCACAACGCTCACCACGCCCTCACCCAATACGAATCCGCTAGCGATGACGATCAAGCGGATGTCGCTGCTCCCCGAATCTGCCACTCTTGTGTGGTAGACGTACTCGACGATGCCGCCGACAAGACGCGCGAGGGAGAAAGATGGCGTGTTGAGAAATCCGATGGCGAAGGCGACGCCGGAGGGTATCCATTTCGCATACCACAACTGCCGGCGTTGGGCTACGGTCTTGAAAGCAGACACAAGACCGAAGATGATTGCGAACGAGAGCATGAAGACGCTGCTCTTTGCTGGGAGCTGCCCGTCGCCTGATAAATGTATAGATCAACAAACCGTCTCAGATGCTCCTGCAAAGTAAAGACCTACGTAGCAATCGCGCCAGACCGAGCCATACATAGGCAGTAGGCGCAGGGAACGAAGGCCCAGGTATGGTATACGCCTTGTTGTACAGCGTGTATGCGGTGACAGTCACGAAAATCGACAGAGTTGAACCAATGATCTGCCCGTAAAATTGTGCCCTAGGCGAGGCCTGGATGAGATGCCCAGTCTTGAGGTCTTGCATAAGATCTCCAGCTCTGTCCAAGATCAATATTGACACAATACGACATCTGTCCATTATCGACATACTGTTGTGCACCTGCTTCCGCCACACCGCCAGCAATGATATTCGCCACAACATTTCCTGGTTGAATAATCGCAAACAACAGCTGGCTGATCTTGCCCAGACCACTAACGGGATTAAGGTCCGTTTCGCCAAGAGCACGGACACTTCAGAGAAAAAGTTAGCCGTCAGACGAAATCTCACAAGGGGACTTAAAAATCCTGACGAACCCTAATATACTCAACAACGCCCCCATTAGGAACCCAACAAACGTGGCCCAGGGTTTGATACCCTCATCTCCAAATACAAACCATACAATCACGATACCGACGAACACGCTCCCGCTCAAGCCCCAAAGGACCCAGCGGTTAGACACCAGTCGATCTTCTGTCTCGAACTCATTGTCGTCCTTGTCACGATCGCCATCGCCCTGCAGCATGGGCGCATTTCGACCGCGGACAATCTTCTCCGCCGATTCCCACATCACGGGGACGAGCGATACCACGCTATCGGCACACATAATTGCTAGTGATATCCAAAGAATCCAGCCACGAGCACCAGTCGTCATGTCGCCGACAGGGCCGGGTGCCCAACCGAAATTTCGAGATATGGGTGATAAAATTCCCCAACCGACTAACATGCCCTGTTTGTTTTTGAGCAGAGCACGGGCGTCGATCCTGAAACAACATACCAAATTCATGCTCAAAGTAGTTGGGAAGCCCATTATAATCCCTGTGAATTTCAATGAGCGTGCGGATTTCCAAGGATTTATGATGAACGAACCTTGACCCACATAAGACAAGCTAGGAGTGAATGTCCACAACCAATGCTGAGCTACATAGGTGCCAAATATAGGTATTGCAAACACAACAGGGAAGAAATAAGACACAAGCTGCATGGCCAGTCAATTGTTGATGAGAGAGGCTGAGACGATGGTACTAACCGTAAGACAGCCAGAAGCCAGGAAACTCCAAGACAATGCCGCCCATCCTTCACTTTTGACCGTCTCAGCCATGTCATCCGTGGGGATGTCGGAAGCGCTGGTTCGTGGTGTATCGGGGATCGGCTGTTCTGCATCTTCCTCAGCCCTGAGTTCGCTATAGCCCGCTCGACGTCGCAAGCCGGTGTCGGGAGGTGGGACCTTGTGAAGCACGGATATCAACTGTGCGGTAGCCGTCCCTGATGGGAACGCAAGCTGCTCTTCGATGATCTTGTCGAATCTAAGGATTAGTGTTCACGCCTTCATGCCGCATATGACACATGCACATACCACTTGTTTGCGAATCGGCGGTGACATGAAGACTCTGGGGAGGTGAAGCCTCAGTGTATGAATATCATGCAGGATGAGATCTGTCCGCACCCAAAGTATGCGACGGCACATGACCAGCCAATGGCACCGAACCAAGATAAATTTACGGGGAGCGTGCCGTCTCTCTCCTTGTCGAGTAGTCCCAGAGCAGGTATGATACCGACGAATCCTGCTGCTAAAGGCATCTGGTCATAGAGGGGGCTCAGCCTTGCACATTAACACCGAGGGTGAACTTGCTGACCGTCCCTGTCGCAACCGCAGTTGTTTGCACGACGACATTCTCCTGGGGAGTCATAGGCGTCGGCCAAAGGCGGGCTAGGAGGAAGCCAATTAAAGCCGACTGCAGAGACATCCTTAAAGATGATGTGTCCATAAAGACAACGCCCTGGTGCCGAAGGCGACGAGACTCACATGCTGATCCATCCCGTCTGCAGCCCGAAGTACAGGTTCGTGAAACATAGCAGGCACCCGATGAGCAGGCCTAGCGAGACCGCCCGAAGCTACTCGGAGTAGGCGACTATTTGACAAGGACTCGAATTTGCGATGTACTATATACACGCACAGTGAATTCTGGATTGGCCGACGCGTCAGCCGCGAAGACGTCGCGGTGCTGGCTAAACGCCTTCGTGACCGAGCGTCTGCAGATACGAGCGAGGGGAGATGTTTGAGAAGAGGATATATCTGGATATATGCTGTGCTCACCGAAGCCATGAACGGGGACCCATGACTTGTGGACGACGTAAGGAAGCAAGCGAGGCGGGCGGGGTGTCTGGCCAAGCGTGTTGTTTGGGCTGTATTTGTGCGGTCCTCCTGAATTGGCTCACCTCGGGCTGATATAGAGCAGCTCGAGTCACATCGATCCTAACTTATTCAGAAATCCGTCATCCTGCTTCGCCACCAGTTCTCCGCTCTCTCCCTGTATCATAGATCCCGCTTCAAACCCATCCTCCCCAGGCTCCTCGCCACCATGGCCCAGAAAATACGTTCGGCAGACGGTTTGCTCAGAGCAATTCCAGATCCCGGCCAGAAAGTCGTGTATGTCATCTCAAAGCACCAGCTGCATCTTCGTCCTGATCGTCTCGTGTGCACGGTGCCTGTGAAGCCTGCCGAAGGACGGCGAGACCAATATCCTAATCACATCCGCCCTTCCTTACTGCAACAATGTTCCCCACCTCGGTACGCTTTCCCCGTTGATCTGGTGCTCTTAAAAATTGATCATCAATTGTAGGAAATATCATTGGGAGCACTCTGAGCGCCGACGTATACAGTCGGTACGTGATTGCATGAGAGCTTTCCCCTCCGAGCACTAAAAACATTCAAAAACGACAGATACTCTCGTGAGTGGGCGGCACTACCCCTTCCTTGTTTTTAGTGATCGAACGCAACTCATCTGCAGGGACACAAAATCGGAGGACCCTCTACGTTTGCGGAACGGATGAGTATGGAACGGCTACGGAGACGCAGGCATTGAAAGAAGGCATCACTCCACGAGAGCTGTGCGATAAATATCACGAACTTCACGCAGAGACTTACAAGTGGTTCAACATCGGGTGAGATCATCTCTGCCTATTTATGATCAACCTGGGTCGTTGATCTTTCGCTTCCAAGTTTTGATTACTTTGGCCGCACGTCTACACCTCATCACACTGAGTACGTCCACCACTGACTACCGTGACCATACACCTAAATGGGGGAAAACAGGATCTGCCAAGAAATATACTTGAATTTGGCAGACCACAGCCTACTAGAAAAGCAGACCAAGGAACAGACTTACTGCGAAGGCTGTCAAAAGTGGGTGCTTCAATATATGGGGTATGGTAATCTCATCAAGGCGTAAGGTTCCTCGCAGATCGATTTGTCGAAGGAATATGTCCGCACTGTCATTCCGACGTAAGTCATTCGATGCTCACAAACTTCGTCACTGACGTTTCTTGAAGGATGCACGGGGTGACCAATGCGACGCTTGCAGTCGAACTCTAGATGCCATAGAGCTGGTGAAACCTCGGTGCCTCATCGACAAGACACATAAAGTTGTCCCTAGATCTTCTGCTCACATGTACGTCAAGTTAGACACGATCCAGCCGCACACAGAGGAATGGATCAAGCAATCCTTCAAGGCAGGAAAATGGTCCCCGAACTCAGTGATCAACAGCGATGGAGAGTTGGTCGACGACCGTTTGAGGGGCGGACTCAGACCAAGTCCCGTCACGAGAGATCTCCAGTGGGGTGTGCCCGTCCCCATCAAAGAGGGAGAGGACGACCAGGGAATGCGGGGAAAAGTCTTGTGTACGTCGCTCGATGCATACGTTGAGCTATATTGATTTCTCTCTAGATGTTTGGGTATGCCTTGGTTCACTAATTTTTCAGAACTTCAGCGACTAACCCGGGCTTAGTTTGATGCGTGTATCGGTTATCCAAGCATCACCTCCAATTTGACGCCAGATTGGAAGCAGTGGTGGTTCAACCCCAAGAACGTCCGCCTATACCAGTTCATGGGCAAAGACAACGTGTACTTCCACACGATCTTCTTCCCTTCGATACAAATTGGTGATGGGCGGGATTGGACGAAACTTCACCATCTATCCACCACAGGTACACCGTTTCCACATTGGTGCTTTCTTGTCCGCTCACCATTCTTTGTCTTTGCATAAACAGAATACCTTAATTACGAAGGTGGAAAGTTCTCAAAAAGCCACAATCGCGGAGTCTTTGGGCCCGCAGCGAAGGAGACAGGTTTACCAGCGTCGGTCTGGCGGTATTACCTGCTTTCGACAAGACCTGAGACTGCAGACGCTATGTTCTCCTGGGCAGATTGTATCGCAGCAAATAACAATATCCTGCTAAACAAGTGATTTCTCCTTTTTTTCTTTCTATCGAAAGCACTCCTAATAATTTGCATCAGCTTCGGAAACTTCGTTAATCGCGCTCTTAAATTTATCTCATCTCAATATGACGGCGTTATTCCCGATGGCAAGGATGTCCCTGGGCCCCTCTCTCCGAACGACGAAATAGATGCGGAATTCGTGTCGGATGTGAACAGTCTCATCAAAGACTACACAGAAGCTATGGACGTCGTCAAGTTACGCCTCGGCCTGCAGATCGTCATGCAGCTTTCCGCCAGAGGCAATCTGTACCTCCAAGCATCAGGTCTGAACAAGGCCTTGATGGTAGAGAACCCCACACGCTGCGCGCAGGTTGTTACGCGCGCGGCCAACCTCATCTACGTCCTCTCCGTCCTCATCTACCCCTTCATGCCCGCCACCTCCGAAGCCATCCTTTTCCAGCTAAATGCGCCCCCGCGTGCGGTACCCTCCGTCTTCTCCGTGGACATCCTCCCCGGCCACCACATCGGCAAGCCCGAGCACCTGTTCAAGAAAATCGACGAGAATATGGCCGACATTTGGAGGGACAAGTTCGCCGGGTCGAAGCCCGCCGTGGTGGCGGAGCCGAGCGCAGACGCGACGCACGTTGCACCCGCCATGTCAAAGCGCAAGGCCGCCGCAGCGAAGAAGGCAGCACAGAAGACTCCCACTGCTGCGAAGGACGAAGGCCCGAAGTCTGCGGAGGTGCTGACGTGGGAAGCGAAGGTGGCGGAACAGGCCACTGTGGTTCGGGAATTGAAAGGTCGGACTCCCAAGACGGAGGAGCTGGATAAGGAGATCACCGCTGCTGTGGACCACCTCAAGAAATTGAAGGCCGAGCTGGCCGCGCTGCCTAAGTGAGCAGGACGTTTCGTTGGTTTATTTGGCTTGCTGGTGGTTGTGTAGTAGAATGCGTTGTGTAGGAGTGTCTTGAATCATCTTAGTGCTATGATGATTTCGTTAGATTTCCGCGGGCTGGTATCCCAGGCCGTCTCGGGTATTTCCGAAACGGCAGGGTCCGAAGGCAATATCGTGCCGTGCCAATACCGACTTGTCTCAACCTCCAGCCTCAGATACATACACGGTCCAAATGGCGCTGGAAGGGCATTTGGAACCGGTGGAAGCTGTTAACGTCATCGTAAGCACCACCCATCGAAGATATGTTCCGTCAATATATATTTGTTGTGCCTTACTTCCAAGTAGGTCAATAGGAAAAGAAAGCGACCTGGTTTTCAAGAGAGAAAACTTGACCATTCCCTCGAAATCAGTCTGTCACCCTCGCAAAGCGCGCTTTTAGAATTCTCGGATGACTCGCAATCAATTTCCCGCCTTGACGTTGCGCATACAATCACCCCGTTGGGAGTTCCTCTTGTTGAGGATAACGAAGACTACGTCCATGACATGCATGAAGACAATCTGAGCTCGGACCCAATCGGTGCACCAATGCTCACTGTCCATAGCTTCCTCAAGCGGTCTGCTAGGGGTCGCACCGCAAAGCGATATGGCCGACACAAAAATTTTGTAACAGCTCGGTCACCGAGTGGTCGCGACTCTATGCTCTCTGATGGTCCTCCAGTCTCTTCCCCCCTAGCCTCTGCTTCTGCCGACAGGATGCGACCGCCTCGGAAGAATAATAAACGCCTCAAGAAGCCCCTGGCCCAACGCTTGCTACAGGCTGCTGTGTACTCTCACGTCCAATTGCCCCAGTCTAACTCTGTGCAGGATTTAGATTCTGCGTTGACGACTGGTCGGCGACCTCTATCTTTTGTGCCTGTCTCACCACCAGGAGGAATTGGAAAGCGGAAAACATGTCTTGTGGACCCTCGAAAGTACGCAACTGATTTACCCTCGGCTCGTTTCGTTTCTGGGGGAACTTCTATGGGTCGCATACATGGCACCAAGCCTCTTGCGAAACACGCGGGGACTAGAAGAGCAATGGATCGCTACCGGACAACCCTACCATCTCAAAACACGGATCAGAATGTTTCTCGCAAGGCTCATCTGCCTGACGCTTCGCGCTCGCAACAGACCCATTACCCTCCTCTCCTCTTGGTCCCTCTGACTGCCCACGAGGAAGCTATGAAGAATAAACGATACCCATCGAGGTCTGATGTCATGTTCTCTCTTGGCGAACACTGAGACTGTCGTTGACATGGTATATGTACCCAGTGGCTTACGGGTCACTCCAAAATTGGCCCTTGAAAACAATGAGAGTACAATACATGCGAACTTCTCACCAGCTCCGAAATCGAAAAATGCTGGCGCCCTTATCAACAACCGACATTCATCCACGTATCCATATGAGCCCACCGGTTTACCTGCAGGTCCCTCCTATCAGCACAGTTCTTTCGACAATCCAGTGATGAACAACAGCCCTCCAACACGCGCCTCGGTGAAGCCGTTCCTTCAATTGACTTCCTTCATGGGCCTCCTCAGAGAGACTGCGCGAACCGTCACTACCACGATGGTCGAACCGAAGCAACGGAGACTTGCTACCTGACTTTTCTACGTCACCTGCGATCTTGAGAGCTCTTTAGGATACACTGACCTGTCAGCGTTGCTGTCTCGATCGGACTTCTCTGCGTGTTGAGATACAAGTAAGCGGTACATACTGTAGCACCAAGGCTTTCATGTTACAAGTACAACATTGTTCGCAACCATAAGGGTCGATGCTCTTACACACAATACAAATACCAACCAAGTGAATGGGACTCAAAACTGGCACACGCAACACAGGGTCCTCCCGATCGTCTGGCACGTTCATGATCCGTCGATGGGCCTAGGCTTTGTGCGTACGGCACGCATGTTCGGATAGGTGAGCATGAGACGCTGTTGATCTTTTGAAGCCCGGACTTCTTCAAACTATCGAAGGTTTGAGAATCATCAATCTGACACACATCCGATGAAGGTGGCTCACCTTCGTGCCCTCCGGAAGAGGAATTGTCCTGCTGAATTTCTTCTGTTCTCGGTCTCGCAGCACTGTGCCCTCTTCCATTCGCTCCGTGACCTTGACGGTTTCCCATGTCACAACTAGGCATTTACCCTGGTAGCTGACGTGCATATCTTGCTTTTTGACGCCAGGAAGATCGAATACGGCCATGACCTGACGGAAATACGTGAGATAGAGATGTGTAATAGAGCTAAGACATAGAGATATTGTACTTTACGACCATCTTGAGACTCTTTGAAAGTTACACTAATACAAACCCAGGCTCTTAACATCGTCTGCGACGAATCGAAGTAGAACACTCACGACTTCCGCCTTTTCATGTGTGGCCTGTGATCCGCAGGAGGGGAGGATGGTATGGCAGGTGACGACTGGTCGCTTGCAGACCATACCTCGAGGGATTTTATTTTCGAAGGCGAGACGACCATTGCACGTTCCTTGTTCTTTCTGACTTCGCTCCATATGCGATCTAAGGAGTCAGAATCGGGAGGCGTCGAAGGTCCAGCAGTACTCGTAGAGGCATGGGAGTGATGGGGAGTAGAGAATGGTTCAGGAGCCATTGGTCGAGTCTGTATGCCACGGGAAAAGGACTGAGCGTCCGGAAGCTGACTGGGTGTAAGAGTTCCTGGTGGCACAGGCTGGGTGGTAAATACTCTGTCGAAGGCTTCCCAGGAATGCAAGTAGTCGTCGTCGTCTCTGACGTTGTGGGAGCCTGCAGGCATGGTCGAGGCGAGAGTTTGTTTCCAGATGGCGTGTAGCGGACAAGGGTGACTTGCTGAAATTGGAGCACTTTAAAGGTCCGAAGCTGATATGCTATCTTGGTACAATCAATAGTGAGCGATCTTGGACTGGCATAATCGTTGTGAAATACCTTGCATCAAGCTCTCTGCCTTATCACTAGTATACACGAGTTTTGTGAGAAGAGCTTGAGTGTAAGGCGACCGAAGGCAATAAGGAATCACTATCCAGTGGCCACATCCAAATAAGATGGCAATCATATATATCATGAATCCACAGGACGGAAGTGAGTAAGCGTGTGGTCACATAGTGATTCGCTTGCCTCACGGAAACCACGAGGCGAAGTGATACCCTGGATGGCAACTTGAAAGACACAGTGTAGACGAAGCGGATGGACAGCCCGTAAGCCCAACAAGGACGAATATATGCATTAAACAAGCTTGTGTGGTTACAAGACACCAAAAGGCTGGGCAGCGCTCGCTAGAACAGGACGATGTTTAAAACACTAACTAGAAGAGTTTCCTCACTCGGTCTTATGAAGAACGCTGAGTAGGTGGATTCGAGCTCCGATTCCGGAGTCTCAAGACAGAAGAAAACCTTCTGACCTCTCCCCCGACGGCTAGCTCAATTGCAGTCCTTGCCTGCCCATTGTTCATCGTCTGCATTGCAATGGCCATTGATGCGTGATACATATATCTACCAAGGGCAGACGGGTCTTTGCTTATCCGTATTCCTAATGTTTGGGCGCGTGTTCATGCCAGGTGTGTATTCAACTCCCATTATTTTTCCATGATGGGCCTCCGGGCTGTCAGTCAAAAGCATGTTAGACTACCAATCCCTCTTCGAGGATGTGGATACCTTTCCGACTCCTGATTCCTTCACATAGTCTCACTCTTGAACTGGTTACTAAAACGCGATCCTTCTTTCAGTCCCGATTAGTTGCGTCGCTTTTCGATAAGAGGGCCAAGAGAAAAAAAATAGTTGTGCGTGTATCGATTTCATGATAACATCTGTCACATCAGTGTCGAGTATGTGTTGTGGCAATCCCTAGGTACTATGTAATTAAACAGGCGTTTTGAATTTCTTGTTAGGATATTCAATCGCAGGCCGTCCCATTCCTAGTCTTCGCTTGCTTCCACTGACAAGGCCAGTTGTGCTGCCTACAGGGAGCTCAGGTGCTGAACTGACACTCAGCAAGGGCTTTGGGAAGCTGGGGAGAAACCCATCATTTGCGGAGGTCGGTTTGGTGGGCCATGATCGTGAGGCGTTCCGGTCAGACAAGTTCGTAGAGACAGATTCCTTCGCGAGCGCTGATGTGAGGCCTCGTCGTGGTGGTCCCACGTTGATGATTGATGATTCTGACATGGTGCTTGATGGTTTCGATTTCGTACTGGGTGGTTTCGATTTCGTACTGGGAGGTTTCGACTCCGTACTTGGGTTCTGACTCGTAAGTGTTGAATTCGCTGGCACAAGAATACTCCTCGAAGCTGTAGAAGTTCGGATCAGAGGTGATCGTGACGTGCCAAAAAAAATACCGTGGTACTTGTGAAGGCCGCTGAGGCTGGAGGATCTGCGCGAGACCATGGTCCAGCAATATTAAAATCCAACTTCGCTTCTGCCTGGCGGGTCTGCGCCCCGGTACGCTCCCTTATGAAACCATCAGAGGAATCCAATCTAGTGGTTGACAAGCTTACCACTCGAGCATACGTTTTCGGACTTCGCTCTGATCAGGGCATGGTCTACCCAGAACTATTGCTATCGCCTCAAGGTCAGTGACCGATAGATTTGGTGGATGGGACGAAAATAGATTCTGGCAGCATTATAAGCGATAGTTACAACAACACAAAGACGTTCGTCGTACCCAATTATCTGCCGTAACGGCTGAAATAAAGGGCGAAAGTTCCCTTGGCTGATTGTCCCCTGCGATGCCACGACCAGTTGTATGCTGCAGATATAGAAGACTTTGCGCCCGTGTACAAGCCACGTAGAGAAGACGTCTACAATTTTGTTTGATTGCACTGTCAGTGCACAAATGCCCAGGCATCCGATAAAACTCGCCTTTCTTCTTCCGCGTCTTCCGCTCGGTAGAACGGAAAGATATGGCTTTCGACTGCGAGCTGTTTAGCTGCGAGGAGTTCAAGACAAGATCGCAGAACTTACCACCAGGTACCATGACCACTGGCCACTCTAATCCCTTCGCCGAGTGGCAAGTGGATATGGTCACTTTCTGTTCGTCAGGTTAGAGCAGATTCTCCGTGACTACTGATCTTGCCTCACCTCATTTGAATCATCGTCTGTTTCTTCAGTATCTGTCGATAGCATTGAAGCCTGAAGGAATGCTCGAAGGGGGGTCTCTCTACAACAAGTTAATAGATAAACCAATGCGGACGCCACAACGAGAACTAAATCCAAACATACATTGGTAAGTCTGGTGCCTTCTCTTTGCCTTTGGCCTTCGCACTCTTGTTTCCCGTGACAAATCCCTCATACTCCAGCTCGCCCCTCAAATCATCGTCTGTGTCGTGTGATTGTGGTAGTAGCTGGTCGAAGTTTATGTCCGTATTGAGGCTTTCATGAATTTGGCTAGCAAAATTGATCAACTCGTGAACATTCTCCCATCGGCTCGCCCAGTCTTCCGTCTTCTTGAGATACTGTCCGTATTCGATCAGATCAAGAAGGCGACGAATTAGATCGGGGGGCGATTCTCGCTGTCACAGGCCAACAAAATGAGCCCAGAAGGAATCAGACCAGGAAGGTGGCTCTACCTCGTTGTCATATTTGCGGAGACTGCGTATAGTTGTGACAAAGGACCCAATCTTACGCTTGACAGGCGGCTTGATATCTGGGATCTTGCCATCATGAATTTGTTCCACGAGTTCAAGGGGTGAACACTTGGCCTTCTCCGCACGTGCGACAATCTCTGCAACAGACTGCGATATGTAGAGCCATGCGGATGTTATACAAGAACTTGATGAAATGCTTTTAAGCACCCACCTTCTTGCCTATACCTCGAGGGGGAACATTGATGACACGCATGAAAGCTGGCACGAACAACGAGTTGTCGACTACTTGCAGATAAGCGAGAATATCTTTCACCTGAAAGCCGTAGGTGTAAAATTATATCGCCCAATGGTCAACGAAACATGCATACCTCCATTCGCTCGAAGAATTTATGTCCTCCTAGGACTCTGTTGGGTATGCCCTCCTTTTGCAATGCTGACTCTATTACCCGAGACAATGCATTGAAACGTACTGTGATGCAGGTGATCAATGTTGAGATGTGGGGCTTTGGCACAATACACGCACGAAGGATTGCAAAATCACTCCACTTGAACATTCCCCCGCTAGCGGCGACGAGGCGTTTGATCTCAGTGGCCATAAATATAGCTTCGTTGCTGTCAGATCCAAAAGACTGTAACACAGGGCTGATCCCTGCCGGATGTGACGTTCGGAGAGATTTCGAAATGCGGGATTTGTCTGTATAGCAGATAGTAGTATGAAAGAAAGAAAAGTAATTGTGGCTTGTCGACACACCTTTGGAGATGATAGCCAAGCTCAGCGCCAGAATTGAGGCAGTTGAACGATAATTATCTTCAAGAAGAATCTGGGAAGTAGCGGGAAAATCTTGATGTTTTCAAGGAAAATGAGATCAACGATTATAAGCACAAGACGTTCCGGATCGTAATACCTCGTTCCATATTCTGGAGATTTGTTATATCTGCGGATCGCCACCCATAGACTTGAGGACGGCTGGTGAAATGTAAGTCATGTGAAAAATGTGTCATAGCTCACTAGACTGATCTGGATCCCCGACGACCGTTACGCAGTGGTGGGACGATGCAATTGTTTTCATAAGTTCATACTGAATACTGTTGGTGTCCTGGCTATGTAGGCCGTGTCAAGACGAGATTTGTGGCATGGTTGAAGCACTCACAACTCATCCACGAGGACATGACGGCACCAGGATACGACGTCAGGATGTTGTTGAAAAAGTTTCGTGCCAAAAACTAGCAAATCATCAAAGTCTAGGCTGTTATTCTGTCGCAATATCCGTTCATAATCTCGAAAGATTTCAATCAGCACCGTGAGATATGGGGATGCTCTACCCGATTTCGCCTTGGCCTCAGCGTGTAGCTTTGCCATATCCTCTGGGCTTTGGCCTTTGGATTTCGCCTTCGAGATTGCTGATTGTGTTTGACCATCGCTCAGTGCTACTGCGTGTTCCTGGATATAATCAGCATAAGACTTCAGGAGCTTGGTGATAATCTTTTGACTGTATATCAAATAATTCAGTGCGTGCTAGATGAGGAGCGTATACGCGACACTACCTTTCAGCCGCGTCACATATTGTAAAATTACTTTGAATAGATATTGACTTTGCATGCTTCCTCAAAAATGGAACACAGAAGGCGTGGAACGTTCCCATCTTCAACATGTTTGTTTGATCATCTCCAATCATTTTTTTCAGTCGCTCCTTCATCTCGTTTGCAGCCTTGTTGGTGAAGGTAACAGCGCATATAGATGAGGCAGGGATCGAGTGCTCCAAGATGAGGTAGGCGATACGAGACGTTAGCACCTGTAAAGATGTACCAAACTTTAGAACGAGTGATTAGTTACTGAGCAGAATGTGCCTGCCTTCGTCTTGCCACTTCCTGGACCTGCCAGAATTTGCAGCGGTTTATTCGGTGGGTGCCGCACCGCTAGGAACATGGTGAGTAGTTTGACCCAGTGATAGGTATGGAGTAGTCATATACCCTTTATTTGTGCAGCGTTGAGAGACTCAAGTATAGTTAGGGACATTCCTGACTTTGAATGAGCACCAGCACGTGAAAGATGGTCGTTGGCAACTGCCAACAGACGCGTCGCACGGAATCGCGTCGCGTCACGTCACGTGACAATGTACCGTGTGAAGCTACCGGACTTAGCCGGGAGTACCGGATGCGACCGCTTCTTGCCGGCCGGGGGCGGTGATGAGTTCATTGCAGGTGGTGGCTACCTTCGCTCACCTTCAACACCTATCAACTGAGAATATTCAAACGGCATGTGGAATTATCCTGGACAGTCGAGAGGCCCCTCGAATAATGCGTATGGAGCTCCGCCAAATGGGTATGTTCGTTTTAAATGCATTCCCGACACAGACACAAACAACTAATGAAAACCTCTGGGCGGCAGGTTTCCCGCTCCGTACGTCAGCTCCAGATCTTCCTATATTCATATGCCTTTGTTGAAATTCAATCAGTGGTGGTCAATTCAACCAACCTGGGTACGCGCCTTCGTATGGCCCTCCGCCGGGGGCACCTCCTGGGTGAGAGATCTATATACACATTGTGTTACATCAAACCAATACACTATCTTGTTTTCAGCTATGGCCCTCCATTTGGCCCTCCTCCTCCACCCATGCATAATTATCCGGGCGGACATCAGTATGGTGGCCCCCCACCTGGCCCTCCTCCCATGCCGTGCGCATCTCTGCTCTGTGTAACATATGCCGCCTAACGCGCGGTGTTTAGTCATCAGAACAGCCGCCCATATGAACGTTTCGCTCCTCCCAGTGTGTACTTTTCTCTGTCAGAAGAGGTCCTGTTCTTTACCTGTACAAACCGATTGAACAGGTGGACCGCCCCCAGCCAGGCCTCCGTCAGGCCAGCAGCATTACGGGCCTCAATTCGAAGGCGCGAACCATCAACAGCAGCAGCCATACTTCCAGTATTCACAGTGCAATGGAAAAAAGAAAGCACTTTGTGTATGACAACTTTGAACGCTTTACCCTTATCACTGCTGACATTTCGCCGGTTGGGGCAGATCGGTATCAACTACGTTGGACAGAGTGCAGAGTTGAAGGGGTGTATCAACGATGCGCGCAATATCGAAAAGTTTCTCTGCAGTGAGTTTTTTTTTGGCTACCCCTTTTCAGCAGTTCAATCTGGCTTTGAAAGCTCGGTTTGGTTACAAACAAGAGGACATCGTAGTTCTGACTGACGATCAGAACGGTCCTCGGTCGATGCCCACTAAGGATAACATGGTAACTTGCACGCCTCATCAATGAGCACAGATTATTCACGAAGTGATAGCTCCGTGCCATGGAATGGCTTGTACGAGATGCTCGCCCTAATGATTCCTTGTTCTTCCACTGTGAGTGATCGTGATGCCTTGACTGCTGGCCCTCCTGAACGAAGGCGCAGACTCGGGGCATGGTGGACAGACGAAAGATTTGGACGGCGATGAAGCTGATGGGTTCGATGAAGGTTCGTTCCCCAATCGAATGACACACAAGCAAATGACAAGAATGGCATACATCCATAGTAATTTATCCTGTAGACTTCAAGCAGAACGGCCATATTGTCGATGATGTAGCGCATCTTTCACAGTGGTTTTCCTGATTCAGTCATACTGATCAAAATTTCCAGGAAATGCATGCTATCATGGTCCGGCCTTTGCCCCCTGGCTGTCGGTTGACAGCCATCTTTGACGTAGGTCCCACTCAATCCTTGTATATTCCTTATTTACCTTTTCCAAACCTAGTCCTGCCACTCCGGCTCCGTTCTCGGTACGTGTTGATTCTATCTTTATCGCGAAAGATGCTAACCGGAGTGCTCTAGATTTGCCGTACATTGTGCGTTCCTATACATGATAGTCACTACTTACAACTCACTGTATGCCTACGCAGTATTCCACGGAAGGTAAAATTAAAGAGCCGAACCTTGCCGCAGAAGCTGGCCAGGGTCTGCTCAGCGCTGTTTCATCGTATGCTCGCGGGGATATGGGCGGCGTGTTCAGTTCAGTTTCTGGGCTGCTCAAGACCGCGACCGGTAATGGTCAAAAAGCCAACGATTACGCCAAGCGAACCAAGACGAGCCCTGCTGACGTCGTACGTTTTGTTCTCATCCACTTGGTCGCCTTGGATTGAATTAATCCGCTCTGCAGATCTCGTGGAGCGGATGCAAGGATTCACAGACGAGCGCAGATGCTTACGAAGCTGGCGCGGCGACTGGGGCTATGAGCTATGTGAGTCTCCATGGGGTTTCGAGAGACATAGAACAATTCTAAATTGATGTTCCCTCTAGGCATTCATGACTGCACTCGGTAAGCGGAACATGCTCGCTTTACCAGGTACGATGAACTGATTATCTCATCCAGGTGAGAATCCCCAGCAAAGCTACCAGCAGCTTCTGGGCAACCTTCGGTCAGTATCCTCAGAAAATGGAAGTGTATTATGGGCTTGCTGATGCAATGTGCTTACACCAGTGGCATCCTGAAGGCAAAGTACAGTCAGAAGCCACAGCTGTCGAGCTCTCACCCGATGGTCAGTCCTTTTGAATTCCAGTTCACAGGTCATTGCGCTGACATCATTCCAGCAAACCGAACTTTTGTTCATCTGCTGAGCCCGATATTCTTGACCCACGGCACTTGTGAGACTCCCGTGTAATTGTATCGAATCGTTGGCGTCTTGTGCATAAAATGGACACTTGACACCGACATATGTGATGTTAGTTTTGTACTATCTTCAATTATGATTCAGAAATGGACCTTTGTATAAACACATACTCCATGCATCCACGGACGAAGATATCTTCGGACTGTGGAATCGCTGGATCAGTGTACTTCAGTGTCTATCAGACGCTACCAATACATCAAACGACCACTACCCAAGAAAGTTGTAAAGCACAAATGACCAAACATAAACGCAAGAGAAAACTACGCGAATGAGATGCTTTCTGAACCCCATATCATTAGAAACAACGAGAAAGTAAAATAAGATATACACCGTCCTCCGTGCAGCACTCTCATTGTTCCTTGCATTGTACACTGGCAAGCCGAGCTTCACCGTCGTCACCAAAATCTATCACCTTCGGCGTCTTCTTAGCCGCGTCGGTCTCGTCGTCTTCATCGTCTTCGTCGTCTGCCCGGGCGACCACGTCCAACTTGTGCTTGTGAGCAGCCTCTAAGATCATAGCCGTCAAGCGTCTACCATATACCTATCGAAATTCGTCTGTCAATCGAGTGCTCAGGACGCAATGAGCATGACGTACACAACCCGAATCTAAGCCAATAGTCCAACGGTTAACGTCAAGTCCCCTAGAGGCAGCATGCCCGTAGATGATCGTTGACGGATAGCACCGCAATTTGCTGTTCTGACTTTGCGTTGCGGCATCCCTGAACCCTTTGCACTGTGGCATCACCTCATTCCAAATATCGGCCCATGGTTTACCTGTCTTGCTAGACCTGAACGTCATGGGATAGATTGTTAATGTGTTTGGTTACTGGATATGTCGAACAAACAAACGTACTTGGTCACTTTGTTGTCCCTCCGCAAGCTTCGCATGTTCAGAAGAACCCAGGGGTCCGTGTTCTGCGGAATTTCTTGTATCAAGTTGATCTCCTGCGCCTGCCGATAGATAGGTACAGTGGGTCTCATCCGCACATTCGCGGGCCAGTCTATACCAAGGAGTGAAGAGTCGGTGATCGTTTTACTGAGCGAAGGGAGATGAGAGAGCGGCTGTCGGCGGTCCGTTATCGAATGCGTAGGGTCATGGGGAAGTAGGCCCGCGTGTACGATAAAGGTGTGCTCCGAAGGGAGGTGGAGGATCAATGGGAGCGAGCGAAGGTACTTATAATCCGCTGTCGACATCGCGCTGAGATTCGTTGTGAAATGAGGGACACGAACGATCATGAAAGAAGATCATACCGCGCAATGTTGTAGTGGTCTGAAAACATCGCCCACCCATCGGGGATCCTCTCCCACCATTTGCGATCCTTTCCTCTCGCATGTTTCTTCTGCTTCTTCGTCCACTTCTCTTCATCTTCATCCCGCTTCTCATTGTCTTTCTCCCACTGGGCTTCCGCCTCCTGAAGCCACCTCCCACCGTATCCATTCTCTAGGCCTTGTATCCAGTCGAGCCATGCCCGCCATTCTATGACCATCTGGTCATGGTTCCCCCGTACGCCTGTGACGTTGTGAGACGCCATGTAGGATAAGACGGAGAGGGAGCCGTCGTGTGGTCCTTTCGCGCAGATGTCTCCGGTATGAATTAGAGTGTCAACCTTGGAGTCGTAGGAGACATTCTCCAGGAGGGCGCTGACAAGTCAAATGAATTGTTGTATTGCTTGAGAGCGCTGATACTCGAGAATCATGGGCTTACTGGAAGGCCTGGTCCATGCCATGAATGTCGCCGATGACGATTGCGCGCCTACCTGTTTGGTCTGCAACATGCAGGTCAATCGACGTGGAACCATAGCATTCGAGCAAGATGTGCACACCTAGAGACAGTTCTTTTGCAGAAACATTACGGACGTGTATGTATTGAGCGAAATCTGGATGATCTATTTTGCAACAAACCTGGTAAGTTACGGCAACTGGGATTAAAGACGAATCGTCAAGTCGAGCCCTACATTTTCTATCTGAATTGGTAGGGAAAAGACCAGCATATTCCGAAAGCTCGTTACCGATGCCAAAAGAAAGGATGACGACGAGAAAAATAAAGACGACGGTAAAGGAGGCCGTTCGACGAAGAGGAGACTCGGTCATGGGAGTCGGCGGTTACCTTGGCTCACTGCCGATAGGAGATGGGGGGGGAAATGTGTCACGTACTGACATCATATCAAACGGTAAGGAGCCGGATCTCATCTAATCTAATCTACTCTGAGAAGTCCCGAACGATGTTTCCTTGCATCTCTATCCTTCTCTGCACCTCTTTGTACTCCTCATTGTCCTTCCCGACCCAATTATGAAGTTTTTCCTTGATGAAGTCGTCGTACGACCAGAGCTTCGCATCCAGATACGTGACCTTATCAATCCAGATGTATGTTTCTGCTGGAACCGCCTCTGCAAGCTCAGATGGGAGTGGAAGAGGAGGAGCTGTCGGCGGCGCAACCGATAATTGGGCCTCACTTGTGGGGACAACGCTAGATGGCAAAGTTAAGAATGGTGCCAGTGGGTGCACAAACACCGGTGTACGTTCGTATTCCTTTGACCGATTGAATTAGCCGCAGCAGGGATTTGCGAGAGAGAGAGAGAGAGGGCACAACATTGCCTTCGAACAGATCTAACAAGCGGATATCAGATTCGGTCAAGCCAATGACCAAGGTCCCGCGAACCGATCGCTCTTCGTAGTTTAGATCACGATCGAACATTTGCTTGCTCTTCGCGTAAGGAAGAACGGCGGGATAGTCTGCTCGCTGGGGCCAGGCAGGTTTGGTTTAGATTGCATCGCGGGGGATGTTAATATGCCTACTTTGACGTGGTGCCGCGTGTGGTCCTGAGGAGAAAAGCTTGAGCGCGAGTTGGAATGACAGCTGACGCTGGCGGGAGAACCATCTTACCATCAGAACGGCTGGACAGAGTTCAAGATGCCCACCATCGTTGCCTATGACATTCGTCAGGATGGTTGGGTGCAACAAGGTGCCGTAGAAAAAGGCGGACGACATGTTGTCTGCGATGTTCGACAACCTGGAGTGATAGCTAGTATATAAAGCGACTGGGGTCAGGCACGGAGGCTAGATACATTCAAGATCTTGATAAGAACGGGTCCTTTATCCGAAGCGCCCTCGGACTGTGGGAACGATCCGCTTCAGCTTGTGACCAACTGCAGCCAATTCCTGCAGTGTTCCTGCCTGAATCTCGTCGCCGCCGGCACTGGGTCGAGTCAAGAACTGTTGCCCGTCAGTTGCCCGTCCCACATGTGACTCACAAACCGCCCTCACTTGGTACTATAAGTAGGTGCCTGTGCTGCACACAACTTGTCGACATTCTCCCATCCCCACACTGCTCCGCTGCAGCCAGATCCGAGCATAACGTTCGTGAGCTCACTTTCTCGTTCAGTTCGACTTGATCGAACCTATTTATTATCATAGTGCATCATCAAGCGCTTCGACCATGTCAGCCGTAGATGCATCTGTTGTCGAAAGACTGGAGACGTATAGTGGGACCCCGCCGCCCTTCGGCCATGCTATGCACAAGTATTTCGGGTTCGACCCTAAATATGTCAATCTGAACCATGGTGCGCGCGGTATGATCCAGGATTGGGCGTACTGATATGGAGGCCACCGCGCCTTTACCAGGGTCCTATGGATCTCTCCCCCTTCCGGTAGCCGCCTACTGCGAAAAAATCGGCCGTCAGATCGAAGCGAGCCCTGATAGGTTCATGCGCGTCGAGCTTGCATCGTATATGCGCCCGCTCAGGGCTCGCATTGCCAAACTTGTTGGCGCCGAGAGGGACGAGATCGTATTGGTCCCAAATGCGTCGCACGGCGTCAGCACCGTCCTCTGGAATATTGAATGGCACGAGCAGGATATCCTCGTTGGCAGTCGGTGTCACTTCATTTCCTCTGTTCAGCCTCCCTGCTTGTTTCCCTCGCAAAGATCAACCTGCTGACCGTCATCTGACCAGCCTCCACGACCTACAACGCGGTTGAAAGGAACATCCGCTACCTGGGCGATATCCCTCCCCACCCCAGAGTCCGAGAATTTCAACTCAACTGGCCTCTCACTCATTCGGCGATTGTGGACGCGTTCCGCGCGCACATACAGGCCCTGAAGGCCACGCAGAACTACGATGGCTCCGGACCGAAGCCAAAAATCGTCGCAGTCATAGACGGGATCGTCTCCAATCCTGGCGTTGCCTATCCCTGGAAGGAGTTGACGAAAATATGTCATGAGGAGGGCGTTTGGAGTGTCGTCGACGCAGCCCATTGCATTGGACAAGAGGTAGACATCAACTTGAGCGAAGTCAAGCCGGATTTCTGGGTTTCAGTAGGCCATTTATATTCTATGAGACCCTTCGCTGCTGACGCACATGTCGAAGAACTGCCACAAATGGCTGTATGCAAAGCGCGGCTGTGCCGTGCTGTATGTCCCCAAGCGGTAATTCAACAATCCTGCCTTTATGAGTTATTCTGAAGCTCAAACCGTTGTTCCTTAGGAATCAGCATATCATCAAGTCTGCCTTTCCAACCCCGCATGCTTATGTCTCTCCTACCGACCCTCAGGGCGGCCCTGAAGCGCCCAATTTTATCGAACAATTCGGTTGTAAGACAGAGGGAGTCATGATCGCAATTACTTCTCTTACTCAGTTTAGCCGTAGGGACGGGAACGCGGGACTACGCCCCATACCTCAGCGTCGACGAAGGTATGCAAAATTATCTGATGCAGTCACGGTTGTCGATTCTCAACACGATGCCGTCTATCAGCCCTAAATTTCCGTGAATGGCTTGGCGGTGAGAGAAAGATCAATGAGTACTGTCACTCGCTAGCGCTCGAAGGCGGCAAACGCCTCGCGGAAGTCATGGGCACGCGCGTGCTAGACGAGACGGGCGAGCTCACGCTGAACATGACCAACGTGGAACTTCCGCTCTCCGCCAACGTGCCCAACGACGGCGCGGTCAACGTTTATTTCCAGAAGAAGCTCCTCGTCGAGTGGAACACCTATGCGGCCCACTTCTTCCACAATGGAAAATGGTACCTGCGCGCCAGCGCGCAGATTTGGAACGAGGTGTGTGAAGATGTGGCCTTTGCTTTGCTGATGCGGAGAATCTTAGCGCGTTATGTGGGCAGATCTCGGACTTTGACTACCTTGGAAAGGCATTCAAGAGTGTATGCGCAGAACTTGAAGCGAGCTATGCGAATGGTCCAGGATTGAAGAACTGACAATTTAACGGAATCGAAGAGCGTAGTGTTAATTGGATTAAACTCACCGCAGAGAACTTATCGGTGCTGTCTATTCTTGCCATTATCTATATATCTGTCTGAAGGTTACCAGTTACCTTTTGTTGCCCGCTTCGATAGTCCCTGGTACAGAGCCTTCCGCGTGAGGGTTTTAATAAATCAGTGTTCCCATGGTGCATGAACTGCGCATTTACTGATCAAATCGCGACCAGCCTCCGGACAATCTGCTAAATTACTGTGGCAGCGTCGTATGCGCTGTCACATTACATCTCACCGTCGTAGCGATCAATACAACCGCAGCTACAACCGTGAATCACACACCCCTATTATGTTGGACATATCCACTCTCCGCAAGGATGGGGCCAACCTCTCATGCTACAATAACGGTCCCGAAATCGCCCCTACCAGCTACGAATCTCCCGCACACGAAGCACTTAGATTGGCTCACTGGGGGCCACCCTGTCCATCTTTACTTTGAATGGAGTCCTCAGTCTCTCCCTGTGCAGCACAGAGATTGTGAAACTGCTATGCTTCTCCGCGTCGAGCGCCAAGAAACTTGCACCCGCATCAGTCTTATCTGAGCTGTAGGACAGATTGCTCATGCCCGTGAGTGTTGCCCGTTTTGGGCGTGAGATGGTGTCGTCAAAAAGGACGGAAAAGCGGGGGATATTGCCCTCGGCGGCTTCGGGGTCGTTTGTGAATGAGGCCGGGGTGAAGTTGTCGTCTGCGAGAGCCTCGAGTACAATGACTGCATGGGCGAAGCCAAAATCAGTAACGAATCCAGTGCTTGATTTGAAGCTGAATCAAGACCTACGGTAGTGTGCTAGTCCCTTGCCAAAATTGAGTCTGCACAGGGCACCGAGGACGGATGTGGCAACCAAGAAGATATATGAGGTCACCGTCATGGTCGCGAAGAACGGCCAGGTGTTGAACACAAAACGGTACACGGGGCTAAAAAACATGAGTGTCCAGATGACGGTGACAAAGATACTAGCGCCCAAGAACATCCAGAATACTGGTCGATATTCTCGACGAATGGATAACCATCCCTAAGATTGACAAGCTCAACTTATGAAAACCCGTTAGAGATACATGTGCGCTCACAAAGACAACCCAGAACACCTCTAGCTATGTAGTTCATCAGTATGACAAATTGATTCGCTGAATCGACTGGGAACTTACGATAACAGAGAAAATAAACGCGGCCATGTACAATCTGAGATGGTGGGCAGCCTGACTGATCGCATCTTCGGTGAGCTTGTTAATCCACAGCCCTGTGGCTGCGATGGTAAAGAATGCCGCCAGTTGCAGTGTCATGACGAAAAAAAGGTAGAGTTTGTGCATGCGATTGATCTTAGCAGGAGCTCCCACGCTGTTGAACGACTGTCGCGCATATCGCTAGCGAACCAACTACGTCAATGATATTGCAGAAGATGGTTGATTGGATACTTACTTGATATATCTTGAATGAGAGCAACAGCATCATCATCAGCGTAACACCGTTACATACAATGGCAGGGACCTGCGGAAGGGACGAAGTTCAGAGAGAAATAAACACTCATTGTAGAGTACGCGTACTGTGTGTCTCAGGCGATCATCCCACCAACCACCAAGCACGTCAACCCCAGCACAGGCGCCAGTTACAACGAATTCCATGTACTCATTCCTGACTTTGAGATAGCTGTGCACATTGAAGCCTGCCCATGCTGTAGCTAGGACGTGACTGGCCAGTGCAGCGATTCTTAAACAAAGCAGAACAGTTGTCAGTACTACGGAAATGAGGTGTAGTAGACCGTAGGATAGACCGACAAATGAGGAATGGAATCGGAAAGAACCTGAAGACGCTGCCTGTGAGTTATCCACATGCTTTCAGAGCAGGAAGCATGCATACGGCTGTCAGAGACATGATCAACAGCCAGACTTGAAAGAAGATCGTAGCTAGATCTTCTCGTTTTGCGTCCCGGAAGCTCCACTCTAGATGAGTAAGATCCAGCGACCGAACAGAATGCAGCGCCTACATATCCAATAACCAAGTCATCGATTGAGCGCACTGATCGGAAAGAAATGGTAGAGCGTCGGTCTGATTTGACGCTGCTAAGATTGGACTTGTCGACAAAATCTAGTTTGCGTCCGACGTCATAGTAGATCCACACCAGCCATGAATAAGAACTGGCACTCACAATATCCTCAGACAACTGAGGGGAAAGTATCCTGATGGATTCATTCAAATTCCCTGCTCCAGATATCACTGTACAATTTTTCCCTTGGGAGGACACCAAGTCACTGCAGCGCTGTAAGACACCGTCCAAAATGATAGGCAGGCCTGGGAGAATCTTATGTCGTTCAAGGATTTCTTCGACGACCGTAACGCCTTCCATGTCATCCATAAGGGTCATGGAATGGAGTACAGTCAGACCTATGAAGTATGCCAAGGCGAGAAAGAAGTAGCATGCGATGAATCGACACAAGAAAAGGCGGAGGCGCTAATTTTTCGATGATGAAGAGGCCAAGATGCGATCAGGAGAGGCTGATCTGTCTGAACGTTGTCCAACTCACGAGCTGCTCCACTTTGTACTTTACTAATGACCATGCTCCCATATTGCGGGGAGGAATGCACGCGTCGATTTACAAAATGATCGTGGAATCCGCGCGCACTGCGGGACGATGCGACAAGAATTGAAAGATGGACAGAAATGTCGGCACCGCCGACCAGAACCACTAGGGTTCGGTCTTAGACCTGCTAGATAGGAATGAGAAGGAGAGGAAAGGCGGGGTCGACACAAGGTCGAGGTTGAAGTTCGAGTTCGAACATTCTCTGCTACTTTTGTTTACTTGGCATGCAGCCTTCGCCATGGCTACGTGGCTATAGTATCCACAGGCGCCGGTTGCGCCTGCGGGTCGCGGCCACCTTGCTAAAGATCCAGAAAATGGCTAGATCGAAGAAAGTTCTCAGGCAGGCAAGGCCCGCGACCGTCGACCGAGTGTGTCGCTCTGCTGTGTATGGTTCTGGAACCTGTTACTGTAACGACACATGTAACGACGTCGTTACAACCAGCGGCGCTGAAAAATCACGGGCACTCGCGGAAGCTTGTATTATGAGTCTCTGGCTGAGCTTACGCAGAAGAGAGTCGTTCTGTGTATAAGTTGAAGCTGAGCCTGTCTTCTATCATACGGAAACTCTCATCAAACCGACATGACCAGTGGATGCATTTCCACAGGCCTTTAGAGCGAGTTCTAAATGCTAGATTCTTCCGATGGCTTGGTTGCCGCGTCGGCACGAGCGAATCCATTCTGTCGGAGCTTGAGACCCCCCCTTCTAGATGTTGGAACTGGAAGGGGGGGGCCCTTCCTTTCCAGTCCAGATTCACTATTGTAAACATGTTTTTTGAACTCTGCTTGAACCTTGTTGTTGCTATCATCCAACTGCTGTTCTGCAAGCTAAGGCAAAAACACTGACACAGACAAGAGCTTCGCTCCATAACACTTAATCATCATTGTGATACCGGAGTCTAGCAAAACCAGGTCATCAATATCCACTGCATATGCCATTATCCAATGTTATCGAAGCTGAACGGTAGATGGTGGGCTTGTGGTATATCTGCAATAGACTTACCCATGCTGGCTGCACAGAGGCAGATCATGATTGAAGCTCTGCTTATATCAAGTATGTGCATTCACCAAGTCATAGATGGTCTTATGGTTCTGTAAGATTTCTAGTTTCAAATCTAAAACAAGGTTTGACTCTGATTTATTAATCTGGGACTGCTCTAAAGCCTGTGGAAATGCATCCATTGACTTGATGCTGAGAAGTTAAGTATGTATACTATCACTGGATGTATTTCCACAGGCTTTAGAGCAGTCCTAGATTAATAAATCAGAGTCAAACCTTGTTTTAGATTTGAAACTAGAAATCTTACAGAACCATAAGACCATCTATGACTTGGTGAATGCACATACTTGATATAAGCAGAGCTTCAATCATGATCTGCCTCTGTGCAGCCAGCATGGGTAAGTCTATTGCAGATATACCACAAGCCCATCATCTACTGTTCAGCTTCGATAATATTAAATAATGGCATATGCAGTAAATCTTGATATCCTAGTTTTGCTAGATTCTGATATCACAATGATGATTAGGTATTCTGGAGCGAAGCTCTTGTCTGTGTTAGTGTTTTTGCCTTAGCTTGCAGAACAGCAGTTGGATGATAGCAACAACAAGATTCAAGCAGAGTTCAAAAAACATGTTTACAATAGTGAATCTGGACTGGAAAGGAAGGGCCCCCCCTTTCCAGTTCCAAAATCTAGAAGAGGGGTCTCAAGCTCCAACAAAATGGATTCACTTGTGCCAATGTGGCAACTAAGCCATTAGAAGAATCTGGCATTTAGAACTTGCTCTAAAGGCCTGTGGAAATGCATTTACTGGCCCTATGTTTGGACAAGACTAATGTTTGGACAGTCTGCATTTCTTGCTCATTGATTAATATACCAGCCTCATTCTTTTGACCATAAATCATATTAAATAGTATAGACTTGGTGTCTGAAATTTTGAGATTTTTGAAAGGTGATTTACATTCTTAATTGTCAAAAATGTATCTTTGCCAGCCTAATGCCATACTTTAGATGAGTTGGAGCACATGAGGAAAGATCTTGATGGTCAATATTTTTTTTTGTAACCTACTATAGCTTATATATGTTGGTTCTGCTATACGAAGAAAATATACAGCATGTTGTTGCACTTGTATGAAAATACAAGGCATCAAGTATGACATTCAGATACAGAGCATTGTCGAAGGAGAATGCAAATCTATTCTCTGCCCATGATTCCACCAGCAACCAGCTAGCATCCCAATAAGTCATGTCCAACCATTGTCCCCACTGTCTCCCCTTCTTAACTATGCCATAGACCATCCTGAACTGACAGTCTCCTAAGTACCAAACTACCCCCCACTCTTACATTTATCCAAGGTAACAGGTGCAGGTGTCATGGTCTGAAATCAGAGATGGCTGCTTTAGCTGTGTAATATGGATTTGTAACCCAATGTGACCAAACTGTCCAAATGCTCCATTATAAATCTCTACTTTTCTGGGAATGGCTGAATAGAGAGAGAACATTCTATTAGACTAGTAGACAATGGACTTTGTGACTAGTGAATAATAGACTTTTGAGCTTATAGACCTCAAAATATTATAAACTTTGGGACTTTGGGACTGGTGCATGGCTAGAAGTATCTGGCTTCTTCAAAGATCTAAATAATGCTAAATAAATAAACCTCTTCTAGACCTTGGACTATCACCATTGTGACTTAGAACAACTTAGCAAAAGATGAAAAAACACAAAAAAGGCAGTATGTACCAAGTTATTGGCATTAAAATCCTAACTGTCTTGTATGAATCTAATAGGACAGAATTAAGAAATCTGATTTATTGTTAGGTAATGCATATATGGAAGGCAAGTTTACACATCTCAAGAAAATACAATATGTTTGACTTACAACAGACAAGAAAGATAACAACATAATAAGTACATCAGTATGATGATCTGTAATTTACAACCACAGCCTAGGACCCTATTACTACCCTGTGTCCCATCCACATAGGCAAAGAGTTCATGCTTACATATATGATTGCTGGCATAGGCACAAGAATATAGTAGATGATGGTAAAAATGGAAGTGGGCAAGGGAATGGGCTTGAGCCTAGGCTAGGGCCTAGGTTAATAAATACAATTGATAGCAGAAGTAAGGGCATGGCAGAGGTATGCCAGTGTGTGATTATGGCACAGATGTTTGTGGTAAAGGTACTAGAAGAGGAGGGCCTGTATGAGATATGAGTGGCAAACTGTGATGCTATCATGCACTAGCTGGGCAAGTAGGCAGCATTTATTTTGTAGACAGAGGCAGGATGCACCAAGGATTAGAGGGTATGCTGGGGACTAGAAAGTGCAATGACTAGGGTTAGGAGAGTACACCGGGAATAAGAAGGCACTTTAGAGATGAGGGCACATGCTAGGGATAAAAATGCATGCTGACCAGGGATAATAGAGTGCACTAAGGACAGAAGGATGTAAGGGATCAGAGGGTGCACTAGAGACAAGGGAGTGCACTAGAAATAAGGGTGCATTAAAGACAAGAATACATGCTAGAAATGAGAATGTGCACTGGCCAGGGATGACAGAGCATACTAAGATGGGAGGGCATAGTAAGGATAAGAAGATATGGCAAGGGCATAACAGCTAAGTTTGCAAGAGCACACTGAGAATAAGGGGGCACACTAAAAACAAGAAAATATGCTAACCAGGGATGCTAGAATGCACTGAGAATAAGAGGGCATGCCAGAAATAAGAGGGCACACTAGAGGCAAGAACATGTGCCAGCAAGGAACAACATATCATGCTAAGGACAAGAAAACATACTAAGAACAAGAGGGCATGCCACAAGAGAGCATGCTAGGGACAAGAGGGTGCACTACAAGAGGGCATGCTATAAATAAGAAAGCACCGCTAGCAGGGACAAGAGAGCACACTGGGGACATAAAAATATGCCAGAGATGAGAGGGTGCACCTATGATAAGAAGACATGTTGGTGCAAGGGATAGGTTGGGGAGCTTGAAATGTTTGAGCAGTAGGCAAGTATAATAGCAATGTGTGCTTTGAGGTGTGACAAACAACATATCCCTTATCAATGTTAATATTACATTGTTATTGAATTATCTATACTCTATGTGTCAGGACCACATTCTAACACATGCTTCATATATGGATAGAGAAAAAGGTTAGGTGTCACATACTGGACTCAGATATTAACAACTAGGACTATGACTTGATACACATCTAGGCACATGATTCAAGGCATGGTCATGAGCTATGCATATGACTCAGATTGATTACTATTTATATGGTAACACATATTTATAAGGTTATAACTCATTTTTCTTCTCCTTACCTATACAGCTTACTGATGTTAATCATGATTGGTTCCTAATTGCTTACTGATGTGGACAGACATTTAATATCATTACTATACTTAGTTAAAGTTAAGAAATGCAAAGTCACAATCATGATCAAGACTTGTAGAAGTCTAATTAAGGATGACACATCTTGATTACTTACTGTACTTACCACTTAGGTACACAGACCAGATTCAGATCTGGCCCCAAATAGCTTGTACTATAAATAGTCAAGATAAGCTTCTAAGAAGCTCAGCTTGTTCACTTCATATATATCTTGATCTCTACACTACACCCAGCATCTGGCTCCTTTTAGTCTATGCATTGCAAACTTTGTTAGATTGATCAAAACATACCTAGTCTAATAAAGCACTGGATCTGCCTCAAAGCTCTTATCATTTTCCTATCTCTACAACTTATCAAGGACTTGCTGAATACCAATTCATATATTGGAATCCATTAGAGGTCATCTGTTGTATTGGGGAAGACCTTCTAGTCAGTGACAAACATTGTCCTATTATCAATCAATATCTTCTCCACCTCTTCAAAGATAAAATTGACAGTAACCAAGACTTTCTCATACAAGCCCAAAGATACACAATAGTCTTTATTCATTGGGCTGTCACAATCAGCGTAGGAAACCCTTCTTAGTGCATCAAGTGCACATGATAAGCCTAGTAGCTTAATACTATGCCATATAATTGCTTCATCTAAACCTCCAAACATTCTCCCTCCCAAAGAAAGAAAGAAAAAGAAAAACACACTAGAAAGATCTTCTTGATCAGAAGCTTCTCATGCAGCCTCCAGTCACTTTGTAACTGTGTTTACAAATATCAAAGTGTTCTTAGAGATAATGTAGATATCATATGGTGTCATTAGTGCCTCATACAAGGCTGAGGATAGAGAGAGATAAAAGTAGGATGGAGGACATAGTTTGGTCTATATGCCTACAAGTCTCAAGTCTATTAGTCTATGATTGCAAGGTCTATTGGTCTAATAGACTATCCTCTTACCATTCAGCTATTCTAACTTTTCTCCCCACTTCCACCAAAACAAAGCACATAGGCTTTAAAAAGATCTAGTGGGCATTGTTCATATAAGTTTTTAGGTAACCAGGTGAAGTCTAGAGAGGGTAGGATTTTTTTTTTCATCCAGTTTGTTTGAATCTAGGGCCAGTGATAGTATATTGATAAAACCTATGGGTACCAGCATTTTACCCCACTTCCTAGGTCTGAGACTAAGATCAATGTATTTTGAAATGTCTCAATGATGTCTAATCTCATTGAATTTGGTCAAATTTAACTATTTAAAATATTCAAGTATTCAACAAAGCCTTAAGGTCTTTGCAGGTCTCTCTAGGATGCATAGAGATTCTACAAAGCTAACTAGATGTGGGGCCTAAAAGGCTTGGCCAAGTCAGTCTAACGGAATGCCAGGTTATCTATGGTCTTTACTCTAGGTTATACTGGATCCACCTAGACAAAATGACATTGACCCTCATTGACCCAGTCACAATATATTTAGATGGTCCACACACATCATAGAGCATTTATCGTGGATTTGACCCAGGGCCTTAATAATGAAGAGAAGTAGCAGCCTAAGTCCATCTGACATGATTTAAAAACAATGAAATTATACATTGCCCGCCTAGCTCAATCGGATAGAGCGTCAGACTCTTACAGGCGGGTATCTGAAGGCTGCGAGTTCGACCCTCGCGGTGGGCTACAGTATCTTTTGCTTGTCCGGTGATTTACTTTTCGATAGTCTTCAATACTCCTCAGTGAACTATAGGGCAAAGCATACCTGTCATGAATGTATCGGTACTCACCGACCACATATCGCAATTTGCAGGTCTACACGTGAAAGGGTTGCCCTTCCAAGCAGATATAGTATTTGATCAGCCGTATCGTATGAGCCTCGTGTGCCAGCCTGAGGACGCGCAAGCAAGCACGATAAATTATTAAAAAAAATAGCAAGAGCTATAGAAAGAGTATAGACACCGTAAACCTGCATTGAACAGAAGGTCCTGCTGAACATTCGAACGTAACGGGGAACTATAAGAAGATGTGAAATTCGATGCCGGATCGTGAAGACGTGAACATGCGGGTTGAGAAAGAATGAATGGCATGGACAAGTCGGGGATATAGGCACAACACGTGATGGACGCGAGTCAAGTAGCAGGATCGGAGTGACACGGGGAGAGAGGGAGGGACTAGCAGTGCAAAGAGATGGTGGTGAGAGGCTTGAATCGAAAGTGACTAGGGCGGACAAGGTGCGTGACGGATGTGAGATGGAGTTCAAAAGGCCAAGGGAAAATCCACCCCGTTAGACAGCTTTGGGAGACGGCGGCATGGGGAATGCGCTCATGGTCTCGTTGTCGGCGGTCAAAAGCTCCGAGTTGATGGACGGCTGCATCGACACCCTGCTCGCCATGTCCCTCTCTGGGGTAGGAGGCAGCGTTTCCGGGATGTCCAATGCAGCGATGAGTGACTGCATTGCCTGTTCATGATCGTCGCTCTGGGTCGAGATTGATCGTGACTTGATGGAAGAGCGACGTTTGCGTCCCTTGACAGTGTATGTGTCTGAGAATGGATTGTGCATGACGCCAGGCTGTGCATTGAAGAAGGGATTGGTCGTGCTCTTCCTATGCTCAACTTCATCAGCGAACGGATTCTTGCTATCATCATCCTGTGGAGCCGGAGTGTCGGTGATGTCCATGGTCAGCACCTCCGCAGATTCCCAACGGTGCAGTACAGAAGAAGTGGCCTGGGGCGTCTGTCGTGCCATCACTGTGGTTGGAGATGTTGCTAGTACAGCGGTATCCGACATGCGCACGGATCTCATCGATAGGAAAGAGTCATCTCCAACCGTCTCTCCGTCCCAGGAGATGACAGGCGCCCCATCAATCCGACCCATAAAGGGCCGCTCAGGGGCTTTAGCGAACTCTTCCGCTAAATCAGGATGATATGTGGCGAAGTTCGGCATGGTGGACATGTCAAAGTCGTTGTGACCCTTCTCGTCCGATGCAGAGCGCATGCTGGGCGTTTTATGAAACATGGAGAATTTGTCGCTCTGGCCAGAGTGGTCTCCAGCCTTCTCGGTCGCATGTTGCATGCCGTCCCACCTATCGTCATCGTCGCCTAATTTGCTCCAAGGCTCTAAGCGAGACCGGCGACGGTCATCCTCCCCGCGGGCATTAAGGGGCGATGGCGTCGAGGGGCCACCTTGAGCTCGCCGGCTGGATGTTGGAGACGTTCTCTTGAGGATCCAAACAACGAATAAGACAAGGACAGCAAGCCCAGCGAATGCGCCGACACAGATGCCAATAACGGTGCCCATGGATATAGAGGAGCTACTGGACGAGGCGGCACCGGCGGCACCGGCGGAAGGTGAAGGAGATGGAGAGATGGCGGCACTCGGGATTGAACTGACAGTTATGGCCCCCGATGCCGTGGGTACGAGGTTGAAAGAAGCGACCACTGCCTCCGCGGACTGGCTGGCAAGGAGGAGGCTGCCAGTGGCGATGACGGAGGCTGCAGGAGCAGTAGTCGCAGAGCCAATGCCGGCTGCAGCTGCGACTGAGAGGGGGTCATCCGATGACTGACGTTTGACGTGGTGGTTCCGTGCAATATGCATCTGGGCGGGAATGATGGAGGGAGGACGACAAATTCGTACAATGAGCGGGAGTGATCAACGAGTGTACAGAGACTGCCGGACGTGCAGGCAGTTGCGAGATAAATAATGCGAGGCGAAAGATGGCAGGGCGGGGCTCTGCAAGCTGGGTGGGGGTAGTGTCATGATACACCATCACGAACACAAGATACAGGGACAGAAACGGTCAGTAGACGGCAGAAAAATTAGGATGATGCAAACGTACTAATCACGACAACGATGACATTCAACGACCAGCAAGAAGCGGCGAAAGAGAGTATCAACGAACAGCGCTAGTCGGCCAACACCGTCGGAATTTTGTGTTCTATTGTCGACAGTGAGGTCGACCTGGCTGGTATTTGGCCACACAAACACTGCGGAGCAGGGCCGCCGCTCCTCAATTAGATCACCGAAACACGTGCCCGCATAGCAACAGCGGCTGGAAGTCGACGTCGTCATGCTCGTTCATCATTTCTGTCGTCTTCCAGGCCTCAAGCTCTGCAAATTCAAATGCCGAAAGCTTTCCAATGCTATCATCGACTCATGTCTAACTTTCTAATATTGTAGCCTTGCAAGTCGTTAACTTAGCCACACATAAAGCATCCGATGCATTCTGAGTAGATTTACTTTTGCACCCGAGACGATCAATAGGAGTAGACGGACAGTTCATAACGATGAGTGATGGAGATGAATACCAAGAGCCTGCATATATCCGGCCTTTTTGATCTGCAGGCGACATGTTTGATTGATGCACTCAGGGACAACTTTGACGATGCATATTTTGCCTCCGTGCCTGCAGGCTTGCCGCAAAGAAAGGAACATACACGCAGAGACGATGACTAGATACAAAGATAGTTTCAGACTACAGTGCTCTGCTACAAGGTCTTCCATCGGTATATATTTCGTTTCTCGAGCCTCGTGCCGCTACATTCCACCCTACATCTCAACGCCTCACTGCCGGTTTACAATAGCCTCTACTTCAGGCTGTACGCTCGCTAACAAGTCCTTGGTCGTCTTGACCGGCTTCCACCCAAGCGCCCTCCCCTGTTCCGCGCGCGCGCGAGAGTTTGTGCCGAGGTAGGCGCTCTACACAAAATAACAGACAATCAGGAAAATTTAGCGGCAGAGGAAAACGTCCCGACACACCCCAAAGTATTTAAACACTTCATCTTCTGTGAACGTCGTCGGCTCAGCAGTTTTGGCTTTGCCAAGCCTAACCATGACTTTCCCAATCGCTTTCGAGATGTCAGAAAGGACGTGTTCGCCATTCTCGCCAAAGTAGAACCCTTCGCGGCCGTGTGCCGTCTTTGGGTCCGCGAGTGCCGCGTTGAAGATGACGATAAACAAGTCCGCCACTGCCATGCCAACATCAACAAGTAAAAGAAAGATGAGAGTCATTGGCAAGACATTCGGGCGAGAAGCCGTGTGCTGAAGTGCTCACCTTCTCCGATCTCAACATTTGGCCATAAATTCTTACCTTGGCCTATCATGCCTGCTTGGCCTCTGTCGAGACTGGCTCTGATAAGCGCAGGAATTTGGATGGAGTACGGGTTCTGGATCCCAAGATCCACGAGTGGCCCTTGTGCGATTCCATAGATGGTTGAAGGCACCACGATGAATGTGCGCACATATCCTGATGGAGCGTAGACCATTAAGATACAGTCAATTCAGACGAAGTCAAGGGGTGGGGGGTGCAAACCTTCTTTGTCCGCTTTGACAAGCTCCAGGTCCACGTTCCGATGGAACGCCGTATCAGCTAGGGATTCAATCTCTTCCGGTCGAGAGTCGTGGTAGATGGTATCCGTCGTCTTTTCACCGGCAGCTGTATCGGTCAAAACACCTGCATATCAAGTGATCAAGAATGCGGGAGAAGAGGTTGGGATCAACCGGTAAGCACTGCAGACGAGTGTTCAGAGAGATGGACTGCTTACCAGTCCCCGACTGGACGACGGATGAAAAGTGATAAGGTCAAGACAAGACATAAACATGACGTGGGAAAAGAGCATGCTTACCGTGTGTATGTAGATCGGCACATCAGATGTGCTTTCATGCCTCTGCTTGATGCCGCTCAGAATTGCTTTAGCCGCAGGGAGGTGATCCGCGGAGTCGGCCTGATAACCGTTAACTCAACTTATGGAAAGTTGAAGGTATGCGACCTTGATTTACCGTGTGAATGACGACGTTCGCTGCCGAAGCCAGTTCTTTGAGCTTGTCAGAGTCGTCCAAAGATGCTACGACTGCCTTGACTCCGATAGAATGCAGCTTCTTTGCCTTTTCCTCGTTCCTCACAAGTGCGGTGATTTGAAAAGTATCCGATTTGGGGTGATCGAGCAGACGCTGAAGAATAGAACCGCCAATATAACCTGATTGAAAGCCGCGAAAGGTTCAGCTGAGCGGACCGGAAAATACAAGACAGGCCCACCTGTGACACCTGTGATGAAGATGTGAGTGGGTGTGGGCGTCATTTCGGTGATTGTGGGACTCCTTGACTTGTGTGCTCTGTGTTCTGTGAGAGCTAAGCGTTAAAGGATAGGGAGAGGCATTCGACGCTATTTATCCAAAGTTCGCGGTCGGTACAGTAATCCCTACGTCATCCTTGCTGCTGCTACAGTAAGTTGTTGTCATCGAAGGATTGGTAAGCCCATTGAAGGAATTGTCAGCTCATCTGAGGAAATACAAGCCAGTACAAGACAGGTGTACTATGTATGTATCATCGTCGCAGAGGGAAAGAAGGCGTGATTGTGCCAATCAGCTAATGCCCTAGCTTGCTCTAGTCGCAGCAGACGCTGAGCGCACATGAGGGTAGTTAGGATACCCGACAAAGTACCTGGTTTACTTGACCTAGTCAGATGGATTCGAAGGTCAGCAGCATACTATAAATGAGCGTGAGTATGAACGTTTGAAGCCTCTCCTTACCTAGCTGCATTGTGATCTGTTGGGTCGCTCGATGGGCGCGGCAAAGTTACGGACAGCTCCAAAAAGGGCAACGGAAAGGCCAAAGGGTGTGGAGAATGCGCACAGATCCTCTCTCTACATAGATTTTGATAGTTTTTACCCCAAATGCAGCCAGAGACCGTCCACGTGATGGACAAGTATGCTTGAGGCTGCATAATTGCTGCGTCGAGCGCTTGAGCGCTGAAGCGCTGATACATGATGGTGTTGCATAGATCTTCACGGTGAGACGACGCTGGTACTTATAGACAGAGGCGCTTTGACGCCCACGTCCGTTTCTTCTCGCTATCGCAACCCTGCCTTCAGCTTGTGTGCTTCCAAACCCCTGCACGACTGACACAGTTCGACAACACTGACTGACGCCTGGTTCATAGCACAGTAGAGGCGGCGGTCTCAAATAACTGTATATTGGTGATCAGCGATCATACACTGCCCTGCAGTCGGCAAAATGTCCATCCCCTCGAATACTTTCGTACCTGACCAGCAATGGGAACAGCACTTGGGTGAAGATGAGCAGGGCTTCCACCCGTCTGCGCTTCCATCGAATGTCCCATACTCTATCACGGCTGACCAATACCCCACTCACCCTCCTTATGCTTCTGTTAAGCAGTCTAGTCCATCGCATTCGCAGTATCAACTATTCAACGGTGGAGAATATGTGGGACAGCAGCCTTCCCAACTATACAGCCATGCCATGGCACAGCCCATAGGCATCGAACCCCATCCATCCACCAGCGCTCCGTCATTCTATCCTCAAACCTCCTCTCAGCAGTATCCTGCCCACTTCCCACCATCGATGCTTTCCCGACCGGCACCTGTAGTCACAGCCAACCCCTTCAGCGCGGGCATATCCTCTCAGCCCTTCACCACCTCTCCTGAATCCGTTTCTCCTGGTTTCCAATCCATTGGTCCATCCAACTACCCACCACTTCATTATAAATATGAATCTTCACCAGGCCTACCTCAGTCTCAGGACGCGAATCTCTATCCCCACAAACGCCACCGGTCGAGAGGCGATTACGATAACGAGGGGGAGGATGGAAGCGGAAGCGGGCACTTTGACCCAGGCCCCACTTCTCAAATGGAATGCGCACCACATGGTCCATCGGACGAACCCAGGCTCAAAAGGGCATGTGTACGGTGCAGAGGTCTCAAAGTATGATAACCCATTGAATCCCCCATCTTCCTCCATGCAAGTCTATGTATGCTGAGCGCCATATTATGATAGGTACGATGCGAATTCAGAGATGACCAAGATTCGTGTGAAAGGTGCTCAAGAGCAGCTCAGGAATGTGTGATCCCGGGCCGCAAAAAGAGACGTCCGCCTCCGTATGCATTTAACCTTATATTCCCGTTTCGGAAAACCACTGACTCAATTTTGACACTCGCTCAACCGCGCAACAGAAAGCGCGAGGTCTTACTTGAGAAGATCCGTGACCAGGCGGCGCAGATAGAGGAGCTAATGTCCCAGCTGGAATTGGTGCAGAACGCGGATCAGCAGACGGCCCGTATCGCCAACACGCTCACCCTTTCCTCGGTCAGCTCGCCTCGCAGTCTCACGCGGACACTATCCACCTCAGGCGACGGAACCTCGTATTCTCAATCTTCTGCCCCTGAAGAGGGCCAGACATCAAGCGAGAGCCTACAGTGGATCGCTGAGGCACGAGAGAAACTCATGGCCTTTGGAGGCTTCATTGGCCTGGGCGGCGGGAATATCAGCCGGAAATTATTCACGGAAGAAGATCCTGAGGACGAGTCCTCAAGCGAGAGTGATTACGATATTCTTGTACAAGACCACACCGACAGTGAGGACGAAGCGGTGGATATTCGCATGGAAGCCCCGGTTCAAGGGACACGGCCGAAAAGGCAGGACACAAGTGGGTCGAGTGGGAAGGAAAAGATGTCGAGTATCCCGACGGAGGCCAGCCCATTCGGACTCATGGCGACCCTGAGCGTGAAACAACCAAGGACAAAGCGGTCAAGCAGTGTGTCCAGCGATAGATCGGATGTCGGCGTAGCTCATGAAGACTTCTTTCGACCAAGTTAGTCACGTGTCTACGCGGTCAGAGACGTCAAGCTCTAATGTGTTGACTATGTTTTCGGCGTTACAGCTTTCGATCTGGATCCGTTCAGTCCGACCAGTGAAGAGCCCACGCCACCACTCCTGAAGAAGAACATTATTACCCCCGCAGAGGCCGAGACATTATTCAAAATGTGAGCTATAGTTGATGATTCCTTTTAATAAATTTTGCTAAATTTCTTCCATACAGATACTTCGATTGGATGAACGCGTCTTGTTCCCTGTTGGACCCTATTCTTTACACAGCTCAGAAGGTTTACATTCGTTCCCCTTTCTTGTTCACCGTCAGTACGTCACTTCCTTGGCCCCTTTGTTGCGACCCCAACCTCATCATATCATTGAAGTCTGCGCAATTGCATCTCGATATTACGACGAGCGCCCAGACCTTTATCCTACAGCCATAGAGTATGCGCGTCAAGAAGCTGGCATAGCCTTCACGAGTGGGCCGAAGCGCGTCGAGACTGTACAGGCCTACATCCTGCTTAGCCTATACCCGACGCCTGTGAGGCGTTGGGAAGAAGATCGGTGTTGGATTTACTTGGGCCACGCTATCCGCACTGCGCTCGACATGAACCTGCATCACCCTAACACCGCAAAGCCGCAGAACGAAGAACATGCGCGCGAGATGCTCAACCGCACCCGGACTTGGCTAAACTGCGTAAATCTAGACAGGTCAATGGGCTCTCAATACGGGAAAGTGCCGGTCATCAGGAACACGGATTTCGTCGCGAACCAGTCAGCGACATGGTGGAATTCTTCGGAATTCAATATGGAGAATTTCGATCTTCATACATGCGTGTACAACGCTGAATTAATGTGTATGGCTGAATTCCTGGCCGAGGTCTACAGCGACCCCAAGCATCCCACTGGTCTCAACAAGGTATGAATAATTATCAATTTGATAAGTTATCAGTCTCACGGATTGAAACATGATTTTGTAGGAGATCAACCTGGAACGGCTCGCAATCGAGACAGACGATAAGTTGGAAAGACTGAGGGCCGCATGGTTTGCTCGTCTGGACGAGACAGACAAGACGAATGCTCAGAACCGATATCGTACTGGTCTGCTTAAGCTGGCGTACAGTTATGCTCGCCTACTCACCCTTTCCTACGGATTTCAACATGCTTTTGGCAAGAATGAAGCCGACGACAACCCCTTCTTGATCAGGGTGCGCGCGTTCTTGTTCTCGGCTTTTTTGATCCTGACCTACTAATTTTAATTAAAGTGTATTCGTGCTGCCTCTGACGTCGTGAGCGCTGTGGTAGACGACATTGGTATTCCGAGTCAGAGTATGAACAACTCTTCTTAGAAACGAAAATATAACTCATCATCATCGAAGGAATCTACCTCCGGCATGGGCCAGAAGCCCAGACGGTCTTCGTCACATTCGGATGCACATTTATGATCAAGGTATGGTTATATTTTATTGTTTGCAACGACAATATCTTATGTGTAACATAGCTGCTCCAACCGAAATATACTCGCTATATCACTCCTGACAGACGGAAGGAGATCACAGGCATAGTGCAACGTGCCGTAGACTTTCTCGACTCCCCAGACATTGCCATCGACGATCGACACGGTCCGCGACTCTATTCGCGTTTTATCAGAGGACTGTTGGCCAGCGTGAGAGACCGGCCGCCTATTCCGCTTGTGCGACGATCTTCCCAGCGGAATGCAGCGAAGACAAGAGTCTCGCAAGCTGCGCCCGAAGCACCGACAAGTGCAATGCAGAACATACCTGCGGCCGCCACAATCCAAATGGATACTCCACAGCCTCCCCATCAACCGCTGTCATCCGATCATCATGCCTCGGCTTTTATGGGACAGGAGCTTTACATGCAGCCCTCATATCTGGGAGAAATGGATGGGCTGGGACTGGCAGCCGCAGATTTTTTCCGGCAGCCAATGCCATTCGAGCTGGAGTTTCTGCAATCGATGCAGTCCATATCATCTTTGTCGGACATGATGCCCGGTGAGTGCACCTCGCGCGTCAACGGCTGTATATCTTTACCTGAAGTTCTTAGTAGGGTTCGGCTGGATGGGACAGATGCCGCCACTAGAAAGCGCTCCTCAACTAACGAACTTCCGCTGACTTCTTGGTTTCGCCCAGGTGGATTGACACGTCTGACATGTTGCTTTCTTGCCCACTATTGTATCGCTAACATATTGCTGGTGTATCATGATGTTAATTTGAAGAGCTCACTTCTTGTAGCCAAGTCTTTTGTAAACACGACGCACTGACTTCTCGGCGGTTTCCAGAATAAACGGCATTGCTTAGCAAGAACGGTATACACGGACGAGACAATAATATACATAATAAGAAAAAAGGTGCACTGTCCATGACCATGTTGAATAGTCACTGGAATTCGGGGGCCAAACCGTTATATTCAGGGCAAAGCGCGCTGTGGATCTCACGTCAAGAATGACCTGGATAATCGAAGATTATCGGAAACGTACGACCAATCTTGTTGCACAATTTGCGATTGATTCCCTGTGAGACTACCGGCAGGGTCTTCGCCGAAAACGACTGCCAGGCCAGCCTCCAGATGCCAGTCAATGTGGCTATGATGAATCAGATTACATCTGCAGATCACAAACATATGAACAAGTGCTTACCAATGCAAGAACCAAGCACCAGGATTTCCGGAGAAGAAGCGGAAAGTTGTGTTACCACCGTTAACTTGAGAAAGGTCCCGAAAGTTTAACAGGTAAGTGGTGGAAGATACTGGAAATCGGAAACGCTTACTGGGGACGACGTCACGACGAGGGGGATTGACTAAGTTCACGACGTCGCTATTTGATACTCTTATAATGTCGAAAGTATGCCCATGCACTAGACTCTACCGTAAGCAAAAGTGGAAGATAGGGAACTCGAACAACTTACAATGGAAAGGATGCGCTAAAGTATACCGAGATCATCAGTAGTGTCTCTAGATGATATGTGACAGTTTTTCACACCTCCTGTGCCGGGAATAGATACCTCAATTATCTTGTTGGGGGGTAGGACTATTACTTGCTCGGAAGGCAAGAAGTCTGTTGGTTGTGCAGCCCCGCTGAGTATCTGGAGAAGCACTGGAACGGAAGGAGACACATAGGATATGCCATTAATGTCAAAGAAAGGGGGGTTTGGCTATGTTCCGTCTTAGTTCTGATAATCAGATAGCAGACATAGAAATAGATCACCTGTGAGATGCTGAGAGTAATGGCAAAATCGGCGGGGCCATCTCCAAGCTACGGCGCAAAGTCGTGAGCAAGCCTTGTCACATACTTAAGCGAAGCAATGCTCACATTTCCGGGTCCCACTTGTGCAATTGGCTGGACGAGAACCAGTTTCTTATGAAATCAAAATGGATAGACTCTGAAATTGCTCACGTGCATGTCTGCATCGTTCATCTTCAAACCCGGTGTAGAATTTGTGACGGGATCGATAGCCAGAGCCCCCTTGTAGCGAAGGATAGCTTTCGTCAGGCTGACATCCACTAGGATGCAGATGCAATTTTCGTTAGTGAATTCAAGTCGAAGTTTGGACTGAATGAGCTCACAGTTCGGGTTGCCTGTTGGGCCCCCCACACCTCCAGTACCGCTATGCACACATTAGAAAGTTTCTTTGTCCCGTCAGGTATGAACGCTCACGGTGCCCTGATCCAATAGTTGTCAACCGGTTGATTTGCGTGCAGGATGACGGACAATCGTTGGGCTGCACAACAGCTTGGTCAAACACGATCAAACACAAATAGAGCGTGGATACTGACCAGCATAGATATCTGCATTTTGCACTTCAACCGGGTCGTGTTCTACACCATCGAGCTCAATTACGGTGAGGTTGTGGTTGTCCACCGAGAACGTGAAAAAAGGTCTGCAGGCTATTTGAATCAGTCGCAATCTAAAAGCTTGTCAGTCGATGCGTAATGATCGACAATCAGAAGATAGACCTGTAACGTTTTCCGCGTACCACGTTGATGACTGCGAAAGGGACTTCTGGGCCGCCAACAAATCTACCAACGCCATTGATCAAACCGGCGTCAGGAATCCTACAAGCTACTATATCAGTTAGAGCAGGGATCATGATTTGCTTCACTTACGGGACCTTTCCAGTCTCGAAAAATCCCTTCTGGGCATCGGGAGCCTGATCGTGGTACCAGTCTGCGAGAGTGATGATAGTACTCTCTGAAAGTGTAGCTGTCATTCTGGGATAGCCTTTGACTGTCGACACAGATCTTACCATCATCAACATCGTACAGGTATTTCAGGGGATCGTTCGGATCTGTGAAAAGTGAGTATGTGATCACATTCAACGGCTTCAAGCTTACCATAGATGATCAATGCCCCACGCAAGCCGTCACAATACTGGGTCGACAAGTGAGAATGATACCAAAATGACCCAGTCTGCTCATTCAATGGGTATTGATATCTGCTCGAGAATCAGTATCATCAGTCGTCTACATAACACACGACACACAAGAAGGTGGAGTTCGGGGCAATCGGACATTGGTTGACAAATCTAAAGATAGCACAGTAAGTGAGATTTCCCAATTGTCAAAGGTGCTACACACGAAGGGCCATCCATGCCTGAGGTTCGTGCTTGGAATAAGCCGTGCCAGTGCTGTTGGTCCAATTTCAGGTATGGTATGACGGATGGGTACCAACACATACGATAGATGTACTCCTCCGCATTGTTGGATCAGTTAATTCGTTATGGACGCTGATCTATATAGATGCGTAGTTGGAGAAAGGCAAGTTAACTTTGCGAGGCCATAGTACGAACCGCCATATCGTCGCCTTTGGAGGCTGTCAAGACTGAACAAGATATGACTTAACGTTCAGTACAGATGGGACTACTGGCATACCTGGTCCAGGAAATATGCCGTTGACCACGATGGAACTGCAAGGACACAGGTCAAATCAAGTACAGAATCAGAGCCTGACTGAAGTAAGTCACCTTCGGTCAAAGCCATCGGGTGCAATGACCTTATTGCCGATTGTGAGGTTGAAATGTCGCGTCACTGCCCAAACTGCAGGAGAGAATATCAGGCCTAGGATAGTTATAGAAGCGAGACGCGCCATGTCTCAAGGAGTACCAAGGATATAGACACAGAAGAGGACATCGAAAATCCCTCTACCTTTTATACCTTCTATACGAACATCATTCACGAGCAGATTATGCTGTCCCGACGCCGGAACATTGAGCTCCAACGGGTCGTGGGTGACCACGCCTACGCGTGGGATGCAAGACTGAATTTGAGTTACGATTCAAGGAGTAATCGCTCCCAACCGAGTGGTTCCGCCCTCTCACCTGGTGGTGCTGTGCCTCGCCAAGTCAGAGAAGGATGTCACAGTCCGTGGTATGTTTCCTGTGGAGTGGTAAGTATGATCGGGGAACGCAAGATATTTCCCAGGAACAGAGGGGAAGAACGCCGCTTACCGGCGAGCTGATGAGAAATTAGCTCCTTCAACGGCCGAGAAGCAGTCGATGGCCGCGAAGACAAGAGCTACAAAAAAGCTTGGAATGTTCCTCCGCGCTTTCGGACCCGATGTTATCATCTATATTCGATCGCTTCGTTCCGCTCATTGGGTAATGGGAGTTCGGCTGACTTTGAGAAAAAGCGTCGTGAGATTGACGGTCTTCACTGGTGCACACACATTCGGGATACCAAGTCACCGATTACGCCGTTGAGGTCATACGATGTATTCGTGAGTTTTCTGAACTAAATTTTGGTGTAACGAACTAGAAGCATTGGCGTTAAAGGTGACTTACCTTTAAAGAGACTTCACGACTCAGTCTTTTAGAGTTGTGGAATGATGACTACGCGCGAGAACACGAGGCAAATTCATAGTAGCTTGTTAGCCAAATGTATGCAACGGCCCGACCACATCATCAGGGCTCAGATGATTCAGTACCCGTGTAAAGTAAGAAGGCGAAAGTAAGTTCAACATGCGTCGCAGCCGGCGGAGTGTCAATGATGTCTGAATATGGTAAGTTAATATCTTATCAACCGATTTTGGCTGTAGACCTTTCAGACGATGGCTCAAAACGCCGTTGCGCTCATAGTTTGTGGGCTGAAGTCGATGCAATATACTGGATATCCTTCTCCTTTTGGTTCGAGACGGAGGAAGAGCTCATACTACTAAGTCTGCCAGAAATAGTTCACCGCTCCTCTCTATTTCTTCCAGCGTGATATTACTTCGATCACACATCCCACGGAAGATGCTATCTTCCTTTGCCCACAAGTTGATAGGCGTGTCAAACTCCTGTTGAAAATATTTGAATGAGTAATTCTGTCATCAGAAGGATGGAGAACGGTAAGCGGAACATACCGCGACCTGTCCTTCGTTGAGAACCAAGATGCGGTCATAAGATATGATTGTTCTCAAGCGATCTGACACGAGGTTAGCTTTCGACTACGGTGTAATCATGGTCAAAATATCATACGAGCTATACACAGGAGCGTGCGATCGTGGAACTGCGTCTGAATTGTTCTCTGGATTTTGCTATCAGTTTCCAAGTCCACTGACGCACTGTGCATATAATAGTCAATTACAGGAACACTGTAAGAGGTGAAGAAGCCTACGTCGCCTCGTCCAGCACGACTACTTGACTGTCTTTCACCAAAGCGCGAGCAAGGCTGAGAAGAGACCGTTCGCCAACGCTGAGATTGGCGCCCTCGCTCTCAATCACTGTGTCCAAGTCAATCCGACTGACACAAGCGAGAGTGCTTTCTCCTGTTGACACATTCTCTACAGAGCTGTAGTTGCTCGACGTGACCAAATATGATCTGCGAAGCGCATCCCACAAGAGTGCATCATCATACAGAGAGAACGGGTCTAGATTGGATCGGACGGTTCCTGAGATATCACTACGTGAGTCCTAAATTGGGGCAGCGTAATTTCATTCAAACGTACCACTGAATAGAAGTGGCTGTGTATGGCCAAGATGAATGACTCAGTGACAATTAAACATCAGCATGATGCGTTACTCACTTCCTGAGGAATAATGGATATTTTTGAACGCAACTGTCTAAGCCCAAGAGTCGAGATATCGATTCTGGAAGGAGTGTTGGTGGTGCACGGCCGGTAAACTTACAAGAATTCCTCACCCGTCAATACTAATCGACCCTGAGTTGAGTTCAACGATGCGAAATAATGCCATCATCAACGATGATTTTCCGGCTCCCGTCCTGCTCTCCATCGTCAGCATTATCCATATATGAGTTGAATTACTTACCTGCCGACCACGCCGATTTTCTCACCGCCTTTGACATTCAGCGAGACTCCGCGAAGGACGTTGGGCAAACCTGGTCTGTAACTCATGACTACGTTTTGGAATTCAACAGCCCCCAGCGAGGGCCATGTGGACGGTGCCTGGGTATCCGTTTTTTCATAAGCTGCTTCTCGGGGGACTTCATCGTCTTCACTATAATGTACCACTGTGAGTTAGTCGCTAGCATTAGCATTAATTCTTTCCTTTCATAAGTCTCGGATAGACCTACCTCTCTCTACGGCACTCATGTAGTTCTATGAATCGTGGCCCGATCAAGAGAATTCAAGGGAAAGGAACACGATTTCGCTTACTTCGACCTCAGCAGATTGGCGCGTGAGCAAGCTGCAAAGTTGCGTTAGCGTCGCTATGAAGGAAATCAGCGAGCAGTGTAGTCCGGGTTTGTCTTGAAACTCACTGGTGTAGGTCAGAACGAGACCAATTTGGGCAGCATTCAATGCAGAGACACCGACAACAGCAAAGAGAGCAACCTGGATTGTATAAAGCCGAGAAGGAGAGACTAGAAAGTAGGCGGGTGACTGACTACAAAGACCACTATAGCACCGAGAAAATCGAGTCGAATTGCAAGCCATCTGTTGGAAACTGCTAATCAGAGGCAGGCAACTGTGAAGAGAAAATATCGTCGCCTTTGGTTCGTCACAGTCAAGAATAGTGCACGATTTTCCAAGTCGATATAATACTTATTATCACGTATGAACCGGGGCAACTCGCCATAGCTCCGTATGGTCGAGAGCCCAGTCAAGGACTCCGAGAAGTGAGCGTAAAGAAGAGAACGCAGCATAGCATCTATGGCCATATTTGTTTACTAAACAGAAAACAGAAAACAGAGGACACTTACCTAGTCGCTTGAGTTCCCGTGCACTTTCTCGATAGAATCCTGCAAAATAGCCATAGCCAACGCAGATGGCGGCGGCAGCAATAACTGCGCAAGATAAGCTATTCCGCGGGGAATGTTGTGAGCAAGCAAAGCTTACTGAAATAGTGCTCCAAGATAGTGATAATGATGATGGCGCCCAGCACGTTAGCGAGAGTGATTGCAACTACGCGGGATTTGTAAATATTATAGCACATAAAGGGTCATGCTCCGCTCACATAGCCGCATAGATACTGAGTGCACGCTAGAAATCAGCTTGGGACGCAGTGAGAAGATAGCCGTGCATACCAGGGAGCTGATTGTCGATTGCTACGGGATGATGATGCATCAGCCTGCCTGCCTCTTGGTTATGAGCCGATACGTACAGTCGAAGTCTTTTCCAAATACATTGACGATTCGACCTAAAGGCTACGAGTATAATTAGAAAAGTCGTGATCTGAAAGAGACAGACTTACTCTGGTATCAAAGAATGACATTGGAGCGAAGAATATTTTGTTCAGAGCATCGCTATGCAAGTTCTGGGAGACGAAGAAGGCTAGCATGTCCATGGAAAGACCCCTATGCAAATTGTCAGGCACAGAGTGTTCAAAGGAGAAGCCGTGGACAACCGTACAGAGCAAGGGTGAAAAGCGTTTGCGAGACACCAAGACCAGCGTAAAGTATTTGGTAGAAGGAAGACGGACGATCAAACTGACTGCGGAGCGGCCTTAGTTAGATATCCTGTTTTCAATTTTAAGTACGCACTTAGCTGGCCACCACACTAAGGTATATGAGTTCATGATTTGGCTCCCTTGCATGAGGATCATAAAAAGAATGATTAGTGGGCCAGTCACGCGACCATTGCCCGCCATGAGATAGGTCCAGTTGACTGAGAAGACCAAGCACGATGTTAGCATTGCTAGCAATCATCATGGAGGTGAAAGTTATACTTCGCCAAGGAACAGAACCCGTCTCCCTCGTCTCAGCAACTATGAGTCTCCCTTCCAATTTACCATTCTTTACATCGCCTTTTTCGGCCAATTCCCTCTTCAACTGGGCGATATCCACGCTACTGTCCACGTTCCCGCCATGACCCTCTTGCTGATCAGTCTCCCCGCCGCCACCAAATTCCCTGTCTAGCCGAGCGAACTCGCCACCACGACTGACGAGCTCATCGTACGTCCCTTGTTCCGCGACATACCCACCGTTCAGCGCATATATGTAATCACATTGCGGGAGGAAGTGTAGCGCGTGCGTGACGAGGATCACCGTCTTGCCGCGGCCTCGTAAGGCGCCGAGAATCGCGTTTATAAAAAGTGAACGTCCGACGTGTGCATCAACTAGTTCTCATATAAGCAGATTGAATAGAAAAGAATGAGCCCACTTACCAGCCGAGAGAGGATCATCAAAAAGGACGATGTCGGCGTCGAAATACAGAGCACGAGCAATATTTACCTACAGTACATCGATCAGCCGAGAGAGAGAGAACATTGATAGGAGCTTAGACTCGCCCGTTGCTTCTGGCCACCGCTCAGATTAATACCCTTTTCCCCGATCTGTAAAGGAACATGGATCGGTGTGATGCATATTCGAATGTGCAGAATTAAACTGACCTCAGTCATGTCTCCGGCAGGAAGTACATCGAGATCTGGTAACAAGCATGAGTGCTCGAGTACTTTCCAATATTTATCCTCATCGAATGGCTGTCCAAACAGAATGTTGTCTCGCTGATAAAAGAGTCAGCACATTCTTCGAATAATGTAAAGATACAAAATGGGCTCACAAGAGTAGCATTCTGGACCCAGGCGGTCTGCGGACAATAACCGACTCGACCACCAAACGAGACCTTCCCGCTGACAGCCCTCATCTCCCCGATCAAGCCTTGCAGCAAACTCGACTGCACACCCAGACAATTACTTGATTTGCAGCACAATGAATTTCTTTCTGCAAAACCCGTACCTTGCCGCTGCCAACAGGGCCCACGACTGCAATAAGGGCGCCCCTAGGGACATCCATTGAGACACTTCGTACCTGGAACGGCCTCCTCTGGACAGGTAGTGTCTCTGTCGAGGAATCACTGCCATCGTGTCCCTTGCCGTCCTTGCCGTTCGCATCTTCTTCGATAGCCCGAGCTTCCTCCCACTCGAAGGTCGCGTTTTCAACGTGAAGTCCGAGTTCCTGGTCAGTGTCCACAGCGATCGGAGCCTCGGGTATCGTCTCGGCGTGAAAGAGATGCGCAACGCGAACGAGCGCGTTATTGGCGTCTGTAATGGCAGAGAGCGCCCGTGGCAGGAACATCATAGGTTGGCGGAGGAGCTGAATCGATGCACCATGAGCACTCTCACAGAACGAGTTGAGTATGATATCTACCTGAAAGAGACTGAAGGACGAGAATATGACAGCGGGGTCAAAGGAATTGTTAGTGAGCGTGTAAGTAATGAATGACAAGCTGGCCGCGAGCACAGGAATGGAGTAGGCGAACGCGATGCTAGATCATCACCGGTGCGCATAGAAATAATACAAACGTAAGTTAGCATTCCTCTAAATCCAACATCCAAACTTACTTCGCAGAGCGAGCGAACTGGATCTTACGCACGCCCTTCAGCTCATTCTTTCGCGTGTCAAAAATACGCTGTAAGAATGGCGTCTCGTACGTGAAGTACTTTACCACGCGCATGGCGCCTTATCGTGTAAGTCGCATATTTAGAAAGTGCGCATGTCGATGTTCAAAGACACTTACCCAGAACTTCGAGAAGTAATCGGGCCCTGCGGTCCGTCCACTTCATCGACTCCTTTCGAATCCTGAATTGCATCGCCATGACACGTTGCTGAAGGGGAGCTATAAACAAGAAAAGGGAGAAGCCTGCTAAGGCGGAGGGGCCGAGCTAGTTGCGGATGGTGATATATAAGAATTAAAACTGAAACAATGAAGATAGGGCTGACCTGGACCAAAAGAATCATAAGGCAGACTGTGACTTGAATTGGCGCAGTCCACGCTAATATCGGAAGTCAGAACAAGCTCGAACAATCGCAATCAAGCAGAAATGACAAACCAGCATGCTAAGGGCGACACCAACACAGAATCTGTTAACTTTCCGGCAACTGGTTTTCGAAGAAAATAGCACTCACGAACCACTGCGCGCACGCGTCAACGCGGCTAATCTGGAAGGAAGAATGGCATTAGCATTGCGCCCTTATCCCAGGCGTGACCCAAAACTCCGAAACTCACATCGGACGATATATGATTGACGATCTCAGCATTAGAGAACTGTGTCCGCGATTTTGGCGTAAAGAGCACACCGCGCTTGTAAATAGACGATGTCAGTGCGCCACGGGCTAGGACACCGGTTGTCATCGAGCGCCAGAAGAACTGCAAGTTGATACCAAAGCAGATTTTAAGTTAATACCATTGAACAACAATCCAGAGGGCGTTCCAGAGGAGATCACGAAAGATCACCTGGTGCTGACAGACGCTCGTAAGAGCTGTAAGGAAGAACAGGCCGAGCGCCATCCCGACCCCTCGTCCAATGTTGGGCGGCTTCTCGCCAGCATCCTTCGCAGCAAGGGCTTCTTTTCCAAAGTTAATGATCGCCTGAGGGATTGGGGTTAGGGTCAGATTAGGAGACAAGTCACCAAACATACTTTGACAAGTAAAGGGCCCATCAACTGCATAACATCACCCGTCACCTGCACAGAGAAATCGGATCAAGCCTTCCAAGTCAAAAGGGGATCAAGTACCTTAAACAGCCCGCCAACCCAGAATGACCACCCGAAAGTATCATTCAGCGCCCATGCCAGGCTCGCCTCCTTCCTACCAGCACTCTCTCTCCAACCCGCCTCCAGACTCGCGCGGCGCTTCTGCCTCCCCCGTCCGCTCGCCAGCGCGCGCGCATTCCAAAGCGAACGCTTCAATAAACTCGCATTGATTTCCCCAGTCGCCAGGCGCGCGTTCCACTCATTAGCTTCCTGCATACGTCGGAACCATGCCTGGTCGAGCTTTTCGGACAGACCGTGAACTTGTCGAGACTCATCAAGTTTCCAAAGATCTGTCGCTTGAAGTGTCCGCTGATAGCCAAGGACCTAGACATGGCTGAGTCAGAAGCCAGAAGCATTAAAGGAGATCACTATGAAGAAGCACCATGATGTCGGTAATCCATGCGTAGGTCAATTGGGAAAGAAGAGACGCGTTCGCGAGTGGAATGAACTGTGCGCGTGGTTAAGATCTTCTATCGGGACAAGTAAGTGAGAAAGCCTGAATTGAGTACGCACTTTTGCTTCGTCGAAAGACAAGGGAGCCGGGGATGGGGGATCTTTCGGTAGCCTGAGAAGAACGATCAATCGCCGGCACTTCGTGCGTGTCATCACGATCGACTACATGACAATCAACTCACCATAGTTGCCACCAATGGCCACGGAATCTGGCGCGCTGCACACCGGCAGCCAGGTGAACCTGAGGAGTGGTCTCGTGGATGGGCTCTGTCGGAGCAGAGTTGCCTTTTTTCTCCTCCATTCGCGATAATTTAAAAGGAGAGGGATGGGTGGGGAGGACTAAGTCGTCGATAGCAAGGGTAGGGCGCGGCCCTCCGAGCGTCTCGAACTTAAGTAAAGAAAGTAGTGGAAAAGTAGATTCGCGTAATCGAAAAATGCATGGTGATGTACGGCACGTCAAATCATCCTCCCCGAACAAACATAGCAGGAACCGCGCCGCAGAAGGCCCGTCTAAGCCGGGTAACGTTGTGATGTTGACACGAGGGAGTGAACTGGCGCCATTCGGAGAAAACCGTTGAGGAGACCACACCGGTAGCTGGGGGAGGAGATCATGAGGCTTCTAGGGCATGAGAGGGGGATCTGGGGAGCGATTGGGGAGCAGATGGTGCGATGAATCTGAAAATGGGGCGATAAGGTCCGAGTGAGAAAACGTATAGGCTGTGTGATTCGGAAGAGGAGCTGTGGAAAGAACAGTGGTCGCATTCCTTGCGCGCTCACAGCGTGGCTGAAACTGCCTTTCCCCGCCAAGCCAGCCCGCCACCCTGGCGCGTCGCCAGCCGTGGCCTCGTCCTACTGGCCCTGATCAGAAGTCGAAGCACGATAACCATCTTATCTGATATGATTGTTCTGATCGCGAGTCGCGCTCGCCATCTCTCTCTCTTGAAAGTCATGCCGTTCGTGCCCGCTTTCACGCCCATCCCAACCACCCACAATGCCCTCACTCTCCTCGCTTCCCCCGTCTGAGCGCGCTGCCTTCGCTACCACTGCGCGTCTCTTCTCCTGCCTCGTCACCGAGTCCCTCGTTCGCGCCCTCTACTTCCCTCTCGCTGGCTTCGAGGCGACCGGCATCACCATCATTCTCTCCGGTAACACTTCCGCAAAGTCTCCCAAGGAATGTCCGGTGTATGCGTCAGATGACGTGCTCGCCGTGATTCCGCTGCGACACGCCCCCATGTTCAAGCATGACTCCTCTGACCCTCGAGCGCGCGAGATCGGATTGTTAGATCCCCTCGACATGCTACCGTTGGTCTTCGAAATTTCCGGGTCCAATAATGGGACGCTCGATCCTGAGGTACCCTTCCCCCCCTTGGAGACGCGTCGAATTTTTCTGACTGATTTTACATGTCGCGCAGCACGCAGATCTATCAACTGCGATATTGCGCAAGCTTTCCGGACCTGGATGGAAGCTCTCAGACGCAACGAGGCTTGTCGTGTCTACGAGTCCGGTCTCACTGTGGGACAAATTCGCTCTCAACATCGACCTTGAGGCCGATCTACGCGTCGACATCGCCGAGGAGCTCGCCAACTCTGTCGTATGGCAGACTTACTCCTACGAGCACCCTCCTCGGGCTCCGTCCCTCGATTCCCAGAGCATCGATTGGGAACAATCCATCGTCGAAGGTCACCCTACGCACCCCGTATGTCTGCTCATTTATCTCGTACATCTCCGACAACATCTCACGGTTCACAGATGCACAAAACACGGGCTTTCTTACCTCCCATCACGCCGATCACGCCTGGGAGCTACGACCTGTACACTCCGCGTGTTCGGCTCATTGCCCTTCCTCGAACGAGCCTGGATATCACCGGCGACTTCGAGAAATACACGCAAGACATACTCGACGGCGCTGCAAGGAACGCGCAAAAGCCGCTTGAGGTACCCGAGGGATTTGTCGTCGTGCCCGTCCATGAGCTGCAGGTGCATCACATCCAGGACAAATTTCAGGAAGCCAAAATATTTCCCGAGGAGTTCAGCGTAGCTGCACGCGCACAACAGAGCATACGGTATTGCCTTCTCCGTCACAACGCCTTTGTATTTGTTGATGTGAACGAATATAGGTCTATGATCCTACCGGGAACACTCACGGATACGTCGCTCAAGCTTGGCGTCGGGATCAAACTGACGTCCGCCATCCGCACGATCTCCCCAGCCTCCGCATACCTCGGCCCTCGCTTCTCCTCGCAAGTCGTCCCGGTGCTGAAGATTGATCGAAGTATTTTGACAGTCGCGCGAGAGCTCGCGAGCGTCGTGCATACTCATCCTAACGGGGAGATCGCGAAGCACTGCGCTACGATCGTGCGCGAGTGCCACGAATATGTGAGCGAAGAGCGCGGTGACGAGCGTCTCATCGTCTGCACGGCACTCGTCGAGAGCGGCCACGCGGACGCGCCCTACGGCGTCCCAAGCGTCGTCCGCGTCTTCAAACTGGACACCGAAGCGAAGCGCATCGCTTGGCTCGACGAGTACGTCACACCTCCTCCCACCTTCTTCCCCACTCTTGGCGCTCCTCCCTCCACCCCAGTTTCCCAGTACACACCTCCTTCTATTCGTCACGGCCACCTCTAATTCCGCCCATTTACAAATGCTGAGTTCTCCGCCGGTCTACACAGGTTCGTGCGCGTCTTCTTCGCGGCCTTCCTCCCACCCATGCTCGAAAACGGTGTTGGATTCGAGGCGCATCCCCAGAATACGCTCGCGCGCTACACGTTGACGGAACCACCTCGCTTGACGGGGTTCGTGATCCGTGACTTTGGCGGCCTGCGTGTGCACCCGCCGACTCTGCTCGCGTCCACGGGGGTCTCGCCTGACATCGCGTCCGGGCACTCGATCATCGCGGACTCGCTTGACGATGTGTACGCGCGCATGTATCACACCGTCGTGCACAACCACTTCCAGCAGCTCGTACGTGTACTTGGACTGCATTACAACGGTAAGGGATGGGCCGTGGTTAGGGAGCGCTTGAGAGAGGCTGTGCCCATTGGCCATCCGTTTGAAAAGGCGTGGTTGGACAAGGACGCGAAGACGGTACCCGGAAAGTGCTTCATGAGGATGAGAATGGTTGGGATGTACAGACACGTCAGCATCCTTATTCGTCTGCTGTCTCTTCGACCGGAACTAACGATCTCTGGTCCACAGCATCTCCACTACCCCTTTCCTAACCTTCTTCACTATACAAGCGCGGAGGAAGAGGCGTCGGCGTAACTTGTGAGGAGAATTGGAGTAACTTCAATCGTGACGAAAGAGAATTTCATCCACTCAGCTTACGACAGGATTCGTCCTCTTTGTAATCGGATACAGTAGTATGCTTGGCATAAGGATTCTACTGTGTGTAGGTAGTTTGAACAACGGATAGGCTTCCTGAGAAGAAACGGAGTGCTAGAGAGTCTTCTTGCCAAACGAGAAAGTGGAGCCAACAGACGCTGCGAGTTGCCGAAGGCGTTGTAGCGGATGGTCGCGGACGTCATAATTCGTTCCCGATCGGGCAAGACGGAGTGCTGCAACCCGACCGAGCGCCTTAATCTGACAGAAACGCTCATTGGAAAAGATGATGGTGCTATGGACCCTCATTGACATCTCAGAATTGGGAGGTGGTGATGGCCCATGCAGAATGAACGCTCATGGAGGCCAATAGGCATCATAGCTCGAGAATTCAGAAGAAATTTCTGTGATTATTCCTCTTGGCGAATCGGAAACAAGAACAGTTGCTAGTGGGTCACCATTAGAAGACTCCAGCGGAATTTTGTTTCCAAATGCTGCGCTTACTTCGGGTGTGAGCTAGAACTCAAACTCTTAATCGGAACATCGCGTTTAAGCTCGGTAGTTTACGGCGGCCACCCGATCCAGAGGGCTTGGCAGACTTTGAATTAAAACACGACGATCGATGGAGTCGGGATGTCGTGTACGATCTGGTCGCTTGTCAGAAAAGCGGCGTAAGGTGATCTCGGGCGTAGCGATGTAAAGAAGCAGGGTCAAAAGTGTCCTTCAAACAAGGCCTTGTCCACGTAGGTCCACGTTTGTTCAGGGGTGGGTTCATTTTCCGCGAGAGTGAGTTCTGATGCAGCACGAAGACCGAGACCGATGGGCCATGAGGCCTGAGACACTTAACACTGTCAAGTTGGACATTTTCATCAAAGTTTCATCATGCAAACAACAGGCACGGCGGGAATAGATGATGGAGCTCCGTAGACTCCATCGAGGTTCTGAGTACTCACCGGCTAGGACCTGAGGTGACCGTATTGCCGGAGGGCAGGAACGCTTAGATCTGCCGCATCGACGTGTAAGCACCTTACCGTGGCGGCGGACTAGTGAGAAAAGACCGTTGGAGCACCGCGCGCACCCCTTGTTGGAAATGACGCAAGGAGAAGAAGGTGAATGGCGCACTACCGTGTCCACGGGACTGGGCGCAGTGCGACGATCGTAGGACTGCAAAGTTCACAGTAATGCAAAAGAGGTAAAATTACGAGGGAAACACAAACTGTGGGCGAGGGTGGTGTGAGACTCGATGCTACTTTCTCATCTGACTGCACATTGTTACTGGTCGGTAAGGGACGATGTCAACCCTTGACAGTCTCGCGCCGAAAGGAATGTGATAATGCGCAGGCAGGTTCTGATTGATGCGTCAACGTGTGGAAGCACGAGTGACGAGAGGCGGAGAAAAGAGGAAGAGACGGAGCTAAGAAACGGTGGACGACGGGGGCCAAGGAGGGACAGCGCGTGATCTAAGCGAGAGCCGGTGGGAAAGATGATCAATCGCGGGGCGAACAGATAAGATGGAATCTTATCAGATGGGAAGTCGCGACCATCTGAGATTTGCGCGGGCACCATGGCGGATCGATGTTCTCCAGTCCAGATGTATAATTACCCCCTCTGCTCGACCCATGCTCGCCACCTATCCTCGCCTCCTGTGCCTCCACCTTTCATCCGACGACCCACGTTCGTCACCCATATCATTTATTCGTCGCCATCACATCACTCCAGGCTCCCCCTGTCTTGTACCTCAGCTCTACGCCCGCTGCTCTCATAGACACCCCTCGCAATGACCGTCATTATCTCCAACCCCTTTCCCGCTGCTCACCTCAGCCCCCAGAAGGCCATGCTCGCGCTCGATGCACTGACTTTCAAGAAAGATTATGTCGGACTGCGCACGGGATCCGGACTGTCGACGGCCTCGGCCGTTGCAATCCTCGCGCCCGCCGACAGAGCCGCCTTTGCGGTCACCTCACGCCTCCTTGCCTCCATCGTCACCGAGAATCTGCTCCGGGCGTTCTACGTCCCTGTTGATGCAGAACACGCTGCTGGTGTCTGTGTCATCCTCTCTACCCATGTCATCGGCGAGCGTTCTGTGCTCGAGCGGTCCCTCAGACCATCTGATGTCTTCGCCGTCATTCCCCTCCATCATGCTCCTGTGTTCAAGAGCGAAAAAGGTGTCCATGGTAGGCCTGTATGGCTTCTGGACCCGCTCGACATGCTACCTTCAGTGTACGAGCTTCGGGACCGCCAGCCCAGTGACCCCCTAAACGTAGGCCATATATCATCTACAACGACCATGACACTCACAAATTTCGTTTCGTAGAACGACCTGCGCACGGCCATACTGTCTAGCCTTGCACCCCCTCCTTGGGAGCTAGGTACCTTCACGTCGCTTTTTCAAGCCCTGGATCCTCTACACTGGTGGGGCAAGTTTGCTGATACAATCATGATGGGAGACGACCTCCGTGCAAGCATTGCCGGAGAAATATCGAGCTCCTATGTCTGGCAAAGTAAGCTCATTTCTCCCTGAAAGTTCTGTTTACCGTATTCACCTCATTATATCACAGGGGCTGTCTATCAAAATCCTCCACGCTGCCCAATGCTGTCTTCCCCGTCCATTGAATGGGAGCAATGCTTGGTAGAGGGCCACCCAACGCATCCGGTAAGTCAAATCTAGCGTCGGTGTTGCCGCCGGTTGCGTCAGTGAATAGTGTATTAACGTTATTGGACAGATGCATCGCGCGCGCCGCACACTCGCCCCCCTGCCGTCCCTGACACCAGAGACGAGGGACTGGTATCATCCTCGCATCCGTTTTGCGCTCATTCCGCGCGAGCGCGTCGACGTTCTTGGCCCTTTTGAGCAGGAGATCACTGCGCTCGCTCAAATCGCCGCAGCCCGAAGCGGCACAAAATGGCCCCTCGAGGGCGCGGACGGCCGCGTGATCATGCCCGTCTACGATCTGCAGGTGGCGAATCTGCAAGCGAAATTCGACGGCATCGAAATGCTGGACGAGACATTCAGCTTGGAGGCTCTTGGTCAGGCCAGCATCCGGTACGATTTTCCAACACGAGCGTAAAGGCAAAGAGAGCTGACGAATTCGTTACCCTCTCCGTTCTAGAACGGTCGTGATCCCCGAGGCACCACACTTGGCACTCAAACTCGCCGTCGGCATCACTGTCTCCTCCGCATTGAGGACAATCTCGCATTTCACGGCGAACTTGGGCCCTCGGTTCTCGGATATCATCTCTAAGCTCCATATAGACAGCGATATCCTTCATCTTGAACGCGAGACCGCCAGCGCAATTTGTATGCGGGACGCAGCGGGGAACGCGATCAGCCCTGACACCGTGAAGCACTTCACAGCCGTCCTGCGAAGCCCATATGTTCCAAAGGAGGACGAAGCGGTGATCATATGTGCGGCGTTGTCGGAGACTGGCCACTGCAACGTGCCGAGCGGCGTCTCCGTAGTGCAACACATTTTTGACCTGACCACGGATGAAAAGCGGCTCAGTTTCTTCGATGAGTTCGTACACCGACTTTTTCCATTTGGAAAAATATGCTTACAGTGCTTCACCAGTTACGCTCGCACCCTAGTGGACGCAGTCCTCCCTCCGCTGTTGTTTGACGGCCTCGCCTTCGAAGCGCACCCACAGAACACGCTCATGCGTGTCTCGCGCAGCACAGGCAAAATCATTGGCTTCGTCTTACGTGATCTCGGTGGATTGCGCGTGCACCCGCCTTCTCTGGCCGCCTCCATCGGCGCGCCTTTCGAATTCCTTCCGGAGCATTGTGTCGTCACGGGCACGCGCGAGGAGGCCGCGAAGAAGCTGTACCATACGCTCGTGCACAACCACTTACAGCGCCTAGTGCGTGTCCTCGGCCTGCACTACGACGGCAGAGGTTGGGATATTGTGCGCGAACATATGGAGCGACATGTGAAGCAGGGCAACTGGCTATGGGACGTGTGGATGGGTGAAAAGGGCAAGAGTGTGTCAGGCAAGTGTCTGGTACGGATGAAGATCCAAGGCTTGTACCGTGACGTGAGCGCTTCTCTTCTTCTGCCCACTTTGACAGTGCTGGTCCTCACACCATTTGTCAAACAGTCGGTCTACGAGCCGTTCCCCAATATGATACATTATCGCCCGCAGGAGAATTGAGAGCGTCGAAGGCTTTTGCCTATAGCACGGATACCCATTGAAAAATTGCTTGCTGTCGATCGCTACAAATGAGCGGAATGTGGAGCGCACTCAACTGTACTTATATTAATTTACTTTGAATGGAACTCCATTGCCATTGTTTCTGAACCACAGAGGCCCTTTCTCCGTAGTGTTCTGGCTTTCAATTGCCGCACGCTTGTCCGTCGGCTTGGTTTGTCTTTTATGCTTCAAGATGCGAGGCATCGAGATGAATCGTACTACGAATGTCATCTTGAAAATTGAACACGAGTATCGCAACACCATACATGCTACGGGGGCTGTTTGGAGTCTAGTTAGGGTACACGACGATCCTGTCAAGATCAGCAGCATAGTCTGTAGACTATGGTCAACACAAGATTGTATAGATGGATAGATGCTTACTGGTGCCAGCAGAGCCGAATGTGATCGAGTTACTGCCGGGCCGCAAGGTCAACTTCACGGGAACACTGATGATGACGTGAGTGCCGCCGGTGTTAGGCTGGTCAACAACGACGCTCGATCCGCTGTTCACACTAACCAAAACGTTCGATCAATAGCCCAGGTGCCACAAGTGACAGCGCAAACGCACCTGACCGTCGTGTTTCTCCAAGAAGAATCACCGTTAGCGTAATACAGAGCCACCCATTGAGCCGCTCCAGTGCCTTGGACATTATTGAGCGTCACAGTCCCACCGTTCCCTGATCAAAGAAACGTTCATCATCGTTTTTCTGAGCGAACAATAGCACGACCCACCAAGGTACCCGACAGCCCCACCCCCGGAGAACGAAGGATCCGAGAACAACACTGCGGCCCCACCCAGTGTACCGTTCTCAGCCTCGTAGCTGGTCCCGTTGACAGTAGAATAAGTGCCTGCGACCGGCATCAATTTTAAAGAACATCGACTATCTGTCAATCTGCGACTGACCAGCACCGAGGTTGACTTTCCAGACATCGGCATGTACGATCTGTGGGCTACCACTCGACCAATCGAGCGGGTACCATATGTACCGGCTGCTACCGAGTAGGCTGGGACGCCACCGGTCGCCCATGTAAATCGCATTAGATCCAAGGGGCAGATCATAGTTGTTCTGAGAAAACCAGGTGCGCGTGTTCGAAGGTGCAATATCCGCCTGGGAAGACCAATTGCCAGATAGAGACTGCAGTGCAGGGTGTGAGTGCGAAGGTATAGTGGTCCTGCGGATCATGAGTTCCTTACCGGCGAAGAGAAGAATTTATTAGGATTGGGATCCCAGCCGCTTGTGTGGGAGGCAAAGAGGTAGTAGACCTGTTACATCCGTGAAAATGATCAGCCACAGAATAGCGACCTTTCTAATTGATTTCACGCACACCGTCCCTTTTCACAATACCGGGAGCTTCCAGAGTAGCACCTTGAAAGAAATAGAACGTTTATTTATCATTGCCCAAAGAATTCCTGCAAAACATACCTGTGAGGACGTTTACTTGTGTCGTCACATTGTAATAATCAGCATCCAATTGGGTTATCTTGAAGTTCTGATTATTGTCGGACGCATAGAGAAGATATGATGTCTGCGCAGCTATATGATCTGTTAAGTTTACCGTTTGCGGCGGAGCGAAACATGCTTACTGTCATCTAATTATTTCGTCGTGACACATTCGAATCAATCTATGTATCACCACAATCTGAACACACACCGTCTTGAAATAAGCCCATGTCACGCGATTCTTTGCCAAGAGGTTGCCAGCTTGACTTGTAGGTGTAAGGACCACACGGTGAGTTGGCTGTAGCAACTCCGACCATAGCCGCACCATAGCTACAGAACCTTCAGTATCCACAGTGACGATGATGCTGATTTGGTTCTCACTTGCTTGTGTCTGAATGGAACCACATCACGTATTCGGAGTTCTAGAGAGAGAAAGAGCCATGAGGCGATCAACAACATGTCCAATGGCGAGGTTCTCACCTTGGCATTGTACAAGACTGTCACGAACAATAACTCAAGGTTTGTTCTGAGAGGTTATCTGCACACGTACCTTTGGGCCTCTCTACGATATCGGACGCCGAGATCATGGTGCCATTGATCGGCGTGAGTGCATCATTCTGGCGTGCCCAGCTCACCAAATCCGTCGACTACAGACACAACAAGGTTGAGATTTCAGTCCTGGCAGATAGGCTCAGTTCTGAGGCCATCCTTCTTACCGAGTAGCACGATACGGCTTTGAACAGTGCACTGTTGGCCGACTTGTCCTCTCCGAACCAATAGTAAGTGCTCCCGACCTAATTAGCAATGAAAGTGGTCAGCATGGCGTACACGGGACGAGACAGGTGGCGACTCAGGCGTACTTTGAGAATCCCACCACCATGAGCCTGAATAACATTCCCACTCGTATCGGTCCAAGTCGCACCAGGAACAATCACCTGAGCGACCGTGAGCGCAGAGGTGATGAACAGTGTCAAGACTCCTCTTGAAAATAGCGAAATCATCGTTATGGCTGGCATCCGACCACCCTAGTGTCCAGTATGCAACGCTTATATACGGAGTCCGCTCTTCTGAATGCGAAGCGTTACCGGCCCTCGCCCCGATGCTATCCCATATGGCTCGAGATGGCCGAAGAAGAAGAGTTTCAACTTGCAAAATGCAAGCGCTCCTGGCAGGCTCAAGGCTACCATGGGATCGTATCACAAGGTAGGATTGTGACCAGCGCATAGAGATCTGCAGACTTCCAAGGTTCAAGACAGGTACCTGAGGGTGTGTCTTTTCGTCACGCAGAGGGAGAGCGGCCCGTCATCGGAACATCGTGTCGTTCACCAAGCAACGTATCCTGAGAAGATCGCAGCACCGGCGCATCACGGCGATGCACAGAAGTGGGATTTCAGCTATGACAAGTGACACCTACCTATTTCATGAAGATTATCCAGCATAGGTCAAATCCGCCCGTCTTCTTCAGCCTTCCACCGAAACTCGGGGCAGTCACTACGCACCGCGTCGGCCCGGGACACGGGGCGGTGGAGCTGCAGCCTTGAAGAGCGAACAAAAGTATGCCAGCAATGATATCAGATGTGATTTAGAAAAGACACAATTATGTAGTTGAAACCTTGGAAGCTACTTCCAGTGGGTGGGCAGAAAAAATTGGGGAAGTGAGAAGTTACGTCATCGATCAATGTCCCGATTTGCCTTCGCTGGGCTTCTTAGGTTTCTTCAAGGTTTTCAGCTTTGTACGCGGCAGCCCGGAGAAATAAACTGATAATAGATACTACGGTTAGATAGATTTGCACAAGTTTTCGCACTATGAAAACAGAAGATATTGCGAGTAGATATCTCCCTCGAGACCCCAAGAACCGAATGGTTTCTCGCAACGCTCGTCGAATAAATGCCAGAAATAAAGATATATCTCGTCCCTCTGTGAACACAATGCATCCCTACCATGCACCAGGCATCCCAATTCCCACAGGATGTTTCCCTTGCCTCGATTGAGAGACGACACGTTCCGGATCCACCACGCCTAGGTTCAGTTCCATATCCAACTTTCTAGCCAATTCTGCGTCTCGCTCTTCTTGCTCCCTGCGAATCTTTTCTTCTGTGAATGGCTCAGGTGCAGGATTCGGCGTATGAGCAGGTTGTGGTATGCCTGGTGAGGGCACATGGCGAATGTCAAAGGGTGGAGATGCCACTTGGGCGGTGTTATTTACTTGCGCAGGCGGTGGAAGGGGGAGAGGAGACTGGTAACGGTTTATGAGATAAGGATCTGGAAGATCTCTGTCCCTATCAAGTGTTGATTGAGCTGGAGGGTGTGAGTAATGAGAGTATTCGGGCGCTTGAGGTGTAGGGAACGAGAACGAGGAATATGGCCCATTCGCTGGTGCATGTGGCGTCGAATATGTCGATGGAGGGTGGTATGATGGTGCAGCAGGCGCCGGAATTGATGTCGAGGGATAATGGCTTGTCGCCTGGGGAGCACCGTAGTTAGGCACAGACGGTGCAACATACTTAGGCGCAGAGGGAGATGCGTAGTCCGGTACAGAGGGCGTAGTATAATGTGCATGAGGGGGGCTGTAATTTGGCCCAAGGTGTGGAGGGTGTGGAGATACAGAAGGCGTCTGATAGCCACCCGAAAATGGTGGCGGATATGGAGACTGGGATGGTGGTTGATTGGTCAAAGACTGGCTATGACGATGGCCAGATGATGATGCATTGGGTGGCTGAGAATTTGTCGACGAAGGATAATAGGACGTAGGACGTTGGGAGGATGCTGCAGCAATTCGTGGAGTCTGAGTTGGGTGCAGTCTGTTTCTTGGAGGTGAAGGCACCCTGTATCCACCAGAAGCGGGAGAACCTCCGAATGTCTCTGGGTAGCGTGAATTAATTGTTGCGTCAGGAGGCACAGAGCGAATATCTCCAGCGGGTTGGAGTGCCCGGGGTGGCCCCGCCCGCAAGATTGAAGGAAGAAGCTCAGATTTCTGTGCAGAAATTTCAGGAAGAGGAGGTAGAGGTGCCAATTTTATGTGGGGCGATCGGGATGGACTGCGAGATTGGGGTAGAGGGAGGAACTGGGAAGGTGGAGAATGCGAAGATGTAAGCTGAGGAGATGTAGATACTGGAGAGCTTTGCAGTCTTTGTTCAGGAGGATTCTCTGGTATCTGGTTGAAAGCGGGGAGGCCGCCAGGGCGCGCAAGCCTCTCATTCGGTTTGAACTTGGATTGACGCCGGTTGAGAGGCGCAGGGCCAGCAGCGAAGAAAGTCATTTCAAAGTAAACCTCTCCTCTCTGAGCGCCGTTAAGCGACAATGGAACCCAGTCTATCGTTTCACAATTCAAGTTCAATGTTAGGATGAGGCGTGCTTGCTAGAAGCCACGTACCATCAAATTCCCCTGACTGTAACGTCGTGGCAATATCGACTCTGCCCTCACCAAGCAGCTCGTCCTCTTTCTTCTCCTCGGCCCAGCAAGATATCTCGAGACTCCTAGTCTTCACCGAAGTTTCCCTTGAGATCGGAAAGCGAAACTCAGCATCCCAAACGGGGTGCTGGCCGCCTTTCGGATCGGCCTTGGTCCTCTTGACCGTACCGTTCAACGAGATGCGGACATAAGGATCCTGTTTGTAGAACGTATGATTGTCAATTAAATGCTGAGCTTTGAGGGCGACTACGACGAGGGTTCCCAGGATGTTCTCGTGAGACATGCCAGCGATGATGGTCAAAGTAGTGTTGATCCAGCGCCTGTGTCTTGATGCTTTTGTAGATGTTTGTTCCAATTTCGCCACTGCTTTTGTGCTGTGTTTGGCGCATATTATCGGTTAAAGCTGTGCCTGGCGGATCAGTGCAATTTGCTCTTCCCAGATCTACCTTTAGCAGCCTTTAGCCTCTTCGCTACGTCGTACTCACGTCGCCCATCGTGTCCTCATTGTTCAATTCAACGTGCTTTCTTCGTTCTTCGTGTGGAAACCCTTGCACCTCCTTAAGTTCTCACAGGATTCGACGCCATGTAAGCGGCTCTAGCTCAACCGTCTGATTCCTAGACTCCTTTGCGCGGCAGTGTTCCATACGAGTTCATACAGCTGTTCTCTAGATTCCTGTCTCGTTATAGTACATCGGGATTTTCCTTCGCTGGCGCCACCCCGCTGCAAGGAAGTCATGACGATGCACCGCAGTGGTTTTAGCGCTGACTCAGTTTGTCCGTCTTCAGAATGCCTGCGCGTCCCAAATTCTCTCCAAGACTGCTATCACACCTGGCAACGATGATCACAGCGACTCTCGCATCCAGGTCAGTTTGCTCATGTGCTCCGTGAAAAGGAGACATCTCTTAACTGTGCCTCTATTCAACTTACGAAAGGACAATACGAACATAGGTGAGACGTGGACCACTCCGCTGTTTGCCCTCCTTTCATGGTGCAATCAAGCACCCCTGCAGGCTGCATGTAAGCTGGTTAACATCCATAGCTATATGTAGGACCGTGGACCTTGAAGCAATGACAACTTGCGAGTAGGCAGCGGAAGTATTATATTAGTCGCGTGCAGATCCACAAATATATATGTCCGTAATGTTTGCACGTCTAGGATTGACCACTTTGAATTCATCTTCATCAGATCATACACGACTCATCTCTGGTAGCTGACCTGGTGTCAGCCTTTCACGCGACAACTCGCCTCGATGGCGATTCTTCGACAGTCTGAGATCGTAGACGAACGATAGCAGGTAAAAGGTGTAGCCGAAGGCGATGATCCACTCTAGGATACCTTGACATCATAGGTGAGCCGTAGGCGATGGATTTGACAGGGAAAATAGGACAGACCGCCAACATTCGTATTCTTGAAGAGCGTTATCCCGAATGCGATGGCTAATGCGATGAGAATAAGGGCAATTATGGCTTTCGCGCTGTAGGCAATCTTCAGTTCTCTCTCATCGGCACAACCCTTACTCAACCATCGATACTATAATAGCAAGGTGGAGGGGTGAGCGTCGCATTTGAAGAAGGCGCAGCATGAAAACGGCTATACCTCGGCGATAGTGAACAGAGCGCTGAGCGCGACGCCAACTATGAATACGAGCAGAAACACTCGATGTAGCGAGGGATGGCGCTTGGTGTCAAAACAAGAGAGCAAGATGAGTCCCGCGCCGCCGATGACGGAGCCGAGGATCGCGAGGTAGGAAAACGCGAACTCGCGTTTTCGCATGTCAGGGTGCAGCCTTCCGAGACAGCGGTTATGGCGTAGATAGCAACAGAAGTATTGATATCACGCACCTGCCCGTGTGTCGTAGCAGTCGCTCAATGCTGAGCGAGAGGATAAACGAGATTGCTGTGACGCTGCATCCTGCTACGAAGAGCGGTTTCAAAATGTCTGCTCCGATGTCTGAGATGTACGGTATCGTGCCGTCCTCGGAAATATAGATCGGCCGGCCCTGGCCCACCCACGTCAATATCATGGAAAGTAGCGTCCCTATGGATGAAATAGATCAGTTCTCATCACTGTCCTACACCATGGCATACCATTGGCACGAACCGAACCAGATGAACGCTCCGAACGCAGGAATCCAGACATATGCCCAATGATGGTATCGGTGCGCAAAGAGGGCCATGTTCTAATGATTGTGATGTAATTGACTCCCTGCCGTGTGGTCGCCTGGAGAGGTGGGCGTGTAGAAGGCAGAGTTCACTCCACCCCCTCACCTATATAACATTCAGGCGGTGTCTGAGGCTCCGAGTTGCACGCCTGAAGCGGAAGTTTGCCTGACGTCATTGACCGGCTCCAGCACTGCCTGTCCCGCCACACATCTTTCGGGAGTTTGATTGCTCAGTCAGTGCGTTCAAAGCATGTCGCAAAGTAATCGTTTGTGTGCAGCCTTCTGCTGATAAATGAAACAGAGGAAAACAAGAGGAACGTAAGAGATAGTGGATAGCGGCATAAAAGGACAGTGATAACAACAAGAGGAACCAGAACAAAGAAAAAGCAGAGAGGGCGGCAATAGAGGGTCGTAGATGGCAAGTGGTTATGACCGCTGATCGAGAGAGGTGGATTGGAGTGGAGTGAGTATGAGAGGATGGGCGAATGCACGCAGCACGTCAAGCGGCAATAGGCACGGCGATAGGAGTTTCCGTCTGATGAGGATTTCCAGGTATCTGTGCAAGCTTTCTGAAGATCTGTAAAGAGGAAAATCAGGCAGACATGCAACAAAAAGCACATGTAGCGTACCTTGACAAAGACGTCTGCTGTTTGACCACCGCTGACCGCCCATTTTCCATCTATGATCGTGAAAGGTACGCCAGTAACACCCTTTTCGCGGGCCTCGGCAACCTGCTGCTCAACCTGAGCTAGACATTCATCGCTCTTGAGAAAAGCAACCGCCTGAAGGAAAGGTTCAGTCAGCGCACTGACATCATCTGAGCTCATGGAGGCACATAAGAATAAGGGGGGACGAGCGCATCATATACAACCTGACCTGTGGTGCACCGGCCTTACTAAGAGAATAAAGACATGAACAGTCACCTCGTTCTTGGACATCACGCCTGCGCACTCCGCCATCTCTGAAAGATTCCCAATATCGGCAATGTCCTGCTCTTCCTCCATGTAGGCCTTGAATATAAGCCGTATCAAGGCTTGCTGTACAGACGAGCCGCCAACTTGCATGGCTTTCATCGTGAGTCGGTGCGCGCGGGTCGTCTGACTGACTTTGCCGTTGAAGGAGCTGTTGAGGGAGATCATGTGAGCGAGGAAAGGGTATCATAGCAAGAACTATTGTCTGTGGAAATGGAAGGAGCTAGGGGTCTGATGGGTATGGAGTGCTAATACATGCATGAGTCATTCCGAAGGGGATACAGAGCAGAACGACGCTTGCTAGAATGCACCGACGGGTGCTAACCCCTGATCGCAGAGTTGTGAAGCGCTACATCGTACCCCAAAGCAAGACGAAGGGGGAGGGGGGCAACGCAGAAGATTCGCGCTCACAAGTTAATCCCTGCAGTCTCACCTCTCGCCGTCGCCATCTGCACTATGGCGTCACTCTTCGGCTTTCCAAATTTGCTCATCAGCCATTCGTGCTTGTCGATGGCATCGTCCGTCAGCGCAGGATGCAGAATAAATGGGCGGTATTCGAGCTCGAATAGAACGGGAAGCGTGGCGCATTGTGAGATCGCGGTCTGCAGCTCGCGGTAGCCAACGTAACACCACGGACAGAGCTATTGAACCAGAATCATAAGGTGCGCGTCAATTATCTCCATGTCACGAATGAGCTGCAAGTCAAAATGACGCACAAAGTCGGACAAGACTATCAGCTTGACTTTGTGTGTGCTCATTCTGAAGGAGCGACCGCTGAATTTAAATGAGACTGAACGTCGAGAATCGTCAATGTGATGGAACGGTGGAAGTAATGGGATGAGAAAGATGATATATCGGGCTGGAGAGTGTGTTTATAATGTGCAAGGGTGTCGGAACATGTACAGCACTCGGACAAGCGCCGGGACTGACGGATTTGGTACGGATTTGTGAGCAGAACACTCACTAGCTTAGCTACGCCGGCACCATCCGGTCATCTTTTGGCTCATCTGCCAGGTTGATAGTGAGCTGTGTGACAGAGTATGTCCATCGAGTGGTGTCACCTCTTTAAGCCCCAGGGCTCTTTTGCTTAGCCCTCAGCTTCGCTATGTCGTCTAGTCTCAGGGACGTTAGATTCGTGCTGCATTCATGTCGATGTCAGCATCGTCTGTATGACTTACCTTACACATGTCACGGGCCTACGACTCGCTACGTCACTTTGTTCTCATCATACTCCGATCTCAATGAATTCCCACACGTTCTCACAGTTTCAGGGCACTCGCCCGATGTCCGATTCCTCAGAAAACCAACCCCGCAGGATGTAGAAGCGCTCGCGCGAATATAATTTCTGTATTTCAACATGGTTAGCATACATGCATGGGCCTCATATTGAGCTCGCCACCATTTGATACATCCTCCTAAGATATGCTTATCACGACACCATAGCCAAGTGGTTACGGCGACAGATTCGAATGCCTTCGGCATGATATCTGTTGGGCTCTGCCCGCGTAGGTTCAAATCCTGCTGGTGTCGTTTTGCCGGTATCTTGCGTGCTAAACGAGAATTTTTCTGCCTCTTCAACATATCGGTGACTGCACAGGCTGCTACCGAACAGCTGCAGACGGTAGGTATAGCGACCTGAGTATTATTCATATTCGTTGTATCGAAATTCGGTTACCTATTGGATGACTGTCTCATATTTGAAGTCTGCAGTTCGGGCGCTATCGACGATTCCGGGGTTTTGAGATTGAATGCAAACACTGTAAATTGTTCAAATTGGCCCGAGACTCAGAATTGATGCATACAGCGGTGGGAGAAGGTGATAGTGCAATGAGTGCCACCTGTGCTCCGTGTGCAAGAGCATGCCATGGTACGTGCAGGGGAGCTCCAGGATCTGACATACAGGGGCCCTAACGGTGGCGAAGTGAAACAAGTGTGAAAACTGAACGAACGGTTGCACGCGGGTGACACTGAGCAACTGTTTATGAGCGGCACCGGGCACAGAAAAAGTGGGGAATTGCACCTCAAAGGTGAGGCGAACAGCATGTTGGCGGTCGTTGACTGCGCTGCAAGATGCTGGGCGAGTAATAATGACAATGAAAGACTTGAGATGGCCGCGAAGGGCAAAGATAAGCAGAGGGCCATGCGGCGGTGCCAGAGTTGGCTTGGACGAGCCGAGCCGCTCGTTGTGGACGGATTCAAAGTCCGCCCACTCGGCGGTCAGTTCCTCGTCCGTCCCCTCACACCCGCTCCATTTCCGTCCTCCCTCTCCCTCCCCTCCCTCAACCCTCCTCTGTCCCCCTGCCTCCTCCAGTCCTTCCAATGACAACCCCACATGTAATCGCGTCCTCGTCCATGGCCTCTCAATCTGCTACTACCAACGGCATCGTCGGCAGTCATTTTCGTGTCGGGAAGAAAATCGGAGAGGGTTCATTTGGTGTCGTCTTTGAAGGTCGGTTGTTGCGTCGTCACGCTCATGAAATGACTTGAAAAACACTGGATCCTGTACCTGCTTATAGGAACCAACACTATCAACAACCAACCCGTCGCCATCAAATTCGTGAGTACCTACTAGGGTAGTATGTACACTTCACTAACTATCTGTACTTGCACAGGAACCTCGCAAGTCAGATGCACCTCAGCTACGCGATGAATACCGCTCGTATCGGACCCTCAATGGCACTCGTATGTCCTTCTGTCGTCTTGTGGGAGTACCCCGTTTCTGATTGCCGCACCACTTCGCGTTCACGACGTACTGACATGCTATTTCCTTGCATCTCATCAACTTTCCTTGACTAGCTGGTGTCCCGCAAGTTCACCATTTTGGTCAAGAGGGCCTCCATAATGTCCTCGCGATTGACCTTCTGGGCCCAAATCTGGAGGACCTTTTCGACATGTGCGGTCGCAAGTTCTCCATCAAAACCGTTTGCATGGCAGCAAAGCAAATGGTTGGCATTTCATCTACTACTCTACTCCAACATGCATGTCACGCGCCGTCGAGCATTCTTGCTGCAGCCCTCCTCAGATTCGATCCTTCTAATGTTTGATTATTTTTTTCACTCAGGTTACACGCGTTCAAGCTATCCACGACAAGTCCCTCATTTACCGTGACATCAAGCCAGATAATTTCCTGATTGGTGTTCCGGCCACCAAGAACGCTAATACCATCCATGTAATTGGTGCGTAAAATATAAGACATTTAAGTCTCAATTTCAGTCTGTTTTGGGCATCTTGTCGTGTTTTGGATATACATGGTGAACAAAACTGATGCATTAATCTCAATGCTTAAATGGTGCCTGCGTGTTGGGGAACCCTCAACGTGCAAAGAGGGAGGCCTGGCGGCATTCTCACATAATATATCTTGCAGGCTTTGTCGAGTTTACACTTCGTTGTTACGGTCTTGCCCAGACGCAGAATTGACGTCATATGTTACATTTGCAGACTTTGGTATGGCCAAGCACTATCGCGACCCCAAAACAAAGGTTCATATTCCTTACCGTGAGCGAAAATCTTTGTCCGGAACGGCGCGGTACATGTCCATCAACACGCATCTGGGTCGCGAGCAGTCCCGGCGAGACGACCTCGAGTCACTTGGGCATGTGTTCATGTACTTCCTTCGCGGCGGCCTCCCGTGGCAGGGCTTGCGGGCAGCTACCAACAAGCAGAAGTATGAGAAGATCGGGGAGAAGAAGCAGAGCACTCCGATTCCGGAGCTTTGTGAAGGTTTTCCAGGTGTGTTCATATGTGATCGTAGACCACGCGTCCGGGCGGTCGCTGATCGCTTTCTCATAGAGGAGTTCTCAATCTATATGACCTATGTCCGTAGACTCGGCTTCGAGGAAAGCCCCGACTACGATTTTCTGCGGGAGTTGTTCACCAAGGTCCTGAAGAATTTGGGGGAGCAAGAGGACGGAATTTACGATTGGATGCTGTTGAATAACGGCAAGGGCTGGGAGGCTGGACCCGTACGGGTTTGTCTTATGTGTGTTGCTTCGCTTCCGGCGCTGACATTCCTCCTACAGACACCAGCGGCGGTTCTCGCCCAAGCACACGCGAACGCAGGCAGTCCGTTGCCTCGCGAGCACCGGCAGAGAGAACACCGGCGTGGATCTCGTCAGGCTCTGCAGGATGCTAACCCCAACCAACCCCCTCTACTTGTTAGTCCTTCTGCCGCACACCTGAAGCATTCCACTCGGCGGGCAACACCGCAGGAGTCACGTGGCCCTAGCAGAGATGTCAGCGTGCAGCCACTGGCACCTGCGAGCAGGCGTGCCAGCCAGCAGCAAATGTCGCGCGGTGAGGTCACGCTCTCTCCCCATCCGTATGCTGCGGCGCCGAGCCCCACGGCTTACCGCCCGGGCACGGGATCTTATGCAGGCCCGGCATTGCCGTCAGGGAGCATGGGTTTGGCCAATGGAACCGCTGGAGGGTCCAGCGCCGCGTTGGCCAATGGGAACGGAAATGGAACTTCAGACTCGTTCATGTACGGCAGCCAAATCGCGCACGGGAGAAAGGTTGGGGACATGCGTGACAGCTCTGCGATGCAGCGGGAGGGCAGAGCTAATGGAATGGGTGTTTACGACCAGCAAATGGCACGCGTGGGTGAGCAGGATGAGGACGGCCATGGTGGAGTCAGGAAAAAAGGATTCTTCAGCATGTTCTGCTGTCGAGGATAGAGGACAGCTCTGCCTCTCGATCTCTTTTATCTCCTTCATCATCTTTGACGCTTGACGCTTGCCCTGCGGCATATTATTCTCTGTGAGTTGACGTCACGAAAATACCCACGTAATTGGCAGCTAATCTCAACGATCTCTAGCCTTGCACTCCGACGTTTTCACGACCAACATCACGATTTACACCGTATCCTTGCATAACTCGCCGATCGTCAAGATTACACTCGCACCCCATCACCTCGCCACATCATTCAGAAGGGCAGGAGGACTGCCCTAGCCGCCCACTTCCCGGCCATATATATCTCTACGATCGAACATCCGCTCGTTTGCACAATCCACCCATTCCACCACCGCGCCATTTCCTCACCTGCGCCTACGCATATACATTGTCAGGGACATCATCAAGCAATGCTGGACACGACGTATACCTATTTCGTTTTATTGCTCCGTGTTACTATTTGTTCTCCGCTTCTTTGATGTATCAGTTACTGTTACCCCGTCCGTCCTTGGTCCATCGTCTCCGTTGTTCTGTTCTTCGACTTTCTTGTTGGTTTTTTCGCGTGCATATAGTAAGTAGATCTCACATTTTCTGCTGGTCTGTCCCTTGTCCCTTTCTACTTGTCACGCTCGTCTAGGACATGTTCCCGCCACGCGTCGGCGTTGACCGTTGGACGTTATGCGCCGGGAGACTCTGAATACCTACCCGTAGAACACAGGGATAGTATTTTCCGCAGGCCTCCATCACCTCCGCCTTTTCACAGATCGCTATTTTATCGAAGCAGTTGGGTCATTAATCGTAATCGTTCCAATACATTCTTCATGCAATCTATGAATGCTTCCACAGCCTCACAGGACGTTTTGGACATGTGATCCTTGTGATTGGCTGAAGCATACAGTTTGTGTACTCGCCGCGAAATTCAAACCCTTGCCCAAGCCATGGCTCTGGGCAAAAATTGCGATGCCCTCAAACTATGGACGGTAGGCAATTATTCTCGTTCAAGTGGTTTGTGTTATTGTTGACTTCAATGTATTACAGTGATGCCGACTCCGAGACGGGCCATGCAAACAGTAGCAGACTAGCCGCCCTCAATTTCTGAAGATTGTATCTTGGCATACAACATCGGACTGATATAAGAATTCAATGAGGTAAGATTGCTCCGCCTTCCTGACTCTCTGGCGCCGAAGAGACGCTAGTAAAGGGACGATCATCTGTTCGTACGGTACGCTGTCCCCTCTGATCAGAGATGTAAACATTGCGATCACGTATCTCCCCGCAGAAGCCATCGGTGTTGCTGTACATCCCGACGCTACACACTCGATGTTGTGATAACCATAGCCCTAGCCATGGAAGAACCTATAATCCACCTTCCATCGGAAGCGAAAGCCTGTTGACCACCCAGATTACCGCCGTTCTCTTTGTTTATTCTCGGAAAGCAATGGCAAACCGCAGCACTGGGGTCTACAAGCTGCGAGGATGTGGATACCACGACACCAGACGTCAGCATACCTCAAGCTGCATCGGACCATGCACGCAATCTCGGGCAAGGCTATTCTTCTTCGTCCTTTTGACAGTGGCTGCAGCCAAGGGGATAGAAAGCCAACAGTTTATATGGTACGTCATGCTATGCGTTTCTCACATCCGTCCGCTGTATCAATATTTTTCTTTCCTTCTTGGCCTCCTCAGTAGCAGACGCGGAACTTGGCAACTCACAGCCCAAATTCATGCTGTAACGTCCACTCCAGCTACTTCTGAATCTACGTACGGGTCTCTGTGTTCTATTAGGTCTTCTCAGTTTCATCTATATCATCGGCGCGTGCTTTCTCACCTCGCGACCAAGAGCTGCAGTTTGAGCGCAACGATCTAAACATATACAGCATCATCCAGTCTCGGAAATCGATATGGAAGGGCGCTTAGAGTGCTATAGTTGCTAGGCCTCACCAGTTCGGTGCTGTAACACGGTGGTGAACAGCCTGCATTCTCTTTCTCTCCAACCACCATGATGTAGGCTACCCTAACACAATTCAACAAGACGACATTCGCGGGGCGTCATGTTCGATATTTTCACTTGAAGACCATTCATGATATGGTCACTACCATTCACAATCTATCCCCACCAATCCCCGGCACTTCTGTCGGGCTCAATGACACAGGCTCCATCACAGCTGTCGCTTTTGCCACGGAAAACCACATATCCCATATTTGTTGGGAAAAGAGGTATATCTTGACGACTTGCTGAATCACGGTAAATTTGGAGTCGCGATTGGGCATCTTCTCGGAAGCACTGTCGTGCTTTGCACGCTGAATATGCTGTCCAACCCAACGTTGCTCAATTGCCGCGCATTCTCTGTGTCGCCTATGGCTCGGCTCGTCCTTGACGAAGCGTCGCAGATCGACGCTTTCGAGTTCATGGCCAGTAATACGCACTATTCTTTTTTCATCTGATTACTTGAGCTGGACTATCAAGATTACAGCACGTCTTTCACAAGTTCAAGAAAGATCAAACCAAGGTTTCCTTCTTCGGTGACCCAAAGCAGCGTGGTTGCTTGAGTGCGTATTTAGTAATAATCCACTGTATAGTCCCACCGCGTGGGGCCGAGCAGGCCAAGCTCAAAATCATCCCATCTTCGATATCAAGCATCTCCGAAACAGCCTACCTTTTGGATACACACTATAAAACTCTTATTACTCTCCGATTTCTATCCAAACATGTGTACGACAACAAGCTTCGCTCCGAACGTGCTATAAAGAGACCAAGTCGTATTCAGTTCATGGATGTTTGCAAAGGAGAGGAGCGGAGATCGGGGAGTAAGTCCAAGGTGCGTAGTTGTGTGGCCAACACAGCACGAATAGGCTTCAACAAACATACGTTTGACCTATAGAACATAGAAGAGGTGCACACAATCGTGCGACTGGTCAAACAGTATTATAACAAGACGGACTTCTGTGTCATCACGCCATATGCCGCTCAGAGAGCGGCCATATCAATGCAGCTGAAGAAGGAGAACCTGCGCTTTGATCGCGTCTTCAATGTTGACAGTTTCCAAGGTATCTCCTTTCGTATTCATCGCCGTGTCTAGCTCTGACACTCCTGTGAACTGCAGGCAACGAGGCGGACTACGTGATCGTCTCGGCTGTTCGCTCGAAAGGTCCTAGCTTCCTGCGCTCGAAGAACCGGATAAACGCATGCTCACCCGGTGCAAGAAAGGCATGGTCATCGTCACCAGCCGACAGTTTCTCCGGGGTGGCGGCGGCGGAAAGATGCTAGGGCTGCTCGTGGCGGAATTCGAGGCCAAGTGGAGAAGACCTGGACGGACTGGAAACTAGTGGCGGAGGGAAAGGCTGGGAAAGGCCGGTGACCCCACGGCGCAGGCGTCTCCGCACGACTGGCCCCGTGTAACTGACCACTTCTGGGGCAAACACGGCTTCCAGTAGCTTCCAGTGTCCCTACCGGCAGTCATGCACGCAACAACGCTCTGGAGCGCAGAAGGCGTCTTGTTTCGAAGGCCGTCAATATATGGTTCAGGGCACGTCTGACTGTGTCAGCCAGGAGTTTTTAAATTCTAGATTCGCGGTCATGGTCGGGCGCAACAACCACGTCTGAGCACCAGACCGAGCTCGTACAGAGGCTGGATCCAGGAGAAGGTTCCCGTCTCAAAGCATATACTTTTCCAAGTCGTCTAAATGGGTTTGGGCCTCGTCAAGAGGTAAGAAAATTCACATGTACAGGCGGATCATTACAAGGCATTCTGCGGACGTCGAACGAGCTCGAACGAGGCAAAGAGAATTATATATCATACAATTTCACATATCGATGCAATGCATATGGGCCATTCTTGGGTCCATGGTTACCTCCCAGATCAAGTCTAGTGCAGCTCGTTACTTCCTCACCTTCCAGGCCTCTCCACCTCTTCCGTCGAAGATTCGTCCATCGGGCCTAGGTCTCCATGACCGCCGCCCCGAGTTCCCATCTCTCCTGGAGCGTCACTGTTCCGCACAGCCGCACTCTCGCCTACGCCTACTTTGTTTGTTGGCACTCGCCTGATGAGGTTTGGATGTGCGAGGTCAGGGCTTGTCGAACTCACTTTGGCACCACTGGCATCCGGTGCCTCGGTCTGGGTAAAGTTGACGTAGGGCAATGACGTCGGATATGCGCCCGCGGGAACCGCGTAGGGGCGATCGGAGGGGTCTGGCTCCGAGACAACGTAGACGGTACCCGCGCCGTGTTCAACCTCAAAGTTGTCCTGTGTGGGCTTCTCATACGATGGCTTGGTGGAAGATGACGAGGGCGAGTTTTGGGAAAGGACAGCAAAAGGGGAGTAGAAAGAGCGCGTCTGAGGAGGGTTAACGCGGAACTTCTGGGAAAGGGAATGGGTGTGTTTGCTGGCAATTCGGAGGGCATTCATGTTGGCGGGAGGTACAGATAGGTAGAGGATGAGGGTGCAGAAGAGAAGGGAGGTGTGAGAGGGATCATCTGCATCCCGAGGTTTAAGTAGAGTACAGACGTTGTGGGAACCTGGGGTTGTAAACGGGGGTACCTATCCACTTACGTCACTTCGTCCAATCGCAGTGGTTCGGTTCGGTCGCGAACCGCTCTCGCTCCGTTGGGGTTGCCACTTCATTGGCCAGTTTTATATCCTCAGGCCATTTCTTTCCCATCGTTGTCGCCCTCAGTCGAACGATGCGATATTTTCACAGTTGATGTCCCCATCATCTTAGATATTATATGTGTGTACCATTACATGCCTTGTCCATTCCAAAAATCAGTGCTTCATCAAATTAATTCAAGCATACTATAAGTGCACATCCTTTTACTTGTGTTTGTCTTGTGCAGTCATTGATTCAATGAGAGCTAATTTAGACCTAAGATATTTCTTCAGCATTTCATTGTCTAGATAAGACTGCACCGTTTAGGGATGCCCATGGCAACCCTTACCCTCTGCTCTCTGTGCAAGGCTTGTCATGATAGGCCCAATTAGAGACAGCATATCAAACAATAAAATATCACAACTGGAGAATATTAAGCCACTAAGCTTATCACATGCTATAAGCACTAAGATGGGTTTCCTAGGCTATGTGAATGGTAACTGTCTAATAGATAAAGACTATAGCTCCTTGTTGTGCTTGTGCAAGAAAGTAATTGTTGCTATTGACTGTCATGAACGGCCGTTTGGGACAAAAGATTTCCTAGTCCACAAGTCAATACTACCATGATTGAGGTAATGATGGGAGTGATAGATGTGAAAAGGTTGAGACTGATCACTAATGTCTTAGAATCAGAGAAGACTGGTTTAACAGCAGTTCCTAAATTGGACAGAAGTGGATAGCCTAAGGCTTCCTTACTATGCTACAGCTGTTATAAATATGTACAAGTGGAAGCATGGACCAGGAGAAAGGTCCTATAAGTCCTTATACAGATCGTGGTAAAACAAGAAAGGTGTATTAAGCGGTTCATAACATTACCCCCCCTCTAGGCTGTCAATGCTAGAGACAATGAGTAAAAAGTCCAGAAAAAACATAAGCAATGCATATGGAATCACAAGTCATAGAAGAATAATATTTAGGGCACCAATTCTCATTGCCCACTGCCAAGTCATGATGCGATAGCCCTTGAGTACGGACACCATGATACCTCACCTTGTTAGAACTATATAGGAACTGCATCTTAGAACTGAATCCCTCTTCTCATTGTGGCAGTGAGTACCGGCCCGATAGATTTGAACTGTCGTCTGCTCCAGCAGTTTAACATCTTACTGGATGGTGGTTGACTTCTTTCAGAGGGTGTGGCAGTAGTTGACAAGAAGGAGGGCTTCAGAGTTGCTAAAGTCGTACTCGATGACAGGGGGTCTAGTGTGCTTGGGTGGGCATTGGAGGCCAAAAGTCAAGGGTATGGCTTGAAAGTGAGGGGAAGGATGTGTGAACCTATAGACCCCTCCATCAGCATTGGGATAAGTCCCTGGCATCAGGTGAAGCAGACCTCCATTTGAAGCCGAAGACGAGGCACAAGATACCACAGCTGTGGATGGCATATAGTACTCATTGGCAGGAGTGGGGTCATCAGCGGGATAAAATGTGTCATGGAGAGGTTCAGTGTGATTGAGTCCCATGAGCTTTCTCTTGCCTGCATTGATGTGGGCGATGATAGTCCCTTCTTGTATCTGCAAAGCCCTTTGTGCATGCTGTATGAAAGCCCTTTCTTCCTCCAAGATTCCCAATCCTCTCTATATATCTGATCGAGTAGGTCCCGACATGAACTCTGTGCTCGGTGACCCTTCTATCAGCCCCATGAGGTATGCGATAGGGGCGGTAATGAGCGCTGATACACTAGAGGTGGCTTTAAGTGCCGAGCACAACACCAAAACAACCTCTAATGCAGGGGTGCTAGAACTAGTATCTGATACTCAAGGAATTGTTAGTGAGGACTTTAGAAATAGATGGCGCACTTGAGACACAGCGAGGAGTGTGATATTATAGCACCTAAATGGCTTCAGGACTGCACCGAACACCAACCAAACATTCGGTCGGTCGTGTCGGCAATTCAGTCGGTAACGAGGAGGTAGTGTTGCAACCAACAATTACGTGCTTCAAGAGCCACACGGGACTCTGACAATATACGAGGGAGGACGAGGGGTACGAGTGAAGAGACAAGTATGAACACAAACAAGGCCGAACAACGAAGATGACAAGTTTTCGGCAGTCGATAAAGACGATTTCAATGGTTGAGATGAGTGCAAATGAGCTCTAAACTGTGGGGTGCGAAAGCTAGTTTATTCCAGAGTTATATATAGGTTTTTATAGTAAACAGAGCCCCTAAGTAAAATATTAAACAAGAGATTAGAGTAGATGTCAAATGGGCGCCAAGCCCTCATCTGGAAAAACACCCCCTTGTATTAGCTCCGGATCATATTTAATAGTGTCTAAAAGTATCTAAAAGTGTTAATAGTATCTAAAAGTGTCTAATTTCCTAATTGGGAGCAACACATTGTGAGCATTGGATTGGTTTCTAATTTCATAATATTAGCACTAATTCTATACTAAGATGTCTTTAATTATTAGTAGGAAATAGTAAGTACTACTGCTCTATCAGTGAGAAGGCAAAGATGTGGCACATTCTATACTATTTCAGCATATTACTCTCTTTCATATATGCCTATACCATTATTTTGTAGCTCTTTTGCTAACTTTCCAGCTGCTTTTATAAGGGATATAGGAAGAGAGAAATGTGCATTGATGCCCCCAGCCACTTTGTTGGCAGCTTGGTGGCTGCCACAAGAAGCTATGAAGACCTAGGTACCTTGTCCTTGCACACAAGATCATTAAAGTTGTCATTGTTAGCCAATGCCTGCTACTAGTCATTATGGGACACAACATGTGGGTTGGACTTAGGGATATGCTATATGCAGCCTTATAGACCTTGTCTATTAGTATAGTGGCTAATACTGTCTTGTGCAGCTCACAATCATCATCACTATTGATATTACAATGTTTAGCACTATTTATATTGTTTATTGCCTTGTTATACAAAAGATGCTCAAACTTGGTGTTTTCCTCTAGCTATTAGGCTGTGGAAAAGACAGTCATGTTGGTATGTGGTGCCAGAATGATATATTTGCCTGCCATATAGGAAATATATGCATTAAGCATATTAAGATTACCTCCAACAATCTTGTGCTTATTTATATATAGGCATGCCATACATATACCCTTGTCCCCACCCTCTACCTCACTAGTGGCTATGTGGAAAACCCCTTTCTCTTATTGGATCTTGATTATTCATAATCATGTTTTTGATCAAATTTGCAAATTCAGGTAGCATTGTCTATACTAGTAGAGTCCCATTGAATATTACACTCAATCATAGTTTTACACATTCTCAGTCCAAATTGTATAAGTGCCATAATTTATTTTTATCCTATATAAAGTGTATTATCAATTTTCCATTGATTTATTATCTTCTTAGCTGGTGTTTAAACTAAATCCTGAAAGACCTGACTTTTTAGGTATTTATTGACCTATTTATTTATAAGATAGAGGAAAGATAGATGTTAAATAAAATCAGAGATGTTGAGGTTGCCTATATTATGTCTACTTATTTAGATTACCAAGTTCATATCTTAGACCTTGTGGCTTAGTGGCTTAGAGCATCTGTCCTAGGTGCTTGCATACATGAGGTTGTTGGTTTAACTCTGGCAGAAGGCAAGTTTGTTATAAGGTATATTCTGTGTTTAGGTATTGAACTAGTGCTCTAATAGACATGACTCTATAAGAAGGCTATGAGAACTGTGATGCTTAATTTATTATTATTTTTCCGAAATTTCAAGTTATAATCAATCCTAATAATTCCTAATTTAGGAAAATTATGTCTAAGTAGAATAGGTTTAGAGGGGGGGTAAGCTAAAAATGTCTAATCCTAATCGTTCTTAATTATGCATAAATAGAACTAATTAGAGCTTAATACAAAGGGGTGGTTTTCTAGATGCATGGATATAAATAAAGTTTTTGTTTGGGTTTATTCACAGGAATTACCGAAACAAAAACTTAAAGCTTATCCAAGGTTTTGTCCCAGGACAAAACTGTAACATAACCTTATGTTTAAGCCCAGACATTTTGTTTAAGTTTGCCCTACAGTAAATCCTGGGATAAAACTCTGGATAATCTTTAACTCTTATGTCACAGAATTTATGTCACACATAAAAAATTGCAAATAATACCATGAAAATCAGTGATTAATTCAGTGTTCATTACACAGCCCTTTGGGCACTGCCTAGTACCAAATGTTAGATAACCTTTTTATCCACAACATCTCTTGACCAACCTCAATAAACATGGCCTTCTGCAAAGACCACCTTGCTATAGAGAGTTTCCTAAAAAAAACAATGTGTAATTGTAAATACAAAGTGAAGCAGCATGGACAAAATTAGAAAAGTGACAAACAAGAATCATACTAGCAATCACAAATCATTAAGGCAATACAAGGGCTAGCCCATAGCTAAATTCATTATAATAGTGTCTAGTCTTAGAAAAATAGGGATTGTTAGTATCAAATCAAAAAATCAAAAAAAAAATAGTGAGCTGTGCACATTGTCTAATCCTCTAATGATCTATTAGCCACTGGAATAATTGTTTTTTGTAACAAGTGGCAGACACTGCAACAAACCACTGTTGTACCCAGTGCCAAATGTCTGACACTGTGACAAACCACTATTGCACCCTGTGCCAAGTATCCAATGCTGTGACAAACTACTGTTGCACCCCATGACAAGTGTCCGAAGCTATGATAAACCACTGTTGCATCCCATGACAAGTGTCCAATGCTGTGACAAACCACTGTTACACCCTGCACCAAGTGTCTAATGCTGTGACAAACCACTGTTGCACCCTACACCAGGTGTCCAATGCTATAACAAACTACTGTTGCACCCCATGACAAGTGTCCGAAGCTATGATAAACCACTGTTGCATTCCATGACAAGTGTCCAATGCTGTGACAAACCACTGTTACACCCTGCACCAAGTGTCTAATGCTGTGACAAACCACTAGTGCACCCTGTGCCAGGTATCTGACACTATGACAAACTATTGTTGCACCCCATAACAAGTGCCCAATACTGTGACAAACCACTGTCATACCCTGCACCAAGTGTCCAATGCTATGACAAACCACTGTTGTACCCTGCACCAAGTGTCCAATGCTATGACAAACCACTGTTGCACCCCATGACAAGTGTCTAAAGCTGTGACAAACTGCTATTGCACCCCATGACAAGTGTCTGAAGCTGTGACAAATTACTATCATACCCTGCACCAAGTGTCCAATAGTGCAACAGTGGTTTGTCACAGCATTGGACACTTGTCATGGGATGCAACAGTGGTTTATCATAGCTTCGGACACTTGTCATGGGGTGCAACAGTAGTTTGTTATAGCATTGGACACCTGGTGTAAGGTGCAACAGTGGTTTGTCACAGCATTGGATACTTGGCACAGGGTGCAATAGTGGTTTGTCACAGTGTCAGACATTTGGCACTGGGTACAACAGTGGTTTGTTGCAGTGTCTGCCACTTGTTACAAAAAACAATTATTCCAGTGGCTAATAGATCATTAGAGGATTAGACAATGTGCACAGCTCACTATTTTTTTTTTGATTTTTTGATTTGATACTAACAATCCCTATTTTTCTAAGACTAGACACTATTGCAATGAATTTAGCTATGGGCTAGCCCTTGTATTGCCTTAATGATTTGTGATTGCTAGTATGATTCTTGTTTGTCACTTTTCTAATTTTGTCCATGCTGCTTCACTTTGTATTTACAATTACACATTGTTTTTTTTAGGAAACTCTCTATAGCAAGGTGGTCTTTGCAGAAGGCCATGTTTATTGAGGTTGGTCAAGAGATGTTGTGGATAAAAAGGTTATCTAACATTTGGTACTAGGCAGTGCCCAAAGGGCTGTGTAATGAACACTGAATTAATCACTGATTTTCATGGTATTATTTGCAATTTTTTATGTGTGACATAAATTCTGTGACATAAGAGTTAAAGATTATCCAGAGTTTTATCCCAGGATTTACTGTAGGGCAAACTTAAACAAAATGTCTGGGCTTAAACATAAGGTTATGTTACAGTTTTGTCCTGGGACAAAACCTTGGATAAGCTTTAAGTTTTTGTTTCGGTAATTCCTGTGAATAAACCCAAACAAAAACTTTATTTATATCCATGGTTTTATCCATGGTTTATCCCGGGAAAAACCGTGCGGCGCACATAGTGCGAGGCTTCAGAGTCGATCGGGTCTAGTGATGATTATATAATATCTGGTTTGGCACAGATTCGGCTCAACATGCTGAATTGATGCTAAAATTTTCACACTCAACTCTGGTTCAGCTTGGAAGCTGAGATACAGGTGAGTTTGGTAATTCATATTGATTCTGTTCTGGTTTAGTTGCAAGCCGATTCTCTGTTCAAATTGATCTTGCTTCAGCAGATCCCTGAATCATTTCAAACGAGGCCTTAGGGGTATACAGAGGAGCTTAGTTATGGCAGTGCTTCCACACTGTTCCTGGGCAAGAGAAATTTACTGAAGATTTAAGTGTAGAGAAAAGTGCACTTCAGATACAGTCTATTGTCTCAAATAAACTTAACCTAAATAGAGATTACAAGAACCGGGTGATGTTTGAAATCTGAAATGATTGGTGATATGATTTGATACTTATGAGGCTGAAAGACTTCGCAAGTAAGTAAAGGTCGAAGACACCGGGAAACAGGAGCCCGACGGAGACTATGCGGAAAAAAGAAGGCTGCCGTTGAGACTCCTCGAGCAAATGCGCACCAACATGACGTACGTTCATCAGAAACTGCCGGAGGCCAAGGAGCCTGCCATTGACACGGACACGGCCATTACCGACGCACGGCTGTCCGATTCTATTGAGGACTCCCGCCGCCGGCGCTCGAGAATGAGAAACGAGACAACAACCATGTCCCGGATCTCGTCCGCGCGTGCGTCAAGAAGCAATTGTGCTGACCGCAGAACAGGGCGGTTGACCCCTTGGGGGTCCTTCAGCGCCCGCTGAAAGCGTGCGATTGGCTGGTTTTTCGACTCGCCGGAAAAGAGCTTTGAATGAATGGGGAATGAAGTTTTCAGATGTTCGTTCGAGCAGCGGCAGAGCACGCAATGGTGAGCTACTGACCTGGGGGTAGACTCCAGGAGAGATGTTCTTCCATTTGTATTTCCGACCGGAGCCGTCCTCGAATGTAACATCGCTGAGAGAAATTAAAAGAGGGGTAACGACGATCCTTTACGAAAGGGCCGCACCTGTTGAAAGGAATGAGCGACTTATGCAGCCATGCACTAGCGGGAATCTGCGGCTTGTCTTTGAAGGTCAGCAGGTCGGAGCGGACATCCCGCCAGACCCATTCCGCGATACATTTGCCATACGCGTCATTTACACGAGTTGTAGGCTTCAATTCGTCGGCAAAATCAGTATGCACGGCATAAATTTCTACTCCTTCTTCGTTAACGAGCGAAGTGTTACACGGGTTGTCCGGTTTGAAGGAAAGGATGGAGATGGAGGGATCGGACATGATCAAGATCGATAAATCCTAAGTTCCAAGGTATTCTGGGGGGCAATTGTGTGGGGTTAGAATCTGTTGGAATCGACACTTGTGAGACTCACCGGTGTTGGCAAGTTGCGAGGAAGTATGAGGAGTAAATGCGAACAAGGGCGGGCACTGTGAGAATTCTGCATCAAGTGTTCGACTACTTATCGATAGGTCGGGTAAGTTCCGGACATGGACAGCCGTAAGCCCTGAAAAATGACTACGCGCCTGAGTCTCAGGAGGCGGTTGATTGACAGGTCCCTCAAGGTGTTGGAGATTTTGAACCTGGACGTAACTAACTTACCTTACTAGAGGCTGTCTGGACTTCTCCTTCAACTAAAATTGGGCCGGTGAAGAGAGTACGGCTGTAGAGAGCTGTGCACACATTCAATGAATCGGATCCAAGAGGGACCCCCGAATTATTGCGTAGTGTCCAAATATCAGGAAGTCTGCTGGACTCTATAAAGGAGATCAAGAACGGCTGTGCATTCTGCGTTATTTGTGTCTGTTTGTTAACACAAGCAAACGGCTCAAGCGCTCGCTGGCACCACCTTGTTTTGTAGTGATCTTACCCTGGTTTCTGTTTGCTTCCACCGGTTCTGAGAGCTAGGAGATCTCGGGCCTGGGGACTCTCTTTTTGTTCTTGTCTAATAAGCGACGACTCTTTGCTTGGAAAAACTGGGATGACTTCTGCCAACAATACTCGGACGACGAGCTATATTTTCTGCCTTGAGCTTCTAGGATCACACGACCCTCTCGCTACCCGCACATTTTCTATTCCTGCTACGTCTCGCTTTGGCCGTCTTCATCATTCAATTCAATTCGGCTTTGGCTAGCGGAATAAGCATCTTCACGAGTTTGCTTTTCGCCCTGGTCCTCCTGGATCGTTCGAAGACGACGAACATGAACTCTCTGCTATGCGCGTTGGCACGTTACTTGACAAAGCTGGCCTTGTAGGTCAAGAGGTCCTGCCTGATACTGTTGAACTTGTTGACGAAAGGTCTATCAATCTCGGCCATATCTGGGGTCAGCATGGACGTTACCGAAAAATGGCGATGATGGATGGTCGCATTGCACCTTTGTGGTACACCTACGGCTCTGGGGTTAGTAATGTTCCATTGAATTTATCAGAATGACAGAAAGCTTTGGGGTTCTAGGATCTCTGAGTGGTCAAGGTCAACTTCGTCAAATCTGAGCCAGTGGACAGGAAGCGATTAAATTTCATCAAAGCCGTCGGAGGCGGCCCATTGGAAGGCTGTGGCGGGGTTCAAGGCTGGCAGAAAATTAAAGACGCAATTATGTTTCCTGACCCCTCAGGCGAACCGCGCGATCTCAAACAATGGTGCTTCAGTGCCTCTTCAAAGGGCAAGGGTTTCAATCCGATAACAACTCCTGTTGATGAGATGAATGTCCCGTTCGTTTTCGTACGTTATGCGAATGCCCATTGTCAGGCAGACTCTGACGAGGAATACGAAGACGACTACGATGAAGATGGAACTGAGAGGTGCGTCGCAGACACACAAGGATTGACAGCAAGTTGATAAGTAGTCTACTGTTTAACAGTCGCATGCGTCTCGATTCGGACCTCGCAAATGAGCATCAATGCCCAGATATCGTAGCCACAGGCTCCAATCCAGACCTTCCAAACGCCATATTCGAAACCACACCGCGCATGCCCATACCAGAGAGGATGCCTCCCCCAACCATCGTCGGCCCTCCTATTGAGGATGCACATAGGCAATTCAACCTTCGGAAGGATATCACCGACGGCACCAGCCTCTTTGTGCCCATGATCAACCTTTCAATTATACGTGCACCTTGCTGGGTTTACAAAGACGGTACAGATCAATACTCTGTGCTCCTATTCACGGCTGGAGCCGTCGTCGACAGCGAGCAGAAGGAACCCCACGCTGGCTGTGGCCTCGTATTTCGCCCCGATGTCCAAACGGTCATATCGCTCCCACTGGAGTCGACGTTGGGGTTTGCTGCGACCCCCGCCCGCGCAGAGCTTCGTTCTGCGATCATGGCGTTGCAGCTGCGCGACTGAGCCGCCGAGGGGTTCCAGTGCATCGTCATTGGCACAGATTCTGACTACGTCATGCGTGGCGCGTCTGAGCACCTGCGCAAGTGGCAGCAGAGACAGTGGCGCACGCGGGAGAGGGAGTCAGTCAAGAACAAGGATCTGTGGGAGATCCTTCTCCACGGGTTGGAGAAGTGGGAGAAGTTCGACGTAAGCGTGCAATTTCTGTTGGTAAGACGGGAGCAGAACGCGCAGGCGATGGACGCGGCGAAGCGAGGTGCATTGGTGAGATCTTTTTCTTTATTTTGTTCTGCGCAATCTGCACGCCAGAAACGTCGACTGAATCGTATGGCCGATAGTCCGAGGACAACAGGTCCTCGTGCTTCAGGAAGGTCATAGCGGTCGCATGCTGAAGACAAAGTTAGAGGCTGGGGTACTGTATTTGACTTCGACTCGGTCAACGTCGCGAATGGGCGCCTAAAGCAAGCATTTGATAGCTGGCTTAGCATGCTGTCATGCATCGTGTCTGTCGTTGCACGATATGAATGTATGCAATGAATTTATTTTCGTGTACGTTGTCCGACGAATGTGATGGGTATATGATCAGGACTTCGCATCCTCGGACAACATCGAAAAAACTGTTCATACTACGACTGGCTCTACTATGATTGCCCTCCCAGACCTCGTTCGGCATTCTCCCTCAAAACCCTCTCCACGACCTCCTCTTGTCTTGCAAGCCACAGTCCAAATGCCGGGGTACGCAGCCACCTCTCGTAAAACTCTCGTTGTTTGCTGTTTGACCGAAAAGGTAATGGAGTGCCGTGGGTTTTGAGTGACGCGAGGAAGTTGACGTTGTTGAACGGCTTGAGGCGTGGAGTGCGGTCCGACCTCGAGCTGTGCAAGGCCTCGGAAGGGGATGGGATGAGCGTGTTGAGATAGCGGTTGAATGGGACGAGTAGTGCGGCTGTACGGGACGAGAAATGGCGTCTCATGTTTGCGGAGGCTGTGTCCACTGACCGAGGACACATTAACATCAGCACAAGGAGCGCAAAACAAACGCCTACAGGCCTGTGGTCCACTCTGGACAGCGTCCTCCATCTCTTGAAGTAATTGTCGGTCCTTCAATGTGTAGCGTTTGTGTGTTTTGGTTTTCCACCCCGGCGACTGACCGGCGGCGATTGGAGTCATACTCTTCGTACCTTTTGGGCTGTACGGAATATGTCAAATGAACGTAAGCTTCACGATACGTACAAACTCACCGTGGCTTTCCGAGACTAAGACTATGTGGCCAGTGTTTACATGCACGCTCAAAAAAAGGGTTAGTGACTCCAAGCAATAAGCCAGCTTTCGGCCGCTTGTTGTTTACAAGGGCGTTGTGTTCCTTATCGTGAATTGTGAAATACGGTCGGAAATCGCCCGGCCACGGTATCTGTAGAACGTTGTTCATTTCTGATGTCTACGAGAATCGAAAGCGGCGCTTTACCGGACGAAAAAGATCGCGGAGCCACCAGACGGCCTGGCTTGTCATAGCGGGAGAAGGTCCATACACTAGCAATGGTTCGCTGAGTATAAGGACCTCCCAAATGGTCCATAAGTGGGAGAATGAAGCCTCGAACAGAAGCAACGGCGGCGGAGTGGGTGGGGGAGCGGAGACGAGGATCTTCGAATAGCTCAGTGTCAACTCTGCAATATCCAATAATGGGCACTCACATGGGTATCTTGCTCCGTTTGACTATGAAGATGGGCTGTGCTGCTCAGCTGCTGCTCGTCCAGGCTCAGGGGTAATTCTGCGTGGAAAACTGAACCAAGGAATCCCAGTTCTATCGTTGTACTAGGCGCAGGGCTGGGCCTATCCTTCCCAATGCAATGTCGGCCGACTACATAACCAAAAATTGCAACTTTGGCCTACCAGTTAGCTATATTATGGCACGCGACTTCCAGTATCGGGTCCCCGTGTGTGTGAAATAAGGGTCCTAGCTTCGATATGACATGAAAGAATAGAGCGGGGTACGGATAGTGACTGAGTATCACGATAGAGCGCTTCCACGAAGTCAGCGGCATGTTGAGAAAAAGTCGTGGAAGATCACCTGTTCATAACCGCGCTTTAAAGAAAGATTTTTGCGCTGGCTGAAGTGCGAGTAGCCGTAGATGTATCCATCTGATAGTGATGTCGAGCGAGGCTCGCTCAATGACCCGCGCTTTTCCTGGGACGAGCTTTCCCGTATTCTGAATGAATGAATTTGAGATCCTTCTTCAAACTGAGGGGAGTCGGGAAAAGCAGAAAACGCTCTACATATACCAAGACAGATTTTAATATATACGAGTGAGAACTAGCGGTAGACATGCGACTGACATGTTTTCTACCTCCGAGGGTAATAAGTGAGCTGGCGGAAATACACAAGTCAGGACAGGGCCGAGGTCAAGGTCAAAGTTGACTGGAAACTGTGCATGAGCATAGATTGACGAGAAAGGAGATGAATAGCAGTGCCTATTGCCAGCCCTAATATCCACCTTCGCAAACGCTCCAGCTTGGATATTTCGAGAGATACGCCCTCCAGCGTGGGGATGCTGGCACGCCTACCTGGACTCATTCTCAGCGGGAGCGTTCTTGATCGCGAGACAGTTCTCGTGGCTTTTGTTGGCGTGAGTATCAGGTCTGGAGAAGAGGGAGAGCGTGGAGAATTCGATAACATTAGTTTGGGCATCACAACGCTGTCGGTCTCGCGCCGAAAATCCGATGTGGACGAGCTGAGGACCGAAGTAGACGCCAGGGAGGAAGAAGACGCCTCCTGCGAGGAACACACCAATCCAATATCGCCCTCTTCGTCCATGTTGCTCGAAACCCGAAGTTACTGTCCGGAAACGCGAATGAATGGGCCCTGCAACGAGGCAGATAGGTCTAGACAGCTGTGTGCAGGGTAGCGTCGTATTACAGACGCGTTTCAACTGAATTCGAGCGGCACTCTTCGGCCCGGTTCACCTGATGTTGGCTCACTGCTGCATTCATGTCTCTTCAGCTCCACCAGGTTCTACTGCTCTTCCCGAGGAACCTTTCAGTGATGTGCCAGAGAATCATGTTCACGGCTGTTTTAACTATGCTGCCATTTCAGCATTGCCGACATAAGCCAGGCGAGTTTCTGCACTTCGATGTGCTCAGACCTCAACAACTTAGACAGTAAAATCTTCGCAGTACCTAGAGGCTAGTGAGCTGTCCATCTTACCACCATTCGCGAATATCATACCGCCGAATGTCTTCTTCATAACCGCATGTGCTCGCATCCCCAATCAGTCACTCGGAATACACACGGATCGTGCTTCTGGTGAGTAAAAGCTACCTCGGAAACTAATTCCGTACGCCTGCTTCTAACTTTGCATGCCCTTGGATCTCATGACGACATTGTCTTTGACCTCTTGACACACGCAGAGCGTCACTGGCCTCAAGCATTGTGCTCCGGGGACAGAATGTGCCGCTACAATATAAGTAGCGTTCTCACTCCATCATGGTCCTCCAACCACGATGCCTGCCCTCACAGTTCCACCTGTCGCTCACTGGGTCCCCGCACCTGTCACAAAGCAGGAGAGTAAGTGGACTTTGAAGTTGGGCGGCATGGACTTTACCCTAACGCCTGATAGTCGAATTCGCCGATCTTGCGGTCATCGATCTCTCCAAAACCAAGACACCAGAGGGCCGAGCGGAGGTGGCTATCATCGCCCGCGATGCTATGCACAAGCAGGGTTTTTTCTACGTGATTAATCACGGGCTGGACAAAGCAGAGGTCAGTCCATCATTGTATCTTGCTGTCGCGAAGTTCGTATTCACCTTGAGACATTAGGTCGACCGTATGATCGACATCGCTGCTGTACCGTTCCAGCAAGTAGCAGACGAAGAAAAACGGCGTTATGAAGCTAGGATTAAGCAGACAGGCACTTACTACGGCTATAAGCTGCCTCAATACTGGGTAAGAAGACACTTACTCGTATCTACAGAGTTATGCCGATCAACTCCTGCAGCACATCTCGAATGGAGTCAAAGACAGAATTGAACATTATAATTGTATGTTCATTATCACCTGCATGGCTTCCACGTTCAACGATTGATTACCTCGTTAGTCACCCGAGACGTCTCTCTGAGGGAGCACCCTACTGCTCTGCGTCCATTCTTACCAGAGATTCAAGACTTCATCGAGTTCACTCATAAGAAGGTCATGAACGAAGTCGAGAGGTGCGACACATCATATCATACATATAACGGCTTTAATACATTTCTAGCTTGCTTTCACTCGGCCTTGAGCTTCCGGAGAATACGCTACCAGACCTGCACCCTTATGACGAAAGCAACCACTCTTTCTGTGAGTTGATATCTGCTCTTATCAGATCGTCGCTTCAGATCGTTGAATACGCTTGCAGTCAGGTTCATGCTTTAGTGAGGCCTCAATCTGTATGACCAACATTGCAATCACTTATCTGACATCGCTTTGCAGCAACCCTCGCTCTGAGGATGAAGAAACAAAGACAGGAGGCGTTTGGATGAAGGGGCACGCAGGTCTGATAACATCTTTTCTTGCAGTCCCGAGTCTATTCTATATTCACTATCGATTTAGACCATACCAGTCTTACAGCATTGTGGAGTCAACCTGTCACTGCTTTGCAGATCATGGATCACGATGGCAAATGGCGATTCATCAAACACGTAGACAATGCCTTGGTAAGTATATGGTTCTATCTTTGGTTTCGTGTTTGCCTGATCGTGCCGTAGGTCATCAACTGTGGAGATTTTACCGAATATCTCTCTGGTGGCTATTATAAGTCCGCCATCCACCGTGTCATCCAGCCTCCTGAGGATCAACATGGGTACAAGAGACTCGGCCTCTATTACTTCCATTACACGGCCGACGATGTGCGCTTGAGTCCGTTGTTGGAGAGTCCTGTCTTACAGCGGGAGGGCATCTCCAAGAAACTCGAGGGCGAGGCACCGACGATGCATGATTGGAGGGTCGGGCGCACGGCCACTTACGGGGTTTCTGAGCTGAAGAAAGATGCAGATCAAGGGATTGAGTATGAGATCGTGAATGGCGCCCGTGTCAGGCATTATAACTAGTCCTCCCATATGTGAAATTGTCGACCCGCTGATGTATGTGTTTTGTTCAAGTTCGGATAGTGACGCACTTTTGTAGGCTTTGACCAGCAATGCCCCGAAAACACGCTGAGTAGCGTTACTTTTTACCATAGAACCTTGATATGATTACCTCAAGCATCGGAGAGCGGGCACAGATCGGAAGACCGTTGCTCGTTTGATAAAATGGAGCCCTCAGCGGAGTCTTGGTTTAGAAGGTCTCGTTCAGAAATGACATCTACCCATACCTCTACGGCCTGATCTCGGCGTCAACGTCAACGACCTTAATCTCACGAGTGTTCATGGTGGCTATAGGTCGGGGCGCTTCATAGCGTTATAGGCTAGGTGTGGTCAGGTGTTCCAGATGTGCTCCCATACAGCTTGGTGCGTGGTCTCATAAGTTACGACGTTTGTCTTTTACAGGGCTGCGCCACGGAACGCGAGTGGTGCTTGCCGGCATATGGAACCAGCATTCGATGATACAGTCTGCGATGCCAATGCATTGCTCAAGACCCATATAAAGCGTGCTTTCAAAGCTGTCTCCCTCCTCGGCGTGCCTTGCTCTTCCAGCTGTTCCGCCACACTTATCATCCCGCGATAAACTCGTATCTCAAGCACTACATCTCAGTCACGTCTCTGACAGCCTGGCTATGCCTGCAACGACCTCTCCCTCAGTTCTGCGATGGGTGCCGGCGCCGCCCACTAATGTGGATCGTGCGTTCATCATTTATTTACTCGATATACTGACTGATGATGACCTCGCCCTAAATTGAGTCGAATGGGCCGAGCTGGAAACGATAGACCTAGCAAAGGCCAGGTCTCCCGAAGCAAGGGCAGAATGGGCTATCAAAGCCCGTGATGCAATGCGCAAGCAGGGCTTTTTTTACGTCGTGAATCATGGGTTAGATAAATCGCAAGTGAGCATACTACATAATGGCCTGTAGAAGTAGTGCTTCATTCACGAACGCGTCATGATAGGTTGATCGTATCTTTGACATTGCAGCCATGTCACTTCTCCAGGTCGAGTTGGAGGAGAAGAAGCAGTACGAAACCGATATCAAGAAAACTGGCACCTTCTTGGGATACAAGCTCCCTCAATATTGGGTACGTATTTTTCCAACTAACTGTATCGATGGGACTTATATCGAATATTCGAAGCACATCGCCAATGGAGTCAAAGACCGAATTGAGCATTATCGCCGTCAGTAAAGGCCACTTAACTCTACCGCGTTTACTGCTTATGAGGATCCAGTCAATCGGAACGTCGACTCTACGGTACATCCGGTCCCCTTGCGCCCTTTTCTCCCAGAGATACAATCATTCATCAAATTTAATCATATTGACGTTGGACAAGAGCTCTTAGGGTAAGTGGATAGCTCGCCGTGCAGTTCGGGCAGCATGGTCCATTTCTTTTTCTTTTTTCAGCTTGTTGGCGCTCGGGCTTGAACTACCTGAAGACGCCCTCGTCAAAAAATTCAGCTACGAAGAAAAGAACAATGCGAATTGTGAGTTCCGGAATATGTCTATATCAAGACCTTGATTCCAGAGCTCGAGTCAGGCAGTTTCATGATATAGTAAGACTGGTTCCTATCCTACAAACTTCAGTCATCACAGACTGCTGTAGCTACCCGCATCCGAAAGACGAAGAAATACAGACAGAGGGCGTTTGGCTCAAAGGACACACAGGTAATCATTTCGGATTGATAATCCACTGAATATACATACTCATTGGCTGTTCTAGATCAGGGCCTTTTGACTATCCTATGGAGTCAGCCGGTCTCTGCTCTCCAGATTCGTGACGAAGATGGAAAATGGCGCTGGGTGAGGCACGTAGAGAATGCTCTCGTATGTCTTCACGTCCAAGCGACCGGAGGTTTTCGATCTGACAAACCTACCCCGCATTTCTCGCAGATCGTCAACTGCGGCGACAGTCTAGAAATGCTATCTGGAGATTATTATAAGTCTGCAATTCATCGTGTCGTTCAGCCTCCAGAAGATCAACAGGGCTACAACAGGCTTGGCGTATTCTACTTTGGCTACGCTGATGATGATGTCCAGTTGGAGCCTCTCACAGAGAGTCCTGTCCTCCAGCGCGTGGGATTCACACGGCATGCCCCCGAAGGCAAGGCACCTTTCATGGGAGATTGGAGGAAAGCCAGGGCGGCCGCTTACGGTACCTCCAACTTGCAGAAAGGTGAAGAAGAGGGTATCGAAGAGGAGGTGGTGGGCGGGATACGTGTCAAGCACTACAATTGAATCCATAAGATACTGGTATTCATAGCAGATAGGAGGATATGGTGCAGTTCAATGAAAGACCGCCTATTTGAAAGCTACTATAGTACAGCGTACTACTTGCTTAATAGCAAGACAAGCTTGTTCTAAAGATTCCAAGCTGAAAAATCGGCGCGTGCGAACATATTGTGTCGTCGTGAACGTAGATATCGTCGCCGCTGTCGGCCCCACGTCGCCCCGCTGGGTCTGTCGGGTCACGGGCTGACCACCTAGCATTGTCGACTATACGCCGAACGAGTCCCTAACGTCGTCGGAGCCTCTGTGTTCTAATTCCGCGTGCGACGTGGAGGGCAGACGGAGTGCGCCGGAGTGAGTCGGAGCTTGTTTTGGTTTTCCGTGCCGCTGATCTTCTCTCAGCGTCCCGAAGCGGTGAATTCCTGAGCCAGCACTCATGCACATGCATCATGGCGGGAGCAAACTATATGGGCGGGAAGAGGTCTGTCTTTCTGTTTTTTTTGTGATATTCCCCTATCCGATGCATCTCACCGCCGGTCGAATAGAAATGCTGCAAAAGCTCGCTCTAAAGACCGGAATGGCCGAGCACAGAAAGGTCACTTCACGCGGCAACGCTTGGAGATATTCCGTAAAAAATCAGGGAAGCCTAATCCCAATCTCCCATCGGACAAGAGCAGTGCCATCGACATCAACTTAGCCCATGCTCAGAAAGACATTCTTTCGAGCCGCATGAAACATATGACTCAAGCGCATACAGTGGGGTCAAACTTCCTTCAGTCATCATCTGTTCCAAACCCCCGAACCTTGTCTTCTGTGACTGCTGACAGCAATCATAATAACCATACGCCGAGAGTCCTGCAGGCCTTGGATACCATAGACTGTAAAGCATTCCTTGAAATGGCTCTGTTTTGCACTAACAGATAAATACTAGTCATTCATGCGAATACTAGAAGTCGAGTTCTGATGGCCAGCAACCTCGCAGGTCTTCCTATGCGGACTAGTATGAATCATTCAAACACACTGCAGAAGCCGTCTTCTTGGTCTCGTGAGGCCACGAAAGTACTTTGCGATACAAAGGTATTCACTTATATTACTTTGAGTTGACACCTTCTGACCGCAAAAGACCACTCAAATACGAGGGAAAGCCGGTAGTTCAGATCTCACTCCTCCACAAACGATTTTACAATCTCGTCAACAGGTTTCAGGTATTTGAAAAGTGGACTTTCTGTTGCAAAGCGCTAAGAGTAACTCGAACAATAGATCGCTTTTCCTCCGAGCCAGGGTCAAATCATGGACTCACAGAACACTTAAACTTACTCTCTGGCGCTGACGATAGAAACAAGGAAAACATCTTGCATGATGATTGTAGCTTGGCCGGATCACGGTCAAGTCCTATCATCGAGTACTCGGAGAATCATCCGCTTGATCATGACGCACTAGACGTTTACGAGGACACCGACGAACTGGAGCTTAACCATCCGCAGGACAACGCAGCTTGGCTTTCTACTCACACGCACAGTACTAGGACGGTCATATCATCTGACAACTCAATGATGCCTTATCCGCCCTCCCCACCACACCCTCGCTCTTCTAGCTTCTCTTGTATGGAAAGCCCAGACTCGAAAGATCACACTGATTTGTCTAGTTCATCGAAGAAATCGACTGGTATACTAACATCTATCCCACACCCACTATTCGGCCTTGAACATCGAGATACAGGATCTGTCAAGGAGGCGATATCACCTTTTACCAGCTCTCCAGCATACCCTTACCCGTTCGCTATCAAAGGGGCAGCTCAAAGTCTAGGGTCAAACCATGCCTCAAGTCGGGTTTCACCTGATTCATCCAACCACACGTCTTTCAAAACTTACGATGTCCCATCTGCTCCTGAAGATATTTTTTGCTTTGGTCGCCTTCTCGAGGATCCTGATCCATGGAATGCGATCGGCAAAATTCTTGATCTTCCTCCTCTGGATTCCAGCGATGATACAATGAAGGCCCTTCCCCTTGGTGGTCGTTTCGCAGGTTTGAAGGCAGACAATCGACACGGAGTTGGCTGGACTTCGCCTAGTCGAGGTCTAATCTATCCCTTCGATGATGCTATATCCGAAACTTTGATGGGTGAAGAGGGTGCTTTTGAACCCTTGGACATAGATATGGACATGGTGGAAGGGCATGCAAATCCTGCAAGTCAATCGAATGATGGGCAGCTGTCGAACTCACTGCCTCGCGCGACGTCATCTCCCTCGACGTCTCAAATCATGCTTTCTATAGCTCTGACAGCTGACGTCCCAACACAACCTTTCCAAAGCGATACAGACACTCGCTCCATGCGCAGTGACCTGTTCATTGACATCTCGGGCTTTGATCTCGTTTCAGTTCTGCCTTCCCTTATGGCTCGGCGTATTTCACGCGACACCAAGCTGCTCATTAGTTCCCCTCATTCCAGTCTGCCTCACGACATTCCCGCATCGAAAACGAATCCATCAGTGCGCGATGTAGACGAAAGTGCTTTGGATGGACCCCGCCTTTTTTGGGATGATCCAGAAGATGATAGTCAATGATGATTCCTTCTCCGTAATAGTATTATAACAGTGTCCATGATGATGGGTTGCCGAACGCTTATTCACGTATGTCTCATCTCCTTCAACTTGCGCGAAAATGCCTCACGACATTGATAATGCGTGACTTCGCCTCTGGAAGCCAGTCAGTATACTGCGCAAAACGATCGAACAGCGCTAAACAATTTACCCTGGAGCATGGACCGCAATAACACTATGTCCAATCCGTTTGTGGCATTGAGGGCATCTATGAAGAAGTCAGTCACGAGGAGTATTCTGAACGGTGGGCAGCAAAGTTCGCACATCCGACTGTCGGTCACTTTGACCCTCCTGGACTGTAGGTACATTAACTTCCTTGCAACCTGCTCGCTGTGTGCTTTGCTAATGCCGCGAAGAACCTTCGTATCAAAGACAGGCGCACGGAGGGCTTCAAGGAGGAATATGCGAAGCTCTTCAGCTGTCACAAGAGGTGGAAGCAGCTGCAGAGTCTCTTCGACGTCAAGTCGCGGACTATGCCGGCTGATCAAGCCAAGTGCAGGGTGGAGGAGGTCGTCAGATGTCTTCACCACTGGGCGAAGGTAGATTTGCAGAAGTGTCAGGAAGATATTACTTGTTTCTGTCCCTGGTTGGTATGTGCGTTTGCAGTATCTGGGAATAGAACAGTCGAATCGATTATCATTGAACCATGAAAGAAAGGCTCACTCTTCGGCCTTTGTATAATCTTGCAGACGGTACACATATAACTCGAGTGCATGATTGTGTCGACCGAGACGTCCGAGTAGAATTGCTTTCGCCTCAAAAAAGTCTTGCGCAATGAATGTTCAACGTTACGTTCCAAAGCAACAATTCAAAGGGAACCTACCATCGGTCGGTAACAGCCCGAATAAACGATCCACTCTATAGTGATTCGTTGTGTCGATGAAAGAGAGAAGTTTGGCATACACCACCCTCTGCGCTTCTGTAGACCAGAGATCACTCAGCTGAAAGGTCTCCGCAATTAACAGTCGCTAACCGTTGTCCCCTCTCTTTTTAGCATCTCTCGTCATCTTCAAGTAGAGTTCTGCCAGGCGGTCATGAAACTGAGGTAGTTCTTCCCCACCCTCGTCTATGAGAAACTCGAGATATCGCGCGCAGAATCTGGGGTTCAAGCTCTCCAGGAAAGTAGCGACCGGCTCTCGTGGTAGAGTCACTTCTTCAGTTGTAAAGATCTACATGGACATCTTGATGAACAGACTGTATGCATATCGAATTGAATGGCATATACCTCAAATGCCATGTCGGCGTCCTGTTCGAATACCCAACGGGATGACTTGAACGTTTGGTCAATATATTCAGGGCCGAGTCTTTGCAGGTATGAGATCGATGGTCCGAGTCGGTCCCTGATATCTGTCTCTTTCTCACTGAGCCTGTGATGGGGGATAAATCGATGCCTTTTATGGGGGACATCAGACAATTACTCACTTGCGCAGGAGATCTAGGGCCTTTGCATGCATCTTCTTCCCATTGTACAGAGAGATGAGCTCGGTAAATCGCTGTGGAACTCACATTGATCAACTCAAGTGCTTCAGAACCGTCGACCGATCATACCTCTCGTGCTGTCAGAACTTCCTCCACCTCCTCCACCTCACACCAATTTGGGAGGCGGCATAGTGACCCTAGTAAACCTGGACGAACGATTAGATACGCCTTGAACAGCGCAGTGTCAACAATTCGCGAATATTGTATTAATTGCTCTGGGGTTAGCGAAGACATCGGCGAGCTCGGTATCTCAAACAACTCTTCAACCGAGGAATCTGATATGCCTGAATATTGATGAGACAATGCCGTGGTGATCTGAAACGCTTCCAAAGCACCAGCGACCTTCTGTCGCCGATCGGGAAGATACCGAAGCAGTGATTCAACAGAGCGGCTGAAATCGTCTGCGGGTGAAATGAGTACAGGTCTTCATATTGCTTTCAAATGTCATAGAACATACCATTAGGGCGTAGTCTTCTGGTGCTCGCTATTGATGCAGAATCGGAATCTTTCTGAGGGGAAGGCCGGATGGCATCTAGCGGGCTCTTCATTTTCTTTCTATCCTTTGGAGGCGGAGATCGTCCTCTTGATGATGCATGGTCAGAAGAGTTGTCTTCCGTATTGCCATCCCCACTCCTGTCGTGTACTGATGTTAATTCGTTTTCATTCTGAGTCCTCGGATGATCCCGACTGGGTCCTCCATACAGAGGTATCCACTGATCCTGTGGAACGGATAGACGTCCGGCGACAATCTCTGGATACAGTGCGACGACTTTCGCAGGATTGACGTTGAGTTCTATGAGTGTATCCAGAGCTTCGTTAAATTTCCCCGATTTGAACTGCGAGATCGCATTGAGGCCTCTGATTAGATTCCGACGATGTTCCTACACTATGTGAGCACGGTTCCATTTTTGTGATCTGACTCAGATGGGGCGCACCGACCTTGTCAGGAAGGATGGTAGGGTCGATGGTCTCCAGTAGAGCCAAAGCATCAAGATACAGCTCTGCACCAACCAACTCGTCGATTTGCTCGCCCCAAGACTTCATCTGGAACTGCCATATCGAACTACCATCGAGATTCGCGGCTGCACGATCTGCTGGGGTGCTGACAAGAAAAAGCGAAGTTTTGTCAGCTGGCGATGCCACCAACAATCGTAAGGTATACTGTGACGCTGGAGCGGAGGTGGTCGTAGAGTGGAAAGGGAAAGGGAGAGTCTGTGAAGGTAAAAGGGAAAGAGATGATCGGATTTGTAGGACTGGAGATGGGTGAAAAGACGCTTGGGGTGAATGTGTTGATGGGGAGATGTTGGCGAAATCGATCGGCACGGTTCCAGCAGGGAGGATACCGAATATATATGGCTTGACAAAGGCTTCAGAACAAATTGGTATTGGCTCATAATAACGATAGAGTGCGGAACACTTACAGATATCCTCTGGAGGCGCCGGCCAGTCGACCTGAGTAGTACGCGATGGTCTACCATCAGCACCAATGAACCAGCCAAGATCTAGTAACACGCATCGTGTAGACTGCTAGCCTGACAGAAGAGAGGGTATCGCTTACTGTCTTTCGTGATGAGGACTTCTGACTCGCCGACATTCGCTGCGCACGGCTTAGCTTTAGCACCAAGCCCCAGAGTCATGTAGCCACCAAGTCCCGAGAGGGCGCCCACGCCCATGTTGCTGATTCCGGCGACAGAAAGGCTCGTTGTGGACGGTATAGCAACCTCGGTAGTCGATAAAGTCAAAAGTGAGAATAAGATGTAGTCTGTCGGTGTATATGCCAGGCATATAACGTCATTATCCAAGAATGTTATCGTTCGAGCTGAATGGGGCAGGGTTGCTTCCTGATTCTCGTTAAAGATCAACATAAACGAGAGGATATTCCACGCATACCTTGACCTCCTGAGCTTCGCCATCCTTCCAGGAATAAATGATCAACTTCCTTCGGCATCCCACGATGAGGTTTGTCACCACAGTGGGGACAGTTGTTGCTTTGCTAAACTGTGCGTCTGATGACTTGACGGGGGCCCCATTAGGGAGGATGTGTTGCACGGATGTATGGACGGCGAAAGAGAACGCGGACTTGGCCTTCAGCAATAGAGTAGGCGGGGCAAACTCAGGCAGAGGATACAGAGTGACCTGCGACTCTGAACAACCATTCGAGAGATTGCATATATACATTTGCTACAACGTACCTGACAGCACGACCAGGGAGTTAATATCCTTCACGTAACCGAGCTGCTCAATAGCTCTTCGGGTCAACCCTTGCTTACTCTTGATCAACTCAGCTGGTTCTCGAGCGTCCCCTTATACATGGGTCAGCAGCGCTCAGCAGCGAACATCCTGAAACGCACCAGAAAAACTATAGACATGCAAGTTCCCTGTTCCTGTACCAACATAGAGTCGGTCCCCTAGATAGATAAATGAACATCCTCAATACTGAGCTCGTTCCTGGACATGTTGGGGTACCTTGCACAGTCAAGGCTTCTATCCGCTCCTTGAACCCAGTCAAGACGGTCTCTGGACGCTCAAACGGAGGCATTTATATGGATCTGACGACGACCATATAATGGTGGCCAAGTTTAAGCGGGAAGTCGGTACTCTTGAAAGGCCTTCAACACGTGACAGTTTCATAGTACAAACGCGCGGTCAAGTTGCTCCCTTCGCGGATGGTCGCGAGAGAACTATGAATACATTCGAGGACAGACCGTACAAACAGGAAAGGTTCTGATATGTGCAGGAGAGGTATGAAAACATATTGGCATTTTGTCTCCCAAGGTACTGAGAGCTCGTTATCTCCGCATTCGGGATGAACAGCTAGCGTCCATCGAGCAAATAATTAGGCAGCGACGACGTGGTAGGAAAAGTGAACAAAAAGCTAAATGGAATAAGAAAAATCGGAAAAAACGGCAGTAGAAAGTAGAAGGATCCCACAAAAACTAGAGCGTCCTACTCGCATATTCGAGACAATGGGTCAAGTCTGGGCGCGGGCCTCCCTCGAGCCGGCACCGTTTGGCTGATACATGTATGGATGTCCGGCGGAAGAATTACCGTGTGGTGATGGTTTTGATGCACGGTAGTAGCTGGGGCGCTGAGGTTCAGCTTGTCCCGCATTGGATGGTGTGAGCACCGGCGACGTGGTTGCTGCGACTGTGGGCATCGGCCAGGGCATGCTCTGAGAGGCAGTGGTTGGACGGCTGGTTACAGGAGTAGAGGCTGATGATTGGGGCCGTGCTTGTGAAGAAGGAGGACGGTTTTGGATTGCAGGAGATTGCTGTGCAGAGGGTGTGGACGTGGAGGCGTGACTTTGAGCTGGCGAAGCTGTAAGCGTTGTTGCTGCACCGGTGGTGCTAGTTGGCGGATTGGGAGCCGCCGGTCGAGGGCTGGCGGTCTCACCTGATGCGCCAGGTGTAGCTTCAGGTTCACGCCTTCGTTTATTTCCCCGTGTAGTACTCTCTTTAAGGCCAAGGGATGTGGCCTTCAATAGGATCTGATGCCTGGTTGGCGTCGTGCTTTGAGCATGGAATCCTGATATGGCTGATGCCATGAGACCTCACCTTGTACGGGTGTTGCCCCATTGGTTAACTACCCAGTCCCAATCAATTTCAGCAGATGTCCCCGATGTCCGACTCTGCTCTGCCAGTTTCTTCAACCTCTCTGTCTCCTCTTCAGCCCATGCGCCAGATGCGCTACCAACATTGGCAGTATTCATATTGATGGTGGCTGTCATCCCACCTGGATTGGGAGTGGCATATTGAGGGGCTGATGGCGTTGTCGTTGGCTGTTGGGGCTGAGGCTGAGGCTGAAGCTGAAGCTGGGGCTGGGGTGGCGGCGCAGCATAGTACCCACCTGGCCCAGGCCCATATTGGTAGTACGGGGCGGTGGGATAACGCGATGGCTGGGGCGTTGCGTACACGGCAGGGTACATAGCAGGAGGGGGGTGCGGTCCTTGAGGTAGAGCTAGGGGCATGACGAACGATTGAGCGTTGGTGATCATGGAAGGTGCACTGGTAGGGGCAGGCGCCGATGTAGACGGTTGCTGTTGAGGTGGCGCATAAGGGATGGTGGGGTATACCGGTGGTGGAGTGTGCCCGACAAGCTGGCTGGGGTTTTGAAGCTGACAGGAAGGACTATCAGTCAATATAGACTCATATGGCGACGGACAAAATGCGAACAAGTTGATCACAGATCCGTTTGGCCTCCCCCAACATTTGGAGCGGATCAACCTTGTTCGACGGGCCCATTTGATATGATTGGGCGATGACCAGTGATGGTGTGGCTTTCTATGCAGGCGGTGGGTGAGGAATGAGATGGTACGGCGCTGCGATGAAATACTTACGACGAGCTCTTCTGCGGCGCCGTAGAACTCTGAGCACAGGTTGAGGACCCGCCACTGAAACTCGTAGTATTGCTGGTTCTGAGGGGTCACGCCGGGGAGGGTGGGTGCGCCGGCTGGCGGGGGAGGATAGTTGTGGAAGGCGTGTTGGGGTTTGCCGCCGGATTCGCGAGGCTTCCGATTGCGAGAACCCTTGGGACGACCCGGCCGACGCTTGTTTTGGGGAGAATCGGGGTCATTGGAATTGGCTCCAAACTGCGAATGAGAGGCGCCTGCTTGTGTCCCAGCGTGGTCGGTCGAGTGCTGGTTCGAAGCGGCCGGGCTTTCGGCGAGAAAAGAGTCAATAAATGTGTATTCTGCAATAAAAGACACTGCGTGACAGTTTTGACACACCCTGTGGTTGCCCTATTTTCCGGAGTGCTCGCGTCGTGGTTCTGCTCGTCCAGTTCCTCCTCCACAATGTCTTCCTCCTCCTCCTCTTCCTCCTCTCTCTGCGTCCCGTTCGCGGGGTAGGGTTGACCGGACGCGTTGAAAGTCGAATACCGCGACTGGCGGACAAGTGGCGGATGGAGCGCGTGCGACAGCGGCTGATAATGTTGCGGGTTATCCATTACAAGATGGTGGAATGGAATGCTATTAGGCTACGGCTACAAAGGGGGGTGAAATATCGAGCAAGGGCGGCGACGACGACCGACAGGCCAGGCTCTGCCACTGAGATATTGTGAGAATCGATCGCCTCGTGGGCGACATTGATTGTCGACAAGTCCATTTTCCCTGCACCGCCGCCAATCTCCGTCTGAAATTTATGTCACTTCCCGTCACATTTCGCTCGGCAGCCTACCACAGCGCCACTTCGGCATCTTCGCCAGCTCGGGACTCCCACTGGAATCCGCCCATCGTCTTTTTTCCCGACCGAGATGTTCCGGTGAAATCTGGAAGAATGCGTGTTAATACAACAGCCGAAGTTTGCCAGTAGTTTGCCCAGTAGTTAAGTACGGCCCCACGGACTCGGGCCACAGCCAGTGACTCATGCGGTCATTCACGGCTGAGTCAGCTGGCCCAGTGTGTGACTGGCGTGTGGCGGTGGCGATGTCGTTGTTCTTCACCTCTTACCTTCCGCCTCCTGCCTCAGTCCTCTCCTTGTCCCTAAACTCCACACTCCTACCAGCACACGTTTCTGGGCTCACGCATCCTTAATCCATGTTTTCTACCCCAGCCGCCAGTTCTAGCGCAGTTGCGACAAACGCTTTGCGCAGTGCGGGCCTCATGGATCGCGATGAGCGTATGCGGGATGCCACTGACAAGCCTGGAGGGCGGAAGGGAACTTCCAAGATTCGGTCGCATCGTCCGCGTCTCATTGATGCTATTAAGGACCCAGCAGGCCCAAGTCGGAACTCTATGGTAAATACACGGTTGTTTATGCTACTTCCTACATCTAGTGCAGGGCCCACAATACACAAGTCGTGTCTTGTACCCGCCCTCCTTCTTTTCTGATAACATCGAGCTTACGTTGTTCATCTTCCGCCACCGCGCACGTCGGCACATGAAGCTTGCCTCGAGGATGGGAGTTGCTTCTTCTGAACCTCTATCCATCCGTGGCGCTGCAAGGCCGACAGCAGCGGGTCGCATCCGAAGGAATGCAATCTCTGTCAACACCGCCAAGTCTTCTACTATCACTGGAAAGCCGCTTGAAATATGGAGAGAATTTGTGCAGAAGCGATACAACCGCGACCTACGCTTCCTGAATCTCGAGGTAATGCCAACTCTCTGATCATGCTTTGAATCAGTCTTGACCATGGGGTCGTCTAGCGAATGTCAGAGGATACAATTCTGAGCAAGGCTTGTTTAGTTCCTCCAGGTGTTCCAGGCAGTTCTGGGAAGGAAGCGGCAGTTATCTTCAAGATGGCATCTCAGCTTAGGCCTCCAGTAAGCTTTCTCTTGGTTGTCATGGACCTACCATTCTGAACGCGGATATCAACAAAAAAGGTGCGGTCTTTGTCCCTCGCCAACAACAATCTCTCGAGTACACACATAATCTCCACTCTCCCGCATTATCTACCGGACCTTGCGAATCTTTCACTGGAGAATAACAATCTACGGACATGGAAAGATATCGACTCTCTTTCCCAAGTATCGGACAAGAGGGACAAGCTGAAGAATTTGCGAGAGCTCATTTTATTGGGAAATCCAGTCCGGGAGCAGCAAAACCGGGGGGATCAATACAAGAAGTATGGCGCATTTCGATGACCAAGATAATATCACACTGATCCATACATGATGTAGCCATATCATCCGTCGTTTTCCAACGCTAGAAATGTTGGACAAAGAAGCTGTCACGAAAATCGCTTTCGATAACCCTGCTGCTTCAGCGCCAGCCTCTTCCACTGTGCGCCGCCCGATTGCAACAGCGTTCCCTTCGGAGATGCGTCCTCCGTTCGTTACAGGGGTAGACGGGAGCATCGTTAGCAATTTCTTTGCACGGTGAGCCACATGCGACTCGATGATTTCGGACGACTCAGCGGCTTCGCAGTTTCTTCCCCTTATTCGATAATCACCGTGCGGGCCTCATGGATGTTTACTACGAATCTGCAACGTTCTCATTCCAGGCAAACACCCACATCCCCGACCGCGCCCGCATACAAGGGTTCCAGCATTCCAAGGAAATGCCAAAGCAGTCACATCTGCAATGGCCATCATGGTTAGCTGCAGGATCAAGGAATTTGAGCAGGGTGGCCGGTGCCGTGGACAAGATGGTGCAGAGTTTGCATGTGGGGCGAGAGGAGGTGGTGAAGGCGATTTCATCTCTTCCGCAGACGATACATGATGTAGCTGCTGCACCGGAGAAGTTTTGCGTCGATGCTTGGCCTATCACCCAAGACGAAAAGACGATTCTCTTTCTTTCGGTTCATGGGCAGTTCATCGAAGGTGCGAACTCTTACGTCAAGAGCAAATGTTACAGAGTAAGCCCCAATATTGACCCGTCGCATCTCAGCACCTGCTGGAGGCATTCGATCTTTCGATCGGTCGTTCGTCCTTGCTCCTGCATCACCAGGGTCCAGGTACGTCCATCGTGATCACTAGCTGACATCAGAGCAATTTTCTGACGGCGGTACCTCGCGTTAGAGCCCAAGTGAATGGTTGGGGTGTCGAAATTCTCTCGGACCAACTGGTCATTCGTAATTACTCAAGCCACGAGGCATGGAAGCCGGGCCCGCTGCTCGTGCAGGCCAATCCTTCTACATCCTCGCTCTCCGCGCCTGCGCCCCAAATAACCATAGCGCCAGCCATGCAAGAGGCACTGTCTGTAATTGTAAGCGTTACGACATCTCTTTCAAGCCCGTACTGCTTTTGGCATCATGCGTATGAATAACTCATCCTTCTCTTCGATGCAGCCAGAACCACAGCGCTCGCTCGTTTTGCAAATAAGCCAGCGTACCAGACTGAACGTACGATTTGCAGTGGACTGTCTCGAGGGAAATGGTTGGGTCTTGGAGAAAGCGTTAGCCAACTTCGAGCAAGTGAAGGTGGGTACATGTATAGTTAGCCTTGTGGCGCTGTGATTGATTATTTGCAACAAAACAGAACACGCTCGGACCGGACGCATTTGTTTGAATCTCGGACCTCGTGTCCACCATAGCAATGCATGATTTCGCCGCCATAGCTACTAGCTACTCAATTTGTTCAAGTTTTGTTGGCATTTTCATCCTGTGTCTGATGGTTTTTCGTCGCGAACTGTCATAATGTAACAGACCCTCACGTATCTTCCATAAACTTATCCAATCATCGACGAATTATAACATAAGCTCCCCATCTCCTTGATGCTTGATATGGTTTAGCCTCTGTCTCTTGCATCTTTGCCTCGAGTTCGCGCCTCGCCTCTGCGTTTGTAAATGGTAGCCTCCTGGTGCGAGATTTCGAAACACTTTCACGAACGGCTAGATCGTGAAGCCGAGAACAGAGCGGGTTTGGACGAGCCAGACGGGTCAGGACGGCTGCTGCTCTGTGGCCAAAAGCACAAAAGGGAAAGAACAAAGGGTTGCCACGTGCGATGCACGCGGCTAGGGAACAGTGGAGGCGAGTGGAGGTGGCTGGAACACGCCCCTCTGCATGGCAAAGGCATTTGTTTTGTTGCGGAATTACGGCCATTATGTGCGCGTCGCAGTCAGCGATTGGTCGTCGAGCCCAACGGGCGACAAACTCGACAATTGATGGCCGTATGTTTGTACGCCTCGTGTACATCCCCAACAGCAATAAGTAGTCCGCCTCTGCCGTATTCTCCCTCCGAATTCCCTTTTGCCTTCATCTGACAGAATCTTCTTCAGACCCTTCTAACTTCCTTCTTCCCAGCTTGCTGCTCCTTTGCTGACCCCACTCGTCGTTCATTTCATTCCCTCTGTCCCTAACGTTGCTTGCTATGACTGCCATGACCCATTCCTCTGTACGACAACCTCATACGTCCCAGGGTACGACGCGCAACGCCCGACTGCTTGATGCCGTGATTCGTGGAGACGAGGAGGACGTCCAGAGACTGCTGGAGGCCCATGCAGACGTCAACGTGACGGACGCTACTGGTCGGTCTGCAATCGCTTGTGCTATAACGGGGGAAAAGTGAGTCTCGGTCTCGTCCTGTGGACGCGAGACCATTGAGCACTGACACCGGGACCAGCTGGAGCACTGCCGATGCGTCGGATGCATCCTTCATGACCCCGGGCCGACTGAACGTTATTCGGCTCTTGGTCGAGCACCCTCACATCTCATTATACTCCCTCAATGCGCCTCAGGAAGCTATGAACGGTGCGACTCCACTGGGAGTCGCCACATGGTTGAACGCACCGGAGGTCGTCCGTATACTTATCGAGACCAGCGCCGGCGCGGTCTCTGTCAACGGCATGGATGGCCATGAGGCGACGGCGCTGATGTGTAAGTCTCGGACATGTCTGGGAGTTAGCGAGCACCGAGCTTACCATATTTCAATCCACGCGTCAGATGCCGCTCGCGACGGCACTGTCGAGCTTGTTAAATTTCTGGTGCGTCACCTTCCCTTCTCTTCCGTCTCACTTGACACTTATTTGCTTATTTGTGACGCGTCGACTAGTTGTCAAACGGTGCTCGGCCTGATTACCGAGATAGCAATCACCATACCTCGATCCAGTACTGCTTGAAACACGCCCAGGTCCTATGGCTATGTGAAGATGCCTTGCGGAGACTCAGAACGCGCGAGGCCCAGGTATGTTCCAGGATTAGTTAGTAGACGCGCGTGCTGATGCACTTATCTCGCCTTGAAGTCGGATAACAGGCGAAAGCTCAGTTCTTCAGCGCTAGCGGACGTCGATGCTCTTCTCTTGGACGACGCGCATCTATCTGACGTGCACACATATCCTCCACCGCACTTCTTTGCACGCTCGGACATCCTTGAAGCGCGTAAAAATATCATCAATGCGATCATCTCCGCTGATCTCCCCGTTCTCCGTTCTCTTCTCTTCCCACCCCCACTTCCTTCTTCCGACGCGTCGCAGAGCTCTTTGGTCACCCCAGCTCCAGTTCTTGTCAATCACCCCGATGCCCAGGACTGGAGTCCCATTCACTATTGTGTGTCGGTTCGCCTTCCCTCCGTTGACGTTCTCGACACACTCTACCGTGCTGGCGCCGATGTCAGTCTGTTTTCCAAAACCGGAAGTTGTACCCCTCTCCACTGCCTCGCACGCAAGAAACGCGGCCCCGATTCTTTCAGGAGCCCCGCAATGACGCGTTTGTTGTACCAATTTGTTGTGCATATAGTTTGTGATCTAAAAGCGCCCTTGGCGGCGCTTGACCCCAACGGGGAGACGTGTATTCATATTGCAGCTGAGCATGGGGATAGCGCGGAGGTGCTCAGAGCCCTTTTAGACTGCGACACTGACGGGACGGTGAGGGATGTGCGGAACTCAAGAGGGTCCGTCATATTTTTATTCTCGTCGTGTGATCTCTGACTGATTTTGTTTTTCTGTAGGCTTACTGCTGTCGAAGTCTCGCGATCCGAGTTTCACGCACTATTCGGCACGCATGACGGCAGCCTACGCTCGTCTTCGTCTGCGTCGCTCCGCACTGTCAGACCACTCCACTCGTACAGCTCCGTGCCCTCGATTTGTTCATTTGTCACAGATTCTCCGATCGTCAGACCCCACTTCCCACTGTCGTATTCATCGGCCCTCCCTCCCTCCCTTGCGAACGCCGAAGACGAGACGCTTTCGTCCTCTGCGGACCGAATTCTCCGCGACCTCCGCTTTATCTCCAGTGAACTCTGTCAACCATCCCATACCTTGGTGGCTGACATCGCGAACTTGGACAGTATTCTGAGGAAGACCGCTGCGCGCAGTAGCGATTTACTCAGCCGATGGCGCACCAAGGTGGATGAAGCGAGGGACGGTCTGCATGGAGCCCAAGATACGTGGGCAAAGATCGATTCGCTTCTGGATACAGTATCTCAGGCTGTCGAGGACAAGGCTGTCAAAGAGCGAGAGGAAAGAGATAAGGTTTGGCCTCTAGAGCCTCACGGGCGATCGAGAAGCGGGACTACAGTTTCCGGAGATTCTCAACTGACCGCCGTATCGGACGACAATATTGAGGACGCCGGGAGTGACATTGATCGGTATGTCGAGAGTGCAAGCTTAGCTGATATTTTGTTCGAAGGTACTGACGGATGCCCCGGTTTATTTTTCCTAGCTTCATCGACAACACTGATGCTGCGTACGGAGGCCTTGCTTGGCCTCCCACATTCGACGCTGATGCCTCTTCCATTCACAATGGTCGGTTTGTTTCCGACGCGGCATCTACGAGAGGACTAGGACACATGCGTCTCAAGTCTTACAAAAGCACGGGCGACCTTCACCGCACGAGCCCGCCGCTCCTGCAAAGAAGCTCTCCGACGCGCGCGCTGGCACGCAGGCCGAGGGCTGACACTCTTGTCGGTGTGGTGCGCAACGAAAGGGGCGACGGCGACTCTGGCTCAGGATCCGGAAAGGACAAGGACGGCGTTCAGACTCAGACGCAGAAGGGCGGGACGTCGTCGAGATTCAAGGCATGGTTCAAGCGGAAGATTCTGTCCGATCGGACGGCAGAGAAGCCGCTTCCTGTGGTGCCGAGGACGTCCACGGAGCCGAGGCCATCGCTAACGACTCTGTGCGAGAAGGACGAGGGCGCAGAGAAGGAGGGCAGCTCGCCGCCGTCCGAGGAGGAGCAGCGCGTGTCTTATCGAGCGCTCGCGGCTGCTGGCAAGGACCTCGCGCGGATCGACGAATGCATATCGAATGTGAGTCGCTTGTGCTTTCTTCATGGAATGAATCAAAATCAATTTGCGCTGTGGGCTTAGACCGACAAGTTCATCGCGTCTGCGTATCGGTGTATCGTGCAGACGGAGCAGAGCATCACGAAGGCCATCAAGGTTCGTTTCTGGCCTCATGAGCACTCCGTGCTTCTGCTCACGATCCTTCGCCATTCAATAGACTCGCGAGGCATTGATCTACGATCACCGTTTTGCGAACACTGTCGACGCGGGAATCGAAGCCGTCTTCTCTTGGCGAGCATCTGACGCGCCTTCGACTGATGTAGTCATCAATCCCATCGAAATTGCTCTTCCTCTGAGCACCGCTCTGAGCGTGTCTGTGAACTCATCAGCAGGCTCCTCCGTGACGTCGCTGTCTTCGACTCTCGATGCCGAGGATATCGACGAGGACACGCGGGGGCTGCAGCATCTGCTGAAGCACAAGATCGTAGGCAAGGTGGACCTCGCGCTGGAGGAGGTCGAGAAGGTGGAGGTGTGGCTGAAGGTGGTGAAGAGTGTGGTGAGGGGTGTACAGAGACGCGTGGACGTAGCGATGTAGTGCGATGTAGCAAAAGACGTTGGGATCGACGTGATCTCCCGCTGCTTGATGGATGGCGGTGATGCCCTGTGTAAGTAGATTATTGCGTATTTATAGTAAGTTAGCCGTCGCCGAGTCAGTTCGGGGAGCGAGTCACGTGCGCGGGGCAGCGCCACCGGCGACGGACTGCGTCGTGTTTCAAACCGAGAGGGAAAGCAAACCGAGTGCCCAAGCAAGTTCAAGCCAGACGTTCAGGCCGATGGCAGCCTCAGTTCAAAGGTAAATCAGGGTCACACATCCCCGTCCCCTCCTCATCCCCTCCTCCACCCGCAGCCACAACCCCCTCCAGGATCCCACCGTCGACCATCCCCATGTCGACCCCAACGCTCAGGTCCGTCTTTCCTCTCGCTTGATCCCACCGTCCTCCTCACCTCATCCTCGTGCTCGTCGCTCTTCCCTGCACTGCGCGGATCGTGGACTGGACTGTCCAGTCACTTAATCAGGCGCTGGACCCACATCTTTCCCAAGTCGGCCTTGACTCGAGGCAACACTATCATTACTCCCCCGCGCACATCATCTCCCAAGATCACGGCAGCCAGGCACATCGCTCTGATCACCTCAATTTCTACCCAACCACGCATGAGCTGTCCGCACAGTCCGTCGATCGGCAACAGACATCGTCCGCGCCGAAGCGAAAGCAGGTGGAGACCCCCTATGGCCCCAGCGCTGGCAAGAAACGCAGACAGGGGGACGGCGATTTCGATGCCGACCCAGATGTAGATAACCCTGACGGAGACGACGGCGGCGGCGGGTCGGGCGCTAGGCATTGGACAGACGAGGAGAAAACGAAGCTGTTCAATTGGCTCATGGGTCCGGGGGAGGACGAGCACTTCGATGCTCTTCGGACGAAGAAGAACACTTGCTTTCGAGACGTGAGTTTGACGCCGCACCACTTCTCTGATGACAGCCCACTGAATTGACTCCAAAATGGGCCATAGTGCGCGCTCGATGCCTTTGGAGGACGGAAGACGTTCCTCGCCGTCAAGGGCTGCTATGAGCGCAATTTCGTAGTCTTCAAGCAGATATATGCATTCGAAACTTTCACGACCCACATGCAACACAACAACGTCGACTCTGAGAGCGAGGTCGATAGGTTGAGGGAGTATGAGCGGCGTATCTACGCGGCTCGAAAAGCTGGCTTCCATGTTGGCAACCTATCGTCGCGGATCCTCGATCACTGGCACCGCATGGGATGGTACAACGTCTTTTTCCAAAGGCACGTCTCGGTATTGTCTACGTATGCACCGCCTGGTTCTGACGCCGTTGATCATCACAGATGGAACGGTGATCCTGGCGTACGTCGTCCTCCTGGCCGCGCACGCACTATGGGTCCTCCCTCCACAGTTCCAATGCTCACTCAAGTACCCGAAGAGCCCCATATCGAGCCTATCATTCGCAACGAGGGGCTGCCCGTTCATGACCACGCCGTTGCTGGGCCATCTCATGAACGTACTTATGAACATGATCACCATTCCTCCGCCTATCCTACTCATGATCCTGGCGAGTCGATGCCCTCACCACCCCATACGCCTAGCACGGTCCCCGCCAGCCAGCAATACGCCGGGGCACACGGGTATGCCGTCTCAACTGCGGCAGGGCCAACCACGGTCCCTGGTCCTGTAGACCAGAACATGGCGAACTTCGCGACCATGGCGCAAACGATGATGTCCGCTTGCATGAGGCTTCTCCAAGCCCAGTCCGAGGACAGCAAGATCCGCCTCGAGTATCTTCGCAGGCGAGAGGAGAGGGAGGAAGTGGAAAGTCGCGTGCGCGCCGAGGCAGAGAAGCAACGCCAAGAGAGGGAAGCGTCAGAATGGGAGCGTTTACAGCGCGACGCAAAGGTGAAACAGCGGTCCGAGCTCGCCACCGAGCTGTTGTCCAATCCCAGCGTGGATGGAGGCGTCCGACAGGCGGCCGGGGAATATTTGAAGAAACTGTTCGCAAACGACTGATTGATGATGGACTCTGTGGGCTCCGTAGGTTTGGGGTTGTAAAGTGAGTTTGTGTACTGTTCGAACATCTGGAGGGGGGTCTATCAGGTGACTGTTACAACGAAGTCTGTAGCATACGCCTTGTCATTTCTCTTCCTCGTGCGCTTGGTTTGTTTGTTTCTTCTAGGGCAGGGACACATACTATGATGTGTAATGACGCACTAACGACAGCTTTCGGAGGACAATTTGGATCTTGTTGAGGTTGCACGTGACAAAGACGCGCTACGCGTGTTGGACGTTCGACTTCTAACGCGTCGTCTTCTGCTTCACCGCAACCATCTAAGGCGATTCCGCCGCTCACTCAACACATAGGGCTGGTCCATCTTAATTGACTCGAACACATTTTTTTGACGGAGACTCTTACAGACATCTTCAGAATCTCCGACATGCGTTTCTTACAGGCTATCTTCGCCACGCTGGCCGTGGGCACTGGGTTTTCTCGTGCATCTCTGTACACAACTCAACCTGTTTCGGGCACAGTATTTCACGCAGGAGAATTATCAAAAGTTTCATGGATTGACAACGGGACCAGTCCAGCTCTTGCGGAATTGAAGCCGCTGAAACTTGAGCTCTATGGTACAGCAGACGTATGTCGAGATTTTCCCTCCTCTCCTCTCTGGATTGGCATTGATTTGGACAACTTTAATATTTCACAGACGCTGGTGGGAACGCTTGGGACGAACATAGATCCCACAAGTCTATTTTACAACATCACCATCTCACCCTCCGTGGGCCCCGACGGTTCAGACTAGTCAGTGTTCTACCTCGACGCAAACTAGCCCACCGGTCTCACCGTTTTGCGTATTTGGACAGTTATCTTCGTTTCGTATGCGAGGATCCTCCACTCAAATTCTACAGCGCCAAATTTACCATCGACGGCGCGTCCGCCAGCCCTGCGTCCGCCAGCTCTGGAAACGCCAACTCTGCATCCAGCAATTCTTCTACGAGTCAAAGCGCCTTGGACAAGCTGCAGCACGGTACGCCGACCGCCGCTGCTGCTTCCACGTCCTACAAAATATACCCGCTCGTCACCATGATCACCGCGAACGCGACGACACCGACGCAAAGTCACCCCACGCCCGCGCCATCGAGCGCTTCTTCTCTGACGGCGCCGACGCAATCAGGCAGGACGGTGGCGCAGACGAATTCGGCGGCGGGACGGATGGACATGGAGAAGATCAAGTTTAGGCTTGTGTTCATTCTGTGGCCGGCGTTGATGGGGATCACGATGGCGATGTGACCATCGAGCTGCAAGCGGAAAGCGGTCGACGACATGGATCGAACAGCCTCTATTGTATTCATACTATACTTCATCACTAACCGTGTATCACATAGCTAGCTGTATTCACATGTTATAACAGGTCTTTGGAGTGAATGAACTCCCGGAAGACTGGAGTACAGACCATCCGGTAAAAGCTTCTCTTTCTCTTGAATTGCAGGTGAAAGCCTTGTGTGAGAATCTAGGAAGGAAATAAATGTGGCGAGCCGCTGGAAGAACAGTGGAAGTGAGAAAGCGTTGTTTGTGTTTGTTGAAAGTCAAGGCTGTTGCACAACAAGTGCAAATATGATGGTCATTACTGTCCGAAGGCCTACTGGTTACTCATTATTAGCGCAGCTCGTATAGCACGATGTCGCTCCTCGCGCCCATCATCTGCGACAATGGGACCGGATACTCGAAAGTGGGGTATGCAAATCGCTATTAGAATGTTTGGCGTATGCGGAAAGCTCACCAAGATATCGATGATCCATAGCTTTGCAGGAAACTCGGACCCGTCCTTGTTAGTGATTGAATCGCACGTTCTCCAATATCTGACCCAAACGCCGAGTACGTTCGTGCACATTACACAGTGTTTTTCCGACCGCGATCGCCACGCGTGGACCCGCCTCTCAGGGAAGCAGGACAGGTCCTGCCGTGCCGGCAAAGCCTGGCAACCTCGCGTCCAAACGTGGTGTCGAGGACCTTGATTTCTTCATCGGAGACGAGGCGCTCGCGAACGCCAAAACCCCCGGATACGGCATAAATTATCCAATTCGCCATGGTCAGATTGATAACTGGGATTACATGGAGCGTTATTGGGAGCAGACCATCTTCAAGTATCTTCGTGCAGAGCCTGAGGATCACTACTTTCTCTTGGTGAGTCGTTCCTCCTGTGTACACCATTTGTCGCTGATCTTTGCGCCTGATATCAGACTGAACCTCCTCTCAACCCTCCCGAGAATCGCGAGCAGACCGCAGAAATCTTTTTCGAGTCCTTCAACATCCAAGGGCTCTATATCGCTGTTCAAGCTGTTCTTGCTCTTGCGGCCTCGTGGTCCTCAAACCAAGTCACTGATCGTACACTGACTGGTACTGTTATCGACTCTGGCGATGGTGTTACGCACGTCATTCCATGCGCTGAGGGTTATGTCATCGGCAGTGCCATCAAGCACATTCCCATCGCCGGTCGCGATATCTCGCAGTTCGTACTCAACCTTATGCGTGAGCGTGGAGAGATGGCGAACGTGCCTCCGGAGGACCAACTCAAGGTTGCGGGTAAAGTGAAGGAGAACTACAGCTATGTATGCCAAGATATCGTGAAGGAATTCCGGAAGTACGATGCCGAGCCATACAAGTTCTTCGAGAGGTATGAGGGCGAGTACTCCGTTACTGGGAGGGTACGTTCAGGCTTTGTGAGATGGCTCACGCGTAATCTCTGCTGATACTGGGCCTGATCGCAGAAATACTCCGTGGACGTAGGCTACGAGCGATTCCTTGCCCCTGAGATATTTTTCAACCCTGAAATCTACTCTTCGGACTTTTTGACTCCACTACCAGAGATTGTCGACGGCGTCATCCAAGCTTCCCCCATCGACGTTCGCAGAGGCCTGTATAAGGTCAGCCAGCACGCCGTTCTTCCATATCAGTTCCTTGCATTGATTATCCCTGATCCCTTAGAATATTGTTCTCTCTGGAGGCTCAACAATGTTCCAACACTTTGGTCACCGTTTGAAACGGGACCTGAAGCAGCTGGTTGATCAGCGTTTGGAGGCGAGCGCTGTTTCAAGCGGCAGCGTGCAGAAGGTGAGTCCTTTATGATTATGATGGTAGCATGGCGATTCAAAATGCATCCATGCTCAGTCTTCAGGTGTTGACGTCAATGTTATCTCACACAAACGCCAGCGGTAAGTCCCTTCATTAATTTCTCAAATTTGCTCACTTTTGCTGCCACATTCTCACTATGGTTATACAGCTATGCTGTATGGTTTGGCGGCTCTCTCCTTGCATCTCTTGTAAGCCCATTCATCATGCATATAATCATTTGCCCTGATAACCCTCTCCAGCCCGAGTTCTATTCGTCGTGTCATACCAAGGCACAGTATGACGAGATTGGCCCAAGCATTTGCAGGCGTTACCAGATATTCGGCAGTGCGACATAGAGAGGAGAGCCTTGGGAAGTAATGTACGTTTTGTCAGCTCATGGACTATGGAAACCCAAATTGTTTTTGAAAAGTGGACTGCGATATAAACTCCTGCGGACGGGTGCATGAAAGGCTATGGCTGGAAAGGTTGAGAAACTTCCGCCTTTGGACGTTAGATCACATTTTCCACAAATCCGAGCCCCTCTTTCTACCACCGTGTTCTCATCAGCCAAAGAACCATCACCAGACGGACGGAACATCGTCTTTGTATCATTTCTTCATTGACCTCTATGCTAACGACCATAGCCCTGTCCTCCCCGGAGCCATCCTTGGTTTGTATCTCTCTTCGAGAACGCCTCTCAATTGGATAAATGCGCCGCCACCGACCGCGGGGCAGAAGGTGAGGACTTCGGGATTGGCGAAGATGTGGAAAGAACTGCGGAGCCTTCGGCGCGCGAGGTCGACGTTGCGACGTGGAATTCAAGACGAGAATACGATTGGTCAGAGCTCAAGTCCACGTTGCATGAGTACCGAACTCTCGTAAATAGTCGGGATGCGGTTCAGATTTCCGTCTCGTGAGTTTACCCGTTGTCTCTCGCTGATCGCCGTTGCTCATACCGGCAGATCTGAAAATTGGCTACGGCATGCGGAACGGTTGACAAGCTCTGAATCATCACTTGTACTCCCGAAGTCTATCCATTTATCACATCAATTACCCCCCCCCCCCCCACGCTCTCGGCGAGGATTATCATGCCATCGTTGGGCGCTATCACTTCGACGTTCCTACCATAAACATCGAGGTGCGCAAGGAGGTCGAGGTCAGCGCGTATTCCACAGACAGCAGCGAGGCTTTATTCAAGGGCTTCACTCTCCCCTTGCAATCAGACGTCCCTCTTCGTCCTTCGACGAGCCGCTCTTGTCGGCGCTTTCAAGCGACGGGGTCTACCCCTTGTCTCCGTCCACCATCCCGGTGTTACCGAAGGGCGCGTCTGGCTCCAATCCAAGCTCGTTCAGAAGTCCACTGCCTGTATAGCGCATGGCTGCCGGTATTGGTGACGGGATGAGCAACGGTTCGGAGCGGCTTGAGCGCGAGATCGGGAGGGGTCCGCTCGCCGAGGGTGATTCCGAGTCCGGATGGCACGCTTGGTATGAGCGGGGATCTCGGAAGCATGACGCTGGAGTTCGATGAGGACGAGAATTTCGTGCTGATGCATAGCCAGAAGGCGCCTTCTTCTGCGGAATGGGGCGACGACGCTGACGATGCTGTTGATGCGGACAACGACGATGCGATGTCTCGGTCGACGTCGCAGAATGAGGGGGACGAGTCGGGGGCATCGATATCCAGTACCGTCGTCTGAGGATTGCGAACAAGAGGCGCGGAACGTAGATCAGGCGTGGATGGGGTAAGCTGGGGGATACTCAGGAGGTGGAAGATACGGAGCAGTTCCACGAGACCTTGGGTGTAGGGCTCTAGATGAAGACTCGAAGAGCAGGCACAGTTGAAGGGCCGTGGCCGTTCAGGTAGGTTGTGAGAGGACAACATTGTAAAGTATTGGTTTCTACCATATCACGACGTTGTCTACAGATCATGCACGACGGTGAGCGACTCCCAATCACTAGGCTCAAGGCTGCTCGAGGTTGTGGGAGTGTATGCGAGTCCTTACTAATAAGTCCTTACGCAAGGCACTGCCATCTGTCCTTCTGAAAGCAGCCAGTCGAAGTGTCGAATTTGGACGCAGACCAACAGTTGATGCATTAGGGTCCTGTAGGTTTTTTTTTGCTTTCTCCGTTGTTAACCTCAACTCATACCGCCCATGTCCAGCGCTACATAATCTCGTGACAACTTCCTTGTCACATTTTTCTACATTGAAAGATCGACGTCCCACTATATATACATGCCTCCCACAGCGACACTTGGCGATCTTGGGGCCAAAGTACATAGTAAAGCCCAATCCCTGCTCTTGAACAAATGGGAGGTGGAAGACTGTATATACCCCAAGCCAGGAGCAATAGGCATTGCCGCCGGTAAGGGCAAATTCTTGACACTTCCCGCGGTTATTGATATTAGTTGTATAGATACCCATGGGCTTACTGCCTTTGAAACCAACTCCACCAGACTCGGGGACATCTGTTCAAAAGATGACCACTTCTATGCACTCGTTCCATCGCGATCGGCCGGTGCTGCATTGCCTAATAAACACGCTTTCAAGATGTCGGATTGCCTTACTGCGCCCTTGCACCAAAAGCTCAAGAAGGAGCGAGAAGAGAAGATGGCACTCAGGGCTCAGCATCACGCTATGGAGGAGACTCTGGTGGCACGGATCGATGCAATAGCAGAGCAGGTGAGAGAGAAAGACGAGCAGGTGAATGAGTTAAACAAGCGTATGGAAGAGTTAGTGAAGCAGGAGAGGGAGAAGGAGAAGAGGGAAGGGGAGAGAGACAAGAGGGAAGGGGAGAGAGACAAGAGGAAAGGGGAGAGAGACAAGAGGGAAAGGGAGAGAGACGAGAAGCTGAATGAGTTATTTGAACAAGGAAGGGAGAAAGACGAGAAGCTGAATGAGTTATTTGAACAAGGAAGGGAGAAAGACGAGAAGCTGAATGAGTTATTTGAACAAGGAAGGGAGCAAGACGAGCAGATAAGTACCCTAACACAGATCCTCTATGAGACACGCCAATCGCTGTCTGGCGCAGATGCAGAGTCCGAATGGATTGTGGTGATGGTAAGTGTATCTTGATTTTATCTCAATGTCACCTCACTCAACGGTGATTCTAGGATACACCTCGGTTGGACGAGATCAAGTTACGAAACATACTCGATGTTGCAATGGCAAGACTTGCTATAGCTGCACGCCTAACCGACAAGCTTCCTAATGCTTCAATCGTATGGCGGGATTCCCTGGGAACTTCAGCCGACACCGTGACCAGGAGGGCAATCGCTGAAGGGCTTCTAAGCCGGGAGGGTCTACAGCTTCCAGAATCTATTCAAAATCTTCGCAAGTCTCGCCAAGGGATGGACTTGGTTGTGGAGAAGTACTCTAAGATCCGATCTCGAGGCGATAGAGTGGCTTACCAGGCACGGCCCATCCGCGCGTTGAATGATACTGCTGTGCAGCGTTCGCAAATTGAGGGAATGGGCGTAGTTGCAGAGGTAGCATACGACCATTGATCGGTTCATCTCCCTGCAGTACACATTCTATCATTGTATATATATTGTACATTTCCTATCATTTTGTAAATTTAGACTGGAGCCACCTGGAGCCAGATTCTGTCGCTTGCCTCGATCGTCTCGTTCCTTTACCTTTTCTACCAGTACCGGTGAGACTGACGTCGAAGTATCATTGAACGATGACGAGTATCTGAATTACAATCTTTATTGATCACGTTAAACTTCCACCCGACAACATATGTGAATCAACTCTTCTTGGATGACAACACTACGAACAATGTCGACCATCACGAAACACCCGATCTCCGCGCTTCCTCTTCCTCACGCCTCGAAACTTCTTATTCACAACCTCACACCAGACACCGCGACGCCCTCTGTCTCCAAGTTCAAAAAAGCTCTACAAGCAAGCCCTTCTGTCCAGCGCCGCTCACGTATCCTCCCGTCGCAGTCGCATTTCTCCCATGTCACGCCCTTCCCACTCCCATTTCCGTACGAGATCGAGCCCCCAACCGATACTGAGGTAACGGACAAGGCGGCGTATGTCGAGCAGTGGTTAAGTGAACGCGAGGCACTGCACGAGAAAGCAGACGAGAACGGTAGGGCCTCACTGAGCAAATGGTACCCGAAGAATAGAGACCAGCTTATGGATCTTATCGGTCTTTCGGAAACGGGATTGAGGGATTGTCTGCCGCATTTGGACGTTGGAGATGCCTTTGACGTGTTGGGGGTTCCAGCGTTGGCAGCCTCAGACGGTGAGGCTGGCGGAGGAAAGGAGCAGGACACCAGTCCGGTGAATGCAGCACGGCAGGAGCTCGTCGATGTGCTCGGTGGTCATGCAGTACTTATGTCTGGTCAGGATGCGGAAACGCCATTCGCACCCTGGTCCTTGAGGTATAGCGGTCATCAATTTGGCGTATGGGCAGGACAATTGGGAGACGGCCGCGCCATCACTGTTCGTGAGTCCAATCTCGCCAGAGGCGGGGGTTCGAGTCTTCGAGGCTTTCAATAAACTCCTCTGTGCAGACGCGACCCCCCATCCGTCTGACCCAGATACTATCTATGAGCTCCAACTGAAGGGGGGCGGGCGCACACCGTTCTCACGCTCTGCTGATGGACTCGCCGTCGTTCGTTCCTCAATTCGCGAGTACCTCTGTGCTGAAGGTATGTAGATACTGAGCGAATGAATGACTGCTTTGGTCTTATGCATTATGTCACAGCGATGCATGCCCTTCATATACCTACCACCCGTTCCTTGTCCCTCGTCTCCCTTCCTTCGCTCCCTGTCCTTCGTGAACTGCGTGAGGCCGCATGTATAGTGACCCGCGTCGCGCCTTCCTTCCTCCGCATAGGCTCCTTCGAGGCGCTCAATCCGCCTGCCCAGATGTTCTTCATTGGCGGTGGACAACAGGAGAAAGACCTCGATGCTTTGCGCGTTTTGGGCGAGTTCGTCTCAGACCATGTGGTACGTGTACAGAGACAGGGAGGTCCAGACGGCGCTTGGGGTAAGGAGTTGCTCTTGGAAGTGGCAAGGAGAAATGCGAGAATGGTGGCAGGATGGCAGGCGTATGGGTTCATGCATGGAGTAATCAATACGGACAAGTAGGCATCAACTTCAAAGTTCAAGCTAACTGTGATTGACGACATTCCATAGTGTTTCAATCCTTGGATTAACGATCGACTATGGTGAGTCTCGCACGTTCACAATTTTCCATGCAGATTGGCTCATTCACTTGCTTAGGTCCATATGCCTTCATGGATGTCTTCAACGACATGCATATATGCAACCACTCTGATGGAGAAGGAAGATATGCTTACAAGGTAGGTAGCATTTGAAGCCATTCTCTATTAGTACTCGACCTAAAACTGTCTTATAGTACCAGCCAGCAATGATGTAAGGCCCATTTCTGTGGAGATAATATATTTATTTCTCAATGAACGTTTGAAACCTAGCCTTTTTGCGTTACGCGCTCTGCTCAATGCCTTGGCGCCTCTCGTTGGTGCCGAGGCTGAGCTCGGGAATAAGGCCATCTCCACGGGATGGGCGAACGAATTTGATGAGAAAAAGATCAAAGAACTGCGTTCTACGGGCGTGGACCTCGTCGAGGAAGAATTGAATCATACATTCCAGACCGAGTTCGAGGCGGAGTATCACGCACGGATGAACAAGGTGGGTTGCGTCTTAACTTAGCATCTGCCTGCTGTGTCTAGACAAGAACGCCTGATTGACGCGCGAGTGTAGCGCCTTGGACTGAGGCGACTTTTACAAGATGACGACGCGACACTTATTCGACCGCTTCTCAGAATCCTTGAGAGCCAGAAACTAGACTTCCACCTCTCCTTCCGCCATCTCACCACCTTCCGCCCTTCGCTCCTGGCAGTCGAGTCGGCCGCCCTCGATCAATTTGTAGATGGACTTCTGGACTACACGTCCGACTCCCAGTCAATTCAGCGCGATGAAGCCGTGCGATCGTGGAAACGCTGGCTGGAGAAATACGCTGCTCGGATCGAAGCGGAGAAGGACGCGTGGGTTGACGACGATGCTGCGGCCTTTAGCTTGGATGAGAGACGAGAGCGGGAAACAAAGGCGGCAAACCCACGCTTCGTTCTCAGGCAGTGGGTGTTAGAGGAGGTGATTGGAAAGGTGGAGAAGGATCCAAAGAGCGGAAAGCGTGTGCTTGCAAAGGTGATGCAGATGGCGTGTAGCCCATTTGCACCCTGGGGCGCAGAGGGCGACAGCAGACCAGAAGAGGTATTAGACGAGGAGGTTAGAGAGGAGAGGAGGCTTTGTGCCGTGGGGGAGAGGAAGATGCTGGGCTTCCAGTGCAGTTGCTCGAGTTGAACATTGGAGATTATGTAGGATACCTGGCGTACTTGTTGTAACCTTTTGCATCGTTATCGATACCGCAGGGAAGTGTACCATCATCCACTTGACAAAGCCTTAACATAGCGAACATGAGGATTCAGCGCTTCAGCGACGCTGTCCTCAAGGCTAGAACTTCATGTCAACGCAGTTCTATATTACGGCACATAGTGAGAGACTGTTTGTACACAACGAATGCATGTACATATATGTACAAGATGGGGCAAGCGGATATCCCATATTACAATTTTCCCAGATCATTCACGGAAAACATTATAGCTTCGCCATGACCGCTGCATCATCGGCATCAACACCAACCACGCCCTCTCGGACGAGTTTCTCAATTTCTTCGATTTCTAACCCAGATTCGTGTAAGATCTCCTTGGTATGCTGCCCCGGCCTCAGCAGGGTCAACCGGCCTATGGAGGCAGAGAAAGGAGTACGAGAAAGATTGGGCGCTGGCAGCGGAACCGGCGAAGGGCGAGAGGGCGAATGGAAAGCGGAAGCGGAAGACAAAGATTGCGCACTCAGATGGGCAGCCTCGGAAGGTGTGAGGACCGGTGTCACACACGCGTCGGCACCTGTTGCGAATAAATCGAGGTTCAAGTTAAATTAATGAAGGTCTCGACAAAATTAAAATAAACCAGCGCGAACTGACCATGAAAAACCTTCGTCCATTCGTCGCGTTCCAACAGCCTGAACCCCCTTTCTAAAAATGCGCGCAGGTGGCCCCACTCCTCTTTTCTGCTCTGCGACCCTGCATCCGGCACCCAACCCCGTTTTTTCTGGACTTCCAACCATGCACTTGGTACGCCGTCCATGAACCTCTCCAAAAATATCATGAAGAATCGGGGCTCGAGGCACCCAACCGCGATGTGCCTCCCGTCTGCACACGTGTATATGCCGTAGTAGGGGGCGCCGCCGTCGAGGATGTTCGATTGTCGGGGGAGAGCGGGATTCGCGAACATAGGTGTACGGAGGTAAGCGTGCAGGAAAGGGAACGTCGAGAGGTACCTGACGCCTGATACCTAGATAGAAACAAAACAGGGGGTTGATTTTTTTGGCCATGGTCAACATCGTGGTACTACTTACCATGTCGGTATCCACAATCTGGCCACGGCCACTATGAGTGCGCTCAAATAGGGCAAGTAGAATTCCCAAAGCACAGGTCAGCCCTCCACCAGCAAAATCGGCCAGAAGGTTCAAGGGGAATGCAGGCTTCTCTTCTGTGCCGGGGAGGAGCTGTCAAAGACAAAGATGATCAGATATCAGTCCATTGGACGATTGGGTGTCTTTAGGGGGGGGGGCATACCGAAAGAACACCACTGAGTGCCAGATAATTCAGATCGTGACCTAACAAAGGATTAGTCATTGTAGGGTGAAAGGGAAACAAAGGTTCCTCACCTGCCATGTCCTTATGCGGACCTATGGGAATGTATTAGAGTCATGGGTCCTATTCTCAGGTGTCATAGCACTCACCATCCCTGCGGAAGCTAAGGCGAGGTCCAACCTGGTTCAGCGCATGGGCGAATAATAATAGTGATGATAATAATAATAAAATGGATGGCTCACCCTGCTATTCTTGCATAAATCAGCCTGTCATTCTGCTCCTCGCCCTTGCCGTCTTTGCCAAACCACACTTCGGGCCCCAAGCCTGTCTTCTCCAGCACCCCGGGTCTAAACGGGTCAATCAAGACATCCGCGTTCCTGACGAGGCGGCGGACGATTTCCAAGCCCTTCGGGCTCTTTAAGTCTACGGCAATAGAACGCTTGTTGCGGCATAGAATATCGGTGTTGAGCGACTCATGTATGATGGTGTGCGGGGTGCACCGGTCAATGCGGGTGACTGAAGCACCAAAGTCGGATAAAATAAGGCCTGCAAACGGTACAGGAGCGAGCCCTGCGAACTACATGATATAGGCTGATCAGATTGTGCAACTCAGAAGGAGCTAGGGTAGGCTTACCTCGATGACCTTGATTCCTGCTAGAGGACCAGCGTTTGTAGGTGGAGAAGTCATCCTAGCGTTGGATGTGGGGGTAATCGTACACGGAAATACTGCGAACGGACACAAGCAAAGGAGTGCTTGCTTTGCGAGATTGTGCGATGGCTCTTATACCACCTCATGATACTGATATTGAGACGGATGGAAACATCCAGCCGCCGCCGAGAAACGACACCGATGACCGCCGCGACTTCGGACTAGTCACGATTCGAACAAACACGTGTCCATTTCGGTGGCCAACCTCCGCGTCTACACCCCTGCAGACCACACGTTCCTGTCAGCGCTCCGTCTTCGAGCTTAAATTTTCAAACAGACAATGTAGTAAGTACCTCTCTTCGCACTCAAATTCTCTCGGTAGAACGTGTTTTGCTCGAGAGCTTGAGGGTCCGCGTGTCGAACATCCTCAAACACTCGCCACGTTGCAAACAGCTGCTTTCCTCGGACCCGGTCTTGGGTCACGGAGGCTTTCCCGTCCGATATGATTCAGTGGTTTTTTTCTACGCTCTGGACCAGACCTCGAGACCATTCTAAACGATGCTTCATCCGTTGGGTGTGTTGGAACTCGGTCGTCAATAGCCTTTTTTTCTTTCTCTTCGAATAAGCTTCGCCGTGGTGCTTCTGTGACGTCATGGCAGCCTTACAAAGGCCTCCAACGTTACGACCGCAGCGGGAAGTATGCTATGTTTGCTTCACCTTGTATCAAGGCATTAGAATCGTAGGCTGTCGCTGGCCTTCTAGTGCTTATCATCATGGACAAACTCAAAATTTTCTTGGACAAGCATTCTCTTTCATCTCATCACCTCAAGTCCAAACAAACACCACAACTTCCGATTAACCCTGTGCGAGACTTCCCATCTGAATACGATTTCTATCGCTACAGAAAACAGAGGGGCGTCAACCTTGGTCTGATCCCACAATTAGGCATCTTGAAAACGTCGACTGAATTTTAAGTCCTTTAGGTTCTTGGTTCGTCCTCGAAAGATGGATTGCTGACAGCCCCTTCCGCTTTGCGGAGCAGCCTGGACAGAGTGACCACGATGTCGCGAAGGGTTCGTATGGCCAGAACGTTCTCGATCGCCATTGGAATGACTGGATCGTTGAGGAGGACTGGCAGTGGATCTCTGACAGGGGCATCAACACCGTCCGAATTCCGGTGGGGACGCTTCTCTCATTCTCTTTCGATTTGTCACTTCCGACTTGACTCATTCAGCCGTCATCAGATCGCGTTTTATCATTTGTGCGGCGTAGATCCTTCGGTTCTGAACGGCACAGACTTTGCTCACCTCGGCAGCGTCTTTCAAGGCGCGTGGGCCAGGATCACCAGTGCAATCGCGACCGCCCACCGCTATGGCATCGGTGTGCTTATTGGTTCGCTTCTCCTTTGGTCTCGCTTCGATGGCGATGTTGACAGTCCTGCAGACTTGCATGCAGCTCCCGGCAAGCAGAACGCGGACGCGCATTCAGGTACCTCATCTCCTGAGGTCGCATTCTTTAGCTCATCCAACATGTCACACACGAAACATATTCTCACGTCCCTCCTGATTAACCTAACAACGTACACCCGCACGCACGACCCTCCCCTTCCAAACGTTGTCGGGATCGAACTTATCAACGAGCCTAACCCACCCGGAGGAGACCACTCCGCCTTGAAGAAATGGTATAGGAGTACCTTCGAAGCGATGCGTCGGATCGACCCTGACATGCCCCTCTACATCGGAGATTCCTGGCGTACCTCCGAATACACTGAGTTCATCACATCCCTCGGCTCGCACGCATCCTCGGAGTCGTCGTCCTTCGTGGCACTCGACCACCACCTCTATCGCTGTTTCACCTCCCAGGACGCTTCCACCTCGGCCGCCGGGCACGCCCAGGCCCTGCGCGAGTCTTCCCCCTTCTCCGCAGCTGTGCCTGCCCTTGCTTCTGCTGGCGCCGGCCTCGTCGTAGGCGAATGGTCCGGCGCGCTCAACCCGGACTCCTTCCGCGGCACGGCTGACGAGCACGCGGAGAAGCGCAACTTTGTCGATGCCCAGCTCGCTCTGTACGAGCGGGAGTGTGCAGGGTGGTTTTATTGGACGTTGAAGAAACAGCAGGGAGGCGACAGTGGGTGGGCGATGAGGGATGCTGTCGCGTATGGCGTATTTCCGTCGTGGGTAGGCACTAAGGCAAATAAGGATCCTCGTGGAGACGATGGCAGACAGTGGAGGCGGGATCAGGCGAGGGATCAAGCACTGAGTCTGTCTCTGTTTTCCTCCACTAACAATGGAATCACTAAGATAAATTTACTCAAGCAGGCGCACATACCGGATGGTGGTCAAAGCATCCTGGACACTACGAGCATTGGCGTTTCAGCGAAGGGTTCATCTGTGGGTGGAACGACGCCTACATGCTTTTCTCATCGCCACCGACTCGCGGCGGCTCCATCCCAGAGATTGGGTTCAAAGGTGCGTGGGCGAAGAGACGTGCTGCCGCACACGCGCGCGAGAGGGGCCAGGGAAACTTGTGGGAGTACGGTGAGTGCCATCGTTCTTCGTTACCCATCCACAGGCTCTTGGTGATCGTTTGGCAGAGCATGGCATCACGCAGGGCATCGATGCGGCAAAGGCAGATTTCGTACAGAATTATGCTTGAGTTTGCGTCCTGTGGTTGTATTCATCATAGGATCGGTTGTTGTAGCTCTCGATGCGGGGGTCGGCAAACCGACCTTGTATCAGTATTTTTATGTATCTTTTCCCATGCGACGATGGTCAGAACGCGCAGCGCTGTTCGCACATACTCCGACCGTGTGCAATGCCAGAGTCAATGAAAGAACTGGTCAATTTTTGCGTATGTCAACGCGACATCAGCAAGGTCGGCGGTCCTTACCAATGCCTCAAAAGATGCGGGAACTCCGCGCAAGCAACGTGTCGAGCAAAAAGACCACTAAAACGTGTTCTTCCATGAGAGAAGTTGATGTGGAGGAACGAGAGAAGCGCGTTCTTGTTGATATTAACTCTGAAGACAGGATGCTGTGGTGTGTAGGCCTGCGAGAAACCACGCGGCCAGATCCCAAGCCTGAAGCTAAAGTTATAAATGTCCTGCGTCGCTGATGCTGCGCAGATTAACCTTGAGAGGGTCAAAGCTCTCAAGGTCTCGGGATCGAAGGCGGACGGCTACCCTCGATGTCACCATATCCAAAAGCATAAACATAGAACAGATAATATGATATATTCGAGAACTAGATCGTATACAAGGACGTAAGATGTATGAACACATGATAGGATAACCAACAATACAACATATCCATCCTGAAGCCCATTCGTTACATTGTGAATTGAGATCGCCGCTGTGCAGAAGCCCTGTCGCCATAGAGAGACATCTGGAGAGAGAGGGAACATGTGGCCATGTGAGTCGTGTTCAGGCTGAGACAGCGACTGCCTGTGGGCGATCGTCGCGAACCGTGCTTGGAGGGGGCACAAAGGCCTGTTTGCAACAGTACGATCAGAGCAGCAACGTGAGAAGCATGAGATAGACTGACCCTTGTTTTTATTCCTCCAGCGTTGGGAAGTCTGGTACCACCCATGAGCCAGGCATCCACCTCAGCAGCAGCACCACGCCCTTCGCTGGAAAAATAGCAGATAGGTAAGACCCGAAGGTATTGTCTCCAGAAGCATAGCAGTGTACTTACTTGATGCCCCAGACAATAAGCGATTGACCGCGACGACAATCACCAGCAGCGAAGACGCCAGGGATGTTAGTGGAGTATTTCTTGTGTGGTGTCTGGATGTTAAAACGCGCATCTTGTTTGACACCGAGAGCCTTGATGGCGTCGGGCTGTGGTCCTAGGAAACCAAGGGCCAAGAACACTAGCTGAGCCGGGAAGAACTTCTCGGACCCAGGGACTTCCTCCATCTTCCAACGCCCTCCGCTATCCTTGGTCCATTCCACGCGGACTGAGGACGCAGGATGGTCAATCAGATGGGACACTTTGGAACAGAAAAGGCTTACCTGTGTTGAGGCCTTGAAGTTTGCCTTCATCATTGAGAACAAACTCCTTCGTCGAGATACAGTACTCGCGAGGATCTGCGTCCGACGCTGTGAGATTATAGAAACGTGATATATATCAACCCAAGACGCACCGTTCCCAAAGTGTGCGGCGACTTCGGTGTGACCGTAATCCGTACGGAATATTCTGCAAAGATTGTCAATCAATGCCAAAGAGCGTCAGGTGACGAGCGTCTCACCTTGGCCACTGCGGCCATGGGTTGTCTCTTCCGCGTGACACAGGAGGCTTGGGGAGCAGTTCGAAGTTCGTAACAGACTTCGCACCGTGGCGCATGGAAGTACCGATGCAGTCGTTACCAGTGTCACCACCTCCAATGACGATGACATCCTTGCCCTTCGAGTTGATGTAATTTCCATTCTGAAGCTCTGAATCCAGGAGCGAGGCCGTGTTCAACTGAACCGATCGGCGTCAGATGCACGCCCGTAAAGAGGATCAGAGCCAGGTTAAACGTACCTGGAGATACTCCATTGCAAAGTGGATGCCATCGGCGTCCCGCCCGGGGATCCGGAGATCACGAGGCCAGGTAGCACCAGTGGACAGAACGACGGCATCATGGCTAGCACGGATGTCTTCGATGTCGACATCGACACCAACATGGGCATTGGGAACGAATGTCTAGATTGACGAGGAGGAACCTTAATTGAATCCAACAAAGACGTATCCGAATGGCAAACTTACGATACCTTCCGCCGCCATGAGGTCGATGCGCCGCTGAACAACAGCCTTGTCAAGCTTCATGCTGTACGACACATATTCATGAGGACGGGAAGACGAGCAGGATGGAGGAATGCACATACTTAGGAATGCCGTACATGAGTAGCCCTCCCATACGATCGTTGCGGTCGTAAACGGTGACCTTGTGTCCAGCCTTATTCAGCTGGTCAGCGCAGGCCAATCCAGCCGGGCCAGAGCCGATGACGGCCACACTCTTGCCGGTGCTGAACGTAGGCGGACTGGGGGCCATCCAACCCATCTCGAAGCCCTGTACAACAACGTGTAAGAAACCAATCGCAACGATAGCGGTGAGCCACATACCTTGTCAATGATGGCACACTCGATGCTCTTGATGCCAACGGGCTGCTCGTTGATCCCAAGCACGCACGCACCCTCGCAAGGAGCAGGACAGACCCTCCCAGTGAACTCCGGGAAGTTGTTCGTCAACAGCAGACGGTTCAGCGCGTCCTGCCACTGACCCTTGAAGATGAGGTCGTTCCATTTGGGGATAACGTTCGAGATCGGGCAACCGGTGTCCGACTGGCAGAAGGGCACGCCGCAGTCCATGCAGCGTGCGGACTGGTACTTGAGCTCGCTCTCCGTGAGACGCGTCGAGATCTCTTTCCAGTCCTTGGTGCGCTTGCGCGGGGGCCGGTATGCCTCCCCGAGACGCTTGTACTTCATGAAGCCGCGAGTCTTGTCGAGCTTGTGCAGGCGTTGCTTAGTCGACGCATCGTCGACCATCGAGTCCTCCAAGTCTACGACCGACGGCTCGTGCTTCTTGCTGTGATGTATCAAGGCGTTAGACTGGGGCTCCTTTGGCAGGAGGAGGTCCTCCAACACCTCCGAAGCAAGGTCGACCTGGCTGGCAGTCCGCGAGGGCACGAGATCGATGACGCTGTGGCGCAGCTTCTCTTCCTTCGCCTTTGCGGCCTGCTCCTCGATGACCCGCTTGTAGTCGAAGGGCATGACACGGACGAAGAGGGGCAGAAGATGATGGAAATCGCGCAGGACGCGGTCGGCAACCTCGGATCCAGTGAAATGACGATGATCCTCGATGAGGCTGCGAAGCTCTGCGATCTCGCGGGGCTCGGTGACCTTCCCAAGCTCAACCATCTCCATGTTCACCTTCGAGGCGAAGGTGTGGGCAAGGTCCAGAACATACGCGATACCGCCGCTCATACCAGCGGCAAAGTTGCGTCCCGTAGTACCAAGAACGACGACCCTGCCTCCTGTCATGTACTCGCATCCGTGGTCGCCGGTACCCTCCACAACAGCGTTCGCTCCAGAGTTGCGCACAGCGAAGCGCTCCGCCGCAATACCACGAATGAAAGCTTCACCGGACGTCGCGCCGTACAAGCAGACGTTGCCGATGATGATGTTCTCTTCAGCCTTGAAGGTGGACTGGCGAGGGGGGTAGACAACGAGCCGACCTCCAGAGAGACCCTTTCCGACGTAGTCGTTAGCATCGCCCTCAAGTTCGATCGTGATACCAGGCGCAAGGAAAGCTCCGCAAGACTGCCCGGCAGATCCCTTCATGTTGATGTGGATGGTGTCACGCGGGAGACCCTCTTCGCCATAGAGCTTCGACACGCGATAGGACAGGGTGGTGCCCAGCGCGCGATCAGTGTTCGTTACGTCGCATTCGATGTGAACGGGAAGACCCTTGGTGAGTGCGGGCTCCGACTCGTCGATGAACTTGTTGTCGAGACGGATGTAGAGCTTGTGATCTTGTTGACGGACGCGGTGCGTGGGAGCACCGGGGCGCATCTGCCACGCCGGCTTGAGGATCGCAGACAGGTCGAGGTGAGCGGTCTTGGGAGTACGGAGGCTCTCGTCGACCTTGAGCATATCTGCACGCCCGACCATCTCGTTGATGGTCCGGAAGCCAAGCTTCGCCATGTACCCGCGGAGCTCTTCCGCAAGGTAGTAGAAGAAGTTGATGACGTGCTCAGGCTGGCCTGCAAACTTGGCACGAAGCTGAGGGTCCTGCGTGGCGATACCGACGGGGCAGGTATTCACTAACAAACACAAAAAGACAATAAGATCATGTCAACAGACAAAATCATTGGATGGACATACGGTGGCACTTCCTCATCATGATACAACCCATGGCGATGAGCGGCGTAGTCGCGAAACCCCACTCTTCGGCCCCAAGGAGACACGCGATGGCGATGTCACGGCCGGTGCGGATCTGACCATCAGTCTGCACGGTCACTCGTCCACGCAAGTCGTTCAAGACCAACGTCTGGTGCGTCTCCGCCAACCCCAGCTCCCAAGGCAGGCCGGCGTTCTTGATACCAGTCCAGCGAGAAGCGCCGGTACCGCCGTCGTGGCCAGAGATGAGGATGTGGTCGGCCTTCGCCTTCGCGACACCGCTGGCAACGATACCGACACCGACTTCGGATACAAGTTTCACGGACACGCGCGCGCGGGGGTTGGAGCACTTAAGGTCGTAGATGAGTTGCTTCAGATCCTCGATGGAATAGATATCGTGATGGGGAGGGGGAGAAATGAGACCGACTCCAGCGGTGGAGTGACGAGTGCGAGCGATCGAGCCAGAGACCTTGTGTCCTGGAAGTTCACCACCCTCGCCGGGCTTGGCACCCTGGGCCATCTTGATCTGCAGCTCGTCGGAATCGGCAAGATAGTTCGACGTCACACCGAAACGACCGGAAGCGACCTGCTTGATGGCGGAACGCATCGTGTCCCCGTTGTTCAGGACCTGCGACCTCTCAGCGTCTTCGCCTCCCTCACCCGTGTTGGACTTGCCCCCGAGACGATTCATGGCGATGGCTAGAGTCGAGTGGGCCTCCATCGAAATCGACCCATACGACATGGCGCCCGTGACGAAGCGACGCACAATCTCGTTCCAGGGCTCGACTTGGTCGATCGGGATGGGAGTCGTACTCTCGAAGCGGAAATCGAGCAGGCCGCGGATCTGTACGCGCTTACCCTGGTTGATGGCATTTTCGGCGTACGCGTCGTAAGCCTTCTGGTTCTTCTCGTGAACAGCGTCCTGGAGGTTCGCGATGCCGGTGGGGTCATTGATGTGAGGCTCGCCGCCGTCACGCCAGTGATATTCTCCAGATTCGGGCATTCCAGGAGGAATTTTGGTCTCACGGGATGGCCAGCCGCGTTCGTGGAGCTCGAAGGCGTCCATGGCGAGAAGATCGAAAGTGGCGCCTTCGATGCGGCTCGCAGTGCCGATGAAGCAGCGTTCGATGACCTCGTGGTGAAGACCAAGTGCCTCGAAAATCTGGGCACCCTTGTAAGACTGGAGGGTCGAGATACCCATCTTCGACATGACTTTGAGGATGCCATTGTCGACAGAGTGACGATAGTTGTTCATGAGGTCACCCAAGGTCTTGTTGTCCTTCACTCTGAGAGCGAAAGTCAGTAAGAAGCGTGAAAGATGATGAAGCAAACGACTCACAAGCCTTCCCGAGCAACTTTGTGGACGATCTCCATCATCAGCCAAGGGCACACAGCGTCTGCTCCGTAACCTACAAGCACGCAAAGGTGATGAACCTCCCTGGCCTCGGCCGTCTCGACCATGAGCGCGACCTTCGCACGTTTCTTTTGCAAAACGAGATGGTGATGAACGCCACCACAGGCAACGAGCGCAGATAGAGGAATACGCGAGGGGCCGGTCTCTCGATCGGAGAGGATGATGACTTTGATGCCCTGGTCGATGGCTTCGGTGGCCTCCCTGCAGACCCGGTCGAGCGCAACCTTGTATCCAGGTAGACCTTCTGCCTTTGGGAAGGTGATGTCGATGGTCTTCGAAGGCCAAGTCGCATATGCAACCTTAAGACTCTTCATCGCATTCATCTCTTCGATAGAGATGAGTGGGGAAGGAAGGAGGATGCGATGGCACTGCTCAGGCTTCATCTCGAGGAGGTTGCCCTCCGGCCCGACATAGCACTCGAGCGACATGACAATGCTCTCGCGGATGGGATCGATAGGCGGGTTGGTGACCTGGGCAAACAGCTGGCGGAAGTAGTCATAGATGATACGAGGCTGCGTCGCCATCGCCGCGAGGGGCGCATCGTTACCCATCGAACCCAGAGCCTCCTTTCCGTCGGTGACCATGGGAAGCATAAGGAGGTTCAGCTGCTCGACGGTGAAACCGAAGGCAAGAAGGCGAGGGTCGGTGCTGAGGGACGTGCCGTCGGGGCGAGCATCAATGGACTGGCTGCGCTTGACGCGCTTGACGATGTTGGGGACCGTGAGCATGTGCGTCTCCACCCACGAGGCAAAGTTCTGTTTGCGAGCGGTGTTGCGCTTGAGCTCCTTGTCATCAACGATACGGCCCTCGAGGGTATCGACGAGAAGCATGCGCCCTGGCTTCAAACGCCCCTTCTGGACGACCTTCTCGGGAGAGATGAAGAGCGCGCCAACCTCGGAGGCGCACACCATGATGTCCTCATTCGTGACGACGAAGCGACAGGGTCGGAGGCCATTGCGATCAAGGTTGGCACCGCAGTAGCGCCCGTCAGAGAACGCGAAGAGAGCGGGGCCATCCCAGGGCTCCTGGAGACAAGCAGCCCAGTTGTAGAACGCAGCCTTCTCTGGCTCCATCTGCGCGTTTCCTTGCCACGCCTCAGGGATGAGCATCATGACGGCCTCAGGTAAAGTCACGACGCCGTTCACGACGAGCAACTCCAAGACGTTGTCAAACGCCGCCGAGTCGGAACCGCCGGCCTCGATGATGGGATAGAGGAGATCGAGCTGCTCTCCGAACGAAGTCGACGTGAGCACGCCCTCGCGCGCGCGCATCCAGTTCTTGTTGCCGCGAACGGTGTTGATCTCGCCTATCGGCAGCGGGGACGTCAGTAAGATCTTACCTCGCGACTCAAGCATGCTTTACGAACCGTTGTGTGCAGCCCATCTCATAGGCTGGGCACGATCCCAACTGGGAAATGTATTCGTCGAGAAACGAGAATGTACCAACGTGAAATGAGAACGATACAGGACGTGGTTGAGGTCATGATAGTAATTGTATACTTGAGGGGGGGAGAGCTGTCCCTTGTAGACGATGTTCTTGGAAGAGAGGGAGCATACGTAGAAGCCCTTGGCAAGCGTACTTTAGATAGGGGCAAGTCCGGTAGGTTGAGCTGAGGTCGTAGCAGTCAGAAGAGCAGGAAATCACAAACATGCTATGCGTTGCGTGCTTGCGGAGAACGTAAAGTTGGCGCTCAAAGTGCTTTGCGTCGAACACGCCCGACTGGCTCTGGTTGCCATCCCCGTAGTGGGAGCGGAGGACGACGAAGGGTTGAAGGATGACGGGTTCCTTGCTACTCGCAGCGGGGCCCAGGATGGAGCCGTCAGTGGGGACCTCACGCCAGCCGAGAACCCTGAGGCCGAGGTCGCTCGCGGATCTAGCAAAGACAGACTGCTGCTTCTGGAGCTGGATAGGGTCGTTGGGTTTGAAGAAGACGTTGCCGACGGCGTACTCTCCCGGTTCAGGGAGTGCGCAGCCGATGTCCCTTTCGGCCTCGCGCTTAAAAAAAAGGTGCGGGATGCCGGTCATGACACCCGCTCCATCTCCGTCGCGGCTGTCCGCGCCAGTGGCGCCACGGTGAGTCATGGCACACAGGAGCTGCCTGGCATCGGAAACGATTTTATGGCTTTGCTCGCCCTTGATATGACAGATGAAGCCGACACCGCACGAGTCCTTCTCAAGCTCGTTCGAGTAGAGACCTTGACTAGCGGGCATGGCACCAGACCAGGAGTCAGGGTCGCGCTGGACGGCATTGAAGCTGTCGATGGCACTAGGAGAGGAGATCTCGTCGACTAGAGGGACGGACGGATCGAGGTAATCATTGCGGATAGGAGACGAGTCGGGGGCCATAGACCTATGGGATGACGATGGACAAAAGCGGAGAGCCTGGTGTCGAGGGGGACGTGTGCGATGGCGACGAGGAGGAGGCAGGAGGACAAGAGGGGACAAGAGGGCTCACGAAATTTTCTGAGGAGAGGGCTGTAATGTAGGCGGCGGTGGCTGGCCCAGTCATGTTCTCCCGATGTCAGAAACGGACGGAGGCCCGTGACCACCGCGCACCGAACCTCGCCGAAGCACGTCGGACATCGTCGGGCCTGATCTGCCCACGCCCAAGCTGTTCGCTGTTCGCAACATCTCTCCCTTGGCCATCACGCTTCTCCACAGATCTGCCTCAAGCATCGCCGTTGCCCCATTTTTTGTGCAGATCCACGAAGACGCCTCCTGGGCGGGGCCCGGATCCGGCATGTCACATTCCTTATCGCAAGATGTCACGCCGTCACTTCTGCATTCCCAGTCTGTTCGTTGGGCGGCCCGAGAGCACGGCGAGGCCGATACGCGTGAATCTGTGCCTGCCCCGCTTGTTGCCCCGCGAACTACAAAACCCCGTGCTTTCGGGATCCACCGCATTGCACGCATTGCACTCCTCCTCACCTGCCTTCCACCCAACAATGGCAGCAAAATCGCTCAACGAGTTCGACAGAGACGATGTGGCCAAGGTGCGGTCTCGCTTTTTTTCCCACGTCGCGTGCATCGAATAACCATCGCCGTCACGACAGCACAACAAGCCAGGCGATCTGGTAAGTGCGCCGCACTTGCGTGTGCGTACACCGTCCACCGCTGAGCTCGTTCCCGCCAGTGGGTCATCGTCGACGCCAAGGTCTATGACCTCTCGCGCTTCGCCGCCATGCACCCCGGAGGCCTCGCCGTGCTGCTCGACGGCGACGTCGCAGGCCAAGACGCGACGGAGACTTTCTACGGCCTCCACAGACACGAGGTTCTCGAACGCCCCCAGTACGCGCGTCTCCAGGTCGGCATCCTGCGTGGCGAGAAGAGCGTGATTCTCGGACGCATCCCAGGAGCGCTTAGCACAGTGCCCTACGCCGAGCCCACATGGTTGTCCGACGGGTTCTCGAGCCCCTTCTACACCGAGGTGCGTGTCGGCCTGTCGAGAACGGCCAGCTGCGCCTTGCCTGGCTCAGAACCCGACCATTGATGCCGCCATGCCATCACCCACCGAACAGAATCACCGCAAGTTCCAGCAGGAAGTGCGCAAGTTCGTCGACGAGGTCATCTATCCTGACGCGCAGGCGCGAGAAGAGGATGGGAAGCGAGCGAGCCAAGAGGTCTTCGACAAAATGGCGTATGTCTCCTACACCTCGTGCCTCTCTTCTCGCTACCATCTTACGGCACCCCACGCAGCGCCCTGAACTTACATGCCATGCGAATGGGGCCTGGAAAACATCTGAAGGGCCTCACGCTCATGAACGGCCTCGTCTCCCCCGAGGAGGTATGTAAACCCCCCTTCTGTCCCCGCCCGGAACGTCCAATACATATGTTGACAATTCGCTTCGCCGACATAGTTCAATTATTTCCACGAGGTAAGCACGCGTCCATATCGCCTCGGGAAATCATAATATCGCTCATAACTGAGCAACGTATGATTTTGACTAAAAGCTCATCATTACGCAAGAGATTGTGCGCTGCGGAGCGAGAGGCTACGGAGACGGTACGCGAAACCGGCACCCATGCTCTAACTCTGCGCAAGCCCCTCACCCGGCGAAATTGCAGGTCTCCTAGGAGGCAAAGTGATCGGACTCCCTCCAGTGCTGAACTTCGGCTCTCCGGAACTCAAAGCCAAGGTGAGTTCCGTGCCGCCGCGTGCGAAGCCGTGACAAAGTCATATTATTTTGACGTCTCAGATCGTGCCGGAAGTGCTCTCTGGGAAGAAATTCATATGCCTCGCGATCTCAGAGGCTCAGGCTGGCAGTGACGTGATGGGCTTGCAGACGACGGCAGTCAAGAGCGAGGACGGGAAGGAATGGATCGTCAATGGTACCAAGAAGTGGATCACAAACGGACAGTGCGTTGATTGATATGGTCACGATGAGCTTCCTCTCACTCGACTCCGAACAGCTTCTCAGACTAGTAAGTATTCGCGCCCCCGCTGTGCACTCCGGAGGTGTCTCACCATACGGTCAGCTTCACAACAGGCTGCAAAACTGAGGTAAGCTCTGTACTTTCGTCGTGCCATCGCTCTGTTCCATTGAAGCTCGCACTAGGATGGGTTCACCGTGATACTCATCCCACGCAGTGAGGGCCTATCGACGAAGCCCATCAAGACGTCTTATTCGTCCACGGCGGGCACTGCCTACATCACTTTCGACAACGTCCGCGTACCCGTTGAGAACACACTAGGTCCTGAAGGCGGAGGCATCTTCGTCATCCTTAGGTAGGCCGCCTCCGCCGCGTTTGAGCGTAGCTCAAGATCCAAACCGCATGCAGTAACTTCAACCATGAGCGATGGGTCATGTGCGGGGCCTCCGCACGCAGTCAGCGGTCCATCGTCGAGGAGTGTCTCAAGTAGGTCTCGCTAGCGACGTTCTGGCACGTGCTTGACGAGATGCCCCGTTTCTATCCAGGTGGATCCAGCAGCGCAAAGCCTTCGGGAAGCCGCTCAGCTCGCAAGCCGTCATCCGAAGCAAAATTGCACAGATGATCGCCCGCACGGAGAGCGTGCAGAACTGGCTCGAGAACATCACCCACCAGATGTGCAACATGGTGCGCATCCCCAAACAGCTTCCTCTCTCACTCAGCCTCTGCCATCAGGACATCACGACTGACATGGTCCCGCGTCGTTTTTGGTTTGCAGTCGTATAAGGAGCAGTCGACGAAGCTCGCGGGCCAGATTGCGTTCCTGAAAATGTACAGCACGCGCTGCGCCCAGGAGACCGCGCAGGACGCCGTGCAGATCTTCGGCGGACGCGGGATCACGAAGACCGGCATGGGCCGCTTCATCGAGCACGTCAGTGTCCCGCCTCCGCTTCGATCTCCATCTTGCTGTATACTGATGAATATACTACCCCGCGTCGATCTACAGTACCACCGCACGGTCCCGTTCGACGCCCTGCTCGGCGGAGGTGAGTCCCGCTCGTGTCCGGTACCGTCTCGTGGCAGCTCGACTGACCCCTCTTCGTCTAGCCGAGGACGTCTTGGGAGACTTGGGCGTTCGGCAGGCGATCAGAGCGATGCCGAAGAACGCGAGGTTGTGATTCGGCCTCGCGTGTAGGAGTATGGCTCTGTTTCCGTGTTTTTTTTTTTACTTTGTCTCACTAGATGTAATCGTTGTGTACAATCGGACCTGATCGAGATGATCGCAGCGGCGGCGCGTACACCGCGTATTGGGCGATTTGATGATGCGCTGCAAATCAACGCTGCCACGCATGCTCACGCATGTCGCTTCAGGCTCAGTGATCCATACGGCACATGTAAGTTATGAGTCGCAAATCTGCGCATCTGATGCCCTTCTAGATTCGTATCACATATCGTATCACATTAGGCTACCGTGTCTAATCGTCTCACCGCGTGAAAATCATTAAAAACACCATCTGCACGAACCAGAAAGAAAAAAAAATCGACGCCCCACGTGAATCATGCATCCTCGTCATCCCGCACTTCACGCTCCTTCGCAGCCTTCTTGATATCCTCCAGCGAGATGCTCGACCGCTCGCACATCCCGCGGAAGATCCCGTCGTTGTGGTACAGATTGACAGGGGTGTCCATCTCCGCGATCTGTCCGGCATCGAGGACGCAGATGCGATCGTAGGAAATGATGGTGCGCAGGCGATCTACACGCAGCCAAGATGAGTAAGAAACGCTCTGTGGACGATCGGCGGGTAAGAGGGACGTACGAGCGATGCACAGAATCGTCCGGTCGCGGAACTCTGTGGCGATCGTGTCTTGGATCTTTTTGTCGGTCTCGTAATCGACGGACGCAGTAGCCTCGTCGAGGATGAGTATGCGGCTGTCCTTGACAAGCGCGCGAGCGAGCGACACGAGTGATCGCTGGCCTATCGAAAGGTTTCCGCCTTCATCGTCGATCGGGCTATCGAGTGTGAACCGCCGTCCCGTCGGTGTGCTCGCACCCGTGGGCAGATCGTCTTCAGGATCAATGCCATCCACGGTGATAGACCCGGGCTTCGTCTGCTCGACAAGATACGATCGCTTGAGAGCGTCCCAAAGGCGCGCGTCATCATGCAGACCGAAGGGGTCAAGGTTACTACGTAGAGTGCCGGAGACTGATTGTGGCCTCGTCAACATTGGTAGACCACCAAAAAGATGTGAACGTACATAATGTCTTTGAGAAAAAAGAACATGTCAGTGGCTATAGGAGTTTGGGAGGGAATGGCAACTTACAGCGTCCTGGGGAATAATTGCAAGCCCGCTACGGACATCCGTGAGACCAATCTTGGAAATATCTACTCCGTCAATGATCATTGAGCCAGACGTCAACTCGACGATCCTGAACAGCGCCGTCATGATGGAGGATTTCCCAGCTCCAGTACTGTAAAAAAAATTATCGTAAGAAGAATCACCCAAAAAACAAAGCCGACCTTACCGTCCGACAATACCTATCTTCTCGCCTCCCTGAACAGACATCGAGATACCCTTGAGAACGGGCGGAAGCTCGGGGCGATACTTCAGAACAATGTCCTTCAGCTCCAGCTGTCCAACGCCGGGCCATGGTGCTTGGGGTGTCTGGTCGGCGATCTCATGCGGAGGCTCCTGCTCAATCTTCTTGGCATAGTGGACAACTCGCTCGACCGAATTCATGTCGTTCTCGACCTCAGCCAATTGTCGGACCATCCAGCCAAACGCCTATACCGGGAAATTTGTCAATCATAGTATTGAAAGAAAATTATGTTGGAAGAAATCGATTCAGGAGAACCAGCGTACCTGTTGAACGGAGAGGATGTATGTGAGGACGACACCAGTCTGAGCAGGCGAGATGCTGAACCGCGTGCCCACGGTGAGAAGAGCAACGACAAGGGTCAATATCGTTCCAAAGAAATCCAACCGAATACCGAGCCATCTCTGGTTAGTTACGGTGATCCAGTATGCCCTGGAGGGGGAGCGCCGAATCAACTGAGATGAAACAGGGGTCAAGCATCAATGTACGAACCTGTTCTCGACATCGACACGCTCTCTGTTCTCCTGGAAGAACCGCTCTGATTCGCCATATGCCCTGATGGTCGCTAGGCCAGACAGAGACTCAGAGAAATGAGAATACAGCGAAGATCGTAATAGGGCATCTAACAAAATCAGTCAGTCATTTGTTCTCCAGTTATAATGCAACATCTGCGAAAACCAACCAAGTCTCTGGAACCAGGGCGTCAGTACCAAAATAGATTCGAACAAACCGAAACCCACTGACCTTGATTTCTCTTGCACTTGCACGATAGAACGCAGCCGCAGTAGCATACAAGACGAACACGACGGCCACAGCAATGAGGAACCACGGGAGCACGATGGCAATCAAGATGACAGCGCCGATTATGGTGGACAGAGTACTGAGGAACATGCGGTACGAGTCGGCCAGGATGTTGTCAATGGTGTCGATATCCTTCGAAAAGCGATTCATGATGCGCCCTACCGGCTACGAACGGGAGTGAGTGAGCATCTGTGAGCATGTGATACACAAACGAACAATGATCAACTTACCGTAGTCTCGAAGAACGACATGGGGGCGTGCATGACGCGGTTGATGGCATCCTGATCAGGACGTGAGCTATACCATCTCTGTATGAGTGAATGGCGAACGAACCCTGTGAAGCCGATTGGAGGCAGAGTAAATAACATAGGCAAATATTATACCCATGATGAAGGCCGTGAGGGCTTGCGCAACACCAAGCGTTGCATATATGCCCATCTAAAGAAAAAGGGAAGATGAATTTTCGACAATTTATATGGCACGGTCTGTCGTTCGTACATAGAAGCCTTGAGGTCTTGGCCACTGCTTATCCTGCCACCACACGAGCCTGTATAAGCCTTCCAGTCAGCAAATGGAGAGAGAAATCTGAGAATCCGGGATACACTGACCAATACGATGATAGAACCGTCGCAGCCTGCATAAGAACAAGCGAGACCCCGAGCAATGGCAATAAAATCGCTCCATTCCCCGCCTTCGCATAGGCCTTATACACCTCCCAACTAACCGCGCCAGTGCTCCGCTCCTCTTGCTGCATAAGCTGCGCCCCCTTCACTGCTCCCCGCCTCTTCTTCTGCTCGTCTTCGTCTTCGTCTTCGTCTTCTTCGTCCACACCCTCGCTCTGCTTCTCGTTCCCTTCGTCCTTCGTGACAAACTCGTTGATGAACTTCGCAAATGCGCCGTCATTCGCCATGAGCTCCGCGTGCGTCCCCCACTCGGCAATGCGACCATCGATCATGGTGTAGATATAGTCGACTTGAGGAAGGAAATGGAGTGCGTGCGTCACGAGCACGCGGGTGGTGCCGGCCGTGCCATTGAGCAGGACATTCTTGAACACAGACTCGCCGACATGGGCATCAAGCGCTGACAGTGGGTCCTATAAACCAATAGACAATCAGCTCTTTGGAAAAATACAACAAATCCCTGTTGAGCTCACATCGAAAATTTGGATGTCCGTGGCAGAATAGATGGCACGACATATATTCAATCGCTGCTTCTGTCCTCCCGAAAGTGAAATACCCTGTGCATGCCAACATTTTCATCAGCACCATGACACCAATAAACCCTCACAGAGGAATATATTTTACCTTTTCTCCAACCTCTGTCAAATCGCCATTCGGCAACATATCCAGATCCGCGTCCAAACACGCATCGTGCACCGCCTTCCAATACCGCTCTGTCTCAAACGGCCGCCCAAAACATATATTCTCGCGGATCGTCGCGTTCTGAATCCACGCGCTCTGCGAACAGTACGCGACAGACCCACCAAACTTGACGCTCCCCTCTGTCTTGCGCATTTCGCCAATCAAGCCCTGCAGCATCGACGTCTTGCCCGCGCCAACCGGCCCGACGATCGCGATGAGCTGCCCTCGCGGGATCACGAGGTCAAGGTTGTCGATCTTGAACAGCTTTTCCGGTGCAACTTCCTTTGGAGCGTCGGGAGCAGGAGCTGGGGCCGCGGTACGTCGTCGGGAAATTTTCGCTTTCTTAAGACCCTGGGGAAGATCCTGAGGAGCGCTGTCCCAAGTGAAAGACGCGTTCTTAGCCTCAACGGCGCAGTCGAGTGTCGGGTCGGTGATTAGATTCTCGGTCACTAGCTCCGCGACAAAAACGCCGTGAAGACGTTCGACGGCGTTCCGTGCATCAGCAATGGTGCTGACGGATACGGCTACACGAAGTAACAATTCGATGAGCAAGTGCAAATATTGCGAAGACGACGAGAAGATAACCCACGGAAAAGCATTAAAGGCATACGAAGGAGATTAAAAAGAGATAGTGACGAGAAGATGATGGCGGGATTCAGAGTATGTCCTGACGCTGCGTAAATCAAGAAAGCAATGACCGATGCCATCGCTGGGGCCGACATCGCCAGAGCCGTGTTCGCCGCACGAATGATGAGCAAGGATCGCACACCACTATGTTGAAAAAAAATGATGAAGAGATCAGATGTACTGCATGTAACGCTCGATCCTCCCAAAACGTACCTCATTTCTGACATGCGGAACCCGGAGATGCGCTTCAAGAACGGAGTCTCCCATGCAAAGAACTTGATCACCTTCATCCCTCCCAAAAGCTCCTGCAGCAGCTTCGCCCGTTTATCTGTCCACTGCATAGTCTTGCGCCGAATTTTGAACAGCGACTTCATGATGGTCATTTGCATCGGGGTGACGATGATGAAAAACGCAAAGCCTGCAAGGGCGCTGGGCCCGAGATTGATGATCAACAGAATAAGGCAAATGACCATCTGTATCGGCGCCGTCCAGAACATGTGGAAGAAGCCGCAGCAGAAGTCGATTCGCGAAACGTCAGTCGAAATATGGTTAACGAGCTTGCCGTTTGGGAGCGACGATCGTGCACGCGACGTCAGTCTCAGTGCGCGTGAGTAGATTGCTGTGATCAGTCCCGCTCGCAGCAGCACACCGGTAGAGGCGCTCCTGTAGAAGAAGTGATGCTGGCAGAGCGAGCCAACAACCTGCATCAGGAACAACCCGAAAGCCAACCCGATGCCCTTGCCAATCGGCGGCGCAGGTTGGCCCAACCGATGTGCGGCATACGATTGTGTAGCAAAATTGATCAAAGCCTGAGTGGAGCAAAACATCAGAGAAGGTTGTAGCGAGAAAAGATGGAGATGGCGCACCTTCACAACGAGAGGGCTTGTCACCTGCGCGGTATCACCAATGACCTTCAATAGACCACTCGACCAGAACCACCACTTGACGCTGTCGTTCATGGCGTAGACCAAACTTGGCTTCTTCTTCCCATCCACCTCTCTCCACCGCTTCTCTCGATCTGCGCGATTCCTCTTCAGTGTCCATATCATGCGTTGGCGCAACGAGGGCTTGACCTCCCCGCTCGCAAGCCGAGCATTATACTCGTCTGCGGCTTTGACACGAGCCTCGAAGGAGGTCGTGATCTTGTCGGCGATGATGGAGGACGAACGATGCTCTTGGAGCTTGTACAGATCGGGTGCCTCGAGCGGGCGAGCGTAGCCCAAACTCATGAGCGGATTGAGCCAGCTAAATGTGAGCAAGCTGAACCAGCCGGCGGTCATCTCGGGGATCCATTCTGACTCCTCGATAGACTCTTTGGGCGGCGGAGGGTCCAAGGGGATGAAGACGCCTTTGAGAGACCTGCAAATACACGAAGTGAGCCGTCCATGACAGAAAATAGGCCGAGATGGATGGAAAGGACAAGGATACCGAGGACATGGACTTACCTGCCAAGCCGTCGCGGCAAGGACTTCTCGGCAGAGTCGACGTTGACAGCCCGCTCAACCTCACTGGCGGGCTGAGTTTTCTCCGAACCGTCACTGGATTCATGAGACTTACCCATGGCAGTCGGCGGATGCTTGTCTCGAGGAAAAGTCGTCGAGGCTGACGGTTTGGGTCCCCGGTTTTGAAGACGCGGCTCTCTCGGCTCAAACCCCAAATGACTCAACCGCATGACAACAGCGGGGTGGGATACCGCATAGCACCCGTCATCTCTCTCCGATTCTGGCTCGCGTCTCCCAGCCGCGCATCCTACTCACTCGGGCGGCTGGAATAGTTGGAATGGTTCGCCTCAGCGATTATGGTGTTCAGACGTTGCACAGCCCTAATAGTATTCAGTCTTTGAAGCACGCAATGGCAAGCCAAAACGACGAGCAAGCCGCCGCCACTTTGGTAGAGCAGTGCCTACTCATCGCTTCATCGTAAATGGCTGACTACAAACCCTCTCCGGTGCCTTGGCTAGCCGTCGGCAATGGACTTGACGCGGAACTTGCCGATCGATACCGCCCATCAGCCAAAAAGCAAATCTTTCAACTAAAGCTACTCCTCTAGGCTAAGGAGATTTCTATGAGCCTTCCACACAGTTTGATTGCTCAAAAACAAGAAAGCACAACACGTTGAAATGCACAAAATGTTGAGCGGCCCAAGCGTCGTCTGATACTGTACTTGTTTGCATCCGACGGAACTGCGGTGTCAGCCGACGGCTCCACAGATCCCACCCTCACCCATCGGACCATCATGTACGACATGATGGCCGTCTTTATCAAGCACTGACGCGGCGATCCCGAGCGTACACCTCCTTCAACTGCTGCAGCGCCACCTACGATGTTTTTCCATCAATGAGTGACTCGAGAGCGGCGAAACCCTGCCGAGACAACGCGCACCTCATAATGTGGCACCAGCCCTTCCAGCTGCTTCTCAGATACCCGCACCCTCTTCACGGCGTCCACATGCTCCGCTGCCCGCAGCATCTCCTTGAAATAGCGCGCCTGAGATTTGGAATCGGCCCGCACATAGTGGAGTCCGAATCATAAGCAGACGAAGATGGGAGAAATGGTTCCCCAAAAGTCCACCAAGAGATCAGAAATTCAAAACGACACCACTCGTCAACACCGAGATTACTCCCAATATTAAGGAACCACACACGCACCTCCTGCTCTTCGACAAGCGTCCATGCGTCGCCCTCTCTCCCCGCACGCGCCGTACGCCCGACGCGATGCACGTATTTTCGCATGTCAACCGGGACGTCATAGCTCACGACGTGGGCGACGTGACTGATATCTATCCCTCGCGAGACGAGATCCGAACAGACCAACCTATCCCAAACGCGGTAACAACAGAATAAACATTTCCGTAGTGGTGCACTTAGATGAATCCGGTACGCACATGTCGATCTCCTGCGCTTTGAATTTCTCCAGGATGGATTTGCGCTCGGACGGGCTTAAGTCACTCGAGTATGCTCGCACGACGATTGTCTTAGACTCGGACTCAGCACCTGACGCATGTCGCGCTGTCTCGAAGAACTCGAAGAGCCGCACAAGGCGCATCGTCGACTCGGCCGATTTTGTGAACACCAGAGCGTTCTTCACCTGATGTGCGCGCACCAGGTGGAAAAGCATCAGTGGTTTTTGAGAAGAGTCACACACCAGCATGTGTTCCTGTGAGGAAAAGTAAGAGACGCGTAAGCTTCGATCTCACAAAACAGAGGTGGAAAGATCAAACCCTCAGAGTAGCTGGCATGCTGAACTTCTCCATCACAACGCCCAGAACGCCCTCATTGTTCCCTGCGCCCTGCGACTGCACGACGATATACTTCGGATTCTTGAGGTCCAGCGCCGCGATTTTCCCCGGGTCGCTCATCAGCGTTGCTGAAAATAGCAATTTCTGACACGATGTTTCCTTGTTCTCGTCGATGTCCGTGTGGATCGTTGGGACATCCCAAAGGAGGTGCAAGAATGCTGGTGACAGGGCGTCGGGGTAAGGAAGTGACGACGGGGAGGCTATGGGGTTATAGGCATCGGACAAGAGTGGAGGGGGGCGCGTGGCATTGAGAACTTGAGCAAGCCAGTCTTGAAAGGACTGTGCTAGGAGACGGTCCGCCTCGTCTATCACCTGCAGAAGTTGAGAATTGGTCTAAAAGACTGAGTCTAAGTGAACAAAATCTCACGAGGAATCGTAGATGTTGGAGTGAGAAATTTGGTGTCTCATTAAGGTGGTCCATCAGCCGTCCTGGGGTGCAAATTAAGATGTCCACTTTGCTGGAACCGCCCTGCAAGCTATAATTGAATTGGAGTTGAGTGTTTCCTAGTGAGGTTGACCACGTCGTTCTAGCTCACTGTGACGACTTGTCTGCGATGAGTTGCGACTGCTCGTGCGCGAACGAATGCTGACCCGTTGCAGTTCCTATCTGACGTGATATACTAAGCGGATTAAGTAGACTCAAGGACATCTCGAGCGCACCTTAAGGCCTCTCCCTTTGCCTACCGCCTCGAAAGTCTCTCGCACCTGAGCGACAAGATCACGCGTAGGCAGCACAATCAAAGCGCGCAAGCAGGTTACTATGCGAGCAGAGAGAGTCTGCAATGCATGATATCAACACCTGCTTCGAGCTTGTTGTTTTTGAACATTTTGCAGTCCGAGAAGCTTACCTCTACGATGGGGAGAACATAGGCCAGTGTCTTTCCGCTCCCAGTTGGCGCGGACACACATATATCACGAGGTGGATTATACGGGAGGTACAATGACCGCTGAAGCCGGCCAGAGGGAAGCAATAACGGAAGTAGCGTGGTCTGTACTACACGCGGACAACACAGAGGAATCAATTAGCAATCACCACATCTAGTGCTGTCACATCGGACGGTCTCCTCGGAAAGAGATGTCGAAACAATAGAGTCACGCACCTGCAAACAATTCCTCAATCCCAAGTTCCTTCAACCTGGCCCTCGTGCGCGCGCTCAGACCTGTCTGGGTATCCTCCTCACCTTCGAATGACAGTTTTGACGAAAGAGCCGGATCGACAAGTTGCGCGCGTGCCAACGCGCGGTCCATACCCTGCGAGGCGAGTTCAGATTTGGCGGGAGCATTGGGCTGCGAGGGGAGCGGGAAAGAGGGCAGAGTGGATGGCGGCGGCGGTGTGGGGTTGCGGAGAACGGGCTGTGGGGATGGGGAACGTATGGGTGACGCAGGTGCAAGCTCGATGTCGGAAGGAGGAGAGTTGGGAGGACTGAGCTTTCGGCGTTTTCGAGGTCGAGTGGTCTCTTCGCTTTCATGCTCCTTGGACTTACTTTTCTTCTCTTTCTTCTCCCTCTTCCTACGCGCCTTCCTCTCCTCCTCTCCTTCCTCCACCTCTGCTCCAGACTCTTCATCTTTCTTCGCGTTCGCTAATTCGACCACCTCTTCAGACACATCTTGATGCTCCACTTCGTCTTCTATGCTCTGTCCCTCGGAAGCGTCCCCTTGCAAAGACTCTGCATGACGGGAACCGTATGCCGCAGGTGCTGCTGCTGATGGCTTCTTATTTTTGCGTCGTTCTTTTTTCGCTTTGAGGTATCGCTTTTTGGCTTTGGTTTTCTCCTGTCCATAAGTTCAACAAGGACAGTCTCGGAAGAAATCAGAGGGAAAGTATATCCATCTTATACAGACCTTTGGTCCTGCTGAACCCACCGCCATTTTTTTGTGGAGACTTGCCTAGTCCGATGATATGTGAATGCAAAGAAAGTCAAACCTCCGAGAAGCCTAAGTTCAGTATCTGAATTTGAAATCCCGCTCTTTACATCCCACCATCCCTTGTCCATATCCCAGTTTGTGGGCTGCACCGATTACTTTCACTCCAAATCTGAGCTCCGGCACCAACATTTAAACACTGCTCGACGATCTTATGGTCCTCAATAATGGACTCGTTCAGTCGAGCAGGGAACTCAGCACTTGACGATCTGTTCCTTGAGAGGCTCGATGTATTCATAGACAAAACGCTCTCAGACATGAAGACTTTCGCAGAGCGGGAGGGATGCTCTTTGGATATCGTATGTTCATGGCCATAATTAGATGGACCCCTCTCGATATATTCATCACCAACATCCTCCTCATGTGCCGTAGGTTAGACGGCATGTAGCGCAATGGCACAGCCAGTATTTATTTTCCGCGGCATCCCCATCGCCACCGGAAGACAGACGGCAGAGAGGTATATTTTACGGTTATTTTAACCTCTAGCACTTATTGAGCCAGATCTTTCTCATAGTCAATCTGATCTTGGTGTCTACATCTCAGACGCTCGAAGCATTGCATCAGACGGCGGGACTGCATTCTTTCTTCCTTGCTGTTGACCCGACCGATCCAACCGACAACGGCTTTCTCGGGGGTACAGTGCTTGGAAGGGAGTTTTGGCGGGGCCTTCGCAATGGCGGGGTGAACGGTGCAAAAGCGTTCAAAATGCAAGCCATGTCCTCTCATTCACCAACTCTGGAGTCATTTCATGATCATCATCAAGCCCCGAGCACATCAATGGATAAGAGAACCCCTGCGCAGCGACTGAAAAGCGAGGTATATGCTGGAATCAGAACTGCTCTTAGGTATGCTCCGCTCGTTTTCTCTAACTCGTTAAGCCCTATTTATTCTTGACAGAATGGCATCTGGCATCCGTAACGCGGAAATGAGATGGACAAATCATGATCTCTTGCAAACCTACGGGGTTCGTATAGACGGATGGCCCAAAGATATCCCGAAGCGGAATCCATCTTCGTTGACAGTGGCAGAAAACAAGCGGCTGAAGGAGTGCTTGCGGAACGAAAGCCTAATATTCCACCACCTCGACGGACAAGATTCCTCGATAACTGCATCTGCTCCGGGTTCATCATCGCTGACCGCCAATCTCGAGGACGCATCAGGGCCTTCCTCTTGGCCGGTCGTCTCACCGGTAAGCTTGTTCAGGGAACAAACGTGTGATTGGGGTTCACCAGAAGGTCCTCAACAGTCAGGAAATTACCTTTCAACTATGTCAAATGCTGACCCGGTACCTCCAATTGAATCATCGTCCAATACGGCTTCTCACCTTCTATCGAACGCTCATTCTTTGGAGTCCAAATCACCCTTTCTATCTGGGCCCCCGTCAGATTCCGATAATGATTTGAACGAGCAGGATGATCTCGGCATGTTCGTGTCCACTGGACATGCTCTCAAGAAACGACGGCGTGACTCATGATGCAGGATGTACGAGTCACTATCTATAGATGGGAGCAATTTCTGTCCTTATACGCAACCCAGATGTAAATAGTGTCGTAGCGGAGGATAATGATACAAACATAACTTCCGGCACCGTAGTTAGTCTTAAGTATAGCAGACCAGTAGTTGACCTCATAACATGTGCAAAGCGGACTGGTGGTGGGTCGCTGGACTGGTATATCATAGATCAAGTACATCTAAATCTACCATCTACTAATCAGCGACAACATTTCAAAATCTGAGGTACAAAGATGTCTCTGCCCTACTCTCTGCCCCTCAAGGAAGCAGCACCCACCGATGTACGAAACAGACCAGCTGAGTGCGTGTGGATCTGCTGACATCCCTGCCTGGGGCAGCTGCCATCCATTACCGCGCAAGAATCATCCATCGTCTTCCCCACTTTTACCAGCGACACTGCGTGGTCGCTGGGTGTCTCTCTGCGCGAACGCCTTCTTACGCTTACCTCCAAACCCGTCGCGATCTCTATTTCCCTAGCGAGTTCCGCACCCCTCCCACAAGTCCTTTTCTACACCGTCACCCGCCCCGGGACTACCCCCGACAACGACTCCTGGGTCTCGCGGAAGCGCCAGACCGTGCTGCGTTTCGGCTGCTCGACATGGTTTATGCACTGCAAGTTCCAAGGGAATGAAGTAGCCTTTGCGGCGAAGTATGGCTTGGGGGAGGCTGCGGGACAGTATGCGATCCACGGAGGTGGTGTGCCGATTCGCGTCACCGGCGTGGAAGGCGTCGTCGGGGTCATTATAGTCAGCGGGTTGGCTCAGGAGGACGATCATCAGGTCGTGATCGAGACTGTGACAGACTTCACCAAGGCCTTACGAGCGAAGATGCAGTAGACAACAACGGAAAAGTTCAAACAAGTGTATACGAATTGTAGGATCGTTCGAGGAAATCCTGAATCCATTAAGATATTATAGTCAAGAATGCCATCAAGCATAATGTCACAAGCTCTGACTGCCATGGGTGGGCCCTTCCACGTGCGCGACGACATCCTTTGCCTGAAAAGACAAGGCTTGATATCAAGAAAGTCATGCGATGGCGTCCTGCTCACCTGCGTCAACAAATCGTCGTCAATATCAGGAATCGTCTCGATCGCATCTCCATCGAGTGGAACAACATCCCACCGTGTCGGTGGGTTCTCGATATTAAGACAAATATCCGCTGGAAGATGCACGCCGTGCTCCACATTGAAATCCCGTCGCATCTGTTGTTCCTCTACGTGGTACGCATTCACAAAGCCAAGTCAGCCACTGATAAACGGCCAGTGGGGGAGATGGACTGGTACCTTCTGTCATGGCCTCTAATTGAGCAAGCATGCCTCGTACAATGTGTTCTGCCGCTTCCTTGTACTGTTTCCGTCTAGCCATCTCGATCAGAAGCTTGTTGAACGAAAATTGATAAGATTCGAATTGGTTCGACAGGGCTTCAAAGTCTTGTAGATGTTGATGGAGAGTTTCAAGTCGCTCAAGGCAGCCCCTCTGAAATTGAGATTAGGATGACAATTCACGCTGCCGTATCCTACCATGGGAGGTGAAGCCTGCCATACTTACCTCAACCTCTTGCTCTCGTTGGAGCATCTCGCTCATGATATCACCGAGCTCTTCTAGATCGTTTAAGACAGTTCGATGTATTTCCAGATGCTGATGCATCAAGCTCTTAGCGGCAAGTAGTTCTTCACTTACGTTCAACGGCAAAATCAGGACTGAACTCTCTGTGAAAAACATGATCACTAACTGGCTGCTCTCTATTGATGAACATGATTCTTCGAGCTCAGAAATAATAGAAGGAAGCTCATCTGCGTCTCGATTCATATCTACAGGCGTATATCTGCCGTCAATATGGCTCGTAAGCAGTAAGATATTCATGTATAGGACTGACCTCGCAGATCTTCTTCTCCAAAAACCTCACCAGATTCGCTATTTCTCAGCGCACTTTCCATTTCATCATAATGCCCGACCAAACTGGCAAGCTGTTCGGCCATAGAATTTGATATGGTATCCTGCACGTTCAGAACGTCTTCAATATTGACAGAATGTGACGGAGGTAAGGCTTTCCGGATGGCGGTCAGCGTATCATGCAAAGTCACCGGATAGTCAGCTGTAGTCGCGAGAACATCCTAGGCAACGTCTCTAAGCACAGGTCTCGTTTGATAATGATGAAAGGAGCCTCATACATCAAGCGCGCTTCGCTCGCTCTCAATTGTTTCAAGAGCATCTTCGATGGCTCTTTCATCTACAAAGTCGCGCAAAGACCTCCAGCGGCTTCTGTCGTGCTTCTGAGACTTGGCCTTGGCACGTCTATGCTGTTCGTAACCATTCGAATGTCGAATAGTCAAGGTGGGACTCTGTCCCGGTATGAACGACTCGCCAGGTTGCGCCTGCTGTTCTGGTTCGGAGTCTTGGCTTCCAAATAAGGATGAATCGGAAGAGTTCTCATGAAAGTCGGGAGGCACGAGCTGGCGTCCTAGGGATTCGAGAATCCCGTCTAGAATGTCCGTACGCTCAGTACGAAGGGTATCCCAGGCCTGAGAATCATGAGACCTTCGTGAACTTGTTAGTGAACTTGAGAGGGAACGGACCCGAGTTTGTTTCTCCAGTTTCGTCCTCCTCTCTTCAATGGCCTTCGCTACACTCGCAGACAACTATATTGACGCTCTATCAAATACAATTGCCATGGTTCACATGACGCACAAACCTTGAGCTGCTCCAACACAGCATCACTGAGCCATTTGACCTTGGCATTTAACGCAAGGATGTCGAGCGCATCCTGGGCGGAGGAGTTGGACAGGTCACTCGCGCGGGAACAGAGTGTCTTGCCGTGCTGAAGCGCCTTCTTCGACTGTAGAACAAGAGAAACGATATGAGAGTTGTCTTGGTGCGCAGGCGCAGGGGATGTCATGGATCCGTTGAACGCTAGAGATGTGGACGCGCTATTACTGGTAACTGATCACAGCGCGCTTGCGAAGGCCTGCGAGTCACGCATGAAGTCACAATCGTTCACTTCCACATGGCCGAAAATGGCAATCATGCGGTCACACCTAAATCCTGCAGGAGGCGGTCACGCAGACGTGCTGTCTCAAGTTGCCAGAACCTTTCTTTGACTCCCATGTCTCTGCTCGTTGACTCGGCGAAAAGTGCACCCCCGAGTGTAGGTCATTCACCGGCAGTGTCTCCAAGTCCCAGCCCAAGTCCGCGCCCGGATCCTCTGCTGACGACGAAGACGTTGAAAAACACCATCCTGAAGAGTCATGGGAGACCTCCATGGTAGGATCTTCTCCTTGCCTCATTGGCCTGGACGATCGTTTCAAGTCACGAACTATAGGTATGGCGAAGATGGGTTGCCCTTTTCCAAAGCATTTGTCGTCGGAATTGCTGGTGCGTACCAGCCATCATCAGACTGGTCATATGTTCATACGACCGTCAATTCATAGGCGGTTCTTCTAGTGGCAAGGTGTGACTGATCGCCCTCATACGACACCACTGGAATTAATGAAGCCTCATAGACATACGTTGCGCGCGAGATAGTTCGCTCATTGGGTTCTATTCCCACAGTGATCATAATGTCACAGGTCAGTTGATTCTTTCATCTTTTGACTGCCAGACTTTGAGAATTATTGACGATGCTTCCAGGATAGCTTCTATAAGCGTCATACTCCGGAAGAGATCAAACTCGCATTTGCCTCTCGATTTGACTTTGATCATCCGGATTCTATAGACATGGAATCCTTCTCTGCCGTGCGTACCCAGCTCCTTCTATATTTTTCTTCCCAACGGGACGTGTGCCCCTGGCTATTACGTCTAGGTATATCCAGTCACCGGGCGTACACCACGATGCGCATTGTGCTGCTCCAGCTGCTGTCGATCTCATTGAAGAAGGATACTCAAGCTGTCCCAGTGCCTTGCAGATCTCAAGGACCTCAAGCAAACAAACATTCCCGTTTATTCGTTCGAACAGCATCAGCGGCAGGATGAGACGAAGTATCTCTATGGTGCAACCATCATCATCGGTGCGTGCATTCCCAGGCCAGCGCTGGATCTGTATGAATAAACTATATCATAGCTGAGGGTATCATGGCACTCAATGATCCGCGACTCCGAGAGCTATACGACCTGAAGGTAAACTGATAATTTCGACGGTTGAAATGCAAGTCTCACATTCAAATTTCAGATTTTCGTTCAATGTGATTCCGACTTAATGCTTGCACGTCGAATTACTCGCGATGTTAAAGAGCGCGGGCGCTCCGTAGATGGCATCCTCGAACAGTACATACATTGTCTCACAAACTATTCTCCATTCCGAACCCTCTCCTGATTGTTCACAGGTATCTTCGCTATGTCAAACCGTCATACGACCACTTTGTAGGTCCAAGCTCTAGTCATGCGGACATCGTGAGTGTATCCGAAACATTGTTTGTTAGGCATGTCTTGAATATCAACTGAACTTACATATCAGATCGTGCCGGGAAAAGACAACTCCGTTGCTATTGAGTTGATCTCGACACACATTCGACGACAACTAGAGCAGCGAACCCGTCATTTTCGTCGTAAGATGGCATCCATGCAGCGGTCAATATCGCGAGGTCCACCTCGGCCCCTGACGAACGAAGAGTTAGGCATGGTGGTACTTCCCCAGACTCCCCAATTGAAGGTTTGCTTTGGTCTGCTCATTGCATAAATGTAAGATTGCTGATACGCGATACAATAGGGGATCTACACTATCTTACGCGATGTGACTACGAACAGGCAGGATTTCATTTTCTTTGTGGATCGTTTGGCAACGATTTTGGTTGAGAAGGCGATGGAAAATCTGCCTCATCGAGAGCAAGTTATTGAGACACCCGTAGGAGCTGAAACGACAGGCAAGACTATTGACGCAGAGGTCAGTGAATTTATTGCGTCAAACGGTGATACGTGCTAACTTTAGGCTCTAAGTCGGTTTGCGGTGTGACAATCTTGCGATCGTAAGTATTATTTATCGGCATTGGGGCGCTGTTTCTTATATGCACGCGCTACAGCGGCGGCCCTCTCGAGCGAGGGCTCGAGCGCGTCATCAACGACGTTCCGATGGGCTCTCTCTTAGTACAATCGGACTCCAAAACCGGCGAGCCGCTCCTTCTCCATGTTATGCTTCCTATTTGCATCCGCGAACGACACCGTGCGGAGAAAACATGGGTGTTCCTTCTTGATGCCCAGGTCTGATTGGTTTTTTCCCCTTGCCGTCATCACTGTTTATATGTATAAATTCTCGGCAGATCGGTACGGGTGCGTCGGCATTCATGGCCATCCGAGTTCTGCTCGATCACGGCGTGCCGCCCTCCCACATCATCTTTGTCACTTTCCTCGTCGCGCGAAGTGGAGGGATCGCGCATCTGCGCCGAACATTTCCCGAAGTCACAATCGTCACGGGTGCTGTGGACGATAATCTACGCGAGGCCTGGCTCGAAGAGAGCGATCAGGAGATATTGCACGGTGAGGAGGGAGTTAGAGGGAGGAAGGTGTGGGCCGTCGAACCTGGGATGGGGCAGATTGGTTCGTGCAATCTTGTTATTTTACAGCGCATGCGACTGATTGAATACATTGAACGCAGGTGATCGATACTATCTATAACGCGTGAGCTCGCGGGTAGGCATTCTTAGGGATCTGGAGAATCATTGTTGCATGGGCGCATATATATACCGACATCATCTACGCATATATTCACCTCAACCATTGGCATCATCATAAAACGGTCGTTTGTCCATCTTATTCTGCTGATGTAACGGCACCATATTGTCCTCGAACAGAAGACTAGGATTAGCAAAGGGAGCTGATTTTATATGCGTCCGCCCCAAAAGTAGCGAGATCTGCACTAAGGCTCGATCATCGAATCTTGAACGCTAAGTCGACAGTGTGCATTCGCCTTAAACTAACACTTTCTAGCTAGTGAGCATGCAGCAGGGAGTAAACTAGTCGACTAGTATTATAAACACGCATTATGCTGTACATACCATATGAAATTGGGGAAGGAACCTATTCATGATGTCAAACAATGCAGGGCGCAATCCATTCTCTAGGGGTCCATAGGATCGGTCAGATCTACGCGTGACAAGATGAGCGCATGGGTAAATGGTCCATGAGCCGAAGACGATGACAATAATGCAGGATTCGATGGTGGTATGCTAGTGAATGTGGGGTATGGGGTACAAAACGACAAGTGATATGCGTCTCAGGCGGAGTGATCCAACTGGCAAGCTGCGAGAGTGCTGGAAAATGTTGACCCTTTTCAAGATTTAGTCACACGCCTCGATGCCCTGAGTCCACCACCGCTCACCTGGATAGAACCAGAAGCAGACGGCGATGATCATGTAAAGACCTTCATGAGCTTTAGCATTAGTGGATGTACGTGAACTCGAGCCAAAGAGAAAAGGATTACAGATTAGGATAGCACCCTCCAGCCAATTTGATTTGCCATCAGCCACGACATAACCCATGGTGTGCACTGTGAAACTTGTCGTTTGTCCCATGAGTCAAAATGCAACATGTAAGCTTACCGGAAATATACATGACCTGAACATAAAAGTAAAGTCTTCAGAAGAAGTCTCATCTGGAGGAGGTAACAGTCCTTACCACAGACTCAAAGGGATCAAAAAGCAAGGCGAGAGGCTTATTCAATATCCAACCCAAGATGACCATGAACCTAAGTATCATAAAGGCAATTATAAGCAACCTTTACACAATCAGACAAGATGAGGCTCACGGGATGACGAAAAGGGCAGTTTGCTACAGAGGAGCGTTAGAATCTATGGGTGCTCAATGATCAGATAACCTACGATAGTTGAACCGACTGCTACGCCAATGCTCAGCGTGAGCTGATCCTTTCTTGACACGTTGATAGTCGTAACACACTCTTTCGTATCGAGTGCAAATCAGCCAATGTCTGAGCTCGAAGAAGAGATAAACCCACCAGCGATGGAGCTGACAGCGGGCAGTAAGATAAGACCAATCCACTCCTTGCTGATTATGGTGGTACTTATTCCATCCATGGACTCGACCAGCCATTCTGCGTTGATCGCAACCAGCTATGATACGAACAATTACGATCTCGAGGTCCTATATGAAGGAACGCGATGACTCACAACGGTGACAACAACAAGCAATGCCATGGTCAATGGCCAGCTCAACTTCGGCTCCTTCGGCTTATGTTCCTTCTCCTCGTTAGCTTGCTGTTTCTCATCGAGCGCTGGGGACTCCCCAATGCCGACATGGGCCTGTTCGTCGAAATGCACGACGCCTTGACTGTGACCCACAACCGTCTCAGAGTCGGTACGAATCACCCTGGGTGCAGAGTCCGAAGGTGAGTGCCGCCCGTCATTCACCAGCTTCACTGTGGAGTTCTGCGCGGGAGCGGGCATCGCCCTACCCTTCGGGTAAGCGAGCCCGACAGTGGATGAACTCGCGCTTGCGCCGCCGTTTGTCGTTGGCACTGCGATCTCCGATATCGAATTCGAGGCAGACGCGTACGGTGATGGCGAACTGAAGCGTGGTGGGCCGGAATACGAGTTCACACGCGACTGAGGCCCCCTAGGGCTTGACTCGCGACTGTCAACTGCTGTCGACTGGTACAAACCTGGCGAGTTTCGACCTTTATCAGGGCGGAAGGAGGAAGCGGAGGGGACTGCGATGTGAAGATGAAGAGATTTGAGATCATGTCGGTTGCTCGTGGATTTGTGATCCTTGTACAAGTGAGTGTGTGAATACAGTTGGAAAAGGAGGTAGCATATATAAACTGGAAGGAGGATCAATCAGCAATTCATGTTGGCGAACAGCTCGTTACATGCACTGACTGATAAGAAGGATGACTGCAACCTAGAAAGCAGCATGAGAACCAATAGAGTTCAAGTGGGCATGTTCTGACTGCAAATCACTCACCCCATGGCTCATTTGGAGAATATCGCGTTTCTGCTCATTGGAAGCCAGACCCTCTCCTCCGCTAAGGGAGAAGTGATATGCAGCGGGAAGGAGAACAGCGCCAACGCTGATGCTGAGAAGAGACGAATGTATTTGCGTCGTAGCTGTCAAAACGTGTCAACATCCGACCATTCATAGAAATGGAGGACTGGCCACATACTTGATTCAAATGCTTGCTCAGAAAAGCGTAGTCCGCCTGCAAAGAAGCACATGCCCAACACAAGCACTGCAAACAAGTCCGTCAATATACGCCCTTTGTGATAACATCCCCCGTCCCCATCCACGTACGAAGTTTACTGAGCATCGAGCCAATCACTTGACCAGCAAATCCTCAGTTTTCATATCACTCGTCAGCTATGGAAAGCGGGGGCAACATACGGGACGATTGGACAACGCGAAGTTGGCATTTGCGAAGTGCGGTAGTCTGGTTTCAATTCGTTACGATATCTGAAATGAATGCTTCGGAATACAATGACTTACGGCAACCACTATTTCTACACTGTCTCAGTAATATAAACATTTCAAAAAGTCATTTGATGTTGCGAAAAGAACTCACATATTGCTCTGCAGAGATCAACGCGTCAGTGTACATCATACAAAGAATCTCCAACTGATCATTCAGTCACATACCATACTAGCATTGAGGAGCCCTGCCTTTGACCCTCCCATTCGCAAGGCCAATTCGCTAGTAGCCAGATCGTGCAGCTGGTGAAAAGCTAAGAGTCAGAATGATGATGATGATTATCGGTCGCGGACGGACTCACTCTCACAAGCGGAACCATCGAGAGAACGCAGACTGGACAATCCGTTAGATGGATACGCGAAGAAACTGACCTAGTGTATTCGCAACGTACATATGAAGACGAGGGTCCGCGATTCCTCGACCACAGCTTCCACAATCCACTGCAAGATATTGTGTTAGAAAGAATTAAGATAGGGTAAGATGGGCAATACCGATGCTGGCAATAGTACAAGAAGAACGTTCATCCCTAGATACATTTTTGAGATTATGAATATTAATTTGGACATTTATGAGAATACGCACAGGAGCCAAGTACGACTACTTTCCAACCTTCCCATAATCTCATTGCCGGCTTGTTGACATTAGGGTCTTTTTCGCTGCTGCCCGCCATCTTCTCCCGGTCCGAGTTATCTTGTGCATGCCATGGCCAGGAGAACGAGCCTTCATGGTATTTGGACGCGTGCGGACCCATGAGGTCTGTGGTCGAGTTGACAGTGTACGTGCTCGAGGTAGACTGCGCAGTCAACGTGCGTGTGAATGGTGGGAGTGGGATCGAGTCATGGCGAGAGCGGACGCTGGTGCCGCTCGCGCGCTTCTGGTAAGGGTTGCTACTAGCAGGTTCGTAGTAATCTGTGAGGATGTTCTCGATGTCCAGCGTCGACTGCCGAGAGGGAGAAGGGGCCATGGGGAGCAAGGGAGCGGGAAGAAAGAACGGATGGCGAGCGCACGACGACGTTGAAGGACTTTGATCCCCGCTTCCAGGGATGCTATGATTAGCTCAAGCGTCGAGGATGCAGGCGGGGGATGCATCGGGCATGTCTCTGCCAAACAACAAAAATAAATATCCATCCCCATCGTCTTCTAGTTCCGTTCTTCACACTTGCCTAGTTTGGGCCGAGCGTCACCGCTTTCGTGATCGGCAGCCCTCGGCACCGCTCGGCAAGTGGGCGGAACGGCTCAGCCAACGCCTTCAAAGTTTCAATGACGTGGTGGCGCACTCAAAGTCATTGAAGCTTGACTAGCTTGGCTATTAGTAGATATGGGGCTCTGGACCCGCTCAAAAGTGAATGGAAGAAAAACTGCACAGTGGAAGGGAAATTTCAGTGTGAAATAGCGTGTTGAGGTCGTTGTAATATCATACTTACCAGCTTGGCAAAGCCTTGCGTCGTCGTCTTCCAGCGTCTTCCAAGACCGATGGGATAGCCGTGGAGCACTTATTTGTATATACCCCCGGGACTCCCCACTGACTCCCCCGGGGCTGCTTGGACACCGGATGTGCCCCAAGGGAGTCTGTCAGGTATACCGTATGGCGGTCGGGCGGCCTTTTTTGCGCTGTATCGACCCTTGTTGACCGTGGTTTTTGGGGTTCAATATTCAACGTTCAATCCTGAGCGCTACTGTATCTTACCTTGCCAGGCGCGTAGATATCAGGTCGAGCCAACACTCGATGCGCCTCGAATTGCAGGAGGCCTGACTGGCCCGGGACCATGCGGAACCGTGCGTGACGTCCGTGACATATATCCCCTACGTCGTCACGCTCACTTTACCCGCAACCGCACGACCGACTCCCCGTCAAAAATCATGTTCAAAGCAGCCCTGCGCTCTGCCCGCCCAGCGGTACTCGCCGCACGCGTCGGCGTCAAGTCTGCAAACGCCGCTTCTTTGCGCGCACTTTCTACGACCGTTATCCGCCGCTCGGACGGCCACCACGCATCTGCCCCCTCTCTTTACGGTACTGGTGCGAAGGAGGGAGAGGTCCCTACCGACGAGGCCCAGTCTACTGGTCTTGACCGTGTTCAGGTCCTTGGTAACCTGGAGGGTGTTGAGGTCTTCGACTTGAACCCGCTGGATGCGAGTCGTATTGGGACCCTTGCCGACCCTATCAAGGTCTTCTCCGTGGTGCGTGTTTTGCCTCCGTCCTGACATGCTATTGCGGCGTGGTGCGACATTGCTGTTCAAGGAGGCTTCTATCCTATACATTCGCGCTCATGAATGCATACTTCAATAGGAACCCGACCGTATCATCGGTTGCACCGGCTACCCTGCGGATTCACACGATATCCTGTGGATGAACCTCACCAAGGAGAAGGTGCGGCGATGCCCTGAGTGTGGATCAGGTGAGTGCCTTTGCCTCGCTCGCTGCGGCGCAGTAACTTATGTTATGCGTGCAGCATACGCCCTCGAGCAGGACGCCGCTGGCCCTGTTGTTCACGAGGTCCACCACCATTAACTGGAGATGCATATTAGACTGTTGATGTAGCTTCCGTGGGGAGAACAATATTTTTCTTTCATTTCTATCGCACACGCCTCCGCGGAACGCTTGAGATATTAAAGTAGCGTTTCGTGTTGAATGATCGCAGCACACACGAAACGATTGCCTTCTGCGCAAGATGAGTCAAGCAGACTCCTTACGCAGGAACTTGCGCTTTTATACGTCCGAGTTCTCCGCCATGGGATGTTTCTATATGGGCCCTGATGTGTTAAAACTGGCCGGATTGCGGGGGCTATTAACTCGTTATCAGCTCGTGCAGCTGCGCCCACATAGCCATACATTTATATTTAATCGCTCGTCGCCGACGGTTTATCTCTACTATGCCCTCATATCCTCCCTTCCAGTGTACTCGCCATGCCTCATGCGGAACTAGCTGACGTTTTTTCTTTTGACTTCCACAAATACCTCTTCGATCTGACGCACGTTGAATGGATTATTCATGAACTCTCCGGAGGGAATGCCAACTTCGTCGTCCGAGCAGTGCAAGCGAATCCTCCAACTCTTGCATCTTGGACGCCTGATACCGGCGAAGACACAGAGAGTAATCTGAAAGAGAAGCTATTGGGTTGCGCGTCTATAGTGCTCAAGCAGGCTCCTCCCTACTTTGCCAAGTTCCCTGCATTTGCCTTTTCACAGACGAGACAGGTGCGTTGTATTATATGATATCACACTGTTCGGCTGGCTTATTGCGCTTCCTACTCACGTACGTAGACTATTGAGGCCAGGGCCCTTCACCTCTTTCAAAAAGCTTCTCCCTTGTCTCGCGCGCTCCAAGGCAATCCTTGTATTCGCGTACCAAACTTACTCTATTATGACAAGTCGCAGCACGTCCTCATCCAGTCCGACTTAGGCGCACATCCTACCCTCGACGAATTCCTCGACTCTCCGTCGACTACGCCCGAGTCGGCATCTATCGCTGGCGAGTCTCTAGGGCGCTTCCTCGCATCAATTCACCACGCGTGCGATGACAACTCAACCATCAGTACCACAGCCCATGGAGAGCTGTTCAAATTGTTTACGAACGAGGATGGAGAAATTGTCATGAATCAGGTGATTGACAATGTTCAAGCATTCATGAAGGATGCTGGGGTGCCCGACCATGAAGATCTCGGACATCGCGCGCGTGAGCACTGGCGTACCAGGAAGAAGATTGCGTTCTCACAGGGCGATATATGGTTCGGTACAATCCTTGTTGACGCGACATCCGACGCTCCCATCCTAAAGATTTGCGACTGGGAGTTTGCGGGACCGAATGATCTAGCGGCAGACGTCGCCCAACTTGGTAAGTAGGCAGCCTTGCGTGCAGATTCCATAGTGATCGCCATCATGACTGGCTATCATAGGAGCCTACCTCCATCTTTCAACTTTGTCGCCTCTCAAGGCCGCCGATCACAAGCATCAGCGCATCCTGCGGGCATTCGCATCAGCTCTGTATTCGGCCCACCTCCCGCCTCTCCACTCGAGTAGCGACCGGAGGGCATATCAACGCTCTTTATTGGTCATGCACGGATGGGAGCTCATTAACGCTGCGGCATGGAGACACCGTCTTTGGTGCGATTGCCCAGGCTTCGGAGTGAAATGCGGCCACATCAAAAGCATGATATCGGAGGGAGTGAAGCTGTTACGTGCATGCGGTCATGCTGACGGAATGGTTGATTGGGGCGTCGTGAAGGACGTCAATTGGTTCAATGCCCCGGAGCGGGAGTCGCTACGGGTTGCTCCTGCGTAACGATTTGCAGGCACTGGTGCCTGACTGGTACATGGGGACACTGTGGTGGCCTGTCAATAAAGGCAGTATAAAGGCGTTCAAGTTCAAGTGCTATTACTGTGCTATTTGCAGATGCTGACCTGTACGAGCTTGGAACTGGAAGACATAGAAGCTCACAGAAGGGCTTCTGTCCTATGGACGGACGCCTCGGTGCCTTTGTGAAATGACCGATTCATTGTAGCTTAATTGTCTGATATCCAGGCTTTAAAACTTCTAAGATTCTATATCTTTCAGAAGCTGAGTGTCCAGAATTCGTACATCAGGATTACACGCCTCTATGACATGTCGTAAGATATCATAAGACAATCGAAGAAGGTGAGTGTGGCGTAAGTATGAATGGGCGTGGAGGCTGGGTCGCCCACTGGTCGCCCGGGCCGTCTAGGCACAGCAGCCAGAAAAGGCAGGGATCGTGGAGGATGGTTGAGACTTGGCAACGCCAGCCACATGGGACACTGGAAAACATGATGACTAGAACCCTCTCGATGCTGGTCTCGTGTGGTTACCGGCTCGGATGGCAACCGGAATATTATCGCCCTATGTTCCTGTCTCCCGAGTATAAAGCATGTCAGTGGGTATATCGACCTTCACCCTTTCTTGTTTTCATCTCCTCTACAGGCTTGCCTGTTGTCGTTGAACGGCTCTCCTTTGCCTAGTACCCTCTTTCCGACCAGGTGTCAATTCACATTCTTTCTAGGCCATCGCGGTCTTGTCTCTCTACGCAGTTCTCTTTGCATTCCCTCTGCTATCCACTTCCGGTCTTTCCACGCCTGCTTTACTCTTTTGGTCCTGCAAATATGCTCAGCAAATCTTTCGTTGCCCTCGCGGCCTTGTCCATCTTGACCTTCTCCGAACCCGCTCTGGGTCGCATGCGCTGGATGGAGCGCGACGATCGTGCCGTCCTTCTTAACCCCCGTCGCTTTGGCCAGGAGCACCCTGCGGTCATCGACAAGCTCTCGGCCGCTTGCCCCGGCCAGGTTTGTGGTACCCTGTCTGGTCAGGCTATTACCCCTCTCCTTGCTGCTCAAGGAGAGTGCACCCAGCAGGATATGGCGGATGCCATCATTGGTTAGTTCATCATGAAATAAATATGTCCTTACAGTAACTTACCTTTTTCTCCTAGATGCTTCCAAGCAGTTTGATGCTGCGACCCAGGCCAACATGGTCGCTCTTGCTAAGGAGTATCGCCAGGCAGAGAAGAATACGCCCCCAGTAAGTCGCTCTGTTAACCGATGAAAGCAATCGCATGTCTTAATATCGTCTTCAGGATTTTACGACCAATCCCCCCACGAACCGTAACTCCGTCTTCTGCCAGAAGGCGCCTAAGAACACGGAGCTCAATGGTCTAGTTCAAGCTCAAGATCCTGCCAACGACCCCAATCTCTTTTTCGACCCTGCGACCAAGGCTTCCGTTAAGAAGGGCTCTCAGGCGAACACCTCTCCCTTTGGTGGTGCGGCGTACGTATCACAATCACGTTCCCTTAAAAATTGAGCGTTGAGATTTTGTTCAACACAGTGCTGCCTCCTCTGGCTCAGCAGTGACCTCAGTAGCTGCATCCGCTGCTACTTCGGCAGCGGCTACTGTCACCGCTTCTGCTGGCAATGTTGACGCCGTGTCTGATGTTTGTCCTGTGCGTTCGTCCATCTGTTCACTGCTCACAAACGTCTGACACGACTACCCCAGACGGCGGTTACCGTTACAGCAATCGTGACTGCTACTGCTGCCTCCGGCGCATCGGCTGCATCGGCTGTGACCTCTAGTGCCGCGGCTGCATCAACTGCCGCGGCGGGTAGCATTGGTAACTTTGGCAAATGCACAGTTCCCCAGATCGAGTTTGGTGTTGGCTTCGACAACCGCAAGGAGACCAGCTTTGAGCCTGTTGACAAGAGTGAGCCTCTTCCTGTCCATGCCCTCGACTGCTGAATTGACCTTAAAATTTCCAGCCTCGTTCAACCATGGCTCTGCTCAGAACATCGACATCATCACCCAGTTCATTTGTGATACTTTGACCAACTCCTGCGCCGCCGATGCGACTGCTAAGGCTACTTGTGCGTCTGCGATTACGGCCTCCAAGGGTCAGGCCGTGAAGACTGGCGCTCAGGCTGATGGTGGGCTTGGCTATTCCATATCGTCGTGTCTCACGTGCTGACATGACGCAAGCTTTCAATGCTGTCTTTGGTATCAAAACGAACTTCGCTGCTGTCGCTGCCGTTGACGACCAGGGTAACGTCATTGCCGGCACCGGGTCCGGCGCTGCCTCTTCTGCCTCTGCCTCTTCTGCCGCCGGAACAAGTGCCAGCTCTTCCGCGAGCGCCAACCAGGCTGCTACCACCACCGCTTCTTCTGCCGGTGGCATTGGCAACTTCGGCAAATGCTCCGTTCCCCAGATTGAATTTGCTACCGGCTTCGACAACCGCAAGGAGACCAGCTTCGAGCCTGTTGACAGGAGTGGGTCACTTTCTTTGATCACTGACGAATCGTGTGATTGACGTATATCGTTAGCTTCATACGGCCACGGCTCTGCTCAGAACATCGACATCATTACCCAGTTTATCTGCGATACCTTGACTAACTCGTGCGGTGCTGATGCTACCGCAAAGGCGACGTGTGCGTCTGCGACAACTGCCTCGAAGGCCCAGACCCCCAAGACTGGTGCTCAGGCCGATGCTTTCAATGCGGTATTCGGCATCAAGACCAACTTTGCTGCCGTTGCCTCTGTCGATGACCAAGGCCGCGTCATTGCTGGAACTGGTTCGGGGGCTGCTGCTTCGTCTGCTTCAGTCGTTACGACCTCTGCGGCTGCTGCTGCCACGACCCCTGCCTCTTCGGCCGCGTCGTCTGTCAGTGACATACTTTTCACCTCTACCATTCATGCATTAACCTTGGTCTTTAGGCCAGCGCCGCTGCCACTAACGCTGCTGTAGCGACCAGCGGCAACCTTCAGACCTTCACGGGTGCTCTCGGTGGTGTCACTGCGCCTACTGTGACGGACCTCGGAAATGGTTCATTCCATGTTGATGGGAACTCCGACTTCAAGAACAAGCAGAATGCCCTCGTTCGTTCGTGGTATGCGCTTTCTTTCTCCGTGATGTTGTCCAAATCCTAATTCATCTGGCCGTTCAAAGTGATGTTCAGCACAACAAGTGCGCTAACGCTGCGAACTCGTCCGGCAACAAGGGTACCTTGACGGTCACTGCGTGCGGTGACCAGCAAACCCAGTGCAATGCGGCGGCATCTGCGTGAAGTCGTGGATTGTGAAGATATTTATGCTGTAGAGATTTTTTTTACCTTTCCGTAATTCGATACCTGCACGTACCAAAGGAATTTCATCGCCTTCATCGACAGAAAAATCCGATTGAAAATTTGTGAACTGAGGAAGACTGAGGACTGTACGTCTTACTCTCACGTGACACGTGCTTCATTCGCGTCGATGTCGCGTCGGTGTGCTCATGCTCGACGATGATAGGGCGTTGTTTGAACGTCTCTTGAGATCAATTGATGACTTATTCGTGCATGCTCGTCTGAAACAGGCTTCTGACTGATGCTACCAGTAGCTTATTCAACAGGACATGGTATATCACGCATCATGCCCGACAATGCCCAAACCGTACCAGATGGCGCCATAGCTATGCTGTATGACACTTCGCAGTAGTGATCCATGTGCGAACATACATGTATAATCGACTTCGTCACCTATCTAACTTGTTCTATCTTAAGGGTTCGCAGCACTTGCATGATCGTGTACCGACATGCCCTCCCTCTCGCAGGACTACGGGAGCACCTCCAGCTCTCCCAAATCCCCTGCCGTGGACATCGAAGTAGAGGATGTTAGCGACGATGAGCTAGCCCCAGGCGCGCCGGTCGAGAAAGTGTGTGACTTGCGTTCTCCAGATAGTTCATGACTGACTGACATCTGTACGAAGACAAACCCACTCGGTCATGAGGTCACCCTGACTTCTGCTGTTATGCTGAACTTAGGACAATTGCTTGGTTCTGGGATATTTTCTGTCCCAGGAGTCATACTGAACTCGGTCGGCTCGGTCGGCCTGCTTCTCAGCTTCTGGGTCATTGCGCCTGTGTTTGCATTCGGTAGGTCCTTGGTCTGGAACTCTCAATAGCGTTTCGTAACTGTCTCTCCAGTTGCTCTTTTTGTGTACACAGAGCTTGCCAGCCTCTTCCCACACAGAGCTGGCGCTGAGGTCATCTATCTAGAGCAAGCATATCCTCGACCGCGCTTCCTGGTCCCAATCACTTTTGCAGTGACCTCTGTACTTACATCGTTTGTATCATTCGGCTGCTACCTTACAAATACATGCTGATATTCTTCCTTTCCTTCAGATTCAGCGCGACAAACTCAGTAGTCTTTGCTCAATATGTTCTCTCTCTCTTTGATATCCCGGTGACAGGATTCCGACAGACGACCATTGCGATAGCCATGGTTACTTTTAGTGTAGGAGGTAAAACTTGCCATCTCATGTTCCCCAGCTTGTTCTCACTACGATCCAGTCGTTGGCCTTTCCTCGAAATGGTCCCTTCGGGCTGTGAACCTCCTGACTGCTTTCAAAGTCGCGTCTCTAGCATTGTGAGTCCTGCTACACGGTTAATAATTTTTTATGTCCATTGTTGATACTCTTTACAGTGTCACACTGACCGGTGTTGCGGTACTTGCTGGGTATACTAGGGTCTCAGACCCCTTTGCCAATTTTTACAACATCTGGCAGGGAAGTAAATCGAACCCCAACGCACTGGCCACCGCTCTCGTCAAAGCGAACTTTGCATTCGTCGGCTGGTCGAACGCCTTCAATGTCCTGAATGAAGTCCAAGGCTCGAATCCTGTCCGTACTGTACGCAATGCGGGCATCATCTCTCTCGTCACTGTGACCATTCTCTTCTTCTTGACAAATGTCGCGTACGTTGCCGCCGTTCCAGCAGATGAAATCAAGGGGTCTGGCCAGCTTGTTGCTGTGCTGTTCTTCAAGCATGTGTATGGCGATCATTGGGCATCGAAGGTTCTGCCCATCATGGTAGCGTTGAGCTGCGTAGGAAATGTTGTCAGTAAACGTTACATCTATATTTCGAGGATTGTTTGGTGAAATATCTGAACACTGCTTGCTACAGATTGCTGTCGTGAGTACACCTGAGACTCGTGGTTTCCTGTTGATTAACAAGCTCGTCCTGCTGCAGACAGTCGGTCAAGCTCGTGTCCTTCGGGAGGTTGCTCGCCAAGGCCTCCTCCCCTATCCCGAGTTTTTTGCCTCGACAAAACCCTTTGGCACCCCTCTTGCGCCCGTGGCACTCAAGTACTTCCTCACCCTCGTGGTCATCCTTGCACTTCCTGCTAAAGACGCGTTCAACTTCCTCCTCGATCTTGCTTCTTATCCTCACTTGGTGCATATTCCTCAAGGGCTTCATTGCACGAGCCTATGATGGTGCTGATATGTTTCGCTTCGGCTACCAATAGATTTTTTCTGCTGCGACCGCGATCAGTGTGTGGATTCTCCGTCGACGCTATGCGGCTGCAGGGCATGCCCAGCCGGTGTTTAAGGTCTGGAATATTGCCGTGATATTGTACGTTTTGAATTGCACCCTCTTGCTTGTCATGCCATGGTATGTGGAGACATTTAGTCATCCTTCGCGAGCGAACACTTGACCTTCTCCGTACCAGGGTTCCCCCAGAGAAAGGACACTCAGATGTTTCCTTCTGGTATGCCACGTGCGTCTCAAGCATTGATTGATCGCCTCCAAAATTTAATGAACGCTTATGCACATTAGGTATTGTGTCGTCGGCCTTGGCGTTCTTGCTGTATGTCCATCTCCTTTCCTGTCATAATCTATCACTCACGACATTAATTATGCAGCTGTGTGGCTTGTATTACTATGTGTGGATTGTTCTTCTCCCTAAATGGGGTGGATATGAGATCGTGGAGGAGATTGTAGAGTTAGATGATGGTGCACGCACCGCTCACCTGGTTAGAAAGCCTCTGCAGAGCGACATTCGTTCCCCGGAGCAGCAGCCCCTCCTTTTGTCGACCAGTCCGTAGATTCCGTAGTTGTTGATATTTTTTCTGTGCTCATAGTCCAATATCCTCTTAGTATAGATATACTTTATGATTGTGGTCTCCCTGCAATTCGAACCGATATCCTTTCGACCCCCTTTCTAACAGATCCATCAGCTCGATAAATGCAGAGCAGAATTTGATACAACTCGAAAGGTCCTCATATGGATGAGTGGAATATTGACATATCTCAAGTTACTGTTACATCGTATGTACTCTACATAGAACGAAACGGCAAGATCGCCGACCAGAAGGAAACCACAAAGTGAATAATTTGAACAGAGAGATCCAAAGAAAAATGAAGCGTCATTTGTAACGCTTGCTTTCTTGTCGACATAGATAGAAGAGATGAAACAAATAAATAGTCTGAAGAGATCCCACACTCGGTACGCATTCATCTAAGGTCCAACTGTTCCGAGTTGCCGCTCAGCACGCACTCTGATTCTCTCCTCCTGCCATCGCTCGATCTCTCCCCTAAGCTTCGCTACGCGCACCTCGTTCATTGGATGTCCAGAGCCCATGATCCCCAACGGGAACATGCTGTGCTTCTTGTCAGTTTTCTCTTTCTCCTTGGCCAGAGTGGGGGAACACTCAGCGGTCGCTGGTGTTTCGGAGCGATTTTGCCAGAATTGCACGGCTCTCCGAGGATCGAAGCCTGCGTGGGCAAGCAACCTAAATATGGAAAGCCAAACTCAGCATCGACCCGAAGTGCAGTGGGCTAGCGTGTAAGTGTACTGGCCTTGCAGAGACGACGTCGGCCTCAATTTCTTGCTTTTGGCTGGTGCAGTACTCTCCTAGCTTGGTGAGTTCGCCAGAGCCAACCGTTCCAAGCTGCCCGACAGCGTCATTGACGAACGGCCCGAGAAACATGGTTATGGGGAAAATGAGCGTGCGGACGACGTCCGAGAAGATGGATAGAATGCCTGGTACAACGACTGTCCTGGAAGAAAGCGTCTCCAGATGGTGGGATAAGACGAGGTGCGCAAGCTCATGCGCGAGGAGGATTGCGAGGTCCGAGGTCTGCTCGGATGTGGGTTGATACTGGTTTATGGGTGGCGTCACGACAAAGAGATTCCCAAACAGGTGAGACCACCAGGACGTCTCCTCTGAGCGAGGGACGTTGGAAGCTATTGTCGGCTTCAATGGTGGATGATTTCGCATGATTTGGTCCAGGAAGCCCGAAAATACCACAATCCCACCTGCCCCATCTGGACCAAAGCCGTATGAGAATGCATTGCATGAATCTGGGTTATCGACAACGATGAGAGAATATGGGGGACCTGGGATGATATGTGGGATTGACGACACAGGCCGGGAGTTTGTGACTTGACACACCCAGTGTATATATTCAGACGCGCGGGGTCGTGGCCGGAGAGGGAACTTTGCGGGCGGAGGTAATGGGACGTCATCTGGCCCCCGCTCAAGCCACGCGGGCTCCAAAGCTTGCTCAATCCCTAACGTAGGAATCGCCGTCTCCAAAGCACGGAGAGTATCTCGGACCCATGCATATCGCCAGTCACTAGGAGGGATGATTTTCGGGGGACCATCTTTTGCGATAATTTCACCCACTGCTTGGTACCATCCTGAGCCAGCGAGTTGTGAGCTAATGTCCTGTTCTTCCTCTGGTGACAACAATATTAAGCGCCATCTAAGGCGTATCATTCATGTCAATAAAGATCGCCAGTCATGGTTATGTGTACGTACCGTCCGGTAAGAGGTGTTCTCTCTAGGCTTGCGACAATGGCTGCCCAGAAAAGGAAAATAGGAGTGAACAGCAGGCCATGAAAGAGAATGGTCCTCTTGCGTATCCTCCTTAGAACGTCTCCTTTATTCTCAACCAGTTTATCAAACCTAGCGGGAAATACAGCGTTTGGATCCTTCTTCTTTGCATCCTCGACATGCTTCAATATTTTGCGGGTCCTGTGGTTCTTCACAAGGATGACGGGTATGAACGTGAACGCTATTCGCGCAGCTGTGCGCGCAAGCTCTAGGGCAGTTGATGCCTTGGCAGGATCAATGAAGCGACTAGGAAAGAGAACCGATCGAACCGAGGGCGGGCGCACTTACCTTGAATAACGCAACAAGAGAAACAAATGGAAGTGCCTCTTTCCGCGATGTCGAGTGAAAGGAGGCAATGGGAACCCATATTCCGTTCCCGCCGTAGCTGAACTGCCTGAAACGACATGAGGAATCAATCTGGAGGAGAGCAGGAGAAGCGCGGATCGGGATGCACAGGTGGCTCCTTTGAGAACAGCATCTGGGAGGAGCCTGGTTCGACGAGGAGCGAGACCTCTTGAAGCTGCGAGTTAAAGCCTGATTTCGAATCGGCCTGTGTAGGATTTGACGAATCAATAGACGAAACATGGCTCATGTTGTGCTGTGAACACAACTTGGTCTATGGCCAATATCAATGCTGCACTACTATCGGGTCCGCCCGAAGCACCGTTACGTGTCGGCATGTGCCCTTTGACTCACATGCCGCGGCAAGGGTAGACGCGTATACCGCCCCGAGTGCAGGCCGAAACGTTCTCAGCTGCAAATCTCTCATACGAGGAGAACATGAACGGCACAGACCGAGAAGAGACAGATACTGTGCTTTATATTCGAGAGCAGCTACTGGATGGGCGCAGACATGCAAGATGATACAGGGCGGAATTACAGGACTACAATCTCAAGCTGAGATGAACGTTGCTTCATTATACACATGACCGTCCACCTCCAGACCTCCAGACAGCCCCGGCACGATTGCATCTGGGCCAGTGACGATGAGCTTTGCTGGATTGATCCACTGCAAGGAGCACATAAGCAACTCGTGTTATTGCGGATATTAGATAATTCTTTACCTGATAAATGTATGGTTTGGTGCCCGCGACATAGCTCACGACAGCTTTGACTACACCAGGGATCTCCGCAAGGACATCGACTTTCTCGATCAGGCCTTGAGGGGACGTGGGGTTACCGACGTTCACCGCGAGCGTTGCATCAACCAACCCGGGAGCATCCAGGAGCAATGATGGGCCTGCCCACCGGAAAACGAGCTCCGTGGGCTGTGCATACCCCGTGTCAGGGTCATGAGCGGACTTAAGATGCAGCGCACGCGAGATGACATCCGGCTTCTCTGGCTGCTCCTCATCTGGCCACTTCGTCTCCGCCGTAACGGACACCAGCTTGTTCCCGATGACGAGCGAACCTACGTTCGCCGTCACATACCCAGACCCAGCCCCTTTCCGCCCGTAGGCATCGGTCGTAGTGAACTCCATCTGGATCGCAGACACGCCGCCGTGCTGGGAGCTTTGGAAGTGGGCGAAGTTCCAGCGCGCAGCTACGAGGTTCGGTCGCATCCCTTGGATGGCGTGGACGAACATGCCTGGACCCTCGACAGTGATCGCCTTGCCGTTCAAGATGATGTGGCCGGAACCGACATCGCGAGGCCAGAATCGATGAATGACATAGCCCTCTGCTTTTGCAGAATCCGGACCAAAGTATGAGAACCCTCCCTCAGGTCCCTTACCTACTTTGTACCCCGGGACGGATGCAGGGCGGCGTACGTTGAGAGAAATTTGGAAGTCGGTGGAGAGGTTTACGGAGAGGGTATAAGACTCAGGGAAGTCAGAGTCGGGGTCCGATTTATGAGTGATGGTAAACTGGTCGGCCTTGCTTGATCGCTTGTCCAGACCCGGAGGCGGCGTCACAAAATTGGAGACATTGACTGATCGCCAGACTTTCTCTCCGGTGTTGGGATTGAAGATCTTGCAGGTGAACTGGATGGTGGGATACCAAACTCTGAGATCGATGATATCAGGGTTGGAGTTCGACAGCATCCTTCAAAATGACAGCACTCACCCGATGGAAGAATGGATAACCTGGCACATGACAGATGTGCCATCCTCTAGTATATTGTACCAGATCTGTGTCTCGGTTGCGAACCCACCAGCGCATGTCCACTCAGTGTCCTTCGGCTCGAGCTCCCCAAATAACTCATCCTTTGCGAATCTCGACGAGACGGGATGGAAGTTGGGAGCTGTCGGATCGACAGGGGGTGAAGTTCTGTAGATATGTCAAGATATATACAATATCAGGTCAGTCTGGACTCACGAGAAAAATGAAGAGAACATGATGGTGGAAGGGTCGAAGGGAGACTAAAATGCTATTAGTGCTGAATGCTATCTCAGACCGGAAGGCTGCCGGTGGCGGCTGGAACCAGCACTGAGACATCGCCGAAGCCTCGTGTAGAATGCCGTCTTCAACTGTAGGCTAAAAGCTAAGGAAACGATGCGCAAGGAAAGACACATCGTTATATTTCAAGCGTCAGACCTGATTGCATCCGAGCCACACAAAGTACAGTAGGTATCTCATTTTGTGCATAAGAAGTATTCGTCGAAAAGTTAGAACAAGGTTATCAGTGGTGCCGCGGCACGGCACCCGGACCCGCCGGCGTCTTGAGGCTTCCCCCGTTCTCCCAAGGCTCGACTTGCATTGCACGATTTGCACAACAGCGATCGCCGCCATTCATTAAGCATGGGCCGCACTCGAACAAAGACACGCAAAGCGCCCCCACCTACGACCGAGATAGTGCAGGAGAAAGTTAACAATCCCCTACCAACCATCTCCGCTCTCCTAGAAAAAGCACAGGATCTGATCGTGCAATGCGATTACGAGCTTGCGGGTCGGTTTATCGTGCGCGCCTTGGAGCGCGCGCCAAATAATGCGGAGGCTCTCGAAATACAGGGTGTGGTGCAGCTCGAGACGGGTGATCTTGATGCGGCCAAGCAGGTGAGTCTTCTGCATGTTGTGGGCATTAAGCATGCTGTAACATACAATGACTTGATCAGACATTCCAATCTCTGCTCTTTCCAAGCCCCGTTGCACCACCATCACCACCGCCGGCCGCACATCTCTATCTCGCTCAGCTCAGCGATGATCCACAAATGGCTTTGCAGCACTACAGCGCAGCCGTAGACATACTTTTCGCCCAGCTGAAAGGCAAGGAGCGCGCCATGGACAGCCCCTCCTCTAAAAACGATGAACAAGAGATAAAAACCACAATCGTACGCGCTCTCATTGGCCAAGTCGAGATTTGGATGGATCCTGCGTGTGATCTGTGGTCAGTGATTTATTCAGAACAGGATCGACCGACCAAAGTATTGATCGTGGCCCAGTTTTGATCCCGCAGCAGAAAAGACCTGTGAAGACCTCTTAAACTTGGCGCTGCAGACGGACCCGGAGAATAACGAGGCATTGCAAGCTCTCGCTTCCGTTCGCATGTCGCAACAACGGCCTGACGACGCAAAGGCGATGCTAGAGAAGGCATGGTCATCATGGAAGGACTTAGAGGCCGGTAAGCCTTCCGAATTGTCGCACAACATTCAATCGACTTGAACATATCTCAGATGACCCCAAGCTGCCACCAATACCCAGCCGGCTCGGCCTGACAAAACTGTTCCTCGAGCTTTCATTATACACGCCTGCGCTGTTGGTTCTCCATGGCATCATGGCTGCGGATGATGAGGAAGTCGAGGCGTGGTACCTCGAAGGGTGGTGTTTCTTCCTCATGGCCGAGCAAGCTCACGAAAAAGAGGGCAAATTAGAGGACATGTCTTGGGAAGATCTAGGGAGGGACTCGAGAGATTGTCTAGAGACTTGCAAAGTAGTATGTCGCCTCACTGCCCTCCAAATTGTCTTCCTGCCCTTACTTGTCATGATGCAGCTTCACGTCAATCAGGAGCATCCCGATCGACCTCTACTAGATCATGTCAATGAGCTGATAACCAAGCTGGAAGAGTTGGGTATTCGGCCATCACCGGAAGAGGAGGCAGACGACAATGACGACTGGGAAGATGCGGAAGGAGAGGATTCAGACAACGACGTTGAAATGTCATGAATTACTCGCACTCTGTTGCACTAGGTTGCTTCGACCTTCCTTCAGACTTCGCCATAGTGTTTACTTGTCTAGCCATACCTCATAAAAGTAATTCTAGACCGCGTATAATGTATGCAGCTTGCTCTCGGATTAGCAATCTTTGCTGTCAGGATGGTCGATCATCAAACGGATCGATGTCAATTCCGAAGCCGGCGACTCGGCGACTTCACCGAGTTTACTGTCTATGACGTAAAGCATCTTACACATCGCCTGCTTCTGCCGAGTATCCACGTCTGGCACCAATTTCTTGAACCTCTTCCGAGCTCAAAAACCCGGCCGTCGATTCAACTCCGGTGCACTCTTTGCTTTCTAGACACCACAGGCCAGCATGCAACGTTCTTCATCTCTCTTCCGGGGCTTCTCATCCAAGACGACCGCATCGCTGGTTAAACGGATTACTGTTCCCCGATGCCTTCCATCGCAAAGAGGATTCGCGTCTGGAGTGCGCAGTATGTCTGATGATGAATCGCTGATGAAGACAAAACCGAAAGCCTTCACGCCTCTTCGAAGAACTGCCTCTGAATCCCTCCCCATTCGTGCCAATCCTAAACCCACGCGGAGTGATATACAGCCGATCTCGACGCTTGCCACTGCTGAACGATACATCTTGACGCGTCTGAGACACCGTCTCCCGCCTACCGCGCGGCCATTGCATGAGGCGTACTGGGTGCCGAAATGGGGCGCTGAGGGTAAAGAAGGTGAGGTATTCGTCTTTGGGAATGGGAGCTTTGTATGTTGGGGTCTTTCGGAAGAGGATGCGAAGAGGTTTCAAAAAGAAGTGATCGCTCGCTCAGAGGCTGAGGTCGCCCCCTTGGTGGAGGCGGAGACGGAAGAGCTCGAGTTTGTGACAGATTCTTCAGAGTAAGTCAAGGTCATCTACATACTCGTTGGCTGATCCCGACTTTCTACCATCGCCTCGATAGAATTACGCGTTTGCAAGGGGACCTCATCATTCTAGGCGGTAGTCCCTCCCTAAGCACTCCAGATGTATTGCCTAGCTCGCTTCCTGCGTCTGCTTTCGATCAGGAGACTCTGCTGGCACGATACGCGTTTTCTCAGGCACTCTCACGCTCTACTGCCCTTTCAGCGCTCGAGGTGTCATTAGAGAATTATCTGTCTTCTGTATCTTCTCTCCCTCTGTCTCTCCAACGCACTGGGAAGCCGGGGCTAGGACGTCGAGCCCTTGTACAAAAATTAGGAGAGCTCCTCAAATTCCGTCAAGGCCTAAACCTGAATCGGGAAAACTTCTACGATACTCCGGATTTCTATTGGGCAGAACCTGTTCTTGAGGGTTTGTCACTTCGCCTCGTGTCTACCGTGTCGGCTGACAAATGTTCAGGCTACTTCAATTCTCTCAGTAATGCGCTGGAAGTGAGAGCGCGCATACGATCAGTCAACGAAAAGATCACATACGCTGCCGAGGTACCAGTGCAGCCCTTTGCAAGATCGAGGCATGAAAGCTAATCCTCTCGCAGGTGCAATCAGTGTTGCGGCAGCTCCTGACGGAGGTGTGTTCAATTTCTAATGATGTGAATATTACATCTCATCTTGTTTTAGACCTCTGCCGCTCGGATGGAACTTGTCATTATAGCTCTCATTGCTGTCGAGGTCATCATTGTACGTTCATGTTCATGTGTCCCAGTGTGTGACTGCTCAAAATATTTTAAGGTATTGGTTCGTGATGTCCCCGAATTTTTGCATTCTGAAGAGCCGGAAAGTCAAGGTGCAAAGTTGGCTTGAGGCTCACTTTACATCATCTACAGATGCTACTCATTCTACGATTGATCTTCACAGTATCTCCTAAGATTAACTTGCCTCTCATGTGTCGCCCCATCTCCACGCTATCACTCATTTGTGTAACTTCATACATCCACGTAATTGATGCCTCCCTACTCAACGTAACATATAGTTGCCCTTACGTCGCTACGGCATATGAGGGTCTTGCATGCACAAGTAAAACAAAGTACTAATACTGCACTGCCTCGAGTGCGAGATCAAACCGGAGTGCACGGGCCGGGCCGATACAACAAACGTGACCAAACAAGCAGTCTGCTCAGTTGACAAAGCGTCATTAGCCTTCTCTCTTGCTCAACTCTACTTCCAGCTCTCTCCTTCTCTGATAAACGTACTCAACATGGAGGAAAGTATCAGTCTCGAAGAGACAAACAAAATCCGTATCTCTCTCGGTCTCAAGCCTTTGACCGATGATAGCGCCCCGGTAGACGACAAGGAGAAGCAGGCTGAGCAGAACTACGCCAGTCAGCGCGAACAAGAGGCGAAGGCCAAGGAAGAAAAGTGATTCTTCGTCATATCTCATGTTCTTATCTCGTTTCTAACCATACTCTGCGTCTTTCTAGGAGAATCAGGGATCGCATCGCGAAGTAAGTGGTTTTTATTTGCTATGTGCCCATCAGTTGCTTCTACCTTGCTTGGGCTTTCAGGCGACCCCAGGTTGTGATATCTGGATAAGCACAGTTGCTTACGTGACCCTCTCTCCAGGGTGAGAAATAAGAAGGAGCTCAATACATCGCTGAAAGGAGCCACACTTGGTGACGCCGATGCGGACACAGACGACACCCTGAAATGGATCAAGAGAGCTAAGAAACGGGAGAAGGAGCTGGCCAAAAGGCGGCAGGCTGAGCTCGAGAGCATGGATCAAGTATTCCAGGGCGCTGATTATACAGAAAGTGCGTCGCGTGCTTCCCTTAATGCGGACAGTTGCTGATGTTACTCGGGATACAGAGGACCTCGCAGGGCTTAAGGTCAGCCATGACTTCGACGAACTGGAAGACGGTGAAGCCCGGATACTCACACTCAAAGACAGCCGTATACTTGATAACGAAGGTGAGTGTCGTTCCTTTAGCTGTTGTGGTGATCGCATGTTGATCCTTGGCATCTCTCGCAGAGGATGAATTACAGAACGTCGAGATGGCTGAACATGAGCGGACAAAGGAGAGAAACGAGCTTAAAGTCAAGAATCGTGATTACACGGGGTACGACGACGAAGAGTTCGTGGACGGCCGAGAGGGTATGAAGCGTGCAGTTCTGTCGAAGTATGACGAGTTCTTGGAAGGCCCCAAGGAGTCGGTAAGTCGGCCCTCGTTTCGTTTTCGTTGTCTGTGTTCAGACTGTATGCTATGCAGGGTTTCCGTTTAGGGAGCTCACAGTCTTTCGTCAATAAGTCAACACGAGAAGATCAGGGGCAGGCTGCCATTGTCGTCAAGAAATCACTTCTCTCCATCGATTACGCCAGTACGCAATCTGTGCCTGTTCATTGCAAATGACAATCTCCCTGACAAATCGTATATAGAGAACCTCGAAATTGCTGACTATTTACAGAAGGGCGATGTCGGCTTCAAAAAACCCAAGGCATGTATATATCATCTACCGTGCTCTGACGTTATGTTCTTAAACAAAACCATATGCAGACTAAGAAGAAGCGGCCTTCAAGGAGGATTCCGGACGAGTCGGACGTTGCTCCCATCACCGTGAATGACATGGAAGTCGATTCAACATCTATCATTCCTGTGGAGCGTGATTTGAATGTCAATTTCGTTGATGACGATGAGCTTCAGGCCGCGCTTGCGCAGTCAAGAAGGGTAAAGATCAAAGCCAAAAAGGTCTCGCCCGAGGAAATCGCCAGAAAAAGTGCGTCTATTGACCAGCATCAACAACAATTATCTTATTCTTGTATTTCAGTCAATCAGGAAAGGGCACGAACAGAACAGAACAACGGCGTAGAAATCATAAAGGTAGATGATGGGGACGGTCCTGGCCTTATTTTTGATGACACATCCGAATTTGTTCGCGGTATCACTCATGATCCCGTGGTAGTCAAGAGGGAGGATCAGCAAACAGCACAAACGACGGCCCCTCGCGAGCCCACACCGCCTACTAGCGTACCCATGGACGTTGTTGAGGAGCTAGAAGCAGGAGAAGTTGTTGTCAAGGATGAGGAGGATGAACAAGCCATGTTAAACGCCATCGAGGATCTTATCCAGGCTACCGAGGCCGAGGAAATAGCGAAAGCGGCAAATGGCGATCTGGATGTTGGGACATCGACCGAGCAGAATTTCAGCACAGGCATGGCTTCGACGCTCACTATTCTTCGACAGCAGGGAATACTCGCAACACCTTCGGCAGATCAAACGGAACGGGAACGCATACAGTTGCAGCGCGACGTCTGGTTGGCTTCCCAACGGCGGCGTGTAGCAGAAAACGAAATGGAGAAGCTCAGGTCTCGAGGAAGTAACAAGGATCAGGCGCAGCGCGAATACGAAAACCGTATGCGCGAGCAGCAAGAGGCGCGCGCAAACCTAGAAGCGTTCAAAAACTACAAGCCGGATGTCAACATCGTCTATCACGACGAGTTTGGGCGCTCGTTGACACCCAAGGAAGCATGGAAGGCGTTGTCGCACAAATTCCACGGCAAGGGTTCTGGGAGGATGAAGACGGAGAAACGATTGAAGAAAATTGCGGAAGAAAAGAAGAAAGAGGCCATGATCAGTGGCGACACACCACTTGGTATGAACGAAGCCTTTCAAAGACGCCAGGAAAAGACAGGTCAAGCTCACTTCGTACTGTCGGTGGGCAACAGGGGGTATGTCGTTTCCTACGTCACCATCAAGCAATCCTCATGCCTATCACAGTGCCGTCCCACAAGCCGCGGAGTTTCTTGACCCACAGCCCTTATCCAAGGGCAAAACGGAGAAGTCGAAGGGCAAGAAAAAGGATGGGAATAAGTCTTCAGCCCCACAGACTTTGGACAACGGGTTCATCACTCTTCCGGCGCCACAGTTCTCGCACAATCTAAGCTCGAGCGCGAGTCCTGCATCCGTCGGCCCGCACGAGACGAGCTCGCCAGCCCCCCGACCTGGGTTCTCGAGAATTGGCGCTGGTGCAGTCACAGAGAGTGTATCAGGCCACGGTACGCCTGTAAACGGGGATCGAACCAAGGTCGCTTTCGGCTTCGGAACAAAGAGAAAAGCTGGGGACGAAGCAGCTGGGACCCCACCGCCGAAGAGGCGTTAATTGGTTTCTCGCTCCTGTGACTTGTTTATCTGAACATCCATTCACGATCTCGGATCTATATCCACTACTGTTACTCACTCTGATTATGCCGAAGACACTTTAAACAGCTTTTCGGCCCTCAAGAACGCTTGATGTTGTGAGTACGGATTGGCTTTGTGTGTTGTATAATGATGATAGTTTTTTGTTCTGTAACAACAGTACTGTAAGGGATAGATATCAGCGTGGCCCGCCCACGGACTTATGTCATGGTAAGCGATGTACGGAAATCTATAGAGAATATCACGCCAGAACATATCATTGACGACCTTGCTAGTTGCACAAGGTAGTATCAGGCAACTCATCGAACCCAGTAAGCAGATGTGGCAATTGAATAGCTGTTTGTTCTCCAGGTCATGCGAAGTCTCAAAATATCGGTAGTTATCGAACTAATGCAGCTACCATATAGATGAGACACGAAAAACCAACACCATTACTACTAGTTTAACATCAACCTCATAGTAATTATCAGAAACTCCCAACGCTACTTAGGCATAGATCTCTTGTTACGGCAGAACGGTCTTTATCCCGCCCCGTCTCGCTCTCAAATGCCTTGACGAGCGATGCTTGACCATCGTCGATCCTGATCAATCAATGGTAAATATGCGGTTAAGACGTTCAACTGAGCGTGGCAGACCATTCCAAGGCATGCCCGTCTTTCTCGAGCACGACCTTAACCGTTGTCCAGGAAAAGCGCACTATTGAAGGGAACCCAAAAGTCTTGTCGAGCGATGATTTGATCCATGCCTGTGTTTTAGGATCTAGACGCGTTCGTCAAATAATTTTTCAAGTACATACATCACAAGCCACATACCTGAAGGATAGCCGCTACCAAGCTGGAGGCTCCATGGTACCTTCTTGGCGCCGTCGGTCATGGTATCATCTGGCACGCCTGGTGCGCTTTCTTCAAATACCCACCCTTCAATCCACGCGTCTCTTGTTACTTTGGCAGCAACGCTTGCTGCACCCACGATTTTGAATTTTGAATCAGCTTTGGCGGTGACCGTAAAGTTGATACCAGGAAATTGAGCAGAAAGATTCGCCTCCCAGGCCTTTGTTGGCCCAAGTGCATCAACGTACACCTTTAAACGGTATGAGAATGGAACTACGAGACAAGGCGGCACGAAGAGGGACCTCAGATAACTCGAGTCCGCTTTGCAGGACTTCGCGAATGAGAAGGATAGTAGCATCTTCAGATTGTCGATTGAGATTGATCGGTGGACGACGGAGCATCCCACTTGAGATGGCCTGCGGGCTAGACAATGCAGCACGATCAAGCTCTTTGAATACGAAGCCTCGATGTACGTTGGAAGCATACCTGACGACCCTCACGGACCACCCTAGGTTCGCAGGGCTCCCGCTCAGTGATCTCAACAGATTTGAGCGCGTCTGAGCGTTCAAAGTTTTTGAATCTGAGTGGCTTGAGGCTTATAGCTTTGATAGAAGATCGATGCTCGAAGTAAACATACCAGCAAAACCCATCTCGTTAAGCCGCTCCTCATAGGCAGCGGGGCAGTAGGCAACGCCATACACTAAAGGCCCGAGAACCGGTCCCCTTCCGGCCTCATCTACGCCCAGAACATAAGGCCCTTTAGCGGTAGGAGTGGGGGAATGATAGGTGTACGATGCAGTGAGAGGAGGTTGAGGATCTGGGATTGAAGGCGGCCTGTTATGGTCTGGAGATTCTTCGTCAGATGACATGGTTTGCTAGATGATGTATCACTTGAAAATCGCAATCAAATATGAGAATGCCTGCAATTTATAAACAGACTTAGAGATCTCAATGGCAAGGCACGTCTATAGCGACTGTTTGGAGTTGTGTCCGAGTGATTCAGTGAAGTTGACTTGGCGCGCGTACGCGTTGTTGTCTTTTGTTTACCCTGCATTACACCTTGCACCTTCGATTTCCTGGACTGTAATCTCAACAGGCAAAAACTAGCTCATGCATCATGAACGGATTGTTTACACATGGTCACAGTGACAGAGATACATCGTAGCCCGAGAACCCTTGTAAAGATCACAAATTCAAGAATGAAACAGAAGCCACCGTATTTTGGCCGTTGACTATTCTGGATCAGATTCATCCACTATATGAATAGTTGTACCATTCGGCATACGATGAGCGCGCTAGCGAGCGGAAATAACAGGGGAATAAAAGGATACCTAGAGATACACGCTGCGATGCCTACATTCTCCTCCTAATATCAGGAGTGATACCTATCCCGTCCATAATCATGCCTCCTCGTGGTACCATTGGAGATCCTCGATCAGTGCCATAGAACTGAGTAGGAGGTATAGCAGCAAACGACCCGCCATGCGGGGTGCCCATAGGCCCGCCCAGATGTCTAGGGGAAGCTGCAATCGAGGATGAAACACCCATGCCGTTCATGGAATATTGATTACTGATGTTAGATTGCAGTTGGCGATGGGCCATGAGAGGCGTAGGACCTTCATGGTGAACAGGATCTGATGATTGAGCGCTCTCTTCCCGCTCTTCCTTCAAATATTCGTACAGAGGTGTGGGATCATAGTAAAGGTCGGACTCCTCGTCTACGTGAAATCTGTGGAAGCCAAAAATTGGAGATGGTAAAGGTGATGGAATATGTCTTCTTACTGTTGTGTTCCAACATCCCATTGGGGACCACGTTCCGCCCGTGCTGCAATTAATCGTGAGTTCCAATCCGATGCGCTTTCCTGGAATCAGGGGAACGAATCAGTCTGTTATCAGTGGGGATTACCATGGTCAAAAGGGCTAACGATAGCGAGAGCCATGGCGCTTGATGGATCATGGTTCGACTGTCGTAGATCTGTTCTGATACCCTGCTCCGTGGCGAGTGATGTGATTTGGGCCGTCAGCGCAGGTCCGATGCGAGCTGTGTTATGACGGGGAACATGGACTTTAGTATTGGTAGGAGGTCGACTGGGCGACATGTTCGAAGATGTTTGAAGAGTTCTAGATTGTATGACTCAAATGCGGACGCCACTTCTCTCTGAAGCCACTATTGCCGTCCCCGACCCTCCTTCTTACCGTCACCTGCCCGCACTTCTCCACGACAGACAAACCGCTCAGAGAGATCTACCAAAGCTCGGGTTGCTATCGTAGGCCATTGTCGACAATCTGGGCACGCATGCTAAAAGGTGGTTAGGCCATTGTCCCTCAGGTGGTGTAATTAAATATCCTAGTCCTCACCACGCCGTACAACAACTTCTGCCCTCTCTTCTAGTTTGTCGAGTTAAATACATAGAGTCATCTTGTGACTTTTGTCTATCATAATGTTTCGCAAAGGACCGACTCCCATCCGTTCTACGCCCTCCTCCGTCCCGCACGAGGCCATGATAAAATCACAACAAAAGCATATTGATGAACTTGTGCAGAAGAATCGTTCCCTCGAACAGACTCACAAGCTCCTCAAGGATGAGATTGCGCACAAGCGCGAACTCCACGACGGCGAAATGCAGGACGTTCACACGAAATTCAAAGCCGAGCTGAAGGAATGGATCGACGGATGCGACTCACTGCAGGCATGCCATCGCATCGTTCACCTACGGACGACGGTCATGCTCGAGAACGAGCGTCTGAACGTGCTCAAGGAACGTAGCAATGCGCGTAAAGAGCGCCTTGCACGACTGCAAAGGGATTTTAGGCTCACGATGTTTCAGGTCAAAGAAACCGAGCTGGAAACGAAGAACGACGAGCTAGATGAGATATTGACCGGTGTCGCAGAGCAGCATACTGAGGTGGTCAAGGGTTTGAAGTTGCGGATCGCCGAGATTACAGCAGAACTAAAAGAGAAGGCGGAACAGCTCGACGTCACTGAGAAAGCCAAGGAGGCTGTTGAGGTGCGTAGCTCTTGATTGTTCTTGGATCGCGTCCAGATTCAATGCCCTCTAGAAAGAAGTATCTCGTATGCGTCAGAATGAGCCTGTTCTCAACGCCAAAATCGCCACCCTTACCACCAAACTTGACAGAGCAACACTGCAAGTTGAGACATCTCAGTCAGCGCAAGACGAGATGGCACGTATCAAGACTGACCTCGAGACGGCGAACTCCAACATGAAGTCGCAGTTGGACAAATGGCAGACGCTCGAAAACAAGGGCGGTGAAGAGGCAGAAGTGATGCGGAAGCAGAAGATCGAACTGGAAATCAAGGTGAAAACCCTTGAGGGAGAGATGGGCGAGTTGGAACAGTTGAGTGAGAAAGCTTCTGAGAAGCAAAGCAAAGCGGTGGCGAAGTTGAGACAGTCTTTGGAGGAGCATGCAGTAAGTCACTCATCTGCTACGTTTTGTATCCAGCGCTAAACTATCAGCAAAGCAACGGCTCGAAGAAGCTGAGGCCAACTACGAAGAAGCTAGGAAGACCTCCAAGCGACTCTTGCACGAACTTGACGATTTGAAACAGACGAAGGGAGAATTGGAGCGCAGCAATACAAAGTTATCAGAACAGTTGGACGAGCTACGACATAAGGTGCCGATCGGCGATTCAAACGTCAAGGGCAAACATAAGGTAGACAAGCCATCTTCTCCCGATGTTTGAAATCTGTATCTGAAACCCTCTCAGGCAGAGACCCAGGAAGCCGAGCGCCCTAAAACTAAGCAATCGTCTAGTGTAGGTGCGTTCTTCTGAATGACGACACGTGCTTACTTTCCAACTTCATATAAAGCGGAAGAAAAATCCCCCACCGGAGGATTCGGACTCAGATGTTGTAATGGTGTCAGATAGCCACCCTGCACCCGTCCAAACCAAGCCCGCCTCGAAACCAGCCTCGATAAATCGCGCAAAGCCTAAGCCGGCACATTCAAAGGCAGTGATTCCAAAAAGCAGCACTATAGCAGAAAGCTCTCACAAACGTGGCAATCTGCTAGAGGATAGCGGTTCAGACAATGCGCACTCTCCACTAGCTGCAGGCAGCTCGAAGAAACCGCAACGTCAGACGCAAGCTGACACAGAAGATCCTCTAACTGCGTCTCCCGTGCCGAAAGCAAAGCGCAAGCGCGCTGCGACCCACACAAGTGCAAGCCCCGAGGATAGGAAGGGGAAGAAACGATCTGAAGTAATTGAGGACTCTAGGAAACCGAAGCGCGGCAAAAAGGTTCCTATCGAGGACGAGTCGGCCGGTGAGGACACTGTACCTCAAAAGAAAGCTGCGATCAAAGCTGCGGGGACAGACGTGAAGGGCAAGCGGAAACCGTCGATTCGAGCAGGGAGCAAGCTGCCTGAAGTCGACAGCGATTCAGAGAAGGATGTTCCGGCGCCAAAGAAAAAGAAGATGCGTAAGCTCAATGCCTTCAGTTCTGCTCAGCCTCAGACGTTCGATTGGGGGTTTAACGAGGTCAGTGAAGTTCTACATCTTGAATCTTATCATATTGCCTAACAACCGTTCCTCCTCCTAGGACGGGGATATGTTGGGAATCCCTAGGGAACTTTCGCCTGTGAAGGATACCGGACCTGTTCCTCAGCGTGCAATCTTCGGCAAGGCCGCCAATTCGATATCCTCTGCAGTCTTCGGGAAACGATAATCAGGCCCTTCACGTTTGTTCAATATCGAGTCCTGAAAAATGCTTAATATTTAATTATGCTGGGACATTGAAGCAACGCTGAGAATCTCGAAGATGTTGAGCACATCCACTATGTACGATTGTTCATTGTCATTGAGACAATGAAGTTTCATCTTGCCAAATTATCCGACGTGAAGCTAAGTTCGTGGAATCTGAACCTCACCTAGGAGAGTTGCAAAAGAGCGGCTCTAAACGATGCCCGTAAACTTACCAACATACTTCACTCTATTGCCAGTGATGAGACTGGTCAAGTTGAACATCATGGAGAAGATAAAAGCAACCGGTATATTAAGAGAAAATGTTGCCACGTCATGAAACTCTGTATCGACGTAGATGAAGCGTGATCAGAGCGATTAAGGAGGCCATCCATCTCATCCCTCACAAGAATAAAGATGCATATCTACTGATCATGATTCATGACCCGTATTCCAGCGGAACGCTAGCGAGGATACACGATGACCGTGAAGGATGGGATGAAGGTGGAAAGAGATTCGAAAAAGTTTTATATGGTCACTGGCGGAGTTCGAATATGTCTAGATTAGGCAGGCCAGTGGCAGGCCATGACGCTCCTGGTCACTACTTCACCAGCCAACCAGCATTACTACACGTCGCTGGCCGCCTCGCGAGCGATGGTCATAAAATGCATACCATGGCATCACTTAGGCACCTCGAATAGGTTGGATGGATCACTCTCAAAGATGGATCTTGGTCCTCGGAAAAACTCTCGAAACAGCCTGATGGTAGGTCGCGCTAATTCGCCGCTGTGTACGACGCATGTAGTTGTACTAATGTTGAACAAGATCCAATTCTTTACGTGGGACACCCTGCACCCTAATATGAGCTGGTGGGCGCATTTTGAACAGGAGGTGCCCAACCTTGCGGATCTGGGTGTCACTCAGGTTTGGCTTCCTCCACCCAATAAGGCAACGCACCAGGTAGAATTGTCATTGGTCGATCCATTACTTCCATAATTCATGCGCGGTGTCATGTAGCTCGGGCAAGGATATGACGCTTATGACCTGGTTAGTTTTCTCGACGGATCCTTCATCTGTTCTTGATCTCAAGCTGGTTTAGTGGGACCTTGGGGAGTTCGAACAGAAGGGCTCAGTTAGCACCAGGTGGGGCACTAAACAGGAACTTTTGAGAGCCATTTCAGTCGCAAAAGCGAACGGAATTGACGTCATGATTGACGCTGTCCTAAATGTAGGTGTAAGCACTTTTTAGACACGAGGGGTCAAGCTCAATCTATGTTTTGCCAGCATAAGCTGGGCGCGGATCGGGTGGAGACTTTCCTTGCGGTTCGTGTAGATAGCGATAACCGTCTGAAAGACTTGGGACCTGTGACAGAGATAAATGTACATCTAATGATGTGTCATTTATGTCCAAGCTCACATGTAGGCTCTTAGGGGTGGACTGCGTTTGATTTTCCTGGGAGAGCTGGAAAGGTATTTATCTCCTCAATACCTCAACGCTGTGACGTATCTTATAATTCCATAGTACAGCTCAATGCGATGGAACCACGAGCATTTTACAGGTCATTTCGATATACTCATCATGAGCTTGCAACTCACGAGATTAGCAGGACTCGACTGGGATGACAGAAGTCGCACCCAGGGTATTTACCGCATTGCCGGCGATAGCAACAAAAAATGGTCTCCAAATGTGGATAAAGAATTTGGAAACTATGACTATCTGCTAGGGGTCGATGTGAGTATTCCGGTCTCTGGCATCTCTATGACCACTGAGAGTCATCAACAGATCGACCATCGCCATCCAGACGTCCGAAAAGATCTGGTGAATTGGGCGGATTGGGTGCTAGGCGTATGTTCTCTATGCATCGCCATGCCTTATCTTATTCAAATATGAACCGTTAGACAACAGGCGCTACAGGCTTTCGTCTAGATGCAATCAAACATATGGACAGGCGCTTTTTAAGCGACTGGGTGAGTCCGACAATAGCACATTAGAACTCGGGGAAAAGCTCATGGGAACAGATCAGGAGAGTCCGCCAAGGTCCAAAAAGATCTCGTGCGTTCATTGTAGGCGAGTACTGGTCAGGAAAGTAAGCTATTGGGACTCGAATTGTCACGATCCGAACTAATTTGTGTATCAGCGTGAAACTTATTCTATCATACATCCGAGCATTTAAAGGACAAGTAAGTTAGATGACATTTCACAGACAACTTGATACTAACGTGCACAGTTGGCCTTCTTCGATGTCCCTTTGCATAGTAATTTTCACGAAGCTAGTCAGAGGGGACCAAAATATGATCTGCGAAGGATCCTAGATGCCAGTGTTCTCAAGGCACGTCCGGGCGATGCCGTTATATTCGTGGACAATCACGAGTAAGCAAAATCGCCTTGTTTGGACATGAATACCTCAGCGCTCAGCGCTCATCATTCCAACAGTACGGTGAACGCAAATCTACTGCATGGTAGAAGCGTGCTCAACGTGTTATCATCTTTTCGCTTAGCAAATCGGACAAACCCTCCAGAGCTGGGTGTGTCAAGCGATCTGTGTCCAATTCTACGCACTAAACCCCCTTCAGGTCGACTCCAATTTCAAACTACAAGCCTATGCATTGATATTGCTTCGAGGAGAGGGACATCCGTGAGTGAAGATGACTGACATAGGCGTTTCATGGATTACCAGTAACCATTGGCTCATAACAGCTGCGTGTTCTACGGAGACCTGTACCCCAATCACGAATGTTACGATGAACACACTGCACGCGGGCTCCGTGTGCTCATGAGGATTCGAAAACAATTCGCGCATGGCTCGCTCAGGGAGTATCTTCACCACCCAAACTGCATCGGGTTTGTCCGGACAGGAGATCCAGAGCATGGTGGGGGTTGCGTAGTAGTGATTTCCAACGCGAGGCCAGAGGCCAGGTAATACCAGCTGACGGAATCGACCAGAAATACGGGCGTTGACATACCTCTTTCAGGACCAACGATCACTCGCATTTAATTCGCATGAACGTCGGTCCTGTAAGACGCTCTCCCATGTTATACAACCAGAACTGACATTGTACTAGCACCATACAAGTACGGCATACGTGGGGGCATTCGCGCCCTTCGCGCGCGTCGACATCACAAAGGATGGCTGGGGATTCTTCTCGTGTCAACCGGGCTCTATCCAAGTTTGGACTCTCATCGATCCAGAGCCTTGACCTCAATCAGACTCACCACATCATCGCATTCTACTGACCACTATCAGCTCTTGAGCCACTGGATACTGGCATATGCATAGCTATACTCTCATCACAAATACATTGAATATGGATGCATTTAACTACAACGCGTGGGTTCCACTAGACTCTCCCCATCGATCCATCTCGAATGTCGAACGAGTCATACGCAGCTCGTGGCTCTCGCCTGTCAACCTTTTTTCTGGCCTCACATATGTAGGCGTCTCCCGTCTCGACTCAATGGCTACGGCGCCCCGACTCATGGTCATGGTCGCCGCTTCGCCGCCCATCTGGACAAGATCTGCTGGTCTGTCCTCACCATCAAATAGAGCCGCTGTTTCTTCCAGTGTGCGTCCTGGGTTTCCCAGTCAATCACGCGTAAGAGAGACTGAAGAAAATTTACCACGAGTCTCCACGACATAGATAAGGACGAAGATCAGCTCGAGACCGAGCCATCCGCAATATACTAGATACTACGAACAAATCAGCATTGTCAGATTGTGTTGTGCAAGGAGAAGGGCCACACATATTTCCAGCCAATGGCTTCAAGAGCCCATGGATTGATGAACTGGTTAAAGGCCAATGTCAGCGACACCGTCAAGTTCTGGAGAGGATGTCAACTTTGCACTTATGTCATAATCGAGGAATGTATCGTACCATGAGGGCAAAGCCTTTAGCTCTGATGGTGTATGGGAGAATTTCCAGTGTGTATGCTACGAGCATTGGAGTATATGCCACGTCATAGAACAGATAAAAAACAAAAATGAGGGGAATGGTCGCTGCATTGTTGTCGATTTTTAGAGAGGGTAGAACGAGGAAAATCAGTGAACAAACCTCTTGCAGCTGGCGCAGAATCGATAGTGTCGAAGAGAGCAGTAGTTAGCGTCCATATGGAAAAGGCTTGGATGCTCATGAGAACAATCATACCAGTCGCACATATTCAAGACATACCAATCAGCATGCCTGCGTTAGATATAATGAAGAGCGTCCTTCGACCGAGTCTATCAATGAGCAGAGCACCAGTCATGGCAGCAGTCAAGTTCCAGATCTGGATATTGTTCAGCAGTGCACATTCATTTGAACCGATGTGCCTCACCTGCAATCCTCCGTTGATAGCAGCTTTTGTAGACGTGCTCGTAATCCCCACCCCTTCGAGTACAAGGTTGATGTAATAAGAGACCAAGCCACTTCCGCTAAAAGCACGGGTTACAATGAGCCGTGAACTGCCCAATGAGAATGGGTTGAGCACACCTCCATTGTGAAAATAGGGCTATGCCAACGATGAGCCTCATCCGCTTTCTGTTACCGGGCGTGGAAAACAGGGCCTTGATCGAAGTTGAATTCGAGATTTCCTTCTCCATATTGAGGGCATGCCGGATTTGTGCCATCTCGAATATTACTAAAGGGTCTCTTTCGTCGAATCCGTTAGCGTGTAGATTGGCAAGGATTCTTGCTGCCTGGCCCTCCTGGAGTGATCCCAGCGATGTGGATGAGCTGGTGACTTGATGCTAAATAACGGTTTCACCTACACGTCCTGATGATACCAACCAGCGAGGACTTTCTGGAATCAACCTTTTAGGTGTCGTTTAGAAACTTGTCAACAGTGAATTAAATCGACATTCACCAAATCAAACACACTTGAAGCAAGGGGCCCAGCGCCTGGATGAGAGTTGGGATTCGCCAAGACCAGAGGGAGTTCGGGGCTCCATTGAACGCGCCAAAACAGGTCCATGCAGCTAAGAGAGAGGAACCATTCAAAAAACTAAGATTTTCGGCCAGAAACCATGCGCACCGATGATACTCCCCATATACCATGAGGCGTTGTATATGGAGGTTAGCTTACCACGCTGCCGGCACTTTCAGATTCCGTGCATCGGTCATAAATACCACTCTCGCCTGTGTGGGATACGCTAGCTCCGTAATAAGCAGTGGAGCTGCATTCGTGCCAAAAGTGAGTCCGGATCCAACTCATGTTCTGCTCAGCGAAGGCGTTTCACTCAGATTGAATGTTAACGCACTGAGTACGCGGGCGCCTACAAATCTGCCAACTGTGTTTGCTGTGGACTGCATCGCAACGCCCCCCAGCATGAACAATGAGCCAATGAACAACGTTGCTCGCCGACCAAACTTGTCAGAGCAGAAGGGAGTGAACGGAAGGCCCTGAGAAACCGTGACTATTTTTGCAATCGCAACCTCGTTGACCTGCTTACCACAAGACCTCCGATCATCTGTGCAGAGTTGATCAGGCCTAGAAGTCAAAGTGAGCAACAGTGATTGTTCAATAGAGTGCTCATCCCACACACCCAACGCTTTTCCTTTTGGATGACCAAACTGATCCTGCCAAGCTGGTAGAATCTGGAGACCTGTTGAAATGTGTCAAAAACAGGGATTTGCTATGGTAGCACCCATTGGTCCCCTCACCATTGACCAGGGATGAATCAAGTCCATTGACCGTGGAAGTTAGAAGCGGCAGTAGAAGATATACATTCAACAATAGAATGCCTATGGGATAAGTTTAGATGTAGTAATAGATCAAATTCTAGAGCATTGAATAGCAAACATACCGCGATTATTCCACCACCAGCCCCGATAGATAAAATCTGCAACAGTCCACTCTGGTTGAGACATTTCACCAGATGAAAGGCAGAGGGTCCTATGGCATCAAAGCGAAGCGCTGTGGGGAGCACTTGAACGTGCTCAGGTGCACACATAAATACGTACCAAGCACACCTCGGCTCCCATGTATAAATGGGCCCGAAGCTTCGCGGGATGACGACGTCGAATGCGGGGTAATGAAACTCAGGCGGGCATTCATCACGAGAGACACAGGTGAGCGGGTTGAGCGGATAAAAACCGGCGGTCCGCTGGCCTGCTGCACAAGATGGGGATCGCGGACAATTCTCGTGTATATTCCTCTCTATGTCCGGCGCTGAAGCGATATCACGAGGACAGCTCAGTTCAAGGTGCTAGAGAGTGTCAACAGACAGCTATGGATGCAATGTTGGGTGCAGTATGATGAACCTCCCAAAGACATGACCGGAGAAGGAGATCAGGAGGTCGAAAAATCTAGAAAAGGAAATTCAGAACAGAAGTTGCCTCGAGACCAATACGATGACCTCTTATTGGCCACCGTCACTTCCTCCGTCGCCGTGTAGAAAGCCCAGGCAATTCTAGTCAAGATATCTTTCGAGCCATGACTCGCGACGACCATATAACAACATAGTCACAAGATTCCCAGGAAGCATGATTCTCATAGCACAGATGGCCCCTGCAGTTGCTCTCCAACTCAATTCGCGAGAATCCACGACGTCTTCCCGTTGCGCTTAAAACTTGCGGTACCGGCAGATGCTAACTCGACATCTGAATACCGACAACCTTCCCTTCTGCACCTCCTTAACATCTTGATTGAATTTGGATGTGTCAAAGCGTCGTCTCAATCTATCTTTAGCTCAAAGGGCCATCAGTACTCAGCGCTCAGCTCAGACTGTGTATTGGATTGCCCTACACTTGCCTCACCCTCAGGCATCCATCTGGAGGTTGACTCTGTACAATTCTACATTGTTCACGTATCTTCGTATATGCATCACACTAGACCCATGGTCTTTCCGGTTGAATTCTGCTTCGATTTCAAAGATAGCTTGCGCGCGCGCATTCTCAGAGGCTTCACCCACGGCGGCCATCCGCACCAGCATTTCTGGCAGCAAGGGAACGGGACCACCGCAGTCGCCACTGTCGCCCGAGGTCTATCTTTAATAGCCCTCCCCGCTCGGCCGGTTCAAGCAGCGCATTTTATAGTCTCATAAACCATCGCGTACAGTATGAATGTACATCCCCACCGTTTCCGGGGAAGCCCTCAATCTGGTTCTCCCTTGTATGGTTCGGTTCGATGCCTATAAGCTTTCATCTGTCGCTACGAGCATCAATGCATCATGCATACGCTCACTGATTTCATTTGCTACCATACTGGCAAATGCATCCGCTTGGCATTTGTACAGTCCTCTAGATGAATGCCGCAGAGCGTCGCATACGATCAGATCGTATGTTTGCGGCATCAGTATTTCAGCACCTTTCAGCACACATGATGTATGATCTGCGGATCGTCTGAGCTGCTACAAGCTAAATGAAGGTGTTGGCACTTTTCATCATTCTCGCCACCATTCGGCAACGCTCGACAGAAATCCATCTCAAAATTTTGTGCAACTGACAAGACAACCACTCCCACACTATCCATCGTACCATACATGCGGATGATCACCGGCTCCCTTGCGAGTCCTTTCGTGACAGTCATTGTCCTGAGGTCATGCCGTCGTACATATGGGACGTAACAAAAATCCATTCGTAACCTAGCGTGCGTTTCGTGAGCTACGTTGTGTGGGTATGGACATACAAACAAAGCCTCCGAAGCCTCAAGGAAGATAGCTAGGCCCAAACTGAAACAATATAAAGGTGTTAGGAATGGCAACAAAGTGGATAAAATCCAGTAATAGAGTACGAGAAGATGGAGACACAAAAATCCGACGCTCGGGTGCGGATGAGGAGATTAGAAGAGACAAAGATTGAGAAGCAAGCGGTCGAACGTTCCTCGTTATCTGAGAACCAAGGTATTTCTACAAAAGAGCGGCGTGACGCAGAGCGTCGGAATGTCAAAGGCGTCGGGAAAAAGCTGAATGTCCAAGAAGCAAGTTCACAGGATGGACACGGGGACGGTGAATTGCTCGCGCCTCCCTGCCTATCTCAGCTTTTGCTACTTCAAACCCGATCCAAGGGATATCGTTTAGGCCAGGACAGCGGCGACGACGGCGCCGATAATGCCAGCAGCGCCGTAGCGCGCAGCAAGCGTGGGAACGGCGTTCGCAGATGTAGATGCCGCGGAAGATGCAGCGGAGGAGGAGCGCGACGCACTTAGACGGGCGCAACAGAGCGTTTTATAAGACAACTGCGGAGATTGGGCGATGAGTGTGGGATGTCACTTACGAGGACGACGTGGCGCTGCTCGCCGGCCTGGTAGTGGAAGCAGCAGAAGATGCCGCAGATGCAGACGAAGCGGCTGTAGTAGCCGGCGTCGTCGACGTAGTGGCGACAGCCGAAGAAACAGATGAGCTGCCTACGGCAGACGAAGTCACAGCAGCCGACGAACTTGAAGTACCACTGGCGGAAGCGGAAGAGGCGGTTCCGCTGGCAGACGCGCTGGCAGTCAAGCAGCTGGTATCCGCTGTAATCTTTGTAAGATAAAACAGTGAAAGATACAGGAACAATGCACATACAGCCGCTGTTGACCGTGAAAGGTGCAGACTGGGCGGTCAAACCATTGGAATCACGGAGAGTGAGACCGAGGGAAGTGCCTAGCATCTCCAAATATGAACATCGCTCCCTGGGAAATATTCCCCTAAACACATACCGACAGGCTGGTTAACCTTAGTCCAGGTGAAAGAGGTACCGGTCTGTTGACCGAAGTCCTCGAGGGCAGAGCCAGACGGGTCACCACCGGGGAGAACGCTTAAGACGGAATTCATTCAGAGCGGAAATTGTGAACGATGAGAGGTATGCCCACCTCTGAAAGACCACGGGCCAAATGATGTTCAAACATCAGTACAAACAACCACGTGATAGGGAAAAAGGGGACTACGAACGAGGAAGTAGGGAGCTAGGGTCGGTGAATCGAGAATTAATTGGATTGTCTCGCTCAAAGGACAACGACGTACCGGTTCCTCCACTCCAAGTGATCTGGAGAGGCTGGCAGACGACAACGTTGGCCCTGGAGACGAGGCGGGGTATGAGGGGAGGATCACGGATGGGACCGGAATGGGAAATGAACGCACGGGGTATTGACGGTGAGCGTGCTCTGAGCGACGGCAGCGACGACGAAGAGGGCGACGGCTACGAGGGAAGTGAAAGCGGACTTCATTGTCGTTGTGTGGGGACGGGCGGACACAGCTTGTGGAAGAGGAAAAAAGCAGCGATGGTGGTGCGAGAACCTCAGTCGGACTTTATAAGGCCGCCGGGAATAACAACATTGTTTATGTCACCAAACATCTCCGCGCCAAGTGCCGCTGTCGTATCAACTGCGCCTGCGGTCTCTCTTGCCCTTCTCGACAGCATTCAATGCACACCTCACTCAGATGGCAGCCCTGTACGACCTCAGGACTGCCCACGAGCGACTCTGGCTTTTCGTAGAGGCTGGCGGACAAGGCATTGTAACGTCAGCGTCTCCACGAGATAAAAATAACCAGCAATCGCCGCTATGAGCACGTTGACCATCACGCCCAGCTCTATTACCAGGCTCGAGCCAACGGATCTCCGTGACACGACGAGGCACGGGGCAGTCACAAGCGCCTGGAAGGACCTGGGAGCTACTCGTCTGGCTTGCACACCGCAGCTAAGTCTCGGGCGAAAACCCGATGAACATCTCATCGCTGTGCTCGCAGATTGTCCAATATGTTACATGTTTGTAGACGGCCAGGCCGTCGCATTTCCTGTTTACAACCCCAACACGCGCAGGATACTCATCAGCCCGTAGTGATCAGACACCCACTGTCCACTTTTGGTCTTCAATCCCACTCCAACAGCCCAGGGCCTCTCCAATTCGTACGCTCGTTTCTCTGCGTACAGCATCTTGTCCAGCCGCGCCGGCTTGAAGTCGCTCCTAGGCTGGAATCCCCACGTCGTCCCGTCATTCTCTTCCATGTCACCATCGCCCACCGCCGCGACGTGAGCGCTACTCTTCTCCCACGCATCGACCAGTCCGTTCATCGCCACGAACTTCTCGTCCGCCGGCACCAGCGCGTTCATGTCCCCGCACACGACCCCGCCCTTCACCTGGAAGTCCTTCAACCATTGTGCGACCGTCCGTAACTGCCCTGCCCGCCATATTACACCGCCTGGCAGCGACTCCAGATGTGTATTCGCGATCCTGATGATCTTCGGCTCGCATCCAAGGGCATCCAAGCTCATGTTCACCCACACGTCCACCATCAGCATGTTCCGCCCCATCCGCGACCCGCCAAACTCGACTGACGTCGCGGCGCTGATGCTCATGTGCCGCGGCACGAGCGTCACCACGCCGTAGCGCGCCCCGTACGGCCAGTACTGCGGTCCGGGCGGCATGACCACGAAGTGCGTGCGCACCCACGCGTGCTCGAGCAGCGCATTGAAGGCATCTGCGCCCACCTCTTGCAGCATGATCACCCCTGGGCGCGGCGCGCGGCCATCGTAGCACCCGAACGCCTTGTGCTGAATATACGTCATCGCTGCCTGGTGTCGCTCCCACGCGTTCGGCACATCGTGTTGGATGTTCCAGGTGAGGAGGGTGATACTCATAGGCAGATACGCATCTGGTCTGTTTTTAGCAAGAACCCAAGAGTCCGCGCGCTGGGACCATCGCACGATCGGTATGTTTCTCAGTATGTCTGTCATCTCGGCGTAAGGTGCAATTTGGAGGAAGTGGAGGATGATGAAGCAGGACGAGGGTAGAGGGGAATCTGTCTCTGTTCTTGCAGATTGACCTGCCTTGCGTTTATGAACCCTATCAAGAGCCTATGCTGCAACACCCACAACACAGGGAGAAGGCAAGGCGCGGACTTCCGATAACTCAATCGTGAGCGTCCTCTATTGCCTAATCCGTATCAGATGTCAAATCATCAGACTTCCAACTTCGCCTTCACTGCCATCGACTTCGATTCTTCTCGGTCCACTTCCAGTGTATACGAATGTCACATTTATTCCTTTCCGCTCTCAAGGAGATCATATGAATTATATATTTAATGCCACAGCATAAGAACCTTACAACGAGTGAGGCTGTGAGGGCTATACGACGACCACAACTCAGAGCTCCTCAGTCGCGCGCTCGATCTTCGCTTCGACATTCTCAGCTTTAAACGCGGAAAGAACGTTCGCCTTGATCTTGATCTCGTCAAGCTTAGCGGCAGACAACGTGCGCTTGCTGAGGATCGATGAAAGCCTAGAATGATGACGCGATCAGAATCAGCACATACTGAACACAGTAACACAGTTGTCGGATTGTTTGTTGTCTGAGAAGGCCTTCCCCGAAGGATGCAAACGCGGGAACAAGTATCTGAGAGCCAATCGGATAAAGTGGAAAACGCACCGCCTGGATTCCTTGGTGATGTAGTCCTCAGTTCCATTGACAACTTTCTCCATTACGCGGAGGTAGTGCTTTGCCGAGGGACCAACGGACCCAGACAGTAGAGATGCTTCCTTGAACACTGCATCACGCGCCTCGCCGGTCGACACAAGGAATTTGCTCGCCAGAGAATCCAGCTCTGGCCAACGGCCGGCCTGGTGGGAACGTAAGCAAGATCACCGAATAAAAACCTTAAGATCATACGAAGATCAACGCACCTTCTCGTTCAGCCCTCCGCCGACAGCACGCTGAGTGCCGCACTTCTCGTTCAAAAAGTCGACAAAGGCCTGCTCGGTGCGCTCGCCGGTGTAGTCCTCAGGCTCGCCGCTGCCCTTTGGGAAGAACTTGATCGTGGGGAAAGATTGGATGCCATACTTGAGCGCAAGGGGGCGGTTGGCTTCAGCATCGGCATCAACATTGGCCACGATGCACTGTGCAGTCAGTCAGTACAGGCACTTCACGGAGTTGAGGCAGAGCTTTACGTTGGACTCAGAGAGGAAGTCCTCGGCAACTTCAAGTAGGTTAGCATTCTGCAGGCAAGTACCTGAGTAGAGCCACAACTCACCATGCTCATAGATAGGCTTCAAATTCTTGCAATGGCCGCACCATGGAGCCTAGTGATAGCGCTTTGAGCTTACAGCACCTTTTTTTAATTGCAGAAATCGTAACGCACTGTGAAGGTGACAATGACATCTTTATCGGCATTCTATTGAAGAAGTTCAGGATTAAGGCAGCTATATTCGCATGTGCATCCAGTCAGCGCTTACCAATGCAACATCGTCGAAGGTATGAGTGTCGAGGATGAGCGTCGAGGGTGGGGGAGGCGGCTTGATGTTGGATTTGACGTTCGTCTTAGAGGAAATGCTATTCATGGATGCATCTCTAAGTTATGCCATACTGATCTGCATGGAAATATTACGCACAATGAAGTGAGGGCATCGAGGTCACGACCACCCTCATACGGCGTGGCCGTGCCGTCCGCGTCAAACCACTTCAGCGCTGTGGCGCAGATGATCGTGTATCAAAAACCGCTGTACAATTTTAAAAAGGCTGCACGAGACGCACTGGGGTACCCAGTCACACCGTATTTCTGCCCAAGAGGCCTGCCGGCACCGTCGGCGTCCACTTTGGCGATGACGACCTTATCTTTAGCATGCGAGTAGGCATCTGCGAGCTGCTCGTATGTGGGCGCGAGGTTCTATAATGTTGATGTAAACAATTAGTCATGGCACTTCGGAGGAAACAGTGCAACGTACCTTGCAATGGCCGCTGGAAGTGGCTAGTCAACATACGCGTTGGAAAGTGTAATTCAAGATAAAATGACATACCACCATGGTGCGAAGCTGACCAGAGAAATTCGATTAGTCCGAGCGCACGTTTACACTCCGAAATTATGAACGCACAACTCAACGAGACCAGGCTTTCCTTTCCCGATGACGTTGTCGAAATTATCCGGAATAAGATCCAAGACGTTGGAGGCGTACGCCGCGGTCGCGAGTGCCAGAGGAAAGAGCGAAAGCAGGCGCATGGTGGTGGTAGTTTGAGAGTGAAAGAGACTGTTACGGCGCGACTGACGTGGAACTTGGCGATAATATGTAACTTGCATTAGTCAGCTCATGCCCGAAGCATGCCCGAGGTTGTGCTCTCACTAGAAAAATCGCATTCGACAACCTCTCGACAGCCATTGGAGAGTGAGTAGGTGCGTTCAAAATATAATAGAAGGCTCTATTCCCAGGCTCCACGGCTCTGGGCAGTCACCATCCCAAGGAAATCCGGGTTCCGGCGAGATTGCCACACTCGTGGAAGGAAGTCAAGCGGTAATCCTTTTCAGATCTATTTTGAGTATCCGATGGTTCAGGAATGCAACATCCCATACTCAACGTTCTCAGACGTATATGGCTTCCCAGGTTTGAAGTCACTTGAAGCAGGGAGAGGATCCTGCTTCCGGACTCCAATCTTAGATCCGCCTACACGTGGCCCTCCCCCCGATAAGATCGTGCGCTCCGATCAGTTTTTTTCTTTCCAGCCTTCCCTCTCTGAGACTCTGACCAGCTCTCGCGCAGGTTTCGTCGCATTGCTGCCTTTCATTCGAAATCACCGTCAAGCCTGCTACTATAGTTCGAGTCACAGGTCAGCCGGTGGAGTCATCAATAAAATCACCATCTGCACAAGTCTTGCTCGCTCAGCAGACAGCGTTTGGTTACTCAGCATCGTACTTATAATCTTGAGGATCTGTAGTCACTCAAGCTCTCACAAACTCATCCTCGCCAATACCCATCTTGAGCTGAAAGTCTACATCCATGTCATCCAAACGCCCCCAGGATAGCAATGTGGAGGAGGAGGCCGAACAGGACGAGTTTCTGCAGGAAGACGATGTATTAGCAGAAGTCCCCGACGACGAGGATCGTCCTATGGACGAAGGCGAAGGAGATGACTTTGAGGGCCAAGAAGACGGCGGTGCACCAGAGGACGACGATATTGTCTGGGAAGACAACTCGATACAGCATTTCCCAGATCACCGCAAGTCTGTTTTCGCCATTTCGACTCATCCCACCCAGCCGCTGGCCATATCCGGGGCCGAAGATGATCTTGGATATATCTGGGATATGACGAGTGGGGAGGAGGTGGTCAAACTGACCGGACATACGGATAGCGTGGCTTGCGCAGCGTTCAGTTCAGACGGGGAGATGGCATCCACGGGTGGTATGGACGGCAAAGTCAGGGTATGGAGAAGGGTGGGACGTGAGAACTACAAGACTTGGGAGTTCTTGACAGAGCTGCAAGGACCCGACGAAGTCATGGTGCGTTGCGCAACGCGAGATACATACGGCGAGGCTAATGGATAAGTCGGTGGTTATCTCCAGTGGTTAAGATGGCACCCCAAAGGCAGCGTTCTGCTCGCGGGCTCGAATGACAGCACGGTGTGGCTCTGGCAATGTAAGTATATCGTATATAGCTCCGCAACAATAGGACTCAACATTGAATGCATGGCCTCTAGTGCCGTCTGGCAACATCATGCAAGTTTTTGCGGGACACACTGGGCCCGTGCAATGTGGCGAGTTCACCCCGGATGGCAAGTGATCGTGGCGTTTATTTTGAGACCCAATCAACTCATCTGCCCCCTGTGTCATCCAGGCAAGCGCATCGTTACCGCATGCTCAGACAACACTCTCATCTACTGGGATCCCCGGTCGCCTACCCCGATTTTCAAATTGTCTCCCGGTGATGCTCGCTTCAACCTCGACGGGATCACAACGCTCGCCATCAACCCTGCATCCACCCTCGCTGTTGTCGGCGGTGCAGCCGGAAGCGTCCGTGTTGTATCTCTAAGCAAGGGCGAGGTGATAACCGCTTTGGGTGGTCATGCCGACGGCGAAAGCGTAGAGGCCGCGGTATTCGTGAATATCCTAGCTGCTGTAGGAGGATCAAACGCCTCTGCGGGTGCTGCAGGTAGTGGAGCGGTCATAACGGGCGGAACAGACGGAAAGGCGTGTATATGGGATTTAAACACGATGCGGCTGAGGGCTACGCTCGAACATGAGGTGCGTTCGTGCCTCTTATCCTCCGACCCGCTTCTTCGAAATCCGATCAAATCTGACTGATCGGTTCGCGTACGGCAGGATGCCATCACAACGCTGTTGGTCCACCCGACGAAACCTTACCTTGTTGTTTCTGCGTCCGCAGACAAGACGCTCAAGACGTGGGACGCGCGGACGGGCACGCTCGTTCGTGAACATAAAGGACACCAAGGGCCTGTATTGGCCGCTGCATTAGGCATGGATGGTCAAGTGGTCGTCTCTGCTGGCGACGATGGTGTGTGTTTGGTGTTCGGAACGGAGTGACCTCCGTCATTTGAGATGAAAAAAAATGTACGTTGGTATATGGGCGCGTTTCCTGTTGTGATTGTACCTTAGAGTCCTGAGCTGATTAGCTGCTCGAAGCCCATGCATGTACTCCGAGTTCAGTGCTCCAGTCTTTGAGCATTTAAATTTTGGGTGAGCCTCATTGGTTTTGACTAGCTCGACGTGTTACGTAGAAGGCATCCGTGGACGTGCTAGAGGATCATATTTTCGGTTCCAACCTATCACAGTCCTATCACACACTATGCCGGTCAGTCCCGATGGGCCCGACAGAGTGGTATCCCCTCTCATTATGTATCCCTTCGTCGCGAAACGCGCCACGTTGCGTGAGGTTGCGTGGCGGATGATGCCAACTTTGCAATTTTGATCTTCAGGTTTGGTGTTCTGGTTTCAGACCCTCATAGGCGAGTTTGCAGCAGCCACTCGGCGCTCATGAGGAACCTTTTGCTGTACATGACTGATGATATGAAGCTTCATAAAGCCTGGAGAGGGGACCTGTTCACGCCAACCGGGCGGCGCCGTCTACTCGCCATCTCAGGCCGCGTTGCCCATAGGCTAAATCCACGTGGCAACGTCCGGGGCAGATCCGCCGCACTTCCGCTCACTCACTCGGACTCACGCCTCCTCGGACGCCTCATTGTAGTCAGCAGCGTGGGCGACGCACAAGTTGTCTCAAGACTTCGCTTCGATGCGGCTTTCACGCATCTCGTGGAGGCTCTGGGCGGCTGCTGGGAGACTGCTGGGAGTCAAGGGACTTGACGAAGACAAACTCTGTTACCGAGTTTAAAGTCAACTGACATGGATCATAATTGCACTCCGCCTCGGGAGTGCACCGCGATCTCATTGGCCGACATCCGAATAGACATAATGAGCGGTATCCAAATGGGACGTTCCCGCAGATCTGCGATCGAGGGCTGGAAGGATTGCACACTGATTGCACTCACTTGCACCAAACTTGCAACACGCGTTGTAGAACTCATTCAGGTCTTAGGACATCAGCTCCGATAGCAAACCCTTGAAAGTCCATTCGACACGAGATCCTGAGGTTTGCCGGCGTAGAATGCCCGATAGTTGAGTGTTGGTCAGCTCATGTCAGTTTGTAGGCTTCCTTACACATACAAGCAGCAACGGTCGCCTTTGATACGTCGAAGGCCACATGGTGACCTGCATGTTGAACGGGTGAATGCAGTGTGAATGCGAGTGGCTCACAGGTTCCTGACCAGTCCTGACCCTTCCTGACCGTGGCCCTCCGCCAAAAGAATCGCGCGTCCCGCATATGTGATCAGATGTGACCTTGATCCGTTGCTAGCCATCTTTGCCCCTTGTTCTCCCGACAAACTCAGATCCGTCTTTTTCGAAAGACGCTACGCCAATCCATCGTTCATGTTCTCCCATGTTCTCCCCAGGCCGGAAGCCCTGCCTATATAAGCTCCGGCAGATAAGTTAGAGATGCTTTACCACATCCTTTTTCAGGTCATCCTCTCCAACGAGTAGCTGTGCTCTCGTTCTTTCGTCGTTCTCTAACTTTCACGCTCTTTCCGCTGGTCGACACACGTCATCAATCGTGCCCCACTGAACTTTCTGCGACATCATGAAGCTTTCCACCTCTTTCATTGCTCTTTTTGCACTGGTCGCCCCGGCCGTCGTCTCTGCACGCCCCCTCGACTCTCGCAGTTCTAGCAAAGTCAAGGTCATGAACACCACCGCATCGACTGGTTCAAAAGGCGCTGCCTACTGTGAGCAAAATTAATGGGTCTCAACTATTCCCATTTGGCGGTGTTGACCCTGGCCTGAGCAGTCATCACGAATCAGCCAGATGGGAACTTCATCGTATCAGCTGACATTGGATCTGATGGCAAGCTAGTGAGCCGGTCAGTATGCGACATTCCGGGTGTGGGCTGATCAATTCGTAGACTCTGTCCAGGGCCGTGCACACTGGCGGACGTGGACAGCACGGCAATTCTACTGGTCCAGACGCACTTTTCTCCCAGGGAGCCATCAAGGCGTCCGCCACGGGCAAAATTCTAGCTGCAGTCAACGTGAGTGACGCTCCTGGCGATCGTTTCAGGGTCAAGCTGATGAGACACGCCCGCCTCCACAGCCTGGTTCGAATACCCTGTCGGTGTTCAAGATCAACCCCACCAACCCATCGCAGATCACGCAGATCGGCACGCCCGTGTCCAGCGAGGGCGAGTTCCCAGTTTCCCTGGCCATCAACAAGGACGGGAACCAGGTGTGCGCGCTGAACGGCGGGGCGGTCAACACTGTGAAGTGAGTCCCCTGTTCAGCATGCGCTTGCAGTGCCCGGTGTTGAATTCGCGAAGCTGTTATAAGGTCGACCAGAAGCTCGGTCTCGTGGCCATGAGCAACACCCTCCGTTCGCTTGGCCTCAACCAGACGACCCCCGCCACTGGCCCTGCGGGTACCGTCAGCCATATCGTGTTCTCGGAGGATGGCAAGAGCCTGGTCGCCTCGGTCAAGGGAGTACCTCCAACGCCTGGTTTCCTCGCGGTCTTCGACGTCAACACCGACGGCACGCTTTCCGCAAAGGCAACCCAGATCGCTCCTCAGAAGGGCGGCCTCCTTCCGTTCTCCATGGTCAGAGCGCTCCCCGCATCGCCTGCCATTTCGACCGTGCTGACGTCTTGATTTTTGCAGACCGTCATCCCCGGAAAGAACGCCATCCTGGCCACGGACGCCGGTGTCGGCTTTGACATCTTCGACATGTCCAACATCAAGGCCGCGTCGTCGAACGGTACCAAGTCGAGCGTCGTCCCCATCGCCGGACAGGGCGCGACGTGCTGGTCCAGCTTCAGCAAGAAGACCGGTAACTTCTACCTCACCGACATCATCACCGCCCAGGTGACGGAGGTCAACGTCGACAACAACCTCAAGGGCACCATCGTCAAGGTACCGTGTTCTGGCTCTCTGCCCGATTTGCCAGCCTTGTCTGACATCTCCGTGCTCGGTTAGCAATACCCCCAGGGCAACGGCACAGCGACCATCGACAACGACATCGCGACCGTGGGCAGCAACGAGTGCGTGCCTGTCAACGACGGCGCTCCGTCCTGAGACTATGCTGACCGCTGACGCTCCGTTCCAGCTTCATGTACGTGCTGCAGCCCAACTCGACGTCCGTCGCCGTCCTCTCCTTGAACGCGCCCGGCCAAGCCAAGAACATCCAGAAGCTCGACATCGCAGGGCCCGCCTCCAAGGTCGGCCTGAGCATCAGTGAGTGCCCGGCGCTCGACCCCGCCGCGCCACCGTCCCTGACCTCCGCTGTCTGTTTTCTTCTTCTCAGGCAAGGATAACCTCCAGGGCATGACGACTTTCGTCACGGCGTGAGCGCGACCGCGCGCCTCGTTTGATCCCGCTGTCCTCGCTCGCTTTCCCTCTCCCGTTATCCCACGGTTCACGTGCACTTGATATACCCCGACGTCGTCCTGTAGAATTAGCTTGCCTCTGTTCTGTATTTGTGATGTCTTTCAATGCGAGGCGGCTTGCGCCCTTCCAGACGTTCCGACAAAGGCAAGAAATAGAGATCTTACAGGATGTTACGCGCGAGCAACAAAGTGTCCCGATTCCATAAGAAGGCACATGCAACGCTGAAGAAGATAACTTACGGCTAATCAAAATGGCTATCACTCGATGAAGAGACCCGTTCGCGATCACATGTCCCACTCGTCCCAAACCCCTTGCACGGCGCTCGATGGCGTCGCAGGCGCGATTTCCGCCGTTTGCACGAGCTCCACGATCCGCTCGCTCGCGCCCGCCTGGCCCGCCTGGCCCGCGCGCTCTCCCGTCCAGCCCACAAGCAGGGCGTCCTTCTCCGCGAGGCCCGCGTGCAGCAGCCGCACGTCCTGCCCCTCGATCACCTGCACGAGCCGGCCCGTCGCGACCTGCCGCACCTCGACGAACGCGGACGAGAAGAGCAGCAGGTGCCCGCCGCGTTGCGCGTACGCCGCCGCCTTGGTCTCCCAGCGCACGTACCCCGACGAGCGGCTCGGCGTGCCGTATTTGTCGACGTAGCAGCCTATGTCTGTGTGTGGGCGCGCACACATCGCGGTGAGGGAGGTCAGGGCTGTGGATCACGCGGTGCAAGGGAATCAGGAGGAGCTGGGGCTCACCGTCGTAAACCACGAGAAGCTCCGAGGTGTCTTGCCGCACAATGCCCAGTACGCGCGCGTCCTCGCAGCGCGCCTTGAGCGACGCCATCGGCGTGTTCAGGCTTGCCTGCGCAAAGTCGGGCACGACCGTCGGCGGCGCGCTCGCGAAGCTGGCGCGTGCGCGCAAATAGAGACAGGAACAGCGAAGCCGTCAGGACGCGGCGTCGGCACAGAAAAAGGAGGGACGGTGAGCACGCACTCTGTGGGCTTGAGGATGAGGATGCTCGAGCCGGCGCACACGGCGACGCTCTTCGCGAGGAACGTCGCGTCGTGTGTATCCCTGGGCGCGTTGAACGGCTGCTCGCGCGTGACCAGATCGTGAGAAAGTGAAGAGACGCCAACGATCGAACGCACCGAGCCGAAGGACCGGAAGCCGAGCGGGCCGGTCTGGCTCCGTCGCGGCACCGCGCCCGTCTCCGCGATGTGCACGACCTCGAGCGCGTGGAGCGTCATCTGCAAGAAACCCTTCGCCGCGTACACGACTGGCACGACGCGTGAGCACCGACACCCCGCACGTCCGAGAAGGAACAGCGGCGCTCACCGAGGGTACGCTCGCCGAAGCGCCCCGCCCTGCAGAACGCGACGCTCGCGTCGAGCGGCGCGACGTGCTCGAGCGACGCGGCGAGGCTCCGCGCGGGCGCCTGCGTGAGCGCGACGCGCGCGAGGAGGTCGAGCGAGTACGAGAGCAGCGTCGCCTCGTGGTGCACGAGCAGCTTGTTGAACTCCTGCAGCGCTATCAGCGCCGTCGGGCTCGCGAGCGAAAGGACGCGCATGAACGCTGGGGCCGGAAGGAAGGTTAGTAAGGCGGCGAGGCGGGCGAGGAAGAAACGCGCACAATCTTGCCCGCGCACGGCGACGTAGATCCCGTCCGCGCACCCCACAGCGAGGAAGTGCTTCCCCGCGCTGGCTGCGAGCCACTCACGATCAGCATCAGGCGCCTCATCGACGACGACCGCGACGACAACGGAACGTACAGAACAGCACCGCGCAGGCGACCCTCCCCGTGAGCTTCGTCCCCGCATCGGGGCCCTGAACCGCGCGCGGCGACCCGACGCGGAAGAACCCGTCGTTGAGCACCTGCGGTGCGAACCACTGCGCGCGCGATCATCATTATCATCATTATCCATAAAACACGCCGCAAGCCACGCGCGCACGCACCATGTTCGCCTCCTGGCGCACCCGCCTGACACCGAGCGCGTCCACTAGCGCGTCGTGCCACCGCCTGCGCGCCGCGGCGCTCGGCGCCCACAGCGTGTACCGCCGTGCGGACTTGGCGCCCGCGTGGTACAGCGTGAACGGGAACACCTCCTCGCGCGCGGCGCCGCCGCCCGTGAGGCTATGCAGGAGCCCGAGCCCGAGCCCGCCAGAGCTCGCGTTGTCCGCGCTGCGCTCGCGCCGCGTATCTGGCGGGTCGGTGAACGAGCCGAGGCGGAGGTAGTCGAGGGGGATGGGCTGGGCAGGATGTTAGGAGGGCATCGCGTGCGTGCTATGTTGAGTGGAGAAACTTACTCGGGAGATGACAAGCCGCTTGACGGCCCCGTTCGGGCGGGTTTCTTCCCGCAAGAGCAGGACTGCGTGCAGAATGCGGAATGTATTGTGTATATGCGTCGAGTATTATGTGGAGTCGGGAAGCACTCACGGTAGTTATCGAGCAGGGCGACGAGGAGCTCGGACCAGCTGTGCCAGTTGTCGGAGCGAGACTTGCGCGCGAGCGGGCCCGAGTAGATGAGCGTGCGGCTATCGTCATAGAGGTCCATGTCCTGCGAGCACGGGGGGGCAGCGTCAGCCCCGGGGCATCGAGTAGAGGGCGACGCGACGCACGATGATCTCGCCCCGCGAATACACCAGGCTCTCGCACACGTCCCAGAAGCCGACCTTGCCCTCGGCGACGGCGATGCCGGGCTCCGCGCTCTTCACGAGGTCGCCGAGGACGGTGAGCAGGAGCGGGAGCGTCTCGGCGTCGGGGTGCTCCGGGTCGGTGCGCGAGTGCACGCGCTCGAGGAGGAGCTTGAGGCGCGGGAGGCGCGTGACGGGGCGCGAGAGCAGCGTCTTGAGGTCGCGCCGGCGCAGGCGGGGGTCAGCGCGGGCGGTTTGGGTCGCGAGGAAGGCGGCGTAGGCGGGGTTGCGGGCGAGCTCGGTGCGGTGGCGCGAGAGGGAGAGGGGGGAGTGCTTGATGTAGGATTCGTAGTCAGACATGAAGAGGAGGGCGTCTGGGGCGCGGGGGAGCATCGGGGTCAGTCTGAAAAGGAGCTAGCACGCGGGGGGAGGGAGACGCACTGTCGAGGACGATGTCAGCGACGCTGGATACGAGCGGGTGCTGCTCGCGCTGGCGGTTGAAGAGGGAGGCGAGCATGCGTTGGTGATGGGCGCGGATCTTGTCGATATTCCAGAAGAGCTCGGTGATGAAGCCGTGGAGGCGGGGCTGGGGGATGACCTCAGGCTGGGCATTTCTGAGGGGTTCAATGAAGATCTGGGGCGAGGAGTCAGCGAGAGATCGGGTGGGGAGCGAGGAGAACGCACGTCGCGAATGAGCTCGAGATCAGAGACGTAGTCGCGCTCGGAGGTGAAGACCTCCCAGATGACGGACTGGCGCTCGACCTCGTGCTTGCCGAGGGCGTCAATGGCCTCGGGCGGGACGAAGCGGTGCCACTGCTCATCTTTCTCTGGGACCTGTCCGGCCTGAAAGCGGCGCAGGCCCTCTTCCGAGTCGAGGCTACGACGCGGAGGCGTCAGCGTCTATTCGCGCCACGGATCAGGGGGAGATAGGAGAGATGGACGCACCTGAGGCTTGCGAAGTCATCTGGAAGATCGTGCGTCTGAGACTAAGGTATGGATGAGAACATGGGACATGACTAGTGCGAGAGAAGCGCGCACTTACCTCTGGTGTGCCGTACACGCTGAAGCTGGTCACAGACTCGGACGCGTACGGGGACGGGGACGCAAAGGCAGAAGCGTCGCTCTTGGAGCTGCGATGTGTGGGGCGGGGGCCAGAATCCGGTTTAGGTGGGGGTGTGGGGGCGCGCTGGGACGCAGAGCGGTGGAGGAGTGGCTCGGGGAAGGCGAAGAGGGCGGCGTCGGGCTCGTACGCACTCACTGCGCGCGGGCGCGGTGGAACGGCGGGCGGGCCGAGACGGGATGCGTCCGGAGGATAAGGAAAGGAGGCGTGTGCGTGCGGGGTGTATGCATCGTCGGGGGAGAGCAGCTGCGGCTGAGGGAACGCGTACGTCGGGTTCGTCGGGGCGTAGCTGTACGACGACCGCGGCGAAGGCTGCTCGGCGAGCTCGAAGGCGTAGGGCGGCCATTGCTGGCTTGCGCTGGGCACGGCTGGTGGGCGTGTGCCTGTGGGGATGTTGTGGACGTCGAGGTGGGGGTGGGGTCTGCTGGTCGTGCTCGGCGATGAGGAGGATGAGGGAGACATCACGTCCGGTCGGGGCTTGCTTGATTGCACAGGCGCGCGTCGCTCCTTTTCTCCGTGCTCAGAACACACGGTCACATTCCTCCTCATGCTCCACCCACAACACTGCATCACTGCCCCCGATGCCCAGGTCCATCCCGGTCGCGTCCACGACATGTCCACCCGTCGCTCTAGGTCACCTAGTCCCCTCAGCAGACTGGTGGGTAGTCGATGACGAATTGATTGGGTGGGTCACCCGGCAATCGTGCACAGAGATAGTCTCCCGAAGGCAGCACCGTGGCGATCCTCCTCAACCTATGACGCGGTCTCCGGATGACCGTCTCTGACTACAGAGAGGCAACGGCATGTCCGTCGACGCAACAAAATGACAAGGTCGGTTTTCGCACAATTCGGGCTCTTATCCTTGCCCATCTCCATTGGCCTCGAATCCGCTGTCTACTTGTCTCCAAACCACAAGCCATATAGCCACTTCGCCACGCAATCACGGCGGACTTGCGGACTTGACCTTCACCGTCGGATCTTGCGAATAAATGCCAATTGACCACCGACCATTAACGCCTGGGACCTGCAGACTCTTCGTTGCCGTGCCCGACCTAGCCTATCTCCTCTCCTTCTCCGCTCGGCGCTTCCTGGCGCTTGAGGCAAGGCTGACAGGGCCGGATCGCCTTGTATAATAAACATTTGTACGGCTGGCTTGAGTGGTCCGTCGGGCTCCCAAGTCAAGTCACGATAATGCTCGCGCGCGCTGTCGCTATAGTCGCAGATATCCCATGCGGGACCTCTTTTCGTGCTCTCGAACGCATGCAGGTAAGCATCCCTCGACGCCATAGGATCGATCTCCAGCGACGACTGCGCCATTGAGGCTGTGCGCAAGCTCGTCGATTCGATCGTGGTTTGACTGACACGTTCCCCCGTGCCTGCTTGCTGGGTCTCCTCCTTGTCACGATCTCGAACGTTGGACGTGCGAGACGTGTCCTACTAATTCACCAGTCTCTCAACGGAGCGAGGTGTATCTGATGAGGAAGCACCGAGGCGTAAATGGCAGGTGGTCATCGTTACCGATTGCGCTCTTGCCCGCACACTCGTCTTTGGTACACAGTCGAGGAACTGACTCAGGGTGGTACCATATCATATTGATATACGAATATGTTCGACCTCATGCCCAGTGAGAATCCGGTCTAAGAAGAGAAAGTCTGAGCTAAGATTACCTATAGTAGTGACAGCTGTAGACTACCTTAGATGTGGATACAGATTTGAGACGTGGATAGAAAAAAATCTATGCTGATCTACTGCGAGCCAGGTCTACAGATCCTTCCCGACAAAATTTCTCTGCATATGTTATGCTATAATTTTTTTATATTGACCAATATTCCTGTACAGTCCTATCTAGCCACAAAAATTTTTGATCTATCTCTCTGTATGCCTCCATATAAGTGAATTTCTGATATATGATTCTCATTCTATTCATATATATTGCGGTATAGCCCCGCAGATTATGCTATTATCAACTGTCTATCTGTACAGATTGTGATATAGCCTCACATATGCACCATTCATGGTTGCCAATCTATTCGTACATATTGCAACCGAGCCATATGAAATGGCTTTCCTGCTCACCTGCACGACTGTGCATCTTGCAACAGTGCACTGCGCCGCAACACCCAGGACTGAACACAGCGCCGGCGCACATGTGCAGACACGAGCGCCAGCTAGCGAAGGACAAAGGCCAGTGCCAAATGGAAAAAGTAGAGATCTACAGACGAAGGTTAGTATATAGCATGGTAGGAAAAAAATTACATACTATGGGTATCAAGCTAATCCTCTGCCGCCGCTGTCTCCGCCGCCGCCGATGATGATGAATGTGCTGTCATTTTGCTCTTGGATTTCTTAGGTACAAGGAAATTAGTGAAAGCAATAGTAAAGGCGGCAGGCACATACTATTGTTTCTACACGTTTCTTGTATTCCTGTGAAAAGATGTTTTTAGAAGGGAGACATCAAGAGGAAAATAGCTTACTGCTTTAGCAGCCTTAGAGAGACCGTCCCAATAATCACTGAACATTTTTGTCGTTCCGTCAGGATTATCTGCTGCCCAATCACGACCACATATGTTCCTGTGGAGTTGAATTATAAGAGAGTGAGACGGGCAGTAAGTGGTACTTGCCTTGGAGTGATTGCCTTTCCAGCGACAAACCTTCCATTTCGCTTATTTTGTGATTTTGAGCTGATCTGGTCTGTCGAGGTTGTAGAGCCATTGACTAATGCCAATGCTCCTTGCGAGGGGATATTACCTAGCATTTGAGATGCTCCTGATGTCTCGTCTATGTCGTTAGTAGACGGCACAGGCGGTACTGTTGCTGGTCACACATTACGAATTTAAAGTGGTGACAGAAATAAAAGGGACTGACCAAGCATGTCGCCTTTGTCCATTGTTGGACCACTTGATTCAGGTAGAGTACTTTTTGGAGTAGCGGGATGGTGTACCGCCGAGGGCACTATTGGCGGGGCTGCAGATGAGCTAGCTATTAACGTACAGCCATCTTGCTGTTCGGTGTTAGGAACAACATCGTTCCTGAAGATAAGGAAACGGTCAGCACTGCACAGAGAATGAAGAATAAAGATAGATACAAAGGGTCCAGGATTATGATGCGTGCAGACTCAGGATACGCCGCTGTTTGTTGGACCTTGCGCTTCTTGTTTGCGACAACAGGTAGATGACTTTCTTCAGCACTGCGCTTGCGGTCCGTATCCTTCAGTGGTGGCGGTGTAGATGCGTCATTAGCTGGGGCCTCATCGCCAGATACTACATCCTCTTCTTTCTTGACACAGCTGCCAGTCCGCTTCCTCCTTCCCTGCTGCCAAGAGGGATAGTTGTCGATAGCAATCTGAGATGCCTTCCAGCCATTGGCGCACAACCGGAGCTCTGTAAACTGGTAAGCCATCTCGCTTAGGAAGTACTTCAATGCCGTCATGGTCGCCTGGCCCCATGTTGCCGGTGCAAGATTGTGAGCCAACAGCTCCTGAAATATTCGCTTGGCGAATTCACGAATCGCCTTTGCTCGGAAACCATCGATCATATTACCGTTTTCTTCTTCAACATACAACATCCGTACATTGATGCCCTCACGTGCCTTTAATGCTCCCTTTTTGCGAGGGGACTGATTTGGATCTGTGATAGATGTGTCGTGTTTTAGCTTGGCCGTCCACTGCTCTTTCTTCCAGTAGTTCACATGGGGATAATCTTTCTGATTGAGCGTGGCTAGGTCTGGACATGCGATAAGGCGGAGCCGACTAAGGGGTGCAGACTGCAGAGTAGGTGTAAATGATGGGTCGGAAGGAGAAGAAATTGTTGCCGAAGTTGGTAGCGGAAGATTCAGATTCAGAGGCAATGGGTTTGTGACTTGCAAGAGTTCTGGGACGGCACTGCACAGCTGGACAAGGGCAAAACTATAATACAAGTGAAGTCATGCATGCATTCAACACTGTGATGTATGATCACACACCGTAATGTCTCGTTCTCAGCCTTGAGACGGATGTTATTCTGTACCTCCTGAGTATATGCGTGCATATAGTCGGTGCTTGGCGCATTGGCCACACGAGTCCCTGACGAGCGGACCGGAATCTATCAGACAAAGAACAATATGTCAAGCAATGGAAAAATCAAATCAACGATGGCAAAAACAATATTTTAATGCGTGTTGGTGCTGTGGGAGATCAAACGGAGAAGCGCTCACTGGCTGCCGTTCCCAAGACCCCATGCTATGCTCACGCTCATGATGAAAAGAGGAATCTGGACTTATTGTATGCGAGCTATGATGGTCGTCTGACACTGGATGTGAAATCTGTTGCTCGAATAGGATTCTGTGTTGTGGAGGCATTTGAGCTGTTGAAGACATAGTGAAGTTGCTGCTTGGAGGAGCAGGATGGAGCTGCTGAAAATTATTCAGAGGTGATGGGGACTGGGGTGAAAATAAATCCATTCTGTACTATTATTGGAAGGAAGGTCGTGGTCAGAGTCAAGTTGTCGACTTATGTGCAAGTCGAGGCTCGCAAGGGCATCCCAAAACAGGAAGCCCGTGCTGTAGCCAGGTCTATGCTCCTGTATTCTAACCTCGCGCTTACTCATTACCTTCTATCCACCCTTGCCACTGTATTTGCACTCTCGATAATGCATGCATTCAATGAGTCTCACCAAGGCACTGAGATAGTATGCATCACCGAGAGTGCATTGCTCCATTACCATGAAGTGCGGTTGGCTACGTGGATCTGGGCTTGTGGTTGGTACAACAAAGCTTAGGAGCAGCAGTGAGTTCACTCTATCACTTTTCTTGTATTTGCTTAACTTATATTTTCTCCAAGTGTGCATCAGCTCAAACAGAGCAGACTCATTGTTATAGGCATTGCCGTACTGGCGGCGTATATGCAAACTTGTTCGTCGCACACCGCCACCTCATCATTAGCAAGCTCGAAGACAGCAACTTCAACTCGACAAGGGACTCAACGTGCTCTCCTCCATATCCCTCATGTTGTGCAGATGAGTACAAGCAGCGCGTGTTTGACAACGCTGCTGCGGCACACATGCCGCAATTGCCTTGGAGAAGGGATCAGCATGGCGAGGTGAGCGTCGCAGACAGTTTCACGTGTCGAGCACTCCGCACGTCATCCTCAGCCTCTCCGCCCACTTCACGCCCTGCTTCGCAGCGTGCTACAGCGACCCCGACTGTGCCACAGAGCACTTCATGCTGCAGGCCGTGGGCCTTGTCCTGCATGAGATGTACAAGCCCAGCCTTGAGCGGACGCAGGGTTCATGCGTGCTCCCTGCCCTCCCATCCACAGCGCCGCCATCTGACTGCCCGCATTTTCTCCTCAGTGTCACGGAGTGCCACGGGGACCGGGATCGGAGCTTTGTGAATTGTCATTCAGCCGCACCATACTATCGTCGTGTATTCAACGTAGCTCTCGTGTTTAGATGCACATGGGCATCGCCGCGCGCAGTAAGCATTGTGTGTGCACCCCCACCCTCAAATCCACTGACGGCGAGCACTCACAGTGGCCGGCCTTCTCCGATTGCACCGAGAGGAGACCTACCGCCTCCTGCCAGATGCCTCTGCAGAAGATGTCATCGCCTCTGAAGTTGCTAGGCGCACATTCTGGATGATAGCCAGTTCGCCCCGTCTCTCCCTCCCCCCCAAACCGCACTGATGCCCGCCCAAATCCTGCAGGCCAGGACAACCTCCAATCCGCAATGAACACCCCTGCCCCATTCTTGCTGCGCAACATCAGCGCCCTCCTCCCGTGCGACGAGCAGGACTTCGCGCTCGGCAGCGCCCTGCATGCGCGCGAGCCCTCGCGGAGCAACAACTCCACGCTCATAGGCACGCCCTCACGCTCGCTCTTCGCGGTGCTCATACAGGCACACAACCTCCGGGGCCAGGTCACGCACCATGCGTGCTAGTGGGAGAGCAACCTTCCTGAGCACGGGCCTGAAGCGCGCGCTGAGCAAGTGGGTATCAGGTATATGGATGCACATCGCCGACTGGTTACACAGGTTTGTTAGCTTGGCTGAGAGGGTCTCAGTCATTTGTTGCATATGTTCGTGAGAGAGTAGCTCAGGTGTCAGTCATGTGTGTCTTGTCATTAAATTTATATCAGCACTGACGTTGTTGCATCTTCGCAACCTCCCCAAGCGGCATCAGTGGTCGATACGGAATCTGCGTGGGTATAGGGCGTAGTTGCTTGGGCCGCATGCGGCTTGTCTGCTTTGCGTGCAGCACTGAACGTCTCATGACGACAATGTGCAGGAATGTTGGGCACGCACTCGCGCGCGTGAGCCAAGTTGCGGACTCACAATACAGGTTATACAAGGACTTTATTGCACTGAGATTACTATACACCAAATATAACATATTCTTGCAGGCTGATATAGTGTGAGTAAGTATAAATCAATCATCTTCCTCAACTTCTTCAACCACTCCGCCCATCTCGGCAACATCAAGGCCTGGTTTCTCTACCACAAAATAACGATCCTCGAGAGCATGCTCTTCTATTGGTTCATTAGCAACAAGAGCAGTTGGTAAACGGATTTTGTGAGGGATTATCGCAACAATGGCCGTTATGGCCTTGACTTCCACAACAATCAAGCCCTCATCTCCTCGATATTGGCAGGAATAGACCGTGTTTGAGGACATTTGAAGCAGGGTGTTGTCAGGTCTAGTGTAAAGGGACAGTAATGCGAGTCCTCTCTCTTCGTTGTGGACTAGAATTTTGAAGTAAAATTGAACTTCACCAAATTGGAGCTGCCCATTAATCTCCACCTAGTAACACAACATCATGAGTAAGTTCCACAGAAAGCATACGGGGGACTATAAGCTGTACCTTTACATTTCTTGCCATTCGGACTTGCTCAAGGGGCTTCAATTTTTCTTTCCAAGCTGCCCGACCAATTTGACCATTGGGAAGTTGAAGACGAGCCCATCGTGTCACCTGAATATGTCGAGTGTCGTCCTGTATCACCCCTCCAATAGACCGGAAATATCTCTTAATGGCATCCCCTTCACAAGGACGAACAGATCGTGCACAAGTGTCCACTGCCCGAAGAAGAACATAGCCATCTCCAAGATCCTGTGCCCCACGTGGTAGATGATTCTGATCCGGGTCAAGATCTGGGATCATTGCCTTGAGGGCATTGACTTGGGCTCGACGTACACCACGTTGCGAGAGATTAGCAAAGGGGTTTGAATGTTGTCGTATTTCGCTGCCGAGATCACCAATCATTCGTTCCATAGGCCACTGTGTCACATATGCTGCAGGCCCTACACGAATCACCTCCCGCACAAGATGCCCGATGGCATGGATACTCTGCCGGCAGAAGTGAATGCGAGACACCTTTCGCTGATAGTAAATGATCTCATATTCCTCTAGAAATTCAACTAGCATAGTATGAGCTGATCGCAATTGTGCCGCAGTGATGCGACGCTGTTGGATGATCCGGATGCCATAGACCAGCTTGCAAAAGTTCTTCCAGTACTTGTCAGGCAAGACACCATAGAGCAGTGTAGGAGCGAGGCCAAAGATGTACATCAAGAACTCCCAAGCTTTATAGCCACTAGACATCTTCTCTGCTGGGTTCCGAGGCGGTCGATCAAATGATCCAGGAAGATACGGAGTCGCAGCTGCAATTGATTTCCCATGATTTTGCCAAGTCGCCCCTTTCAATGTTGCCCATTCCCAGTCAGTAGCATGGCCATCTAGAGTGCCACGCCAGAGTCCGATGAGCAGCTCAGTGAGATTTAAGGAGACCAGATGCATGAGGTCTGCAGGAAAGCAGCGCGGAATACCGAGATTACGAGGCAGGCCGCTAAAGATACTAGGTTTGCATATGCCGGTTTCAAGGCGGCGTCTCTTGTATTCTGCTTGGTTTTGCGAAGCCGAGACATATGCTAGGTTTTTTTTGTATCTATAATTAGCCAGCAATTAGCAAAGAACGATGTGTATAGTGAATAAATGAATTACCGCTCCTCTGTTTCTTCCGAGGAAGGATAATTTTGGTCAATCTGCCGGAGCGAGTAGTCTTCATGGTCACATCCTACCACATTGTATTCATCCGGTTTCAACCGTGCAGGATAATACTGTGGGGCGCCCGGTTTATGTCGGCCGCGCATTGGACAGTAAAGTCGGCAGCCCTGGGCACCGGTGTGTCCTACGGTTCCACTCAGAATACTCATAGCAGGGGTATCGGCTGTCCCAAAAATTAAAAACAGGAAGGAGAGAATAATTAGATTTAGAGCTGCATCCCAGATTGAAAGCCCTTCGTTCTGGAGAGCTGCAAGATGATGAAAGCCTGGAAAGATGAAAGAGTCAAGATTTTTGGGCTTCGATGGCCCTGGAATGAAACCACCCGGAAAAACATGCTTTTTCTTATACCGAAGGTCGGGAGAATGGTCAAGAAGAATCCAGATGTATATCCAACAGTCAGAGGCTTTCTTCTCGTAGAGCTGAGCACCGTCAATCGAGAAAAGAAGAACCATGTCGTTTGGCCCTATTTTTCCGTCCTGAACAGCATCAAGGTAATCCTTGCCATGATAGATATCTTCCCATGCTTCCATGACGCCGTGAGAATGGCTAAGTTCTTTGAGTATCTGTTCGGTGCAGCGCGCTCGATAACGAGCGCTTGTCGCTCCTTCGGTTGTGCGCCAAAGTGCCTGTAACTGCGGTCCGATAGGAATCGTGTGGAATTCTTGACGCGGAATCTTCAAGTGAGGCTTCAGCTGTTCATACCGAGGCTCATGGCAGATAGGGCAGGTCTCGAGGTCTCTAAATGGGCCAGTGTACGCGATGCAGGTATTTATACACATGTGATGTAGTAACGGGACGATACCACTGAGCTCTGCAACTTGCCGTTTGATGTCATGGTATGAGAGAATACCGCATTCCGGGTTGTATCGTAGAAGTGCAGCACGGACCGCGTGGTAGGTTTGTTCCGAAGCATTGCTGACAGCCAAGAAGATGTCTAGCGAAAGGCGGAGATCAGGGTCCGTGATGTTCAAAGGCTCCTGAGGAGGATGACGCAGACGCTCCAGATCAGCTGGATCGAAATTGTCATCATCGAGAGAAGCTCGTTTGAGAGCATCGATGAACTCTTGGGTGAGGCGGATGTCATCGATGCGGGAAGGATGAGTCTCAGCCGTGTATTCCAGGATGTCCGGCTCTTCATCTACATGTGTATCAAGATCATTTTCCACCGAGATGTCGTCGAGATTTTCGAGATCCTCTGGAAGAGGTGAAGCGAGCTCTTGCGGCGGTGTGGATGGCGCCGCATCACGATCAGAGCCCAGATGGAGCGTCAGCAAAGATGCAAGACCAGGGTGAGGCGGGGGATTCATCTGGGATGAGGGAGATCGTTGTGACTCTAGATGAACATCAAATATCAGATGTGCACGAGATGATTAGTGTCAATGAATCAGAGCGAGTGTTGTGTGTCTCACCAGCGGCAGGCGGCTCAGCCTGGTGTTCAAGATCATATGCGCTATCGGACTGCGGTTCATCCTGTAGATACATGATAAGAATTGGACAATACAAGAGAAGAGAATGGAACATACTGTCTGCAGACGAGCGTGATGGTGTTCGAGTCTTGTGCGCTTGTCAGCGGCACCTGTACTTGCTCCTGGTTCAATGCCTCGCTTAGTGCTCCCTGTCGCGGTGACACTCGCACTCGAAGAGGCTCCAACGAAGGTCTGGAGGGTCTGAGAAAGCCCGGGCTGCCGATACTTGGCATGTCTGTAGTATTGGGCCCGAGATATGGGCTTAGATATCCCTTTGCAGCCTTGTTCACACCCACACCGAAAGACTTGAGGCTCGCGTGGTGCATAGGACGACATAGATGGAAGCAAATGTGAATTGGAGGGCTGAGTGCAACTGAAAACAGCAAAGTCGAGAATGAGCCTTTCCAGAGATCTAGATAGGCTGGAATAGGTACGCTGCTGTCACTCGATCTATTCACACAAATCTGTCCTATCTAGGAATATATTTTGAGACTATTCTTATGTCAGACTACATGGGACTTGTCCATCTTAGACCGGGTTTTCACTGGGCCTCATGTCTTGTCCTCTCAGGCAGGGCGAGCACGCCGTACAGGGCATGACAATAGAGGAGTATTGATCATTGATACAGCTGGTATAATCGTGAGTCGTAGGCTCGTTATATGATGGTACCTATTGTTAGTTCAATGCGGTGACGAAAAGAAAGCGACAATTCGAAAGCTACAACAACTCGAACGCGAAATTAAAACGGTCAGATATCAGAGCAAATCAAACTCCACACCAGGTGAAGGAAAAGAGACGGAAGGAAAAAGATAGAGTCGGTCTATGGTCCAGTGCGTTTCGTTAGCTAGTCCATCGTGAGCGTGATCATGTTGCTTGGCCTCCTTCAAAGGTCGTCCTCGCACCCGGATCCATACTTCTACCTGTAGTACTCGTGCTACCCGTGCTAGTACTCTCTTCCGTTCCTAGATAGATGTCGTGCCGGTAAAAGAGGCGCGTCGGCAACGCGCTGCGGAAGGAACTACATGGGCAGTGAAGACATACCACGTACCGACTGAGCGTGTGCAAGCATGGATGCCCCATGAGCACAGCTACAATGCTCACTGAAGCAAGGACAATGTCGTAGATCGATATGCGGATGGATCTTAGAGACTCGGCGAGGTCATCAAGACATGCAGCGACGGAGGCGATGGCTTCGGCGACGACATTTTGTTTGGGTGGGGTAGGCGCGTGTATGGGGGATAGGGTGGTACCTGAAGGTGCTGCAGGGTCTGTGCTAGAAGGTAGTGTCTCATCGACGCTAGATATGTCATGGGCGTGATAGAGGCTCGTGTGCAAAGGGAGCATCGTTTCTATATTGGTTGGCCGTCGAGGGGTGAGTGTGTTCGAGATGGTGAGACTAACGTTCGTTTAAAACCTTGTCAGGAAACGATGCAAGGGAGGGAACAGGTAGACTGACGTGGTTTCACAAAAGCCGCTCGAGACTTGAGAAGTATGGGCGTTGGAGAGGAAAGTGGTAACGGTCGGCAGACGCTGGCAGGCCCTGCTGACTTGTTGATGTGCGGAGACTACCACGGAGTCTTCCACGGGTGCGTCACGAGCGGCTAGGTTCACATTGGAGTTCTATTAGAGTAACAAGTGGGTGAGTAACAGCACCACGTACCTGGACATATAAGCCGGGAGGGCCTGAAAATGTATCTGCATGTGACAGCTCCACTGAGAATGCACCAAGAACCAGTAGAAGGTAAGATAGCACACCAATAAGCTTCACCTCTCTGTATTGGGCGATGCGGTATTTGACGTCAAGCTGAATGGGATGACATGCCCCTAGCAGGATGAAATTCCAGAGAGTGAGAACCAAGAGGACGCGATGAGAGGCCATGTCGGTATGGGTAGGTTGTAGACTTGAGCCTGAGATTTCGGCATACTATAGTCCCCATTTTATACCCCATCGACTGTCAAAGTGGCATCGAGGGCCTCAACCTCGTGTGCACGGCATCGCCGGCCGTCCGGGCTGTACTCTGTAGTGCAGATTTGAAAGACCACGGCTCGTTTTTGTCGGAGCCATTACGGCCGGGAAAGCCGCGGAAGCTCTACTTATTTATGCTGAGTTGAATACGAAGCACGTCGGAGCGTCAAAACAAGCCACTCTCTGTTAACAGACACCACAGAAAAGTTGATGGGAAGCGTGTATGAGAAATCGTGCGGAGCGGTTGCACACAAGAAAAGGAGCATATTCAGCATGTACAGATATCAGCACAGGTGCGGCGCAGGAGGTGCAACATATACCTAGAGGGATGTATTGTTCCGAGTGTATTATGTGATCCCGCCCCCGGTGATAGCATCAATCTCGATGTGGTGCGAGCATCGTCCGGTCTGTGCAGGGAAACATGATCCCAAGGTGTGTGAGGGCCCAGGGGCAGGGATGCGGTGGCGGATGCGCCCAACTGCAGCCCCGTCCGTCGGCATCATGATCCACGGGTGCGCTGCCAACTTGGCGTCACTGTCACCGTCGCGCGCGCAGGTGCGCCTGTTGCGGGGGTCACAGCGTTCGAGGAAGGCGTCGGTGTCGAAGCTCGTGTATATCGCCATGGGTGATGACAGCGCAGTGACGATGTGCGCACGATACGCTGAGCCCGGGGCTCTGGCCCGCCGCCGTCTCCGAGGCTGTTTGACCCGGAAATCATCGACAGCGTCTGCTGCGGCGAGCCCGAGAAGTCGTAGTTGCTGAGGCAGCCCGACGAGCGCGTGTTGCTAGTGTCGGCGCGAGGTGGTTCATTGCGAGACTTCAAGTCCTGCTGATAAATCTTGATGTGTCCTTGAGGTCAAGCCAGCGACTTCTAATCGGTAAGCGTGATAGTGAAATTGAGACATTCGCTCAAGTGTGTACGGGAGGTAGGAGTAGACGAGCGGTAGGCGGCCAGAATGGCTTGTTTGCCCGCCACAGTCCCGCCACTCCTCGGTGGCGGCGTGTGTATGGCCTCGTTTGGCACCCTCTCGTCTTCAATTCTTCACCCGTACTACTTGTGCACGCTGCCATTAACAACATCCGCTACGCCCTCCACCTCTGTTTATCAGAAAAAATCGCTGCTGCGCGTTTTTCCGCCCTATAGACCATCAGTCTTTGCATTCGAACGCGTACACATCCACCTCGGTTGCGCAGAAACCTGTGGCCATCACATTTATCCTCACCACACCAGCCACCACGCCACCTTCCATTCTTCTTCGCGCTATTCGCAGACCGAGAGCGCACACAGGCGCACATATACTAGCCGCCGAGTCTATCTAGAGCTCTCCTTCTGATACACACAAAAGGTGCACGCTTCTCCACACACGCTCTCGCGCCCCCGTCGTCCTCACCCCACTCAAAAGAACCACCCCGCGCATGCAACCCGCCATCCACGCGCATCACTCGGGTGCTGACGACGACGATGACCACGATAACGATGACGGCTCCCTCTTCGGCTCCCCCCCGCCGTCCCCGCCCAGAGGTAGGTCGCCGCAGCTCGCGCTCCCCACCGGGCCGCCGCGCGCTGCTGAAAATGTGGGGACCATTGCACTTCCTGGTTCCCAAGCCCATTCTGAACTTCCCCTCACTCCGGCAGCGTTGCTCCTGAGTAGCCTCCCCCCGCGCCCGCCACCCCCACCTCCACAGTCACAATCACAATCGCGATCGCGATCGCACCCACACTCGCACCCGCACCCGCACCCGCACTCGCACCTTACAGCAGCAGCAGCAGCAGCCTCGACCTCCTCCCCCCCGCCCCGCCCACTCCCCAAAAAGGCACGGCCGCAAAAAGCAGCGCGCGCGCGCACCCGCGGCGCCACCGCGCCCGCCCCGCGCCCGCCGCCGCCGCCGATCCCGCTCCCAGAGCCCGGCGAGCGCGCGCCCGCGCACTTCCTGCGGAACCAGCAGGCGCTGCTCGGCCTCGCGGGGCTCGTCGCCGGCGTGCACCCGCGCCGCCTCGCGCCCGCCGCGCGCGGGTCCGCGGCGCACAACCCGATCGTGCTGGACGACGACGCCGCGCACGCGCACGCGCCCGCGTCGCGCGGGGGGGCCGCAGCAGCGGGAGTGGGAGTGGCTCTGGACGTGGGCGCGGGCGCGGTGGGCGAGCGGCAGCGCATCGGGCGGCGGCCGCTCGCGCTCGACCCTGCGCAGCTGCCGCCGCCGTCGGCGACGGCGGTGCTGGCGGCGCTCGCGCGCCAGAAAGACGTGTTTCCCGTGCTGGAGTCGCTGCTGCGGCTCGTGGAGAGCTTCGGGGCCGGGCGGCGCGCGGTGTTTGTGACTGGCGAGCAGCAGGCGCCCGCTCAGCCGCCCCTGCCGCCGCCGCCGCCGCACCGCGCGTGGAGCCAGCCGCAGCTGCAGGGTCAGACGTACCCGCACCTGCATTTCCCGTCGCACCCCTCGTGGCCGCGCGCCCACCCGCCTCCGGCGCCATCGCAGCCCACACAGCCCACACAGACGCCACAGGCGATGCCAACGACGCAGACGACGCGGCGGTCCGTGCACCGCACGCCGGTGCCGAAGCGGCGGCGGCTGAGCCGCGTGCCGGCGGGGGCGGCGGACTGGGACGTGCCGTACCCGTTTGAGAGCGGGGAGGGCCCCGAGGCGTACCGCGCGCGGTGGGCGCGGGAGCGGTTCCGGCGGCTTGTGGCGCAGCTGGTGGGGTTCGTGCGGGAGGCGGTGCGGGCGGCGGCGGTGAGGGCGTATGTGAGGGAGGGGGGGAGGGGGGTGCTGGAGCCGGAGCCGGAGCCGGAGGTAGAGGCAGAGGCAGAGGCAGAGGCGGTGGGAGAGGAAGGGCGGGGACGGGAGCAGGGACAGGGACAGGAACGGCAACAGGAGAGGGAGGTCGCGCTGACGGACGAGGACGAGATCGTGCGGAATTTGGAGTTGGCGGGCGCCGTGCCCGGCGACGCGACTGCATCGTTCGGGACGAACACGGAGCCGGAGACGACGCCGTTCGACCAGCTGCTGGCGTCCCTCTTTGGCACCTCCTCGGCACCTTCGCCGTCCATGGGCGGGTTCCCGCCTTTGGGGCCTGATTCCGCGCCCGCACCCGCGCTTGCGTCTCAGCCGCCGCCGCCGCCGCCGCCGTTCCTGGATCACATGCACGATCAGAGTGCGGGAGGAGACGCGGACGCGATCTCGGCCGACTTTGAGCGGTTTTTGGCGATGCTGAACGGCGCGGACTTGTCTGCGCTGACGTTTCCGGCCGTGGATGGGCAGGGCGGCGGCGGTGGGGACGGGTTCGGAGGTGGGGAGTTTGGCGCGGATTTTGTGGATGGGGCGGGGTGGGGGGTGGAGTTTGGGGAGCTGGAGCAGACGCAGACGCAGACGCAGACGCAGCAACGGCAACAGCAGCAGGAGCAGGGGATGTGGTCGTGGCCGGCGCCCGAGACTGGGTTTGGGTCTGCTGGGGCGGGGGCGGGGGCGGGGGCGGGGGCGGGGATGGAGGGCGGAGGTGGGGGGCTCGTTGGGGACGAGATGATCGATCCGATATTGAGGGCGCTGTCGCAGCCCGCGGGGGGTGCGCCGTGCGGGGATTTTGAGATGGAGCTCGGGACGGGCGCGATGGAGGTGGATCCTGTGGGCGTGGGCGTGGGCGTGGGCGCGGGCGTGGGCGCGGGCGCGGGCGTGGGCGCGGGCGTGGGCGTGGGCACGGAGGGGGCGCGCGGGGGGTGGGGCTCGGTGCGGGCGGGGTCGAGCTCGGGGTCGAGCGCGAGCGGGGGCGGGGAGTCGGACGGGCGGCTGTGGACGCCGACGTCGGTGGGGACGGCGGAGACGGAGGCGGAGGCGCCGTGCGCGTCTGTGATCGGTGAGTCGTTCGGGTTGCTGAGTGGTGGTGTTCGATTCTTATTTTATTTTATTTTATTCGTGCAGGTGGAGACGCGACTGTGGCCACGAGCACGAGCTGTGCGGCTGACCCGTCTGCGCTGACGTCGACGGCGCTGCTGCTGTCTGTGCTGGACCCGCGTGTGCTGGCGCAGCACGCGCACGCGGGTGGGCGGGGGCAGAACAAGGCGTCGACGCTGCGGCGGGCGCGGGAGCGGCGGGTGCAGGTGGCTGCGGAGCTGGAGCGGGCGCGGGTGGAGCTGTGGGAGACGACGATGGAGATGGGGGCGCTGGGGTTCCTGGCGAAGGACGGCTGAGGGCGGGTATCGAGGACACTGTTGTAGCTTGCATTATATTTTTGGACACGCGCGATCGACGGGTGAGACGAAGGCGTTTGGGATTGATTGGGTGCGGCGCTAGGGGACGGTGCAGGCGCGGCTGCCTCGCGTCGGGACCCCGGGTGCGGGTGCCGCGCGGCGGGGCCGGGGACCGTGCGTCGGTGAACGGCGGCGGTGGCGGCGGTGGCGGCGAGGTGTGCGTCGTGCGTCGTGCGTCGTGCGTAGAAGAGGTGCGGGCTTACTGGCGCGTGTGCGGTGCAGGGACGGGAAGCGCGAGGAGAAGAAGGGACGGAGGGGTGGCAACGGGGGTCCCGGGGTCCTGTGTGGGAGCACAGACCCTCTGCAGGGACTGGACGGCGACGCTGCCAGCGCCATCGCTGCTCTGTCTGTCCCCCTCGCTGCACCCGCCGTCGTCCCCTCTGCCGTCGACGCGCACGCTCGTCCTCGCCCACACTCCGTCGCTGCCCCCGGCCCCGCTCCTCGCCTTGCTCTTTCCTTCTCTCTTGCTCCTTCCTTCTCTTTCTCGCCTCTCTCCTCTCTTCTCTCTCCTCTCGTCTCTCTCCTATCGTCTCTCGTCTCCTCGCTCTCGCTCTCGCTCTCCGTCTCCGTCTGTGCCCAGTCTCCCGCGAATCCCCCGTCGTTTCCTGTCCCCGCCCCGAGATGGCCACGCCCTCCGTGCGACCGCAGAAGCACCCAAAGAAACCAAACGACACAGGCCCCCGGTGCGCCTCTGCCCCCCCTTGCCCTCTGCCCGCCCCTCGCACTGACCCCTGTCTGATCGCCAGCCGCCCAGCGTGGGGCAACCGCCCCTTCTCCCCCGCCGCCAACAACAACAACAACAACCGCCTCCCGCCCTCGTCCCCCGCCCCCTCCGCGCCTCCCGCCCCGGCCGCCTTCCCCCCGCTCCCGCCCCCCACCGCCGGCGCCCCGTCCACGCTCCCACGCCCCCACGATAAGACCCTCCAAGCCCTCACAGGCCTCACCGTACGTCTCCTCCCCTCCCCTCCCCTGCCCCCGCCCCCCGCGCGCTCTCATCACCCCCGCCTCCCTCGCCAGGGCACCACCATCACCCTCACCACAAAGTCCGGCCAGCGCTACGAGGGCGTCGTCGCTTCCACCGCAGCAGAGGGCGACACCAGCGGCGTCACCCTCCGCGACGTCAGGGACATCTCCGTCCCCGGCGCACCCATCAAGGACGCCCTCTTCGTCGCCGCCACAAACTTTGACTCCTGGGCCTCCGGCCCCGCAGATGCCCGCGCACCCAGCACGGCCCCCACCAACGGCGACGGTACCATCCTCTCCCCACTTATTTCGCCCTCGAACACTCCCCCCCCGCTGACCCGATCCCGGTCCCACAGCGTTCAAAACAGACACCGATATCTCACAAAAGGCACCTGCGCGCCGCGAGCGCGACCTCCAGGCCTGGGCCGACGACGTCCCCCCGGGCATGAGCACACCCACCTTTGGCCCGCCCTCGTCCGCCACCCACCATCCCTCCTCCGCCGTCGGTGCCGCCACCGCCGGCGCCACCCCCACCGCGGCGCAGGGCGCCCAGGGCCGCGGCGGGCACCACGACGACATCACCTTTGGCGCGGGCGCGACGGGCGCACACGCCCAGGGCTGGGACCAGTTTGCCGCCAACGAGCAGCTCTTCGGCGTCCGCACCCAGTTCGACGAGGACGCGTACACCACCCGCATCGACCGCACCCGCGCCGACTTTAAGGAGCGCGAGCGCCGCGCCGCCGCCATCGCCAGCGAGATCAGCTCGGTGCGTCTGTCCCCTTTGCGTCCTCATCGGCACGCCGCTCACGTGTCCGCGCGCGCGCACGCACGCACACAGTCGGCCACGAACAACCCGCACATCGCCGAGGAGCGCGTGATGAACAACGTCGACGGCGCCGGCGCCGACGAGGAAGACAGGTATGGCGCCGTCGTGCGCAGCAGCAACGCCTACGTCCCGCCCGGCGCGCGCAAGCAGGCCCCCGGCTCCGCGCCGCCCAACGGCCCCGCCGCCGTTACTAAGCCCGCCGCGCCCGACCTCCCGCGCGTCGCGGTCAACGCGCCCGACGGCTCCGCGCTCTCGCCGCGCGTGCAGACCCCCGTGTCGTCCGGCTCCGGCTCCGGCTCGGCCTCGGGAGCCGCGGGTACGTCCAAGGCGCCGTCCCCCGCGCCGACGGCCGCGAACAGCAAGGTGCGTCGACGCCCGCGGCGCCTCGTGGGGGGACGAGCTGATTTTTTTTTTTTTTTTTGCGTGCGCGCACAGCCCGCGGCGGACCCGCTGCCCGCGTTCCGCGACTTTGTGACGAACGAGAAGCAGCGCCTGACGCAGAAGCGCCAGGCGCTGGTCAAGAACGAGCGCGACAAGCGCATGGCGGAGCTGCTGCGCTTCAGCCAGAGCTTCAAGGTGCGTCTCCCCCTCTCCGCCTCGCGCCCTGCGTTGCCCCCGTGCCAACCTCCCCCCGCCCGACCCCGCGCCGCAGCTCAACAAGCCCATCCCGGACGACCTCGTCTCCATCCTCGCCAAGGACGAAGACAAGCAGCGCCAGATCCGCGAAAAGTCCTCCCGCGACGCCGCCTCGGCCCAGGCCCGCGCCATCGGCGTCACCTCCACCACCGCCGCCCTCCTCGGCCCCGGCGCCGCTCCGCACGCCCACGCCCACGGTGCCGCGCCCGCCGTCCCCGCGAGCGCGACCGTCAAGGCGCTCGCGTCCGCCAAGCACGCCGCTGCCGCCGTCGGCGCGAGCGCGAGCGCCGGATCGGCGCTGGGCAAGGCTGGAGATGGCGCGACGGGGAAGGCGCAGCAGCAGGCCGTTGGTAAGAGCGGCAGGATCAGCATGGTCATACAGCCGATCCCGCCGTTCAAGGGCCCCCGCTCGGGGAAGCACGGCGGCGCGGGCGATAAGGCGGGCGCTGTGGGCTCGTCTGCGGCGTTGGGTGCGTCTGCGTCTGCTGTGGCGGGAGTGAAGAGCGCCGGCGCGAGTGCGAGCGCGAGCGCGCAGGCGCAGGCGCAGGCTCAGGCGCAGGCGCATGCGAATAGGCTCAACGTGAACGCGTCGTCGTTCAGGCCGAATCCGAAGGCGGTGGCGTTTATGCCCGTGAGTGGTCCTCGGCGCGTTCGTGTGCTCGTGTGCGCTGATCACCGTCGTCGTGTTGTTGTTGTTGTTGTTTGCGCGCGCGCGCGCGCGGCTCGCAGTCGTCGCCCAATGCGGTGAGCCCGTCGACGGCGGCGACCGCGTCGCCCAAGGGCAAGTCCGACAGCGTGCGTCTGCCTGTTTTTTTTTTTTTTTTGCCGTGGCCGTGGCCGTGTTTTCTCGAGAGCTCGGCGGGCGCTGACGTGTCGCTCGTCTCGTTCGTCGCTTTCCGTCGCGGTGGTGGCCGCTGCAGGCCGCAAACGCGCCGGCGACGCCGAACCCGTTCTTCGGCGCGCGCCCGCTCAAGAAGCAGCCCGTGCACGTCAAGGACGATTTTAACCCGTTCAAGTATAACAAGGTCGCGGACGCGTCTGCTATCAGTGCGTGCATTCCCCTCTCGCGCGCCCCCTCCTCGCTCGCTCGCTAACTCACGCCCCGCCCGCACTCGCCCGCGTGCGCCGCGCAGACTCCATATGGCCGTACCAGGGCAAGCGCTACTCGCAGATGTTCATGCCCTTGCAGATGCCGCCCCAGCAGCACTCGCCGCACATGCCCCCGCCCGGGCCCGTCCCGCCCATGCCCCCGCCGCCGTCGTACGAGGAAGACTCGGCCGCGCAGGCCGCCGCGCGCGGATACGTCTACGCGTACCCGCCCTACGGGTACCCCGGCCAGGTGCGTCCCCCTTCTTCCCCCCGCGGCGCCGGGCGCCCCGCCCGCTCGTCCGTCCCCCGCCCCCCGCGTGCTGACGAGAACGACTTGGCCGTGCCGCGTCCGTGCCGCAGCCCATGATGCCAGGGATGGTGCCCCCGCCGCCCGGCGCGTACATGCAGGGCCCGTTCATGCAGCCGATGCACTACCCGCCTTCCATGCCCCCCAACGGTAAGCCCCGGCGCGAGCCTTCCTCCCCCGCGTCGTCGTCCCTGATCACATTCTGATCCACTCCCGCCCCCAGCGATGTACGCGTCCCCACAGATGGGCCAGATGCCTCGTACGTCCTCCGTCCTCCCGCTTTAGCTTCGCCCGGGGCCCGCGCGCTGACCTCTGCCCACAGCGCCCCAAGCCTACATGCACCCGCCCCCGCCGCCGGGCTCGTACGGCCCCCCGCCCAACGGCGGCGGCGGCCCGCGCCCGTCGATGCCGCCGACGCCGATCCCCGCGCCCGCGCACCCGTACTACCACCAGAGCCCACAGCGTACGATGCTTCCTCCTCCCCCACCCCCCCTGCTAGACCCGTATCTGAGCGGCAAAGTGTTCACGCCGCCGCCCGCCTCCTCCCTCACAGTGCAGCACGCCGTGCCGTACCCGATGATGATGCCCCCGCCCCCGCCCGGCCCCGGGCAGCAGGGCCTCCCGCCGCCGCATGGGTACGACGCGGGCCCGCAGCAGCAGATGGGCGGCATCGGGCACGCGTGAGGGGGCGCGTGCGCAGAGAGGGGGCGGGGCGTGGGGGTTAGGTCTGTGGAGGCGGGCGGTCGGTCGGTCGCGTGCGGTCTGTTCGTGTGGGGTCGGTCACGTGATGGTGTAGTGTTGTCGCTCCTCTCTTTCGGTTTTTTCTTTTCATTCTTCGCGTGTTGGCTTGCGAGCCCCGGCGCGTTCCCTCGGGGCGCGCGGGCGCGGTGTTGTGTCACTATGTGCGGTACATACACAGGCTTTGCTGCGTTTTTTTTTTACCCTCCCCAAGGGCCGAGCGCGATGTCGATGATGTACCTAGGTCGTCTTTTGCGTTCAATCTGTCGTCGGTGTTGGCACGCGAACGGTGCACGGTCGTGGTTTCGCAAAGAGCGAGGACAACAGCAAAAAAAAGAACGGTACAGGGTTAAAAATAGCGTGACGAGGCTCCTCGTCTCTATGGTATGCCGTAGGGTATGCACGACGCGCGCGTCACTCTCCCCTCATCACCGCGAGCTCGACCTTCTTGAGGAGGCCCTTGAGCGTGTTGCTGCTCCGGTTGCAGTTGGCCTGCAGCCACGCCTCGAGGTCGACGCGCACGCGCGCGAGCGCGTCGGGCACGGGCAGGCGCCCGTCGGGGTGCACCGCGCACGGGTTGAGCAGCACGTCGAACAGCCGCGTCCAGAGGTCCGTCTGCCAGTAGCGCTTGAACGGCGTCGCGAGCTTGCACGTGCCCGGCGGTGCGCCGGGCACGGGCGCGACGGACGCGGCCTCGATGTACTTGCCGTAGAGCATGCAGTACACGATCCCCGCGAGCCCAAAGTAGTCCGCCTGGTACGTCCACGGCCGCCCCGCGCGCATCTCGGCGCAGTCGCGCGCGTCCGTCGGCCACTCGGCGACGAACGTCTGCCCGGGGGGGAACATGCGCGCGTCGATCGCGCGCCCAAAGTCGATCAGCCGGATGCCCTTGTGCGCCCACCCGCCCCCACCGGCGGGGTCGTACGTCCCGGACCACGCGGCGACGCCTGCGCCGGGCACGGTGTCGAGCCGCAGGAGGCAGTTGTCGATCTTGAGGTCGCCGTGGATGAAGCCTGCCGCGTGCAGGCCCTCGATCAGGCGCAGGAGCTCGATCGTGAAGAAGGCGACGAGGAGCTCGTCCAGGCACGCGCCCTGCTGCGAGATGCCGGCCGTGTTGGCGCGGTTGATGATCTCGAGCAGGGTGCCCTGCGTGCACAGGTCGAGGACGAGGAAGCTCTCGTCTTTGAACGCGTGCAGCGCGCGGGGCTGGATGATCGACGTGCGCAATCGCTCGGGGAGCGTCTTGTGGACCTTGCGCAGGACGTGGAACTCCCATAGGTTCCGTGGCTTGACGACTTTGAGAGCTACCTTGTCCTTCCCTTCCTCGTCCTCGTCCTCGCCCTCGTCGTCCAGGTCGTCGTCCTCGTCGTCGCTGCCGTCAGGTTCAGGCTTGGAGGTCACGTCCTTTGCTGCAAACACGGCCCCAAAACCACCTTCGCCCACCTTCTCGTACACCTGAAACCGCTGCTGCCCAAGGTTTACAGGGAAGTAGTGAGGGCCGTCGGCGGAGCGGCTGCTAGTATTGCCACTCGTTCGTCTGGCGTTCTTCCGACCGAACTTCTGGAGTCCTTCGAGTAGCCCGATCTCTTGACGGGGAAAGTTGAAATAAGCAGGATCCTGATCGGCTGGCAAGAGGGATAACAAGGTGGCGATGATCTGCGGATCGAATGGATTGCACGGATTCGGCGGTTTAAATGACGACACCAGAGCGAGAGAATCAGATAGACTGAGGGTTTCGGTCCTCTCTTCGATATACATCGAAGACGAAGCGCCGAGTCCGGCAGATTGAAGCATTCCAACGGAGATGGTATGGCCGTCGGACACGCGAAATGGGCGCGGCCGGGGCTCGTCGAAGGATCCAAGATGTGAGTGCTCGTCGATGTCCCCATATTCCTCCTGTGGAGAAGGAGCGTGAGCTTGAAACACAGAACGTCCAGTGTTCCGGGTGTTTTCCTCCTCCTCTCGCAATTCAGCCGCCAAACGCTCGGCATTCTCGATGGCCAACGATTGCACAAAACCCTTGTCAACGGGCCCTGTGTGTTCAGCAAAAGCCGATGTTCGACTGGTGGACGTGTATTCAAACGTCCGCTCGGTGATGGGTGTCATGACATTGAACTGCCCGAATCGGCCGCCCAGAGGTGTTCGATGTGCCTTCAGGTCGGTGTGAGATTCATCCTCGTAGCCATATTCCATCTCCGCGGGATCGACTGAGGCATTCTGCTCTAATTCTTCGTGGCTTTCATACGCTTCACTTTCATCATAATCAATGATACTGTCCTCCTCGTGCTCGTGTACTTCCGCCTCCTCGGGAGCAAATGCCCGTAGTGGTGGACGTTCGCCAAGAATCTGGCGGCGAGGAGGGGCGGCGTTTTCAGAATCGATAAAGGGCTTAAAGCCAACCGATCTGGGCGGTGGTGGAGGAATCTCGTTCTCATCCTCTGCAGGCTGGCTGAATACCCTGAACGGCTGAGCGTTGGAAAACGGCGTGAATTTTGCGGGTTGTGAAGCGTTGATCCCCGCGTTCTCAGGCTCTTCAACGGCACTGAAAACGCTGGTCTCTGGGTGCGGCTGAAATACGGGTTCCTCTCTTTCGTCAGAAAAGACGTTAGAGATGGGCTTGCGGTCGAATCTGGAACGAGGAGTAGAGTTTTGCGAGAGTGCAGGGCCCAGAGCATTCTCGCCCGTTTTCGGTTTGAGGATAGACCCTCGTGCGATGCCAAACTCTTTGCTCCCCAGTGCCTTGCGGCCGTTATCGGACTCCACAGTCGGGGTCTTCTGAGCTAGATCGGCGTCCACGAAAGGCTTAAACTACAGAAAGAGGGTTACTTCGGAAGGCAAACCTGGTGCAGGTCGCAAGTCAGCATACCTTCGCAGGGCCAGGAGTAGCATTCTCTTTCCGGTTCATATTCTCGTCGACAAATGGCCTGAATGCGACTAGAAACAGATCAGTTGCACGTTGGTCACAACCGAAAATGTATGCTTACCGGGCGTCTTGACGCCCTGTACCGCATTTTCGTTGTTCATCATCGGCCGACCGTGTGGAAGCAACGAAGCCATCGGAGTAATAGGCTCGATTTTGCGGACTGGAGCATGCTTGCTCCCCGGCATCGTCGCAAACCGCATGGACTTTTCCGGAGAGTTGTACATCCCAAAGACGTCGGCAAGCGCCTCCTTTGTGTTGATCGTCACAGTGGGCTCGGCCGTCATAAGACTCTTTCGACCAGTGGAAGTGTAGACGCGGCTAGACTTCGTACCGTCGTCATTAAAGTTGACGCGTGCAGATGAGCCCGCGTAACGGGTCATTTCAGATGGCGGCGGTGGGCCCCATTTCTTGCCTAGAAGGCCCATAGAACGAGCGCGCGCCTCATGAATGCTGTATTCCATGGCATCCTCCGTGAATAACAGCGAAAGGTCGAAACGCAACTTCTCCGGTCGTTTTCCCGGCACTGGAGGCGCGAGCATGGGGGCATATCGATCATGGGCAGCAGATGAGGAAGAAACAGAGGGGAGGGAGGATGATGATGATATAGTCGCCGATGAGACAGAGCGTGGAAGGCTCGCAGCAGCCGCCTTCGGATGGGGTGTGTCGTGATTCTTGAGAGGGTGGCGTCGCAAGACCTCTGCTTCTGGAGTACCTTTGATTTTCGGAAGAGAGAGAACAGGGAGAGGAGCGGGCGTCGGTGGCTTCGTAGAGGTTCTCTGACGAAATTGGTCATAGCGCTTTTTGAGCCTTTCCGTAGGACGCGCTTTACGCTGTATACCAGCTCGATAAACTTCTTCGGCTGCTGGGTAGCTGCACTGATCTGAACATAACGTCAACCAGCCGTAGTCGACAACGCACTTACCGATTGTCCCTTTCTAATACAAGAGCGTACTCTTCGTATAGCTGCGCATACACAGTGCCGATTCCTCGAGATAACAGAAATTTGAAAACAACACCAGGTTTGTCCACCAGAGATGCATACATAGACCACATTTTGAAGTATCGCAAGTCGCCTTTGTAGCTCGCATCATCCTTAAACCTCCTCGTCGCTTCTTCCAATAGTTCCAACAGTCCAGAAGAGCCGATGTATTCCGGTGGATACTTGTCGAACGTCCATTTCACGAATTGGTCGTACAGCGCGAGCGGGTCATCCGCCTCATCAATGTCGGCTCTGATTTGCGTCCGAAGGCGAGTACTTTCTTCTGATAGCTGTTGAAGATGTTCAGGATGTGCTGATGACGACGAGGACAGCGCTGCCATAACATGCGGCGCCGTCGTGACTTTCTTGCGAAGAGTTGAACTTTGTTTTGCCTTGTTGACGCGTCTCGCTCGCGTCGCGTTCAATGTAATCACGTGTGCAACACAACTCTTTCTTCGAGAGCAATATCCAAGCATACAAGATCATTTTGCTTGTTACGAGTCATTTGAAGTGCGATCAAGAAGTTAAATTAGATGCAGCCAAAAAGTCTCATCCAAGAAAGAAGCCTATCCTCGAGATCTACATGGGACATTTACCGAAGTCAAATGTTTGACGTCAGACTTTTGAACGTTGGTGGCTACCCACTGACGAGTCCCTCGCCCCGGGTAAGTACATTTCAATCAAATGTTCAGAGCTTCGCAGACGGCCCCGAGACGTGAATGACTCTGGAAAAGGCATCGCTTACATATGAGTAAAGCAAAACTCCAAGATGACTCAAAACGCACAGTTTCCCCGTGTTTCCACCATTAAAGAGCATCGGAAGAGCTTTTGGCGCGTTCTCGAGGCCTTCTACGATGTGGAACTTGCGCTTAAGGGAACCATCGGCCAACCAGCCAGCGATTACTTCCCTTGCAGCAGCGTATTGAGGTGCGTAATCCAGGCTGTGGGCGCGAGTCAACAATCAGGCTTGAAAGTACAAAATGAATTGGTTACATGATCAATCCTTGGAGTTTTGCGCGTTGAGTGATGATGTTCATATATGACGTGAGGCCCTTGGGTTTTGCATTGTCTGCAAAATGGGTACATCAGTGGGATGTTTGCTATAAATGCAAAAAAGTCATACTGTAATCCGAAATAGCACCTAAGCGAGCAACATGAGCAGACGACACGCATTCGAATACGGAATAACATACCACAGAGTACAATTCTAGCATGCTGCTTCAGCCGAGTCAAGGCGAAGTTCAAGATATCACCCCCGACATTGTCGAAGAATACATCGAGGTAATCCACGGCATCGACAAATTCTTTGTGGAATGTGGGGCTCTTGTAGTTGAGCGCCTTGTCAACGCCAAGCTCCTTTTCAAGCCATCGACATTTTTCGTCCGTTCCAGCAATGGCGATCACCTTCGCGCCTTGTCGCTTTCCGATTTGGCAGGCAATGGAACCGACAGCCCCGGCCGCGCCTGAGACGACCATTATCTCGCCTGGCTTGACCTTGGCGATGTCATCGAGACCCTGACCCGAGCATGGTCATCAGATGCTGAAATCGGAACAAAGGCAGGATATGCGCACAAAGTAAGCGGTCAAGCCTGATGATCGGATCATGTTATTCTGGTCTTCGATTGCATATCACTTATTTATACACGAACCTGTGTATCCGAGAGGACCCAGAAAATCCAGCGCCTGTGCACCAGGCGGTAAACTTTCGCATTCAAGGAGTTCATGAAGCACCATTTTTGATGCAATTTGTTTCAATACTCACTGAATCGGTGTGACGTCCTTCTCGCTCAGCACCGCATACTCGGCCCAGCCTATTGATCATTTCTCAGCTTCAAACGAACAATACATGGGGGCATGGAGACTTACCAGGTACACATGCAACAAGCTGCCCGGACGGCAGTTTAGAGCCCTCTCCCGCTTCCACGATAGTCGCGAGACCAGCAGCGCGCATGGTCTCTCCAATTTGCACTGGTGGTAGATACCCTCGCTTGTCGTTCAACCAAGCACGCATGGATGGATCGGTGGAAAGCCATGTCGTCTTTACGAGCACCTGGCCAGTCGCAGGTTTCAAGTCGAACGGAACACTCTCCTGCCGAAATGTGTTGGCGTCGATGTCGCTCACGGGTCTCTCATTGAGGACGATGCGAGTGTAGTGAGATGGGCTCATGCTGTATCTTTGAGATGATGTATGTGATGGGGTGGTCGTGGTCTTATAAGAGCAGCTTCCGGCACAGCGTGTCCAGGAAATCCGGTACAACAATTGTTTCGCAGTTGGGATCCCGCGGGACAGTTTTCGCCGGGTAGTTGAATGGCGGTGCCGGGGTAATCACAAGATTGGGGTGTACTCACAGAACAACATGTAAAACCCTTTGAAAAGCGATCTTATACGATGTTCGGAATTGATATGTCAGTGGTTGTGCGTCGAATTACCCTCACGAAGTAGCTTGTACCTCAAATTCAAAGGTGAAGGTGAGGAAGATGAACCAACATTGGTGCCTGATGTCGGCGAGGCTGAAGGCTGTAAGTACATCGTGATCAAGATGATCAAATGCATGTTGTTCGGTGTCACATGTACTGCCTCTCAAGACGATGACTGACGAATGGCGGCTACTGTAACTGGTCTAGATCTCCATATATCTCCGGCGCCGCTATACAACAGAACGATAATGGCAACATCTAGTCTCAAAGGCAGACACAAAATTCAAGGACCTCTTTCCGGTACTTGAATTTCTCAACCTATGTGAACTTGATTGTTGCGAGTCATCTGCCAGCAGCAAGGTGCGTTCAGGGTCTCAGTTTACACTACGCCGTTGAAATATCAGAGTTGATGAGCACCGGGCCCAGCTGAAGGCCTTGATACCTGGTCGTATACAGGCAGATCCGCTATGACCACAGCCTTTATGCTTCGAGGATTAGCCCTCTCATCATGATCATGTTGCAGACACCTTTCGATCTTGCATCAACACGCTATCGTTACCGTCAATCACAGCAAGATCGTTTCGAGGGCCCAATCGCAGTCCAACCACTCGTCGTTCTAAGTTGGAGTGCAAGGACGGTCTGGGAGGGTCTGGGCCGCAAGCTGAAGCGGTTCGCGATCGCCCGTAACGAGTCACTGATAAGTCCTGTCTGACGAAAATATGCATGGGCCACGAGGCGGCAGCCGCTTCTCCTCCTGTCCTAAACTTTGCGCTTGCATCCTTCCAAAGTTCTTCCAATCGCGATACATATCATATTGCATTTTCACGCTTGGACAGGCTTGGACTTGCCGCACGACTGTCATTGTTTGTGGGATTCTCTCTTCGAGGAGCACAAGATGGCCAGCAAACGCATCATCAACTGGAAGAGCGCAGATGTAGGCAGATGTATAGGTCGACCATATCTTCATGCTCTAATGATTGTCCTCTTTGCTAGAGCTTGATAGACGTTTTATACATTGAGATGCTCAGCAGGATCTGGCAGAATAATTATCTGTAAAGCCTGTCGCTCAATATTGCGCTATCAAGATGCGTAATCTGTCTATCTCATCATCGCCTACTATAGGTCTGGGCATATCCAACTGTCACCATAGCGAAGGAGAGCGAAAGCTTATACATGTATCACAAGGTCAAGGACTTTGTCATGAGTCTATTCCTCAACGGGAGATTACAGGAGATTGCACAGCGGAATTACTGTAACTTGGATGATGCTGCGGCTCATGACAAACTCTCAAAGTATGCACGCCGCGATACAGTTGCAACTTTGACTTTGGGGAATTTTCCTCATACCTCGTGTCAAGCACGCACCATTGCTGCTGTCGAAGTCGAATAGCCTCGATGGAGTCGTTGACACCGGTGCGCCACCTCAGTAACGTATCAAGTCCATAGCACCCCTACAGCACTTTTAGGTTAGCACATCGCAGGCTTCGAATTCTCACCCCTTGTCTTCTTCCATGTCGGCACATCATCTCGATTGGGTCTGTGACTTCGTGGCATCATACGTGAATGAGATCCGCTCTATCCTCATCCGACATCATGTCCACGAGCTGTGCGTCCTTCTCGAGCCGCCTCAAATCCCTCGCTCGGAGTAGGAGATTGATGTTTCCATAAGGGAGGGCACGCTCTCCCCATGAGCAGATTGATGGACCCATCGAGTGAGAACTTGTGAGAATGCTCCACTTCGGGCCTTCATCAGTGCTCTCAGATCAGAGCGGGATGTCAGCCCTGATTCAGGCCCAGTGAAAGTCGAGAAAAACCGTGCTATATATTATCGTGCAATCTGCTCTTCATACGGCTCCCAGCTCCGTCTCATCCCTTCATCTCTTCTCACTCCTAGCCCTTCTCGCGTAGGCGCCCTCCGGACTTCGACTCATGGCAGACCAAATGCCCAATCTACGTAGCACGTTCGGTATGTTCTTTGATTGTTCTGCTGCGTCGAGGATATATTTGAAATGCATATTTGTGCTTCCCAGGGGCGGCATACATCGGTGCAATGGTCACTCTCGCGTTGTATGGATTGACCACGTTACAAGCAAGTGTTCAAACGCCCAAAAAGTACGCGCGATAGTCACTGACGTCTCAAATAGACGTACATGTACTATCTTTATTATCCGAAAGACCGTGTATTTCTAAAGGGATTGGTACGAACCATCTTCCTTGGTTTCTCCGAAATAATTTTGACTTCTACAGGTCCTCTTTGTGTGGTTGGTCGAGTCCTGATGTTCAATCATATCTATACTACAACTTGTCGACTGTCTAGGGTCATCGACAGTGTGCATATCGTCCTCGGTAAGTAGCACAGCCACCTGCTCGCAACTACCTGCGCGTTTCATTTTCTGATACTGTTCCAGTATGCCATGCTATGTATTATTATCTGGTACGCTTCGATAATTAGAGGGAGAGAATGAAGTTACCAACGCTCTCGTCCGATGAAGGTCGCTAACTATGGTATCCCGGAAACGCTATTGAATGGTGTTTGGTATGATCTCTTTGTATTACAGATGCTATACCATTGCTAATTTGACTTTCTGCATAACAAGGTCTCTGTTCGTACGTCTTCGTACTCAATATTGATCTCAGCGTTATTTGACCGCCCGAATCTATAGGTGTCCATCGCAATCAATGTGCGTCTCAGCAGCCCTAGGTTTCCTGTTCAATAATAAGTGTTTGGGCGTTTCAGCTCCTTATTGCCATCATCGTTCAAGTGTAAGTCAGGGAAGCTATGCTATCCACTAGTCCCAAGTCTCATAACCTTCAGATATTTTGCGCTTCGGATATTTCGTCGTAAGTAGTCTATACGCGATTGAGTCACAACAGATCGCTGAGCCTTGAACAGTGAGCGGGCAGAAATTCCGATGGTGGTTGACTGGTTTCATTGTGGGTGACTCGAGGATTCGACTTGGCATGGAACTGATCTCTATTCTTACGCAGTTGGTTCTTGTGTTCGCCCATTTTGGTGAGCTTCTGTGTCGTGGTGCTTGGCAGTGAAAGCTTTCCTGATCGCGACAAATTCATAGCTCTAGGGATTGGTAAGAATTCATCGACCCCTCTCATCGACTTCTAATGCTTCTACTAATCCGTTGCATACGCCTATTCTAGAAACTGTAGTGTTAATGTAAGTTTAGTGTGTTCACCCGCCGTCTTTTGAACCCAGCGTTTCATCGACAGATTCATCAAGAAGAAGCTTGCAAAGCTCGACGAGATCACTGTCAGTCTTGCCTCGTCGCCTACCAAATTGCCGTCTGACGCATTGTCCACTATCACGTATAGCTTATCGCTGCGATGCCCTTCGCCTTGTTCGCGGTGCTGTCAGACGTGGCCATTGCCGCTTCTCTGTGTGTGCTTCTCAATGGGCATAAGACAACTTTCAAGAGGTACAGTGTTCACAACGCAGGCTCGTCCATGGAAGTATTCACCCGCGCACGTCTAGGACAAAAGCGCTTGTCAACACGCTGATAGTTTACGCAATCAATAGGTGCTTGCTCACTTCGTGCGTAGCTTTTTGTGACATCACCAGAGCTGTTTGATGAGCCTCGACGTATATCAGAATTGTCGCTGTTATAGAGGTCATCGCCGTGAGTATCTCTATGTCCTTCAATGCGTGATCGCTGACTGGCCCTCGACCAGTTCGCGACAAGTCCAAGAAGTCTTTGGTTCGTTGCAATTGATTTTGTCATCGGAAAGCGTCAGTTTCTGCCGCAATTCAGTCCAGAACTCCGTTGCTCACACATCAGGCATCCATTCAGTCTACGCAAATTCGTTTCTTGCTACCCTCAACGCCCGACATTCCATGCGGCAGGGCTTGTCAGTCGGTAATTCTTCCACTGAAGGCATCAATTCCATCAGAGTAGAGAACCTGCGCTTCGCCCACGGCACGGCGGTACGCAGCAGCAGGGAGGTTCGGGTCCTAGGGTCCGCTGGAGGTGGTATTGCACATGGCGAGGGTTCGGCGACCGACGTGGATATCATGGAAATGGAATCGGGATCGAGGGGAAAGGACTTCAAGAGAAAGGAGACGGTGAGCGTGCCTCGGGGTCGTTGAAAGTCCGAGAACATGGAACTCACTGCTTCGTGCGACAGCCTCTGACCGTCTGACTGATGCTAATTTTGGACTTGCGTTCTTCACTCGCTGAATGTTCACGAACCATTACACGACATGAATGCGTTGCTGCTGGTTGACACTTTGGATAGTGGTAGTCTCGTTAATATATCATATCATCACGCACAAGGCTTTACGGATGGGACTTAAGACGGAGGTTGCTCCATCTGCATTTACGATCAGAATCAGATGGCCACAGAAAACTTAAAGTTCGGCTCCCCCATGACGGGTCCCAGCGGGTCCCCTGGTCTTGATGCAGAACATACCATAAGGAGTTTGCGTGGGTTGCCTGAATGGGCCTTGGGGGTCCGTGACGCTCCGCGCAGTGGACGTTCAGTCGGTCGTCGACATCTCATTCCAATAGTCCCAGGTGAGCCAACCACACTCCTGCACCAGAGGATCCGGCCTGATTCGACGCTGTCGTCGACGTTCTCTCGCGGCCGGACACGTGTTTCGCGCTGTGATAGCTGGCCGCTAACTTTGCTATTTCCAGGAGCGCAGCATGTCTCGCTTATCCGTGCTTGCCTCAATATTCGCTGTATTGGTACGTGCACGTTGCATCCCAACATACGCTGCGATCGATCGAGGACTAAGACACTCTACGTTGCAGGCGTTTTTCGCATGGCGGAATGGCCGTGCGTGGCGGGCGTTCATCATCTCGACGCCTGATTTCCCTGTGGGATACTACGCTGACGGGGACCACACCGCGCAGTGTGAAATCGTACGAGACGAACCGGGGAACGATCTCAAGTTCTGTGAAGACGCTACATTCTGGGACCGCGTGGACGACGCGGGCGGGCTGCAGGACAGGATCCTTCTGATGAGCTGCGACCCCGGGCGGAGGAAATGGAACACCGTCATGGGACCCCTGCATGACCCTGTCCCCGCTGGAGCGCTGTGGGTGCACCGCACGCGCGATGCAACTGGCAGGCCCCAGCGTGTCGTGTTCGAAAAATACCCACAGGGACACGACTTCCACCCCCTAGGCGCCGAAGTCTACCCTTCCCATCCGGGCAAGGCGTCGAACCTGTTCGTCGTCAACCACGCACGCCGGGAGACGACCATCGAGCAGTTCACGATGCAGTGGGACACGCCCACCCGCGCGACGTGGGTCCGCACGCTCTCCTCCCCGTACTTCGTCTCCCCGAACGCACTCGCGCTCACCTCGCCCACCTCGTTCTACGTGACCAACGACCACCTGCTCACGCGCCGCCTGCCCTCCGTCCTCGGCCAGACCCTCCCTCTCGCAGAGACGCTCCTCGGGCTCCCCCTCGGCTGGCTCGCGCACGTCACAGTGAACGACCCCGCCCCCGGCGAAGCCCCAACAATCACACACTCGCTCGCCCGCCTCGGGATCCCGTTCGCCAACGGCGTCTCCATCTCCCCAGACGGCACAACCGTCGCCGTCGCCTCCACCTCCCTCGGCCAAGTCCTCTTCTACACCCGCAACGCCTCGAGCAACGCGCTCGCCCCCGCCGCGCGCGTCCCGATGCCCTTCACCCCGGACAACATCGCGTTCGACGACGCGGGCGCCCTCCTCGTCGCCGGGCACCCGCACTTCCCCTCGCTCACCGCCGTCGCCCGCAGCGTCGCCGGCGCGCGCGCGCCGAGCTGGGCGATGGCCCTCACGCCCCGCCCGCAGGCGCCCGCCGGCGCGGCCCTGCCAGATGCGTACGACGCGCGGGCCCCGGTCCCCGCGGCGCGCAAGGCGCCGCCCGCGCGCAGCCACGAGGCGCAGACGCTGTACCAGAGCGACGGCACGGCGTTCTCGTCGTCCTCGACTGCGCTGAGGGACGCCACCACGGGCAGGCTATATGTCACCGGGCTGTACGAAGAGGGCTTCCTCGTGTGCGCGCCTGACAAGGCGAGCCGGGGTGCGCGCGCGCGGGGTTAAGTTATGCGTCTAAGATATGTGGTTCGCGGTCGAACGTAGATTCTGTGTTTGGGTGCTGTAAAGATAGACGGCGAGATACCGTGATAATTCACCGAGTGCATCCGATCGGTTCCCACACGAGAAATCCCTCGCAGGCGTCTCGATGAGCATGGGGAGATAGCGTTCCTACAGTGCTCCTGCATGTCCCCAAAGGATTCCAAAAAAATCAATGCGCGTAAAAGATGTATATGCTCAACTGAAGCGCATCCTCGACCATCGCTGTACGTGGCATGCGGCGCTCGAGAGTCTCTCATCCCTCCTATAGCAGTCACGCCCAAGTCCTCACAGTCGAAGCCTGGAGCCAAAGCAGGCACAAGCTGGTTACGCGCATGTTTGTCCAACTGGTCGGGAAGACCCCTCGATTGTCGTTCGCCGATGGGAGCTTATGATTTAGACTAGCAAAGGGTCGATAGGAGGGGGGCGAACCATGCCAAGGAGCGACAGAAACGTGGCACGTCGCACGAACAGTGTGAGATCTTCGAGACCGCGGTGAGACACGCCGAGTCGCTGACAGACGTCGACGGCGTTCCTCCGTCTCTCCCGGAGCGCTCCCAAAGCCTCCAGCCAGACCCTACCTCGCGCAAAAGCGCACCCAAACAATTCGTTCACGCATCGCAGACATATGTATATATCTCGGCCGATAACCCTACTTACAAATCATGAGTCGGAAGGCAAGGCAAGGCAAGGCAAACAGCATCCACAAAAAGCAGGTAATAAGGGGACGGGGCCGGGCAGAGCGCGGCGAGGGTGGGGGCGGGGGCTAGGGCGGAAAAAACAGGACGCATCGGCCGATTCGACTAGCTAAAAACACACGATAATAAAACGAGAGGTGGGGAAAAGCGGAGAATGTAGATACGTAGGGTAGGTATGGCGTCGACGGTGGCGGGTCGGGAGAGGAGTGTACAGGATAGTCATGGCAGGATAGGACACGAGACGAGCGTCGGCACGCAGGAATCGGGCGTTCAGAACCAAGGGATATACGTCCTGTTGGGTAGAAAGAGTGGGCGGTCAGGGTCAGTGAATACACGGACGATAATCATGAAGCTGCTCACATGGCGCCGACCGCGGCCGCGAACGCGGCGATGCCCCACGCAAACGACTTCCTCTCCGGACCCATCTCTATCATCCGAACGCGCCTGTTCGTCGCGATCGGACGCGTCTCCGCCTCGGGCTCCTGCGGCTCCTTGAAGTTGAACCGCAATGGCTCCTCCTCTTCCCGCGTGCGCTTCGCCGAGTCTTTGAGGGCGGGCGCGGGCTCCTGCTTCTGCGCCTGGTTCTGCTCCTCTCCCCGCTCGTTCTGCTCCCTCTGCGCCTGCTCCCTCTGCGCCTTGAAGGCCTCGATCATCTCCTTCTGCTCGGCGATATCCCGGCTGGCGTCCGGGCCCGGGACCTCCGGGACCTCGTCTTCCACGGCGGTCTCGTCCGATCCACCGGGCGTGGCGGGCTCGGGCTGGCGGACGATTTTGAGGGTCGACCTGGGCGTCTTGGGGGCTGTGGCGGGCTTTGGTGCAGGCACAGGGGCCGGGCTCGCCGTGCGGGCAGAGCGCCGGAGGGCGGGAGCGGTGACGGCAGCGGCGCCCGCGTTGTTTGGGGTCGACGGCTGGACGACGACGGTCGGGGACGTCTTGGCGGGGGTCGCGGCGGGTGTTTTGGGTGGGGGCGACGCCTCCCGTCGGCGCTTTGCCGGGTTCGGGGTGATGACGGAGGGCGAGGGGGTGGGGAGCTGTTTCTGTGCGGACGGCGGCTTGTCTGCCTTGTCCGGGGTCTGCTGCTGCTGTGCCCTGGAGGACTTGCGGTACTCGGTGGACGGATCGGGCTCGGCCTCTGTGAGGGGGAGGAGGACGGCGTGGAGGGAGTACGCATCGGAGATGGCGAGGGCGACGGCGGGGCTGACCCAGGTGCCGGCGAAGCGGGCCTTGCCGGAGCGGGTGGTGGCGGCGACGTCGTAGTTGGCCTTGACCCAGGCGGACTCGTCGCGCTCGGCGTCGTCGCTGGCGGTCGGGAAGGCGGCGCGGAACATGGTGGTGAGGCTGACGGCGCCGGTGTCGAGGCGGCGGAGGATAAATGCGTGGCCGGTGGGCTGTGGATGGGCGGGGGGCGATGAGTGCGGGAGAGCGGGGGGAGAGAAACGGGACGCACTGTCTGGACCTTCATTCGCGCGACCTGGGGGGCAGACGGGGGGTCAGGGATGGGTGGCGCGGGGGATAGAGGGTACTGCGCGGGACTGACTATGGTGGATTGACCATCTCTGATGATCTCCTGGAACTTGACAGACGGGACGTTGGAGGGCGTGACTGGGCGAGAGATCAGGATATCTGCGTGCGGGTGGCTGGACGGGGCTGGGGACGTACGGGATTTAACGAAGGGGTTTATGTGTTCGATGGGGAGGGCAGGGCGCGGTGCCCCCGAGAGCGGGGCCAGATACTGTGTGTGCGAGGGCATGTGTGTGTGCGGGCGGGTCGACTCGAGCAGGCGCGCCCAACTGCCATGCGGCGGTGGCACGCCCCTCGCGCTTTCGGGCGGAGCTTCAACCTCCACAACAACGTCCAACGTCTATCCTTGGTGTACGATGCCTCGCGCTTTCGGGCGGAGCTTCAACCTCTCTCTCCTTGCTGTTACAGTAATACGACACGGGTACACTTCTAACGATGCCTCGCTTCAGATCAGCTGCGGCCGCGCGACCAACGCCTCCACCAGCTCCTTCGTCCCCTCCCACCACGTGTGCTTCCCCCTCCGGTTCTTCATGTCCGCGTGCGCCACCATCTCCTGCACCGGCACCCACTGCACGCTCGACCCCTGGATCGTGATCACCGCCGCAGACTCCCCGCTCGCAACCCGCGTCTTCGCAGGCTGCCGCCGCAGCAGCTCGTGGTGCCTCTCGATGAACGCCATGCACTTCAGCGACAGCCGCACCGCCCGCGCCCGGTCCATCGGCGACGGGATCCCGCCCTGCAGCGTGTGCCCCAGCGACGCCTGCCGCGCGTCGAACAGCGCCCCGCCTTCCTCCTTGAAGATCTTCGTGATCACGTCCGTCGTGTAGATCGACGACGACGTCTCGTTCCTGACACCAGCCCAGCCATCGTCGGTGAGACGGTCGCGGAAAAAACGCGATTCATCGAACGGGCTCACCGCAGCACTACCCGCCCCTCGCTCTTGCCCTTGACGTCCAGGCTGTACCGCGTCTTCAGGAACCTGACGTCGTCGCGCAGCGTGTCGAGCGTGATCCCCTGCTCGGGCGTATAGACGATACTGGCGCCCACCTGCGCGTTCGTGAGCCAAGGTCCCCCCCACGGGCGCTAGTCGTCAGATAGTAGACACGAACCGCCAGCGCACCCAGGGTCGCGATGTACCCGCATCTCCCCCCCTGCGTCTCCACGACGAACACCCTGTTCCGGCTCGCCGACGCGCTCTGCTTGATCGCGTCGCACGCGTCCACGAGCGCGTTCAGGCTCGTGTCGCTCCCGAGGCTGAACTCCGTCATCGGCACGTTGTTCGAGATCGTCGCGGGGAGGTGCACCATCGGGATGTGGAACGCGGGGTAGTGCTTCCGCCCGTTCTCCAGTATCAGCAGCGCGTTGAACGCCTCGAACCCCCCGATCATGAACAGCGCGTGCAGGTCGTGCTGCTGGAACTTGGCCGCCACCGCCCCGAGGTCGACGTCCGGCAGCGTGCGGTTCGTCCCCAGCTCCGACCCGCCGCGCGCCATCCAGCTGTCGACCCCGAGCCAGGACAGCTCGTGCAGGTTGTCGTCGAGCAGGCCGCGGAAGCCGTTGTTGATCGCGATGGGCGTGTGGCCCTGCCGCAGACAGTATCGCGCCGCCGTGCGGGTCGCTGCGTTCATGCCTCCGGCGGGAGCCCCCATGCTACGGGACGTGTTTGTCGATGTAGAAATGTGATGTGATTGAACACTCACTGCATGATGGCGACGCGCATTCTCTGAGATAAGCATTTGACCGGTCAGTGAACGAAATCAGAACCGAGAACCATATTTTTGGACAGAAGATGTCCTGGCCCAATTAAAGTAGAATGTGTCCAACGCTGGCGCAACGTCCTCTCGAGTCTCGTACCAAAAAACTGCGCGCGGGCGTACCTGCTCAGCAGGCAACTGGTTGGTATCCAGCACAGACGTCGTATGGAAGCCTTCCAGACTCTCGCGGAACTCGGGATCGCGGAGCGACATGGCCTTCTCGAAATCTTTTTCCGTAATCGCCTGAGTCACGGCACGCGTCTGTAACACAAAGAGGCGGGCGTTTGGGTATATATGTGAGCAGCCAAACACGGAGAGGAACGAGGGAGAGAGAGAGAGAGAGTACCATCGCGACCGCTTCCATCAGGGGGACTCGATGGATCTTGTTCTCGCGCACGCCGATCATGTATGAAGGCGTTTGCGGCGTGGCCTCGAGGAGGGCGTCTACCGCGTCCAGGCCTTGGAGCGTAGGCTGGGCGCTGTTACTGAGTGATTTGCGTCATACGATACGGCGCGCGGGAGGCATACCATGATGCGATCGAAGGCACACGGGCGGCCGCCCCTCTGGGTGTGCCCGAGCGTCGTGACGCGCGTGTCCAGGCCGAGGCGGTCGGCGAGCACGTTCTTGACGTACTCGGCGTGGATGGGCTTGAGCTGGGCGTCCTGTGCGCCCTCTGCGACGATCACGATCGTCTTGCGCTTGCCCACCTCGCGGTGCTGCGATCGGGCCGACAAATAGGGTCAGGTCAGCGCCTCGTACTTGCCGCGTACCGATCGGGGGATAGAGGGCGATGGTAATGGTCACTGACGCGCTGGATCGCTTCGCACATCTCGTCCTCCCATGGGTCGGCCTTGGGCGGACGTTCGGGGATGAAGATGAAATCGGCGCCTGAGCTAGAGCGGGCCGCAGATCAGACCGAGGGCGAGACGCGGCGCGACGAGAGCGAGAGCGGCGGCGTACCTGACACCCGCGAGCAGAGCGAGCCACCCGCAGTGCCGGCCCATGACCTCCAGCACGAAGGCGCGCGAGTGGGAGATGGCGGTCGAGTTGATGTTGTCGATGGCCTCGCAGATGCGGTGGAGCGCGGTGGGCGCGCCGATGGTCATGTCCGTCAGCGACATGTCGTTGTCGATGGACCCGACCAGGCCGACGATCTTGAGGTGCCCGTGTCGCTGGACCTGCTCGTCCGTGATGCGGCCTGTGGGCGGCGGCGAAGAGAGGGGGTGGGTGAGCAAAAAAGGGCTCGTTTGGGGAGGAAGCAACGGGGCGGACCATCTGCACGCAGTTTTTCGACGAGCGTGGGCCACTCTGATCTGAACACGTCTGCGCCGGTGAGGGATCCGTCACCGCCGCATACAACGAGGGCGTCGATCCCCTCGATGATCAAATTGTGCGCGGCGGTCAGACGCCCCTCGGGGGTCCTGAAAGCGACCGACCGCGCAGTGCCGATCAAAGTGCCACCCTTGGCCGAGTTAGCATATCTAGACAGCGTCGAACTGTCTGCTCACCTCCGCAAACCAACCTCGGACGTCGTCCCAGCCGACGCGGACGATGTATCGGCCCTTGAGCGAGCGCCCACCGGGATGATCGCCCGTGCCGTCGCGCAAGAGCTCGCCGTCGCCAAAGCGGAGGTTCTTAATAAAATCGGGGTCGTGGACTTGGACGGACTGCGTCGGGGTCAAGTCAGGGGAGCTCGGCGCCTCGGCCTCCGAATTTCCTCGGACGAGGCCTTCGTATCCCTCGCGGACAATCCACGTCTCGCACCCCCTGTCGAGGGGCGGGCGACATCAGTGCGAGGTACAGGACGGAGGGGGAAACAGGACGGACTTGAGGATGCCCGCTTTGACCACGGCGCGGACGACAGCGTTCATGCCGGCGCTGTCGCCGCCGGAGGTGAGGACGGCGAGCTTCATTCTGTGTTTTGTGTGTTCGTCCTTTGGCATGATGGAGAGGTGGTGGTGGTGGTGGTGGTGGTGGTGGTGGTGAAGAGCAAGGGGAGTTGTCGCCGAGATAGGACAGCGGTGTGAGCTAAGGGCCTGGGGCACCGGCCAGGACTCTTCGGGAGCGACTCGGCCAGGACGCGGCGAGGAGAATTGACGCGTCGGGCGGAAAACGTGACCGACTCGCCCCTCACAACATGGTCCACCACAGAATAAACACAAGCGAGCCCATCCCCAACCCCCACATCAACTTCATCACCGCGCTCCCCATGCCCCGGCCGGAAGACCAAGAGCGCGCCCGTCAGCTCCTGCGCGCCCTCGCCGCACAGGTCAAGCCCGTCATGAAGACCCATGGTTTCGTCGTGAACAGCCTCGAAGAGGTGGGTGCCCTCCCCCTAGATCACGGCGCGACATACGAGTGTCGTTCAGTATGAGCACAACAGCGTGTTTGCGGGAAGGAACTGGGAATCCGGGGAGGTCGTCGGTACGTCCGTTCATTGCCAACCGCGCTCATACCGGTGCAGACGATCTGCACACCCATACGACCGTCAGAGCTGGTCCTCCGTCGCCCAGATAGCACTTTCCAGCCGACGCCGTGGCTGATGAGCACCTTGTGCCACGAGGTACGCTACACACCTCTTCATCTGAGACTTTGACCGACCCTCAAACCCAGCTAGCCCACATTAAAGTAGGCTCACGACCTCTCAGCGTGCATCCTTCCATAGCTGACACAAAGTCCACCAAGCACATGAACCACGGCCCCGCTTTCCAGGCGCTCTGGTCTCGATTAAGAACGGAGGTCAGAGCGTTGCAACAAAAAGGGTATTACGGAGACGGTGAGTAGTAGTCCACAAACCATCGGCCAATCCTGACCGCGTCGTTCTTACTCATCGCGTGCGCCACAGGATACTGGTCCTCCGGGACCAGACTCGCAGACGCGGCGCGGGTGCAGGGGGACGGCCTCGAAGCGGGCGATCTCCCAGAATACATGGTATCTAAGCTCCTCGACCTTCCCGGCGCGTCTCGCCCCATTTCTGAGCCTTTTTGCAAATTTGGCGCGAATAGTGCGGTGGAGCGCAGAGCCGTGCGCGCCCTACTTCGCGCCCGCGACGCCGGCATGCAGCCGCGCCCGGACCCTCAACCCACACCGGGGCACAGACGGCCAGGAAGCGCAGGGCAGGGACGCGTGTCACCACCGCGGGCGCCTTCGCGGGTGGCGGCCGCGCGCTGAATGCAGACATCGGAAACGAGGAGGACAAAAAGGCAGGCGCAGGATTTAGGAAGCAGGCGACGAGGTCCGTGCTGCGGTTCGGCGCGCTCATACTGTTTCTGAAACACTGACGGGCCGACAGCAAGCGTGCACGAGCCGAACGCGCGCTCGCTGCTGAGCGACGTATCCAGGCTCTGAAAGGACACGGCAAGTCGATCACGACCATTATGAGGATGGCTCACCTCATAGCCTTCCTCCAATCAGAGACTCCTCCCCCCGAACTGGAGGGAGACCCTGAAGGATCAGGCAGCGAATCAGACGGCACCGAGGAGTTACGTGAAACAGACCAGGACCGCCGCCGTACCATGCTAGACTCGATGGAAAGTTCCGATCTCGATGGGCTCAAATCAGGGACTTTGGATGACTGCTGGCGCGACTTCATACTTCCCAAATCGACCAAGCCACGCACGGGTCCTCCTCCAGCCGAAGCCGAAGCCAACCTGAAAGGCAGGCAAACGGCGACGGCTGGCCCGTCGTCTCTTCCCGACACAGACACGCGACAAGGCACGCCAAGTAAACCATCCGCCGCGCGAGCAAGGTCGGGCGCCCCTGCTGCCAAAAAGAGACGGGGGATCGGGAACATTGTTCTAGACGAGGTGGAATACAGGAAGAAAGAATCGCTGGGCCTCGCGGCCACGGGAAACGCGAGGACGCTTGGCAATGCGCCGCACAACCCTCCCTCGCGCAGCGGTGGGGATCCCGGCTGCGCGGGATCAAATTCGGATGCAGTCAATGGCAGTCGCGAGCGTAACGCCGAATCTAGTCTTGCGTGGTCTTGCCTTGTGTGTACACTGTAGGTACAATACCGTGGCATTACCCTGTAGTCCAACCCTGATTCATTTTCGCCAGTGACAATGAGGCCGATCATCTCGCCTGCTCTGCTTGTGGGACACCTAAAGGGACCCATCACTGGGAAGGCGATCACGCATAGAGCACGCAGGCTAGCAGTGAGCAGTGGGTGTAGCTATTATAGTTTTATTGGACGTGTATCGGCAACGCATAAATGGAAGAAATAAGTGATATCATTCGGAACTCAGATTCACCATACATGGTATTACAACAACACCTAGCTCGACTTCTCTATATCTAGGCTAGCGCCCCGGTGGCACTGCATAGATCATGACAGACAGTTGTACAACGGATCCGAGGAAGCGACCCAAGATCCAAAATATCCCTGGCGATCTTCAAACCTTCCAGCACCTAGTGATCCGTCCAATGAGCCTGAAGCGTGAGCATCAAATCGACGAGAATCACTCACAGGACATCATAGTTCTCCTTGATGACATGCTCCCCGCCGCCAAACGCGACGTGGCAGCCACCCTAGACGCAGAGATGACGGCTGTCATCAGCCCGAGCCACTCCAACAATCGAACGCATGCGCCTCACCAGATGGGCGCCGGCCTTTCCTGGCACCTGCACGCCCTCGACGGTCGCGACGGCGTGATAGAGCCTCGCGCCGTTATCCTCGTACCCGCCCTCGACGGGCCGCCTGTCCTGCGGGAGCCGCCCGTGCGACGCGCGCACCCACTCCATCGTCTCGGGCATGAACGGGAGCAGGTCGTACCGCCCGCGGTGCTCGTGCTCGACCCCGCCGTACGGGACACGGCACGGGGGCTGCAGGCGCGCGGCGATTTTGCACGGGTGCACGGAGCTCTGGAAAATAGCGGAGCCGATGAACACGGGGGACGTGCCGTCCGCGTCGAAGAACGGCGGGTAGCGCGTGAGCTGCACGTCAGGGAAGGCGGCGTCTGCGGTGAGGGGAATGCGGTAGCCGGACGACGGGAAATTTGAGGGCTGGGGCTGGGGTTGGGGGTGCGGCACGTACGGGGGGGGATGGTTCCCCTTGCCGTCGAGGACGTGGGTCGGGTTCGGCATGGAGATGTGGCCTGAACCGTGAGTCTGCTCATCAGCCTCGTTCAAGTGCATCTTATATTTTTTGCTCTTCTTTTCCTTGTTCCACTTCTTCGAATCACCGTCTGATGAAGACGAGGACGAGGAGGACGAGCAAGAGCTGTGACGGCGGTGAGAGCCCATGATGGCGATGAGAGAGATGGAACAAACCTGCTATTGTGGCTTGCCTAGGACGGTTGTCCTCGGGTTAGGCACCGCGCGCTCTGAATTTGGCAGGTCTTCAAGAACAGACACAAAATGAAACTCCGGTACAACAGGGACAATAGCATTTCAAAAAAAATCCAGCCCGAATCACCCGACATATTACCACGGCCTGGTCCGTTCAAGCTACAGTAAGAGCATTCACACGCAAAGTGCTGTACAGTACATCAAAGCAGTGCCACTACCATCGTCTCCCCCCCACGTTCCCGCACACTGCATAACCAGTTTTAGCTCATCTTCCCCGCATGCCTCGTCTTCCGCTCCTTCGCGGGGGAAGGAGGCAATTCGAATGTCTGCCATGCATCTGAATTCGGCGGAGGCAGGTCCAAAGCCAGCTGGCGCGCCTTGGGAACACCACGGGCGCCTAAACGTGTCAGTGGCGAAGTAGGGAACACGGGTGGCGATGGCAACACAGGCGCTGATGCCGACACTTTCTCCTCGGGCTGTATTGAAAGAGACTCCATCGGGCGTGAGATCGAGCTGCAGAGAATGACAGCGGTGTCGTTAACACGTGTGTGGACCCATAGGCATAATTGTACGTACTGCATCTCGTCTCGCCGCATGTCGGCCCAATTTTTACAGCTTTCCTTGAATTTCATCAGGATATCCCCGAAGTCGTTGTAGAACTGTGTCACAGCGCGCGCGATGAGCCGACATGCTTGAAACAGGAGATAGGAGGGCGTACCTGGAGGCCCTCATCCAGATGTCGAGTGATTTCTTTGTATTTGTGATACGCGAGATCCAACGATTGTAGGGCGTGTTCTCGCTCCCTCACAGATGGATCATCTCGCCGGGACAGCAAAAATGACTCGTTCCGAGTCTGAACAAAGAGCATCAGCCGGGCACGTCCGTCTCGGCCAAGCCCCGAGAGACCGAGGCCAGATCACGCTCGCTGGACTCACCTTGACCGACTCGAGAACTTCTTCCTGCTTCACGGCACCGGCCTCGATGTCATTACGGAATTTATCAAATTTGGAAAGCTCTTCGTCCAAGACGTCCTCGAACATGGAAGGCTGCACCTCGACCCACCGCTCCACGGCTGCAGCCGCCTTGAGGACGCGTGGCTGTATGTCATCGGCGTCGGCGAGCCGCTGCGCGCGTGTGACAAGCTGACTGCGGGCACGACACAGATCGTCCAGCTGTTCTAACAAAGCGCGAAGTCCACGGGCATGTGTCTGAGTTGACGTGTTCCCAGCTCGATTCGATGTCGCAACGTTCACTGTGGAGGACGGGACAGACGCCTCTAAAGTCGCCTAACGGAAAAAGACCAAGTTCGCACATGTGCGCGCTATACATATAGTCCATGCTACTGACCTCGTCCCATGTCAATTCTGTGATGGGCCGCTCCCATTCGTCCCAACGTTGTCGAATGACAGCGTCGCTGTCAGCAGCCTGCTCCAATATATTCCGATACCTCTGCTCTTTCTCTATGAGGTCCGTGTTGGCTTCATGAGACGGCAAACGGGACGTTGGAGTTTCATTTCGGAAACTTTCGTCCTCAGACGCTTCTTGATCCAAGATGTCCATCGCCTTGAATTGCAATACAATAAATTGATTAGACCGGATCTGGAGAATCGGCGCAAGCGGAGAACTAACTTCATTCAAGATGTTCATATCCCTTTGCGCGAGCATTTGCACATCGTCTATAGATTTCTCGATGCGTTGCGGGCCGTGCTCTAGCCGCACCTCTTCCGCCTTCTGGAGCAGGCTGGGAGGCAGTCCGATCGGCTTCTCGAGCGCATCCAACGCAGTTGGGAGGTTGAGAGAACGTAGTATACTGTCAAGGATACATGTAAGCGGAAATGAAATAATGCAACTGAACGAATTTAGAGTTCGTACGCATGGGCTTGATCATCGAGTTCCTGTCCACGGTTAACTATGTCATCTTTGATGTAATTTTGCCTTCTGTCGTTGTAGATGTCTATTCGACAAGCGTGAGCGAAGGTGACTAAGGCTGAACGGCATTCTGACCTATGGCAGTTTCAGCGCCCCAACCCAACAGTTCACCAAATATCATCGGGGAGCTCCCAATCGCGCTCTTTGGATCTTGCAATTGTGGAGGTACGTTGCTCTGCACCACCGAAGTTTGCAAGATCGCGGACAGCGCAGGTCCAGGCGGCACATCCTTGTGATAGATCAAATCATTGTCTCGATTGGCACGTATCATATTCTTTTCCAGAATATCCAGAAGTGACTAGATGATGTCCGTCAGCCATGAAAATTGGAAACAAACAAAGATCATCGCAAAGTTTCACCTTGATGTCCTGCAGGACGGTCGGTGTCACCCCGCCTCGGCGTGCAATGTCATAACCCCGTTTTGCCGTAACTTGCGCGACACTCAGACGGGCGATCTCTTCTCCGTACCTGTGGGGAAACTGTTGAAGCAGCCGTTATCATCGATGGAAGCTGGGCGCGCCCACCGATTCGCCTCGAGATCGTCCACGCTCTTGCGATATTGCGCGGCGGCCTCAAAATGCATCTGCTTCGTTTCTAAATGTGGCAACCAGTCCTGCGGCACGTGCCCTTCAGCGCGCTAAAAGAAAAGTAAAAGAGAACGGAGCGGACTGAAGGAAAGATATGCCTAATTGATAGCGAGGCGTCACGAACAGCGGAAATAGAGGACCCATAGTAGGCGGAGACCTAACGTTTCGAAACGCCTAGGTCAGAAATCTGGGATCTGGAGCATCAAAGAATATGACGGCACGGACTTGTGCTGCCAAACGCGCAATGATTCCGTTCGAGCGGTTGTCTAAGGCCAGGCGAGGTTGGGTACTGAAACGGCCACGATGACGCACCTACATACCTAGCACAGCGCGCTGCCATGCACACTCCTGAGCTTGGGCCAGCATAAGCCACTCCAGCGACTTGACGAAGGGTTCTGACAGGTCTTCTAAGAGTTCCCCTTCATCTCCGGGGGTCGGCGGTAGCTTCACCAGGGCAGACGCCGCAAGGTACGAGAGGACGCCGGCGGCGCTCTTCCAGATGGTTGACAGGCAGAATGAACGGGGGTCAGCACGCAGAATGAAACGAAGCGCAGATAGCATGTCTTGCCTGAAAGTATGCACTTGCCCGTTTGACCCCTTCCGGATTTGAACGGTCCTCGGCGGTGGCCACTTGGGAGTAGAGGGCGGCTAAATTGAACAAGATCGCGCAACGTTCGTAATTGAGGTTATTCAGGGTAACCGGAAGGGCAGACGGGGCAAAGACGGGGGCGTAGGGTATCTCGAGACCGATCTGGCCGGAGCGGTCGAAAAACGTACAGAAGAAGGAAGAGCGGAAGGACTCACGTCTGCAGGAAGCTTGGTGAGAATGAAAACAAGCTGAGCATGGTAACTGCGTAGATCGTTAGGGTTGTCATGCAGACAAAAGTGTTCGCATACGTTATGAAAGACCTCGTCCGGTCTATGTGTACCACGGAGCTGATCGCCTCTTTGCGCAGCAGTTCCCACTGTGAGATGTCGTATCTGAACGCATCGGGATGAGTACCGGGGTGCCGCGCTTGGATGTGGTTGTAGACTGCCTGCTTGAGGGGGACGGCGTACGTTTTCTTGAACGGGATGGAGAGTTGATTGGGCATTGTTCACACTTCGGGCTAAGGAAGCACGTCTCTGCGGTAGAGCGCTCGTCGTCGGAGCGTCTGTGCCTGCAGACAGATGAATTAAACGTCGGAGGGGACGTCGAAGAGAACAAGCAGCAAACCAAGGGACTGCTGTGGAGGAGGACAGGCGAGACCAAAGAAACCTGCTTGCACACGCGTCGGGTCACGTGGTCCCGGGGACTCTAGTGCGATCCATATTCGCTGGACCTTCAGGCTCCCACTTGCTAGTTCTCATGAAGCCAGCCGTGCCTCGGTCTCCTGATATCGATATCTGTACGTCCTAATAACTAACGACATATTCAAAACAACAGCGCCGTCCGCCGCGACAATTTGATTGTCGCCTTGAATTGTGCACGATCCTCTCGCACTGAGTTGCCCGCTCCTTGCAACCAGATGTTGACCTGATGGGCGCCGACTGGGCTGCTTCTGAGCCCATCGTGATCCTGGGCGGGGCCTTGAAAGACACTTCGTCAGCTCCGTGTCACGAGTGCCTTCTTTGCGCCATCCCTGTCCCGAACCACATCTGTCATCGGTCCCCCTTGCCAGGCTTCGATGCATCTTCGCTCTCTACCAGAGCCATTACGATACCTGCGACGCAAAGTCCCGAACAGATTGATCTCATCCTCGACTCATCCTATATAACATCCCTGTTATCCTTCTACCCTCTCAGTCCGTTCACCCTCCGTACACCGCCATGAACCCTCACACCTCTGCCCCACCCCTCTCAAACCCATACCCACCTCACTCCAACTCATCTCCTGTCTACGGAGGCACCCACCAACCCCCCTACCAGAACTCTGCTCCTCAGCAGTCATGGGGGGCCCAGCCGCAGTACGGCTCCCTCCCCAGCACTTACATGAACCCGCCCCCTCCCTATCACGCGCAGCCCGCGTTCGCCACCCAGCCTCCGGTTCCACAGACCATGCTTAGGTCGTCGCTGACCAAATTTGTCAGTACCTTCTCGCCCTCCCTCTCTCCTGTCTCTCGGCTTACGCTACATCTATATTTGCCCTTCAAGGTGAAGGCGAGTAGATTCCTGTGGCGTATCGATGTTCTGCTGATTCACCGAAATCCGATTATTCTCATAGAATCAACGCGTTCGCGTCTGTCTTACCACGAACGTCTGGGCGGCGGGCGTCATTCTCAGCGCGCTCCAATTTTGCCAACAGGTCCGTCTTCTAATCGCTAGCAAGACTGCCCTCTTTCTGAAAAGGTCTTTAGATTTTCGGCTTGGGTTACCTTGTGGAGTACATCGCGCCCGACACCAACATGCGCACCACTGGGGAGTTTCCGCCTTCTTCTCTGAGCCCTTAGCGCACATGCACACTCGTGCTCGTTCCTTCCTCGTCGCAATTCTCACAGTTGTATTTTTGGCCGGATAATTATGTATGATAGACGCGTGTGCAACCCAGATGCCCTTCTCTTTCCTGTTATGCATCGCTATTTACATTCTTGCTACTCTCCCACTTACATATGTATCATGCATATCAGCTTCTTTCGAATACACGAACCGTCAGGCGAACTCGTACACCCTTCTCCCCCCCCGTCTCCGATGGACCGCCACAGTGCGAGGGCTTCCTGGCTTCCTGAGTGGTGGGACTGAAACAGGTTCTTGAAACAAGAGCGTACTACGGGAAGCATAAGACTGTGGGCCGAAGATAAGTAGATTGATACGTAAAATAGATATCACGCCCTGGAAGATAGGACGGAGCTCGCCCTCCAATTGAGTTCCACTGACCCATCCCGCTGTGACGAGGATAACTAAGATGCCGGAGACACGCAGGAAAAAACGTGGGGAAAGGTCGATCAAACCATCTTCGGAAGGGGAAGGATGTGGCTCGCGGCTCGGAGAAGATCGGTCTTAACGGATCTGAGGAACCTGAGAGTCCAGAGAACGCGTCGAAGGATAAGGTGATGGGCGAAGGCAGCATGGGGGGCGCTGATTGCGGCGTCTCGCGGTCGTTGGTCTTATGCCGTGCTCCCCAGGGGCGCCGAGAGAACATCGAATGGAAGCTGTCTGCCAAACCTAACTTACCTGTGCCACAATCACGATCGCACCAAGGTTCGCGTAAGCGAGCGAATAGAAAAAAAAAACAAGCGATGGAGCTGATGAAGGGGATATGTTACCTCCATCGAGAAAAGGCTGGGATGGAACCGTGGTGAGGTCAAAGACACTTAGTGGTGGACGGAATGACTTCCGAGCGCACGATTGTCATTGGACTCGGTAATGAACGACAAATAGCGAATCCTTCGAGGCTGTCAGGGGGCTGCTCCATCTGCCCCTGATCACGGCCACGAGGGGATGATGCAGAGTAGTGTGATGTAGACCGAAGATGCGTCGTGTTGTCTGGCGCCGAGATATACGTGTGACCGCGACCTTGGAGCACTTGGCAAGTAGCGTCTTCGAGCTGCGGGATCAATGAGCAAACAGGGGCTGGTCATGAGAGAAGCATATATATTGTTGTGCGGCCAGGACAGCCATGGTGAATATGTCAAAGCGCACAGATGCGGAGCATCGATGCGCATTAGATGTATGAACGACGTTATAGACGTGCAACAGGCCTGATCGACGGCGGCCGTCCGCGCTAGACAGCTACACGGGGCCTTCTTAGATGGGCGAGCGCCTCGCGTGCTGTATATAAGTGAAGGTCTATGATGCAGTCAGGAACGTGTGGTCCGACGGGCGAATGGATGAAGAACGTACTTCATTCACACGAGCAGTATACACTCGTGGATCAGCCATGTGAGTGAGATGTGTCCCGGTGAGTCGTGACGGTTCGAAGAAATCAAGGCCTGCGATGGCGCGTCTTGGGAGCACTGATGCACGGAAAGTTGTGGATGCACATCGCACACTGAGAATCAATCAGGGAGATGTTTTCGGGGCAGACTCGAGAGGCTGTGCGAATAGAAATCCCAGAGGAGGAATGCGATGGGCCATTCTGTGCGTGGATGAGATACAAGGCAGATGGTCGGGTGCTATGCATGATGAAGAATGGACAGAACGAGGCTGGCAGTGGGTGTATATGTCTGGCGGACGGGGTGGCTGGCGGAGCAGTGGCTGAGACGAAGAGCGTGGCATTCGCCGAAGGTGTTCCGTTCCTCACAGTCAGTCTAACGACCACGACCATCCCGCCTCCCTCCTCTCCTCCTCTCCTCCCTCGCTTCTCGTATTCGTTTTCTCCTACTCGTCTCAAGCGCTGGTGTCGCTGTCGTGCCCGGGATCATACCCACCACTCTCCGTCATTATTGACTCCAGCGACATCGTCTCTGTTACTCAACAACGATCCCTCTTTCTTCCCAACCGCCACTCTTACCGCTAGCCGTCATGTCTGCATTTGCCGACCCCCCCGCCTCGCCGGGCTCATTGTCCGCCAGGCGTCTTACGAACAGGAATACAAATCGCTACAGCGTCACCGCTCTCTTCAGTATGGCCGCTGAACAGGATGTTGAGGTTGAGGACGATCTTGCCAAAGGTGAGCCGCTCTTTTCGCCGTCGACTCGACACCTCTCATGCAACATATCTGCCCAGCGCAAAAGCGCCTGCGTGATCTCAAGGCTCGCATCTCCGCACAGTCCAAAAAGAACTTCGTTTTAGAGCGTGATGTCCGCTATCTCGACTCGCGGATAGCCCTTCTCATCCAAAACAGGATGGCGCTCGACGAGGTGCGTCCGACCGTTCGCGTACATGCGTTCCGGCTCATCAGATCATCCCCCCCAGCAACGTGAAGTCGAAAGGCATCTCGAAGAGGTCGATCCAACAGAGGGTCATTACCCAGACGAACGCAAGCTTCAGCAGTATTCAAACTTGTTCTTCCTACTCCAATCCGAGCCCCGCCATGTTGCAGCCCTCTGCCGGCTCGTCAGCCTCTCCGAAATCGATACCCTACTTCAAACCGTCATGTTCACCCTCTATGGAAACCAGTACGAGAGCCGAGAAGAACATTTGCTGTTGACCATGTTCCAGTCCGTGCTATCTGCACAGTTCGACACTGCTACGGAATTTGGTTCGCTTCTGCGCGCCAACACTCCTGTATCACGTATGATGACAACATACACTCGTCGAGGGCCGGGTCAAAGTTACTTGAAGAGCGTCCTCGCCGAGCGAATCAACAGTCTCATTGAACACAAGGACCTCAATCTGGAGATCAATCCTGTGAAGGTCGGTTTATTTCTGTGCCTCTCATAAAGTCCACGCCGGATATTAATTTATCTCCAATGTCAGGTGTACGAGCAAATGATCAACCAAATCGAGGAAGAGACCGGGTCGCTTCCAGAGAACCTGCCTAGAGGTGTCCCGCCGGAAGTCGCATCTGCAAACCCCGATGTCCAAGCCATCATCGCTCCACGATTAACGATGCTGATGGAGATCGCGAACAGCTTCTTGGTCACGATTATCGACAGCATGGAGAGCGTGCCGTACGGCATCCGGTGGATATGCAAACAAATCCGAAGCCTGACCCGGGTAAGTCGTCGTCGAAGGCCGATGCGCTCATATCACTAGAAGTAGGCTTATGAACGGTTCTGCAGAGGAAATACCCGGAGGCGACTGATTATGCCATCTGCTCTCTCATTGGCGGTTTCTTCTTCCTCCGTTTCATCAATCCTGCTATCGTGACGCCGCAGGCTTACATGCTCGTGGATGGCGTACCTGCGAAGCACCCACGACGGACATTGACATTGGTATTCGAATTTTCTCTCGTTGTGTTACAATTGTGCTGACTGCGAACGTCTCCAGATTGCCAAGATGCTCCAAAACTTGGCCAACAAGCCATCTTACGCGAAAGAACAATATATGATGACACTAAACCCGTTTGTTGAGAACAACAAGGCCCGGATCAACCAGTTCTTGAACAACCTTTGCGAAGTCGGAGACTTCTATGACACCCTCGAGGTGACCCTTCTACGATCATATTCTTGCGATCGATCTGACGCTGACCGTGGCATCGTAGATGGACCAATACATGGCCCTCTCAAAGAAAGACCTGATGATCCACATTACTCTGAACGAGTTGTACAATACACATTCCCTGATTTTGCAACACATCGAGACGCTGGTACGTGCTTTTTCATGTGTTTCCGGGCGGGTCTTGCAGCTCATCGCCGGCTATCCTTATCCAGTCGCCGAATGACAAACAGCATCTCCGTATCTTGACGGACGAACTTGGTCCTGCACCCGCGCAGGTACCGCGGAAGGAGAACCGCACGATCGAGCTGAAGCTCTACAGTCGCTGGGAGACGCCGGTGCAGGACATCCAGAGCGCGTTCGCCGACACGGTCTCCTCGAGCGATATGCTCTACATGGAGACCAAGTCGATCTTCGTGCAGCTCATCCGATCGCTCCCGCACGCGGCAGAGAAGCGCCCGTACAACCTCGCCGCGATCGCAGAGCGCGCGGCAACAACGAAGGACGCGACGCTCGTGCGCAAGGGAATCAAGGTGAAGGAGATGCTGCGCGAGCTCGAGGAGCTGAAGATCATCGAGCGCGCGGACGACTACAAGCTCATGCAAGACGAGGTCTCTGCGGAGCTCGTGCATCTCGGCAATTTGCGTGAGAAGGTCGTGCTCGAGACCAAGTCGCTCGAGGCGGTCTACAAGACCATCTGCGACCACAACAACTACATGCGCTCGCAGCTCGAGCAGTACAAGGCGTATCTGCAGAACGTGCGCCTCACCGCGACCAAGGACAAAGGCGCCTCGACGGGCGTTGGCGTCGTCACCGTCGGTGGGAAGGAGAAGAAGCCCGTGAAGGCGACCGTATTGGGCCCGTACCGCTTTACGCATGCACAGCTCGAGAAGGAGGGCATCATTGTCGAGAGCAACGTGCCCGATAACAGGTGCGTGGCGTGCCCTGTCGTTTGAGCGGCCCAGACGCACGCGTGCCGCATGGTTGCTGATCGCCAACCCTCCTTTTCTCACATTCTCACATCCACTTTTCGCAGACGGCCGAACATCTACTTCAACATCACGTCGCCGACGCCCGGGACGTTCATCATCGCGCTGCACTACAAGGGCCGCGAGAAGGCTATTCTGGAGATGGACCTGAAGATCGATGACCTGTTGGAGAAGGTACGCCGTCCTCCGCTTCTGCTCACGGCACCCTAAATTTGACGCCCTCGTCGCTCGTTCCACAGCAAAAGGACAACAAGCACCTGCTGGACCTCGAGTACGTGCAGCTGAACGTGCCCAAAGTCCTCGCCCTGCTCAAGAAGGTCTTCGCCAAACGATGAACGACACTGTCCTGTCCTTGCCTCCCCACCACCCGCCCTTCTTCGTTCGCCCGCCCGCCTACCCGTCTTTTGCACATGCGCATGCCCTTTCCTGCGTGCCTTTGGCCCTCGCTTCGCTCTGACCGTCTACTTATTATTCCTTTTCATTCCCCTTCTCTGTTTATGCGTGCCCTCCCTTTCTCTCCTCTTTTTATGGTCGTCGTCCAGGACCCCTTCTCCTTTCCTGTCCATAATAACAATATCGTCTCTCACTCCTCTCCCCTCCTTTAGGTCCGCCCTTTCTTTCGCCTCCGCCTCCGCCTCCGCCTATCTATCTATCCGCGCTCCGTCTCTCTCCTTCTTTTCGTGTCCTTTTGAAACAGCTACATCACAGCTTCGTTACCCTTTCCCTTCCTGGTTACCCCGCAAACTTGTTTATCTCCTGTCCTTATCCATATGTCATTGTTTGGTTCACTTCCTGCCGTCAGTTCAGTATATTTAGGTGACCGGCTATGCGCGTACACATCCGGACCGTCTTGTTGGCTCCCGCTGTTTGTCCCATTCTCCGTTCCTTGTCTTCGATCACCTCTTGGATGTATTATTGGTGTAGTCATGTGCGGCTGGATGTGGAGTCGGATACGTTGTCAATGTACTGATCATGGTTCGAGAAACTTTCGTCTGCCGCCGAGGGATCCGGTTTGCTATATCAACGCAGTGGGTCCATATAGACCTGCGTTCAATTTCCTCACGGCGTCAAAGTTGAGCAGGCTTGACACACTAGCACAGCATATTAACCGCATATGTATAGCGGACCATTAAAACCCTGTACGGGAAAAGGAAATAACGCAGTAAAGACAGGTGGTGATATATAGTATGTGATAATAGTAGGACTGAAACCCGAAAATCACTGCTCCCTGATCTACAACCTCTCATAAAAGGCTGTCTCTCAAAGGACGACATTAACGGGAGTACAGCCGATCGCAAGGCCACCCTGCGTGCAATTCAGTCAGAAATAAGCGCGATCAAGGAGGTCAAAGGGCTCACATATTCATTCTTCTCGCAGCATACGGGTTGCTGGGCGCAGTTGCTGCCTGAGCCAAACCCTCCCGTGTTAAGAGCATCGCAGTTGAGCCCGATGGGCGTATTCAGGTCCTGCAAGACGAGGCCAAGGACGGCAAGTTCCTTGCTGGCAGAGGTGGCGGAAGCCTTGGATACAGAGACATATGTAATGAGATCATGATAATGATAGCGACGACGACATACCGTCTCAACAGTGTTGCAGCAACGTAGCTCGCCGACATTGCATTGCTTGACATCGTGTTCCTCGATGGCTTGGTAGACCGGTGCAGGAGCTGGGTAAACCTCGGTCTTCTTCGCCTCAGGCTTGTACACCTCCGGCCTCTTCTCCTCCGGTTTGTATACCTTTGGCTCTTCCCCAGGCTTGTAATCGCCCCTCTTGTAAGCTACCGGCTTGGGTCCCCAAGTGGCATAGGGCGTGGGTGCAGGAGCAGGCAAGCTGTTGGCAGAACTGTATACTTTGATAGTGTAGGCGCTGGACGATGCCATAACAGGACTGTAGACCTCAGGTGGCGCCGAACTGTATGGAGCTGGAGCAGAGCTGTACGCCTCAGCAGTAGGCTTGGCGTATGGGGCAGATGTCGAGTTGTATTCAGGAGCATACGCCTTGTAAGGTTCAGGCGCCAGAGAGGTGTAAACCTGAGGGGTAGACGAGCTGTACGGCATGGCCACGGAGCTGTAGACTTCCGAAGGAGAGGCCTTGTACGGCTCAGGTGCCGCTGAGGTGTACGAAGCCGGGGCAGAGCTGTAAACCTCGGAAACATACGCTTTGTACGGCTCAGGTGCAGGCGAGCTGGACGGCGCCGGAGCAGAGCTGTAGACCTCAGGAACCACCGAGCTGTAAGGAGCCGGAGCAGAGCTGTAGACCTCAGGAGCGTATTCCTTGTACGGTGCCGGTGCCGCAGAGCTATAGACCTCAGGAGCCTTGTAAAGAGCCGCCGAGCTGTACGGTGCCGGAGCAGAGCTGTAAACCTCAGGAGCGTACTCTTTGTACGGCGTTGGTGCCGCCGAGCTGTAAGGAGCCGGAGCAGAGCTATAGGCTTCGGGAGCCTTGGATGGCCCAGGTGCCACCGAGCTGTACGCCGCCGGAGCAGAGCTGTAGACCTCAGGAACCACCGAGCTGTATGGAGCCGGAGCAGAGCTGTAGACCTCAGGAGCGTATTCCTTGTACGGTGCCGGTGCCGCCGAGCTATAGACTTCGGGACCCTTGGAAGGTTCAGGTGCCGCCGAGCTGTACGAGACTGGGGTGGAGGTGTAGACCTCAGGAGCCGCCGAGCTGTACGGTGCCGGAGCAGAGCTGTAGACCTCAGGAGCGTATTCCTTGTACGGTGCCGGTGCCGCCGAGCTATAGACTTCAGGACCCTTGGAAGATTCAGGTGCCGCCGAACTGTACGAGACCGGGGTGGAGGTGTAGACCTCAGGAGCCGCCGAGCTGTACGGTGCCGGAGCAGAGCTGTAAACCTCAGGAGCGTACTCTTTGTACGGCGCAGGTGCCGCCGAGCTGTAAGAAGCCGGAGCAGAGCTATAGGCTTCGGGAGCCTTGGAGGGCTCAGGAGCCGCCGAGCTGTACGAGACCGGGACGGAGGCGTACGCCCCAGAAACCACCGAGCTGTAAGGAGCCGGAGCAGAGCTGTAGACCGCAGGAGCCGCCGAGCTGTAAGACGCTGGAGCAGCGCTGTAGACCTCAGGAGCCCTGGAGGGCACAGGAGCAGGAGAGCTGTACGAGACCGGGGCTGAGATGTAGACCTCAGGAGTCTTGGACGGCTCAGGTGCCGCCGAACTGTACGGGGCCGGAGCAGAGCTGTAAACCTCAGGAGCGTACTCCTTGTACGGGGCCGGAGACTCAGAGCTGTACGGGGCTGGAACCGCGGCGGAAACCTCAGAAGAAGGAGAGGGCTGGCTGTAAGGAGCGGCGGCCGAGCTATAGAGTTCGGGGGCGAGAGACGATGCGCTGCACGAAGCAGAAGGAGGATCAGTATGCTTGGATGAGGGGGAATGGAATGTGTGCGTACGACGCAGGAGCCGCGGCACCGTACGATGAACCGTACGGGATGGGCTCGCTTGGTGCTGCCGACGCGAGGAGAGCCAGACCAAGGACAGAGACGGTAGAGAGAGCTGAAAGCTGGACAAGCATGACTGGATAGCGATGTGCGAAAGAAAGGAATGTTCAATAGACGGGGCCTTGCGAACGGGGCTCCGACATCGCAGAACGCCCGCCTTTTATAGCGAGAGGGAGGCGGGCGTGCACGGCGTGCCGGATTTGGCGCGTCGCCTTCCATATCGAGCGACGTTCGGTTCCCCGGCGGGTGTGCTGCCCAAAGGAGACGCTGTTCTCACGATGCGGCCCTCGGGCGCGCTGAATATGGCCAAGCAGAGGACAAAGGAGGACGAGCGGGGACCCTTCCGGTAGCACGCAGGGAGGGGCATCGGAGGCAAGTGGCAAGGGCCGGCGCAAGCGATCATGAACCCTAACCCCAGACTCAGTGCCGCGCGACGTGTCCCCGTCGCGGACGCCACCAGCACACGTATACGGCTTGCATTCATCCCTGGCTCGCAGCAGCCCCTCCCCTCCCGGTCCTTTCTCCTCTGGTCTATGCTCAGAATCCACGCACACAAATGCTCTTCCCCTCTCTCTTCATAATCACCGCTTTGCTCTTGTGCACCGTGCTCGTGCAGGCTGCAGACTTGTATAAAGTTCTCGACCGTACGTGCCCTGGTTCTACCCTTCATATTCATCTCATTTCGCGTCTGGCAGTGCACAAGTCAGCATCCGAGCAGGATATCAGAAAGGCGTATAAGCGTCTCAGCCGGAAGTACCATCCGGACAAGAACAAGGAGCCGGACGCGGAGGACAGATTCGTGGAGGTCGCACATGGTGAGTGAGTTGCGCAATCTGCAGGGACGCGTGCCGCTGACCTGTCTGCTCAGCATACGAGGTGCTTTCGGATTCCACAGTGAGTATGCTCATCTTCGTTTGTAATACTAGTTGACCAAGGTTCGCAGAAACGGCAAATCTACGATAGACATGGAGAGGTGTGTCTCGACTTTCTTCAATTTATAGCGACACTGCCTGTAACGCTGATGATCCTTGCGTATTGTAGGAGGGCCTAAAAGCGCACGAAGGCGGGCAGCAACAACACGCGAACCCCTTTGATATCTTCTCGAATTTCTTCGGTGGAGGCCGTAAGCACACTCTCTACGATCGATTTAAAGCCAGTCCAGCTAAGACGGCATCATCTTCTGCCCAGATGCTGCACAACAACAGCAAGTCCGTCGTGGGCCCACGTCTGTTACGGAATTTGAAGTGTCACTTGCGGACGTCTACAAGGGAGCTAGCATAGACGTGCGTCCAACTCACCTTACCAGCTGCCTCGGCGTACCTGATCTATTCGATCCCGCTTAGTTCATGATCAAGAAGCGCGTTCTGTGCGATCACTGCCGTGGTACCGGCGCCGCGTCCGACGGGGACATCCACGCGTGCCCGGGGTGCGGCGGAAGCGGTGTCAGGATCGTGAAGCAACAGATATTCCCGGGCATGTTCGCACAGTCGCAGCAGACGTGCAACCAGTGCGGCGGGCGTGGGCAGGTCATCGCGCGCCCGTGCCCCGCGTGCGGCGGGAACAAGGTCGGCGAGCACACCGCGCACTACACGCTCGAAGTCCCGCGCGGCGCGCCTGAGGGGCACGAGGTCGTGTTCGAGGGCGAGGGCGACGAGAGTCCCGATTGGGAACCGGGAGATGTCGTGCTTCGGGTCAGGAGCAGGGGAGAGAGAGGTGGATGGAGGAGGAAGGAGAGCAGTCTGTACTGGAAGGAGACGATCGGCGTCGACGAAGTGAGGATGGGCTCTCCTTATCACAACGCGGTTCGGTATGCTGAGCATATGAATCGCAGGCTTTGCTTGGATTTGAGCGTAATCTGACCCACCTAGATGGGCACATCGTTCCCCTCGTCCGTAAAGGCGTTACACAACCGGGTTCGTTGCCCAATCCCATTTTCTCTGTATTCATCTCATGAAATGATGTTTTGTTATAGGCTTCGTGCAGACGATCAAGGGCGAGGGCATGCCGCTCTTTGAGCAATCTACTTACGGCGACCTCTTCGTGGAGTATGTCGTCGTACTCCCAACGCAGCTCTCCTCCGACTCTCGACGCCGTAAGTACCCTTTCGGCTGCGCCTCTTGCTTTATTGACGCATTCCTTCAGACCTGGCGGAAGCATTCTATGGCAAGGGCCATGCAAAGGATGAGCTATAGAATAGATGCTATATATGCCATGTACACACCGCTGCAGGGTGTCTGGCGCGGGATGGTCGCATTGGATATTATTTTATTTGCATTGTATCACCTCTCTGTGCTTCAAGCAGCCTTGCCTGCTTCGAATTGTGGGCTGATGATGGCCCAGCCCGCCCAGCCACTCGAGGTCTTCTGAAGTACAACATACACCAACATACCGATAACAGAGCACGGTTCCGCTCAGGACTGCTCGCCCTTCTGCATTGTTGTGTTCCTGGTCCGAAACCGTGCTCACCCAGGAATCTCGATACATCATGTTACATGCACGCCTCACGGTGGCCAAGCCGGTCTCGCGAGCTCATGCGCGCTCACCTCGATGCAGCAGATCACTGGCTACGAGCTCAATCCCAACATACTCGCCCAAAGTCCAAGGCAAGCAGAACATCGATCGCCCACGATGCATGACACCGATTGCCATCTCATCCACCACTACTAGCCTTTCCGTTCGTCCGCTCTCCCCTTGAGGCCATCACCAACCTCGGGCCACAAGCCGCCGGCGCCGCACTCCGCACAGGTTTGGCGTGGCGTTCGTGGCTCGCGAAATACTTCCCCTCGCGCTTCCAGTCGTTCCAGCCGACGCGGTTCCAAGCTGTCTATTATCCCGCGTGGATCGTCGATGCGGACGTGCGGGCGAACGTGTCTGCCGACGATGAGCAGGAGAAACCAGTGCGTATTTTATATCTCTTCTACCCCTCCTGCGATGCCTTACTCGGAGGTCGGAGAACTGACGTTCGTGAACGCATCGTCGACAGGCGCTGCTGCAGGTTCTGCACGGGTAAATATGGCACCCTGTCCTTCTCTGCTATCCTGCTCATGAACGGGATCTCACGTTCCTCCACCAAGCTACATGCCAGGTGAGCGCCCTCGTCTTCTCCCATGATATCTGACGTTGACATCGCCGCGAAGGGCACACACTCGAGCCGCTCTCCCGCATCTCTTTCAATCGCTATCCTGACCCGATGTCTCCTCTCGACTCGCTCCCGTGGGAGTCCTCCTTGGCCACCCAACACGACGTGCCGGTCCAATGCCTTCCCTTCCAGATCTCCCCGTTCCCTATCCTCGAGAAGCTCCGTAAAGTAAGCCCGCGCGAGGGCATCATCAAGGACGGGCTCCGCTTCGACCCGTCCACCATCCGATTCAACTTCGTGCGTCCCCACTCCGTCTCTGCGCGTCGACCCCGCCCCCATGACCGCTCGGGGCTCCCGAACACGTTGACTAGCTCGCAGCCCACCCGGTCCTCCTACCGCTCTATCTCGCGGAGTACGAGTCTGCGTACGGCGAGCCCTTCACCATGATATACGAAGCCCACAACGTGCGCGCGCGCGCCTCCATCCGCTTCTTTCTTCCTCCTCGCTCATGGCTCTGCCCCAGGACCGCATACTGAGCACCGACCGCACCTACCCCTTCCTGAGCTACCTGTCGTCCGACGCCGCGCCCGCGCCCATGCCCAGCATCAACAAGATGCTGAACTACTACCACTCGCAGGTCTCCATCGGGGGCGGCGCGGCGCGCGAGATCAACGAGGCGGCCGGGTTCGCCGCGCCCGCGCACGCGCTGCGAGGGTTCCACGACCAGCTCGCCGCCATGCGAGCGATCGAGGCGCGCGCGGCGGGATGGCTGGGGCGGGGTGCGGCCGGGGAGACGCGGGTGGATATGCACGACCTCAGGGTGCGCCCGTACTCGGAGCACGCCTCGTACGACGTGCTGCGGTTCCTCCACCTCAGTGATACGCTTGCCATCATGGAAGCGGATTTCGAGGTAGGACCCGCCCCGCCCGTCCTTCGGACTCACCCTCCTCTCCTTCGACGCGTGCTCATTTGCGCGCATTGCCCTGCAGGTTGCAGAACACAGAATGAACAGGCTGCCGTCGCACGCCAAGCCGCCAAAGTTTATGATTGAAGCACGGCAAAAAGCTCATCAAGCCATGAAGCACGCGCGCGAACAATTTCCGCAGTCAGCACCTGCGTGGTGGAAAGAGTGGCTCAAACGCGAGAAGGGCAAGACGAAGAACTGACGCGGACGCCAGTGCGGCCTGCTCACATAGCGAGCGGCCAGAGCACGAACGTCCTCGCACTAGCTGTGTACTTATTATGCGTGCTACAATACATCGGCCCATCAAACTGCTGACGACGACTATCCCAACAAAGTCCATGAAAATACCGGTAGTGATCAGGAAAGGAAAAGCGAATAGCGAAAAAAGTATATGTCCGTGTAAAAGTACCTGATGAGAGGATAAGGTAGGCAGCACGCGAAGATGCTCGTCTGCCAGCGCTCGATCTCGACAAGAAGGGGTATAGCGGTGGCAACTCAAACCAGTCCGAGTCCGAGTCCGAGTCCACTGAGCTGCAGCAGACACAAAAGTGTGCCGGCGAGCAACATGGAAGTGCCAAGGTTTGCCCGCAGCGCCTGAGCGCCCGAATCCCACCCATATGGCACGCCCAGCTGCGGGCTCTGCGTGGGCGCGAAGCTCGTGCTCGTGTGCACGACTCCGCTCGAGTCCGTCAGGATCAGCGTCGCGCGCGTTGGGCTGGGCGATACCTGCGGCAGCGCGCTGATGTTGAACTTCTCCGCGCCTACAGCACCGCCGTTGATGGTGAAGAAGAGTGGCGCGTAAGTCGAGGTAGCGAGACCTGTCACTGGGGCTGAGGTGGGCACCGACGTGTTGAAGAGGTATGTCGGAGTTGTGTACATGGGCGCAGAGATCAGCGAGTTGGGCAATGCGGTGGCGACAGTGAGTGAAAGGGAGGAGAAGAGGGCGGACAAAGAGGCCTCTGAAGTTGCGGTAGGCGTCGCGTTTGTGGGGTTTAGGGGGTACAGGCCGATCATGGGGGCCTCTTTGGCAGTGATCCCGTAGCTGCTAGATCGTCAGGGGCCAACACCTGGCAGGGAAAAGTGCAACGAGAAATACCTGAAGATCGTGTATACAGTTCGTAGGAACGCAGAGCCAAATTGCCAGTCTATACCATCAGAACTAGGAGGCAGAGCTTGGGGCCACGACAAGCAAATGTTAGGATCTGTGGATACGGGTCCAATCAGATAATCCAATGGGAGAAGCGTGAAATTTTGATCGCTGTGATAGTGTTAGACTTGAGGAAGACAGAAGTTTTAAATGAGCTTACCCAAATGTGAAGGTCATTGTCTCATTTGTGTCGCACGGTACCGCCCATGTTCCACCTGTGATACATTAAGAAGAGAGATTCAGACGAATCTGGCAAGAGACGTACTGCTAGCGTCAATCAGGCGGCTTGAGCTCATCACAGAAAATATCCGAGAGACCTGTGCCGTTGATGAGTATTGAGCGTGAATCATCAGCACGAACGTACGTCTTGGTAAGGACCAAAGATGCCAGCTGTCCCCCTGTGCAGAAGGGTGAGGTTACGCCCCAGGAGAAACACTCATAAGGCTCACACATCTAAGAGAGCTATCGATAAATTCGAGTCGGGAATAGGATACGTTGGTTGAGGCGTGATGACGTTTGTGCCCACCTACCAACGAAGTATGAAGACACAGTCGGACAAAGAATGACATTAGCGCTTACTGATATGTTAGCCAAGTGAATTGCCCACTGCAGATAGCTAGACGAATTGCTTTCAGCCTTGAAAGGCCGGAAAGGAACGACTTCGTTCCAAGATATGCTGCTCGCATTCTGAACCACGGAGGAATCAACCGCACCTGCATAGTAGAAAAGAACATTTCACGATCCGATTATAGATTTATGAACAAGAAAGTACGAACCAACAGCTAGAGAGCCAGCAGACGCATTGCGTGTGAGGCTTACTCCGAAGACGGGATAATCAAGTTGGCCCTGCTGAGCCAGTTGAACGAAGAACGGGGTTGCTGATGAAACGATGAGGGGATTTCAAGACTGGATGGGATGAAACGAGAGATCTAACCGTTGGATGCCTTGGCATTGATCGTTGACAGCCTCGGGAAACCTAACCCCATGATTCCGCTGACTTGATCCACGAACGAAACGTTAGAAGAGTTCATCAGACCTGAGCAACTGTTCAGCGGGGCAAACGTCAAGGCTAAGGCCATGACTGACCAAAAGCTTGGTTTGCAATGGTCAAGTACCCCAGATCGACCTTCTCCCGGGCTATGAACCCCGAGGCCACTGTGCAAGAACCGACCTGAGCATCATGCGCACACATCGAATGTAGAACGCACTGGAAGTGTCGGCATAGCTAACATTGAACGTGGTCGAATTGCCGTTGACGGAAACAAATGAGTGGCTGTCGTAAGAGAGCGGGTATTTTGGGGAAGATTTACAAGCCCCGGATGTGCAGTCCGAGGAGAAGAGCCAGAGATCGGAGGACGCGGTGTCGATGCTCACACGGAAGCTGATATTGCCCACGGACAGAAGCGTATAGTACGTTCTGAGGGCGGAGACGCAGTTCCGCGCACAGCAATGAGACGGGCTTGCACGCCGGCTCAGACGACGATGTAAACTCACTGCTGGTCCTTCGAGAGTGAGATGGGAACGATGGTGGAACCGTTCGTGCTGGCAGACGTGCCATTTGTGATTGTGCTCTGCGAAACCTGGCGCCTAATGCGTTCGTGGAGGATGTGCGGTACAGTCGGGCTGGCGACGGTGCCGATGCGGGAACCCGCCCAGGCCACGTCCAGCACGGCAAGGATAAAGACGAGGGCAAGGGGGAGAAGGAACATTGTGCACGGCGGCAAAGAGGCGGGGATGAAGAGCCTACGACGACGGAGACCGAACGGGCATCTCGAGCTGAGGAGAGAATATAAGTCAGGTCAAGCGCTGCTTTCAGCCGCTTCCCTCATTCCGTACCCTGGCCGGCTAACTCCGTCGTCGCATTCCCCCAGGATATTTGTCTACGTGCAGCCGTGTAGCGACTGTGTGCCCACGTACAGCCTAATTCAAGAGCAATGGGACATGGCTTCCCATGTGAACTCCCGGGATATTCCTGCACGCTCCAAACCACAATGCACAAGAAAGTGCACACGCTGCGCCCACAATGACCCATGAGTCATGACATTTCAATCCAAGCCTATTCTTGTCTCCGGGACACACCCGTGACTGCACAACCAGAACGCATGCTCCTACTCTTCCAGGTGCGTCAAGCGACACTGTGAATGATTCAACGAGCTGACAATGCATCGCCTACTGCGACACAAGCTTGGATGTCTCAATCTCCAATGGAGGCAAGGTTACCATGTTTTATCAGGCCATCCCGCGATGCCAACTATCACTGAGTACAATCACGTCAACAATCAGCACCAGACAACCAAATCAGACAGTACACCTTTTTCATATCAGGCGAAACATGATCATAGATGCGGTTAGCCACTCGGGGATCCAGGGAAGGAATCGAGAACACTGTGCAAGACGCGGTGACCTTTATCTTCTATCAAAAAATCGGTTGATCTTTTCAGTTCCATTATGCACTTCAGTATTCGCACCAGAGTAGACAGATATTCCAGTAATGAGTTCAGAACGAGACGGATACCTGGTAAATTAACTTAATTAGATCTGCGCAAATATTCGCACGGACCGCGCGCAGTCGTGGGAATTCTTTTGATTCTTCTAAGTTATGTCAGCAGCTTGTATATATATTGACGGCCCGCCTCAATCGTTTCTCTGGGTCGTTTCGCCCCCCCTCGACGTAGCGTCAAGATTGACGCGGTAAGCTCATGCCACAGACCGTGCCCTCAATTCCTTTTGCACATGGTTCTAACGAACCTGCGTTAGTCGTTGTATGCTGGCAGGTAGAATGGCTCTGCGCCATGATTGTGGTGGGCATGTCGATAAGATTTCGAGTGCCGAGTCCTCTTTCAATTGGTCTGGTTGAGTGTCAAACTAACTCCAGGTATGGTTTGAGCTTCCTTGAGTTTTTGTTGTGTGGATGCTGATTCCGATGGCCGATGATTTCAGTATGTCCTCTGGCTCGGTGAGCCGCATCCCCTGTACGGTTGTTCATAATAGCCGCCAGTTCATTTTCGGGTGTTGGTGTAGTGCCAGTTGCACTCGAAGTCGGATCTCTGTTGTTTCAGGGCCGAAGTAAGGCTTCTATTCTATTCCATATGTTGCTCAATCATTGACTGAATCCCACAGTATCTCTTGCAAATTAAATACCCCAGGACATCTCGTTGCACACCCCGTGTTCGAACACCAGTGGTCATCGGCGCATTGCTGGCTTGTGCAAAGCTCTCGGTCTTCGGACACGTGGCTAGTGCGGGCTATTGGTGTGACCATGGCTGCTAGGTGTTCTGCCTTCATTCGTTTTTGTCTAGTATCTTCTCATCTGATTGGGTTAAAGAAAAGAGGTGAAAGTGATGGAGGCAGGAGACAGGGTGTAGTGACTAGCATGCTTTGTTGATTATCAAGAGTAAACAAAGCCTGTTTCATAAATCTAGTGTGATTATGAGAATCCTGTGTGCACCCTGCTGATTAGGTAATATGTTTCATGATGTTGACTCTCAGACTTTCATGCTACGGGCGCATCTCAAGGATTCTTTCATCACCAGCTATCAGACTCGAAGCTTCGTCTTATTTCTGTGTTTCAAGAGAAGATGCTCTTGTACACGGCAGTTGAATTCGAGAAATCAAGCCGTTGATCAAAAGACCATCAGGAAGTTTGGGGACATAATGCATGATGCATGGTGGCCGGGGCAGGCTAGGGCAAAGCAAAAGCTGCCAAACCAATCGGAGGGGTGGCGGCAAAAAGAAAATCCTTCGAGCCGGGATCGAACCAGCGACATCAAGATGTACGTTTAGCCAATTACAGTCTTGCGCTCTTCCAACTGAGCTATCGAAGGATGATATCATAGCGTAATGTTGCTATATGTAGCTATCAATCTCCGGGCGAATCAAATAAATAGCGCTGCTACTGTTACAGTTCACGTTCTCGACGTCCGAAGGGCAAGAAAAGTCCGTCATGTACACCATGGTAAATTGTAGCGATAATATTCTGCGATCACATACCGTGGCAAAACAGTAGCGGCCTACTCCGCCCCAATAACCTCAACGATAAGGTTCACTGTCATGATCACCACATAGCAAATTATAAGGAAAAATCCCCATGCCCTCGTGATGAAGTAGCCATTCAATGGCACAAATATGATGGTGGCAAGGAGGAGTGTCATGAGACCAATCGTGCTGACGAGTAGCGTCGTGGAGAAGTGCAGCTCGTAGGGTTGGCCTGTCTGGTGTATGATATATGAGCCGGATATCCCTACCCCGAGAAGCATGTTGAGCATTGGCCCGCCAAAGCATGCAGAGAAGCCCATGATAGGAGCAAAGACCTGTCCACAAGAGTGAGCAGCATGAACCCGAAAAGGACATAGAACGGTAGAAGGCTCTTACGGCTACGCTCATATTTGCGACAAGATCTGCAAGTGAATTGCCGACTGCGAAAATCGTGAGGCCGATTATCGCGTCGGACAAGCCGAAGATGAATCCAAACGTCTAGAGAATACATGTATCAGACAACCTATGTGCAACAATTAAACAATGAGAGCATACCTGAAGAACATTCACTACCTCATCAGCAATGGCCATGATCCACACCATGGAGACCAAAAATCCCATCGAGCATCTCGCCATTCTTGAAGATGGATGGTCGCCTCTCTTCGCGAAAACAGCAACCAATACACCGGCACAAAGCCCTGCTATAGCTGTGCCGAGAAGCAGCCATCCTTCCCGCTTCGTGTTCTCTGCAAATGTTGATAAGCAACCAACCAGACGATGCAATAATGAAACAGATTCACTGAACAGGACAGCGACACAAAAAAGTGGGCCGAGGGCGCATTGCGCGGCCATCAGCCACTTGTTGAACTGCAGCTCATGCATCTCCTCTTCGACCTCGTCTTCTGCGAGCAAGGCCCTGTCCACTCCTGCGCTCTCCTCCTCGAACGCAACCAACTGCTCATCTCTTCCTTCCACTGCGGACATCTTTTCGTGTTGGGCGTGTGTACTGTTATATGGAGTGACAATCACGGGAAGTGTGATAGTGAGCGCAAACACGGCGGGAGCCGCAAAAACGGCGGCAACTTTCCGAAGGACAGTCTTTGAGCGGAAGTCCTGCAGCGTAGGGAACAATGTGTGATACGCGTGCCCGAGGACGTGAAGCAGACGCTGCCTCTTTGTAGGCGGCACTGGGGTTGGAGTAACGCTGGAAGAGTCTGCGTCAGAGATTGGCGACGCCGGGGTGCGAGAGATGGTCGGAATTGGGGCCGTGTCGTCTTCAAATTCGATCAAAGGTGTAAGTTGACCAGGTCCAGACAAATCGTCAGGAAGAGGATTTGTGACGATCAGTTGTGGGGATCGATCATTGAGAGGCACTCCGAGTGAAGCGTCCCAGGGGTCGACGTTCTCATCTCCCCCCGCAGGCGTATGAGGTCGCGACCACGAATTTCGATGGTGATGATAGTGTCCTCCGGGATATGGTGTGAGAGGAGACTCGAAAATGCTCAACGAACGAGTAGCAGCTTGGCTTTGTAGCGACGTGACCACTTGCCGGAACTCGAGCGCGCCAACGAAAGAGAATGAAGGCATTGCGTTAAGACGAGGGGAAGGCGAGGGTGTCCGTGAACGAGCGCGTGGAGGCAATTCCGTTTGTACGTCTAACCGGGGAGGTCCTGGGTGAGAGGACGCACGTGCCCTGGTGTAGCTAGGTAGAGTCAGTGATGAAGGATTGGATGGGATGGGAATGGCTATAACGTCAATAATTATATATCCTGTGACTGTTGAGAGTGAAATGAAGCTCACGCTCGTCTCTGTAAGGCTCGTCGTCGAGAAAAGGTGAGGGAGGCATCTCGTCCTCCGCGTATTCGTTTCGGATCAGCTCGTCCCTATACCGGATCCTCATCATTCGTCGTTCCCACCAGCTGCCCACGACGACGACGACCGCATAGACCACGTATAACGCAACAAGGATCCCGGCCTCCCAAGCTCGTATCGAGCCGTCCCACAAGATGACAAGGAAGAGGGTCACCGCAGTCATAAAGAATCCTGCATCCCTCAGGAACGGCGCGCGATTGACACGAAACGGTTTAATGATGCACATAGACCCGATGACAACAGAAACGATGAATGACGCTGCACCAAGCAGCTCCCCGATCGCTAAACTACCTGAATTTTGCCGCATGGCTGAAAATGTGGAAAATACGTCGGGGCTGCCGTTCCCAAATGCCAGGAATGTGACACCAGCGACGTTTTCATCCAAGCCTAGCAGTCGGGCGAGAGTCGCGAGGTTGGGACAGAAGAAATCGGAAGCACTGATCCCAAGAGTAGAAAAGAGGAAGGTAAGCCATACGAGGAGGCCGGCAAAGACAAATGGCCGAGCGGTTGTAGATGAGCAGAAATATGATTGAAGGTAAGAGATGGAAAGGAAAGTGTCCGAGGCGGGACAAGTGCGTGAGATGTGAGAGCACTGTTCGTCGAATGGGAAGGCTATGGGTCGACACTGAATGTGAGGACGAATGGATTTAGGAACGGAGTTAATGTAAGCATGTTTGAACTCACCTCTTTTTCGCCGATAGTTGCGCCCTGCAAACCATCCAAGCCTCGCTTAAGTACATTACCACGGCGAAGTAGCGAGCGACCTGGATCCTGGACATGGCCGTAGTTGCTCTGTGACCAGACGATGCAGTTTGCGACCAGAATGACGGCAAATGCAACTCTTGGAGATACGGTGGGCATGAGAGGAGACTCCCAACAGTTTACCTTGCACGCTGCCTGCTAAAGCACTGACCGGTGACTGCGCCTGCAGGCGAAAGCGGAGAGGTGTCACGTGTATGATCGCCGGTTGGTCGGCATCCGTCGAAAGTCCGCTATGGACTCCGGATGGTGACACGCGTGGGCTTGGAGCGGAAGAAAAGCAACCTTCTCTTGTCCTACTACTCCACGCCAGTCTTTACGCTCTCTCTTTCTCTTCGCCTCCCACTTGGACTATCCTAAATCCACCCATTCACTTGCACGCCATGAAGTCTTTCGCCATCGTCGCCTCTCTCGTCGCCATCGTTCCCGCCGTCCTCGGTCTCACCGTCGATACTCCGTAAGGATGTTTCCCTTCATACGTTTCCCTAGATTTACATATCACACTATCCCTCAGCGCGAGCGTGGTTCAGTGTCGTGAGTGCCCATTTTTGCGGTCTGTTTTGCAATCCTCTCTAAGCAACTTCTGTCTATAGAGCCTATTCAGTTCACCTGGCACGATGGTACTCCCCCGTACTATCTCTCGTTGATACCTGGTATGTGTTCCTCGACTCGGCGGCTTTTCAGCTAATTCAATTTGCTTTCACAGCTAACCAGCCTTCGGCCGCCGCGGTAAGAGGACTGTGTCGGGCTTGACATCCCGTCGCTAATACCATGACTTTACTTCTAGATCAAATCTTTCCCAACTCAGACTGGCACCACGTACACATGGAAAGCTGACCTTGAGGCTAACACCAACTTGTAAGGGCTTGACCAGTATATGATGAATGCATCATGGACCGTCTAATGCGCTTTGGATCTCTCCAGCAACATCGCCTTGAAGGACACCACCGGTAACCAGGTGTACAGTGCTCTGGTCACCATCCAATCCAGTTCCGACAACACGTACGTTTATCTTCAATATACGAATGTGGCGCATATAACTGACCTATGCGACTCAGCTGCCTCAACACCACTGTTGATGAGGGCTCTGCCTCTAGCAGCTCCGGGTCCGTCTTATGTTTGATATGCACCCCTCACCGAAACTTGACGCTTCTATAGATCGTCGGCCGCCGCTTCCGGCTCGGCCGCCGCCTCGTCCGGTAGCGCTACAACAGCCAGTGCAAAGGCTAGCGGCAGCAGCAGCAGCTCGGCTGCGTCCGCATCCTCTTCCACTGCAGCCAACAGCTCGAACGGTGCTTCTCGCTCGACGGTGACCGGCCTTGGCATTGCGGGCCTCATGGGTCTCGTTGGTGCTGCCCTCTTTTGATTTCCGCGAAGTAGAAGTTAGAGGTTTAGCATGTGATCATTGGACTTTTTGACAGCCGCTCGTTGCACCTCTTGGGTTTTGGACAGCAAGGTCCACACCACAGTTCCAACATACCTCGCCCGCATATTCAGTTTTTAAACTGTATATAGTCTCTCTTTCTATACCTGTCACGTCTGCCGACGTTGGATTTTTCTGTTGCCTTTGGATCCGTGTACCGTGTGGACGGCCGCTCTGCCCAAGTGTATACCGTAGTATGCCACGTATAGAGTAATGTGACATGCCATCCTCGTCATCTTTCGAATCTTCTATTTGAGTTTGTAAATGAAACCCTTAGAAATGACATGAGGTCTTGATCAACAGGATAAGTACGGTGAGATTCTCCGAATGTCGACAAAAATATAGGGACAAGATGTGAACAGGATGCTCTCGAGCGGCCTATACAAAGAACTGAAACGTGAAACATGCATATAAGTCCATGAGGCAAGATTAAGTACATACATCACATGCCGACGTGTCTATAGATCCATTGAGAAAGAAGGTATTTGTTCAAATCAATGTAGAGTGGGGATGCAAGTGATTTCATTGGCATGAGGAGCAAGTTATGATGAGGCAGCAGAGGTCAGTCTGATAAACGTGGGACAGGGATCAGGGAGATCGGACACGAGGAGCTGGCAGAAGGCCCATGATTCCAAAGGCAAGAGCGTAGAGACCGGATGCTGCAGTGAGAAACAAGGTGTTATTGGGACATTAATATGAGATGATGGGGATGCTTACATCCTATGATGCCTTGTACATATCCTAGGCTTGAGTACCGCCCTAGGAGGAAAGAGAGTATCGACCACCCGATGATCATGGAAGCTGTAAGGATCTATACATCACGTCGCCATGTGTTATATCAAGTATCAGAGTCGAAACATACATGCATGTAAGACGCTCAGAGCCTTGTCACGGAAGCGGAATCGAAGGAATGGACGCACGGGTATGACTGAGGATAGCTCCCCTGACTGACGCCAGGATCGATACTATAGATATAGGACATACATCCAAAATCAACATTCATTCACGCCAGCAAAGGCGAGATACCCACATTTGGCGGTATACCTTTGATGACAGGGATAAGCAGAATATAGATGAACAACGTCACTGTCAGCAGGCCGGATAGCACCGATGTGAGTACGAGCGGCCTATTTCGCACGCAGTCACCACAACACCGCAACGATGGTGCGTTCTCGTGAGTACTTGTTGCAAGATGACCCACGCATGAAAAACACGGACATACCGTGACCACCCTCGTGCACCGTACCACATCGTGCGCAGCTCTTCAAGTGTGTGAAGCCAGTACGTGACCGCGCCCCCTGGGACGACAAACCGTAGCTGGCGGAGCGTATGTCGCGATAATTGTGCAGCCATCAGATGCTCATTCGAGTGGTTTCCCCCGACTCCCTTAATTTGGCGTGGGTGGTGCACCTGAAATGGGTGCGGTGTTTTGGTCCTAAGTCTATATCAAGCTAGCGTTTGCAAGGTTAGTGGTTTCAGGAGAGGGAGAGATGTGCAGCAGGGTAGGGGTGGTGGGATGTGTATCTGTGGGAACGAGGATTGAGACGAGAGTCAGATACATTTAAGTCTCCCTCTCTGGATTGGACGATCGCAGAATCACATGCGATCCAAATCAGGTAGCTGGTCCTTCCACATCTTCAGCTTGAACACCACTTCAGCAGCTTTCAATTATGCAAGTGCCGTATTCACCTCGTCATTATAGTGTCACGATACAAACCAGCGGATAGAGAATCTAGAAAGGTGCACAAGTTGGAAGAGGACAGGTACGTAGTTCTACATGGGGTGTTACAACAATATTGGGAACAATTCGATCGAAGGACGCGAATAGCGATACGAGATAATCGTACAAATATATAACTGCCGAGTCCCATAACCGCCTGTTCAACGTTAATGTTCAGGCATCATCAGGGTATTCCTGCTCGTCACTACATTTGAGCATCACAGAGGTGGAGAGGGCACGGACTCAGAATGCTGGAGATGGCCAATCCGGTAGACTGGCGATTGCTGCGTTACACGATTCACGTACACGCCGCTTGCTGGCCAGATCGTTCGAATGACGGTATCCAGTGGAGACTTCGGACATTTGGAACGCAGACGCGGCGACGGTGTCTGGAGATTAAGATAAATAACAGCCAGCTCGTAAGGGACAGACACGTACCGACATTGGCCTCGGCCTCTTTGGCGACCTGTGGTTCGAAAGTGTGCCATCGGTATCACAATTCGTGAAGCCATGGAAACTAAAAAACTACTGACAGCATTCAACCGATCTATTTCTTGTTGGTTCGCCTGCTGTTGCCCATACCCATACCCGCCATATCCACTCCCGTAGGCCGGTGGTGCCCCAAAAAATCCGCTCGCGCCGCCAGGCACACCTCCAAGAGCCCGCACTCGCGCCTCGGCCGCCTCCTTCCGCTGCTGCCATGCCCCTTTAAGCGTATCAAACGTGTTCAGCGCCTGCTTCCATGTCGGCGCGTCCCACTGCTCCAGCTCTGCTTTGTGTGTGCTGATAAATATGCGTGGATGTGGAGAGTGGCTGTTGACCGAACCGCTAGAGAAAGACGGATTGGTAGAGAGGGGAGGCGCTTGGCCGGCAGGGGAGGTGATGTTGTTAGAATACGGGTCAAATTGAGCGAGGTACGAGTTGCCGCCGTACGCTGGCGTCTGCTGCTGCTGCTGCTGCTGCTGTCCGTGTCCAAATTGCGACTGGTATCCCCCATATCCCTGTTGTGGCATGCCAGCATAATTTTGATGTTGAGGGTATCCAGTCGATTGTGCGACAAATTGTTGGCCGTACGAGCCCGAAGGCGCGAGCCCTTGCGTACCCTGGTCACTATATTGGGAGGGCTGCATCCCATATGCTGGTTGCGGCGCACTCCATTGCTGCGCATAAGGAGTCTGCGGCTGCTGGTACACTGGCTGTACCCCGGGATATCCTACCGGATTGTTGGTCATAGGGCTGGGAGCTCCGTTACTGATATAAGGCCCTGAGGATGAGGATACTGGGCTTTGAAGCCATGATGTGTATTGTGCGCTAACATGAGGAGAGGAAGACCGATCTGTGTCTAGGCTGGGGTAACGAGAGGCCGCGGAAGCAGTCTTGTCGATGAACGGATTGTTTGTGATGTCGGCCATTGATGGGTTTAGAAGTAATGATGTGAAACTGCTGAACGCACGTATATGATGCGATGACTTCGAGTTGCAAGAGTTCAAGAAGGAAATCGACGGAGTGTGCGAATAGCCTTGACTCCTTGTAACCGTCCGTCTTTGACTGGGTCGTCGATGCACCACTCGAGTACTGCCGTACGTGATCATGCTTACAGGTGTTCCTCTACCAGGTGACTAATACACTATTACTCCGTATTCTTGCCCGACACGTCAAGTAGCAGAACTCGTGAAGCCTCAATTGCAAGGGTCTTCCTGGGTCTTCCTGGGTCTTCCCATCTCCGGTACTACGGACATCTTGTCTAGTAAACAATTCGCCGAAGAATTGACATTGTTTACTATCAAGGGACAAAGTGCCGATGCATGCACACCATATCTTCAGGCGAGCTTCACGTCGAGCTGGTTTCATAGCGTAGGGCCTCATACAGCACTAGCGTTGTATGAAACATCTTCAAGCCCGTTCAACGTATGCTGAAAGCCACTATATTTTCGTTGCGATACAACCCGTCCCGTAGGGCCAAATGCTACGGACTTTGGGAACTACAAGTTTCTTCCACCCGCCTCGAGTCTCTGGTATGTAGACGAGATAAACAACTGTTCTTGTTCTAGAGAAACATAACATGAGACTCTGGTGGTGTTTATGCGTTCATTCTTTTCCAGGACCTACTTAGACTGGAGAGGTGACATTCTTGGAATCCATATACTCCTCGTCGAATTCATGATCAGATGGAATGCCTTTAGCATTGTGCGGTGGATTGTCTCGCATCTCATGCGACTCAACATATACATGAACCTTTTCGGTATCAGTTAGCCGCGATTACGAAGGACTCCGCTGTTGAGATGCAAGAACGAACCTCTGGCCTGACAGAAGCAGTTCCTAGTGTCACGACGTCAGGACGCTAGTCATTCATTATGTCAGTTCAGGCATCATCGAGATTGGCAAGAACTGACCCTTTTGGTCCGACGATCAGCTGTTGCTGAAGCCGTCTGGTCCGACGTTGAAGTGAACGCCCAACCTTTCCGTGAGTTCAAACTTGACAAGAGGGAGTTCGTATACAGCTTTGAAAGTGGAAAATTGAAAGCTAGATGCCTGGGTGACAATTAACATCTTCGCTAAGTCTGCAGACTCGGAGATACTCACAAGCCTGACGGCTGATGAGGATAAATATAACAATTTAGCTGAGGAAACTGGAGATATAAGGAGTTGTCACAACTTACACTGCTGATGAAAAGAACGAGGTCGATGAGGGCAACGAGTGAAGTAAGCATGCCGGTTTGTACAGTCACTTTCCATGCGCAGAGAGCACGTCAGTTGCCTACAAGGGTTTGTGAGAAATGACCGCGAACACACCTCTAATGATCCTGTCGATAACATCGTCCGTGGTTGAAAAGCCGCCCTTGTGGCGCCTCTGTGCACACAAAAGGAAATCAATAAGATAAACGGAAGTACGATTGAATATTGAATGTGTACGTACCAGATGCCAGACTAAAACGATGGTGATCATGGTATCACATGCAGCCGAGCCAGCCAACCAGACGATCACAGCAGGTTTGAATCTGCGGAACTCGAGATAGGCAGGGATGAAACCAACGGCGATCGACGTTGCAATGCCGGCCACTGACAGGAGATCAGACAATGTCAACAGTTATCGAACAAACTATAATCTCACAGCATTGCAAAATTGCGGTGAGTGCGATCACTATACTCGCCGCGGTACTCCCAGTGAGGATCTTGACCCTCCACGCAAAAAACAGCTGAACAGTAACCCCAATAACACCCTGAAGAAAGGAGTTAGCATATCGCCCGACCGAGGAAGTTAGAACGCACTGTCAGAGCAGGATCTGAACGAGCAGTCCGTCAGTCGACACCTATAGGAACAAAACTGTTCAACTCTATGGCACACCTGTACAGAATACTACGAAGCAAATCAGATGGAAGATATTTCATGGAAGAACAATAACTCACTCCAATTCGCATTTTGGATATAGGCGACGTCTCCTAAAAATGAGGACGATGAGCAAGACGGGCGAATTTTTCTCCATAAGGAAGAAACGAACCAAAATGGCTAATTACAGAGTCATACATGAAAGCCATGTCAAAAACGGTGTTGATCGTGTCCAGCGCGAATAAGACAGCTATCTACGGAACCGATCAAAATCAAAACCCAGTTCTCCCGACGAACGCACGCACGAATCCTTTGATCCACTGCTTGTCGGTCCTGTATAACGCAATGACATCATCGATACCTCTCGAGCTCTGAAGCAAAATGACTAACGTCCTGAACGTTTTGACATAGATGTACACCTGAGTAATGGAGACTCCATAGAGCACCGCGTTGATGAACGTCCCGGCCAGCATGGGCCCATGGCTATCGTGAAATGATCAGCTTTCGTACCTAAGTCATCTATTCTATGGGTGCAACGACTTACAGCAATTTCGCCAAGGTCGCCCCAGCGTCCGACATCGAAGATGATCGTGTACGACGAGTTCACTGGGATAAAGACAGGAAAGAAGAGGGGGGCCACCTGTCGCAAGGACGTCGATCGTAGAGGAGAAATAGCTGCGCGAACATTCTATTGCGGTATTTAATAAGTATGGCTGGTGGAAGCTGGTTTTCACCCCATTTGTTTTACCTACCGACGGGGCTTGGTTACGCAGTGTGGTGCTGGTGACATTAGGTCAACTAATGGGGGTATTCTAGAAGGTTACGCGGGCTGAGATCGTTCTACATAAGGAATTTTTTGATATGATTGGCGAATGGCTTCGCAAAGTACGTCCAGGCTCCAGGCTCCCGCGTGCTATATGCGACTTGTATGACCCTGGCAAGCAGTGGGAGCCTGGAGAGTTCAGATTCCGGCTGAACCAGAGATCACGAGAAGCCTGATACAGTAACGGGACAACCTGTGACATGGGGGGAAAAGCCAAACTAGGCTTGCCCAAACGCCTCTCAAGAGAGGAGGAGGATGCATCCTACAATGATGGACACTCATCTGTCGAAACCGTCAAGCTCACTATCATATACTCTCGTACTTCGATGAAGATTCACATCTGATGAACCCACGGTGAATCGGCCGCGGTGACCACCAAGTTGAGTAACGCCGTGGGGAAGTTCAGAAGAGAGGCAGCCGAGGAAGGTACGCTATGTTTCTTACGGCACTGCAGTCTGATAGAGTCTGATGCATATTGAGCGTGAGCGTATTCGAAGATCCGGTACCACCTGAGAGCTTACAAATGTACAAAAAATCCGGAATACCTTTGTGACTGGCCTGGAACATATTCCTGGAGCAGGGAGAACCGACGATCGCAAATGATCGTCTTTAGGAATCACAGTGCTTCGGAACTGCTTCGATGTTTTTTGAAGGTATTTGATGACGGATGGTAGAATGACAAGCATGCGATCGGGGCCGGTGAACATGTAGCCGGGGAGATCGTCGCGAGTAGCAGAAGGCAGCGGAGGGTACTATCCCTGGACCACAATTGAACAGGGTCTAGGCATTTTAGTCGCCTAGCTCCCGCAACCTCTCTAACCACTATAAAATGCATGTACATACCTGACCAAGTGTCTGAATTTCATTATGTTGATTTTCTTGTAGTTATTGAAGGAGATAGAAAAGCGTCGGGCAGTGACCGAGGAGGGAGACTCGAAAAACGGCGTAGACCCCAGAGCTGAACTATTAATCTGAGCACTTAGTCACGCTGAGTCACGCGTGCCGATTAGAAGCACTGCGTGCACCGCAGGATTTTTCCCGGGATCAACCGTGGATAAAACCCTAGATATAAATAAAGTTTTTGTTTGGGCTTATCTGTGGAAACTACCAAAACATAAACTTTAGGTTTATCCGATATTTACTCATATCCCATTATATCTAGGATTTTATCCACGGTTTATCCTTGCGGTGGACGCAGTGAAGTCTGACGCTTGTAGCTCGCGAGGTCCGCCACCTGCGTATGTCGGAGTTTCAAAAAGTCACTTCTCCGAAGGCCGAAGTCACTCTGCCTACCCTCTTTCGAGTCTCTTTCGTCAAGGTTTTATTTTGAGCGTAAGCTCTCTACTGACCACCCCCGGATTTTTTTCACAGGATGTGTACTTACACATAGCTCCCGATATTTTTCTAGATGAGGTTCAGAGTGGGGATCATTTAGATCTGGACTCTTAGATGCAGCAGAGAACCATACTTACCTTTATTTTCTCTCTCCTGCTCCACGCGCTTTTTGTACAAGCCTCAAAGAATGCAGTCATTCTAAACACATCTATAAACCTCCCTAAATATTTATAAGACAGCCACTTTAATACAGAAGAAGCTATAGCAGCTGTTCCACTGTTCAACTGTGATCCTGGGATAGTAGCAGCTTAGAGATCACGCAGAGATCTAATGTAGAATATAGTAGCGATCTGACGGCCATCTAGCGAGATGAGGACGTAGAAAAGAAGCTTCGCGGAAACCACGGGGTAACGTGAACCTACCGCGTACAAAGAGGGGCGTAGTCGCCTAGATAGAAAAGTTGATGAGTTCCTAAGCGAGTCGCCAAAAGTCGAACGCGGACAATGCGTTTACAGCTAGATTCGATAGGCCCATACTCTCCCATACTCTGGAGAAGAGTATTCAATTGGAGTGTCGAACTTGAGAGTCAGCCAGCGCGCGATGCGGCGATGAAAGCGCGGAAAGTCGGCATCCTATGGGGTGCCAACACATTTGACCAGATCCTTTTGCTGAGGCCAGCTGAGACTCCTCATTTTGATTCTAGCAAAGGCGACATCATGCAAATTAGAGACTAGGGGCACACAGTATCGACAATTTAATATAAAACATACAACAAGTTCGACCATGCACATGAATGTCGTAGCCTACAACGCCGGGCAGACGACAGGTGTCATCAATGTACATAGCATACGGACTGTAGGAGTACAAACGCACAACCGTGCAATACAGCGAGCATATAATGAGGCATAGTACGGAAGAGAGAGAAAAGGTCGCATTGAAACGCGACACATACTAAAATCCAGATACCTGCTGTCTAGAGATCCAAACGCCCCCTCATCTTACGCCTTGCTAATCTCCTCGCCGCCCGTCTCTCCTTATGACCTTGGACATGCTCATTGAACGTCGGAATGATGCCCTTCGCCCGCTGATTCTGATAGGCGACCGCGACCTCTGAGCTCAATCTGTCTTTGAACGCTCTGGCCCTCGACTTTGCTTGATCGATCCGTCCCTTCGCTTGTTCACCGAACGTCGTGATGGCCTGCTCGCCTTTCCTCCGAATTTGTAGCGCACGCTGCTGTGCACGGCGATGACCGCGATACAAATGTTCGCGCAAGCCGTCTGTAGCGGCCTTCGACAAACGCAGTGCCATGGCAGTCTGCGTCTCCAGCACCTGCAAAAGTTCGTTCAACGCGTCGAGCAGCTCCTTCACATCTGCTTGGATGGCAGAGGCGATCATTTTGGCACTGATTATGTCTGATAGTGAACTGGCAAGGCGGGTGCTCAGCGAGTACATGGACTGCGCGGTCGGTGCAGGTATCTTCGTCTTACAATGCTCGGCCGCCACGTGAAAGATGGATACGGCCTTGGATCCGGGTAAGCTGGTCAACGACAATGACGTGGTGAGAGGATGGGCCAACAATTGTTTGGATGGCAGCTCTCCATGGTTTGCTGATGTGTCTTCGATCTTCTTGATAAATGGTAACCCACTGCTCGTGATGGGTAGACTCCCTGAAGTGGGGGAAGCACGAGAACGTCGCGATCCGTAAGATGAGTCAAGAGAAACCGGGCTGAAGACAGCCAAAGCAAATTCCTTCAACGATGTTGTCCCAAGGGCGGTGGACGTGGGTGGCGTCACATGGATAGACGAATGGTTAGAACCATTGCTTATGATAGTAGCGAGAGACGCTGAAGGGTGCTTCTCCACCTTTGAGACTACCGGTATGGATCCTGTGGGAGACGACCCACTAACGATGTAGGCAAGAACGATCGACAACAGCCCAAGGCTAGCGATAACAGCTGCGCATCAGCGTCCGGAGGTTTTTGAGATGAGGGAAAAGAGCATACATAGTCATCGTAGACACGGATGACAATTGACCCGTCAATGCCTTCATGTTCACCCCCTTCCTGCCGTGCGGGAGGAGTGGTCGAAAGCCGACAGCCACCTCAGACGGCTCCAAGGTGTCGACTTCCTCCTCACTGATAACTGCGGAGGGATAATCTTCATTCACGAGCAACAACTGGCTGAGGGGCGCCCGTAGATCCTGCCACTTGTCTTCGATTGCCTGACGCAAGAATGTCCTAGACAGACCAGCTGTATCATTGGGTACAGATGGCGAAGTAAAGACAGGAAGATAGAGCGTATGAGATGGCAAGGAGGAAAGAGCTGAAGGGAGGAAGACCACCGCCAGAGTTTTTGACACCGTGTCCGACTAGAAGAGTTGCAGTTAACTGTTAGATAAGTAAGTAAAATCAAACCTACAATGCGCTCCCTTGATGAGTCCGTTCTATCGAGTATGGAAATAGTGTACTGCGAGGCCAGGAAACGAGCATGGTCCGAATTCAAGGTATAGATTGACACGTAAGTCGATCGTGTGTCGCGATGAGAAAGCGCCAGACCTAAGCCGAGCGCCAATCTGCCCAGAAGTTTCTCGACAAACTGCCACTTGCCCATAGTCGAAATACCATAAAGGACGATCTGAAAATCAACGTGTGTGAAATCGACCGTCTGGGGGACCTCAGGTATGGAAGATAAGCCTGGATCCTTTGGTGACGATGATGGTGCAAGGGTGGCGACACCAGGCTCGAATCGAGATAATCGAGTATTGGGTCCTCGTAAGGCGGGCAATACATCTTCGTATGACCCATTGAGCTCGTCTTGGGAACTGGTCAAAGGGTCTGGGAACGACAGCCTCAAGTCGCGAGGGCGGCTAGCCGGACCATGCGTGGATGAGCTTAGCGAGCTCGTACGAGAAGAGCTCAACGTGCTGATCATGCTTTGATCTAGAGCTTCCTTCACACGCTGCTCCTCGGCTGAAGAATCGGCAACGTCGAGGGTTACTGCGTCCGCAGGAAGGTGGGCGCTGTGAGAGTGTTCGTGTAAGAGGACATCGTCGTCAACATCAGCACCTTCAACTAAACCCTCCCAGCCTTCCACATCGCCATCGCGAGAACTTGAGCGGCTGCTGACAGATCGACGAGATGGTGGGCGATCGTACACTTCGTCGTGATCGTCCTCTGGGATGCCTGCAGACTCGTCTTCGGACGCACGGCTAGAAACATCGAGCCAATCCGAGTCAGATATGCTATCTATTTCAGAGAGATTAAAATCGTGATTGGTATCAGAGAAGTTGGGCGTTGCAGGTGTTATAGGTGAGCTATCCATTGGAGAGGTCAAAGCAAAAGGGGCGCTAGGACACGCCAATGTCCTTAAGTATGCTGCTCGGGGCTTCGGGACGCCACGGCGTGGGCCGGATCGCACTTCGCACGCTACAAGCACAGTACTCTGCTTATCTTATCAGCTCTTCTGATCTGACGACTGAATGCATCATGCTCGACAGAAACTCTCCTTCCTTCACCGCCCTTCCAATCGATATCCTTTTGGCCATTTTCTTAGAAGTTGCTGTTCCAGACATCTTGTCTTTGAAGCAAGTGCGTCGCACGCCCATGCATGTCATGTGCCCCGATCGAAGTGTTTCATTTGCTGATCCACTTTCGTGCAGACGTGTCGTGTCCTGCACGCCTTGGGGTCATCCGACTACCTGTGGCATCAAATCTCAAAATACTCCGCGATTCCTTTAGATCTACCACGCGATGTTGATCCACAGGGCCTTTCATGTCCTGAATTGCAACCAGCCATTGTAAAGGCTTTCAAGCTTGATGATAATTGGTCTAGGCGAACGCCTCGTGTAATGAAGTGCTCGCCGATCTGCTTATACGGGACCAATGGTTATGCTGTTGTAGACGAAATGCAGCTCCTCTCGGCCGGTCGATGGCTCATGACCTCTCAGCGTAGCTTTCGCCTCGAATATACGAGGGCAACAATTAAGCTGTGGTGCCTCAAGGATGCGGATGATGTATATTGCTCTGCATCGTTTGATATCTTTGCCGGTTACAAGAAGTTTACGGTGTCCTTGACAAGGGACGAGAAATTTGCCACATTAGCAATCACCATCGACAATGCGACCCAGTCAGCACTTGTTAACGATTCGCGATCTTATCTTGTTCCTAATACTCATGCTATAGTGGGGTTCTTCAAATTTATGATATTCCTCTGATAGAACGTTCAGAGGCTGAATTCCTCCACAACTCAACTCCTCGAATGAAGAAAGTCATTCCTCGGCCATCCCGAGCTCGCGGTACAATTCACGAAGTATCAATCCACGACAAGGTAATCGCTGCCACCTTCGTAGATCTGAGCACGGAATCTCTTGGTCATTCGTATCAAGTCTTGTTGGTGAATACCAATACATGGAGTCAAGTTCTCCTTCATCCGAAATTCGATGAGGTACTGTACATTGCTCATCCTTTGTATTGAACGGACCTCACCCGTTCATCGAAGCCGTTCACACGCCTCAGCATCAAGCTCTATCATGATCGCATTCTTTTCATAGGAAGCTTCCATGATAATGTCTTGGTCCGCACCTTCCACTTACCATCGTGTATGGTCCACCAACAACTCGCCGGTCGATCGTCGGTATGGGATCCGCTAAATCGAGACGACTCAAGAATTGTTGAGGACATGGGAGATTACGAAGAGTTTCTCATATCCCACATGCCCAATGTCCAGGATTTTTTTGTGTCCGAATCCGACAGTTTTAGCGACACAATCCCTTCTCTACCGAAATCACTTTCTTTCCTCTTTTATGCAGCTGCACTAGGCGATTCCGAAGGCAAGGGTGTTCTTGTTCGTCTATTTCTCGACCCAGGTCACCAGGGGCAGGATTCTCTCATGCAGAGAGAAGTATTTGGAGCCCCCAGGGACAGTTCTGTCAAACTCGTTCGCATAGGTGTCACCGGTAGACGAGCGGTTTGGATCGAGCAGAATTGGGAAACCGATGGGTTTAGGGTGATCAAAGCACACTTCCCCGATGAAAATGTGGATTGGTCGACTGTGCACGTTCTTCTCCCTCCTTACCCATCGCTCCCGTTCTCGCCACAAATGTGCAACTCACTCGCTTTTGACGAGACTACGGGTCGACTATGCGTCGGCGTGGCCACGGGTGACCTCTGGATGCTGGATTTCAGTTGATATTGAACTTGTAAGCTTACTTATTATTGCATGAAGATCATACCACTGACGATGTACACACGTCCGTGCATGCCACAATGGTGCTGCAGATCTTGCTATCAACCTGTACGTAGGAAACACTAAAATTCCTTTCTGTGTTTACCACGGTGTGCCGAACTGTATGCACATGGTAGAAAGTGTATCTACATATTAATTGTACAACAGCCATGCGCGTGTTTGCTTGAACAAAGACGAAAGTCAATACGGAAGACACGACAAGGAATTACAAGCCGACTTGGGTAAGTCTTGGGTACAAGAACAAGCACGTGGTAATAAGAGGTTGTCAAATTTGATCAGATCTCACGCGTGAAGATTTGGAAATCCAACCTCATATAATCTCGAAGCTCGAACTTCGAGCTCTGAGGAACGAGTCAGACCGCAATCAATCCTTTCCATCCTCCACCATTTCCCTACGCCATAACGGCCTTTCACTATCATACCACAGGCCCACCGCCTTGATTTGTGTCAAGTCAATTTGTCCCGAGTAATCTTTCTGCTATGGACCGGGAACTCGCCCAATTTGTTCAGGCGACTCTCATCGCATCGGACCCATCGCAAGCTTCTCTGCATGAGCAGGCTTTGGAGTATCTCTCTAACATCGAAAAAAATGCGCAAAACACATGGCAACTGGCGTTGACCTTGTTCCTGGACACCGCGCCGGATGGAGGGCGTAAATACCCCTCGCAGTCGAGATTTTTCGCTCTTAGGGTTTTGGATGGGTTTCTAGACAACCGGTGAGCTGATAATCTTCTCTTGTATGAATCATGAGGTTGCATGGCCTACGTGCGGAATTGTTTTTGTGAAAGCGGGTTCAAGGCATGTGCAACACTCATAAACTCTGACCAAACAGACGGGGCATGCTAAAGCTGCTGTTGAACTGATCCAGGCCCAAAAGCTGAGATTGAGAGACATCGACTAATACTTTCTTGAACAGATTCGAACCATTGGACAATGTCACCTTTCAGACCTTACAGCAATCGCTCTTGGGTTATATACAATCTGAGTATATTTATGGTTCCTCGGAAAGCAGCGCGACCTGTGAGTCTATTTCAATGACATCGCGCGCTAATATGATTGTTTACGAGTTCACAAAGTTTTGCGTAACAAGTTCTCGCACACTTTGACACTATTTTTTCTAGCAACATACGTAGACCAATGGCCAACATTCTTCATAGACTTGTTTTCTCTGATGCGTCCGGCGGAGTCATCCTTACAACCCTCATTCAATCCACATCTCTCTCTCTTGCTCTTCCACATTGTCCTTGAAATTTCTGGGGAAGTCGCAGATCAGATCATTAAGTCTGCACGACAACACAGCAGTGTACGACATGCTCGGGATGCGCGTGTTCGGGATGCAGTTCGAGAACGAGATGCTGTGCGAATTAATGAAGCGGTTTTAACCATCGTCGTTGATGCCGCTGACAGGATGATGAAGCTTCAAAAGGGTGAACTTGCGCCCACGTCTGAACGAGAATCAACAGAAGTTATTGAAGTAGTCGATTGGGGAATTCGAACATTTGGCTCCTACGTCGGTGCGTGTGTAGCTTTCAGCCGAGTGCAAGAGCCATAGCTTACCCGGTCCTTTAGGGTGGATTGACATCAACTTGACTGTCACGCCAACCACTGTTCCTTTGCTATTCATGCTCTTGTCTGATCAGTCTCTAGCTATCCGTCTCGCAGCGTCTGTCGCATTGCTCCGAATTCTATCCAAAGGCCTAAAAGAACCCGGGGACAAACTTCAGCTCATCAAAGTGTTATCGTTGGGACAGGTCCTAGAGGCTTTAGAGGAGAAGACGCGGACGGAGCAGGCGATCCGTGGAGAAGCTGTTGATGAAGGAGAAGAATCCTATCGTGAGGCCCTTGGCAGGCTGCTTAACGTTCTTGGCTTAGAGTTGATGAAACTCGTCGACGTTCGTTCGTTAGTTTCTTGGATCATCATTTGGTTTAATTTCCAGTATATAGGAGTGTCCACTCGAAGACATCCGGTCGGAAGCGTCACGCTTGCTGAACCAAACTCTCCCTGGCATGCTCCATTTCATGGCAGACGACTACGACGATACGTGTTCAACAATATTTCCTATGGTTCAAACTATCCTTGCCAGTGTGAGCGATCAATCGTATCACCTCGTGATAATCGTCGACCTACCATTTTTGCTAGTATAAACGAAGTCGAAAAACGTCGTCGGATCCTGTGGAGTCAGAAAAACGCTCGTTTCTCACATCTCTTCTCGGTGTCATCTTCACAAAGATGAAGTGGGAAGAAGACACAGACGTAGACGAATTAGATGATGAAGATCGCGGTGCCTTCGAGAGTCTCCGAAAGGTATGTGAATCACAGTTTTGGCAGCAACAAAATCTCGCGTTGTTGAAATGGCAATTCTGTAGGACTTACGTTCATTCGTGGACTCTGTGATCTTCATTGATCAAGACCTTGTCACCGACGCCGTGAGAGCGCAAGCGTTAGACATATTGAACGCATACAGTGCTGGTGTCTCCGTGAAATGGAATGATGCTGAGCTAGCGATCTATTTGGTCTACATCTTCGGCGAAATCAACAAAAGTGGGCTCTTATTATTAAACTCCTCAACAAGGCGCCTGACATATGACACGACAGCTGGCGGCAAAGGGCGCAGTGCCTTCTGCAAGACTCCTGTGGCGGTAGCAAAGGAAAAGCGAAAAGAAACCGACTACTCGACTTTTCCTTTGACTACTCATGGCGAAATGATCTATACGCTCATTCAATCTGGAATATCTGCGTACCCTCATCGAACAGTGGTGATGCAATTCTTCGAGACCGTTGTGCGATACAGCGACTTCTTCAAAGTACGCAAAGAGTGTATTCTCCCAACATTGCAGTCGATGGTAGACACAAGGTATGTGGATTCCCCTTTGGCTGAGTACATTTGGGTCTGATCAACGGACGAATAGGGGCTTGCACAACCCAAACTCGACCGTGCAATCACGTGTATACTATCTGTTTCATAGATTCGTCAAGGAAAGCCGGAACGAAGTCACACCTGATCTTGCTGGGACTTTACTTGAAGGTATTCGTGACATCTTAGCCATACAAGTCGAGCTTCCCGAACTCGAAAGTCCCGAACAAGACCTATTGTCTGAAGCCATAAAAAACACTAGCTCTTTTGATGCTCAACTCTACCTCTTCGAGACCGTCGGCACACTCGTTTCCCTGTTCTGGAAATCGCCTGACCAGCCAGCCCTGCTATCGTCCTTCGTCAAGCCGCTTCTGGACGAGCTGTCTGTAAGCCTGCAAGCTATCAAGGGCGCGCAGGACGTTGTGCCCATCCTCAAAGTTCATCATACTATCATGGCTCTAGGAAACATTGCAAAGGGGTTCCCGGAATATCCCTCCCCGCTTCCAGAAGGATACACCTTACCTCCTCTGGACGTGTTTCAGGACATAGCTCAAGCTATTCTCATGTCGTTAGCGGCGATGAATGTTTTCAAGCCTGTTCGTGATGCGGTACGTTTGATCTTACTATTTTCAGCTGTCAAAACCTTATGCGGCGAAAATGTAGACTCGTTTTGCGTTTGCACGAATCTTAGCAACGACTGGTCCAAGTGTCACACGTTTCATCCCACCGCTTATGGCCAACCTGCTCGCCCACTTTGAGCTAAGCGAGTTGGTCGACTTTATGAACTTCATCAGTCTTCTAATCCACAAGCTTCAAGTATGTCCTATTGATTTCGTTTATATGTTGCTTTCTCATGTCAATGCTCACAGCAAGATTTGTTTGACGTCCTGAATGAGCTTATTGGCCCGCTCAGTGCTCATATCACCGGAATACTATCTCAACCTGTCAGTGGGACCGATGATGAATTGTCTCATGCGGAAATAAAGAAGGCCTATCTCGCACTACTCAATAACGTGGTCTCCTCAAAATTGCACAGGATCTTTATATCTGATCGTGAGTCTTTGACTTGATGAGTACCTCCTTTCAACTTATAAATCAAACCAGAAAATAAGAATCGGTTCGAGCCTTTACTCGAGAACATGCTACAGCTCGCTGGGGATGTATCCGATCCGTACAGTGAAAGGGCTGCATTCACATTTTTAGGAAGAAGCATCAATGTTTGGGGTCAGCCGTTGACTGCTGCAACCGGAGATTCCTCTGCGACTTCACTAGGCCTCCAAGGTTTCGAGAGAATTATCTACGAAAACATCGTTCCTGCTGCATTTCGGGTCTTGTCATTGCCCGAGTTTAATATAAAGGACGGCCAGATTCTCATGGTGCGTGATTGTCACGTTGCCTACTATACCAACCCTGATGATTGTTGGTAGGTCCTTCATGAGATAGCCAACCTTCTTCAGGCTATTGTCAGGACACGGGGTCAGGAGGCTTTCGAATTCTTTATCTCTATATTTTTGCCGGCGCAGAACTGGCCTCCAGAAACGGCCGTCGAGTTCACCACGAAGATGCGGGATCTCGATAACAAAAATTTCAGGAAGTATTTCTCGGATTTCGTGCGTGCTTCGCAGTCCGCCTCATAACACGTATACCGGAAGAAATCTTTTCTCATTAGAGCTACTTGGCTAACTTACTTCAACTGTGATTGGAATCTGCACTGCCCATACTATACAATCTCGTCCATGTTTTCACATTTATCGCACACTCCACCTGTTGTTCTACTATTACTGCCGTCGCTTTTGTCGTTACACCCACACTTGTCTTCGTCCTAATCGCTCGGTCGAGACCTAACTTTTTAGGCTTAAAGCCGAGAATGCCATTTGGCTTTGTTGTGCAACAGCTTTGGAATCTAACAACTACAAACAACATGTACCGATCCGCCACTGCCATACACTTGAGGTGTGTACACCGCTACTTAGCACATTTTACTTTCTCCTCTCGTGATTGATGGCATCTGGTAAGCTCATGATCAGGATAGAATCAACGCATGTAGTTCATTACATTTGCATCAGCTTCAAAGCGTATGAGACCTGGAAAGATAGTGAGTATATATCGTGATGCTTCTCAGGGCAAGGTAACATGTGAGTTGCTCTTATTTCTAGAAGCCTCGCAAGGTATGCTTCCGGGATCAGTTTATACCAAGAGTCGGCCATTTACGAGAATGAATAGCTTGGGCCTGTCATATCCGTCGACGAAACATGGGCAACTTTGACTACGAACATACGCGAGATTCAGAATCACAGGGCATTTACGCTGTCGTTCGAGGAAAACTATCGACTGGCGTATCAAATGGTTATTCAAAAGCACGGCGAGATGCTCTATCAAGGCGTCAGCCTTCTCGTCGTCCAGAACCTGGATCGACTGGCCCAGGAAGTCATTTTTCCCGCGTTCCCCACTGGAATTAGCGATGACTCTATTCACGAAAGTCAAGAAGGGGAGAGGCTCCTGAAGGCACTGACGAACGTCTTCGAGGATCACTCAGGGAGCATGGTCAAATTGAGTCAGATTCTCAAGTACATGGTACCTTTGTCCCGACGTCTCTCGATGTTTGCTTGCCACTAAGACAAATCTCTGTGCAGGATCGAGGCTATGCCCAATCTAACAAGTTACCTGAAGTGTTGGACCTGGGTCATCGACTGTTCTTGAAACATATCATTCGTCCACCAATAAAGGAACACGTCTTTTCTGCTATCTTGAGCATTCTTCGTATTGAACGCGAGGGGTATGTCATCAATCGATCTGCTGCTACAGGGTGTGTGCGTGTACTTTTGCAATTGAGTGGTGCCTCGGATGGGACAACGGTCTACAAGCAAGATCTCGAGCCGATGATTTTGAAAGAAAGCGAGGAATTTTATAAAATGGAGGGCCAGAAGCTGTTGGAAACATGTGATGCCTCGGAATACCTGCGCAGAGTATGTGCATTCTCGCTTTGATATATTCTTCTGCCTGATGTCCCTTTAGGTTGATACTCGATTCGTCGAAGAACAATCCCGCGCGCATCAATATCTATCCTTGCAAACTTCAGGACCTCTACGACAGATATTACAGGATACTCTCCTTTCTCCCCATTTGTGGCAGGTCATCAGCATGCCAAACTCGGGACTTGATGCCATGATTGATCTAGATAAATTTGACGACTTGAAACGCCTTCATCAATTGTTCAGTATGGTACCAGAAGGACTCCCCTGCCTTCGGAAATCTCTGAAAGGTTCTGTTGGTCGACGAGGAGCAGAAATCAGTGGCAGGAGCTCAAATATTCAGTTGGGCGAGGGCGAGAACGAGGATGATGCGGAGTCGGAGAAAGGGAAAGGTAAGGAGAAAGGACAAGAAAAGGGCAAGGCTCGACCTCCAAACCCCAATGCCCAGAGTCTAGCCATCGCCCTGAAATGGGTTCAAGATGTTCTACACTTGAAGGACAGATTTGACTACATATGGAAGAATTCATTCGACAGCAACCGTGATTTGGAGAGCGGATTGAACGAAGTGGGCGAACCAACTTCTTTTCCAAGGCTGCCTACTAACGTAAATTTTAGGCCTTTGAATCATTTGTTAATGCCCAACCTCGCGCTCCGGAGTTCATATCGCTGTTCATTGACGAGAACTTGAAGAAGGGGTTGAAAGGAGTAAGTCATGACTTATAACATCGTGATCCTGTCTGATCCCATTCCAGAAAACAGATGCAGAAGTCGAAGCTGTGCTCGACAAAACCATCACAGTCTTCCGATACATTACGGAGAAAGACGTTTTTGAAAGATACTATAAGGGACATCTAGCTAAACGTCTTCTATTGGGTCGGTCAGTCTCCGATGATGCGGAACGAGGGATGCTCGCCAAGCTCAAAGTGGAGTGCGGCTACCAGTTCACACAGAAGCTGGAGGGCATGTTCCACGATATGAAGATTTCGTCCGAGACGATGCAATCGTATCGGACCCATCTCGAGAAGACGACTGTGAGCATCCTTCTCCGTGTATCAACCGCCTCTTTTTTCTCATTTTGGCTGTAGGCACCTGAGGTAGATATATCCGTCATCGTCATGACATCCACCTTCTGGCCAATGCCTTATATGGGCGTAGTTTGTGCACTTCCTGATGTGCTTGTCAAAACTAGCAAATCCTTCGAGCAATTTTATCTCAGCCGACATTCTGGTCGGCGGCTTACATGGCAATTATCCATGGGCAACGCCGACGTGCGCGTCACTTTCAAGGCCAAGAAGCATGACCTGAACGTCTCGACGTTTGCTCTTGTCATCTTACTCCTCTTCGAGGACTTGACCGAAGGCGAGTTCCTGACATACGAGGTTTGTGAAAATTTCCCCGTTCACGGGGCACTGCATTTACTGTTTCACTGTTCGTTAAGGAAATCAAAGCAGCCACATCGATTCCGGACGTAGATCTGCAAAGAAATCTCCAGTCGCTTGCGTGTGCAAAATTCAAGGTCCTGAAGAAACACCCTCACGGCCGAGACGTCAACCCATCCGATTCGTTTTCGTTCAATCAGGATTTCTCGTCTCCCTTACAGAAGATCAAAATCAGCACCGTCGCGTCAAGGGTCGAGAGCGGAGAAGAGCGGAAAGAGACACATGATAGGGTGGAGGAAGAGAGACGACATCAAATAGAGGTGCGTCACACGTCGCTATCTTTACGACCCTTGAAGCTTCACAAACATCTCGCCCCTCATTTTGATCAGGCCTGTATTGTGCGCATCATGAAGGACAGGAAACATATGACACATATCGATCTCGTCAATGAAGCGACGCGACAGCTTGCGACTCGTTTCCAGCCCAATCCGCTCAATATCAAGAAGCGGATTGAAGGTCTGATAGAGGTCGGTCGTTGAGTTCATATGCTTGTGATTTGATATGACTGACTTGTTGTCCCTCCTTACTCAGCGTGAGTATCTGGAGCGGTGCGACGATCGCAAGTCGTATAATTATCTGGTAAGATCCCTCCTCCTTGGCGTAGCTCGTGCTCAAATTGACCGCCAATATCATAGGCTTGATCGCATAGTTGTTGTTTAGTGTTCGCGCTATTCGTCTGTCAAATGCGTAGTAATTTTAGTTGGCGACTAACGTTGTACCTCTATCTCTTTGGACCCATTTGTATCTCTTACAACCACACGAGATGTAATACTTCTCTTCAGTGCATACTCATCTTAATGGACTATATGCCAACGAGGGCTATGGCTAAGGGGGGCTCAGCCCGTTATCATGTGAGCGCAGACCTAACCGCGGATATCCGCTTGGGATGTATTGCAGTTTTTTTCCGCCAAAACCGCAATTTATTCTGGCGTAGGAACGTATGCAATGGTAACTGCAATGGTCCTGCGTAAAAGGAGCCTGGCAGTTCCTGACGGACTGCTTCTTACGTAACGCCCATGACCTTATCGTTCCTTAGGTCGAGTCAACCTCGCATGATGCAAGGAGAGGAACCACGTTCCTCGTATCTAAGCCCAGTGTTGACCCCAAGTCTGAACATATGAAACCCACCAATCAATCAGACTCTGGAGACGTGGTCGTGGCACAACGGCAAGTCACTTTAGCTCTCTGGTAAATGTCATCGATGGTAATGGGAACGTACAGAACCGCGCGCGTAGAATTGCCACATGAGGCCGAGAAGCATGCGGACGCAACCTCGGATTCAGAGGACGATGTTGAAGAAGGAACAGGTCAGGGAGGAGGCGGTGATCCATTGAGTGACCTCCCTGACGAAACAGAGGTGATCATCTCGCCCACTTGCGCGGAAACCCCTCGCTAATCCAAGTTACCAAAAGGACCTTGACCTCGTGCACTCTGGGATATCCGCTTTGGAGAATCTTCGGCTCGCGCGGTTCGCTGGCCACCTGAAGCGCCTTTGCCTTCGCCAGAACTTCATTTCATTCCTAGATCCCGCCGTGTTCAATCAGCTAACGCTTTTGGAGGAGCTCGATCTGTATGACAACAAGCTCAAGGCCGTCGGCGATTCCCTGAACTCTTTGTCAAATCTCTCGTGAGTCAGACGCGTGTATATTTCTTGGCCTCAGTTGACCGTGACTGTCTGCTACAAAGTGTATTGGATCTGTCGTTCAACCTCCTGAAAGCGATCCCAGACACGTTGGAGCATCTTACGGCTCTCAAGACCGTCTACTTTGTCCAGAACCGAATATCGACGATCAGCGGTCTTCAAGGCCTGGGTGCCACGCTTCGAAGCTTGGAACTGGGCGGCAACAAGCTGCGGGTGAATGCAGACCCTCTCCTCTCTCACGCGATCGATTACGACCTCCTTTTCGACAGCAAATCGAGAACCTGGATGCACTCGTGAATCTCGAAGAACTGTGGTTGGGCAAGAACAAGATAACGAAGCTAGAGGCACTGCACGCCGCATACTCTGCCGCGACTCTTCGCTGACGCTCATCTCTCCCCCACCAGAACCTGGGGAACCTGAAACGGCTCAAAATCCTGGCGCTGCAATCTAATCGCCTGACGAAGATCGAAGGTCTAGACGAACTAGAGAACCTAGAAGAACTCTATCTCAGCCACAACGGCGTGCAGAAGCTGGAGGGCCTGCAACACAACGTGAGATCTCCTGATTCTAGGCATCATCGGTAGACCGACCGACCGACCGACTAAAATATCGATCTGGCTGCCAGTTGCGCCTCACGACACTCGACGTCGGCAACAACTTCATTTCCACGATAGAAAACCTCTCCTATCTCCGATCGCTCGCGGAACTATGGGTACGTTCATCCGAACTTCCTCGTCATGCCGCCGTTCACGATCATGGACTGCCGATCATTTTTCCTCAGATCAACAACAACAAGATCCCGAATTTACAATCGCTCGAATCGCAGCTGGCGCCTCTGCCGTGTCTAGAGACGATCTACCTCGAGGGAAACCCCTGCCAGCAGGCGGAAGGCGCCAACTACCGCCGCAAAATCATGCTCGCCCTCCCCAAGATCAAACAGATCGACGCGACGTGTGTCTACCTTCCTCCTTTCCTCCCCCGTGCTTTTCCTCAACGGCCCTCGTTTACGTTTGCAGACTGACGAAGGGAGCGTAGGATGCATCGCTCATCACGGCCTGCTTGTATTTGTGTATACCGATGTGAAACCTGGACGACACCTTTCTGCTCATGCGCACGGCTCCGCGCTCTGTGGCGGATCCGAGTGTACAGAGATGTTACGGCGTCGCGCTGTACCTTAATCATGTCTCCCTTGCACGCATCTCAAGGAGCTCAAGCGCCGCCCCTGCCCGAGGCCTGACCTGTCAATATCGTGTGCTTCTCAATTACGGAGATCAGGCCCCGCCTCACCGAACCCAGATAGAGATAGCAGATATCCCCCATAAGTAATAGCACGCATATGTGCGTTGTCACTGATCGATCATCGAGATCTACGAGGATCCGTGCTCAGCCAGGTTCGTTCGAGCTGCAGAACGGCTGCAGAGAAAAAGACAAGGCGCGGAAAAAAAATACTTATTGTACAGGTACACGGAATAGAAGGGGGCTGGGTGGGAGATTAAGCGGATGCACGCCCGCAGGACGACGCCCGAGGGCGGTACGGTAGAGCGATGCACTAACAGCGAACTAAGTAACCTACTTGGAGTACTCGGACACTCCGGGAACCATGTATACAGACGGAGGTACTGTACACGCGGGCGACCACAGGAAGTGGGACGCCACGCGGAGGGTACTGGTGCTGGTCAAATACTGATACGATGAGAAGCGAGGCAATTATGGCGAAGGCGGAATGTCCGTGGGACAGGCAGGGCATAGTGATCATCAACGCGCAAAGCAGATAAATAGGACTAAAAGGGAAGCAAGCTAGTTAGGGATCTTGTACCCCTGTAGCCGACCGCAGGATACCGAGCGAAATGAAATGGAGAAAATAGGAGAAAAAATAGGAGTTGCAGGCTTTAATACGAAATTTCTGAGAGCAGATCGGAGATTGTTCTGCTGATGTTTCATGAAGGAACCAAACGTGGTCAGGTAATCCCCCCCCCCTTTGTTCATTGAGTTACGAAGGTCATCTTACTCGCCGGCCCGTGGCGCGGGTCGGCGGAGAGCGGCGTGGGCGGCAGCGTGATAGAGTCCCTGTCCCTGTCGCGCTCGCGTTCGTACGAGGCGGCGTGGCCGGACCCAGGAGAGTTGGACGACGCGGACGAGAGCAGCGGCGACATCCTATTCACCAGCTGCGGGAGCGACTCGATGCGCGAGAGCGTATGTCCGTGCCCGCCATTTCCGTGCGAGCCGTGCTGCACGCCCGTGTTGGAAAGGGGCGAGGGATAGTACGAGGGCGTGCTTGAGGAGTATTGCTGCCGCACGTCCGACTCCCGTGCGTGACGGTGAGAGGGGTAGTGTTGGAAGCCGACGTTGCCGGCGGGGGGCGAGGGCGAAGGAGTGAGGCTGTTGAAGGCCTGCGGACCAGGCGGACCAGGCGGCGGGTAGACCTCGCTCCCAGAGCCTGACCCCGCAGGCGAGGTGGAAGTGAATGAAGTATCCTCGTAGCTCGCCTGTCGAAGGCCAGGATAGGGCGCCGATAGGGGAGGCGTGGCGGAGAGCGGCTTGGGGGATTGCTGCTCTTGCTTTGGGGTCGGACCATTCGCCTTGTCTTTCCTCCTACGCTGGGCGATCCCTTCCTTCTTGGCACGTGAGCGGGCATATCGAAGGCCGCATCTTTTGGAGGGACCAGCAAGTCAGCACCGAGACAGGAAGCAGTAAACCAAGACGTACGCGTTGCATAGATCTTTCTTGCCGCTGGGGCCTTTCCGCCATTCTGGGCTTTGAGTAACTTTGCAGCTGGAGCATCGAGTGATCCCTACGGGTGGGTGCCCCGAGCTCCTGCCCCCCGATCCGTATTGGTCCCGGGAGTTACTGGGGCTCGTGCGACGTTGTCCTGTCTTTGGCGGCGGTACCGTATCCGTGTTTGGTGGCGGGGCCTGCTGAACTTCGGAGGACGAATAGCCATAGGAAGGGGACAAGGGCCGAGAATAGGAGGCCTGGGGCATGGGGTTGTCCATCTCGGCATAGGGCGAGGGCTGCGGGGACCACTGACGCGGTAATGGCGCCTGGGTCTGCTGCTGCTGCTGCGACGCATAGGGAGAGACGCGCATTTGCGGAGTGCCTGACGTATAGGACGCAGTCGATGCTGCGGAAGCCCATTGGGACCCCAACAGCTGATGCGACGTCGATGGGTCTGGGCCCGTCGACCACGGCTGAGTCGAAAATGGGGGCAGGACTGGGACTTGGGAGCTCTGAGAAAGGAAATTGTAGGAAGAGGTCGGCGAGACCTGCATAGGAGGCAGTGCGTAGGAGCCCGTCGTCTGGTCGGAATAAAATTGCTGATTTTGCGAGCCCATATAACCGGTGTCGTAGTTGGACTGCTGCTGCTGCATAGATGCGTTGCTCGTCGAAGAGGAACGAGAGGGCGAGTTCACCTTGTGACAGGCAAAGATGATGGAACCTGGGGACAAAGGAGTCAGGGGGTGGATGGGTGTAAGAGAGGGGAGAACGAACCGTGCGGGATGAATATACTCTCGACTTCTCTCACGCCGTCCGAGGAGGTCATGTTTTGCAACGCCTTGTATCGCCGCGTGCAGCTGGTCTTTGCGTCATTGCCGGTGTGTGGGCTGTTCTCGATTTGGACCTCGTCGGACAGCTTGGCGAAGTCGGAGGCTGTCGGGCCTTGTGCCTGTTGGGGAGGCCAGCTGAAGAGAAGGGGGCGGTCCGACTGGTTCAAGAGGATCTGAAATGCCCTGGACATGTTGCCAGACTGAGGGATGCTGTGGAGCAGCCTTTGGTAGAGCAGTTGCGCCTCCTGGTCAGTCATGGCACTCGTGCCGCACCAGTTTGTCCAGCCGGTCTTCACGTGCTCGTCGTTGTCGTAGGGCGTGAGGTCCACGACCGCGTGGATGAAACAAAGGACGAGGCCTTCCGCTGCCCAGTTGATGACGAGGTCCACGGCCATGTAGTTTGAATCTATCGCAATCTTCTCCGCTTCTGGCCAGACGTGATGAGGGCCTTGATAACCGAGGAGGCGCCGCACGCGGGACAGGCGCGAATACCGCATTCTGGTGGAGACGAACACGCCGTGTGAAGGTAAGCGGTGAAGAGAAAATGCAGCGTGGGGTCCACGCTGAGATAGAAAACGGGGCATACCGGGTGACGCTGCCGTGGAGGGTGCGGCTCTCGAGGACATTGCGGAGGTCGTGCGTGGCCGAGGCCTTCTCGTCGGGGTGGACAAAATCGAAGAGAGACTTGCCGACGAGGTCGTTGGCCTGATCGACGAGATGGTGGGCGAGGACGGGGTCGAGGTAGAGGAAGTGGAGATCCGCGGAGAGGAGGGTCCAGTCTGGAGCGGCAACGGAGGGTATTCGAGGGAGAAAGGGAGAGTTAGCGGGGAAGAGGACACGTCACGGATGATCGATGGACGATCGTCCGGATGATGGAATCGGAAGCGACTTACAGCACCGAGTTTCACCCACTTTGGGGAATTTGCTGAACGACTGATCGGGCGCGAGCGACGGCGGGTGCTGCGGGAGCGGGAGCGGGTCGTACGAGGAGAGATTGAGCATCCTGGGAGGGGAGTTGTTGGTGTTGTTGTGGAGGGGGGGAAAGGGGGACAGGTCAGGGGAGTCGAAGAGGCGGTGAGAGGGGGTGAGGTAGCTCATGGGCTCGAACGAAGGGCGCAGACAGAGGCGAGTAGGTTGTACAGTAGAGTAACGGAAAGCAAACGGGCGAGAGAGAACGAGGAGGCGGAGGAGGCGGAGGGGGAGAGGAGGGAGAGGAGGACGCTGTGCGGCTGGTTTGTAAAGGGGAACGTCCAAACATCTCAATCTCTCCGACTCGTCCGTGCCCTCGGCTCGACGTCACGCCCCTGACGCACTCCGTGTCACGCAGCCAGAGCCCGACCCCGGCCAGCCTCCGCGGTGCAAACCCTCCTCCCCCTCGCCCTCGCTCCCCCGCACCCCCTCTCCCCGCCTCTCCCGCCTCTCCTCGCCGTCCGCCCCACCTCCCCCCCCACCTCCCCCGCCCACTCCGGGCCAAGCGCCGACCCGCGCCACCGCCCGACCCGCACACGTAATTTAAAAGTGATCCACAGATCCGTTCTTCACGATCGATGCCAAAGATCCGAACCTCAGATCCTTTTACTCAAGCGCCCTTATGTCGCCTTCCTTCGTCCCCACATCTCGTCAAACAACCCACTCCCCTCCTCGCCGTCTCCTCCAGAGCCCCCCCACTCACTCAGACGCCCGGCCCGTGCTTGCAGCCCCGGCCCTTCCAAGACCATTCGATGATGATGCCGAAAAAATGCCCCAATCACGAGCGCCTAAGCATATATAGCGCTGTACAAACATGCCCAAATACACTTGATTAGACCTCATCACAGTAGTCATCCACTTTATTACACTCAAATCTTCACCAAGACACAATGCCCGTCCCCACCCGAGCAGAAAAAAACATATGGGTCGCCGCCGGGGACGGCGACCTCGCGCGCGTCCAGGTGAGCGCTCCGGCGATGTGACCGTTGTAAGCTGGCCCCACACCCAATCTCTTCACGCGCACGCAGGAGCTAGTCGAGCGACAGTGCAAGTGGATCTCCCGCCGAACCCCTTGACACAACAGCACCCGGCAGCTGAGCTGATGTCCCATCCCATCGTCATAGCGATCTCCCCGAACGCGCCAGACCCGTACACGTACACCCCCATGTGCGCTTCACAGCTCCAGCCCGTCGCCTCACGTACTGACCAGTAGCCGCCTGCCGCGGCCCCTGCTCGCTGCAGGCATGCGGCCGCGTCTTACGGCCAGCTGCACGTCCTGGACTATTTGATCTCCAGAGGTGCGCGTCTGCCGCAGCTTCCTCTTTTCTAGGCGGCCAAGTTGACAGCGTTTCGCTAGGCGGTGATGTGAACACCACAGACGATGACGGCGATACGCCGCTCTACACCGTCGAAAACGTCGAGACCGCGCGGTACCTCGTGGAGCACGGCGCGACGGTCGACCGACGAAACAATGAGGGCATCCAGGTACGCCCGGCCAGCCCAACTCGCCGCGACCCTCTCCCCCCCTGCATACATACGCGGTTGCCGCGCCGCAGAAACGCGCCAAGCCAGCTGATTGACGCCCGCGCGCGCCTTAGCCCGCAGAGCACCTTGCGGAGGACTTTCCGGAGGTCGCCAGCTACCTCGCCGCGCTTGCGCCTGCGCCCGCGCCTCACGCCACGGATGCCTCTGGCACCCCTTCGCCAGCGTCACCGGCACCAGCACTGGCGCTAGCGCCGGGCGCAGCGCGCGGCCTCGCACAGCCCTCGCAGCACTCGCAGGACGCCGTGTCCGAGTACCTGACCGCGTCGCTCTTGCAGTCCGTGCAGGACATCATGGGGCGCGCGGAGGCCGAGGGGCGTGACCCCGATGAGGAGCTGCGGCAGGTCGTAGGGCGCACGGTGCTGGAGGGCGTGGTCGCGGGGTATGGCATGTCCGAGACCGCAGCGGATGCGCAGGAGGATCGGCGCGGGGACCGGACGCGCGCGAGCGGCGAGGCGAATGGGGCGGGTGGGGACGGGGCGAAGAGGAGGAGGCTTGACGGGGGGGGCCCCGGGCCGGGTGGGGTGTAGCCCCGAACAGGCGCGTCGGAAGGGTCGCGTGCGTGACCTGCTTGGGCGTTTGGTACGTACGTACGCACGCCTGTCCTGTCCGAGCTGCGACGGCTTGTGGAGGCGCTGAGCGACGGGCGATGTTCGCAGCTGCTGTTGATCTCAGTCGCGATCACCGTATTGATGCTTCGATCCCGACGGATCTGTATATTCGAATCTATTTTGCTCCTGCACTGCTTTTCGAGCGATCGGCCAGGTACCGCAGGCAGGCGGGTCCCTTACCTTACCCCAAGCGTCCTGCGTCCCCTCGTCTTCCTTACATAGTCCATAAACTCTCAGGCTCTCGCAATGCTTCGCGACGTCGCGAAGCACGGTTCGGATCCGGGCGTGGTGCCTGCTTCGATCTTTGGCGCATACATGGCATCGTATGAACGCAATCCGTTGAGTGCTTACGATCGACCTTACGACCGTCTCTTCCATTAAAGACGGACATACTGACCTGGGAGGTGGACATGCAGGGGTCGATCGCGATCCTCGTTCTATTGAAGCCTATTGAGCGCAGAACGCTGATGGATCTCGACACCGTACGTAATTAGACAGTCCGCGGGGAAGATTCTGGATGATCGCAGGAACGCGGGGCTCCTGGTGGAGTTGGACTGGTTCTAGGACTTGTCGTGAGATAGCGTTGCTTGACTTCATTGATGTTTTCCCAGCGAGTGACCCGACAGGCGAGCTTTTCAGCTTCTTTCCATGGCCATACATCAGGCGCCTGGCCATTTGGCTATCAAACGTTGACAAGGTGATGTAATGTTTATTTAGAGGATCGTTATAAGAGAGATGATGGATGAATCTCACTTGTGGTGAACCCAATGTCGGCAGCCATTCAGTGCGGTGTCATCGGCGGCGCTTTCTGGTTGACCACCTCCCTCCTCGCGAACCTGGATAGTTGCGCGCCGTGTCGCCCTTTTAGCTCAGTCGTTCAATCATGCCTAGCGAGCCCGCACACGACTGCCACTTTCCAATGGAAGACAACGGATGACTAAAAAATGGTGGAACGACATACAATGATCACCCTTCAGCAGCAACTGGCGAGAGTGAGGCTGTCGGTTGGTCGCTTCGGATGTCGAACTTATAAGCTGGCTGCTCCAGGGGGCTCCTGGGTCCCTCGAAGACTGCTCATCTGGCGGACAATCCTGGACCCCACGACGATAAAGAGAGCGCAGTGTGATATGGCCATAGCGTCATACAGCGCCATCCTCCAGCATACTCTGACCTCTTTTTATTTGAATATGCCGATATACCTTCTGCCAGTGATGACTGGTGACAGTGATTTTGACTTTTTTCCTAAGCATTGATCGGCCCTGAGGCACAGCGGAAGACAGCACTAAGACAGCGGATGGCCGTGGGAGAGATTGACACCGTCATAGGCTGTGTCCGCTTGCCAGATAGCAGCTCACGAATCTCCTTACGATCAGGAAGTGAGTAAACCGAAGGTCAAATAGAGCTAAATTGCTTCGGAAATGACGAGTCGACGCGACGCGTCTGTTTGTTCGGAGCAAACATCAATTGAGAGCGCCGTACATCATCGAATCCGTCCTCCATCATATATCATCTCCGGCGCTGACTTTCTCGCATAACCATGTCCTGGGACTCCGCCAACATCGCCTTGTCGCAGTCGCTCAAGGAATTGCAAGAGGCGCAGGGGAAGCTCGATCAGTCTGCGTACGACACTCCCGTACTTTCCGTGGTGCATGATGCTAGAGAACGGACGTATGATGTGGTGTGTCTGCCGCTGTCGAACGAGAACTGGAGAGAGCGATGGAGGAGTATGTGCGTGATCCCAGTCGGACAGATGGAGGGAGAGAACTCGGAGGCAGAACGACGAGCTGAGACATGGAGGGCCAATCCATGCTTTCTACGGGACGAAGTGACGATGTCGCGCCTGGGTGAGTGCACCTGTAACTCAAAGCTTTGTGGTCCTGACTTTCTGTATTATTACAAGACGAAGCAGACGGCGTGTCTGTGATGGTTTCAGACTGGCTGGAGTTGGACGCATCTGACGATTGGGTTAGACATGATTCTGAGATCGTGAGTGCCGAGAACTTATGACTTCTTTGGTCTCTTCTATTAGCAGGTCGGTAAAATAGATGCTGAAGGCTGGTTTGTGTACAGGCTCTCCAACAAGAATTATCCTACGCTTCATATCTCAATGTCCAAACTGTTATACTTCCTCCTCCACGGAACAGAGAGCAGATAGCATCATATGGTCGCGCGATCAACAAGTGTCTCGAACAGACACCATATATGCAGCTCTCTGTCCGTCTCCCCATATACGACCCTTCAATATTCGAGCCAAAGCAGACTCGGGAAACATCACTCTCTGATATTCACGGTTCTCCTAATGGGAGATCGACACCTGATATTCGCACACCCGACCTGCGCAGATCTCCCCCATCTACCCGAGCATCAGAGGGTGAGCTAAATGCCACGTGGGAAATGTGGGATGCTATCCGGTCGATCTGCGACTATAACCCGCGACTTACATTGAGTGCGCCGGTTCTTTTTTCGCCATCCACCTCGTTAATTGCCGGTGAATAGCTTTGGACCTCACACCTCCCCTCCCTTCCGTTCCTGGCGTGCTCAACAGATGGGCCGCTGAGCCCATTAGACACGTCTTTCTCCCAGCCTCAACTTTTATTGCTAACACAAAAGGCTATCCTGTCCTCCCGAAAGGGACGCAGAAATTCATCCGGGATATCATGAAGGTATAATTCTGCATGCTAGTTGTCTTGTTTCACTCATCCCTCATTGGACTAGCATCGACCGACGTTGATCTTATCTGGTCCTGCTACTGGGCTGCACAATCGTGGCGGGGAGGCTGCGTATCTGCAGTACGTACGTTATCTGGAGAAAACAAGCCCTGCAGTTGTGCAGGTGAAGACTCCTGGGACGGTCGAACATTTTGCACAAGGATACCAAGATTATCTGCAAGCGCCGTTGCAGGTATGTTACACTGACCGTAGTCTTTTCTATACTGAAACCCGTACAGCCTCTCATGGATAATCTGCAAAGCGTCACCTACCAAACATTCGAACAAGACCCTGTGAAGTACCAAAAATATGAAGAGGTAAGTCCTCACATATCTTTTGATCGCTCTTTTGAACAATGTCGTCCACAAGGCCGTCTTCATGGCATTGTCTGAATGGCCGGAGTGTGACAGAATGTACGCCTGTCATTTTTAAAATCCTCTCGCCCTTGTTGATATCTTCCTAGCGTGATCTATGTCGCCGGTGCCGGACGAGGTCCCCTCGTGGCAAGATGTCTGAACGCCATAGAAAGTTCGAAGCGAAACGCCTTCGTTTATGCTCTCGAGAAAAACCCGAGTGCATATGTAACGTGATTCAAATGTCTTCCCGTATAAAAGATTTGGTGCTCACGCGCTTTGTTCAGATTACAAGGACGGAAGGAGCATGAATGGAAGGATAAGGTCAATGTATTATTTGGCGACATGCGGACTATTCAGGTGCCCGAACTTGCGGACATTATTGTCAGCGAATTGTTGGGATCCTTTGGGGACAATGAGCTTAGTCCGGAATGTCTCGACGGTGCCATGAGGTTCTTGAAGCGTATGTGGTTACTGTACATGCTAATGCACGCAAACTATTGACATCTTTCATTGGTTTAGCCGACGGCATCTCCATACCTGCATCATATTCAGCGTACCTCGCTCCGCTGTCCTCCTCGAAACTGTATAATGAAGTTCGAGTGGGGAAGGACAGCAAGGCCTCTGAGACCCCTTATGTTGTCATGTTCCAAGCGGTGAACATCCTTAGTGGTGATGGTGGTGGCGCGGAAGGCCGATGCGGGCCCAAAGTACAAGAGTGCTGGGATTTCGAGCATCCGCGAAGAGACGCTGTCTTGAACGAACTTGGTGAATATTGTAATTCTCACTGGGCTGCTTGATGGCTTATTTTTGGTGCAGGTTTGCCGCCTACGAATACGCACAATACGCGCTCGGCCAAGTTGACCTTCCATATCCCCCACGCGGGTGTACTGCACGGCCTGGCAGGCTACTTCGAGGCCATGCTCTACGGCGACGTTGGTCTGAGTATTCACCCATTTCGAAAAGACCAGATATCCAAGGATATGTTGAGCTGGTTCCCTCTTTTCTTTCCTCTCAAAGTACGGGCCTATCTTGTATCCGTATTCCTTCAACTGACGTCTTCCGCTAGGAGCCGTTGTACCTGCCGAGTAATTCCGAGCTTCAAGTCTCCATCTGGCGCCTCACGAACCAACGCCAAGTCTGGTACGAATGGTATGCCGAGTCCTTCCTTCCAGTCTTCCACCCCCCTTCGGATAAATCGCCCTCACCGAAAGTGGACGGTCGGGGTTCGTTCATCGCAACGCCTTCAACACCGCTGGCTACCCCGAGTCCTCTGATAGATGCTATCGACAACCCCTTCGTTGTTGAAAAGCCGGAACAGATGAGACATATAGAGGACGTGGCGAAGATAGAAGCTGGAGTTGTGAAAATTGGGCAGACATCGTTGCATAATCCGGGAGGACGGAGTAGTTGGATTGGGTTGTGACATGCCTCGACCAAAAAAAAAACTGAATTTGGTGTGTTATCGTCTGTCCGATGAACAAGGTCATAAGCTTCAGAGGTTGATTTTGGTTGAGCACTGGGTCAGAAAAGACGAAATATCTTGACTAACCAGACAGATGAGCTCTCATATGACCTGTCACCGCACTGACTAGCCTAGGATCAACCGGAGGAGTACCCGACCCCATCACGTTTTGAAGCATATGATTTCATTCTCGCGCGAGCTATAAATTATGATTTACAGAATTTGGAAACACATCGCGCCTGGGGTTCTACAACATGGCTGTAAATAGGGTTTGTGAAGAAAAATGAACCCAAAAGACTGCAAGAATTGGAAAAATTCGTAATGGTATACACACCGAACGCCCCGGTGGGAAGTCAAGATTTAGCCATCGTATTGCGGAGGCGACTCGTCTAATGCAGCCCATGTACGCTGAGTTTGGAGGATCTCCATCCTAACGCGCAATTCCGCTACCTCGTTCCGCAGATCGGTGTCAGCTCCCGAGGCGTCTGCCCGCAGATCAGCCTCCCCCAAGGCGGTACGTGCCTGTGTAGACGTAGGTGTGGATGATGTTGGGAATGTGACGTCTGATATCTGTTGCGTGTGTCCGGGATTCGATCGTGGATGTTTCGCCTCCAGTCGAACGGCAGCGGCTCGCGCTTGCATCGTCGCATTTCCTGCGGATATGGTGCTAGAACTTGACGAGTCTGTGGCACCAAGGTTCGGATCGTGTGCCGTGTATGATGTTACCGGCAGGCTTCGGTACGGGTACGAAGTGTTCCCACCAGAGTCCGAAGGTAATGGAGAGGGTGGTAGAAGATTGTGCGTGAGTGGCTCGATCTGCATCTTGGAGTCATCGTGGACGTAGACATGGGGTGACATGCGTCGTCGTAAACAGAACAATAGGAGGGCGGCGACAACGCCGACGACGGCTAAGCCGCCGACAACACCACCCACGATAGGGCCGACGGACGTGGTCTTTTTGGAATGGTCTACTGAGGGTGCAGGGGTCGAGCTTAAAGGTTGGACGGACGCAGTCGAAGAGGTAGAAGTGGCAGAGCTCGTGGCAGGATCCGTGTCAACTCTGAACCGAGTTGTCAGGCGTCCAGACCTCGTTGGGAAAGCAGTAGGGCACTCACGTGTAGACCAAGTAATCAAAGAGAAATATTGTCTGATTGGTATTGCCTGTAGTGCTCATAACCAACTGATGAGATCCGTTCTTCAACCCATCCTTGGAAAATATGGGGTGGTCATATTGATAGCCTCCAAAAGTTGCAGGCGGAACGTAGACGAAATTCCCCACATCAGATCCATCGATATTGAACGTCAGATTGGTGAGAACATATGACAGGACTGCATAAGCGTATACAGCAGTTCCTAGAGAGGACGCCTTCATTCGACACAGGCGCATACACGCACTATAAAAAACTCACCAGTGAAGGAAACTGTCACCGTGCGCTGCTCAGCATCACCTGGAAAATGGGTAGTATCGTGCCAAGTATGGTTGAACACCAGCGCTTTGTCTAACGTCGCGACACAGCCATCGCAAGTGGCTCCTTGAGTCCATCCTGCTATAGGCAAGAATGTAATGGGAGCAACGCCTGTCGACGGATCCGGACCTGCCTCATCGTCGATCGTTTTGTTTACGAGAGCAGCCTGAACGACTGGCAGGAGTAGAAGGAACCATGGCCGCATGGGAGCAGTACTGCGATCAAACCAAAGCGAATGATACCCCACAAAGAGAAGAGGAGGTGGTCAAGTCTCAGAGTATGAAGTTCGAGGATATAGGCAGATTTAGATCCGCAACACTGCGATGGTTTATTTATTGGGCCGAAACGCTGTTGGTTGATGGAGGTCGTGACGCAAGGGACCGATGACTTGACGTTGCTTGACGTCTATTTTAAACACCTCGGAGATGCTTTCCTCTTCTCTAGCCCTTTCAACACCAGATTCTGTGACCTATATAAAAGATCTTGATATGGTCGTCACAGGGCGATTCATCCGTACAGGATAGGCCAATACAACTATGTGCGCGCCTGGCATTCTGTCGACCGAATATGGATTTTTGAAAGCGCTGTAGCGCTCGCGCCTATGTACTCTGCAAATCAGCAAAGAGAATCACCATAAATGGAAGACTGACCCGGATAGCGTGTCTTATGGTCTGCCGAGGCTAAGCGCCAAGCGCCGAGCAACAATCGGTTGAATAGGAGAAAATGGTGCATTTATTGGGCGCATCAAACGAATTAATGAGGTTCGGTAAGCACGCCCTTCTACCTTCGGATGCTGCTACAGAGTCGTTGTTCCGAGCCCCGATGACTTGTGAATGTCATAGGAATGTTGGCCGACCTCATGCGCATGTGGGGGCGAGACTGCCTCGTCAAAATTTAGCGGCGGCGTGGTAGAATCGAACTCGGAGCACACTGGTAATGGGCGCCTGTTACTAGCCTCGTGATTACTAGGCAAGATGGGCCGTCGGACTTCTAATAACTGAGGCTCGTTTTCGTCGGAGTCGTTACGGCCGGGGGAGCCGCGTATGCTCTGTACCAAGGGAGCCCTTGTCGGAGCAGCGGAATTTGTACTGGCCGTTTGTGTCCGAGCCTAAGAATAGACGCCCTTCCTCACACTCCGTACTAATACATGATGGCTCCTGCTAGTAAAGCAAAAGCAGCGGGGGTCAGCGCTTCCTCGTTTTTCGACCTCAAAGCTCAGCTCGCTAAACGAGAAGAAGAGGTCTTAGAGAACAAGGCTGCAGGTAAGGTTGCGGCGGGCGCTGTTCAGCGGCGGGATAAGGTACGCTCGACCTACCAGCTCTCGTCTGTCCTTCAACTTGCACCTTAAGCACGCGACATAGAAAATATCACAATGGGCCCGCCAAAACAAGGGCGTCAAGTCGCGCGCCGCTCGAGATATTGAACTGGAAGCGGTCGATGAGCCAACTTTGGAGTCTGCACGCGCCGCTCTCGAGCGAAAAGCGAAGATTTACGACAAGTTGATGAAAGGGAAGTCTGGTGGACTCACAGACAAACAATTTGACATGCTCTTAGTCGACGTACGTCCAATCCCATTCTCATCATATAGACACGATATACGAACTGACCTTTAGACGGCAGTTCGATTCTAAACCTATGGCAAATTTCGGATCCGACAGCGAGGACATAGATGAATCTTTGACTGTACCCGAACCATTAGATGAGGTACGCTCTCGCCATGCATTATTCGTGCCTCACTTGATAATTTGATAGGCTGATCCAGTCATCGAATATGAAGATGAATTTGGTCGGATGCGCACAGCGCCCCGTTCTGAGGTGCCGCGGCATCTATTACCTCGTAATGTGAAGGGTGGAGATGGTGACGGTGACGAGTAAGCAATGCTGAATATCCTGCCAGTGATCTCTTGCTGATTTTTGTGTCAGAGGATATGTCATAGGTGAGTTTACCTTCTTCGGATTTCCAATGATTAATTTACATCAAGATGATCGTAGAGAATCCCGTCAATTTCTTTCCTGTCTACGAGCCTTCTGCCGAACGCACTGCAGCCATCGACGAAGCTCTAGCAGAAGGGAATAAACCACTAAATACTCATTATGATTCGACGCGTGAAGTGCGTGCTAAGGGAGCTGGGTTTTACCAGTTTTCCGCAGACGAAGAAACCAGGAAGAAGCAGATGGAGGAGCTGCTTGCGGCGAGAGGGGAAACAGAGCGGAACAGGGAAGACTTGGGGGCTGTTGACTTGAAACCTGGAGAGGTGGATGGACTGCAGGCTAGTGGTCACGGACTGAAAGGTCGAGCTACAGAGAAGCGGAAGAGGGAATTGGAGGAACGGAGACTGCTGCTGGACGCGAAGAGGCGGAAGGGGAAAGGCAAGGCGGAGGACCAGAGGCTCTCTCAACCAATACCTCCTTCACCATCCATGGACGAGGGAACGAAACCACCAACGGTCACTGACCCTTTCGTAGCCTTGGAGGCCCAGAGGCCCAAACCATATGGCAGCACCGCCGGATCAATCGACACTGATGCCTTCCTGGCTGATATAGAACAAACCATCTTCAAAGGACGAAGACCATCATAGGACTTTATTTGAGTATCCCGCTTGGTGCATCTACGACATGTACGTCCTCAAGTATCCTTTGATGTTCATTCTGACATCGCCTCATAGTATGCGACACCTCACCAGCCTCACAATCCACGCCCGCTTCGTGGAAGCTCCGCCAGTCCCGCATACTTTTCTTCAAACCTATCATGACTCCTCTGGTAATCGTCAGTAGGAGGTGTATCAAGTTGGCAATGAGTGGTATCATGTATGGGACAGAGCTGAGAATATGTAACATGTCTCGACGCCTACGGTAGGACGTTCGTTAATAGCGGTGATCCAGTACGGGTCGACATTAGGGACTATCGCACACGTTCTCATACATTCGTGAGGGCCTTGTGATAACCCGACGAATCACACTTTAAGCACTGTGGCAGTTCTCGAACACAAGCTGACCGCACAACTCACCTTCGTCAATCGAGTCAGCATTTCCTTCACCCGCCCGAAACCGGGCAAATCACTGCAACCTCTTCTCCGCCCTTCAAGACGACCTTGCTGATATCATCAACCATCTCCGCATCCACACTCCACTGACTGCCTTCGAGGACCTTGTCCAAAGGCGTGTTGGGATGGCGAGATACGAGGAGGGATGGAAGCGATGATAAAGTAAAAGGGTCGGTGGTAGGTGGTAACGGGATGCGCTCAGAAGTCAGCCCCGTCGCTGTTGATGCAGCTGCAAAGTATAAAACCGTGATCTCCCTCGTATTTGACATAGTGGAAAGGTTCAAGGTGATGGTGTGTGGAAAGATAAGATAAAGCACATTAGATCGGGGAATCTCTCGCGTGTCACACAATTGTCCACTTGATCGAGCTTCAGCGCTTCAGCTAGTAAGCTACATGATCCACCTACGCAGTCCCTTTCAACGAGAGATCGATGACCAGGGTGGGTATGTTCTAATATAGCAACAAGAAATACAAACGCCGCGCTCATCTTGCTCTCATATTGTCTTCAGTTCTGCGCACCACCATATAGGTCTCGAAGTTTTTATCCACACCGTGTCCTCTTCCTGAACGAGATGATTGGAAGTCGACATCAAGCCATCGAAGCCAGAAACATGGTCGGCTGAAGCTCTGTCATCAGAACATGGCTTGCGGAGAATCAAAAAGAAAGACAGAGCGCACATAGATTCCAACGCAGGCCTGACGTCGACAGAACGGTGGAGTCCACGCCCACGGGAAGCAGACCACACGTCGGACCCAAAGCGGAATGAGGGATTGAGATGTAATGTTCGCCCTAGTGAGCCCAAGGCCAATCAAAAACCAACCTGTTGCAAGCACGGTGGTGCGTACCTCGTCAAGAACCCATCCAACATTCTCGTCTGTCACAGCAAAGACCCGCCGGCTTGATTTTCGCAGCTTGTGAAGGTACGACAAGGTGTGGATCGTTTGGTCCAACCGTCCGGATAGACCACCAAGCAGAATGATGTCGTACGTCTCCTGAGTCCCAAGCAGTTAGTGCTTTTGTATGAGATATCAAGAAGTCGTGCCTTACCTGCTTACCCTCCTTCCGCTCTTTCTCCTCCAAACTGGATACGCATTTCATCAAGTCCGTCGAGTCTTGGTCGTGATCTTGAACCACTGGGATGCCCTTCAGCGTGATGAGAAACTCTGAGTGATTAGTGTGAAAAGCAGACATGCCTTCATTGCGTAGTATTGTTGCACATCATCGCGAAGAGAGTCCAAATCCCCCTTCACGAGGTCGGGCAGATGAAGCCTGCACGTAGTCAAAAAAGGCTCTCTGGGGAAAACTTCGTAAGGCTCACGACCTCCGTTCTTCTGCTGCCTCATCAGAGGCGAAAAGATCGAATAGCCTATTCGCCCCGCCATCAGCACAACAGCGCCATGACGTAGATTGCCATAGTCGAGAGAAGAGAGACTCGGAGAAAGGTTGGTTCAAAATGATCAGCGCGCGGTTTCCAGTAGAATCGGATATTTCTGCTTCGGAGAGAGGGAGAAGAAATGGTGTGGACCAATGCTTTGCCTGAGAATCAGATGACATCGGGAGAACGTCGAAGGCAACCACTTCGCCAAGCACTGACTAGAACACAGGTGACGTCATATACTCGTTTATGAGGGATATCTTGCGCTCTCGACAAAGCAACAAAGCAATGATACCTCAAAACAACATAGGATTGTGCACTAGACCTAAAACAAAAAGACGAAAAAAAATACAGAGCAACGTACAGTACAACAAAAACATGCATGAAAGATCGCGCGCGTCGTGTCAACCCTGATTCTTCCTCCAAGAGGAGAAGCTCAAGGCCCCAACAACCCCTACGACGAGCAAAGCCGTGCCTGCGCCCACCAACCCCGGTAAGTATAGATACCAGGTATTGTCAAGCTCCTCCATCGCGGAACGCTTCGAATCATCAAAGATACCCACGTCTCCCTTCTGCCGGCGCTTCTGCCTTGGATGCGTCCTACTTACACGATCTTCCACAGGAGGATTCACCTCTATGGTCGGCATCTGGAGGGTAACGTCGCTCGTGCTCTCCCGGAGCACATCCTCGCCTTCAGACGGGAGTAACGGGACGTCAAGGCTCGGGTGCAGATTATGCGCGCGCTGGAAATAGCGTCGCGATATCTCGCGGTCTCGTTTCCACGCCGCTGTCACTCCTTCCGCGCCGCTCCCGACGGACTGCGATTGCGGCGGCAAGCGGATGGAAGAAAGAGGAGAGTAGGCAGTGGAGAGTAGCGCGGAAGCGGTGCCTTCCAAGTAGAGGAGGCCAGCCTCGAGGTATAGCTGTGCAAGCCCAAGCGGCCCTCCCAAGCACTGAGCATAATAAGCAGACGTTCCTGGCACTACGGGCGTCTCAGGGTCTTTGAGAGTGTCATCAGAGGTCAGGTGCAGAGGAACGTAGTGAGTAACCAGCCTGATTGCGGCGGACGGTAGGTGTGCTTGATGCCAAGCTCGTCTGTTTACAAAAGAGTAAGACATGTCCTCGTTGTGAAAATCGGGAAATGCTATTCAAGAGGAGACGCTTACAGTAGATATTCGAAAGCAGATTCCTTGTCTTGACGAATGTCAAAGAGGTCGAAAGCGAGGAGGACTAGACTCGTAGGATCCATGTTGTATGTCTGCTCGAGATCCGTGCTCAGGCCTGTAGGGCTGGGATGACAGGGAGAGAGCGTCTCTGGCACAGGGCCGACGATCATCGATGGCCAGATGACAGAATCTGCCTTTTCAAGATGTATGGTCAAGAGCCTCCCAGAAGTGGAAGCATGCAACGACTCTGACGACGAAAAAGACGATGCTAGGCTGAGGGACACATTTCGGGGCGACACTGCTCGAAACGTGTTCCGCCTGGATTGCTGGCGTTGCACGGTGGCGAACCCCACACGCTCGTCTGCGGAAGACGAGACGGGCGAGGAGAGTGCAGGCGATGACGCCAGGAACTCCTCCGTGTCAGAGGTGGGGCCGCTTCCCACAGACGCAGCAAAGCTGCTCGATATATCAGGGTCCGAGACGAAAGCGTAGGAAGAGCGCGTCGAGACCGTCGAGGTGGTCGAGGTCGTGCGCTCGCGGAGTGACAGCCGCGACGCGTGTGACTCTAGCTGCCATACGGAACTGGCAATATCGACATTTCCGTACAATCGACCCTAGACCATGATGTGAGTCCCGAGGAACAGAGCAGAGACCGAGGAGCAGAACAGAGAATGCGTGGAATGAGGGTCTCACATACCTTCACAACAGGTGGTTGGCCTCTGACTCCCGCGACCAAGTGATTGCGTTCGATGGTCACCTGCAAATGCGGGTTGGCGTTCTGCGACGCTCCACGTCGAAGTGCCACACACCTGTACTTCTTCGTCCGGAGTCTCATACGGCACTAGCAGCAACACAGTAGCCTAGGTGATGAGGGCGCGGATGAGTCGAGGCATTGGGATTCAATTCCACGGCTCACTTCACCTGGTCATGCGACTGCAGCGCTCAGGACATGCGTTAGCGAGCAAGCAACACCGTGGCCCACGCAGCATGCCACTCACCTGGTGCCATGAATAGGAATAGCTGGGATATTCTTGCGACCAATTCATCCCCGGATGCGAGGCTTTACTGCGTGAATATTCTTGTGATAGTCAACGCAATGAATAGACCGTCGGTCTTAAGCTCAGCCCTGCTGCTGTAGCAATTCCGCTTGACTCGCCTGTGACCATGTGTCAGACTCAAGCCGCACGCTGCCGTACGTCAGTGCGGTGAGGTTACCTAATCAGACCGCCGGAGAAAGCCGGATTGAAACCCAGCGGTGTATCGTTTTAGGAGACTTGGTGCAGGCGAAACATATCTCAAAACATATGGCTCGACATTTCAATAGACAAGTGGCGTTCGAGATCTCTGTACACAGCCTCAACACTTCCATGATTGAATGAAATTTCTGGCTAAAACCCAAGTCGATCGACATATTGGTTCAGGCGTATCCTTTTGGTGACCCCCGTCCAAGCAAGTCCGCGCTCCTCATTATGCATCTCTATACGATAGATGTGCCAAGAGATCGCTCGAGGAAAGCAGTGTCGTAAAATACTACAGGAAAGTATGATATTCGATGATAGGCAATGAACGAAACGAATGTAAATGAACGACGACCCACGACGGCGACCTGAACCACATGCAAGAATGGAACCCTGAATCGACCAAGCGCTCAAACGAAGAAGATGAAGAAGCGGGTTCATTAACGGCGCCATGGGGGTAGTGGGATACTGGACATGCACGATTCAAAAGTCGAGGGTAAGATGGAGAGGAGGAGAAACAGAAAGATCATACGAGCGGGGTATATACGAAATAATAAGGAATATAAATGCTTAAAAATCTACAAAGCCGGGCAGGTCAGGCAGGGCGCGTCAACTGCGTGTGTCGTGTGTTGGACCTGTTGCCAATTTAATCTGTCCAGACCTGACCCGCTACAGCGTCACGTCCGTGCCGTCACCTTTGCTGTCCTCGCGATCCGGATCAGCCTGTCCCGCTCTGCCTCCATGTGCTGAATCAACAGCCCATCGAGCCGTTTCAACGACTCGGTCTCTCGCTCGCTCCTAGACGCCCTGCCTGGCGACGTCGCAGGGCGCTTGGAGGTAGTCGCAGCGGACGTGGACGGCCTCGCCGGGACAGCGGCCGAGGCGGTGGGTAGGGGTGGGGTCACCGAACGAGAGAGCTGATGGAGATCGAGGTTCGAGACGCCCTGCTCGCCCTTCATCCGCTTGAAGTACGGCGTGCGTGGTGGGATGTTCCCCACCGGACGCCGCTCCTCCAGGTCGAAGGTCCGCGCAGGAGACCGAGGCATGGGCGAGTTCACCATCGACGAGGCCGAGGACGAGACGTACGGCGTCGAATGGTTGCCGAGCCGCATGATCGACGTCTGTGCAGGTAACGGCGGCATCAGGTTGGCGGTGTCGACGCCAACGCCGGTATGCCCGTGCGCGCTGGAATACACCGATGGCGCGGCGATCCCATCGTCTGAAAACTCCGACTCCGAGCTGTCGTCTAGATCATCCATCGCGTTGGGGTGCGTCTGGATGTGGTCGAAGAAATCGATCGAGGAGTCGGTGGGTGGCGCGCTGCGTATTGACTGTGGTATCGGCGACGTCGGGATGTGCAACGTCGTGGGGATGGTGTTGCCCCGGCGTTCCGCGATAAGGAACTGTCGAGAAGGAGTAGGAAAGGGAGGAGTTATGGGCTCCGGGGCATGGATCTCGATAGACTCAGGCGCAGAAGCGTACGCGGAGTGCCCGGGATCTGACGACGTAAACGATGGACGGGGAGACGAGGACAGCTGCGACCTTGCGCGCTGCGACATGGTACGTGGAGGTGGAGAAAGGATCGTAGCGCTGAGGGATGAAGAGGCGCGAGGAGGCGGGCTCATGTTGACTTGACGAAGCGTTTGCTGGACAGAGGTTGCACTGGATGCTGACGGACTGTTCATCGCAGTCGTGACATTGATTGCATAGCGTGGCATGGGGGGAGGGAGATGCTCAGACTCAAAGAGAGCGTCTTGAAATGCGGACACGGTAGGGGAAGGTTGGGAGTACTCTGACAGGGAAGGCCGACTGGGCAAGGTGCTCGCGAAAGAAGTCCTCGGGACAGTGCCGTCTTCAGACTGCTTCTGTTCAGACATGACATCGCGCTCGTCGCTTGAGTAATGAGACCCGCTCGTCAAACTGTTGATGACACGATGCATGGTATGGGGTAAGGCACGTGGCTCTCTCGACGGAGGTGAAATGCGGTCTTCGCCCAAAGGGTGCCATGATGGAAGCGGCGGGCTCACTACGCTTCTTCCCGCCCGGAGACCCATTTCGTGCAAATGATGAAGCGTAGGAGAGGACACCACCTGGCGAACCCCGCGCGAAGCGGAGGAAGATCTGCTGGACACTCCAATGTGCTCCTCGCTCGTGTAGGGTAAATCCGACTGAGAAAGTGAGTAGATGGGGTTGATGATCTGCTTGCGTGGGGGAGGGGCAAGCGGGTGAGCGGGGGCCGACGGGGTCTCCGCGCGTCTTGGAACGTCGTTTCTGCCTTGGGCCAGGAAAGAGCGGGCCTCCTTTGGGATCGGAGGCCGGCGAGAATTTCTGCCCGCCGTAGAGGGTCGGCTGTCAGTACCGGTGGCTTGAACTAAGGCTTCTGGCTCAACGATCCTCTGCTCCAAATTGCGCCTCGGCGTGCCCGTCACTGCCGGTTGAATGTATGCCCGATCGGCGCTACCCGTCGAGGATCTAGGAGGCGTCGATAAAGCGGGCGACGCAAGCATGGAGGATGTGCCCGGGGAGTTGAGCGAGTGGCCCACGGCTGCGTGCAAAAGTGCCTTGCGCCAGTCGTCGTCGGTGTCGGTGGACCAGATCCCCGGGCTCGCGGGAGGCAAGCGCTCGGCCAGGAGCGCCGCGCCTACAGAGTCCTCTATGCCCAATCCGTGCACATTCGACGCCTGGACCGCGAAGGGAGAATCAGCAGAGGGCGGCGGCACGTCTACAGAGTCGGTCGGATCGATGACGTCGTCGCTGACGTCCGCCTTATCTCGCTGCATCTCCCCCGACCTGCGCCCTTCCCCACGCGACTTGATCTCCTGCTCTGCCTGCCTGGCCGCGACCACGAGATCGTCCATTTTTTCGCGGACGACGGCGACCCTTGTGACACGCTCCTGCGGCCGGACGAGGGCCGAGGCAGGCGAGTGCGGCAGCGTGTATGCGTGGGGACGTGCAGTCCACCCTGAAGCAGTAATGGAATCGGACGTCGTCCTGAGGACAGGCGTGCGATCTTCCGCCGACGTCGCCAGCGGAGATCCCGGCTTCGATCGAGCCTTTCCAACACGGAAGAGGTCGAAGAATGCAGGCGCGGAGGATTTGCTCTGTTTCTTTGGCAGGGCTGCAGACATGGGTGCGAGGTCGGAGGGCTTCGGCTTCGAGTGTGCCGGCGGCAGAAAGTAGCTATTGTTCATGAGGAGACGGAGGCGATAGGAGACATCGTCGACGTTGAAGCTCCTGTAGTCGTCGCCTGACTCGTCGGGGTCAACCGAAGCGATGCGGTGGTCTGGGAAAAGGTCGACCAGCGAGCGTGGAGAGGGGGGCGAATCTGTCCCCGAAGTGGTAGAGACGGAGAACGGATAGATTGAGGACGAGGTCCCGGACATGATGGAGTCGCGGACGCGCTGTCGCGCATCGCGGAATGAAGTGTAAGGGGGCATAGGGTGGGAGCGACTGTGGTTTGAAAAGAGCGGGCTGGTGGGCGGCGAGGATTCTGAGAGCATGGACAGGCGATAGGCTTCCCGAGGGACACTGGAGCAGCGTTTGCGCGCTCGTGACTAGAGGGACGGTCGTTCAGAAGCCGTGCCGCAATCTCAAATAGGAGGGAGAGCACGTACGGTGGAGCCCTCCGCAGCTTCTTCATCGCGAGACACCCGCCCTCGACTAATTAGGTCCACATCATCGACCGTTCGGCGACCTGGCCCTGTGGTCGGCCACGGCATCGGTTCGTCGTCGACATCGTATGTAAGCTCGACGGGCGAAGTGGTGAATCTCATCGGCGAGCGTGGGGGTCGAACAGGGACGTCTTGTGCGCTGACAGCTGCAAAGGGAGTGTCGGGCACGGGAGGGACGTCCTCGAGGAGCCTTGTTGGGGTCACTGGGGGAGGCGGTGTATTCGGGCCGCCGGACCTGTTCCTCCTGGCAGAGGCGTTGGATGTGACTGTCTTGGAGCGGGCTCTTATGCGCGGCTGGCGTGTGAGGGAACAATTGCTGCTGGACGTCGCGTTGCTCTGGATGGAATTGGACCGCAAGACGGCGGGACGGGTGAGGGGACCGGGGTCAAAGACAGGATAGGACGAGGACGAGGACGCCATCATGGGCGGACCTCGATGCTCGACGCTGGACGAGACAGGCAACCTGCAAGACGTCTTTCGCGTCGCTACGTCCATCACGTGCACACACCCCCTCCGGAGTGACAGCCAGCAAACTCCCCGCCCGTCTAACGCGTTTCTCCCTCCCCCGCTCACGTCCCTCCACACGAATCTCCGAGAGGTGCCGCCCACTCCCCCTGCAACTCCCATACCATGTTCGGCCCCGCCCTTTTCTCTCGTAGGTTCCCCATCTCATCCGCCATTGCTCACCTCGCCTCAATTCCCAAAGTCATCCCTCAGACAGCGGGCTTGCTCCCAAAGTGGCAGCTCCTCGTCGGCGTCGTCGCCGTCCTCAACACCCTCCAGAACTTCCTCACCCTCAAGTTTACCCGCCGCATCTATAACGCAGTCCCTCCCGCACAGCCAGGTACGGCTTGCCCAATGTTTATCCCCGTTTTAGGCCCGGCAGTTCAACTCGCGCGCTTCTACGTCCAGTCACCGCACTCCAGGCCCGTACATTCGCCGTGTGGACCCTGACGTCTGCCGTCGTGCGCGTCTACGCCGCATACCACATTCAAAACAAAGTGTACGTCCAAGTGTTTTCCATAGCCTCTCGCGTTGACGTAAATCTCAAAGGATATATGACATGGCTCTCATGACGTACCTCATCGCCTTCGCCCACTTCAGCTCAGAGATCTTCATCTTCCGCACCGCGAAGATTGGTCCTCCTGTATTGAGCCCTTGTATTGTTGCGAGTGAGCTGATATGTGCAATTTGTGCATACGAGGCGGAACTGACCCACAACGTCTTCGCTAGCAACATCGCTCGTGTGGATGATCTCGCAGTATGATTTCTACGTCAAAAACTGATCGCCCCCGTCCGGTCTGCCGTTGATCGAATGCTATTCGGCCCCACGGCCTGCTGGCCGTGGTCCTCTTCGGGCCTCCAGTGTCGTTCCTCGTGATGGTCTCATGTTTTCTTTCCCACTGTCGTCCTTTTATTTACTTACCGCATCTAAAATTACATCGTCACGTATAGATCTCTAATTATACCATCTCTTGTTATGCGCTCCTTCTGCGCCTTGTCGCTGGAACTTGCGTTCGGATCCTGCTTGTCAAGTTAGATGGGGATCCTCGGGTGCTCTGCAGCATCGATTAGACCAAATGTCCCAACTTGGACTACGAAACATCGAGCCGTCAACTCCCGACTTTCATCAGCCCCCGTTTCTGTTGTCAGTGGGGTTTTCGCTTCATCACGGAAAAACCCGGATTGGTTTCGCAAGTATTGCGCCTTTGTGTTGGCGCAACAAGGGAGCTCAGCGTTTCATACTGATTTCAGCAACTCGACCGCAGTCTCTGTCGAAATCCCTGCGTTGGGTGTCCTGCAATGTCAAGCACCGCCGGTGCTTCCTTCAACATTCTTCGATGGGGAATGCTCCTCAGGCCATACAGCTCGTCGGCTAGGCGCGCGCCAAAATCTCTTCATTAGCCGAAGTCTCGCTCGAACATCAAGCCCTGCAGGTCAAGTCAATGGCTGCGTTCGGTTCGGATCTAGGTTGAGTGCATGTGCGTCCGACGGCTGTGGGCGACAGAGTTCAGGGCCTTCTGTAAACAAAGTTCGTGGGCAACCTTAAACGTCCGGACCTTCTCATTTGTTTCAAGTCCGTCAACGCCGATTGGTGATGGGGGCAAGGCGCCATCTCATCAGCAGCACGGCACATGGCATCATCCCGTTCGAGAGCGACGAGAACGACATGTGTTGAGGGCATGTGTCCCCGCTACGCGCCCGTCTTTGCGACATCACTACAAGAGGCACGCGATACACGTAACGCGTTACCCCGGTCGATTTCCCGACCCCGAGACTCTTAGGCTGGGGCAGTGCTGGGGCTCTAAATCTGGAGAGAAGACCGTGTCAGAGGGTGCAGAGGGCTCGGGAGCACGCAGGCTCGAGGATTTTCAAATGGGCTAAAACGGGTGCCGCGACGTGTGACCTCCCCTTGCGATGGCGCGAAACGGGGGCGGGCAGAGCGCCAAGGTGATAGCCTCAGGATGGATATCCTCAGGTGGTCTGCGTTGGGAGGGCAGGCGGGTCAGCGGGTGCGCGACGCGCGTCGATCGCCTACTTATTATGTGACGGAGAGAGATTTCAAACGGTGCATCTTGTCATCTGCGAGGCTGCCAAAAGCTGGTGCGTGGTGAACTGCTCGTACGGAAGGGCCAACGGCCGAGACTTGCCGTAGCGGCTCGGAGGCGGTTCGGCTTACCAGGTCCAGAATTTTCGAGGGGAGAAGACCTCCATGGTCGAGGACGGAGAGGGTTTGGTCGTGGCGCTATACAAGGCGCTATATTTGGAGATATTCAAAAACTCCCGGACGGTCGAGAATGACTGTTCGTGAGATGCTCACAAATGTAGAATGGGCTCCGGGGTTGTGCAATCTCGCGCGAGGCGGTCTTCGAGCCATGCAATAGAGGCAACCGAGATTAAAGATCACTTTAGCGCCAGGTAATTGGAGGTCGGCTGTTGAATGACAAGAGGTAGCGACAAGCCGAAGCATCCTAGCGGCATATGTCGTGATTCTACGAGAGCTCTGAGCAACGATGTGTGTCAAGCGGGGCGCACTTTTGCCCTGTCACAGGCCAGAACGCGTTTTTTTATGAATAAAGTGCGGGGCATGGGAGGAGAACGAGCGCAGAGTGCGTGCGACTGGGCAATGCTGATAGGATAACGTAGACTTGGCAGAAAAATGTGTGAGCACGCTAGGACGCAGGTGGGTGGCGCACTGTGGTGGCGAAGGGTGAAACCAACGCGTTCGTGCATCACGTGTGTAACATCACTCGCTGGCATTTTCGTGAATGGCACGTTCGAAATACGCATCCCTTTTTGCGTCCGCATCGAGGATGCACGGTGGGTTTCGTGTTCATCGGCCGGATGATATTTGGGGAAGGGCCGAAAATAAAGTGAAGGGAGAGTAGGGTAAGCTAAAGTACCGCCACGGTTCCTTGCGTTCTACCCCGCATTTGAGATGCGATCTACACGTGGCCAGGTTGCCGGACCCGCCTATATAGGACCCGTGCGTCTCATCCAACTCACCCCGACCCATCTCCTGCGACCTTCCTCTCTCTGCCAGTACATCTCCGTCGACTGCAACAACTCCAGACGCCAGAACAACCAACCACCGGTGCCAGAACGTGTCTACTAATGACATCCTGTGTCAACTCGTACCCTCCTGAACTCCTCTCTACCATCTGTGCCCATGTCTTTGCCGCCGGCCAACCCTCATCCATACCGTCCCTAGACCCCCTCTTCCTACAAGAAGCTGGGGTACCCTCGTCCCTTCCCTCCTCGTACCCGCCCGCTAACTGGCCCGAACCTGTAGCTCGCCGCGCCCTCGCCAACCTCTCCCTTGTCAGTCGCGCATGGTCCGAAGCGGCCAAGCCCTGGCTATGGCGCAAGATCGAGGTCCGGCTGCCCCGCAGCTGGCTTTCTCTCGTAGAGGAGATTGCCGGCGACGAGGACGAAGAGGCGAACGTAGAGCAGGCAGCGCTCGTCGTCGACCGGAGCATCTCGGAGGCGGCCAAAGCTGCACTCGCGATGCGTACGGCGACCGGAGAAGAGCCGGACCAGGACGCAGCGATGAAGCTGAAAGAGAGCATCCTCGAATCCCTGAGTGGCCCTGATAGCTCTATTCCACCGGAACTGCTTTCCCCACCCGCGTCGCGAGATCCGAGTCCTAGACGCGCGAAGAGCAAATCACCGGCGCGATGGAAACTCATGCGCTCGATTTCAGACGCTGTGCAGGACCTTATGGGTCGCGACGAGAACGGGATGTACGGTACGTCTTTCCGGAATGCCTTGGGCGGCATGAATTGCTGTTTTCTGACAGCTGCAATTTCTTTGGGTCTCGGTATGGCTCAGTCCCCGCCGTGCATGATCCGCGACCTGGTCGCTATGTGCGTCATCTTGACTTCAACCACTTTCGGACGATTGGCATGCGCCGCTCTGTTGAAGAGGGCGTCAACAGCCGTTTTGTGACGGGTGGACGTCTCGAAGCAGTGCTCAAGGTACGTCCCATGTGAATATTCCATGTCTCGTGACTAACTTCCGCATCCGAATCAAGGAAACCCCGAACCTCACCGTCTTCGGCGCGACAGAGTACATGGATGGTGCACTGACCTTGCCAGTGATCAAAGAACTATTCATGCGCGGTGCACCCTCTCGAGGGCGCGGACAGCCTCTCCGAGGTCGCGGTCTTGTTATCGAGGATCCGAACGATGTCGAGGCCGAGGACAATGCGAGGCGGCGGGAGTGCAAGGAGATCGAGGCTGTCGACCTCACGGGTTGCGTCAGCGTCGTTTTTGTCAATGCCTTGACGGAGTTCGTCAACGAGCTCTTGCTACCTGTTGCTGAACCAGATTCGTCTTTCGTCGAGGACGAGGATGCGAGATCTCATATGGAGCGCGGCCGGTCTAGTCGATCGTCTAGATCATCACGGCATCTAGACGAGCCCGTGTCTTTTCCAGGTCTTCAGCGTCTGAGTCTCCGCGGTGCCAAGTCCATCCCGCCAGCCATCCTTAACCCATTCGTCCTCGCGTTTCCCTCCCTCACGCATCTTGACCTGTCTTGCACGCGCGTGACTCCCGATTTTTTGAATGTGCTCGGACTATCGCAGACTGTCCGACTACGCTCGCTCTCTTTGGGACGCTGCATTCGTTTGACAGGTGAAAGCATTCGCGACTTTCTCGTCTCAGCCCCAGCAGTTCGTGACTTGACGGAATTGAACCTCTATGGGGATGGCACGTTCCCTTGTCCCCTCTCGTCATCGGAGCTGCATGACGTCCTCACAAGTGCCCCGTGTTTCACTTCTGGGGAGCTACTCTACCTGGACCTGTCCAGCGCTCAACTGACCCCGGAGCTCTTCGAAGTGACGGCCCCGCAGCCGAAGCTGAGGTCATTGGGCCTGTCATCCATCCCTCACTTAAAGCTTGATGCCATCGTCAACTTTATCAAAACGAAGACTCCTCAGGTCGAGGTCGTCACTCTTGTAGGCACGTCACCTGACTTAGGCTACGGCGAAGGTGCAGGAACGCAACGAGGGTCTGCGCGCAAAGCTCCCATTGTGCTCCATGCACAGTTCATTCGCCCATTGTGCACGCCTCCGTTCTCTTTTAGCATTTCTGGAAACAAGTCTGCGCAGGATGCTCCGACCCGGCTCCGCGTGATCGAGCTTGCGACCCCGCTGTTGGCGAGCTTGGGTGCTGGCGCGGAGTCGTGGAGGATCATCAAGTCGAAGGGCGGCCGTGGGTGGTATGTGGACACGGCTACTGGGTGGGTTGCGCAACCGCGCGCGGAAGGGCTGGCGTCGGAGGTGCCCGTGTGGAGGCGGGATCTGGCAAAGGTGCACCCTTGGAGGGAGGCGTTGGAAACCCTCGCGGACGCGAACGGCAACGTGGGCAGTGGCGTTGGGTGGCACGCAAGGAAAATGGAGGTGAGTGCGAGGCTGGGAGATGACAGCTTCTTCTCTTCCTTTACCTGATCTCGCAGCCCACGTTCAACGCTAATATATTGTTCCATAATAGGTACTCCATGGGCACGGTCTCCTGGGGCGTGAAGATGGGCTGTATGGCGCGGTCTCATTTGCGTACCAAGGATAATGGGGCACCGCCGCAGCGCTTTTTTGCGCGGGATACGTACTGTCTTGTTCTCGAGGCTTGATAGGAAAAACACACGAACAGCGCGTACTGCGCAGTGCGCACGGCTTTCCTGCGAGCTCTTTTTCTAATGCTGTGTATCTCGGATACCACTATTCCACGTACCGAGATACTAACGTGGAAGGGAGAAAAGTGCTGCTGGGCTTCGATTTCGCCTCAATTTGTTGGGTTTTATTTGCTTCGATTGTTATTTTTTTCTGCTTTGTACTTCCATTTACTCATCTCTAATTATCACTTGTACAGTAGTAGGAAGGGGTTTACGGCGGTCGCTTTGACAAATGAAAGACAATTGTCGGCACTGTTTGCTGCTTTGAGTTTGCTTGTGTCGATCAGATGCTGTGCGGCGGCGCTACAGACTGCGGGCCGCGTCGGCTGATTGGATATCGGCATGGACCCACATTGTGGCGAGAGCGTTGTCCCCCACCTGTTGTGACTGGAAAAACACTGCACTCAGGCCCTTGTATGGCTGTGTAGCAGAAGCGAGAGTTGGCGGTTGAGAAAAGCGCAGACAGGCGGCGCTGCAGGCTCGTATATGTTGTTATTTGAATGTCCGCCGCACCACCTGTGAAAGCCACGGTCTCAAAGCTTTCGCCACGCAGTGGCAGTGGGGCATCCTCGGTAACATATAAACATCAGCGCTCCGCTCCTTTAATCCCCCCAACAACCGTTCCGTGTCTTCCCCTTCCGTCCATTCGATTCCCTTGACGAGTGAGTCTCCGCTACCCCAAATCATCTATTGGATATAGGTTGACCACCCCTGCCCCTGCGCGTAGCATTCATGTCCAGCAACTCTCATCTTGTGTATTCCGCCGTTCCTCCCCCTTCCACAGAGACATCCGCGCCTCTGACAGCTCATATGGCCGACGGATCCTCGATTCGCTCACGCCAAAGTGTTCCTGCTGACGCGCCTGCCATACCGGGAGTGGGTACTACTGCACAAGATGACCGGCCGTCGTTTCGATCGGGGAGGCGGGCATGGGTGAGGGCCTTCATCCGTCGGCATAGGCCCCAAAGACCTGTCGGAGATGCTCCTACGGCGTGGAGAAGTATAATGGCCGTAGTAACCTCGTCCTGTGAGATCAACGCCTTCGGTTGTGACCGCATCAATGCTCACCGCACTCTCCCCCCCCAAAGATATCAACATCCTGCTCATCTTCATTCCGGTTTCTGTACGTCCGTTCATACATTCTGATGGTAAGTTGGGTAACCTTGACACCCTTATAGTGGGCCATGCACTTTGCCAACATGTCGGACACTCTCATTTTCGTCTGTAAGTCCACTCTCTATCTCCTCAACTGCAACCCTGTGGCTAATCTTAATTTAGTCTCATTTTTGGCCATCATCCCGCTCGCAAAGGTATTTTTCTATGACTCCACTTGTTCCACTCACACCCATTGAATGACGATTGGTATCCACTTAGCTCCTCGCGTTTGCCACTGATGAGCTTTCATTACGCGTTGGTCAAACGTTGGCAGGTCTCCTTAACGCGACACTCGTGAGTTTCATCCCACCATCCTCTCCCTTACCCCTCTCTTTTGGACCCTGAACTGATTGAACGCCGTTTCCTCCAGGGTAACGCGTGCGTATCCCCGGCTTTTTCCACCCGTTCTAATCTCACGTAAATATTTGATCAGCGTGGAACTGATTGTAGCGGCAAGTACCTCTCCTCGCATCATAACAATAGGGTCTCATAGTCTTGGCTTTGATATAGATCATCGCCCTTACTCAATGCAAGCTGCGCATCGTTCAGTCTTCCCGTGAGTGTCCTTGCCCTTCATTTATCACAATTTCCATCTGTGGCATGATGCGCGGCCACCGTGGACCAGAAGTGTCACCGAAGCATTCCCGTTCTGCTTCCGCATTGTCATGCTCCCTTACAGCTGTATGCCCCAAATTAGACGTCTGGCAACACGTCTCAGCATCGTGGCATAAAGGCAGGAATCTTCTACACGCACGCAAACATTTGAACTTGCCTGTTTGAGATTGCCACGGTGAACCGGGGTTGGGGCTGCTCCTGCCATTTCGGCGCTGATGGCGCTTCTTCCCTTGATCGTGCGGGTTTTGAATTCTTTTACTGACGATGACGTCGCCATCTGTTCACAATCGTAGTGGTCGGCTCGATCCTCAGCAATCTGCGTAAGCCGCTGCTCCCTCCGTGCGCACGCCCCCTCTAATCCTCACGTGTAGTACTCGTCCTTGGAATGTGCTTCTTCGCCGGAGGTACCCGCTTTTCCGAACAAGGCTTTGGGATCAGTGCGTTACCCTCCATATATCTCTGATGACCCTGGTTTTTGACCGCTTCCGTATTCAATCAGGCGCCACACAGCTTAATTCGTCTTTATTGACCGTGAGCGTCATTGGTGTGTTGCTCCCGGCTGCGTTCCATATGGCTGTTACGCCGGACACCAGCACAGAGACCGACCCGCTCACGAATGCAGAGGAGAGAGCTGATCTTCTGAAACTGTCTCACGGAGTGCGCCCATCTCTATCTCGTTAGACATGAGCATTTCTCATCTCAGAAAACCTCCCTTCATCTTTAGGTGGCTATCGTATTGTTGTTCAGTGCGTTCCTCATTTGTCTACACTGTCCTTGTTTTTCTTACCACGATGGTCCCGTCGATCAGTCTACGGCAGCTACCTTGTATTCCAGCTGTTTTCGCACAAGAACTTGTACGAGGACGACCACCCCAACGTCCAGAAATCGGTTGCCTACAATCGTCATCCGGAGAGGAAAGAGTCTGTCGCTGATGTCGAGGCGCGCGCGCAAGAGAAAGAGCAAGAAGAGGAAAAGCCCCAAATGAGCGTGACTGTTACCGTCGCCCTTCTAGTCATTGTCACGGTGGTATGTTAATTTCTTCGTTTTCCTGGTCGTTCGCGAGGTATCAATTATCTTTCTTCACTTTGACTTGTAGCTCGTCGCCGTCACTGCCGAGTTCCTCGTCGATTCAATCGATGGATTGACGGCCAAGGGAGCCGTCTCGGAGGAGTTTGTTGGTCTTATTTTGTTGCCAATTGTTGGAAACGCTGCGGGTGAGCACATTGTCTGCCAGTATATTCTACGTCAAACTTACTCAGCTAATGATTCGTGCAGAGCATGTCACCGCTGTCACCGTGTCAGTCAAGGACAAGCTCACACTGAGTTTGGGCGTCGCGGTTGGGTCAAGTATCGTAAGTACCCCCCGGTTGTTATTTTTGCATGACACTCATTCCGCTTTTTGCAGCAAATTGCCCTTTTCGTCATTCCGTGAGTATCGCTTGAGAGCTCACTTGCTTCCTGAACTCACACAATATTCAACAGCTTCATCGTGACCCTTGCATGGATGATGGGCAAGCCATTGACACTTCTCTTTGATCCTTACGAGTCTATTGTCCTCTTCCTTGCTGGTACGCACTTGTTCTGTCCCTCTTCCCACTAAGTAACCGACCTCATTGTCCACGCAGTCTTGACCGTCAACTACATCGTGCAAGACGGAAAGTCAAATTGGCTAGAGGGGATGATTCTCATGTGTCAGTGATCCTCTCAATCCATGACTTGACTCAAACTGACGCGACGGATGCGAACAGGTCTATATGTCATTGTCGCCATCACATTCTGGTTCTACCCTGGTAAGTCCGAATTGAAGCACCATATCTCGCACTGTACAAGGTACTGAGCCGTGTTCGCGCTTATTCAGGATCTCAACAGAACGCATTCATCTACACATCGTGTTCTTGATTTATGTGCCGCATTTCTTTTCATACTCTTCTTCATCTTCACATGACCTGGCAGCTTTTTTCATGCCTCCATTGGGAAGTGGGAAGTGAATGCTAATGTTGGTATGTAGCGAGCTGTGAGGTCACGATATCTTGTCTTCCCGATTGTGCTATTCACTCATTACGACGGGTTCATGGACTGTCTCCTATTGCGTATTGTCCTTCGTTTAGATTAATTTTATACCCCGCAAAGAAAATCAGATACGATGTCCTGGGCAGTGTTGATACTCACATACTGTTTGGCGGACGATTTTCTAGTTCATCTGTCTATGCGTGTCTGTGTTATTAGTTGACACTCGTGGTTGTTGGTGTACACCATATATATTGTTGGCTGTGCAGTGTTTGGGACACAAGAGAGACAAATACAACAAGACAGAGTGCCTCGCAATGACATGTTATAGAGTGAGCTACATAGATACAACCCTATAGTTTTGCTTTCAGAGCTTTGCCGGAGTCTACAAGTGTCGCCGCAGCCGCGGCCAGGACAGTAGTCCCGCGCTCCTTGACCTTGGTCTCTGGAGCAGATTGTAGTATGAGGAAGTCGCCCGTTAAGACAAGACAATAGGTAACTTACGGAAGATGACCTTGCCGCCCTCTTTCCACATCTCGGTGATGAGGGTCTCGCCCGGATAGACGACGCCGGCGAACCTGCCGAATCATTCGACTGCGCACTCAAGAACAGAATAACGGAGATGCGTACCGGACTTTGATGTCTTTGAATTCACCGAAGGTCTTCAGGACATGCTTCCCCGAAATGCCCAAGAAGCAGAGGCCTGGCACAACGTGGGCAATTGAGCGAATAAACAAAAAATAACTCAAACACTCGTGGCTTACCATGGAGAATGGGCTTATCAAATCCTCCTACTGCAGCGAACTCGGGCAAGATCTACACAAAATAGGAAAGTTGTCAAGTTACCTCGCAATTCATGCAGCTCAAGATTGATGCGCACGTGTAATGGATTGGAATCCCCGCTAAGGCTAGAAAGGGATTGATGGCAATGAGTAACGGCTGTGCGGCAAGCTCGGATAGTAACTCAAAGCATTCAACCTACCGATAGAGAGCGGCCTGTGAAGGCACGGTCTGCTCCTCAACGACAGCATCAGGTTGTCTCTTGGGGGGCGTGTTGGCAGCAGAAGCAGGGCCGCGATCTTCATAGGCGCATCATAAAAATCACCCCAAATCAATGATACAAATCCTCATGGTAGACGTGACTGCTGCCTACCTTTGCCATTACGTTTACCCCCAAACCCTCCGGCACCACGGATAAAAACGGTCGACTGGTTCTCAAAGATGACCTTGCCCGTATGTTTGTCCTTGGTTTCCACAATGGATGTCACGGCTGCTGCCTTGCCCTTGTCCAGAACCTCAAAGAGTCTGATAAGACCTCGGCCGGTCAGCTTGTCGCCCGGTAGGATAATTTTGGAGACACAAACCTTGCTTCACTCACGAGTTCGCCACTTGTAGGTATAGGTGCCTTAATGGAGAGGTATTGCTCTCCGTGAAGTAATTTTGCCTGCACGATGCAACACGCATCAGTCATGTTCTGGGGGAAGAAAAATGACACCGAGTGAACGTACAGGGTTGAAATTCGGCAACCAGTCCAAAGGCAGGCCTCCACTGGCCAGAAACTGGGGAATTACACCGAAGGTTGGAAGGGCCGAGAACTGGTCATGACCTTCATAGGTCCATTGGAGCTCCTTCTCGGTCGCTCCAATCCCAAGATTGTATAGGATGACATCACGCTCCGTAAAATTGTACTCAACAAGCTCAGGCACAGCTTTCTTCGCCTCCTTGACGATGTCGGCGTCCTCGGGGTCAGCATAGGGGCCATCCTCCGATGAATCTGCACCCTCATTTCCGAAGTTCGCCATGATCTATTGAACACGGTGAGTGCATGCCACAACGGTGATTAACACCGACTCACCTGCTCCATGCCTTCCTGCGTTGAAGTAGGATGTGTTGCACGGCCGTCATCTTCGCACACCTAAGTCAGCTAAACTAGACATGGTCGATAGACTGTTGGAGTTCACCGAAGTTCGTGATCACACTCCATTTGGCGAGAACATCTTCTGGAGTGAATGGCTTCTTAACGGGGAACCCGTGACCTCCGGCTTGTTGCCAGCGAGTCTGTGCAGCCCAACCCCCAGAAATTTCAAACAGAGAGCCTGTGGTTTCCTCATTATCTGTAGTCTTCAAGTTAGTTATCGTCTCATTTGAAGTGGCGTGATGAAAATACCTGAGCTAGTCAGATACCCGACGACAGGAGCCACGAAATCCGGCTGGATGCTTATGAGAACTTTGTCTAAAAAAGAGATCAGAAGATTGACAGACCTTGAATGCGTCAACCATCTCTTTGGGCCTGGTGTATAGCTACGTCAATCCTGTGATCGGGGATAATAACGGGATTCAGGCGCATACCAGATCGTCATCGTCATTGCAGTGCCCGCGGAAGGAGCAATGGTGTTGGCCAGAATATTATACTTCTTGCCCTCAATGGCCAACGTCTTTGTGAGACCAAGAATGGCGGCTTTTGCCGTTGAATAGTTTGCTTGTCCGAAATTACCGTCTAGTGAAGCTTATGAGTCGAATGACATTAGAGTAATCATATTGAGATGCCTTACAGATGCCAACACCTGAGGCCGTCGTAACAATGCGGCCGTACTTCTGCTTTTGGAAGATTGGCCATACAGCCTTGGCGCACTGTGAACCCAGTTAGTACATCTCTCACGATGAGAAGCCCCTCGGACGCACTTTGTAAGTTCCTCTATTTGAAAGATAAATTATTTATTGCTGTTCAAAAAAGAGAACCCGCGAACGTACCTTAGGTGAACTGCGATGACTGCGTCCCATTCGGGTTCAGTCATCGCAGTGAATGACTTGTCGCGCAAGATGCCAGCATTCGCGACTAAAATGTGCACTCCGCCAAATGTATCGAGAGCCGCCTTGACCAAAGCATCGCCGTCCTCTGCTGAACAAACAGCAGTAACAGCCCTACCGCCAGCTATACATTTAAAGGGATGGAGAGTCAATACAACAGCACAAGCAATTCCCGGTACAATTTACCTTGCTTAATTTCATCGACAACGGATTGTGCACCCTTCTCACTGACATCGTTGACCACAACATTAGCGCCGAGACGAGCGTACATCAAGGCGTATGCCCGGCCAAGGCCGGCACCGGCACCAGTGATGATGGCCGTTTTGCCATCGAATCGGACCTCCGGCGATGCTTGAGTATTGGCTGGCTGACTCTTTGCTTGCTCAAGTTTTGACTTCAATCAAAACGACAAGTATCAGCGATTGAAGAACAAGGTTGAATCGAATAATTCTGCGTACCACAATGTCTGTGTCTGCCATGCTCTCTGGGCTACAAACCGAATTAGCAAAGCCTGGAAGAGAAAAGGCTCGAACATCTTACTGGTCAGCGTTGGTGAAGTCGGTGAGGTCTCTCCACCGTTGTTTGACCTGAAGTTAAGCATCGGCGACCATGATAAGTTCCACAGCACCTCCCAAAAACGAGCACCTACCGCTGATGGTGTGAATGATGCATCCGTCTTGAATATAGCGCCTTTGCTACGTTCCCAGCGAATCTCGGAAACATATCCAGCACCAACGACAAAGACTTTGCCGCTAGATTCTGGACCCTCCGGATGCGTGACGGCAACAACAAATGGGGCAACAAAGTCAGGCTGTGGTGATACTGTCAATGCCATAAGCTTTTGAGTCATTTTACGTTGACTTGCCTTGAGATTGGCGAGCATTTCGGGAGGCATGATGGTCTCGGTCATGGCGGACGCAGCCATCTATGAAATATCAATGTCATATTTGGAACCGATGCTTGGACGTGTGACGCACAGGTGCAATTGCCGTTGCCTTGATGTTGTACTTCGCACCCTCTCGTGCAAGGGTTTTTGTGAAAGAGATGAGACCCATCTTTGCGGCACTGTAGTTGGCCTGCCCGAAGTTCCCTAGACGCCGGATAGAAATTTATCAACATATGTATTTCGTTTGTCACGGAAAATAAGCGCACCGAACAAACCGGCGGCGCTGGCAGTGTTCACTATACGTCCAAACTTCTGCTTGCGGAAGATGGGCCAGGCAGCTTTCGTGCACGCGAAGGCACCCTTCAGGTGCACTTCCTGAATCTGGTCCCACTCTTTGTCCGACATATTTTTGAACCTGACACAACCATAAGCACGCTGATTGTCATCAGTCCGCTCGCACTCGAGCACTCACCCCTTATCCCGAAGAATACCAGCATTGTTGATGAGAATAGTGACGCTGCCAAAGGCGTCCACTGCTGTCTTGATGACTGCGACACCGTCTGTTGCCGACGAGCTGTTTACGACAGCACTCCCGCCAGCTATAGCGAATGCACAACATAACGATGAGCAATCTGGCGCCTGGAGTTCAGATGGCTACGCACCAGCTTTGATTTCGTCGACGACCTTTTGAGCCGCTGCCTGATTGAAATCATTGACAACCACGTTGGCGCCTCGAGAGGCGAAGAGAAGAGAATAGCTAGTACCATCGTCTAGTATCAGGCGCGTCCCGTTCAGCATCGAAACGGTACTCACGCCTTCCCTAAACCGCCGCCAGCCCCAGTCACAACAACAGTGTGGCCCTTGAATGATAGAGACATGTCGAGAAATCTGGCTGGGGTAGATATAAGTGGATGAAGACAAAGTGCCAGTGCGCGTCTTAAAGCTGGGGCTGGCGGGAGTAACTTGACCGAAGCATGTGAATGGGCATCGGCGTGATTGCTGGGCGCTTTACCCCAGAAGATAACGTCAGCGGAATGTGTCATCGAGGGACAGGCAAGTGTGCGTGAGCGTTCCGGCTACATCACTCTAAACTTGGGGTTAACGAGAGGGAAAAAATGCACAGAAAGACATTCACTGGATTGTCATGTCGGCACGCTGGTAAGAAACGGACTCAAGTGGTAAGTGACGAGTCATCCAAGGCTCTGCAACACGTATACGTGATGCGACCGCGTCGACCGCGTCGTAGCACGATCGGTCCGACCTCCATATACAGTACATCACACCGACATGTCCGCTCGAGCACCATACCTCCAAGAGAAATCAACGTGATCGCAATAAATAAATGGAGTGGACGATGCGGCGCACTGCGCGGTTGTATCTACACCACACCGCCAGTAGTACGTACATACCCAACAGCGGCGACGGCATGCTTGCAGTACTGAGCCACTAGAAGGTGCAGAACTAAGAGAGGTTATACAGACATTTTGAATGTAAAGTCAAGTGGACGATGCACAGGTGAGGGAGAACAATGATGGAACCAATAACACAAAACGAGAAGAGGGCAAATCAAGGGGGAGGATTCAAGTCAATCGTGAGCACGTAAACGCGGCGTAGATGGGAGGACGGGAGTGAGATAGATGAAGGAGGGTGCAGAGAGAACAGTCGTCACAGTCCATAGACATAATCATGTCGGATATGTAACAAAGATGTTCAAAGGCCCCCGCACGATGGATGAATGCGAAAAAGACTGTGCAGGATGATCGACTTTAAAGGTGTTTGAGGGATTGCAAATACGAGACGAGATGGCCAGAAAAGGAAGAAAGAAGAGAGATGGAGTGTTGCACGTGGATCCGACAGCAAGGAGAGCGAATGACAGACATAGAGGGGTAAAACTGGCATAGAGACATGTAGACATCGTGGGAGTGGACATTGATGATGAAGTGGGTGATAATCAAACACTTGAGATCAACTGTGAGAAACTGAAACATGATGAAATAGATGGGACAGGAGACGATTGGAGAGACGTGAAAAAAAGTGTAGGATTGAGGAAAAGGCGCAGAAATGGAGTGATGTCAGACACAATGCAAAAAGGTATCAGGTTGATGCTCGTTACGCGAACACCATGCCCTCGCCCTCGGTGGGGATCTGAGATCGCGCCCATTCCACCGCGTAGCCGGATGCCTTGAAAAACTTTTTGCTCCCGTATTTCTTGCATATATAGAGTGTCTCAAAGTTGGGCTCCGTAAGCTTGTCGATCAAAAGGTTATGCCCCGGGATCAGCTGCTCCTCTGTGTACCCAGAATAGAAAACGAAAGCATCATTCTAAATAATAGGGGCATTAGTGTGAGTGTCACGTGATGGTTGAAAGACGAAAACGTGTTGCTGGTGTGGTATAAAACAGTCTTGGCCAGCTAGAAACAACGAACTTACCCAGTCCCCTCCCAACATCTGCCGCGCAGTGTACATCCCGATGGCGGCAATCAAGCTCGGCTTCACCCTCAAAAATCGGTGATCCAGCAGTGTAATCTCAGTGAGGAACTTGCTCAACGTCCGTGTCTGGATGTCGTAGTCGTCAGCCTTACTGATTTTCCGCATCCAGCTGTACGGGGAGCAGTAATGTGAGACTTTGAACTCTATCGTTTGCAGAACGATTCGTTCGCCCTTGAGAATCTCCTCCCTCGTGTACCCATTGCCAGTCATATAGGAGAACTCGTCGACGGAGGGTGCGAGAATTTCCTCGTATTTGGAAGCAATGAGCATTGCGGTGACGCCAACGAGCTGAAGCTTGACGAGTGAAACGACGCGGTGAGTAAGGAAACGGTCCACAATGTTGACAGCTATCCATAACGTCTCGGGGAGCATGTGGTACCGGAGGTGAACCTGCTGTATCCAGTCGACAAGGGTCTGACGCATTCCCCAGTTAACCTCGCCTTGCGATGACATATAATCAGGGTTCGGCATGATATCCTCCTATATGGGACCGTTCAGCCGCACCCCAGGTAATATCAAGAGCGAAACTGACCTCTAGCTCACTCATGTACTCAAAGATGTCTTCCGAGTATTCCGACACCATCGTCTCATCGATCTGGCCTTCAATATCCTCCTCAAACGTGGCCCGTATTTGGTCCACTTCCATTTGATATCTGGCAGCATGACCAGGCGATACGTCCGGCCAAGCATAAACAACGTCGCCATTAGACGCCATAAGTCCTGCAGCCTCCTCCTCCTCCTCCTCGTCATCCTCGCTGTCGGTGACACCGATCATGCCTTCCACCTCATCCTCGCCCACGAGGAGGTTCTTGTTAGCCATATGCGTGGAAGAGATTCGAGCTTCCTCAACTCCCATGCCGAGTTGTTCGACATCATCCTCTTCAAGGGTAATAACGATGGGAGGTGCAGTATGCTGAGACAATGGACGGGATGGGCGAGAAGGAAGTTGTGTAGGTTTCAGAGTACGCGAGGTAGGGCGCGAATTATTAGTCTGTACGGGGCCGTCATCTACACGGCCTGGACCAAGAGGCACCCGCTGAGGACCGGTGGCCGCTGCGAGGGAAGAAGACCGACTACGCTTCAAACCTGCGTCCGCCGTTTCCTTCTCCTTGCCATTCAGCTTCAAGTTCGTGTCCTACGATACGAGAATCATTAATTTGGACCGAAGGACTCAGATGGTGAAATGAAAACACACCTTGCGATTGACAGCGGTTGTTGTTACCTCACCCAAGGCGGGGCGTTGAGGTCCATTCTTAACAGCGTTAACGACAGATTGACCGATGCGGGACATGCCAGCGACGGTGATGCTTGCATTCTGTTTTAACCTGCTCGTTGCATTCTCATCACCATTGATCTTTGGGCGTTGTGGGCCAGTCCGGTTTCGCAATGGAAGCTAATGGCAAAAGGCAGAAGTAGCCGTATTAGTATGCGTGGCACCCCCCAATCCGATACAAGACAAAGGCTTACACGGTGTGCCATTTGAGCGTGGAGAACGATCGAAGGTATATACTATGTAGGTTGAAGGTGAGCAGAAACTGAGACAACGGAGAAGGAAGTCTGGAGCGTGTCCTGTAGGAGGAAGAGGTAGAAGATGAGAATGAAAAGAAGAACAAAGACCTCTTGTTTTGAAGACTCAAAGATCGTCCACGGCGGGGCGGGAATGACGAACAGGCGAAGAAACTGACAAGGAATGGGTCGTAGAGAGTCAGGGAGGGAATTGCGAACTGAACCACCTTTTCCTCAAACGCGAACCAGCCACGTGACACCGCATCAATAGATTCAAACAACGCGTCCACGTCGACGACGATGACGTACTTGCCCTCCTAAACGGGCACACCGGTCTGCGTCGCTTCCAACGTGGTAAGACCGCAGCGCACGTAAATAAAAGGTGTATACGGACAATACGCCCTTATTGTATCCTAGCTACGTACCGTACCCAAAGCATACTTTCGACTATCAAAAGTATACAGTATATGCAAGCAATGTATGTCGTTCAGATGCCTGATATAGGACAGACTGGTGGGTTGGTTCAAGGCGCCTCTGCAACTTCGGCGTGATAGTCTCGAGACCGCATGGGACATGACAAGGCTGCAGATGTGCTTGCACCAGAAGACAGGCTAGGATTGCGAGGGGCCCGATGCACGATCAGCGAAGGCAGTGACGTGTGCAAGCCAACTCCAGCAGGCACTTCGTTCGATCAGGATCAACACAAATCGGATTTTTGGTCAACAGGAAGTTGCAGAACAAATTTTCAATCAGCATGCGAAGCAACGGGGACAAAATAAAGAATGTCACGAACTTCGCGAGACTTGCCAGGCTCTAAGACTGCCGAGAATCACTTCGGTATCCAAGTGTCCCGGCCTTCCCAAACACCCTAGCCGACCCTTGACTCATCATTCCAAGTCCCGCTCTAGGAGCAAGCGCTGCGACTTCTAGGGGTTCGATGAGTCTGCACCTCTCGTCTTCGATATCGACGCTCGGCAGTCCTAAAGCGGTACCAGGCTGCCAGCCCTGCTTCGAAAGTAATTGATGGCCTACGTTCGTGGCAGTAAGCGGTGCGGGATGCGTTGGATGGGGTGTAGAAGGTGCAGAGGTCGTGGTGATGACATTCTGCCGGAATGGGCTAACGGTTGGCGAAGCAGGAGAGGTAGACGGAAGACCTGGGCTATCGGGTGCGGAAGAGGAATGGAGCGCCCTTCGACGCGCTGAGCGATCCACATATTGTATCCTGCTTGCTGTGATAGCCTCTAGTTGCGAATCCGAATCGGAAGGCCGACTGAGGAGGCCTCGTTTGAGTAACATCAAGGCTTTCCTAGCATCTGCTGCCTTATCCTCTCTAGGCTCTATTTCTCGTTTGCGCTTCCCTGCTACGGGCGCCTCCTCTCCCTCTCTACTCTTCAAGTTGAAAACAGGTATCTCGTCGCCTACCTGTTCGGCAGAAGCTGAACACCCGTCGCAAGGTAATCTGTCAGGATGCAGGTGCACTTGAAAGGTTGTGCTGCCAATGGTAAGTCTATCCAGATGCCTCAGCCGTCGAGGAACGCTCGCCATGCGGGGCATTGACAGCCTACCACCTTTCCGGTCTGACTCATGGCCGGAAAAATCTGACGGCTTCGGCCCAATTATTCCCTCAGGAGCAATGGACTTGACGAAAGTCCCGTGCTTTGATCCCATGTCTACGGCAGCCCATTCTGCCCGATCCGCATCCCAGAAGACTGTGGCATGCAACTTGGATACTTCCATCTCTTTCAAACGGATACGAGGAGTATCAGTAGCAGGGGGAGCTATATCTCTGCCGAACTGAACCTCAGCGTAGTTGTCCAAGATAGCAAGACGTTGTTTCTTCGGTAAAATAGCACTTTGATGGACGAGCAGACGGAGGATAGGTATATAGGTAGATGAATTTCGTGGCTGGCGAGACTCGTTGTCGTCGCCCGGCCATTCGTATTGTGGGTGATACTCCTCTTCCTGGGGTTGAGAAGCGCCTGAGATTTCTCCGTCCTCGACAGCGGAGCTCATCACAGGCTGTCTGTCAACCGTGCGCCCGAAATTCTGAGAAGATATCTGCAGAATATTCTGTCAATGGGATGCACATATATGAGCTGAATTTAATTCGATGAATATACTTCACTTGGAAGGACACAGGCCCGCGAGTTGAACGGAGCAAGAAAGCAGGAATTTGCAATTGCGGCATTCGATCCCGGCTCCATGTGACCTGTGACTCGCTGCCCAACCAAGACGTGAGTACGAGTACACCCTGGCGGCGGACTACACAAACATCAAACCTAACACTCCAGTTGCAGGACGCCAAAGATCCAAGCATCTCTTAAACTACCCATTTTGATACTGAATTTCGATGGAGTATCTGTCAGAGGTGAGCCGCGAAGCTGCACAAACCTAGAACAAGCGGACTGAAATAAAAACAGACACACTCGAAGCTGTTGCTTTCTAAAGAATGGCTTGTGAAAGTTGACAATGAAAATTCTGTTCCGTACCTCATGGTATGCAGCTTTCGCCTCTCTCTACATGATGATTCAACCTGAAATCGCCTCAGTAGAAGTTCTATACGTCACAAGACGATGTCTCCTGCGCCCTCATGATTACAGATACAAAGAGTGTATGGGCTGAAGGTACGTTATTGGAGTTTTTGCGGCGCTAAGTTTATGTATGCGACCCTCTAAACTCCTGTTCTCATGTGGCAGTCCTGTCCAGTAATCAAATCTCTCGGCGGTGGCACGACGTGAATTTGAACTCGGCTCCCCCTTACTCTACGAAGCAAACAGACGGAGATCAAGAATGGAGAAAGCAAGTTCTCCAGCTCCTCTCGGACGGACATACCTTTGGTGGCATGGATGAACTCTCGTTTGAAGTTGCGGACACATACTATTCAGTAATGTTCACTTCTTCCCCTTCCAGGCCAGGTACTCATTGATTCATGATAGGATTTTGCTTTTGAATTACAAGGGGATACGTTCAGGTGGCGATGGGAAACTTTTCTTCTCGGTCCCAGGCTTTCTGCAGAAATACTGTCGCAACATCTCATCTTCCCACTTATCAGCACAGTCCATCTAGCCTTCACCTCTGTCGATCCCGTCAGCAAGTTGTCTGACTCAGATCTCGAGAAGGTATGGTCCACGATCTAGTCTGTTCCTCCATCGGCTGACTTGAAGGTCTGGCCTTATGATCCCGTCATAGGCCGTAGACAAAGTCGGTCGTACCGCCCGCCGCACTCTGGGCACACATACTCGAAACGTTATGGGACGGCCCCGCGTCTCTACTACGTTACGTCGCATGACAGCGCTACTCAACTTTGATTTAAGTCTCCGTGCGTAGTTCATTCATCTGTCATGTTAGCCGCGAACGTCCCCGCGGAACTGATCACGAGCCGGAATACAGCGTCTATCGTATCGGATGCGGAAAATCCAAAGCTTGATGCTCTATCGCCGCCAAACGAACCTCGATTACTGCCCAAGCCCGTCATTCCGCGGTCCATGACGCTACAACAAGTTCAGATCCGAGGGAACTCTACTGATCCTGAGAGTAAAGGACAGGGGTCCAGTCCATCCGTATGTCGTCATGTGCCTCTCTTGATACCATGATCAATTCTAACTTTATCAGTGAACCGATCAAGGTGAAACCAATACTTGTTGACGGAGACAAGGAGCTAAAAAACCAGACTCGACCTGGAAACCGGTCCCAGAGCCAGAGCCAGAGCCAGAGCCAGCAACGTGCTCAACCCCGAGCAGATGACAGCTCTGGAACAGAAACAGAAACAGACGACGATATGGGTTCACCATCGGTACCTGCTCATGCTCCGGCAGTTGAGCCGACTTCCATCAAAGGCAAGGCAAAAGCTTCTCCTAAGTCATCCAGTCCCAATATCCAGCCAGAGCGTGCTAGCCCCGTCCCATATGAGCAGAAGTCTAGTAATACCTCTGGAGGCGGTGCAAAGAGCCACCCAAGCTCCACATTGTCTAAGATTGCCTCGTCAGACTCGGATATACCACCACGTCCGCAAAAGAAGGTGCGGCCTGCTCCTTCCTCTTCCGGTGGCGAGGATAGCGATGCAGCCCCGAAGCGTCCTGCCGGTAAACGCGGGACAAGGCAGCCCATTCAGCGAGGACGGCGTTTTTGAAACGTTTACATGATCGAATGTTGCGCCCGGTCCCGGCCGCTCTTCGATACCGATCATATTCGTGGTGCACTGTAGTGCACACGCTTTTTCGAATTTGTCTGGCGAATGTACATATTCTCCGCGTCTGGGTTCGCTTGGCAAGTCGACGACAGTGTGCTGTTTAGCTTGTGAAGGCTTTCAACGGGGCGGAAGACCTCGTGACAACATGTCATACCCCACGCGACAGCATTCAGAGACTGCCACATGATGTTGACTTCCCCGTTCAAGGCAGTCAAGTGTCGACAGTAGTCTTCAATAGTTCTTCAAGCTTCAATGCGTCATCGTTCGTCGTACCTGTTTCGGACCTTCGGTGATCAGCATGTTCTGATTCTTGTCTCGGGCATTACGAAGTATGATAGTCTCCGAAAGAAGTCCTTGACTTAACTCACAGTGATATGACAAGAGACAAGGATAGGCGTATGCAATGGGGACATGGCCCCTGTTGTAATTAATCCTTCTCAAGATAAGTGAAGCTCTTCGACGGCCGGAGTCCGAATACCAAATTGCACATGAACGTTCTTGGGCATCCCGGACTGTAAGAGCAAATATGGTTTCAGAGATGCAGTGCGAGACGGCAAATGCCTGAGTCCTATGATGTTCCGGAGATGCTTCCTCGTCGTCATGTTCACACACTGAGATGTATGCTCGAGGTGTTGATACTAAAAATAATACATCATTACAAGACGAGGGTGATATGCAAGTGAACGCTTTGCAAGACAGACTCTCTGAAACAGCGATAGCGACAGCGATGACAGCGGATATGGATAAGCATAGTGTGAGCGCAGGCATTACGGGAGGTGGCAGGCAGCATGGTCGTCGGCGAGAGTAAACGGAGAAACAGCAACCCGCGCTAACGTCGTCGGCCTCGATCGAAGCCTGCTTCTTTGCAGTCATCACATGGTTCCTGGAAAAGGTTGAGCACTCTGCGGTCATCGTACATGACCTAGCATGCAAGGCGATGTGAGATACTAAGACATGAAGTGGCCAACAAAAAATACACACTCTGTGGCACATGCACGTTCGAGCAGTTTTGTGCATGTGTGCAGCACTGAAAGCGCAATGAGGCGAGTTACAGTCGGTCGTGTTGCCCGTCGAGTATAAACGAACGTAGTGCTGTAGAAGCGGATGAGCGACAATCGAGAAACGATGGAAACGACATCTACTCCGCATCCTCTGTATTGATTTCCGAAGCTGGGGAAATTATGTTCAGGTCAAGGCTAAGTACTCGTACATCATAAGGAAACATGCATACCATTCCTCCTTGCACATCGTCTCAGATGCCAGTGAGTAGTTGGTTGCAGTGGCAATGATGTGTCAAAGAAGTGATAAGAAAGCACGAGGATGGGAGGGAAGCAAGGAGCGAGCGGGGAAATGATGATTCAGATGGCGCTGGAGAGATGGACGTCCCGCGTGCTTATATAGGCCAGTGAGAGCCGGGCTAGTGCGAAGATATCAGGTTCTGTATCAGCGCCGCTTTCCGACAATTCCCTGCGGCGGACAAAAGTGAGCCGATCTGGTGGCTTAGGCAGTGGGGCAGGGAAACGGCGAAAATATAAGGACCATCAGGCCTGCCACCGCGCGCCTTCGGCGTTGATACTCGGAGGTGCCGAAAGAAGGTTCAACCAGACGAAAGAACTGGCGCGAGGTGGGGCCTGGCGGACCGAGGTGGACTGAGCAAGGCATGGCAGCTACACGCCATATTACCAGCCCTCATGCCAGGACTTCGACTGCAAGGCCCACGTACAGGTACGCTTTAGGCAACCGAGCGCACAACTCGTGGCTCCGCGTATGTCCCCGTCACGGGACCATCTCAACAATCCTGCCGCTATCTGTCCTGATCCTGATCATCCCCAAAAGAAAAGGTCGGGTCCGGCAGTCCTCTAAACGTTCTTCAGATGGTACAAGTTCTGATACCAGAACCAGACACCCTTTTCTGTTTCTCCATCACATACATCAAACCAGGAGACCAAGGGTCAACGTTAACAGACTTCTCCCGAGTTTAATATACATGGATAGCAGTCGATTCTCTGATGATATCATAATTGTAGCAGATGATCATAACTCCGTCAGCGGTAGCGCGGTTGTCGTTCCGACAGTGTTGCCGCCATTTGGGATTGCTGCAGCGTCAGTGCCCCTGCCCAAGTGATTGGTACCTCCGCTCCGGCGCTTGCTCACACAGATAAGGAACAACTGTCCGGATTATGAGCATTGGCTGGTGACACGGAGGACAGAAGGGAAGTACCGTTGAAGCGTCGCACCACATTCGCCGCCGGCTTCGACTGAAAAGCTAAGCAAGAACTTCGTAAGCTGCTGAAAACACAATAAGATGACCATAGGATGCACGAGCTTCTTGAAGAGGAGTGGGTGAAGGGGTGCAGATGATAGAGGTCTACGGAACTAATGAGATGACTGTAGTCCCATAAGGAGTAGACCCATCCTGGTCATTCTGACATTACATACGTCTAGAACAAGACACGAAGAGGCCTTTGGATCGCTGACAACAGTCGAACGTGATGCACGTCGTTCAATGATAACCACCCCACTGGTCCTGGGATACAGTAATTATTGGGATCGATGCCGTATCCTCTATGGAATGAATACAGACCACCCACTCACGCATTGATATCCTGCGTCTGTCTCGCTGGAGGACCACTACAATGATCAAGATGTCTCTAGCACTAGGTCGTGGGGTGTTTCAGAAACCGACAGAAAATCTTTTAGCGGAAGACGGTAGACCTAGGTGTACCTGCGCCCGGGTAATACGTCGACAGATCACTAATCCACATCATGAACAATTCAATCCAAACTCCATCACAAGGAGTACAGTGTGAGCTAGGCCAGCGCCAGCACTTATGCTAGATAGGGCAACCAAGTCGCTGCCAGCGCGAAACCCCCACGGTCCCGAATAGAGAGCGAAAAGTGTTGATACTTCCAAGTTATTGTCGAGTCAGTGTTTCCTATCGCAACTCATTGCATACAATCAGTTCCGCTTTCCAGATAAAGAGGTCAAGATGATAGCAGATGATAGCCCGACTTTGAAACCGCGACAAAAGGTGAATTAGGAGCTCACTCGGTAATATGGACCGACAAATAGGGACAAACAAACTCATTTTGATCTCAGCGCTAGTCGCCTATTACAGTATGAGTCGAAGTTCGACCATCAACAACGTTAACACTCAGCCAGGCGCTTTTCGGACTGTCTCAATTTCTGGTTGAGTAACTCCAGGTAGCTTTCAAAGGTCTGATTATCGGCTTGAGCGGAAGCCTATGGTAAAATGACCGTTGCTGCAACACGATGACAATTTCTCCTCCAGTGATATTCCGCGAAAATCTGCGGTAGATTCGATATGTCGGGTTTCTTCGAGTCAATTGTCCAACAACGATCTAATACAGAGGATGTTCACACTCTGGAAACAAATAACAGTACGCTCTATAACGCTAGCCTGCAGTGACCCGTCATGCACACCGTCATGCACATCGTCATGTACAGAACTATCACGTCCCTCCAGTTTTAAAGATAAGTGCTTCCCTTCAATTGTCGACCACGCCATTCACAAACTAGATCTGCTGCTACAACCTTGTGACGAGGTAGGACGTATGACATCTGCCTCACACATCTATATCGGTCGCAAACATTTTAATCGGCTGCACATTGAGACATTCCTGAGTCCGGGGCACCCGGTGTTATACATGACTGAATAGACCACTCATATCCGGCATAAACGGGGCAACATTCCCTCACATCACTTTCTCTCACTGATTGATACATTTCCGCGGGCGTGTACGCCAGGTACTGTGCATCTGCATGTCCTCTTTATACTCTAGGATCCACAATGGTGAAACAGGCGGGCCATTTTCGGCCAAGGGAATTTGACATCGCAAACTTATCTTAGGTACCATCCCTCGCTATCTTTGCTCGACGAAGACCCCTCTGTTAACCCTGTCGATTTTTGATAGGTCGATATTTGAGCCACGACACGCCTGTCATTACAGCCACAAAAACGACTGCAGGTCGCCTTAGGTGCGCGGTCACGGGTCAGTTCTTATCTTCTCAATTGCGGTAATGATACTTGTTATAGTACACAAGTCTATACTTATTTTTCGCGTCAGAAACCATCAGACCACCATGTTTGCTTTTGGGCCACTTATGCAGGCGCTCATAACCGGACTTTGCGTCGCCATCGCTATGGTTCCACACGAAGTAATATGCTCAAGAATTCGGCCTCGCTATGCAACCTGTCTCATGTCGTTACGTGTCAACAGATCCGACTGAGCGGTTCCAGTACCTTCTTGACTGGAAGGTGGAACACTGGTTCGCGTGACTTGTTGAACAACAGTTTTACGATACGCGCGATCATGATCCAGACTTTACTCCCAATTTCTTCCATTGCCTCTATGACAGTAGCTCTGCATCGTTATGTAGGCGTAACTCAACAACATGGCGTCCACCTTGATTTGAGCAGGACTTCATATTGATCGTACAGTGTCTTTCAACACTGGTGCCTGTGGGGATGACCCCAGATGTGGTTCGCAGAGAATCTCGTCTGTCGAAGCCTTACGATAGCAAGACCCCTTACTGCTGAGAACATGAGACCTTCAACCTGACGGGTCGGAGGTCATGGCAGTGCATCTGAGGTCCTTTTGCCGTACCCACGTATAGACAAGAGGAATATGTTTCGTTCATCGGTGAGTCTCTCTTCAATCGGCGAAGAATAGCTGTGCCTTATACTTTTCCGGGTAGGCATATAGTGCTACTTCTGGTGTTCGTCGATATTGAGTGGTTTGAAAGTAGTGGACTCCACGAAACGCACCCAAACCTTCGCTATGTATGGACAGTCACCTCAAGGCACGGTATAAGTGGGAAGAGAAGAACAGGTTACCTCCATACTATGTTGACTGATGAACTTTCCAAGAGAAATCATGGAAGCATCTCAGCCAATTCCCATGGCTTGCATTTGTCAATTTGCAATCTTGAACCACGCCACGTATCAGGATCGGTGTGGAATACAATGCTCTTCTCTAGACCCCGAAAACTTACTTCACACACCATAGATCATCTTTCTCCACGGTCCATAGCGTATGCCGTCCTCTTCGGGTTCATCACTATCATGTGTCTGTCTCGTTCTCACCTCGTCGGTGATAAACGAAGCAAGAGCACCTGAGACGTTGAGAAGCGCTGATTATTTGTTGATATAGCGGCTATGTCCCTCGGCCTTTCGCTAGTATCAAGCAAGGTCGGAATCTTTATAATGTTCACCGTCCGTTTATCAAGTGACGCCTGCCAACTCTTCTTGAGATTATATGTAATGTCCAATGACATCGCATATCAAGTCATTATTTGCTTCCTGAAATTCTTCATCAATCATCTTGAACTCCACAGATCCGTGTGTATGCGGATTGCAACTCTTGTGAGTGGTCTGCTCCTCTACGACCTTATTGAGCGCTGAGTCCTCAGCCTCGACTCTGACTACGGTCCTCCCAAGTGCTTACCTTTCGAAGTTTTATCGTGAGCGGGACTCCGGTCGCCAGATGAATTTTAGGTATTGTTTTTCTATTGTCGAACTCTTTTTTTTTTTGACAATCCTTCACTTAGATATGTGTAGTCCGCGATCGATATCTCAAGACAGCCAATCGAAGGTCAACTGCGGATCAAAGGTAGACATTCGACTCTTGTTCCCTATCGTTTCAGCTTCAATATAGAACTTTATCGCTGAAGAATATAAGATCAAATTTGACCCGAACATATTCATCGAGGATCTCCAGACTGATCAATCATTCATATGGGTAACTCAGAAGCCAATCACTTTGCACTCTCCTTGACAGCCTCGACAATTCGCCTGCTGTCCGTAACAAATCCGTAGCTCTGGGGTGAACGGGATTTCGGTTAGAGCAGGGAGGTTACATATATACAGCGACCCACGTTGCCAATATTGTGAACTACATTCTCGAGGCCGCCAGCAGGAGATGTGGTGGCAACAGCGTCTTCTACCAAAATCACATCGTATCCGCGATAGTAAGCGTCGACGATGGTGCCCAACACACACTATGGCATTCAAAATAGTATATATGAATGAAACAAGTGTTAGTCGACGTGATTGCATACCTGGTCAGCGTTGACTCCGGCGAAAAATAACGTCGTGATCCCAGCCTGCTCCAAATATAAGTCCAACGATGTTTGGTATCCCCATATCCCGCTCATCCTGGTCAAAAACCGCTTTAATTTCGTGATCGCGACGCACGCAGCGCTCAGGTAAGATCAGAAGGGTCATCACCTATTCTTATGGATCCACATATCAGAACCCAAATCCTTACCCTTAAGGTATTCATCTTGGAGAGGTCCGTAAAGGTCAGCGTTCCGCTCGCCTCGCATAAGAAGCCTGCCCCAGTTCCCGGGAATGTCAGAACCAAATCCACCCCTGCCATTTTTCATGAAACTGCGGACGAGGGACGGGGGTATGGTCGACAATTCATGTTCCGTCAGACCCCAATTCCTGACCGTCTTTTATGTCAATCCAATTCCGGATTTATAAGATAGGAAGTCATACGCACACCCACAAGGTCTTGACCCCTTGAGAACGGAGCGCGGGTACAGCCTTGAGAAGGGGCTCGACACAGGCTAGGCCAGTGGGATGATCCCTCATGTCCGGGTGGAGGAAATAACTGTCCCATGTCAGGGGATATCTAGACCAGCCATATCAGAAACTCAGAGGCTCACTTCTGCATGTCGATAATCACGAATGCGGCTTTCGTCTTATCGACCCTGACTATACGACCCCCATCGACGGGAACTTCCAAATGGGCATCAGTCAATGGCGGTTGTACAACGCTGGCGCTCGCCTGGGATACCAGAGGGCTCGACCGTGTTAAATCGACCAGTCCAGACGGATATTCGACCCAGAAGGATGTAGCATTTCCGTAAGATGTGGGACTTTCAACAGGCGGTCTGTTGATCATGGCTAGGATTAAGAGTACGCGCTTCAAGCACTGGTTGAAGCAAAGCAGCGGCAGTAGTAAGGAGATACACTTATTTCGCGTTAGTTGTATGTGAGGGGATGAGAGGGAGTGCGCTATCTAGAATCACGACGTTCATGTGCACAGTTGCAATGGCTTTCCGAAGCAGAGTGCGTGGGATTGATAAGGATGGAGCCAGTCAAAATCTGCGCATTGTGTAGGCACATGACCAGCGAATGACGAAAAAACAAAACACAGGGCGTGCGGGGCATAAGAGGGCGCGAGCCGAGCGAAATATGTAAGATGACAAGGTTGAAAGGAAGCATGATGTATAAAAGGAATCTCCAACACGCACCAGCATAACTCGACTGTACGTATGCCTGCTATTACAGGGCACATGTCCTGAATATTCGATCAATTCCTTGACGATGCTGCTATACTACATTGAAGGACTTCTATCGAAGCAGATAAGTAGATGTAGTAAAGCCTGGACGCACTTGATAGACTGGTTCCTTACCCGTTTGTCAGGTTTGATTGCATAGCGAAGGTCCTGGCAAAAAGTATATATGCATTAGAGACACGGCCAAGAACGACTACGATGGAGGATGATAGTTCAGAATCAGAAGTTTGAAATGAGATACATCATCACCGCCCTCTGAACAAACCAAGGGTTATGTTAGGCTAGACACCTAAGAATATATCACCAAAGGTCAATATTCAACTTTTTCCCCTGTCTAGAGGGGAGTTGGAGGCCACGAACTCATAGACACGGAGGAGAACGAACCTATAAACGGGGAATATTTCACGAAACATTGAAGAGTGGTTTAGAAATTCAAATGCCAGATGTCTGCGAGTGGAAGATTGCGCTACGATCACCGAAAGCGGTCCATACGCTGACGGAAAACATCACTAAGAGATACCATCGTCATATATAAGTCGACTCTGAGCGCTGAGCCTCTCTGAGCTCTGGCGCAGTTGATGAATCAGGACGTTGTCAGCTTCAGAACATTGTAACAGCAGATCCTGAAATCCCGATTGTGAGGAGTCACAGGCGTGTTTTATGTTTCCTGCCTATCACGCAAAAGGATACATGATAGCCTCGGGATTGTTTTGACTGCCTAGTACTGAAGAAAGCTTGTGGGATTATAAGCAGACGGTGAATCTAAGGACGAGAGGATGACGTGATCATTAGGCGAGATACGGTTTGCAGTTTGTCCATGCTTGGTCGCATATCCTCTTCCGTCGACACACGGCGGTCCCAGCTTGACCGATCTTTAAGTTATGGCGGACCACTCGAGTCCCCTACAATCCGACGGAGAAGACCTTCTCCAGGTATTCCCAATTGATCGGAATTTTCTTCTGTCAATTTTTCTGATTTATTCTTGATTCCATCACATATATAGGCCGCACTTTCTGATGCCTTCTCCATCAGTGACCTTCCTCGCGAGTCTGCTGTCACGCAGACTAGCTATAGCCAGGACTCCGAACCGAAGTCGGAGGCTGTCGCTGAATCTGCTGAGGGTACAGAAGGTGCATCACCGCCGCCCGCCTCCGCCGAGCAACACGATGCGTGGAAAGCCGAATATGAAGCTAACGTTGCTCAATGGCGTCGGCAGTCGGCCGAGGCTCGTGAGCGCTCGGAGGCGGAACGAGCCCGATGGGAAGAAGTGCGTGCAAGAGAGAGAGAGGAAGCGCGATTGAGGCCGCCTCCAGAGGTCAAGGAGAAGGTGGAAAGTGAGAGTGGATGGGAGAGTGTGTCAGGCATCACAGAGAGCACAGGGCATCATGTCAGTCCTCCCTCTGATGTGCTGGAACCCTCAAGCACTGCAGATGTCCGTGACCTAACGACAAGCGAGGTACAAGGCGGACACGATCATCAGGTGCATTCTCTCCAAGCACACTATTGAAGCTTGCTGCGTTTACTCATGGATATCACTAGTCTGTACTTCCCGGTGCTAGTTCAGCTCGAACGAATATCGGAATCCAAACCCAGCATGCGCCCGAGAACACTACACCGCCCTCAAACGCCAACGACTCTCACCCATCAAGCTCTGCACACTGGGACGACTTCCCTTCATCCATGACGTCTTCCTTCCCCTCCATGTCCTTCCCAGAAGCGTCCCGCTCCCACTCACCCGAACACCACCATCGCCATCCTGCTGACCAAACACACCACGTTCACGACTCGCACGCTCCCGCTCATACTCCTCACTCACACACGCGTGCTCATGAACACGCGTCTGCGAGCGCCTCCACGACGCTTGCAGTCTTCGACGGAACCCTCTCCGTCCGGACACGCGCGTGGGCCCTGGTATCCTCGCTCACGATCAACATGTTCCTCCCATTCGTAAACGGCGTCATGCTTGGTTTTGGCGAGATTTTCGCCAGGAACGTCGTAGGGTGGCTTGGATGGCGTGTCCCTGGGGCTGCTGCGGCCAATGTGGGCATACGTCCGCTTGCCGACCAGCGCAAAAAGAGGGCCGACTGAGCGCCCGAGTGAATGCAGCTTCTTCGGGCATTATATATGTACGTAAGGATTGCTACGAAGTCACCAGGCCGAGCTTGGCTTCGTATAATTAGCGCTGGAGTTCTATGGCTCGCTCATAAATCGGAAGGCCAATCTCCTTTCCTCTTACAGCCAGATAGGGAAACAGAATCTAGTAAAGTGCAATAAATATACAGGAGAATACCCATCAGGGATAGGATACATAAAAATGGGGGATCCAGCTCATAATCTAGCGTTCTTTGGCATATTTCTCATGGCCTGCCGCACACCAAGGTCACCAAGCACGTCTTCAGCTCCACCGAGCACTGCATCGAAGGGGACAGTACGGTGATACTAGAGAAACCAAATGGTAAGTAGTGCTCTTCGAGTGTGATATATCAAGTGTGGATATTGACTTACATGCTCAATAAAGCGGCCCATACCCGTCCGCGTGATTCCGCGACCACCAAAGATCTGGACGGCATCGCGCGCAGTCTCTTGTGCACTTTGCGTGGCGTACATCTTCAAGAGACCAATTTGACTGTGCGTCGTAAATAGATCAGGACACCATATTCAAGCCAAACGATGCTACGCACCCAGCCAACTTCTGCGACTGCTCCTTGTATGACTGGATGGAGGATATCAGTATATGGATCTGCCGAAGGCCTGAGCAAGACTCACCATGTTGTTCATCTGGTGCGTGATATTCTCCAACCAACTTTGCACACTCTCCACCCGGGCAATCATAGCCGCAAGTTTGCTCCGAATGACAGCCTGTGATGAAAGTGGTTTGCCGAATGCCTTACGCTGGTTGACCCACTTCAAACACTCTTCCACGATCGCGCGCTGGCTTCGTGCCGAAGAGCAGCACATGACCCAGCGTTCGTGGTTGAAGTTACTGTTGACGCGGTGATTCAAGATGTGTCAGATGCACAGAAGGAGTCACGGACGAAAGGGATGTGAGACCAACCTGAGAATGACGAAAATTCCTCCGCCCTCTGGACCAAGGGTGTTCTCGACAGGAGCCTTAGCATTGTCGAAGGTGATGTATGCAGTTCCGGCGGTGGAGGAGTAGCTGGTTTTAATGGCTTTTGTCTCGACCCCCTCGCCACGCTCAACAAGGATGACGGTGAATCCATCCTTAAAGATATACGTTTATAAAATGAGTTGGCAACAAAAGCGGTGGCAAATGGACTGACCTCGGTTTTGCAGCCCACAGTGAAGCTAGTAGAGATAATGAGACCCGTTTTGACAACTGAATGCGGTCAAAGCTTACTAGTCGGCAAACCTGAACATAGCACTGTTTCAACGAGAAAGCCAATGAAAGAACAGTAGACAAACGCACGTTCCGTTGGTGATCCATTTCTTGGTACCGTTGATGATCCAATGCTTGCCATCTTCACTTTTCGTGGCCGATGTTTGCAGACCCATAACATCACTGCCCGCAAAAGCCTCTGAGATAGCGAGGCAGATAAACTTTTTGCCGGCCAAGACATCGGGGACAATGCGTGCTTTCAACTCGGGCGAACCGAAGTTGAGCACCGGGGGAAGACCGATGACGGCGCCAGAGTTGAAACCTAGGAGCCAGCATCAGCAGCGGCTTTGAATTGAGCGGTACGTGAGCATACCATCTCCATAGCCACGAGCACCGACTCTAGCAAATTCTTGCGTGACGACGAGCTATACTCGTGCGTTAGGAGATGAAATTCGAGAGGTCAAACATTCGACTTTCGCACCTCGTGGAAGTAGTCAAACTATGATCGAAGATGAGATATGAGTCATATGCTGAATGATCATAAACGCAGGTGCACGTACTTCCTCCGGCTTGATGAGACCGTTCACAAGAGTGAGACCCTTCAGATGCTTGCCGGGACCCATACGCATAGCGTGGATATTCAAGTCTCTGTAATGAATTTCAGAAATTGATCGAAGGTTACTCAGAGAAACTTCGTACGCCATTTTATGAATGACATCCAGGCTTGGGCGCTTTCCATCCTCCTCACGGGCTTGGGCATCAGGATAGATGACGTCATCAACCAATTGGCGCATTGCCTGCTGAAGACGCCGGTGACTCTGGATACGCCCCTATGAGCACGGTGAAATCGGAAGTATGGGAATATACTCGCCTCTTTGTAGTATGGGCTATGGTATCCCTCAGAAAGCCATGTGGGCTCAGCGAATGGTACCTTGCTGAGCTGGCCGGGAGTGCGAGCTTGCATCACGCTCGACTCGCCCTTGATGGTGCCAATCTGGAGACGCGCATACTGCGGGCGCTCAAGGATCTCATGGCGATGTAGACCATAGAAAGCATCGGTCGCATCCTGCCCGGCTGCACGCGAGATGCTTTCATGTAAATTGGGGCAATTGATGTCATCGTTCGCGGGAGAGAGACATACCAATTTCACCATCAAGCAGAACGGCCGCACCTCCGGGATGCAGGTTTTTGAAGCGAGAGAGGTCGAAGACTTTTGCGTCAATGATGACCCACTATGCAGCATGCATTGGTCGTTGTGAAAGGGAACTGGAGTCTAGAAGCACTTACGAGGTCACCATCTTTATTATGTTGTGCAACGTCCTCGGCGGAAAATTGCTTCAATTCTTTGGAAGCCATGACGAGGGTAGACGGTGGATGTGGGGGTGGCGAAGACGAATGTGGGGGCGGGGAAGATGCTGATTGAACACCCGTCGATACAGAGCCATGATCTTTATAGGAGTCCACAAGGAGACCGGGTTAAACACACCAATGGCATGTGATTACACATGGAATTAACATATGGAGACGTTGCGACTGGACGATGAGCCGGGCAGTAAATGTTTTTGCGACGATTATATCCACCTATTAACATTCTCTTCACATGGCACTGATGGGGTAGTGGTAACCTGGGTCGTTGCCATCGACCCGCCGGGGGTTCAATTCCCCCTCAGTGCAGGTGTTTTTTTCTTGTTCATTCAGGTCAAAGTAGTAATTCTTATTGGCATCATCGGGAGATCATATCACTTAAACTCTGTTAAACTTCAGTAAATCGACATGTGGGATTGTGAAGGAGTAGGGGCTTGAGTTTGTTATCCGGACCGCGATGAACGGTCTTCATCTTTCGGTGAAACCACCGAAGCGAGCTGATGCTTGGTAAGTTGGCGCCAACAGCCTGATCGCCGAACGAACGCGTATGCAGAATTGGACCCTACCGCTGGACAAGAGCCTCATCGGCATTGTTGAGCGCTTGATTTGTTCAATATTTAAAATGAAAAGTGTTTTCCTGAATTTTCATCTCGAACTGCCTTTTCTCCGAGTCTTCTAACACCAAGATGTCAACTACCGACCTCCCTCTCGTCTATGGTATCCTCCTCTACGATGGAATGGCTATCTTAGACATCTACACCCTCCTCGAATATCTCAACATCATCTCCCTCGACCTTCCCATCAAGATCCACCTCATCAGCACCTCATCTTCCGACATAGTGTCCACAAAGGTTGGCCAGAGCTATGTGGGCAACGCGCAAAGGATGGTGGCCGATTATTCCCTCGACAATGCTCCTGATTTGGATGTCATTGCTATTCCGGGAGGGACAACAGAGGAGGTGATATCAAGCGGGAGAGTGGCGAAATTTTTGAAGGCACGATACCCTGTAAGCTCGCTTCCCGACATCAGTTTCTCTACAACATCTAAACGGCTTTGCACTTTGTCCTGGTAGACCTTGAAGCACCTGATAGGAATATGCACCGGCGGTGCTATTATTGCAGCCTCCGGACTGCTTGACAATAAGCGCGCTGCAGGAACTAAGTCTGTTTGGTCATGGGTCAGTCGCTCTCTCATATTTGGAGAATGGCGAGTGACTGACCTGCGCGAGATAGGTGTCTACTTTAGGAACCAATGTGACCTGGATACCGAAGGCCCGCTTCATGAACGACGGAAACATCTGGACGAGCAGTGGTCTCACCGCTGGATTGGATCTTAGTTACGCGTTAATCAAAGAAGTGTACGGGAGGGAGGTCGCAGAGAAGGCAGCAATGGTATTGGAGTACATTCCGTCGGAAGATCCCCTCGCAGACCCTTTCGCTGCTAAATATGGGCTGATTTGAGGGTGCGAGGCCACGCACGGAGGTGTATTTACATAGACAAATCAGTGATAGATATCGTCACTGTCAATGGGACATACCTGATTCCCACAAACCTTGATAGCCCATCAGTGAGGTTGATGGATCAAGTACTAATACAACGTATGACAAATACAAAATCAAGTCCGAGGCTTGGGCTGTGCATAAGTCAACGTTCAGGACGTTCAGTGCGAATGCAAGGAGGAATACACTTCTCATCGTCATATAGGACTTTTCCTACCACGCATTCCCTGCCCAATGCGCGGGCCCTCACCTTTCCTATCCTTTCCATCAAGCCGTGGAATAGGCTCTATCTTCATGTTCTTCCCTTCCTCCCTCTCCCACTCATCGTCATCTAGATACCGATCTACTGCGCGGTTTTCTACACTGACTGCAGTGGCATCGGATCCTTCGAATGCACTTCTCTTCTCCCTTTTCACCCACTCCTTCATGTTTCCATTGTCCGCAGACTCATCGTTATCCTCGAGCGCGATGTATGCTCTCGCAACGCGCCAGTCCACCTCCTTCGTAACAAATTGGAAACGCTTCTGCGCACGTTCGATTGCTCGAGTTTTAGCTCGTTGTGCTTCGTCTTCAGCGTCGAATGAGCGTGAAGAGAGAGGCGAGAGGATCGGCGTACGAAGCTTGTCCGCAGGTGGAAGGGTGAGAAATGTACGCGTGTGCAAGAGGTGAGGGGTCGTGTTCAAAGTGCTTGTGGGAAGATTGTTTAGTCTACAGAGATTTCGACCCTAGGGAGAAAATAAAAAATATGAGGAGAAATCGAAGTTGACATGTATCGATACGTACATCGACGCCGTGACGAAGGGCGATACCCATCAGCGTGTCGCTAGGTTTGATATAATATCTGGAGGGTGCAGAGCTTCCCTTTAAATCCGGAGCATGGACGTATTCCTGGTGAGTAGGGGGTGTTGAGTCACTAGTGATTGTCCGCGAGGGCGACTCTCCGCCTGAAAGCTCAGGATAAGATGAATACACTGGAGGAGGGGTAGCACCATCACTTGTCTCCATACAGCGATTTTCTGGTCCATCGCCAATGTCGTCGTTCTCCGAAAGGTCGTCTTCTCCGATGGCAAAAACATCTTGGTCCCTTAAGGCACCAGCCACATTCATCGTCTCTGTGCCATTGTTCACTGTCTTCAGTTGAACACGTCTGTTGTTCCGTGCAGCGACAGCGCTTACGCCTCCTAAACAAGCTAGGCAAGGATCGTACCGCGCAAGGTGAGGGGTATTCGACAGGCAATCCGGGCAGATGGGTCGGCCACAACATCGAGTGAGGAAGACATCCGGGCTGAACTGTAGTCCTGATTGGATAGGAGCGAGTGGGTTCGGACTCGTTGATTTCGGTTTAAGAAAGCGTGGCAGGAGAGACGAGGAACACGCAAGACAAAGTGTTACGTTTAGATCAGAGTTGTTGCTAGATGTCATGATTGTGCGGAAATGCAGAGTCGGCTAATGACGCGGGATCGTGGAATGAGACGAGAGCCAAGCTGTCGTTCTTCCCATCATCGTAGACGCTGGTCGAGATTCGTGTCTCACACCTAGCGCTTTGAACAGTGCTCTGTTAAGGCCTATTTTTCGAGTAGTGGTTTAACCTAGTGGAACGATACAGGGAGGTGATATTGGAAAAATGTACAGTAGCGCTACAACATGTCGTATCGATAGAGGACAACCCTCCTAACTTACTCTTCCAATAAAAACTCACCTATTGCAACCCTCATCGCCTCATTATCCATCCTCTGCCTCTTCCAGAGCTCGCTCTCTTGTGCAGTGTGCTCTGGTACGACTGTCATGCCCACACCTAAGCTTGATGGTTCGGTCACCAGGTGCGAGTTGATCCATACAGGCAGATGGACAGGTAGTGCTGGCCCAGATGCCTCACATCGTTTCAAAGGAACGGCTGACCGGCTGCTACGGCTTGTGAGAGTCGTATGGCAGGAGTAGCATAGGCGAGATGTGAGAGATGCTGGGCTGTCGGTTTGAATAGACTTCTGGTCTGATGAGGAACGTATAGATATACGAGATTTCCACTCGTGCGCCATTTTTTGGGCTGGCCTATTATGTTTGGTGAGGAGATGTAGTCTCATATGAAAGACTACCATACCTTTCACACAATACGCACAGGCTGTCGGCATCGTCTTTAGGTGCTAACTTGCCGCATGTTCGAGCAATAGTTGACACGGTAGAGGGATAGTCCTTTTCTAAGCCAACAATGAAATCTGTGCACGACAACAGTGATGAATGGGTCAATAAAGGAGATGATACACTGAGCGGCTCACCTTTCGTCAAACCGGCGATGGTCTGTCTCGAACTGGTAAAACTTTTCTTCCCTATCACATTCAAGTCATTCCACCAAGCCCACGCCGCACATTCCTTCATCCCAATCTCTCTCAAAGGTCGAACTATGCGCACTTCACCTTTCCATTGCCCGTTGCTGGCACTGTTGTTAGAGTGTTCTTCGCTGAAAGGCACCCATTCTTCTTGTTCCTCTTGCGGGATAACAAAACCGCCACCTTGAGCTATAGATGAGATGAGAGAGATAGAGAGTGATGTCAACGAAGTGCCGAGAAGGAGATGGGAAGATGCGTTAGCGCGAGCAGTGTACAGAAGAAGAAGGCGAATGAATGTGGAGATGGTTGCGGTAATAGCAGTCGTTGTAGGAAGCGATTGGAGGTAAGCGTGAAGTGAGGCGAGTGGTGTTGACTCCGACGGCGACGGCGACAAGAACAGTTCTATGTTTCAATGAGCTAGTTGCGGCGGCATTGTTGGAAAAAATTGGGACAACCTTCATTGCTTAGATCAACCGCCCAAGGCGGCGGAGATTTTGATGAAACTCCAGACACTGTCTCCCACCAGCAAGGATCGAAGGCATCTTGAATCCTTGAAGGTATAAACTCAAACCCCTCATACCGACCCACAGCAGCCTCGATTTCAGCAGTCCTGTCTCTCATCTGTTTCGATATTAGCAGCGCGCGCACGATAATAAAATCGAATAGACACACTCCAGGAAAGGCATCACATATCTCCACGTAGCAGACTCTGACATTTTTCCACACCCTCGTAGTCTTTGGGTGAGCCTTGCCGCCTGATCCGTTCTCTGTTCTCCTTTTAGCTATATAAATCCGATGAACCAGATCGAGGAGTACTGTCGAGCCTAAACCTCCAGAGAAGCCGACAAGTAGATCGCCAGATGGCTTCAAAGCTGAACGGCGAGGACCATCTGGGAGGTAGTTGATATGAGGTTCGAGAGCGCGACGGAATTTCGTTGTCATGAGAGGTGTGAAGCATTCCCTGTGGAAAAATATTAGCGATATAGAGGCAGGCATAGGCAAAAAGGTGAACACACTTGCAATATACTGCATGTCGAATAACAATGTTCCCTCCAGACGTTCTGCACTTGACGCAAACTCTGAGATTGTCGAATTTGGGCTTTCCTAGAGATCAAATTAGAAGAGATCAAGAACTAGGTTCTGTTGACCAACGGGGCATGAGGGCCTCCCCAGAGGCTTCGTTTGGATTTCCACAGGACATGAGATATATCTCGAGTCAATGGTAGAGAGGTGGTGGGAAATGGCTTGGAAATGAACACAATAGTAAGAACAGGAGCAAATCCTACGTGATTTCTTCGAGATTCATCCTCCGATCTCACGGGCCAAACCTCAGTTAAGATGCACCTTAGTCATCGGGAATGCGGGCCGTCTCAACCGTTCCATGGATGAAATCATCGTCCGCACGTCTTGGTTCATACACTGTCCATGCTTCCCTTGAGCGAATATCTGAGGTTCTTAATAAATTCCCCTCATTTATGTACTTTGACTCAGACTTTCCTCGCAAATTCCCAACTGCCGAAGAACCGTTAGCCAGCTGACGTTGGCAACGGCCCGCCCAGAAATGCATCCAACGAATGGTTGTGCTCGTCGTCCGCCCTTGTGACCAAGCTGACCGTCGTCCACGAGGGTATAAGTACAGTGCCACAAACTCTGATGTTCATTGTCTTCAGCTCTGTTTGAGGATGCTGCTGAAGGCACACTTACTATGTGCCTGTAGCGTTTGGGAAGCCGTTTTCGCCTCCCAGCTCGTTACGCTCCCAAAGATTTCTTCTCGTCCGTCCAATGCATCGCAGATACTGGATCGAAGCCTTGCCTCACTTTCTATAGAATTCGCATTTCTTGATGTGTTTGGAGGCAACAACTCGAATCCTAACATCTTGACGAGGGAGTTGATGCAGAGGTTGGTAGAGAGGACCGGAGTAGGTCCAGATATCCGACCTGGGGGCATTACCATGTGAGCAAGGTTTCTAAAACTTATAATAAGTGAAGGTACTGATCTCAGGAGCAGAGATAGCTCGGTATTCAGTGAACACGGACCCTCCTTGCTGTTGGCAGAAAACCCGGTATGTACTCACTGACCTTGTTTTCATGAAGACTGATTGATCGTTGACACGGGCAGTCAGGCGGTATTTATCGGTCCACCTAGTAAGATTTCATCGACCATATCTATAAAATTCTAAAATTCGCCGCGTCTTTCATCAAGCGGACCAGGACTGTTCGAATCATACGGCGTCTTTCCGAACTCTTCAAAAATTGTCGTCAGCGTCAACCTCGGTAACAATACTATTGGGATTGCACGGAATGAATTGGCTGCATCAATCAATCACTTAGGGTGGAACCGAATACGTGCTCTCGAATGTGCGGCTTCTTATGTTGGTCACTTGTAAACACGTTGGGCTAAAACATGCACAATTTTCAGTAGGAAATGAACCCGACCATTATGCCGGCGGCTCGCGCCCATCAGGCTGGTCCTCTTCAGACTACGCAGCCCAATTTCTTGGATGGACAGACGTGCTATCCAGGAATCTCTCCTTGCCTCCACATATTTTTCAAGCAGGAAGTTTTGCGGATGATCCTACGCCAAGCGCTTCGATGAAAACTGTCGACATCATCAACGAGGGCATTGATACCACTGGCGTCGTGAAATATTATAACCAACACATGTAAGGGTTCATTCGTGATGCCAACATCATCTTGGGTAACGATACCATAGGTATCAGTATTCGACATGTGATCCTGCGAGGAATGTTAAGACGACATTACCGAACTTGGTGAATCATCAAAACATCACTGTGAGTCCGTGAAAAGACTCCTTGTTACCTATCTGCTCACGTTGTTTAGGCATACGTTGATCTCTGGAAACCTCAAATTGCGGCCGCTCGCAGTGTCGGAAAGGGTTTCGTCGTTGGCGAATATAGCTCTATCTCTTGCTCTGGCAAACAAAACGTATCGGATACGTTTGGTCAGGCTCTGTGGTTGGCAGACAGTGAGTAGCCTACATCTCTTGGGCAACATTGATCTTACGCCGATTCGAAGCTGTCCTGTACAGTGCCTCTTTGAACATTTCTAGAATGTATATGCACCAGGGCGCGACATTAGTGTTTCAAAGCAGTCAACAAGCGAACAGGTACTTGATGCGCGTTTTTTCTGTTTGCGCCACTAATATTTCCGTCTTTCGAGTCCTGGATTCTCATGGGTACACAGGCATCTCAGTACTATATGTTCTTGGATATTGTCGGAAACTAATGGTCATTGTCCCCTAGTACAATCTCTGGTATCCGGTTGAGTCCGACCGCTATGGCGCCGCCCGCGCCTCGCCTTCATACGTCGCCTACCTGCTCATAACAGAGGCCGTCGGCCCTTCTGGAAACTCGCGTCTCTCCCTCATCGATATTCCAGAACATCCGCAGCTAGCTGTCTACGCTGTGTGGGACCGGCAAGATCTCAGCCGACTCGTTTTCCTCAACTTAGCCAATCGTAACGCATCGACAACTGCAGACGAAGCAGACACGCTCGCTGTCTCCGTCGATCTATCGGATTACGTGGGAAACACGAAGAAAGGAAGGGAAGTCAAGGCAAAACGAATGACGGCTCCCGGGATGGACTCGAAGGATTCGAGCAAGGTCGTGTGGGCAGGACAAAGTTATGCTAATGGGGTCTCTGAGGGTGATGAAGTTGTCGAGGTTTTGAGTTCGAGTGACACAAGGGTGACAGTTGGAGGCAGCGAAGGGGTTATAGTGTTTTTGTGAGGATGTACAACATCGGATCTTGAAGCACGCAGGGGGACTTCAGTAATGAGCACAGACCAATCGGCTATCCTTACCGACTTGCCGCGGCTTCGAATGCGGGGTCAATGGTGCCGTCTGAGAATCCTGGAACTCACATTCCACCATCACTCAAGCACTTTCTCCTTTTCACTTTTGACTGCCTAGCCTGTGAAAATATTGGAGATTTCGAAAGCGCATGGTATGAAATCAAGTCAAGTCCCACCTGCTCGTTACTGAGCGGATTCTAGACAGCCTCAACCCGACCGCTCAATGGCTACTTAGCAGTTCCTTCCGACGTCGCAGACAGTATCAGCGCCCAATCAGAGACATCTTCACAACCTGAACGTCTTCCAGGATACACTCTCGCAACGCAGTATGGCGGAACGCTCTCTTTCTCTCCCGATGGCGAAAGCTATTCCTACGCGTACGGCCCTAAGGGTCTCGCGGGCCTCTGGCACAATTCCTACGCATGTGGATGCGCCATTTTCGCATCGATTGGAGGTCTAACATTTGGATACGATCAAGGTGTCATTGCCAATGTGCTCATAATGCAAGATTTCATGCAGAGATGGCCTATAGGGCCATGGGAGAAGGGTCTAATGAGTGAGTATATCTTCGAGCTTGGATCAATCAAAATATTGTTCTAAGTTTCTTTTCATAGCTGCTGTACTGGAGCTGGGGGCGTTATTTGGTGCTCTGATGGCAGGTATCTCGGCGGACAGGTTTTCGAGGCGCACCTCAATGGTTCTTGCGTGCGGTATGTATATGACCTAGTTCGAAGCCCTCACTCGAATGTTTACTTACTTTGATTCTTCACTCCCACATAGCTGTGTTCTGTATAGGTTCTGCACTACAGTGTTGGGCTGAATCTCTTAGTCACGTTGTTCTGGGTAGGGCAATTGGTGGCTTTGGTATCGGTGCCCTTAGGTACGGTGAGATTTCGTGACTGCATCTTTCTTTTGATAATGATTGGTTCATTCTCGTAGCATGCTATCCCCCTTGTACATGGCTGAGATCAGCCCGCCTGAAGTTCGGGGTTCGCTCATGTCATTAGAGCAGTTTTCTATAGTACTCGGCTGTGTAATCGGTTTCTGGACTGGGTTCTTCACCCGCAACAGTACGTCCCTAGCTCAGCCCATAGACCTTAGCCGACTAAAAGGTATCATTTATCGAATAATCAACTCTGATGTAACAGTCCCTGGGAGTGCGTCGTGGCGCATACCTTTAGGTCTCCAATTGGTTCCTGGATTGTTACTGGCATTCGGGTCATTTCTTCTACCCCCATCGCCCCGTCTTCTTGTATACCAAGGGAAGAGTGATGCAGCACTTGCATCTCTTGCAAAATTGCGTCTTCGTTCTTCCGAGGAGGCTAAGACAGACCCACTGCTTCAGGTTTGCCGAACATCTTGCACACACATGACGTGCTGATTTTGAGGTGTCTTAGATCGAGTTCTTGGAAATGCAGGTCGAAGCAAATCTCATCTATCGAATGACTGGCACTGACGACAAGAATTCGTTTCGCAACGAAGCCCGGTCGTGGGTGAAACTCTTCGACCGGCGATATCTGGACCGAACTCTCATCGGTATCATGATCATGTTTTTCCAGCGTAAGCCTACCTTGATCGTCTTTACGTATTAACGAATATCAAAGGGTCTCGGGTAGAATGGAGCGGCATCAATGCATTGATTGTGAGCATACTTCATAGAGCCTTTGGTACACCTTGTGAAATCTAAGCATCCTCATGCATCTAGTATTATGGCCCATTGCTCCTGCGGAGTCTTGGGTTGACTGGCAACTCTGTGGACCTACTAGTCGCAGGTGGTATCAACATCGTTCAACTCGTTGCTGTGTTGCCTGCGATAGTCTACATTGATCAGTGGGGTAAGCGAACGACTCCCCTCTAGCTGAAGATATGACAAACATATTTTTACAGGAAGAAAGCCACTCTTAAGAGCAGGTAGTGCGGTCATGACGATATCTCATCTCCTCGTCAGCTTGCTTGTAAGACTAGATGTGAACCTATCATACGAGGTTGACCCTATACTATTCTTCAATAGATCTACGAATTCAGCGGTCATTGGGCAGAACATAGGGTAGCAGCTGCCATGTCTGTGGGGTGAGTCCATCACTTGCTGCTCTGTTTCCCTCTGAAACATCTTCAACGAATGTCAACAGCTGCCTCTACTTGTTCATGGCTGCCTATGGGATCAGCTTCGGTCCAGTCGGGTGGGTCTTACCAAGCGAAGTGTTCCCATTATCGATGCGAAGCAAGGGTGTATCCCTCTCAACCGCCTCCGTCTGGTCCAACAACTGTAAGTGATTTCAGCCCTCACACATTACAGGTCTTACAACCTTCGCTATTCATCACCGCTACCTCTCAGTTCTCGTTGGTTTGGTGACGCCAGGGTTGATGGAGATATCGGCTAGGTATATTTCACTTATACATCAGCGCTGGTGCAGATCACTGACGACCTTGATTAGCGGAACGTTCATGGTATTCGCATGTGCCTGTTTTGCTGCGTACCTCTGGTCTACATACGTCGTACCCGAAACTGCGAACATTTCGTTGGAGGAAATTGACGCTGTTTTCAGATCATCGGTAGGGCAGGAAGATGCACAGTTGAAGAGTCAGGTATGTTACACGTTCTCGCAATTATCACTTGAAGGAACGAGTTTGAACGCGATCATGTACCTTTAGATCGAGAGAGACCTAGGCTTGCATGATCTGGTCCGAGAGCTCGCTGCTAGAGAACACTGATTCATTTGAGGGTATTCGGAACATATTTTACTTTGCTTAAGCGCCTATACTAACCGTACAATACAAATATTTCTTCTCAAATTGCTATGTGTTAGGTGTGTTTTTGAAGATGCGATCGTCCTGACAGATATGCAATATTCATCGGACAAGGTAGTTGTCAAGGCGACAATGTTGAGATAGTGTCGAGGATGTCCACAACCAAATCATGCACCGTTGAAAAGTATCCTGATCTTCCGACACTGGCAGTAAGTGACTGGTACCTGTCGAGATACGAAATGCGAAAGATGCGCTGAATTGCTTTTAGGTACTTTTTAGGTTCGCACAGGAATGGGCCGATCAAGATGAGGGATCTGAGATTTCATTATGACGTCCACGTGCGGTTACCATTTTCGGCCTCAGTTGCGTCGCACTATCTAAAGCGCGTGAGTTGCCATCCCGAACTATTCTTCCTCCCATCCTTCATCTGCCTCTGGCCCGTCGCTCTTTGGCCTTCATTCCTGGCACATAGAGCAATTGGTACTTCTCTCTGTGATTTTCCAGACATTTGTATAGGGCTATTTCTCAAGTGGCTATCTCCGTGTTCCGTTACGACATTCCTTTCGGTTTCTACCAATCAAGCTCTTTTTTTCACCAACAAACACTTCCTTCGGTGACCGAAGACTATCGGACAAGGCTTGAGCTACTAATGGCGCCCTCAACCTCATATACCCAGCTTCTTCGCCGTGATTCCCCTGACTCTAATGACTCCAACAAAATAACTCCGGTTATCATTACCGGATTTGTGGTTGCAGGTGTCGTCGTAGCTGTTGTCATAGGGTGGCTGTTTGTTCGCCTCCTCCGGAAGAGGAACGTTAAGAAGAGGAAGGAAGAGAGGAGTGGGGCTTTCCTTACCGTCAAGGGTGTCGTGAAGGATGGCCAGGAGTCGTTGCCCAGGTAAGTAGTCTTATGTTTGAATTGGATTCGCATCCTCATTCACGGCCCAATGTCTCATATAAAACACCAGTGTCTCCATTGGATCCGCTGCAAATGATTTCTCTAGAACGCAGATGGGTCCGTCGATTGTTATGCCTAACAAGGCCATAATCAATCCCAACGCCACAAAGGATGATATTATTCGGTACCACACAGAAGCTGGAAACATCACCCGACCCTTCTCATTTGCTCTCAAGCCCCCTCGTATTCTCGGCCACTCTCCCTCCAATTCTACCAACAGTCGTCCCGTATCCACTGTTTCCTTCCTCACCGCCGATAGGTCTTCTCCGCGCACCTCTATGTTCGGCCTTGATTGGCGTTCGTCTTCTATCTCTGCTTTTAGTTCCTCTTCTACGAGTCGCGGTGTGGAGAGCCGCAAAGTTAGACAGCTCTTCAACCCAGTCCTTCCCGATGAGCTTGTCATCAACCTCGAAGAGAAGATCACAGTCGTTCAATCTTTTGACGATGGCTGGTGCATCGTCGGACGCGATAGCATGCTTAAATCAGGAGATGTTGAAATGGGCGCCGTCCCTGCGTGGGTGTTCGTCAAACCGGTCAAGGGCCTCAAGGCGGAGCGCCCGATGCGTAGCAGCAGCCTTGGCGTCACCGTCGAGATGGACGCTGGACCTGGGTTCTCCTCCAGAGAAGAGCTTGTTTCGTGGTCAAACTTCTGATTCTGCATCCTCACGCCAGTTTGGTCGCTTTTCCGTCCGATCACTCACTGTCCTTATGTGCCCGTTCGTTGCCCTGGATATCAAGTGTATTAACTCGTACGATCCCCTCCCACACCATGTCAACCATCTCTTCTGCAAGTTCCGCTTTGTTCATCTTCTGCATGTAGTCTTTCCGAATCATCTTGTGATCGATACCCATTACTTACTTTTCTCACGTCTTGATGACACTTCACCGTGATACCTCTGCCACATGATTGGTCTGTCGCTCACGTCTTCATACTTCCAACGATACTGCTGGCTGACCCGCTTCGGAGTCCATACTGGATCAGTAATTACCTTATACTGCAGGGTTCTCTATCCTGACTTGCTATGTTTCACCTACAACGCGGTATATAAGCGAGTCTGTTTGCAGAACCATGGAGCTCAAGAAAGTCCGAAATGCAAGACCCCCCAGTAACGGCCACAACAACCTATCCCATGTCTCAAATAGTAACTTATGACCATTATGAAAACAATCTGACAAAAACAGAGATAATTTAGGGTGAATTAGGACCGATAAGGACCAAAGTAGAAATAGAGTTTTCATGAGGCACCTGCCGTGATCCAAATCATCCAATTTAGCCGTCGAGTCTCTGCTGTGTATTGCAAAGCTGGCATTTAGAGTGTAATGTCTGCTCATCCACCGACACCAATTCATCTAATACGCTCGCATGCTTCACCAGTAAGCGCTGTGTGTTTCTCCGACGACAATGAGCGGATCTACTCTGGCGACTCATCAGGCCTCGTCGTGATCACATCAACACGCTCGCTGCGCGCGTTAGCTTCCTGGAATGCGCATACCGATGGTATCCTTGGCATACAGGAATGGAATGAACAGCTCATCACGTCCGTTTGTAGATAATTACATCATTTCGTGCTCAGAAATTGATCCTCTCCGCCGTGCATGCATGAACGGGCTTTGTGCATGACAGGCATAGCAGAGATCACAAGCTTCATGTATGGAAGAGACCCACGCAAGGTCATTCGTCAGTTGGAGACTCCGCATTGCTCCCAGGACTTCCCAATCCAGCCCTGGCATATTCAATGGACGTGAATTCGCTCAATTATTGTCGATTCTCTCTGCTTCCATTGGGTAAATCAAGTCCGATTGCGGCAGAAGAGGCGTTGATTGCTTTGCCTAACCTCATCGAATCATCACTGGTATGAATCTTTGAATCCTCATTCATTCTCCTTTCCAGTCTTGTTTTGTGGTGACGATTGTCTTGATTGAATGATAGGCGGATATATGGATGCTTCCCTCCCAAGAGCGCATACATGCCGCAATAGGGAAAGGGAAATTGGACTCCCTGCCGATGCCGGGAACCGACGGAAGAGGGATAAAGAACTCGACCGGTATAAATGACAGAGGGCTTTTCTATTCAGTGCATAAGAAAAATCACCCCGTCTCCCACAGGGATTATCATGTCAATGCATCTCCTCCCGGGACGTCCTCCTATGGGGGCAGCGCCTTCCTCTTCGGAGAGCAGGTCTAAGCATCCACAATTACTCACGTCCTACGAAAATGGCAGTGTGTCAATGTGGCAGTATAGCGTTGACAAAGAAAAGTCAATAGAAGGGATCGGTTGGGAGCGCCTTTGGTCCACAAAGATGCACGTTGAATCTGGTTTGTGTGCAATCTAATTATCCGTTTATGGTCAGCCTTGCTTGACTTGTTCCTTCTCTGGTTCTGGTTCTGGTTCTGGTTCTGGTTCTGGTTCCAGTAATGGCTATGGCTGCCTCTGCGAATCATCATCTAGCGCTGTCTGTCTCTGCTGATCATCTCATCGCACGGTACAATCTCGCGGTACGTACCCAATGTCCCACTTTGGCGATCCCCCTAGATGCACTTCATGCGGCCAAGTCTTCATACCAAATTTGTTGATATGATCGCCCTCAGGCATTGGATGACGATGCAAATAGTGTGGGCGCCGCATGCACCGCCCATCGAACAAAGCGCCCAGGAAATGGGTCTATCGCGTTGCGTGAGGACGGCCGGGTCTGTGCTGTGGGCGGCTGGGACGGAAAGTAAGTATAGATACCCATTCATCACGCTCCTGTTTCACCGGTCTTGACCTCACCTGCCTCGGCATCATTTTACGTGCCATATGCATCATGGCAACCACAGGATCAGGCTTTACTCCGCAAAGACGCTCAAGCCGTTGGGCACGCTCGTCTATCACAAAGACAGCGTTCAGGCGATTGCATGGGCGCGACTACCTCAACATCGGCCCATGGAGGTATTGAAAGACTGCGACTCGGAAGACGATATGAGTTCAGCCGAGAAGGAGAACCGTGAGCGTTGGCTGGTCAGTGGTGGCAAGGACGGACGGCTCGCGATTTGGGGACTGATGGAGTTCAAAAAAGACGATAAGAGGTAGAAAGCAGAACTCAAAGGAGTTCGCTAGGAGATACTAGGAGGCGCCTGCTTAGTCCAAGGAATGATGTTTCCTCGTCATGTGCCTAGTAGCGTTGTAATACACGATTAATAGGACAGGCTTTTGCTCTCGTGTGCGCTCCATACGGCGACCATTGTGACCGTTTGCTGTACAGCTTCCCGTTGTTCTGATGATAAAACAACCTGATCGATCAGCTCACATATTGCCGGCTTTCGCTAGGACAGAAATGGTTATGATGATGTGGTAAAGCAGGAACGATCAACTCTGTGGGCATCAAAAATACTACGAGCAATACATAATACACAATACGTGAACGCGGGCGACGGGCAACTAAGTACTAAACTTGGACCTAGAGTAAACAAGCACAGGGTTCGATTCTATCGTGCCATCGTGCTCTGATGGGAATAAAAACACAGACAACAGTGGAGATGGGATGCATATGACAAGTGCAGTGAGCTGCGACCATACAGAGAAAGCTCGTGGACGGGGACAAGCAGGCGGAACAAGAGGAAACAGTGCGGTGGATAGTGAATAGAATACAAGGGCGGCTTTCTAGGAGGAATGTTCAGGGACTGAGGACGCTTAAAACCGTGATCCGACCAGGAGAGAATGGTGATGATGACGATGTTGATCTAGACAAGAGCGGCTGATTTGAGGTAACCACGGAAGATAGAGTCCCGGACTGATCAACGCAAGGAGCGTCAGTGTGCTCACAAACACTAGATGAGTGGAAAATGCTTACCGTTCGCAATGATGCTTCGTGTCGTTTTGGTATCCTATTGGCTAAATCAGTTGTTGATCATGAAAGCGACAACGGGGTAACGTACGACGACGCTGGTGAAGTGCGTGTACAAGACCCGCTTCTGCTCGTTGTTCCTTCTGTGGACCTGCAAAAAGTGAGAACGGAAGTATTGTACGACTGCGTCGTATTCGTTGGGTCGATCGCCATACGAAGTGATGCTGCAAACAAACATGAGTGTCTCAAACATGGTATAATGCTTAGATGGACTGACTACTTGTTGACACGCAAACCACTCGCTAGTTTGGATTGAAGAACATCGGTCTTGTCTGTAGACATTTGATCAATCAAACGAGCCTTTCAAATCTCGACCAAAAATACATACTCAAAAATAAAACCAAGTGAACGTTTTTCAAGAGTGGATTCGAGCAAATTTGTGTGAAGAGTTGCAGTGAATCATCGATTCTGTTCGTTCGTGGATCCTCTTCGAGATACTATGAAGATTTCCCACAATTTGATCAGGCTAATTGCGGTGGGAAATAACTCTGAACCTACTTGATCAAATGCACTGATAGGAGCTACGAAGATGATGGCGTTCGCATCGTCAAAATATGGAACCCAGGTGTGACGTTGACCTCGGGCACCGCCGACGTCATACAAGTGCCATGTAACGGACTTCCCATGCAGTGGGACTTCAAAAGTGTGTTCGGCCACACCCATCGTTTGGATGCGGGCGTGGAGGATATCATCTGAATGAAGCGATCAGAGTCTTCATAACGAGAACTGTGCATAAAGACCGTTACCTGTAGTTGGCACATAGTCGCGCGCGGCCACTCGAGCTATATTGTGTAAGAAGCTAGATGTCTAAATGTCAGTCGCTTTGATGGCTATCGCATGGAGTCTGTTTACTCACAATTCCGACCACTCATCTAACCGAAGACGCCTTCGTCTGATCATCTTCTGCACGACCTCGGTCTCCCACAAGCTTTTCACATCCTCCTGACATTCCTCCAAGATCTTGCAAACCACCTCGACAATCTCACCAGCGGCCGACGAGCTCCTCTCATCAATGCTGGCGCGAGTGCCGTTTTGACTATTTGAGCGTCCACTGGTGGATCCGACACTGCGCCTAGGTTTTTGCACTCCATCGCCAAACTTCGAACCAGATGCTGTTGACTGCCAGCCACGGCGAACATAGACGCCTCCCTTTCCGGAGCCAGACACCTGCACACCCCCGCTAAGACTATCCGCAAGAGTGCTTTCAGACTCGACTAGCGGAGATAAGCGATGGCGGAGCGTGCCGATATATTTGGCTTGATCCTGTGCGCTCGCAGCTGCATCCCCTGCAGGAGATAACATAGTAGGGTGTGGCGACGTCCCAGGTGAGGGCGATCCACTTCTCCCGCCAAGTAGATTGACAGGTTCACCGGATGAGATGTCATGATCGAAACGAGAAATATCCTCCCCTTCCGATAATTCAATGACGGGATCCTCTTCATAGACATCCCCGTACGCCTCGAGCGTTTCAAGTATGTCTTTGATCGAGCGCGCGATATTGAAGTATATGACTATGCGCCAAGAGGTACGCTCTTCTTCCAGGGAATCTGGGGCATACATCAACTGGAATTGCTTTTGGAGCGTCGACTTTCCCGATTCGGCCTGCCCTAAGAGAAGCAGCTATGGTTTACGGAAACGACTTCAGCACGATGAGTTAGTTGAGTATATGCGCCGCACATACCTTGACATCCTGCTTGAGCCTTTCGAGTTTCTTCCTCTCCTGCTTGAGCTCCTCATCAATGGTGTCTGAAATTCGTTTCGCGTCTGCCTCTGCCTGAAGCCTGATTCGTTTCTCTGTCTCTGTTTCTGTCTCGGGTGGGCGCAAAGCAAAAGCAAGGGGGTCGTCTTGGGAGTACACAGAGGGAGGACGATGTGTGCGGAGCATTGAAGGGGAGGGGGAAAGGGAAGGGGGAGAAATGGCAGGGCCGGAAGCTGATGGGACTCCCGTATATATCTGTTTCACGTGATGCCATCAGTTCTCATGTCCGACTCCAGACACTCCCTCTCCTCCGTGTTCCTACTATCAGTCTTTTCCTCTGTTCGATATGGTCTGTGTTTCTTTTCTAGTCATTGACATCGAAACTTGATAGCTCTCATTTAGTCAGTGACCCTACACACGACCTATGGCGACTTGAAGGTTCTTTCCATTTCACTGCTTTCGGGCGCTTGTTCTCCAGACTTACAGCTACCCATGTGTAGATCGAAGTTTTCTGCGAGGCGGTACCAAAAGCTGCCGAAGTAACGCATTTCGTGCTCAGTCTGTGTGGTCTTTCACTGAAAAAAATCTCTAGAATTTCTTGGCACTGTGTGCTGCCAACTATTACGATGGGACCGTTTTCCATCGGAACATAAAAACGTTCATGATCCAGGGAGGTGATCCCACGGGCTCGGGCAAGGGAGGGCAGTCCATATGGGGCAAACCCTTCGCCGATGAAATTCGCTCCACTCTCAAGGTACATCGATCACGGTCCTAGCGCGTCGGAACCCATCACTGGTTATTCAGTGCTAAAGCGCTCACAATTGACAGTTTAACAACCGGGGTATCGTAGCTATGGCAAACTCGGGGCCAGACAGCAACAAATCACAGTTCTTCATCTCATACTCAAAGCAGCCACACCTTGACTCCAAGTACACAATATTTGGCAAGGTGATTGATGGCGCTGATTCTACGCTCGATGCGATGGAGCGGATCCCGGTCAACAATAAGAACAGGCCACTGCACGAGATCAAATTGACACATGTACGTGCAGTCTTCTTGCCTTGTCATCATCAATTCTTCGAATTGCTTTCAATGTCTTGATCGCCTTCCTTTTCAGGTTACTATCCACGCGAATCCAGTCGCGGATGCCCAGCTGAGATCATGACGAATGTACGTCGACATGCTCAACGTAGCTTCTCTTCTCGGTGTAAGATTGTAAAAATCTAGCTCGATAGGTGGGCGAGCGCGTCTGACGCAGGTGACATAGCAACTGATAGTGACAATCTACTGCAGCGTCACTAGGATTGGCCTAGGATTGTACAATAGACACCCGTGAATGCGTGAAGAAACCCCTGCGTACTTTTACCTTACTTGCAAGGTCTCTAAACCCGTAATTTTGTCTCGTCAGCAAACTCAAATAGATGACCTACCTTATTTGCAACTTGCTCACCATACGGACAGCAGATAGCGCGATTTCTCCCTCTTTCTAGCTGCTGACCTCACCCAGCATCATATTTTGGATAGCTCACCATTTGTACCAACATCTGAGAATGCTGTGATGTATTTCAACGGGTCCACTTGTAATATCAAGTCCTTTCATTCTAGCGCCCGGCATGGTCGTAGACTTCTATCTCTTGATAAACCCAACCAGCTCTTTCTGTAACTCTCGCTGTCTCCTCGCTTTCTCCAGATTCTCTGTACTGCGAAGGTCGTATACAATGTCGCGCGTCTTTCCAAAGTAGACCTCCTGTAGGAGATTGCGCATCTTGATTTCCATCTCCTCAATCATACGGCCTGTGTTGGTGATATGAGAATTCGCGTCCTGCAGCGAGTGGTCCTGCTCCGTCTATCCACCGAGAGTGCCAATATCAAAGTTATCACGTTGAGTGGCAAACGGGCTCTCGAGAACTGTTTAACGCACCTGTCGCGTCATACTCCCGCTCAAACTGACTTCTCCGTCGCGCTTCCAGCTCTCTCCTTCTTTGCCTGTACTCGGTGCTATGCCATCATCACTTCGTTTTGTGATTAGCTGTAACATGATCGTCGATGTGAGCTTATAGTGTGCCTGACGTCCTCGTTCTGCGGCCTCGAAAACATGTATGGAGTCCCAGCTACCTGATGGTTCGGATGGTGATATCGGGTTCAGAGCTAGCATGTTATCAGCACATGAATATCGATGAAAGATCATGCTTGTTAGGAAACTCACTCTTCTTCAGGAGCACAACGCCGGCGAAGCCACCGTCGTCGAGATCCCACAGGAACACTGAAGACACACCGCCCTCGAAGTACCTGAAGAAAAGTGGTGAAACGAACAAAGTCTGATACATGAACGGCAAAGTATGTACATTTCGCGGTAGGTGTCGAACGCCTCGTTGGCCGCGATCTCCAACTTGCGAAGTTTGGGCGACGGAACGGTGCCATCATCAAGCGGCGGATCATACTCGTTCGACCATGGTGATCTTGTGTTCCGTTAGTCCCGTCGCGAAGTGCCAAAATATCGCAGCATGAACGCCGAAATGAAAGATACCTGTAACTCTCCCCATCCCTGTTGTAGTCGCAAGCAAGATACTCTCTTCCCGTCGCCTTGTCCACCTTCAGCTTTAGTGGCTGATCAACGCTTCCAAGGAGATCATCCGCGTAGTCTGGGCAGATCTGTACTAGTGCGGACACATTCTCTTCGATTTGTGTTGGGGGAAGCCGTCGTAGGAGGTCAAGCATGGAATCAACGAGGTCGCCCATAGTGACGGTTCGAGGGAATGATACGGGGTGTGATTAAACAGTTGACGATAAAACGATGAAGTTTGTTGACAGACAGCTAGATGCTAGTAGATGGGAGCCTTGCACACTCAGGGCACCTGCAAGCACACAAAGATTGCCAAATACGGAAAGTAAGAAGGAACGAGTTTTCAGCAACGATTCGTTTCCAGTGTACTACTATGAAGGATTTCCCTTAAAATTTATCACCAACTGCCCACGAGTACAAATACAGTCGTCATGCAGGTACAGGATCATCTTGTTCTGCTATAGAGTTTTTCACTATACGCCCCTCCCCATCCTTGAAGCCCTCGGTTTCATTTCTTACCTTGGCGATCTCCATGACGTTAAATTTTAGATGTTTATAATAGTCTCTCACGATACTAACACCGCAGACGCTCTTCGGGGATGATCGCATGAGCACATAGTGTAGAGGATTGTGTAGTACAACGTACCTTGAAAACCTCGACAAGAATGAAAATATCTGGATCCTCGAGGTCAACAGTGTAACCGTCTGGCACACATGTGACGATGGTGTCGATCAAAATTTGCCTGGAGAGTGTGTTGTGGTTACGCGAACGGAGCTCGATCTTGTACTATCGGGTTCCACGCTGCATCTCAGTTTCGAACACATCAGAAAGATGATATTGATCCTTACACGATACTTGTGCTCGGGGTCATCGGAAATGAAGTTATTCAGAACCCGTCTAAACAGCGCCTGTATCTCTGGGACATTGACAACACATGATCCAACTACCGGTGTCAGGCGCTGTGTGTACCTATAAATAGGAGTCTGAGTAAATCTCGCATACATGAATGTAAGTGCGAGGAACAATACCTTGTTTGGGTTATTCCCGTATTTTCTACTATCTCTATGTGCTTCAGGACGAGCTTAACGGGATTGACCGGTGATTTACATGAGATGAATACGACTGAGGAGGTCGTCAAGGATCAGTGGGAAGGGATGCAACATACGATTCTTAGAGTACTCACCACATGGCGTATTTGTCTGACAGTTGGCTAAAACTCATTTAGCAAACAACACAGAGGAAGTCAGCATGAAGTCACACCAAACATCTGCTCCCTCCTTGGCTTCTTCATAGACGCCAGTTCTTTAGCGATTTGTTTCTCCAAATCTTCCTCTATATCATCCGTCGGATTTTCATCGTCTCCGTCGCCAGTGATCGCGTTGTTTTCTGCTGGCCAGAGGTCCGAAGCAAGCTTCCGAGGTCAAATCAGCGTACTACCATACGGGTTCTCGATGTGCGCACCTGCTCAAAAAGATCGTAGAGCTCGCCTACAGTCTGCTTCTCTTTCCCCTTCACGCAACTTACCCAGACGCCAGGCCCGTCTATTGACCGTTTCCCCCATATGGGTGTCCCATCCTGTAAAGCAATGGGTCATCAATAAAATCAAGCATTGTGGTAGCTGACATGACGGTATTTTCTCCTGGATCTGTCGTTAGCTTGGGTCCCTCGTTTCTTTTCACTCATCGTAAGTCCAAAAGACTCGAGTTATAGCAGGCGTGGGAATATATTGGTGCGTTACGAGTCGTTTACCGCCGTTATATGCTGTGACGCATCGTGACGTTAAGGGTTTTGTCGAATCTCGCCGTGTTCGCCACTGTTCCAGTCGAACTTCAAGCTACACGCGTTAGGTATGGACATCTCGTCAAAATATGATCTTCTAGGTTGGAAGAATCGTATCACATCAACCGGTCTCTAGCATCTGACAGCCGTTCTTATCCATCAAAGCGCGGGTATTGACTGGGCACTGACCTCTTCGTTCGAAAGTGTGAGTGAAAACTCGAAGCATACGGTCCCAGTTCACTTTATTGGCTGCGCTGGCTGTGCCCTGTCGTAATAATTGGAACTCGCCACACTTCTTGATGCAAGGTCGCAGTCGTCTGACGTGTTGAACCGCCCTACGAAGCACGTCTGCCGATCCTCATGCCAGTGAGAGGCGCCGTCGGGATGACTCGGATCTTGGGAATACCTGGAGCGGAACTCGTGGTGTGGCGTCTTGCTGATGCCTAGCCTATGCAATGCACTCGCAGGCACGACACGCCACGTTCAACCCCCGGAAACCTCTACTACACGCGGAGACAGTCTTCTCTACAGGGAGCGCTATCATTCATAGGCCCTGTTTTCTTTTTGCGACAATTGGTTCGTGCTTTCGGAAGCATTACAGACTAAATTCTACTCTTTTGACTGCCTTTAGTAGGGTTTTTGTCTTCATCTCAAGATCACGTGACCCAGATATACCACCACCACTCCCAATTCATCAGTTTCTGCTGTAGGGAAGTAAGGTGAAGTTCTGGGGGCGTCAATTGGTACGTAGCCAGAATGCTTGGGTATTTAATTGTCATGTCCGCGTCCATCCAACCCGTCCTGGTCTTTTGTATTCCCCCACCCCGCATAACAATTGGCGTTCTCAATTGTCTGTCCCCCTTCTCTCAAAGCGAAACAACATCGTCATATCTACCATGTCTTTAAACGAGCAACTGAACAAGCCTTCCATCGACAGCCTTCTCATCATCCTGACTCATTGTCGTCGTGAAGGTCAATGGGGCTTCGTCGAGAGGCTGCTCCAGGATCATTGGCCCAACCGAGTCAACACCCTTTACAACTACGTTTTAACGGCTAGTGATGGCATCGGTCATGATGCGTCGTGGCGCCCTCAATCTGTGGTGCCCCCATCCGCCATCGAATGTCAGCGGTTGGGACTGTTTAGTGAGCGCTCAGTTTTATTGTGGCGGGCGCTTGCACAAGTTCTAATGCCTTTTGTTATCCCTCTCTTTTGTTAACAGTGTCGGAGGCGAGGTATACCTTCGCCAAATCCCTCATCTCAACCTTTCTCTTGCAACCGCAACACGGCCTCGATCGCCTGCTCCATCTTCGTCTTGACCCTGTCTTCATCCTTTATGTCGCTCTTGACCTCGACTGCCCGCTGCCGTCCGACTTCGACATGCGTTTCTTCTGTACGCATCTTTCGCACCTTATTTGGTTGAACCGGGTGCAGGATCTAGTCCACGTCGAACCGCTCCCTCAACTTCCAGACGGGTTATCTGCCCCTGACAATTGTACACCTCACCCCGAGGATGACCCTGACGGGATTCTAGAACAGTTGTGGTACGAGACGCACCCCGATGCGCCCAGGAGGACGCAGAACCACCGTGGCCCGTTGACCTCGACTCGTCCGAGGGATTTTTTGGATTACCTCAAGCCCGGTGCAGGGCTTTTACACCTCCCCGAATCGCGCATCGCATTCGCGTGCCCCGTTTCCACCTCTCGCCCATTCGCAGAAGTCTACGTCGCCGCCTCGCCCACTGGCACGGGAGGTTATGCTCGCACCCACGCGTACGGCTGGGCGCTGAAAGAAAGCATCTTCTCTATTCCATATACGACAACAACGACGGCAAGCGAGCTCCATGCTATACTTGATGCCGTCTGCTGCTGGGCCAATCACTGGGAGGATTACACCGTCCACTTCTACGTCACGTCGGTGCCCGTCGCATGGCACATCAACGGCTTCGCCGATTACTCCTCCGAGTTCCCAGCGCTCCTACTGCTGCAGAGAGCCGCGTGCCGCTGGAGGTTCCGTATCGAAGCCTATTATGTCGGGGGATGCTGTGAGCGTTATTCTCCCCACCACATGCGCCGAGCCAGAGAGTTGTCCACATACGACGGACATGTCTCTACGGACGGGCTGCCGCTCGACACTGTAATCATGAACAGTATCATGAAGGACTTGGAGGGGGTCAATGCCTGTGCCTCGTCTGCGCCTAGACGCGTGACTCTGACATACCCCGAAGTGCTTCAAGCGCGCGAAGCCAGGAGCTATTTACTTATGTCGAGGCAGCCGAGTTATCATCCCGAACATTACCAACACAGGATTCTGCTAGCAACGACATCGGAGGGGGACCCACCCAGGTCCTTTACATACTTGCGCCCTCCGATCGAGATGTTAGATCCAGATAGATCGGATGAAGCGCGCGCATTCGATGCGCCGGTGGCCCCTGATAGGCTGCCCCATGGCCATACTTTGGGCGGAGGGGCGCCACAGCCGTCGAGGCGGAGGGAGGCTATCCAACCAGTAAACGCACAAGCAAGGCCGCGCGGCGCGAGGAGACGAGACTCCGAAGAAGACCCAGACGAGATAGACGGATCGTGGACGGGAGCCCGCGCAGTCTCCGAGACCCTGCATGGTCTAGGGTTTCCGTCAGTGCGTGAGCACTCGGAGCCTCCGCCAGGATTGATGTCGCGCCCCATGAGGAGGCGAGGGCGAGCTGAAGAGGGCTTGGACTATGACGCCGGCGAGCGCCCCGCGAAAAGACGACGGGTCCGACGTGTCCAGAGAGTTGAAGTCATTGTGAAGCACGAGTATCCGAGCTGGGTGGGGTGCACCATTATGTGATGGGACGTCACTTGCGGGGAGCCGCTACGAGGACGAGTTGCGGGCAAGGGCTGGAGCTGTCTGGAGCGCTGTCGTGAGATTTGAATCGAAGTCGTTTGAGCGCTGTTCGACTGCTCCGGAGCGATTTGCAGGGCACATGGATCATGCATGGCTGGACGAAGGACTTGCGTGGGGTTTTGTTTTTGTACTCTTACTAGCTTTTGGAGTGGGTGTGGGATCGATGAGACGAACTTGCCTGTCGAGCTTGATTGACTCTGTTGAACACGATTGGGTTCAATCTGACCCTCGAAGGATTTGAAAGGAGATCTGCGCGGCCCGCAAACCGGCAAGGGCTTACGGAACATGCAACCGGGACTTCCTTCACGCCCCTGCCGGGTGACTGCTATTTTGCAATTAGCAAAGGTTGAGCTGCATGGACGCACCGCTGGTCGCCATTGAGTCGATGTATGGTTCCATCGGTACTGTAGCCTGCAGAGCGCGACGATAAACCCGGGGGGGGGGGGGGGTTACTCTCGTGCAAGAGAGCGAGAGGGTTGGCGGATTGCACGTGCGACGGCGGGACCGAGGGGGATGACGGTGGGCGGGGTGAATTGGCGAGCACGCGTCGCGGGTGGGATCGATTGGCGGTGATTGGGCCGGGTGAGGGGAGCGCTGGGGAGCGAGGTCGGAGGCAGCCGGAAGAGGGCGGGGAAGTGTGGGGGTCGACCCAAATGAGGGGAATGAGGCGCAAACAGGGCCCAACACTGCGGGGAATATCACATGAGGTCGTTGCCCTCGTCTGTCTCGACGCTCGTCCGTGCACCATGTCTCTTCTGTCCCCCTCGGAATCCCATGCTTTCCAGTCCTTCCTCTCCTCCATCGACTACGACTACACCGTCGCAGACACCCTCTTCACCGCGTCCGAGTGGTCCGTCCTTGCAGACGACATCCCCGTCCCCCATGCCTCCCCCGGCAAAGAAGCCCTCGCGAAGGCGACCAAGGACCTCATGTCCCTCCAGCAGCCAGTCGTCTCTGTGCCCCAATCGTGGTCCCCCTCCACATGCCAAAACCTCCCCCCCATCCTCAAATCCTCTGCGAACCGCCCTCCACAGAGCTTCTTCACAACCAACCCATCCTCCTCCTCGTCGCAACGCCATCACCCTGCCAACCCCTTCTACTATCTGCACCAGCCCCACTCGAGCAATGCTCGCGGAGAATCGTCTACCCACATCGCTCCACATACCACAGTGACGCCCTCCGTCTCGATCAAAGACTCGACACCGCCGCCCCCCTCCACATCGTCGTCTTCCTCTGTCACGTACGCCTCTAGTTCCTCGACTCACCCATCCGTGAAGCGTGGCTTCTCCGACGACTCCACCTCCTCCGCAACAACGCGCAAACGCCGACGGGCTTCGACCGCCTCCTCTTCCCACACCCCACCCACACCCCGAGACTCCACTTCCTCCAGCGCAGGTCCGAGCGGCAAAACCACGCTTTTGACGCCCTCACAGAAGAAAGCGAACCACATCCAGTCCGAGCAGAAACGCCGCGCGAACATTCGGCGGGGGTACGAGGCCCTCTGTGAGACCATTCCTGCACTGCGCGAGGCGATCCGGGCCGAAGAGGAAGCGACCGCTGCTGCTGCTACAGGCAGCACCGGACATGCAAGTGGGAGGCGACGCAAGTCGCGAGCAAGGGCCGCTGAGGACGGGGAGAAGATCGACGGGCGGGCGGGTCCGAAGAGTGAGAACATCGTGTTGCAGAAGAGTGAGTGACGCCATCTCCCAACCCCCGCGTTTCGCCGTACTTACCCACATCTCGCTGTTCTCCTCCCTTCCCTTCCTCTCTTGCGTGCTCCTCCCTGCAGCAATCGACTATCTGCAGGATTTGCTAGCAGATCGGCAGGGTCTCCTTGCCCGACTCCAGCGGGCACGGGGTGCACTGCCGCATGGCCATCCAGCCCTTATGCCTCCACATACGGACGAGATCCCCCTCTGGGAACGCGAATGGACAGGCGGCCAGAACGCCGACGACGACGAGGGCGATGGCAGCGACGACGAAGAGTAGGAGTGAATATATGCGCGGTGCTCGATCATGTCTATCTAATTCGTCGCGGAGGAGCGCGGCGGATCATCTGTATGCTTCCGATATCCACCTACTACCTACTTACAGACTCTCGTCCTTCGATCTTTTTCCTTCGTCAATCTTGGCGCTCTCTGTTTGGATATCACTGACCTATCATTATGCCCTTTGCTTCTGGGGCGCTTCGTCTCCTCAATCGTGCGATCATTCGTGACTTTGCCCCTACGTCATGCGCACGATATCATGTGCCGGGAAGAGGGCGATCAGCACATCGTACTTGCAGCCAGCTCAAGCTTCATCAGTGCAGTCGAGGCTGAGAGCGGCTGTGGAAAGCGATACAAAGTCAAGAGTTCGATAGCCCTGCTGTGCCCAATTTCGTCAGGCCATCATAGAGTACATAGCAAATAATGTAGTGGATCATCAGTGTTCTCCTTCCTATACGTCAACAAATAATAATGTGTGAAATGAGAAGATGACAGCACTGGTTGTACATGCAACACAGAAGATCAAGGCCCCCGGAGTATGATCATGGAATGGTCATGGGTCAGCCGCGAACACGATGCGCACAGGCCGAATCATGCGATGACCAAGAAGAAGTCTGTCTTTCCACGCCGCACCGCATCGCACTCGTCCGCCCGGCGCGATCACACTTGCTGTAGCCTCTGCGGGACCAACGTGATGTTTTTCAGATCGCCGCGATCGCGCTCTACCGTGTTCGTGATGTGGATCATGACGGGCTGGCCGCGGCCGCTGAGGCCCTGCGCTCTCGAGACGGTCGTCGTCAGCACCGCGCTGCCGGTCGTCGTTCCGTGCTCGTGCCGCACCGCGATCTCGCTGTCGTCGAAGGTGTCTGTGACGGTTTGGTCGACGCCGACGGAGTCGGCCTGCGTCTTCTTGAGCGCGACGAGCACGACGATCAGCGTGGAATAGATGCCCTGTGCGTGCGGATTTCGGATTTGTTTGGTGGTGAGCGTGCCGGGATGTGGAGACGTACCGTTAGCTGAGAGATCATGTCGGTGGTGAGGAAGTTGCCTTGTGGTCCGCTCCAGTAGACGATGAAGAAGACGACCTGGATAGAATCGGTCTTGGGACAATGCCGACGTTGAGGGCGGGCGAGGAGGGGACTGACCCAAGTGAAACAATACAAAAACCCGGATTCGATGAGGAGGTAAAAGATCGCCTTGCTGCGCTCACTGGCGTCCGATCCCAATGCAACTCTGTTTTGGATGAAGTATCGTCTGTGCGAACTTGCGGATTTCGCACCTGGGAACGAGCAACGGATCAACCCACCTCCCGCGGTACGTCACAAGGCCGGTCGTGATGACGTTTGTGGCCAGTGTGAGGCAGTTCATGGCCAAATCCCACGGGTATGACGCTGTGAGTTGCAGTGTTGCCATGTGGGCTGCACTCTGCTGTACACCGATGATGGCCACGACTGTGTATAAAGGAAGGATATATGATTGGAATAAACAGAGCCAAACCACTTTGGGAGTAATGTCTTACCTCCTGTTGCCAGGACAAGGATGCAAGGTACGATACAGACCTTCTTGTTGAACCCCCACAATACGTAGGCTCGCCATGTGACGATGGCATCTGACAACATGAACTGCGATGTGGTTGGAGTCGGACACGCAAACAAGAGGGGCGACCGCACTCACGTTGATTGCTGGAAGGTACAGCTTTGTTATACACGAGGGATCTGTGCCGACACCGGAACTCCACTTGGGCGTTTTGAGGTAGTTTTCGTAGAATCCTTCGATGCTGAGACCGATATGCACCGTGGAGACAGCGAACATGATTGTAGTCATCCCAGTGATGATGGCATGCTTGAGCTCGATAGCCATCCACAGCTGCTTGCCCCGCCTGGAAGGAACATTGAATATCGTCTGCGTTTGTGTTTCGCAACTACGCACAGAAGGAGATGCATCGCAATCACGAAGAGAAGGAGATAGACACCTTGTTCGCAGATGCACGATTAGGACGGCATGATCACAAAGACGGATAGCGTACTGCCAGCTCACCATAAAGGATACACTCGCATACAACTGCGGCATACGCTTCTCCGTCCATCGCAGGGGCAAAGGTTCCGCTCATGGGTTGGATCGAGAGGGCAGGATACAGACTGCTGATCAGTTACAGTATATGTATGCTCAGGCTTGATGCGGTCGGAATGACAGAGAAGACATCGTGTACTGTTCTGATTGATAGTCACAGGTATACACAGATACACGGCCAAGATCAAGGGTACAGTCTGGTCCCCGACTGATGTTCGACGTCAGGACCTCGGAACAACCCGCATGTCCTCCGTGGCAGCCCTAAAGATCGAGTCAACAATTGTTCCTGCGCTTCTGCACCGAACGATACGGACTGGTAATTTCGAGGGAGCCTGCTTCAACGTAGTCACTGCTGTCGAAGCGCCCGCCCGCCCATGCCAACTGCGACCTGTGAAGTCTGGCTACGGCGTCATGGCAGAATCGGGACACCGGAAGACCCCACGAACGTTGATCTGAAAGGACGGATGCAAAAATAGAAAACCGATGTCAATGATCCGAAGTGCCGTTGGTACAGGTTCCGCACGGCTCGTGATAAGTCGGGTTTTTGGCTATCGAAACCCTGTATGAAGCTGTATAATGACGGCGACTGTATGCAAGTGGAAATTCTTGAGAGCATGTGTGGGCGGGTACAGTGCTTGTTTAAACTCCGACGTCGCTGGGCTCTATATCTGGAATCTCGCGCTTAGCCTGCCTCTCTCAGACACTGCGCCTCCATTCTCACCTGTGTTGAGCTGTTCGAACACTTTCATGGCATCAAATGCGGACTACATTCCTCTCAGGCGTCACCTAAGTCTCGATGATCAGGAATACGACGGTCTTGATGAAGGGAGCGACGCTGATACCGAAGGTACCCCATCCAAACGACCAAGACTGATCAGGACGCAGACGCAGCGACTGCCGTCTGCGATCAGTCTTACAACTCTCTTCAGCTTCGTCGCTTTTATCATATCACTCTTAAGCTCCCTCTTGGTCGTATATCAGCTTCTGTTCACGTCGCGCGCGCTGGTGCCAAGCGTGCAGCGTGTCTACGACATCGATGTGAACACACTTCGCCGGCCGAGTCTCTATATGGGACTCGAGCGTGTTCCGCTCACTGACGCGTCTGCGAGCCATCATGATGACGGGAGTCACAATTCGTCGAAGCAGCAAGAGCCGGCAGCTCTGCCTGTGGGCCCTGGACGAGCAACGGCGATATCTCATGTGAACTTACTGAACCCGTTCGTACCGTACCCGCGCGACGGATGGGTACTCGTCACAACATATGTACGCTTCCAACCTTTTGTGAAAGTTGCTTGGACGTTCCCGCTGAGGAGAATGTCTCGTTCAGGATATCGCTGTTATGCAGTTTGCTCATACACCGGTCGAACAGTCTTCTTGTGCTTTTGAGCTCTCGCTTCCGCCCCGCCGCGCACTCATCCAATCGGCGCGACTCCTCACTTTGGAAAATCCAGCTGCTTCCGGTGGCATCCTGATGCTCGACATCTATACGCTCGACGCGACAGATATCGACCTCGCGCAAGTAAACATTTCTTGGGCGTCGCGACCACCGCGCCGTGCATTCGTCGGTCGCATCGAGGCCAGGTTCGGGGAAAACGCAACGACACCTCAATTCGATTGTGGCGGCGGCAGCGATAGCCTTACTGTTGAGCTGGCTTGTGTAGGTGACGGTTGTAGAGTTGAATATCGCGAGGAAGAGGGCGATCCTATCATCGGTAGGTCGCTGGAGATGAAATTTAGGATCAAAAGAACTGACAACTGCTGTCTACAGGGCTTACCTTGATATCAGCTTGAGTGCTTGTCCCACCTTACGATGGGTTTGCTTGGTATGTAATGTCTAGTCGCAGAAGTAGAATATAGTCCACGAGCTTGGGTAGTATTGCTGAGACTCTGCTTGGTTTCGACTAGCTTACCTTCATTTTGAGAGTTTCCAGGAACCCACTGTGTTGAAAAATCATCGATCGAGAGAACTTCGATCATGAAGGATACATTTATCAACATTACTCCACTGTTGGAAGACTTGTATATGATTTCGACCTCATGGGAGAAGCGCTATTCGCCGGACACACTTCTTCGTTAAAGTAGCTTGGACCTGGTATCGCGATCTCTCCTGCTTTGTTCCTCTTTTTCAATTTCCATTACTTCGTGATGCACCCCGAACTAGTGTTCCTCGAAGAGGCGCGTTTTATTATTCAGGATGCGCTCCTGGAGATTATACACAACTTAGGATGAACACAGGTGGGGAACTCATCGTCTACTCCGCTTCATTTCAATCATGACTTTCGCCTCTAGAAGATCACCCGCCCTTGCCTATGTGCGATCGCATGCCTTTGGCAGGTGTCTACGCACCCGTCCGTGGACTTACCCTACACGGGAATCCGCGATGCCGATACTCAAGAATGTAGGGTACAACGAGATCCTAACACATGGCTCCCATCCCGCTTCATGTGTCAAAGGGCCATGCCCTACAGGCATAACCGGAGCTCTCACGTTTTGTGGGAACGTTGGCGAGAGCTCCAGCTTACCTACGTTCCTGCTTTGCGGTCCCCAGGGGCCAATATCGACCATACCTCTAGAGAAGCTTTCAGCCGAGATTCATTGTTCTCGGGACTTAAAAGCATTCGAATCAAAGAGAAGGGACGCAGGCCTGGAATGAGCAGGATTGCCACTTCGCATCCGCGGTGTATCAAAGGAACTGTGAAATCTTTGAGGCAGGATCCACGAGCCTCTAACAAAGCGGCTTTCATTGTAGAGTAGATCAAAATTGAGGACGACGGCTCTCAGCATGCGAATGTTCTGCGTGCTACGACCGAGTATCACGTACTGATGCACGCAGATTCGAGTTCACCGGATCCTCCCAATCAAACACTGAAGGCAAACTTCACCCTTCTCCTGAGAGGTACTGATGCTCGACGGGAACCACTTCACCACGGCCTTCCCAGATATTGTCTTAACAGATGGCATGCTCAGAAGCGGCGACAAGCTCTATTGTCCCTTCCTGTATGCGCATATACACGACAAAACACAACGCACGAGACTCCTCCGGGGCATCCCAAACCATGTTGATAGCACCTACACAACCCGTATAAATTATACCTGACTATGTTCCTCTCCCTCCCGCTCCAGCCCTCCCCTCATAGATCGATCTCTGGTCTCCTGTGTGACATCCTGAAGAACCCCCACCACCATCCTTGCCCCAGCACCATCCCCTCTCACAAACATAGCCTTGATAATCATCTTGTATAGCGGCCTCACGTGCCGAAAGAACTTGACCTCCCCCTTCGCACCCGAAAGCGGCACTCCCGACGGCAACCTGTCAATCCCCTTCGTCCCAAACGGCACATCCTCTCCAACCCCAGAGAACCTCGGCCCGCCGGGATAGCCAGCGCGGATGAGATGGTCGAACAGCGCGCGGACCTTGAAGCCGTCCATGCCGACCTTCCACCTAAGCATCGCCTTGAGCACGATGTTCGTCGTGACACGGTCCGGAACAAAGCCGTGTTCTGAGACAAGATGATTCAGCGCGCGCAGCACGTCCCTGACGTTCTGCCCGTCACGGGACTTCCGCCGTCGCACATAGTTGTGTAGAATAATGTTGCCGAGCGTCTGCTGATCGTCCTTTGCAAGCGCTAGGCGTGCGTGGACTTTCCGCACGGCACCGACACTGCGCGATTGCGCGAGGAGGTCCAATGCCCAGTGGAGACTCGCCGAGCCTTCTACCTGGCGAGGTCGTTTCATCCATCTGAGCATCCGGAACCCTGCTAGCCTTCTGTGACGAACCGACGTCGCATCAAAATTAATCGCGTGAGCGAGTGCGCTGCCGAATGAACGCCTGGTCACCCCCGGAGCGACAGTCGCGGCGAGCCGATGGGATCCGTTCTGCGATAGCCTTAGGAGTATGTACCGGCGCCATCGGCGCGCTTGCGAAGGATATAGAGTTGCAGCATCCCCCACAAGTTGGACAGCACTTGAAAACTGCCGATGTGCAACGAATGCCTGCAAAAAATTGTGGACGAAAGAACCGGTGAAATATCGGGGCTTCTTTGTTACTATATTCTTGAACACTTTGATTGCGATGGTAGGATAGCCGGTATTGACCAGGGTGAGTAGAGCGAACGAAATGCGACCTCTGAATCGAGTAGGAGGGGTCAAGGACTGAGACTGGTAGAGCTCGGACATAGCATCGGCAATTAGTCTGGCCACCTGCAGGTCAATGTACCGGTCACCCTGCTTCGCCAAAGGAAACAAGATGACCCCCAGAGCACGTTCACCCTCATCACCCCTAAACCGATATTGAGATTCGAGTAACAGATGCATCGCAGATTCCCAGTGGTTTTGCCTGATCAAAGCCGCACTGAGCGGCCCTACGACGTCCACCGGAACTTCGAGACGGGTGTTCCACGCGGCGTACACGTCCCGTGCCAGCCCCGCATCCAAGTTCGCCAAACGCATCAAGACATTCCTCGTCAGGTTCGGTTGCCATTGCGGTATCGAGACGAAATGCGGAAGGGAAGAAATCATGTCCCCCCATTCTGTATTCCCACACATGGCTGCGGCGACGAGGCAATCGGCCGAGAGCGCCTGTACCTGTCGCTTTGCGAAATCGTCTCCCACGTCGAACGTCCAGAAGCCGGTGGCGCACAGACCTACACACGATCGCCGGAGGTCGTCATCCCGCGAACGCGCGGCTAGACGCAAGAACGACGCGATTATGGGCCGGACGACCGCGGGGTGCACCGACCGATCGTCGTCCACGGCCTCGACCCAGATGCGCCAAATCCCGCGCACGAAACCGTGTACCTCGGGCGATAGATCTGTCGTCCGCGCAATGTTTTCGAGCAAGGATAGTACAGCAACGACGCGGAAATCGGTGGCCACGAGCGCAATCTTGCCGTGCTCGCCGCTCGAGGAGAACGCCGCGCCGACGTAAGATAGGTCAGGCGTATGGGCATTGGCGACAGCAAGCAGGGCCAGATTGCGCCATCGGATGGGTGTCTCGGAGAGGGGAGAGAGCATGTGACCCGCTGTGTGGACTGCCCAGGCACGAATTCGATGCTGTGCCGGGGTAGGTATAGGCTGTGGAGAAAGCGGGGGGAAAACAGCTCCAAGCACTGCACGTGTGAGGCCAGTCGCATTGGCACAAGATATCACATTATCAGCTTCGCCGCTGCCTGAAGAGACTTCGGTCTGATCGGATTGTCTGCTATCCCACCGATCATGAGCATCCTGCACTGGCCTAGTCACACAACGCCAAATTGCAGTTAAAAGCTTGCTCTTCATATGCTCGGGAACCACAATATCCTCGCCCAGGACGACGTCCCAGAGGATACGCGTCAAACTAGGGGTGAAGGTTGAACGAGCAGTAAGAAGCGCATATATCCAGCCCACGACCTCGGTCGTCGCACTCGGCCGCCGAAGTAACAATAGAGTGCGCAAATATGGCACATGGACATCCGGATTGGTATGGTCGAACTCGATGCGAAGATACGCCTGTCGCGCCACGAACAGTGTACCTGAAGCTGTAAATGCAGATACTTTGAGTGCAATGTGCGAGGGAAATGGCTGCACGATGCTCACAGTCCTCGAGAGCATCTATCTCTATCCCAGTCAGGCCCGACGTCCTCGCCCTGACCAACCAATAGTAATCCGACGGTAGCATCTTCTTTCCCGCATTCTTCTTGTCCCGCACGAGCTGCAGAACTACTTTCCACCAGGTCCTGAACGAGCGCTTGTCCATATGAGCTGCCAATGCGCTCCTATGTGATGATGGCGGGTCGTCGGCGGAGAGAGTACCGAAGATAGAAATGAGATCAGTGAGCCGCTGTGAGCTAAGCTTAGAGAGATCTTCAGGCCGAAGGGAACGATACAACGCGCGGAGGGTGTTGGCGGTATGGATCTGAGGAGTAGGGGAGGAAAGGTTCTGTGGAGAGAGGAAGATGTGAAGGATGTCCAACGACGAAGGCCTCCGAGGGTATCTGGGCTGGTCGACCGACCGACCGCGAGAATCGTAGACGTCGTTAACCGCTGTAGCATCGCCATCATCGTTTACAGAAACAGCAGAGTTTCCTGACGCTTGTAGCGGCACCGGAATTCCAACGGGTTTATGCTGCACATCGACACCAGGTGCACGTTCATATGTTACATGTCTCGTCGCTTCTGAGGAATAAGTGCTGTGGTCTGTGCGTTGCAAGCTATGACCGACAGAGGTTAGCAACCTTGAGAGGCTTGAGTATTTGATGCGACTGGCAATATCATATAGGAGCGCATACCGAGGGGAGCACAGAGCACTGTCGTGTCCGCCCAATCTTCGGACGGTCGACAAACCCCATCGCAACATTCCATTGCATGAAAGGCGTGGGAAGTCCGTGTGCCGCGTTCGACTTGAGCAGCCTTGCGCGCCCACTGGGAGTATCGCAAGATCTGGGGAATCCGTCCCAGGCGAGAAAAGCGCGGTAGGCAACGAATGCAACGACGAACAGCTCGCTGTGCTCGACGCGTTGGACAGCGAAGACGCGCTCGCCACAGTGCTCGGCATTTACCGTGATCCTGAACTTTAACTTTATTTTGCGGCATACCGACAAGCATGTGGCGTAGACAAGTATTCTCGTCACTCACACTCTCAGTCGCCTTGAAAAATCCATTGGCACAAAGGTATGTCGCGCTCTGCATCGCTGAGCGGCCTTGGATGCTGACCGTTGGTATCGTAGAGGTCAATAGGGAGGCACTGATATCCCTTGCACTCACGACAGCTGTATCCTTAACTTTTCTGTTTCCAGTGAGTGTCCTGTCCTCTGTCCATCAAACGACCAGCTCATCAGACGCAGCTACTCAAAATCTACAACAATGGGTGCCTCTCGCGCGGAAAAGGAGCTTTACTTTGTGAAGCTCCGGGAGCTCATCGCCAAATACGGTGCGTCGGGCATACTCAGACAATCTAACTTGACGCGACTTTGGGTCTAATCATGGCCCTCGCACGCAGCTTCCATCTTTATTGTCAACGTTGACAATGTCGGCTCCAACCAGATGCATCAGATCCGTGTCGCGCTCCGCGGAAAGGGTGTCGTCTTGATGGGCAAGAACACCATGGTCCGCCGTGCGCTGCGCTCGATCATCGCTGAGAACCCCGTGCTCGAGCGTCTGCTCCCTCACGTCAAGGGCAACATCGGTTTCGTGTTCACCAACGACGACCTTCCCGAGATCCGCAAGATCATCGTCGCCAACGTCGTCGCTGCGCCTGCTCGTGCCGGTGCGTTCGCGCCCAAGGATGTCACCATCCCCGGTGGTAACACCGGCATGGAGCCCGGAAAGACCTCCTTCTTCCAGGCCCTCGGTATTCCGACCAAGATTGCGCGTGGTACGATTGAAATCGTGTCGGACGTCAAGGTCGTCACCGCTGGGTCGCGTGTCGGCCCGTCCGAGGCGACGCTGTTGAACATGTTGAACATCTCGCCGTTCACATACGGTATGACGGTCGTCCAGATCTACGACCAGGGCAACGTGTTCCCGCCGTCGGTACTCGACGTCGACGTCCAGGAGCTCGTTGACCGTTTCCTTGTCGGTATCAAGACTATTGCTGCGATCTCGCTGGCGGTCAAGTACCCCACCATCGTATCCGTCACCCACTCGTTGGTCAATGCGTACAAGAACCTCATCGCCGTCTCGCTGGCCACCGATTACACGTTCGAGGGTGCCGAGAAGGTGGGTTCCTCGTCTATCCTTGCATTTGGGGTGCTGGTTTCTGTCCAAAGATGTTTAATTCACACACTGAAAATACTGAGCGCCCGTGAGGCGTTCTGCGGAAATATAATTTATCCTGATGGCTTTCGATATTGTTTATTCCTTTTCTTTTGCTGCTGGCATCGTGATCGTGAATTGACCATGCAATGCTCTAGGCCAAGGAGTACCTCGCCAACCCCGAGGCGTTCGCTGTTGCTGCCGCGCCTGCCGCTGCCGCTGCCGCCGATGCTGCCCCCGCTGCCGCTGAGGAAGCCAAGGAGGAGGAGAAGGAGGAGTCCGACGATGATATGGTACGTCGAAGAGCATTTGGTGTCTGGATTCGGCTGACAAGAGTAACTCTAGGGCTTCGGTCTGTTCGACTAGAGGAGGCTGTGATGGTGCTTCCTCGATATTATCCATTGTATATCTGACACTGGAATCATGAGATGCATGCCCAACGTTGGACCAATGAGTGTGAGAAGAGTGGCCAAGGAAGTGCGAGAGGTTGCCCAATGGACGGCCATTACGGAATCCATTAGGGAACGTGCGCAGCTCGTGCGATGATAGCTCGTGATTTTTGTGCGAGATGTTCCGATATTTGGTGTCCCGTGTTGGAAAGAACGCTGGCAGAGGATAAGAGAGGGGATCGATGCCTGTGTGATTCCGAATCGTGCTCGAACAGAAGGACGTCCTGAGCAGATGGCGGTAATACGTCGGGAGCGAGGACCGCTGCGGGCCGCAGAGGCGATGCTGGAAGATGGCAGACAGACGGCGTCGAGAGCGCTGAGAGTGGTGTGGGCGCAGGGACGGACGTGACGCGGCATTGATGGCCAGAAGTGGCCAGAAAGGCAGCGAGCACGCTCGAAGTAGGGACGATGTCTGCATATGCTCACCCTCCCCAGATCTGATAATCGCTCAAATAATGCCCACCTCCTGAGCCCGCCTCTCTTCTTATAAAAGTACCCAAGCCTCCCTTTGCCGTCCTCGTTTCTCGTTTCCCCCCGCACTCCACACCGTCACCATGCCTGGCGAGCCCACTCAGATATTCGCCCCCGACCCGTCCATCACCTCTCTCCCTGACCTCAACGTCGCAAAGGACACCCACCTCATCGTCGTCTCCAACCGTCTCCCCGTCACCATCACGAAGGACGCCCATGGAGAGTACCACTTCAAGATGTCCTCCGGCGGCCTCGTCTCCGCCCTCTCCGGCACCAAAAAATCTATGAGCTTCACATGGATAGGCTGGCCGGGCTTTTACATCCCCCCGAAGGACCGCCTCATCGTCGACCGCCGCCTCATGGACGAGTACTCCTGCCAGGCCGTCTACCTCGACGACGACGTCGCAGACCGCCATTACAACGGCTTCTCCAATTCGATCCTATGGCCCCTCTTCCACTATCACCCGGGCGAGATGAACTTCGACGAGGAGAACTGGCTTGCCTACCGCCAGGCGAACATGCGCTTCGCAGAGGTCGTGCGTCAGCAGGTCCGCCCGGGCTCCATGGTCTGGGTCCAGGACTATCACTTGATGCTGCTCCCGATGCTCTTGCGCGGGCTCGTCACCGGCCCAGAGCTCACTCGTGAGTTCACGGAGAACGAGCTCGCAAAGATCACCGAGGGCGTCGAGAACGAGGACTTTCCCATCGTAGGGAACCAGACCGTGCCCGGAGTCAAGATCGGGTTCTTCCTGCACACCCCGTTCCCGAGCAGCGAAATCTACAGGTGCGCATTTATCCTTTCTCCCCTCTAATTCCATCTCTTCCTTCACACCCACGGCGCGAGGCTCCGTGCTCAGCCGCTCAGCTTCGTGTTACTGAGAAAAAGGGTCGGTTGGACAGGATTCTGCCTGTGCGCAGGGAGATCCTCCTAGGCGTGCTCTATTCAGATCTCCTGGGCTTCCATACGTACGATTATGCGCGGCATTTCTTGTCTTCATGCACCCGCATTCTCGGCCTCCCGACCATGCCCAATGGCGTTGAGTTCGAGGGCCGCCTTGCACATGTCGGCACATTCCCGATCGGTATCGACCCAACATCGTTCACGGAGGTGCGTTCCGCTCGTTTTCTGTATTGCGCCCGTCTTCATATTCTGTTCTCCTATCTTTTCACGTCTCGCGTTCCGAAACCTACAGAATTTAAAGAAGGAATCGGTGAAGAAGCGCATCGCGGCGCTCGAGCAGCGATTCAACGGCGTAAAGGTCATCGTCGGCGTCGATCGGCTGGACTACATCAAAGGTGTCCCGCAGAAACTGCACGCGCTCGAGCTCTTCCTCACACAACATCCGGAATGGATCGGGAAGGTGCGTGTTTCTACATTCTCTCCCTTCTTCCTCATCCTCGTCCCGTCTCTCCCTAATGAACCCTCAATTTTATGATATCCGAACTTCCTCCGTTCTATTCGTTTCTGTCCCGTTTCAATTTCCGCACCCGGCTTAACGGAGCGTGGCGTTTGCTGACCGATTGACGGGTTCCGTGTGTAGGTCGTATTGGCGCAGCTTGCAGTGCCGTCACGGCAGGACGTCGAGGAGTACCAGAACCTGCGCGCAACCGTCAACGAGCTTGTCGGCCGGATCAATGGCCGGTTTGGCACCGTCGAGTTCATGCCGATTCACTTCATGCACAAGTCGCTTCCGTTCGACGAGCTGTGCGCATTGTACGCGGTTAGCGACGTGTGTCTCGTGTCGAGTACACGGGACGGGATGAATCTCGTGCGTTTTTCTTGTTTTATCTTGGGGTTTTTCGAACGTTTCTTTAATGGTGTATCTTTGTGATCAAATTCGTCGTTGTATGGTCGTATTTTCAGGTATCATATGAGTATATCGCATGCCAGCAGGCGCGCCAAGGCGTCATGATCCTCTCCGAGTTCGCAGGCGCGGCTCAGAGCTTGAACGGGAGCATAGTTGTCAACCCGTGGGACAGCCAGCAGGTCGCGGACGCGATCCACGAGGCGGTCACCACCGACCCCGAGACACGCGCAGACAACCATCGCAAACTGTTCAAGGTGCGTCTCCCCGACTGTCGCGCATTTTGCTTCCGCTTTGGGATTCGGCTCACGCTCACTCACCGCAGTACGTCACGAAATACTCCGCCGCGTTCTGGGGGACGTCGTTCGTGCGCGAGATGGCGAAGCTGAACGTGGACGAGGTCGACAAGGGCGGCCAGGCGGAGCTGAAGCAGGAGGACATGGCGCTCAGCGACGCGACCGCCGACGGCGCGGATGCCGTTGTCGAATCATGATCCCTCGTGTCGCCGGTCGGCCTGGTTTGGTCGGCCGGAGATCGGCGGGTCGCGCTCGTAACTTAACAATTTTTAGATGCGGAGGGTCGAGACTATTATATGTCGACGCGTGTGCGATCGGCGCGAAACCGTAGCGAATGTACGTCTTCTTGGTCCGTGTTGTAGTTCCAGTTCTGCTTCACTTCTGTTTTTCTTTGTGCCTGCGCCTGTGTTTCTTTTCGCGTTTGTGTCTGTGTCTTGTCGTTCTTGTCTGTCTCCTGTTGTCTACTAGATACATACACGCCTCGGCCGTCCGATGCCCTCCTGTTGTTTTTTATATGATCTATATGGTAGAAGAGCCTGGGCGTCCAGGTTGGTGCTGCTGGTGTACTCGTTACGAACATGAATATATACACGACTTGGGTAGCTGAGGCGCTGTTTTGTTGCAAGGTGGGCTGGGGACTGGAACAGAAATCTCGACTCGTCATCGCGTGACGTCACGCGTTGGAGTCACAGACGCGAGTCGATCATTTGAAGTTGGCTGTGACCGGAGAGCTTCAATCCCAGCACTTACCTCCACTTCCACAGCCATGTCCCTCTGGGTAGACCTGGTAAATAGGTCTGTTTCCTGATTCTTGCAACGCCATCGCTTATACTTCGTTTCCAACCTATAAAGTACCGCCCCAAGACCCTTGATGACCTACATTATCACCATGGCCTTTCAACACGGTTGAAATCACTTGTCAGTCCTGAGCTCCGCTATCCCATAATTGGATCATTGTTTATTCGATGCTGTAGGCTGCCTCAGGAGACTTTCCGCATATGCTGTTCTATGGGCCATCGGGTGCGGGAAAGAAAACGCGCATCGCGGCTACGCTGAGACAACTATTCGGGAGTGGAGTGGAGAAGGTGCGTGCATCCACTGCTCGCTCAGCCTCCAGCGTCACGAACTCGCCATCGAAATGACAGCTCAAAATCGATCAACGCGTCTTCCTCACCCCTTCAAAACGAAAGCTCGACGTGAATATTGTGCAGAGCAACTACCACATCGAGTTGACTCCAAGGCATGTCTTTTGCTCTGTCGACGTGGTCTTCTCGTGATGATCATGACTTCGCCACCGCTGTCTTCGCCGATATGATACTGCAGTGAGGTCGGGAACTTCGATCGCGTCGTCATTCAAGAAATCTTGAAAGAGATCGCGCAGACGCAACAAGTGGATCTCAACGCGCGGCAGCGATTCAAGGGTGAGTCCTGTCATATACGAACCACAATGATATCATGAAGCGAACGGCTCCATCCAGTCGTTGTGATCAACGAAGCAGACTCCCTGTCGCGCGACGCACAAGCTGCCCTCCGTCGCACGATGGAAAAGTACATGTCGAACATGCGCATCATCCTCTGCGCGAACAGCACCAGCCGCCTCATCGCGCCCATCAAGAGCCGATGCCTGCTCATGCGCGTCGCCGCGCCGGACCATCACGAGATGCGCACCGTCCTCGACCACGTCGCGAAGAGCGCGCGCATACCGGCGATACCCGTCGAGGCGGCGGACGAGATCGTCAAGGACGCGAATGGGAACATGCGCAAAGCCATCCTCGTTTTTGAGGCGCTGAAGATGCAGTCGTATGTCCCTGCCGTCTCCATCTCCCTCTTGTATGCCTATTCAGACAATCTGTGGGTCCCTTCGTAGACCAGACTTGAGCGGCCCTCTCTCGATCGCAAAGCCAGACTGGGAAACTTATTGCCGCAAGGTCGCAGACATGATCATAGCTGAGCAGACCCCACAAAGGGTCATGGATGTCCGTGCGAAGATGTACGAACTGCTCAGCCATTGTATTCCTCCAACCGTTATCATCAAGGTATGTACATTGAATCCTCCAAGGGTCATTGACACGTTTGCTGGACCGTTTTTGGTAGACCGTTGCAGACGCGGTTGTGGCACAAGTGGACGAGAGCTTGAAGGCGGACATCATGCACTGGGCAGCGATCTACGTGAGGGCATTTTTAATTTTAAACCGTCTGCCTCGGTCTAAGTTCAGGCGCAGGAAACACGGATGCGATTAGGCAACAAAAAGATATATCATCTTGAAGCGTGGGTAGTTAAAGTCATGTCCTTGTACAAGGTGCGTTGTACATCTTATCTGGAAGGCCACGACTGAAACTCGGTCCATTTTAGCAATTCTTCTATGGTATCGATTTATCAGACTTCGAGGATTGAGTCAATCTCATTCTGTAGACCCTGGCGGCCATTGTATTCTCACTTGCACTCGTTCTGCTAGCATCTGATAACCTTCTGGGTTCTAGAACCCTCGAAGTGAGCGTGCAACTGTCATAGTGCAGCCTCATATTCTTCGTCAACGGCGCTCAAGAAGTCCAGCATCTACAGCCGCGAAATCTTGTGATCAGCCTTACAGTATCAGATGAAGTAGCGTACCAGCTTGTGGCGTCTCTCTGCAAGCTTTTTGCCGGGCTCGGTTTTCATCCGTTCGCGGATATGAAGCAGCTTGTCGTGGAAATGCTGGATCGCTGTTTCATTTTGAATGGGGTCTCCCGACGGTGCGTGGAGGACGCTGATGAAAGATATGAATCAAAAAGGAGGCACACCCGGGTGTTTGAATGAGTGGTCACCGGTTCGTCGCAGAGCTGAAGGCTGAACAGCGCATGATGCCTAGACGAGAATGCGTCGCCGGTCAACCAGGCAATGTAACAGATAAGCAAACATGATGGGGTCGCACCAAAGGCCCCGATGGCATCCAACCGATCGGCGTCTTGTGTGCAGTGCAGCTCGATGCAGTGCTCATGCCATTCGCCCCACTTGCCGTCATTTCTCAGCTTTTTCTCAGTCGTCCAGCTGACGTTTTCAACGATCTTCGCGATCGTCTTCGCGCGACCGTCAGCAATAAGATCGATTGATGGGGCAAGAGCACGGAGAGACTGGAAGAAGGGAAGGAAGTACGCGTAAGGATCAGAAGCGGCGCTCTCGGGCACGTATTTTTTGTCAAGCACGTCGTGCAGGAGCGCAGCAAGTTCTACTGTCAGAAAATCTGGCGGCGTGGAGGGAGACTGTACGGATTGTGCGAGGCTTAGTGCAGTCTTGCGTACGCGACGCACTGATTGAAGATGCTAAGTGCGGCTCAATGGGTCTGTTGAACGGAAAGCATACCGTGATACGCGTCGTGGGATGGGTCATAGCGCGCCATTGTCTCCTCCATGAGACGTTCTGCAGCGCGCACGGCGGCGGCGTCATCTGGTGTTGGGTATGTCGTTTCAGACACGGTCATCGTCGTCGCACACTGAAAGCGAGGAATCGATTCGTCCGATGCGTGCATGTCACGTGGCCTAAACGCGCTGATAAGATAACTCGCTACGGATTTTGCCGGTGCCAACTCTGTCATAAACGGTCCCTTCATCTTACCTGGACATCCATTTACCTAGTTACCCATGGCGTCTCCTCCTCGACGCAGGCAAATACTTTCCGCTCTTTTTCTGCTTTCCGTGCTAGGTCTTCTAGGACGCGTGGCCGCGCGCTCGACCGTCAAAATTGCGGACCCTCTTTCGAACGGAAGCATTCTGGTCTGTTTCCCACAACCTGAGTGCTACGCCCATTCTGACGCCCACGTGCATGGGATCCCATCTCCTCGGCCCATATCCTTCTTCGACTTGTTCTTTCCCTGCTAACACGGAAACCAGGCTGCTGATGTAGCGCAATGCACCGCTGTACAGCAGCTGTCCAAGTTGAAGGAGGAAATCGCAGGCGACGAATCGCCCGTGATGCGCCAGGTATTCGCGTGGTTGTTTCCTTTCGGGCCAGGTTGGAATTCGGGTACGTTGGTTCGTGTTTTTGAGACGAGCTTTGGCAGCGAATGATATGCTCTCTTGGCACATGTCTGCGCTGGCAGTCCTAGGGACATTCTACATCAGCTCGTACGTCCTCTAATACGCGCTTGTGACATCGGAATCATTTTGATGTAACATGTATGTGTTCTACTCATTTACCAGCGTGCCCAATTTCATCCTCGCTTTCATTCCGGCACAAATTAACCGGAACACGCTCAATACCATGACCGCTTTTGCTGTGCGTACTCGTCAAACATGCATCTAATATCAAAATGCAAACGCAGGCGAATTTCAGACGGGAGGTCTTCTCTCGGACGTGTTTCTGCATCTCGTCCCACACTCGTTCATGGGCGAGCATCAAGATGGTTCCGTCCATTTCGTAATGGTCGAGGAAAAACGCAACATCCTTGTTGGGTGCGTATACATGTCCATTCCTCCCCTGTTCCTGTTACCTGTTCCCCGCCTCTTCTATCAATTCCACCAGAAACCCGAGTATAGATGGGCTATGACTGATGCACGTTCATATTCGCGTTCGCATTACGGCTTTTAGGCTAGGCATCTTTGCGGGCTTCGCCTCGTTCTTCATCATGGAGAAGACTTTACGTGTGCTGGGAGGCGAAGATGGACACTCGCATTCCCACTCTAGCGACGCACACGAGCATAAGCACAACGACACAAGCGCGTCGGGTCACGCATCCGGAGTCGCGGTGGCAAATTCGGAGGGTTTGCGCGCCCGCACGACTAATGGGACTGTGGAGTCAACAGAATTAGAACATAGACATCCTGAGGAGGAAGAGAAGCACGCTAACTCGTCTAAATTATCAGCGTACCTCAATCTGTTTGGGGATTTTGTCCATAACATGTATGCGCTAGCTCATTCTGGCAAAAATCAATATCTAACTAAGTATATTCCATTTACAGCACTGATGGTCTCGCGTATGTCATCTCCTCTTCGATTAACCGTCTAACCGGATGGTCCCTTGAGGATCTCGTTGATCGAGGCATCACTGATGCCTATTGTACGCACAGGATGGCCGCATCTTTCTACTCGAGTCCTCTCATCGGCGCGACCACCACGCTCGCGTGTTTCGCCCACGAAATTCCTCATGAAATTGCGGACTACAGCATCCTCATCCGCAGCGGTTTCACAAAGCGGCAGGCAATGCAATCACAATTCCTTACGGCAGTAGGCGCATTTGTAAGTTTTCACTTCTGATTGAACTTCGTTTCCGATGTGCACATATTGGCCTACGTACGTGGGCGATGCACGTTCGTGTCAAGGCGCTGTGCCTTATGCTCCATTTTCCTTTCGGCGACGGGCACCTGGAATAAATTGCTGACTCTCGTGTCTCCATTCCTGACGTTCTGCTTCCGCGAAGGTCGGGTACGTGTCCAAGCTTTGAGTCCCACCAGTGTTGTCATTGACGTTGCGTGTCGCGCGCCAATCAACCACGACGCATCTGTCGCCGCTAGAACATTCATGGGTATTGCTGTCCACAATCTCTCTGGGCCTGGGGCCGACAGTCAGTCCAACGATTTGGCCGCGGCCGTGCGCCGGAGTGCAGCCGGGATCCTCGGCACGACTGTCCAGTTCGCGGATCTCGTGTGTACAAATGTTTCCTTTGAGTGACCGTTTATACTTATCACTTTCTCTTTCAGGTAATCCCCTTCGTTGCTGGCGGCTTCATGTATATCGGCGCTGTAGCAGTCTTACCGACGTATGGGGTTTCTCGGAACTTCTGTCCGGGTGTTAATGACGACTATTTTGGGTTTGTTTTCTAGACTGCTTGAAGAGAGCAAGAGCGGGAAACAAGCTTTGCGCGAGGTCCGTCCCTTGATCGCAGGCAGCACCTCGCGCGGTACCACCATTACTAATGATTCGCATCGCAGTTCGGGGCCATGGCGTTCGGCGTGCTCTGCATGTTTTTGGTCGCGTGAGTGTGATTTGCCCTCGGCCCCTTTGCTTGGCCCACAAGCTGAACTGTTAGTCTGACTAACTTGTTTTGGCGTCGCATAGGTGGAACGAGTGATAGGCGTCGGGTGTGGTCACAGGATGTGCATCGTGGGTGGCGGTATTTATTTCGGAATCAGGATAGCAGGATACGCAATACGGGATCTTCCTTCTTTGTTTGCGCGTGGAGCTGCAGACGCCGCTTGCTGTTCTTTGCGATTCCGCGAGCTCTGAACGGATCGGACCTCCGCGCGCCTGCCATGCCAGTGGGAGGGGTCGTCCCGCTAGGCGGGTGCCAACGTTTCCCCTGACGGGTCACTTGTGCGATATGAGCGATATGAAGCTTCGCACCTGGACAAATCGAACTGATTATCAGCAGCCTTCTTCGTGTCCGAGGTACTTAAATGAAGACCCCGTGGCCTCATGAGAAGTGCAGCCTTCAGGCCGGTTCTGAGGCTCGTGGGATGGAACGATTGTTCTGATAGTTGATGGACGTTATGCCAGGTAGACGCTAGCGAAGGAGACGGCTGTAAATAGGCACGCTGGGCATGATGACAATCGTGTCGGGGTGTACATATCATGCATCATGAGGTGTCCTGAGGGTTTGAGGTACGAACGTGCGTGTCCGCACTGGTTCGCTACAGCCCTTGCCCGGAGGAGATGTGGCGGCAGCGCGGCACATAAGTCACTTCTCATTTTCAGCCACACGACCGTTTTCTTCCTTTAACTCTCAATCAACGCAGTGCTCCCTCTGCTCATCCCCCCATCTCCCTTTGCATCCTGCTCCCTGGCCTTTGGTGTTGTGCATCGTACGTGTTCCACGTGTTGCGTCGGGAACCGTCTCCGCAACGGGGTCTGGTCTAATCTAGCGCATTCTCGAAACTAGCTTGCTCAACTTGAAACCAAACCCATCGCACCTTCATTCCCGCCCCATCTCTCAGCTTCTCCAGAGACCGACCCTTGACCATCTCTGAACCTTCTTCGAATCTTCACAACACCCGTCGGCTCCTCCGTATTACGTTTGCTTCGTCACAGAACTCCCGACGCACGCGACAGGGCTTGTCCCCGACTCATGAGGTCATATTGAACAACCTCATCCATCAACTTGCCACTTGCCCCTTCCCTTCTGTATTACTGCTCTCTTGTCCATATCGCCACCCTCGCCACACCACCGCAAAACCAGTATCATAAACTCCATTCAATGGCGACAAAAGGCCGTTCGCAACCCCGAGTCGTGTGCTGTGCAATCCCTATCGCTAGAGCTGCAGGGAAGGTCCTGGTCGTTACGAGTCGTAAACGGCCGGATAATTGGGTCTGTGAGTCTTCGTTCCTACACATGTTATGCAATATCCATACCTATCCTACCAACCCTCAATCGGCTTCTCCTGTCCTTGTCGGCGGCTGTATGTCCAGTGACCATCGTCCTTTTTCAATCATGCATTTGAGAATGCTTGCTGACCGACCGTTTCCCTTTCTGTCAATCTACACGGAATTTAGTGCCCAAAGGAGGTTGGGAACCGACGGATGGCGTGCTGGAGGCAGCAGCCTTGCGAGAAGCCTTGGAAGAAGGTCTCATCCTTTGTCCCTCTACCCGTCCCCACCCATCCTAACATACCCCCTCCCCCGCCGCGTCGTCCTTGCCCCTTGCAATCGCCACATCGCATTACATCATCCTTGCGCGCTTTCGCTCTCCACAGCGGGCGTTCGCGGCAGCATCACCCGCTTCGTCACCACCATCCCCACCGCGTCGTCAACGTACCACTTTTATGAGCTTGACGTCGCAGCTCTAGATCAAGATTGGCTTGAGAGCGGCGAGCGCCAGAGGGAGTGGGTAGATTACGCCGAGGCTGTCCGGCGCGTGTCGTGGAAAACGGAGCTCGCGCAGGGCCTTATGCTCTCGTCGCTCGCGCCCCGCCGGTGACCTGCGACCGCGATCATTGGGGTGAGCACCGCATGCCTTTTGCTCGGACCTAGCAAACCACGGACGATCGATACACTATGCGCCGCGCGCGCCCCGCGACGAGCTTCTCCTTTTAATCTTGTTATCAAACCGACGCTCTCCGCACTGCATATCAACGCAATCATCTATAGACCTCCCATCTCTCGCACTCCGCATAACTTACTCGACCTCACCTATTTCGACTCAACGCACCCATCAGCCAAAGATACTCTCTCCCTCCTCCAGGTCGCGCCCGCCACTCCTCCCAGTTCTGGTCATCTATACCGTTTTTAGTCGCCCACCTTGCTGCACGCCGTGGGCCTCCTGTCGCCCTCTCACCCGCACCGACTCTCGACATCGGACTTGGCGCGCTGTTGCACTGTAGACGTCTTTGCATATTGTGTACAGCCTACTGAATATTGATTTACTTTATCTGCACTTCTTGGAGAGGTGATCGATGGCTGGCGCGTCCGCAGCGTGCTGGCAGACAGACGCCCTTGGAGCTTACTTACATATGTACTCGAATGCCGGGACATCGATCCGTCGGGACAACCGTCGGGAGTCGGGAGTCGGGAGTCTATCTCCCAAAGCCTCGCGATGTCGTGTTAACCTTCCGACGGACAAGAGTACTGCGACAAACATCCGATTCAAATTAAGTCCTCTCCATAACTCCAAACGATGATCACAACTGGCTACTTGACTATCGGGCGCAGTACTCGAAAGGAGTCGGCCCTGTATGAACGCAGTGAACACAATGGAAAGGTTGAGTTTGCGGAAAGGCAGGCCGCAAAAGGAAGGTTACGTAACAGTACGCGTACTAGTGCGGCCGGGAGCGCCACTGCAGTGACTCTGTACCTCCTCCCATCATGTCCGCCGCAACCTCGACACCGGCCGTGCCCCAGGGCGCTTCGATTTCTTCGCACATGCAACCATCAACATCCTCTTCCTCGGTAAAAAGTAACAAGGTGCATGTCTTTTCTATCAGAATATAACAGCATGGAAGACTCTTTAGCCCAAAAAGTCACTGACCGCGTTCCTTCTTCCAGCGCAAACTCGCCGACGCGATGCAAAGCCTCGACGATGCCATGTCTCCACGAGCCATTACCACTGATTACCCTTCACCAGCAAAGAAAGCGCACACGGTGCGCTCGCTCTACTCCACGCTCGCCAAGTACGGCATCAATGTGAAGGCGAAGCAGCCAGCGTCCTCGTTCGTCAAGCTCTCGTCTGTATTCTCCTGGCCCGGAGTCTGAATTGGATTTGTGCGCCCCTACCTAGTGACCTGCCCGCCTCTCCATCCGTCGACTTGTCGAAGACGCCCCACCTCGCAGCCATCCTCGCTCGCACCGCCTCCAAGACGCGCAATGCTATTCCACACAGATTTCGCTCTCGGCCGCTCTCATTCACATCGGCGGCAGCGGAATACCGCCCCTCGTCGACTCCCTCGTTCCTCTCCCGCCTTGCCACTTTCAAACTCAACACCTACTCCAACAAGCCTCCCGCCATCGACGCCGTGGCAGCGTCAAAATGCGGATGGATCAATGATGGAAAAGATCGGCTCGTTTGTGGAATTTGTGCCGTGTCATGGGTCCTCGCCGGCCGAGAAGGGATGAACAGGGATGCAGGTAAGTTCAATGTCTAACTGATCACAGGTGTGCGGACTCGTTGCGAATATCAACCTGTGCTGTCTTTCCCGCTGGCTTTCGTAGCGAACGCGCTCGTTGAGAAACAAAGGGCTCATTTAGTCGATATGCATAAGGACGGGTGTCCTTGGAAGACTCGACAGTGCGATGGTGAGCAGCATTGTCACTATTTGTTTGAGAGGTCAATATTCTCATTCTATTCTCAGCCGATATCTATCGTATCTCGCTGTCCTCTCCAACCGCCATGGCCAAGGAGATCAAAACTCAAGCACTAGAATTAGAATCAGTTTTAGAAGGCGTTGATGTTCAGCATCCTTTGGTAAGTTTTGTGGGTCTTTTCTCTACTTCTTCTTTACTGACGCCACACAGTCCTCGAAACAACTCCAGCAGCTGATGACAACCATGGCTTCTGTCCGACTGGACGGTTATAATGATCCTGCGCCTTTGAGTGGCGAAGGCACGGATTCGCTTGCGTTTCCTTCTCTCCATCAAGAGCCTTCTCAAATCGCGATACTCACTGCTTTCTTTGGGTGGTCGCTTGCACCCCCTGCACCTCCGCCTCCCCCGCCACGTACTCACACGCTATCCATGTCTCGAGCAAGCTCTGTAGCATTCTCCGTACCTTCAACGCCACGCGGTGCTCTTCGATCTGATCTATTTGTCACACCCTCCGCCTCTGCACCACGACTCTCACTATCTAGGCTCAACTCTTTGCGCAGCAGCCCAACAAGCTCCATCTCTGGAGATTTGCAAAAACGCGATTCGTCTCTTCTCCGCTGCGCTCTATGTCATAGGCGCATAGGCCTCTGGGCTGTCACTGCCCCTGTACCGCGTGGAAGCGAGATATCCTCGTCGGCGCCTGCTGTGCCAAGCAGACAGATCGATCTGTTGAAAGAGCACAGGCCTTACTGTCCATATGTCGTGCGCTCCACCACTGTGCCATCGTTACCAATACCCCAATTGCAGGGGAGCACAGAATCGCCAACCAGAGCGCCTTTACCTCATTCATCCTCTTCGGCATCGTTGGCGCAGCTAAACGGGGTGCAGAACGGAGCTATAGAAGGGTGGAGGGCGGTGTTGACCGTGGTGACGCGGTACAGGATGAGTCAGAAACGGCGGGATGGATTGTTGCAGGAGATCAGCGAGCGGGTGAGCCGTGGGAGCTCGGGAGCGGCGTCACCGGACTCGTCCTTTGTGTTGGTGCGGTCGGAGACGATGGACTCGGGTGTTTCGAGAAGCTATGGAGGCGACGCAGAGACGAACAATCAAATGGATACGGACGCTGACCCTGTAGAAGCCATGATGGCAGGCGTCAAGAGCAAAGGGGTGGGTCATATTTCTCTTCACAGCCGATATATCTGCGGTATCACTGAGAAGATCGCTGACTTGTTCTGGGTTGTTTTGGGATTTTCGCAGGGTAAGGAGTTGTTGAAGTACGTGAAAGGGTTGCTGGGCTGAACAGAAGCCAGCTTTGTTATGTACAACACTTTCTACTTACTAACCATGTGGGATCATTTCCGTTGGAAGAGGAAGCTCGCGTTCTTTCTCTGTATTTCTGTGATTGAGCATGTCAAATGGACAGGATCATGATGGGCGACGGTCAGGGTGCGAGGCTGTTTGCATACAGGAATAACGAGAGATCAGATCCAGATTCAATTCGTCGCCAGGCGCGCGCGAACGTTCTCGGCTGTAGCCGTCGCCCCTCGCTATTACATCTCCCCTTGTTCCTTCTCTGTAACTTACTTTCTCTACACTGTCCTCTTTGCCCTCTAGCGCACCGGGCTTGCCCCGTTCATCAGGCCATTGAGGTCAGGAAACCGTCTTTCAAGAAAACTTCGCTGAAAATTCCTCGAGACGTCGGTCAATATCTTTACGAGCTTAATCACACCCAGTCTGGTGCTCAGACAACTATATCTTCGCAGAGAGTCGACGACGGTCCTGGATGTCCGCAGCAAAGTACGCACCACTACCTAACCCTCGTGCTGAGCTAGATGCGGAGCGCGAGATGGAGGACGCCTTTAGTTCTGAGGATGAGGACGAGCATGCGACTTCCCACGGCGAGCTTACGCCCCTGACGATTGGACAACAAGACGCGAGCACGAACCCTGGCCATGTTTTCACAACGATACGAGGCAATGGTATATACGACTTCGAGCGAGACTACGACTGTCCGCCGCCCGGCTCGCCACCCGGCCCCTCCTCCACAGCACTCCCCAATTCTTTTGGCAACTCGAACGGTCACATCCCCACGTCTCCCATCGCATCTGCGTTCCCTCGTCCATCCTTCTTTCGCAGGACATTTGGTTCTTTGCTGCCATCATACTATCAGCGCGTGCCTGTGAATGAGGTACGGTCACGTCTCAGGGGAGGCGGCAGTGAGAATGATGGCGTGTTCGCAAACGTGGCGGCCAAGCCGGGATCAGGACGGACGGTCTCTGTGCGCGCGGCAAATGGGGACATCTACATGGTTCCCGAGGAGGCTCAAAGTGAAGCGCCACCGGTATGTCCATTTCGATCACATTTTGTATCGCTATTGACTATTGTCTGTCCGTGGTGTAGTCATATGCATCTGCCCAGGCAGATTCGGCGCCCCCTTACTGGGAGACAACCGTCCACGTACCTTCAATGAACGATCTCAGCGGCGATATGATTATCGACGACCTCCCCACGGGGCCCTTCCTCACCTTCATCCTGACCACCCTCATATCTTGGTTCTTCCAGCTCCCGGGATTCCTCCTCACGTATCTTCTCCACCGCACGCACGCGGCGCGTTTCGGCTCGCTCGCGGGCCTCGCACTCACCTTCATCCAGTTTGGCTTCGGGACTTCCATGACAGGAGTAGATCTGCCTGGATGGGGAGATGGCGCAGGAGTACCCACCACGGGCGAAGACGACACTCCTACTCAGACAGTCACGATGGACATGCCACATCCGACCGATGTGCCAATGCCGACAGGCGACTCGACAGCCATGTACCCTGATATGTCGTCCCAGTCGTACGTGGGACGCGAGTGGATCACGTTCATCCTCATGACAATGGGTAAGCGTTTCTTGCATATATGCAATAATTCCTATATTAAGACACATCCCACCAAGGCTGGTTCCTTCTTCTCACTTCGCTCATCGGCTTCTTCCGCGTCAAGCGGTTTGAGATCTCTGTGCGCATGGCCGCAGTGCGCGCGCAGGGCCCGCCTCCGACGGCGGAGGACGTGCAGCGCGAGATGGCGATACGGCGGAACCTCGAAGACGCGTTTGGCCTTGGGGTCGAGATCGATGATGGGACTCCTGGCGTGCCTCCACCACGAGGAGGAAGAGTTCAGTTGAGTACTGCCGAGGTGGACATGGAGCACGCGAGGCGGATAATACAGGAAGCGAGGTTGGAACACGATCTGCGGGCGGCGGGGTTGCTCTAGTGGCGTGTGCTGGCATGCAGTCTTTGGATACCATGTATGTATGCAGCTGTGAGGGGTCGCGTCTGCGCTCGCTGTGCGGTATAGATTTTTCTGGCCCCCTGTTTTTATCATCTATTTTTATTTTCAAATCGAGGGGGGCTGATCTGGTCACTTTCATTCTTGTTTTCGTCCTTCTCCGTCAGGCGCGTTTCTGTTGCTGCTCGCGTAGATGTCTGGGATTTTTAAATCATGTCTAGGTTTTTTGTGGGGTCTATCTTATTTTCGCTACTGTACGACCAGTTATTTCTTTGCCATTCGTGAGATGCAATTCGAATTTGTTGAAAATCTGGCCCAAAGGAAGTTGGTCGCAGTAGGTAATTGCGATTCCATCGATTGCTGCGCGCCAACCTGCGCCAACACCTGAGACAATCAGCCTAGTGGCACGAACATAACACAGGTCGTGACACAGGATAATTGTCATTGCTTCCAACTCGCACACCCTCTTCGAAGACAAGCCTTTTCTCTCGCGGAGCAGAACGGAAAATAGTTTTGAAGATGAGCGAAGCAAACCCCAAGCTAGTGGGCCCCGACGACGCTGCCGAACTGGATGTGACCTTTATCCCATCGCTATACCTCCAGCGCCATGTCTGGATTCTGAGAACCTTACGACGCGAACGTGTTTGCTCCGTAAGTCTGAACACGCCTCCCTCGCTTGGAGGGCTGTCGAAAATCTAATGCATGCGCTTGCTAGGTCATCGACGTCGGATGCGGCGAAGGACAACTCCTCGAATCGCTATGCAATCCCGCACCGCGCCTCGCGTCCCCGCCACCCCCACTCGACACAGAGTACCCAGTCACGGAGGGGGAACAGTATCTACACTTACACACCATACATGCGCTCGACATCTCCGCCGAGGATCTGAAAATCGCGATCGAGTTAACGAAGCCGCCCCCTGTAGCCCCAAGCGGACCTCGCGACTGGAGCTGGCAGCCGAGATGGGACGAGATGGACGTGAAGGTATGGTTTGGCGGGTTGGAGTCAGTAAATAGGGAGATGGAGGGCGTTGACTGCATCGTGGCCATGGAAGTGTACGCTCGTTTTGTTGTTCTCAAATCGAGACTCACTGACGGATGGTGCAGCATTGAGCATCTCCCTCATCATGTACTCGACTGCTTCGCGCCGGTCTTGTTAGGGGCGTACCATCCTCGCCTTCTGCTCATGACGACCCCGTCTTACACCTTCAATGCCCGCTTTTATCCCCCGAACTTCACTGGTACACGCGGTATCCCAGACCCCACCCACCGCACCACGCGAGTATTTCGTCACCCAGATCATAAATTCGAGTGGACGCCGCAAGAGTGCAAGGAATGGTGCGAGGCCGCAGCACACGATTGGGGATACGATGTACTCGTTTCTGGCGTCGGAAAAGCGTCAGAGAATGACCCGTGGGGACGGGATGCCGATTGTGGGTTCGCAAGCCAGGTGGTGTTGTTTCGAAGGCGAGAAGGTGATGATTGGGTGAAGAAGCGAAAGCAGAAGAGTGAAACCTGGCTTCAAAATCGCGTCAGCGAGGCGGCCAGCATGACACACAAGTTACTGGTTGCGCACAAGTTCGCCAAACACGAAAAAGCGAGATGCCCTGTAGAGAGTGAGCGAGTGGGAAGTACGGTCCAGGAAGTTATGCTAGGCTGGAAGCAGGCAGAAGTTGTCGTTAGCGAACTCTGGAGGGAAGAGCGTGTCCGAGCATCATGCGGGGGCTGGTTGGAGGTGCTACTGGATGCGGTCGTACGGAACGGAGCGTTTGAGGTGAGGAAGGACGATTCGAGAAGCAAAGAGGATTGGCGAGTGGTTTTGACCAGCGGTGTGCCTGCTTTGGAAGATGTTAAGTGTGCGAAGGAGTCGCGATGCGCCTCCGAGTGGAGTGAGTCAGACGATCTAGAGGACGGTCAGCGACACCTTGAAGAGGACATGCCAGAGATGCTGAGGTGGAAAGACGAAGTGGCGATAATCAGTCCTTGCACGGATGGACAAGCAAAGGCTACTCAGTGGGAAGCAAGTGAGGGATGGGGACGCTATGATGAGGGAGGTCAGATAGATGGGAATGGGGAGACAGTGGTAGATGGGGAAGCGCTCCATAGCGTATAGCACCATCTAATCACACGCTTCGCTGAAAGGAGAACAGAAGAAAGTCAAATCCGATTATGCTCATGAACTGAAGGCCGATATGTTAAAATGGATACAAAAATCAAAACTGTGGACGCATTGAAACGTTTGATCAGCGTCGGCTGTAGAGTCACAAAGCACGCACCACAACCATGTGTATCCTGATGCCCTGCACGTAAAATCCCATGTAGACCACTTATTCCTTCAAGGCCAAATTTACCCTGGGGGCTACCGCAGAGTTCAGCGTCGTCACACATCACATCCTCAGGTCGCGGACTCACCAATGAGCGGGTGCAGCTGTGCGAGATACGTGACCATCCACATGAGATAGCAGCATGCCAAAGTGAGCATCAGGCTTGTGCGAATGAGCCTAAGTAGATAGCAAGCCGGAACCATCAGCTGTGATCGACGCACAACGAGCATCCCAGATGTGTATGCTGGTGCGCGACATACGTTTGTTGTGGGCCTTTCGGAGTAAAGGCCCACGAAGCGGCCATGAGGCCGGCGACGACGACGAGCACGAAAAGAACAGGCAGTGAGGATGCCATCGCATACAGAGAGGATGGGCGGCGTAACAGAGCAATACTGGTATGGAGCGACTTTGGCGCGGAATGTGCGGCGCATCTGACGTCAGTTTGGTAGTTAAATGAGACTTTCACACGGATAGGACCAAACCCCAATAGCAGCCAGACAACTGTTTCTCAACAACGTAACGTTTGAGTTGAATGTGACTGTGTTCCAGAGATGTATTACTTGCTATCTAAGTAAAATATATGCGAGGGTATCGACAGCTTTTGGTGATCTAATCGAACTTCCTCCGACGATAGCTGATCATGCGCGGCTCCTTCGGCATCGTGATCATCGTCTAGAGAACAAAACGGGCATCAGCCAACGCGTTGAAGGCTATGAGCGCCGGGATGACTTACGTGGTAATTATGCTCGGGGAAAGGCGTCTCTAACCGCATCTCAATGTTGCGGACCATGGTGACAAGCAACGTACCAAGCTGGAGATATGCGAACTGCCCCAGAAAGTTAACAAACGAAGGTAGATCCTTTAAAACAAGGAGGGTGGTACCTGTTCTCCGATACACCGATGTCTGCCTGCGCCGAAGGGTTGGTATGGGCTCTCAGTCCCCTTGCTCACAGCGCCAAATCCGTAGTCAACCTTCTCCCCATTCTCGTCCGTGTACTGCTTGAACGCCTTCTGTGCCTCGCCCTCCGAGTCGTTCCACCGCGTCGGGTCCCATTCGGACGCATTCGTCCACAACTCCGGGTCGACTTGGCTGACAGCAGGGCATGCAAGGACGTAGTAGCCTTCAGGTACGACGTACTGACCGTCTTTGGAAGGCGCTGCGAGTGTAGGCGGGACGATGAGGTCGGAGCGGACATAGCGCATGATACTGTGAATAGGAGGGTGCACGCGGAGGGTCTCGCGGATGATAGCGTCGAGCACGGGAAGCGTCTTGATCTCGTCATAGGTCGGCGAGCGGAGCGTACCGTCAGGGTTCGAGAAATGCTTTACTTGCTCTTGATAAAGGGCCTCGCTTCACAATAATGGTCAGAAAAATCATGCAACATTGTGGGACACTTACGCAACATCAGGTCTGTGAGCCAAGTGAAGAATTGCCCAGGAACCTGTGGTAGAGCTCGTGTGTTGGCCAGCCATGAGAAGAGCAATCATGATGTGTGCGATTTCGTGATCAGGGAGTTGGCGTCCGTTCCTGTATTTCTGATTGGACAGGGCTGCGATCATATCGGTCTCATCATTCTAACAAGGTGTTATTTCAAGGTCAAAATGGTAGACTTGGAAAGATACATACAGTGCTGGTACCCTCTCGTCGACTCTTGATGATGTTGACGTAGAAGTCGGTCATCTTCTGTTGAGCGCGGTCTCGCTTCCTGTAGCTCTCCAAAGGCAGATTCGGGAACAAGAAGTTGATGGGAGTGAAACCTCCATCCAGGTCCGAGTAGAGCTCCGAGAAACTCTTGTCCAAGTTACTTCGAACCTCCTTGCCTTGTAACGTCCTTGATGCCGTGAGAATAGTGATCTCTGCCAGCACCTTGAGCGCGTCGAACCGACCCCACTCGTTGATATCGTTCTCCTGGTAGACACGAAAAGTCGAATCTCGGTTCATAAATTCGGTCACCTCGTCCTCAATCATGCCCACGTAGGCGCGCAAGTTGTCCGTCGAGAGACCAACCTTGACAAACTTTTTCTGCTCCATGAAAACCTCGTTTGGAACATCGTAGACCACATCTTTGCCAAAGACTGGCGTAGTAAGATGCTGTTTCAAAATTTAGCTATGCCAAAGCAATACACAAGAACCGACGCGTAACGTACCGTGTACGCGTCCTCAGCCGATAGGTTAGCAACTTTACCGCCAAGGATAAAGTTGTTGCCCTTTGCACCCAGAGCGACTGTCACCTTGCGTCCAAACAGCACGAAAGTGAAAACATCGCCGTACTGAGACACACACCATCATCAACGGGGTTCAACATTCAGGGGACCGTAACACATACCTTCTCGCGACACTTAAAGAAAAAGTTGAGAGGATCGTGGCCATAAGATGGGGCAGAGCCAATAAACGGAAGCCAGTGGAACACCTCTGGTGGCAAGGACTTATCCCTCGGCAGAACCTGAACATGAAATAAGCCTCGGTGTGTACATGCACGGGAGATATCATGCGTACCAACTGCTTGAGAACGTTGAGGACGACCGCCATGACGGGTATGTTGATGAGAGCCAAGATAATCATCCGTGACGAGAGGTGTTTCTGCGCTTCAGCAAGGTAGCCCGACCACGCGTCCGACGAAGGAACTGCGGTAGCGTTGAACTCCATGGCTGTCGACCGCAACGTCAAAGTGGACGGCAAGGAACAGGCGAGGGAGAGAGGGGTGGATGGTCGTGTGAGGTTAGAACCCGCAGAAAATATAAGAGGCCTGTAGAAATCGCACCATTGCACCGTGGGAACTTGCGATTCCTACAGACTGGAACCGCTGCCGCCGGGCCAGTCTCGTCGAGCCCATTCAATAGGTCGGACAAAACATCAGACGACTCCGTCCTTTTCAATGTGGCCTGAGAAGTAGAACATGTATTATATGGCAGTAAATATCGTAACGTACCAGTACTCTACGCAAGTGTCGTATACACCCTTGGTCGATCAGACAACACAATATGGCTGATATTCACACCCACTGTGTCCCCTACCTCTGCGGCCTCCCCATTGGTCAACGTGATACACACAGGTATGCCCAACTTCGGAACGATTCCTTTCTGCCAACGGAGGCCGAGACGTGGATCGTATTTCGCTGTTCCGAGCACATAAGCGACAAGTCCCTCCAGTGGACTAGAGGTGTCGTTGATCGTAGTCTTGTTGTTCGCCATCCATCGTTTGATATACAGAGCTGACCAGAACACAGTATGCAACTCTCTCAACCTCTTCCGCACCCGCTCCCCAGAAGCGTTGTCATCGATCAACGCTTGCATCTCGGCCGCTGAGAACATGGGCTTCGAACCAGGGGAAAGCAGTGCCTCCTTGATCTGCCAATGCGCCGCTAGATCCCAGTAACGCCTCAAAGGCGACGTCACCCACGAATAGCCCTCGTCACTCGAAATCCCGAGAGTCCAGTGTCTCTGAGGCTGCAGGCTGTTTGTTGCGGGGGGGACGGACACGTGAAGTCGAAGGGCGTGCCAATAATCAACGATGCCTTGTTGATTACGCATCGACAGCAACTCCTGGAACTCAGACTCGCTGCTGGTTGATGGCCTTTCCAATCCACGACGTATCAATGGGATCCCTCGCTCGAGCCCGAACCGCGATGCTACACGACCTGCTGCCTTCATTGATTCGGCAACTATCCTCCGTGATCCTGTCTCAATAATATCCGCCCCGCCAACTTGATAGCTGAGCTCTGGGAATCCACGATATGCCATCGGTCGCTGCGCGTCGTTTGGGCCGAAGGGGAGCGGTCTAGGGGACAACGATACCGAAGCCCTCTTGGAGTCAAAAATCACAGTGTTTAGCGCCAAGCGTTGGGCTGAAAGTCGCTTTGCCAGTGTGTCCAAGAGACGCAAATTTTCTCTGTCAGAGGGGGCAAGACCAAGGGATGAGGGCTGTCGAAAGCCGGGTAAACGGCCAAAGGGATAAGTGGGTCGTTTTACTTCAAAAGTCATCGAATGGTCTACGTCTTCATAATGAAGGACGTGTACGTTTCGAATCAGACCCGCGCGAACTTTGTGGTCCACAATCTCACCCGTGGGATCGATTTTGGCACTGAAAGTCAGGACGCGATCTGGTTTATTGAGGGCTGAGTTGACGCCTAGAGATAACCCATACTTCATAAGAGAGGGAGGGAGCATCGGCCATGTGACGTAATTGAAATACTGTGACTCTCCTCCCTTGCGAGCTCGTTGAGATAGGATGTGGTTGGGATGAAGAAGGGAAGTCGGATCAGCGATGTGCACATGTAGCCAGAAGTGGTCGGGTTCATTGGGGATAATTTCGACAGACATGCCGTCGTCTAGCTCTTCGGCGTGGTAGTCATCTATGACATACACTGGCATGTCGCCAAAATCGTGTCGTATGGATTCTAAACGATCAGACGGATAAAAATCTTCCGGGCCTAATGGACCTGAAGATGGAGAAACAGAGAGCCCCCTTTGAACAAGGGCTGCGCGTTCCCTCGCACGTGGAGAATCCTCATGCTCGTCCTCCAGTTGGAATTCCACCCTGAGAGATACCAGATCTTGCCAGGGTGCGAACACCCCAAGCTCGATCAGCATCTGACGGACAGTGTCAGTCGAGATGTCACCAGAGTACGCATCCATCGCCTTCACGAGGGCACAGACACTCGCTGTATAAGGGTCAAGCTGTATACTCCGCAACTGGTGAAGTGAGTCCCGCAAAAACCAGAGGAAGATACGGTCGTTGTCGATGAATTCGTGTGTTTGTGAAGACGAAAAGCTAGGCATTTCTCCGTTGGACTCATCCGCCCTCCGCCTCGAATCATTGATGATCATTTTAGCCTTCTCCACAAATCTAGAGATGCTGGGGTCATCCTTGGCTAACATATCATTCACTGTCTTGATGCGCTCCACATGTGAGCGCGGGCGTACGAGGAATTTCTGTGTATTAAAGTAATCTGTGCTGTCGGCGACATACTCTTGCGAGCGTGTCATTAAATGTTCGTGAAGGCAGAAGGAAGCAAGTTCGGGGGATAAACGGTCCGGTCCAATGAGCTTCACAACTTCTGGGACAGTGATTTCACCCCATTGGTTAGGATCCGGTGAGCAGACTTGATCGAAGAGTCTGCTGAAAGGCCGGGCAAGTGAGTTATATCCGTCTTCCCCGAGTTTGTGGAACTCGCGTAATTTGCGAAGGGCCACGACGCGAGCCATCAACTGAGGAGAGGCTGTGGCTACTGGGTCTTTTCCAATTCGAGCTACGAGGTTTGAGTCAACGAAGTTGGGTATGGCGTACATGATGTCCTCGGAGACACCATAGATCAATTTGCCTGTGATGGTGAGAAGCAAAACCTTGTGCTCGCCCCCTGAATAGTCCTCAGAGAGAAAGATACAACTGATCACGACCCAGTTACTGCACATATAAGTTCAGATGATGACCAACAGGGAAGCTTTAAGTGGCGCACCGACGCATTTGAACAAATGATCCAGGCCCGACACCTAGAGGCAGCTGTTTCGGAAGAAGAGAGGTCGAGGAGACGTCCAGACTATCTGCTGAATCGGCTTCCTCAGCTTCAGCAAATACAGATGCTTTGGAAGGCATTTGAGACTCTTCGAGAATGGCATTGACGAGCTCGAGCTCTTTTCCACGTCGAGTAGGCGAACGCCTCCACCCCGAGTTCGCTTCTGAACGCGATGCTGCGCTAAGAACGGCTTTCGTCATCTGTTCAACCATACGGCCATTCTTCTGAAAGACAGAACTAGATTTTTTGGTGGTCGAAGAGCGCGCTCGGACAAAGTCTAGCGAGAAAGCGTCATGTCGAGACGATGCAATATGCGAGCGAAGATGTTTCGTGCATAGGACGCCGTGGCGGTGCATACAGAGGTTGTTTAGGATATTTGACAGAAGAAAAGCCGTTGTCTGAAGGCCTTGGGGTGAAGGCCTTGGCTACCGTGGACCCTCGAGCTCCGAAATTGTAGAAGGGGATGAAGGGCAGAGAACTGGACCAGCAGAATGTAGAAAGTATCGTGGTCACATGACCTGCTTTTTACTAGTCGATCTTCAATAGTCTTCTAGCTAGCGTCACTCAGTATCAGTCCTTGTTCTTTCAGTCTGTCCTCCATTTCGCATTCACAACTGTTCAGTGCATCATGTTCAAACGCGTGGAGAAGCGACGCAAGCGAAGGGAAGACGAAGAGGAGCTGGGAATCGACGAGGAGATGAAGGAAGTTTTGGGATTACAGGATACGGACTCTTCAGAGTCAGAATCAGGTTCGGACTCTGACTCGGACTCTGACATATCCAATGACGACGGCGATGCGTCTGCCTCTGGTATGCTGAAGAGAAAGCGAGTGAAGGGCAGCGAATCGGAAGGGGATGATTCAGGCTTGGCAAACAATGTTGTCGGCGATGAGGAGGAAGAGGGAGAGGATGTCGTAGAGAGTGACGAGGACGAAACCGACCATCCCGATAGTGGACCACAAATCACAGTTGCCGAAGCACTACAGGATCCACTCTATGTCGTCTCGATGGATCCAGAAATCCAATCGTGCGTTCTCTGTCCGGGCAAACGACTCAAAAACCCAGCCATGATTCAGGTGCATATGCGGTCTCAGGTACGCATTCCCAGAGCGACTAAAGTCTACATGATCAAAATACATACATACCACCCAGCTTCATGCGCGAGGCCTGAAACGACTGGAGAAGCTATCTCAAAAAGCTAGCCCCGACGACAACGTCGTGGAACTTTTCGCAAGACCATCAGGGAGCACGTTGGTCGCTCCGAATGAGACATCTAAGCGACAAGCCAAACGAGTGAGTTTTTCTGCCATGAGATATCTGAAATTACAGATTCAATATTGGTTTGAATAGAAAGCCAAACAGGCCAAGCTCATTGCCAAGCGCGAGAAACAAAAGAAACTCAAGCAAAAAAAGATAGCTCGAAAAGAGCACCTGAAGGCAGATGAACAAGCCGTGTCAAGCGCGGGCGATACCCCTCCACCAACAAAGAACTCCAAAACCAAGCTACTTGGCGCAGAAAAGACAAAGCCGAAATCGAAACCGACATCGAAAATGATAATGAAGGCTGAAAGCGCATCAACAACTTCTCCAAAAGACAATTCCATGGCGGACGAACCAAAGCCAAAAAGACGGAAAAAGGATGCGCCACCCTCAGATATGAAGCCAGTTGTTACAAATGATCCACATCGAAGACGTAAAAACAAGCGATATTTCGATGAGAGCACGTCTACAACCGCCGTCAGGTCTTTGAATCACCCGAAACATTCTCACCAACGTCCGAAGGGAGGCCATGGGGGACTAAAGGTGGGGGGAAAGAGTCACACTCCCTTATTGCAGATAATCGACTAGTATCTCGGTGTGTATCGCGGCAGGGTATGATCGATCTTCCTAGTATTTCGCTCGAGTCGGTATCGCATCAAACAATAGGTTGAAGAGCACAGGGGTCCGTCTCAAGACATCAAGGTAGGTAATCTCGACCCAACCATAAATAAATGTTACACCTCGTCGCCAAAGACTAGCCCTGTAGCGCTCGGTTCGTCATTTCAAGCACCTACACATCCATTAGACTATGGAAACTAGAAAGGTTCGAGATCGGCGTACTTGGTGAATATCAGGTCGCTCCTGAGGATTGACTTTCAACATGCTATCAATAAGGCTTTTGAGAGTAGGTGAGTACTGCGAAGGCGGGTGCTTATACCGCGCATTCAGCACAGCCATCGCTATTGAGCCACCTTGTTCTGTTGTCTGGGTGTTCTCAAAAGGCGAGTGGGAGTAGGCAAGCGCGAAGAGTGTGCAGCCTAGTGACTATTCTCGTTTGCAGTAGATCAGACAGCGATCAGCCATACAATGACCCATCCACGTACCCAGATATCGACTTTTTCGTCGAGAGTGTTACCCGTCTTGACATCAAACAGTTCAGGAGCACGGTAGGCCATTGTGCTATGCTCTGCGGCAATGTCCTATTGGAAGATGGGCGCGTAAGCAAATGAAATGGGGAAACTCATAGAATCAAAACCTGTTGCAACAACGCTTGCGACCGGTTCTGAATAGGTATCCTGGCTTTCACACAACTGCCAAAATCCATCAATATGGGCGTTGATCCATCATCCGCAATCATCACATTCCTGTAAGTCAAGAGTCCGTAGGTACATGATTACCTATTTTGTAGTCAAATGAGAATGCTCACCCTGGCTTCAAATCCCTGTGCGCGTAGGGTACCAACTCCCCTGTACTACCTTGTACCACATTAGAGGCATCTTCGTCTCCATCAAACACGACATCGCCATCGTCCAGTCTCTGTCGTGTCACAAGAGGAACACTGGATGCGTTTCCTCCGGATCCACCATATGAATAGCCACCTTCTGCATCTCCCTCTGGGTGAGGAAACATTTCGTCATCGTCGTCATCTTCATCATGGTCCCGCGCTGCAGGGCCACGAGATTGCGAAGACGACGGAGGTGAAGAGGAGGAAGAGGCCGGTGTCCGGTAAGTATGCATTGCGCGTACTGCTTCGCAGGTGCCCTTGAAGAGGCGGAGCATTTGACGTTCAGAGAAATGTGAATTCGTTTGAGTGTTGGTATTTATCGCGTCTTGAAGATTTCCACGCTGAAACTTATGTCAATAAGGATGTCGAGAGTGAAACATAAGGAGTGGGACCTTATATATTGGTAGAAAAAGGTAGACGATCTTCCCCTCGCCTTCCGGGTCCTGAATGACGGCAGAGTCCTGCATCGAAATCGATCAGGCAAGACCTATAGAAGGACTGAGTGACGATCCTACCAAAATCCGGATGATATTGGGATGCCTGATAGAAACAGCTGCTTGATATGTACGCGGCCTGCATAAATGAAAGCCATACGCACTTGAAACGTCGGTAGGCCTCTACCTCTCGCATCGCGTCCTTGACGCCTTCGGATCCAGTTGGACAGCGTATTTTTTTCAATGCAAACTCCCTCTAAGTCGCGGTCTGGCTCAGTGGAAAATGAAAGACAACGCAAAATTGAGAGCTGACCTGGCTATTCTCATCTCTCGCCAGGTAAACAAATGAGAACCCTCCCTCTCCGAGAACCTTGATGATAGCGACTGGACAAAGAAAAGCATGAGCCCCAATCACAACAACTAACCCTAATGCGATATATCGAGCAGTCCGGAGGGCCTAGGGGGAACTAGCTACTGACACGTCCGACCATTGATCTTCAGCTTGGACTGCTGTTGGCATATGCAGCTCGTAATGGATGAAAACGCGTCTTTGGTGTAGAATCTAATGTTGTCCAAGGCATGAAGGAGAGGTTGCGGCAATGTACTCATGCTGATAGATACGAATGGTGGGTGATGAGGAGCCTCGGACTCGTTGCAGGTTGCCTGCGAACGCGGCAGTCACAGCCGTGCCTCTGGCGATGCCGTGGCGGCATCGTTTGATCTCAGAAGCACCACTGCGACAGCGCTCTTGATGATTGATCACACAAACCCCCGCAGCTCTTCTCACATCTACCATTTGGAGTTCGCTAATTTCGTGCTTACAGTCGTATCAGGTTCGCCGATTCACTTGGGCTACGATTTTATTCCAGAATTCGGGTTCTTTGCCAAACAGTTCGACATCGTTTGCAGATAAGTAATCGAGCGACACGATAATGGGCCAGCATCAATGACGAAATAGATAAGTTAGAAACTCATAACCTCCGACACCTTAAATACAGCCATCTGGATGAACTGTTTTAGCCCAAAACTATGGAACGCAAAATTAAACTTACTAGGAGCAGACTGGCCATTCGAGTTGACTTTGCTTTTCAGCGAGTTACTTCCACATAGCAGCCCCCGAACAAAGGCCTCCGCAACTACATTTGCGCCTGTTGGCGAAGTGTGTGTGTGGTCATTAGGGTAGTAAGTATCGACTGTCGTCTCGCCTAGCACGTTGTAGGCCTGGTCGGTGTAGCCGTTGTGGTCAACATACGTCACGCCGGTGCGGGATGCGGCCGTCTGCGCGTAGCCAACAAACCGAGAAGCGCCGTTGATGACCCCATTGGCCCAGATGTTATCCGGGGTCTGTGAAGATACAATTGGGATTGCGCCCTTCGCTTGAAGCGAGGTGACAGCATTTTGGACATAGTAATTGTACGTGTGAATGACAATCTGCGAGCCACTGAAACCATAGTTAGACTGACTGCACAGGATCTCAAAATATTTGCTTACGATGATGTCGTCACAGTAGATGTCGTGTTATATCCGTCACCGACAGCCTCCTGCCTGCCATTGTCCACAGCTCCAGCGGAGCCATCGTTATGACCGAACTCGATGACGACGTAGTCGCCACTGCTCACGGTGTTGATTAGTGTCGTAAAACGGCCCTCATCGGTGAAACTTCGCGCGCTTCTTCCCGCAATAGCACTGTTCACAACCGGGATTGTCAGATATTGGGCAAGGTATTGACCCCAACCTGGAAGGAGTCAGATGAAGCACCATCAAGCAGGAAGAGCATTGTACCATCAGTGCCATTGCCTCCTCCACCTTTTGCCATAGTGGAATCGCCTGCGAGATACACAGTTTGAGCAAAGGCAGCGTGGACACATGCATAAGAGACGAAGAGAGAGGTCAAGCCGAGCTTCATGACTGTTCAGGTAAATGAAGAAAACAATGATCAAGTGACGGCTGATACCACATCTGCTCCTCGCCGTTAATTTATAGCGGTTCGGAATGTCGAGGAGACGAATTTAAGGTACGGCCGGGCCGTCCGCGAAGGACCAAGTGACAGCGTCTGCAAGCTTGGGAAAGCATCATGACCACTAGATGTAAGGCTTCAGACCCCTCAGAGTCATATGCAAGACACTGCAAGAGCAACATGTATCGCGAATTATGATTGAAGAAGCTCAGAGGTCGTCAAGGTGCCCCCGGCCGATGCATGAACTTCGGACCAGGGCATTCTGCATCCGAGAATATTGTGCCAAGGCGATATTCGAATTCATGCTTGACATGTCTGAAGGCGAGCGCAGGAGCATCAGCTGAATTTGCTAGATATGTTGATATGGGTCGAGATATCCTGCAGGACAGCTTCCAAGATGGGCTGACTTCAGCTGAGATCCGTTTCGAAGGTGTCGATAGCATATGTTGTCGATGGTCACATTGTCCTAGAAAGGATTGACAGGACGAGAGATTCCGATAATTTACCACCAAAAGACCGAATATAACTGTCGCGCCCAGCGAATCCGGTACGGATAGAGTAAGATATAATCTGACCCATCGGGCACAAACCTGCTGACCATGAAGAACGTGATATACTTCCGGTGGAAGGAGCTGAATACCTGATGAGTCAGATGAGCAGATGATAGGACGTCTTATACTCCACACAGATACGTCGGCGTCTATTAGCGTTCCCTAACGCAGGTATAGACTACTTCGTCTGAACAAACATGAACCCCCAGGTTGTGCGATGCAACAAAACAATAATGTTATATTTTAGGCCAGTACCGTTCAAGAATAAGGCCAAAGCCACTTCACTGTGGCTAGCATCCGTCCCTTTCTCATGATTAGATACAGCCGTCTGGAATAGAGGTCAGCGCGAACTATTGACCATGGTCACAGTGAACTTACTGGGTGCGGCTTGGCCTTTTGAATTGACATCTATCTTCAGCGAGCTACTTCCACACAGCAGCCCCCGGACAAAGGCCTCGGCAACCACGTTTGCGCCTGTCGGCGAAGTGTGTGTGTGGTCCTTGGGGTAGAACGTGTCGACTGTGGTCTCGCCCAGTTTATTGTAGGCTTGGGCGACGAACGCATTGTGGTCGACATACGTCACACCCGTGCGCGATGCGGCTGTCTTCGCGTAGTCGACAAAGCGAGAACCGCCGTTGAGAACACCGTTGGTCCAGATGTTATTCGGGGTTTGGGAAGATATAATGGGAATTGCGCCTTTCGCTTGGAGCGCGGTGACGGCGTTCTGAACGTAGAAGTTGTATGTGTGGATCGTAAGTTTTGAGCCGCTGTTAATACGATTCAAGAGATAGAACATAAGATTTTAGAATATTTGCGTACGATGATGTTGTCACGGTAGATGTCGTGTCCACCCCGTCACCGACAGCCTCTTGCCTGCCATTGTCCACCTTGGATCCAGCGGAGCCGTCATTATGACCGAACTCGATGATCACGTAGTCACCCTTTTTCACGCTGTTGATAATGGTGGTGAAACGGCCCTCATCGGAGAAGCTTCGTGCGCTTCTGCCCGCAATGGCATTGTTCACAACCGGGACTGTCAGGTATTGGGCGAGATATTGACCCCAACCTTCGAGGAGTCAGAGAAGGTATTACCGAGCATAAAGAATATTATACCATCAGTGCTAGTACCTCCACCTCCCTTTGCCATAGTGGAGTCGCCTGCGAGATACACAGTTTGAGCGAAGGCGGCGTGAATGCACACACAAGAGGCGAAAAGAGAGGTTAGGCCGAGCTGCATGGCTGTTCGGGTCAAAAATAATGAGGGATGGCCAACACAAGATCCGCATCCACCAGTAATTTATAGCGACTCGGAACGTTGAGGAGATGAAGTCAAAAAACCGGGCCGTCCGCGAAGCATAGATGATGGTATCCGTATGGTCTGCCAATAAATATCGATCCCGGTGGGCATCTAGACACAAGTAAACCAATGAGAGCAACATGACTGCAACGCGTAACGGAGACCGTGAAGGGCCGTGATCGAGGAGGTTCCGAGGTCGTCAGGAGACGTCAGGGCGCCCTCCGTCGATAAGTAAGTCATCGGGCCAAGGCATGTTGTGTCCACAATTTCCTGCCAACAGCGCTGCTCAGATCCATCATTTAATGGTTCTAATGGTCTAAAGAGGTCTGAAGGCGAGTGCTTGAGAAGACAAAGTCAACAAGTAGTCGCAAGATGCTCGTGAAAGATCCATGCCGCTTTCTCTCGAAAGTCACCGAATTCGACATGTGCGGGTTAAAATGCCCGGAGGTTAAATGTCATGATGATTTCAGCGATGAACAGACTTTTGAAATGCGTTTCGAAGGTGTTGGAGCACATGTCGACATCTACGTTGTCGTAGCAATGCAAGCAACTGAGCGAAATCTCCCGGAATCTCCTAAAGATCAATTTGCTACCGAAGGGCGAATGGCAGGAGGTGATAGGACGAGTGAGGCTGAGCAGTGTGGCTTGCGAGAACAGACTAAGTGAATCCCATCTGACCCATTGGCTAAGCTTGCTGATTGAAGTTGTTTGAAATGCATTGGTGATGTCGGGACGACAGGAACGTGAGCATAGTGTGAGCATCCACAACAAGACAAACAGTTGTCGACGTCGGGAAACCTGGGAAACCTAGTGGAAACCTCTACTACCGGAGCTTGGCGGCCGGCATCTATACTACACAGGTACCGTCGGCCTGGAGATTCTCCTTTGTCGCCTATATTAAGCCGAAAAATGGCATCTTTACCTTTTCAGAAAGTTTTCGATGTCCGTGAGAAAGACCGGGCTCTGTGAGGTTCCTCAGGAAACTGCCGGTACCTGCACAGTTTCTTAACTTGGAAATTTTGACATAGCACAAGCCGGCTTCAAACAACGATCTTCTGTGTACGGCCACGGAGACTGCTCGCTGTGGTCATCGTTCAGTAGTATACATGCACGCGCGAAATGAGACAAGACACTGACCTACAGGTTACGAGTGCTCTCACAATTCAGAAAAAATACAGTAAGTAACGGGAAGAAAACCCACGATTAAAAGCGAGAAGGTAGAGATCCACTAAGTCCAAAGATTCCGGGGAGTCGATATTTTCAGTCATCGAGATACCCCATCTCCTTATCCCTCTTTGCCTTCCTCCAGGCCTTCCTCTCCTCGTCGCTAAGAGCCCACCACCCTTCAACGGTGTCTTCCAGCTCCAACTCCCATTTCTCCTCTCTTTCCACTTCCTTCTTCGTCTTCTTCTTCTTCGGTGGAGGCGGTGGAGGCGGTGGAGGGGTGCGCCGTATGGTGAGCAGATGAACCATACCGTTGAGAGCGGATTTGCTCGTCTTGACGAGGGGGCTGCAATAGCCCACGCGGGCAGGAGAGGGGGCGAAGGGATTGTTGGGATGCGAGCTCGCGCGCCGAATGGCCTCGCTGACGCCACCGCGGCGCGGGATGACGGTATTTCTTCGGGCGAAATGAGTAGGGGGAGTGGCTTTGGCAGAAGTGACGGATGCCGCGGGAGCCTTCTCCTTTGCGCTATCGGCAGGTGGCCCATCATCTTTCGACAAGTGAGGATGAACATTTTCCTTGAATATAAATTCAGAATCTAGAATACTTCGAAGCTGCATACGAGCTTACCTTGGACCGGATAGGCGTTCCGGGCTCTGCCCGTTTGTTACTAGATTTATTAGAAGAATTCGTCTTATTTTTAGAGTTCTGGATCGCAGCACCGTTTCCCCCCTCCTCATCCTTCTTGCCCCTCCCCTGTGATTTTTCTTTGCGGACTCTTTTGGACGGTGTCTGAGAAGATGCGACCGAAGCATCATCATCGTCCTCGTCAATGATCAACGCTGCCTTCCTCTTCGCCGACCGCCTCTTGATCGGAATCTCCTCATCCTCCTCCTCATCATCAACAACGGCTTTTCCCTTGCCTTTGGCAGACTTTACTTGCTTCGCACCGCGACTGCTTATTGCTGAAGATCTTCTCGGGAGCAGCTGCAGCTCATCTTCGTCCTCGGAGCCTGGCACAGGCGAAAGACTGCTGTCGTCTATTGATGGAACATATGCGTCTTCGATTCGAGACGTGGATGGGCCTGCCGGAGGGTGGATGCGTTTGAGCGTGCCGTCGGCGCCCGAAGCAGTTTCTGCGGGTGCTGCCTTGGCCATCTGTGCGCCTTTGATGGGAGACTGGATGACGACCTGCAGTGTACCTTTCCCCTTGGTTTCCTTCTTCGCCCTTGGTTTCTTTGGAGGTGCCCTTGGCTTTCCGGGCTCTTTCTTCGTGGTGGATTTCCCCTTTCGACCAGCTGTTATGCTCTTGTCCGAGGGTGGTACCACCGAGTGCTCTGGCTCAGCATCAGGGCTGGCGATCGACGATCCGATGAACACTGGAGATGGGGCTGGGGGTGGAGGCATTCGAAGGGCATCTCGATTGGCTTGTATAGTGTCGCGCTCATCCTGTCTTGATGTTTCGGTTTCTGGTGCAGGACCAGGTGGCTGCTTTCGCTTGAGCTGTGGTCGAGGACTGGCTGCGGGTGGCGGTGGCATGACACTGGGGGCTCTCATTTGTGGAGATGATGGGTTTGGGAAGCTACTTGGCGGGGGCGGGTCCGAGGGGGGAAGAGGAATACTCGAGCTCAATAGCGGAATAGTCCTGACCTCCGATTCAGCTATGGAGACGTCGCCAGGTTCAGGGTGGACGAGCTTCAGACGCTTCACAGGACGTGGCTTCGGGCGGGCGCTGGATTTTGCAACGACGGAAGGTCCGACCACGAGTTCGTCATCCGATGATAGTTCAATGACACCGTCGAAGTATGACGGTGGATTCTTAGAGGCTATTCTCGAACGCCTCTTTGTTCGCTCAGCGATGTCCTCAGAGAAGTCCAAAGGGACAGAAGTGATGTTATCTAGGACAGTCGGCGGCGCGGAGGTAGTGTCGACAATGACGGTCGGCTGCGGGGGAGGATCTGGAGGCGTTTGTATGACCGAAGTAGGCTCACTGGTTGGCGCTGTCGCGTCCGAGCCAGCCTTGGCAGCTTTGTTCTTGAATGCCGGGCGAGGACGCGGACGAGATGGGGCAGGCTTTGAGGATGACATCGATGTGTCGGCCATGATGGGTGTGTAGGTTGAGATAGTGGATTCTGTTACTTTGGGGGAAGGGTTGGTGAATGTCGATATCGAGGAGTGTGTGGCGGGCACACGATGTGGAGATGTGACTGACAAAAGAAGAGACACGAGGCGTCAGTGGCTACTGTCCCGCGCAAAGTAGTTGCTTATGTTGTAAACGCACCAAGATCAGAAATTTCCTTGTTCTTGGGGCGTTTTGGGGCTCTCGAGTCTTCGCCTTCACTGTCTGAGATGAGCCACTCGCCGTCGTTCATGATGGAGACCAGAGCGACGGATGGACATGTGACGGATGACTGGTCTCTAGTCATGAGCTGTGACGCGTCGCGTCGACGTGTCCGGACCCGGGCTTGGTGCTTGGTGAAGCAAGGTAAAGCACTGGTAAAGCCTATTTGCTGGAACATATCGCAGCAGAATGTCCCTCCCTTCGTCTTCCACCCCTTCCACCCCTCCTCGTCCAAAGTCCAATCCAATCCCCGTCCCATCCCCTCTCCGCCCAACGTCGCCGTCGCCGCTCTCTGGCCATTCCTCGGGCATACTTTCACCGCGACAAGCATCACAGACTATCACCTCTCCATCCACTCCTCCACCCGGCCTTGACCGCTCCAAAACGAGGGCGAGGGATCTTTTAAGAAAACACTATGGTTTGGGTGTAGGTCCTCCTCCACCTTCTGGTAGACCCATGGATCCCATGGATTTAGGTATGCCTTATAGCCCTGCTTCCCCTGGCCGCTTCAATCTGAGCTATCTGCAGACTCGCCGGCATTTGAAGCCAAGGCATACTACGAGCAACTAATAACAACCTCGTCGTTAACGACCTTGCTGAAAAAAGAGAATGAGCTACTGGCAGGTAGCCGCTAACCCACTCAGCTCACTTGACCGCAAATCACATTTATCATCATCAGACATGCGGCAATTGGACAGCGAACGACAGTCCTTGGTTTACAACCATCACCACGAGCTCATCGCTGCTACGGACACCATATCGGCAGTATGTTCTTTGGTTCCGTTCGCACGCCTCAGGCCTGAAACGTCTGCACCGTAGATGAAAACCAGAGCCGAATCACTCGATGCTGATCTCGACTTACTGAAGGTCGCGTTCTCGGAGATCTCACGGTTGAGTGCCGAGGTTGCGATAGAACAACCATCCAGCTCAGCCCACCATCCACCTCCGGGCAGTCCACGATTGCACGATTAATGTATGCATGTGTGTTACATTCTCACCTTATAAGTTATTTTTCCGTATTCTGCCCACTCTTTGGGTGTGCGATTGATTCTCAGGCAATTACTTTGTTGATTCAAGCAGGGCGATGGCCCTGGAGGCTTCAGTTTTCGTCAAGAACATCTGTCTCACACCTCCTAGCACTATATATCATTCCTTGAGTGAGTACCTCTTGACTGTTCTCGCGATCTTGATTCTTATATGCGCCGAATCCGAACTCGTTCCATGACACCTTGGGTTCTCCAGGGGAGCCTAGAACATAGCATGTTCATAGCATGAGAAATAAAAATGGGCGTGATCATCATGGGTGTCTGTGATTTAGCCGTCGTGTCCCATATGTCTGCCTAGGTAGGTTACTTTATACATGTCATGACGCTGCTCTACTGGTGAACTTGTCAGGAGCAATCTTCGTGGGTTATCACAGGTTGCCATTCATTCCCTCCTAGGTACTGGAGGTAAGAAATTGCAAGCCCTTCCACATTAACTCCTGCTTTTCCGCGCCGGCAGATCCACCATTTCGTGTCTTCTTTCTGTTCTCGAGATCGATAGCACCGGTTAGCGCTCCAACAATCTTGTTACAAACATTTTGCACTCACGTGGGGTTCTAAAAATCTATCATGCACAAATTTCGCCACTTTGGCCGCGAGTTCATTGACAGTTGCGTCGCCAACATGAATCTCGCCACTCTGCATGCCTAACCCTTGCCACTTGTGCAACGGGGGCGCATTGTTTCCAAAATCAATTATCGCATCATTTGCTTGACACAGCCCGCTGCTCACCTCAAAACTCAGATAAATGAATCCGTTATCATCGACCCAAGACGCTAAAAGCCTTCTGTCCCCATCGTACAACTGCGCGCTGTCACTCATTAAGAGGCGAATGCTAACGCCGGAATCATTTTCCATATCATTCGCCAGCAGCGAAATCCGAATTTTATCGGACGCGTTCTGCATCTGCGCAGGATACCCCGACGGCATCTCCAAATCGCGAGTAAGGGGAAGATTGCCGGATACTGGATTGTATGGCCCCGGTGCGCTCGGCTGGCGTACCGATTGCTGGTGGTCTGATGGCGCCGGATAGCATACACTCTGCTCGGTCGAAGGCGGGGGTGTCGAATGACATGTAGGGTCTTGCGTGCCCCGACTCGGCTGGGCCGAGGGCGGGAGCACTGATTGCGTCCAATAAGATGTGGGGCCTTGCGCGCCCCAACTCGGTGGGCCTGGCTGGGTCTGATATGTCCAGACATTCTGTCCTCTTCCGACCATCGGCGAGTTCTGAGGTCGGTAGTTATAGGCATATGGAACTGTGCTTGGTTCGGGGAAGGTGACCCTGGGTGCAGGCTGCCCCCGATGGAAGGTGTGATCAAACGTAGGGTGAGAAGTTGATGGGTTCGAAGCGAATGTGGCATTGGATGTGAGACGAGCATTGTTGTATCCGTAATTGTATGGATTCTGGGCGAGGGGTGGGCGAGGCTCGATATTGACCGGCGACCGACCCCAAGGCGACGTCTGTTCCTGCCGCGATGGCTGGTGGACTGGTCGCCCAGGAAAAGGCCACTGATTCGAGGGCAGGGTTCCTTCTCCGGCTATCGGCCGGCTGCTGGATTGATTCGGGGAAATTCGAGGTGTGCTCTGTCCGGAGTGCTCATTCAGACGGGGGAGGGTCGCATGTCCAGGGTAAGGAGTTGGTAGCCGACGGCTAGTAGGTAAAAAAGCTCTGGATGTAGGGTATGGCTCTAGGGTGGGAGCCGGGTGGCCCGATTCCTCGATATCGTTCGGATAGGTCATGTACATCCTTTGCGGCCATTGCGTGCTCGGCGCAATACTACCTGCCTCACTCTCAGCATAACCAGGTGGAGGCGTGAGTGGCCAAGCTAATCGTTCGGGCGACGACAGTTGAGGAAAAGGATCGGGGCTTTGCGTGTCGCCGGTTCTCGAAAGAGTATCTTGCCAACTATCATCGTCGTGCAGAGGCATCTGTGCAATCGAGAGGATGTCCTGATGTTGTGGCCTGAGGAAATTGCACCGGTACCGCGACGCGCGACGGGGTGGAGCTTTAAGGGCGTGGAGAGAGGGTCAGTCATTGTGGCAGCTGTGGTCCGCCTATTTACTGTGAGTAGGGCGCAAACCACTGTGATCTGTTCCTGCTTCTTCCCGCTTGTTCCAATCGATTCCGCTCGCATTATGTTCGCAAGACGCCACGTTATTGAGCGAGCATGGTACCACAATAGCCGTTTCGTATATGCTTAGGGCGGCGGCGATATTAATAGAGTCAAAGCGCGTCGAGGCATTGCCTGAGACCCACATGTCGGCGGCAGCTTGGGCCATCCAGGAGTTGAAGATGGGTGTTGCAACAGCTGTGGAACTGTGAGTATTCGACACAGAGCGCTGGAGAAGCGCCGATGACGAGAGGGAGTCCGCGAGCCAAATTCTAGGTCAACAGAAGAGTTTTATATTGTACGGGAATACACGCGACACAACAACTTACACGACTTCAAGCTTCTCGGACTTTGAGTACACAAGGCCCTGTCTGACCTTCATGAGAAGACCGACTTTGGCCTCTGCACCTTCTCTCCATCAACCCATACGTCCACTTTCTCGTCATAGAAAGCCGCGAATCCTCTGATCTCGGCGCATTCAAGTTGGGGTGTGCGGTACCACCAGACGATGTTCTCTCGCCTCTCTCCTGAGGGTAGGACGACGCTGTAGTAGTTCGCCACTCCCTGGTGACCGGCAAGTCAGATAGCTATCAGCAGGGCGGGAACAACGACAGATAGGTGAACACAAACCTTGTAAGGGCATGCCGTAGTTAAGTCTGTCGGTTCCAGGAGGTCGGTCCGAACATCCGTCTTGGGAATGTAGGTGCGCACGGGGAGGCCGGTTTCGAATAGCAGCCGGGGTTTGGTAGTGTTCGCTACCTCCACTCCGTCGACTTCTACGCGAACATGGCGGGACGACTGAGAGACGTCGACACGCTAGATCCAGGGACAGGCCCCTCAATGCCTGTTCACCGAGTAGACTGCGCGGCTGACCTTGTAGGGATCCTTGGGATGCACGAATATCTGATCATCCTCTTCGAACCATGCATCCATCTTACCGAAAACCAGCTTCACCAGGCCTTTAAAAGCGCCATCCGTGTATACAACGGCCGCCCCTTCGGCTCGTTTGCCGTCGACAACGATGTCGTATGTATCTGGCTTCGACTTTGCCGGTTGTTGGAGGTATTTCGTAGGGACCTCGGATGCCGCAAAGAAATAGCTGGGGTAGTGCTGGTGCTCCCAACTATGTGTGAAAGAGCTGTTGGCGACGAGCCCGGTGGACAGGAGCGGCAGAAACGTACACCAGTTTTGCTTTCTTGGAGTCGACGATGAAGTGTTTGTTGAAGAGCACGCGCACGCGCTTCTGCGAGTCTTCGACGTGTCCAGCTGGCGGGAAAGGAACTGTCATCGTTGTGTTGAAGATACAGTTGGAGGTTGATTGCGGGGCAGTATTTGTACTGCGTGGATGCGATGACTGATCAGAATCTCAGCGGGGTACCTCCGCGGTGATCTATCCTCGGCGAGGATGACCAATCGCGTTCTTCCCTCGTCGTCCGTCGGTGCTCTGCTTGAGCAGGCATTATTTTCCCAACGATGGCCCTCCGGCCGTCCACCCTCTTGACAATTCTCTGCATCTTTGTCCCTCTCATCTTCATCTCCGCGTTCTATCATCGCAACCCGCCGTCTCTGAATGCCCAACTTGCGTCGCAGCATAGTGACGTGTATGACACACCGCTCAGCGACGTGCGGAGGAGCAGGATCGTAGCGGTTGGAGATCTTCACGGCGACTTGGGGAACGCGCAGAAGGTTCTGGAGATGGCTGGTGTCGTTGACTCTACAGGTGCGTGGTCTGGTGACGTGGATGTGTTCGTGCAGACCGGGGACATCATCGACAGGTGAGTTGCCGCCCACCCTCGCCTACCCTCCCTCGGTCCAAAGAGCTCTGAATTTTCAGGGGGGACGACACTGTCAAACTCTTCTTGTGGATGGAAGACCTGCGTGTGCAGGCTGCGGAGGCTGGTGGACGCGTCTTGTCCCACCTGGGCAACCACGAGTGGATGAACGCCATCGGTACGTTTCGTTTGTAAATCGCAATGATCCGTTTTTAACGTGTGCACTTCCTTATGCAGGCGACTGGAGGTGCGACCGGTTTGTCTTTTCATGGAATTGCTCTGATCTCGCCGCAGATATGTCCCGCAGACCGAGATCAAGACCTTCGGCTCTGTCGCCGCCCGCCAGAAGATGCTGTCTACTGGTCGAATTGGTCGTGCTTGGGCGTCGAACTACACCACGACCTCGCGTCTTCCACTTCACCCGTCCCTCGGCCCCCCCAACAGTGACTACCCTCCCGACTCATCTTCTCCTCTACGTGCCCTGCCCTCCCCGCTCTCTCATGCCGCCTATTCCTTTGTGCACGGAGGCCTCGCACCTACATACGCACACCTCTCCCCCTTCCCCTCGGCCATCAACGCCATCGGAAAGTCCTTGCTGCAAAAGCTGCAGGGGCGCGCTCAGCAACCACCACCCCATCCGCCAAACCCATATCCAGGGCTTCCGGCGAGTGCGACCCAGGACGAAAAGGCCCTTTACGAATCTGACGGGCCGCTGTGGTATCGGGGATGGGCGCTCGGGAACGAGGACATAGTCTGCAAGGCTGTGGATGGTGTGCTAGAGAAGACGGGGACGAGGAGGATGATCATGGGACACACACCAGATTTCGAGGTCGGCGTTCTTTTGCTTTGAGGTGCCGGAGCTCATACGTAAATATCCTCGTGCAGAGAATCGTATCGAGATGCGATGGCAAAATTATCATCATTGATACTGGTAGGTCGTATTCGACTTTTCCGCTGTCGAGCAAATAACGACGCCTGTTTTGACTTGAAGGGATATCGCACGCATACGGAGGCGCTCTTTCGGCGCTGTCCATAGATTACACCTTGGTTCCCCTTCCGGCCTCCGCCTCGGGAGAGAAGAGATGGCGGGAGAAGGAGGTTGTCAAGGCGCTATACGACGGCTGGTATGATGTGTTCGTGGACCACGAGAGGGAAATCTCTGGAGACTTCTGACGAGCTGTGTTGAGCTTTCTTGCATGTGGTCTAGAGTAACTTATTCTGATTCTGTTATGATTATGTGCGACCTCGGAGACGATGCTTATCCCTCAGATCGTCGGTGTGTGGATCGTGTCTATACCACAAGTTGGGCGAAGAACTATGCTCTGCGTCAACCCACCGATCTTCTAGCCGCAACTTGTGTGTGCAGATTTTCGCCACAATTTGAACGTTGTTTCTTCGAATGCGAGAGACTGAGATGCCATTGGCTAGGAGTCACTAGATTTGTCTGGGGCGAGAGATCACACTTGCTCCCATCTCTTGCGAGCTGATCCGCGATGCCCTCTGCTTCCTGATCATACTTGTCTCTGCATTCCAACCCATTAGTATAACATTGAGTACTGTCATCCACGGGGAAAAAGAGCTAATTCTTATGAGTCGCGACGACTTGTCTAGTGACGTTATGGATTATATTATTGTGCATTTAGCATATCCCTCTTGGCTCAGTTGGTAGAGCGCGTCACTAGTATCCACGGGAAAATGAAGGTAGCCTGAGTACGCGCCTTAAATGGAAGGTGGCTCCCTCGCTGTGTTCGCTCGCGCGGGGACGGTCGCGCGGGTGGCTGAAGGAGGAGGAAGGTCGCGCTGGCGGGTGGCTGATGGATCCGGAAATGGAAGGTGGGGGCCAGAAAGGGAAGGTCGCGTGGCGGGTGGCTGAAGGAAGGGGGGTGAGGGTTCCGGAAAGGGAAGGTCGGGAGGTCGCTGCCTCGCTGTGCTCGCGCGCCCCCCGGCCACTTTGAACACCCATATCAGGTCAGTCGTTCAAATCGGCTAGCGGGAAAGTTTTGGCAATCTTACTTTTTTTTTGTTGAGCTCAAGTGGTCTATAGGGTCCCACTGGTGAAGTAGCATGAGTGTGGGGGCTCGTAATTGTGGACCTATGTGTGTCTATAGCCATATCTCTGCTACAAAGCCGCTCATCACATGACTCTGCATCTGGCCATGCCATTGGCATTTTGGGCTGCAACTCATGAGAATATCTTGTCCAATTGACTGGAAAATTATAAGTGACAAAGCTCATGCATGGGGCAAGAGAGCAATGGAAGCGTTGAAGGGTTGATTAGTGTGAGTCAGCAAATTCACAATAGGGACTCACTTACCACAGCACAAGCTGTGGGCCATAATCACACAATTGTTGTTAATGTGCCATGAATGGTATTGCGCCATATGCCAGAGACATTTTTTACTGTCAAGAATGCAGGCAATGTTGGGCAGGATTTATTGATGGACAAATAACAGGTAGTCATCTGGAAAAACCTCCTCTTTTAATTAGATCTAATTGTTCAAAATACTAATCTAAGCTAATTAGAATGTATTTTTCATAATCAACTTTATGACTAAATTTGCAATTAAGGCAACATTGTCTATATTATTACAGTCCTATTAAAATCTACAACCTAATTACAATTTTACATATCCCAAATCCAAATTATATGAGTGCTACAATTTTATTTTTACTGTATTCTTTATTTTCTATTGGTTTACTATATTATTTTCTGGTGTCTAAATTCAAATATTAAAAGCCCTGATTTTTAGGATATTTATTGACCCTTATATATATAGAATAGATAAGAGATGAATATGTAAGAAAATCAGGAATGTTGAGATTGCCTTATTTATATCAACATATTTAGGTTAGCAGGTAATTAGTTTAGACCTTGTGGCTTAGTGGTTTAGAGCACTAGTCCGGGTGTGTAGGCATGAGGTTGTTGGTTCAATTCTGGTCATGGGCAAGTTTACTATAGGGTGTGACTTTAGTTTGATTAGTAAGCTCTATATAGACTCTATGATTAGAAATGTAGTAGTATTAGGGAAAGTATAGAACTGGGTTGGTTGATATTTTTCCAAAAATCCATATAATGAATTAGCTTTAATTAGCTCTAATTAGATCTTATAATTTCAGGATTAGAGGGGGGGTTAGCTAAAAATCCTTAATGGTATATAGCTATATTTATGCTTGACTATGGTTAATTTAGTATGGAGCTTTTCCCTGATGTACTATGCACCAAGTGACCCCTCTGGTGTCGGGGGGATGCATCGAGAAAGAATCCATGCGACGCGATGCTGGTGAAAGACCGCCTATTCACGAAATGACTGCATCTTCACAGAGAAGGATCCAGAATTAGATGGCTTCCGTGGGCTTCACGCTGCGCGCGTTGTCATCTTTTTTTCATTCAAGCACCAGCAGATAACTTATCCATGCGCCCTCGTTGAATGGTTTGTACCAGTTGGTGATAAACCTTGTTCAAATACTGGTATGTGGATTGTGGAGCCGCAAATAGGCTTAGGGGGAGGGAGAATTACTTCGGTGATACATGTAGACAGTATCCTACGCGGCGCACATCTAATAGATGTCTACGGAGACGACCACATACCTTGAGATTTTAAGTTCACGGACACACTCGATGCCTTTGCTGCTTATTATGTTAACAAATTTATCGATCATCATGCGAATGAAATCGCCTTTTAATCACTTTTTTTGCCTTCTCACTTTTCTCTCGCTTTTTTTGACTTTTTAGTCGCTTGTCTCTTAAATCCAACTTGTTAGACTTTTATTTGATTGGGCTCGGAAAGGAGCTTTTCTTTAAGTCTCTAAGTCGCTCAAAAAGCTGATAAGAATGAACAAGTACGGAAAAGCCCGGAAAAGCTAGCTAAGTAATGCGCCCTTTTCCTGATGTTGACACTATCTTCCGTGCTTGCCAGCTGATCGGGGTGTATGGCACGACACCCATTCCTCTCGACTTTCATTTTTCTTACTCGTTAGACACATTCAAAGAATTCTATGTAAACTCCTATGTAGATTACCATGCACATGAGTCTAGTATAATGTAGGCTCTCATACTTCAGATCTGAACCTCTGCACTGTCGGAAGTCCTGAAGTTCGATCGGTCTGAAACTTTGAGGTGTCGGAACCTCTGAATGCCGCACTGGCTGGTAGCCCTGGCATATATGAGACCTCTGATGATTCAGAAATCGATCTTCACATTGTCCTGAAGACCATGAAAACTCTGAAGCCCTATCAGCACTTATCTGATGATCTGAAGAGCTCTGAAGGCCTGCGGCAAGTCTCACCAGGTCGTTCAGGCTCTCAGCAGACACGACAAAGTGCTGATGTACACCGCACATCGTCCCTAATAATCCCCAGGGGATATCTGTGGTATATTAGCAATATACCCGGAATCAACCGCGAATATACCCACCTCCCCTCCGGGGATATTCACGGTCGATTCAAGGTAATGTCTTGAATATACCGTGAATATACCTGGGTACTGAGTATATTCACAGTATATTGTGGGTTTATTCGAGCTCGATATCATTCCAATCACTTTATATGCGCTCCATAGATAGAGAAATAAATATATTAACAAATCATAAAACTAATACATGCTATTGAAGGCTACACGACAATTCTAAGGCTTGAAAGATCTACAAAATATACTTGAAGAGGCGAGAGGTGCGAATCCCGGCTAGATGTTCCCCCGCATACGCAAGCAGCCACGGCGCGCATCAGGGATGGGACGACCAGCACCTTGACGCAAGAATCTATTGCGGTGGCGGGAGCGGTGCGTCAGCGCGTGGCCTCGAATTCGAGGAGTACATTTTGGGGGGTGCGTCGGGCTGCGGCACCGCGCTGTCGAACATGAGCACATCTGGTAGCACGCCACGCGCACAAACGCAGCCGCTGGCGAGTGCATCGGTGCCGGCAACGTAGAGGCGCATCCTGCGGACAAGCGGGGTGAGCATGCGTGTCAAGGCTGAGAAGATCAGTGCGGGAAGAGACAAGGTCACCAGGAAGGGTTGCAGCTTGATAAGGTTGGCGAGTGCAGGGAGCGAGGGGAATGGAAAGAATGCGGTGTAATGCTGGGGTCAGTACTGCCGTGCGGGGGGTTAGCACTGTGACACGGAGAGCCCAGATGAACACTGGCCTCACTGATGTTGCTGCTGCTGCTGCTGCCCCGACGACATTGGCACTTGCGCGCGCACCGCAGACTCTGAGGCTAATCCGAGCCACCATGCGCATGAGAAACACAGATGCTAGCACCCACGCCAACGCCACCAAGCTCAGCCTGTGCTTACCCTTGATCTCATCCATCCAATGTTCACGCTCACACCCGCAATACCCACCGTTCTGACAATTCTTGCCGCACACACGTCGTAGGCTGTGCTTGCAATCTCCTTCAGTCCCACCCCGGCCCGCCCTAAATGGACGCATATATGCGCTCTGATCCCGCATTTTCAGGCATTAGATCTGATTATATGAGAAAACCGGAACTATAGAGCATATGGAAACATGTTTCAGTGGGAGAAAGACTCACCAAAATATGTGCACACTGGAGGCTCCTAGAGAGTAAGACGAAGGGAGCACTTAAGAGAAATCTCGACGCTGTCCGACGACGCGCACTCATCAGGTGACCGTCGAAATGGATGAGTCATCTCCCAGTTGGGATTGACTGGGGGATATTTGAGGGATATTCCCTGACGAGTATATTCCAGGTATATTCCAGGTATATTGCTAATATACCCCGAATATCCCCTGGGGATATTTGGGGGCAATGTGCGGTGGTAGTACACGTACAGATAAGCACGATGAGAACACGACGTCTCGATGGAGTCTTCTCTTTGCCATCGATCGATAGCAGACAGCGTGCGCCGGCTGCCAACGACCAGAGGTATAAAGGCCCAGGGAGAACCTCCCTGCTCCTAGCTATCCGCTCCCCACCATCCGCTCCTGACCGGCCTGACCCATCGACGTTCTCGGACCTCCGCTAGCACACAATATCATGTCTTCCCATTCTCGGCCGACAGCAGCACCGGCACATAACCCAAACAGGAAAGTCACGCCCCCTGACCAGATCGGCGGCTTGAACCCAGCGTTAGCTGCATTGAAACTCGACGCCACTCCCTCGAACAACATGGGATCGACATCGAACGCCGTCAGCGAAGGATATGAGGACTACAAGTAGGTTATGCGACTGCGACGTCTCAGAGACTATTGTCTACTCGCTGATTGCTTGGTTCAACAGGGTGGACCACGTCAAAGAGTGGATTGCGAACGACCTCGAAAAACATGAGAAGTGCAGTGTCGATGACATGCTAGCGTATTTTCTCAGGCAATGTCTTCACGGCCAAACTCCCGCTTCGAAGGATACGAGCTCAACTTTCTTGCAACCATACCTCGAAGCGGTGCTTCCAATCTGCAACAATGACCAGATAATGAACCAGCTGACAGAATAGTGCGTCCTTCGTCCACACTAATTCAATCAAGGATTGAAAGACAATTACATAGCTGCAAAATTGGAGGCACCGAACAAGACAGATATCGACCTTTTGTCGAGCTTTTCAATTTAGCGCTCCAGAAACTACGCAGCGTCAAGGTGCCCAACGTTCGTTCCGCGAATGGCGATCTTGAGATACTCTTTCATAGAAACGATCCAAAAATGATACAGGGAGACCACAATGGTGATGTGTCTAAACGTAGCCCCGATGTGGTTCTGGTCTCCCTCGCTGCAGCTCAGGGCGCAAGTGACTCTATCGGCACGCAATGGTGGGATGCCACTGGGCTCGCTCTTGAACAGCCTTTCATCGCGTTCGATTGGCCGCAGATTCTCTGTGTTTTCGAGTTCAAGCGAGTTGCAAAGACGTTGACGCCGCCGCCGCCCAAACACTCCGGTTTTGGGGCCGTCCGTGAACCTCAGCAAAACGTATGGAACCTGTTCAATCCCGTTCCAGATCCTTCCGGAGCGACCAGTGCGGAAGCTAATCCAGATGGCGACGGATCTGAAGCGACGGGTGCGAATTCAGGTGGCGGTGGAAAGAGGCCTCGAGCGACAAGTGCGAGCTCGAGTGAACGCGCAAACAAGAAGCCTCGAGGAAGAAGTGCGAACTTGGTTCCACCGAAGATCCACAACACTCGTGGTAATAGTGCCTTAGCGAATCAACCTCCGAGCACCTCATCGGCACGCATCGCGCAAGATGTCAAAGTCAAAAAGAAACCCGTGGAGCGTCCGAAACCGCCTATTGTCCAGTGCGGAATGTATGGCGCTGAGATGTTGTCACGGGGGCCATGCGTCAACCACGCCATCAATGTACTTATCATCGGTGAGACACGATGAATCTTGTTGTCGCGGGAGGTTTCTCATTTTTCGCCCCAGACGATGTTATGTGGATATGGTGGTACGACAGACAAGGCGCGATCCAGACTCAGGGAATCAACTTTGTTCAAGATCTTCCGCGCTTTCTGATTCTGCTCTTCGCGTTTCAGAGGTTCAAGCTCGAGGATTGGGGGTTCAACACCATCCTAGACCCCCAGTCCGAGATCGTCCATGATCTCAAGAAAGTTCATCAAACCAATCGTTCCCTTCCAAAATCGCATTTCGTGTTTCCGCCACCTGAACTGTCTGTCAGCGCACCGGTTGAGGCCACTATCGATCCCAATTCTCAAATTCACCACGTATATAGCCTGGTTGGACGAGGCACATCCGTTTTCAGCGGTACTGCGTGTACGAAGGCTCCTCCGACCAGAGACTCTCGCGTACCTCAAGGCTCTGGCAAGGGACCTGCGGCTGTCGATGATATATCATTTGCAACGCTTGACAAGGATGAGAAAGTGGTAGTCAAGATCTATTGGCCGGAAGAATCACGCTTGAGCGAAGGCCGCATTATCAGCGAGGCGTATAAACGAGGGGAGGGCAATCTAGATATCGTGGAACATCTTCCGAAGATGTACCTCGAGCACGACTTCCCTGAACATTCGACAAACCATATCAGGGATGCGCTTCGTCTGACGCGGCCTGATGGACGGCGGGCTACTCGTATCCTTCGGCTTGCCGTCTTCCTCAAATTGGACCCTATCATCGCATTGGGCGGGGAGGAGTTCATGAAAGCATATCTGGATTGCGTCCGCTGTGCGTCAAGCTTTAGTCTCAGTGGCGACAAATACTGACCCAAAGGTGCAGGCCACTTTGCTCTTTGGACACTGGGTATTCAACATAGCGATCTCAGCCTGTCAAATGTGATGATCAATGACCAGAAACGTGGTATCCTGAACGACTGGGATCTCGCCACGATCGAGGGAATATCAAAGCACGATGGGTGCGATCGCACTGGGACAGTGCCCTTCATGGCCTTAGAACTACTCGACGAGCAATATTGGGCCGGTAAAATGAAGCGCCAATATCACCACGACCTCGAAGGCTTCCTGTGGATTTTGCCATATGTATGCTTGCAGTACAAGGATGGTAATATGGTCACGAATCCGCTCAAGTCGTGGAACACGGGACATTATGTCGTCTGCAGAAAAGAAAAGAGCGATTTCTTGAGGAATCTCCGCACAAAACCTCACCTGATACCCAAGGCGACCTCTTCGTATGAATGGGAATGGGGCGTATTTCATCGATTTGTACACCGCATCGACAATAACTGGCAGTCACCCCTTACCAATGAGGCCATAGCCGCAGCCATCGAGGGAAATATGGAACTAGCAACGTCGGTACCCACCCCGATGGACATTTATGCGGAATTTTGGGCCAACATCAGGATAGCGGCAGATTCACGGAGTGGACACTTGGTATATCTAAAGAAGTATGTGCCTGACGGCTTTTGAGCAGTATCCTTCTTACTGCCCTGGGCATGACGATTGAATTGTAGCTTGATGCTCTCCTCTGTTGACTTGAAAGTTTGAGCAAAGGCTTTGCAACCACCACCTGCGACAGATTTCAATTTGTGGCGGTATTCGAGAAAGTTTGGACCAATTCCTATTCTTCAGTGCAGGCTGTATGGTGTTGAAATATTGTCGCGAGGACTGTGCGTCAACAATGTAGTCAGTCTATTCCTCATCGGTGAGAATTCTCTGGTCTGATTTTTCTTGCATGGTTCGTTCAAGTTGCCATGTCCTGGATCAGACAGATAAGTGTCAATATCGAAATGCGTGTGCCGATGTGAATCGATATCGACCTGCACTTCTGTGGCCATCTGTCTTGGACCTCCGCTAGCACACAATATCATGTCTTCCGCCGTGCACTGACTTAAAACGAAGGCAGGTGCGAGTGCACATAGGTCCACATAGGTGACAAGCGAGTGTGACAAAGTGACCACCGATCTGTCTCTCATCTCCCATAGCCTACTTCGCGCTTTTGTACTTTCTTTCAGCATCTGTACCGGTTGAGGATTCTCCAACAGCTCCCTAGAGCTTATTATCAATGGCATCGTCGTCTTCAAGCTCTAACAATGCCCCCCCAAGTATCATATCTGACGCTGAGCTAGAGAAACTGCTCAACCGCGAAGCCTCTGCCTTCCAGCGCGAGCTTGAGGTAGAGCGGATTCTCAAAGCTTTCAAACTCAAGTGCGTTCATCTCCATCCGGTCGAAATACAAGTTATCTCATCGAGTATCCACCAGTCCATACGATATCCTAGATCTAGACGAAACTGCCAAGCCTGAGGATGTGAAGAGGAAGTATCGACAGCTCTCGCTATGTGAGCATCCGGCGTCCCGCCCCCTCGTCTTGCAGTATACACTCTGGTGAATGCATGACTAATGGATGGATTGTCATTCGTACGTTTTCTGGCTTACAGTCATCCATCCTGACAAGACCCCACATGCACGCGCTCCAGAGGCTTTTGACATATTGAAGAAGGTGTGCATATATCTGCTTTTGCATTGACATATTGACGCTTATCGGACTTCCTCTGTTTCTTAGGCTGAATCTGAACTCAGTGATACTGCGAAGCGAGAGGAGCTGGACGCCACCATCACACAAGCGCGTTCGGTTCTTCTGAAAGCCCTCTCTCTCCCTCCCAATACTCCCGATGACCATCCCAAATTGAAGGGACTCGAACCCACATTCAAAGTACAGCTCAGAATAAAGTCGAAGGAGCTCCTCATCGATGAGGAAGTAAGACGACGAAAGTACGCGCTTGAATCAGTCATCTTCAGCCTACACCCGTCAAATCTGACAATACGGGTAACTCGTTCTGTAGAGCGGTTAAGATGAATCTGGCCAATGAAGGGTTTGAAGCACGCAAAAAGGAAGAGGAAGTCACTGCAAAGAAACGCAAAGCGGAAGACGATGCAAAATGGGAAGGTGAGCACCTTGCATCTTCTCACTCCCCCCGAACCCTAAGTTCACCGCATCATACCATGAATTCAGAGACTAGGGAACAGCGTGTAGGAAGCTGGCGCAGTTTCACCAACAACTCGAAGAAGAAGAAACAGAAGGTCAATATTCTGGGGTGATGTCCGCTGTTTTCAACATGGCCCCTCGCATATTCTCCTAGTCGATATACCCATCTTACTTCGCCCTGTGATACTAATAAACAATAGACATAGTTGCCTCTGATGGCAGGCGTAGTCGCTAATCCGAAATATCGACCACATCTGTGTCGATGTATTCGATGCGTCGTCGCACGCGGCGCGTCAGTACAGGAACATTCTCTTTATCGTCTTCCTCGTCGTCCTCTATTGTGATGACATCTCCACTGATTGCAGGCGGCAACCTATGAGCATGTGAAGCGGACAGCGCATTCGAGGGTTGCACTTGCGTGTTTGCGGCGCTCGCCGATTGGGACTGGGACTGATATTCCTTCTCTATCTGATCCATGAATAGGAATATCTCCTCGTTCATAGGATCATCCCCGAATTCATATACAGTGCTTCCATCGGACCGGATCAGTGGCTTTGGTCCCGACCTAGTCGATGCAGCGCTGCCGCGCGGAGGATGTGATATGTCATCATCAGTGTCTCCAATAGAGTACAATGATATAGTACGCGTTTGTGATAGTGCCCTTGTTATGGAAAGTTGGTTGACTGCGCGTGCGACAGAAGATGAGGAGGCTGCGTTAGACGTGCTGCCGAAATAGGAGGATTGAACAGCGGTCGAAGTGCTGGTGGACGCAGACGCGTTGTTTGGTTGGCTGGGGATGCGGCGGCGACGAGATCCTGGCTCATCGCCATGGTGGGATGGTATCAGCGTTGGAGAAGGGGATCTGGTGAGTTCACGAAGCGGGGAGCGTGGTTCTGGGTTTGGTGGCGTTTGTGTAGGTGCACGAGGGGGTGCGGGAGCTGTTAGAGCAGGAGGCGGCGCCAAGACTGGGTTGGTAGCATTCACTGGAGCTATTTCAACAACTTCATCCGGCGGTTGCTCGTCGGGTTCGGGAAGATCCTCGAGACTAGAGCAATCAGCCAAGTAAGCTAGAAATCTGACCGTCACGTAGAACATGGACCAACCCCATGCGCGAGCGAAGGCCCCTCACCAAATCACGGTCCTGGTGAGCTTCAAGATCCTCTGCTTGGTGCCCCTTGAGTATGACATATTTGGGCTCTAGAAACACAATACCGCGCCTGACGAACGCATTTTTAAGCATAAGCTATACACATTTCCACTCAGGCCATTTTCAGCATATGAGGATTATGGTACTCTACCTTGTAACCTAGAGGCGTTTCTCCGAGAATTAAGTCAGGCAAATTGCGAAATTCAATGGCGTTTATGGTAGTAAAGCCGTCGCTGAGCTGTAATCGCAGCATAGACCGTGGGTACCTCGGAACGGGCCCCTCATCTTCTGCATCGTCTCCTCCAAGGCCCGCGAGGTCGGCTCGGTCTATACGAGTCTGTCTGATGTTTTGAAGGGTGAAGGCGCTATGGCCTATCTCTGTCAGAGAGGTAATTTGAACAAGAACAGGAGGGCCTGTGAGGCGACCGTCTTCCATTTCCCCAACGTTCAAAGGGAGCCCCGTTCCTTAGAGCATAGAGTCTTGAAGGTCGGATTGTAGGAGCTGTGCTTCAACGAGTTGGTATATTTGGTCCAGGTCGGTCGTGGGTTGCAGTTGATGTTGGTCTATGACCCATTCGTGGCAAGGTTCTAGCCACTCCTTACTCCAAAGTGTGAGTAGGTGCTACTTCAAGCCAGGATATGAACCCACCGGATCAATCTTGGGTTTAGGATAGAACCGACTGAACCGCTGAATCAGTTGTGCAGGAGGAGGCATTTATTAAGATGCCAGCAGCCTGGTATCAACACAAAAGGATCGTGCCACTTTTTTGAGGAGAAAGGCATTAAATGAGCTCGATTTATTTCTTTATTGAACCGACTCGAAGGCGAGAGTCAAGTTGAAGCATTTGAACGAGAACGATCCCGAGATGCTCGCGTCGCGTCGCGACCAGGACCACCAAAGGGGACTGTGACGTCACCAGCACGTGATGCACTCCGTCACGTTCGGGTGAATTCTTTCATGAAGTGACTCAGTCGCCTGCTTCAGTGAGCTTGCATCGTTAGCTTCGCTGTCTTACCTGCTGTCGGGGGCTAATGTAGCCTCGTGCTTACCAAGCGGAATAGGCCAAGCGGGTATTGAAAAGCCACGGCGCGTTTTCGTCGGAGTCGTTACGGCCGGGCAAGCCGGGCTGGCTCTATACCGCCTGGGCTCACTGGTCGCGGTTTTGGCGGGGCGCGCCAAATGTGAGTTCGACTTGGCTGAATTTTGTGCAATCTTCAGCCACCACTACTATACCTTGCCTCCACACTCATTACTTCTCTTAGCAAATAAATATGTATGTAGATATTTTAACAAATAAATTGTTTATCCATATTATTCTGCCTCCAAATGTTCCTGAAAATTAGAACTTGCAACAGGGCAGCACTGAGTCAAACCATTAGTCAGTGCCATTGAATATTGTGAAGGTGAAACAACCCCTTCTGATACTAGTGTCATGGATAGCAATCCATTGATGGGTATGTTTTATTGCTCAAGAGTGTTATGCCAATGTGGTGGCTTTCTCTGACTGACAGCTTGGCAGATGCTAATGTGATCACCAACAATAGTGATGGGCACAGTGATGCAAGTGTAGATAATTTTGACAAGGTGGATCTCAACCAGGGTGTTTGACCCAACCTGGATTTGGCATCCATGGAGGATGTAGCACTTGATATGGATGACTATGCCAAGGAGGGGGATGATAACCTTGTATTTGATGATTTTGAAGATGAATTTCCAGATGATAATCAATCAGATTCATATATAGAGACACATTTAACCATATGAATGAAATATTACACAGTCAGTTTAAACAGGAGAGGGAGAGAGGATGGAGAAAGGCAAGGTATAGTAGTGGTGGCTGAAGATTACACGAAATTTGGCTAAGTCGAACTCACATTTGGTGTGCCAGGACCCCTGAAAATATGTTGGGAGGCCAGGTGGCCGATCCGGCAAAATTTTGGGCTTTTTGGGCCCTAGGCCTGATCCAGTCCGAGAAAAAATAGCTCTCCGTGGTGCTAAGGCCTGACCTGTTTGTCCTGCAAATAATCGCGTCCAGATGGTATGCCTGATCGGCGTCTGGCAATTCATGGTGGGAATAGTGTAGTGGTCAATGGTTAGCGGTTGGGTGTGGAAACTTAGTTGGTGCGGGCCCTCGGGTTCGAACCTTGTAGAGTACTTTTTTTAAATTATAAGTTCAAGTTCAAGCTATATAAGCTGTCAGCCTGGGACTGACGGTTTTCGAGTGACATTCAGCAATCACAATGTCAGACATTGAAGTTATTGACCTCACCTCTTCTCAACCAAAAGCCCCCCTTAATGTCCATATTCTTATTCCCCTGGAATTTCTCAGTCTTTTTCCAGACCGTCAGCTCTCAATTGCCGATTTTCTCAATGTGGATCTTCCTTCACAGTCTTCGGCACTCATTCTCAAAAAGGCCTCATCGTCATTCAGTTGATTACTGCCTGAATATCCTATTGCACACAACATCATGGACTACACTATTCCCCCTACCAAATAGCTTGCCGAGCTGGACATCCAACTAAAAAAAGAGGCCACGAGGGGCTCGTGCTCCTTTGAAAACCCCTTTTTGAAAGGTTTGCTTCACCCGCTATAGACGATCATCTTCTGGAAGAGGGTAGCTGCTGTTCAGTACAGCAGAGATCTATGGCGGCAATTGGACAAGTGGCTCACGAAGTGCACTTATGACATCAAAGCAAAGACCCAGAAGGAAGCGTTGATGGCCTGGACTCTGATGTCATCACTGGCATGGGGTGTCTAGCTAGGGGTATGTAGAGCTTCAACTGGGATGGATACCCTGTCTACTTTGCTGTCGGATAGATGGCTTAGTGATGACATTATCAACATGCTTGTGTTTGACTTACCCAGATGTGTACAGTCTGACCCCGTTCAGGCCGAGACTGTGATGCTTGCACCGGTGTACTTCTACATGAAGCTTGAGGCACTGTTGGCACTAGGAAATTAAAGTCAGTCAAAGATGCTCTTTCAGTACGAGAAAGAGATCAGGGAGAACCCCTGGCGAAGATACCTTTTTTTGCCCATCTTTGTAAATGGGAACCATTGGGTCCTGGTGCACGTTGACTTTCAGAGACATTGTATCGAATATGGTGAGTAATGTGTTATGCTTGATATTACCATCAATACTGATGTTGTACTTAGGGGATTCAATAATGAACCCGCAGTCACTCAAGAAAGCCATCCAGATCTTACAGTCATGGCTCCAATATGCCTTCAAGACTTTATTTCATGATGCTAGGAATTTTTTAGCTCATGGCATCCAGGAAGATACTCATTCCTGTGGTATCTGCACTATAAACTGCATTAAGCATAACGTGTTTGGCGTGGAGCTGTATACTCACACTGCTCATCGCATTTGGCGCCTCCGGTATTTTAATTGCCTGGCAAAGGCTCATAATGATTATTCGGTGGGTACTGTAGTTGCTGTGTCTTTGGCAGCGCACTGATGATGTTGACTCCTAGAATGTGTGGCCAACAAAAGGCTATTTTCTGCATGATCCTGCGGACTTGTTAGATAACGACGAGACACAACCAAATGTGGACTCATAGGATATGCCGTCAAATAGCATCAATATGCTTCCATCCATACCCACTGCAAAGGACCCCTTTTCTAGTGCCACGAACCCAGGGTCTCTGACGGATGCGCTAACATCTAAAGCAAGCGATAATGTTAGCTCAAGTGACAGCAAAGGAACCCACATTCTTACCTCGCACCTGCCGATGCCGGCCCCAGTTCCTTGTCTTGATCAGTACCTAGAAACTCTGGATGAGTTGACCACACTCCCCGATCCACCGTCTATTCCTGCAGAGACAATCAGCAAATGGCGCAAGAGGGCCGAGTCACAGTTACCTACCCAGACGGAAACAAAGCAAATGAAGAATGTTCAAGAGATAGATCAGGGCGCACCTTGCGCTATCAAAGCGACACGTCAGCCAACACTGACTATGACTGAAAGGTCAGATATCAGCGCACGCGTCGGAATCAGCCGCTCAGCAATGGCCAGCAAGAAACTCAAAGCTGCCATGCTGGAAGGGACATTTTCCATGAATCAGAAAAAGCTAGCCAGGTTTAAAGGAGAGTGTTCAGCTTATGACTCTATGGCCCAATTCTGCACCGAGGACTCACGCTGGGAGGTCTTCCACTCGCGCTGTGGAAAGTGGGTGAAGATCACTGAGGCTTACCTGGCCTCCAGGTTTGTGCAGCACGTTCTTCGCTGTAAGACACAGGAGACGACACGAGCAACGACGCTAGATGTGTGGTTCAAGCCAGTGAAGTCCGCCATCAAATTACAACCAGCGCCGCAGATTTTGCAGAACAAAGTCCACTCAAAGCCAGAGAGCGCTCGTCTAGATGGAATCGTTGTGCGTCCCTACAATGGGATTACCATCGACATCTGGCCTGAAGTTGCCAAACTAATCGAGCGTGGCGTCAGGAGTGGAGGAGGACAGAATGTCTTCGATATCTCTTGAGACTCGCTTGGTTTAGAGTTCCGTGATCTCACACCCATGGAGAAGGATGAGGTTTGGCACCTGCAAACAGTGTCCCACACCTGGAAGTGCGATCCTATCCTCAAGATCGTCACCACCGTAAATTGTGAGAGAGCTCTCTCTCTCTCTCTCAACTTCACAGGACCCATTGTTTGCACGCCTTGCATGCAAATTGATTTCAAGAATGCCCTGTGTTGTAAGGTCCCTCTCCCTAAGAATGCTAAATACTTAAACACTTGTTATCGCGATGAATCTACCATCATGGCATACGCGTGAGCCTTCAGACTTCAAGATGTATTTCAACAAGTAAGTGGACTCAATCCTTTCTATTTCAACAATTTTTGCTCATTGTTGTGCTACAGGACAATCAGGGTCCGGTGTATATATGCTATGTCAAAGGCGTGCTGAAAGGCAATTTCAAGGACCGTCAAGTCTTCAATGGAATGGTTGCGGTGGTCGTGGAGGCACAGGAGCAAAAGGAAAAAGGAACTGGGATGCAAAATTTTCATTATCTGCTGGTGCTCGATGAGCTCGCCCATGTTGCCTTCATGACAAGCCCTGAGGTCTACAAGCTCCTCTGAAATCACATACCACTTCGTGCCCCTCAAAGCATCCAGTAAGTTCTAACAAAATTTCCATATCCTTGCACTGATTTGTGTGAGCCCAGGATGCAACGTGCAGCTTTGCCCCGTTTTCCCATCAAGCTCGGTGATGAAACCTTTGACAGAGTGTACAATTACATTACGAAGGATCTCAATTACAGTGGGCCACTTGGCCTCAGTTGCGACAATACAAAGCTGCTTAGTACACTGCGCACGTACTGGGATGCGCAGGCCGAGTGCTTTTTCTTGGTTGGCCATACTGGTGAGCCAATCCCTATTGCTGACACTGCCAAACTTGAAGCATTGCTGAAGTCTGAGACGCTGGAAAAAGCGACCAAGGTGAGTTCAAGAAACCAAAAGGCTTGATACAATGATTGATGAATCTTTCACAGGTCCGTGTCTGGTGTGTTCAAATACCGATGCCCAAAGCTAGCTCAATTGTCGCACATGTCATGGCCATACCAAATTCTCTCTCTGCCGAAAACCTTCAAATTTACTCAGACAGAATCATTTGTGGTCTTGTGCGTCGTGGCCTTAAAATCATCTCATATGCCTGTGATGGTACAGAGACCAAGTGCAAGGTACAACGTTGCTTGATTAGAGACTCGCCTTCCCACGTTACATACACCATCACACACCCTGTCCTAGCTCTTCACCTTCAGGCAATATCTGTCGTTATTGCAACAAGGGAGGGCCAGCCAATTGTCATGATACAGGATTCCAAGCATGGTCTCAAAACCATGCGCAACAATAATTTCTCAGGAGCAAAGGTTCTCATGTTGGGGAACTACACTGCAAAGTACTCGGACACGTGCAATGCAGCGTTTGGCCCAGGAATTCACCCGCTATACCCTCACGACATTGAAAACCTCAACCATTAGGATGATAACGCAGTGTATCAATTATTCTCAGCATCATCCCTCAAGTATTTGTCAACCCACTTTCCCGACCATATAGGCGAGATCATCTATCTCTTCATATTTGGAGAGCTCATAGACACCTACCAGAATCGTAGCATCAGTCACATTGCTCGCATCAAGATGGTCTTGCGTATACGTTATTTTGTGGACATCTGGAGTTTATTTATCGACCAGGTTGGATATGTCAAATCCAAGCATTTTATCTCCCATGAGGCCACCAATATCATTTGCATCATTATCGAGGGGCTCCTTGGCCTCATCTTTGTTCATAGAGATCACATGGGCGATGAACGCTACCCTCTGCTTCCCTGGATACATTCCAGTGAAGTCTGCGAGCACGTATTTGCAGAGTGCCGGAAACTAGTCAAGGATTTTGCATTTACAGACCTGATACAGATGATGCCCCGTCTACATGTAAGTATCCGAGCTGCAGTCCTCCTCAACGTCACGACAGACCCAAAAGCCCGTGTGGCCGGCTACGCTCACACCTACTTCGACTCTCATGGGATCAATCTCGGACTTCTAGCATGCTTCCCTCTGGATGGGGAGATCAAGTCAATCGCTCAAGATGCCTGGGGGGAAGCCGCAAATCTGTTCAGTATCCTTGGGGTCTCACCGTCCGACTTCCTTTCAGCTTCCACTTCCCATCCAACCCTCCCGAGTATTGATTTGTGGTACGCACCGGGATTGGATCCACTGGCAGACACCAACTTGAGCGACGTTGATGCCTCTGATGATGAAAGAAAAGAAGGTGATAGTGACATGGGTGACGCTGATGAACTGGACAAGTCGGTCAAAGCATTACCTGATTCAGGCATCTGTAGGCATGCAGTGGACAAGCGTTTGTTTAATTTGGAGTGCGCTGCCGTTGCTGTGAACCTAGAAGACCTGGTTCGTTTGTAAGTTATCTTAATTTGGCTTCCATTGCTCAGTATCAGTGATCTCAAGATACTCACCTTTCTATCTAGACGAGAGTATTGCCAGGAGCTTCCACCAGAAGAACATGAGGCAAACCTTGAGAAAGACCGCCTTCATCTTTTGGCAGCACTCCGGATTGCACAGCTCCCTCCCATTGATGTACCTCCTAAACCTTGTCATGCATTCGATTTCCATTATTCCTTAGTCGACAACCTCAATTTCACCACAATCATTGACATTCAACGAGTGCATCAGACATGTCGCGCAGCTCAGGGTGTCCGCAAGAATGCTGTCCTGGAGGTGTCATCCTCCGGCAGTGAGAAAGTGGCCAAAGAGACTCTACAGAGGCAGATTATCCGCGAGATGCAAGGCCTTCTCTTACAGCAGGAAGACAGGGGAATTGGAAGTGGTCTTGAGCGCAAGGAAAGGTGGAAGGCTTTAGCGTCCAGAGGTCTCTCCAGCGGGAACTCAGCGAATGCGGCACTTGCGGCTGCTCAACGTGCAGAAGTTGTACGTACATCTGGAAAAACCTCCTCTTTTAATTAGATCTAATTGTTCAAAATACTAATCTAAGCTAATTAGAATGTATTTTTCATAATCAACTTTATGACTAAATTTGCAATTAAGGCAACATTGTCTATATTATTACAGTCCTATTAAAATCTACAACCTAATTACAATTTTACATATCCCAAATCCAAATTATATGAGTGCTACAATTTTATTTTTACTGTATTCTTTATTTTCTATTGGTTTACTATATTATTTTCTGGTGTCTAAATTCAAATATTAAAAGCCCTGATTTTTAGGATATTTATTGACCCTTATATATATAGAATAGATAAGAGATGAATATGTAAGAAAATCAGGAATGTTGAGATTGCCTTATTTATATCAACATATTTAGGTTAGCAGGTAATTAGTTTAGACCTTGTGGCTTAGTGGTTTAGAGCACTAGTCCGGGTGTGTAGGCATGAGGTTGTTGGTTCAATTCTGGTCATGGGCAAGTTTACTATAGGGTGTGACTTTAGTTTGATTAGTAAGCTCTATATAGACTCTATGATTAGAAATGTAGTAGTATTAGGGAAAGTATAGAACTGGGTTGGTTGATATTTTTCCAAAAATCCATATAATGAATTAGCTTTAATTAGCTCTAATTAGATCTTATAATTTCAGGATTAGAGGGGGGGTTAGCTAAAAATCCTTAATGGTATATAGCTATATTTATGCTTGACTATGGTTAATTTAGTATGGAGCTTTTCCCTGATGTAGATTCCATTTATTGCACTTTGACAATCTTCTCACAAACCCTTTAGGTCATTTCATGTCGGGGAAACGTTTTCAGAGAGCACGGATTGCCCTCCGCTCTGGTCGCAACACTGAGAGGTGCCATGATTGGCACAGAGACCATGGCGCCGGGACAACATGTCTTGATGGCAAGGAGATTTGGTATCATTCTTCATGAAGGCCGTCTTGCTGTGGGCCACGGTAAGTACAACAGCTAAGCTCAAAACCACAAATGTTGATAATGTTTCTATTGGCCAGTCATTGCTCAATACTCTCAGAGTGGTGGGAAAGCCGGTGCCCATTCGTGGCAGCAGACCTCAATCAGCATTGGAGGCATCTTGTACATATCTATGCAGGTATATGAGGCCTTGTACACCGCTCTTTTTCGAGCCATCCACGGTTGTGTAGCTGTTGTACAGTCCTACACATTTGCACACATCCACTGTGACCACTTTCTCTGTATCCTACCAGGCGATCCAACCATCAGTCAAGACCGGCAACATATTCACCTCGACGAAGACTCCCTTCAAATCTATTCTTGTCTAATGAAACATACCATGGCTATTGTCGCAGCTGTGAAGCAACTAAAAGGGTTACGTCGGCGTGGCGCGGGGGGCAAGAAGAGTAGTGGTGGCGCAGGGGAGGATGGCGACGGCTGTGTCCACGAGTTGTGATTGTTTTGGGTAGTTTTTCTCATCTGCCGCATTCTGCATGTTTACTATGCTGTATACTAGTTGTATACTACTCATTCTGGCCTTCGTAGGCCTTGAAAAAGGCCTGAACTTAACGATCCGGCAATTTTTGGGCACTGGAAGGCCTGATCTAGCCAGTCCGGCAAAATTTTTGACTTCTTGAGGCCTGATCTGGCCAGTCCGGTAAAATTTTTGACTTTCTGAGGCCTGATCTGGCAATCCGAGCATTTTTTGCGAATCTTACACATGCCTGAATTTATCCGGCAAAATTTGGCTGATTTTGGGGGTTTTGCGTCCGAGCAATTTTGCCGACTTTTGACAAATTTCCACCCGGCCTCCCAACATATTTTCGGGGGTCCTGGCGCGCCCCGCCAAAACCGTGACCAGCCGGTCTCTCATGGAGCCCTTGACGGAGCATAGCGGAGCAGCGGAATTTGAAATACCGGCTGTGTCCGAGCCTAAGGCTAATGAACTATTGTCAGACATGTTCTCTGGATTTCAGAGCACATTAGCATGAAACTCAGCCTTTTACCATCTGCACGGCATCATTCCACATCGGCGAGTGCTCGTTCCATGCGACGAAGCTCGACTGGCGCTGCCGCCCCGCGCTCTCCTGCCACTCTTCCTCGTCTTCCAGTGCCGGATCTGCATCAAACATTGAAGAGGTACACTCAGTCTTTGGTACCGTTTTTCCTGGAGCAAGAAGCCCGTGGTGGTCCTTCTCATCATACCGCTTTAAAGACAGCAGCTGAGCGCGCTGACAAGTTTGAGCAGGGGCTCGGACTCACATGTCAACAACGTCTGATTGGTGACTTTTCCCACTATCACTCAACGATGCTTACGATGTACTCATAATGTCCATGTTTGTTTTAGCATTAGACAAGGCTTCGCCGCGAAATTGGCTCGACGACAATATTTGGCTTAAGAAGGCCTACCACGAATGGCGCTCACCCCTTCTCATCCATTCAAATTGGTAGTTGGCGTTCTTCAATGATGTCACAGTCCCAGACATGGTCCTTCAAGGGCGCTCAAGCTCTGTACTGGCAGGAATCACTCCTTGGCAAGTCAGACGAGCCGCTTGGTTGATTCATAGAACACTTGAATTCAAGCATAAATTAGACCGGTATGTCGAAGACTTTGCTCCTGCGTACTGCCTTCGTTGATGTCATGTTGCTCATAGTCAAGACCTATACCCTGATACAACGCATACCGGTGAGTCTCGTTACTGCTTAGAAAGACGCCCAGCTAGCTCATCTGCCTTCTTACAGGCGTATGGTTTCGGGAGACAGTATCCAAGATGTTTAACGTCTGTCGGATTCCTTGTTCACAGTGCGATACCCTCAGTACCCCTTCATTATCGGCCTCGGATAGTCGGAAGGTTCTCGTTATGGTACATGACTGGTTGTATGCCATCGAAGCATACGACATTGATGGGACGCCCATTGCACCGAATGAAATAGAACAGCGCCTTAGGAGAATCGTTCAGGATGCGGCTAGCCGCATACAAGGGGGCGAACGCGCCGTGCCTGTCGGGTTGCTAAGCGCAGATACCAGAGGCCGTTGGGCTGAGGTACGTATAAGCATCGCGATGGAGGGAAGCGTGCTGATGCCTTCATGTTAGAATCTTCAATACATCCTTTCCCTCTCGTCAACAAACCACAGCACTTTTGGCACAATCAAGGATTCGCTCTTCGCCCTCAGTCTTGATCACTATACCTACACTCCCAATGTTTCTGATTCTACCTTACCACCTGTGACGCGGCAGCACCTGTGACGCCTGCCGTTGATTCCCCAGAAGAGATTGATTTTCACCTCCATAATATCCGGTCGTCTTCCAACGCGCGCAATCGATGGTTCGACAAGGCATTCACCTACATCGTCGAATCCAACAGCATGGCGCAATGGGCGAGCATTCACCCTGTGATGCCTTGGTGCCAATCATAGTTGCCGAATACGCTATCATTCAGAGCATAGATGAAGCGTTATTTTCTGCTTCTGAACCTTCGCACGACTTTTCACAGGCTGACGGTGGAATAGGATGGCAGCGTCTAGATTGGGTTACTGATACCTGCGTTGAATTAGAGTGTACACAGGCAGAAGAGCGGGCGAAAGGTATCATAGCAGATTCGAATGACAGTGTTCTTTGATTTGACGCGTACGGCGCAGACTGGATCAAGCGGACAGGTGAGCTCTCGTTGAACCATTGTCTCGTGTCATCGCTAATAGTTGCTCCTTTTCAATCAGCTCGACTGTCTCCCGATGCATATGTGCAAATGGCTTTACAACTAGCTTGGTTCAAGACTCGCGGCACATTCACAGCAACGTACGAGACTGTGTTGACACGTCTCTTCGATCGTGGTCGGACGGAGACAATTCGTACTCTAACTGCGGACAGTCGTGCATTCGTTCTCGCCATGATGGCTCCTTCGAGCTCTGTATGTCCTCTATATTGCTCTCAATAAGGCTCCCCTTCTCATCTCATAGCGCGCATTGATTAGCTTGCTGAACGTCAAACGCTACTTCGTCGCGCGACTCAAACTCACACCACGTTGACGCGTGAAGCTGCCACTGGCAAAGGCATCGATCGACATCTATTGGGCCTTCAGCTGATGCTACGTCCTGAAGATGGCGAGCGAAGTCCTCTGTTCGAGGATGAATTCTTTCAGGAGAGTAAGGCTTGGAAACTTAGTACCAGTGGGCTGAGCGCTGGACATCTGTTCAGGGGAACGGGGTGCGTGGATGGTGCTCTACATCAAATGCGATTAGGTCTGATGGTCAAATTTTCGACAGGTTCGGCGCGGCGTATAACGACGGCTACGGTATCAATTGTGAGCATCTTCCCTTTCGACGAAAACATATGTTCTCATTGCGCGTTCAGATCTTGTGGGCCCAGACCTCATAAAACTCGGAATCGAGTCGAAACATTCATGTCATCACACATCGACTGCAGGTTTGCAAGCCGCCATAGTTGAAGCTTTACGAGAAATGGAGTTGGTCTGTACAGAGAGCAGACCATTGCGGATCACCCTCGTCATGCTTAACATCGTGAGCTAAATAGGTTTGCATAGAGCATACTATAGAACTCTACATTCGTTTCGCGCGCGCGCATTGCGCCTCTGGTCTTATGTTCCACCTCATCAGAAGTTCCCTCCGACAAGGTCCCTCCAGGATATCCAGGCCCTCTCACCGAAGTGCGCCGCCATCTTTCCTACAAGGGAGCTTGCGCCCTTCCCGTCCAAAAACTTCTTGCTCGAGGCAATGTACATGCCTCGCTTGCATCGCGTGAGCATCACATTCGTGCGCCGGAGGTTTGAGAGGAATCCAAGATCCTTCGAGCGCACGACTGAGATAATAATGTAGTCCTCTTCGTTTCCTATATGATTGCTTCAGACAGGGTATCTCGTCTCGCTACTGAGTTGGCTAACCTTGGAATGAGTCGACATTGAAGCATTTGTCTGCCCACTGAAGTCCTTGCTCTTTTAGAGCACTCTCGATAAGGCTCCGCTGGGCATCGTATGGGGTAATAATACAAAAATTTCTTCCCTCGTCTTGAAGGCGCTGAGCAAGAAGCATGATGGCCTCTATCTCTTTAAGATTCTGAAGCCATCATCAGAGTTGTCGAGTGCATGCCCCTTATATGGAGCTCACCTTCCAACTTGTGCCGTCGTGTTGTTCAAACCCGTCTTCGACATCAATAAATTGACAAGCAATTGTGTTTGGGGTCCCAGATCATTTCTTCGAAGAAAATAGATATGTTCTCAGAATTCACGGGGACTAGATCACCCACCGCGAACTTGACCGCCCCGAGAGGACTCTGGAGTAGAATGGGAAAAGCGGACCCCATGCACCCGATCAAGCCGTCGACAAATTCACTGGCACGCCGTCCATCTTGTACTCCCTTATTTCGGGTCCAAAGGGGCGCCCGGTACCCGGCCCTGGTGTCCTTTCCCCCGCCGTTGTCCACGTCGAAGATGTGGCTCGAGCACATGTCCTTGCACTAGAGACAGCACCGTCAACGGAGCGCAAGAGGATCCTTGTAGATGCCGACTATCTATTGCGGAAGGACGCGGTGAAACATTTAGAAAAGGTGCGGCCCGAGCTCAAGGACCGTCTGCCCAATCTAGAAAATGCAGAGCCAGTCCCGGCGGCATACGCCAAGTTTGAAGCGAAAAATGCGGAGAAGTTTTTGGAGATCAAACAGTGGAAGAGTTGGCAGCAGATGGTCGAAGAGGGGATTGATGATTTACTTGTCAAGGTGAAGGAGTTGGGATTGTCTGTTTGATCAATGCTCGGCTTCTTTGTTTTGATTTTTGTAATCGCGTTGACCAGATGATATAGACCATCCATTGGCCACGATGAATCAATTTGACTCCGGGCGAGAGATGGATGACGTCACCGGTCCCCGATCGCTCTCATCCACCCAGAGGTAAGACGGCCTCATCTGGGCGGAACTGCAACAAATTACGACTCCACTAATCTCATATCGTTCTGCACAACCCTTCGCACTCACCCTACTATAACCACGACACCCTTCCCTTATACGTCAACATGCACTTGTTCTCTTCCAAATCCAAGCCCAGTGCGACCGACACTCTGGATAACGCGGCTGATACGGATGTATATCCGGGGGGCCCCTCGCCTGACTCGACCCAGTTCATGGCCCAGAACGTACCTTCAGTCAGCGATACTTATGGCGGCGGCAGCAGAGGGATGATAGATCAGGTCGACCAAACTCGTATAACAGATCCAGTGGACGAAATACAACCAGGCTTCACGGCCGACCCGATTGACGAAGGTTTCTCAGGTGGTGTAGATGTAGCTCGACAGCCTTCAGTGGCTGGCGCAGGATCGCCCCTTCCCACCAGACATGCGCCCACCGACCAACGCGGTTTCGGATCCTCATCTCATGCTGAACCACAGCCCCTGACCATTCAGGAGGAATCTGCAGGTCAAGCCGGCAATCCACGCAATCCACTTGCGAACGACACAATGACGAATGAGAGATCTGGATTTCAACCGTTTGGCGTCCGGGATGATCCTAACGCAGCCATCGCCTCGCTTAACAATGCTTATGATGCGCAAAATGCTCCTATCACAGAGTCCAGTCCCCGCTCAGCCATAGCGCCTGCCCAGTATGATGCTCCCGTCTCTGGTGGATTGGCACGGAACACGTCCATCAGCCAACAGGCAGATGGGTTCCAGCAGGCATCTGTCGGAGCGAATAATGCAGGCAAGACTGGGGTTGAGAATGCAAGCGGCGGTGCGTTTGTAGGAGGTGCCGCCACCGCTTCGATGGCGCAGCGGGAGATAGATCCCACTGTACAACAAAGGATGTCAGCCGCGGACGAAGGACTTGGACAAAAGAGCAGAGCGAAGATCGCTAAAGAAGAACGTGAGTCGTTATTGCTGTCTGCTTAGCATTTAGCCCGAATCGAATACGATGGCAGATAAACATGGTCGGACGCTGTCGAAGGTCATCAGAAGTGAGGCAATGGCAGAGAAGCAAGCCCTTGAAGTCGCGATCAAGCAACTCGGAGAGATACAGAGGATACAGAAAGAGGCAGTCAAGGTTTGTCTGTAACAGTCCCCAGAACGCTAAATGCTAACACGCAGAGCAGGAAGAGTCCCAGTCGCATACGATGCAATCCCGCGCCCTCAGCGAAGCGCACAAATCCGAAATGCAGTTCATGGCCGCCCGCACTGCGCACGAACGTGGTCAAGCCGCGCTCAAGGCTGCTGAACAGGCTCTCGAGGCGAGTCGAAAACATGCTCGAGAGACGACTGAGATGCTGCGAGACAAGATGGACGAGGTTGAAAGGTTGCGGATGATGAAACAAGCCGACGACAGAGAAGGGGCGGTCAAGATGAAGGCATTAGTCGGCGAGGTGAGCATTCCTTCACGAATATGATATTTGGCGGAGAGCTGACAAGAAACACAGAAAAGTGGGTTTAGCAGATTGCTCGGGAAAAGCACGTCTTGACTTCAGTCGGGAATCCCCATGTCCGCGTCGAAAAAATAGTGTCTATCTTGTCCGTGATGTGATTAGTCCATAAATGATAAACGTACCATGATCTCAGGGCCACGATAGCTATAGTGATGTTTCTTCATGACGAACTGGATCAATGAAGGCGTAACATTAGCGTTCGAAAACTATAACTTTGCACATGTAAACAGACCTCTCGAGTCTGTGTGCTAATGCGTAGTCTCGTCGAAAGTTACAGGATAGGAATTCAGAAAGATAGTTGAGATATCATCGCCCCTGCATCTATGACCAAACGTCGAAGTCGTTTGGAATGTGGGCCCTTCTTCAGCCCGTGCGACAAAAGTGCGATGAGGGCACCATACGCAGTCGGTTTCTGAGAAAGGATTGTGTGAAATGCCTTCGTTCCAAGCCTGATATGAATGAGAGACCAGCAAAACAGTTCTAAGGAGGCTGCGTACCATATCAATGATGCCTTCTGTATCCCGCACCGTCCAGCATTCGCGAGCGCTACCTTATTTGACGCCTTATTACGCACTGTAGCATAGGTATAACGAATCACCTGCTGGATAGTGGCTATACACAAACAACAAGGTGAGTAATTGTCAATTGCTCAGACATCTAACCAACGCACTGTAAATGAAGCTCGCATTTCTGTGAACATTCGTTCCCCAACACTTCAGGTAGTGATGCATTTTCATGGCCACGAGCAAGAAGTTCTGATACAAGTTGAAGTACACGACGTGTTCGGAGTTGAGGTCGGTGTCGCAATACACGATATGGCTCTTCGATTTTGCTAGTCTATGATGGATGTGAAACAAAGAATCAGAGGGTGGGTAGAGGACCGGTGTCTAGGTGAATAAGCACTGCAGCATCTTGTTCAGAAAAGCCACCCCAGCTCGCCGACCGCGTTCGACAGTAAGCGAGTCGACCACGTCTACGAAAGAGGAATAAGCAGATGTACCCTACGGGACTGAAAAGCTCTCACAGGTGTCGTGGTATCGACCATAGTCTGCGGTTACCGACAGATCGGACATGTTGATGAGGAATCCACACCAGGGGAATGCTATGAGGTGATCAGTCCCAGCATCTAGCAATCGGTCAATGTACATACACCTCTGGTTTGGACTCGTTACATTCAGGATCTGGGAATCATGATCAAAGTTGGTCAAAGTCTTCTCCCTCGAGATAAAACACCCATATTCCAAGTGGCCTGCGGACAATTATCAAACAACTAAAGTAATATGAACCAATTCAAGTACCTTTGTTCATCACGTTGAGGAAATGCCTAGCCTTGGTTATATCGGTCGTAATGAAGAGGTAGTCGTCGATCAATCTCAATAGCACCTGGAACTCATGAGTCGTGCAGCGAGAACGCATATTTCGAACGGACATACACTTCCTTGATCTTTGGTGAATTTGAGATGTTCGCGCTCTAGATCTCCGTAGAAAAAGGAACACAACAAGGCGGAGAGAACAGAGCCTTGTGGAATGCCTACAATTTGTCGATAATAGTCTTGGCCGATCTTAAGACACTATTAAAAAAATGATTCATCTGCCATGAAAATATCATGTTACCTTGACTATATTCTCCGTGATATGTTCTTGTAAAAGTTCGAGGATCTCTTGCTTCTTAGAGAATGGGTACACAACCTGAAACAATCTGAGGTCACACGCGGATGAGCGTCAGAGACAGGACCGTACCTGATCGACAAAGATTGCATTTCTAAGCAAATCCGCGAGTTGCGATGCGTAACGGACAAAATGCGAATGCTCGTCTAGACAAGACTTGAGTGAATGTACGCATTGAGATGAAAATTCCTTTACCACCGGATGTCGCCTTCTTTACAAACATGCGTTTAATCTTTCCGGCGCCCTGCGTCACCTGTCCAAAACGTTGTAGCATGTATGAATCCTGTATTCACTGTTATAAGAGACGTTGTTCCGCGTCTGCACAAATATCAGAGATTTTACTCGCCTCGGATATAGCATCCTGTAGAATTTGCAAGAGCTTTGTTTGCTCTATGGTGTCAAAGCAGGCTTGAACATCTACTTTCACAAAATAAAGCTTCGGTCTGGGATGACGTCAACCTCTGCTTTGACCACAGATTTGTGGGAGCTTACAGTTTGCCAGTGGGGTTATCGAACGCTAATCGGGACTTGTATGCTTTGAGCTGGCCGTAGATTTCGTTGGGACCAAAAACAGATGATCCCAACAAGTGCGGCTGAGCATTCTGTAAATGGCACTCGATGGATATACTCTTGTATTCGTCTGTTCTAACACAAAGTGACACACCTTTTCATAAGTAAGAATCTGAAATGCAGCTTGTAGGATGTCGTTGATGGATTGGGGATTTGATGCAAGCGATCCCTGATGTGTGAAATTTAGAAGCGACAAAGATGTTGATGCGGTCTTTGCACCTTTTGCTGAAGCCTCTTCCTTCTCAGATTCACGATGGGACGAACACCGGTGTCCTTTGGCAACAGGCGAACAAAAGAAAAGCCTAGTTTGCGTTGGCGCAGAATCTCTTCTGCTTCGGTCTTCGAATATGTTAACCGCGGCTCGCCTGAAACAATGCAGATGCCGAACGTACCCCTTCCAGCTTGAGGAACGTATTTGAGCTAAGACGTTCGATCAACGGCGCACAAAGAACCTGCCAGTCATCCTGCCGAAAGTAAAGGATTCTGTTTCGAAACGCTGAAGACTCGGTTGCGTAGAAAGACGTCTACAGGCGGTCGATATCAGTGAGAAACGCGAACGAGACGGGATGAAATTATTACTCTTAACAAAGGCAAGAGGAACGAACTAAAGTACCAAAAGAGAAACTCTTCCAACAGCTCCCGTCGCTTCAAGGAGTCAGAGATAGAGGTATTTTTCCGTAGTTCAGAAGTTGATTTGTGTAGTGCCAGCCACTCGCACTCAGTTGTGCTTAATCCCTGCATAATCTGATGCACAGTCAAGGTCTCATAACGTCGAAATGTAATGAAGTTCTTGACAGCTATACAAGACAAGTCAGCGCTGGTTTGTCTGATCGAAAGCGACGTACAATTCATGACCAGCTTGAAATTCTTGTCGGATCCCCAAAACGCCTTCGGAATGACTGCTTTTGTCACAAGAACCGCGTACCGAAATATCTAGGATGAAGTTCAGCAGCTGTCCTATCTATCAGCGAGTTCAAAGCTACCTCGACGTGGCTGCATGTGAACTCGGTAAATCTGGGTTTACTCTTTACGTCGACTCGGGCCTGCGTGGTACCCCCGGGAACTATCGTGCACCCCAGGGAGTCGATCGATCGATTGGCAGTGGTCAGAGATTGTTGCGACTTGAGGCGGATGGACTGCTCTGAGACTAATTCCTGTCGACGACGCAGAAAAATGTCAGCAGAGGAACGATAGTCGGGGAAGATGTAGGCCGATTGACCAATATGACGGAGCTATCAATCATCTTCTGTTGCTCATCTCTCAACTGTGCAGAATAGCTTCAATATCGGAAAGCTCTGAGCGAGAGATTGGCCTACCTTTGAAGGACAGGTATGATCTCTGAGAGACTTGTACCTGCATTTGCCATGCCGGTAGATCAGCTTTTCCAGGTATCCGATCACAGAAGCAAGCCTCTTTGGAGTCTTGCATTTCCCCTGCAACTGGGAGAAAGCAAGTTTCACTCTGAACGTGGCACGGCCAACAAAAAGATCGGCAAACCTTGATTTCGGCTTCTCTGTCTTCGAAGTTTGGAACTACATAGGTCTTGTAATTTGACGAAGCAGGAAGGGTGAAGGCGTTAGGTAGCGCATACATCCGGGGAAATACGTATTTTGATAAGTGACGCGCGTCTTGCATCTGCTTCCGTTGGTTTGGCGGCTCGTATGGATGGGCGTTATTTTTCTTATGATAAGATGGATTTAGTGTATTCAATATATCTTCATTGTCAGAGTGAGCAAAGGTATGTGTAAGACATAGATTGATGGCATACGCTTCGATGGGAGGCCAACGATGATGTGGTGTTTGTGTGGCACAAATGACGGCCGCGCGTAGAAAAGACGAGACCGCGCGATCGACACGTCTGCAGCCGTGCGACTGTCGAGTAAAGTCAGCACCAGTCTAAGCAAAACATTCGATCTAAAAACGACGTGCATGTTCGCTGTCAATTTCTCTTCGAACAAAGCATTCGCGGAACTGGTTCGCAACGAAGACGCCGAGCCGTCCGCGAGACGCATGCGTTTGCGAGCCTCGCCGCCCTCAGGCGGGCCCTGAGCTTTCCGTTTCGCTCGGATGCGCTCGTCTACGGCTACAGCAGCGGCAGGTTCCAGCACTCTCTTAAACAGCGGCACTTTCATGTATACGATCGGCTCGCCTGTCATCTGGCACAGGCAATCATTAGGCAAAGGTGCAAAAAGACAGGTCTCCGTCAAGAGGTGAAACATGGCGTCCTCTCCGATTCTAGGACGCATTTAGCTGTTGTCAGACGGTGTTTGTAGGACAAAAGAATGGGTATATGCTTGCCTCTTGAGCAGCCGTTCCCACTCGGGACCTTGCAGCGCGGTGACTATAGTATTCACGAAGTAGTTTGACACCCCCAACCGCGCCATCCCCGGTTTTCTGTGATTGCCTTTGTCATAGGCCTGTCGATGACGTTGTTTAACACTGATGGGACGGGAGCACGCTCGACACGGCCCTACTTACCGAGCGGTAACCTGCAGTGATAATATTGGGAGCCTTCTTCTTGCACATCAGCTTCTCCTGTGCACGGTCGATGATCTATGCCACGCATGCAACATGAAGTAAGCAGCACTCCGTCGGCTGGAGAACACGCGTGCGTACGTCGCGCATATGCACCATCGGCTCTTCCACCTTCAGCCGCGAACCACCCCTTCCCGGCAAGGACACACTCCGACGCATCAAAGCGACCTGCGTCCCCGATATGAATGCTTTGAAGTGCTCAGAGTCGGTCGCCAAGAGCGGAAAGCCGCTGCTGGTCGTGGGCGGTTCGAGGACCTCAAGCAGATACGACCGCAAGTCTCTGACGGTCGGATAGTAGGATTGCAGAATCAACGTTGTGATTCTCGGCGTGCTCGACATGGCCGGTCGAATGAATCTGAGCGAATGTAGGACGGTGTATGGGACGTGGATGTGGGAAGACGGCGACTGGCACTGGACGCGTCTTGTCACACCGTTACGCGATCGGATCCTAGTCTCTAAATGGCAACGCGTCCCTGCCCAATTTTTTTGGATATTCAACGACAAGACGCGTCGTACATATGTACAGATATGCAAAGAGACACCAAAGACCACGCTACTTAAGACGTTCATCATCCACGCACAGATCTTTCACAGGCGAATGCTAATCCACTTCTCTGTAACTCACGCCAGCGATCGTCCTCGAATGAGCTCACGACTGGGCACCCGCATGCGGCTCCACCGGCGTCGTCTTCTTATCGCGATTCAACCAGCCTACACAAACGGCAAAACCGTCAGCAAGCAAATCCCCCGCTCGCCGGGGTGAACGACGACGAGACGGCGACGCACCCTTCAACTTCTGCTTGTGCGCGCGGTCGCGTTCCTTGTCCATCGCCCGGAGGCGTGCGAGCTCGGCAGTCGCGGCAGGGGCATCTGACGCGCAACCAAAAACGGTTCAAGACCGGCTCAGGAGTGAAATCGATGGAAGCACCCACCGGAGGGGCTCTTCTTGATCAGATCTTCGAGCAGGGGCTCTGCCCGCTCGAAGAATCCGAGCTCGCCGAGCGCCTTTGCCTTGCGAAACACGGCCTTGTAGTTCGTGTCGTTCTTAGACAGAGCCTTTTTCGAGCAAAACTCAACGTCGATCGAACTCGGGGGGTGCAGGGATCAAGCGCGCGCGCACCTTGTCCGCGGTCTCTACCGCGCGTTTCCAGTTCTCCTGTTTGATGTGGCACGCGGACATGTTGGCGTAGATCTTCTCCATCATCTCGTCCGCCTTGCCGTGTCCCTTATCAGCCCCTGTCGGCCATTTGGGGACGTGGACGTGGACGTACCGCCGTCTTTTGCTGGGGCAGGGAGCCGTCCGCGCTTGGTGGCGAAAGCGCTGATTTCAAGCCAGATCTACAGATACATTGTCAGAAAACATCCCGCACACACAGAGAGAGAGAAAAGACCCGCGCGGGCTACACTCACTTGTCGATCCCTTGGAGATAGAGCAACGACTTTAGCCATACATAATAAGACGCGGCACCGGACGTGCGAGAGCGGGGGCGCCACACTCACCTCGTGGTACCCTCGCAGAGCTGGCAGACGCACAGGTCAAAACGCCGCGCAATGGATCCCGATCATGAGCGCCATAACTAGACACGCACCTGCCTTCAGGTCGCCCGCCTTGAATGCCTGGTCGCCGACGTCTTTCTTTAGCGCAGCAACTTCGAGCTTCGCCCTCACCTCCGCGGGCGTGTTGTCGGGAATCGCGACCATGTTTTATCGAGCAAAAGATCAAAGGCGCAGAAAGCGAGGGATGCTAATTGATACTGAAGGTTGGTGGCGCGCGGCTGACAGTTCGACGAGGGATTTTGAAGCTCTGCAAGCGCGTGGGTCCAGTATTTACGTCTATTGACCACCTTCCGTTCCCGGCCGTCGACCACTGCCGCGCCCCTCACCACCGTCCTCGACGCCGAGTCCCGACGATACCGTAACTCACCACCACCACTAACACCACATCCCGCACCCCACACCGACCGATGGCTCTGCTCACCAGCATCTTCGGCTTCTCCCTCTTCGGCCTCGCCGCCCGCCTCGGCCAACTCGGCATCCAAAAACGCAACCTCTTCGACAGTGCGTAGACTCCCTCCCCTCCCTCCCCCTCCACCATCCTCACATCCTGTCTCCCCCCCTCCCCCACCACGTTTCCCACTCTAAATCTCGACCACGACGCCCGCCGACGCCGCGCAGACCCCGGCGGCCACGTCATCTCCATGCTCGCGTTCGGCTACGCGGGGTACTGGGCGCACCAGTGGGACGAGCGCGCGGCCGTCCTCATCGCCGAGAAGCGCGCGGAGATCGCGGCGCGCAGACAGCGCGCGATCGCCGCGGCTGAGGCGGATGGCGCGGCCGCCCTCGCGGACCTATGAGCGTTGGCGATGGTCGAGGGCGGGGGGAGGCGGGGGCGCAGTGCGTGGACGGGCGGGTGTATATTATCACCGTGAGTTCGCGCTCTTTCGTCGCTACTACTCCATGCGTGCGGTCGGACGAGATCCTTTGTTGATCGTCTCTTGCCCCCGTCAGGCTTACAGAATGTACAGAGAGCGGACGCGGTCGTGTATACTCTTTCCAAATGATCCTCTCTTACGGCGATCAAAGGCCTAGTATCCGCTCAGCGTGAGATCACGACATTCCTCCCCCTCTTACACAGTTATGCACCGTCGAACGTCGGTCGCTACTCGTCGGAATTGTAAACCGTCATGACCGAACGCCCTTCACGCCAGGAGCATTCGCTCTTACACCGCGGCGTTGGGCTTGCACCTCACACACGACCTCGAGCAAATGCATATATGCACACATAGTACAGCTGTGAGCGACGCGCACCCGAATGAAACAAAGGTAAGCAGCGACAAGCGCCAAAAAAGAACACCCGTGTTCGCAGAACGTCCGGCAAGAAAGAGAAAGCATGAAAAGATCGAACACGGGAAGAGATACGAATTTAGTGTGTGAGCGAGCGTCGGACTCGAAAGGCGAGTGGGGGTGGGATGTGATGGCAATCGCAAGCTCCAAAAAGGAGCATTTGCGAGCAGAAGTGGGAGACGAAGACGAAGGTGAATAAGAAACAGACAGGGCACTGACACCCATTTACATACAAGCTCTCGAAACGAGCGAATAAGACGAATCGAACCAAAGCACCCTGAAGCAACTTCAACATCGAACTGAGCAGAAAAAAATAGGACCAAGAAAACGGTCCGAACACGCACACAACATGTGCGCAGAAGCGAGGCAAAGCAGAGACTGCGACGCGAAAACAGAACAGAGAAAAAAAAACAGATATGGAGCACAAATGGAGTAATACACCACACTTGTACAGGTGTTTGTCGGTTGTTTGGCACAGCCCATGCGGTCGGGCCGGCGGGTAGAACAGAGGCAAAGAGGCGTCAGAGGGACACGCTGAAAGAGACGGCCGTCCGTCCGTCCGTCCGCGCTTCGGGGAGATGGGAGCAAGGTGGCGGCCATAGAGCGACCGAGCAGAGCTGGGGTTGAAAGGTAGGATGATGTGAGGGGGATGGATGAGAGTGATCAGTGAGAGGAGAAACGAGTGTACACGACCGCACGGTCGAATTCCAGATAGTCCTCTCCACCGGGTGAGTAGACTGGCGAGGAGAGGAGGGGTGACAAAGAGTTAGAGATGGAAAGAATGAGGGTGAGGGAAAACTTCAGCAGGGACAGGATAGCACGAGCGGGTGGCGTTGCTTTCGAACCGCTTCGTGGACAGTGAGGCGCGATGTATGAGGATAGAGAGTGTGTGAGTGTATGTGTGTGAAGAGAAGAGACAGAGGCAGGGAAGCCGAGACAAGTACAATTGAAGGAGAGTGGAGCGTGGCATCCTGCGCCCTCGACCGACCGGCCAAACGAGCGAAAAAGAACCAGCGGCGATCAAGGATCGTGGATGCTGCGGGTGTAAGTGAGAGAAGTCGAAAGCCAAGCACGATGTACAGGGAGGAAACAGAGAGAAAAGAGTGTCAAAATAACAAGCATGCACAGCGAAGCAAGGACACTAGCGCCAGACCAGCCGGAAGGAGGATGGAGCGAGAACGCGCGAGGTATGGCACAGTGGAAGCGGACGGGTGGTTAAAAAAAGGCGATAGTGTCTAAGTGGAGAATCCGAGATATTCCTTGGTTTGTTCTTGATGTAAGTATGATTCTTGCGTCGGCCTGTAGTATGTATAAACCGAGCCGGCGCGACTTGCTTATGGTAGTGGCTGGTGGTACACATCGTACAACTATACACTGTACAAGAGGGCGGCCGGGCCCTCGAACCCCGCGAGCCGCAGGCGCGAGTGCGGGGGGAGAAGAAGGTTCACCGCAGCTCAAAGGCGCTGCCCAACCCCAGTCCACGGGCCTCGCCTGCGCCTAGACTCTCGAGAACGGGCGCGTCGCCTTCAGCCGGAGCCAGGAGGCCGCCGAAGCTGATGCGGCGCGCCGCCCGCGGGGGAAACGCAGTCTGGCGCACGCGGCGGAGCGTTCGCGTCGGCGTGCGAGGCGAGCGCGGGGTCTGGGGCGACTGCGGAGCAAGGACAGCGTGAGGCTGAGGTTCAAAGGAGGGGATCTGTGTGCGCATATATGCGGGCTCATGGGCAGGCTGAGCGTGCAGCAGGAGCTCGGGGCCCAACATGGACGGATTGCGCTGCGGGTTCGCGCGGCGGCGAGCGGCGGCGGCGGCGCCGGTGGTCGAGGCTGCCTTGGGAGTGGTAGAGACGGTCTTGGGGGGTTTCCGGGCGAGGTCCGAATCGGACGTCGTGGGCGTGCTGGACGAGGGCGACGAATCCGATAGTTTGCGGGGCTTTTTTGCGGTCTTGGTGCGAACCTTCTCCTCTTCGTCGGAGGAAGGCTCCGTGAGCGAATTGCGTTGTTGTAGTGCGTGCGTCTCGCGCTTGACGGGGACGCCGTAGGAAGGCGCGCGCTTGAGAGGCTGACGAAGGTTGCCGTAAGAATCAGTACGGCGGACGGTCTTTGCGAGAGGGTCGTGAACAGGTAGCGCATGTTTGTCCGATGAAGAATTGGAGAGCGTGGACGCGGTTCGGCGGAGGGAAGACTTGGATGAGCGAGCCGATCGCGTGGAGTGCAGAGTGGTGGATGAGGGAGTGGATGGGTTGAGCGTGTGAGCGTAGATGAGATGCGTATCGGGTGAGTGTGGACGAAGATGATACGGGGGGTTCGCAATGGCGCGCTCGGTGCGTTGGAGACGGTGCATGGCCCTGGGGGCAAGGCTGTTCGTGAGCGATGGCAGAGAGAGATGAGCGAAGCGACTGACCGAGAGAAGGCGTCGGTGTCGCCGACGTCCAGCCTGGCAGACTGCATAAAGTCCATGCTCGATTGTCTGTAGAGGGGGCGTCCCACGGCCGGGTGGAAGCCGTCGACGTCGTACAAAAAGTCCTCCTCCTCGATCGTGTTCCTGCGCTTCTCCTCCTGTGCCTCCTTGGCGCGCTGGCGAGAGAGCTCGATAAGTTTTGAGCGCGTCGCGCGGACCGAATGGGGCCAGTCTAGGGGGCCTTTAGCCTTCACGACGCCGCGGGCGACCTTATCGAGGAGGTTCGGCGGGGGGACGGGGCCGATGAAGGGGGTGAGGAGGTGGGCAGGGAGGGCATCGAGGGTCTGCAGGAAGGAAGGGGGGGCACAGATGAGACGAGGGGACAGGGGAAGAGCAGACGCGTGCATCGGGCGTCTGAGAAAACACGCACCCTGGCCAGAAGCAAAGACTGATCTGGCTTCCACTCCCACTCGAGCTCGTCCGGATCAAAGTTGGAGCTCGTCCAGCTGTCTGAGCTCTTTCTGTTGCTGTTGGAGGGGAGAAAGAAGGAGGGCTGGACGGGAGAGCCGCAGCTGGGAGTGCGGGGGGCGGAGGACTGGGAGAGGCGTGCGGAGGGCAGTCTGAGGTGCGGGTGGGGCATGATGACTGCGAGGGGAGGGACCGAGTGCGTCGAGGGCATCCGGGGGTAGCCTTTGGGAATAAAGAGAGAGGGAGGGAGAGACGGGGCCGAGCTCGCAAACACGTTCACGCCCGGTTCAAGGTCCGCCCTCGCCCTTTAGTACCGTCCCCACGCGCCAACGCCCGCCCTAAACAGACGTCCCTCCCCGCGCCACAACGCGTCCCTTCCATCCCGCCTTTCTGATCAACGATCGCCCCCCGCCCGCGCACGCACGCCTCGCACACACGTAACCCCCCCGCGTCCCTTTGTTCTCCCAATCCGGCCCATCCCCCGCGCCCTCCACTGCCCGCGCGCACTCTCTCACGCCCCAGGAACATCCCGGCCTGCATCATACCGCCCCGACATACCTCCATCCAACTCAATACACGCACTTGGCCTCGATCCACCCCTGGTCCCTGCAGGTCACACGCCTTCCGAGCGCCCACGATGCCGTTCCATCACCCTCTATTGCAGCGCGATCGGACGCGATCCCCGTGTCATCTCCTTTGCCAGCCTTTGCCCTCCCCCTCGGGCCTTCCCTTTATCTTAATCGTCATCCCCTGATCAACATCGATCCTCCCCAGATCCGTCGCCGCTCCGACTCTTCTGTCTGCCCCCGCCCACGCTTCTCCAGCGATCCTTGGGTGCAAGTCCCCCAGGGCCGACTGCAGGTAAGTTACTGAGATGACCCGTGCGCCCAGGCACGTTCCTGCTTTCTCGGGGCGAAGCGCGAGACTAGCGCGAGACTATCACCATCATCCATCGCCCAGAGCCGCAACTCGGGACGACGGGGCGCGCGAACGTGCACGCGTCGCCTGACCCTCCCCACTGCCTTCTCTTCTAGATAGACTTTCCTCTGGCCACCAGGCGTGAAGCTTCCCCGCATCTCGCTCCAAGTCCTTACATACACCCTACTTAATGGACTTACTTACCCATATAGCCTAGAGATAATTACAGCCCGATGTATCGCTCCCTAATTCATCGAAGCGTTTATTAACACAGCCGAAAAGAGAAGCGAAGCGCAAGGCGCAACGAGAGACACGGAGCGTACATACAAAACAAACAAACGAACAGACCCCAACAAACAAACGACCCGCCGTCGCCCGCCGCCCGCGTGCGGACGCTCACTTCTGCGACAGCTTCCTCGTCAGGCTCCGTATCCGGTCCGCGTTCCGCCGCCGCCGCTCCGTGTCCATCGTCACGCTCGACTGCACCGACACCGCGTGGTTCCGCGGCGCGACCGTGTACGTCCCGAGCTCGCGCTGCGGGATCATCACCGCGTTCTTGCGCACCCTGTTCCGATCGCTCTCGCCCTCGCGCGCGCGCGCGAGGATCGCGGTCAGCCGGTTCTGCCGCGGCGCGGGCCCGTCCTCGGCCGCGTCCTCGAGCACGGGGATCGCGCGGTCGCGGTACGACGCGGAGCGCTTGATGATCGGGCGCGACCACGCGGACACGAGCGCGTTGGCGACGCGCGCGATCTCGGGCGTCACGCGCTTGCACTTGGTGTAGAACAGCACGACGCGCCCGAGCTTCGACTCTTTGAGCACGTTCGTGTCGATGTACTCGAGCTTCTGGAGCGTCTCGAGGAACTCCTTTTGGATGTTCAGCGCCGGGAGGGAGCGGTCGGGGAGCGGCTCGAGCCAGCGCCGCACGCCCTCGAGCAGGTTGTTGTCCACGATCGACTGCGAGAGGCCGGATCTGCGCGCCAGGGCACGCCGGGTGCGTCAGCCGTCGTCCGAGAGAGAGAGGGAAAGAGGAGGTGGGGCGCACTTTCGCAGGACCTCCATGACCTGTGGGAGCAACTTGAGCTTCATCGTCGCGGGCTGGTGGTTGGACCGCGACTTCTCGTCGTCCTCGGCGGCGGCGAGCATTGCCTCGCGGAGGCGCGACACCTCCTCATCTGCGACGCGGTCCATCACGTCCTCGTCCTTTTTGCGCTTCTTCGGCCGCGAAGACTTCTTTGGCTTGAGAATATCGTCGATTGCCATGTCCAGCCGCATCTTATCGGCTGCAGCCCCACACCGACCACGAACCACGACACCACCGACACACCCGACGACGCGCCGTCAGCCCCGAGCGAGAGAGCGAGACCAGAAGGAAGAATGAAAAACACCACGCACCCTCATGTTGCGGCATCTCCTTCAACTCCTCCTCTGTCCTCTGCGCCCGCTTCCGCTTCTTCTGCACCCGCTTCCGCCCGCTCACGCCCTCGTTGCCCGCGCCTGACCGCCTGACCGCGCGCTTTTTGTTCTTCGCCGCCCCCGCAGCAGGACGGTCCTGCATGTACTCGTCGCCCGAGTCGCCCGAGGACTCGTCGTCGTCCACGGCGCCTGCGAGCGCGAAGGTGGACGCAGGGACGGGGATCGGGCGCTCGAGCTCTTCGTCTGTATGGTGTTGTCATGTCGGCGTCAACAACCAGCCGCGATTGCGAGAACGCGGGAGGGACGTGGAGGCGGGAGGCGGGGCGTACCATCTGCGTCCGGTGCGTCCGAGAGCTCAGAGTCGGACCCGAAGATGTCCCGCTCTGCGAAGCGGGTCTGCTGTGGCGGACGTATCTGCGGTGGGATGTCAGCGAGGGCATCGGCGCCGATGGATGCGGGGGCTCACGTCGGGCATGGTGTGCTGGTGTGTGTGTTTGTGAATAAGGAGTTGTGGCGCAAAGACCTCCGATGTTGAGCGTCAACAAGGCCAAACACAGTGCGGATACAAAATATCTTGACAAAATCTCGGCCTCCCACAGTAGAGCTCCAGCGCTGGAGGACTCGTTCGGATTTGAAGGTTGGTAGAAACCAAGATTTCAGCCAACGAAGCCAACGAGATCATCGTTGTTGCTCCGATGCGACCATAAATGCGATGTATGATTCATTCAGCACTCGGTGTCAAATTGGTCGGGCCTCATATACAGATGACGGGGATAACGAAAATTAAACATGCTATTGTCAGTTCCATGAGGCTGAAGAAACGAATGCAGTAAGAGACTGCATCGAACAAATATCGTTGACGGGCTGCAGGAGAGCGCATCTCACACCCACCATCCCTTTCGGATCTCGATCTCAGATCTTCCGTCTCACCTTCACCTCCGTTCCACCGATCGCAGTCTTCGCAAGAACCCACCATGCCTCTCAGGGTCGGATACGGTATGCTCGTCAATCAACGGGCATGACTAGATGATTCGCTGAGCGCGCCTCGTGCAGTTCGCGAGCACTTTTCTTCACCCTTGTTGCAGTATGCCGAAGTCGACCAGGGGAAGACGTTCACGCTGGTCGAGTGTCCGAGTATGTATGATGCCGTCATAGTACCACCACGTCGATCTCAACCAGCAGTGCATTCTTGACAGGCGGTACGGGGCAGCTCATCGCGCGCCTCACGAACGACGAGATCGACGTCGCGATGTAGGGCTTCTTCCTCGTAAACTTATTGACCCTCTATTGAATGGCCTTGATATCGTAGTGCTCTCACGGACCCCCTCATTTCCGGGATCGCGAAGGGATCCAAGGCGTACAAGCTTATAGGCAGCTACGTCAACACGCCGCTCAATTGGTGAGCACCAGGCGCTAAGCTGGTAGGCCAAATGGTATCTCCTGACGTCGACTCCGTATCGTAGGGCTGTGATCACTGGCAAAGATTCAAAATACAAATCCATCGCCGACCTCAAGGGCACGCCGCTGGGCATCTCACGTCCCGGTAGTGGCAGTCAGACGATGGCGAGCGTGATGGCGCTTCAGCAGGGCTGGGACACGTCCGCCTTGGAGTTCAAGGGTGAGTCAATCCTCGCAACGTCGTCCGCCTTCGCAACGGGAGCGTCTTTTCGATGTTGTCTGACGCTTGCCGTAATCGTCGCCACCATCACCATGGACCAGTGAACAACGACATCCACGGGTTGATCGCCTCCGTCAACGACGGCTCGACGAGCGCGTTCATGTGGGAATGGTTCACGACGAAGCCCTTCGCAGACGCCGGCGCCGTCCGCTTCGTAAGTCACCGCACCCTTGCCGTCCGCGTCCACATCCGTGCTCCAGCACCCGGCACGCTGACGCACAGGCGCTCTTCACCCCCCCCCCCCCCTCCCCTCCCCTCCTTCACGCGAGCCGCGCCCTAGATTGGTTCGGTCCCCACGCCCTGGCCATCATGGCTAATCGCCGCGCACCCCTCGCACACGCGCGCCCCGCCCGACGCGCTCCGCACCTTCCTCAGCGCGCTCTCCGCCCACGTCCGCGCGTTCGACTCAGCAGAGGCGCGCGCCGGCGCCGACGTCGCGTTCATCACGGACAAGTTCGGGTACCCCGAGGAAGACGTCAAGGTGCGCTCGTTCGCCCCGCTTGCCCGGCTCTGCGCGCTGACACGTCGCCGCTAGGCGTGGCTCGAGACCGTCGCGTACCCCGCCGATTGCGCGGAGATCCCCAGAAACGTCTTGACGGACACGCTCAAGTAGGCGCGCGCTGACCTGCGCTGACCTTTTCGCGCTTTCATCTCAAAGCTGACTTGTCCTCCCCACCGCGCACAGGGTTCTCGAGGCAGCAGGCGTCGTCCAGTCACCCACCGGTGGGCAGTTCGACTTGCAGGACTTTATCAATGGCCAGATCGTTGCTCTGAGCGACGCCTAAGATCGAGGGAGCAGGGCGAGAGGATTCACAAGCCCGACAAGAACCCTGGGGAATTCGCGGAAACACGATCACAGAAGTTAATCTTTTTTATCATTAAAGTGCTGTATCTATGGTGTACAGTACAGTATGCGACGAAGCTATCTGGCCTGACAAAAATCGCTGACGATGACGTCGTGCCATTCGAGAGACACCACGATCGGACGATGATCGCAAGTGCACTGAAGAAACAACGTCAACCTCCATCGATCGCAAAAAAGTAACAAACGACGCAACGACGCAATGTATCAGTCGCTGATTAGCCACTCTACCAGTCGAGCGTAAAACGATGAACGGCATGCCCAGCAACTGACCCCAAAAGAGAGCTCCTCTCCCGAGCCCCCGCACCGTATCCGCGCACACGAACGAGCAAAAAAAAATCTGCACGCCGAACGCGCGCGCACGCACAACGGGGGCCGGTCGACTGTAAGGAAGAAAAAACCCTGCGCTTTATCAGCACTTATATGCCCCCGCGGAGGGGCCCACGTGACAAGGCCCGTGCGCGGGAACTCGCTTCGCAGCCAGGCGGCGACACGGCGCGCAGATGCGCAGGCTCTTTGAAAGTTACACCTGGCTCGTTGATATTTGGGGTCGCCCGCGCACGCTCCACGCGGCGGCCTTGAACGTGTGGTTAGGGAGACGGACTGCTTGTCTGGCAGGCCTGCTCCCCGAGATCGTCCCGCTTTGCATTCAGTGGCGAGGTCGGCCCGTAGAGCAGGTATATTCCACCCCGAGATGTACGTGATCCCAAGGCTTTGGTTCCCGTTCATTTGCCTGCTCTTCGGAATGGAGTAACGTCTTTAGATCTTGATAGGAAGGTCGTGTAAGCTGCAGCCATATGCTAATAGACATGTGAACATTGACAAGATGTACGGCTGTAAGATAGAAGTAGAGATAAATGCTAGGAACTGATTGATAAAATGTTAGACCACAGATGCGCAGAAGTAATGGATCGGTTAGATAGACGATATGCACGAAGACCAGAAAGAAAACGAGTCTATGAGTAGTCCACGAGTAGTCCATGCAGCGCCCCGATCCAGCGCGGGGGACGCGGAGGCTTTAGGAGTGTACAGTATGAGCAGAAAGAGACGATGCAAGAGTCGAGGAGGTGAGGTTCAGTAAGTTCGGGTTCATCGCCCGAGCTAATACGAAAAGTCCATGAGTTCGACAGCGTCCGACAGCGCCCTCCATCATCAGAGAACAAGCACGACCGCCAAGGCATCAGAAACACTTCAGAAACACGCTGAGCGTCGAGCGCCGCTCGCCTGATGTCCACAACGTCGACGGGTGTTCACTTATTCACCGCCCAGCAGGCTCCAGCAGGCCCCAGGCTATGCACGCGCGCGTTCCTGGGACGATCGAATAAGTGGACGACGCGGTCGAAGGCAGGCACACTAGGCGGGCGGACCAGGGCGATCGGGCAGCGGGTGCAGTTAGGCCGGACGTCCCGGGCACACGAGGCGTCCTGCAGCAGGCAGGTAGAGGACAGACGGCTGGAAGACGGCTGGAGCGCCCGGCGACGCTGTGGCGAGGGGCGCGGATCCTCGGACGAGGACGCGGGTGGGCGACACGACGCGGGTGAGTCGAGCATAATAGGCACGGACGGCGACGCCACGCGCGCTTTCTCTTCCTTTTCCTTTTCTTTTTTCGCGATTTGATTTGTGCGTGATGGATGGGTGGACGTTATTAGACAGCGTTGGACGCGCGTCGACGGACGTGCCTCGTTGGTGTTTTTTTTTTTCATTAGGACGTGTGACAGCGGCTACTGGTCTCTGCTGGGGTGTCCAAGGGGAGATAATGGGGGAGATGCGAGTCCGGGAACGGCGGAGGGGCAGACGCGCGCGTGGACGGAGCGGAGAGACGTGAGGAGCTGGAGGGGGATTGGGAGATGGGAAGGTGGGAAGGTGGGGAGTGGCGGTAGGGTGGGCGAGGCGGGGTGAGGCGAGGGTGGAAAGAGACGCGGAGATCATCGGCGCTGCTGCGAAGCTGGTGCAGGCGTCAACAACCTGGAGAACAACGGATATCAGCGCTCCGTCGCCAAGAACCCCAACCCAGCCTCTCAGAAAAAAAAAGGAAAAAAAAAAGAGAGAAAGCCCCCAATAATAAACCGTCCGCGGCTCAGAGAATGAGAGCAACAGTAGCAGCAACAGCACCAGCGATCGAACAAAAGAGCGAACGAGAGAAACACGCACCTCAGCCACACACACCCCGCCGCGCCACGCTCCACGACCATCTCCCACACGCGCCCCGCCGCCTCGTCGCGCCCCGCCCACTCCGCGCGCGCGGAGTCCCGCAGCGCGTCCAGCAGCGCCGTCCGCCCCTCGACCGTGCCCTCCGCCTGCAGCACCCACTCCTTGCGCCACCCCTCGCCGACGCCCGCCCACACGTCCTCGTCTCCATCCCCATCGGCGACGCCTTCCGCGTCTGCCTCTCTGTCTCTGTCGACAGTGCGGTGTCCGGTGCTCGAGCGCGGGAACGGCGGAATGGGCAGCGCCGCGAGGTGCGAGTGCCAGTGCGAGTGCGGAGAACCAGGGGCGGGGGCGGGGACGGGTCGACGCGGACCGGGCAGGCGCGCGAGCCAGACGTACCGCTTCGCGAGCGCGACGCCCGACGGCGAGTGCGGGCTGCGCACGCGCGTTGGGAGGCGCACGAGCTTAAGCAGGCTCTCGAGCTCCGCATCCGCGTCCGCGTCCCCATCGACGGCCGCCCCTGCATCGCCCCTCAGGCCCAGCCGCAGCCGCAGCCCCGCTGCGCCAAACTCGTGTGCCCCAAAGTCGCGCGCAGGCGACAAGCGCGCGCGCGGCACCGGCAGCCGCAGGCGCGCGAATGTGGGGCGCGCGCGGGGCGCGGCGAGGTGCGCGTAGTACAGCGGGGACGGCAGCGCGCGCGGGTCGGGCACGGGCGGCGGGGCGGGGGGCGCGTGCGGCACGAGCGCGGTGCCCGTAAAGACGAGCCACGCGCGCCGCGCGCCGCGCACGTCCTGGTCCTGGTCCTGGTCCTGGTCCTGAATGGCGTCGCGCGCGCGCTCCCACGGGCCGGGCGGGGCATCCGCGTCGGCCCCGGGCGCGTCGGCGGGGTACCCCCACACGGACTCGGCGGACGAGGACGCGGGGCGCGGCGCGGGCGGGACGTAGCCGACGTTGCAGACGACGTCGCCCGCGGAGAGGTGCTCCCAGAGCCCTGCGGTGCGCAGCTGGGCGGTGCACGCGGCGAGCGCGGGCGCGTCGAGGGCGGCGCAGGGGACGAAGACGCGGAGGACGGGCGCGCGGGCGCGGGAGGTGGCGTGCAGGAGGTCGTGTGGGTCGTGTGGGTTGGGGTGGGGGCAGGTGGGGGCGGAGGCGGAGGCGGAGGCGGAGGAAGGTGCGGCGAGGAGAGCGGGGAGAGGTCGCAGCGGGGGAAGCGGCGGGGCTGTGTGCGCGGGGGAGGACGCGCGCGAGTGGGAATACGAATACGTGTGCACGGAGGTGGTCGCGCGGCGGAGCGCGCCTTCGTCGTCCGACGTCGGCGCGGACCCGGATGTGGACGCCGAGCCCGAGGCCGCGAGCGACGCGATCGAGAAGGCCGACATGGACGAGAGCGAGAGCGACAGGGTCTTGTGGGCGGACTTCGGCCTGTGGTGCAACGTCGTCGTGCGCGGGGCGACGAACGCAGAGGGGGGGATCGAGTCGTACGTGGAGGAGGAGGCCGCGGCGCGGCGACGGGCGCCGCGCCAGCTGTCGGCGTAGACGCGCAGGGCGAAGGGGTCTGCGGACGGCGGCGGGGGCGGGACCTTGGGCTTGCCGAGGAGGGAGAAGCGGTGGGAGGCGCGGCGCTGGCCGGTGTGTTTTGTCGTTCCCGACGGGGTAGACCCTGGGACGGAGTCGGAGGGCGGGAGAGAGAAGGAAAGGGGCGCAGGGAAGACGAGCTCGCGGATGAAAGAGCGCGAGCGGGGGCGGGGGCGGACGAGGGCAGGCGGGGGAGTGGGGGTTAGGGTGACCGTGGAGGGGGAGGGAGACAGGGGGAGGGGGATCGAGGAGCTGTGGATGAGGGATTGGAGGAGGAGGACAACGCGGGAGTGGGCGAGGGCGAGGGCGGCGAGGCGCGCGGTCTGGGCGTCGTGGTGTCGGGACGGGGGCGCCTCTGAGAGGACGGCCAGGGCGTGGAGGGGGTAGCTGTGCAGCGGGACGTTCTGCGACTCCACTGCACCACCACAGACCGTGGCTGTCAGCGGGCGGGCACCGGGAAGACAGGGGGGACTCACGGAAGAGGTCGAGGTCGCGAAAGTCGAGGTCGACGGGGCGGGCGTCGTGGCCGTCGTAGTACGCGCGGAGGTCGGCATGGTGCAGGCAGTAGCGGTGGCCGGGGACGAGGCGCGCGAGGAGGGCGTCGTGCGCGGGTGTGCGCGGCTGGAGCAGGGCGCGGGCGAGGACGGGCGAGGCGAGGCCGAGGGCGCGGATGTCGGGCCAGGCGAGGTGGGGGAGGACGGAGGCGAGGACGCGGGGCGTGCGGAGGAGAGCTGGAAGGGTGGGCGAGCGGGGGGCTAGGACGGTGAGGCGACGGGGAGAGAGGTCGAAGGGAACGGGAACGGGGAGGAGACGCGGCTCTCGGGCCGGCTTGCGGGCGGTGGGGACAGGGGGCAGGGGTCTGGGCGGGGTGTCGAGGAAGGAGCGGGAGTCGCTGTCGGGGGTGGAGCGGTCGGACGGCGAGGACGAGAGCGGGGGCGTGCTGTCGTACGCGTCCATGTGGGGCAGCACAGACACAGGGGACAGGCAAGGGGAGGGGCGAGCAGGGCGGGAGCCATGGTCTCTGTGCGTCCCTGATATATTGAGTGAGGCGCTCTCGAGATGACGGTGCCGCTGCTGCGTGCCCCGGCCGTTGGGCGCTCTATATTGCATCCAATCTCGCTTTCCTTCCCCTGGTCCCATCGCCCTCTCAATACGTCAATCGCCAGCCTCGATCCATCCAGCAGGCAGCCGTCCTTCGCTCGACCCTCTCCTCATCGAGCGCCCGACAGCACCCGCTCTCCATCCATTTCCCGCACCGTCTATCATTATTCATCCCACCGTCCTTGCTGACAACTTGAGCTACATACTACCTCCACAACCCCCCGATCGGCGGCCTCCCCGACTGACAGCCTGCAGCAAAAATGTCCACCATACAGCCCTTCTTTCTTCATCTCCTGGCCTCGTCTCGAACCTTTCACACCGGCACCCGCATCATCTCACGGTCGCTCATCGGAGCGGTCGCGCCCGTCTGCCCTACGTCCTGACAACCCGACGGCGCCTGCAAGTCCATTACATACGTCCCTCTAGCGAGCCGCCCCACGCTGCGCACCGCGGCACTCCCCCATGTGTTTACCCTCCAGCTGCGCTGGGTGCACCGAACTGCCGCGGACCCTTACCTTCCCTCTCCGAAATCAGCTCCCCCGGCCGGGACAGCCACCGCCACCCAACACCCTCGTTTTCCGGCGCCCCACGCAGCGGACCGTACGTATATACAAAACTTATTTTGAACGAATATCTTTGCTGCTGCCATTTATAGACGGCATGCATGACAAACGGATAACCCCGGCGGGCTCGCGAGTCTCAACGCGCGCCCACCGTCGTATTCCGAAACGTAGCATTGCAGACGAGACGTTGGAAGAAGTGCAGCGTTCGAGAGAACGACTTGTGTCGTCTGCGCGTCACAGCTACTCGACGCTCCGCCGCAGCGGGAGTGATCGGGCGGGACGGGGCGATGAGGAAAAAGAACGAGGGCCGCAGAGGCGGCAAGCGATGCGGTGCGGTGCGGTGCGGTGCGGTGCGGTCCAGGCGGGTGGGGCTGGGTGGGGAGCGGCAGAGCGGCATCCTCGGCAGGGCGTCCCGAGCGGCGCCCGCAGCCATGCACGCTCATGACGCCATGATATCCTGGAGCTCGACGCCAAAGGGTTGCGCGCCGTCGTCATCGCAGGTCATCGCTCGACTCGATTGATATGGGTACAGATGGGTATGGGTCGGCGCGCCGAGGCAGTCGTTAGGCTGACGACAGCGCCTCCATTCAACGTGTCTCCCGGGCGGGTATAGAGTTTCGGTGTGCGGGGCTGGCCTTCAGGCCGTCAGGCCGAGGAGCCCACGCACGCATGCGCCATCGAGACGTGCTGAACAATCCCTGCGACGCCGGGGCGTGTGCAGTACTTGCACAAACGGGGGACCGCGAAACGCACGTGCGGCGGAGGACGTCGCTGACTGAGCCCTCAGCCCGACGTTGTGCCCAAGAGGAAGCTCGACTGCCGTCTGCCGACTAACTACTGCACTTCTGTCTCGTCCGGGGAGCATTTACCTTGATCGGTATCGCAATAGAATCCCACCGCTCCGACGCTCTGATGGGACCCATTCCATCACCGCCACTACTGTCCGATTCGGTGCCATGTCTCCTATATCGGCTTGTATACACCCCTCCGGCCCTAAGCGCTGGATCTGGTTCATAGTATCGTATTGAAGGCCTGCCTCCGATTTGAGACTCGCAGGTCGCCCTCGTGCACCCGATGGCTCTTTCGGTCGGATACGGCGATATTAATTCTATTGAAAGGGGCTTGACGACGCGCACGATCTTGGTCTGACAGTCCTGGTGCTCTCCAGGTCCTTGACGCCGTTTTTAAGTGCGGCTGCAAGTTCTGGGGCACCCTGATGCATACCGGGACAACGAGGAGCTGACTGGCGAGTGGTTCGTCAGGACCGACAAGCGCGACGATATCTGCGTCGCCATTAAGTTCGGTCTCGCCGACCTCGCCCGCGTGCCCAACGGCTCTGCAGAACACGTCACGGTCGCTTTCGAGAACTCGCTGAAGAGCCTCCAGACCGACTACGTCGACCTTTACTACCTGATGTCGTCAAGACAAACTAGACTCGCCGCCTGTCTTCTAATTGGAAGGGAGAGGTCAAGGCCATAGGTGTCTCTGAGATCTCTGCATCGGTACTTTGTCGCGCGCACGCCGTCTATGCGCGTTATTGCCGCTCCCCGGGTCGAATATTCGCTGCTAGCCTTCAACATCAAGCTCGAGAAGCTCGGCCTCTTTCAAACCGCACAGGAACTTGGCATCGCGATCGTCGCCTGCTCCCCTCTCGGCCGCAGTCTCCTCACCGGCTCGTTCGTGCGTGATCCCTCCGCTTTACTTGCTCACCGCGAACGGCCTCTCGTCGACGGTTCGCTGTTCTTTTCTCGAGCCCTTGTACAGCGCACGGCAGAGTCGGTTTCCGACGGCCGCTGCGCCGTGCACATTCCCCTTCTCACCGCGGACAACTTTCCCGAGCTCGTCAAGCTCGTGGACGGGTTCGCCACCACAGGCGCTAAGCACTGCGTCACCTCCGTCGTGGTTGCGTGGTTATTTCCCAAGGTCCTCGCCGTCCACAGCACCAACAAGGTCAAGACACCTGATCCCTTATCCCTTTCTTGTTTCTATCCACCTCTGTGGAACGCGCTCCGATCATGTTGTGGTTTCGGAACAGCACCTCGAGGACAACGTGGGCGCGGGGTCGCGCACTTGTGCCAGCTCACGGAAGATCCACAAGATCATTGCCGCACCAGGCGTGCGGTACCCCGGGGAATTCAACGACCTGTCCAGGCTGCCTCGATACCCCTCTCGTTGATGCTTCCAGCGGTGCCCCGGTGTGGTTTCTAGCATTGGTATAGATTCTAGCACTGCTGTTGGCGTTGGCGTTGGCGTTGGCGTTGGCGTTGGCGTGGATAATGTTTGTGACGACGATATGTGAAAGTCTACCCTCCTCTCCGCGCTTAGCTGTGCGGAGACTGCACCATGATGGGATTCAAGGCCGGCTCTCGAGTGATCCGATAGGAGCGTCTTGGTATTCTGCTCTGCTTTTTCATATATATAGCCTCACTCGGGCACTTGAATAGCCCATCGTTGTCTCCCTCTCGCGCGTCTTCACACTACTGGCCACCACCTCGCGCGCTGCTCACGATTTTCTCGCTCAACCCGTCGCCCCTCATATATAAGCCTGTGATCTACATTTACTGCGCACACGGTGACATACAGGCCATGTCTGGACATGTCCTATGCCAGTCGGATTGAGGCGGGCCCACGCGACGAGTGTCTCGGGACTAGAACCTCAGTCGTTGCCTCGCACACCTGATTTGCTGGAGTACCGAGGGACCGAAGAAAGCATTTCGTGAGGTTCGCTGAACTTGTGCGATAAATGAGGACGAATGATCGCGTTCTTGTCTTGTATGGTCTGACCTCGTCGCTTTGAGCTCCATCAAGGATGCGGTTTTGATCTTGGTCTTGTCCTCTCATGTATCAGTGATCATCTCACGCTGAGGGTCTGAGGGTTTGGGCATCACGAAGGGTCATCGGGCGTCCGAGATGACGGTTGGACATCGAGCAGAATAGCTGCATAGAGAACAAGAGCATGGCATTCGATTGCCCGTCACCGCGGCCCACAACCACGTACGTACATAGTATGCTGGCGGTCGACGCTCTCCTTGAGAAAATCTCTTCGCATGCGTCGTTCAACACCGTCGCGCAATCTGATAGCGGCAGGGCCAAGGATCGCTCGAAGAAGAAGTGTCAACATGTATGCAGCTTTACGTACCATCCATGCACCTGAGGCGAAAGCTGGTGATTTGTGAGGCTTCCTAGCGTAACATGTTTCTTAGCAGAATCTGAGTAGCAAGTCCAAGCGCGACTAGCATGGATACACAGAACACAAGGACCGCCGCGAAGAACCATAACCTCATGGTGAGTGATAGATGCATGTGCGACATGGCAGGGTCAAGACTGGGACCCATCTTGCGCACCAGCATTTCGACGGATGACTACAGAATGTCGCCGATGCCGACATACCTGTCGAAATGTACATGAACGAGGACCGCATGGTTGTTGGTGTTCGGCGGATGGTAAAGCAGTCCTAAGGATGGCGTCTTATCGAAGATAGGGGTTCAGAGCCACCAACAAGACTTGGGACTCTCTTTACAGAAGAGTAGATGTAGACGACGGTGTAGCATTTTTGGCTTACACCTTGGCGTAGGATGATGATTCTGCGCGACGTACAAAGGATACGACTCAACTCACTAGGTAGACGTAGGCCCTCTCTCGGAGTCGGGTCGGAATTCTGGAGACGCGACTTACTGAATGACGATACACATAGAGAAACTGAGGGGGCGCTCTTGGCATATTTCGATGTCCATGTGTTGAGGAACAAAAGGGACCATGAAGAACCCCTTGCACAAGAGATGGTGTGAGTGAGGGAACAGAGAAGGCGTTCAAGCAGGGATCAATAAAGACAAAGTTAAAACTCCGCGAATTTATGACCCTGCAAATTCACCCGCACGTGTCAGCTGGAATCTTTCAATGTCCGAGCGGAAAACTATCGAAGAAGGGTGGAAACAACACTGGTTGGGTCCAAGAGCTGTCGTCAAGCTTCAGGTCTCGGCTTCGTCGTTGAATTGACGCGACTCCATGGATGAGTACCATTTGTTCTGTAGAATCACATGCAGTCTTACTAGACACCAGTGGACTAGTAGCTGCTTGAAGTTAGGACGCTTTGAAGTGCCTTCTCGCATATCGCTATTTCTCAAAGAATTCACCCATCACCAAGAATTTCCGATGGATCATATCAATCGGCGCGTTGCCGAACCTCAGACTCACCCCTAACTCTTTATCTCCCCAAAACATCGATTTGCTGTAGGGTTCTGCGGCGACCGTTTCGTAGACCATGAGATTCCTGGTGATGACGCTTGAGGATGCGTGATCACGCACTGAAGTGGAAGTCTTGGCATTCTAATGTTGGGTGTCGACGCTCGTATACTGCTGCACCCCACAGGTTCTCTGATATTGCAACAGGAGCACGATCTCTGTTATCATTCGTCTGCTCAACGTGTACCATGGACCGAGATGCAGTGCGTTCTATTTTCCTCACATGACCATTTGGAGAGAATCATCGGGTACTGATAAAAAGGACGCACCGAGTAATGATTCTTCTCAGTGTCTTCCGATACTGTTCCCCAAGCGACAGCGCCTCCTGCACTTTGAACGATGATCTTCTCTGCGCTTTTTGTGTCTCTCGCTCTGCTCGTCAGCTCTGTCCTCGGCGCCCCAAACCGTCTCTTGTCCGTCGAGAGATACGATGGGGAAACCTCTGGTCGATACATTGTCACGTTGAAAGCTGACACTGTCAAGTCGGACCATCTTTCATGGGTCAATGAAGCTGCTGGTGCTGGTGCGAACATCACCCACGACTGGAACCCAGACTTCGTCAACGGTTATGCCGGTATGTTCTCGACCAGGGACCCGCTTACCATCGCTGACTGCGCTCTAGCCAACTTGGATGACAATGCTTTGAGAACCCTTCGCGCCTCCCCCGACGTCGAGAGTATCGGCGAAGATGGCGTCGTGTCCATCAAGGTGACGGAGTAAGACGCTCTCGCAAGTATTCATTAGCCGTCGCGTCTCAACGGAGGCTTCCACAGAACAAATGCTCCATGGGGCATCGCCAGACTAAGCTCGACGTCTGCGATTAGCGGATCTGATACCGCGAACTCGTACACATACACATACAACAGCGCAGCTGGCAGTGGAGTTGACATTTACGTTATCGGTGAGCCAGCGGCTCTTGTTCTATTCTTCGTATTCAGCGCTAACTTGGTTGCTAGACACTGGTAAGATTCACGGTCCTTCGATCTGAATGTGATCTGATTCTACAGCGCGCCTCAGGCATATACACCAGCCATGTAGGTCGTTTTGCTCTCGTCCGGGTGCTCATACTTAAGTCCGTTTTTAGTCGGACTTCGGCGGCCGTGCTCGGTGGGGGGCTACCTTCGGCGGCTACGCTGTACGTTCCGGTATCCCTGCCTATTTTCTTGCGTCTATACTGACTTCCGTATCAGGATGCTGATGGTAATGGTCATGGAACTCACGTCTCGTGAGACCGAATCCCCGCATTGTGTAGATGATTTGATATTGATGGCCTCGTTACAGTGGCACTGCTGCGGGCACTCGTTGGGGCGTCGCTAAAGTAACCTCCTTTCAGAGTTCCTTGTTCTACTTTCTGATTTGCGCTTCCCTTTTAGGCGGCAAATTTAATTGCAGTGAAAGTGCTTAGTGACTCTGGATCTGGCTCCGTCTCGGACATGTAGGCAGATTGCCAGCGGTCTACACCTGCTGTCACCATTTTGATGGCTGGGCCTCTGCAGTGTCTCTGGCTTGGATTGGGTCGCCACGCAAGTCTCATCTTCAGGCAGACCATCTATTGCGACTCTAAGCTTAGGTGGCTCCGCCTCGACCGCACTGGATAACGCCGTCACTTCGGTACGCTGTCGTATTTTCAACACGTCTCGACAATCTCAAATACAATCTTCCAAAACAGCTCGTCAACCAAGGTATCCATGTTACAGTCAGTATTGTCTGCCTCGTCCACAGTGCATTCTTGTAACTGATACCTTCTTTGCACAGGTCGCTGCCGGAAATTCGAATACGGATGCCAGTAGCTCCAGCCCTGCACGCGCTACCGCAGTCAACACTATCGGAGCTACTACGATTGCCGATGCTCGCGCCAGGTTCGTACATCTCATCGTTGAGAGCTGAGGAGAAACGTCGGCTGAACTGTGATACCAGCTACTCGAATTACGGCTCCGTCGTAGACATCTTCGCGCCAGGAACTGATGTCACTAGCAGCTGGATCGGCAGCACCACCGTGCGTATTTCACTGCTGCTTGTCCTTCCGACCCCAGGCGAATAGCAGCTGATTGGGAATGCGCTCAGGCTACGAACACCATCTCCGGTACTTCCATGGCCACTCCACACGTCGCTGGTCTGCTCGCCTACTTGATCAGCGTCAACGGCAACAGCTCTCCCGCATCCCTCACTTCCACGCTCAAGGGTTTGGGTCTCAGCGGGGTATTGACTGGAATCCGTGAGTTCGAGAGCATTTATATTCAGGCAAGCGATACTCATTCACCGTTTTAGCATCTGGAACTGTAAACCTCCTGGCTCATAATGACCAATGAACGAAACGAAACGATACACAAACGCAGAACTACGAATTCTTCGGGTTTAGATTTTCGGGATGAGTACCGCGGAAGGATTTGCTAGAGTCGTTTATGATGGTGATGTTTCTCATGATTTGTACTGCACTCTTGTAAACTTGTCAGGTGATGATTCTGCGGTAAACACGAAACTATATCACGGTTTAGTTGTGCCCACATTGCTACATAAGTAACGGAAAAAGTTTAAGAAACGGGGTAGACTTATAATCTTTGATCACTGTGGAGTTTGATCGGTATGAGCTTGAATTGGCTTCACAATTGGGGAGCAGTGTTGTGAACTCTTGTAGGACAGACTGACCTGAAAAGTCAAGGAAGCGAGGTGATGGGTTGGCATCGAAAACATTGCAGTGTCATTGCAGAGCAAACACCATATGCGTAGAACGGTGACGACGATCATTGGATAAGAATCATCCAAGCCAAGATAAAATAGAACAGCCTGCATGTCGATGATTGTCAAATTGTCACCGTCAGTTCAGCAATATATCAATACTCACAAGAGAGGATATACAGCAAGGAGAATGCGCTGCGGATCCATTTTTGTTCCGTCGAGGAAATTGGCGGAGGCTGCGTATAATCAGGGAAACTGGTCTAGGTAGGAGAGTTGAAACAAATCGTACCCCATATGCACCAAGCCCAGGCGAGGATGGCAATTGGTGCCCGGACGTAGATGATGCGCACGAAACATGAGATGAAGGCAGCTATGTCAAGCGGCGCCACACAGTAACCGAGCACACACAGGCCCTGGAAGAATGATCTAGAGAAGAGGAGATGTCAGAAGGAGACAGCACTGCATGGATTTTTCAGGCGTACACTCGACCTCCCAGGAGCTGTTATCATAAGAATCAGATATCAATATGTTACGTCGAAGGGAGCAATTTACCTTTGCCTGTATAGTCACAATCAGTGAACCAACGCATACGATCACAACAACTGAGGTAAAAACACCGAGGGCTTGATCTGGAGGTGCCTAAGTCCCAATTAAGTATTTTGAATTAGACGGGTAGCTGGGAGAGGAGGTACCTGGAGGTACTCACGTTCACACTGAGCATAATCCCAAGAAGCAAGCATAATATAAGCGGCCCCCAGAGGTCCCAATCTCTGTTTGTTTATGTTCAAAACCAAGTCGATAAAGCGAGCGGCAGATATCTTACCTGAGAACTTCTCTGCCTGTCCCCTTGCGCACAGGGTATAGCACTTGAACTAGCTTGTTGTAAATGGATAGCAAATCCCGACCCTACGCAGCGATGTGGGTTACAATCAGTTGCGTTAGAAAGCTTGTACACATACAATGGTGGCCGTGATGGGTTCGTCCAGAGTATCGGCCCCGCTCGTTCTGAGTGAGGGGACATTTAAAAAATGCGGTGATCATGACTTGTGGAAACGGCGCGCACCGTGTTTCAACTCGCAACCCGCCGACGGTCTGTCTTGTTGAGGGCTGCCTCGGCGCGCCCGATGAGGACCCGATGTTTCCAGAGATAGTTGGTAGGGAGGAAGGTGATGCTAGCTGTTCGGGAGCGCGTGCCTTGCCCTTGTCGGGTAGAGGAGATATTGGGTCGGGGTGCGAGTATCCGGGGATGGAATCCTCATCCAAGTCGTCGTCGTCATCTTGAGGTAACCGGGTGAGAACAGAAAGAAAAAAATAAGGTCGACGTTACCTGCTTGGATGAACTGGGAGGTTGCGGTGAGCGGTGTGGAGGCGTCCATGGCGAATGCGCTGTCCTTGGCTTGGTGCAGACTGTTGTGTGCACACGTATGACAGAATATTACATAATTGACGCGGCCGCAAGAGGTAAGACTGACGCGTCGTGCAGTGTCTCTGGCTCATTCCAGCCTCGTCCACCTCCTTCCTTTGTCTCCAACACAATGGTATCTTTGGAGTTCTGAGCCCTTTTCATCCATTAACTCACCACAACTCAAGGGAAACGTACCATCCGGAATGCTGCCGCATCTCCCACCCGACAACAATCAGAACAAGGACGGGAAGGCCAAGGAGGCCAAGGAGCAGAAGAAGAAATGGGAGCCTCCTCTCCCGACGCGCGTCGGTAAGAAGAAGAAACGCGGCCCCGCTGCCGCCTCTAAGCTTCCCGCCGTGTTCCCCACCACTCGCTGCCGCCTCAAACTGCTCAAGTCGGAGCGTATCAAGGACTACCTGCTCATCGAGGAGGAGTTCATCCAGAACCAGGAACGACTGAAGCCAGAGACGCGGGAAGAGAAGAATGAGGAGGACAACACGAAGGTAGATGACCTGCGTGGGAGCCCCATGGCGGTTGGTACCTTGGAAGAGATGGTCGACGATGACCATGCGATCATTAGCACGGCCTCTGGGCCAGAGTTCTACGTCCCGATTCTTAGCTTTGTCGACAAAGATCTCCTGGAACCCGGCTGTCAGGTTTTGCTCCACCACAAGACACAAGCCATTGTGGGTATCCTGCAGGATGACACGGACCCCATGGTTAGCGTTATGAAGCTTGACAAAGCGCCGACAGAGAGTTACGCAGACGTTGGTGGGTTGGAACAACAAATTCAGGAAATCAAGGTGCGTCCACATTTCAATTCCTAGTGCAAATACGCTCACTAAACGCTCCTTACTCAGGAATCTGTGGAGCTTCCTCTCACACATCCGGAACTATATGAGGAGATGGGTATCAGCCCACCAAAGGGTGTCATCCTCTATGGTGCACCTGGAACGGGCAAGACACTCCTCGCGAAGGCTGTGGCAAATCAGACATCTGCGACCTTTTTGCGCGTCGTTGGCTCTGAACTAATACAGAAATACCTCGGTGACGGTCCTAAACTTGTCCGCGAACTGTTCCGCGTGGCGGAGCAGCACGCGCCAAGTATAGTCTTCATTGACGAAATTGACGCAATCGGTACAAAACGGTGCGTTCCTCGACGCTACTTTTGCGTGGTTCGCAGGTTCTACGATGTGGCACAGGTACGATTCGACGTCGGGTGGCGAACGAGAAATCCAGCGTACGATGTTGGAGCTGTTGAACCAGCTAGATGGTTTCGACACCCGAGGAGACGTGAAGGTTATCATGGCAACAAACAAGATCGAATCGCTAGATCCTGCACTTATTCGACCAGGACGTATCGATCGAAAGATCGAATTCCCATTACCAGACGTCAAGACCAAGCGGCATATTTTCAAGCAAGCTCCTCCTGTCATGACCGTCATGAACCGCAGTACTGATCCACGTCCTTGATAGACTTCACACATCGCGCATGAGCCTCAACGAGGATGTCGACCTCGAGGAGTTTGTCATGACGAAAGATGATCTTTCCGGTGCTGACATCAAGGCCGTATGTACTGAAGCTGGACTCTTGGCGCTGCGTGAGAGGCGTATGCGGGTGAATAAGGCAGATTTCACCGCGGCTAGAGAGAAGGTAACCGTGCGCTTGAATCTGCTTGATTCACACTCTGATAATATGTTCAGGTGCTGTACCGGAAGAATGAGGGAACACCAGAGGGCCTGTACCTATGATTGTATTTGCATGATTGACTGCAGTTTTCTTTTTCTACGCAAAGTGCGACATATGCCAGCCAGGTCCTACGAGGTTCGGTCGGATCCGGCCTCTTCATCAAATCCAGTTTGTTCTATCATCCCATCATGACTGCCCATGCTGAATACGCTTGCTGTGCTCAATGATTTCCTCCAATTATTCAGTACATCTACCCACGGTATGATGTCAAGGTCATGTGTGTTTCAGTTACTCACGATCCAGTGTCAATGTCCGAGTTCTTTTTCTGTTGAAGTCTGGAGATGGCAATATGGTGAGCATCCATGTCCTATGTGAAAGCCACACGAACACACCAGCTTTTGATGAGGCTTACCCATGCTGACACTATCGGAGCACCCATTGTCGCAAGTAGCCAACTATATCAGGTTTTGGTGGCTGGATTATTGTCCTGCCGATGCCCTGATGTCCTCCCTATAAAAAGTCATAGTTTCTGACTGCAGCCCAGTTTATTATCACCCTAATATAAACCCATTGAGTAATTTATACCAAACACACTATATTTGCCTACCAACACTCTTTCTACTACCTTTGCCTTGTTTAATTGCTTTGAAACAATAGGTTCATTACTATATGCTATTGAGCATAGCAGTTGTTGTGTTTGGTATAAGTTTGTGCCTTTATACCAAGAATGATGCTTTTGGTCATTTGTAGGGTATTTCTCTACCACAATAACCCATAAGGGGCACCTTGACTACACTAGTTGGAAAATTGCCTAAGGGATCAGATTATGATATCAAAGTGCCCATATTAGATATACTTGCTATGTTTTGGGGTTGTATTCTCACTTATGCTTCCTTAATGTATTGTGAGCCTTGCTCTTAATGTTAGTTGCTCAATTATAATTTACCACTTTTGAACAGAGTAAAAGCTCTATATAGCTAGCTCAAATGAAATAGTGTTATATAGGCTTTTTCTATACTTGGTTACACAAATTGCTATTGGGATCTAGGTTTATATAATAAAAAAAGCCAAGTGTGTATGCTCTTTTCTTTTTAATTGCAATGTGATAATGTCATTTCATGCTATAGCAATACTAGAGCTAATAAGTTGCCAATAATGTAGATAGCAGCAAGAGGGACTTGGCAAGATACTATAATCAGCATATGCGTTTGTGTGAGCAAAAAGTATATTACTAATGACTACCACATGATTCAAACATATAGCCTAAACCTAAAGCTTAAAGCCTTAAACAATTGTGGGCTTTATTATTTTATCAATCACTCTGTGCTGTCTTGGTGGCTAGCTTGTGTTCAACATCTCAGAGGTATGAAAATCTGCAATCAGCATATGTATTTTTCACGTAGGCAAAAAATACATCACTCTCTAAACATTGACCACCGCAGGACTCGAACCTGCAACCTTTTGGTAGCAGATTACGTAAGGCAATCGAAGCCAAACGCGCTACCATTGCGCCAGGTAGCCATGATAACATGAGATTAAGGCAGTACATCTTAACATATGTCTCCGAGTGGAATCCGTATATTTGTCCCGAACTTTGACTTTACGAAGCCATGATATGCATGATCTCTGTATGTACAATCCCACGTCACACTACTTTCAGACGTACCCATCCTTCCCTGGTACAACGCCGTACGCAGCCCCTCCCTTACCGAACATCTTCCTCAGATCATCAGCTAGATCGTCCGGCCTCTCGTGGGCGGCGAAATGTCCACCTCTCTCGTGAGAAGACTGGAACACAACGTTGCCGATAGTCTGAATCCATCTAGAAGAGCCGAGGTCAATCTTTGATGGATATTATGGGCGAGGTGTGTGCTCACGTCAGTGGCGCCCGCAAGAGCTCCATCGGGAAGTACGACACGCCGAACGGAATGGTGGACGTCGGCGGGTTCATGCGTTCGCCCGAGTGCTGCGTCTCGTAGTAGATACGGACCGATGCCGCAGGGCCCGCGCGCGAGAACCAGTAGATTGAAATCCATGTGAGCACTGCGTGCCGACCAGTTAGACGCGTCAGAGGAGCTGGATGTCACGCTAGGTTTCGGCCGCACCTTCGTCGTCCTCCCACTCGTACTTGTCCGTCCAATTTACGAGCTTCTCGTATATCCACGCGAGAAGACCCGCAGGGGAGTCTGCGAGGGAGTATCCGAGAGTCTGAGGCTGCGTCGACTGTTCCAGGAAATATCCATTTCCGTGTTGCCGGAACCATTGCATACGTGCGAGACCTTTAAGTTCTTGTTCTGTGTACGAGAACAGTGCATGCTTGATATAGAGATATGGGTGCCCAAAAAATGTTGGTGGGGTCGCCCTGTTCGTAGATCAATCGTGTGAGCAGTCGAAGGACAGACAGGAAACGAGAGAGAACATACACAGGCATGTTCGTGTGCCAGGCCTTGACATGTTTGGGCCCGTACTGGCCGGCTATAGCACGCGTGACCTGGTACGGAAGTACACAGTGAGGTAAGTACCGAGCCGTTGCCCTGAGACGAGTACGGTACGCACAAAGTATCCCCAGTCACCGCCCTGCGTGACGTATTCGTCGTACCCCAGCGCGAGCATGAGCTTATGTCCAACCTACACAAAAACGAAAGCAGCTATAGCCACGAGGTTCTGGAGCACGTGCTGAATGAGCTCACCTGAGCATACTCTTTGCCAGCGAATCCTTTCTTCTTTGGCCCCTCTGAGAAACCGTAGCCAGGGAGTCCAAGTTGAACGACATGGAAACTAGGATGGTCCGGCGACGACGCTATCAGCAAAGGAAGGAGTTTGCGACCCTCGATGAAGATTCCAGGCCCTTGAGTAAGTGTCAGCCATTGAAACCCGAAGCACGGCAGAAATAGGACACAAAAGGGTGAAGACTCACATCCGTGAACGAACAACAGTGGGATCGCATTTTTGACCTTGCTCTTCTGATGCAAGTAGTGGATCTCCAGCGTCCCATGACCATCCACCTCGATGCCCCGAGTAAACATCGGAAGCGTATTGATATCGGCTTCGTGCTTCCTCCAGTCATACCCTTGTCTCCATCGCGCGACGAGACGCTTGATGTCTGCGAGAGGAACGCCGTAGTCCCAGCCAGCCCCGTCGAGCTCGTCGGGGAAGCGAGCCAAGTCAAGCTTCTGCTTGAGGGTGGCGAGGTCGGCGTCGGGAATAGCGAGCTTGAAGGGAGTCTCAGAAGACATGGCGTGGGATGACACATGGTCTGGTACTTACAGGCCCTTTATATCAGGACGCGAACAAATCCGTCGCGGACATCGTTACTCTGTGTGAATGACTCTCGCTGGTTTGTTGATCGCCGACACTACGTCCTGAGGGCTTCTAGTAGTGAGAGACGACACTGAGAGGGTTTCGGATGGGTGAAATTGTAGAGCTGATATCTGGGAAGAACATAAGCGTTCCCGAGCGAGCGGGAAATGCTGGTGACCGGCTCAGTGACGTAAGGAGCCCAATTCAAGCATCGACGTCACGTTCTCCGGCCTACGCGCCTCCATGTGATTTGGCCTTGCCTGGGGTAGCACTCACATATGCTCTCTTTATATATCTCAAGCGCAACCACCACCCCACACACTTGTATAGGTCGTGCAATCAACCACAATGGGCCGCCCAACTGCTGCAGAGTCCAACAACGAGAGCCTCAGCGTGCGCGATAACCGCACGGGCAAGACATACACCATACCGTAGGTGACGCGTCTGGCACTACGATATGCCAAGTTCAGCTCATGCTCATGCGCCGCGCGATCGGACCTGGGATTTCTATAGAATCACCAACAATACAATATCGGCGACCGCGTTCAAGGCGCTTGCGGCCGCTCCTAAACCTGGTGAACGGGAGGAGAACGAAACTGAGAAGGGCCTCCGAGTATCGGACAAGGGATTTCTGAATACGGCTGTCATTCAGAGCCAAATCACTTATATTGATGGAGAGGCAGGAGGTATGCATAGTCGTTGTTTTGGGCTAGAGCTGCATATACTCACAAAAAGGTTTGCAGTCTTGCGATACAGGTGTGTAGAGACAAATGTTCCCCCAAAACTCTAGATATGAATATGCGTACACAGAGGATACCCGATCGAGCAGCTAGCCCTGCACTCGTCTCACCTCGAGACCGCATACCTCCTCATCTATGGCTCCCTGCCCAGCAAGGAGCAGTTCAAGACGTTTGAACGCGAAACCATGCACCACAGCATCGTGCACGCAGATGCAGAAGGGTTCTTTCGTTCTTTCCGGTATTGTTCAGAGTTTCTTCTGTAACAATGTGAGCATACGAGCTCACAAGATTGCGCTATGCCCAGCTACGACGCACACCCGATGGCCATTTTGACGAGCGCTTTCGCGTATTTGGGATCCTACTACAGCGAGGCGAACCCGTCGTTGCAAGGTACGCCAGAAACCCGACTTACATTTTAAAGAATTGGCCGTCTCATGTTGCATAATGCGCTATGTACGTATCACCAGGCCAAACGCTGTTCACAAAGGGTAACCCAGCATCGCTCGCGAATATGGACAAGCAGATATACCGATTAATTGGGAAGGCCACGACCTTGGCCGCGTGAGTTCACTTTCTTTCCGAATGTCTTACATGAAATGTATTCATATCTTTTCAGGATGGCCTATCGCGTCCGACAAGGACGTGAATTCGTCACGCCTCCCACAGGCCTTAGCTACACTGGCTCGTACGTCCGCTTCACCTACCTTGAATATTGTCTTTCCTCATCTTTTTTGTTTCGCGTTGAAAAGTTTCCTATACCAGATGGATCACCTCGGACAACAAGACTACAAACCGTCGCCTGTACTCGAGAAGGCACTCGATGTCCTCTTCCTGCTTCATGCGGATCATGAACTGAACGCGTCGTGCACAACGGTTCTCCAGACTGGGAGTTCTTTGGTAGATCCGTACTCTGCTATCGCGTGAGGACATATCAGTTGCATATCTCGTACAATGTGCATGGCGCTTACAACCATTAATATATACAGCGCTGGCTGTGCCTCGCTATAGTAAGTTTTCTGTCTGCTACCTTCGAAATGTCTGTCGCTGATGACTTGATGTAGCGGTCCTCTTCACGGTCCGCGGTTCTCAGTCATGAAATTGGAAACCTGATCACTGACGTATTGAATCTTGAGTAGGAGGTGCGAACGAGGCTGTAATTCGTATGCTCATTTCTGTCGGCAGGTCCGTCGTTGAACATGATGCGTGTCCTATGTACCTACTGACAGCAATTCTCCTAGTCCGGATAATGTCCCCGCATTTATCGAGGCGGTCAAGCGGAGAGAGAAAGTGTTGTCTGGCTTTGGCCACCGGTATGAATTTGCGAGCATTGAAATTGCTCTTTACTGAAGAGGATGAGTGGCTTTTATAGTGTATACAAGACAGTGAGCGTCTAGTCTTCTTCAGATCTCCCATTGTTTGACTCACTGTTTTGGCGACTCTTAGTCTGACCCTCGGTCATTCGTTATTCGAAAAATCGCCGATGAAGTATTTGCAGTGTACATACAACTCCCTCGCGCCCGGTACTCAAACGCTGACGTCTTTCGTACATCTGATTACAGGACTGGCAAGGATGAACTACTGGACACAGCCATGGCTCTGCACGATGCTGCGCTGAAAGATGACTTTTTTGTCAAGCGCAGGCTGGCCCCCAACGTCGACTTTTGGAGTGGCCTGATCTATCGCGCCATGGGTGAACCCTCTTTTCTGAATAGCTGTGCAGCAAAATGTAATTTTGACGGCAACTGACATCACCGCGCCGTATAGGCTTCCCTCTTGACTTCTTTCCCGTGCTGTTCGCAGTGCCTCGTGTGGTCGGCTGGCTTGCGCACTGGCGACAGGTATGATGTCTCCGGGTCCACGCAGTCTCCACGAGGTTGACACGGTTATTTCTGATTTTCAGATGATGTTGCAGGAGGGAGGCGTCAAGATCTGGCGCCCACGACAGGTGCGAATTTTTCGAACAAACGCCTGCCATCGCCTTCCGTCCTGATATTGATCATCACTGCATCACAGGTATATGTCGGATCTGGCAAACGCGATTACGTTCCCGTGGAGGAGCGAACACCAGTGGAAGGCGCTCGGGCATCTCCCCGGCCAATTCAGCACTCTGGGTGAGTACATTCAGATAATCAGTTGCCATCGCAGTGTGGTAAATAAGGGTTCCGCTCTAGAATCACCAAGCGGACAATGCTCGCCGCAAACAAAGGCAAGGCCAAGCTATGAGCCCGTCATTTTTGAAGGTCTCTGTTTTTGTACATGCTCCTCCTTGGGATGTGATTGCGGGGAGTGCCCGTGTCTTGACTAGGTTTTGTATGCTGTTGGGATCGCAATATATCGATGATGATAACGATAAACGCGTTCTAGCGCGAGGCTAGACACGGAACACGTGGAACACAACGCGCTAGCCACGTGCGGGTCACGGGCAATCTCCTGCCAAGCACCTGCTCGGTGCCGAGTTGGAAAAATGCCGGTTTTATGAACCGCACGGGCGCTCCACGCCGTCTCCATCCTCCTTCCGCACCCTCTTCTCGTCGTGCTTTAGAGTCCTCAAAGGCATCCCTGCCGTCCTCTTTTTCGCCCCCCCTCGCCCTCTCACTCCCGCGATTGAGAAAATGTTCTCCACACTCGTTTCCGCCACTCTCGTTTCTGTTCTCGCCATCCAGGGCGCCCGTGCTGCCTTTACGATCGACACTCCCGTTTTGACTCAAGTAAGTAACCTGTCCCAAGTTCATTAGCTTTCCGCCACCTCAGCATATGAGGGGGGAGGAGGCGATGGCAGACAGACTTGTAGATTCTCGAATGGTATCTCTGATGATGTACTCGCGTTTTTAGTGCCAGGATACCCACATCACTTGGTCGCAATCTCAGGCCCCTTACAACCTCCTCATTGTCCCAAGTGCTGATCCTTGCGGCGATTCTCTGTAAGCTTACATCTGAACTCGCTCAAATTTTTGAAAGGAATGCTGACCGCTTGTATCAGTGCTGACCTCGGCGACCACAATGGCCTTTCCATGACCTGGAAGGTCAACCTTGCCGCTGGCACGAAAGTGATGCTCTCACTTGAAGATGGCTCCTCCGATGAGGCTTGGAGCGCCGATGTGAGCTCCGTCCCACGCCGTACAATTTCCACCAAGCGCTGATTTTTACCCTCCGCTTGGCAGATCGTTGTCCAACCTAGCAACGATACCTCTTGCCTTTCCGGTGCCGCTGCCTCCAGCGTCATTGCGTCTGCGTCCGCCGCCGCTTCGTCCATCGCTTCCGCCATCGCTTCCGCCTCTGCCGTCACCTCTGCTGTTCCCACTACGTGCGCGGGCTCGCGTTCCTTGTTTGGTGTTGCCTCCGCTAATTTCGTCTTCTTAGGTTGAGCATCGCATACACTGGCAAGCCCGCTAGCGTTGTTACTAGTGCCGTAGCATCTGGCACCAGCTCGAGCTCCGGTGCTACTGTAAGCGCTCTCGGAGCTGCCAACGCCGGCGCCAACCCCTTCAGCAGCGGTGCCCCTGCCGCTCGTTCGCTCTATAAGCCTGCCATGATCTTCGGCGCACTCGGTGCAGCACTCGCCATCGCCCTCTAAACGATGCAACCCTCCGACGCGAGACCAGTAACCACAAACAATACGTATATACCCACACGATCTGCTAGCGTCGTTGTACCTCTGCGCCACGAGGGCCTTCTGGCGAAGTAGCCTCTGACGCAGATCACCTTTTCCCTCTTTATCTATCTCATTTTCTATCGGTTCCACTTGCCGAGTTTTATCCATACGTGATGGCGTTCGATGCTGGTGTCCCGGCGACGATCGGATGCATATTCTACTCTTCCTGCGTCACGGGTGGGACCTGTGCGGGTTCTTCGGGTTTCTATTTGTTTTGCGGGGATGTCGAGTAGCATGACGGTTTCGGGGGTAATCTGGATTCAACCTCGATATATTATCATTATTTCATGGCTGAACACATTTTATTATTGATTGCCGTCTGCTTGATTCTCTATCATGGTGTGCCTAAGCTCGTTTGAGATTTAGCAAGGTAGTAACCGTCTCCAGACAGTCATTCTGTTGTGGGGTACAATAATAGGTACCATAGTGTATCGTGACGAAGTGAGCCGACAGAAGTTGTTTTGCGTTGGGTTGGTCCTGTCGGCCCCGCGCCGTCATACATAGCAACGCAAATCAAACACCTAGCACTTTTATCTTGTCGAACTGAAGCTGGCCCGCAACACAGATGTTGTACATATGATGGCCGCATACTATCGTAATCTACTAGAGTGACGATGCATATAGAACACTGTTGTATCCTACAGTGCAAAACAACCTGACTTGAGGCACCGTCGTCAGCTAGTTACGTTGACGGCTGTGGCGAATATCGAGTGGGCCTTTGAAACTTAGCCGCAGATGGCATCTCTTGGATGGGGCTTGCTGGAGGAGACATCGCCAGGAAGAGAGCGTTCGAGCCGTGTGTCATCAGGGAAATCCGGGCAGCTCTGCCGGTGAACGTCTTTGGGTCGAACAGTTTCTTGAGGCCATCCAAGTCTTCCTTGCCTGGCAGGGTGGCAAGTCTAGCAAGCGAAGACAAAAAGATCAGCACATTTCTGGCAAAAGACACGGTGACGAAGGCCTGGATATGCGTACATGCTCTCGAGCGTTGGCAGGACGAGGAAGCCGTCTTTGAACGCGTCATACTCCGTTACTTCATCAAGCGCATGGCGGACATCATCGCTGTCCAATGCGCGCAAGTACGGAGACTCTGGCCCCTCTGCCTCCATGATCGTCCTTCGAAAGACGTTGGACAGCCTGTGCTTCGGTTGGTCGGTGTCGTGGTGGTCGCTCAATAGGGAAGGCGAAAGCCAATGCGGCAATCGTGCGCAGCACCAGAGAGGACGGGTCGTGGTCGATCCCCAATCAACGATGGAGAGCTACGTATAGAGGGGTCAACAGAAATGAGGCGATCGCAGACGATCGGAGGCATCTGCCAGTGGGACGGATGACGTACAATTTGGGCCGGATCGTCCGGGTTTACAAACACCCTTTGAAGCCCCAGCTCGTGAAGGTCCAGCGAGAATTTTGCTAGCTCTGCGTCCCCGTTGTCTAGCGTTTGACAGTGGGGGATGATGTTATGTATGAGGCTGACACATCTTTCGACTAGTAATTGGCCGTCCTCGAGTTCGCGTTGGTATGCTTCCGGGGCACCTTGCGTGAAGAGCGCTCGAGAAGAATCAAGCTCACGCTGGGCACAGGCCTCGAAGTATTTACGAGAGGAGGGGAAAGGTCCGCGGTCAAGGGGAATAGAGACACGCCCGTCGACATAGAAAGACGGATGTGTGAGAGGCCCAACCACTGTGCTCCCTTCGATCTGGAATGGTTCGGCGAGAGGCGATGGAGGTGACGGAGGCGTGAGAGACGTGCGTAGAAATTGAAGACTGCCAATGGAGGAAAAGTGATGATGAGAAATCTCAAGCATAAATCTGGCGATTTGTGCAACCAGAGCATCCTGCGTATCTTGAGAGAGGCGATCAAAGATGCTCTCCAATTTTACACCTGGCGCCTGTGACACCTGTAGGAGCGTGGAAATGCCAAACAGAAGACGAGACCAACCTTCCCCATCAGGATGAAGGGACCAAGTGGGTGTTTCGGATCCAGTTCATACGAGAGAATATTGGGCACAGGAAGTGTGGTTTGGTCGGCGATGTATTTCATGGTCGCAACCTGACCAGGCGTAAAATGTCTTCAGTATTGCGAGATGCCGACACCAAGGGGTATCCGATGCACCTCTGATTCGATGATTATGGAAGGCATGTGAGGTGATGCGACACGAGCAACGATCATATCTCCTTCATGTAGTTTGACAGAGAACGTCTGTGCAATGGTTTAATTTCTGCATGTCACGAACGATAGCGCGTAACACGTCGGGACTTACCCTACTAAGCTCATCTGAGGGAGCCAAGAGGAATTAGGACGTGAATGAAACCGTACTCCGGAATGAGCAGAATGGAATCCACCTTTGCCAATGGCATCGATGGCCTTGACTTCTTTTCCGAGACGCTCCGAGACGACCTGCCCGAGTAGCTCTAGAGTAGCTTCTTTGGTACTGAGAGCTTGTATGGGTATCATTGTAGATCCGTATGAGATATGCTATTGCGACAACCAGTCTAGGTTCAGGACAAAAGGGTTGATCCATCGCATTAAGAGTCAGAGGGCTTGGAGCGGCACTAGGGACACGTGCTGAAGACGTCAATTGAAACCGTCAGTGCGCATGCCGCTGCATGGCTTTTATAGCGCGATACATATCTTCAGTCCAGAGCCTCAGATTCCCGGCCAGCCAAGCCCACTTGAGAGAGCTCCAGGTATTGCAGCAATTTTAGTGAGATGAATGAGGGTAGTGCACGTAAAAAGCCGGCCAGGATTTGAGGGTGTTTCAGAATGATGAATGGGCATGCAGGATGCTTCAAGCTTCCTTAGTTGACACTTGTGATATTGAAGCAGATTGAAGATGGCAGATGAGCCTGAGATCTTCGCACTCAGGAGTCAGCAGTGGTGTTGAGCGATATAGTGACTTGACTTGCCTTTTAGTACTTCGTGTGGTGGAAACCAAATATAGACCGCACAAGATCCTGCTCTATCACCATGTTGGATAGCACAAGTGCGGTGACCGATTGGCACACTATGTGAGCACAATTATAGTTGCATTGCAAGTTAGTGTGCTCACCGCTGAAACCCCGCAAAAAGATCACTCCGAATTCCATTCGCTACGACCAAACACGCCACGATCGCGAAGCAGGTCCTCGAGGTCGACCGGGAGCTCCAACCCCATGCTGTGAAGAGAGAGCTAGCCGTAGAGGGCGATGTCCTTGTTGCGTGAGTTGAGGTCAAGGAGGCTCCGGCAAAGTTGCTGATGCGCTTTGTGCGTGCAGGACGTTCTCGACGTTGACAGTTCGCTTAGCTCGACTGACTCTAAACGGATTCCTCGAAAGCGTAGATCTCGTCGTGCGAACGATAAGCGAGTTTGGTGAAGAGGCAGAGCGACTTCTAATAGCTTCGGCATCATAGCATCTCCGTGTCAAGAAAAAAAAATACATTTTGTAGCAACGACCGACTTCGCTTCATTTGTTTGCTTCATCCCCGAGCAACTATTCTGACAAGTCCATCATCGATGTAATCGCCCCTAGCATCTCTCGCCTCACTTTGCCTCCTCGCTCTCACCGTTCGTCTTCTTCGCCTTCTTTTTCGTCTCACGCAGCTTCTTGGTCAACAGCTCCTTCAACTCTGGGTCCTCTAGTTCCTTTTCAGTTTTGACCAGCTCAGGCTTGTACCAGATCGGCGGGTGCGTCAACAGTATAGGGCCAGCTGGCAGGAGGGCAATCGTGAAGTGGAACGCAGCAACGAAGGTATTCGATGGTGTGTAACTGTCATTTGATAGATGATCAGCTGCAATATAAGGAGAGGAGGTTTTGACACTGACATAACTTCGTATGGCTTGACCAAGTTGTGCTGCACGGCCTCTTGCAATCCCATACGCGCGCGTTTTTCATCCTCTAGTACGCGAACATTGAAAGGGAAGGGTCCTGCCTTCTTCTGCACCTCTGAGAAGATGTTGCGAGAAGTTTTCAGCTTGAGCTGGTATGTCACGGTGTGATCCCGCTGATAGATCGTGGTCCGGGATTCTTCCAGCCGGGCCTGTGCTCAGTCATGAGTAACAGACTGCGCAGGGAAATGTCGAAGGCAGTAAGCTGACCTTTCCGTCCTCACCAGAGGAAACAAGGACATCCATGCCGTACACCTCGCCCTCAGCAAATGTCGCCGCCTCGAAGTCGCGCTTCTGGCCCTCCGATGGGTTCAGGATGATACGCTTCTTCCCATCGATGACATTTTGCGTTTGCTGGCACGACAGCATACCTGCAATCCGTCGACGCGATCAATACACCTTCCAGAGCCGTCCGCGCAAAAAAAAACTCGCGAACAACAGTAGGCTGCGGCGCTCACCCTCAACAGGTTTGCAGTCCCACGCGGCTGTCACTTTGCCGACGGCCTCTGTGACCGCCCAGTTTTTGTTCCCGACCTTGATCAGACGCATCGCGACTTCGGCCGCGTGCCAGGCCGCCTTGAGCGCATCTGCGCGCGGTCCAGTGACGGGGTCAGACTCAGACGCGCCCACGACGAGAGTCTCGGCGCTGATCGCAGCAAAGCCGTCAATGTGCGCGCCGATGTGGAGCTTCACGACATCACCCTTCGCGAGGGCCTGAGAAGAAAGAGGATCCGAGCTGTATTCCACGGCACCCGTGTAAAAGGGTTTCAAGAAAAGAGCGGATTCATGTGAGATCAGAGAGGGCTAATGACAAGAGAAGATGACGCACGCGAGGGGGGAGAAGTGTGCTACACAGTTGTTCACGGATATACTAGTAGGGAACGCGAGACCTAAGTCCACCGACTCCATCGTCAATCGATCGCACATGGTGACGGAAGCGCAGGGAAAGGGAAGAAAATGCAGACGCACCCTTGCTAACTTTGACACCCTTCACGGACTTGTTATACACGGCACTGGTGCCCTCCTCGACCAGCTTGTCGCCCTCGATGCATAGGTCGAGAACCTTTGCCCCCTCGACAGACAGCTCGACGAGCTTCTTCATGACATTATTTACAATATCTGCAGCCACCTATCTCCACGAAAACCAAGGTCCGATCAGCTCTTTTTCTCCCTCGAAAGTTGATGGCAAGCATGCTTAAAAACTGACCTTGTACTTCGTAACATCGGCCTCCGCAGTAGAGCGAGGCTTCTCTGCCGAGGGGACGGGCACGGTGGCGGGTTGCTCTGTATCAGACATATGTGCAAGGGGGGGATACAGAGAGAGATTGGAGGATAAAAAGCTTGGAATCGATGCGCGACGGTTCCAAAGCGGCTGCGAGTCACTACAAAATGGGCTACAAAGATCTAGTGATCTTTCACACTCCGAAAGCTATAGTAGTGTCTACTGTTCTGACGGATCGAAGCGGACTCTTTGACTGTGAGCTATTATGGGATCCATCATTCAATATCAGTCATGCTAGAGAAGATGCAATTGAAGCCTAAAATGTATATGAGTGGTCAACGTAGTACTATGAGGTCAACCTGATTGGTACCAAAAAATCAGATTGCAGGTATATGGTATGTGTGATGGGGTATCAAAACGTATGATCCCAGCGAGACTGGCGCGCCAGCGACAATGTCGATCTATGTATGTGTGTACCAGATGCGCGAAAAGACGCGAATGGGCACGCGAAGTGAAGACTAAGTTAGTATAAATCGTACGTAGTCCTCGAAAACAGACTGTTATAAAGACAACACCCTTGAGCTTGCGCTTCGGAGCAATCGTCACGAGCGATTCGACACGTATTCCGATTTGTCTGGAACAGGTGGAGCCTCGTCTGTAGTCCGTTTCCAGGCGACAAATCCGCGCACACATCGGCAAATGTCGAAGCGAGTTGAGGACGACGATACGGAGCTGTATCTGATGTTTTCAGGCTGTCGAGAGATGCGATCGCGCCAGATGCGCCAGTCGGGGGGGTCATCGGGGGGTGGACACCAACCGAGCGAAGCCTGAACCACATCGCGCATCCCCATCCGATCTGCCATATCGCTGCGAAGTAAATACATCGTCAGAAACTATAGCAAGGAAAGAAGGGCTTCGGTGTGAAGTCGATCGAACAAGCTACTCACTTCTCCCAGTTCATCCAAGCATATTCGAACTGGTCCCTGGCCGTATTTCGCTTTGGATGTTCCCGGACAATCTTAACGACCGGATCCTTCCCATAGAGCCTCTCATATGCCTCCCAGATTGCTTCCTTGCACCCCTTCACGACCTGCACCGCACGGGCCAGATGCATCGGTGCCGACGCAGAAAGGTGGTGTGAGGGACCTTTGTCGGACCTGATGGAGGACGCGTCCGGTTCATCCTTGACGGTCGCAGGTCGCAGATGCCGAAACGGCGCAGGATCGATTATCTGATCTAGCGTGGAGCCATCTGTTTTGCAACGGAAGGAGTTGCGGCCAGACACGACGGGCGTGTCCGAAAGAGGCAAGAGAACCTCAAGCGCGGGGAGGGCGCGATAATCTTGGAAGATGGTGGCGAGGTAAAGTGGGACAACGGAGGTGAGCTGTCCATTCAGCCAGCGCGAGTTGAGCATTTCTTGCCATGCTGCCAGCAGTTTAGAGTGGTCGAGGGGGTCCTCTACGTTCTCATCGTCCCAAGGTATTGGTGAATGATACTGAGATGAATCTTGACTCCCAGATTTGCTCTTGGTTAATCCTTCAGATGAGGTGTTTGGCTTGAAGGAGGATGATCGGGTATCATATGTGAGAAGCGAGTTTCGACTGCGCGTTTTGAATGTTTGTGTTGAAGTTTCAGCTTCAGGTGATGACGGTTGGTGATGCGGTTTGGAGACTGGGCGCCCGCCTGGAAAGATGAGATCATCTTCCAAGAGCTGAAAAATTATATCGCTGTTTCGATGACTAAAGCTTCATGACGAACAAAACAGCTCACCTCGAAGACACCGCCAGGTTTAAGAACGCGATTCACCTCCTATATGAGTGAGTCAGCGATGAGCCATAAGTAATTGAAAAAAGCCTCAGACTGATAGACAGACCTCCAACAGAAATTGCCACTGAAAATGAGACACGCCGAACGTGAGCTACGGTCTCCAGTCGCCATTCGACAAGGGGAGACTCACTTCGAATTCAGGAACTCCCAAGGCACCATAGGATATTCGCACCATGTCGAACGTGCAAGCATCATAATTGAGTTTGTCCAAGCTGCCGGCGACCTATGGTAAGAAATTGAAGACATGAGCGATGTGACTGCACGCACTAATCGCCATGGTCCCATATCACCCGACTGGCGATACTGGCCATGTCGGGGAGCCGATGAAGATTTGGTTGAATGTGGCGTTTGTCCAGGCCAACGACCATGCAACGCTGCGCTGTGGTGTCAGAAGAGGCAGGAATATGGAGCGGATAGAGAGCTCACAGGGTATTTGCGCGCCATTTCGATATCCCAGTAACCACACCCACAGCCCAAATCAAGAATCATGGATGGAGGGGTCTCGAACTGATGAATGGTCAAGCCGCCCACCAGGGAGGTGAGGAAGATGTGGTCCCAGACGCTGCTGTAGAGGCGGGAAAGCGGTGTCAGCGGAGTGGAACGAAGGACGTCGAATGGAACGCACAAATCGACCATGTCGGTACTAGAGGAGATCAAGGGATAATTGAATGGCTGCCTCTTGTGGGCCTTGTCTTTGAGCAGGTCATGTTCGACGTCCTTAACGGTGGGGGGGTCTGGGAGGACCACCATGTTTGCTTTCCGTCTGAGGGCGACGGGAAAGTATCTGAGGGGCGGGGTGAAGAGGGGTGAGGGGGTTGGATGAGGCAGCTTGAGAGAGTGTTGTGGACGAAGGGAGAGTGGAGGAAACTGAGTAATTACTGTCGAGGGAGCGGGGAGCTGAGGGACCACATGTCAGGACGCGCCCTCAGCTAGGTCCCACCCAATCTTCCAGAACCACGGCGGGCCTGCCCGATCGAGATCTGCAAACGCATGCTGAAAAATACATTCGCAACCCAATCCGAAGGGGAAACGGAGTCCGCCCCGCTGGCTCACACATATCCGACCTCGTCCGACCGGCCGCTGCTCCCCGGGGTCCCGTGCCTCCAGACCGACGCCTCTGGCACCGCCTGCTCACCGCACCGCACCACTTACTCTAGAACCGTACCTGCACCGCGATGAGCTCTGCCCGAGGCCTACGTGTCGCCTTCGAGGCCAGACACCGTATCCTCACCTCGTCCTCCTCTCCGCTTCGGCGCTATGCTACCCCCGCCGTGTTCCACAAGAAAGAGCTGGACCCACAGCTCAACGGCTACCCACAGCTCCCAGATCTCTCCAGACAGACCCTGCCTCCCAGGGGTTGGTGGGACATGCAGATGAGGCGCAACCTCGGTGACACAGTCCGCCTTTCACTCCACCGCGCCCTTGACCGTATGTGAACTCCTCGCTTTCATTCCAACAGCTGCATGAGCAGGAGGAGCTCTACTCGATGTGGGGACCAGACGCCCCCCATGTCCCTCCTCCCACGGCTCTCCTACACTTCACCATCGCCACCCTCGGCTTCGTTACCTTTGGCTTTGCCTGCAAGTACATCCTCATACCCGAGCGCCCGTCCATCCCCCGACAGTACCCGTATGACGGTCTGGTCAAGGAATTGGGTGGAATAGAGGAGAACAAAGTAAGTTTATCCACCGCCATCTGACACGGGACTTCGTGTATTCATGCTTCGTGAAGCAAAACGCAGAAAGTTTGGAGGACGAGGAGTGACCGTTGTATATCCAGAATGACATCTTCGTTGACTTCTTTCCCAACACGGTTGTGTTGCATCTCCTTTGGCTTCATTGACCCTCGATTTTCTCTATTTGTGGTGCTCCACCGCCATACTCAGTCACAACCTCGGCGAAGTTGCCCTATGACCCACTCTCGTCCCGCTCGATCGACGCCGCATTGCAGCTCAAAATCCGGCCGAGATAGCCATCGAAAGCTCCGGACACCCTAACAGGTAACGATATACTAGCGAGATACACCCACGATCGTTCGCACTCAGAAACCTACTCCAAATCAAGACCCGGCCAGGAACAAGGACCGGAGCACTAGCCCGTCGCGTCCTTTTTCACCTCTTGCGGGGCGGCCTCCTTGGCCTTGGGTCAGTCTCATCGCAACCACACAGGTTCCATCCATCAAATGGTCCTACTGCGACCGGGTGCATTATAAGTAACTCGAGATCTTGAGTTGATAAGACTCGCATTGGGCGCGACGCGTGAAGCTTGAAGAGTTGCCGTCATAGCTCGTGTATTGTTGTCGATTGTTGGTTGCGATTGACCCTGGCGCCAACCCTACGCCGCCGGCCGTGTCCACACAAGGCTACACAAGGTGACTGTGCGTGCTAGGAGCTGCGTACTAGATCTAAGTATGTGGGTATGACACGAGTGCCAGTGAAAACTTCAGCATGACGGCACACTGGGTCTTCTAGCCCGTTTCTTCGCCGCAGGGTAATGCTAGCCAGTTCGTAATGCTAGGTAGTCAGGCCACTCCTAGCCACTCACTGATTCAGCCACGTCTTCTTCCGCGTCTTCCTCGCGAGGGCGCTGATGCTGTGACGTTGAGGTGTGGGCCAGGCTACAGCAGGGTGCCGAACGCGTTTGCGAAGCGAAATGCGTGGCAAACATAAATCATGACGAATAGCCTTGGCCGCGTCCTCTTGTGCTTACTTATAAGCGTCCATGACATGCTCCAACCTTCTGACAGTTCGATCAGAAGGTTTGCAACAGGTGCGTCATGTGTGTTCTCTTTTGCGCGTGGTGTGTGGCAACAACTGAAATGCCAGAGTATACAGAACGTGGGTTCTCGAGGGAGTCCAGGCCGACTTCCTCCACCGCGCGAATTCTGTCGCCGATGCGAATCGGACAGAAATCTTTGAAGGGTGCGTCTTCGAACCGGGCGCGAACTTCGATGGGCCCTCGGTCCAGAAGTTCCGACTCGCCTCCCTTTCGCCACAAGGAGTGATGATCGCCAGATTCTGTTTTCTTCGTGGCAATGGCCCGATAGCCATGCGCTGATCAGTCTTCCAAAGGCGCCGCTGTCGACCCAGTTAGCGGTCGACACATGCGAACACGGTCGGCAACCGCTGTTCCAATTTGCCTCGTCAGCTGCTACTCAGGCTCGAGAGCGCAGCGGTCCGTGATAGTCGATAGCCCCGCGTCTATGTCTTTGCCTCGGGTTCCTATTAGAAGATGCATTTGCCACCATGTCTCGCCTAGCCGTACACATTAACTACTGCATACCTGTAACCCCCGTCGTAACTCCACAGGTCCATCGCTTGCTTTTAGTGTGGTCTCGGAAGGCGTAGCATTTTCACATCCGCTTTGCGTGGCAACTTGTGGTAACGTATCAGCTCTCCCTCTTCTTCTGCCAGTCGTGCGCGAGCGTCGGAGGCTTGCTATGTCCCGCGTGCGTGGCTATGATCAGATCAAGTGAGCTGCTTACCTTAGATTGACGCAATTGGCTCTCCATCCAGGGATCGTTAGCGTGGTGCAATACTGATGCAATGTCGCAGTTGGTTTGGATGACCGTGCGGGTCGTGTTAAGGAATTGGTGAGTCCCATTCCCATTTGAAGATGAAGATATAGGAGGGCTAAGCACAACTCAGCGCGAGCCACGCTCGGCTTTTGGAAATGCCTACATCAGCCAGCAGAATTCCTCAAACCCAATTTCGACATATTCTGTTGATCTTGTCGTTCCACACGCGCTATTCATGAAAAAGGGATCGGCGGGCTCTACTGCCACATTGAACAGGATCTGACGGGTGTTGAGGACAGCCCGATATGAAGCCATCAAGGCCTTACCAATCTGGCAGGTCACTTTCCTTTCTCAGTTAACCCAACGCCAGTCGAGACCCACAAGGGCTCCGCCGGCGTGCACGCAGCACGAAAGATTGCACTGTATCCACAGGTATCCACCTGTATCTACCGGATGGACAACGGAGCTGGCGGACGGATCGCGTCGATAGAGCACGTCGGGGAGATAAAGCCTAATGTCTAATCGTCAGCATCCCCCTCGCGGGTCGGCTACTTCGGGGCAGAGGCGCCTGGCCTCGCCTGGCGCGGCGGAGGGTATATGAATCATCGCTGAAGAGCAGAAAATTTCGCTCGTTCTAATCACGCACTATGTCTGCTAAAGGGTGAGCTCTTTGAATGCGATTGCGCTGTTGATCAAGTGGCCCGACGCTGACGTCTATGGAAATTTTAGTTACGCCGTTCATGACACCAACAAGTACGCTGCCTCTCTTCCGCTTCAATGCCGATAAAATTGACCTCATATCTAGCTGGAGCGATTTCAAGCTCATCTCATATGATCTCAAGACCGCTGACGACCATGATATTGATATCGCGTTCGTTAATCCTCACTGTCTCTTATTTTACTCTCGTTTGACCCTCCATTTGCCTGTTTTTCAACAGTATAACGCACTGTGGAATCTGCGGCTCTGACTTGCACACGATCAAGGCGGAATGGGGCAAGCCAGACCTCCCGGTCGTCGTGGGACACGAGATTGTTGGCACGGTATCCCGCGTCGGTCCTAAGGTGTCCGAATTCAAGGTTGGCGATCGAGCGGGTGTTGGTGCGCAAGTTTGCTCGTGTTTCGACTGCAGTGCGTTCTATTTTTTCATCAATGTCAGGAAATGTTGACCTATGAATTTCCAGGAAATTGCAACAATGACAACGAAAAATATTGCCATAAAATGGTCGACACCTACAATGCGAAATACCCCAATGGCGACAGGGTGAGGACTATCTTCATTGGCCACCTACAGGCGTTGATCTGTCCTGTGATTACGTCTATTGTTGTCGAATCAGCCATACGCGTCCACGAGCGCTTCGTCTTCCCCATTCCGGATCAACTTCCATCTGAAATCGCAGCCCCAATGCTCTGCGCTGGCCTGACGACTTATTCGCCCCTCGTGAGAAACGGCTGTGGTCCTGGAAAGAAAGTCGGCGTTGTAGGTATAGGAGGGTTGGGTCATTTCGCCATCATGTGGTATGCACAATTCTGCTGTGTTGCAATCATATGGGACGCTAATTCACACCTCTAGGGCGAAGGCGCTGGGTGCAGAAGTCTACGCGCTGACTCACAGCACGCACAAAGACGATGATATAAAAAAACTGGGGGCCGATATTATCGTGAGTTCGCTTGAATAAAGTTGTTATTATCTTGACCAGCTAGACGCCTGTTCCTGTATCCAGCTGCACACGGGCGAGCAAACGTTTGCGGATTCACACATTGGGGAGCTGGATATCATCGTTAACGTAAGCCGAAGCTGACATCCTGAACCCTTCCGCCGATAATGACCGAGCACCGCAACCACAGACTGTCAGCATATCCGCTGGTTTCCCGCTCAAAAAAATTCTGTCACTCCTCGCTGTTGGTGGGCACATAGTGTGCGTTGGATTGCCAGAGGAGCCTCTGCCCGAGATCGCCGTCTTCGACCTCATTAGGGGGTGCGCCATCGCCGGTTCGCATCTCGGAAACAAGGAAGAGGCGATCGCGATGCTCGAGTTGGCCAGCAAGCAGAATCTGCATAGTTGGATTGAGGTGTTGCCGATGAGCAAGGTCAAAGAAGGGGTCGAGAGGGTTGACAGGGGTGACGTGCGCTACAGGTGTGTTCTTCTACTTTTGATGGGCAGGATGGCATCTCAAGTAACTCTCAAATCCTAGGGTCGTTTTGGAGAATGACATCGACATTTTTAAATGAACAGATCTTAACTGTATCTATCCCGCCAGTACTCACATATCTCATCTGATAATCCTATTTTCTATCTTTATTCAAAACATCAGCTGATCAGTAGTTTGTAGCTGTCATCTTACCAGTTGGCTCTTTGAGATCTCAACGATTTCACTACCAATTCCCTTCAAGCCCGAAGACTTTCCTACGCTCGTAACCCTGTATAAGAGAAGTCCAATAATGGATCTGGGAATACATGCAATCCTGGAGTCTTTTTTTCTTGCGCTTTAGGTGTTGGAAGGCGCATGCCAGATACTGCAGAGCGTAGGTAGACCTGATACCAATCGGAGTCGTGCATAACATGGTTTTCATTTTTTTTCTTGTTTACGGTGTTCTGTACCACAAGCAGATCAGGATTCTCACTGAAGTTCGCTCTCCCGGCTCTCGAGCGAACTTCCACGATGACATGATGCTCATGGTTCAGCACCGGTTCAGTCTTGCGTTCCTAGGACCTCGTTCTAACAAAGCAGTGATCTCCTTACAATCGAAAGATAGCAAGACAATTCGACAATCCTCGTTGCGAACGGATATCTCTGATATTCTGCTTCGAGCACGCCGCGTACAGGTATGGTAGCGAAATTTTTCGACGTTCCCTTTAGCCCTTATGCCAATTTCTAGCAAGTCGCCTTCCTTTTTCAGCCAAGTTGATGATGGAGCTCAAGAGATCCATTTTCGTCACGACTCTCGCGACAAAAGGGCGCCGTCTATGCTTCAGATCGGCGAGGGAGTTGGTCGGACGTATATCGGCACGTCATAAGTGCGCACCGGAGTTCATCACTTGCGTAGGAGATAGACATAGGAGGGTATATAAAGCCTTGTCGAAGAATAGAAAACTCCTACACCTTCGTACATAATGTCCGCCAAGGGATGAGCTAGTTCCGCGGGTTCTGTGAATCGCCAACAATACTGATGCCCCTACGACTTTCCAAGTTATGCTATCCATGACACTCGAAAGTACGCGGCTCCCAAGTCACTTCTCGTTTCTCAAAGGCTGATATTATTGACCATGCTTTAAGGTGGAGCGACTCCAAGCTCATCTCGTACGATCTCAAGACAGCAGGCGACTATGATATCGATATCGCGTCAGTGACCATGAACGCTCGTTCCGCGATTCGTAAAGACCAATCCCCTCCTTTCAGAGTAACTTACTGCGGAGTTTGCGGATCTGACCTGCATACCATCAAGCCAGAGTGGGGCAAGCCAGACCCCTCGGTCGTTGTGGGACACGAGATCGTCGGCACTGTCACTCGTGTCGGCCTCAAAGCGACTAAATTTAAGGTCGGCGACCGAGCGGGTGTCGGTGCACAAGTCTCCTCATGCTTCAACCGCAGTGTGTGATAGTCCTCCATCGTTTTCGAGAATCTTGACGTATACATTGTTAGAAAACTGCAACAATGATAACGAGAACTACTGCTCTAAACAGGTTAATACATATAGTGCGAAGTACCCCAACGGCGATAAGGTATGAGATCTTCTTACTTGCCGCGGACAATCACTCACACTACAACTGATAAATCATAGATTTTGCGACTTCGTAGGCAACGGGCGGGGTCTCCACAGTCGTTCGTGTCCATGAGCGCTTCGTCTTCCCCATCCCAGAGCCACTTCCGTCCGAAATCGCAGCGCCTATGCTTTGTGCTGGCTTGACAACATATTCGCCGCTTGTGAGGAACGGCTGTGGGCTTGGAAAGAAAGTCGGTGTCATAGGCATCGGCGGGTTGGGACATTTCGCCATCATGTGGTGAGTAATGCACATCACTACACAGTCATATGAGGACGCTCATGTACCTCGCTAGGGCTAAGGCACTTGGCGCAAAGGCACTTGGCGCAGAGGTATATGCGCTGACTAGCAGCATGGACAAGGATGATAATATAAAAAAGCTAGATGGTGACTACATCGTAGGTGCTTCCACAAATTGCCAGTGCGTCATCGTTCCAAAACCTGGCCTTGTTTTAGTTGCACACTGCCGAGGCGGATTTTGCAGACTCCTATCAAGGGGAGTTAGATATCATCATTATGGTCGCTTTCCGCTCAAAAAGGCCCTCACTCTCCTGGCCGTAGGTGGGCACATGATATGTGACGGGTTGCCCAAAAATGCACTGCCCGAGATCGCTCCTCTCGACCTTTCCGGCGGGTGCGCCATTGGAGGCTCGCATATCGGTAGCAAGAAAGAGGTGATTTCGATGCTTGAAATTGCATGCCGGCAGAACTTGTGTAGTTGAATTGAGGTGCTGCCGATGAGCAAGGCCAAAGAAGGCGCTGAGAAGGTTGACCGGGGAGACGTGCGTTATAGGTAGGACTCTTTGAACTTTTGAACTAACAAGCAAGCATATTGAATTGCTCTTCAATCAGAGTCGTCTTGAAAAATGATATCGATGCTTCTGCGTTAGGGTTCCGTGAGTAATTCACGGACAGTCATTAACAAATGTTAATAACATTTGCCTCTCCGAGGAATTTCTAACATGAGTTAATAACAGATTAATAACAATTGTATATAAAGCATTATTAACATGTTAAAAACTGATTTATTTACATGTTAATAAAGAAAGTGGTGTTAATAACAAGAAGTCACCAGCTCCGATATGATTCCATCTCCGGTCGACCGTGTTTGCCAGCCGAAAACTGACTTGAATTGTTCACTGAATACCCCGACCTCATCTTCGATCTTCTCCATCAGATCAGGGTCCAGAGAGAAGTTGAGGAAGCATGCATAATGTGAGTCCTGAGAATTTTCCACGAAAGGCAGATTTGATTCCGGGGGTATGCCCAATAGCAGGTGATGCAGTTCCGTGAGAACAGTCTTCAAGCTGACATTGTTTGACTCTGTGGACATGGCGCGAGTGGGGGAAATGGGTAACGGAATGTCCAGAGCGGGAACCGATGCAGTCCGAGACTCTGCACTCCCAGACAAAATTATTATTTTGCAGGGAAGACATAATTGTACAGCCACAACCTTCAATATTTCCACCTGACCCTTGCCCAGATATGTACATTTCAATGTAAATTCAAATGCTAATCATTATATACAATTTTGAACATTATTAACATTATTAACATCAACATTGTGCCCCCCTGGAGAGGGCCTGTTAATAACAGTGTTAATAACAATGTTAATAACATAAGCTATTAACATGTTAGCAATTCAAGGATTACTCACGGAACCCTATTCTGCGTAGGTAATCGATTGACGACTCACTTGTCATCATGTCCAACCAAGGCGCCTTTTATTATCCCTATCTTCCTTACTAGCCTCACTCCATCCTTGGCGATCCATGCTAGGCATTACTGTCATAATAATCAGTAGTTTATACTCTTGATTTCGGGCCTTTGGACAGATCTACGAGGTCACACCGTCACCGTATCAGTGTCGTCCAGAATGTTCCGGCTAGTCCAGGCTGTAGAATGAATCTCAGCAAATTTGATCTCGCGACTCTAATATTCACACTTAAACTGACTCCTAGGGTACGTCTGAGTACATATAAGTCATCGCGAGGGCTATGTCGCCACCGTCCGAAACTCCACTGGAGAGAACTGGAACTGCGCTTTTGCTCAAGTAGACCCCCTTGATGACCTGATATGCCAACTCATTAGTGGGAAATGATTCGAACCACGGATCTTCTCATGGCTACGGAGGTCTACGGAGGAGAGGCCATGCCGCTCTGGTATATTTGAGAGCTTCCCAGACAATCCGACACTCGCCACGGAACAACAAAGCCGCGGTCTGTGTAGATACCTCACATCCTATCCAATGACATTGCTTACGCTCCGAATCATCATGGACTGACAGTTTCCCTCTGTTTCATTCGTCGGAGACTAGACACGTAACCTGTCCTTTCCGCAGACTTGCCGACTGTGTTAGCGGTCTCGGATTGGTATGACCGGAACCACAAAAGGCAAACAGGACGCGTGGTCCAGTATCGTTCTTCGCGAATTCGCATCGCGCAATCCCCTGTCCCCTTGTTCTTCTTCTGCGATCAGGTCAGCTTTCTCTACTCTCCTGGAATAGATGTGGATGCATCGTAATATAACATGTCTTAGGATACCTAAAGACCCAAAGTCGTTCAGGTTATAGCCGAACGATTATATCAGAGAACATGCTCAGTCACGGCCTATTGTTCGAGAGCTTCTCAGTGACTCTTAGTGAGTCAGTCGTCTATTATGGGACCTCTATCAGTCTCTATCTCTGACGTTATCGAGCAAGAAGCTGGTGGATGCAGGGATCACCATGAACTTCTGAGAAGACTCGAGAGGCCTGGAAGGCTTTCTGAGGCTATAACACGTGTTCCCATCGACAGTCACTACGTTGCGTGCGCGCCAGTAAATGCCTGTGGGTCTCCTTTGAGTAGAGCAATGTCCTTCAAGTATGTGGTATAAATCGTCCAAAAATACATTGGCCCCACTTATCAATAAGCCTTCGCTTTTTTCGAGGGTCAAACCCCTTAGGAAGCTCCGAGGCTTCGAAAATTGCCGTGATTGACTCGAAGAGAAGAAGAAAATATTTCTGTTCGCTTCGGATGACAACACACTTCGGTGAATGTTGCGCATGTCGCAAGCAACGTCCCGACGTCGGCAGCGGCGGGCTGCTTCAACCATACTCTTCGGCATCTTGCTCTCGGAGCGGCAGTCTCGGCAGCGTGAGTCCTATATAAGTCTTCGATGAAGCATGGAAAACGAACCCGCACTTCATACTGCATCACTATCATGTCTGCTAAAGGGTACGCGTCTTCACGGCTTATTGGGAATCATATTCACGAGGCTATGCCCATTGCAGTTACGCCATTCACGACACCACAAAGTATGCTCCCTCTGTCCTCCGACAATTCTGGGCCAAGCAACAGTGTTAACCTGTCACCTCGCCGTTAGGTGGAATGATTTCAAGCTCATTTCGTATGACCTTAAAACTGCAGGCGATTATGACATCGACATAGCGTGAGCGACCGACTTTCACCAATCTGTATCCTATCATCTAAACTTTTTTTGATACTCAGAATAACTCACTGTGGAATCTGCGGCTCTGACCTGCATACTATAAAGGCGGAGTGGGGAAAGCCAGACCTTCCCGTTATTGTTGGACACGAGATTGTTGGCACGGTATCTGCTGTCGGACCTAAAGTGACCGAGTTCAAGATCGGTGATCGAGCAGGTGTCGGTGCGCAGGTTTGCTCATGCTTTGACTGCAGTGCGTCATCTTGCATCATCATTTGCCTCACCACCTCGAATCGCACTGACACATGCTTCCGAAGAGAACTGCAAGAACGACAACGAGAATTACTGCCATGATCTGATCGACACATACAACGACAGATACCCCAATGGTGACAAGGTAGAAGATCTTCCTGATTGCTTCAGAACTATCTGGCAGGTTCTCGGGACTCATTCTACTTCACATTTTCTTAGACGACCGGTGGGTTTGCCACGGCTGTACGCGTCCACGAGCGCTTCGTCTTCCCCATCCCGGATCAACTTCCGTCCGAGATCGCAGCACCTATGCTCTGCGCCGGCCTCACAACCTACTCGCCACTTGTCAGAAACGGTTGCGGGCCTGGAAAGAAAGTCGGTGTCATAGGCATCGGTGGCTTGGGCCATTTTGCCATCATGTGGTTTGTAAAATTCCGCTGCGTTGCAATTATATGAGGTGCTAATCAACACCTCTAGGGCGAAGGCACTTGGCGCAGAAGTATATGCGCTGACCCGTAGCACGGATAAGGACGACGATATCAAAAAGCTGGGTGGCGACTATATCGTGGGTGGCTCTATGTTCAATCTCACGCGATCTTTGTGAACATTAATCTCAATGCCTCTTCCTGTCCTTAGTTACATACTGGCGAAGCAGACTTCGCGGACCCGTACCGAGGGGAATTGGATATCATCATTAGCGTCAGTGCTGCGCTGAAATGACGCGGGAATGATATACTAACCGAGCCCTCACAAACACAGACCGCAAATGTTTCTGCTGGCTTCCCGCTCAAAAAGGTGCTCACTCTCCTCGCCGTAGGTGGGCACCTAGTATGCGTCGGATTGCCCGAAGAACCTTTGCCTGAGATCGCGGCCTTTGACCTTGTCAACGGGTGCGCCATTGCCGGATCATATCTTGGTAACAAGAGAGAGGCCATATCGATGCTCGAACTGGCAAGCAAGCAAGATCTGCGTAGTTGGATCGAGGTCTTGCCTATGAGCAAGGCTACAGAAGCCGTTGAAAAGGTCGACAAGGGCGACGTGCGTTACAGGTGGGTTCCATTCTCGATCCATGGAATGTCATGCTAAAGGGCTTCCAATTTCATCTCAGGATTGTGCTCCAGAATGACATCGACTCTTCTGAGTAAATGGCTGTTCTTCCATCTATGTTCTTTATCTTCCGCAGCATGTACGCTCCCTTCCATAGAATTTACCTGTTCTCCCCGCTACTCACAGTTCCCAACTAGATACGCTTATCGCGAATCCTTCCGGTCCCCCTTTCATCCGTCTGTTTCCCTCATCTTTTACTGGTCTTTTTTTTGTATGCTTCAGAAGACGGCCGTCTTTAGAGTCTAGACACCGGGGAGTTATGACGGCCAACGTTCTCCTGAGTTTCCTGGATGCGCGCATAGAGAGTTTCCCTCACGGGAGCTCACACATGGTGTAGTCAATCAACTGTCAGAATTAGATAGACATTGTACCATTGCTCTGATTTCAAAAATCTCACAGACAAATTCCAAGATTCACTCCAGATCTCCCCGTTGCGTATGAGGTAAACGATACTATATCGCATCTGTGGTAAAGTAATATATGGGACAATGAATTGGAACGTATACCCACATTCACCTTGCGCTTTCATCATCGACGCTCTTTGATTCGCCAGACTTCTTTTTGAATGCGGGACGGGCCCGAGGCCGGAGATTCACCGCCAAAGGCGGTGTAACCTCTACTTCTTCGGAAGCACGGGTACCACCAGCGCCAGGTTCATATGCCTCACCCTCACTTTCACCTGCAGCGGACCGCTTGCGTTTACGTGATGTTGATGTAGCAGAAGCTCTGGCACTGGCACTGGCACTGGCTCGCCCTCGTCCTCTAGCCCTGTCTCTGCCTCTGGCAGCGCCGTCAATCTTGCGTTCACTGCGTGCCCCCTTGGCCTTCCCTTTTCCCGCAATGGAATCATCCTGAAGTTCATTTTCCTGATCCGATTCAGACAGTTCTTCTGCATCGGGAGCAGGAGTTGCAGATGACGAACCCCCTGATTTGGAACCCGCTTTCCGTGACGCGGCCTGCTGTTCCCTGAAATCATTGACAACTTGCTGTAACCTCTTACTCGCATACGCATTACGCTTCCGCGGTGCAGAAGAAGCTCCGTTGCGTCCTAACACATCAAAATAATCGTTCAGGTTTCCCTGCTTGTTCATAGTTTGAGCCTATGCAGATGTCAACCCGTGAGGATAAATACGTGGGAGAATTGGAGAGATCGTACTTGACCCCGCTTGTTCATCCTCTGAATAATCGGAAGGAGGAGTTCCTCGACTTTCGATCGACTCCAACCGAGCTCCTCTAGAAAAAGACTTTGAAGGGCATTATGAGTACTTGACTCGCGTAAGACGGGTATTGGGGCCTTACTCGCGGAGCCCGTCGAGATCAGGAAGGCCCCACTTGAAGGGCTCGTCAGACTCGTCAATCGTTGGATGGTAGTATGCATCCCTCTTGAAATATGATCAATCATACACGATCTCAGGCTGCACAATGAAACGTACCACGGCGGGATTGGGCCAATCATCAGGCAGATACAAGTCTTTGAATTTCTTTTTCTAAATTGTAAATTCCGAAATGAAGTCAGGCCAATCCGAAGCGCAAACGCACGCACAAATCGTTGCCGGAACTTGCTCTTGTTGTCTTCCGGCCTGTCTTTTCCAGACTGTACTCTTAGCCACCAGTCCTTGAATTTGTGCAGACCATCGTTTCCAGGAAACTCCTTTAACAACTCCATCGCTACAACAGGCCCAACACCTGGAAGGCCGTCAACATAATCGCTACCTAGAAGGTAGGCCAATTGAATGAGCTTATCACGCTCGAGGCCGAGCTCGTGACCCAAGTCCGCAAGGCGAAAACATTCCACGGTCTTGGACTGGTTGAACATGTTCTTGAATACTCGCATACCGCCAAAAAGGAAGACATCGGAGTCGTCGGTTATTATGCCCTCCACCAGATTAAGCTGAACAAGTGTCGCACATTGCGCCTCAGCTTCCATAGGCGCGGTAATGTACGGGATACCAAACAGGCGCAGCATAATCTGTCAAATAGTAAGTTTAAGCCTTGTATTCCTCTAATCTTTCTTGAAATCAACACACCATGATCTGCGAGATCATTTGCTGAGTGATATCCTCCGAATCTCGCATTGCCACTTTCTTCTGCTCGTTCAACGCTTTGATCTCTTCGTCAATCTCGCGGCGCACTGAATCCAGATCCTTCCCCTTGACCTGAGATACAAAACGTGCGAACTCGCCTTCCTCGGCGAGAACGTCCATTTCTTCTGCTGCATCCCAATTCTCGCTAACTGGTTGAGCAGCAGTCTGGTTCCTACCTGTCACTGGCAATGGAGACCGGGACCAGTCTGTCAGGGGTTCGTCCTCTGAATCTGAGTCCTCGGCGATGCGGTCACCGTCACGAGCAGTCGTGAGTCGGTCTTCACGAGACGTGTTCAGGGTTACGAGGGGAGGAGCTGGTGACGATGGAATAGAAACAATGCCTCGCTCGGATTCGTTTTTTGGAGACATATGCGCGGCATGACCTTCGTTAACTGACATGTACATATCATCGTCTGAGCTAGATGCTGCGTTCTTAAGCACAAGGATAGGGATCTGTGATGACAAAGATGTAAGTCCACCAGCAATCATGTTCCTGGAGGATTTGTCCACAGTGGCAGATTCGCTTGCAAGAGTGACTTCCATGTCATCATCAAATTCGGACATCACAGCTTCCGAGACCGCATGAGAAGCAGGCTCTAAAAGTGTGCGTGATATTTCTGTATGAAATCTCGCTTTTGCCTCGACAGACGGTGCTAAAACAGCAAGTGGGACTTGAATCTCTTCCATGTCGTCGTCAGATTCATGCACTACGATGTGCGAGGCGGACGCCCGGGGAGCAGTCTTAGATATCAACAATCTAGTGGGGCGCCACTCTGCTCGTGAGACGGGAGAGTTGTGTGGCATATACAGAGGCTTGTGCAGAGGGCCGGCATTGGCAATAGCCAGCGCCGTCTCAAGACGTCCAGGGATGTAGAGATCTTCGCCGTCCGATGCATCTCGGATAGCACTAGCTGCTGCATTGAAACTGACGCTAGAGGCTATTCCCGTAGGTAATGGGCCGGCAGTAGACATTCGCGAGGCCTCTAGAGCTCGCTGTAGATATGATTCTTCCTCTTGATCAATAGATTCCTGCATAGCTATCATGAGCTCAGGGTCTTCGTCAGGTAAATCATGGTGAAGCGGCAAAGGTAACTCGTCGTCATCTGGCTCAAATAGTGGCTGGCGCCTTTGTTCTGTGTTTTGTCTCGGGGTAGATTCCTTCGATAAGCGAACAGCTTTGGAAGACTGTCTTCGAGAAATAGCAGAGAGTGCTGTTTCTCGATGATAATCCCGCAAATCAGGATCTGCGACAGCGAATTGAGGTCTTCAACGTGTTATTGAGAGATGTTAGGGTCAATTCAAGAAATAATATACGTACATTTCAATCTCTTCCATTTCCATTTCACTTTCATCATCTGGCTGCTTTATTTCTTCGTCTTCGATTTTGATAGGCTTCGCCTTTGTCCCCTCGTCGCGTATGCCCAAGACCCATCCACCCTCACTACCCTCGTTCTTCACGAGGACATATTGTTTATTCCTCTCACTAGCAATGCGCACAGGAATCGAAACATGGGCCTGACCAATTGTGTCGTTGGTGGTCAACAGCTGTTGGGTGAGCGTATTTCGCTGCTGAAGATTTCTGATCTGCTGCCTCGAGAAATCGAGAGGGGTACGAGATTTTTTCAGCATGTTTTGAAGACGAACATATGATGTCTGGCGAGATTTCAGGCGAAGATCGCCGATGATCTCATACTGGACTTCTGTAGGAAGCTCACGAAATGCGGGGGAAGTGACATCAAAGTCCTCCGGGCGCATTTCGTCGATGAAGGTTTGAAGCTCTTCTTCTGTAGCAAGGCGAGGGTCTGGAGCCGTGGCCTTGGTGACATTAGCCACTTGCTCTTCTGGATTGACGTCAGGCAGTCGATAAGGGTCATGGTCGTGCCAACGATTCTTCTTGGACGATGAGAATGGTGATGGACCTGTTGTCTTGTCGTCGTGACCCTTTTTCGCTGGCGTTTTCGGTGCTGAATTATCGATATCCTCTAGAAAAACGGTATCCTCGCCGATAGTAAGACTATTGGTAGACGTCTTTCTCTTGTCTTTCGCCGAGCTAAGAACGATAAGAACGATGTATTGGTACGAAGGGCAACGCAACTTACTTCTGTTGTTGAGCATAAGTGAGAGCCGCACGCCTCATCTGAGCTGCGAGGAGTCTTTCTGCAACCTTAACATGGCTTGCAGCGGCACCACTCTTCTTGCGTTTTCGCTCAGCCTATCATTCGGAACGAGTCAGTCCTCCATGTTCACCCAGAAGTTCCAAGATGTCACGCACTATAGTGGCACGCTTCAAAGCCGGTGCCCCTCCATCGAACACGAAAACGGGCTTTATACCATAGAACAAAAGCTTACATATCCGCCTCAAGAATCCCAAGACGTGGGCGTTCACCAATCCGCGGCCCTCTTTGTCTCGCATGGTAGCCTGAAATTGGTAGATCCATATACTAGAGTCGATGGCCATCGTCTTTCCCTCCATATTCTCGAGCCTTGAGAGTAATGTGTCAAGCACGGATCGAGCAATGCACGCATGAAGATCTCACGCACAATACCGGCCTGCCTACAGGGTTTAGCAAGCTCCATAATGACTTGACACCCATAGTCGCGTTTCCTCAAGTGCCAACGGCGTGAAGGAGGATGTCATTGACCAGACACTCCAGTGGTAGGAGTGATGGAGAGTGAATTTCAGCTAGCCAGGCGAATGCCGAACTTGTCGCGACGCGTTAAGCGCGTTGTCACACGTAATCTCAAAAAGAAGCTTGGGCAGAAACTATTGTGTAACAAAGCGAAACACAGACTAGGAAGTGTAGACGGTTATTAAAAAAACTTGTGAGCCTTCATAGTTTCACCAAAAAAACAAAGGATGCGTAAACCCAAGAGCATGGAATGTGTGAGCAAGGAGAGAACGAGAATGTGCGGTATAATGCCGTGAGGATATCCAAATTTTATGTCTATGATCAATCACTGTGGTGGTCTGGGGCTAGCATTGTTCGAGTTTCTAGGCGCCTCCTCTCCCGAATCGAGAGGCCGAGGACCCCCAGGCGAATTTTGTCCGGAGCCGTTGCGCGGGGTGAATCGTCCTTGAGCGGCGAAGTCGTTCATGGGAAGTTGAGCACCTGGGTCGAATTGAGAGAAGCGTGGATCAAACATTGATCCACCTGTCATCTGCATACCCATGGGGCCCATCCCGGCGCTCATGCCCCCACCCATCCCAGGACTCAAGCCACCGCCCATCCCGGGATTCATGCCCCCACCCATACCCATCGGACTCATCATCGGCATACCCATCATCGAAAACCTGGGGTCGAACCCAGCCATGGTTCCGCCAGTCATCATAGGATTAAGCGCACCACCGCCTCCGCCAGCTTCCCCACCAGCTTGCGATCCAGCCTGCGAGAAGGACATCATCGCCTGCTGATACGCCTGGGCAGCCTGCTGAGCAGCAAACATGTGTTGAGGATTTCCGTAACCTCCCATCATCCCAGGATATCCCATACCGAAACCCGTCATCATGGGGTTCATGCCGGTCATCATAGGGTTCATCCCCATCATCATCGGGTTGTAGCCACCGAGCTGGGGAGTCCCATACACAGAGCCGCCCTGCTGCATCTGGTCCAATTGCTGTCGCTGGAGATCATCAAGCTTCCGCTGCCTGTCCTCTGCTAAGCGCTTCTCGCGCTCACGTTCAGTGAGAGTCGCGCCGACACCACCTTCGCGCTTGCGTTCGCGCTCGTGAGCAGTAATAGCACCTAAAAGACCAGTCTGAGGGGGTGGAGGCTTATATGGAACGTTGATAAGCGATGCGCCGGTCTCCCGAGCAAGCTCTTCCTGCTTTTTGGCAGACCGGTCCTCTTTGTCCTGAAGCCCAACAGAGAGAAGTCCATGAGGTGTAAATGCTTTCGTCATCGCTGCAGCTGGAGCTTCAATTTGGACGAATGTATCCCGACCATTCGATCCGTCGGGAACTACACCTGGCTGCCTGCCAGGGTCCAGAACCTGACTCCACATAGTCTGGCGTGAAGGCATTGGTGGTGGGGCCTGAAGTTGTGGAGGGTATTCGGATCCAGGTCTGGCAGCCGAAGGTGGTCGAGGCATGCCTTCGCCGTACGTGGTTCGTCTACCAGCCTCTGAGTACTGATCCGACACGAATCTTCGCGGTAATGGGGCATACGGTTCGTCACCTTCTGGAACTAATCATCGTTCGTCACCATCGTATGAGTTGGGAAAATCGAGGTCCTCACCTTGGGGCCTCGGGCCAGGAACTTGCGGCAAGTTACGCGGTAGGCGTAGTTGAGGGTGGTAGGACGAATCGGCCAACGGTCCTCCTGGTGACGGCCCTCGTGCTTGAGAATGAAGCGAGAGGTTGTCCACGGGTTGTCCGGAAGCAGAACGGTCATCCCTGCCTCGTGCCGATGCTGGTGTTCCTCCATCCGAATCGACGTCCTCGTCCTCGTCCTCGTCTTCGTCTTCCTCTTCCTCACTGCTATCGCCCCAAGCTCCTGTGTTTCCTGTCTTGGCCCTTAGCTTTCCATTCACGCGACCAGGGCGATGCGCAGCGGCTTCCTGCGCAGCCTGTTGGGCCTCCGTCTTCGCCTTGCGCTGCATGGCAGTCTTCGAGGGAGCGAACGAAGAGCGATACTGTGAGGCGGCGTCACTCCCTGGCGTCGATGATCGTCCCTGGTCTTCAGGCTCGACAATTGTGGGCGGTGCGGATCCATCGATTGGTGGAGGCGAGGCCGCCTGGGACGATGACGACTGAGAAGTCTGCTTGGCTGGCAAGCGCGAGGGTGCAGGCTTGTCTTCCTGCTCGAGAAAACTGAGTGCTGCGAGAGCATCGGCGTTGGGGTCGTCCATTTGTGAGTTCAAGGATGTTGCTCGATTGTAGGCAAGGTCGGACTCGTCCATGCTGGTACGCGGAGAGTCGCGACGTTCAGGGTTTTGGTCACTCACGACTCGGCGTCCGCTTGGCGGTGCACGTGCGCCGGACGGCCGCCTTCCTATAGGAGTAACCACTTTCAGGGGAGCGCCGGCATCTGCCGTGGGTAGCGTCGAGGTCCTCGCAAGGTTCCGTGAAGCAATGCCATGCCTCGCTGGGGAATTGGCACCCGTGCGCGGCGGGCTCACAGGGTTGCTCCCCGATGATAAAGGACTAGTCAGAGCGGGAGTAGGCCCATACTCTGAGGATGAATCTGCGTCTTCGTCTTCATCTTCATCCTCATCAATCGGTGGAACACGACGAAGTGGAGCTTGACTTGACGTCTCTTGATCGAATTGTTGCATGTAGTACAGAGCACCCGCTTCTTCGTACAGGTTGCTCGAAGAGTCTCCGGATGTGCTCGGATTCGGTACTGAGGCAGGAGGCTGTGACAGTTTCGATGGCGTGAGGGGAAGCGATGAACTGGCAGATTTTGGCGTTGACATGACCGAGACCTCAGGACGCGCGCCTCGCTCTGAGCCTTCATATAGCGCCATAAATGATCCGTGCCTCGGGGAGTCAATAGCAGAATGAGGCGAGGTCAGAATGGAGAACCCGGCCGGAGACGGCGTTCGAGGTGGGACGATTGCCATGCCTCCACTCCGAGAATGGGGCGACATGGGCGGAGGCGATGTCGTGAACGACCGACTACCAACGCTAGGCGATGTTGGCGCCGGCGACACTGGCAGTGCGATGTTCACGAGCTCCACATTATGGCCATGGCTATCGTCCGTTGGTGTCTTCGATTTCGGCCCACTGCCTACAAAAGAGTGACTGAGCTTCGAATCGGGCCTTGATGTATTGACATTCCGTGATGAAGCTTCACTGGAGCGTCGAACAGGCCCAAAAATCTCACTGGCAGACATCATGGTCGGGCTCCCATGCACTGCTTTATCCAGCATAACTTCATTGCTACCCGAGTCTTGCCTGCCCTGTTGCTGTGACGTCATAGGTCGACTATGGCCGTTCCCTTCGCTTTCGGATATTGGTGTAAGGATCCGTTTGCTATCTTGCGCTTGTGCGTCGAAGCTCAAAGCAGGCAGTTGGGGCATAGGAGCAAGTCGGGATCCACTCGCTTCGTCCTCGTGCTCCTCCTCGGAACGTGCTGATGGAATTGGAGGAAGGGTCGGAGGACTTGAACTGGCTCGAGGCGCATGAGATGGCTTTCCTTGCATACGATCCAAAAGCGTATTCAATAATCTCGAGCGAACGGCCGACGTGCGATCGTCCCGAGGGTCCATGGATTCCGCCATTTCACGATCCAAAAATAGCAACTATTGGGTGTACTCAACAGAGATGTTATGTGAAATATGTAGGGCACTCACGTCTCGATTTGGACCCACAGGATACGCGAACATTAGAGATGCCGGGTCACGAGGATCCCAAGAATATTGTTTGGGTCTGCCGTACAGCCGGAAAGCATCATGCACAGCTGACGAACGGAAATCAGCACAGATAGATCGACTGTCTACGAATAACTTACCCATGAGCCATCTCAGCATTTCTTTCGTCTGTGGGCTTCCGGGCTCAAATTCTGGCATGATCAGAACCCAACCCTCTCTACCTCTCATCCCACCGGCTACCTCTTCGTCCCCGATCAAACCCTCCACCTTTATCAAGGTGCTTCTGTTGATCAACTCTGGGCGTTCGGGGTAGACCGCAAAAGCCTGTGTCGTATTCTGGAGCGACAACATCGCCTTCTTCCTGTCCTTACCCTTTTGTGACTGATAGAAGGATATCACGGGACTCGCAGGCGAGGCGATGTCGAGGGACCCTTCATCGCGCGAGCCGAAGAGGGAAGAGATTCGCCTCTTGCGCGGAGCACTAGGGGAGTTAGGTCGATGCTCGGGCTGCGGTGGAGATCCTGGAGCCTCGGTCGAGCTGCTGGCGACCACCATCCATAGGCGTTTCCAGTCGGTCTGGCCGGCCACACGGAGGCGAACCCACCCTTCCATGCGCCCACGAATGAGAGGCGAGGGCTCATCGCGTCCTGGGTGTATCGAAATCGATGACATCGATTGTGCATCAGAAGATGTCAACTTACCATCGTTTAGGGTTATGCGGATCAGATGGGCTGTGTAAATTTCCTCCAGTCGTGACTTTTCCCATGCAGAAAGGCGAAGCGCAGCGGCCCACGAGATGAGTGCCGCCGTAGATGGACATGAGAACAGCAACAGATTTGATCCCGCACTATTGACGGTGACAACATTTGCGTATTTCTGGGCTGGAGAGGTTGGTGTCGCGGGTATTGTTACAGACCCAAGTACTTGTACAAACTGGTATATCATTCGTTAGACCAAGGATATTACATACCAAGAAGCCGTGAAGACGACAGGACTGGCTCTTCATCGCCAAGCCTGTCGTGCATTGCTCGTTGACCACATGAACAGCCGCAACGAGCAAGCAAATTCGTGCACGACAAGGTTGTATGGCGCATGCGGCTGCACCTACCATGTCCGGCGAGCACAATAAATACCAGGAAGAAGACTCACAGCGTCGGTGATATTGATATACGTAGGAGGGGCCTCTTTCCCCTGTTTATTTGCGTCCTCGATTTCCTTCATATCCCACACGCTCAGTGTTGTCCCACCCAGCTGCGCCCATACATCCCGCCAACCTTCCTCTTTCACCGGCCGATGGCCATCGGGCAGTCGTTCAATCCGGCGAACAAGCGGGCCAGAAAAGTACACCTTGTGTGCGTGCGCCATAGTAAGCTGCACGACAGAGCGAATTTCGGGATGGAGCTGCGGTGGTTGGGAAGGGCCTGCAATCATCGAGGAGCGGCGCCCCTGTGGAGGGCTCGAGAGGCTCTGCTGAGGAGGGAGCCGGGGAGGCTGTATCTCGCTAATAGATATATGTCCATGTTCGTCTGAAGGCTGAGTGCCCGTTTGTTGGGGCCCCATGGTCAAGGAATGTTGAGCCGGGTGATTCGAATGGTCGTTACTAGGCTTCAGGAAGCCAAAGAAGGACGAAGAGCGCGCGTGCCCGTGCATCGTGGGTTTGGCTGGCGGGGGTGGTGGCTGCTGAGCCATGCTTGGAGGGCGGTTTGGCTGAGGCTTGTCCTGAGAGTGAAAGTCGTGGTTGACCGGCGGCGGCACGGAAGAGCGTCGGAGCTGTTGCAGTTCGGAAGGAGGAATGAAGCCGCGGTTCCTGCTATCCCAAAGGGGGCTCGTTGAGGACATGATAGAATGATTGTCGATGCCGAAACAAGCGCAGTGGGACAGGGCAGGACTGAGGACGGAGGGGTGGTAGTGGAGGGTAGTGGTACAGGTTACAACATGCCTTATTCGATCAGCAGTGGCGCCGAGCCCGCGCCTATCCCCACAATAAACTGTGATAATCTCGCCAAATGTCTAGTGCCTGTCACCCCATCTACTAAATATTGATCCCATTTTCGTTGTCACAGTCTCCCTCCAGACTGCGAGTGCGCGCCAAATATTGCATCGGTGAACGAAAGATGCAGGTGCTATGAATTGCCAACAACTGACATCGTCCGTACATCTACGCCCATATGTCGCAAACCCAGTCCGGACTCGGCCCGCAGAGAATCTCAATAGTCGCACACGGATGATTTCAAGATGACGCTGATTTTCCGACTGCGATGGCATTTCGAACCTCGGTCTTTGGCGCATGTTCGTACTCGCCGAACCCCTGCGATGCCTGCACGACCTCTTCCGACGCGTCTGGCTCGAGATGTCCTTGGGCATTCCGACGCGCGCTAGGCGCGAGTGACCCCATAATCTCAGCAATTTGCGCATCAGACGACTAGGCCGATCTCTTACCGGAAGAACGTGTAGGACAGCACGATGTTGTCCAGGTCTCGGCACGCCGGATCCTCGAGCACGTCCTTGTCAATGAAAAAGAGGAGAGGCATATCTACCTCCTCCCCCGCAAGCAGTTTCTGCTCCTCAAAACAGAAGCACTCCACCTTCGCAAAATATGGAGCGATCTGACTTGCACTTCAGCAGACAGACCTTTCAATTTACAGGGTGGAGGGGAATAGGCTCACTCTGTCTGGTGTTACATTATACGTAGCAATCCCAATAATGTCCTCAGAGGACGTATTCTTCGCCTTATAGAAAGCCAGGCTTGTTTCACCCGGAAGCACAGTAACAAACTTCTGCTGAGGAGTGAACGTCCAGGGCAGCTGCTCTGATCTATCCGCGTTGAAAACTACTTTGATGCGCCTGGCACCCTCTATTGGTACTAGGCGTTCCGCTTCGAACTTTCCTGTACCGACCATAGGGGTACCCGCGAATCCAGTCGCGGCGCAGAACATGCGGTAAAGAGGAACAGCAGCGTAAGTCACACCAACCGCAAACACTATCTAGATTTCTGAGGTGTGAATGTCATTTGGTCCGAAGACGGAGTGGGCGAGCACATACCACGGCAGAGGTATACATAAGCAGGCTGCGATTTCTTTGCGCGTACATCTCTCGCGCCGAGACATATCTGGGACCCGGATGAGGAGCAGAAGATTGGGGGATTTGTGTAGACAATGGCCTCCGCGGAGCCTTATAACAGGGCAGGCGCGTAGTATTTTGCCATAGGATATCATGAAGCGTGAAGGCAGTCGGCGGTCCTTGCCTGAAAGCCTGATCAGCGTTTCAGTTGGTACAGGATGGGAACGTCAGATCTGCACGCACCCGAGCGACACTTGGCGTTCGATTAGCAGACAATCGCAAGGCATGCATTTTTGATTTCCTTTCACTGCAAGGCGAGGTTGATGAGAAACTGCCACTGCTGTCGCGCTGCAGCGCGATTCGGAGCGAGATGGGAAGTCACATGATAAACCAAGCGAATCCCCCCGAGCTTTGCCTGGGCCTGATCTCGACTCTAGTGGCCCATTCTCAAGTCTCGGGCTCCAATCAGCATTACATTCCCATATTGCTTTTTAGTTTTTCACCTCTGAAGATTGCAGACATTTTCTGACCGCACCATGTACAATCTCTCAAGTATATTACAATACAGCAAGGTGTGGCTTCATATATTTATGAAGACCACTATGACTGTCCTCAATGAGCTTCAGTACTCCTTGATCTCAAGAGCTGTCATACTTTGTTTCTCTCATCCATGTTTCCAATGTGTGTACATGTGGATGGACCGTCCTGATCCACTCCATGTCCCTCTTCGACACATCGTCATGAAACAAGGACCACCATCCAGAGAAATTCTGCTTCCATGTCATTGACCCATCACCAGCTTTCCGCTCCGTGGCAACCAGTAAATTTGCGCCAGAAATATGGTGAAACCATTCCTTGAGGCTGAGTCATTCAAACACGGCCTTCTTGCCAGTGACTTTGATAAAAGTCAAGACTAGATGGTACCAACCAACCATCTTGCTTGTGATCTTGAGGTCCTTGCCGGAGGTGAGGGCATGATTGTCAAATGTGTAACATGCAAAAAATCCTAGATCCGACATGCCGATCATGGGGACATAACCATCCCCAATTAGGGATGCAAAAACAAGTGTGCTATCGGTGTGCTCATACATGGGGCCAAACATATGCTAAAGAATTGACATCTAAATCAATGAACAGAGGGAGAATGTGAATGCACTTACCATTTTCAGCATCTCCATGTAAGGCCTGCTAGTCACGATGCTCCATGTCATATCTGCATCGTTCACGATAAATGGCTAGGCTTTCATCCAGTCAGCAACATGGCCCTTGCCATTGTAATGTTCACAGCAATAAATCAATTTGGATTATCCCTTCTGAAATGTTGAATTCTCTAGATAAGTCATTGCTATGATCAAGCAAAAGATAGATACAATCTTAAAACCATAGTCTAAGCTGCTCCAGACAAAATGTTTCACCATCTTCATAGCTTTAGCTAGCTCAAATATCCTCATGCCAGTGTAAAGTTCCTTCTGCTCACCAATAGTGAATCCATCAGTGTTAACCCATACGCTGTATGCACCTTTCAACACCCTTGTGACTGACGCAAGGTCGTTTGTGTCGCCTTTGAGGAATCAGAAACATTGACACCATGATTTACAAATGTTGCTCACCTTGAATGACCTCAGTGCCTTTGGCTTTCAGAGTCTTTGCACAGAGACTCTCGGGGTTCTGAGAAAGAGCTCTGACAGCGTATGGTGAGGGTAAACCATTATGAGTAGGTGCGAGAAGATTATTGACCACTGCGAGGCCTTGGGCACCAGTTGCACCAAGAACAAGAATTAGTTTCTGAGGCATTGTGACTTTGAATGTGAACACAATTGTGAACATTGATTTTTCACAAAAGGCAGATTTGATTCCGGAGGTATGCCCAATAGCAGGTGATTCAGTTCTGTAAGAACAGTCTCAAAGTTAATGTCATTTGACTTGGTGGACATGGCATGAGTGGGAGGAGTGGGTAATAGGATGTCCAGAACAGGAACCAATGCAGTCTAAGACTCTGCACTCCTAGACAAAATTATTATTTTACAGGGAAGACATAATTGTACAGCCACAACCTTCAATATTTCCACCTGGCCCTTGCCCAAATATGTACATTTCAATGTAAATTCAAATGCTGATCGTTATATACAATTTCAAACATTATTAACATTGTTAACATCAACATTGTGCCCCCCTGGAGGGGGCCTGATAATAACAGTGTTAATAACAGTGTGAATAACAATGTTAATAGCATAAGTTATTAACATGTTAGCAATTCAGGGATTACTCACGGAACCCTAGTACACGTACAGATGAGCACGATGAGAACACGACGTCTCGATTGCAGTCTTCTCTTTGCCATCGATCGATAGTAGACAGCGTGTGCCGGCTGCCAACGACCAGAGGTATAAAGACCCAGGGAGAACCTCCCTGCTCCTAGCTATCCACTCCCTACCATCTGCTCCTGACCGGCCTGACCCATCGACGTTCTCGGACCTCCGCTAGCACACAATATCATGTCTTCTCATTCTCGGCCGACAGCAGCACCGGCACATAACCCAAACAGGAAAGTCACGCCCCCTGACCAGATCGGCGGCTTGAACCCAGCGTTAGCTGCATTGAAACTCGACGCCACTCCCTCGAACAACATGGGATCGACATCGAACGCCGTCAGCGAAGGATATGAGGACTACATGTAGGTTATGCGACTGCGACGTCTCAGAGACTATTGTCTACTCGCTGATTGCTTGGTTCAACAGGGTGGACCACGTCAAAGAGTGGATTGCGAACGACCTCGAAAAACATGAGAAGTGCAGTGTCGATGACATGCTAGCGTATTTTCTCAGGCAATGTCTTCACGGCCAAACTCCCGCTTCGAAGGATACGAGCTCAACTTTCTTGCAACCATACCTCGAAGCGGTGCTTCCAATCTGCAACAATGACCAGATAATGAACCAGCTGACAGAATAGTGCGTCCTTCGTCCACACTAATTCAATCAAGGATTGAAAGACAATTACATAGCTGCAAAATTGGAGGCACCGAACAAGACAGATATCGACCTTTTGTCGAGCTTTTCAATTTAGCGCTCCAGAAACTACGCAGCGTCAAGGTGCCCAACGTTCGTTCCGCGAATGGCGATCTTGAGATACTCTTTCATAGAAACGATCCAAAAATGATACAGGGAGACCACAATGGTGATGTGTCTAAACGTAGCCCCGATGTGGTTCTGGTCTCCCTCGCTGCAGCTCAGGGCGCAAGTGACTCTATCGGCACGCAATGGTGGGATGCCACTGGGCTCGCTCTTGAACAGCCTTTCATCGCGTTCGATTGGCCGCAGATTCTCTGTGTTTTCGAGTTCAAGCGAGTTGCAAAGACGTTGACGCCGCCGCCGCCCAAACACTCCGGTTTTGGGGCCGTCCGTGAACCTCAGCAAAACGTATGGAACCTGTTCAATCCCGTTCCAGATCCTTCCGGAGCGACCAGTGCGGAAGCTAATCCAGATGGCGACGGATCTGAAGCGACGGGTGCGAATTCAGGTGGCGGTGGAAAGAGGCCTCGAGCGACAAGTGCGAGCTCGAGTGAACGCGCAAACAAGAAGCCTCGAGGAAGAAGTGCGAACTTGGTTCCACCGAAGATCCACAACACTCGTGGTAATAGTGCCTTAGCGAATCAACCTCCGAGCGCCTCATCGGCACGCATCGCGCAAGATGTCAAAGTCAAAAAGAAACCCGTGGAGCGTCCGAAACCGCCTATTGTCCAGTGCGGAATGTATGGCGCTGAGATGTTGTCACGGGGGCCATGCGTCAACCACGCCATCAATGTACTTATCATCGGTGAGACACGATGAATCTTGTTGTCGCGGGAGGTTTCTCATTTTTCGCCCCAGACGATGTTATGTGGATATGGTGGTACGACAGACAAGGCGCGATCCAGACTCAGGGAATCAACTTTGTTCAAGATCTTCCGCGCTTTCTGATTCTGCTCTTCGCGTTTCAGAGGTTCAAGCTCGAGGATTGGGGGTTCAACACCATCCTAGACCCCCAGTCCAAGATCGTCCATGATCTCAAGAAAGTTCATCAAACCAATCGTTCCCTTCCAAAATCGCATTTCGTGTTTCCGCCACCTGAACTGTCTGTCAGCGCACCGGTTGAGGCCACTATCGATCCCAATTCTCAAATTCACCACGTATATAGCCTGGTTGGACGAGGCACATCCGTTTTCAGCGGTACTGCGTGTACGAAGGCTCCTCCGACCAGAGACTCTCGCGTACCTCAAGGCTCTGGCAAGGGACCTGCGGCTGTCGATGATATATCATTTGCAACGCTTGACAAGGATGAGAAAGTGGTAGTCAAGATCTATTGGCCGGAAGAATCACGCTTGAGCGAAGGCCGCATTATCAGCGAGGCGTATAAACGAGGGGAGGGCAATCTAGATATCGTGGAACATCTTCCGAAGATGTACCTCGAGCACGACTTCCCCGAACATTCGACAAACCATATCAGGGACGCGCTTCGACTGACGCGGCCTGATGGACGGCGGGCTACTCGTATCCTTCGGCTTGCCGTCTTCCTCAAATTGGACCCTATCATCGCATTGTGCGGGGAGGAGTTCATGAAAGCATATCTGGATTGCGTCCGCTGTGCGTCAAGCTTTAGTCTCAGTGGCGACAAATACTGACCCAAAGGTGCAGGCCACTTTGCTCTTTGGACACTGGGTATTCAACATAGCGATCTCAGCCTGTCAAATGTGATGATCAATGACCAGAAACGTGGTATTCTGAACGACTGGGATCTCGCCACGATCGAGGGAATATCAAAGCACGACGGGTGCGATCGCACTGGGACAGTGCCCTTCATGGCTCTGGATTTGCTGAAGCCGTCCTATTGGGAGGGCAAGATCAAGCGCCAGTATCACCACGACCTCGAAGGCTTCCTGTGGATTTTGCCATATGTATGCTTGCAGTACAAGGACGGTAAGATGGTCACGAATCCGCTCAAGTCGTGGAACACGGGACATTACGCCATCTGCAGAGAGAAAAAGAGAGATTTCTTGGCGAATCTCCGCACAGACCCGACCGAAATACCCAAGGCGACCTCTTCGTATGAATGGGAATGGGTCGTATTTGATCAATTTGTACAGTGCATCGACAATAACTGGCAATCACCACTTACCGGCACCATAGCGGCAGCCACCAAGCAGAAAAAGGCGGATCTAGCAATGTCGGTACTTAACCCTGGCGATATTTATGCAGAATTTTGGGCTAGGATGAAGATGGCGGCAGAGGACGACAGCGGACACTTGTTGTATCTAAAGAAGTATGTGCCTGACGGCTTTTGAGCAGTATCCTTCTTACTGCCCTGGGCATGACGATTGAATTGTAGCTTGATGCTCTCCTCTGTTGACTTGAAAGTTTGAGCAAAGGCTTTGCAACCACCTGCGACAGATTTCAATTTGTGGCGGTATTCGAGAAAGTTTGGACCAATTCCTATTCTTCAGTGCAGGCTGTATGGCGTTGAAATATTGTCGCGAGGACTGTGCGTCAACAATGCAGTCAATCTATTCCTCATCGGTGAGAATTCTCTGGTCTGATTCTTCTTGCATGGTTCGTTCAAGTTGCCATGTCCTGGATCAGACAGATAAGTGTCGATGTCGAAACGCGTGTGCCGACGTGAATCGATATCGACCTGCACTTCTGTGGCCATCTGTGAATTCGATATATGTTCGATTTCGCCGCCTGTGAGCGGCGCTAGCCGGATGTCCTCAGACCACGACAATTAGTCTCCCGAAGGCAGGAACGTTGACGATTCTCCTTCAACCTCTGACGTGGTCCCTACATGTCAATCAATACGGTATGTTGCGGACCTGCAGTGCACCATGTAGTACACGTACAAGCGAGCACGACGAGAACTCGACGTCTCGATGCAGTCTTCTCTTTGCCATCGATCGATAGTAGACAGCGTGCGCCGGCTGCCAACGACCAGAGGTATAAAGGCCCGGGGAGAACCTCCCTGCTCGTAACTATCCGCCCCCCAACATCCGCTCCTGATCGGCCTGACCATCGACATTCTCGGACCTCCGCTAGCACACAATATCATGTCTTCCGCCGTGCACTGACTTAAAACGAAGGCAGGTGGGAGTCCACATAGGTGACAAGCGAGTGTGACAAAGTGACCACCACCGATCTGTCTCTCATCTCCCATAGCCTACTTCGCGCTTTTGTACTTTCTTTCAGCATCTGTACCGGTTGAGGATTCTCCAACAGCTCCCTAGAGCTTATTATCAATGGCATCGTCGTCTTCAAGCTCTAACAATGCCCCCCCAAGTATCATATCTGACGCTGAGCTAGAGAAACTGCTCAACCGCGAAGCCTCTGCCTTCCAGCGCGAGCTTGAGGTAGAGCGGATTCTCAAAGCTTTCAAACTCAAGTGCGTTCATCTCCATCCGGTCGAAATACAAGTTATCTCATCGAGTATCCACCAGTCCATACGATATCCTAGATCTAGACGAAACTGCCAAGCCTGAGGATGTGAAGAGGAAGTATCGACAGCTCTCGCTATGTGAGCATCCGGCGTCCCACCCCCTCGTCTTGCAATATACACTCTGGTGAATGCATGGCTAATGGATGGATTGTCATTCGTACGTTTTCTGGCTTACAGTCATCCATCCTGACAAGACCCCACATGCACGCGCTCCAGAGGCTTTTGACATATTGAAGAAGGTGTGCATATATCTGCTTTTGCATTGACATATTGACGCTTATCGGACTTCCTCTGTTTCTTAGGCTGAATCTGAACTCAGTGATACTGCGAAGCGAGAGGAGCTGGACGCCACCATCACACAAGCGCGTTCGGTTCTTCTGAAAGCCCTCTCTCTCCCTACCAATACTCCCGATGACCATCCCAAATTGAAGGGACTCGAACCCACATTCAAAGTGCAGCTCAGAATAAAGTCGAAGGAGCTCCTCATCGATGAGGAAGTAAGACGACGAAAGTACGCGCTTGAATCAGTCATCTTCAGCCTACACCCGTCAAATCTGACAATACGGGTTACTCGTTCTGTAGAGCGGTTAAGATGAATCTGGCCAATGAAGGGTTTGAAGCACGCAAAAAGGAAGAGGAAGTCACTGCAAAGAAACGCAAAGCGGAAGACGATGCAAAATGGGAAGGTGAGCACCTTGCATCTTCTCACTCCCCCCGAACCCTAAGTTCACCGCATCATACCATGAATTCAGAGACTAGGGAACAGCGTGTGGGAAGCTGGCGCAGTTTCACCAACAACTCGAAGAAGAAGAAGAAACAGAAGGTCAATATTCTGGGGCGATGTCCGCCCTGTCTACGCATTGATGTCCCTTGATGTCCCTATAAGTTGAAAGCTATTATTATTAGATGCCGCGGTGATGAACGGCTCGAGCAGGACGTTATGTTCACTCTTCACGAACCCTGCAACAACTCTCATTGCTTGTTTAGCACTTCCAAAGTGACCACAGCGGTGAGTCTCGAAAACGAAGAGGCGTCATACTAAGACTCGTACGATGCCCTTCCTTCTCAGGTGACACGTCCGAATGAAGTCTTCTGCAGATTGGACTCTTGACGTTGATCACTCGATGATCCAACTGACCATACGGTGACCACCGTCCAATCGATGCAGTAGATATTGTGGTCCCGCGGACATATTCGTACCTGAGACGTCAATAGATGTTCCCGAGTCGAAGCAGTTTTTGCATCCCCTTCCAGGACTGCAGAAGCTTTGCATGGTGTGTACAGAACATTCTATCTGAGACTAAACTTACACCCTCTTCTCTTTCGCCTTATATTCGGCAGGTACCTATCCCCCGACGGTGCTTTCATTTCTGGGGGGTCAAACAGCTCTTCATTGAGGATGATCAGCCGCGGGGATCTGAACTGGAAGGTTGCCAGTGGTCTTGAAATGATATCCTTGGCGAAACAGCCTATCGTAAGTACCTCGGATCGCGTTTGATTGTGTATTCTGGAAGCCTGTGGAAAGTTGACTTCAGGCACTTTTGCTCCCAGAACCTCCTCATCTAGGCAAACGTGATCGCGATCGCACTCTCAGTCTTGTGGAGATAGAGCTTCAAGCCCTATAGGGCGCCATTTATCTCGAATCGCGAATGAAAATATGGAAGTCGAGGTCTATAAAGAGCTCCAGCTTACCTTCATTATGTGGTGCACTGCTCGTGGATGGTTCGAGTCATGCGTTCTTCCAGGTTTCTCGCTTTTTCTTCTCTTGTCGCTGCCTTCGTCGGCGGTGTGGATGCGAACGTCTTCGGTCCCATCGCCATAGATGCCCCTGCCCCTGCAGGTGGATCAGTAACCAACGACCAACCTCCGACCTCTTTTTTCCAAGGGCATTCGCCACCCTTCCCTACTAACAGCTGGTGGGCCGGCTATGGCGCAGGCGCAGGCGATGCGTAGGTTTTAATGTGGCGAATTTGACTTCGTCTATTAACGTCCCTTTTATTCTGTCACGTAGCATGTGTGCAGGACCCTTTCCATTTGAATCCAGCCTTTCCGCCGATAGCATCCAGTTTGGAATTTCGACGGACCGACAATTTGATGGGACGTCGATCAAGCAGCCTACTCAGACAGATTGGTCTGTGGGCTTTGTCGAGCACTCGGGCAACATGCAAGACCACAAAGCATTGTCGTGGGTAAATCAGACCTTACTCCTTGACCTCTGCATGATCCTGTCCTGATGGCCTCTTGTTTGTTGATAGGATTCCCAATCGGTCACGCTGCAGTACTTCACAGGATCAAGCACATTGACAGCCTACATGGTCCCGGGCTCGCCATATTTGACATTCGTTTTCAATAGTGCGACTCCCCGCTTTCTCAGTGGGGCAGGGTTTGTCACATCTCTCGGTAACACGTCAGTTTCTAGTAATAGCCGTGGTACGTCGTCTGCGAGACCACGGCTGCACATGCCGACACTAACGTATCACAGCTATGGTCTCTGGAACAAAGTTTCTGGTGTCCAATAACATCGGGGCATATCTGATCTATTCGCTCTCTGGACCCATCACCTTCAACGCCACCAATTCCAATGGTGTAGGAACAATTGTGGCGTCTAGACCGTTCACAGGCGTTCTACGGGTGGCAAAGCTAGATCAAGCGTCGCACGAGGCATTGCTAGATCAATACGTTGCAAACTATGCGACAGCTGTTGAGACAGACTATTCGTTTTCTTCTAGCGACCCGACTGCTGTTCTGCGTTTCACCTGGACCGTAGTTGGGAACGCAGATGACCTTCTGATGCTCACCTGGCCTCATCATCGGTAAGTCTGTTCAGGGTCACGAATACGTCATTCTCGATGGATAAAGCATCTCCTCAGGATCACGATGCAGTCACCCAACTTCCCGTCGACGGACTCTCTGAATTACCTCACGACGAAAGGGTACATGTACCCTGCTCTCGGCAATATCTGGAATTTGGAATATGCCTTGCCGACCATGGATTTTGCTGCACCTAGAGCTCCGGATAGCTCTTGTACTGCGGCGATTATTCAAGGCTTGGAGTATGAAATAGCAAATCTAGGTGACGCCCCCGTGCCGGGAGACTTTTGTTACTGGGGTGGTTCTATTGCTGCAAAGGCTCGACTTGCGTAAGTGCATCCAAGACAATGTCGCTCTATCCGAAGATCGCTCACAATAAGCTTTGCCACGACAAGTTTGATCGCGGATGAGGTCGGTCGCAGTGACCTCATACCCACGGTCCTTGCTTACTTAGAAACCAGTTATGAATACTGGGTGAGTGCTGGGGCCTGAGACTGTCATATATTTTCGGTCCGGACTGATGTGATGACCAGTTTTTATCGTCTTCAACTACCTTACCCGCCTATGAAACTGGATGGGGTGGTATCATTGATGCTGCAGGTTATAACAACGTGAACGTTGATTTCGGCAACGGGTATTACAACGACCACCATTTCCATTATGGATATTTTCTGACAGGTGCTGCGGTGATTGCGAAGTATGCCCCTTTTTATTTCGCGGCTACGTCATACTGATGGCTAACGAAACCCATACAGATATGATAACAATTGGTTGAGCCAACATCAGACCTATGTCAATTGGTTCCTTCGAGATATTATCAATCCCACGAACGCCGATCCTTATTTCCCCGTCACTCGTCACCGAGATTGGTTCGCTGGCCACTCTTGGGGTAAGCTGCCAATGCATATGTATGTCATGGCTTCCATCTCATGGCGCTCACAGCGTCGGGCATCGCGAATGGTGCCGGATCGCGCGACCAGGAATCAGTGGGAGAAGCCGTTAATGCATACTATGGTGCAATGCTATGGGCTATTGTCATCGGGGATACCGATATCAAAAACTACGCTCGCTTGCTTCTCGCATCCGAGCAGCACGCAGCTCAAGTTAGTCTTCGTCGAATGTTCATGGTCAATCAACTGATCATAATGAACTTCAGACGTACTGGCACATGTACCCTGAGGCCAATTCTACAGGCCGCGATCAGCCTTACCCGGACCCGGATATTCGCAGTTTAGTGACCATTGGCAACGTCCAGGATTGGCAATCAGGTGCTTGGTTGTGAGTCGCGACTGTTTCCAGTCTATGTCCCCCGGCGATGAACTATGCCTGACGAGTTCTGCGCCAGGTTCTGGGGTTCTCAGAAGGTCGAGATTGCAGCCATCCAAATGCTCCCGGTTACTCCAGTCAACGAAAATATGTACGATGCGGCCTGGGTGGAGAACGTGTATCAGTACGCATCCGACGAAATCGCCGATCCGACGATCAGCGACGACTGGAAAAGCGTGATCTACCTCGCATACTCCCAGTATGACCTGAAGACCGCCGCCCAGTTATCTTCATCTCTCACAAGTTGGGGCACCGGCAACACGTTCACGAATCAGCTCTACTTCCTGTCGACCCGTCCAAACCCATCCGAGGGAGCGATCTGCTCCTCAGCCTACGCGAATCCGTTGGGCAATTTCACTATTCAAGCTGCCGCTTCCGGAAAATACGTCGTCTCTTCCGCGAGCAACACCAACCTCGTCGCATCCTCGACTTCCCGATCGTCTGCTGCGGTGTTCAACTCTGGCTTCGCGCCGAACGGAGGAACCTTGCAGTTGAAGTCGACGAGTCAGTTTGTGACCGCGGACCAGTCAGGGAATTACACGCTGGCGTCCATTCGCGGAACGGCCTCCAGCTGGGAGGTCTTTATCATCCGCCCAAAAATTGGGACGGCCACCAACGTGTATTCGATTCGTGCTGCTTCTAATCGGCTGTACGTGACAGTGGGGTCGGATGGTGGTTTGATTAATAACGCAGTCACGGAGGCCGCGAGTGCTGGGTTTATCCTGACTGCTGCATGATATGCGCACTAGGTATCGCTGCCTTATCAGGAGCCATTCAATACACGTTATGGTTCCCGGTAGCCTTTGTCTTGTAAGATGCAGTATGAAGCTTGCTGTTTCTTCACCTCAAATGAGCTGTCTCAACGATGAATATAACCACATGATAAGATTAAGAATGGCGCTATAGTGTAGTGGTTATCACTCAGGATTCTGATATCCAAAATTCCTGGAACCCAGGTTCGAGCCCTGGTAGCGCCTTGCCAGGAGTAGACCATTTTTGCTCAAAATGAGGATTACTCTGAACGTTGCCACGTATTCTGGATTGAACTTGTGTATGACAGCAGCCGTGATGTGATATATTTTACAGGCCCTTTTCCAACTGTATCAACTCCTCCATATAATCACCATCGCGTCCCGTCAGTCTATCCACCGAGGATGCTGCCAATGGCCCCCTCACTGTTGACCCTCCATATCCAAAGTGGTGAGATATGAAGGCCTTGAGGAATCCTATACCTCCAAGCCTGCTCACAATGCCGTCGCAGTGGCTCAGCACGCGTTGGATGTTGCGAGCTTCATCCACCTTGCCGGCGTCCCACAAGTCCCACAAGTGACGGTGAGCCTTGGGTGCGATATTCACGAGGGCCATGATGCCGCCTGCGGATTTCATGGCGATCGATGGGAGGAAAGAGTCAGAGCGGCCGATGAAGGTCGCAAACTCGCTCGTGGGATATGTTGTGACGAGGCGCGTGAGCTTGCCGAGGTGGCCGCAGGAGAGCTTCGTCCCGACGATGTTGGGGTGCTCGCCTAGAGTGGCGATGGTGTTCGAGTCGAGGTCGATTCCAGCAGTGACGACGGAGAAGTTGTAGATCATCGTTGGGATTGGGGAAGCATCTGCGACCTAATATACAGCGTAGCCATATTTGAGTAAATTGGAGTACATTATAATATGCCCAACGCACCTCACGGTGGAAGCGAAGGATAAGGTCCTTCGTCATCGCCGGCCTCCAGGTGGAGGGCGTCAATATGAGTGCGTGGCTAGCACCTGCTTCCTTAGCATCGACGTTGAGTTTCTTAGTCTCTCTCGTCGACTGCGTGCCCGTGCCGGCAATGACCAAGGTATTTTGGAAGCCGTTCTCGTCAAGGGTCTGGCGGGTGAGGCTGATGGCTTGCTTTCGCTCATCATGCGAGAGGTGTTGGGCCTCGCCGTTGGAACCCTGGACGAGGATCCCGGTGATTCCTCCCTGAGATCAGATGAGATCTAGGTGACAATCATCGCACACGCAAGAGAAGGGGACAGACCTGGGCTAGGCGAAGGACATGCGCTTTGATCGCGGGTATGTCGAGCTCTTCGTCCTCTTTGAAAAATAGAACAGCGGGGACGTATATCCCTGGAGGAGGAGGAAGAGATCGGGACATGGTTGCAGCAGATGAAGCAATATTCTTGTATCGAGTTGGCTGCGGGCTCACTAGCGCTCACTGCCAGCTCAGGCAGGAGTATAATTGGAGTTTACATACCTGGATAGCAGTTAATTTGAACGATATCGGTGGGAACTAAGCACTCGAGATGGCGAGGATTCACTCAGACCTGTCCCTCGGACCGTCGGCCGATCGCCCATCGCATCCCGTAGGTGATCATGACGAGCAGACAGCTGTATATAATTCGACATGTTTCTATGTTTTGTGGGACAACAAGACCAATGGAAAAGATAGATATAATAGCTCTGATTGACTGCAAAGTGTGGGTGCAGCTGCGGAAGGTGTCATGACGCGGGTCCAACCCAGTTCATCTCTTACCACTACCACCACCCTTCTTAGGCACCCTCGCTCGCCGACCTCCACCACATCGAACGCGTTGCACGCCATCGACCAGGAACCCAGGCATCTGGAGTCTTACTAGCCCATCATGGGCCTCCTACTTTCGATTCCTTTGGCCGGTCCCTTAGGAGCCATAGCTTCATCATGTCTTGCTGGGTTCGCGTTCTGCTTCACTTCGACTGCAGGTGAGTATACGTGGTTATCAAACGCTACTCAGACCATTCATAATCATTGCCAGCGTCGATGTTCTTCAAGTCGTGCAACTGCAATTCCTCTATTGCAACCCGTGTGGGGTTTGCAGTGAGCATGGCCCTCACTCCTCTTTCTATCCGAGTTGATGGTCACATAGATGATATTTGCGCTGAATTCCATGCTTGCATGGACGATGAGGACGTCGTTCATGATACATCAGATCGAGAAATGGAGTTACGACTACATCAAGATGGACTGTGAAGGCGATAAATGTTATGGTGTTCTCGCTGTCCGTCCTACAATCTTTGTGTGCAGCCCTGCTGTCTGACTGGCTCGTTGACTATGAAGGTTCATCGTATATGCTTTGCACTTTCCTTGTTTCACGCAATTTTGAGTGTTGGATTAATCGGAGTGAAGGACACAAGAGACACGCGGGCGGCAATTCAGAACGGGTGAGCAGCGATTCCTGATCCCTTTCATCCGATCACGCTCATACTGAATATCTTCAGGTGGTGGGGACCGAAAGTCCTCCTTTGGTTTGTCCTCGTAGCCATATCATTCCTCATCCCGAACGACTTCTTCATCTTCTGGGGCAACTACGTCTCCCTCATCGGTGCCACTATCTTCCTCCTCCTCGGCCTTGTCCTCCTTGTTGATTTTGCTCATTCATGGTCCGAGACCTGCCTCGAGAACTGGGAAGCGTCTCCGTCTTCAAATCTCTGGCAATGGATCCTCATTGGGTCCACCGGCGGGATGTATCTCGCGACGATCGCGCTCACCGGCGTGCTCTACGCGTTTTTTACAGCGTCGGGGTGCACCCTCAACAAATTCTTTATCTCTTTCAACCTTGCGCTGTGTGTTCTCATCACGATTCTCTGTATACACCCGATGGTGCAGGAGTATAACCCCCGCTCGGGCCTTGCACAGAGCAGCATGGTAGCCGCGTACTGCACGTATCTCGTCATGTCCGCCGTGGGCAACCACGCACACGAAACCTGCAATCCCCTTCGGTCTGGCGCGGCCACTGGCACACGCACCACTACTGTCGTTGTGGGCGCCGCGTTCACCTTTTTGGCCATCGCGTACTCGACGACTCGTGCAGCCACGCAGAGCAGAGCGTTGGTCGGTAAGAAGAAGTACGGATCTGTGCAGCTGCCTATCGACCCAGAAGAGGGACACGAGGTCAGTGTGGTCAGCACGCAGCCGGGCAGGACGGAATCTCCAAGGTATCAGGCGTTGCTTGCAGCTGTTGAAGCCGGGTATGAATTCGCCTTTAAAACCTCCGTCATGTTTTTGCTAAGGTTTTTTTATGTGGACGAACAGCGCGATCCCAGCATCTGCCTTGCAAGAAGAGGAGGGCGAAGAGGAAGAGGTTGAGTTGGGCGAGATGAGAGACGATGAACGGTCTGGTACCCGCTATAATGTGCGTTGTGTATGTCCAGTTTATATGTTGGCCATTTCTTACTATTCCATTGCGCCCAGTACACCTGGTTCCACATCATCTTCGCCATTGGAGCGATGTACGTCGCCATGCTGCTCACAGACTGGTATGTTTCTTGTTTCCCCATATATATCTTCAATTCTCAAATTGGATAAACGGCGCTTCAGGAACGTGATGAAAGCGAGCTCGTCACCGGACTCGGATACGGAAGACGTCTCCATCGGCCGCTCAGAGACTGCGATGTGGATGCGCATCGTTAGCTCGTGGGTATGCATGCTCTTGTATATTTGGAGTCTGCTCGCGCCTGTGATTATGCCCGATCGGTGCGTCCGATCTGTGTCTGCCCGATGGCGCTTTTTGTTCTGGCTGACCTTCGACGGTCCCCAGGTTCTCTGATATCTAGGCACCTGTGCGTCTAGTTGGCGTAGATGGTTGGCCGACCCATTCACTTTTCTTGAGGTAGTTAGTTTTGTAAAATGTATTTGTGGTGCGGTCTGCGGGACTATATCTCGGTAATCACTCTTTATGCACTTGCGTTGATAAACAGTACAGATGATCGATGTCCCGAAGGGTTCGTCGATGCCAAGAATACAGAAACGTATGACCATTGAATCGTTGGCACACAGCTTTACCATACAGAGCCTGAGGAACAGTAACGGCACATAACAGATGCAAAAATACAGGGCAGAAATACAGACGTGCTCTGAAAAGCATTGACGAGCAGTTCGAGCATAACGAGTCAGATCTTTGGAGGAGGAACCTGCCCAACAGCCGTAGTGCGTTGAGGATGCATGCATGCGTCACGCAGAAACTTTGGGACGAACCTCAGATACCGCCCTATCTACTTCAGCAGCAAACATTTGCCACAGCTGAACCAGGCCATCTAGCCTATCCATGCCCTTGCCGCACCTGCAAGATGTGATGGAGGGCTGCATGATGCCCTCGCGATAGATCGCTTGTCCGTAGGGGTGTCCTTTCAACACCTTACCCGCTTTGACCAAATGGTCCCATATACCGTTCGGTGCCCACCACTGAGAACCCGCCCTTTTGGTGTAACACGTCGTGCAGAGCTGTGTCTTGGTTATCGTGTTGGAACATGCACACAGCCATTGTGCGGACGATGCGACTGCACTGGCAACCTCGCCGCATGTGCGGTGGTACTGCAGGAGGTCGTACATCTGGGTGCCCGATATATTGTCTAGCTCTTGAGGGCGGGAGGACATGAAGGGTTGCTTCAGGGAGCACAGGGCAGCCTTAGCCGCGACATCCTTCAGGCCGTGGCAGCATGCGATCGCGTACACCGTGACCGGCTCTTCGTCGACGAAGTTCATCAAAAGCGATCCTGCGACGTCGTCGAATGCGTTCATGTGGTACTTCTGGGCGGCGTCGAGAACGAGCCCGATGTCGATGAGCGGTATCGTTTTCGATAACGGTAAGCGCCGGGGATAACATGAGCGGAGGAGTATGTCGAGGATGTGAGAAGGCTCTGGGATAGACACGATGGGAAGGCCGTCTGTACCAGTGGTTCGCTGCGACAGAGAAGAGGCATGTAGTGTAACCTTGAAGAAATCGGAGGCCATGGAGAGGATGAGGGTGTGGACGCGGAAGTCGACGTTATCGGACGAGCGTAAGATGATGTCTGCTCCTGGATCGTCGAAGGGCGCCCTCGTGTCTGCTGCTTTCTGTGGTTTGACCGGCTCAAAAGAACTAAAGTCGATCTTTTCTCTCATCATGGAGGTCATGAAGTATGCGGGGAGTCGATTGGCAAGGTCAGTAGCTATCAATCTATGTATCATCAGTCAGACGCCGGAGAAGATGGCGTAATATTCGTATGCGCGCCGCATTAAAACCCTGTGACATGGAAGAAGAGCTGACCATGGCATTCGTATGTACATACTGTATCGCATTCGACCGCAGCAAGAAGCACAACAGCCGAGCACAAGGCACTCGTCATGCACCGATTCGATTTTGGACAGTTTTTTTCTGTGTTGCTGGCTTAGTTGAAGAGATTGAGGTGAAGAAGACGTCTGTGGTACGCTGCTTGTGTAGAGGTGGCTCGACCCCTCATACACCGAAAAGCACATGGCCGTGACTGTGATCGTCAAATCTAGATATGATCAGGCAGGTCCGATGATTCCGTCGTGAATTCGGAATGCACACGACGTTCTCGATAGCTGCACGAATGGGATGCATGAGAATACTTGTCCCAGAGCAAGATACGAACAAGGGGAATTCTATACGCACTGAAATCCGTGAACGCAACACCTCTGCGACGCGCAAATCACTAGCTGACTTTTCATCTATCTCACCCTGATTCGCAGCATCGTGCGAGGTATCCCCGAGTTCGGATGCAGGTGGACGTGCAAGCCAAAGAGTTGCGTCCGTGAGGAACGTGAATGAGGGCCCGAGGGCTGGTTTTCTGGTTGCTGTGGTCAATATAGAAGCTAGATTCGAAGACTTCACGATAGTGCTAGAGTTGATGACCTGGGGGCGAATGAGCGAATAGCGCATGAGCGACATGATCACGTTGTTCAAGCATAGAGTCCAAACATGACGCACGAGGATACACAGGAGATGAGTTTGAGCAAGTATGCGGAGAGTTCGCATGAATGTAACCATGGCTGCATGACCTTTAGGAGAGTAAGACCGACTATAGGCCTGCAATTTTTTTCCCTCCCCAGAGAAAGAGTATACCTTGCGATGATACCGCACTCAGATGTGGCCCAAGTAGTGGTGTGATCGTATCAATGACCAAGATACGAGGCGTGGTGTCAGATGGGGCGGGGGACTATCGGAAATGTTGAATACTCGTTGAATACGGGTTCGGGAAAACGAGTGAGTGTAAGCTTACCATGAACACAGAGCGTATGCTCTCCAATACATCGTAAGCGCTCGGGAGGTCGAAAGCGAGTGATATGTGTAGACGTTCAAGGACCGTGCTCGTTGCCTTTGGAATTAGTGTTAAGGTAATCGACGCAATGAGTTGCATCAGTGAACTTACTGGCCCCGCATATGCAAGGAGAGTGTGTTTTATACGGTCCGCAGATAAGTCACCAGTTGTGTCCATCCAAACGGCGACAGCCCGCGCATGATCACACAAATGACGAAAAATCAAGTGTAGCGCAAGGGCCTATCCACACACAAAGAAAACCTTGTCATGGGTGAGCTCGTGTACAAGAGAAGATATCTGAGCTTACAGTTTTCCCTCCTCCATTGTCCCCTGAGATTTCGATGACTCTTCCACCACTCGTGCCTCCGAAACTTCCGCCAAGCAAAGCATCCAAGCCATCCACCCCGCTCTTTACATCTTCGCCCTCAGCCTCGTGAGATAGAGCAGCCTCGTAAAGCGCATCCCCTAATACTGCCTCCCCTGTAACCTGGTGCGTCACGCTTTCGACGCAGTCTAGGACTTCGCCAAGTGTCATGCTACCATGCGGGAGGAGACGCAAGAGTGCCTCCGGCGGCGTAAGAATCAAATCAGCTGCTGTTCTCACATTGATATCGCGCAGATGTTGGAGGAGTGTAGGTGGGAGAGGCGACGATAGTGACGAGAGACGAACCGACATCAGTGGGGGAAGGAAGCGGCTTCATGCGGCGCGCATTCATTTACAGTACCTGCAGCGAGGCGAACTCTAAGTATCACCTCGTAGATAGGCGATGACTCGACAACGTGGGTCTCCTCTGTTCACACATTCGAGTATCGTGCTGGACTTCGGTAACATAGAAATATTGTGATTGAATATAGGTGCGTGGTAAACTTCATGAACGAACTATCATTCTTCTCAAGCAGAAGTTTAGCTACCAAGCAGCACGTCTTCTACATAGAACTTGAACAACAAGTCTTCTACTAACCTCTCATGGTTCAATGTTGCATGACTGGGGTTGCATCCGGAGAGACACAGGGCATCCTGAATGTTGGTCCTATTCTCCGCCAGGAGTTCATTTTGAGTCCCACCTCTTTGTAGGGCCAATAAATGATCTAATGCCGAACGTCGACGTAAGGTGCATGATAAGACCTTGTAACAAAAACAAAAAAATTCCGGCATGTACTTACAACTACCCGCTTTGTTGTTGAATGTGCGCTCTTTTATCATTGTCGGGCACATGCAGATGCTCATCAACGGAAAGTCATTTCCAATTAGTCAGGCAGTTCTAAGAAATAGGTGATAAAATGAGGAAGCGATGATCCCTAAGTACACACCGATCCAGTCTCCGAGCACAGATTCATCGTGCATGCGCCCTAATATACAGCTCACAGAATCCACCCTCTATAGTCCGGACCCAGACCACTTCCTGTCACTGCCCATCGCGTTTGAAATACTGGCTGTTAACCACGGTCGCCTGTACCACGTCGAAGATGGTCTCTCCAATTCCAAGATACCGTTCTGCAACGGATCGTATGGTGGGGTCTGCGATAGACTCAGTCTGTGGCCTGAAGGAATGACGAATAGCACGTAGATCAGACGAGCAACAGAGAGCAAGCACAGGAACATACGTGAAGCCACTAGACCGTCTGATGCCTGCGACTACTGTAGAGAGCAGAACGGCGTCAACGCCATAATGGAGTAGTCTTCCGAGGACCATATCGAAGTGATGAATTATGCGTATGGTTGTGGAATACCAGTGAATGGTTGCAGAGACACGGGAGGGACCATAAAGTCCCCGGGGTCATACTAATAGAGGCGGCGGCTGTTTCCAAGTGTCCACCTTCTGCCACGCACCATGTTTCACCTCTTTTTTTTTTTGGGGGTCAAATATTTATATTCCGCGCAGCGCAAGCCAGTGGCGGTGTGTAAGTAAGGGGCATAAGGCCGATAGGTTTAGTAATCTAGGCCGTGAATGGCTCAGTTAAGGCCCGGGTGAATCCCCGCAGTGAGAGGATTAATGCATGTCTGCCAGCGAGCAGGTTCTGGCGGGTAGCGAGATGAGTGTACAGTCTCAAGCGTTTAACAGCATAGCCATTAAGTCCTCCGCATTGAGCGGAGCGTCTGGGAATGTGAAAGTGGATAAATTGTCCTTAAGGAATTTGACTATTAGCGGGACAGGGTCGACCGCTGCTCGAAACTGTGCCTCTGTGAGGGAGGGGGGTTGTTGGTAGTGTGTGCACCTAAAGATGATGTGCAGACGTGTTTGTAGTGTGTTACACCATGTGCAGTTGGTCTCTTCATGTGGGAAGAACCGCGCTCTATATTCGCCAGTGGGTGCATGATTCAGGACCAGATGGCAGGCCCATGCAGCAAGGGTGTTAGAATCCTGCACTTTCCCTAGCATTTGGCTTTTAGTTGATGTGACCTTTCGAAGGCTGTGGTGTAGTGGGAAGCTGGCACCAAGGTATGCTCATGTTTGTGAAGTAAGCTCCATCCTTTCATCATGTTCCTATAGGAGACATGGCAGAGATGGGCAAAGGATGAGAAATTTGGGGCCTCCAGGTTGAAGGCCCTTTTGGCTAACTGATTGACACATTCTTGCAGTGTGATATTGACGTGCCCTGGGCACCAGGCTAAAGTGATCTGGTGATTGGGAGAGCGCAAGAGCCATGCCCTCAGGCGCTGGCACACGAGTATAGAGCACATCTGCGATAGATCCAGTGATGTGTTGAGGAGTGAGTGGAGGGCTGCTTCATTGTCAACATACAGGATTAGGTGGTCACTGTCCGTGACCTGTGTAGCATGGTGGATGGCCATGGCCGAGGCAGTGGCTTTGGCGTTATATGAGATGGCTTTGCCGCATGCCACTATTTGCTCTATGGTGGGGGTGCAGTTCAGTGGGAATACAATGCAAGCCACACCAGATTTGGTGCCGCTGTGATGGGAGTACGAGCCATCTGAGAAGCACACCATGGTTTGCAGTGTTACGATGGCAGCGTTAATCTGTGCATAAAGGTTCTCTAGCCATGCTGGGAACTCCAATGAGGCTTTGGATGGATGGTCCAGTTTCCATGCAATATGCGTGTGGAATAGATCGATAACTTGAAGGCCCAGCTGGGCTTCTGGATGGAGTGGCATGAACTCTTCTGCATCAGGGGCAAGGGTGTCTCGGACCTCGCATAGAGGCAGATGCGCAGTCGCTTTGGATCGTCAAAGTGGAAATGGTACATGTGTTGCAAGGACATGTGTTTGGTCAGGTTGCAGTGCTATTGCTAGTGGGTGGTGCATGGGAAGGTGTGAGTATCACAGAGTGGCTCATGCTACAAGCTTCCAAATGTGCAGATTGAGGAGGGGGATTCCAGTGAGGACTTCTATGCCTCCTATTGGTAATGTTTGGAAGGCGGCAAGGATCCACCTCACCCCTTTGTTTTGGGCCTTGGACAGCTAGGATAGCAGTCCTTTGATGCCTTTGTGTCACCACCACAGGCAACACCCATATGTAAGGATAGGAACTACGCACGATTTGTAGATCATGCACCTCTGCATAGGTGATAGGCCTTGGATGGAATTACTGAGGCAGAGTGTGCATCTTACAGTGCTGATGGCACGTGTAGCATAGAAATAAATATGTTCCTTGAAGAAGAGACACCTGTCAAGAAAGAAGCCAAGGTATTGCCATGTTGTGGATGGGTCAATGTCTTGTTTGTGCAAATGGATGGGGGGAAGTATGGGGTTTGCTTCTCTAGTAAAGTGCATTAGCTCAGTCTTGTCATGTTCTATGATGAGCCTTATATGTGCAAGTGTGGTCTCAACCGTGTGGTAGTGCTCTGCTAGTGCGGCACAATTGTCATCTAGGCTGGCAGATGATGTCACAAGGAGTCTATCATCTACATAGAAAAGAAGGGTGTTCTAGTCTCTTCGCTGACCAGGGGGCTCAAGGGCATGTTGGATGGGGGTTAAATATAGTCCTGAGACGATGGGGGACAGTGCCAAACCCTGTCCAAGTCCAACATTGACCATGAATGGTTTGGAACAAGTGTCATTCCATGATAATGTAGTGCGCATGTTAGCAATAAAGGATGTGAAAAAATTTATGTATCGTTTGGAGAAGCCCTGTTGACGGAGGGTTCCGAGGAGGATCTCATGGTTTAGAAAGGGAAAGAATTGTGCAATGTTGAAGGCGATGCATGAAGTGAAGAGCTTGCTGTGCCATCCGGAGCACACATGATGTGTTAGTGCCACCCCCGCATCCTCAGTGCAGTGAAAACAAGTGCCCCCATACTAGCTGGGGTGCAGGATGCCAAATTTTTTCCCTTTGCACTGGAGATGGTTTATAATCACCTTTTCCATGAGTTTTCCAAGGCATGACAGTAGCACAATCGGGCGATATGCTTTTAGTTTGGAATAGTTGTCTTTTTTTGGTTTTGGAATGATGACTATGATGGAGTTTTTAAACTGTGTCAGCCAATGGCCAAGTTTGAGGCAGTCATTGTATAGGTGCACCAGCACTAGGCCAGTGTCGTCTGTTGTAATAAGTAAGGCAACTAAGAGCCACGTCACCCTGTTTGGTCCATGTTATGAACCACCTACTGTATCTTTCTTGTTTCTCCCATGATCCATATAAGGACACATAGGACTTTTCTCCCAACTATACCTCACATTCCTGATCCATTGCTACTTGGTCTGTGCTTTTGCCTGTATATATTTATAGTAGCTGCAGTGCAGTAGGAAAGCCTTAGGCTATCCACCTCTGTCCAATCTAGGAACTGCTGTTAACCAGTCTTCTCTAATTCTTAAGCATTGGTCTGATCGGTGATACGCTAGAGGTAGCTCTAAGTGCCGAGCACAACACTAAAACAACCTCTAATGCAGGGGTGCTGGAGCTAGTATCTGATACACAAGGAATTGTAAGTAATGACTTTAGAAATTGAAGGCGTACTGAGAAGCAATCAGGGAGTGTGAGATTTTAGCGCCCGAACGGTTTCGGGACTGCACCGAACACCGACCGAACATTCAGTCGGTTGTATCGGCGATGCGGTTGGTAACAAGAAGGTAGTGTCGCGACCAACAACTACGTGCTTCAAGAGCCACACGGGACTCTGACAATATACGAGGGAGGACGGGGGGTACAAGCGAAGAGACGAGTACGAACACGAATGAGGCCAAATGACGAGGATGACAAGTTTTCGGAAGTCGACGAAGACGATTTCGATGGTTGAGACGAGTGCAAATGAGCTCTGAACTGTGGGGTGCGAAAGCTGGTTTATTCCAGAGTTGTATGTAGGTTTTTATAGTAAACAGCGCCCCTAAGTAAAATATCGAACCTGAAATGAGAGTAGATGTCGAATGGGCGCCAAGCCTTAGCGATCAGAGAAGATAAGGAGGTAGGTGAGATGTCCATATGGGTTCCGAAGATGATAAGGTAAAAGGTAATCAGTGATGTCGAAATCCCGAACGTTCGGGATCCGTCGCCCGAGTGTAGGTAGCAGGAACAGGCGTTGGAGAACCAATGAAAAATAAAGAAGAGGTATCGTACAACCAGGGTGGCCAAGCAATGGTGCAAGATCACGTTTGACCGACCATGCGGAAGTCGGGACGATAAGCGATAAGGACCGACCGACTCACGGAGGACATCGGCCGATACGGAATACTGGCTCCGATCTCGTACACACCTATTGTAACCCTCCTGTGCGGTCATGGTAAGTACGTGAAGTGTGGGCGAACTGACCCAAGTGCTGCCGAATCGTCCTTCGGTGGCTTGTCGTTGGTCGGGTAGGGACCGACCATGTTCGGTAAAAGTCGGCGTCTTCGGTACTTGTCTAGCGCTGTTCGGTATCTCCCCAAAGCTTCCTGAATACCTCCCTCGGACCCTAGCGCGGGTGCATGCTCATCATCGGCTTTACTCCTTCACATCCATCACCCTATTCTTGGGAGTATTGACTTGTGGACTATGAACTTCTTTTTCTGAACAGCCATTCATAACAGTCTGGGGAAGGATGTGCTGAGCACCCTTTGATGGTGTCATGGCACTTTTGCAGAGAAATAGGACAGCAGTCTCGCACAGGTTTGGCAGGTATGGTATCCAAGAATGAAAGGTTGACCTATCTGTTAACAGCCAAGTAGAATTGTTCTTGTAGCCCTTTAACGAGGGAGCTCATGGAAGTGAGAGGCTGCCCATTATGGACAAGGGCCCAGTACATGGGAAGTGGGCGTGGTCTGGTCCATGCCATAAGGTCCCAGACTCTGCCTTTAGCTGCAGTCTCATATGTGACTTGGTCATAATAATACTGCTGATGTGCTTGCAGTGGCTCTGCGTGCAAAAATGCAACACAAAACACACCACTAAACATAGGGTAGGCGGGGAGCTGACTTTACTACAAATATCAAGAGACCCTTGTAAGTTGCGAGATAGGGTGTGAGATGCATACTGCAAGATATCGAGGTATCTAGCAAGGTGATGCGAGGTCACACAAGAATACTCTTGTGTGAAACAAAGTGGTGGACCGTGGGCCAAGGCATGAGTGACCGAGGCAACTTCAAGGGCAGTGACAAAGGCCCTGATGATAGTGGCAATGAAGGTGACAAGTGCTAAATCGAGTGAGTGCAATGTCAGTGCGATGTAATATGAGCGAGATCTTTGTGCGAAGTTGAGCTCTAAACAGAGGGGTGTTCAAAAACTGGTGTATTGCAGTGTTGTAGGCAGGTATTTATAGTAAGTTGAAGTGAGTATAGTAAACACGAACTCGTAAGGTAAAGTAAATCGATATCACGCCAAGACCATAATATAAAAAGATAAAGAGAAACCATGTGCAGAGGTGCTCGCAGACCACAAGGTTCTGTCACACCGTAGTTGAGAGACAAAGCGATATTTAGTAAAGAGGTGTAGTGGTGAGACAAGGTAGACTCTAGGAAGGTGGAGGGGCAATGGATCACGGGACCTGTACTACCCAATAAGCGCACGTGATAAAGCTCTCTGTGATATTGTATCGCGGAGCTGCTCGCAGTATGGTCTATGCAGTCGATGCTTGCAAGGTGTATGGCGAGAGCTTGGCGAGGTCTTTGCAGGTGCAGCAGGCTTGAGGTTGTCGTGCAATACGTGTGGGGGCTAAGTGAGATGATGCAAGGCGATGACTGAGGGATGCAAGATAAGACCATGTCGGCCCAATACTATAATGCTGAAGTCATAGTGGGCATCGGAGGGAATCGCTCTGGGCTACGAGGCTATCTGGCAGTGTCTGGGGTATTCTCTGAGGTCAGCATGCTAGTGCTTGTAGAACTGCAAAAAACAGGGTCCCGGTGCTTAGAGAGGTGGCATGCTCATCACTGCTGTGTGTCTTTGATGACATGTTTGAATTCTTGGTGGTCTTCAAGAGTCTGCGTGATGAGGAAATAGTTGCGGGCCTGTGTATATGCGTCAGTCCACCATTTTTTGGACCAAGAAGAGGGTTTCAGAAGGGTGGCGTGTTGCTTATACACCTCTTGTATTAGTGTGTCCATGTCTGAGCATAGCATTTCAATATCCTGAGATGAAGAGAGAGGATGGTTGCGGAAACAAGGGAGGCCAAGAGCACATGTGGCGAAGAAAGCCTTTTCCACGTCTGAGCCCTTTGAAATGCAGGGTGTCAGAGGCAGGGCAATTAAAGAGGTCTCAATAGTGAGAGCCAGAATTGCATGATCAGACAGCATACGTCCATCAGCATCAACTTGGAACATAGTGTCTAGGGACTCAGCATATATTTGGGAGACCTAATGCAGGTCGATCACAGTTTGGTTGCACTCAACTGTTTGCACATGTGGTATATGTATGGCCTTACCATCCATATTGAGGAGGATTATGCCAAGGCTATTGGTTAGTTCTAAGAGGTTGGGGACTCTAGCATCGTTGTTTAGGCATTTTGGGTCCCAGATGCTGTTGTGCAGGTTGAAGTCCCCCATAATGGCGTTGAATCAAGGCAATGAGGTGGAATTTTCCATGAGAGAGAAGAGGGTGCTCGAGTCACTATTGTTGTATATGTTGATGAAATATCTTGGGATTCCGTTGTCTAAAAAAGATATTATTAACATGTCCTGGTGGTTAATGATGTGTGTGCACAGGTGGGGCTATAGTGTCGCCAGTCATCTGTGGACATATGTTGAGACTCTTGTGGGTCCCCCTCTCTCAAGGAGGATCCAGTCTGGGTGAACTTGCATGCTATTTAGCCCTTCCCCTGTGGCAGATATAGTAGAAGGTATGTTGTGTAGGAAACCCCAGTAAGGCTCTTGGAGGAATAGAATATCAAACTCCTCTCTTTTACTTTCAAGTAGGGAGTGTGTTTGGTGTGAAGACCGATTCACATTGTGGCATAAAAGTCATATAATCATATATAACTAGCGTGAGCATGAGGGACCCACAACAGGTCCCTGTGTAGAAAGGGGGCGAGTGCAAGATGAAACTGTCTGCCAGCCATTTGAGTCAGTGTTGGTGGAGTGGAGGGGGATCGCAAAGCGTACATTGCGGGTGGGAGTGTTACTTTGGGCCCTCTGAGGGGCTGCAGGCCACAGACAAGTCACAGGCCAGCCCGTTGAGGCCCATGCACTATCTGTGGGTTTGGGGCGGTGGGCTTTGTGCCATCTCTCATTGTAGCGATGGGTCTAGAAGGTGCACCCATGGTTGGATGTGTTATGAGCCTCCCTGCAGTTAATGTACTTGGAGGGGTATGGGCATAGGGTGTTTGCCAGGGTGGGCTCAGCACTGTGGCAGCACTTTGCTAGCCCCCAGTGGTAGTAGGTGTTATGGGGGCCTTCACACCTATCACAGTGGTCCTCTGATTTGCAGTAGGGGGCCGAGTGGCCCCATTGCATGCATGTCGTGCAGTAGTGCATGGTTGCCCTATCCTCGGTCAATTGGGCCTTGGTATAAATGTCAAAGAAGAAGACATGGCACTTAATGGCTACATGCTGCATTATCCTCACTCCATTGTTGTAGAAGTCTATGAAGAGAGTGCCAATGTTGGAGCCCTCATGTGTAAGGAAGCATGGTGAGCACGCAAGTTCAATATTACCCCAAAAGGGGTTGTCTGCTAGGCACTTAGCAAGGTCATCTAGCGAGATGGCAGAGCTATTGTGCTTGCGTAGCGGGAGCTTGCGGAAGACAATGGAGGAGGTAATATGAGGCCAAGTGAGAACAATCTTGTCACTAGCAGTAGCTGGGAATGCCCCAGTAAGGAAGGCTTGTGCGAGTTCTAATGCTTTGTCTGAGGGGTGCTCAAGGAATCACAGGGTGATGTTGTTGTGAAGGGTCTAGTGCATAGACTCCAGCCCCTTGGAGAGGGCTTCGAGCTGTACATTCAGCCAGATTGTCGACTCTCTGATATTAACAGAAGCCGGGTCTGGCCAATGTTCACTAAAGGAGGCCATGGTGGTACGGTTCCTTCCTTTCAGGAGGGAGGTGTGGGGTTTCTTGGCTGCTCTTGGTGAAGAGATGCGCCATTGCATATCGAGGAGTTCTGGGAGAAGGAGCTTGGGGAATGCCATGGACAGGCAGGAAAGGGTTTTGGCCACGTCACCGTCTCTGTTAGAGGCATGGATGGAAGGGGAGCATGTTGATGAGCATGCCACCTCTCTACGTGCTGGGACCCCATTTTTCGCAGTTCTACAAGCACTAGCATGCTGACCTCAGGGAATACCCCAGATACCACCAGGTAGCCCCACAGCCCAGAGAATTCCCTCCAATGCCCACTACGACCTCAGCATTACAGTATTGGGCCGACATGGTCTTGTCTTGCACCCCTCAGTCATCGCCTTGCATCATCTCACTTAGCCCCCACGCGTATTGCACAACAACCTCAAGCCTACTGCACCCACAAAGACCTCACCAAGCTCTCGCCATATGCCTCACAAGCATTGACCGCACGGACTGCACTGCAAATAGCTCTGTGACACGATATTGCAAAAAGCTTTATTGCATGTGCTTATTGGGTAATACAGGTCCTATGACCCATTGCCTCTCCACCTTCCTAGAGTTTACCTCATCTCACTGCTACACCTCTTTACTAAATATTGCTTTGTCTCTCGACTGTGGCATGACAGAACCTCATGGTTTGCAAGCACCTCTGCGCATGGTTTCTCTTTATCTTTCTATGTCATGGTCTTGGTGCAATATTGATTTACTTTACCTTACGAGTTCGTGTTTACTATACTCACTTCAACTTACTATAAATACCTGCCTACAACACTGCAATACACTAGTTTCAAACACCCCTCTGTTTAGAGCTCAACTTTGCACAAAGATCTTGCCTATATTGCATCGCACTGACATTGCACTTGCTCAATTTAGCACTTGTCACCTTCATTGCTGCTATCATCAGGGCCTTTGTCACTGCCCTTAAAGTTGCCTTGGTTACTCACGCCTTGGCCCACGGTCCACCACTTTGTTTCACATGAGAGTATTCTTGTGTGACCTCGCATCACCTTGCTAGATACCTCGATATCTTGCAGTATATATCTCACACCCTGTCTTGCAACTTACAAGGGTCTCTTGATATTTATAGTGAAGTCAGCTCCCCACCTACCCTGTGTTTAATGGTGTGTTTTGTATTGTGTTTTTGCATGCAGAGCCATTGCAAGCGCATTAGCATGGCTGGATGTTTGCCTCGGCTTACAGAAGACAGATGTGCAGCAGCTTGCACATAAGTGCGTGCAGGAGAGATTGTCAATGAGTCGTCCACAATCATGGCAGAGGAAGAGCAGGCCAGAGCAGCTTGGATTGGCTGGGGGTGCATAAGCGGTGGTGCCATGTGCATATGTTGTGGCTGAGGTACGGCGGGCGTTACCTCTGCCATGTTTTGGGTTTGGCTTGATAGGCCTTTGTTAAGATATCATACAGCCCAGTTGGCTGCACTGACGAGGGGGAGTGTATTGAGTTGTTCTGTTTCGATGGGCGCGTGGGCAAAGACATCATTCCAGTCGACTATTTCAAGCCAGTTGGAGATTGTGTGGAGCGCAGAGATAGCCATGGAAGCCTGCTGGTCAACAGCATCAGTTTTGGCAAGGAACAAGGGGATGGAGATCATAACATCTCTATTCTCTTGATCCTTACTCATTAATGAGGGGGTTTGGCTGCGTGATTCCACAAAGCCAGCTGGGATAGGGGTTTAGGGCATCTCCATCGTGGGAGGAGACAACCGTGAGTGCAGGGGTGGGGAGAAAGAGGGCTGTGCATAAACAGCCTCAGTCTCCTCTTCGCCTTGAGATGACTTGTATGTCAAGCTGCTCACTACGATTTGTGCCTGCTGAAATGTGGGCTTGTCAGGTTCTATGTTCATGAAGGGCACCCTTAGAAGAAGAAAAAAGGGAAGAATGGCGAAGGAAATAATTCTAGGACTGGAGAAGGGAGTATTGAATAGGCTGTGTCTGAAATAGGAAAATAGTGGTCAGGGTGACCATGTTTCACCTCAGTTTGTACTTTCATCTATTATCCCACATGCATTGCCTATAGCCTTATCTCATCTTGTAGGCTGCAATTTCATGCTCATGTTTTGTGAGAGCATATTTACTATCATAGTACCAAGCTAAGTCATGTGAAGTCCTTGGGGTCATACTAGAGACCGTCTTTCTTTGGGATCAAAGATGTCAGAGCCCCACTTCCCAGGTCTTCCTCAACCCACCTGCTACCCAATAACTACATATAATGACTGTCTCCTGTGTAAAGGTTAGCCCCAGAGACTACCCAATAATGTACCATGTCCCAAGTTCATACTATTATTCACTATTTGGCATACAATTACTCAGAGTCCTATCTCAACACACTGCAATCCTACATCTGGAAACCCCCCCCCCCCTATATTAGATCCAAATTATACCCAATTATTGATAATGCTTATCTAAGATAATTAGAATGTATTATAAATAATCATCCATAATCATCTTTACAATCAAATCTGCAATAAGCACCATGTTGATTATGATTCTAGAGTTTACTCAAAATTTACAACTCAAGTACAATAATATAGACTCCATAATTTGGGTGAGTGCCAGAATATTTTTTTACCCTACATAGAGTGTATTCTTTATTTTTATTTAGTATATCATATCCTTATTTAGTATATAAGTTGAGATCATAAAAGCCCTGCTTTTTTTGAATATTTTTGGATCAAAAATAGATCAAAAATAAGTGAGTAATAAGATCAGAAATATTGGGATTGCCTGAAATTATGTCAATATATTTGAATTACCAAGATATCAGTTCAAATCTTATGGCTTAGTAACTTAGAGCATCTATTTGGAGTGTGTATAGTTATAAGGTTATTGTTATGATCATGACTTATTGGGCCTTCACAGCGGTCTATTCCCATAGGATCATCACAACTACTAGGTGGCCTCATATTCCAAGGCATACATGAAGGTACAAATATTACCTTTGGTCATCTACTCCTAATGGATCACCCATCGTTGGTCAAGTATCCCAGGCCTATTACAGCAGGCAACTTTCCCTGCCTTACAAACTACTCACACATGGGCATGGAACCCCTTGACCTCTTGGTCAGAAAGAGGCAATCAGAGAAGCAAGAATAGTCATTTTAAAGAGAACAATAACTTAGAGGAATACCTATAGATACATATATGGTATTCTCACACCCTTCTCAAAGTAGTATAAAAGGCCCATAGAATAGGCTAATGTTCTTTAGTCTATTCTCTTCATTCTAGTACTATCTTCCTACAGTACTCTTCGCCCCTCCTGTATCTTCGCATACATAACTTCACTTTTATTGCCTATGCTGCAATACATGTCTGGCTCCTGTGCTACACATACAGTCAAGACCATTGTTCCACTCTTCCTCCACAAGTGACCTAGGGAATAACCTCCTACTCTTAGGGTTACCAAACAAGCAGTTCATAACAGGGCGTAAGCAAAAAAAAATGCTGATACTATTTTAGTAAAATTTCATAAAATTATCAATAATTAGAGCTTAATACAAGAAGGGCATTTTCTAGATAAGAGTAATCCTGCATGTTGGGTATTATTCATACCAAAAAGAAAGAAGGCGGGACTAGAATTGGAAAGCATACTATTCAGGAATTGTTAATATATCAAAGGTATAGTGGACCTGCTTGGAAGATATGTGAGGAATGTATCATAGGAAAGACAAAAGCATCAGGGAAAACCTCCCTTCCTAATTTAAATGCAATTAGACTCTAGCATATCTAATAGTGTCTAATTCCCTAATCAGGCTACACACATTGCAGATACTGGATCATATTTCCTAATTAGTAAATACTACACTTGCCCTTGCTAACCTCAGAACCTAATCACATCTACTTCCATACTGCAGCCATTGATAAGCATGTTTGAGAGGGTAGTGCTTGGTGGTGCACTGGGTGGCTATGCAGCATTGGTGAGAAGGGGCACAATAGAGTGATTGAATCTAGAGAGGCAAGGCTTGGAGGAGTGCATGCATGTGCATGTGGTGTAGAGGTAGCACGAGCAGTGAGATCATTGCAGTCATAGACAAGCACTACCCGGCATGTGGGGATGGTGTAGAGGGAAAGGATAACAACAGCCTGCCTGGATAAGATAAAGAAGGAGGAGGTTGATGGCAAGGGCAACAAGCTGGCCATGTTGAAGGAGGATAGGGCAGAGGATGGGATGGAGCCAATGCCAAACAACTTGGTGTTGATGAGCATTAGTATAAATTACTTCTAATTTAGTCTCCAATATACATATTTGTGTGTGCTATGAAGCTAAAAATCAAATGAACAATCTGTGATTATAGTTAAGTAAGTGTATGAAGGATAGACAAGAATAATTGTGGAGATAATGTGAGTTCCAATAAAGCATAATTAGCTCTAATTAGACCTTATAATTTCAGGATTAGAGGGGGGGTAAGCTAAAAATCCTTAATAGTTAATTGGCAAAAATCTAGCTAGATTTATGCTTAACTATGGTCAATTTGATGTGGAGCTTTTCCCTGATGAAGGTCTCCTAACAGGGTGGCTTCTAAGCTATCATTACAAAAGCCCATACATTGCGCCCAGTTCTGGTCTTTCATTCGACAGCCCTGGACGTTCGTATGCTATCAAGCATAGGGTGCAACCTGCCTATCGGGTTGTGTTTTCTTTTCTAAAGCATGTACAGGAAATGCGTAATAATAATTTGGTTAACAAAATTCTGCAAGGGTTCTTGCATTGTCCGCAATAATCTATCGCGAGTGCTTCGTCCAAGGCTTGGCAGAAATCAATACAACAGAGCTAATGACAAAAAAAAACACATTCATCCTATAGTCATGCTCTCTTCGCCTGGCGAGAGCCGTAGTCTGCCGTTCCCAAACACGGAGTCCGTCTCACGACTTGAATCGCCCGTCAGCAGCGTAGTAGCGCTGCGCGTCATCCTTGCCTTCCTCTTTCTGTCCGCGTGGGCCTTCATCTGCGCTTCCCACACGGCTTCGCCACCCGGGAGACCGTTCTTTCCAAACATGCCCTCGTCGAGGGTAGCTTCGAGCGCGAGGTTGAGAAGATCGAGGACATGCCCATCGAGGGGGTTGATCGAGAGTGCCTACAATCGTACAAGAGTGATGAGCATGATCCAGAATCGAGCAGACGAGACCAGCGGACCTCGTGGTATTTGACGATCGCATCGTGCACCCGGTCTGAAAGATGGTACACCAGGCCGAGAAACCCAAGTGCCGCTGCCGAACGGCTGTCGATTTCCAACACTCTGATGTACGCGTCCTTTGCTTCTTCCAAAAGCCTGCACATATCATGAGCATGTAGTATGCACACCTCTAGAGAATCGGGATTCTTACCCAAGTTTGCGTAGGCACGTCCCAAGGTTGAGATATGTCGTTGCCCACGACGACTGCGACACTTGTGTCACATGCGCATAATCTAGCGCTTGTCTGAACATCGCAGCAGCGTCTGCGTACCTTGAACGATCACATTAGCCACGATGCTATCAATTTCGAAGCCACGAGGAGTTTTTGTTCACTCACTGTCCACGATTGAAGGCCATGACACCACGTTCGTTGATGAGCAATGGATCGCCGTCACACATCGAATTTGCAGCGTTGAGAGCTTCATCCGCAGGTCCGTAATTCGAAAGCACAATGTGTTCCATGCCAACAAACATGAGTGGCAAATGCGATCTATCAATGACATAGTGAGGTGGGTCAGTGGAGCGATCCACGACAGGTACGTACCCAGTGAACATCCGCGCGCATGTTGAATACGCGGTTACAGCATGGTCATGCTCCCCCTCAAACGCAAACGTGTGCGCAAACGCAATCCACGCAGGCCCAAACCGCGGATCCATTAACGATGTTTTGCTATCCAAGATCCGAGATGATATAGGGCTGCCCGTCAGTGTACAGCACGGCGAGCAGCGAACTTTACACGACTACACACCTGAAATACGTTCGCGCATCTGACCATTTCTTCTGAGTCAAATACCACACACCGACTGCATACCAGCTGATTGGGGACTCGGGCTCCCGCTCTACGAGCTCGTGTGCCAAAACGAACAGCTTCGAATGTAGATGTTTTAGATGATGTAAACACGCGATGTGCAAAGGCATCGTCGGCGCGTGCACTGAGACCAAGCCTAATATTCTGTGTTCCATAGCCGTATTTAGCATGGCGTGGTGTTATGAAGGACGAAATGGAAGCCGTACCGAGAGGTGATGACAAAACAGTCAGCCCATCGAAATTGCGCATATAACGCGTCTGCGAAGCTGAATAGCACGTCTGGATTGTCTGACAGCCCAAACTCCTCTGCGAGCCGACGACGTGTGAGAGCATGTTCATTGGCGTGCTTGTACTTCCGCAAACGGGCGGTGTAGATGAGTCGAATGAACTCTGCGTCTTCCGGCGTTTGTTCTTTGTACGCGAGAGACTGCACAAATTCCCACTCTGTGATGACCGTCGGCAACAAAAGCTGATCAATCAGCAACTAACTTGAGAGCAAAAGAGAGTGGACGACCTTCTTCAAGGGTCATCATTTCACCGCTAATCAGTTGATCAAATGCGTCGTAACATTTGACATCAAGAGCAAGCGCCTCCATAAAGCAAGCTTTTGCTTGATCTCCACGGTTAAGTTTTAGCATCAAAAGACCACGAAGGTGACACATTGACGCCTCAACCTGTAAGGAATGGATGACGATCAACCACTGGATTATCAGCATACCAAGATCGCCGAACCTTTATGCCACCGTCGACATTTGGCACGGCTGGACCGCTTCGACCTTGAACAAGTGAGCAGTCAGTCCAAGAGGTCGAACGCGCAGCGCGCGCGAGTTTATGGCTGACCTGTGTTTCTGAACGGGTTCGCCTCGCCCAACATCTCCGTAGCTTCTGCCCATTTTCCCTGCCTCACCAAACACTGTGCGGCCAGATATCGACAGACAACACTCATGTCGACTAGCCTGGAAATGCCCTCCTGCTGCTCTGCCGCAACATCAATCATAGCTGCCGGACCAACTGGAATACGGGGTTCTTCGCGCCCCTTTCCTTTCAAATCAGGGAAGGGTATGCCGGTGGCATGATGCGGGGCAAACTTGGAAGGGTGAGGTGGGGAACCGAATCCGTTGGTCATAGACTGCGAGCGCGAGCTGGGGGGGCCGCGAAACGGTGGCCTCGATGGGAAAGGACGTGTGAGCAGGCGCTCAGCGCGCGAGTACTGGTGTGTCAGAAAGAAGGTCTGCGCGAGCCAGAAGGCGTCGTTGGGATCATCTGAATAAAATCGAGACTTGAACATGTGCGCCCGATGCATCGCATTGGCGACGTACTGGTCCAAGAGACGATCTTGTCTCCCCAAAAGGCAGCGGTGTCGTACAGATGCTGCATGAGCGCATCGTGTCTCCACAGGCGCATGCGATCAATCGCCGGCCACTCAGGCTCCTCGTCCTTCTCCTTTTCTTTGCCCTTGTCCTCTCCATCGTCGTCGTCTGTGTCCTGGAATATGTTCGTCCTGTCATTCGCAAGAGGGTGGCGTCCCGGGCCTTCCCTTATTCGCCTGTGCGTACGCGGAGACGATCGGAGAGGTGATGCAGGGAGGATAGAGCGGTTGGGATCGAGTGCGAGTGAGTTATGATTGTCGGCGGAGGCACTGGCCTCCAGGAATGAGTTGACGAGGGACTGAGGGCCAAAGGAGAAGGAGTTGTTTATGGAGGTCCGCGGATGGCGCGAGCTGGATGGTGAAGGCAGACGAGGAATCGGGGGTATGGCATAATTGTGTGCTGGGGGTGTAGATGGCATTTCGTGGTACTGCGTGGATGTAGACAGCAAGTTCCTGCGAGCACAAGCTGAGGACCCTGAAGTTCAATTGTGCAAACGTGCAACTCACTCTGTGTTTTTCTCCCCGGGGTAGAAGACACGAAACTGTGGAGGGCTTACCTGCAGAGTCGCTTGGAGTGCTCGACGCGTTCAGCAACGCGTTGAAGTGACTTTCGCGACCGTGACGCCGACGCCGAGTCACAGACGTCATGCTCGCGCTTTCCGTAGAAATCCATTCCCAAAAAATCCCGTATAAAAGTGTGAAAGTACTGCATTTTATCCATAAACTGATAGAATGATGGCATTGGACAAGACACGGTTGACGAGTCTTTCCACAATGACCCCAAGCTCTAGCGGATATTCACCAAGAATATGTATTTGTGTCAACTGCGGAAACAGCGATTGAAGTTTGAACAGGTAGTGCGCTGCATGAACACCTACGTCCCGCGTACAAGGTTTAACATAACATCAACCAATGGCTTTCCCGGTCTGTAACCTTGAGGCATGAAGTCACTTCCCACAAGGCCCCTCCGCGCCCAGGCGTCTACCATCATTGTTGCCCAACCGACCGTCCACGTCATCGTCCACGCCCAGCCCCAGAACCCACCAACCTTTCTCCCCAAGACCTTCGCCCAAATTTCTTCCATGATTAGACCCACACCCATGAGCACAAAAAAGCCGCCGACGGTGAGGAACTCCGTCCCGCGGCCGAGCCCCCACAGCCCCCAATCATGTATCACAGCCGAAACAAAGAAGGAACCAAGGACTGCACCTGGTCTGCCGAACAATGGATACAAGGGCCTCGAGCCAACAGCGATGAAAATATGGCGGAAGAACTGGTGCCATCGGCGCCCCCAGAAATCGGCGAGGGACGTCGATAACCAGGGTCTATTGGAAAGAGAAGGCCAGCGGGACGCATCGTGTCTAAGCAAAAGCCGGGCAGGAATGACGGCCGTCAAATATAAGAGGTCGACCGCTGTATACACTATTATGGCGGAAGATATGGTGAGATAGATTGCTTTAAGATAGCGCATAGCTGGAGGAAGCGAGGTGTCAAATACCGTATCACCCTCTGGTCTATCCAGGGAAGGACAAAAATACTGCAGCGCATAGTGTGTAGCATCGAACACGATAGATTTAAACACTAGCGAGCTGAGGAGCCGGGGGATAGATTGTGATTCGCGCGAATTGCTGGGGAATGGATGCCGAGACCATGACCATGACTGTCCACGTTGGTTAAAGATAAGATCGACAGCATCGAGAAGGACGCCATGTATAGTTGGGGGATATTTGGGATCCTTTCCTACATCCTCTGGAGTTCTATAACGCTTGAGTGTTCCTTTGACGGAAGTCCATTCTATAGCCCGCAGAACGATTACACACATGGCAATCTGATTCAAGTTTGACAATTGAGGATGAGCACCTAACGATTAATAGCTGAAAGACGCAGCTCACTCACAACGTACGCATAATTCCAGCAGACAATTCTCTCGTGACTGGATACTCCAAGAAACCCAGCTATGCCTTTAGCAAGGTCATAGTGCACTGCCACATACCATGCTTGCCATACGGTCACAGGGAGTAAAGCAAACCTGAGCGCCGATGTCTGAGGAAGGAGAACGAGGATGGCGTGCAAATAGTAGCAGGCGAAGACAGGGAGTAGTGCTGCGGGTGTCGCTGGGTGACGGAACCTTGGATCAGGCAGAGAGATAGTATTCGCGATAAAGGTCGGGAGCTCCATGCCAGTGAGCCAACAGTTTTCAGTAGCGGCCTTGATCAAAATTTAAGAGCAAGCATTGGTACGTTGAAGGATCCCCACAAGTTCATCGACTCGGGTTCATCGTCTGTCACTTGGAGTTAAACTCAACGGCATCTTCCGAGGCGGTGTCATACTGACGATCCTCCGAAAAACGAACTCCACATCATCACAGACATCATCCGTGGGCACTTCGATCCAAAGCGACCCCGGAGAGCGCGGACATCATGAACAATCCGATGTTGTATATCGTAGAAACGATTCAAGTGGAACATCCCAATAAATACCGACAAGAGACACTCTTCACTGCGAGACTCTCGTCCTGTAAGCTATCAGCGCTCAGCCCTTCGCGTCAGCAACACAATAAGGAGGCAATTAGTTGGTAACATTTCCATGATTCACACAGTTCACAATCTTGGCAATCAGAATGCATGGTACACTGCAGAGAACCACTGAATGAGTAAGGATTTTCAAGACACTGAAGACAATGCACATACCCATTTTATTTTTGCACGTAGTCACAAATGAGCGATCATGCTAAAGAAGTAGGGAAAAATTAGCGACAATGGTGAAGCTGTGAAAAACATCAAGGAGGGACGTACATATGTACTGATGCGAGCCCATGATGAAATTGCAACAAACAAACATAGCAGAAACAAGCGATACGATCAACTACAGACGAGACATGCGTAAAATCAGGGACTGTAACCGAAGCAGGTCGTCAGCTCAAACGGTCAGAAGGCGAATGCATCCGACGCTCACATCCAGCCTCTAGGCGGTGTATGTCGAGCCGATGGGGCCAATCTTGATGTTAGAGAACACGACCGACGAGTTGGGGTTCTGCGACTCGACGTTGGCGGGCACGCCTGACGTGGTGGCACATGTGCCGCGAGCGACACCGGGGGTGGAGGCGGACGAGGTGGTGGGGTAGTCGCTGTCGAGCCACAACATGTTCGCCTCATGGTCGTCCCAGACACTCATCACCAGCACGACGCCCTTGTCGAAGGCCTGACCCATGACGTTGAGACCGCCGAGGTTCTCGAACGAGTTGGTGTCGCCGAACGCGGTCTTCTGGGCGTTGCAGAAGTCGTCCGTGATGGAGTCGAACTGGCTCATTCCGGCGATGTTGGTCTTCGAGTTCGCGATGACCTTGCCGTTCTGCACGTACAGGCGGCGGATCTCGTGGAGCGTGCCGGTGGTGGTGTTGTCGGAGGTGAGGAACTGGGTGACGACGGTGAACTTGGAGTTGGTGTTGACCGTCTTGCCCGGGCCGAGGAACGTCTGGTTGCCCATGCGGAACGAGTTGAAATCGCAGCCGTCCTTGTCGCAGATGCCGTCGTATCTCTCGTCACCGTCGCCGCACTGAGTACCGGAGCAGCGGGTCTGGCCCTGGACGTTGCAGACGTGAGGGGTGACAGCCGCCGAGTTGATGTTGGCCTCCCAAACGTCCATCTCGTTACAGCACGAGCCGTACTGGCCGGTTCCGGCGTTGCTGTCGGAGGACGAAGGGGTCCAGCCGAGGATGTTGGCCTAAGTAATTTGTGTCAATTGCGATCGTACAAATAGAACATACGCAAAACATACCTCGCCATTGATGAACTTGATGTCCTGGGGGCACTGCGTGTCGCAGTAACCGGTTCCGTACTTGGAACCGGCCTTGTTGTTGGGGAACCTGGAGAGACCACCGTCGGCGTCCATCTCGACGAAGTACAAAGCGCCGTTGAGGCCGCATGGCAGGTTGGACATGTCTACGTCGAAGGCAAACTCCTGGTTCTTGAGTTTGAAGATCTCGTAGTTGGTGTCGTCGGCCGACATCAAGTACACGCGTGAGCCGATGTTGGTGGAGTAGGGGCCGTTCGTCACGAACTTGAGGGTAAGCGCGTTGCCGCTGGTCGAGATACCGTAGGTACCTATTCTACTGTGAGAGGTGGAACATAGGACGGCGGTCGTAGTACATACCTGAGTAGTCGGCGCCGTCCAGCGCACAGTTCTGGGCGCAGGTTACCGGGTCGGGACACAGAGACGCGTCCCAGGTATTGCCGGTGTAGCAGTTCGTGGTGCCGCTCGTGGTGTGGAGCCAGCGCCAGTTCGAGTCAAGAACGACAGACCTAGACTCGGTCGTGCAGCTGCCACCCGCTGAGCATTGCGAGACGGTGAGCTTGGGGTGGTTTTCCGCCGTCTGTGTGCCGACCTGCTGGCCGTAGACAACAGCGAGGAGGGAGAAGGAGAGAAGAGCTGCCGAACGGTACATGGTCGAAGAGTGTCGAGGTTGAGTCGATGCAGATTCTGGACAACCTGCCGCAGGTTATATACCACGCCGGCTCGGAAAATATCTGGCATTCGGCAAATATGCTTCGGAAGATATCTGGTGGTCAGCGACGGCTCTGCCTTGGCTCCTCGACAAAATCACCCATTTGATGAGCACGCTGAGTCTCGAGGTTTGGCATGCCTTCGGATCGTGTGGTACTGAACTGGTGACCGACGAGTATCCGGTTGCAGAATTTTGAGAAGATCGAGTCGCTTCGACTGGTGATGTTGGATGTTACCGATGACGGTCCGGTCGCGAGCCAGAAAGTCTGTACGCACACCAAATACCGAAGAGCTACCGAGGATTAACAAAAGAACATACTTGCATAACTCGAAGAGACATATGATCGGCAAAATTGCTCACGTGAGGGCCTCCCTCGGCGCGTCGACGTACATCGACGCGTCACAATACTCCTCTCATAACCAAATATCCGAATAAAGTTCTGTGCAGCCCTCCGAGAATCGAGTTGATCCTTCCAAGATCCACGAAGGCACTATAATTAGTTAGAATTGTTCCTTCATGCCATTCAAATGCCCCATTATAGTTTTCAGATTTCAACCTACGGAGCCTCTCGTTCCGTAAAAGACGGCGCTGTAAGTGGTAATATCGGAGACACGACGAGAAGGTGGCGGACATGGAAGTCGTATTCCTACTACCAATGGCTTGCACTTCTTTGTCTTCACGAAGCATATCGAACATCGGTTACAAAATTAACGGCAGGGCCTCGATGTGCAAGTCGAATTCGTCTTGAAGTTCGACGGAGCTGTAGAAACTATGATTAGGATAGCGGTACGTACAATGGAAGCAAAGGTGGGGGCCACTTCACCTTGAATCATTATTCCCGCATTTTCTCCGTCAAAACGCTTCGGTGGTGCGGAGCCTGTGTATATGTACGTCAGGGCAACACAGCTCTTGGACACCTGCACGACGTGTTCAGAGCAGCATGACTACTAAGACACCACAATGGAACCCGAAAATCGGTGAAAGGCCATGGGGTGTTGTGTCTGCTCCGTCAAATTTCACCTTCCAGGATCTTAGTCTTAGTCAGTTAAAAAAACTCCTCCGAGAACAGAACGGCGGTGTCGCGGTTATGATGTGACCATGAGCAAGAGGAGGACGCAACCAGCCGGCGGCTGGCGTTTCTTCGCGCCTTCTACATCTATTACCGCGAGCTAAAAAATGTGTATCCAGTAGAGTAAACAACATACCGCGCGAAAACCCGGTATCACAAGTCCACGACCTCAGACAGCAGCACCCACCTCCGCCGGCGCGTCCCTCGCAAACACGTCCACCGCCTCTCCTGTCCCGTCGGTGGCGCCCCTCTTGAAATCCCATTCGCTGATCCCGACCTTCCCGCCGAGCGCCTTCCACCGCTCGTGCTGCGCCTCCCGGGTCTCCGCGCACATCTTCAGCAGCGCGGGCCAGTACTTCCCATGGTCCCACACGAACTCGCGGTCCCCGCCCCATCCGCCGTCCTTCATCAGCTGCGCCGCATCGAACAGCCCGTCCTCGACCGGCCTCGGATTGAACTTCATCTTGGTGCGCGTCAGCGGGTCGATGAACGGGGATATGAGCTTGAAGAAGGCGTTGATCAGGAAGGGGACGTTCAGGATCAGCGCGGCTCCAAGGCGCTCGGGGTAGTGCGATTGGAGGATATTCAAGACCTGTCATCGACAGAAGTGAGAATGGAACGGGAACGTCAGGGACGGCGAGGGGGTGGAAGGAGGGACGCATACCGTTTTAGAGGTCCCCAAAGACGGATTCTTCGCTCGGTCTGCGAAGTTGATCATGAGCACGATCGACCTGGGAGAGGAATACATCGTGATCAATGCATATACACGATCACCAATGCATGGGAGGGCAAGGACAAGGGCAAGGGCAAAGGCAAGGGCTGTGGCAAGAACAAGATGCTCACTCAATGCCAGGCCCCGCAAGGTCGAGCGTGCGCTCCAGCATCCACACAGCGTACTGGATCTGTCGCGGCGACTCGTCCGTGTTCTGCCGACTAGGAACCATATACAACGCGGGCCTCCGCTGCGTGTCGTACCCGAACACGATCTCCTTACCAGTCACGGCCTAAATAAAACAAAAAATCCCTCAGAATGACTGCAAAGCACAGATGTTCGTAGACTTGCGGCACTGACCTCTGGCTCAACGTCTGCAGGAGCGAAATCATAGAGCCCGAACTCGCGCCTCCACCTCAACGTGTCCTCCAACCGCACGATTGCGGGCTCAAGGTGCCACTTCGTAGCCCGCAAGTACCTGCACGCAATTAATCGCCGGCCGGTCGATCGAACCCAAAACGCGTCAGTGCACGGCGCACAGTGCGGCCACAGACGAACGAAACCCCACCTCAATATGCACTCCCGAGACTAACCCTCACCCACGCACGAGCAGTGAGCACACCCAGTACAATACAGTTCGCAGACGCGTTACAGCGAGCGAGCCCGAAGAGGCACTCACCAGCCAGAACTGCTCCTCCTCGCCAAGCTCTCCCTTCTCTGCGCGGGGCAGCGCGTAGTCCGGCCTGTCGAAGTGCGCAAGCATTTTTGCGTACATCTCCTCCTGGCTGGCGGTGAGCTCGCCGGGACGCGTCGCATCGTATGGGAGCGCGGGGCGTGGGAGGGGGACATGATCGACGCTCAACATAGTGGTACGATGTCAATCAGGGAGACGCGCGATGACGGCGCTTGCAAGGCGACCGCCAGGCGGCCATCCAAGAATTACTTTTTTTTAAATCTTGGCGGCGAGCGAGATAGGAATGTAAATATATGTACAAGATTGAGAGTAACAGGGTAACCGTCTATGTATCCGAGCGATTCATGGTACTACACTGGGGCATTCACATCATGAGTTACAGTGAAGCAGACGCAAATGAGAAGCAGACGGACGCGCGATATCCTACTACGAGACGCAGCAGAAGCAAATGGAGCATGTAACAAGCAGCAGACGCCCAAATAACGATTAGAATAGAGAGCAGAAATAGATTAACGACACGAACGGTAGCCAGAGAGGGCCACGAGACGAGAGACTCGACGCTTTAGCTACAGCACGCCAGCATACAACGGCAGATCACAGCACTCGCCAGATTCAACTTTCCCCTTCTTCACTCGGAATTCGCGCCCGCCTCTGGAGACGCACCGGCGGGCACCGGCGCCTGCTCGATGCGCTGCCCATGCACACGCAGCCGGTACAGGCACGTGAACTCACGGCCCCAGTTGCTCTTCACGACGAGCACGACGACCCCAAAGTCGACCCCGAGCGCGCGCACGTCCTCCAGCGCGGCGAACGTCTGCACGTTCGCCTCCGCCTCGATGTCGTACGCGAACTCCGCCACCTTCACGTACGGCGCGTCCCGCGGCAGTGTCGCCGGGTACGCCTCCGCTTCCTCCGACACGATCACCAGCCCGTTCTCCTCCGCCTCCCGCCGCGCAGCCTCCTTGCGCCGCTGCCGATCCTCCCGCCACACCCGGATCTTCTCGAGGTTCTCCGCGCCCTCGACGAGGCCCCAGAGCTCCATCTCCCGCGGCGCAGAGCGCATGTCCCATGCGACGTCCTTTGCGACATGGTCGATCGTCACTTCCTCGATCCGCGCCGGATGCGCAAGCTGCACCCCCAGCTGCCCCTGCGAGCCCATGAACGGCCAGCAGTGCCCATTCCGGGTCTCATGGTGCAGTGCTGTGATCGGGGGCCGCCCGGTGCTGTACCCGCTGCCAGTGACCATCCCCAGCAGCGAGCTCCGCAGGCCGTGCGGCCGCACCTCAAGCGTCGGCGACGTGAGCGATGGGATGACCCCTGCCCCGCCCGAGTTGAGCGCAAAGTCGGGCTTCGCGATCGTGTCACGTGAGTAGCGCGCGACGGCCGATTCGACGAGGTGGCCGATGAGGGCCGTCACGTCCTGCCCGTCCGCCGACTTGATCGTCACCGCGTTGGCCAGCTTGTTCCACCACGCCGCGCCACTGCCAGCCGCGACCCCGCCGACCTTCGCCGTCGTCTTCCCGAGCTCGAGCGCCTCCCGCACGCCACCCTCGACGCTCCCCACCCGCTCCTCGAGGGCGAGCAGCTTCGCCCGCGCCTCCTCGTCGTTGGCAGCCCGCCCCGACTGGCTGTTCTGCGACTCCTTCAGCTGATGCCTCAGCTGCTGCATCTCGACGTGGACGGCCTTGATGTCCCGGCTCGCCGTCTCTCGATGCTTCACTTCCATCTCGGAGACGCGCGAGCGGTCCGTCTTGACTTCCGACTCCAGTCTGCGGATCTGCGACGAGAGCTGCGATCGAGCTTCGAAATCGCCATGCTGCGTCTGGGCCGCGCGCACAGAAATATCGTGCAGCTGCTTCTCCAGCTCCATGAGTCGGCCAGACAGAGCAGAAATATCGACGGGCGGGGTGTCGGGAGCCTTATAGGGCTGAGACGAGGACAGGGAAGGCAGGGATGGAATAAAGTTGGAAAAGTCGACGCCGCGGAGCGATATCCATGTCGCGTATAGCACAAAGGCCACGAGTGCGTATTTCAACCACGGGCCCAGGTGTCCTCTAGAAAGCCATCGCGCCGGCTGGTTGAACAGGATATTGAAGGTGATCCCCAAAGCTCGTCCAGCGAGACCCGTGACCATTGCCAGAGCTCGGAGGAAGAACGCAACGATGGATCCAACGGATCGGAAGCCAAAGTGGACGAGTCTGCCCAGGGCACCGCCAATGGACATGGCAGCGCGGGAGGGAGCGGGCTCGTACTCGTATTCGTACTCGTCCGAGCTCTTCTGATAGTCATGGCGCTCTTCTACTTCCTCTATCGAGTCGAGACCCTGTTCCGCTGACTCTAAGGAGGCATCGTTGACGGGCTGATCGTAGTGTGACGGTGGGGCAGGAGGCACGGATCCGCGAACGATCGAAGCGCGCGATGGAGGCGGTAGCGACACGCGGGAGACAGATGCTCGTTCTTGTAACTATGAAAATGGTGAATACGAGGCCAGGTGATAAAAGAACGCGAGCCGATGCGCACCTGTTCATCGCCCTCGCTTTCTTCTCCTTCGTCTCCCTCTCCTTCTCCCTCTCCCTCCTCGGCCCCAGCGCCATTGCCTTTTCCAGACTTTCTCCGCTTCCGCCTCTTATCATACTGGGTGACTGGCAGCGTGGTGAGCGGGCCTCCAGCGGTATCTTTCTTTTTCGACTTCTTCTTCCGTCCCTTCTTTCCATCCTCCGACAGGTACTCGTCCGACTCGTCCACATCGGACTGGGGAGGGCGATACGCCTTGTTGTCGATGGACATGCGGTTCCGGCGATGGGTAGCGTTCGGCTTGCGCGATGCACCGTTTTGGTTCTGACTCTGCTGTGCCTGGAACTCGCGTTCCTCGGCGGAATAATCGTACGACGGGTCGATGGCGCCGTTCGAATGGCCATTCGCGTGTCCGTTTGCGGCGGGGGGTTCTGGGCCCTCGGGCTCCTGCGAGGGCTGGCGCAGATAGAACGCGGTCCGTTTTGCAAAGTCGACGACGGCGTCAAAGGCGGTCTTGCCGGCGGCGTCCCCGTTCGCCTGCTGGGCGTTTTCCTCCTCCGAGTCCGGGACGTACTGCGAGGAGTGATTGCGGACGACGCCGCGGCGCGCAGCGCCGGTTGAGCGGGCGGGGGGCGCGAATCGATTGGGAGGGGGCGCCAGTCTGCGCGTTGCGGTCGTCTGAGTCTCCTTTTCGTACTCGACGGAGGTGCTGCGGGGGACGTAGGTGCGTGAGCTGGAGGCCCACGAGTCGTTGGGGTTCATTTCTTGGGAGGTGGAGGTCGCGGCGGCCTGGTTGAAGGCGCTCGCGATCTGTACAGAGGTGTCCTTGACGGCCCACCTGGTGGGGTTGGGGGGGTCGGGAATGGTTCGAGGTGCGGAATCGGTAGCCCTGAGGGCCTGTTCGCGCTGTTTAAGGCGAGCGAAGCGGACGAGCGCGGGGTCGTCCTGGCCGTCCTCTGCGTTTTCCTCGCGTGGATCACGGGCGGGGTGATTTGGCGGAGAACGTGTGGTGAGCGTGGGTGCGCTGGGTTGAATGGGGGGTGAGATGAAGACACGCGCCGAGGACGAAAAGGGGGTGTGACGCACCCGTAAGCGTAAGAGGCGGGGATGCGGTCCGCTCGCGGGGGCTCGTTGGGTGCGCGCGCGTGGGCGGCAGGGTTCGGGGCCTTGTTGTTGAGGAAAGTGTGGTGATCGAGACGTCTGCCTTGACCGAGCGGTGTACTCGAGAAGGACATGAAAATGGGCTGGCAACGAGGACGACGACGACGGAGAGTGCACGCGGGAGTCGGGTGGGGGTTCGAGATGTGAGCAACGGTGTGGCAGGCGCGTGCTCTCCAACGTCCTCATATCTCCTCTGTTTGGCCCATGTTTGGCCCGTCGCCCTAGCCGCCACGACCATGCCCATGAACTTTATTCAAAAACATGCCCGCACCCAGGGTGTACGAGTACGTAGACGGTGTCCCTGCCACTTCTCGTTGACCAGTCGCCACATCAAGCCACGTTGAGCCACTGGACAGACAACCCCGAGTCCAAGAGACGACGCGCAGCGACGCGCGCATGGAACCAAATTCATCGTCGTTCCAAGCCCATGAACAGTGCTGACAAGCGGGCTGTGGCGGAGGCAAAAGAGACCTGTCACGAGTCTGACCAAAAGCGAGAACAACGAGCCTCCGTATGAGTAGTCGACGACACCGTTCCCTATAGAGAACAAGCAGCCATGACAAAAAAAAGGGTGAACATTGTACATTGTACAGCTCGGTCACCCTGCTATAGTATCACGCCGCACCCGCTTGTGGGCGCTTGCAGGCGCCAATTCCTCGCTCCCATGCCTCCAAAGCATGTGTGATATGATCATCGGCTCAGGCAGGACTCAGCTCTCGCTTTTGTTTATCAATTCATTGGTACCAAAACAAGAATAATTCGACAAAGCGAGCCTCCATCCAGCAACACCGGCTCGGCGTTCGCATCTAACACAACAAAAACAGGTATCGTACAAGCAATCGAAAAAAACATAGGCTATAAGATCGTAAGGATATATCGACAAATCGTAGATGGTGATGGCAGTTGTACACACACACAGAAAGAGACAGAGTCCAGATCGGAAAGTGATATCACAGAGAGCAAGATCGCAACACGCGGAAACCGGCCTCTGAGCGCGGGGGCAGACAGTCCACGAACCCTCAAAGCCAACCGAGCTCGAGTCTCTACTTACTTCTTCTTACCCTTGCCCTTCTTCTTCTGCACCTGTACCGGAGGCTTAGGATCATCCTTGTTAGGACCCTTCTTCCCCTTATTGTTCCCCTTCTTTCCCTCCTCCTTCGCGTCTTCCTTCACCTCCTCCTCTTCCTCTTTCCCATCTCCCTCCTCTTCATTACCAGCCTGCGGAGTCGCCGCAGAAGACTCCATAGCAGTCGTCGGACCCGCAGAAGCAGCCGCCGAATCCGGATCCAGCTGCGTCTCCACATGCAACTCTCCCTTGACCACCGCCTCCGTCTCTGCCGCCGCCGCCGCCGCCTCCGTGACAGCCTCCGCCTCTACTGACGGCCAATCCGCCGCGGTCGCCTCCTCTCCAGCAGGCGCAGCATCCCAAGCAGCCGCACCACCACCACCATCATCAGCAGCAGGGGCATCGACAGCCGCCGCGCCCTCCGCACCCTCCTCGACCTTCGCCAGCTCCTCCGTACTCTGTACCTCCACCGCCGGCGGTTCGACGTGCGGCGCCACCACATCCTCCAGGGGCACCGACTCCGTCATCGCCTCCGGCCCTCCAAACGCGCCCGACGAGCCCAAAAAGCTGCTGATCCCGCCTCCAAAGGCACTGCCCACGCCTCCACCCCACGACGACGCAGGATTCCCCCAGCTCGTCCCTCCCGTCCCGGCCCCCGCGCCCGCTCCAGACGTGTTCCATCCCCCGCCGTCGCCTGCGCCTGCGCTTACGCCATCCGCCTTTACATCCTGCCCCGCACCGCCGATAAGCGAGCCAAAGGTGCTCCCCCATCCTCCACCCGCCGCGCTCTCCTTCTTCCCACCCACACCACCCCATCCGCCGCCCCAGCTAGAAAACCCAAACCCGCTCCCGGTCGACCCCGCATTACCCTGGTCCCCGCCCGGCGCAGCGTCCGCGGGGTTCACGACATCGAACCCGCCCACGACGGCGGGGTCCACCTCGACAGCCGGCGCCGCCTCCGCGGTGAGCTCTAGCACCTCAGCAGGAGCAACCTCCGGGTTCGCCTCAGCAACAACCTCTGCAGCCGGCACCGCAGCCTCGACAGGAGGCTCGAGAGGAGCCGCCAAATCAGACTCGGCAGCCGCACTGGCCTCGGCGACAGACGCGAGCGCCGCCTCTGGCGCAGGGGGCTCGCCTGCGGGCGCTTCCTCGGGCTTGGGCGTCCTCACCCCCGTCGGGGTCGGGGCCTTGCTCGGGGCCTTGCTAGCGGCCTTGCTGGCGACCTTGCTGGCGACCTTGCTGGCAGCCTTGCTCGCGGCCTTGCTTGCGGCCTTGGAGCCCTTCTTGGAGGTGGGAGCGCCCAATGTCGGCGGCGGTGGCGGTTCCACGACTGGGGGTTCGGGCTCGGGCTGCGGTTCAGGCTGCGGCTCGGGTTGTGACTCGGGTTGTGCCTCGGGTTGTGCCTCGGGTTGAGATTCGGGTTGCACTTCGGGCCGCGGCTCGGGCGCGGGTGGAGGAGCAGGAGGCTCGGGCTCGGGCTCGGGCGCGGCGGGCGCGACCGGAAGATCAGGAGCGACGGCCAGAGGCTCAGCGGCAGGAGGCTCGGCCTGCGTAGGCGTGCCCGCCTGCAGCGGCGACGCACCGCGCGGCGCGGACGCGCTCGCGCTCGCGCGCGGGGTCTCGGCTCGCGGCGTTCTCGCAGCAACGGCGGCGGCAGGGACCTCGGCTACGGACGGCAGGCGGCTCCTTCCAGCCGACGATGCGCGCTCCTCGCGCGGGGACGGCAGCACGGACGCGTTTGCCGACGACGCGTTTGTGGCTGTCGCTGTCGTGGTGGCGGTGGCGGTGCCCCAGACGGACGAGAGCGTTTCGGCGAGGCGGGCGGAGCCGCTGCGCCGCGAAGAGGAGGATTCACTCGGTGTTATTGGGGGAGGTAGATCGAACGAGCCAGAGCCGTAGCCAGAGCCGACGCCGTAGCCAGGACCGACGCCCCTCGCGCCCGACAGCGGCCGCGACGCCCCACCCCCGAACGCGCCGCTCTCCCTCTGCTTCCCTTTATCACTCCTCTCCGTCCTGGGGGACGCCGTCGCCGTCGCCTGCGAGGCCGTCTGCGAGGTCGTGCGCGAGCGGGACGCCGTCTTGCTCGGGGTCCGGATCTCGGTGTTGGGGACGTCGCGGTAGACCCGTTCCGCTACTGGGAGAGTGACTTCTCGAGTCTGTGGGGGTATCTTTTCGTCGCGGGACGGGGCACGGGAGGTACGAGAAGATCGATGCCTACTGTCGGAGCGCCCCACCTCTTCCTCGCCGCCGCTGTCTGCCTCGTCTTCATCGGCTCGATGCCCGCTCTCGTTGTACACGATGGAGGCCGGCCCGCTGCGTCAAGTGAACGATTAGGGCGCGCGCCAAAACAACAAAAATCAAAAGATCACTGACTATCGCGTCGTTCCCTGGGAACCGCGGCGCTCAGCGAAATCCCGGATACCAGGCGGCGAAGAGACACTCACGTTATCCACCCACTTGATCCTGGCCTTGAACTCCGTCAGCCCAAAATGAATCTCGACGCTAAACACGATCGTCCAATACGTCTTCCCGTTCTTGCCATGCTTCGGCTGCGCGCTCCCGCTCAGGGGCGACAGGTCCGCCTGGACGACGCAGAGCGTCGAGAAGCTCTCGTCCTTGCGGAGGATCCACTTGGGGACCATGTCCCCGCCGCGGAAGCACCAGACCTCCACCTCGAACACGGACAGCGTCGACAGGCTGGTGACCTCGGTGCAGTACTTCCGGCTGAACACGGTCGACTCCTTCACTCGGACGCTCTAAAAAAAAAAAAAACACGGCGCCGGGGTGAGCCTGTGCGATCGCCGTGACAGACGCGCACTCACTCTGGAGAGAATGCAGTCAAAGGCATCCGGCAGCAAGCGCGGGCCAGACGGCAACTCGCACAGCCTGTCCTTCCGTGCCGCGTGGTCTGGATCCTGTGGGTCAAACTCACGCAAGTATTCTACACCGTACATGAACTTGGACATGCGCGCAGAGACGTGATGGTCGCAGTAAAATCCAATCGCGCCATCGGCGACTGCCTTTGAGCTGCGAGCGAAAATCTGAGTGTTTGGAGTGTGAGAGCAAGCGGGGCGGGACACTGACGTCTGACTGTCCGGGCGGCTGACGGTCACGCCCAGAGGGCTGAGGCGCTCTTGAAGCTGGCTGAAGAGCCAGGGACTTGCCGCAAAGCCGCCCACGAGCCACACGGACTGAAAAGCGGCATCCCGCGTTGAGTGTGAGACGCGCAGGCGGGATCGGACGCGACGATACCTTGACGAAGCCCTTTGTGGCCTCGATTTGAGACTTTATGGAGATGACGGCGGCCTCCACCGATGGCTCGTACAAGGCGGCGACCTCGTTTCTGACAACGATGAGGACATAGATCGACGGAGACGCAGTTAGGGCGGGACCTACCCGGTCAGCTTGAGCGCGCCCGCGCGAATGCCGACGGAGAGGTCCTTGTCGAGGGGAGAGCCAAAGGGGACGAACTGGAGGTCGTTTCGGTCGCGGAACAAGCGCTTTGTGGTCTCGTCGAAGCGTTTGGCGATGTGGTCGAGGGTTTCGGGTGCGCCGTATTTGGAGTGGCGCAGCTTCTCTGCCGGGGGGCGGATCGTGAACTGCTATCGGCGGACGACGGGGGCCGGCCTACCTTCGAAGAACTCGCGGGCCCTGCGGCTCACGAAGACCGATCCGGCGAACACACCTAATCGAGCCTCTCATCAGTGGCAGCGAGCGCCGGGCGGGGCGGAGGACGCACAGTCCGGCGGCGCGATCTCCTCCATCACCAGCGGCGAGGTTCCGCGGATCGCGTACGACGAGATGTCGAGGGTGCCGCCCCCGGCGTCGGCGACGAGGAACCCGTGGCCCGAGGGGTTCTGCGCGTTCCCGCGCCCACTTTCAGTCGGGCACGGACCGCGGGGCGATCGGGCGGGGACTCACCGAGAGCACGTCGTTTGCGAGCCCGTTGAGGACGCACGCGTGGAGGCTCGCCTCGCCCTCCGTGACGAAGCGGATGCGGGCCTTGCCCGCGTCCGTGTCGGGGATGAGGCCGCCGTACACGGCCGCGCGGCGCATCTTGGTCTGCTGGGCGCCCTCCCAGCCGTTCGGGTGGCTGAGCACGAACTGCAGGTCGTTCTCGACCGCGCGCCACATCGCGCCGCCGTTCGCGTGGGTGTCGACGATGAAGCTGCGCGTGCAGCGAAAGAGGTAGCCGAGGAAATCGCCAAAGACGTGCACGGAGCTCTTGCCGCGCGGGAGGGCGGGGAGGCGCATGCCGTTCATCTTGAGCGCCATCGTCTTTGGGCGGAGGCGCAGCTTGAACCTGTCCGCCGGGTGGGTGGGTGGGTGGGTCAGTGGGGGCTGCTTGGACGGGCGGCGGTGGGGACGACGACGCACAGTTCTGCCTTGAGCCAGCCGTCGTCCTCGGCGAGGTCTGCCATTGCGGCGGTGTCGGCCTCTGCGCCCGCGGCGGTCATCTTGCCGTGTTTGTCGTAGTACATGAGGGTGGGGATCTTGGAGTTGCCCGCGACGTGCTCCTGGCCCGGAAAGCTGTCGTCGCGGTCGACGTCGCGGGGGGGTTCAGAACGGCGGCGGGGCGCTGTGCGAGGAGGAGGAGGAGAGAGCAACGGACCGGGTGACGCCGTGTATTTTGGGGACCTCGCCGGGCTCGAGGATGGCGTAGGAGACGCCGCTGAAGGTTGTGCCGAGATCGAAGGCGAGGACGAGGGAGCGCGAGGACCCGCCATAGGGCTTGCGAGTGTCGCCCGTGAGCGTCATGGACACAGATTGGACGGACAGCAGACAGAGATAAAAGAGACAGGGGGACAATAGCAGAGAGGAAAGGCAGGGGCGAGGACGGCGGATAAGAAGCCTGCGGGGCGTGTCGTGGCCTGGGCGGGGGACGGCCCAACACGAGGCGGACACGAGCGAGGGCTGCAGGAGCGCGTAATACGTCACTCGCCCGGGAACGTGCTGTGCCTGCAGGCAGGGTTCTGTGTGCGCGCTGTCCCGTCGCCAGCCACCTGCCTGAACAGACCGTACCGTCCTCTCCCCCCTCCTCTTATGCCCCCCGTCGCTGACGATGCCCTCCCCCACACCGCAGATTTCCACCTCTCCTCCGTCGAGTTCTTCACCCTCCGCAGCCCCGCCCTCTCCTTCCAGGGCTTCTCACATCCCCGCGACGACCCCCGCCGCACCGCCCCCGCCGCCTCCCACGACGAGGCCCGCACACACAGCAACATCGCCCCCGTCCCCCTCCGTCCCGACAAGCTGCCGCGCGGACGTGCCCCCCGGCGCCGCAAGCCCGACGCAGGCTCCGCCGAGCGCCGCCCCGCGAGCACCACCACCACCACCACCCCCACCCCCACCAGCAACCGCTCGCCCCAGCCCCGCCCCGACCCCCCGCCCTCCACCATCGCCGCCATCCGCAGCGAGCTCGACCTCGCCCGCGCCGACCTCGCCCGTGCCCACGCCGACGCCGCAAAGCTCGCAGACCGATGCAAGGCCCTCGACCGCGCGCTCAAGGACGCGGCCGACGCCGCACGCGCCCGCGACAACGACCTCGACGGCCTCGCACGCGAGCGCGACCAGCTGCGCCAGGACCGCGACCAGCTGGCGCAGGACCGCGACCGCATCGCGCAGGACCGCGATCAGCTCCGCAAGGACTTGGATCAGCTGCTCGCCGAGCGCCCGTCTCGCGCCCAGCCGCCCGATCGCCCCGCCCCGCCGCTGAGGCCCGACTCGCGCCAGGGTGATCGCCCCGCCGCGCGCAGGGACGCGCCCTTCGATCTCGACGACAAGCGTCACGGACGCCCCCGCAGCCCGTTCCCCAGCCGTCGACACAAGTCCACCCCGCCGACTCAGAGACCGCTCTCCGGCACCATAGACCCCTCCCCGCCGTCCTCCTCCTCCTCGACCACCCTCTCCTCGACCTCCTCCTCGACCTCATACTCGCTCTCCTCCTCGACCAAACCAAACGACCCCTTCCTCACCAAGACAGACAGCTGGTCCGGCGCCGAAGTCCTCGTCGCCGTCCAGGACCTCAACTCCGAGATCCTCCAGCTCGCGGCAGCCGCGACGGAGCTCGTCCCCGCGACCGAGAAGCGCACCAATAAGCAGCAGCCGCAGCCGTCGCCCGCCGCCGCCGCCACGGCGCGCCTCGCGCACGCCGCCAAGGACACTGTCGCGCGCCTCGGGCAGCCGTTCGCGCGCCTGCTCGCGACGCGCGACCACGCGCAGGACTCCGTCCTCATCCAGTGCGCGCTGCAGGCCTGCGCCGCCGCGCACGCCGCGCGCCTGCTCGCGATGTTCTGCGTCGGGCTCCCCGCGCCGACCAACGCGCTCTTCTGCCAGCTGCACGCGCACATGCACGCCACCGGTACGTGTCCCCCGCGGGCTTCCCACCCGCGTTTCTCCCTGCGTCGCGCGCGCCGCTGCTGTGCTGAGACGCGAAACAGAGCCCCAGGCGACGTCGTCCCGCTGGCGCGCGCTCGCGTCGAGCCACCTCCGGCAGCTGTACCCGGCCCTCGAAGAAGACACCGTGGGCGACTTCATCGAGACCGTCGCCCGGTCCTTCGCCGACGTCTTTCTGCTCTGCGGGTACGCGGGCGGCGAGAGCCCGAACCCAAACTTAAACGCGAGCCCAAGCCAGAGCCCGAGCGCGGGCGCGGGCAACCCGGCCTCCGCCGAATCGCTCAAGCGCCAGTTCGCGGCGCAGATGCGCCGCATCGCGCTCGCGGCGTGCCGCCTCGCGCGCGTCACCGCGGAGGAGATCATGTCGACGCGCTTCGAGGTCGTCCTCGCCGAGCCCGCGCGCGCGTTCGACGCAGTGGCGATGGCGAACGCGTTTGCGGGGCTCGGCTCGGAGGCGGGGGCGGGGGCGGGGGCGGGGCGCGGCCAGGTGCTGTGCACGACGGAGCTCGGGCTGCGGTGTGCGACGCGCAAGCACGCGCTCGCGCTCGTGGGCGTGAGCGTGAGCGAGGACGGGATGGAGCGCACGATGCTGTTGAAGCCGAAGGTGGTGTTGGACACCGTCGCGCAGGTCCTGGAGCACTCTGCGGACCCTGCTGCGTGATTCTCGTGAGCGCGCTGGGGACAACAACTGCTGCTGCTGCTGGTGGTGGTGGTGGTGGGTCTGTTGAGCTGCTGGGGTGGTGGTGGACAGATCCGTGCGTATGCTATGTAAGTATATTGTAATGGTACCGGAAGTACAAGCCAGTGTACGATTATTCGAGTCGCAGTGCTCGCGAGTGACGCATCACGGCGTGACATCCACAAAACGGGGGAACGCTCGCATAGATCCGCGACTCCGCGCACGACGACAAAAGTCCACGGGCGTATAAAACGGGTGGCCCACCTGCCCTCTCCTCTTATCCCCCCTCCTCCCGATGTCCTGCTCCCTTTGCCGCCTTCCGTTCGTCCCCAATGAGCAGAGGTCGACCAATCCCCACCCGCCGCCGCGCGGGATCCTGAGCGCCGCGCAGACGAGCTACCACTCGACGGCTATCGCGTGGGGCCAGAGCATCATGACCCTCCTGCTCAAGTTCAACTACCTCGGTGCGTGCTCGCGCCGCCCGCGATCGCGATCGCGGACCGCACGTCGAGCGGCGAGCTGATCGCACCCAGATAACAACCTGTTCGGAGCCGATCTCGGCATGATGCCCATCGTGCACACGTGGGAGAAGGACGGCGGAACGGCGAGTCGCGAGTTTCCTACGACCCGGAGCCGCTGGCTGACCTGACGCCGCCACGCCGCCCGCGCGCGCGACAGTGCATGTTCTTCCACACCACCTGCGCGGACCTGCTGCGCCACGCGCTCGACGCAGAGGCGTGGACCGTCGAGACGTTCGTGCGCCTGTTCGAGCTCGAGTCCGTGTTCGGGCAGCCGCAGGGTGGGCGCGAGGCCGGGCGGTTCCGACACGTCGACTACGAGCACGTCGCGTGCGAGCGCGCGCCGGTCGACCTGCGGCGCTTCTGGCTGCCCAAGCCGCCGTACCAGGGGCGCAACTGGGACTGGGAGGGCTTCGCGGGCAGCGAGTTCGCGTGGACGCTCAACAGGCCCGACGTGTGCGTGCGCTCTTCTGCATCTCCCGCGTCGTGTCGTGGGGGGGGGGCGAGACTTGACGTGACGCGCCGTGCGCAGATTCCCCAGGTTCTTCGCGACCGTGAGCGAGAAGCGGCTCGGGTCGGTCGGCAGGCCCGAGGCGACGACGGACCGCGTGACGACGCTCCCGATCGACGTGCTGCTGCACCTGCTGCCCCACCTCGACGTCCGCACCTACCTCGCGCTCACCTCGACCTGCCGCACGCTGCGCACGCACGCGCTGACGACATTCCAGCCGCACGCGCGGCGGCTCGTGCTCTCGCTCGGCTGGGCGGTGCCGCTCGCGGGCGAACACGAGCAAGCCAAGGCGGCCGGGCTCGCGCTCGCGCACGCGCGCTCGACGCCGCACGACGCGGACTGGTTCCTGTACCTCGGCCACGTCCACCGCACGGCGGGCATGCGGGTGCGCCGGTGGGTGTGGCACGTGTGCGAGAACGTGCGGCGCGCGTACGAGGGGCGGCGGGCGGAGGTGCTGTTTGCGCGGCGCGGGGACGGCGCGCTGGAGAGGAACGAGGAGGGGCGGCGGGTGGAGGAGTTCGTCCAGGCGACCTTCGCGCTCGCGAGCGAGCTCGCTGGGCGGGAGGTGTGAACGCGGGGCGCGCGGTGTCGGGTGGTGGGTGGTGGGTCGGGCAAAAGAGGCGGCTGCGAGCCGTGCATTGTAAGCTAGGAATGTAGAACCGTATCGTCGACGGGGAGTGAATGAAGACGCATGCCCACGTGCCATGCTGGGTGGGAGTCGCGGCTGACGAAGCGAGCCTGAGTCAGCGCTCGCAGAGACTTCGCAGAGATGTGTGGCGCTCGATCCGGCCTGCAATGGCCTCGCACACGTCCCTCCGCCTGCCCCAGGGCCTCCTCGCCCAGATCGGCGCCTCGACCCACGCTCACACGCTCACGTTCCCAGAATCCACCTACGGATCCGCCCCCGGCCGCGCACCGCACCGCGCCGCCCGCCCGTCGCGCAAAGAGGCGCGCAAGCAGGACCGCAATGCCAAGAAGCAGAGAAAAGCGACCCACTTTGCCGCCGCCGCGATATCGTCCGCGTCGGGCGCGGTGGGGGGCAGCGCGGCGAAGCGCCCCGCGCCGGCGGCGGAGCACGCGGCGTCCCCGAAGCGAAAAAAGGCCAAGGTGGTCCGCGATGAGGATGCGCGGCTCGCCGCTGTCGCAGCTGTCGCAGCCAGTCCCCCCGCGAGTAGCAAGAAAGTGAAGGAAGCCCCCAAGGTCGCGTCGTCCGCGCGCGCGCCCCCCAAGACGAAGCTGGAGAAGCTCGCGGTGCGCACGGGCCCGGTGCTCCGCACGCGCGCGGAGGAGCACGAGGACCGGTACATCGCGCTCCTGGAGGGCAAGCTAGGCGCGCAGCAGAGGGGGAAGCGGCAGGGCGCGGGGCTCGCGAAGGAGTTCGAGGAGGACGGGCTTGGCGGTGCGTGGGGCCTTTTTCGTGGTTGTCGCGTTCGTTGGTGCTGGTGCTGAGGCTGAGGTTTTCGCTTTGGTTCGAAGATCTGCTGATGGACCTCGACTCGATCGGCGCGTCTTCTTCGCGAGATGTATGCGCGTCGTTTTCTTATTTTCGGGTATGCTGATGCTTCTTTCAGAAACTGGACGCTCTTCCTCAAAGTCCTTCTGCGGACGAAGAGGACGAAGGAGTTGAGAATGAAGACGGCGCTGAATTGGAGGAGGCCGAATCTACAGATATCATCGACGAGGAATGGAGCGGATTCGGAGAGTCTATAGAGCACAGCGCGGGCGAGGACACCGATGAAGCGCCCCCCTTGCTCCCAGATCCAGCGACCTCAAACCCCGCCCCTGTAGCAGGTATGTATGCCCGTCGCTCCTGCGCATGCTCTTCTTTTTTTGAAATCGCTCACATCGACTGCTAGGCTCCGCCTATGTACCCCCGCACCTCCGAAAGGTGGATGCCCAAAAATCAGAAGCTCTGACTAAACTTACCAGGCAACTAAAAGGCCTGCTCAACCGGTGAGTCCTACCTCCCACGCGTCGCGCGTTTCTTTGCACTCCTAACACGGATATGTCCCCGATCAGAATGAGCGAACAAAATATCGCGGCCATCTTGGACGACGTCGAAGAAGCATACAGAAAACATCGACGGCACGGTATGTCAAATGCGTGCCATATTAATAGATGCCTGATGCATGCATGCATGTAGACGTGACCTCCTGCCTGACGTCTCTCATCACCGAGGGCATCGCGGCTCACTCTATTCTGCTCGACTCGTACGTCGTCCTCCACGCCGCCTTCGTGTCCAGCCTCCACAAAATCGTCGGCGTCGAATTCGGTACGCCTACATAGCGCTCCGCATGCTAGCGCCGTCGCCTGCTGACGCCGTCCCCCAGCGGCCTACTTCGTGCAGCACGTCGTCGCCCTCTACGAGCGGCACTACGACGCGCTGCGGGGCGCGCCGGCGGGCCCAGGCGACGAGACCGAGACGCGCGGGAAGGAGTGCTCGAACCTCATCGTGCTCCTCTCAGAGCTGTACAACTTCCAGGTGATCTCCTGCGTCCTGGTCTACGACGTCATCCGCAACCTCCTCGACGGCGCGCTGGACGAGTTCAGGGTCGAGCTGCTGCTGAAGCTCCTGCGCAGTGCGTGACGCGTTCTCGTCGTCTCGTCGATTCACGCTCATTGTCTCGCTCGATCGCTCGATCGCGCTCCTGGTGGGTTTAGGTTCGGGGCAGCAGCTGCGCCAGGACGATCCGTCTGCGCTGAAGGATATCATCCAGATCGTCCAAGGGAAGACGTCGGGCGATCAGCAGTCTGCGAGGTGGGCGTGACGGAGCATCGATGGCACATGTGCATCCAGCTGACCACGCGTGACGTCTGCGCAGCTCGCGCACTCGGTTCATGGTCGAGACCCTGGTCAACCTCAAGAACAACAAGACGAAGCGCTCGGCGACGCAGCACGCGGGGGGCGACGCCGTCGAGCGCATGAAAAAGTTCCTCGCGGGACTGAGCAAAAAACGACAAGGTGCGCACGCGTCTCTCTTCTCGCTCTCTTCGGTGTTCTCAAATCAGGATGCGATGCTGGGCACGCAGTGGCGGCCCACGATCCGTTGCGCGTGAGCCTCAACGACCTCCACTCCGCCGAGACCAAGGGGAAGTGGTGGCTCGTGGGCGCCGCGTGGGGCGGCGACCCTCTGCTCGAGCAGCAGCAAGCCAGCGCGAACCGCGATGGGGGCGCCGCGCCGCCGGAGAGCGCGTCGGAAAGCTCGCTGGTCAAGCTGGCGAGGAAGCAGGGGATGAACACGGACATTCGGCGCAGCGTCTTCGTCGTGCTGATGAGCAGCGACGTGAGTCCCGCGACGTCATTAGAGTGGCCCGATTCAGGATCGCTGATGGACGATTGTAGGATTACGTCGATGCGTGCGAGCGGCTCGCGCAGCTCAACCTTACGGAGATCCAGCAGAGGGAAATCGTCCGCGTCCTGCTACACTGTTGCGGCAACGTGCGTTTCGAATGCCTTTTCACGTCGCGTCCTCACTTCGCCTCACCTTGCTCGTGACGAACTCCAGGAAAAGTCGTATAACCCTTACTACACGTTCGTGGGCCAGCATCTCTGCCGGAGCTCGCACTCGTACAAGGTCACGATGCAGTTCTGCCTGTGGGACTTTCTGCGCGACCTCGGCGAGACGAACGTCGGCGGGGCGGAGGTCATCAAAAACCTCAAGGACGACAACGCCGCCGTCGGCTTTGACGTGAAGAAGATCTCGTCTTCGAGGATGCGGAACGTGGCGAGGGCTTATGCGTGGTGGGTGGCCAAGGATGCGATCACCCTCGCCGTGTTCAAGGTGCGTTTGCTGCTCGCTGCGTGGCGGCGAAGGACCGCCCGTTGATGACTCGTCGCGCGCTGCAGCCGGTTGATTTCATGGCGATCAAGCCCCAAGCGCGGGCCTTCTTGAAGGAGTTCTGCATGCAGCTGTTCGTCAGCAGCCAGTCGTCCGTCCCCGTCCTGACCGCCCACGTCGCCAACATGCCGTCGACGCGGAATCGAGGCCCTCTGCAAGAGGTCTTCGCCAGAGCGACGCGGGTGCAGGCGCTCGCGGTCGGCCTGGTGTACTTTCTCACGGACGCGTTCCGCAGGGCTGACGGAGAGGGCGGCGGCGGCGGCGACGGCAACTTTGTGACATGGGCGAGAGATGTCGCGGTGGATACGTTGCGGATGGGGCTGGATACTATTTCTACACTCTGAGCAATGGCTCGGTACACCCACTGCTACTCTACATTTTCTATGGAGAATCTCGGCGTGTTATGGCGGGAGGGAAGCCTTTTGGAAAGCGACGCTGGAGTAGACGTTTCCGCTGTGTCCTCCGAAGGAAAAAGAGGGAAATTTTATTCGAGAGCTGGGTTGCATAAGTGTGTGAGAGTTGCACGAAGGATAAAACGAAGGTGGGTCGACTGACTGGTACACGAGGCGTGTTTCCGGAGTAGCGAAACCGGCTCTGAGCTCCTCTTCTGTGAAGTTACACGCTGTCCAGGGATGAACCCTGTTCTCACGATACGACCTAGAGCGAGCACGTACATGTTATGAGGAAGTGTCCGCCTGGCCTGAGCAGCGCTGCGACGCGCGCAGGGTACCCCGACACGGGCGACTTCCCGTCCTCATCCTTCTCGCCTAGCGCAATAGCGTCATACGTTCCCTTGTCCAACAGGAGATCCCAGCCTCCACTCCACCCGGGCCGGCCGTCCAACCCCACAGGGACGTCGGCCAAGAAATCGCAGACAGTAAAAGTGATCCGCTCCGCCCCCCGGTTCGCGGCGACCAGCCGAGCGAGCGTGACGGCGTCGGGGCTGTAGTCGATGCCCGCAAGCCGCGAGGCGTCGTACCCCACCTCAGAGAGCGAGAACAGGAGTGCGCCGTTGCCGCTGCCGACTTCGAGCACGAAGGGCTGAGATGCGGGAGGGACGTGCTCGGCGGCCCAGTCGACCATTTTCTCGACGCTGTCTTCGCCGAACCTGAGTATCTTCCACCGCGCGGTGAGCGATGGGGCGGCGGGGTTTGGCTGCGTCGTTGAAGGGAGGGGGAGCTCACCACACTTCGCCCTCGTCACCCGTCTCTGTGAAGTTCGCGACTTCGCGTTGGTAGACATCGTCCCAGCTATGGAGAGCGGGTTGGGATACTGGGAGATATCGCAGGCTGCCGCAACTCACTGCTGCTTCGTGCCCAGCTTCGATGGCTGGAGGTCGTCTGCGCTCATGGCGGACAGGGTACAAGATAGCATCCTCGGCTTGGTCAGCACATATTTGTAGGCGGTTTCTCACTAAACGACGAGGAGGAAGAGCCCAATAACGTCTCAACTGTCGTGCATGATATCGGTGTATATTCTTCACTCATGATAAGCATTCAGGGTTGGGGAAACCCCGGCGACACGCAGATAGTCCATCTCTCTAGACTCCGAAGAATGGCTGTAGCCTGTTCTCGAATGTCGGAAGCTCAGTGCGTTGGAAGAAGTAGTGTTTCTGCTCTCAATAGGCAGAGAATGAGATGTAGGTGAGGAGAGATGAATGTAGGAGGAATGCAAGACATTATAGAATACATAAGTACTACAAGGCGCGGTCTGCGAGGTTAAAACGGTAAGCCATGGCACGAGACACTGTTGAAACAATAGACGCACCAAAGCAGATGAGAGCAGATATTATCGTTTCAATTCGCGTTCTAGGAGGTCCTTGGCCTCGTTAATTTTGCTGGCCAAGTAAGGTGCACCTCCTCGGTCAGGATGATTCGCAAGCATGATGTGACGATGAGCGTCCTTCAGTTTTGTCTTCAACAGTGGGCCATCCCTTTGATTGTCCTGGAGGTCAGCATTCGGGTATACCGCAAGCAAACGTGAGGCGCACTTGAGACCGAGTATCGCGATGGCCTCCTTCCTGTCCATCTTGGCCTTGAACCCCCCTTTCACCCATTGCTCTGCAGCTCCCTTTCCTCCGATGATACCACGACGCAAGAGGTGACGTCCTGCTAATGCAGCTGCAACAGCACCAACACCAAAGATGACCGGGGTCGCCATGTGTGGCCGACTGAGTAGGGAGGAATTAAGTGAGCGTGGGAACTATGCCGAGTTATCCAGCAAACCTCGTTCTTTCTCTTGCTTCCGCTCACCGACACCGCCAGTCACCGGCACCTCCAGTCATTCAATCGCAACTAGCTGAAACCTATTTTCTTGATAATTTTGATTTGCTTCGAAGACTCTTTGGCCTTTCATGTCCCTGCTCCTTCAACCTTGCCATGGGACCTGAAGCTTGAGGGACTACCTTTCCACGATTTAAATACTGGGCTATAATCTGCAAGCTTTGAGACTAATCCTCAGACCCTCTCTGAAGCCGTATCGAACAGGAAACTTGTGCACGAAGATATAAGTATAAGCGGAATGCATGGTACGCCTACCTTCCGAATCTATGTCGACGACTGACATCTACTTTTTATCATTCGTCCGAGATCCAGTTGTCATCGACCGTACCTAATTGCAACCTACGCTGGGCTTCTCTTCGAAATCTGGCTACCGCTGTCTCAATCCTTCTCAACAAGTCTGTATCTCGCCTTTGAAATAATGCATAACCACAGGTCAGTCGTTCATTGTCACGGATCTTTTGACGAGCCACTGACGGATTGTTGTATGCTCGTCATGCTTCGTACACGCATCTCAAGCAGGGTGTTGCACGCCTGCTACAACTCAGCCCTTGCATATCATATACCAATACTAGTTTTTGATTCTGTGACCAATGTCTTCGACTTTCCAGATCAAATCCATCGACGTAAAGGACCACAGCTCATCGAAACCGGCTTGACGTGAATCCCGTGAAGACAACGCTTTTGTGGCTGGGAATGTCCCGCACCTGCGCTATATGCCCACAACTTCCGTTGCGAGCTGTGGTAGAGATATATCGAGTCGGTACATTGTTCCTTTCGTCGTGTCGTAGTCAGTCTTTGTATTCGTCTTGTTTTGTCTAACGCCTTCTTTTCTGCCAATTTGTTCGTCCCGAACTCCGAGTCTCAGACATAATCGCATTTCTGACCTTATGCCACTGCGCGAGCCACCCATCGATAAGCTGGCACTCTACTGTTGACCACCGCCCATCGTCGCCTCGTAGCTTGCTCTCTCTCGTCCTCATTCGCGATGGCTCCTCGCAACGTTGTTACTAAACAGATCCACCAGAATGCTGTCGACGAATTCCATCCCATCATCACAGTCCATTCCATTCATGAATCCGACGTCAATTCCGAAGACATCGAATTTCTGCTGCGCGTCGGCGCAGGGAACTCTCCTCGTTCTGTTGGGATCGCGCCCGCGTTCTCGAAAAGCGGTGGCCTCCTTGCTATCGCTCTCAGCGTCGATCACCTCATCCTTATCGTCCATTTCTACAGCCCGAAACCCGAGAACGGATCGCGCTCGGCGCGTGATCTGACTGGCAGGGGTCTGATCGAGAGCGACATCCTCTGCAGCGATAAGCTTCACATCTATGCCTTTGACTTAGGTCCCATTGCTCTACTCCTCCATCGGAACCACCAACTCCATCTTACGAATGGGGTGGACATCCAGTCCGCTTTTCCCATTCTATCCCAGAGTCCTCTCGGGGCGGTCAAGTTCGCGGTGGGTGATCTAGTCCCCGTGAATTCTGAGAACATATCTATTTTCTTCGAAGAAATGATCTGGGACCCCAAACAGCTTACCGATCTGGCTCAGAGAGCATGGCTCGCTTCCTATGTTGCTCGGTTAGATTCTGTGCAGGATTTCTTCTATAAAGCACCGAAAATTGACACAAAAAAATTCAATGAACAAGTAAGCCTTCCGCTACTGCTCGATATATTGACGACCCATTGCATACCTCTCTTCAGCAACTTGCTTTTATGTCGAAGGTTGCTTCTGATTCTCAGCAGCTCAACAGCAAGGCTGCCACTTCTGTTACCCATGATTCCACCGCAGAGTGGGACAGGAAGAAGAAGAAGCTTCAGGTCAAATCCGAACGTTTCCAGTCTCGTGTGATGAATGGTGATCAGGTATGAAGAAAAGTCTAGATTTCTTTAATCAATTCTGATTTCCTTCGAGCGGATCCGCGTTGAAGTACAAGATGCTTCCGGAGGCAACTATGCCATTTATGGACAAGCTTCCAGAGTCTCAGGCCGTCAGGCCACTCTTCAAACTGAAGGTAATCTTGATCAAAAGCTTGTCAGATCTATTACTACTCTTGGTCGGCAAAGTCTGACTCAGGCAGAGACAAAGCGCTCTCAAACTGTTCTTCACATGCTACAGGGTATTCAGCCTCTTTCTGATAATCCTTGGTTGCAGTTAATCTGGGATATGTCTGAGAATGTGGTCTGGCCAGAATCCTATCTCACACCTCTTCCTGTGTCTGCTGAGATCCCTATTTCTCTTGATCCTGATCGGCCTATGAATTCTTCACAGATTGTTGCAGTAAAGGATATGCTTACTCCCTTTCCCATCATACCTATCACCTTGATCCAAGGGCCTCCTGGTACAGGGAAGACAACTGTCATTGCTACTTATGTCTTATCTGCCATTGCAGCTGGGCAAAAGGGTATCTGGCTAGTTGCTCAGTCTAATGTAGCTGTCAAAAATATTGCTGAAAAGCTGGCTGCTGTCGGGTTTTTTAATTGGAGACTTATAGTCTCTAAGGACTTTCATTTTGACTGGTGCGGAAATTTCAATTTAAATGTTCAAATTTATTTATAATTTGCTTTAGGCATGAACATCTTTATAAGCAGATTTCTCGCAACCTTATTCCATCTTCTGATTTCCCTCGAGGACCCACTCAACTAGGCAAAACCTTGGATGGCTCACAAGTTCTTCTCTGCACACTTTCCATGCTTTCCAATTCTCGTCTAAGAGATGTTGGCTTTATTAGAGCAGTACCTCTAACTACCCTTATTATTGATGAGGCTAGTCAGATTGAGATTGGAGATTATGTTTCTATCTTTACATCTTTTGACACAATCCGTAAGGTTTGCTTTATTGGGGATGATAAGCAATGTAGGTTTTGCATTATCTTATCTCTTCTTACATATGATTAACTTATTTACTCATATTACAATAGTACCTCCCTATGGACAAGAGGAAATTCAAAATCTGCAAAGTATCTTTGAGAAACCTCACCTACAGAGAAATTTCTTGGATACTCAGTGTAAGCATGCATTTTATGCTCATAATTTTGGTTCATTAAACTGGACATTTGTACCCCAGATCGGATGCCTCCTCAGATTGGAAGCTTCATCTCTCAAGAAGTTTATGACAATAAACTTGACTCAAATCCTCTCCATCCAGTTAAATCATCCACAATTGCTTGTCAATTTATTGATGTCGAAGACGGGTTTGAACAACACGACGGCACAAGTTGGAAGGTGAGCTCCATATAAGGGGCATGCACTCGACAACTCTGATGATGGCTTCAGAATCTTAAAGAGATAGAGGCCATCATGCTTCTTGCTCAGCGCCTTCAAGACGAGGGAAGAAATTTTCGTATTATTACCCCATACGATGCCCAGCGGAGCCTTATCGAGAGTGCTCTAAAAGAGCAAGGACTTCAGTGGGCAGACAAATGCTTCAATGTCGACTCATTCCAAGGTTAGCCAACTCAGTAGCGAGTCGAGATACCCTGTCTGAAGCAATCATATAGGAAACGAAGAGGACTACATTATTATCTCAGTCGTGCGCTCGAAGGATCTTGGATTCCTCTCAAACCTCCGGCGCACGAATGTGATGCTCACGCGATGCAAGCGAGGCATGTACATTGCCTCGAGCAAGAAGTTTTTGGACGGGAAGGGCGCAAGCTCCCTTGTAGGAAAGATGGCGGCGCACTTCGGTGAGAGTGCCTGGATATCCTGGAGGGACCTTGTCGGAGGGAACTTCTGATGAGGTGGAACATAAGACCAGAGGCGCAATGCGCGCGCGCGAAACGAATGTAGAGTTCTATAGTATGCTCTATGCAAATCTATTTAGCTCACGATGTTAGAGACGAGCATGACGAGGGTGATCCGCAATGGTCTGCTCCTCTGTACAGACCAACTCCATTTCTCGTAAAGCTTCAACTATGGCGGCTTGCAAACCTGCAGTCGATGTGTGAGGACATGAATGTTTCGACTCGATTCCGAGTTTTATGAGGTCTGGGCCCACAAGATCTGAACGCGCAATGAGAACATATGTTTTCGTCGAAAGGGAAGATGCTCACAATTGATACCGTAGCCGTCGTTATACGCCGCGCCGAACCTGTCGAAAATTTGACCATCAGACCTAATCGCATTTGATGTAGAGCACCATCCACGCACCCCGTTCCCCTGAACAGATGTCCAGCGCTCAGCCCACTGGTACTAAGTTTCCAAGCCTTACTCTCTTGAAAGAATTCATCCTCGAACAGAGGACTTCGCTCGCCATCTTCAGGACGTAGCATCAGCTGAAGGCCCAATAGATGTCGATCGATGCCTTTGCCAGTGGCAGCTTCACGCGTCAACGTGGTGTGAGTGTGAGTCGCGCGACGAAGTAGCGTTTGACGTTCAGCACGCTAATCAATGCGCGCTATGAGATGAGAAGGCGAGCCTTATTGAGAGCAATATAGAGGACATACAGAGCTCGAAGGAGCCATCATGGCGAGAACGAATGCACGACTGTCCGCAGTTAGAGTACGAATTGTCTCCGTCCGACCACGATCGAAGAGACGTGTCAACACAGTCTCGTACGTTGCTGTGAATGTGCCGCGAGTCTTGAACCAAGCTAGTTGTAAAGCCATTTGCACATATGCATCGGGAGACAGTCGAGCTGATTGAAAAGGAGCAACTATTAGCGATGACACGAGACAATGGTTCAACGAGAGCTCACCTGTCCGCTTGATCCAGTCTGCGCCGTACGCGTCAAACCAAAGAACACTGTCATCCGAATCTGCGATGATACCTTTCGCCCGCTCTTCTGCCTGTGCACACTCTAATTCAACGCAGGTATCAGTAACCCAATCTAGACGCTGCCATCCTATTCCACCGTCAGCCTGTGAAAAGTCGTGCGAAGGTTCAGAAGCAGAAAATAACGCTTCATCTATGCTCTGAATGATAGCGTATTCGGCAACTATGCTTGGCACCAAGGCATCACAGGGCGAATGCTCGCCCATTGCGCCAGCCCTGCTGTTGGATTCGACGATGTAGGTGAATGCCTTGTCGAACCATCGATTGCGCGCGTTGGAAGACGACCGGATATTATGGAGGTGAAAATCAATCTCTTCTGGGGAATCAACGGCAGGCGTCACAGGTGGTAAGGTAGAATCAGAAACATTGGGAGTGTAGGTATAGTGATCAAGACTGAGGGCGAAGAGCGAATCCTTGATTGTGCCAAAAGTGCTGTGGTTTGTTGACGAGAGGGAAAGGATGTATTGAAGATTCTAACATGAAGGCATCAGCACGCTTCCCTCCATCGCGATGCTTATACGTACCTCAGCCCAACGGTCTCTGGTATCTGCGCTTAGCAACCCGACAGGCACGGCGCGTTCGCCCCCTTGTATGCGGCTAGCCGCATCCTGAACGACTCTCCTAAGGCGCTGTTCTATTTCATTCGGTGCAATGGGCGTCCCATCAATGTCGTATGCTTCGATGGCATACAACCAGTCATGTACCATAACGAGAACCTTCCGACTATCCGAGGCCGATAATGAAGGGGTACTGAGGGTATCGCACTGTGAACAAGGAATCCGACAGACGTTAAACATCTTGGATACTGTCTCCCGAAACCATACGCCTGTAAGAAGGCAGATGAGCTAGCTGGGCGTCTTTCTAAGCAGTAACGAGACTCACCGGTATGCGTTGTATCAGGGTATAGGTCTTGACTATGAGCAACATGACATCAACGAAGGCAGTACGCAGGAGCAAAGTCTTCGACATACCGGTTTAATTTATGCTTGAATTTAAGTGTTCTATGAATCAACCAAGCGGCTCGTCTGACTTGCCAAGGAGTGATTCCTGCCAGTACAGAGCTTGAGCGCCCTTGAAGGACCATGTCTGGGACTGTGACATCATTGAAGAACGCCAACCACCAATTTGAATGGATGAGAAGAGGTGAGCGCCATTCGTGGTAGGCCTTCTTAAGCCAAATATTGTCGTCGAGCCAATTTCGCGGCGAAGCCTTGTCTAATGCTAAAACAAACATGGACATTATGAGTACATCGTAAGCATCGTTGAGTGATAGTGGGAAAAGTCACCAATCAGACGTTGTTGACATGTGAGTCCGAGCCCCTGCTCAAACTTGTCAGCGCGCTCAGCTGCTGTCTTTAAAGCGGTATGATGAGAAGGACCACCACGGGCTTCTTGCTCCAGGAAAAACGGTACCAAAGACTGAGTGTACCTCTTCAATGTTTGATGCAGATCCGGCACTGGAAGACGAGGAAGAGTGGCAGGAGAGCGCGGGGCGGCAGCGCCAGTCGAGCTTCGTCGCATGGAACGAGCACTCGCCGATATGAAATGATGCCGTGCAGATGGTAAAAGGCTGAGTTTCATGCTAATGTGCTCTGAAATCCAGAGAACATGTCTGACAATGGTTCATTAGCCCCCGACAGCAGGTAAGATAGCGAGGCTAACGATGCAAGCTCACTGAAGCAGGCGACTGAGTCACTTCATGAAAGAAATCACCCGAACGTGACGGAGTGCATCACGTGCTGGTGACGTCACAGTCCCCTTTGGTAGTCCTGGTCGCGACGCGACGCGAGCATCTCGGGATCGTTCTCGTTCAAATGCTTCAACTTGACTCTCGCCTTCGAGTTGGTTCAATAAAGAAATAAATCGAGCTCATTTAACGCCTTTCTCCTCAAAAAAGTTGCATAATCCTTTTGTGTTGATACCAGGCTGCTGGCATCTTAATAAATGCCTCCTCCTGCACAACTGATTCAGCGGTTCAGTCGGTTCTATCCTAAACCCAAGATTGATCCGGTGGGTTCATATCCTGGCTCGAAGTAGCACCTACTCACACTTTGGAGTAAGGAATGGCTAGAACCTTGCTACGAATGGGTCATAGACCAACACCAGCTGCAACCCACGACCGATCTGGACCAAATATACCAACTCGTTGAAGCACAGCTCCTACAATCCGACCTTCAAGACTCTATGCTCCAAGGAACGGGGCTCCCTTTGAACGTTGGGGAAATGGAAGACGGTCGCCTCACAGGCCCTCCTGTTCTTGTTCAAATTACCTCTCTGACAGAGATAGGCCATAGCGCCTTCACCCTTCAAAACATCAGACAGACTCGTATAGACCGAGCCGACCTCGCGGGCCTTGGAGGAGACGATGCAGAAGATGAGGGGCCCGTTCTGAGGTACCCACGGTCTATGCTGCGATTACAGCTCAGCGACGGCTTTACTACCATAAACGCCATTGAATTTCGCAAGTTGCCTGACTTAATTCTCGGAGAAACGCCTCTAGGTTACAAGGTAGAGTACCATAATCCTCATATGCTGAAAATGGCCTGAGTGGAAATGTGTATAGCTTGTGCTTAAAAATGCGTTCGTCAGGCGCGGTATTGTGTTTCTAGAGCCCAAATATGCCATACTCAAGGGGCACCAAGCAGAGGATCTCGAAGCTCACCAGGACCGTGATTTTGTGAGGGGCCTTCGCTCGCGCATGGGGTTGGTCCATGTTCTACGTGACGGTCAGATTTCTAGCTTACTTGGCTGATTGCTCTAGTCTCGAGGATCTTCCCGAACCCGACGAGCAACCGCCGGATGAAGTTGTTGAAATAGCTCCAGTGAATGCTACCAACCCAGTCTTGGCGCCGCCTCCTGCTCTAACAGCTCCCGCACCCCCTCGTGCACCTACACAAACGCCACCAAAACCAGAACCACGCTCCCCGCTTCGTGAACTCACCAGATCCCCTTCTCCAACGCTGATACCATCCTACCATGGCGATGAGCCAGGATCTCGTCGCCGCCGCATCCCCAGCCAACCAAGCAACGCGTCTGCGTCCACCAGCACTTCGACCGCTGTTCAATCCTCCTATTTCGGCAGCACGTCTAACGCAGCCTCCTCATCTTCTGTCGCACGCGCAGTCAACCAACTTTCCACAACAAGGGCACTATCACAAACGCGTACTATATCATTGTACTCTATTGGAGACACTGATGATGACATATCACATCCTCCGCGCGGCAGCGCTGCATCGACTAGGTCGGGACCAAAGCCACTGATCCGGTCCGATGGAAGCACTGTATATGAATTCGGGGATGATCCTATGAACGAGGAGATATTCCTATTCATGGATCAGATAGAGAAGGAATATCAGTCCCAGTCCCAATCGGCGAGCGCCGCAAACACGCAAGTGCAACCCTCGAATGCGCTGTCCGCTTCACATGCTCATAGGTTGCCGCCTGCAATCAGTGGAGATGTCATCACAATAGAGGACGACGAGGAAGGCGATAAAGAGAATGTTCCTGTACTGACGCGCCGCGTGCGACGACGCATCGAATACATCGACACAGATGTGATCGATATTTCGGATTAGCGACTACGCCTGCCATCAGAGGCAACTATGTCTATTGTTTATTAGTATCACAGGGCGAAGTAAGATGGGTATGTCGACTAGGAAAATATGCGAGGGGCCATGTTGAAAACAGCGGACATCACCCCAGAATATTGACCTTCTGTTTCTTCTTCTTCTTCGAGTTGTTGGTGAAACTGCGCCAGCTTCCCACACGCTGTTCCCTAGTCTCTGAATTCATGATATGATGCGGTGAACTTAGGGTTCGGGGGGAGTGAGAAGATGCAAGGTGCTCACCTTCCCATTTTGCATCGTCTTCCGCTTTGCGTTTCTTTGCAGTGACTTCCTCTTCCTTTTTGCGTGCTTCAAACCCTTCATTTGCCAGATTCATCTTAACCGCTCTACAGAACGAGTTACCCGTATTGTCAGATTTGACGGGTGTAGGCTGAAGATGACTGATTCAAGCGCGTACTTTCGTCGTCTTACTTCCTCATCGATGAGGAGCTCCTTCGACTTTATTCTGAGCTGCACTTTGAATGTGGGTTCGAGTCCCTTCAATTTGGGATGGTCATCGGGAGTATTGGTAGGGAGAGAGAGGGCTTTCAGAAGAACCGAACGCGCTTGTGTGATGGTGGCGTCCAGCTCCTCTCGCTTCGCAGTATCACTGAGTTCAGATTCAGCCTAAGAAACAGAGGAAGTCCGATAAGCGTCAATATGTCAATGCAAAAGCAGATATATGCACACCTTCTTCAATATGTCAAAAGCCTCTGGAGCGCGTGCATGTGGGGTCTTGTCAGGATGGATGACTGTAAGCCAGAAAACGTACGAATGACAATCCATCCATTAGCCATGCATTCACCAGAGTGTATATTGCAAGACGAGGGGGCGGGACGCCGGATGCTCACATAGCGAGAGCTGTCGATACTTCCTCTTCACATCCTCAGGCTTGGCAGTCTCGTCTAGATCTAGGATATCGTATGGACTGGTGGATACTCGATGAGATAACTTGTATTTCGACCGGATGGAGATGAACGCACTTAAGTTTGAAAGCTTGGAGAATCCGCTCTACCTCAAGCTCGCGCTGGAAGGCAGAGGCTTCGCGGTTGAGCAGTTTCTCTAGCTCAGCGTCAGATATGATACTTGGGGGGGCATTGTTAGAGCTTGAAGACGACGATGCCATTGACAATAAGCTCTAGGGAGCTGTTGGAGAATCCTCAACCGGTACAGATGCTGAAAGAAAGTACAAAAGCGCGAAGTAGGCTATGGGAGATGAGAGACAGATCGGTGGTGGTCACTTTGTCACACTCGCTTGTCACCTATGTGGACTCCCACCTGCCTTCGTTTTAAGTCAGTGCACGGCGGAAGACATGATATTGTGTGCTAGCGGAGGTCCGAGAATGTCGATGGTCAGGCCGATCAGGAGCGGATGGTGGGGGGCGGATAGTTAGGAGCAGGGAGGTTCTCCCCGGGCCTTTATACCTCTGGTCGTTGGCAGCCGGCGCACGCTGTCTACTATCGATCGATGGCAAAGACAAGACTGCATCGAGACGTCGAGTTCTCGTCGTCCTCGCTTGTACGTGTACTACATGGTGCACTGCAGGTCCGCAGCATACCGTATTGATTGACATGCAGGGACCACGTCAGAGGTTGAAGGAGAATCGTCAACGTTCCTGCCTTCGGGAGACTAATTGTCGTGGTCTGAGGACATCCGGCTAGCGCCGCTCACAGGCGGCGAAATCGAACATATATCGAATTCACAGATGGCCACAGAAGTGCAGGTCGATATCGATTCACGTCGGCACACGCGTTTCGACATCGACACTTATCTGTCTGATCCAGGACATGGCAACTTGAACGAACCATGCAAGAAGAATCAGACCAGAGAATTCTCGCCGATGAGGAATAGATTGACTGCATTGTTGACGCACAGTCCTCGCGACAATATTTCAACGCCATACAGCCTGCACTGAAGAATAGGAATTGGTCCAAACTTTCTCGAATACCGCCACAAATTGAAATCTGTCGCAGGTGGTTGCAAAGCCTTTGCTCAAACTTTCAAGTCAACAGAGGAGAGCATCAAGCTACAATTCAATCGTCATGCCTAGGGCAGTAAGAAGGATACTGCTCAAAAGCCGTCAGGCACATACTTCTTTAGATACAACAAGTGTCCGCTGTCGTCCTCTGCCGTTATCCTGATGTTGGCCCAAAATTCCGCATAAATGTCCATCGGGGTGGGTACCGACGTTGCTAGTTCCATATTTCCCTTGATGGCTGCGGCTATGGCCTCATTGGTAAGGGGTGATCGCCAGTTATTGTCAATGCGCTGTACAAATCGATGAAATACGAGCCATTCCCATTCATACGAAGAGGTCGCCTTGGGTATCAGGTGAGGTTTTGTGCGGAGATTCCTCAAGAAATCGCTCTTTTTCTCTCTGCAGATGGCGTAATGTCCCGTGTTCCACGACTTGAGCGGATTCGTGACCATATTACCATCCTTGTACTGCAAGCATACATATGGCAAAATCCACAGGAAGCCTTCGAGGTCGTGGTGATACTGGCGCTTGATCTTGCCCTCCCAATAGGACGGCTTCAGCAAATCCAGAGCCATGAAGGGCACTGTCCCAGTGCGATCGCACCCGTCGTGCTTTGATATTCCCTCGATCGTGGCGAGATCCCAGTCGTTCAGGATACCACGTTTCTGGTCATTGATCATCACATTTGACAGGCTGAGATCGCTATGTTGAATACCCAGTGTCCAAAGAGCAAAGTGGCCTGCACCTTTGGGTCAGTATTTGTCGCCACTGAGACTAAAGCTTGACGCACAGCGGACGCAATCCAGATATGCTTTCATGAACTCCTCCCCGCCCAATGCGATGATAGGGTCCAATTTGAGGAAGACGGCAAGCCGAAGGATACGAGTAGCCCGCCGTCCATCAGGCCGCGTCAGTCGAAGCGCGTCCCTGATATGGTTTGTCGAATGTTCGGGGAAGTCGTGCTCGAGGTACATCTTCGGAAGATGTTCCACGATATCTAGATTGCCCTCCCCTCGTTTATACGCCTCGCTGATAATGCGGCCTTCGCTCAAGCGTGATTCTTCCGGCCAATAGATCTTGACTACCACTTTCTCATCCTTGTCAGGGGTTGCGAATGATATATCATCGACAGCCACGGGTCCCTTGCCAGAGCCTTGAGGTATGCCAGAACCTCTGGTCGAAGGAGCCTTCGTACACGCAGTACCACTGAAAACAGATGTGCCTCGTCCCACCAGGCTATATACGTGGTAAACTGGAGATTTCGTCAGGACAGTGGTCTCAACCGGTGCGCTGACAGACAGTTCAGGTGGCGGAAACACGAAATGCGATTTTGGAAGGGAACGATTGGTTTGATGAACTTTCTTGAGATCATGGACGATCTTGGACTGGGGGTCTAGGATGGTGTTGAACCCCCAATCCTCGAGCTTGAACCTCTGAAACGCGAAGAGCAGAATCAGAAAGCGCGGAAGATCTTGAACAAAGTTGATTCCCTGAGTCTGGATCGCGCCTTGTCTGTCGTACCACCATATCCACATAACATCGTCTGGGGCGAAAAATGAGAAACCTCCCGCGACAACAAGATTCATCGTGTCTCACCGATGATAAGTACATTGATGGCGTGGTTGACGCATGGCCCCCGTGACAACATCTCAACGCCATACAATCCGCACTGGACAATAGGCGGTTCCAGACGCTCCACGTGTTCCATTCTGACTTCGACTTCCTGCGCAATGGGTGCCGATGAGGCGCTCAGAGGTTGATTCGCTAAGGCACTACTACCACGAGTGTTGTGCATCTTCGGTGGAACCGAGTTCGCACTTCTTCCTCGAGGCTTCTTGTTTGCGCGTGCACTCGAGCTCGCACTTGTCGCTCGAGGCCTCTTTCCACCGCCACCTGAATTCACACCCGTCGCTTCAGATCTGTCGCCATCTGGATGAGCTTCCGCACTGGTCGCTCCGGAAGGATCTAGAACGGGATTGAACAGGTTCCATATGTTTTGCTGAGGTTCACGGACGGCCCCAAAACCAGAGTATTTGAGGGGCGGCGGCGTCAACGTCTTTGCAACTCGCTTGAACTCGAAAACACAGAGAATCTGCGACCACTCGAACGCGGTGCGAAGCTGTTCAGGAGCGGGCCCAGTGGCATGCCGCCATTGCATTTTAATAGAGTCACTTGCGTCCCGAGCTGCAGCCAGGGAGACCACAACCACATCGGGGCTACGATCAGACACATCACTATTGTGGTATCCCTCTATCCTTTTTAGATTGTTTCTATAAAAGAGTATCCCAAGATCGTCATTCGCGGAACGAACGTTGGGCACCTTGACGCTGCGTAGTTTCTGGAGCGCTAAATTGAAAAGCTTGACAAAAGGTCGATATCTGTCTTGTTCGGTGCCTCCAATTTCGCAACTATGTAATTGTCTTTCAATCCTTGATTGAATTAGTGTGGACGAAGGACGCACTATTCTGTCAGCTGGTTCATTATCTGGACATTGTTGCAGATTGGAAGCACCGCTTCGAGGTATGGTTGCAAGAAAGTCGAGCTCGTATCCTTCGAAGCGGGAGTTTGGCCGTGAAGACATTGCCTGAGAAAATACACTAGCATGTCATCGACATTGCACTTCTCATGTTTTTCGAGGTCGTTCGCAATCCACTCTTTGACGTGGTTCACACTGTTGAACCAAGCAATCAGCGAGTAGACAATAGTCTCTGAGCGCAGTCGCATAACCTACATGTAGTCCTCATATCCTTCGCTGACGGCGTTCGATGTCGATCCCATGTTGTTCGAGGGAGTGACGTCGAGTTTCAATGCAGCGAACGTTGGGTTCAAGCCGCCGATCTGGTCAGGGGGCGTGACTTTCCTGTTTGGGTTATGTGCCGGTGCTGCTGAGGACCCCCGAAAATAGGGGGGTATGCCTGAGTCACATTTTTGGTAAATCCTGAAAAAAGTTCGGACAAGTGAGCCAAATCTTGCTCAACATGTTCGGATTTGCCTCTGGTTTTCGGGCCAATATCCATAATTTTGCCGGATGGAGGCATCAGGCATCCCGGATGTCCAAAATGTTCGGATTGCTGGGATCAGGCCTCAAAAGAGCCAATTTTTCGCCGGACAACATAGATCAGGCCTTTAAAGACATAATTTTGTTAGAATCTACATTAGAAAGTCATTTTTGAACTGATAATATACAAGAGAGCATATGTGAGAGTGTCTGTGAGCTATCCTACGTCGCCGCTGCATGCTTTCATCAGTGCCTCAATGTCTGTAACTCCTTCACTGCTATAGCAAGGTTCCGAGCATACTTATTTAGGTATATGTAGGTAACCAGCGATACTTCATTGAGTTGAAGATGTCGGCCATCTTGGTCGAAGGTTGGGGCACTCGGCATTAGACACAAAAGTGTGTCCGATGTGAAGTGCTCATACCGGTAAGCTTGTAGTACTGCCAAACACATGTGGACAGCTTGGAATGTTGAGGAATAAGACTGCTTGTATAGTTGAGCAGAAATATAAGACACAGCGCCGATACTTATTGAGCTCCGTTGCCAGGCATGCGGTGCTGATTTGCCTCCGCCTTGCGAATAGATGGAGAAGACTGCCAATAAATGTAAGGGAGCTTGTTAGTGAGAGATAAATCATGATAAAATGGTCTTCTCACCCTTTGCGACGTAGAGACGTCCCTTGCTCAAGACATAAGTATACTCTCCGGCACTCAAAGGCCGATGATGGGGTAGCTGTCCAGAAGTAGCCCCGATCATTGCGTTAGTCAGTTTGTCTGCAAGGAGCGCCGGAAGATGCTTGTTAAAGATCTGATTGTGACGGCGGTGATATGCTAGAGGTGGCTCTAAGTGCCGAGCACAACACCAAAACAACCTCTAATGCAGGGGGTGCTGGAGCTAGTATCTAATACACAAGGAATTGTTAGTGATGACTTTAGAAATCGATGGCGTACTGAGAAGCAACGGGGAGTATGAGATTATAGCGCCCGAACGGTTTCGGGACTGCGCCGAACACCGACCGAACGTTCGGTCGGTCGAGTCGGGGATTCGGTCGGTAACGAGAAGGTAGTGTCGCGACCGACAACTACGTGCTTCAAGAGCCACACGGGACTCTGACAATATACGAGGGAGGATAGGGGGTACGAGCGAAGTGACGAGTATGAACGCGAATGAGGCCGAACGACGAGGATGACAAGTTTTCGGGAGTCGATGAAGACAATTTCGATGGTTGAGACGAGTGCGAATGAGCTCTGAACTGTGGGGTGCGAAAGCTGGTTTATTCCAGAGTTGTATGTAGGTTTTTATAGTAAACAGCGCCCCTAAGTAAAATATCGAACCTGAAATGAGAGTAGATGTCGAATGGGCGCCAAGCCTTAGCGATCAGAGAAGATAAGAAGGTAGGTGAGATGTCCATATGGGTTCCGAAGGTGATAAGGTAAAAGGTAATCAGTGATGTCGAAATCCCGAACGTTCGGGATCCGTCGCCCGAGTGTAGGTAGCAGGAACAGGCGTTGGAGAACCAATGAAAAATAAAGGAGAAGTATCGTACGACCAGGGTGGCCAAGCAATGGTGCAAGATCGTGTTTGACCGACCACGCGGAAGTCGGGAAGATAAGCGATAAGGACCGACCGACTCACGGAGGACATCGGCCGATACGGAATACTGGCCCCGATCTCGTACACACCTATCGTAACACTCCTGTGCGGTCATGGTAAGTACGTGAAGTGTGGGCGAACTGACCCAAGTGCTGCCGAATTGTCCTTCGGTGGCTTGTCGTCAGTCGGGTGGGGACCGACCGTGTTCGGTAATAGTCGGCGTCTTCGGTACTTGTCTAGCGCTGTTCGGTATCTCCCCAAAGCTTCCCAAATACCTCCCTCGGACCCTAGCGCGGGTGCATGCTCATCATCTCCTCCCTACTGAAATCCTGACTGTCCCCAGTCAGTGGTCGGCAGCTATGAGTCGGAGCGGAAAAAGTGGTGTGGAAAATGTGGGAAAGCGTTGGTAACAAGCGATAGCGTGGAAAGAATAGCTGTGGCGTGGAAAATGGAGCGGTGTGGCAAGTTTCGTGGGAAAAGATCGGCTATGAGCGGTGGCGTGGAAAGGAGTGGGTGCGTGGGAGGGATGTGGCACAGGTGAATAATCGGCAAAGAGATGTTGTAGAAAGGACCGGGTCGGCGCGCAAGAGAGACCGGGGCTGAGTCGGCAAAGTCCTGTGGCGTGGCAACTGATTAGGTGAGGAAGTGGCTAAAGCCTAGCGTGTCCCAACTAGACGGTGGTGTGAGAGCGTGTCGGCAAGGAGCGGTGGCGCGTATCGCAATTACTGCCGCGCGCAGTGGCTCGTGGCTTTGTCAGGTGACCACAGTCACGTGCCGATCGTTGATTCTCCAGCGACCAAGTCCCTCATCGCCGCTTGCCTGCCGCTCAATTCCTTCGTCTCTTCCGACATGTCCGCCCTCCTCTCCGCCCTGAAGACAAAACTCGGCGAGTATATGCTCTCCCTTCCGGATGGCGCCGCCGAATACGAGGACTACGAGGCCTGGGCGCGAGGTTTCGCCAAGCGAGTGGTAAGTCGGCTCTTTTCTCTTGTCCCTGCTGCTCGCTGACGTCTTTTCAGGCTGTTTTAGATCGCTCAGCGCGTGGGCAAGACCTTCCCGAACTCGCTGACTGGATTGCCGAGGCCGAGCGTGGCCTCGACCACATGGCCACCGATGACTGGCTGGCCTGGGGAACGCGTATCCTACCTCAACGGGCGGCGCGCTTTGCCACGCAGCAACAGCGACAAGCGGCCGAAGCACAGGCCCTGGAGGAGGAATCGGCACGGGTCGCTATTGCCGAACGCGAGGCTGAGGAGGCTGAGGTGGCGCGGGCTGCTGCTGCCCTGCGTGTCGCCGAAGAGGATCGTCAGCGTCGCCGGGAGGCCTTGGTGGAGGCCATGTTTGATGGATCGATGGATCCGGAAGAGGGGGACCGCCAAATGGCCGTGCTGGAGGCAGAGTCTGCCGGCCTTCTCCCTCTCTTCCTTCCCTCTCCCTCTGACGCTCCCACTCTTTCTGATGCTCCCGCTCCCGCCGCTTCATCTTCCCTCCTCCCGCTCCCTGCTGACGCCGGCCTTGCTTCCACGACTGAGGCCCTGGGTCGCATGAGCGTGGACTCGACCCTCCCTACTCCGTCGGCCGATTCGAAGGGAAAGCAGCGCGCCGGCGCCGTTATCGTTGAGTTCGCTCGGCAGCGAACACCAACCGAGGGTCGGGTGGTCCTCCCGCTTCGTCTTGGAGCGGGCCGAATGTCAACCGTTCGGTCCCCTGTAGAGCGGAACGGAGCCGGGAAGCTTCTTCAGGATCCCCCAGGCCTGTTGCCGGGTGACGTTCTTGTAAGTCCCCTCCCTCTTGCCGCCTCTACTGCTTGCTGACTCTTCCTTTTCCAGGCCGAGTACGCTTGCCATCGGTGCGCGACCGAGTTCGCCACAGTCGCCCCTCGGTGCTACACCCGACCGGGCCAGGTCTCATGCCTCAAGTGCGCCGACGATCGCAAGGGGTGTAGCTTTCAGCCTGGGTGGACGTCGAAGGAGAAGGGGAAAGGCCAGGTGAAGGCGAAGTCGGGTGCGAAATCGGTGGAGAATGAGCGGCCGATGAAGAAGCGTAAGGTGGAGGTACTGGTCCCTGAGCGGTCGGCTGGTGAGAGCATCGCACGGTCAAAAGGTGAGTGGTTGTTTGGTGATCATGGTAATTGAGCTCATCCTTGTGCAGCCGTTCGGAGTAGGAAGCCGGTCAAGCGCCTTCTGACTACTACTCAGCGCCTTCCTGTCCCCTCTCGCTCCAGTCGCCCTACTCGCCCGACCTCTACCGCCGCCCCTTCCCCCGAGCTTTTACGCCTGTCACCGTCCATTGCCCGTGGTGTCGTGTCCGAGATCAGATATCGGATTGCCGTGGCTGAGGGATCGCGCACCTTCTTGGCGCGCTCGATTACAATGTGGAGAGCCGAGTTGGAGGCCCTTGAGGCTCGGTCGGGTCCTTCAGCACCTTCAGACGTTGTCCTGGTCGAGGATTTGTCGGAGGCCGATGATTCTGGCAGGTCGGAGTCGGGTGATTTCGTGCCCGATGACTGAGTTTTGTAGAACTTTTTAGTGTAGAAAAATTTAAAATGTAAAATAGAACTTGTCCAGAGTGTACAGTAATGCCCGTGGGCCAACCCGCGGCGTCGTTCGGGAAATCAGTTGGCGAAATGACTGTGTGTACTTGTAAGCGAAGCGTTCGGCGGAATTTAAGAAAGTAAATTGAAATATTTAGGGGAAGCCTCAGTATGTCATCACAGGCATAAAACCCTATGGTTTTGCGCAAATCGGAAAAATTCTTCAATGCGACTTGGTACTTGAAGGAATGATGGGAAAATGATGGGCCAAATATTCGGTCGGTGATCGGTCGGTGGCAAAAGTACTAAAAGATGTGGAAATGATTGGGTGTCAGTCCATGTCTGTGACGAATAAATGAAATACGGAATGGGTATATCTGTGAATCCTCCTCCCTACTGAAATCGTGACTGTCCCCAGTCACCGACCGAAGAGAGCGCAGGGTGGGAGGGTGGGATCTAGTCGGAGGTCGCCGAAGCCATGTCATCGTCCTCCGCCGATCAGACTGAGCTGGTGTCAGTATCTTCATCGGTATTGTCGTCTTCGGCGTCGTCATCTCCTGTTCGGGAATCTTCCATGGCCTGAAGGCGTTCTTGTGATATGTCGAGGAGGGCTTCAAGGTCGGCGAGCCTCAAAGACCTGCAAGCAAAATAAGGAATAACACGGAATGCTGCCACTGGCATATCAAAGACCGATCTGTCGAGTTCGGCCAAAATATACGCTCCTCCCCGATTCCTAGAAATCACCAGCAATGGTCCCAGGTACCGTGGTCGCATCTTCCGATTGAGCGCCTTTTCTATGGCTGTGTTGCGCATCAGGACAAGTGAGCCTCGGTGGAAATTAAAGTCGCAAAGTGTGGCCGAATGCTGTTGTTCAAATCGGATGGCGGCCTGGACGCGTGCGTCGACAACTGAGCTGCGAAGGTGGGCGAGGTCTGATCGGCGTTTCTGCAAGGCTATGGCTCGTCGGGCGATGAGGTCGGTGGTGCTAAGGGTTGTGGTCGGCGGTGGCAGAAGGTATGTTGCTTCGGCGATGTCGAGGGGCAGGAGGGGATGGGTTCCGGTCGCTGCGAAGTATGGCGAGCAACCCATTCGGCGCCGAACAGTAATGCGATCAGCCCAGAATACAAAATGAGCAGCACGATTCCACTTGGCCTGGTCTCCATCGACGGCTTTGAACAGAGCCTGCCGAACGTCGAAGTGAGGTCGTTCGGCGATGCCATTGGCGTGGGAATTGTAGCCCGAAATACGGATGTGCCGAACGTGGTACTTTTTCGCTAACTGGTCGAGTGCCTTGACGAACGCTGGTCCGTTGTCGGAGACGATCTCTACCAGTGTTCCCCATCGGCACAGGATATCCTCGAAGATCCAGTCGGCGAGTGCGGAGCTTGTTTCGCGTCACAGCATCCGGAATTCAGGGTAGTGCGATACCGAACAGCGACCTTGAACCAGATACTTGAAACCACCAGCAGTCGGCATGTGCATGGTGTCCATATACATCTTCGTGAAGAGTGGTGCAGGCGTGGCGACGGTTGGGGGAATGAGGACGTTGCGAGTCTGGCGAATCTGGCAAAGGTGACATGTCCGAACAAACCAAGAAATATCTTGCCTCATGTGCGGCCACCAGAAGCGTTCGGTGACCAAGGCAGTTGTGGCGTAGAAACCCTTGTGAGCGACGTCGTCGTGGGCGGCAGTGAGAATTGTGATCCGACTAGAGGGGGCTGCAACGATCTTGTGTCGACCGTGCGAGTCTTTTCGCCATAGCTTGTCGGCTGTGATAAAGAACTCAGTGCAATATCGTAGGAAGGTGGCATATTCGGAGTCGGAGAGAGAAGGGGGCCGAACCAATGTTCGGTGCCAGTCGTGGACCAACCATAGGCGTTCCTCGGCTTCCAAAGCTTTTTGCGATCTTGGGATATCCGAATAGTCAATAGTTGGGCCTTCGTCGTCGGAGTCGGCATCGGTCGGGAGGTCGCCTATGAGTGAGGAGGTAAAGATGGCGGTTGTCGAGGTTGAGATGGAGGTGGGAAACGTGTTGTTGATCTGATGGAGGAAGCCGTAGAGATTGTCGATCCAGTCGTCAAAGTTGTCTTTGGGTTCGGGTCGGTCGGCGGGTTGTGGTGGTCGTCGGGAGAGACCATCGGGACCGTGAGAGGTGCCGGGGACGTGGACAAGTGTGAAATGGAAGGTAAGGATGGAGACGATCCACCGATTGATGCTAGCGCTGGGTTCGAGATCTGGGTTAGTGAGCATGCCCTTGATGTAGCGTGCGTCTACTTCGACTATCAGGTTCCGAACGCCGATGAGATACATTTTGAGTGATCGGAGGGCGCGGAAGAGGCCGTAGAGTTCGAGCTTGGGTTGGGAGAATCGCGATTTGTGGTCGTTAAGGGTGATGGAGCCGAATCGGCATAGTACCGAACCCGTGGATTGTCGAGTGCGCATTGACAGAGGTGGAAGCCGACCGCGATTTGTGAGGTATCGACGGCGAGGATGACGTTGGCCGCCGACCCGTAGTCGATCGGTCGCAGGGCTGGCGATTCAAGAAGTGCTGACCGGAGGTCGTCCTGGGCCGCTATCTGGTCGGGGCCGAATACGAATGGAAAATCTTTGCGTGTTAACATTGTCAGTGCATGCGCTCTGTGTGCAAAATTCCGAATGAAGATCCGAATGACACCGATTGTCCCCAAAAATGCCCGAACGTCTGAGAGATCCCTGCAAGGTCCCCACTTCATAATTGACTCTACCCTAGACTCGTCGGGTAATCGTCCTTCATACGTGCACCAATGGCCGACCACCGTGATTTCGGCTGCGCAGAGTGTCGCCTTGTGTCCCGAAAAGGTTCCTCCGCTATACTTCATCCGCTGAACCACTCGATTGAGGCCTTGAAAGTGTTCCCGCACAAACCGTCGTATGCCGGGGTTGTCGGGATGCATCTCGAAGCCTCCGTTCGGAAGTTCGTATCTGGTCGGCGGGCCCCGAATCAGAACGTCGTCGATGAAAGGAATGGTGGTGTCTGGGATCTCGGGCTGGAGGATGTGGGTGACGTCGTCATGGAAGATCGGGACCGAATTTGTCCATCCCATGGGCAGGGTGACGAGTCGGTGGGTGCCGAATGGGGTCTGGAATGTGGTGAAGTCGCGAGATGATTCGGCTAGCCCTCGTTCGTCATAGCCGATGATGAGCATGCACCCGCGCTAGGGTCCGAGGGAGGTATTCGGGAAGCTTTGGGGAGACACCGAACAGCGCTAGACAAGTACTGAAGACGCCGACTATTACCGAACACGGTCGGTCCCTACCCGACCGACGACAAGCCACCGAAGGACGTTCGGCAGCACTTGGGTCAGTTCGCCCACACTTCACGTACTTACCATGACCGCATAGGAGTGTTACGATAAGTGTTTACGAGATCGGAGCCAGTATTCTGTATCGGCCGATGTCCTCCGTGAGTCGGTCGGTCCTTATTGCTTATCTTCCCGACTTCCGCATGGTCGGTCAAACGCGATCTTGCACCATTACTTGGCCACCCTGGTCGTACGATACCTCTTCTTTATTTTTCATTGGTTCTCCAACGCCTGTTCCGTCTACCTACGCTCGGGCGATGGATCCCGAACGTTCGGGATTTCGCCATCGCTGATTAACTTTTACCTTATCACCTTCGGAACCCATATGGACATCTCACCTACCTTCTTATCTTCTCTGATTGCTAAGGCTTGGCGCCCATTCGACATCTACTCTCATTTCTTGTTTAATATTTTACTTAGAGGCTCTGTTTACTATAAAAACCTACATACAACTCTGGAATAAACCAGCTTTCGCACCCCACAGTTCAGAGCTCATTCGCACTCGTTTCAACCATCAAAATCGTCTTCATCGACTCCCGAAAACTTGTCATCCTCGTCGTTCGGCCTCATTCGCGTTCGTACTCGTCTCTTCGCTCGTACCCCCCATCCTCCCTCATATATTGTCAGAGTCCCGTGTGGCTCTTGAAGCACGTAGTTGTCGGTCGCGACACTACCTTCTCGTTACCGACCGAATCCCCGACTCGACCGACCGAACGTTCGGTCGGTGTTCGGCGCAGTCCCGAAACCGCTCGGGCGCTATAATCTCATACTCCCCGTTGCTTCTCAGTACGCCATCGATTTCTAAAGTCATCACTAACAATTCCTTGTGTATTAGATACTAGCTCCAGCACCCCCTGCATTAGAGGTTGTTTTGGTGTTGTGCTCGGCACTTAGAGCCACCTCTAGCGTATCATTTTGGAGCCCACCACGAGGGGTTAGTATTCAAAATTACCTCAAGGAATCTACGTCGCTCGTCCCGACCAACAGCGGAGCGCGAAGAACGACAAACAGTTATCGATAGCTTCAATACTCAGGAAACATCTGCCGACCGAAGTTTGTTCGGAGACGCCGATATAGTCCCGGAGCATCTATCCCACCATCACTATCTTGATCTTGAACCCTCGCCATCGCTCTCGCCACCACCCGACTCCACTTTCTTCTTAACCCCACCGTCGTCGCCGAACCGATCGCTACTCCCGCCGATTTCCCCCATCCTCGACCTTGCACTCTTAGAACAATCACCCCCGTCTCCTATCCCATCTCTCCACGACTCCATCTCTCCGTTAATCTCACGCAGCCCCGTCTTCTGGACGCCGACCATCCGACCGACTTCACTAGAACGCTCCTTCGAACCAGCGACTCCATCCCCGATCACCTTAGAAAACAATACCTTCTCCCCCACCTTTGACTTTCTCACTATGGCGACCCCATCCATGCCCGCTCGTGGAGATCGAACGGCCCCGACCTTTGACCCCCATCAACCCCGCGAATTGAGACGATATTTCTCCGATCTGGACTTCCACTTCGGTCGGTCTGCGGTAGGGGACGAACAAGAAAGAAAGAAACACGCTTGCCGATTCCTAGATGTCGACACCTGTGAGCTTTGGGAATCGCTCACCACTTTCACCGACGCCACGAAGACCTTCAAGGACTTCTGCGAAGAGGTCTACAGGCTGTACCCCGGATCGGAGGAAGAACGCAAATGGTCGGTATCGGATATGGACAAACTAGTCGGCGAAACGAGCAGGGTCGGCATCTTGTCCCTCAGCGAGCTCGGCGACTATCATCGGCGATTCCTGGTGATCACGGTATTTCTCCTCAGCAAGGCACGAATCTCGGTCGCCGAACAAGGACGCGCCTTCGCTAGAGGATTCCAACTGGAGCTATGGGCAAGGATCTCTCAACATCTACAACTCAAGTTCCCCGATCATTTCCCAGACGACCCATACAACCTCCAGGACATCCACGACGCGGCCCGATTCGTCTTCCACGGCACCACGGCTGCCTACAGCGCTACCCCTACCGACATCTCTCGAGCAGCCCCCGCCGCGCCGCCCACCAACGCGATCAAGGCCGAAGACCTGGCGACCATGTTCGAACGGCTCACCGACACCTTTGTCAAGGCCATCACAGCTCAGGGGACGTCCAGGCCAGCCGATTGACCATCCCGACAGCCGGGGCGGGGCGGCGACAACTGCATGTTCTGCGGCAGTCCCGAACACTTCATGCGCGCCTGTCCCGAGGTCACCGAATACATTCGGATCGGAAAATGCAAGAGGAATATCGAGGGGAAGGTTGTATTGTCAAGTGGGGCATTCGTACCCAGAGAAATCACGGGTAGTAACCTGAAGGACCGAGTTGACGAATGGCACCGCAGGAATCCAGGCCAGCTTGCGACCGGACAGATGATGTTTACGGTAAACGCGGTGCCGACTCACCCGATGACAATAGCCTCCCGTCACGATTCACCCTCATTGCTGGATGTCACCCCGACTTACCAACTCACCAACGTCCAGCGAATCGCGAGCCTCGAACGCGAACTATTCGCGCTCCGAACGCGGGGCGCAAGGGCACGCGAAATGGCGCAGACAGGACGTTCGGCACCTACCCCTTCACCGGCCCCTGAACGACGAGCGAGGACCGAAACTCCCGAACCCGAACCCCGACCGACCACCCCGACTCAGCGACCGCCCCCGGTACCAGCCAAGGACGATGCTCCGATCCACCCATATGCCAAAGCCCAGGACGCCACCTATGCACCGCCACACGACCGCAACATGGGAGCCCCGGCGAAGATACCATCGGCAAAGAAGGACGCTCCGGCCTACAAAACCACGGCGCCGATCTATGACGAGAAGGTAGCAGCTGAGGTCTACAACAGGGCGATGGCCACTCAGGTGACGCTTACCCAGCGCGAACTACTCTCTCTCTCCGCCGAAGTCCGTTCACAGGTCAGGGAAGCCACGTCGGCACGCCAATCGCCTGCCAGAGACGCCAGCAATGTTCGGACCTTCTACCAAGATGCCGATCTACCCTATGCCATCGACGACCTCGAACCACCGACTCGACCAACCGTCTCCTCCTTCGTCAATGTCCTGCACCAACCGGAATCACCCCCGCCTGGCGCGATCATCATCCCCGACATGTACGAAACGTACCTGAAGAATCTACAGCCCGGTCAGGTTCCTCAGCCGTTGATAGTCGCTAAAGAGTCTTCAGCCCTAAGGTCCATTGTTCCCCTCGTCGATCACCAACAGGAAGTCGAATGCGTCATCGATCCGGGTTCACAAGTCATCGCCATGTCGGAAGGCATTTGCAATGAACTGGCGCTCATCTACGACCCCGAAATCGTCCTCAATATGCAGTCGGCAAATGGCGAAATCGACCGATCCTTGGGCCTCACACGCAACGTCCCATTCCTCATCGGCGATATCACCTTGTACCTCCAAGTCCACATCATTCGTAACCCAGCCTACGACGTTCTCCTCGGTCGGCCCTTCGACATCCTCACCGAAAGTATCGTCAAGAATTATTCAAACGAAGACCAGACGATCACCATCAGTGACCCGAACACGGGACGACGAGCCACCATTCCGACGATTAGACGAGGACCCCCTCGAGTCCTTCACCGAAGACAAGCGGGTTTTCGCGACTCGATGAATTGATCCGAGATCAAGGAGAAGTTGCACTGATCATTTCCACCGATCATGATACCCCCAATTTCCCACTTATTGAAGCGTCCTCAGATTTCCATTCTCCATCTCCCTCTTGTCGCGATCTTTGTCTCAAGTATATTATGGCCTCCGATTTGGGGCCCAAAAATCATCTCAAAAACAATCTCGATTCCGATATGTCGTCCTTATTTTCCTCAGTCGTCCCCGGTTCTTTCCATTCCACTAATATCGCCGACCCGGTTGCCATCTTCGCCGCCAAGCGCAAGTACAAACCGGTTGCACAGAAAACACAACCAGTCTTGGCCGACCTCCCCGAAAAGTTCCGAATCGTTCGGAACATCTTTGGTGACCCTCTCGCTACCCTTCCAACGCTGACACCGAACCCCCCACCCTTCACGCCGACCGGCAGATACACAGCCGAACGGCGCGACCTCATCGACAAAGTCCACTCAGACGACTTCCTTTGGCCCGCCGAACGACAGCTCATGCACCATTTCATGTGTCTACAAGAGATGGGATTTGCCTGGGACGATTCGGAACGCGGACGTTTCCGCGAGGACTTCTTCCCACCAGTCAATATGCCGGTAGTCGAGCACAAGCCCTGGGTTCAGCGCAACATTCCGATTCCACCAGGCATCTACGACGAAGTGTGCCGACTTATCAAAACCAAGATCGCCGCTGGAGTCTATGAGCCGTCGAATTCGTCCTACCGATCGCGCTGGTTTACAGTCGTCAAGAAGACGAATAGCACCTCCACTGGCACCAAACTCCGAATCGTTCACAGCCTCGAACCCTTGAACGCCGTCACCATCCAGCATTCAGGTGTGCCCCCATATACCGATCAGATCGCTGAACAGTTTGCAGCTCGCGCTTGTGGCGGCATTCTGGATCTCTATGTTGGCTATGACGAACGAGGGCTCGCCGAATCATCTCGCGACTTCACCACGTTCCAGACCCCATTCGGCGCCCACCGACTCGTCACCCTGCCCATGGGATGGACAAATTCGGTCCCGATCTTCCACGACGACGTCACCCACATCCTCCAGCCAGAAAAACCAGACACCACCATTCCGTTCATCGACGATGTCCCGATTCGGGGCCCACCGACCCGATACGAACTTCCGAACGGCGGGTTCGAGACGCACCCCGACAACCCCGGCATACGACGATTTGTGTGGGAACACTTTCAAGGCCTCAATCGGGTGGTTCAGCGGATGAAGTACAGCGGAGGAACATTTTCGGGACACAAGGCGACACTCTGCGCAGCCGAAATCACGGTGGTCGGCCATCGCTGCACGTACGAAGGAAGATTGCCCGACGAGTCTAGGGTAGAGTCAATTATGAAGTGGGGACCTTGCAGGGATCTCTCAGATGTTCGGGCATTTTTGGGGACGATCGGTGTCGTTCGGATCTTCATTCGGAATTTTGCACACAGGGCGCATGCACTGACAATGTTAACACGCAAAGATTTTCCATTCGTGTTCGGCCCAGACCAGATAGCGGCCCAGGACGACCTCCGGTCGGCGCTTCTTGAATCGCCAGCCCTTCGGCCGATCGACTATGGGTCGGCAGCCAACGTCATCCTCGCCGTCGATACCTCACAAATCGCGGTCGGCTTCCACCTCTGTCAATGTGCGCTCGACAATCCCCGGGTTCGGTACTATGCCCGATTCGGCTCCATCACCCTTAACGACCGCGAATCGCGATTCTCCCAACCCAAGCTCGAACTCTACGGCCTCTTTCGCGCCCTCCGATCGCTCAAAATGTACCTCATCGGCGTTCGGAACCTGATAGTCGAAGTAGACGCACGCTACATCAAGGGCATGCTCACTAACCCGGATCTCGAACCCAGCGCTAGCATCAATCGGTGGATCGTCTCCATCCTCACCTTCCATTTCACACTTGTCCACGTCCCCGGCACCTCTCACGGCCCCGATGGACTCTCCCGACGACCACCACAACCCTCCGATCGACCCGAACCCGAAGACGACTTTGACGACTGGATCGACAATCTCTATGGCTTCCTCCATCAGATCAACAACACGTTCCCCACCTCCAACTCAACTTCGACCACCGCCATCTTCACCTCCTCGCTCGTAGGCGACCCCTTGACCGATACCGACTCCGACGACGAAGGCCCGACCATCGACTATTCGGATATCCCAAGATCGCAAAAAGCTTTGGAAGCCGAGGAACGCCTATGGTTGGTCCACGACTGGCACCGAACATTGGTTCGGCCCCCTTCTCTCTCCGACTCCGAATATGCCACCTTCCTACGATATTGCACTGAGTTCTTCATCGCAGCCGACAAGCTATGGAGAAAAGACTCGCACGGTCGACACAAGATCGTTGCAGCCCCCTCTAGTCGGATCACAATTCTCACTGCCGCCCACGACGACGTTGCTCACAAGGGATTCTACGCCACGACCGCCTTGGTTGCCGAACGCTTCTGGTGGCCGCACATGAGGCAAGACATTTCCTGGTTTGTTCGGACATGTCACCTTTGCCAGATTCGCCAGACTCACAACGTCCTCATTCCCCCGACCGTCGCCACGCCTGCACCACTTTTCGCAAAGATGTATATGGACACTATGCATATGCCGACCGCTGGTGGTTTCAAGTATCTCGTTCAAGGCCGCTGTTCGGTATCGCACTACCCCGAATTCCGCATGCTCCGACGCGAAACAAGCTCAGCCCTCGCCGACTGGATCTTCGAGGATATCATGTGCCGATGGGGAACACTGGTAGAGATCGTCTCCGACAACGGACCAGCATTCGTCAAGGCGCTCGACCAGTTAGCGAAAAAGTACCACGTTCGGCACATCCGTATTTCGGGCTACAATTCCCGCGCCAACGGCATCGCCGAACGACCTCACTTCGACGTTCGGCAGGCTCTGTTCAAAACCGTTGATGGAGATCAGGCCAAGTGGAATCGTGCAGCTCATTTCGTATTCTGGGCTGATCGCATTACCGTTCGGCGCCGAATGGGTTGCTCGCCATACTTCGCAGCGACCGGAACCCATCCCCTTCTCCCCCTCGACATCACTGAAGCCACCTACCTCCTGCCACCGCCGACCACAACCCTCAGCACCACCGACCTCATCGCCCGACGTGCCATAGCCTTGCAGAAACACCGATCAGACCTCGCCCACCTTCGCAGCTCAGTAGTCGGCGCCCGTGTCCAGGCCGCCATCCGATTCGAACAACAGCATTCGGCCACACTTCGCGACTTCAATTTCCACCGAGGCTCGCTTGTCCTGATGCGCAACACAGCCATAGAGAAGGCACTCAATCGGAAGATGCGTCCACGGTATTTAGGGCCATTGCTAGTAATTTCTAGGAATCGGGGAGGGGCGTATATTTTGGCCGAACTCGACGGATCGGTCTTTGACCGGCCAGTGGCGGCATTCCGCATTATTCCTTATTTTGCTCGCAGGTCTCTGAAGCTCGCCGACATTGAAGCCCTCCTCGACATCTCACAAGAACGCCTTCGGGCCATGGAAGAATCCCGATCGAGCAACGACGATGCCGAAGACGACGATGCCGACGAGGAGAATACTGACACCAGCTCCATCCGATCAGCAGAAGACGACGATGCGGCGTCGGCGACTTCTGACTAGACCCACCCTCCCACCCTTCGCTCTCTTTGGTCGGTGACTGGGGACAGTCATGATTTCAGTAGGGAGGAGGATGCACAGATATACCCATTCCTTATTTCACCTATTCGTCACAGACATGGACTGACACCCAATCATTTCCACATCTCTTAGTACTTTTGCTGCCGACCGATCGCCGACCGAATAGTCGGCACTCATTTTCCCCATCACTCCTTCAAGTACCAAGCCGCATTGAAGACTTCTTCCGATTTGCGCAAAACCATAGGGTTTTATGCCTGTGATGACATACTGAGGCTTCCCCTAATATTCCAATTTATTTTCTTCATTTTGCCGAACGCTTCGCTTACAAGTACATTCACACAGTCATTTCGCCGACCGATTTCCCGAACGACACCTCTAGTCTTCGCCAAACGTCTCGTTCATCTCAGGACAGTCCTTTCACTGTTATTTTACATTTTACTGTACTACCGACACCTTGAAACTACTTTACACATCGGGAACAAAGTCGCCCGACACCGACATTCCCGAATCCTCGGCATCCGACGAGTCTTCCACCAACACCACATCCGAAACCGCCGATCCACCCGAACGCGCCTCAAGAACCTCCAACTCACCCTGCCACATCGCGATCGAACGCGCCAGCGAGGCACGAGTACCTTCGGCCACAGCAATGCGGTACCGAAGCTCCGACGCGATGCCTTGCGCGACGACAGGAGACAGGCGAGAGGAGTCGGGCAGGGCGGGGACAGCAGAAGAACGGGGACGGGAAGGGGCCAGGACGGTACGGGTGGTGGTTGGGAGACGCTGGACGGGCTTCCGAACCCGAACAGCTAGACAAGACGATGAGCTCACAGCCCAGCAATGACGAATTGATTACTCACCTTTAGTCCGCGCGATACTCTCGCCGACAGATCGTTCAGGGATGAGTACCTCGACCTTACGCTTCTTAGTCGGGCGCGATGGTTCCGGCTCCCCCGACTTTTCGGCCGCCTTCGCTTTCGACTTCCCTTTCCCCTTCGACTTCCCTTTGTCCTTCGGCATCCACCCGGGCTGGAAGCTACAACCTTTCTGCTCCTTGGAGCACTTCGTACAAGAAACTTGGCCGGCCCTCGTGTAGCACCGAAAAGCTACAGTGGTAAACTCGGTGGCGCACCGATGGCACGCGTATTCGGCCTAGAAGAAAGAAGGGTCAGCAAGCAACAAAAGGCGGCAAGAGGGAGGGGACTTACGAGGACGTCATCCGGCAACAACTCCGGGGGATCCTGCAGCAACTTACCAGCTCCGTTCCGCTCCACAGGAGGCCGAACAGATGACATTCGGCCTGTGCCAGGACCCAGAGGAAGCACGACACGTCCAGCGGTCGGCGTCAGTTGACGCGCGAACTCGATGACAACGGCAGCAGCCGATTGCTTGCCCTTCGCGTCAGTCGGGGCAGCGGCGGCGACCGGGCCCACGCTCATTTGGTCCAGGGCATCGGTTGCGGACGCAAGCTCCGAATCATCGGCGGACGGGTCGGGATGAGAAGAGTCGGCGGACGGATTGGGACGAGAGGAGGACGCGGCGGTAGAAGGAGAAGGGGAGCGAAAGAAGAGAGGAATGGGAAAGACGGACTCTGACTCCAGCTCGGCCAGCTGACGATCACCCTGTTCAGGATCGAGCGACCCGTTGAACATGGCCTCCACCAAGGCCTCCCGACGCCGCTGACGATCTTCTTTGGCCAACTGACAGGCAGCGGCAGCCCGCATCGCCTTGGCTTCCTCAGCCTCACGTTCGGCGACAGCGACCCGCGCAGCCTCCTCTGCCAGGGCCTGTTCTTCGGCCGCTTGTTGCTGTTTCTGCGCTGCAAAGCGCGCCGCACGCTGCGGCAAGATGCGCGAACCCCAGGCAAGCCAGTCGTCGGTGGCAACATGATCGAGGCCACTCTCAGCCTCGGCGACCCAGGCCGCGAGTTCGGGCACGTCCTGCCCACGCGCCGAACGATCGAAAACAGCCTGCAAGGACGTCAGCAGCCAGCAGAAGGCAAAGGGACGGACCGACTTACCACTCGTTTGGCGAACCCCTGCGCCCAGGCCTCGTAATCTTCGTACTCGGCGGCGCCGTCGGGAAGAGCGAGCATGTACTCCCCGAGCTTGGTTTTGAGGACAGAGAGGATGGAGGACATGTTGGAAGGCCGAAAGGATCGGACGAGGAGACGAAGCGGCAGGAGGATGGCAATGAAGGACTTAGTCGCTGGAGAATCAACGATCGGCAGGGGATCGTGGTCACCTGACAAAGCCCCGTGCCACTGCGCTCGGCAGAGGCCGCGATACGCGCCACCGCTTTTTGCCGACACAACTCTCACGCCAGCGTCTAGCTTGGGCGCTAGGACTCAGCCACCCCTTCACCTAATCAGTTGCCACGCCACAGGAGTTTGCCGGCTCCGCTTCGGTCTCTCTCGCACATTGACCCGGGTCTTTCCACGCCATTGCTCTTTGCCGATTCACCGCCTTTTGCCGCACCACTCCCATGCCTCAGCCACATACTCACCTAATCCGATCCCACTCAAGTTTTTTCCACGCCTCCACTCCAGTCTCCACGCCACGGGACTTTGCCGACTCCGCTTCAATCACTGTTGCGCACGCCACAGCTAGTCTTCCCACGCCACCGCTCATTACCGATCATTTTCCCACGTAACTTGCCACATCGCCACTTATTTTCCACGCCACTTTTCCCACGCCACTTTTTCCGCTCCAACTCACAGCCACCGACCACTGACTGAGGACAGTCAGGATTTCAGTAGGGAGGAGATGATGAGCATGCACCCGCGCTAGGGTCCGAGGGAGGTATTCGGGAAGCTTTGGGGAGACACCGAACAGCGCTAGACAAGTACCGAAGACACCGACTATTACCGAACACGGTCGGTCCCTACCCGACCGACGACAAGCCACCGAAGGACGTTCGGCAGCACTTGGGTCAGTTCGCCCACACTTCACGTACTTACCATGACCGCATAGGAGTGTTACGATAAGTGTTTACGAGATCGGAGCCAGTATTCCGTATCGGCCGATGTCCTCCGTGAGTCGGTCGGTCCTTATTGTTTATCTTCCCGACTTCTGCATGGTCGGTCAAACGCGATCTTGCACCATTACTTGGCCACCCTGGTCGTATGATACCTCTTCTTTATTTTTCATTGGTTCTCCAACGCCTATTCCGTCTACCTACGCTCGGGCGATGGATCCCGAACGTTCGGGATTTCGCCATCGCTGATTAACTTTTACCTTATCACCTTCGGAACCCATATGGACATCTCACCTACCTTCTTATCTTCTCTGATTGCTAAGGCTTGGCGCCCATTCGACATCTACTCTCATTTCTTGTTTAATATTTTACTTAGAGGCTCTGTTTACTATAAAAACCTACATACAACTCTGGAATAAACCAGCTTTCGCACCCCACAGTTCAGAGCTCATTCGCACTCGTTTCAACCATCAAAATCGTCTTCATCGACTCCCGAAAACTTGTCATCCTCGTCGTTCGGCCTCATTCGCGTTCGTACTCGTCTCTTCGCTCGTACCCCCCATCCTCCCTCGTATATTGTCAGAGTCCCGTGTGGCTCTTGAAGCACGTAGTTGTCGGTCGCGACACTACCTTCTCGTTACCGACCGAATCCCCGACTCGACCGACCGAACGTTCGGTCGGTGTTCGGCGCAGTCCCGAAACCGCTCGGGCGCTATAATCTCATACTCCCCATTGTTTCTCAGTACGCCATCGATTTCTAAAGTCATCACTAACAATTCCTTGTGTATTAGATACTAGCTCCAGCACCCCCTGCATTAGAGGTTGTTTTGGTGTTGTGCTCGGCACTTAGAGCCACCTCTAGCGTATCACCGACATAGAGATCCAGAATGCCGCCGCACGCGCGAGCTGCAAACTGTTCAGCGATCTGATCGGTATATGGGGGCACACCTGAATGCTGGATGGTGACGGCGTTCAGGGGTTCGAGGCTGTGAACGATTCGGAGTTTGGTGCCAGTGGAGGTGCTATTCGTCTTCTTGACGACTGTAAACCAGCGCGATCGGTAGGACGAATTCGACGGCTCATAGACTCCAGCGGCGATCTTGGTTTTGATAAGTCGGCACACTTCGTCGTAGATGCCTGGTGGAATCGGAATGTTGCGCTAAACCCAGGGCTTGTGCTCGACTACCGGCATATTGACTGGTGGGAAGAAGTCCTCGCGGAAACGTCCGCGTTCCGAGTCGTCCCAGGCGAATCCCATCTCTTGTAGACACATGAAATGGTGCATGAGCTGTCGTTCGGCCGGCCAAAGGAAGTCGTCTGAGTGGACTCTATCGATGAGGTCGCGTTGTTCGGCTGTGTATCGTCCAGTCGGCGTGAAGGGTGGTGGGTTTGGTGTCAGTGTCGGAAGGGTGGCGAGAGGGTCACCAAGGATGTTCCGAACGATTCGGAACTTTTCGGGGAGGTCGGCCAGGACTGGTCGTGTTTTCTGTGCGACCGGTTTGTACTTGCGCTTGGCGGTGAAGATGGCAACCGGGTCGGCGATATTAGTGGAATGGAGAGAACCGGGGACGACTAAGGAAAATGAAGACAACATATCGGAATCGAGATTGTTTTTGAGATGACTTTCGGGCCCCAGGTCGGAGGCCATAATGTACTTGAGACAAAGATCGCGACGAGAGGGAGATAGAGAATGGAAATCTGAGGACACTTCGATAAATGGGAAATTGGGGGTATCATGATCAGTGGAAATGATCAGTGCAACTTCTCCTTGATCTCGGATCAATTCATCGAGTCGCGAAAACCCGCTTGTTTCCGGTGAAGAATTCGAGGGGGTCCTCGCCGGATCGTCGGAATGGTGGCTCGTCGTCCTGTGTTCGGGTCGCTGATGGTGATCGTCTGGTCTTCATTTGAATAATTCTTGACAATACTTTCGGTGAGGATGTCGAAGGGCCGACCGAGGAGAACGTCGTAGGTGGGGTTCCGAATGATGTGGACTTGGAGGTACAGGGTGATGTCGCCGATGAGGAATGGGACGTTGCGTGCGAGGCCCAAGGATCGGTCGATTTCGCCATTCGCCGACTGCATATTGAGGACGATTTCGGGGTCGTAGATGAGCGCCAGTTCATTGCAAATGCCTTCCGACATGGCGATGACTTGTGAACCCGGGTCGATGACACATTCAACTTCCTGCTGATGATCGACGAGGGGAACGATGGACCTTAGGGCAGACGATTCTTTAGCAACTATCAACGGCAGAGGAACCTGACCGGGCTGTAGACTCTTCAGATATGTTTCGTACGTGTCGGGGATGATGATCGCGCCAGGTGGAGGTGTTTCAGGTTGGTGCAGGACATTGACGAAGGAGGAGATGGTCGGTCGAGTTGGTGGTTCGAGATCGTCGATGGCATAGGGTAGATCGGCATCTTGGTAGAAGGTCCGAACATTGCTGGCGTCTTTGGTAGGTGATCGGCGTGCTGACGTGGCTTCCCTGACCTGCGAACGGACTTCGGCGGAGAGGGAGAGTAGTTCGCACTGGGTAAGCGTCACCTGAGTGGCCATCGCCCTGTTGTAGACCTCAGCTGCTACCTTCTCGTCATAGATCGGCGCCGTAGTCCTGTAGGCCGGAGCATCCTTCTTTGCCGAGGGTATCTTCGCCGGGGCTCCCATGTTGCGCTCGTGCGGTGGTGCATAGGTGGCGTCCTGGGCTTTGGCGTATGGGTGGATTGGCGCATCGTCCTTGGCTGGTACCGGGGGCGGTCGCTGAGTCGGGGACGTCGGTCGGGGCTCGGGTTCGGGAGTTTCGGTCCTCGCTCGTCGTTCAGGGGCCGGTGAAGGGGTAGGTGCCGAACGTCCTGTCTGCGCCATTTCTCGTGCCCTTGCGCCCCGTGTTCGGAGCGCAAATAGTTCGCGTTCAAGGCTTGCAATCCGCTGGACGTTGGTGAGTTGGTAAGTCGGGGTGACCTCCAGCAATGAGGGTGAATCGTGACGGGAGGCTATTGTCATCGGGTGAGTCGGCGCCGTGTTTACCGTAAACATCATCTGTCCCGTCGCCAACTGGCCTGGATTCCTGCGGTGCCATTCGTCCACTCGGTCCTTCAGATTACTACCCGTGATTTCTCTGGGTACGAATGCTCCACTTGACAATACAACCTTCCCCTCGATATTCCTCTTGCATTTGCCGATCCGAATGTATTCGGTGACCTCGGGACAGGCGCGCATGAAGTGTTCGGGACTGCCGCAGAACATGCAGTTGTCGCCACCTTGTCCTGGTTGTCGGGATGGTCGATCGGCTGGCCTGGACGTCCCTTGAGCTGCAATAGCCTTGACAAAGGTGTCAGTGAGCCGTTCGAACATGGTCGCCAGGTCTTCGGCCTTGATTGTGTTGGTGGGCGGCGCGGCGGGGGCTGCTCGAGAGATGTCAGTAGACGTAGTGCTGTAGGCGGATGTGGTGCTGTGCAAGACGAATCGGGCCGCATCGTGGATGTCCTGGAGGTTGTACGGGTCGTCTGGGAAATGATCGGGGAACTTGAGTTGTAGACATTGAGAGATTCTTGCCCATAGCTCCGGTTGGAATCCTCTAGCGAAGGCGTGTCCTTGTTTGGCGACTGAGATTCGTGCCTTGCTGAGGAGAAATACCGTGATTGCCAGGAATTGCCGATGATAGTCGCCGAGTTCGCTGAGAGACAAGATGCCGACCCTGCTCGTTTCGCCGACTAGCTTGTCCATATCCGATACCGACCATTTGCGTTCTTCCTCTGATCCGGGGTACAGTCTGTAGACTTCTTCACAGAACTCCTTGAATGTCTTCGTGGCGTCGGTAAAAGTGGTGAGCGATTCCCAAAGCTCACAGGTGTTGACGTCCAGGAATCGGCAAGCGTGTTTCTTCCTTTCCTGCTCGTCTTCTACCGCAGACCGAACGAAGTGGAAGTCCAGATCGGCGAAATATCGTCTCAATTCGCGGGGTTGATGGGGGTCAAAGGTCGGGGCCGTTCGATCTCCACGAGCGGGCATGGATGGGGTCGCCATAGTGAGAAAGTCAAAGGTGGGAGAGAAGGTATTGTTTGCTAAGGTGATCGGGGATGGAGTCGCTGGTTCGAAGGAGCGTTCTAGCGAAGTTGGTCGGATGGTCGGCGTCCAGAAGACGGGGCTGCGTGGGATTAACGGCGAGATGGAGTCGTGGAGGGATGGTATAGGAGACGGGGGTAATTGTTCTAAGAGCGCAAGGTCGAGGATGGGGGAAATTGGCGGGAGTAGCGATTGGTTTGGCGACGACGGTGGGGTTAAGAAGAAAGTGGAGTCGGGTGGTGGCGAGAGCGATGGCGAGGGTTCAAGATCAAGATAGTGATGGTGGGATAGATGCTCCGGGACTATATCGGCGTCTCCGAACAAACTTCGGTCGGCAGATGTTTCCTGAGTATTGAAGCTGTCGATAACTGTTTGTCATTCTTCGCGCTCCGCTGTTGGTCGGGACGAGTGACGTAGATTCCTTGAGGTAATTTTGAATACTAACCCCTCGTGGTGGGCTCCAGAATGATATGCTAGAGGTAGCCCTAAGTGCCGAGCACAACACTAAAACAACCTCTAATGCAGGGGTGCTGGAGCTAGTATCTGATACACAAGGAATTGTAAGTGATGACTTTAGAACATGAAGGCGTACTGAGAAGCAATCGGGGAGTGTGAGATTTTAGCGCCCGAACGGTTTCGGGACTGCGCCGAACACCGACCGAACGTTCAGTCGGTCGTATCGGCAATGCGGTCGGTAACGAGAAGGTAGTGTCGCGACCAACAACTACGTGCTTCAAGAGCCACACGGGACTCTGACAATATACGAGGGAGGACGAGGGGTATAAGCGAAGAGACAAGTACGAACGCGAATGAGGCCGAACGACGAGGATGACAAGTTTTCGGACGTTGACGAAGACGATTTCGATGGTTGAGACGAGTGTGAATGAGCTCTGAACTGTGGGGTGCGAAAGCTGGTTTATTCTAGAGTTGTATGTAGGTTTTTATAGTAAACAGCGCCCCTAAGTAAAATATCGAACCTGAAATGAGAGTAGATGTCGAATGGGCGCCAAGCCTTAGCGATCAGAGAAGATAAGAAGGTAGGTGAGATGTCCATATGGGTTCCGAAGGTGATAAGGTAAAAGTTAATCAGCGATGGCGAAATCCCGAACGTTCGGGATCCATCGCCCGAGCGTAGGTAGACGGAACAGGCGTTGGAGAACCAATGAAAAATAAAGAAGAGGTATCGTACGACCAGGGTGGCCAAGCAATGGTGCAAGATCGCGTTTGACCGACCACGCGGAAGTCAGGGAGATAAGCGATAAGGACCGACCGACTCACGGAGGACATCGGCCGATACGGAATACTGGCCCGATCTCGTACACACCTATCGTAACACTCCTGTGCGGTCATGGTAAGTACGTGAAGTGTGGGCGAACTGACCCAAGTGCTGCCGACTCGTCCTTCGGTGGCTTGTCGTCGGTCGGGTAGGGACCGACCGTGTTCGGTAAAAGTCGGCGTCTTCGGTACTTGTCTAGCGCTGTTCGGTATCTCCCCAAAGCTTCCCGAATACCTCCCTCGGACCCTAGCGCGGATGCATGCTCATCAGCGGTGCCTACATTCTTAGCGAATTAAGCAGGGAAATTATGAGGGAAAAATATGCAGCATTTAGGATTCTACCATATATTGCCAGAGATAGGAAGGCGCAAAGAATCATGCAGTCTAGATACAGAGGAGGGAGCACTGAACCTAAAGACAGCAGCTCAGAGGAGGAAGACTAAAAATAGAAAAGAAGCTGGAAGAACGGTGATAAAGAAGACGTGGATTAACATGAGCCTGATGCCAAGAAATTAAAAAAGGAAGCTCAGAAAATCAGGACACACAAGCGCACATAGGAATGAACGGGGAAGGAAACAGGGAAGTTGTAAAACAAAGTTCCTCATTCCACTCGCCATCATCTTCACCCTCAGAAACACGTCGTCTACCTCATCTGCCATGAAACCTTTACTTAAGATTGGTCAGGGAATCAATATCTATCCCTATAGCGCTATACCGGTAACTACCGGACAGAGCTCGACGACAGGGACGATCTGTATCATGGAGCACATGGAAGGGGACCCATCAACTCTATGTTCAGCGGCGCCCACCTTAACGCATGGATTGATTAATCTGTTCAATGTGCCTGGAGGATTAAGGATAGAAAAGAAGGTATGGATTTTGGAGAAAGCAGGACTGGATGCGGTATGGGGAGGGAAGCAGTTGCTGACAAGATGTGAAGAAGAGGATGCATGGATGGAGGTGAATATTCAGCAGTATCTGGGAACAGACCCGATGGTGAGCCTGTTTAGAGGATCAGTGTGGAGCGAAGAACCAGGAAAAGTTAACTGGTGGGCAGACCATATTCTGGTGCCTAGCATAGCAGCAGATGTTATGGGCATCCTCACTTATTCATTTAGAATGCCAGACATTACCCTATTTTTTGCTCGTCCTTACTTACAGTTTGTGCCAAGGCTTGGCGAGATAGCTGACAGCTCATTTGAGCACACTGCGTTCATTTCCAGACTTCAGCGTGACGAGAAGGAGACCAAGGAATGGCAGTATAACAGATAATCTTTCTTATTTTTCTTAAATCTCTTCTACTATAACTATGGGGAGCAGACAATTTTCATACCACTTTTGCCTTTTGTCATTTTATTATCAGTCTACTTTTACTCAGGAACTTATGAAGATACGGCTGATGGTTTCAGCATTTAGGAGCATATGTGGTAGCGACTCAAGGTTGATACCAGAAAATCTAGAGCGGTCGCGGCTTTAAGGGTTCAAAAGCTTGGCTATGGACAAATTACAAAAAGGGAGCGTAATCTATGGCAATATATTAAGGCTAACTAAGCATATCAAGTATCAACCATCATGTCAACTAACCACAGTGATCAGTTGTCGTGGTGGAATACTCTCCCTCGATCATTATTCCGCAAGTGGAGCACCATCTTTCCTCAGCCACTAGTGGACTTCCAGCCACTTATAGTTCCATCTCAGCCACGGCCGGATTTGATTGATGTTGCATCAGTATTTCCTCCCCCACGCTCATTCTCATCTATTTTATCTGAACCTATACACCGTGTTGACCTTGCATTACTCGCACCATCCATCACTGTTCCAGAAACACCAGTTGATGTGCCTGGTACCATAGCAATTACCCCCGTGGAGCCTGGAATTCGGATGCCACCAATGCAGGCAGGAGGAATAATGATGGGAGTAACAGTGATTACAGAGCGAGATGGAGTATGGTTGGAGGAAGGAGTGTCGATTGACGTTATCGAAAAGAAGGAGAATGGAGTATTTGACTATCAGTCAATTGTCCTGGGGCAGAGAATCTGGAGGGATGATAGGATTGTGGTCTTTTCAGGAAAAGCAAGTGGCAAGCAGATCGTCGTTATCGCCTCTATTCATCAGATCAACTCACCCTCTCTCATGGGATACGCTCTGTATCATAACTTTGGCGAGTATATTCGTGCTCTTTTTATCGCCGATCGTGAATGAGAAGTAACATCTACTGAGGATGTGGAGGAAATCACCAGGCGGGCATTAGGAGGAGCAGGGGCTCAGATATTTCGTCGCTTTCATCATGCCTAATCTTGTTTTATGGTATGCTCCATAAACATTCTTGCAGTCTATCCTTTCTTTCCTTTTGAGTTTCTATGGACATGCTTTTGGTATCACGATTCAACAATCTTTTTAACATTCATTAGCACTTCCGAGTTTCTTTTTTTGAAATCATGGAATCACGTGGTCTAAAAAGAATATACCATCAACCGGGGATGGTTGAATGCTAGTGCCCCGCGGATGTCGCGCTCGCACATTGTTAGGCATCAAATAGTGATGGTAGAATGGAGGGCAGAATATCTGACTAGAAGAAAGAAAAGAGAAACAACCTAGAAGGGACAGGACATTTAATTCCGATTTTCTACATATTTTCGAGTATTTTACCACTTAAACTTGATTTCCTATCCCTTTTCATACTCATAATTCGCTTTTGGGACAGATTCCAGAGCCTAGGGTCTATTTCAGAAAGGGCTAGACCATGGCAAGACAATAAGGAATGGAAAGAAAGCAGTGGAATCTGGTAGAATAGAAAGGAGCTTTAGTGGAAGGATGGAGAATGTTTAGGAAAGGGGCAAGGTCTAGGGCATTCCAAGCTGAAAGGAGGGGAAGGTTCTGAGCAGTTCTGAAGGAAGCTGAAGGAATATTCTACCACATTCTGAGCCTTTCTTTTACTTTCCTTTCTGTTCCTCTGCTTTCCTCCCTATTCTTTTTATTTCTACAGCATTCTTTGTGACTCACAATGACTCTACTCAGCCTGTATATACTAGGAAGGAGATTCCCACTTGAAATAGTATATAAGGAGGCTGATTGTCCTGCTTCAGGCAGAGACCATCTCTCCCTCTTACTTTTACTCAGTCAGTCAGTGCCAGTCAATAAGTTCTTTGAGTGATATCAGTTGGAGATAAGCTGCAAGACTTGTAGGGATACTAGACGAACTAGTAGCTCGCCTTCAATCTGTGTAGCACCTCAGCAACTTGAATCACAAAGTTCTTAAGCCTCTCCTCATTATTCTCAACATTTACGGAGTATTGTCTTTGTTAGTGGTCCGGCACCACTTCAAAAATTTGCTAAATAGCTCAAGATATTCTCATCGTTGCCTATAACTGTGACCAACATTTGTGTATTGTGCCAACACCAGAAGGTATCATCTAGAACAGCAATCAAACGAACACTAGGTACATCCGGAAAAACAGGAAACCCCGATCGTATCTAGGGGAGAAACCATTCCTCTCCGCGACAGCGCATCAGAATATGCAGCGACACTGTTGCCAAGAATGAGAAACCTTGCGCCCGAGCAGTTGTTGTTCCGCATGGTCTTCAGTGCGTGTTTGGGGTCCTGGATTATACTGAGAGGCCGGGCATTGTACGTCGGGAGATTGATGACAAGCGGTTCGAGCGCAAGTGAGGGAGCTGGATGCGGAACAATATATGTGATACAGGATGGTGAATTTGAGACTATGAGACATTGGAGCTTTCGCTCTGTCTCGGTGCCGTTGCACGCATACAATACAATATTGAGGCCGCATTCCAACAGGCCTGTGAGGATTTTGTCTGAGAGCTGAAACAGAGCCTCAGCACTCATGGAATTTGGGATCGCTTTCACGGCAGCAATGATTGAGGGTGCTCCAGGGAGCAGGACTTGAACAGTCCACACACGGACCTAGGACAGGGCAAGCATTATTACAGCAATGTTATGGGTTGAGTGACGTGGAAGGCCATAACTTTGTGGCTTTCTCGAGCTCCGCTGAGCGCAGAATCTCCTGCAGTTCTTGGGGATTAGCAATGGGCATAGGGTCACCCGTGTGACCGACTAAGAAGTGCTGGTCCGCCTGGCTGTCCCAGTACGTCCGCAGCGTGGCATGTAGCTTAGTGTCATCGCAGCTGATGCCTAGAGGGCCATTGTAATCTAAAGCCTTAAGCATATGTCGGACACAATCGTATGTTGCTGCACTTATTGTACTTGGAAAGCGAGGCATGGCTGCTTGTTTCATCCTACATTCAACCGGCTTGGTTTAGTTTCGGATTCGGAGCATGAAGAAAGGAAAACAAACTTGAAACTACGTGCACTATGAAGATTGAAATGTTGTGCCATAAACCTATACACACCTGGGCTCTCAATAAGAGCTATATGTGAGAATTTATCGAGACTAGGTGCATATTGCATATTTTGAAGTCCTTTGCCGGCTTGACTGCATTCACGTCCATCGACAATGGCTGCAAGCAAGCCATTGAACACGCGATGATCGTCATATTCGCCCTTGAGAACGCCCTTGACATAGCGAACGTAGATGGACTTCTGATTAACCTAGAGGTGTTTCATTTTAGTACGTGTCTCTCGCAAATGACAAAAAATTGCACCTCCTCAAATATATCCTGCAGCCCTAAGGCTTTTGCATAAACGATTGCCGATCCCTTGTCTCGATAGTGGGTGTTGAGATACTTCATATTCTTGTTCAAAGGGACTGGGTGAGAGCAGGAATGTTTGAACTGCTTTGTGTTTAGAATATCCTTGCAGGATCCACAAACGACTGGCCCATCAAAGTTGGAAGAGACATTGACTGTCTTTTGGCAGGTTTTTGCGAAGACGGCGTGCTCACTAGTGCGCAGCTCCCATATGTGGGAATGGTTTTGAAGTCGTTGAACTTCAGCCTTCTCTCCAGTCGTTAACACAGAGATTGATCAACCATATGTCTTCTGTGCAATGAGGTGCTCGCTCACGCCTCCTCCACTCTTCACGCCACGCTGCAGCAGGTTCAAGACGCCAGAAGCCATCTTGACAGCGATTCCAGTGCATGCGAGATTTGCATGCCAGTGTTCGATCTGACCATGAGTCTCGGAGGATAGTTTAATCAGAGTTACTCGCGGTGCCAACGCATCCTCCGGTGAGTCGCTTTTGAACCATGCATGCAAGGTTGACGAGTGCATCCTAGAATCCTTGGATCGACATCCTGCGACATGTTGGGCAAATTTTGTCACAAGATATGCCTTGCCTGTCCGGATCCATTTACCGCAGCGCGAATGGAAAACCTGCCATGATTCTCCTGTAGGGCGGAACTCTGCCATCAAATTGCAAGCTAAGCACTCGCCTTTCCATCTCTTTAGCTTGGCTTGATTAATGACAAACGTGCCCTCTACCATAGACTTCTTGAGCTTTCGGCTTTCAACTGCAGAACGGCTGATCCCAATGGGACCCATTATTGACCTGGGGGCTACTACTGGCATTGACAAAACTCCCATCATTTTGGGCACAAGAGGAGACTTGTTTTTGGTGAGATCCTCTTCCAAACCGATGTTGGATTTGACTAACAAAGTCTTCATTCGTTTGGCTGTCGGTGTTGTGAGGCTTGCAGTGGAGGATACTAGCGGCACATCTGAATCAACTTTGGACTGTGATCTCTTCCGTACGGCTGATGTGCCCCCCATAGCTCAAGGGACTTCGGCCCCACTATCATCTTGACCACTCTTGAATTTCTCCGTATCACTTGCTGACCTGTCAAGACCGAGATCGACTATCAAGACGGCTGTGTTGCTTTCCTGTATATTTGTGCCGACAATGACTGCGCCGCTTTCCTGTATATCTGTGCCGACGACAGCCATGCCGCTTTCTTGTATATCTGCGCTGACTTACATAGGAGACAACTGGAAGCTATTACCGGGCGCTGGCACAGGGGAAGACATAGCACCAACATTGGCGCTAGCAGGGACATCAATTGTCGGCATGGGATCCACGGTATGTTCAAGCACATTATCATTGTCTTGTAGCAAATCCAAAGGTCCGGTAGGAAAGAATCCGCACTCTTTCGGAGATTCTGTAGTCTAAATCAAACAGTGTAAGCATCTTTTTACCTCCTGACGGCAGGCTTTATATGCTCACGATGGAATCATTGTGGGATTTGGCTAGACGAATAAAGTAACGAATCCGCCAAGATTGACGCTTGGCATGTGTAAAGACCTCTGTGCCGAAAAGATGATGTTCAATAGTTTTGATTGTACAGACACCGCATGAGTTAGAGTCTTGCTGCTTCCCACAGGTGAGCATGTTTCCTGAATCACAAAATTGCAGCTTGAAAGCATGTTTCAACCATGCCTGCAGATTCCTCATGATCTGCCGCTCGGTCTTCGTGTTTGGCAAAGAATTCCCTGCAAGTATGACCATCAAGCTAAGTCCCATATATAGATCACTACACGCACCACATCTAATATGTTTCTGTGCAAAATCAACACAAACGGCAACCCAATGATTGCCTCCCATGAACGCGGCCATATAAAGATTCTTTCGACCATTGTCACAGATGTCTGTGGCATAGCGGCGCAACATTCTCGACTGATCCCAACTCTTCGTGGCGAATCAGCTGACTATCTGGTTATAGAAGTGCACAGGTACGACAAGTTCCGTCTCTTTGAGGGTTGAATGTGACCAGACCCGACGATGCAGATCCTGAAGTAGCATGTCGATGATCTCATCTCCCAGCCAGCTGTTCGAAAGGAGTGTCGTGAGGTCGCTCATGGTCCCTAAAGCGCCCGAAGCACAGAGTGGAGATCCCCAAGGAAGGGACATCATCAAGGTCTGTGCTCTTCTTGTCTCTTGTTGCACCTCGGCCTCAGTGTTCAATGTATTAGAGCGAGCAAGCCAATCGCACGCAGCCATCCAGAGTGTTCTATTTCTATGAATGACCGTGAGTTCTTGCCATAATGCAATTATTCACACCGGCCACTGAATGTCCTTGAAGAAAGGATCAACTACCGAGCAGACGGCTGTATTCTTGACGCGTGTGTAAGCAGTGTCAAGCTGGGAAAGCCATGGAGCTGGCGGGACTAGACAATCCTCAAGGACAATTCCAGCATAACCTCGAGCAGGGATCGTGCTGAAAGCATCGGAAGCCTTCATGAGGACCATGGCGGATGACTGACAGGGGAGGCTGCTGCAGTGGACGAGCTCGGTGATCGATAATTGTTGATGAGGGAGAATTTTTGTATAATCCAAAGGAATATCAAGTTGAGGATCCAGTGCCATGTCAGAGCTAGTGTCGGATGTGTGGAGGATAATTTCGGTCATTGTATCAAGCAAATAAAATGATACCAGACCGGTGCCAGATAATACTAATATTTGCATAGTAACACTGAGCTGACAAATAAGTCTACAGTGGCCTCTGACTAGTACAAGATTGTAAATCAAAAACAGGGAAGATATCTCAGGTGAACAGCTTTAGAAAGATGGTTGAACATGAAGAAAGATGAAGTAGAGACGAAGAGAGACGAGCGCGAGAGAAGCGCCTGTTCTACGTAACGAAAAAGTCGAAGCATTTTTGGGACTTCCTGGACCCGACTGGCCTTCTACTCCTTGAGCTAAAAAACTGCCGTGCCCGTGGCTCGAACCTCGTATCTTGCATACTCTTGTGTTCAAATCAAACTGGTCATTCTATTGCACTACAAGACCGATACAAAAGTTTGGACTCATCATCCATATTACTGCCAAAAGATCCGGACCCGGCATCAGCTTTTCTGCGACAATAGCCCAAAAAATCCAGACCACGGCACAGGCCTACCACCACAGCGTGGCATTTTGTCTGGACAGACTCTGGTTTTTAGGCCTTTTTTTCACAAATTTTCTCCGGATAGGGGGTCAGGCATACCCCCCTATTTTTGGGGGTCCTTGCTGCTGTCGGCTGAGAATGGGAAGACATGATATTGTGTGCTAGCGGAGGTCCAAGAATGTCGATGGGTCAGGCCGGTCAGGAGCAGATGGTAGGGAGTGGATAGCTAGGAGCAGGGAGGTTCTCCCTGGGTCTTTATACCTCTGGTCGTTGGCAGCCGGCACACGCTGTCTACTATCGATCGATGGCAAAGAGAAGACTGCAATTGAGACGTTGTGTTCTCATCATGCTTATCTGTACGTGTACTAGGGTTCCGTGAGTAATCCCTGAATTGCTAACATATTAATAACTTATGCTATTAACATTGTTATTCACACTGTTATTAACACTGTTATTATCAGGCCCCCTCCAGGGGAGCACAATGTTGATGCTAACAATGTTAATAATGTTCGAAATTGTATATAATGATCAGCATTTGAATTTACATTGAAATGTACATATTTGGGCAAGGGCCGGGTGGAAATATTGAAGGTTGTGGCTGTACAATTATGTCTTCCCTGTGAAATAATAATTTTGTCTAGGAGTGCAGAGTCTTAGACTGCATTGGTTCCTGCTCTGGACATCCTGTTACCCACTCCCCCCACTTGTGCCATGTCCACCAAGTCAAATGACATCAACTTTGAGACTGTTCTTACAGAACTGAATCACCTGCTAGTGGGCATACCTCCGGAATCAAATCTGCCTTTTGTGAAAAATTGTCAGGACTCACATCAGTAAACAGGCATATTTTCTTACCCAGCTTATTGTGCTTAGCGGGACTTGCATTGCTTGTGCAAGTGTCAATTGCATGCAGGACTGCTTTAAGCTGTCACAAGCATCCTGAGCTTGTGCAAGCTCAGTGTACTTACCAGCATGTCTAGTAAGTAGTCATAAGTACTAGGGCTCAGATTGTAAGTAGTATAAGGAATGCTACTTACTTAGTAAAAAACCTAAGAGTTCACTGCAATTGAGAAAGCACCATAAGGTATTTGGATTGTAACATGTTGGCATGCTCAAGAAAACAAATAATACAGACTACAATTGAAACAAGAGACTACAACTCATTGGCTCTGCTCAATGAATTTGACCTTGAGCCATTGCCACTTATACTTCAGAACGTGCAAGGCCACAAAAGGCAGTCCCTTGTGGTTGTTTGTCAGGATATGCAAATGGCATCCATCATCCATATAAATACAGACATGTACATAGTCCCTTCTATCTTGGAAGTGATGCATAGTGGTACTATGCATAAATGTCAATGTGCTGTCTGAAATGCATGCACAAGCAGACTCACTGAATACTCACTCATTCAATCTCTGCTGCTCTCACTCCTAGATACTTGAAGTATCAAGCAATGATACCCTTAACCTCATGTTTAGTTGTCTATTGATTGCGGTAGTGGTCTAGAAATGCCCAGTTGATGATTGGTCAATTTGGTTGTCCCATAAATAGGGAGTGTTTGAGTTTGTGTTGCTTGTGTCAATACATCTGTCGGATGCTTTGCTAATAACTCATACTTTAATCCAGGACTTGCTATGCTTGTTTCTTATATTTGAGTACAAGCAGTTGAGGTTTAAGGTCAAGGTTAGGGACATGCTTGGTTGGTAGTGGTGTGCCAGGTTTAAGGTTGTCATTGGTGTTCATTTGTGCTATGCTTCTTCTGTAATTTTCTTATAAGAAAAAACTGAATGGTAAGGCATAGATTATGCATCATCAGGTGTCCATAGCTATTCTATTCACTGCCTGCAGTAAAATGTCAGATACATTAAATAAAGATGTTGCTACCGGACATACCTAGTGTACCATCTCTGTCTATCTCTGTCTCCTATGAGTAGAAGCATATGGTGCATACTCTAATATTTTTCTCTATCCAGAACAAGATGTGGTACATGATTGTCCATGTTCCCTATGATGACATATTGTTCATGAGTACTTAATAGCTACAAGTCTCTTATGCCACAAAACTTAATCATTTTCTCCATGGATATGGGAAATTAGGAGGGGATTCCTTAGGAAGCCAGGCTCTCCCTGTAGCAGATCTTTAGATGATGACAAACATTGTCAGGTGATATATCTAGTAAATGGTTACTTACTGGAATTCTTCTGCCACCAAGCTTTTTGCATATACTGGGACACATTGAGAGCACTGAAACCTGCTAAATTGACAAGACTTGAGCATCTTAGGCTTCTCCAGATGCATATAGTATGTGCTACTGTTGGATATCAAGGTAAGGATTTGCTAAATCTTTCTTTCATGTCAATTCTCCTTGCACATCTGGAAAACCACCCCCTTGTATTAAGCTTTAATTAGCTATAATTCATGCTCTACTATACTAAATTATGAAAGATTAGGATTAGACATTTTTAGCTTACCCCCCCTCTAAACCTGTTCTAATTAGACATAATTTTGCTAAATTAGGAATTATTAGGATTGATTATAACTTGAAATTTCGGAAAAATCATAATAAATCAAGCATCACAGTTCTCATAGCCTTCTTATAGAGTCATGTCTATTAGAGCACTAGTTCAATACCTAAACACAGAATATACCTTATAACAAACTTGCCTTCTGCCAGAGTTAAACCAACAACCTCATATATGCAAGCACCTGGGACAGATGCTCTAAGCTACTAAGCCACAAGGTCTAATATATAAACTTGGTAATCAAAATAAGTAGACATAATATAGGCAACCTCAACATTTCTGATTTATTCAACATTTAGCATCTAGAAAAACACCCCCTTGTATTAGCTCCGGATTATATCTAATAGTGTCTAAAAGTAACCAAAAGTATTAATAGTATCTAAAAGTGTCTAATTTCCTAATTGGGAGCAACACATTGTGAACATTGGATTGGTTTCTAATTTCATGATATTAGCACTAATTCTATACTAAGAAGTCTCTAATTATTAGTAGGAAATAGTAAGTACTACTGCTCTATCAGTGAGAAGATAAAGATGTGGCACATTCTATACTATTTCAGCATATTACTCTCCTTCATATATGCCTATACCATTATCTTGTAGCTCTTTTGCTGACTTTCCAGCTGCTTTTATAAGGGATATAGAAAGAGAGAAATGTGCATTAATGCCCCCAGCCACTTTGTTGGCAGCTTGGCAGCTGCCACAAGAGGCTATGAAGACCTAGGTACCTTGTCCTTGCACACAAGATTATTAAAGTTGTCATTGTTAGCCAATGCCTGCTACTAGTCATTATAGGACACAACATGTGGGTTGGACTTAGGGATATGCTATATGCAGCCTTGTAGACCTTGTTTATTAGTACAGTGATGAATACTATCTTGTGCAGCACACAATCATCATCACTATTGATATTACAATTTTTAGCACTATTTATATTGTTTATTGCCTTGTTATACAGAAGATGCTCAAACTTGGTGTTTTTCTCTAGCTATTAGGCTGTGGAAAAGACAGTCATATTGGTATGTGGTGCCAGAATGATATATTTGCCTGCCATATAGGAAATATATGCATTAAGCATATTAAGATCACCTCCAACAATCTTGTGCTTATTTATATATAGGCATGCCATACATATACTCTTGTCCCCACCCTCTACCTCACTAGTGGCTATTTGGAAAACCCCTCTCTCTTATTGGATCTTGATTATTCATAATCATGTTTTTGATCAAATTTGCAAATTCAGGTAGCATTGTCTATACTAGTAGAGTCCCATTGAATATTACACTCAATCATAATTTTACACATTCTTAGTCCAAATTGTATAAGTGCCATAATTTATTTTTATCCTATATAAAGTGTATTATCAATTTTCCATTGGTTTATTATCTTCTTAGCTGGTGTTTAAAATAAATCCTGAAAGATCTGACTTTTTAGGTATTTATTGACCTATTTATTTATAAGATAGAGAAAAGATAAATGTTAAATAGAATCAGAAATGTTGAGGTTGCCTATATTATGTCTACTTATTTATATTACCAAGTTCATATCTTAGACTTTGTGGCTTAGTGGCTTAGTGTTACGAAATGCCTTGCTTATGTTTACCTACTTTTCTCACCTTCTTGATAAGGACTCGTAGGACCTTTCTCCCAACCATACCTCGTGTTCCTGCTCCATTGATACTTGGTCCATGCTCCTGTTTGTACGTATTTATAGATACTGCGGCGCAGGGTGGAAGCCTTAGGCTATCCACTTCTGTCCAATCTAAGGACTGCTGTTCACACAGTCTCCTCTGATTCCAAGGCATTAGTCTGATCAGTCCCGCAACTCCCTCTAACACTCTTCAGTATTGTTTGTGGCCTAGGATCTCCTCGTCTCGAACAGCCGTTCGTGACATCTGGATAGCCTCTCTTCACAAAAAATCCTACTCCGCCTTTTCCTTGCAGCAGAACATTGACTAGTTACATACGGCGTTAGGCAGTCCCAAAAGACAAGCGTCCGTCGACCATAATAGTTACTATACACTTCGAGCAAACGATTGGACGACTCCACTTTAGTGTGGGTCGTTTCAGGTTGTAGAATACTTCTATCTGGTAATCAACCCAGTGGAGGTACGACCAAAACAATTGCACTCAACGTTATGTACGGTACTATACCAGAAGCAGAAATACTGTACCCAGCTAGGAAGAGCTGCTGTTGCCTTGACCCTCGAACCTTGATCAGGTCGAGACTAGCGCGGGCCCTTTCATCTAACAAGACGACTTCCCAAGGTTTAGGAAGACACGTAGGGCGAGTTCCGCACAGAACCAACTACTTGAAACATTCAGACACATACGTCCATTTTGGACAACCTATCAGAAGAACCTCCAAAGGAAACTGGGTCTACGTGGGAGGACAGAATAGTGGAAGAACAGTTGACGCCCCGCTAGTACCCTGGGAAGATAGGAAAGCACCCCTCAGAACCGTTGACTCCCCCACCCGAACGAGACCCGTCTTATCACTAGTTGATATCCCCAGAGAAGATATCAAAGAAACCCCAATTCCCACAGGAGTATTGACCCCAGTCGACGAAGAAGACCTGGAACCTATAGCAGGACCGAGTCAACCAAATCCAAATCCAAATCCGAACCCACAACCGAACCCCTTACCAACCACAGGAACCACAGATGATGAGGATGAAATGTCAGACAAAGGAAACAAGCCAAAAGACTTTAATGGCACGAGGTCGAAATATAGAGAATAGATCTACGAATGTCACATGTACATTCTAACCAACCCAACCAAATACGACACCGACAAGGATAAAACCTTAAGGGTGTTATCATACATGAGAGAAGGAACGGCGTCACTCTTTGCCCAGAAATATTACTTCGACAGGGAACTTCGAGAATACAAAGCAACGGAAACAAAAAAAACATGGGGAACGTTTAAGGACTTCTTGAAAGAACTAGCCGCTGCATTCAAAGATGAAAGTCTCGAACAGAAGGCGAGACAGAAGTTATTCACAATGAGAATGGGAAAGCGATCAGCGGACGAGTTCGTCACGGACTACCTCATGATGGCAGGAGAAAGCAGATTTGATCTCGAATCCACTGTCGATTACTTCCGCCGAGCCATACACCTGGAAATTCTCAAACAAATCTATAGACTCCCTGATATGCCGACGACCATGGACGATTGGGTAAAATACACCCGAAGATTCGATAACCAATGGAGGGAACTACAGAGCATAAAAAGCTCCATACCCTTTGCTGCCGTTCGACCAAACAACCCCTTCCGTTACAACTCCTCTAACGCTCCATCGTCTATGAACAACTCTGTTGTCCCCATGGCCGTAGATACGGTCCGAACGACCCTCACAGACGAAGAGTGCAACCGCCTCAGAATGGAGGGTGGGTGCTTTTATTGTCACCAGAAAGGACACATGGCAAATCAATGCCCTGTCAGGGGTTCGTCTAGGGTATATGAAGGGTTAACTGGACATGTTCAACAGGGTAGTAGAACGGTGGGGAACCGCTCGGCTCAGGCCAGCAGCAGGATGGGAGGCGGAGGAAGCGGCTATGGCCGAGCGTTCTTGACAGGAACTCCAAGCAGTACTCAGGGAGGCACTACGATGCAAGGTAGAAGCATGGCGACAACTAACCTGTTCCGAGCCAGACTCGCAGCTCGCCAAGCCCACGCATCCAGACCGGATGCGCTTGTACGTGAGGAGGAGCCTGAGATTAGCCGAGAAGAGATCCAAAAGGTTATAGGAAAGATGAGATGGGACAAGCAGGAAGCACTCCTTCAGGAGTTGAACGAAATGAGCAAGCGGAAAGAGTCGGATTTTTAAATAGGCCTACAGCTCCGGTGTACCATAGACCTACTCCAAATTCCCCTGTAAAGACATTCATACGGCTTACCAAATCCAATCAGAAATCATCTATGAGGATAAACGTGCATCTAAAACATAAGAAGGGAACCACCAAAGCCCGAGTATTGATCGATTCAGGAGCAGAAGGGCTTCTCATTGACAAACAATTCTGTTTAAATAACAATATTTTTGAATATCGATGCAGAAAATCAACAAACCTATCCCTGTGTTTAACGTGGATGGAACAGCCAATGATGGAGGAAAAATCACCGACAAAGCCTGCCTGCTTATAAGAATGACAAACGAAGAAGGCGATTATCACGACAAATGATGTGAACTATTAGCTGCTAACCTAGGAGGAGAAAACGTAATCCTGGGAACGGATTGGCTACATGAACATAACCCGCAAATCAATTGGGTAAAGAACAGTCTTACGTTCTCCACCTGCGCCACCACATGTCTAGTCAGCCAATCTAAATTCACCATACAGGCGCTGGTACCCACCCAGTAAAGAAGAAACAGAACAGTTGGGTATTCCAGAATAGAAGATGATCTGGAAGAAGATGAAACTGAAGATACCTTCTTTTCCGAATTCTACGAAGAATGGTATTACCAAAATTTGCTAGAAGTACATCCCCTCAAAGCAATTCACATCAGCTCCATCGGAAACAAGTCACAATAACTAGCAGAAAAAGCGAACAAAACAAAAACGGAACGACCTATTGAGGAAATAGTCCTGGCATATGTTCTTAAACGATTCGCCAAAATCTTCAGCCAAGAAGCTTCGCAACGACTTCCAGAACATTCACAATGGGACCATAAAATCGACATGAAACCGGGATGGGAACCGACGGGATGTAAGCTATACCCCCTGACAGAAGAAAAAGAGGACCAGCTACACGAAATGCTTCAAGAACATTTGAAGCGAGGAACCATTAGAATATCCAAATCCCCGCAAGTGTCACCCTTCTTCTTCGTAAAAAAGAAGGAAGAAAGCTTATGGCCGGTTCAAGATTATCGGAAACTGAACGAGTGGACGATAAAAAACAAATACCCATTGCCCCTAATTGACGATGTAATAAGAACTATTGCCAAATCGAAAGCAAGGATCTTCTCCAAGTTCGACGTAAAATGGGGGTATAACAACATTCACATAGCAGAAGGTGACAAATGGAAGACAGCCTTCATGACTAAATTTGGCTTGTTTGAATGCCTTGTGATGTTCTTTGGTCTTTGCAATTCACCCGCCACTTTTCAAACTATAGTGAACATCATCTTCCATGATCTCATTGTTGCACAGGTCCTTGCAGTCTACATGGATGACATCTTGGTGTTTACAAAGACCATAGAAGAGCATAGACACGTAACGACCCAAGTCATGCAAATACTCTTGGACAACGATTTATTCCTGAAACCTTCCAAGTGCACCTTCGAGACAGACACAGTCGAATACCTCGGGTTCATCATTTCTGTGGATAATATATCCATGGACCTAGTCAAGGTCGATGGAATCGCCGCCTGGCCAACCCCGAAGAACCTGAAAGAAGTACAGTCCTTCCTTGGCTTTGGAAACTTCTACCGCAGATTCATCGAGGACTTTGCTACCACAGCCCGACCTCTCAACAACCTCACAAAGAAGGATGTACCATTTGAATGGACTCGCGAAAGGAACGAGGCCTTTGAACAGCTGAAACATTGCTTCACATCTACTCCCGTCCTTATTTACCCAGATGGTAATCGCCCATTCCGCCTTGAAACCGATGCATCGGACTTCGCTTCTGGCGCCATCCTATTGCAAGAAACGCCCAACGACGGATGGCACCCTGTTGCTTACCTGTCCAAATCTTTCAATGCGGCCGAGCGGAATTATGATATCTTCGATAAGGAGCTACTTGCTGTCATACACGCCCTCGATCACTGGCGCGTGTACCTCAAAGGTGCATGGCACCCATTTGAGATCTGGTCCGACCACAAGAACCTCCTGTACTTCTCTACTGCAAGAGCTCTTTCCCGCCGCCAAGCACGTTGGTCACTCTTCCTCTCCCACTTTGACTTCACCCTTGTCCACAAACCAGGCATTACCCACCGGCCCGATGCTCTGTCCAGGCGTCCAGACCTAAAAGAGGGGGTAAAATCTGACAACAAAGATCAGGTATTACTACAACCCCAAATGTTCATCAAAAGCGCAACAGGACGAGGAACAGTTAAAATACTTGACAGTCAGCTGAGACGAAAGTTAAAAGAAGTCACGGCCAAAGATAAAGAAGTAACGGACGCAATGGAGCTTATCAAAGCATCAGGACCCAGAGCACTCTCAAAAGGCTTACAAGAGTGGAATTACAAAGACGACCTCATCTGGCATAGAGGGAAAATATATGTTCCACCAGACGACGAACTTAAAAGACAAATCACAAAAATATATCACGATTCATCAGCAACTGGACATCCAGGAAGATGGAAAACCTATGTCCTAGTGTCAGACAACTTCTGGTGGCCAGGAATGTCCACATTCATAAAGGAATACGTAACAGGGTGCGCAACGTGTCAAAATACCAAAAACATTACGCACCCCACACGCACCCCGCTTATTCCAAACGAAATACCAGAAGGACCCTGGCAAACAGTCACAATGGACTTCATCACGGATCTTCCCCAAGTAGGACCGTATAACGCCATTCACGTGACAGTAGACAGAAGCACCAAGGGCGTTGTTTACACCCCATGTGATAAAACCATAGATGCTGAAGGAACCGCTGACCTCTATATGAAAAACATCTGGAAACGATACGGACTTCCAAGGAAGATTGTATCCAATAGAGGTCCACAATTTGCGGCCAGATTCACAAAGGAACTATGGAAAAAGCTAGGAGTAATGACAGCACTATCAACTGCCTACCACCCAGAAACAGATGGAGAAACAGAAAGAGTCAATCAAGAGCCAGAACATTACCTGCGAGCATTCTGCAACTACAAACAAACGAATTGGCCTGAATTATTGCCATATGCAGAATTTGCACACAATGTCAGGGAACATTCAGCAACTCACCAATCGCCATTTGAACTCATGTATGGCTATAATCCAACTTTTGTACCTCCGATCATGCCAAGATCTGACATCCCAGGCGTAGAACAAAGGTTGGAAAGGCTGGAACAATTACGACGAGAAATGAAGGCCAGCCTAGAAGTTGCAGCTGAACTAATGAAAAGGAAAACAGCCGAAAACGAAGTCAAATTAGAAGCAGGACAGAAAGTTTGGCTATCAGGAAAAAATATCACCACCACGCACCCGAAAGACAAACTAGCCCCGAAACTGCATAGACCATTCGAAATAGAAAGCAAACTAGGACCAGTGACATACAAATTAAAGCTCCTGCCAACATGGAAAATACACCCCGTATTCCACGCCTCGTTAATCTTACCCTATCAAGAAACAGCCGCACACAGCCCCAACTTCGAACAACCACCACCTGACCTCATAGACGGACAGGAGGAATACGAAGTCGAAGAGATTCTTGATAAGAGGAAACGAGGACGCGGGTATCAATACCTAATACATTGGAAAGGATACCCGAGCTCCGCGGATGAATGGGTCACAAGAGCAAACCTAGGGAATGCTAAAGAACTTTTAGAAGCATACAACGCGCAACGTCATAACCTACCACTACGAGCAGCTCTCGCAAACATCGAGCAAACAAAGTCCGAAACGTATAAAACCCCAAACTCAATCATTACAATTCCCTTGTCCCTTCAATCACTTATTCACCCCTCCAACAAGCATGTCTTCCAACGAGTCCATCTACCTCTCCTCTGAAGACACTCTCGTCGAACGACCTTACGAAGAGACACCCTCCATTGAGCCCTCTATTCCCTCGACTCCCAAGATGTCCATAGTAGAAGAACGGTCCGTACCATGGGACACAGACAAAGAACAGGCAGCGCGGGAAGCAGAAGAAGGATTTAGCAAGTATCTGGAGGGACTGGACAAGGACGAACGACGACAAGACGAGATGATCAGACGACTCACAGAGGACTTCAACAGACCCTCACCTTCCCGCTCTCCCTCCCCACTACCCCTTATCCGCACAGAGGGCACAGGGATCATATTTCCTGATAGAGAGACATACCTGACGACTCCGTCGCTTACATGATGGGACTCATCGAAGGAACACCAAACACTGAGTTTGTGTCAGGGCCCACACGACCAGAGATACAGAGAGCGTTGGAGATTTTGGAAGAGGAAAGGAGTTTTGTCCGACAAGCGCAAAGGGCTCTGCAGATTAGGGAAGGAATGCTCATCGCCCGTATCAATGCAGGTGAAAGGAGACTTATGGGTTTGAATCAAACTCCACACCTCCAAGACTCTTTTCATCCCGCTGACGACATCACCCCCATCACTGAATATCACATGCCTACCACGACTGTGGTATCTTGTGCCTCGTCTTCGGCCTCAAATGGAGCGCCGCTTCGCCCAATGCCGGGGGCTTATCCCACGGAACGCAGCAGGGGAAGGGATATTTATAGATTTGCACAGATTTCACCATGCTACCACGTCATACCCGCGCGACTGGGAGTAATCCACTCCTCTACCCAAACTCGACCTCCCCCCCCCTTCGTCGAATATGACTCCAGTGAGTCCGACACCCAGCCCATCGTCCTCCGCCCTCGAGGTGCCTGAAAAACGAGACAATGACGTCTGGTATGACGTAAAACTGCCGGGGCAAATGACGGTTCGAATCCGTTGGGCCGGTACCCACTGCCATGATGAGACGAGGGACTCGGTTCTAGAACGCAGTCCCCGCATGGTTGGTAACAAGGTGGGGTATCATGATGTCCGTACTCAAGGGCTATCGCATCATGGCTCGACTGTGGGCAGCGAGAATCTGTGCCCTAAGTATTATTTTGTACGACTCGATTTACACGCATTGCTTATGTTTTTCCTGGACTATTACTTACCGTCTCTGGCACTGACGGCCTAGAGGGGGGGGTAATGTTACAAAATGCCTTGCTTATGTTTACCTACTTTTCTCACCTTCTTGATAAGGACTCGTAGGACCTTTTTCCCAACCATACCTTGTGTTCCTGCTCCATTGATACTTGGTCCGTGCTCCTGTTTGTATGTATTTATAGATACTGCGGCGCAGGGTGGAAGCCTTAGGCTATCCACTTCTGTCCAATCTAAGGACTGCTGTTCACACAGTCTCCTCTGATTCCAAGGCATTAGTCTGATCAGTCCCGCAACTCCCTCTAACACTCTTCAGTATTGTTTGTGGCCTAGGATCTCCTCGTCTCGAACAGCTGTTTGTGACACTTAGAGCATCTGTCCTGGGTGCTTGCATACATAAGGTTGTTGGTTCAACTCTGGTAGAAGGCAAGTTTGTTATAAGGTATATTCTGTGTTTAGGTATTGAACTAGTTGTTACGACTGCTCGTCGGTAACCCCAAGAGTAGGAGGTTCTTCCCTAGGTCACTCGTGGAGGATGTGTGGAACGGTGGTCTCGACTGTACGTGTAGCACAGGAGCCTGGAGTGTATTGCAGAGTAGCAATAGAAAGTACTGTAGGAAGACAGTACTGAACGAAGGTTCCTGTATGTGGAGATACAGGGGAACGAAGTACTGTGGTAGGAAGACCACAGTGAACGAAGAGAATAGACTGAAGATCGTCAGCCTATTCTATGGGCCTTTTATACTACTTTAGGAGGTAGGGCGTGAGAATACCGAATATGTATCTGTAGGTATTCTCTAAGTCGTCTCTCTCAATAACGACTACTCTTGTGCTTCTCCGTTGGTCTCCTTCCGGCCAGGAGAGACTAGGAGGTTCATGCCCTGCGTGTGAGTAATTTATAAGGCGGCGTTCCATGCCCGCTAATACAATAGGCCCGTGATACTCGACCAACGATAAGGTGATCCGTTGGGAGTGGATGACCAAGGTTATTATCTGTACCTTGTCTGTACGCCTCAACCTGTGAGGCCGCGTGATATTTGTGATGATCGTATCGGTATAGACCGCCGTGTAGGCCCGATAGAACGTGATCATAACAATACCCCCTTTCTACGTCCTATTCGCCTGGTAGGACAGCGCTGTGCGCTTCATCGCCACTCCATATACGATTTGCTTTCTTGATTCAACGATGGTCTTCGGATGCGACTTCCGAGACATGACTTCGTTTTCTGGGAGGAAGACCGACTTACGTCGTTTGATCCTCTAGGAGTTGTCCATCTCCGTTGAGCTGTTTGTTTGTCGAGTCGTGAGGGTATCCAAGCCTCCGCTCTCTAGGATGTTCTTCCTTCACCCGTGGGATTGATTTTGCCGCTTGTCGCGGTCTTACTTCCAGCCCTCTTCTGGAACAGTATCAAGAAAGGCGTATGAATGCGAGTGGTGTGTGGATGAATAGAAACTCTAGCGTGTGGGTTCCGATTCGTGTCATCAGGTTCTTCTTCTTCCTTCTCCGAGGGCCAAACCTCAGTGTTTCCAGGATAGTCGTCTATCCTCATGATTTGTTGTTCCTCTTGACGACAGTGGATGGCGCCCATGGACAAGTAGGTTGATCGCTTTACGAAGGCTTAGGCCTACTTCTCCAGGCTACCAGTCATAACGCCCCAAGCAGTATCGCTCCCATACGGTGAGCTCATCTCCGGTGAGGTTGCAGCCAAATCCCAAGCAGTATTGTCCCCATACGGTGGACTCATCTCCGGTGAGGCAGTTTACGGCGTCCAGAGTTTGTTTTTCACAAACGTGGGCCTATGGTGGGGAATACCACGTGTAGTGTTGGGTTCGAGGCAAGGATGTGAAGAGAATTAGACTTGAAGGGTGCCGTGAGGAGTAAGGAGGAGTCTGACTCCTTCTCCTGATCGGCCCGTTCGCTTGCACGAATGGACATCAAGACCACAGCTGATATATTTGTCGGGTTGCGAGATATATCCACGACTGGCAGTTTAAAACGTCATGCGGGACGGTCCGTAGTTTATCGTCGTTTCGGACGATCCGTAGTTTATCGTCTTTGCGGACGTCCTTCATCATCAACATGGAATGCCTGTGGGGAAAGATGTTTCTGCACGCCGGAATTTCCATCGGTTGTGTGCATAGGGCCATAGACCAGACTTTACCCGCTCCAGATTCCACTGAGGCATGATGGACGGTTTATACTATATCAAACCGGATAACTTGTAACGCCTCAATGTTATGAGACCGCTCAGTTTAATGCCGTGAGGTAGGCATCCTCGCAGTTTAATGCCGTGCGATAGGCAGGCTTGCAGTTTAACGCCGTGCGATAGGCGGCTTGCAGTTTAACGCCGTGCGATAGGCGGACTATCGTCTGACTATGTCCCTCGAGTCACGATAGGCTTTTCCTCCGAGGATGAGGGTAGTTTAACGTCATCTCGGACGTTGTCGACACATTCTCGTCAAGGATGATGTCGACCGATGATCCCTGTACTGAAAGGGACGAGTAGTTTAACGTCGTTGCGGACGATTGATGACCCGGGTCTTGGTCAACAATCACAACTCCTGTTCGGTAAGGAGCACGTAGTTTAATGTCATTGCGGACCGATTGACACCATGGCGGTCAATCCACAACTCCTATACGGTAAGGAGCAAATAGTTTTGTGTCATTTGCGGACGATCCACCAGATTGATGAATCACAACTCCCATGCGATCGGGAGCGAGTAGTTTATCGTCATTGCGGACGCATTGGTGTCCAGGGGATTGGACGTCAATGACAACCCCTAGGTCCAGGGGCACTAGTTTAACGTCGTCGCGGACGCATGGTATCTTGTCAAGATCGCCACGCACGATCCCTAGAACGAAGGGACAGTAGTTTTACATCATTCCGGATGCCCGTAGTTTACCGTCGTTGCGGACGTCGATGCCATTGGCCTCGAACAATCCCTATGTGGAAAGGGACAATAGTTTAGCGTCATCGCGGACGTTGTTTCGCCACAAATATTGTGGAAAAACAATGCTTAGTTTAACGTCATCCCGGACGCTTCGTAGTTTATCGTCGTTGCGGACGAGACCTAGTTTTACGTCGTTTCGGACGAGACCTAGTTTTACGTCGTCGCGGACGATTGGCGGAATAGACTTCGGATGAGTGGCCCGCTCTTGTCGTTCTTCCGCTATGTGGGCCAGACGAGAGTCGCGTGATCTAGTCCCTTCCTACTAGATCTTTGACTCGAGGCACGTGTCCTAGTTGCCTCCTGACTAGGTCTTGGAGCGGAATTTCTTGTACTTCGACTCCAGGACTAGACTGAGCGCTCCATGAAGAGATGCTTGCTCTTCCATGTCCCCAGACCCCTCGCTTGGATTTGAACCAAGACGACCCGATATTCTTTTACCGAAAAGCGAGTGAATATCGGAAGCGCTTTTGACCTTTTATAGGCAGGGTTCTGTGACGCGAGTCCTTCCGCGCTTCGCCAGAATACAACCACGCTCCTTTGGTCAATGGTAGTTTAACGTCATCTCGGACGATGGGTAGTTTTCCGTCGTTTCGGACGAAGACTAGTTTAACGTCATTGCGGACCCTAGTAGTTTATAGTCGTTGCGGACCAAGCCTTTGGTAGTTTTACATCGTTCCGGATGTAATTTGTGGCCTCGCATCATTTAGGAAGACTTGTGAGGTAGAGGCGGCCCGCTCTCTACATCATCTCATGCGCCAGCTGTAGGATCCCCTAATGCGGAAACGATCCTGTAAAACGGGAGATCCAAAGTGGGACGTCCCAAAACACCAGTCAGACCTTGACTGTGAGGGTTCACGATACGAGTTATGCATCATAATTTCTTGACTCGGACTTGCAACCGGTTATGTATGGGCACTTCGCTGTACCAAGGCGAAGGGCCTGCTTGTCGACACCTACGAGTAGAGTATATGTCATGTAGAGGGTTCCCTAATGCGGAAAAAACCCTGTAAAACTGAGGATCCAAATGGGACGCTCGATGCATCTGTCAGATTAACTCCTTGACAGCGAGGATGTGAAAGGTTCCGCCGTAGGCTGTACGTGGAATTATGCCCGCTGTTGTCCTTGATTCGTACCATCATTTGAACCTAGGACTAATGGTCAGGTACTTCCCCTGCCTTCTTATCTTTTCACAGTTTTAAGACATGCAGGTCCGATAGTTTAGACGTCATTCCGGACGCGCGGTAGTTTAACGTCTCTTTCGGACGAGGTCGTACAGTTTAACGTCTTGGGGGACGATCCTAGTTTTACGTCGTTGCGGACGATTGTAGTTTTACATCGTTTCGGATGTAATTTTTGTCAGGGGAAGGAGTTCCTTAACTTCCTTACCCCCTTTCTTTTCCCTATGCCCTGTTATTAGTCCTTTTAATAATCAAAAGGTCCTTGATAATCCCCGCCGCCTTCGTCAGGTCGGTAGTAGGGGTCCGCCTCGTCGTAATTTCCTGGGTCGTCTAGAGCATCCCATGCGTCGAGCTCGGATCTAGTCCACGAGCTATTTCTTCGAGCCTCCGAATCAATGCGGCGAGTTCTGCGGCTACTTCGGTTATCCTCTCTTTCGTTCGTACGAAATCGAGCACTAGGAGGAGGCGATCTAGGCCGGTGTCGAACACTCCGGCCAGCAGTTGTTCCGCGTCCGAGGGTTGCCTGGCTTCCCCGACCTCGTCTTCCCTCATTTCTTCGATAGACGGGCGGTTCCTCCTCGTCGGTATTTCCTTGGGATAGGGGAAGACCTCGTACCCGGTGAGAGGGGGGAGTCGCGGTATGGCTATGCGCTGTAGGAACCTCTCGTTGTCTCGGTGGAGGGCGCTCCACGACCGTACGCGGAACCCTCCTTGGATTTGGTACAGACGTGGGATGTTCTCCGGGACGTGGTACGTTCCAAGTGACAACTCGGAAGGGGTCGGTTCTACTTGGCTGGACGTTTCCCAGTTCTCCTCCGAAGAGGAGAGCTGGAAGGAGCTCTCGGTTGACGTATTGGGAGAACTCGTCAGGGTGGATGAGGAGGGCTCGGGGTCGCCCGTCGTTGTGGGCGTACCAGGAGGCTGTGTCCGGGTCGGTTTGGAGGGCGAGCGCTCTGATCTGGAGACTGGCACTAGCCAGTCGTCGAGGTACGTCGCTATGTTCATTCCCGGGTTGTCCTGCCGAGAAGTTAGCGAGTCTTTGGAGGGCCATGGCTGTGGCCATTTGTATTACCGCGGAGATGGTGTTCCGCTGGAGGAGCGCGTCCGCGTGTCGCTCCAGTTCTCCGGTGTGAGGATCTGTACGAGGGGTAGGTCCTCCCATGGAGCTGGGAATCGGTCCACTAGTTGGTACTGGCGGAGGTGCAGTTTCTGATAGAACTGGTATTGGTTCAGCTTCTCCATGGCCTGGGAGTTGAGCTGCCGTTCTTGCTCGAAATCCCGAGGGACCTGCAACTCCACTAGGACGCGTGCCTTCACTAGGAGGTGGAACTCCCACTGGTAATGGGCCAGGGCTCGACTGGTTTCGGTCATCAGAACTTTCATGCCGTGGTGTACCTCGTGAGGCCCTCTCCGGTGAGGGTCTTCGGGTTCTTTCCCTTTCTTTGAACTTGGCATAGTCTTCGGCGTCGTCGTCGGAGAAGTTGTTGGTGTGAGGGGTGAGGAGGACCCCGGTAGATCCTGGTTGTTGAGGACTTGTTCCTCTATCAATTCGTCCAACATCTGGTCGGTGAGGACTTGTTCCTCTTTCCACTCGTTCGACATCTGGATTGGCGACCATAAGGACGACATCGGGGGAGGAGTTTCTGGATGGAGACGAAGCATCGTGGTCGTCGTGGAGGAGCATTCGAATGGGGGAAGGTGTTTGAGAGGGGAAGAAGGTGAGAAGATGTTTTGTTGGAGTCCTCTTGTCGCTCCTTTTATGATCTTTCGTCCCTCCTCTCAGGCTGTTCCCGGACGGGGTTTGTCTGGGTATTGGTCATGGAAATCTTTCATGGCTTCTTCCGCTGTTCCCTTTAGGAGAGTGTAGGGCTCCCAGGTGTTGTCTGCTTCGGGATATCCCATCCATTTGACCAAGTATTTGGTTCCCCGTCCTTGCCGTTTTGAATCCACGATCATTTCTACTTCGTAATGTTCTTCATCGTTCAATACCTCCGGTATTGGTCGCGCGAAGTTTTCTCCGTGGGCTTCGGTTTCTCTATATTTGGTGAGCACGGCGGCGTGGAACACCGGGTGGATTTTCCACTGCGGAGGAATTTGGAGTTTGTACGCCAGGGTTCCTACTTTTCCCAGTATCTTGAAGGGGCCATATCGCCTAGGGGCGAGCTTAAACTTAGGATGGGTTGTTCGGATATGGGTTCCTTCTAACCATACTTGGTCTCCTTCCTCCCATTGGGGAAGTTTCCTGTGAAAATCCCGGTTTTTGGCGTAATTGCTGGCTATTTGTAAGCTAGCAGCGGCTTCTTCCTGAACTTCTGTGATCGTCCTAATGCGTTCAGCTACCGCAGGTACCTTTGTCTCCAGTGCCGTGTCAGCTGAATAGGGGGGATTGAAACCGTATAGCACTTCGAAAGGGGATTTCCCGGTGGCCGAGTGTTTCCGTGTGTTGTGTGAGAATTCGGCGAACGGCAAAAGGTCTACCCAATTGTCCTGATGGTAGTTGCAGAACGTTCTCAGGAATTGCTCGATCTCCTGGTTTACTCGTTCCGTCTCTCCATCTGTTTGGGGATGATACGCCGTGCTGAGAGCGGCGGTGATTCCTAGCCGTTTCCAGAGTTCTCGGGTGAATTTGGCCGCAAATTGAGGGCCCCGATCGGACACTATTTTGGTCGGCAGTCCATGTCGATTGAAAACGTTATTTTGGAAAAGCACGGTTGTTTCTTCTGCCGTGATCGTTTTCTTGCATGGGGTGATGACTATGCCTTTTGACAGACCTTGATCCACTACCACGTTAATTGAGTCGAAACCTTTGCTTTCGGGTAGGTCCGTGACGAAATCCGTCGAGATGAATCGCCAGGGAACGTTGGTGGTTTCCAGAGGGTGGATAGGTGGGTGTGTCCTGTGTGTCAAATTCTTCGTAGATTGGCATATGGCGCATCCATCCACGTATTCATGGACGAATTTTGTCATGTTTTGCCACCAGTAGTGTCGTTGCACCATTTCCAATGTTTTTGCTCTACCCGGGTGTCCTACCGCGGGTGCATCATGATGTGTTTTGACGATGAGTCTTCGGATGACGTCATCTTTGGGGACGCATATGTGGCCGTTGCGTCTGGTGATTCCGTCCTCATATGTCCAATGTCCCAATAATCCTCTCATCCCTTGTGGTCCTACTCGTAAGAGTTTTGCAAGAGCTACTCTTGTTAAGGCGTCGTGTTCCGATTTCGAGTGTCGGATGAGGGAGATGAGGTTTGAAGAGGCAATTTCCGTGGATTTTATATGCCGTGTCGGGGACGGTTCTACCAATGTTTCGTCGGATTTGTTGAAAAGCTTGGCCGGGAGTAAAATTTGAGATTTGTTGTCAGATTCTACCCCCTCACTTAGATCTGGACGCCTGGACAGAGCATCAGAGTGATTTGTCGATCCTGCTTTATAGCTGAGTATAAAGTCGAATCTGCTCAAATAAAGGCTCCAACGGGCGTGTCGTCGTGATAGGTCTCGCGCCGTTTGGAAGTGTTCCAGGTTTTTATGATCTGTCCAAATCTCGAAGGGGTGTCGTGCGCCTTCGAGGTAGTGATTCCAATGTTCCAACGCTTTGATTATAGCCAAGAGTTCCCGGTCGTGAACGTCGTAATTTCGCTCTGCTGGTGAAAACGATCCAGAGAGGAAAGCGACTGGGTGCCAGTCACCATCTTTTCCTTCTTGTAGAAGGGTAGCCCCATAGGCGATTAGTGATGCGTCAGTTACTAGTCGATATGGGTGCATGGGATCTGGATAGTTCAAGACAGGTTTACTGATAAAAGCTTTCTTTAATCGGTCGAAAGCTTCTTGGCATTTTGTAGTCCAGTTCCATTTCTCGTCCTTTTTGGTGAGGTCGTGTAGGGGGCGCGCGATGAGTGAGAACTTGTCAATAAAGCGCCTGTAAAAATTCCCTAGACCCAGGAAGGAGCGAATGTCACGGACTGTTCGTGGGATTGGCCAATCTTTTATTGCGTCCACCTTTGAGTCCTCCATGGCGACATGGTCTTTTGAAATTGTATATCCCAGGTATTGGAGCTTTTCCTTGTAAAACTCGCATTTTTCGGGTTTCAAATATAGATCATTGTCGCGTAGGATTTGGAAAACCTGGTTTAGGATTTTGACGTGTTCCGCCATGGTTTTGGAGAAGACGAGGATGTCGTCCATATATACGGTTATCTTCCGGGCTGTGATGAGCTCTCTGAAGATCATGTTCATCATAGCTTGGAAGGTGGCTGGTGAGTTGGTCAGGCCGAAAAACATCACCGTGGGTTCGTAAGAACCTAACGGAGTGATGAAGCTCGCCTTCCACTCATCTCCTTCTTTGATGCGTATATTGTTGTATCCCCATCGCACGTCCAATTTGCTGAAAATGATGGCCCCTTTTATCACATCCAGTAGTTCCTGGATTAGTGGAAGGGGGCACACGTTCGGGATGGTGTGCGAATTTAAGTGGCGATAGTCCTGTACCGGGCGTAGTTTTCCATCCTTTTTTCCTATAAAGAAAAATGGGGCTGCTGTTTGCGAGGTGGATCGACGGATGGTTCCTCTCTCCAGATGTTCCTTGATGAATTTTCCTAATTCATCGTGTTTTTCTGGGCTCAGGGCGTAGATTTTGGGCACTTGAGGTTTGAAGGTTGGTTTTAAGTCAATGGCGTGATCCCAGTAAGTGTGTTCTGGGAGTCGCTGCGACTTTCGTTCGCTGAAGATGTCCAAAAATTCGTGATGCGCCTTGGGAACTCTTTCCTTTAGATTGGTGACGATGATTTCGTCTTCCAGGTCTTGGTCGAAGCTGGCAAATCCTGACGGTTCGGGGGCCAGTTTCCGAATAACTGGGTCCCGGGTGGCCTGTTTTCCTGAGGGTTTGTCTGGGAGATCAGGTTCTCCCTCGTTTGGTGAAAGAGATGGCTTGTCTTGCGCCTTTCGTTTCTCTTCTGCGTATTTCCTTATGTCCTTTAGGAGCCATTTCCTTTTGAGGTATGCTCGTAGTCGGACACCAAACGTTCCGCTGTGATCGCGGAGTCCTACATCTTCCGATAGTCTTCGGAGATGTTCGAGGCGCTGTTTCTCGCGCTCATTGATGCGTGGTTTGTGCCGTGGTTCCACGTCTGATAACCGCCTACTGTATGGCGGTTCTTCCCTTGCCCTAGTGAACCCATATGGTTGTTGGCATTTCTGGGGGCACCGATCAAAGTGCACTTCACGTCGCCTCCATTCGATGGAGGGATCGTGGTATTTCAACCAATCTGTTCCCAGGATAAGGTCGTCTTTTCCTAGATTGGAGATAAACATCTGGACGCGCTCGGTATGCGTTCGTCCACTGATGTCCCGAATGGTGAGGTTCACGTCCAAGGCGGATCGGATGAGACCTGCTTTGTTAATGGTGTCATCGACGTTCCGGACGCGAATGGGGTTGTTGAGTGTATAGGTGGGGAAACGATGTCTCTTGACCCAAGTTTCGTTTACTATAACCCCTTCGCAGGCCGAGTCGATGGTTGCTTTTGCTCCAGCGTTTTGACTCCTGTTTGATACTTTCACGTTCAGGCGTATGGGGGTGATGATACGGTCGTTCATTGCTCCGATACGAATACAAGTGCGGGCATCAAACTCGGGTCGTTCTTGACCTCTCTCCTTCGCTGGTGAGGGAGAGGTCAGGAAAAACGCTCCGCGTGTCCCAAGATTACTTCTCTGGCTTCATCTTCTCCTAATTCTCCGAGTACTGCTCCGATTCGAGCAGAATGACTGACGCCTCCGTCTCCCCGTCGTCCGTTAGGTAGCATAGTGCGCTGCCCATGGTTCGTCTGGGGTCGTCCGGATGGGGTAGAGTGAGGACGTTCCATCGAAGGACCAGGTTGTGGTACCCGCTGGTTGTTGCGATGAACATCCTCTGTCTCCATTCCTCGATATATTCCCGCTTGGTTTCCCATAGCGGGTGCGTCGTCTTCTCCCTCCAAATCAACCGCGCGGTTTCCTCTCCCTGTCGTACCCAAGCGTCTTTTCGAGTTTCCTCGAACTGGTGGAACGCCTCTACGAGCGGATCGGCAGTCAGCGCTATAATGTCCTCTGCGCCCGCAGTTATAACATTTTGGTTGCTTGCCGTCAAACTTTCTCTTTTGACTTTCGGCATTACGCTTCCTGGTGGCGTCGATGTCCATGTCTACCACCTGGTTATTCATTCTTCGAGGGGCGTTTGTGGAATTATAGCGGGGAGAGATTTGGTTATGGAAACGATTCAGATAATCGCTTCGAAAGGAGGTGGAGTTGGCGAGGATGGCCTTTTGAGCGGTTCTGGCTCGCAGTCGTCCATCTATTTCGCAGGCTGTATTGATCCAGTCCTGAATAGTATCCTTTGGCTGAACTTCCTTGTCATATATTTTGTCCATGACGCGCGGGTCTAACCCGCGTTGGAAGTAAGGGACCTGCTCTTTATCGGAGATGTCGGCATCGGCGGCGATGAGAATGAATTGGTTGGAGTATTCATCAACCGTCATTCGTCCTTGGGAGAAGGCCATGAGTGCGCTTCGCGCTTTGTCGGTTTTGCCCGTCTCCCTGAACTGTAATTTGAACTTGGCTAAAAAGTCCTTCCAGGTGCCTAGATCGGTAGGTGGGTCTGCTCCTACTGATTTGAGGAGGAAGTTCTCCGCCCAAGCTCCCGCCGTGCCGTATCTCATGCATGAGAGCACAAGGGATATCTTGTCTTGATCGGTCTTGTACCGATCGGATTCTGCTGCGAAAAGAAGGAGGCATTGGAGCATGAATTTCTGGGATTCAATGCGGTTGCCTGTGTAATTGTCTGGGAGTTTGACTTTTCCTCTTCCGGGTTGTACTGTCGCGGAAGGGGTGTTTGTAGAAGTCGAAGCTTGTCCCGACATTTCGGCGAGTGGTTCGTTTCGGGTGTTGATCGGTGTTTGGTCTGGTGAGTCGGAGTCTGATTCCGAGGTTGTTTCCTCTTGCTCCGAGTCTTCGGGGATTACCGGCGCCGGTTCCCTGTATTGTGGGGCTAGTTCCCACTGAGCTTCTGTTTCGTTCCAAATATCCTCTTCTACTGTTCCGTCTTCAAGTGTGAAGTAATAACGCCCGTTTCGGTATGAGCAGTTATCGTAATTCGGAGGGGCAGTTCCGTTGTTGTCTTCGTAGACCCAGAAGTCCCCTTCGCGCCGGATAGGGCGATTGTTGTGACGGAGTTGGTTATTGATAAGTCTAGTGCCGGGTGGGTATTCCTGGCCTAGGTCTTGCTCCAGAGTGTGTGCAGTAACGCTCTCTCAATGGGGGTCTATATCCCCACTGAGCAAGGTTATGAGAGAGAGTGTGGCAGCAAGCTAGTGCGAGCAAGGTAGGGGCAGAAGAGTCTATTCTAGTGTTACGACTGCTCGTCGGTAACCCCAAGAGTAGGAGGTTCTTCCCTAGGTCACTCGTGGAGGATGTGTGGAACGGTGGTCTCGACTGTACGTGTAGCACAGGAGCCTGGAGTGTATTGCAGAGTAGCAATAGAAAGTACTGTAGGAAGACAGTACTGAACGAAGGTTCCTGTATGTGGAGATACAGGGGAACGAAGTACTGTGGTAGGAAGACCACAGTGAACGAAGAGAATAGACTGAAGATCGTCAGCCTATTCTATGGGCCTTTTATACTACTTTAGGAGGTAGGGCGTGAGAATACCGAATATGTATCTGTAGGTATTCTCTAAGTCGTCTCTCTCAATAACGACTACTCTTGTGCTTCTCCGTTGGTCTCCTTCCGGCCAGGAGAGACTAGGAGGTTCATGCCCTGCGTGTGAGTAATTTATAAGGCGGCGTTCCATGCCCGCTAATACAATAGGCCCGTGATACTCGACCAACGATAAGGTGATCCGTTGGGAGTGGATGACCAAGGTTATTATCTGTACCTTGTCTGTACGCCTCAACCTGTGAGGCCGCGTGATATTTGTGATGATCGTATCGGTATAGACCGCCGTGTAGGCCCGATAGAACGTGATCATAACACTAGTGCTCTAATAGACATGACTCTATAAGAAGGCTATGAGAACTGTGATGCTTGATTTATTATGATTTTTCCGAAATTTCAAGTTATAATCAATCCTAATAATTCCTAATTTAGCAAAATTATGTCTAATTAGAACAGGTTTAGAAGGAGGGTAAGCTAAAAATGTCTAATCCTAATCGTTCTTAATTATGCATAAATAGAACTAATTAGAGCTTAATACAAAGGGGTGGTTTTCCAGATGGCCGCCTGCATGCCAGGCCCAAGGATCAGTTGATTTTGCCATTTGCCAACTGCATATTGAGGATGATTTTGGGGTCATAGATGAGCACCAATTCATTGCAAATGCCTTCTAACATGGCAATGACTTGGGAACCCAGGTCAATGATGCATTCAACCTCTTGCTGATGATTGACAAGGGGAACAATGGACCTTAGGGCAGACACTCTTTAGCAACTATCAATGGCTAAGGAACCTGACCAGGCTGTAGATTCTTCAGATACATTTTTTACATGTCAGGGATGATGATTGTGCCAGGCAGGGGTGTTTCCAGTTGGTGCAGGACATTGACGAAGGAGAAGATGGTTGGTCAAGTTGGCGGTTTGAGGTTGTCGATGGTGTAGGGTAAATCAGCATCTTTTTGCATTTTTAGCATCTATCTATAGAAGAATGATGGCATATGATACATTATTCAAATGCTGTGATACAGGGAAGTGTCCCAATACCACTCACAAGCTGAAATCTAACAGATAGCACCAATGTTGATTGAAATCTTTGAAGTCCAACAAATGTATTTCTTGATTTTTTGGTACTGTGGGAATCTTACATACTCTGCATTCCGGAAATGTGCTCTTAGTCAGCTTATTGATAGAGCACCTTATCTGCCCAGATCTGGCCATACACAGACATCTAGCCAGATATCCCCAGATGACCTAAGCATCTAGGAGCATCTGGGGCTCTGGGACTGGCTAGGACTGGTTACAGGTTTGCTGATGTTGAGCTCGGATTCTCTTATTCTCAGAGGTGTAGAAAGCAATGAGGGACTTATTGACTGACCAGTTTTGTGCCTTAATAGCCAAGAGAACTGCATTTATTTTGTCAAGATGCCGCTGTTGACAGCTTATAGGGGATGGCGAGGGGGTCAAGACAAGAGAGCGCTGCGCTGCGGTCGATGTGACGGCGCATCTAATCTATGCTGATCTCAGCAAAATATAATCTAATCATTATTGATCTATGGAAATCGTTGTCTTATCGTCTTTGATAACGGTCCGATAACGCCACCCTAGCTGATAACTACTTTGATCCGAGCCCCTCACGCGTTCGGCGTTCGGGAGGGGGTCGGTCGAGCCTAAGCTTCATACTGCGTTTTACAAGCGAAAACCATAACGTGTATTAAATGGCTCCTGATAAGGCAGCGATACCTAGTGCGCATATCATGCAGCAGTCAGGATAAACCCAGCACTCGCGGCCTCCGTGACTGCGTTATTAATCAAACCACCATCCGACCCCACTGTCACGTACAGCCGATTAGAAGCAGCACGAATCGAATACACGTTGGTGGCCGTCCCAATTTTTGGGCGGATGATAAAGACCTCCCAGCTGGAGGCCGTTCCGCGAATGGACGCCAGCGTGTAATTCCCTGACTGGTCCGCGGTCACAAACTGACTCGTCGACTTCAACTGCAAGGTTCCTCCGTTCGGCGCGAAGCCAGAGTTGAACACCGCAGCAGACGATCGGGAAGTCGAGGATGCGACGAGGTTGGTGTTGCTCGCGGAAGAGACGACGTATTTTCCGGAAGCGGCAGCTTGAATAGTGAAATTGCCCAACGGATTCGCGTAGGCTGAGGAGCAGATCGCTCCCCCGGATGGGTTTGGACGGGTCGACAGGAAGTAGAGCTGATTCGTGAACGTGTTGCCGGTGCCCCAACTTGTGAGAGATGAAGATAACTGGGCGGCGGTCTTCAGGTCATACTGGGAGTATGCGAGGTAGATCACGCTTTTCCAGTCGTCGCTGATCGTCGGATCGGCGATTTCGTCGGATGCGTACTGATACACGTTCTCCACCCAGGCCGCATCGTACATATTTTCGTTGACTGGAGTAACCGGGAGCATTTGGATGGCTGCAATCTCGACCTTCTGAGAACCCCAGAACCTGGCGCAGAACTCGTCAGGCATAGTTCATCGCCGGGGGACATAGACTGGAAACAGTCGCGACTCACAACCAAGCACCTGATTGCCAATCCTGGACGTTGCCAATGGTCACTAAACTGCGAATATCCGGGTCCGGGTAAGGCTGATCGCGGCCTGTAGAATTGGCCTCAGGGTACATGTGCCAGTACGTCTGAAGTTCATTATGATCAGTTGATTGACCATGAACATTCGACGAAGACTAACTTGAGCTGCGTGCTGCTCGGATGCGAGAAGCAAGCGAGCGTAGTTTTTGATATCGGTATCCCCGATGACAATAGCCCATAGCATTGCACCATAGTATGCATTAACGGCTTCTCCCACTGATTCCTGGTCGCGCGATCCGGCACCATTCGCGATGCCCGACGCTGTGAGCGCCATGAGATGGAAGCCATGACATACATATGCATTGGCAGCTTACCCCAAGAGTGGCCAGCGAACCAATCTCGGTGACGAGTGACGGGGAAATAAGGATCGGCGTTCGTGGGATTGATAATATCTCGAAGGAACCAATTGACATAGGTCTGATGTTGGCTCAACCAATTGTTATCATATCTGTATGGGTTTCGTTAGCCATCAGTATGACGTAGCCGCGAAATAAAAAGGGGCATACTTCGCAATCACCGCAGCACCTGTCAGAAAATATCCATAATGGAAATGGTGGTCGTTGTAATACCCGTTGCCGAAATCAACGTTCACGTTGTTATAACCTGCAGCATCAATGATACCACCCCATCCAGTTTCATAGGCGGGTAAGGTAGTTGAAGACGATAAAAACTGGTCATCACATCAGTCCGGACCGAAAATATATGACAGTCTCAGGCCCCAGCACTCACCCAGTATTCATAACTGGTTTCTAAGTAAGCAAGGACCGTGGGTATGAGGTCACTGCGACCGACCTCATCCGCGATCAAACTTGTCGTGGCAAGGCTTATTGTGAGCGATCTTCGGACAGAGCGACATTGTCTTGGATGCACTTACGCAAGTCGAGCCTTTGCAGCAATAGAACCACCCCAGTAATAAAAGTCTCCCGGCACGGGGGCGTCACCTAGATTTGCTATTTCATACTCCAAGCCTTGAATAATCGCCGCAGTACAAGAGCTATCCGGAGCTCTAGGTGCAGCAAAATCCATGGTCGGCAAGGCATATTCCAAATTCCAGATATTACCGAGAGCAGGGTACATGTACCCTTTCGTCGTGAGGTAATTCAGAGAGTCCGTCGACGGGAAGTTGGGTGACTGCATCGTGATCCTGAGGAGATGCTTTATCCATCGAGAATGACGTATTCGTGACCCTGAACAGACTTACCGATGATGAGGCCAAGTGAGCATCAGAAGGTCATCTGCGTTCCCAACTACGGTCCAGGTGAAACGCAGAACAGCAGTCGGGTCGCTAGAAGAAAACGAATAGTCTGTCTCAACAGCTGTCGCATAGTTTGCAACGTATTGATCTAGCAATGCCTCGTGCGACGCTTGATCTAGCTTTGCCACCCGTAGAACGCCTGTGAACGGTCTAGACGCCACAATTGTTCCTACACCATTGGAATTGGTGGCGTTGAAGGTGATGGGTCCAGAGAGCGAATAGATCAAATATGCCCCGACGTTATTGGACACCAGAAACTTTGTTCCAGAGACCATAGCTGTGATACGTTAGTGTCGGCATGTGCAGCCGTGGTCTCGCAGACGACGTACCACGGCTATTACTAGAAACTGACGTGTTACCGAGAGATGTGACAAACCCTGCCCCACTGAGAAAGCGGGGAGTCGCACTATTGAAAACGAATGTCAAATATGGCGAGCCCGGGACCATGTAGGCTGTCAATGTGCTTGATCCTGTGAAGTACTGCAGCGTGACCGATTGGGAATCCTATCAACAAACAAGAGGCCATCAGGACAGGATCATGCAGAGGTCAAGGAGTAAGGTCTGATTTACCCACGACAATGCTTTGTGGTCTTGCATGTTGCCCGAGTGCTCGACAAAGCCCACAGACCAATCTGTCTGAGTAGGCTGCTTGATCGACGTCCCATCAAATTGTCGGTCCGTCGAAATTCCAAACTGGATGCTATCGGCGGAAAGGCTGGATTCAAATGGAAAGGGTCCTGCACACATGCTACGTGACAGAATAAAAGGGACGTTAATAGACGAAGTCAAATTCGCCACATTAAAACCTACGCATCGCCTGCGCCTGCGCCATAGCCGGCCCACCAGCTGTTAGTAGGGAAGGGTGGCGAATGCCCTTGGAAAAAAGAGGTCGGAGGTTGGTCGTTGGCTACTGATCCACCTGCAGGGGCAGGCGCATCTATGGCGATGGGACCGAAGACGTTCGCATCCACACCGCCGACGAAGGCAGCGACAAGAGAAGAAAAAGCGAGAAACCTGGAAGAACGCATGACTCGAACCATCCACGAGCAGTGCACCACATAATGAAGGTAAGCTGGAGCTCTTTATAGACCTCGACTTCCATATTTTCATTCGCGATTCGAGATAAATGGCGCCCTATAGGGCTTGAAGCTCTATCTCCACAAGACTGAGAGTGCGATCGCGATCACGTTTGCCTAGATGAGGAGGTTCTGGGAGCAAAAGTGCCTGAAGTCAACTTTCCACAGGCTTCCAGAATACACAATCAAACGCGATCCGAGGTACTTACGATAGGCTGTTTCGCCAAGGATGTCATTTCAAGACCACTGGCAACCTTCCAGTTCAGATCCCCGCGGCTGATCATCCTCAATGAAGAGCTGTTTGACCCCCCAGAAATGAAAGCACCGTCGGGGGATAGGTACCTGCCGAATATAAGGCGAAAGAGAAGAGGGTGTAAGTTTAGTCTCAGATAGAATGAGGTTCTGTACACACCATGCATAGCTTCTGCAGTCCTGGAAGGGGATGCAAAAACTGCTTCGACTCGGGAACATCTATTGACGTCTCAGGTACGAATATGTCCGCGGGACCACAATATCTACTGCATCGATTGGACGGTGGTCACCGTATGGTCAGTTGGATCCTCGAGTGATCAACGTCAAGACAGACTGCACTGCAGTCCAACTGTGCAATCTGCAGAAGACTTCATTCGGACGTATCACCTGAGAAGGAAGGGTATCGTACGAGTCTTAGTATGACGCCTCTTCGCTTTCGAGACTAACCGCTGTGGTCACTTTGGAGGTGCTAAACAAGCAATGAGAGTTGTTGCAGGGTTCGTGAAGGGTGAACATAACGTCCTGCTCGAGCCGTTCATCACCGCGGCATCGAATAATAATAGCTTTCAACTTATAGGGACATCAAGGGACATCAATGCGTAGACAGGGCGGAAACACACCCAAAGAGAGATAACATAATAATCTCAGGGGAATTTTGCTGCGAATAGAGCGAAGCGAGCACTGGCTTATAACCGATGGCTATCTCCGCATCCAGCCCCTAGACATCCATAGAGCAGGGGGCAGAAGTCGCCACAACTTTGAGACGATACCCCCATAGAGTTGAACAGAGGGCCAAACCCAAATCATCAGGACGAAGGGATGAAAGCCAGACCGACAGAAGGGAAGCCTCGCGGCTAAAAACAGCAGGGCGAGCTAATCGACGTCCTGCCACATTCCAAGCTGTCAGAACAAACTGCTCATAAGGGAAAGTAATATGCGCGCTCACATTCGGCGACGATCATCACATGCCCCTCATATGCACGATCAAGTACATCACTATATCCAAAAGGTGCCGAAGTAGGAAATATGAGCTTCAGAGTGTATCGTCACGGCTTCTTGCACTGCGTGCAGCGGCGGGCGGTCGGAGCAGCTCACTTAGGAGCCCTGCTACTTGCTTCTTCGCTTCTTCTTTCTCTCGCTGTGTGACTTTGAACTCGGCGTCTCTGCGGTTGACAATTTGGGCTTCATCAGAAAGCAATAAGAGCAGCTTCATGGAGTGTATGATGGAAAGAAGTGAATTCGCCGCTCGGATCTATGCACATTATCTGGTCATTCCATGTCTAGAAAATGAGGCGACTGGATATGTGCGTACCATCGATTCTGCGCGAAATTGAGCCTGGAACGCTTCTTGCGCTATCCTGAACTTATCCTTGTCTCCGATCTACGCGCGAGTGCATGCCCTTCAGTGTTTGCCACCCTCATCTTCACGTGTGTAACTCACTGAGGCCAAGTTTACCAGGTCTACCATACCGTCGGCGAGCGTTTCTATTTCCACGTCAACTTTTTTGTTCCATTCCTCCTCGATGTTGTCCAGGTATTCATTGGAGGTCTGGTCAACAAATGGCTGTGACGGGGCCAGACGAGAGCGGAGGTTGGCTGTGGGGAGTGCGGAGGGACGTGGAACATCCGTCTGGGTAATGTCCGCCATTTTGAGAGCTCAATATGTCGACCAGTAATGCGTCTTTAATCAAAGATCCTATGGTATAATTGTGTGCATCAATAGCTCTGACCAGATTGAACGTCAACAGCGTTAGGGACAGCAGGGGACTGACTGATACAGCGTGACTCGAATGACATTGTATTGTCACGTTATGTCACGTTGCCGAGGCTGCCGAAGGAAACGGAAGTGACGACTGCTCATCGGAGCACTTTCCAAGTTCGATCCTCCAAGTCGCCGCCATAACTCCTCACTCTCCGTCTTTTCGGATTCGGCGGTTGTCAAAATCTTATGAATTTCTAGGTTATCTGCACCTGAGAAATACTCCTTCGCGCCGCGGACAGCTCCCACAGTCGGTAGCGCACACATCAGCACCATGTCTTCGGTCTTCTTCCGCTCGCTGTCCTCGCAGAAGACTGTGACTTACGGCTTGAATGCGTCTCGTAGACAGACGGAGGTACTGAGATATACGCATAGACACTTTACAACCATCCTTTCGCCTCACCCCGCTCGTCTGCGACCGCGTTATGCCTCATCTGCTGCTGCATTCCGGCATGCCAATGCTCGCGCGCTCTCATACACTGCCATCCCCAAATTTGTTCTCCGGGCATTCAGGGTGCCCATCGCAGGTGCCACAGTAGGCGCCGGGGGCTTTACATACGCCAATTACAAGTATGAAGGTAAGCAAATCTCGTGCGTGTTCCCATGCGTTAGCTATAGCCATCGCTTGCCAGAATTCAGGAAGAAGTCAGAAGGATGGATTAACTCCGTCAAGGATACCGCCACCGACGCTTTCGACACGGCATCAGACGGACTCAGGGCGGTGTCGGATCGTGTGTCCGAAGTCAAACTGCCCAAGTTCGAGACACCTCAATTTATTAAAGATTTATTCGCGTCGAAAGGAGAGCATGACCACCAAGAGGGATCGCATCATAAGGGAGGAGAGTCCTCACATGGCGGGCGACCAGATGGCGAAGACGCTGCAATCGCAGCGCTCGTGGCGGCGACGATGTCCTCGCCGTCGGATTCTACGGTCACGATCGAGGACACGGACGACTTCGTTTCAGACTCGCGGCAGAACGGGCTCATGCATCTGACCAAAAAGTTGATTGAAATCCGGAGCATGCTGCTGAGCATTGACCAGAGCGACGCGCTCAAGCTGCCGAGCATCGTGGTTATTGGCAGCCAAAGTTCAGGCAAGAGCTCGGTATTGGAGGCTATAGTTGGGCACGAGTTCCTCCCGAAGTGAGTCTCCCAGAATATTTCGATTATATATATTCTTATGTACCTCAGGGGGAATAATATGGTCACCCGCCGTCCTATCGAGTTGACACTCATCCACACCCCTGCAACAAACGGTTCCCAGGCAGTGGAATACGGTGAATTCCCTGCGCTCGGACTCGGCAAAGTCACAGACTTCGCACAGATTCAAAAGACCCTGACTGACCTCAACCTCGCTGTCCCCTCTTCTGAGGCAGTCTCGAACGAGCCGATAGACCTCCGCATATACAGCCCGTACGTCCCAGACTTGACCCTTATCGACCTCCCCGGATACGTGCAGATCGCGTCCCTGGACCAGCCCGAGTCTTTGAAAGAGAAGATCGCATCGCTCTGTGAAAGATATATCCGCGAGCCGAACATAATCCTCGCGGTTTGTGCCGCCGATGTCGATCTCGCCAACTCGCCCGCTCTCCGCGCGAGCCGGAAGGTTGACCCACTGGGTCTGCGCACCATTGGCGTCGTGACAAAAATGGACCTCGTCCCTGCGGATCAAGGTGCAGTCATCCTGTCCGGCAACAGGTACCCTCTGCATCTGGGCTATGTTGGCGTGGTGTGCAAGCCGTCAGGCAAGAAGGGTCGCCGTGAGACAACGAACGCAGTTACCCGCCGCGGGGACGACTTTTTCCGCGCCCACAAGGAACAGTTCTACGGTTCCTCGTCTCTCATGGTGGGTACCGACACTCTCCGAAAACGCCTCATGGACGTTCTCGAGTCCTCGATGGCCTCCTCTTTGCACGGCATCACGAATGCAGTGCAGTTGGAGCTCGAGGAGGCACAGTACCAGTTCAAGGTCCAGTATAACGACCGCCGCATCTCACCCGAGTCGTACGTTGCGGAGACGGTCGATGCGCTCAAGGCGCGGTTCAAGGAATTTACGCTGCAGTTCCGCAAGCCCGCCGTGCGCGCGAAGCTGAAGGGCATGTTGGACGATCGCGTGATGGACGTGCTGGAACAGCTGTACTGGAACGACAAGCGTGTCGGCGAGTTCACGGTCCTGGGCGCGGACACAAAGGTCAAGCCCGAGAACGTGGAGCCATACTGGAGATACAAGCTCGAAGCGGCCTCGTCACTGCTGACCAAGTCGGGTGTCGGGCGCGACGCGACGCTACTGGTGGCTGACGGTCTGCGGGCGCTAATCGACAGCATTGCAGCGGGCGAGCCGTTCACGTACCATCCGCAAGCGGCAGAGCGACTAGTGCAGTTCGCGCACATGATTCTGCGAGATCGGATACCGCTCACGGCGGACCAAGTAGAGAACTGCATCAAACCGTACAAATACGAGGTGGAGGTGGACCAGCGTGAGTGGGAGAACGGACGGAAGGATGCGGTAGACCTGTTCGAACGGGAGGTGGGGATGTGCGAGGGGAAGCTCAAGGAGCTACGAAAGAAGGTCGGCGGGAGCAGGCGCCTGAACAACCTGATGACGTATGTGCGGGACCTGCAAGAGAAGGACAAGGAGAGGAAAAAGAAGCGCCTCATAATGGCTGCGGCAGGCGACGAAGAGGACATTTCGCCCGTCGAGGAAGAATCCTACAAATACCCTCCAGGCCAGATCCTCGATGGTATGTCATGCATTCCGTCCGCGAGCGTGTCCTAGGTTTGATCCACGTTTGACAGCTCGGCACGCGACCCTGTACACTGATCGCCTGAGCATCCTCAAACTCCGCCTCGCCGCCCTCAAATCCAAACGGTGTCGTGCAGGCCCAGAGACTGACCTCCTCTGCCCAGAAGCCTTCTTGAACGTTGTCGCCGACAAGCTGGCGTACACGTCATCAATGTTCATTAACATCGAACTACTCGACCAGTTCTTCTATCAGTTCCCTCGGGAGGTCGACTCGAGACTGCTCTACAATCTCGACCGGAAAGAGATCGTAGATTTTGCGCGAGAAAACCCTGTGGTGCGGAAACATCTGGACTTGCAGGAGCGAAAGGACAAGCTCGAGGAGGTGCGTCACTCTTCCCGACGAGCTGGACGTCTTTCGTTGTTACTGACATTGGCGCGTGAATAGGTCATGAAACAGCTGAACAGCTTATCAACACTTCGCACTGACGCGCAGCCCACCCCTCGTCGTCCACGAGGACTGTTTGGTGGCATGTTCTGATTGTTTTTGTTTTCGACTTTTTTGACTTTCTCACACTTGGGTGGATTTTCTTACACGTTGTACATGTTCTTATATTCGGTGTTGTCGTTAATGTTACCCCACCTCTAAGCTTGGCGGATCGTAGGGACTACGGATGATCAGGACAAAGGTATACTTTTACGGCATAATACAAATAGAAATGCTGGTGTAGACCGTACAGATAGGGAGTGCGGTGAAAAATAGGTGCGGGTGTGTACAACTGGATCTATAGCTTGGCCTTCGTCTTCGCAGCCTGTACGTAGCGCCCCGACGAATCAGCGACCTACACGTCGCGCGGAATCAAGTGAGCGATGTACCTTGAGCACGCCGTCGAGCTTCGTCGCAAGCATCATGTTCCCCTTGGTCTTGAGCTTGCCCGTGAGGAACGCCTTCTGGCCGTCGAGCTTGCCCTCGGCGAGCGCGGCGAAGGTATCGTCGGACAGGAGGAGGGTCACGTCGGGCTTGGGCTTCGCCTCGCCCTGATACACCGTGCCCGCCTTCTTCATGTCGATCGTCCAGACGCCCTCGGCGCCCGCGGCGTTCTTGACTCGCAGCTCGAAGATGCCGTTCGTCTGTCATAGGTGAGCGACGGTGGGGTATTGAGCGCGCGCGTACGATTGGGCGGAGGAGGGGTGAGAGAGGGGTGGGGAAGGGGGAGGACAGACCTTGCGAATGAGCGCCTTTTTCTCTTCTTCTGAGTAGGCCTCGAAGACCTGCGCGAGGCCCGCGAGGATATCTGAGGTCTGTCGATCCACGAAACGCACGCCGGAGGTTCAGCCGCTCTTGATCAGTCTCGAGCGCTCCTATCTGAATAGGACGGTGCGCGCTTACCTTGAACCCGTCAACTTTGATGTCAGACATGGCGAGACGACGTGTTTACGGAAGGGTGACGAGTGTGGGGGTACGGGGTGTGGGGAGGATGCAGAAGCACTAAGTCCGAGACGCTTGGGGTGCGATGGATAAAATAGGTGCTGCATTGGCGCGCAGGTCTTTCATGTGATATCCTGGTCCACTAGGCCCCTCATCGCATCCGTATAATATCAGTGACCTAACGGTGATTTTCCGAACGGGGGCTATAGAGTATATTGCACGGAACAACGGAACATGTGGTACGATGTGCGATGGCGCGTGCCAAAGGTCGAACGCAATGGACGGGCCTGCTGCAGCCTGTTTCGCAAGCAGACAATGACGTCACATTTGAGTTTAGGCTGTCCGTGCTAAATCTGAATATACTGCTGCTGGTCAAACAAGATTTATGCTACCGGCGGACAACCTGCAAACGGCATCTATTCTCAAACGTGCATAGCGTCATACTGTGGCTCTCGATCGGACGAAGTTTGGATCTACATCAAACACAACCTGCTTCTGCCCTCCAGGTGCATGGGCGCGAAAGCGCGCCGTGGCCCTTCGACTGCCCCAAACGCATGGAGAACCCTATGAAACAAATGCACACTGAGCGATGCTGGTAGATCAGCAACACGAAAAGTGTCAACTTTATGCGGAGGTCGTGAAAAGCGACGCTATTGCAGACAATGTTGAGCCGAAGGCACACAGAATGCGTAAAATTCAGATGGGGATTGGACATGCCTAGGAGCGCAGAATGGAAGACCACAGCATAGGCCTCCATCTACGGTTGCGGCGGCATGAACGTCCAAGGCTGTCGGGCCAGCGAAGCATCATCGTTCTTGTAAACCATGAAGGCAATGACAAATTTACCAATACACGACAAGGTGAAGACGAAGATGAAAAGTAACGAACTGGATGCAAGCGATGCGCTTTTAAGCATCCCATACGCCTCTGTGCGCCCCTGCGCATGTACTCATACATAGAGGCCGCGTCATGGGGCGAAGTACAGTCCAGTTCTCCGCAGGTCGCAGAGCTCTAAATCAGGTCCTTGACCTGCAAGACAGAGGCTTCGCCCCCATTCGAAGCGAAGCTGGTCAGGCGGAGGACGTCACATTGCTTAGATTGCGGCTGGGCCCACCGTCGCGGAGCAGGTTTGCTGCTACCGCCATAGGATGCAAGGGTAGAGCGTGATGCGCAGATCCAAGCCAGCCAAGCAGTGCGCAGGAAACGTGTGCTGCGTGAGCGAGACAAGCGCAGGAGAGTCGCCGCGACAACGTGCGCGCCACCTGGCCAAGAAAGGCAGCCGGGTTGATTTGTCCATCAGGCGCTTTCTCCAGCCCCTTTCCGTCTTCAACTCAACAGACGCTTCCCATCCTCTCTCACTGCCATCCTCTATCTCTGCTCCCACCCTCGACGCCTCCTCTGACGACCCATCCCGAGGACCCCCACCCGCTCGCGCACACCACCTATGAAGTATATCGAGATTCCAGAGCTATCTCGCCTCGCGCAAGCCCTATCGCATGAGGGCCCCGAATGCTCCGTTCACACCCGCATAGAGGCCTACAGCTGCAAGAACATCAAGCGCGACAAGAAACTCTTCAAGTCCCTCGAGCACGCGTATAACGACGAGGTCTCCAACTCCCCCCCGGTCCCCTCCTTCATCGCCCTCGACCGCGAGGCCGAGATGACCCCCTTCGGCCCCATCGACAAGCACGCCTCCCGCAAGACCCTCTACCTCCTCATAGCCACCCTCAACATCGCCTTCCCCGACCACGAGTTCTCAGACGTCAAACCTGCTCACTTCAACAAGGAAGAGAGCGGCGCCGGCGTCCTCAATGCTCTCAGCACCACCCTCGTCGCCCCGCACCATGCGGGCATGCGGGCTCCGCGGACATACTCAGCCTACCCGCCCACCTCGTCCGAGTTCTTCCCTTCATCCCTCCCCACCTCCTCTTCCCCTCCCCAGTTCCTCCCGAGCCCTTTCGCCCCCCCGCAGATCGTCACCGGCACGCACCCGTCCCTCTATCGCATACTCGACGACGTTATTGGCCTCCCCGAGTGCGAAGTCTTCTCCTACGTCCCCGATATCGAGTCCGACCCGCACGCCAACGACTACTCCGACGACGAAGACGACATCGCGAGCGTCGGCGACTCGGACACGTCGTCGGACGAACCCGAGGAGACGTTTGCGTTTGACGACTACGACGTCGATGAGGCTGCTCGGCACCGCCCTGCGCACGGTTTGGGCGACCGCGCGCGGATCTCGAGCGACGACGACGTGCTGGGCCATGTACACGGGCGGCGCCACGGCGCGCTGCTGTGGAGCTCGCACTGGTTCTTCTTGAACCGCAAGCTCAAACGAATATTATTCGTGTCTGTGTGGGCGCGGACGCGCGGTCTCATGCACTACAGGGACGAGATGGAGGAGGAATATGGGAACGTGGAGAAGGTTGCGACGATCGGCGGCGAGCGCTTCTTGGGCTGGGAAGGCGCAATAGGCTTGGGGGCCCGCGCGATGGGGCTCAGTGCTTCTGTTTGATCACGATTGTCAATTATCAATGGTTCGTTCATGATTGTATATGTTTTTTGAATCTGTCCACTGACCTGGACATTATAGATGTTGGGCTTATCTTACCATCCATTCTCGGTCGAACATACCCTGTCCTTACTGCTGCTTTCTCCTCCCCACCGGCTTAATCGAACCTGTATCTATAGGTGTGGTGTTCCCCGTCTTGTCTACTTACCTTATTCCCCCCTGCGAAAGTAATGGACTGGGTGTCGTCTTTATCTGCCATCCTTTCTATCCTCCGTATTTTGAGCGTGGTGCCGCACTCCCTCCGCTGATTCTCTGTATTTGGCTATGGCGCAATGGATTATGCATATTTTAGCAACAGGGCTTGAGCATAGCGCCGTGGAGTCAATGTATAGCAGGATTGTTTGTAAACCGACCGATTGAGCCAGGTGGTGGTACATAGACAAGTGCCTTTCCTGCGCCGCGAGATCCGAGCTGCACAGGGCATCGGAAGAACAGGTCCGGACGCGCGGTTGGGTGGAAAATTCCCAACCAAAAGCCAGCCCTTGAGAGGAGGGCGAATGCTAGAGCAAAGATGGGTAAGTATCCAATTAGTGCACCAAGCCCTCGAATATAACAGTGCACCTGCAGAACCTTTGGTTTGTTTTCGGTCAAAATAAGAGGCTCAAAGAGTACAAGGGCTTTGTACTCGCCAGAAGCATGGTCTGTCCTCGCCTGCCAGGCCTCGCTCTATCTCCAGGGCGGGGAGAATGCAGCTGTCATACTGCACAAGTTATCCGATTTTTGGTGCAGGGGGAAGATGTGGGAGGATGTGGAAAGTAGAGGAGACGAGTCCGGACGAGTCATGGTAGGTCATGGTGCGCGGCGCGGCGCGTGCGGGACCTGTCAGAATACGTACTGGCTCGTGCATAGCACCCGCTTGTGGGTCAAGGCAGCCCTTATTTCGGGAGATTCAGCGTCGGACGAGGTGAGGCTGGCTGAATCTCAGTAGATTTCGCCGCGGAGCAGAGCAGTGGCAGAGCAGAGATGATTTTTTTTCGCAGAAATTCGGGCGGATCGATTCGTTCGCACGGTCGGTCCGTCGCGTGCGCGAGGAGATCTCGCGATCTCGGAGGGAGAGGCGGGCAGGTCATGTGATCGCGATGATATCACGCTGCGGCCAGTATGTAGAGGCGTGCTCTGTTCCTCCGTCTCTGGTATGTTGGGGACCACACGGTCGAGCAGGAAGCGAGGATATAACTGACAGTTCAATGGCTGAAAAGCCGTTTTCGGAAGCTTGAAGCTACAGAGTTTCAGACCAAGGACGTGACACTTGCGGCATCAGTGAGTTCGGCAGAATCCGAAATCCCCTGAGAGAGTGCGCATCCGGGCATGCTTCTCTGTTGGTGCTGCACTCCACCCATGGCGCAAGGCCGAGCAGCTCTTCTGCGTGAGGTACCAGAATAGCCCTCATAGGTCTCACCGACACAAGCTTCACGACTCCCCTTGGTCAGAGCACGTGCCGGAAGGCTTCATTTTCTCAAATCTCAGGCCTCTGGCCATCATACTACCATTTTATCTGGCAATGCACGCTGTTGACAGGCCCGGGGTAATGCACGTCTGTTTCTCCAAGGCTGGAGGTGAGTCGTCAACCCGAAACGGTTGGTTGATAATGCACAGCAAGTCCGTTGAATCGAAGGCAGGGTGCTTGCTTAAGTTCAACATTCTCGTGCTATATGGAGCCTGGACGCTTACTCGTAGGCGAGAGTTTGATGGAGGCTCGCAAACTTTTGCGCGGTGGATCGCTGATACTTGTTCTGCTTATTTGGGAATGACATCACTCGAACCCGAACATAAACTAGATGCGGGTCAGCGCGTGCACCCATGGCATGCGACTCCTTCCCGAACTGCTTCTGTTCTTGATCTGTGCAGCTACGCTAATCTTGTGTCTTATCGAATGATATGCATCGTTAGAAACTGTCTGCACATGCATCGCTTGCTTCGGCTACAGTTGGCATACCTCAATGTCGTCCCCTGTTCAAAAGCCATCCTGATGCGCCACTTTTATCTCACAACCTTTCAACATTTAGATCGTCTCGGCGCGACATAAATTAAGGGCTGCTACATCCATCTGACTCTCCCTGATTATCGAGCTAGGGTCCTCAAGCAGAATGTTCCATTCTCAGAGTAGGCCGAGGGTACGCCGGCATCATACTGATTCGAGACTGTGTTGCGTACCACCCGGCGACTCGAAATTGATCCCTGACCTTCTCCGCGAGCGGTATCTAGGGAGAGCAGCTGATGCAGTGACGGCCCATCGCAGCTGCACACTGGACATACTCGTCTACCTCAGGGCCAACACACCTTGTCTGCTTCGATCGGCAATGCACCTCAATCTTGCTTCATCATTCTGCTGCACGCGCATCCCATAGGCTAATAAAGGCGTTGTCGGCGTTGGCGCATGCTGAGGGCATATAAAGCCAGGTAGGCACTGCGAGTCTGGCCCAGTGTGCTCGCTCTCAACCAGCTTCCAAGATGTTCGTTCGGTTGACTTCGTTCCTTGTACTTCTCACATCTGCATCTTTGTCCTTTGGCTTCGACAATTCTCGCAACGATAATGTAAGCTTCTTGATATCTTTTTGTTCTTCAATACACATCATTCACACGTTCACTTGTTAGGTCGCCGTGTATGACTTCACATGCTGTCACCGCCAGTTCACCAGTTGACCGTTCGCTTCAGGTACTGGGGGCAGAACTCCTATGGCGCTACCCATACCAGTGACACCGCTAACTGGCAGCAGAAGCTGGCGTTTTACTGCCAGGTAGGTCACCTGCACGCCTCGCGATAACAATCTTAGAACACGTTGGCTCACCCGAACCAGGACGACAGCATCGACGCCTTCCCTATCGCATTTTTGAACGTGGCTTTCAGCACCGGTAACCTCCCATCGATAGACCTTGCCAATGTGAGTGTGCTCGGCTGCTGCTCTGCCTGCTGGTCTGACCGTGTGTGACCGATGAAGATATGCAACGTCAACGACGACCCCGTCTTTGCCGGGACCAACCTTCCCAACTGCTCTTTCCTCGCCTCAGACATTACCACGTGTCAGTCGAAGGGCAAGATCGTGACCATCAGCATTGGAGGTGCGACGGGAGCCGTCAGCTTCACGTCCCAGAGCCAAGCTCAAGGTTTCGCCGACACGATTTGGAACACGTTCCTTGGCGGTTCCAGCTCGACCAGACCCTTTGGTAGTGCCGTCCTGGATGGGTTCGTACCCTCCCTCGCCCCAGATTCCCAAAAGGTCTAATGTCATGGGTATTGTTGAAGTGTTGACCTCGACCTCGAAGGAGGCTCTTCATCCTTCTGGCCTGATTTTATCACTCAGATCAGGTCACATGCTAGCGGTGCCAGCAAGCAGTACGTGCTTCTATGGTCTTCATACGGCGTTTCCAACACAACCTGTTCAGGTACTATGTCACCGGTGCCCCGCAATGTCCCTTCCCTGATGCGTACATGGGATCGATCATCAACGCTGTCGGCTTCGATGCTGTCTACGTTCAGTTCTGTACGCAGAGATCTCGTTGCGGCCCTTTTCACTTTTTGATATCGATATATACCAGACAACAACTACTGCGGCCTCGGGAACTTCAACAATCCGAATGTAAGCAGCGCCACGTCTCACTAACGACAAACCTAATCATGCTCTTCGTCAGGACTGGAATTTCGACCAATGGTACAGAGTCATCCTAGCTAGTGCGTCGTGCGCCCACTGAAGAGCCTTCTCTAGGGATACGTGGGCAAAGACCGTCTCCCCGAACCCGAACGTGAAAGTTTATATCGGCGCACCGGCCTCGAGCACAGCCGCAGGCTCCGGATACGTTGACGTCGGCACGCTCGGAAGCATCGCACAGGCCACCCGGAACCAATACTCCTCTTTCGGCGGCGTGATGCTTTGGGACGCCTCGCAAGCCTATGGTTCGTCATCCCATATCTTGTTCTGCTCGGAAGGAAGCGTGCTTATCATCGACGGGTCTTGACTGTTGATAGAGAATGGCCGGTACGATGCTGCGATCAAGCAGGCGCTTGCTAGCGGAGGTTCTGGTGGCTCGACTACGACCTCGACGACAAGTACAACTATGACTACAACGTCCAAGCCGGCAACGACTTCGACTTCGACTTCTTCTGCTCCTTCGACGACGACCACTGCACCCTCGAGCGGGAGCTGTGGCGTCGTCGCCGCTTGGCAGAGAAACATTGCTGTAATTACCTTCTCTGCTCCTTGTTCGGCTACGTTTCTGACTCGATTGGTCTTGTGAAGTATCAGGGTGGAGACCAAGTGACCTACAAGTGAGTACCATCGATCCACGCGGAGGGCTTCTGCGACGATGCTCAACGACCTCCAGCGGCCATCTATGGACCGCCAAGTGGTGGAGCTACGGCGACGTCCCCGGAGGTAAGCTCTCTTTCGCGCACATCCACGGCACGTCCGATGGGCTCGTGACTTCGTGGCAGCTCACGCTTCGTCCGCAGGCACAGCCGGAGACTGGACGGACGACGGCCCCTGCGCGTCTGTCAAAGTCGCCAAAACGAACTACAGGACCGCGGTCGCCCACGCGTCCATCCCCACCACCGCGCAGACCGGCCCTGCGCCTGTCCCCACCATCGTCGTCACCTGATCGATGCACCCCAAGCAGAGCCCGAGCCCGCCCAAAGGCGCGGGCGGAGCGGCCGTTTTGCGCTTTCGGTGGATTAGATCCCCATTCCTTCCTATGTATTATTATTTCTCGAGGTCCTGTGGGCCTGGGCTATGTATTTTATCATTAAGCGCCACTGCTACGATCTTATCTGATAAGATAGACATCGATCGCATGTCGGAACCTGACGGAACTTTATGCAGTTCACACTTCGGTCGATGGAGTGTAGTCTTCTAGAATTGCGCGCGCTTGAGGATCGTTTGAGGAAGGGAGAAGCAGGGGGCGCACACGCCGGCAGCAAAGGGTGCAGGTGAGAAGCGTGCCGGTGCATCGTGCACGATCGCAAAGATCATCTTCCAGACGCCGACATTGGTCGCAGCTGCACAACATTGGAAAGCGCCAGTCCCAGTATATACCGGTAGCGCCTAGGCCCGCCAAGAGCGGAAGCAATATGGTCCTTGAGGAGCAGTGGGCCGTACAAAAATGGGAACTCGCAGACGCCCCGAGTGTGATTGGCACCCACCTGGCAACTTAGTGAGGGGTGTACGATCTTGTGCCATTGGCGGTGGCATGTATGCAGCTTGGAACTCCAGAAAGTCGACGTACCGAAACGGGCGTGTTCTATCGTGTCTTCTGATCGCGATCTCTTATGAACTGTCGTCTGCTCGTTGTGTAACTAAATTCAAAACGAGCGCGGCCGTGGGCGTTCCGAGCGAGCAATGACTAGCTAGCTGCATTTGGCGGTACTTTGCAAGCGACGAGTGATATATTATATTAAGTGGTACAGTAGTATACATCGTGCAGGGAATGTTAACAGAACAGTTGAGCGAGAACGACAGGACAGCAGCACTAGGAACCGTGAACCACAAAACGAGAGGAATCTGGCGGATGACCGAGACAGCGACAAGTACATGGATGGGAGGTATATATGCGACCGGACAGTTCCAGTCAAGACTGGTGGATGCGAGGAGAAAATCAAAAGCTAGACTCGACCATGATGAGCGGGGGAAATGGATGGCTTCGGGTCTTCGCACGGACGACAGCGGTGCAGCGTCCATGCGGGGGTCCTGAAGCCGGCAGTAGATCGAAGTTCACGGGCGGAGAATCATGCGTAAAACATGCGGTTCACAAGCATAGGATACGATCTAGCGCCGGTGGATCGTGCTGGTACGTGTCACAAAAAGGGAGGGACTTGTGAGGCTAAGAGTAGGCGTGAGAACGTTTCGTAGGATAGATCTAGGGCGGACTTTGGCTCACTTGAGAATGAAAGCGGAAAGGAACGAGAATGCGTGTGCTTGCCCAGGGCTCAAGCTCCAAAGCGACGGATATAGCATGTCACAGCAGCTCTTTCACGCTCTCCAGCAGCACCTTCGGCTTGAGCAGCAACGTGCTCTCCAGCATATCATCCCTCGCATCGGCGTTGCTCGCCCCCTTGACCTCTCGTCCCTTCCACGCATCCCCAGCCCCGTTCACACTCGCCTGAGGCCGCTTCTTCACCAACGACAAGCCAAACTCGACCGAACACAGCACCCTCGACCGCTCATTACCATGCCCAGCATACACGTTCTCCATCAGCGCGGGATCGAACATACGCCGCCACGGTTCCCGGTCTTCAGCGCTCTCCTTCTCTTTTTCCTTCCATTGCGCGGTCGCCAGCCCATCCACCCCGACCTCGTTCCCGACGCTCCGGCTCCGGACATTCCGGCCTGGCTCGGGCGCGCTCTCGACTAGCACCTCGAACCAGGCGCTCCCGACCCCCTCCCTGATCATCCTGGAGAGCGTCTCAGCGCGGTCTGCGACATGTGTCACCTGATCGCCGAAGCGCGCGCGCAGCGGCTCGCGATGGATCCCGCGCTCGTCCGTGCACCCCGAGAGGGCCAGTATGGCCAGGAGGCCGCGGATGTTGCTCGATATGTGCGATGACGTCGCGGTCGAGAGTGAATAGGCAGACGAGTTGGAGTGCGTGCGACTGTGGGGTGGGGGAAGGGCATATATTTGGGAGGCTGGCGTGTTGTTAAGGGTTGACTGGGGCGTTGGGTAGGGCGGCGGGAAGAGGGGAGACGTGGGGGCAGATGAGGAGCTGGAGCTGGAGTATGCAGGCACTTTGACGGTGGGATAGGCAGGGGCAGGTTCGCGAGGGTAAGTTGACAAAACCGTGCGCGCGTGAGTATGGGTGAGGGCACGCCAGCGTGATGTCGTGGGTTGGGGTTCTGCGGAGAATATGAGAGACTGCGATTGCGGTGAGCGGTGTTCATCACATACCGACGAGTTGCATTTCGCGGAAGACTTCGTTCAGGAACTTGCTGATCTCTGGGGGAAGCCCGAAGCAAAAAGAGTCTAGGATCTGTTTACAACACCACGTTTCCCAAGCTTGAACGGCCAGCTGGACGACCGTCGGATCGCCGTTGTGATCGCACTCCCGCAACAATTCCAGCATGCCCTCGCCGATCGAGTTGCGGACGATATCGAAATCCGACTCCTTCGACAGATCGCCCTTCTGCCGATCTAGAGGGAACTCCTCGCTGACGACAGCAGCGAGCTGCACGATCTCCGTGTTGAGATCTTGCACGGCTTGAAGGATCTGGGCGCCGGTGTAGTCGTCCGTTTTGTTCAGGAAGGATTTGAGCGTCGCGAGCTCCTCATTGTGGGTCTCGAGGGTGCGCATGGAGGCAGAGACGTCAGCGTAGGAAGCGCGGAGTTGTTGCATCTCGGAGAAACGCGTGCGGCGCGCGTTGCGAGCCTGTTCGAGCTCGCTCTCCATGCGGTTGTTCTGGGAGAGCAGGTGGGAGTTGGAGGACCTCTGGAATTGGAGCTCGTCTTTGGTCGAGGACAGGTCGGACTGGAGGTCCACGAGCTGGTGGTGCAACGTGTGCACCTGGGTCTTAAGGTCCTCGAGTTCCTTTTTGTGGCGCCCCTCGTCTTCGTCCGTTCGAGCCTCGCCACGACCGTTGGGGTCCCATCTGTGGCGGTTCTGGTTGTAAGTGGCGGGGTGGTCGTCCATGACGGGTATCCGATCATGGCGCTGCCCCTGGGGCTGGGGGCTGGCGGGGAAGTACGTGTTTGTGGTGGGGAGCTCGTAGGTGTCGTCGTCGTAGGTGTCGTAGTCGGACGCAGAGTCCTCGAGGTCGTTGTAGATGCGGATCGAGGGGAGATAGTGGGAAATCAGGCTCCAAAAAGAGTTCATTGTCGAATTTGTCGTGTAGGACGGCCTCAGGAGAGTCAGACCGGCGGCGGGCCGCGGGGCATGGACTAGGGCGTGAGCGATAGAGCGCGGGGTAATACAGTAGTGAGCGATACGAGCAGGCGAGGGGTTGACGCAATCTGGGGGAGGGCGGACGTGTGTCAGCTATCAAGGAGATAAATCAGAAAATCGGGGACATGGGAGACGTTCGCAGCTAGCGCAGACAGCCCCAGACAGCCCTGCGCGTCCTCGCTGCCTCGCACACACAACGTGTTTGCGCCTTCCGCGTGGGAACAGCACCTCCGCACCCCACGCTCCCCTTCCTGTCCAGCCGTCCTCCAGTGCTCCACCAGCACCGAACACAGAGCACAAGCCGTCCTGTGCATACTCCAGCACCAGCCGCCATGGCACCGGTAGGCCTCTCGCATCGACGTCTGCCCTCATCGTTCCAGATCAAACGCTCGACGGCCTTATGTTTCTTCGCAGGCTGATAGAGCCATCATGGATAGAGGTGATCTCGACATTGTGCCGCTGAGACAACGCCATTTCTTAAATAGTCTCGCTGTACCGCATTCTGTCCACAAACTCCCAGTTGAATTACTCGATTACATTCTCATCGAGTGCGCCGTACAACCACCGGGTACTGATCCCAAAAAAACTCATTGGTCGCGTCCCTACTCTCCAGATTGGATCAGCATCACTCACGTCTGCCGTCGGTGGCGCCAGATTGCCCTCAACTGCCCTTGTCTCTAGACACATATCACCGCGAATCTCGCTCGAGTCCAAAGCCAATGATTGTTGAGATCAGCGCAACCTACATAATCAACGGTATTTTCCAAAAGCATCTGTCCACCAATCCTTTGCGGCTGAGAGAGCTCTATCTGGGGTATGGGGTCGATGACAACGACGAGGAGAGAATTTACGAGAGCACGCAACATCTTGCCACGATCCTGTCAACCCTGGCACCATTCCTCGAAACCCTTGTTCTCGAGTTTAATTGGATTTGCTTGGAAGAAGATCTGTGTGCTGAATACACACCTCAGTTACACTGACTATTGCTTCGTAATTGTGGATTTGTGCCACCCACTTCATCCCTCTTGTTCAACCTCCGTGATCTCAGTCTAGAAAATGTGGAAGGCTTTCATGATATATATAAGGTGCTCCAATGGACTCCTTTGCTAGAAGCCCTCTACATGTGCCATTTCCACAAAATGAAAGAACCAAATGACAGTGTCATTTGGCTTTCACATCTCTCTCACTTCTACTTTTATCCAAACTTGCTTGCTGCTGCCACATGCTTATTTGAATTGTTGGAAATTCCTCCTATAGCTCATCTTAAAATATCTCTTAGTGATGACACAGAACAAGAACCCCAAGATAAATAGTCTTGTATGGTTGATATAATTGGTGGCCACCTTTGGTCCAATGTCAGAGAGACTTCTGCCCCATTGGTATAGCTAGATTTGAACATTATATACCACCCTTGGACAATCAAATGCCAACGGAAAACCCATTAACGCTTTACTAGTAGCCTGGGAAAATAGGAAAGCACCTCTCAGAACAGTCACAACCCCGACCCGAACTAAAACTGCACTACCCCCGATTGATATCCTCAAGGGAAACACACCAGTTGACATCCCTAAAGAAGACATCAAAGAGGAAGTCATCCCGACAGGAGTATTAACCCCTGTAGATAAAGAAGACCCAGAACCCACACCAGGACTGAGTAACCCGAGATGCCCAGACCCAAACCCGGATCCAACACCAAGTACAGAAGCAACAAACATGAATGACAAAATGTCATCAAATAAAAGAAACAAACCAAAAGACTTTGATGGAACCAGGTCCAAATACCGAGAATGGATCTACGAGTGCCATATGGACATCCTGGCCAACCCAATCAAGTACACAACAGACATGGACAAAATCTGGATGGTACTATTGTACATGAGGGAAGGAACGGCCTCACTGTTCGCCCAAAAATACTATTTCAACAGGGAACTCCAAGAGTACAAGGCAATGGAGACCAAGCTGACATGGGGAACATTCAAAGAATTCCTAAAGGAATTAGCTGCCACATTCAAAGATGAAAGTCTAGAACAGAAGGCATAACAAAAACTGTTTACCATGAGGATGGGAAAACGCTCAGCAGATGAATTCATCACAGACTATCTCATGACTGCCGGAGACAGTGGATTTGACCTAGAATCCACTGTTGACTACTTCCACCAAGCCATACACCTGGAAATCCTCAAACAAATCTATAGACTAACAGAAATGCCGACTACAATGAATGACTGGGTAAAATACACCCAAAGATTTGACAACCAGTGGAGAGAGCTCCAGAGCATAAAAAGCTCTGTCCCCACCATGATGCCCCGTCGCAACAACCCCTTCCGCTACGACTCTTCCAATGCTCCTGCCTCCATGAATAATTCAATTGTACCCATGGCTATAGATGCTGTCCACACTCCCCTCACTGATGATGAACAAGCTAGGCTATGAGCTGAGGGTGGGTGTTTTTATTGCCAACAAAAAGGACATATGGCAAACCAATGCCCTGCTAGGGCTTTGTCTAGGGTATATGAAGAGGGAATTGGATATGTTCAACCAGGTGGTGGGAAAGTGGGGTACCACCTGGCTCAAGCTAGCAGAGCATTGGCTAGCCGAGGAGGAAGCTATGGCAGAGCACTCCTAGCAAGAGCTCAGATTAGTGGCGAGACAGCAACTCTGGGTGGAAGTGGGGGTGTAGTGATGACTAACCCATTCCGGTGATGAGCATGCACCCGCGCTAGGGTCCGAGGGAGGTATTCGGGAAGCTTTGGGGAGATACCGAACAGCACTCGACAAGTACCGAAGACGCCGACTTTTACCGAACACGATCGGTCCCTACCCGACCGACGACAAGCCACCGAAGGACGTTCGGCAGCACTTGGGTCAGTTTGCCCACACTTCACGTACTTACCATGACCGCATAGGAGTGTTACGATAAGTGTTTACGAGATCGGAGCCAGTATTCCGTATCAGCCGATGTCCTCCATGAGTCGGTCGGTCCTTATCGCTTATCTTCCTGACTTCCGCATGGTCGGTCAAACGCGATCTTGCACCATTGCTTGGCCACCCTGGTCGTACGATACCTCTTCTTTATTTTTCATTGGCTCTCCAACGCCTGTTCCTGCTACCTACGCTCGGGTGACGGATCCCGAACGTTCGGGATTTCGACATCACTGATTACCTTTTACCTTATCACCTTCAGAACCCATATGGACATCTCACCTACCTTCTTATCTTCTCTGATCGCTGGGGCTTGGCGCCCATTCGACATCTACTCTCATTTCGGGTTCGATATTTTACTTAGGGGCGCTGTTTACTATAAAAACCTACATACAACTCTGGAATAAACCAGCTTTCGCACCCCACAGTTCAGAGCTCATTCGCACTCATCTCAACCATCGAAATCGTCTTCATCGACTCCCAAAAACTTGTCATCCTCGTCGTTCGGCCTCATTCGCGTTCGTACTCGTCTCTTCACTCGTACCCCCATCCTCCCTTGTCTATTGTCAGAGTCCCGTTGTCGCGCTCGCACATTGTTAGGCATCAAATAGTGATGGTAGAATGGAGGGCAGAATATCTGACTAGAAGAAAGAAAAGAGAAACAACCTGGAAGGGACAGGACATTTAATTCCGATTTTCTACATATTTTTCGAGTATTTTACCACTTAAACTTGATTTCCTATCCCTTTTCATACTTATAATTCGCTTTTGGGACAGATTCCAGAGCCTAGGGTCTATTTCAGAAAGGGCTAGACCATGGCAAGACAATAAGGAATGGAAAGAAAGCAGTGGAATCTGGTAGAATAGAAGGGAGCTTTAGTGGAAGGATGGAGAATGTTTAGGAAAGGGGGAAGGTCTAGGGCATTCCAAGCTGAAAGGAGGGGAAGGTTCTGAGCAATTCTGAAGGAAGCTGAAGGAATATTCTACCACATTCTGAGCCTTTCTTTTACTTTCCTTTCTGTTCGTCTGCTTTCCTCCTAATTCTTTTTATTTCTACAGCATTCTTTGTGACTCACAATGACTCTACTCAGCCTGTATATACTAGGAAGGAGATTCCCACTTGAAATAGTATATAAGAAGGCTGATTGTCCTGCTTCAGGCAGAGACCATCTCTCCCTCTTACTTTTACTCAGTCAGTCAGTGCCAGTCAATAAGTTCTTTGAGTGATATCAGTTGGAGATAAGCTGCAAGACTTGTAGGGATACTAGACGAACTAGTAGCTCGCCTTCAATCTGTGTAGCACCTCAGCAACTTGAATCACAAAGTTCTTAAGCCTCTCCTCATTATTCTCAACATTTACGGAGTATTGTCTTTGTTAGTGGTCCGGCACCACTTCAGAAATTCGCTAAATAGCTCAAGATATTCTCATCGTTGCCTATAACTGTGAGCAACATCTGTGTACCGTGCCAACACCAGAAGGTATCATCTAGAACAGCAATCAAACGAACACTAGGTACATCCGGAAAAACAGGAAACCCCGATCGTATCTAGGGGAGAAACCATTCCTCTCCGCGACATAATTGGAGCCCACCGCGAGGGGGGTATTGTTGCCGACATTCTAGGCTATATACCTTCACATCGTTGAGGTATTTTCACACAGAAACTATTATTTTATCGAATATTCTTTGGTCACTAGTCAGTCATCAATACATTCATCATGTCTCAAGGCTTGCAACCTCCCACAATGGGTGGTGGTCATAACATCACTACAGCACCTACCAACCCCATCATCAATACCGCAGAATCCATTCTTACCCTACCTCTTGTTGGAAACAAGAAAGCACCGAAGAAGTTCACTGGAGATTACAGAGAAGTCTCAAGGTTTATCAGACACTTTGAAAGGTTGTGCCAACAACATGACATCACTTCAGACCAAGACAAGTGCGAGACTATTAGACTCTACTGCTCTATAAGTGTTGTTGAGTTCATTGAAGGATTGAAGTCATTTATTGATGGACAGTGGGATGCATTGAAGAAGGATCTAGAGAAGTACTATGATGCTGCTCTCTATACTCAGCGTTTCAAGAAGAAGGATCTTACAGAGTTTGTGAAGAAGACCAAGTACAAGCGTATGGGAGACCTAGCAGCATGGTGGAGATATGCTAGAGATTATATCAAGATTGGTGGATGGTTAAAAGGAAAAGGTAAGATTACTGAAGATGAATTGAATACTTACTTCTGGGCAGGTATTGGACGTGGTCTGCGGTCTAGGATTGAAGCAAGACTGCTTGCATCTCAGCCCACTAGGGATAACTCTAAACCCTATCTTATGAAGGAGGTATCAGATATTGCGGAAAAAATTCTGCAGAGAGAAAAATTCGACGAGTATGTGGAATCGGATGACAGTGATGAATTTGGAACAGATTGGTCTGGCGATTCAGAATCTTCAACAGAAGAGAGCACAGATGAGGATATCAGGGTAGTCGAGGCAAGGAAAGCCAAAGCAGAGAGGAAGAAGAAGGAAAGTAGGAAGAAGGTTAGATATGAGAGGGAGCATCAAAGTCGCATGAAGGAACCAAGAAGTGGGGAAGAGCGCAGACCAAAAAGAAGAGGTACACCACCTCCTTCTGCTGCGAAACTAAGACAGAGTGAACAACAGGACGAGATTGAAGAACTCATCAAGCAAATGAGCAAGATGAATATCAATGATCCAACCTATGGCTTAGTCTATTATAGGGCATTAAAGCTTGATCCAACAGTTGCAGCAGTCGTGCGGGCTCCTAGATTAGATACACCTCCACCATCAATCTTGCCAGATCGTAGGGCTCCTGCTAGAGAAGCACCACCCCATATGACGTCAGGAATTTCTCAGCCAAATTTCCCACCTGCTAGACCACCAATCTCTGAAATGATTTGCTTTGGCTGTGGTGAAAAGGGCCATGGAATTTCAAACTGTGCTAAAGTTGCAGAACTAATCAAGGATGGAATGCTTGCTAGGGATAATGGAGGAAGACTTACTCATGGAAATGGAGCAAGAATCCAAAGATTCAATGGGGAATTCATTATTCAAGCTGCTGAACGTGAAAGGAATCGATCAACTAGAAGTAATCTGATCACCATTGATGGAGGTTCAAGCACACCCAATCATCATTCCTATCACACAGCAAGGTTCACTTCAGATCTGGATTCAGAATCTGATTCAGACGCAGGTTCAGAGGATGAAATCTATATGGTACAGCAGACAGAAGGCAGCTTATGGGATGTATATCCAGTCGAAAGGACAGAGAAGACTCTGCACAAGAAAAGAAAAATGGAGTTTGACGGAGTATACCCACCACCCAGAAATAAATCTCAAGCTAAAGAGAAACAGAAAGAAAAGGAAGAAATTCCTAGGCCGATCGAAGTAACTAGAATTCCTGGAGAAAAGGTTGGTCATCCTCAGAGATGGAAAGGTAAGGAACCTGAAAGAAGAGGAGTGCAATGGGAAGAAACAAGAGGAAGGAAGGAAGAAGAAGAAGAAGAGGAGGAAGAGTTACCTTCAATTAAAGTGCACCGCGATAGTGATGGAGCAAGAAGAACTCAACAAACTGAGGGATCAGGAAGTCGGGCAAGTATGCCTGAGAATGTGCTACCACCAAGAGTGATGGAGCCAAAACGTAGAAAGGTGGAGATCACACCAATAGAAGAACCAATGAGGTTTGATCCCAACAATGATGACGATTTTATTATGGAAGATGCTACACAAGGTACTACAAAAGAGGACAAAACCAAGAGAAATCCTGCTAAGAAGAGGACACCTCGGCAGTCGGTGATTTCCACTATCGTAGACCCTATGGCAGTGCTCGGACAAATCTTGCGGTCACCAGTTCAGTTGCCTGTCGGAGATATTTTAGGCTCGTCAAAAGAACTGGCTAATCTGCTTACCAAAAATCTGCGGCCGGTTACATCTTCGGAGGTAGAAGGAAAGTCTCTGATGGCAAAAAGGGATCAACAGGAAAATTCAAAAGGAAAGGAAAGAAATACCTTGGAGAATGAATCGACAGATGATCAGTCGCATAGACCATTGATCAAAATACCAGTTGAGATCAATGGCATAATTCTTGAAGGAATATTTGACACTGGTTCGAACATCAACATAATCAGTAAAGATGCTTGGCAACGAGCTGCGCGTTGGCCGATGAATATGAAACGAGGGATAACAATGAAAGATGCAAACGGAGGTGAAGGTTACTTACCGGGAATGCTAGCAAATGTTCCGCTTCGATGCGGGAATATTCAAACGCGTGCCGATTTATTTGTGGCGCCGCATGTGTCGTTTGAGCTCCTGCTTGGTAGGGCCTGGCAAGAAACTAATCTAGTGGCTCTAGACGAATTACGAGATGGTACTTACCTTTTGTTCAAAGATCCAGGTGATCCGGACGAAATCTTACACCAGTATTTTGTGGGACCGCGTCGGGGCCCGAGTGTGAGTACCACTGGTATAAATGGAGCTGCCAGGAATAATAAGATAGGACAAGTCAATAAAGTGGATGCAGGGAAGGGAATAGAAGTAGGGGACTCACCGAGTGATAACAACTCGAGAACGGATCGAGAAGGGTCGAGTATGGGCGAGAATCAGCTAGAAAAGGCTGGAAAGGAAGAAAAAGAGTTAGCAAGGGCAGAGGAACAAAAGAAAGTATCACAGGACCGGATGGAGGGACGCGTCACCGTAGGAGCGAGAATTGAAGAGAAACACCTAGAAATAAAAGCAAAAGGTATAAGTAACAAGATAGCTAAAGAAGAGGACGTACCAGCATCCCTTTCCACTATGTCTGGCACCGCAGAGATACGCCTTGACTACATACCGCTCGTTGAGACGGTCGCAAACCTACCGCTCCCAACGTGGGATGGAGGCGCGAGGCAGACGGCGCTTCAGGCTATTCAGCAAGGGCTCACGGAAATTGGATACCTACGGCGTACTCACCAGCTCACTGACCAGATTTTGACCTCACCTTATTCTATCGCTCTTGATGCCGGTATTGAGAATGGATATACCTATCATTCCTCGATCATGCTACATGTTGCTCAGCTGTCTTCGCATCCCGGGGAACCTTTGTCGTTGCGGATCGGCCATTCGTTCGTCAAGACGTATTTTGGATTGTCGGGAGGGGTGTCGGAAAGGGTTGAGTACCCTACGCTTCGAAGCCAGGTACTGTTCTTCAATACGGAAAATCCTGTGAATAGAATTGTGAGCGGACAGCTTACTGAAGAAGAAACGCACCTACAGGGTAATAATACGGCGCCGACAGGCATTCACGCACCTCCGGTCATTGAAGCGATAGAAATCGACTCACCAGCTCCAACTCTACAGTTACCGGAAGACAACGAACTTGAGGACCAGGAGCGCGAAGGACCTATGGTTGGACCAGTGTCAGTACAGGCAAATGAAGGGATAGGGTCGGTGCGTTTTCAGAGGCTGCTTGAGAGGATCGAGGCGATTAGAAGGGAAAGGGAAGGAAGGGTTTTGAATGAAAGGGAGGGAGACTGGATGGAAGGTGACGAGAGGCGTCAGAATATAGGTCAGGGGGACGGACCTTTCAACGATGGAACCATTGATCCTGGACTGCTCATGGCAGAAATCTCAGAGCCTCCTTTTCATCGGCTTGTCGACTCCTATAACTCCACTCCTGCTCCGAACAACTCTCGCGAGGCATCGGTCTTGCTCTTGGAATGCGCACCAGCTAGCATGCAGAGAGAGCCGGTAGCGACGAGGGAAGGATTCCTGGAAAACAGATCAGTAGGACAGAGGGAAGAAGAAGGGACTCACAGCTCAGACGACAGGCAGGCAGCCGCGTTTGTTATGGCGCGTGGGGAGTACGCTTCAGTGGATTTGAGAGATCAGTATGGAAGGCAGGCCGCGTTTATCCCTTCATTAGCGGCACCTGAAGTGCTTTCAGCCGGTGACGACCAGCCTCAGTTCGTCCGTAGGGGAAGCTTTGTTGAGGTGGCCAGTACGGGTGAAGTGGTAGCAAGGCTTGACGAGGCACCGAGCAGTTTCCCTGATGCGGGGTACCTATCCGACATCGCTCACACACATCCCGTTACTTTCTTTGAACTTGCGGATCAAACGGTTGTCGGCTACTCACCTAATATGGTGCCGAACATCCCTATCTTTCCTTTTATCCCTGGCGCTTCGTACTTGCTGGCTCTAGCTCATGCAACAATCGCAGTGGTTGTCTTCTGGAGAAGAAGGATCCAGCGCTTGGTCCTGCGAGTAAAAAAGAACTTTGAAGAACGGGAGGAGGAGGCGTCAGAGGAGGAAATAATAGAGAAGGACTCAGAGGTCCAGAGGGAATTAAAGCACCCGTGTGTTATCCATCTTCTTGATACACCTGGAAGTCACTCGGATTTTGCAAGTTTGCTGGTGCATCCACGAGACTGGAGCCCACTCTTCACGGTGGAAGAGGGCGCATTCTTCAGGACGACCATCGATTACTTCAGGCTCGTTGGAAGGTGGGATTTTGCTGAGGCTCTGCATACGCTGCTAGGACTCCATTTTGCAGATGACGACATTATACGGTGGCTAGTCAACAGCAACCTCGCGGATCCACAGCGCAGCACTCACCAAGATCTTTACGACAATTCCTTTCGGCGCGCAGAAGCGAAGGTCCACGCGCTCATCCTGCGTGAGGATCCCTGGTATGCATACCCTGGGGAAAATTCTTCAGAGGTTAGTGAGATTGATTAGGGTGCGAGTGTTCTGTTATTTCACGCTATGCCTCGTTCTTATTTTCTTTTTACATGCAGCATCCGAGTTTCATTTTTTCTATCACCCAAACCTTGTTTCTTCATGCTGGATCGAATTTTGGTTACACTCATATGTGAGTTTCCTATATGTTCAAATTCCTGAGGACCATAGTATTCAGCTCGGTCCTATTGAGGGCACATCTCGAAATTTCTCAGTCGCACTTCCATATTTTGTCTGCTCAGTCATTTTATGCCTTCCTTTCTGCTTCAGTATGTGTCTTCCTTACAATGATTCTGATATGATAGTGGACTGCTTGATGCTTTTGGCTTATGCATTCGGTCTGTGTGTACGATACAACGATTCTGCACGTTTTGAGAATGGGCGATTTATGCTCGCGTTGATCGGATTGGGTGGCGCGCTTCTTTTGAGCCTACAGGGCATTCATTTTTCATTTACAGCAGGCTTGTATGCTTGGTTTTTACGGGTCTGGAGATGCCCGCATATTGTAGAGCAATGTGAACGCGTCTACAGCTATGTCGACGAGAAATCAAGCTCACCAAAAGCTCAGTCCAAGGAGCCGGAACCGGTCCGAGTGGCACACGTGAACGCAGTGGCGGCAAATCGGAATATGCCGAGCCACCCTGAGAATCAGTTCTCGGGTACAATGTATAAGCGAGTCGATCAAAAGGTGAAGCCAGTGGCTGGAACGTTTCCGGAGTTTGCCCGAGTCACGAGGCAATTCCCGGAAGATCCCTTGCTTAGTCTGCCGGTTTTGACTCCTAATCCTCCGGAATTCAAGCCAACAGAAAGGATTTCAGAGGAGGGAATGAAGATGTTGCTTATTAATGAGGAAGGATGGCTTTGGCCAGAAGAAATCAAGTTATTTCAACATATTATGGTGTTAAATCAAGAGGCGTTGGCATTCAAAGAAGAGCAGAGAGGGACTTTCAAGGAATCATATTTCTCTCCATATATTATTCCAGTTGAACCTCATACACCATGGATTCATAAAAATATTCCCATTCCTCCAGGAATCAAGGACAAGGTTATCAAGTTACTCAAAGACAAAATAAAGGCAGGAGTGTATGAACACAGTCAATCGGCATATCGGTCAAGATGGTTCTGCGTCTTGAAGAAGAATGGAAAACTCAGGATTGTTCATGATCTTCAGCCATTAAACAAGGTTACTATTCGGGATGCAGGACTTCCTCCAATTGTCGATGACTTTGTAGAACCTTTTGCGGCAAGAGCTTGTACTACAGTTTTTGATTTATTCTGGGGTTTTGACGGAAGAAAAGTGCATACAGATAGCAGGGACCTGACAGCCTTTTTGACTCCTTTAGGTGCTCTCAGGCTAACTTCGATGCCAATGGGATTTACCAACTCGGTTGCAGAATTTCAGAATAGCATGGTTTTTATTCTGCAAGACGAAATACCTGATAAAGCAAACATTTTTGTAGATGATTTAGGGATTTCAGGACCAGAAACTACCTATCCTGATGAGAACGGTAACCCAGAAGTTCTAAAAGAAAATCCAGGAATCAGGAGATTTATTTGGGAGCATGCAGTTGATGTTCATAGGATTATGCATCGAATGAAGCACGCGGGCGGTACCTTTTCACCAAACAAAGCGCAAATTTGCAGAAAGGAAGTGGTCATTGTCGGACAGAAGTGTACTCCTGATGGGAGGAAACCAGAAGACAAGAAAGTGGAGAAAATTCTTAAATGGCCAACGCTGGCCACAGTAAAGGAAGTGCGCGGCTTTCTAGGACTATGCGGTACCGTCAGGATTTGGATTCCAAATTACTCACAGATAGCTAGGCCGCTTACAGAACTTGTGCGAAAGAACACAGATTTTATTTGGGATGACAGGAGGGAAAAAGCTTTCAATATGCTCAAGCAACTCGTATCTTCGGCGCCAGCACTCAGACCAATTGACTATGAGTCATTAAATCCAATCATCTTATCAGTTGACTCCAGCTATGTAGCTGTAGGTTTCATTCTCTCTCAGCTTGATGATCAAGGAAGAAGAAGACCCGCTCGGTACGGATCGCTACCAATGAGCGAAGTTGAGTCTAGATATTCTCAGCCCAAACTGGAATTATTTGGACTATACAGAGCACTCAGACACTATAGGCTATACATCATAGGGGTCAAGAATCTTTATGTGGAGGTGGATGCAAAATACATCAAAGGGATGTTAAACTCGCCAGACTTACAACCAAATGCAGCTATTAATAGATGGATTCAAGGAATCTTGCTCTTTGATTTCACACTGGTCCATGTTCCAGCAGAAAGGTTCAAGGCGGAGGATGCCCTATCAAGAAGAAGGTTAGGAGAAGATGAAGAAGCAGAATTCGACGATGATAGCTGGTTAGAGTCTATTACTTATCATGTCGGCGGAGTAGGGAAAGAATACCCAACAGAAGGCATTCAAAAGACAAGAAGCTATCAAGTAGAAGACCTTCCATCTACATTTGCAGCAGCTATCTCTCAGGAAAAGAATCTACAGGACATATTCAAATTTCTGCAGACACTTCAATATCCGGAATATGTTAAATCCACCCAAGACGATAGGAGGTTTATACAGAAAGCTACCAAATTTTTTATTCAGAAAAGCAATATGTTCAAAAGGAATGGAGATAAGCCACCCTTAAAAGTTATCTTTGACAAAAATCAACGGTTAGATATTCTGACAAGAGCGCATGAAGGATTAGGGCACAGAGGAGAACAAGCGGTGTTTGAAACTATCCGGATCAGGTTCTTTTGGCCGCATATGTTCAATGACGTGCGTCACCATGTGCGATCTTGTCATGAATGCCAAATCAGAAGCACTAGAAGAGTTGAAGTGCCCTTGACAATATCGACACCTAGTACGGTCTGGAGTAAGATTTATGTTGACATAATGCTCATGCCGCTTGCTAAAGGATACAGATATATCGTAGCAGCCAGAGACGATTTATCTAGAGCCTCAGAAGGACGGGCCTTGCGTAGGGCAGACTCTAAGACACTGATGAAATTCTTCTGGGAACAAATCTATTGTCGTTATGGAGCAGTCGGCGAAGTCGTCACAGATAATGGATCAGAAGTCAAAGGAGCATTCAAGCTTCTTTTGGAACGAATGGGAATCCCTCAAATCACTATCTCACCCTATAACTCTAAAGCCAATGGAGTCGTTGAAAGAGGGCACTTTATTATCAGAGAATCAATTGTCAAGGCCTGCGAAGGAAACATTGCGAAGTGGCCAGAAAAGGTACAAGAAGCATTCTTTGCTGATAAGATCACAATCAGCAAAGTCACAGGATTCTCGCCATACTATCTTTTACATGGGGTTCACCCAGTTCTGCCCTTTGACTTAACAGAATCTACATTTTTGGTGAAAGGCTTCAAAAGTGGTATGTCAAGAGCAGATCTTTTAACTTTGAGGATGCGGCAAATCCAGAAGCGGCAGACAGATTTGGATAGAGCAGCAGCCCAGCTGACAAAGTTTAGGATCAGATCAAAAGAGAAGTTTGAGAAGAAGTTCCAAAAGCGGATGCAATTTGGACCATTTGATCCGGGTGACTTGGTTTTGGTGCGACACACAGAAATAGAAAAGAGTCTAGACAGGAAGGCCAAGCCAAGATACAGAGGGCCTTATCAAATAGTACGACGTAATCAAGGCGGTGCCTACATTCTTAGCGAATTAAGCGGGGAAATTATGAGGGAAAAATATGCAGCATTTAGGATTCTACCATATATTGCCAGAGATAGGAAGGCGCAAAGAATCATGCAGTCTAGATACAGAGGAGGGAGCACCGAACCTAAAGACAGCAGCTCAGAAGAGGAAGACTAAAAATAGAAAAGAAGCTGGAAGAACGGTGATAAAGAAGACGTGGATTAACATGAGCCTGATGCCAAGGAATTAAAAAGGGAAGCTCGGAAAATCAGGACACACAAGCGCACATAGGAATGAACGGGGAAAGAAACAGGGAAGTTGTAAAACAAAGTTCCTCATTCCACTCGCCATCATCTTCACCCTCAGTAACACGTCGTCTACCTCATCTGCCATGAAACCTTTACTTAAGATTGGTCAGGGAATCAATATCTATCCCTATAGCGCTATACCGGTAACTACCGGACAGAGCTCGACGACAGGGACGATCTGTATCATGGAGCACATGGAAGGGGACCCATCAACTCTATGTTCAGCGGCACCCACCTTAACGCGTGGATTGATTAATCTGTTCAATGTGCCTGGAGGATTAAGGATAGAAAAGAAGGTATGGATTTTGGAGAAAGCAGGACTGGATGCGGTATGGGAAGGGAAGCAGTTGCTGACCAGATGTGAAGAAGAGGATGCATGGATGGAGGTGAATATTCAGCAGTATCTGGGAACAGACCCGATGGTGAGCTTGTTTAGAGGATCAGTGCGGAGCGAAGAACCAGGAAAAGTTAACTGGTGGGCAGACCATATTCTGGTGCCTAGCGTAGCAGCAGATGTTATGGGCATCCTCACTTATTCGTTCAGAATGCCAGACATTACCCTATTTTTTGCTCGTCCTTACTTACAGTTTGTGCCAAGGCTTGGCGAGATAGCTGACAGCTCATTTGAGCACACTGCGTTCATTTCCAGACTTCAGCGTGACGAGAAGGAGACCAAGGAATGGCAGTATAACAGATAATCTTTCTTATTTCTCTTAAATCTCTTCTACTATAACTATGGGGAGCAGACAATTTTCATACCACTTTTGCTTTTTGTCATTTTATTATCAGTTTACTTTTACTCAGGAACTTATGAAGATACAGCTGACGGTTTCAGCATTTAGGAGCATATGTGGTGGCGACACAAGGTTGATACCGGAAAATCTAGAGCGGTCGCGGCTTTAAGGGTTCAAAAGCTTGGCTATGGACAAATTACAAGAAGGGAGCATAATCTATGGGAATATATTAAGGCTAACTAAGCGTGTCAAGTATCAACCATCATGTCGACTAACCACAGTGATCAGTTGTCGTGGTGGAATACTCTCCCTCGATCATTATTCCGCAAGCGGAGCACCATCTTTCCTCAGCCACCAGTGGACTTCCAGCCACTTATAGTTCCATCTCACCCACGGCCGGATTTGATTGATGTTGCATCAGTATTTCCTCCCCCACGCTCATTCTCATCTATTTTATCTGAACCTATACACCGTGTCGACCTCGCATTACTCGCACCATCCATCACTGTTCCAGAAACACCAGTTAATGTGCCTGGTACCATAGCAATTACCCCCGTGGAGCCTGGAATTCGGATGCCACCAATGCAGGCAGGAGGAATAATGATGGGAGTAACGGTGATTACAGAGCGAGATGGAGTATGGTTGGAGGAAGGAGTGTCGATTGACGTTATCGAAAAGAAGGAAAACGGAGTATTTGACTATCAGTCAATTGTCCTGGGGCAGAGAATCTGGAGGGATGATAGGATTGTGGTCTTTTCAGGAAAAGCAAGTGGCAAGCAGATCGTCGTTATCGCCTCTACTCATCGGGTCAACTCACCCTCTCCCATGGGATACGCTCTGTATCATAACTTTGGCGAGTACATTCGTGCTCTTTTTATTGCCGATCGTGAACGAGAAGTAACATCTACTGAGGATGTGGAGGAAATCACCAGGCGGGCATTAGGAGGAGCAGGGGCTCAGATATTTCGTCGCTTTCGTCATGCCTAATCTTGTTTTACGGTATGCTCCATAAACATTCTTACAGTCTATCCTTTCTTCCCTTTTGAGTTTCTATGGACATGCCTTTGGTATCACGATTCAACAATCTTTTTAACATTCATTAGCACTTCCAAGTTTCTTTTTTTTGAAATCATGGAATCACGTAGCCTAAAAAGAATATACCGTCAACCGGGGACGGTTGAATGCTAGTGCCCCGCGGATGTCGCGCTCGCACATTGTTAGGCATCAAATAGTGATGGTAGAATGGAGGGCAGAATATCTGACTAGAAGAAAGAAAAGAGAAACAACCTGGAAGGGACAGGACATTTAATTCCGATTTTCTACATATTTTTCGAGTATTTTACCACTTAAACTTGATTTCCTATCCCTTTTCATACTTATAATTCGCTTTTGGGACAGATTCCAGAGCCTAGGGTCTATTTCAGAAAGGGCTAGACCATGGCAAGACAATAAGGAATGGAAAGAAAGCAGTGGAATCTGGTAGAATAGAAGGGAGCTTTAGTGGAAGGATGGAGAATGTTTAGGAAAGGGGGAAGGTCTAGGGCATTCCAAGCTGAAAGGAGGGGAAGGTTCTGAGCAATTCTGAAGGAAGCTGAAGGAATATTCTACCACATTCTGAGCCTTTCTTTTACTTTCCTTTCTGTTCGTCTGCTTTCCTCCTAATTCTTTTTATTTCTACAGCATTCTTTGTGACTCACAATGACTCTACTCAGCCTGTATATACTAGGAAGGAGATTCCCACTTGAAATAGTATATAAGAAGGCTGATTGTCCTGCTTCAGGCAGAGACCATCTCTCCCTCTTACTTTTACTCAGTCAGTCAGTGCCAGTCAATAAGTTCTTTGAGTGATATCAGTTGGAGATAAGCTGCAAGACTTGTAGGGATACTAGACGAACTAGTAGCTCGCCTTCAATCTGTGTAGCACCTCAGCAACTTGAATCACAAAGTTCTTAAGCCTCTCCTCATTATTCTCAACATTTACGGAGTATTGTCTTTGTTAGTGGTCCGGCACCACTTCAGAAATTCGCTAAATAGCTCAAGATATTCTCATCGTTGCCTATAACTGTGAGCAACATCTGTGTACCGTGCCAACACCAGAAGGTATCATCTAGAACAGCAATCAAACGAACACTAGGTACATCCGGAAAAACAGGAAACCCCGATCGTATCTAGGGGAGAAACCATTCCTCTCCGCGACACCGTGTGGCTCTTGAAGCACGTAGTTGTCGGTCGCGACACTACCTTCTCGTTACCGACCGAATCCCCGACACGACCGACCGAACGTTCGGTCGGTGTTCGGCGCAGTCCCGAAACCGTTCGGGCGCTATAATCTCATACTCCCCGTTGCTTCTCAGTACGCCATCGATTTCTAAAGTCATCACTAACAATTCCTTGTGTATTAGATACTAGCTCCAGCACCCCCTGCATTAGAGGTTGTTTTGGTGTTGTGCCCAGCACTTAGAGCCACCTCTAGCGTATCATTTTGGAGCCCACCGCGAGGGGTTAGTATTCAAAATTACCTCAAGGAATCTACGTCGCTCGTCCCGACCAACAGCGGAGCGCGAAGAACGACAAACAGTTATCGATAGCTTCAATACTCAGGAAACATCTGCTGACCGAAGTTTGTTCGGAGACGCCGATATAGTCCCAGAACACTTATCCCACCATCACTACCTTGATCTCGAATCCTCGCCATCGCTCTCACCACCACCCGACTCCACTTTCTTCTTAACCCCACCTTCGTCGCCGAACCGATCGCTACTCCCGCCGATTTCCCCCATCCTCGACCTTGCACTCTTAGAACAATCACCCCCGTCTCCTATCCCATCTCTCCACGACTCCATCTCTCCGTTAATCCCACGCAGCCCCGTCTTCTGGACGCCGACCATCCGACCGACTTCACTAGAATGCTCCTTCGAACCAGCGACTCCATCCCCGATCACCTTAGAAAACAATACCTTCTCCCCCACCTTTGACTTTCTCACTATGGCGACCCCATCCATGCCTGCTCGTGGAGATCGAACGGCCCCGACCTTTGACCCCCATCAACCCCGCGAATTGAGACGATATTTCTCCGATCTGGACTTCCACTTTGTTCGGTCTGCGGTAGTGGACGAACAAGAAAGAAAGAAACACGCTTGCCGATTCCTAGATGTCGACACCTGTGAGCTTTGGGAATCGCTCACCACTTTCACCGACGCCACGAAGACCTTCAAGGAGTTCTGCGAAGAGGTCTACAGGCTATACCCTGGATCGGAGGAAGAACGCAAATGGTCGGTATCGGATATGGACAAGCTAGTCGGCAAAACGAGCAGGGTCGGCATCTTGTCTCTCAGCGAACTCGGCGACTATCATCGGCGATTCCTGGCGATCACGGTGATACGCTAGAGGTGGCTCTAAGTGCCGAGCACAACACCAAAACAACCTCTAATGCAAGGGGGTGCTGGAGCTAGTATCTAATACACAAGGAATTGTTAGTGATGACTTTAGAAATCGATGGCGTACTGAGGAGCAACGGGGAGTATGAGATTATAGCGCCCGAACGGTTTCGGGACTGCGCCGAACACCGACCGAACGTTCGGTCGGTCGTGTCGGGGATTCGGTCGGTAACGAGAAGGTAGTGTCGCGACCGACAACTACGTGCTTCAAGAGCCACACGGGACTCTGACAATATACGAGGGAGGATGGGGGTACGAGTGAAGAGACGAGTACGAACGCGAATGAGGCCGAACGACGAGGATGACAAGTTTTCGGGAGTCGATGAAGACAATTTCGATGGTTGAGACGAGTGCGAATGAGCTCTGAACTGTGGGGTGCGAAAGCTGGTTTATTCCAGAGTTGTATGTAGGTTTTTATAGTAAACAGCGCCCCTAAGTAAAATATCGAACCCGAAATGAGAGTAGATGTCGAATGGGCGCCAAGCCCCAGCGATCAGAGAAGATAAGAAGGTAGGTGAGATGTCCATATGGGTTCCGAAGGTGATAAGGTAAAAGGTAATCAGTGATGTCGAAATCCCGAACGTTCGGGATCCGTTGCCCGAGCGTAGGTAGCAGGAACAGGCGTTGGAGAGCCAATGAAAAATAAAGAAGAGGTGTCGTACGACCGGGGTGGCCAAGCAATGGTGCAAGATCGCGTTTGACCGACCATGCGGAAGTCAGGAAGATAAGCGATAAGGACCGACCGACTCACGGAGGACATCGGCCGATACAGAATACTGGCTCCGATCTCGTAAACACTTATCGTAACACTCCTATGCGGTCATGGTAAGTACGTGAAGTGTGGGCAAACTGACCCAAGTGCTGCCGGACGTCCTTCGGTGGCTTGTCGTCGGTCGGGTAGGGACCGATCGTGTTCGGTAAAAGTCGGCATCTTCGGTACTTGTCGAGCGCTGTTCGGTATCTCCCCAAAGCTTCCCGAAGACCTCCCTCGGACCCTAGCGCGGGTGCATGCTCATCATCTCCTCCCTACTGAAATCCTGACTGTCCTCAGTCAGTGGTCGGCGACTATGAGTCGGAGCGGAAAAAAAGTGGTGTGGAAAATGTGGGAAAGAGTTGGTAACAAGCGATAGCGTGGAAAGAATAGCTGTGGCGTGGAAAATGGAGCGGTGTGGCAAGTTTCGTGGGAAAAGATCGGCTATGAGCGGTGGCGTGGACAGGGGTGGGTGCGTGGGAGAGATGTGGCACAGGTGAATAATCGGCAAGGAGATGTCGTAGAAAGGACCGGGTCGGCGCGCAAGAGAGACCGGGGCTGAGTTGGCAAAGTCCTGTGGCGTGGCAACTGATTAGGTGAGGCAGTGGCTGAGACCTAGAGTGTCCCAACTAGACGCTGGTGTGAGAGTCGTGTCGGCAAAGAGCGGTGGCGCGTATCGCGGCTTCTGCCAAACGCAGTGGCATGGGGCTTCGTCAGGTGACCACAATCACCTGATGATCGTTGATTCTCCAGCGACTAAGTCCCTCATCGCCCTCTTCCCGCCACTTCGTCTCCTCGTCCGACTCCTTTCGGCCTTCCCACCATGTCTTCCCTCCTCTCTGTCCTCAAAACCAAGCTCGGGGAGTACATGCTCGCCCTTCCCGATGGCGCCGCCGAGTACGAAGATTACGAGGCCTGGGCGCAGGGGTTTGCCAAACGAGTGGTAAGTCGGCTCTTCCTCTTGTTTGTGCTTAGATGCTGACACCTTCTTAGGCTGTGTTCGACCGATCGGCGCGTGGGCAGGAAGTGCCCGAACTCGCCGACTGGATCGCCGAGGCCGAGCGCGGCCTCGATCATATGGCCACCGACCACTGGCTAGCCTGGGGAACGCGAATCTTGCCGCAGCGTGCGGTGCGCTTTGCCGCGCAGCAACAAGCGGTCGAGGCACAGGCCCTGGAGGAGGAAGCTGCGCGGGTAGCCGCTGCCGAACGCGAGGCTGAGGAGGCTGAGGTGGCGCGCGCTGCTTCTATCCTTCGGGTGGCCGAAGAAGGTCGTCAACGTCGCCGGGAGGCACTGGTGGAGGCGATGTTCAGTGGGTTGCTCGATGCGGAAGAGGGAGATCGTCAGATGGCCGCCCTAGAAGCCGAGTCCGTTCTTCCCCTCCCTCTCTTTCTTCGTTCTCCTTCTCCATCCGTTCCTGCCGCGTCCTCCTCTCGTCCCGAGCCCTCCTTCGCCCCTTCGCCTTCTCAACCTCATCCCTCGGTCGCCGAGTCCGACCTCGCATCCGCAACCGCCGCCTTGCATCGCATGAGCGTCGACCCGGTCGCTTCGGCCGCCCCGACCAATGTGAACGGCAAGCCGTCGGCGGCTGCTGTTGTTGTCGAGTTCGCGCGTCAACGGACGCCATCTTCCGGCCGCGTCGTGCTTCCGCTGGGCCCTGGTCACGGCCGGATGTCGACGGTTCGGGCCCCAGAGGAACGGAATGGTGCCGGTAAGGTCTTCAAGGACCCCCCTGGGCTAGTATCTGGTGATCGCCTGGTGCGTCCCTTCCCTTTTGCCGCCTCCTGAGACTGACCTTCTTCTTTTCTAGGCCGAGTACGCCTGTAGTCGGTGCTCCTCCGATTTCTCGACCGTGGCGTTTCGTTGCTACACCCGGCCTGGTCAGGTGTCTTGTATCAAGTGCGCCGACCAGCAAAAGGGGTGCAGTTTCCAGCCCGGGTGGACACCGACGGGGAAAGGAAAGTCGACGGGGAAAGGAAAGTCGACGGGTAAGGGGAAGTCGAAGGGGAAGGTTTCCGACAAGTCGGAAGCGAATGAACTGTTGCGCCCATCAAAAAAACGCAAGGTCGAGGTCCTCATGCCCGAACGTTCTGTCGGTGCAAGCATAGCGCAGACCAGAGGTGAGTACCGGTTTGATTAGTGCTGGGATGGGAGCTCATCGGGTTGTCTCAGGTGTGCGGGCTCGGAAGCCTGTCCAACGCCTTCCCACCACCACCCGTGCCGTTCCCTCCTCCTCCCGCTCCCGTTCTGTCGCCGTCCCCGCCCTGTCCGACTCGTCTCGTTTGTCGCCGATCGTTGCGCAAGGCATCGCGTCCGATCTTCGGTACCGGATCGCTGTGGCGGAGGGTACGCGGGCTTCGTTGGCGTGGTCGATCAAGATGTGGCAGGCGGAGTTGGAGTCGCTCGAGGTGCAGGCGGGTCCGTCTACGTCTTCGGACGTCGTCTTGGTCGAGGATTCGTCGGCGGCGGAGGATTCGGATATGTCTGTGTCGGGCGATTTCGTACCCGATGAGTAGAATAGTTTCGGCGATTTCTGTAGTACAGTAAAATGTAACATAATAGTGAAAGGACTGTCCTAGTTTGAATGAGACGTTTTTGGCGAAGACTAGAGGTGTCGTTCGAGAAATCGGTCGGCAAAATGACTGCGTGTGAATGTAGTTGTAAGCGAAGCGTTCGGTAGAAATGCAGAAAATAAATTGGAATATTTAGGGGAAGCCTCAGTATGTCATCACAGGCATAAAACCCTATGGTTTTGCGCAAATCGGAAGAAGTCTTCAATGCGGCTTGGTACTTGAAGGAGTGATGGGAAAATGAGTGCCGACTATTCGGTCGGCGATCGGTCGGTGGTAAAAGTACTAAGATATGTAGAAATGATTGGGTGTCAGTCCATGTCTGTGACGAATAAACGAAGATAAGGAATGGGTATATCTGTGAATCCTCCTCCCTACTGAAATCGTGACTGTCCCCAGTCACCGACCGAAGAGAGCGAAGGGTGGGAGGGTGGGATCTAGTCGGAGGTTGCCGAAGCCGCGTCGTCGTCCTCCGCCGATCGGACTGAGCTGGTGTCGGTATCTTCATCGGCACTATCGTCTTCGGCGTCGTCGTCGCTCGATCGGGAATCTTCCATGGCCCGAAGGCGTTCCTGCGAGATGTCGAGGAGGGCTTCAAGGTCGGCGAGCTTCAGAGATCTGCGAGCAAAATAAGGAATAATGCGGAATGCTGCAACTGGTCGATCAAAGACCGATCCATCGAGTTCGGCCAAAATATACGCTCCTCCCCGATTCCTAGAAATTACTAGCAAAGGTCCTAAATAACGTGGACGCATCTTCCGATTGAGCGCCTTTTCTATGGCTGTGTTGCGCATCAGGACAAGCGAGCCTCGGTGGAAATTGAAGTCGCGAAGTGTGGCCAAATGCTGTTGTTCGAATCGGATGGCGGCCTGGACACGGGCGCCGACTACTGAGCTGCGAAGGTGGGCAAGGTCCGATCGTCGTTTCTGCAAAGCGATGGCACGTCGAGCAATGAGGTCGGTGGTGCTGAGGGCCGTGGTCGGTGGTGGTAGAAGATAGGTGGCTTCGGCGATGTCGAGGGGAAGGAGGGGATGGGTTCCGGTCGCTGCGAAGTATGGCGAGCAACCCATTCGGCGCCGAACAGTAATACGATCAGCCCAGAATACGAAATGAGCTGCACGATTCCACTTGGCCTGGTCTCCATCAACGGCTTTGAACAGAGCCTGCCGAACGTCGAAGTGAGGTCGTTCGGCGATGCCGTTGGCGCGGGAATTGTAGCCCGAAATGCGAATGTGCCGAACGTGGTACTTCTTTGCTAGCTGGTCGAGCGCCTTGACGAATGCCGGTCCGTTGTCGGAGACAATCTCTACCAGTGTTCCCCATCGGCACAGGATATCCTCGAAGATCCAGTCGGTGAGTGCGGAGCTTGTTTCGCATCGCAGCATGCGGAATTCGGGGTAGTGTGATACCGAACAGCGGCCTTGCACGAGATACTTGAAACCACCAGCGGTCGGCATGTGCATGGTGTCCATATACATCTTCGCGAAGAGTGGTGCAGGCGTAGCGACGGTCGGGGGAATGAGGACGTTGCAAGTCTGGCGAATCTGGCAAAGGTGACAGGTCCGAACAAACCAGGAAATGTCTTGCCTCATGTGCGGCCACCAGAAGCGTTCGGCGATCAAGGCAGTCGTGGCGTAGAAACCCTTGTGAGCGACGTCGTCGTGGGCGGCAGTGAGAATTGTGATCCGACTAGAGGGGGCTGCAACAATCTTGTGTCGGCCGTGTGAGTCTTTTCTCCATAGCTTGTCGGCTGCGATAAAGAACTCAGTGCAATATCGTAGAAAAGTCGCATATTCGGAGTCGGAGAGAGAAGGGGGCCGAACCAATGTTCGGTGCCAGTCGCGGACCAACCATAGGCGTTCTTCGGCTTCCAAAGCTTTTTGCGATCTTGGGATATCTGAGTAGTCGATGGTCGGGCCTTCGTCGTCGGACTCGGTATCGGTCAGGAGGTCGCCTATGAGCGAGGAGGTGAAGATGGCAGTTGTCGAGGTTGAGATGGAGGTGGGGAACGTGTTGTTGATCTGATGGAGGAAGCCGTAGAGATTGTCGATCCAGTCGTCAAAGTCGTCTTCGGGTTCGGGTCGATCGGAGGGTTGTGGTGGTCGTCGGGAGAGGCCATCGGGGCCATGAGAGGTGCCGGGGACGTGGACAAGTGTGAAATGGAAGGTGAGGATGGAGACAATCCACCGATTGATGCTGGCGCTGGGTTCGAGATCCGGGTTAGTGAGCATGCCCTTGATGTAGCGTGCGTCTACTTCGACTATCAGGTTCCGAACGCCGATGAGATACATTTTGAGCGATCGGAGGGCACGGAAGAGGCCGTAGAGTTCGAGCTTGGGTTGGGAGAATCGCGATTCGCGGTCGTTAAGGGTGATGGAGCCGAATCGGGCATAATACCGAACCCGCGGATTGTTGAGTGCGCATTGACAGAGGTGGAAGCCGACCGCAATTTGAGAGGTATCGACGGCGAGGATGACGTTGGCTGCCGACCCATAGTCGATCGGCCGCAGGGCTGGCGATTCGAGAAGTGCCGACTGGAGGTCGTCCTGGGCCGCTATCTGGTCTGGGCCGAACACGAATGGAAAATCTTTGCGCGTTAACATTGTCAGTGCATGCGCCCTGTGTGCAAAATTCCGAATGAAGATCCGAACGACACCGATCGTCCCCAAAAATGCCCGAACGTCAGAGAGATCCCTGCAAGGTCCCCACTTCATAATTGACTCTACCCTAGATTCGTCGGGTAATCGTCCTTCATACGTGCACCGATGGCCGACCACCGTGATTTCGGCTGCGCAGAGTGTCGCCTTGTGTCCCGAAAAGGTCCCTCCGCTATACTTCATTCGCTGAACCACTCGATTGAGGCCTTGAAAGTGTTCCCACACAAATCGTCGTATGCCGGAGTTGTCGGGGTGCGTCTCGAAGCCGCCGTTCGGAAGTTCGTATCGGGTCGGTGGGCCCCGAATCGGAACATCGTCGATGAAAGGAATGGTGGTGTCTGGTATCTCTGGCTGGAGGATGTGGGTGACGTCGTCGTGGAAGATCGGGACCGAATTCGTCCATCCCATGGGTAGGGTGACGAGTCGGTGGGCGCCGAATGGGGTCTGGAACGTGGTGAAGTCACGAGATGATTCGGAGAGCCCTCGTTCGTCATAGCCGACATAGAGATCCAGAATGCCGCCGCAGGCGCGAGCTGCAAACTGTTCAGCGATCTGATCGGTATATGGGGGCACACCTGAATGCTGGATGGTGACGGCGTTCAGGGGTTCGAGGCTGTGAACGATTCGGAGTTTGGTGCCCGTGGAGGTGCTATTCGTCTTCTTGACAACCGTAAACCAGCGCGATCGGTAGGACGAATTCGACGGCTCATAGACTCCAGCGGCGATCTTGGTTTTGATAAGTCGGCACACTTCGTCGTAGATGCCTGGTGGAATCGAAATGTTGCGTTGAACCCAGGGCTTGTGTTCGACCACCGGCATATTGACTGGAGGAAAGAAATCCTCGCGGAAACGTCCGCGTTCCGAATCGTCCCAGGCAAATCCCCTCTCTTGTAGACACATGAAATGGTGCATGAGCTGTCGTTCGGCCGGCCAAAGGAAGTCGTCCGAGTGGACTTTGTCGGTGAGGTCGCGTCGTTCGGCTGTGTATCTGCCGGTCGGCGTGAAGGGTGGGGGGTTCGGTGTCAGCGTCGGAAGGGCAGCGAGAGGGTCACCGAGGATGTTCCGAACGATTCGGAACTTTTCGGGGAGGTCGGCCAAGACTGGTCGTGTTTTCTGTGCGACCGGTTTGTACTTGCGCTTGGCGGCGAAAATGGCGACCGGGTCGGCGATATTAGTGGAATGGAGAGAACCGGGAACGACTGAGGAGAATAAGGACAACATATCGGAATCGAGATTGTTTTTGAGATGATTTTCGGGCCCCAAATCGGAGGCCATAATGTACTTGAGACAAAGATCGCGACGAGAGGGAGATGGAGAATGGAAATCTGAGGACGCTTCGATAAGTGGGAAATGGGGGGTATCATGATCGGTGGAAATGATCAGTGCAACTTCTCCTTGATCTCGGATCAATTCATCGAGTCGCGAAAACCCGCTTGTCTTCGGTGAAGGACTCGAGGGGGTCCTCGTCTGATCGTCGGAATGGTGGCTCGTCGTCCCGTGTTCGGGTCGCTGATGGTGATCGTCTGGTCTTCATTTGAATAATTTTTGACGATACTTTCGGTGAGGATGTCGAATGGCCGACCGAGGAGAACGTCATAGGCGGGGTTCCGAATGATGTGGACTTGGAGGTACAGGGTGATGTCGCCGATGAGGAATGGCACGTTGCGTGCCAGGCCCAAGGATCGGTCGATTTCGCCGTTCGCCGACTGCATATTGAGGACGATTTCGGGGTCGTAGATGAGCGCCAGTTCGTTGCAAATGCCTTCCGACATGGCAATGACTTGTGAACCCGGGTCGACGACGCATTCGACTTCCTGCTGATGATCGACGAGGGGAATAATAGACCTTAGGGCAGACGATTCTTTAGCAACTATCAATGGCTGAGGAACCTGACCGGGCTGTAGATTCTTCAGGTACGTTTCGTACATGTCGGGGATGATGATCGCGCCCGGCGAGGGTGTTTCCGGTTGGTGCAGGACATTGACGAAGGAGGAGACGGTCGGTCGAGTCGGTGGTTCGAGGTCGTCGATGGCATAGGGTAGATCGGCATCTTGGTAGAAGGTCCGAACATTGCTGGCGTCTCTGGCAGGCGATCGGCGTGCCGACGTGGCTTCCCTGACCTGTGAACGGACTTCGGCGGAGAGAGAGAGTAGTTCGCGCTGGGTAAGCGTCACCTGAGTGGCCATCGCCCTGTTGTAGACCTCAGCTGCTACCTTCTCGTCGTAGATCGGCGCCGTGGTTTTGTAGGCCGGAGCGTCCTTCTTTGCCGATGGTATCTTCGCCGGGGCTCCCATGTTGCGGTCGTGTGGTGGTGCATAAGTGGCGTCCTGGGCTTTGGCATATGGGTGGATCGGAGCATCGTCCTTGGCTGGTACCGGGGGCGGTCGCTGAGTCGGGGTGGTCGGCCGGGGTTCGGGTTCGGGAGTCTCGGTCCTCGCTCGTCGTTCGGGGGCCGGTGAAGGGGTAGGTGCCGAACGTCCTGCCTGCGCCATTTTGCGTGCCCTTGCGCCCCGCGTTCGGAGCGCGAATAGTTCGTGTTCGAGGCTCGCGATTCGCTGGACGTCGGTGAGTTGGTAAGTCGGGGTGACATCCAGCAATGAGGGTGAATCGTGACGGGAGGCTATCGTCATCGGGTGAGTCGGCATCGCGTTTACCGTAAACATCATCTGTCCGGTCGCCAACTGGCCTGGATTCCTGCGATGCCATTCGTCAACTTGGTCCTTCAGGTTACTACCCGTGATTTCTCTCGGTACGAATGCCCCACTTGACAATACCACCTTCCCTTCGATATTCCTCTTGCATTTTCCGATTCGAATGTATTCGGTGACCTCGGGACAGGCGCGCATGAAGTGTTCGGGACTGCCGCAGAACATGCAGTTGTCGCCGCCTTGTCCTGGCTGTCGGGATGGTCGATCGGCTGGCCTGGTCGTCCCCTGAGCTGTGATGGCCTTGACAAAGGTGTCGGTAAGCCGTTCGAACATGGTCGCCAGGTCTTCGGCCTTGATCGCGTTGGTGGGCGGCGCGGCGGGGGCTGCTCGAGAGATGTCGGTAGGGGTCGTGCTGTAGGCGGACGTGGTGCCGTGCAAGACGAATCGGGCCGCGTCGTGGATGTCTTGGAGGTTGTATGGGTCGTCTGGGAAATGATCGGGGAACTTGAGTTGTAGACGTTGAGAGATTCTTGCCCATAGCTCCGGTTGGAATCCTCTAGCGAAGGCGCGTCCTTGTTCGGCGACCGAGATCCGTGCCTTGCTGAGGAGGAATACCGTGATCGCCAGGAATCGCCGATGATAGTCGCTGAGTTCGCTGAGAGACAAGATGCCGACCCTGCTCGTTTCGCCGACTAGCTTGTCCATATCCGATACCGACCATTTGTGTTCTTCCTCCGATCCGGGGTATAGCCTGTAGACCTCTTCGCAGAACTCCTTGAAGGTCTTCGTGGCGTCGGTGAAAGTGGTGAGCGATTCCCAAAGCTCACAGGTGTCGACATCTAGGAATCGGCAAGCGTGTTTCTTTCTTTCTTGTTCGTCCACTACCGCAGACCGAACAAAGTGGAAGTCCAGATCGGAGAAATATCGTCTCAATTCGCGGGGTTGATGGGGGTCAAAGGTCGGGGCCGTTCGATCTCCACGAGCGGGCATGGATGGGGTCGCCATAGTGAGAAAGTCAAAGGTGGGGGAGAAGGTATTGTTTTCTAAGGTGATCGGGGATGGAGTCGCTGGTTCGAAGGAGCGTTCTAGTGAAGTCGGTCGGATGGTCGGCGTCCAGAAGACGGGGCTGCGTGGGATTAACGGAGAGATGGAGTCGTGGAGAGATGGGATAGGAGACGGGGGTGATTGTTCTAAGAGTGCAAGATCAAGGATGGGGGAAATCGGCGGGAGTAGCGATCGGTTCGGCGACGAAGGTGGGGTTAAGAAGAAAGTGGAGTCGGGTGGCGGTGAGAGCGATGGCGAGGATTCGAGATCAAGGTAGTGATGGTGGGATAAGTGTTCTGGGACTATATCGGCGTCTCCGAACAAACTTCGGTCGGCAGATGTTTCCTGGGTATTGAAGCTATCGATAACTGTTTGTCGTTCTTCGCGCTCCGCTGTTGGTCGGGACGAGCGACGTAGATTCCTTGAGGTAATTTTGAATACTAACCCCTCGCGGTGGGCTTCAAAATGATACGCTAGAGGTGGCTCTAAGTGCTGGGCACAACACCAAAACAACCTCTAATGCAAGGGGGTGCTGGAGCTAGTATCTAATACACAAGGAATTGTTAGTGATGACTTTAGAAATCGATGGCGTACTGAGGAGCAACGGGGAGTATGAGATTATAGCGCCCGAACGGTTTCGGGACTGCGCCGAACACCGACCGAACGTTCGGTCGGTCGTGTCGGGGATTCGGTCGGTAACGAGAAGGTAGTGTTGCGACCGACAACTACGTGCTTCAAGAGCCACACGGGACTCTGACAATAGACGAGGGAGGATGGGGGTACGAGCGAAGAGACGAGTACGAACGCGAATGAGGCCGAACGACGAGGATGACAAGTTTTCGGGAGTCGATGAAGACAATTTCGATGGTTGAGACGAGTGCGAATGAGCTCTGAACTGTGGGGTGCGAAAGCTGGTTTATTCCAGAGTTGTATGTAGGTTTTTATAGTAAACAGCGCCCCTAAGTAAAATATCGAACCCGAAATGAGAGTAGATGTCGAATGGGCGCCAAGCCCCAGCGATCAGAGAAGATAAGAAGGTAGGTGAGATGTCTATATGGGTTCCGAAGGTGATAAGGTAAAAGGTAATCAGTGATGTCGACATCCCGAACGTTCGGGATCCGTCGCCCGAGCATAGGTAGCAGGAACAGGCGTTGGAGAGCCAATGAAAAATAAAGAAGAGGTGTCGTACGACCGGGGTGGCCAAGCAATGGTGCAAGATCGCGTTTGACCGACCATGCGGAAGTCAGGAAGATAAGCGATAAGGACCGACCGACTCACGGAGGACATCGGCCGATACGGAATACTGGCTCCGATCTCGTAAACACTTATCGTAACACTCCTATGCGGTCATGGTAAGTACGTGAAGTGTGGGCAAACTGACCCAAGTGCTGCCGAACGTCCTTCGGTGGCTTGTCGTCGGTCGGGTAGGGACCGATCGTGTTCGGTAAAAGTCGGCATCTTCGGTACTTGTCGAGCGCTGTTCGGTATCTCCCCAAAGCTTCCCGACGACCTCCCTCGGACCCTAGCGCGGGTGCATGCTCATCAACGTCACCCACATCCTCCAGCCAGAGATACCAGACACCACCATTCCTTTCATCGACGATGTTCCGATTCGGGGCCCACCGACCCGATACGAACTTCCGAACGGCGGCTTCGAGACGCACCCCGACAACTCCGGCATACGACGATTTGTGTGGGAACACTTTCAAGGCCTCAATCGAGTGGTTCAGCGAATGAAGTACAGCGGAGGAACATTTTCGGGACACAAGGCGACACTCTGCGCAGCCGAAATCACGGTGGTCGGCCATCGGTGCACGTATGAAGGACGATTACCCGACAAATCTAGGGTAGAGTCAATTATGAAGTGGGGACCTTGCAGGGATCTCTCTGACGTTCGGGCATTTTTGGGGACGATCGGTGTCGTTCGGATCTTCATTCGGAATTTTGCACACAGGGCGCATGCACTGACAATGTTAACGCGCAAAGATTTTCCATTCGTGTTCGGCCCAGACCAGATAGCGGCCCAGGACGACCTCCGGTCGGCACTTCTCGAATCGCCAGCCCTGCGGCCGATCGACTATGGGTCGGCAGCCAACGTCATCCTCGCCGTCGATACCTCACAAATCGCGGTCGGCTTCCACCTCTGTCAATGCGCACTCGACAATCCGCGGGTTCGGTACTATGCTCGATTCGGCTCCATCACCCTTAACGACCGCGAATCGCGATTCTCCCAGCCAAAGCTCGAGCTCTACGGTCTCTTTCGCGCCCTCCGATCGCTCAAAATGTATCTCATCGGCGTTCGGAATCTGATAGTCGAAGTAGACGCACGCTATATCAAGGGCATGCTCACTAACCCGGATCTCGAACCCAGCGCCAGCATCAATCGGTGGATCGTCTCCATCCTTACCTTCCATTTCACACTTGTCCACGTCCCCGGCACCTCTCACGGCCCCGATGGCCTCTCCCGACGACCACCACAACCCTCCGATCGACCCGAACCCGAAGACGACTTTGACGACTGGATCGACAATCTCTACGGCTTCCTCCATCAGATCAACAACACGTTCCCCACCTCCATCTCAACCTCGACAACTGCCATCTTCACCTCCTCGCTCATAGGCGACCTCCCGACCGATACCGAGTCCGACGACGAAGGCCCGACCATCGACTATTCAGATATCCCAAGATCGCAAAAAGCTTTGGAAGCCGAAGAACGCCTATGGTTGGTCCGCGACTGGCACCGAACATTGGTTCGGCCCCCTTCTCTCTCCGACTCCGAATATGCGACTTTTCTACGATATTGCACTGAGTTCTTTATCGCAGCCGACAAGCTATGGAGAAAAGACTCACACGGCCGACACAAGATTGTTGCAGCCCCCTCTAGTCGGATCACAATTCTCACTGCCGCCCACGACGACGTCGCTCACAAGGGTTTCTACGCCACGACTGCCTTGATCGCCGAACGCTTCTGGTGGCCGCACATGAGGCAAGACATTTCCTGGTTTGTTCGGACCTGTCACCTTTGCCAGATTCGCCAGACTCGCAACGTCCTCATTCCCCCAACCGTCGCCACGCCTGCACCACTCTTCGCGAAGATGTATATGGACACCATGCACATGCCAACCGCTGGTGGTTTCAAGTATCTCGTTCAAGGTCGCTGTTCGGTATCGCACTACCCCGAATTCCGAATGCTGCGACGCGAAACAAGCTCAGCCCTCGCCGACTGGATCTTCGAGGATATCCTGTGCCGATGGGGAACATTGGTAGAGATCGTCTCCGACAACGGACCAGCGTTCGTCAAGGCGCTCGACCAGTTAGCGAAAAAGTACCACGTTCGGCACATCCGTATTTCGGGCTACAATTCCCGCGCCAACGGCATCGCCGAACGACCTCACTTCAACGTTCGGCAGGCCCTGTTCAAAGCCGTTGATGGAGATCAGGCCAAGTGGAATCGTGCAGCTCATTTCGTATTCTGGGCTGATCGCATTACTGTTCGGCGCCGAATGGGTTGCTCGCCATACTTCGCAGCGACCGGAACCCATCCCCTTCTCCCCCTCGACATCGCCGAAGCCACCTACCTCCTGCCACCGCCGACCACAACCCTCAGCACCACCGACCTCATCGCCCGACGGGCCATAGCCTTGCAGAAACGCCGATCGGACCTCGCCCACCTTCGCAGCTCAGTTGTCGGCGCCCGTGTCCAGGCCGCCATCCGATTCGAACAACAGCATTCGGCCACCCTTCGCGACTTCAATTTCCACCGAGGCTCGCTTGTCCTGATGCGCAACACAGCCATAGAAAAGGCGCTCAATCGGAAGATGCGTCCACGATATTTGGGACCTTTTCTGGTGATTTCTAGGAACCGAGGAGGAGTGTATATTCTGGCCGAACTTGACGGATCGGTCTTTGATCGGCCAGTGGCAGCATTCCGCATTATTCCTTACTTTGCTCGCAGATCTCTGAAGCTCTCCGACCTTGAAGCCCTCCTCGACATCTCACAAGCACGCCTTCGGGCCATGGAAGAATCCAGATCGAACGACGACGACGCTGAAGACGACGACACCGACGAAGAGGATACCGACACCAGCTCCATCCGATCAGCAGAAGACGACGATGTGGCTTCGGCGACTTCCGACTAGACCCACCCTCCCACTCTTCGCTCTCTTCGGTCGGTGACTGGGGACAGTCATGATTTCAGTAGGGAGGAGGATGCACAGATATACCCATTCCTTATTCCAATTTATTCGTCACAGACATGGACTGACACCCGATTATTTCCGCATCTCTTAGTACTTTTGCCGCCGACCAATCGCCGACCGAATAGTCGGCACTCATTTTCCCCATCACTCCTTCAAGTACCAAGCCGCATTGAAGACTTCTTCCGATTTGCGCAAAACCATAGGGTTTTATGCCTGTGATGACATACTGAGGCTTCCCCTAATATTCCAATTTATTCTCTTCATTTCTGCCGAACGCGTCGCTTACAAGTACATTCACACAGCCATTTCGCCGACCGATTTTCCGAAACAATGCCTCTAGTCTTCACCGAACGTCTCAGTTTAAACTCAGGACAGTCCATTCACTTTTATGATACATTTTACTATACGACAGAACCCTCGAAGCTATTCTACTCATCAGGAAGAAAGTCGTCCGACACCGACCTTCCCGAATCGTCTGCCTCCGACGAGTCCTCGACCAAGACAGCGTCGGGGGACGTGGATGGACCCGCCCGCACCTCGAGCGACTCGAGCTCAGCCTGCCACATCGCGACCGATCGCGCCAGCGAAGCACGCGTACCCTCAGCCACCGCGATGCGGTACCGAAGCTCAGACGCGATGCCTTGGGCGACGATGGGCGAGAGAAGAGAAGAGTCGGAAGGAGCGGGGAAGGCAGCCGAACGAGCGCGGGAAGGGCGGGTAGGAGCGAGGACGGCCCTAGCCGTGGTAGGAAGCCGCTGGACCGGCTTTCGGGTGCGAACGGCTGCACCGAACAATACCGAACGATGAGCTCCCATCTCCAATCCAACCGAAAAATAACTTACCTTTCGTTTGGGCGATGCTATCCCCGACTGACCGCACGGGGATAACCACCTCTACCTTACGACGCTTTAAGGGGCGTTCCCTCTCCTCCGCCTTGGGCGCCGACTGCTCCTTCGACTTCCCCTTCCCCTTCTCCTTCGACTTCCCCTTCCCCTTCTCCACCGGCATCCACCCGGGCTGGAAGCTACACCCCTTCGACTCCCTGGCACACTTAGTGCACGACACCAGCCCAGGTCTCTGGTAGCAACGGAACGCCTTGGTCAGAAAGGCGGTCGCACAGCGGTGACAAGCGTAGTTGGCCTAGAAGAAGGATGGTTAGCAAGAGGAAACGGCGGCAAGAGGGAGGGAACTCACCAGTACATCACCAGGTAACAACTCGGGCGGATCTTCGAGCATTTTACCGGCACCATTCCGCTCCACAGGGGACCTAACGGTCGACATTCGGCCCGTCCCAGGGCCGAGAGGAAGGACAACGCGTCCAAGAGGTGGCGTCCGTTGGTGAGCAAACTCGACGACAACAGCCGCGGCCGACTGTTTGCCCTTCACGTCGGTCGGGGCAGCGGCGGCGACCCGACCCACGCTCATTCGGTCCAGGGCATCGGTTGCGGATGCAAGCGCAGAGTCAGCGGCGGACAGGTCGGGATAGGACGAGTCGGCGGACGGGTCGGGATAGGACGAGTCGGCGGACGGATCGGGATGGGATAAGTCGGCGGACGGGACAGGATGAGAAGAGGAAGCGGCGGCGGAGGGAGAAGGAGAGAGAAGGAAGAGAGGGAGAGGGAAGACGGACTCGGCCTCGAGCTCAGCCAATTGACGCTCACCCTCTTCAGGATCGAGCGAGCCATCAAACATCGCGTCCACCAGCAACTCCCGGCGCCGTTCACGATCTACTTCAGCCGACTTCCGAGCCGCAGCAGCCCGCGTCGCCTCAGCTTCGGCAGCCTCCTGTTCGGCGACGGCAACACGCTCCCTCTCCTCCACTAGTGCCTGTTCCTCGGCCGCTTGTTGTTGCTGCAAAGCGACGCGCGCCGCCCGCTGCGGCAGGATTCGCGCTCCCCATACCAGCCAGTCGTCAGTAGCCATTGGATCGAGACCACGTTCGGCCTCGGCGATAAAGTCGGCGAGTTCGGGCACGTCTTGCCCACGCGCCAAACGTTCGAAAACAGCCTGTCGGGCGTCAGCAGCCAGCAGAAGACGAGAGGAAGGACTGACTCACCACCCGTTTGGCAAACCCTTGCCCCCAGACCTCGTAATCCTCATATTCGGCAGCGCCGTCCGGGAGGGAGAGCATGTAATCGGCGAGTTTCGCCTTCAGGACAGAAATAAGGGACGACATGAGAGACGAAGAGGGAGGAAAGAAGGCGATGAGGGACTTAGTCGCTGGAGAATCAACGATCATCAGGTGATTGTGGTCACCTGACAAAGCCCCGTGCCGCTGCGTTCGGCAGAAGCCGCGATACGCGCCACCGCTCTTTGCCGACACGACTCTCACGCCAGCGTCTAGTTGGGGCACTCTAGGTCTCAGCCACTGCCTCACCTAATCCGTTGCCACGCCACAGGACTTTGCCAACTCAGCCCCGGTCTCTCTTGCGCGCCGACCCGGTCCTTTCTACGACATCTCCTTGCCGATTACTCACCTGTGCCACATCTCTCCTACGCACCCACTTCTTTCCACGCCATCGCTCATTGCCGATCCTTTTCCCACGTAACTTGCCACGCCACCACATTTTCCACGCCATTTTTTTTCCCGCTCCGACTCATAGCCGCCGACCACTGACTGGGGACAGTCAGGATTTCAGTAGGGAGGAGATGATGAGCATGCACCCGCGCTAGGGTCCGAGGGAGGGATTCGGGAAGCTTTGGGGAGATACCGAACAGTGCTAGACAAGTAGCGTCTTTTACCGAACACGGTCGGTCCCTACCCGACCGACGACAAGCCACCGAAGGACGATTCGGCAGCACTTGGGTCAGTTCGCCCACACTTCACGTACTTACCATGACCGCACAGGAGGGTTACGATAGGTGTGTACGAGATCGGAGCCAGTATTCCGTATCGGCCGATGTCCTCCGTGAGTCGGTCGGTCCTTATCACTTATCGTCCCGACTTCCGCATGGTCGGTCAAACGCAATCTTACACCATTGCTTGGCCACCCTGGTCGTACGATACCTCTTCTTTATTTTTCATTGGTTCTCCAACGCCTGTTCCTGCTACCTACACTCGGGCGACGGATCCCGAACGTTCGGGATTTCGACATCACTGATTACCTTTTACCTTATCACCTTCGGAACCCATATGGACATCTCACCTACCTCCTTATCTTCTCTGATCGCCAAGGCTTGGCGCCCATTCGACATCTACTCTCATTTCTTGTTTAATATTTTACTTAGGGGCTCAGTTTACTATAAAAACCTACATACAACTCTGGAATAAACCAGCTTTCGCACCCCACAGTTCAGAGCTCATTCGCACTCGTCTCAACCATCGAAATCGTCTTCATCGACTCCCGAAAACTTGTCATCCTCGTCGTTCGGCCTCATTCGCGTTCGTACTCGTCTCTTCACTCGTACCCCCATCCTCCCTCGTCTATTGTCAGAGTCCCGTGTGGCTCTTGAAGCACGTAGTTGTCGGTCGCGACACTACCTTCTCGTTACCGACCGAATCCCCGACACGACCGACCGAACGTTCGGTCGGTGTTCGGCGCAGTCCCGAAACCGTTCGGGCGCTATAATCTCATACTCCCCGTTGCTTCTCAGTACGCCATCGATTTCTAAAGTCATCACTAACAATTCCTTGTGTATTAGATACTAGCTCCAGCACCCCCTGCATTAGAGGTTGTTTTGGTGTTGTGCCCGGCACTTAGAGCCACCTCTAGCGTATCAACGGGCAAAACCTTGGCCCCAGAGCTCATAATCTTCATACTCAGCCACTCCATCTGGGAGGGAGAGCATGTATTCAGCAAGTTTCGCCTTGAGAATGGGGAGGATGGACGGCATTCGGAAGAGGAGACAAAGCGGCAGGAGGATGGCGACGAGGGACTTAGTCGCTGGAGAATCAACGATCGGCAGGTGATTGTGGTCACCTGACAAAGCCCCGTGCCACGGCGCCCGGCAGAGACCGCGATACGCGCCACCATCCTTTGCCGACACACTCTCACGCCAGCGTCTAGTTGGGGCACTCTAGGTCTCAGCCACTGCCTCACCTAATCAGTTGCCACGCCACAGGACTTTGCCAACTCAGCCCCGGGCTCTCTTGCGCGCCGACCCGGTCCTTTCTACGACATCTCCTTGCCGATTATTCACCTGTGCCACATCTCTCCCACGCACCCATTCCTTTCCACGCCACCGCTCATTGCCGATCTTTTTCCCATGAAACTTGCCACGCCGCTCCAGGTTCCACGCCACAGCTATTCTTTCCACGCTAGCGCTTGTTGCCGATGCTTTCCCACATCTCTCCCACGCGCCCACTTCTTTCCACGCCATCGCTTGTTACCGACGCTTTCCCACATCCACACACCACGCGCCCTGATCCACGTGCAGTGTTGCCACGCCATTTTTTCCGCTCCAACTCATAGCCGCCGACCACTGACTGAGGACAGTCAGGATTTCAGTAGGGAGGAGATGATGAGCATGCACCCGCGCTAGGGTCCGAGGGAGGTATTCGGGAAGCTTTGGGGAGATACCGAACAGCGCTCGACAAGTACCGAAGATGCCGACTTTTACCGAACACGATCGGTCCCTACCCGACCGACGACAAGCCACCGAAGGACGTTCGGCAGCACTTGGGTCAGTTTGCCCACACTTCACGTACTTACCATGACCGCATAGGAGTGTTACGATAAGTGTTTACGAGATCGGAGCCAGTATTCCGTATCGGCCGATGTCCTCCATGAGTCGGTCGGTCCTTATCGCTTATCTTCCTGACTTCCGCATGGTCGGTCAAACGCGATCTTGCACCATTGCTTGGCCGCCCTGGTCGTACAATACCTCTTCTTTATTTTTCATTGGCTCTCCAACGCCTGTTCCTGCTACCTACGCTCGGGCGACGGATCCCGAACGTTCGGGATTTCGACATCACTGATTACCTTTTACCTTATCACCTTCAGAACCCATATGGACATCTCACCTACCTTCTTATCTTCTCTGATCGCTGGGGCTTGGCGCCCATTCGACATCTACTCTCATTTCGGGTTCGATATTTTACTTAGGGGCGCTGTTTACTATAAAAACCTACATACAACTCTGGAATAAACCAGCTTTCGCACCCCACAGTTCAGAGCTCATTCGCACTCGTCTCAACCATCGAAATCGTCTTCATCGACTCCCGAAAACTTGTCATCCTCGTCGTTCGGCCTCATTCGCGTTCGTACTCGTCTCTTCACTCGTACCCCCATCCTCCCTCGTCTATTGTCAGAGTCCCGTGTGGCTCTTGAAGCACGTAGTTGTCGGTCGCGACACTACCTTCTCGTTACCGACCGAATCCCCGACACGACCGACCGAACGTTCGGTCGGTGTTCGGCGCAGTCCCGAAACCGTTCGGGCGCTATAATCTCATACTCCCCGTTGCTTCTCAGTACGCCATCGATTTCTAAAGTCATCACTAACAATTCCTTGTGTATTAGATACTAGCTCCAGCACCCCCTGCATTAGAGGTTGTTTTGGTGTTGTGCCCAGCACTTAGAGCCACCTCTAGCATATCACCGGGCTAGACTTGCAGTGTGCTAGGCCTACGCATCTGGAGAGAATGCATCTGTACTTCAGAAGGAGTCTGAGGTTAGCTGAGAAAAGGTCCAGAGGCTTATAGGGAAAATGAGATGGGATGAACAAGAGGCACTCCTTCAGGAATTAGGCGAAGCTGAAACACAAGAAGAGAACCACCAAAGTAAAGGTACTGATTGACCCAGGAGCAGAAGGGCTCCTTATCAATAAACAATTCTGTTGAGAGCAAGGAATACCACTCCAAAAAATTAACAGATTCATTCTAGTGTTTAATGTAGATGAAACAGCAAATGAAGGAGGGAAAATCACGAACAAGGCATGCCTCCTAATGAGAATGATAAACAACAAAGGTGACTATCATGATGAGCAATGCGAGCTACAAGCTACTAACCTGGGAGGAGAAGATGTAATTCTAGGAACAGACTAGTTACACGAGCACAACCCACAGATTGACTGGGTGAAGAATCGTCTCACATTCTCCACCTGTGCCAGAATGTGCCTAGTCAGCCAACCAAAATTCACGATACAAGCACAACTCCTGTCACAACAAAAAAGCACAAGAACGATCAGATACTCCAAGATAGAAGACGAACCAGAAGAAGAAGAAAACATGGATGAAACCTTCTTCTCCAAATTCTATGAAGAATGGTACCACCAATATCCATCCAAAATGCACCCGCTCAAAGCAATCCATATTCAATTCATCCACAGCAAATCACAAGAGTTAGCAGAAATAGCAAACAAGAAGAAAGATAAATGCACAGTGGAAGAAATAGTTCTTATATATGTTCTCAAATGCTTTGCCAAAGTCTTTAATCAGGAAGCCTCACAACGACTCCCTGAACACTCGCAATGGGATCACAAAATTAATATGAAACCTGGATAGGAACTGAGCAGTTGTAAATTGTACCCCCTAACCGAAGAAGAAGAAGACAAGCTGTATGATATGCTGCAAGAGCATTTAAAAAGGGGAACAATACGAATATCAAACTCCCCACAAGCATCCCCGTTCTTCTTCATAAAAAAGAAAGAAGGAGATCTCAGACTGGTCCAAGACTACAGAAAGCTCAATGAATGGACAATAAGAAACAAATACCCGTTACCCATGATTGACAACGTGATCCAAACCATAGCAAAATCAAAGGCAAAAGTCTTCTCGAAATTCAATGTCAAATGGGGATACAACAACATCCGTATGAGAGAAGGAAATGAATGAAAAACATCCTTCCTAACCAAATTCGGCCTATTCAAATGCCTCATCATGTTCTTTAGACTTGGCAACTCGCCGGCAATGTTCCAAACCATGATGAATATCATCTTCTATGACCTCATCATTGCACAGGTCATAACGGTATACATGGATGATATTCTCATCTTCATGAAAACAGTGGAAGAACATCGACGAGTGACAATTCAAGTCATGCAGATACTTTTGGACAATGATTTATTCTTGAAACCTTCCAATTGCGCATTCGAAGTTGATACAGTTGAATACCTTGGTTTCATCATCTCCGCGGATAGCATAGCCATGGACCTGGTCAAGGTCGAGGGAATTTCCAAATGGCCAACTCCAACAAACCTGAAAGAAGTATAATCCTTCCTAGGCTTTGAAAATTTCTATTGAAGGTTCATCCAGGACTTTGCCACTATAGCACAACCCCTGAACGACCTCACAAAAAAGGACACTCCTTTCACATGGACAGAAGAATGCAATGCAGCATTTGAAACCCTCAAACTCTGCTTCACATCAACACCAGTGTGAATTTATCCTGACAGTAACTGACCATTCCAACTCAAAACTGATGCCTCCAACTTTGCCTCTGGCGCTATCTTATCGCAAGAAATCCCAGGTGATGGCTGGCACCCAGTAGCCTACTTATCGAAATCTTTCAATGCAGCCAAACAAAACTACGACATTTTCGATAAAGAACTACTAGCTGTCATCCATGCTCTCAACCACTGGCATATCTACCTTGAAGGAGCACACTACCCATTTGAAATATGGTCAGACCACAAGAATCTTCTTTACTTCTCCTCTGCCAGAACCTTGTCCCGCTGACAAGTACGCTAGGTGCTCTTCCTATCATGCTTCGATTTCACATTAGTACATAAACCTGGTACCTCCTACTGACCAGATGCTCTGTCCAGGTGTCCAGACCTAAAATGGGGGGTGAAATTAGACAACAAAAACCAGATACTACTACAACCCCAATTATTCATCAAAAGCGCCATAGAAAGAGGCACAGTTGAGATGCTAGATAGACAACTCAGGCAAGAGCTGAAGAACATCATAGAGAAAGACAAAGAAGTGATGGAAGCCATGGAAATCATCAAAGCATCAGGGCCAAGATCACTCTCTAAAGGACTACAAGAATGGAACCTAGAAGACGACCTTATCTGGCATAGAGGCAAAATATATGTCCCACCAAATAACAAACTAAAAAGAAAGATAGTAAAAATGTACCACAATTCACCTGCAACCAGACATCTGGGACAATGGAAGATGTATGTCCTAGTGTCAGACAACTTCTGGTGGCCTGGAATATCAACATTTGTAAAAGAATACATAACAGGATGCGCCACATGTCAGAACACAAAAAATATTATGCACCTTACACATGTCCCACTAATTCCAAACTAAATACCAGAAGGACCCTGGCAAGTGGTAACAATGGACTTTATTACAGATCTTTTGCAGGTTGGACCATATGATGCAATCCACATAATAGTAAATAGAAGCACCAAGGGAGTCATCTACACCCCATGCACAAAAACCATAGACACAGAAGGAACTGCTGACCTTTATATGAAAAACGTGTGGAAACGATATGGACTTCCAAGAAAGATTATTTCAGACCGAGGACCGCAGTTTGCCGCTAGGTTCACTAAAGAGCTCTGGAAGAAGCTGGGAATAATGATAGCACTATCTACTGCATATCACCCAGAGACGAACAGAGAAACCGAAAGAATAAACCAAGAGCTGTAACAGTACCTCTGAGTGTTCTGCAATTACAAACAGATGAACTGGCCTGAACTCCTACCATATGCAGAGTTTGCACATAACATTAGAGAACACTCAGCCACACATCAATCCCCATTTGAACTCATTTATGGCTACAACCTGACCTTCACACCCCAAATCACCCCGAGATCCGATATCCCTCGTATAGAATAAAGACTGGAGAAACTAAAACAATTACGAGAAGAAATCAAAGCCAGTCTAAAAATCGTAGCAGAACTGATGAAAGGAAAAACCACCAAAAATGAAGTCAAACTAGAAGCAGGACAGAAAGTTTGGCTCTTGGGAAAGAACATCACCACTATATACCCTAAAGACAAATTAGCCCCTAAATTACATAGACCACTCAAAATCGAAGAAAAACTAGGACCAGTCACGTACAAGTTAAAACTCCCACCCACATGGAAAATACACCCTGTGTTTCACGCCTCCTTAATTATACCATATCGAGAAATAGCCGCCCACGGCCCCAACTATGAACAACCACCTCCTGACCTCATAGAAGGACAGGAAGAATATGAAGTTGAAGAAATTCTCGACTGAAGGAAACAAGGACATAGATATTAGTATCTAGTGCACTGGAAAGGATACCTGGACTCGTCGAAAAAATGGATCACAAGAACGAACCTGAAAAACACCAGGGAACTTGTAGAAGCCTATGACGTACAATACCCTAACAGCATACCCCTGAGGGCGACCCTTGCAAACATCAAACAAATAAACTCGAAAACATATAAAAACTCTGACTCAATCCTCCCTGTCCCCTCATCACTCTGACAAATCCACTTGTTTCACAACAATCTTCCTCATCTCACACATGTCTTCTAATGGATCCTCCACCAGCACCCTCGTTGAAGAACCAACACAGATGTCTTGTACCAACTCCCCCTCTTCCGCACAGTCCCTAACTGAGGAGCAATAGGATTGGTCAGTCACAATGGGCAGAAGACTAGACAAGGAGAATGACAGGAGGCTACAAGCTGAGCAGTACAAGAGATATCTACAGAATATGGAAGAAAGGGCAGCAGAGAGAGCAACACGCCACACTCCCACACCCTCTCATTAATCACTGCCGCACCCTCTAAAGTTGCACAAGCAATTGTCCGGTAATACGCTAGAGGTGGCTCTAAGTGCCGAGCACAACACTAAAACAACCTCTAATGCAGGAAATGCAGGGGTGCTAGAGCTAGTATCTAATACACAAGGAATTGTTAGTGATGACTTTAGAAATTGATGGCGTACTGAGAAGCAACGGGCAGTGTGAGATTATAGCACCCAAACAGTTTCGGGGCTGCGCCAAACACCGACCAAACGTTCAGTCAGTCGTGTTGGGGATTCAGTCAGTAATGAGAAGATAGTGTCACGACCGACAACTACGTGCTTCAAAAGCCACACGGGACTCTGACAATATACAAGGGAGGACAGGGGGTACGAGCGAAGAGACAAGTACAAATGCAAATGAGGCCGAACGATAAGGATGACAAGTTTTCGGAAGTCGATGAAGACGGTTTCGATGGTTGAGACAAGTGCAAATGAGCTCTGAACTGTGGGGTGCGAAAGCTGGTTTATTCTAGAGTTGTATATAGGTTTTTATAGTAAACTGAGCCCCTAAGTAAAATATTAAACAAGAAATAAGAGTAGATGTCAAATGGGCGCCAAGCCTTAGCAATCAGAGAAGATAAGAAGGTAGGTGAGATGTCCATATGGGTTCTGAAGGTGACAAGGTAAAAGTTAATCAGCGATGGTGAAATCCCGAATGTTCAGGATCCGTCGCCTGAGCGTAGGTAGCAGGAAAAGGTGTTTGAGAACCAATGAAAATAAAAAAGAGATATTGTACGACCAGGGTAGCTAAGTAATGGTGCAAGATCGTGTTTGACCGACCATGCAGAAGTTGGGAAGATAAGCGATAAGGACTGACCGACTCACAGAAGACATCGGCCGATATGGACTACTGGCTCCGATCTCGTAAACACTTATTGTAACACTCCTGTGCAGTCATGGTAAGTACGTGAAGTGTGGGCGAACTGACCCAAGTGCTGCCGAACGTCCTTCGGTGGCTTGTCATTAGTCGGGTAGGGACTGACCGTGTTCAGTAATAGTCGGCGTCTTCGGTACTTGTCTAGCACTGTTCGGTATCTCCCCAAAGCTTCCCGAATACCTCCCTCGGACCCTAGCGCAGGTGCATGCTTATCACTGGTATAATATTAAACTGCCGGGGCAGACAACAGTTCAAATCTGTTGGGCCGGTACTCACTGCCATAATGAGAAGAGGGACTCAGTTCTAGAATGCAGTCCCCACATGGTTCTAACAAGGTGAGGTACTATGGCGTCTGTACTCAAGGGCTATTGTGCCATGGCTTGACAGTGGGCAGCAAGAATTCTATGACTGTAATAAACTCTACGTGCATTGCTTATGTTTTTCTTGAACTCTTTTACTTACCGTCTTTGGCACTGATGGCCTAAAGGGGGGGTAATGTTATGAACTGCCTACTGTATCTTTCTTGCCTTTCCCACGATCCATATAAGGACACATAAGACCTTTCTCCCGACTATACCTCGTGTTCCTGATCTACTGCTAGTTGGTCCGTGCTCTTGCTTGTACATATTTATAGCAGCTGCAGCGTAGTAGGGAAGCCTTAGGCTATCCACCTCTGTCCAATCTAGGAACTGCTATTCATCAGTCTTCCCTGATTCTCAAGCATTGGTCTGATCAGCTCTTTTCCTTCACATCTGTCACTCTTATCCTCCTCCCTGTGCTAGTATTGATTTGTGGACTAGGAATTCCTTGTCCCAAACAGCCATTTGTGACATCAACTCTCAGCTCCCCACTTGTGCACAACAATCAGTGTGATCTCGAGCATTCTGAACAACAACAATCAATCCATCCAACACCTGCAGGCCTATTCATAAAGGACTTGGAACCATAGAACAGATCAACAAGGCCAACTACAAACATCACTGTTGAACTCTGAACTTGGTATGTGCAAGCACGCATTTATAGTCAGTGCAAGACTAACCTACCTCAATGCTTTAATGCTATCTCTCTCTATCTCTGTAGCAACATTCCACATGCCCAGGAAAAACAACAGACAGTACAAGAAGAAGACCAGTGTGCCAGACAACCAGTGAGTGCGCATTGAATTTGTATATGTACACATATCAATGACCTGTCCCTTGATAGCTATGTTGGTGACAATCTGTCACTGTCAGAAGAGTACACCATCTTGTGGGTATATAAAGAGCAATATCGCTCAATGCCAGAGGACAGGGCAGAAATAGAAAGGATGATAGTTGAGTTCTTCCACTACTTAGCCCAAAAAGGCTTTGACGATATTGGCGTTGTACGTATCTAGTAAGTTTTTATTATCAATCATTATTTGCAGGTCATTTTCACCCTCTAATATAATATTATTATCATGTAGTTCAACTATGCATAAAACCAACACCAAATTTGGTGACAAAAGAGATCATATCCAAGTTCGCGTCTATGCAAAGGATGGACATCGTTGGTGGGTTCGAAAGGGCAAAAAGGATAGATGGGGAGCAATTCATATACCAAAAGACCGTCACCTTTGGAGACCACTGCTTTTTGTTGAGAAAAATGCATAAAGTACTGTTTAAAGTGTCACTCAAGCCACCAATTTTCGTCATTTTCTTGAATTTCATCATAAATCACATTAACTGATCTGACATTGAGCATGTATATACTATACTATACGAAAGATGAGAATGACACGAGACCGAATCATTCTATTCTATGCATAACTAGCTTTTCACCCGTCGCGTTGCGACGGCGCAACCATGCTTAATCTGAGTTTGTGTTACAGTGCTTGGTCTGATGTGTCTGTAAAGTTTAGTGTTCACAAAGTTTAGTGTCTATAAAGTCTAGTGCCTGTAAAGTCCAGTGCCCATGCTTAATCTGAGTTTTTGTTGTAGTGCTTGGTCTCATGTGCCTGTAAAGTGCACTGACTATAAAGTCCAGTGCCCGTAAAGTCCAGTGCCCATAAAGTCCAGTGCCCGTAAAGTCCAGTGCCCGTAAAGTCCAGTGCCTGTAAAGTCCAGTGCCTGTAAAGTCCAGTGCCCTAATATCCCTATATGGCTCTTTTATGATATCCTATAAGGCCCTTCCTATAAGATTCCCATATAAAGCTCCCTATAAGGTCCTATCCATTAGATTCCCCTATAAGATTCTGCCCTATGAGGCTCCCCCATCAGAGTCCCACTTATGAGGCTCCCCCGTGAAGTTCTCTGTGAGGTGCTGGGATGCCATTTCAAGCTCCAATGGCTTCCGAGGCATAGCCCACTCTAGTTGCTAGCCTGTAAAGTCTAGTGCCCATAAAGTCTAGTACCTTAATATCCCTATATGGCTCTTCTGTGATATCCAATAAGGTCTTCTTATAAAATTTCCATATACATATAAAGCTTTCTATAAGGTCCTATCCATTAAATTTCCCTATGAGATTTTGCCCTATGAGGCTCCCCCATCAGGGTCCTACCCATGAGGCTTCGCTGTGAGGTTCTCTGTAAGGTGCTAGGATGCCATTTTAAGCTTCAATGGCTGCTAAGGCATAGCCCACTCTAGTTGCTAGAGTTGCTAGGAGCACCAAGACATGGCTTACTCTGCTCACCCAATTTATCATGGATGCTTGCTTTGCTCACATGGTTTCTTATGTGGCCTACATAAGTGTAAGCAAGGACATATGACTTGAGCTATTAGCCTAGTGCCACCATTTCATATTGTCCCCTTTTATTTATTATTTATTTACATAAAAAATACCTCCAAAAAAACCAAGAGCCAAGAGTGGTTGCCAAGCTAAGCCCTTGCTGAATGCCCCCTCATATTTTACCTGAAGAAATCACTGCAAGACAGTGCCAGGGGAAGAGAATTCCCTATGCTTAGGTTAGCTCCGGGCACGCGCGCGCTGACCAACTCCGTTTCAAGCTCCGACATGCTCCGTTTCACCTCCCAAAGCCTATGGGACAGTGGTCTCGCGTGGTTTGTCGCGTGGGATTAGCCGACGGCTAGTTGCCACCGGACCCCTACTGTCGCCCTCTATATAGAGACTAGCTTCTCACCCGTCGCGTTGTGACGGCACAACCATGCTTAATCTGAGTTTTTGTTACAGTGCTTGGTCTGATGTGTCTGTAAAGTCTAGTGTTCACAAAGTCCAGTGCCTATAAAGTCTAGTGCCTGTAAAGTACAGTGCCCGTGCTTAATCTGAGTTTTTGTTGTAGTGCTTGGTCTCATGTGCCTATAGAGTGCACTGACTATAAAGTCTAGTGCCCGTAAAGTTCAGTGCCCATAAATTCTAGTGCCCGTAAAGTCCAGTGCTTATAAAGTCCAGTGTCCACAAATTCCAGTGCCTATAAAGTCCAGTGCCTTTAAAGTCCAGTGCCTGTAAAGTCTAGTGCCTGTAAATTCCAGTGCCCATAAAGTCTTGTGCCCCAATATCCCTATATGGCTCTTTTATGATATCCTATAAGGTCCTTCCTATAAGATTCCCATATAAAGCTTCTTATAAGGTCCCATCCATTAGACTCCCTTATGAGATTCTGCCCTATGAGGCTCCCCCGTGAGGTTCTCTGTGAGGTGCTGGGATGTCATTTCAAGCTCCAATGGCTGCTGAGGCATAGCCCACTCCAGTTGCTAGGGTTGCTAGGAGCACCAAGACATGGCTCACTCTGCTTACTAAAAGTCCTGTGCCCTAATATCCCTATATGACTCTTTTATGATATCCTATAAGGTCCTTCCTGTAAGATTCCCATATAAAGCTCCCCCTATAAGGTCCTATCCATTAGATTCCCCTATGAGATTCTGCCCTATGAGGCTCCCCATCAGAGTCCCACCCATGAGGCTCCCCCGTAAGGTTCTTTGTAAGGTGCTAGGATGTCATTTCAAGCTTCAATGGCTGCTAAGGCATAGCCCACTCTAGTTGCTAGAGTTGCTAGGAGCACCAAGACATGGCTTACTCTGCTCACCCAATTTGTCATGGATGCTTGCTTTGCTCACATGGTTTCTTATGTGGCCTACATAAGTGTGAGCAAGGACATATGACTTGAGCTATTAGCCCAGTGCCACCATTTCTTATTGTCCCCTTTTATTTATTATTTATTTACATAAAAAAATACCTGCAAACAAAACCAAGAGCCCAGAGTGGTTGCCAAGCTAAGCACTTGGTGAATGCCCCCTTGCCTGAAGAAATCACTGCAAGACAGTGCCAGGGAAAGAGAATTCCCTATGCTTAGGTTAGCCCCGGGCACGCGCGCGCTGACCAACTCCGTTTCAAGCTCCGACACGCTCCGTTTCGCGTCCCGAAGCCTATGGGACAGTGGTCTTGCGTGGTTTCTTACGTGGCCCACGCGAGCATAAGCGAGGAGCACGCGAGCATAGCCGTCGCTTAAGCGCCACAATTTTGCAGTGTCGCCCTCTATTTATGGATAGTTCACTCTGACAGTTCACAACAACAAAACTCTGAACTCCGATCCGACGATGCGAGTCGGGGATTGGCACTAAGTGCCGCTACGATTCAGCACTGCCACCCGGGGGCGAATTTCCCACCTTGTCGGGATTTGCAATGCAAAGCGGAATTTCAGCGATTTTCAGTCCGGATTTGCACAGGTACTCTGCGTGGAGAACCTGGACAAACACTGCAGACTTGATAAGCCGAAGAGCTCTTTATGTCGCGACCGCCGACGCAAGGTCGCACAGGTTGTAATGTGGGACAAACTCCAGTAGTGGGGACAGCGGTGGCATCCATAAATAGAGGGCGACACTGGAAAATTGTGGCGCTTAAGCGACGGCTATGCTCGCGTGCTCCTCGCTTATGCTCGCGTGGGCCACGTAAGAAACCACGCGAGACCACTGTCCCATAGGCTTCGGGACGCGAAACGGAGCGTGTCGGAGCTTGAAACGGAGTTGGTCAGCGCGCGCGTGCCCGGAGCTAACCTAACCATAGGGAATTCTCTTCCCCTGGCACTGTCTTGCAGTGATTTCTTCAGGCAAGGGGGCATTCAGCAAGTGCTTAGCTTGGCAACCACTCTGGGCTCTTGGTTTTGTTTGCAGGCAATTTTTTTATGTAAATTAATAATAAATAAAAGGGGACAATAAGAAATGGTGGCACTGGGCTAATAGCTCAAGTCCTATGTCCTTGCTTATACTTATGTAGGCCACATAAGACACCATGTGAGCAAAGCAAGCATCCATGACAAATTTAGTGAGTAAAGTAAGCTATGTCTGGGTGCTCCTAGCAACCCTAGCAACTGGAGTGGGCTATGCCTCTGCAGCCATTAGAGCTTGAAATGACATCTTAGCATCTTATAGAGAACCTTACGGGGGAGCCTCATAGGGCAGAATCTCATAGGGAAATTTAATGGATGGGACCTTATAAAAAGCTTTATATGGAAATTTTATAAGAAGGACCTTATAGGATATCATAGAAGAGCCATATAGGGATATTAAGTGACTAGACTTTATGGGCACACTAGACTTTACAGGCTAGCAACTAGAGTAGGTTATGCCTCAGAAGCCATTGGAGCTTGAAATGGCATCCCAGCATCTCACAGAGAACCTCACGGGGGAGCCTCATAAGTGGGACTCTGATGGGGGAGCCTTATAGGGCAGAATATCATAAGGGAATCTAATGGATGGGACCTTATAGGGAGCTTTATAGGAATTTTACAGAAAGGACTTTATAGGATGTCATAGAAGAGCCATATAAGGATATTGGGGCACAGGAATTTTAGTAAGCAGAGTGAGCCATGTCTTGGTGCTCCTAGCAACCCTGGCAACTGGAATGGGCTATGCCTCAGCAGCCATTGGAGCTTGAAATGGTGTTCTAGCACCTCACAGGGAACCTCATGGGGGAGCCTCATAGGTGGGTCCTGATAAGGGAGCCTCATAGGGCAGAATCTCATAGGGGAATCTAATGGATGGGACCTTATAGGGAGCTTTATATGGGAATATTACAGGAAGGACCTTATAGGATATCATAAAAGAGCCATATAGGGATATTGGGGCACTGGACTTTATGGGCACTGGACTTTATAGTCAGTGCACTCTACAGGCACATGAGACCAAGCACTACAACAAAAACTCAGATTAAGCACGGGCACTGTACTTTACAGGCACTAGACTTTATAGGCACTGGACTTTGTGAACACTAGACTTTACAGGCACTAGACTTTACAAACACATCGGACCAAGCACTGTAGCAAAAACTCAGATTAAGCATGGTTGCGCCGTCGCAACGCGACGGGTGAAAAGCTAGTATGGTATAGACGGAGGTTGGCGGGCCGCACGGAGCTCGTAGCGGGGTCCACTTTGGTCCACCGGCACTGATCTCGATGAGATCTGTGTTGAGCCTCATTCACCAAACGCTACCAAACGGCGCAGCACAGTCGCAGCACGTTTTACGACGATGCTGCCTCGGCCCATGTAAGTTATTTGAAAGGCGATCATGCGTTCGTATTTCAGAAGATTTCAGGTCGACAACCTGGCCTCGTGATCTCTCGTGATGTGCTGTGATGTGGCAACTATCGATGCATCGCCGCCGCTTCCTAGCACACGTATGCTGCGGGCCCGCAGCAGAAGGACGTCGAGCTGCTGTAATGGGCTGGTTGCAACTTCATGTGTATTCTCTGATCGCAGGCTACAGAAGCTTGAGCGGTTCGAGGTTAGTAAGACATGATTTCTTTCTTGGCCCTCGTCGACCTATCAATTATCTGATATTCAAAAATGCGCCGACGCAATTCCATGGCGTGGAGCTTTTGATCTTTGCAAAAGTGATCTCTTTCTGACTTACAAGCAGATACGCACGGTTGATGTTAACCGAGGAGCGTAAGCTGGATGATCGGAGATCAAACTTTCGAACCTCGGAACTTGGGGGCCAACATGTTGTATTTCAAACACGGTGATATCTCATACGTATCTCAGGCGATGCTTCTAGGAAAAGTGATCATTGCTCTATTTTCGCCCGCGATGCATTCCGACATCGGAGCTCGGTGAGTTTGAATCAAAAAACTTCGCCCAGTCAACTCACCGAATTTGCCTCGAGCCGGTGTATTTTATTGTTATTTACGTGCGCACTATTTTGGTGGGGAGTCTATGTTAGCACCAAAACGTACTCTTTTGACTGTGCAATTCAGCTTCTTTGAGGCAATTTCATCAGGCATCCTGGATGAGCGACATATCAGCGCCCCTTGGGTGCCGCAGTGGGTCCGTGTTGCCTTCTGCAAGGAGAGGGGCGGCTGCGAGTGGTCGCTTAACGGAACATCGATACCACATATCGAGGATGTTCCACTGCGCATCATGCACAGGCGGTTGTCAGCGTCGATGTTGTCGTAACTCTGGTCTGTCCGCCTCTGCCCGACTCTAGCACTGATGCCCAGCCACAGTGGAAGCAACTTCTCATCAAGCGCAGTCGCCCCTGGCCCGGGACGAAGCCAGAAATCTTCATATAAAATGCCTCCTCTGTTATGGTGGTTTGGCATTAGCAACTTTTCTTCCTCTTTCCCTTTCTCATCCACCTCTTTCTTTTTCATCCTTCTTTTCGACAACTTCAAGTTAAACTTCCCTATCACTCAACGTTCAAAATGGCGTTCAAAATATTATGGGCTGTGATGCTGCCTACACTAGTCACTCTTGCCTCTGCTCGTACAACGGGTACCGCGATCTATCAACCGTTGACGACCGTGAAGGGCGCCGGACCCCCGCCTCCCCCTCGACCGACGAGTTCGTCTCATGTGACTGCATCGACTAATGCGACTACGACTGCCGGGACGCCTTCTGTCTCGATCACGTCTGCTGCGACGTCGACAGTGACGGCCTTAGCCCGCCGTGCAGATGCCATCACCGCTGTAGCGCCGTCTGCTTCTGCCTATGCCCTCAACAGCACTTTCTCCATTAACAGTGATGCAGTCACGAGAACTTACGACTGGACGATTGCGTAGGTATCGTCTATCTTGTTTCTTGTTTATATTGCTCATATTCCTCACTTCATCTAGAACGGCGACTGGCTCTCCTGGTGAGATCTGTTCTTCACAGCCTAATGAAACATGAACTGACATCCTTTCTCAGATGGCTTCACCCGGAACCACATCACGATCAACGGTCAAATGCCAGGCCCTCTAATTGAGGCCAACGAAGGTGACACCCTCGTTGGTAAGACTCATATCTAAATTATACCGGAATCACTGCTGATGACACGTAATTTGCAGTCAATGTGCAGAACAACATGGACGATACGACCTCGATTGTGAGTATCTTTACGAACGACAGCGACGTTCTGGACCTTGACTTCACGCTCTCATAGCACTGGCATGGCATTATTCAAAATGGGACGGCTTGGATGGACGGTGTCCCTGGTGTTACGCAGGTGAACACTACTCTTGGACCTAATCAGTTAGCCAAAAATTAACAAATTGATGCAGTGCCCAATTCCCGCTGGCGGTAACTTCACCTACACATTCACTTTGGCTCAATACGGCACCTACTGGTACCACAGTCACTCCGCGGTCGAATACACTGACGGTCTTCTCGGGGTAAATCTTCGTTTGTGTGAATGATGCTTGGCGCTCCTGCTGACGCTGCCCCAGCCTCTCATTATTCACTCCGTCAACGACCCTCTCGTGCGAGGCACCGACTTTGACTACGAGCAAGTGATGATCGTCCAGGACTGGTACCACGATGAAGCGAGCACTATCGCCGCTGATGTGAGTCTGGATCTCTTGGCTCTTTATCCTCATATACGAGGCTGACTTTCACTCGCAGCTCTTGAATGGTGGTTATAACGGTTCGCCTGCAGCTCCTCCCCCTCAAAGCGGTCTCATCAACGGCAAAGTAAGTTCTCGTATACTATTATCTAAGCTGCGCACTAAATGATCGACTTAGGGCGTTTTCAACTGCTCTCAATTGACCGACACCTCGACCTGCACTACTCCTTCGGTCCCTGAGTACACCGTCGAGCCAAATGCTAAGACCCGGTTCCGTCTGATGTATGTGGTCGAATACTCAGTCTAACAGTTATGAATTCTGACCGCGATATACAGTAACGGTGGTAGCCACGCGCAGTTCTATTTCTCTGTCGATAGCCAGTACGTATTACTTGCATTCATGGACAGTTAGGAAAAACTCACGCTGGTTTCAGCACCGTGAACGTCACTGAGGCTGATGGAACTCCCGTCTCTGGCGCCGACTCCGTTCATCGCGTTCCCTTCCACAATGGTCAACGTGTAAGCATCTAACATCTAACTATGAGTGCTAATTTGGCTGACTTTTGCCTCCAGTACTCGGCGTAAGCATATCATAATATCTCCTTTACATGTAGCAGATTTTGATCATCCGTGCGACATAGTATCATTGACACGACCGTTGGCTCTGCTGGTGATGCTTACTGGCTCCGCGCAACCATGAACACCGATTGCTTCGCCTAGTCAGTCATCCACTCCCGTCTTTCTAGGATTCCTTTTACTCACATTCTTTCCCCGACAGCACCGACGACACCCTCAACACGACTGCCTTTGCCATTCTTCGCTACGGGTCTACCAGCACAAGTGACCCTACTTCCTCCGATTGGACCGACGTCCTCCCCGACGCATGCGTCGATCTTGATGACGATCAGTTGTCCCCGATCGTTGTCAAAGATGCCCCTGCCACCTCCGATAAGACCATTGCTTTCGATTCGTCCTTCGGCGCCGTAGAGATCTCGGGTACCGACTACCTTCGCTTCTTGGTCAACGACACCTCGTACAGTATGTAACCATCTGCGAAATCTCGTTCTCGCAGGTTCTTGACTTATTTTTGTTAGCCAACTACATCTACCAGCCGATCATGGAGGCTGTCACTGCCAATGGCACGAGTGCCGTGAACGCGTCCAATGTTGCTAATGCTGTCTTCGAAGACTCGGTCTGGACCGGTGACGTTATCGTAAGTATCTTTGCAGGTCACAACGCGCAATCGCTTGCTGACTGCTTTGTCCATAGATCAACAACCTCGATGCCAACCTCGATCATCGTGAGTCCAGACTGCTTTGATAGCTATGTGAACGGTTTCTGACTGAGTGTCTTCTCTACAGCTTACCATGTTCACGGCAACGACGTAAGGCATTTCTTGCTGCCGATATTAGAACGCGACTAACATCCATGACTTCATCAGTTCCAAGTCGTCGGTCGTGGTACTGGCACCCTCAGCATCGCCGACGCTGCCTCCCAGAGCTACAACCTGACCAACCCCGTTCGTCGTGACACCGTCGTCATCCCTGGCGGGTACGCTTTTTCTACTCATAACTTCTGATCGCCTCGCTCATTACCTCTAGTGGCTATGCCGTCCTTCGCTTCGCCAACGACAACCCCGGTGTCTGGGTCCTCCACTGCCACATCGCGTAAGTCTCCTTGACCTCTCTCTTCGACGATGATACTCATCGACTCTCTATCCTTCTTGGATCAGTTGGCATCTTGCTGAGGTACGCTGACACTCTGGTAGCCTTTGGTCTCTGTCCTGATCCATTCGTTCCGCAGGGCTTCCTCGGTCTCATCGTCTCCAACCCTACGAGCATCGCTGCCTTTGACTACCCTGACTCCCTCACAGAGCTCTGCGATGCCCGCCCGTCGACTGTCTCTATCGATGCCACCGAGGCTGGCAGAAAGCGCAGCGAGGCCGATTCACTGGCCAGGGTTATGAAGCGTGGTGTCATGGGTCACTCCCACTGGTCCAAGAAGCGCATGATCCGTCACCGTCTTTAGAAAAACTCTCATCCGCCATGGCATGAATGCACATCTATCTATTACCCGCTTTCCTCTTGTCCGCCTGTCATTTCCTTCCTTTACACCTGGTTTTGCTGAACGCGGACTGATTTATTTACTACCTCAATACCGTTCGCGGCTACACTCTTTTGTACACTTACCTTCGTTCGTGCTCCAGGCCTAAAACTGGCAACCGGCGCATTTATATACCTTCACTTGCTTCCGCGCTGCCTGATCGATGCGATTGAAAAAGCTTGAAATTTTCTGAAATTTCGCAATAAATGTCTCAAATCAGGTTTCTATTGGCCCAAAGGCTCTGACATCCTCTAACCATTTAGAATGCAGGCGCTGTCTGAGCCAAACTATGGACCGAGGATCTGATCGGAGTTGGCGGAGGTAATTCCCACGGGTATTTTGCGCAGCTGAACTTGTGCATTGTTGAACGATCCACCTTCTGCGGCAAATCAATGTCGGCGCAATCGTCGAGCGTGAACTATTCGACGCACACGTACCTCGCCATCACGTTCAGCCCGTCCTCGCACTTCCTGGCCGATCCGGACTCTCTGTCGTCCGTACACCCAGCCCTTGCACACGTTGGCCAGGTACGTCATAAGTCACTCCACTTCACTTCCGTCGAGATCGTTGGCGTTGTCTGATGACCCATGTCACTTGTCACTATGCACAGGTTGGCGAGCTGAAGGACGTCCACCTCTTTAGCGTGCCGAAGGAAGAGTGGAAGAGGGTCGATAGCGCGATTCAGGACGTTCTGAGCGCGAAAAGGGTCGAAGGCGTTTTGAGAGTGGATGTACAAGTACCAAAGGGAAGGGCGAAGCGGGACGAGCTGTAAGGTGTGAGGGGGGCGAGGCCGTATCGATAGCATGGCAACTGGTATGTACGATGCTGTGGTAAGCTCTGTTCGTTCTCGCAGATCGATGTATGGGAGGTGACATTGCCTGCCAGTAATCTAGCAAGGAAAGGCCCAGACCTGTTCGAGCCTTCTAAGCACTGTGAAAGATCGTGGAAGGCACGCAAGCTGGTTCCGGTTCTAGAACATCACGCGGTGCGGAAGTATATTTGTAGGTCCTCGCCGGCCCATCTTGTCTGTAACGCTGGGAGCTGGTGGGAATCGGGTGTCTTCCTTGAGCCCACTTACAAGGGGCCCACAAACCGCCGACTTGTACAGAGTGGTGCAGGGCTCCGCTCGGGCTCTGCCGCGGGTGGATGACCGGTCGGGTGACATATTGGGAAGCTTGATGTCATAGTCTTGCGCCCTCCACAAATGTAGCCTCGCTGCTTGGTATCGGGCACCGTGCCCCTCTTCGCCCTCAATCGCTCCCACCATGTCTTCTCTCACCATCAGAATTGCTCTCAAATTTGTCCCAAAATCGCTCACAATGAGCCGCCCGTACCAGACCGCCACCGCCTCGATGAGGGCCATGTCTACGAGGTGGGCCGTCCTCGACTCCTTTTGATCGTTAAAAATGGAATTGAGTTCATGACTTGCAGACGTCTGTACAGGTAAAATATATCGATTCTCTCGCATCAGCGCCGCATCTCCTGAACTCTCGGTATTTTTCCTTTCTCGCCAATCAGCTCCATGCATGAAAACGACCCCGAGGTATGTAGGTCGTCTGACTTTCGATATCATTTTCTGACACAGGTCTAGGTCCTTGAACGAGAAAAGCGGCGCAACCTGAGCCGCGTCGGATACCAGACCTCCGCTCCAGTTGACGATGCACCAGGCTGGAACGAACTCCTCGCCACCAATGCTGAGGCCTCCATCAAAGTGAGTGAGCTCCATTCTCCCCACACCATATCCCATTCTTGAAGTCTCAATGGTTGATGAACATGAACATTTTATGTCGTCTTCAGGCCGACCGCACCCCTAACGATGCCAGCGTAGCCGACCTCGTCCGGCGAACCGTTGCACATATGAAAGCGAAGAACTCGCCCGAGGAGCGTTTCGAGGGTAGCGAGGCCACGTACGATCGCGACGAGATCTCTGGGCCGCTGCGCGGCGCGGGTCGGGGCGTCAGCTCTATCGAGACGGATGGATATGAAGAGGAGATGGAAAAAGTCGATGGCGAGTGGCATCGGAGCACCGTCAAGAAACACACGGAAGTGGTCATGGATCCCAAAGAAGCGGTACGCCGTCATTTTATTTCTCCCCAGGCAGGTCTTGACGAAATTCTCACCAGGTGAAAGGCGAGGTTTGAAGCGTGTTATCATGATTCGAGCTTGTCAATATATGAGACCCAAGTGAAAAATTCAGGCATCCTTGGACTTGATCTACGTTCTGTATTTGTACCATTACTCCCTGGCGGTTGTACTTCTATCTTTGTATTTAGCATACAGGATGATCCGAGTTTTCGGTGTCCACGACGCGAGTCTATCAAACCTTTTTGAGTTGCATGCGCTTTGGATTCTGAAAGTCTCGACTTGGATTGGGGTTTGTTCTGCCTCGCCAGGATTGCTATTTCAGTCTTTAATCTACATCCGACGAACTCTTTCATATCTTTTTAACTTCTCTCTTCATGAAAAACCTGTCCGTGTGTCACAGACACAAATGTACGTAAGAGAGACTGCGTCCAACGAAGCGTCGAAATTAATCCGTGCGGCAAGCGAGCATCGAAAGAAAGAAGAGTGGACGAAGAAACGCCAAAAAGAAAATAAATAAGAAAAATGCGCATCATGTTCGATGGTGAGCGAGAGAATTGGGCTTTGAAGCTTGAAGGGCGGGATTGGGGGCTGAGACTAACCACAGCTGCGCGTGCGGGCAGGAAGGTATATTGAAGTGGTTGAGCTACAGAAGGAAGTAGGGGCACGATGTATGTACAATACAGTGGGTGCGAGGTTACTGGGGCCGGATCAACTTTAGAATGGCGCACTGTGGAGAGATGACGAGAAGCTCACGAGGAAATAGTCCGGTACCCGTCGTGTGACGAGTGGTTCTCCCGCCCGCGGCGCGGGGTCGAATTGTAAGCTAATGGAGTAGGGTTTCAGTAGTGATGTCATAGTGTCATAAGACCAAATGGATTTTAGAAGACCCAGAGGAAACAGGAAATCGAATATTGCTCACAAGCTATAAGATAGTTTTTCGTCGATCTCCATGATGGCTGCTTGGTTGCCGCAACGGTAGCAGTAGTTCGGCGCGCTGAAGATCGTCACAACATTACGATCTTGGCCCCAGTTGTAGCCTGCGAAAATAGCATGGCACAGTGCAATTAAAGACCCAGATCGGTCATCAATGATGAAAAATAAACGAGAGATTGTGGCGTAAATAGGCGTACCCTCCATCACAAGCTGGTGTGCGCGTGCGACGAGCGTTAGCCCGTTGTTGTGATTGAAGGCCTCCGAGATATCTTGCCCGAATGTGTATCCAGCACCACGGGGCGATATCCCCCACCCACAACGATCGTCGGGGTCCGACCAGAGGAGGTCGCACATGGGTCCCTCGTGAGGCACTTCCTGCACACGGTCGATGGATCGCACGTGGTCGAGGGTGTCGATCGAGGGCGAGAGGCCTCCGTGGAGGCAGAATATCTATCATGCAGTGTATCAGGGCTGTGGGTTCGGCGACAGATCACGCGATGGCTCGGTCATGCATTTTTTGTGTGGGGATGGGATGGGAGGCGGTCGAAAGAGACCAAGGAGGCGAATACATACTTGATTTTCGATCAGTGCGGTCAAAGGAAGGTAGTCGAATAGGTCGGTGAAGTATCGCCATACGTTGGCGTTTCCATATTTGCGCAGACATTCGTCGTAGAAGCCGTATACTTGCGTGATTTGTCGACTCTCGTGATTGCCACGAAGGATGGTGACTCGCTCGCGATACCGCAACTTCATCGCAACGAGGAGCGTGACGGTCTCGACGGAGTAGTAGCCTCGGTCGACGTAGTCGCCCATGAACAGGTAGTTCGTATCAGGCGAATTACCGCCGATACGAAACAACTCCGACAGATCATGCTAAGAAAGGAAGGGAGGGCGCATTCCATAATGTTAGGACCAAGAGGAAAGAGGACGGGACCGAGGGATGCGAGCAAAAGAAGGACTGTCGGATTGTTCAATGAAAGTACGTACGAATTGACCATGTATGTCGCCACAAACGGTGACAGGACATCTTACGGGCTGCACATTGGATTCCTCCATCAAGATTTCCCTCGTCTAGAAGAAGGCCGCCCATCGGAACACATAGACGTGGTCATCAGAATGGTAGGGGGTAGAATAGATGATCAGCTGGGGGTGGCGCGTTATCAGAACAGGCGATACACAAAACGAAACACACCTTTTCGCATAACTTTTTGACGTCTGCCTCTGAGAGCTGCTTACATTGGCTAAGTTGTTGAATCCACCCGTCTATTTCGTGTTCCATGTTGTGCTGAGCGAGTCGATGTAGATGAAAGGTCTAAAGGGAAAGAGGTGGCGAGCGGTGGAGACTCGAAGGGTGTTGTGCTTGACCTTCACCCAGTCACACCTTTCCGGGGATTGCGCTGAGTGTCACGGATCGGTCACATTTCTAACGGAGTGTGACGCAGCGGAAAACAAGTAAGTTATTCCAAAGCAGGACGCGACCCGGTCCTCCAACCTCGTTCTCCATACAACACAATATGGATCACCAGGCTGTTTACACTACCGACGAGGTTGGTTTCGAATTTCTCACACGTTCATGTTTCCCTCTAACCACTTGTGTTAGTATGGTCGGCCGTTCATCATTCTCCGCGAGCAGGCGAGGAAAACTCGCACTCATGGGATAGAAGCGATTAAGGTGCATATCCTCTTACTCTTTTTGAGCGGTTACATCCTCATACTGCGCAGACACATATCCTCGCTGCGCGCACAGTATCTAACATCATTCGGACCTCGTTAGGACCACGAGGTACGTGCGCAGACGCAAAGTCAGCCGACGGCAGCTGAACAAAACGCGTGTACCATCTTCTCTCATCCACAGGCCTTGACAAAATTCTGATTTCACCCGATGGCGAGATCACAGTCACGAATGATGGTGCGACGATCTTGAGTCAGATGGAGGTAGAGCACCAGATTGCGAAGCTTCTGGTCCAGCTATCCAAGAGCCAGGACGATGAGATCGGAGACGGTACGACGGGTGTCGTCGGTGCGTATACCTTATATTCTCCTCTGCCGGTCCTTGTTCATATATTATGGTCTTTCGTTGGTCAGTTCTCGCTGGCGCGCTGCTCGAACAGAGTGAGGCTCTCCTTGACCGTGGGATCCACCCCATTCGGATTGCCGATGGCTTCGATCGTGCTTGCAGAATCGCGGTGCAGAACCTGGATAATATTGCGGATCGGGTAGAATACTCGCGGGAGAACACAGAGAACCTCCTCAAAACCGCCATGACCAGTCTTGGCAGCAAAATGTATATACCTCCACATTCTCGTTTCGACTGTCACTAACTCGGCATATCGCAACAGCGTCTCCAAGGAGCACCAGCAATTTGCTCAGATCGCTGTTGACGCGGTCCTTCAGGTTGCCGATCTTGAACGCAAGGATGTTCTCTTTGACCTCATCAAGGTCGATGGGAAAGTTGGTGGCTCCCTCGGCGACACGAAACTCATCAAGGGTGTCCTCATCGACAAGGACATGTCCCATTCTCAGATGCCGCACTCCGTCAAAGATGCCCGCCTCGCCATTCTCACCTGTCCCTTTGAGCCTCCACGGCCCAAGACAAAGCATAAGTTAGACATCTCAAGCGTGGAAGAGTACAACAAACTTAGAGAATACGAGAAAGAAAAGTTTATGGACATGATAAAGCGAGTCAAGGACAGTGGCGCCAACCTGGTCATCTGCCAGTGGGGTTTCGATGACGAGGCAAACCATCTGTTGATGCAAAATGAGCTGCCTGCAGTGCGATGGGTTGGTGGTCCAGAGATCGAGGTAAAGCTTTCTCTTGTCCTCTTTTCCAAGTGCACATTTGATTCGGTGCTCTTAGCTGATCGCTATCGCCACCAATGGTCGTATCGTGCCTCGCTTTGAGGACCTGACGCCAGAAAAACTGGGAAAAGCGGGTATTGTTCGCGAAGTCTCTTTTGGCACTACTCGGGACAAGATGCTTGTCATCGAGGAATGCGCCAACACCCGCGCTGTCACTATCTTCGTGCGTGGAAGCAATAAGATGGTTCGTCAGCCTTTTTCAATGTCACACGAACTAGCCTTCATCCTGATATTGTACCCTGCTAGATCGTTGACGAGTCAAAACGCGCTCTCCACGATGCTATCTGTGCCGTTCGCAACCTCATTGTGGACAACCGCGTTGTCTATGGTGGTGGTGCCGCGGATGTCAGCTGCTCGCTAGCCGTTCAAAAGGCCGCTGACGAGGTAGGCATCCTGATAATCTAGCATCCCTTTCGTCATTGATGTGATCTCGGGATCATAGATTGCGTCCATCGAACAATATGCGATGCGCGCCTTCGCATCTGCACTAGATGCCATTCCTCTCGCTCTCGCAGAGAACAGTGGTCTTTCTCCAATTGAGACTTTGGCCGAAGTGAAGAGCCGGCAGGTCAAAGAGGGCAACCCGAGTCTGGGTATTGACTGCAATGGTAGGGGCGAGAACGGTGCGTGGTGGCTCATCATATTCGCGCGGTGCCTATTGAAATTGTTCCTTTTGTCAGACATGAAAAAACAATTTGTAAACGATCCCCTGATTTCCAAGAGGCAGCAGTACTTGTTGGCGACTCAGGTGCGCTTGCATCTCTCTCAAATCATCTTGTCAAGCACTCATCTTGCATTCATCATTGTAGCTCGCCCGTGCAGTGCTAAAAATAGGTCAGTCCCTTTTCACCCCGTGTCGGTCAAACTGATCAAACTCTTTTGCAGACGATGTCATCACCGCTGGAGAGGCAGACGAGTAGTCATGAAAGATGTATGATAGATAGAATCACACTAATCTTGTGCTTTTTCCAGTGTGCCGGGCAACTGGACCTTTCCGTCTTTTTCACCGAGTGCTCCTCGAGATTCCTTCGGGTCGCATCATGGTGAATTTCCCTAGAAAGGTGGTATTGTCTTGTGCGTGGCGGGAAGTGCTGAGTGTGATTCAGCTGCATGGTTCGCTTGCCTATCTGGCACCCGCCACATTCTCGTTCACAGCAGTATGTAAGTTCGAATCCGACTGGTAGATTTGTGGCGTGGCGAGGCGTGGCGTTCTCGAGATTCGAGAATCGAAAGCGTCCTCCGGATCCTCCCGCGCCATACGCGTCACGCGTCGTCAACACGCGTTGTTGGCGTGGTTGGCAGTGGGTGGCATTCATTATGTAACCTCGCCGTCTTGACCCTTCTTGTCTTCAGCTTCCTCATCCTCACCACCATCTGCGCCTGTCTCACTGTAGCACCACCCCATGGCATCTACAATTGACCAGCTGAAATCCGAGGGCAATGCTCTCTTTGGGCAGAAACAATACGAGGCAGCTCTCGAGAAGTATGGAGAGGCGATCAACCTAGACGATCGTAATGCAATCTTGTATTCGAATAGAGCAGCTTGCCAATTAGCTCTGGCAGAGTGAATGTTGCCTACCATCGCTTATGCTTTCAATATTTCCTCACACACATGTCTACGGCTTCATAGCTACACGAAAGCTATGGAAGATGCGGAACACGTCAGTGGCACTGCTGCTTCATTGTTCAACTTTGCTCACGTATCAATTGCGAACAGGCCCTCAAGCTTGACCCTGTATATTCCAAAGCTTGGGCACGTCTGGCATCCGCACAAGGCGTATGTGACGCCGCCTTGACTTCGGCTCTATCCTCATACTGAATATCGCTTAAATATCCCTAGTCACTTAATCTTCTACCGCACGCTATAAAGTCCTGGCAGTCTGCCATCGACAGTCTGCCTAAGAAAGACTTGAAGCCTGCAGATGTCAAACAAAGGACACAATACCTGGATTCTTTGGAGGCTATGAAACTTAGAGAGAGAATTGCAACGCAGGAGAAACTTCATTTATCTGTGCCTCATAGGCCCAGCAATGGTGGGAAGAAACTCAGCTGGGATCGAGCTCAAGAGCTGTTGCCAGAGCTCAGGAAGGCAGGTAAGATGAGAAGCAGTGTGAGTAGATTTCTTCGTGATTGCCCGTTCGGAAGGTGAACTCATCGTGTTCCACTCCTAGGCATGGGTCCTGGCTGTGGCAGACGAAGTAAGTCGAGGTTAGATGCCTTTGGTGTCACAGCTGACCTTTTGTACCTCCGCAAGCAATACAGCAAGGGTGCAAGAGTACTGAAACAAGTCGTGCAGACGGGCGATCCTAAGGGTCCAGAATACTTTGGTGTAATTGGAATACATATCTATCTTTGGAGTCTCTGCTATAGCTAACAGGAAGGTTGTAGGTACTGAAAGAGATGAGCAATGCTGTGCTGCAGGACAAACGCTGCTTTCGAATCGACGGTAACGATTGGTTTGACAAGTGGAACTGGCAAAGTATGTGTTGACCCCGTCCCTTTTTCTGTTCACTCACGTCGTGATTCCGGGACAGTGAAACTGGAAGCGTTGAGATTCAGGACGCCTAATCCAGATGCACCGCTCAAGGAGGTAGACGATCACATGCAAAATTTGCTCGCAGAAGGCGGCTGGGATCTCGCCCGTCCGTCTATTGAATTTTTGGTTAGGTATGCTTTTTTGAGCCATGTTTCACATCGTTGTCATTGTGTCTCATCCTTCACAGGTTTTTGTTCATGAAAGCTGTATTAGACGGCGACAGCAAACTTGATAACAAAGCGAGTCTCGAGACGTACGACCAAGTTTTGGCAATCTTACACTGGGGCCGGGAACGTTGGAGTGATGTCCCGGCCACTGATCGTGGAGTAGTGTTCGACGACACGTTTGTTAGAGGCGTTAGATCTATGCGGATTCATGAGCATATGCGCGTGCGTATCGCCTTATCTGTCTACCAACTGCAACTAGCTGAACACGATACAGGCTTGGGAACTGGATAACGACTCAAAATTGTACACTCTAGATGGGCTCTTGGAGGAGGCAAACAGCATCATCGACGAGATCCAGAACAGCCCCAGAGAAAATGTCGGTACTCCTTTCGACATGGCACACTATGACTATATAGAGGGAAAGGCGATCGCGTTCGTCTTCGCCATTCATTTCTCGTCTAATAGCTACTAATTGATAATGCAGCTTGAAGGGTTTCTATTATCGTGAAGCTCCGTTCCATAAAAAAATGACGGACAAAGTTGAGATAGAGGATTTCTATGATCGGTCATTCAAGTACTACCTCGAGGCTGCTGACAAGTTCCCTGAGGATGATGAATACCACATTGGTGCGTGCTCTATCTCGTATTTCTTGCTCCAACAGTTCGTAAGCTCATTACTCCCTTACAGTGTGGCTCAACAACGCACTTGACGTCCTCACAAGCGGTGGTACTACTCTGCGACAATGCATGCCGATCTTTAACCGCATACGCTCGGCCCTCCCAGAAGTAACCAAGATCTGGGATGATTTGTTGACTACTCCAGACCAAAACAAGAACATTGTACCAACCCTTCTGGCCATTGTAGAGGCCGAGGAGAAGATAGCCGCAGGCAGTCTTACCTTAGACAGTTATATTGTGCCAGAACGATTCCTCGAGGGCAAATTTGGTCTATATCGTGGTACGTCTCCGTTAGTGTCGTCCGAAATGTTGAGCTGACACATTTTCATGCTGTGTATAGGTAGCCGCCCATATGAGAATCCGCTCTCTTCTGGGCGTTAAAAGCTTAGCGCCCATCAACTACGTATTTGCTCTTGCTATCGTATATAACATTTTCAGTGGTTGACCTCCTAATATACATGACACCGTTTATATGCATCTCCTTCTGCATATTGATGGTCTGTTCGGTCATCGCTGGCACCCCACCTAAGTCATCGTTTACATTCATCCTATGAAGATTATAAGACTGACCACACCCGATCAACTGAAGATAACGCTTCGCTATAGCGTGTCCGGTAGGGCCGGATCTGTCGTTGATTGCTGCCAGATAGCATCGCTTGTCAGAATAAAAAGACCACGCTTCTTCACGTCGAAAGACAGTTCAAGGAGGTTTAAGGCCGCACAAGACAAGATTGCTAGACGACAAAGATGCTGTTCAAACAGGTCCAGAACGGCTTGCCATTTGGCTTTGTCAACGATGACGTTTCGATTTCTTGCCCATACTGTTCATACTGTATACTTTTATCACTGTCCACTGCTGTCCACCATCTACGGCTTTGTAGCTATGCGGACGCTGTCTGGGATGCACCGAACGTCAGGGTCTTGTAGTACTTGGTTGATCGTTGCGGCTTTGCTTCTACAGCGACTGTTGACAGGCTATCAGCCAATTTCGACTCTGTATAGCCCCTCTCATTATGTTTGGAAACAGTAGAAGATGTACGCGGCGCAGTACTAGCTCGTGCACATTATCAAACTGGGTATGTCTCGCTTCTGAAAGGCCCCGAACGAGGGAAAGCCTCGAGTTCATTTTATTCTTCTTTCATTTTGCATTTTCTCGTGTTGGGCGGCTTGAGAATGTGCTCGCTGATCTACTCCGTCTGCCAACAAATAGCAAACCTTGCCTAGAAAAATATTAGAAGAGTACCTCGAGATCATCAGAGATATACGGAGCGTATTGACTGACGGATTCACTAGCTCTATACCACAATAAGTGCTTGGATTGGTGGTATTCGTGGAAGCGGTCAGCAATTCTGCCTGAAGCTTTTCACAAGGAATATAATCGCTTTGTCTGAGCTGGCAAAGGTGTTCGGAATGGGCCACAAGGCGCAATGAAGCATTTACAAAACGCCTCATATTGAATTTCCTACTGCTTCTGACAACGCGGGATATATACTCTGTTACAGATCAGCAAATTGATCGGTCGCCTGTGAGGAACAACCCATCGTTGGTGTCTGAAGAGCAAAACTGCATGTTTTTTCGATACTAACCTGCACTAAAAGTTTAGAGGTTCCTGGTTCACGCGAGGAGTGGCCAGCGTCCGGGACGATGTGCAAGGTGATCTCAGGCCAAACCTTCTTCAAAGCATATGCCGTGGTTGCCTAGTGTTGATAGTAGTTAGAAGGATACAGTAGCATCGAAATCAGCACTCACAGGACAGACAACGTCGTATCGTCCTTGCACGACGATCGTGGGGATATGGCGGCTTAGATGAAAAACGGATGATCAGCAAACTGGATGTGTTTTCTGTTATGTCCATGAATAACTCACATCTTGTCGATCTCCTGCGACTCGAGCAGCTGACCATCACGCATGAATCCATCGTTGATGAAATAATGGTTCTCAATGCGAGCAAAGGCACTAGGTAGAAGACGCTTAGTATAGGGTTCAGTGGGAGGTGTGAGAATGCGTACTTGGCCCAATCATCCTTCTCCGCCTCGGCGATATGAGCAGGATCGACGTAGAGCTTGGAAGTAGCCATCCTGTGAGGCGATTGTTGAAGGTCTCGATCGTACCAAAAACCTGGGTGGACCTACTCCCACTTCGACCATGCCTTTGCTGCCTTGAGACGTGTCTCGTCATCGACTGAGTTTAGCTGGGCATGATACGCAAGAACCAGGTCTCCGCGCTCAGCTTCCGGGATCGGCGCAACGAATTCGTCCCTGTCATGAAACATCAGAATCAGGATGGTCGTCGTAAACATGAGAAAGAAAGGCTGACCAGGCTTCAGGGAAGAGATGGGATGTTCCATCCTGATAGAAAAATCTTAGTTCACTGGTTGAGTAAGGACCAAGATCAGTATCGCTCAAGATCATGCTGATTTTTTCCGTACCTTTTCCTCAAAGTAAAGATGCCCCTGGATGGTCATGATTAGAAGATGACTGGTCAAGGGTTCAGTGCGCACTATACCGGAGGATGAGAGACTTGACACGACCAGGATGCGACTGTGTGATGTGTTATCTTCATGTATAAAACCAGTGTGTTGATACTCGCCTGAGAGTAGGCTAAGGCGAGAGTGGACCCCTGTTTTTGAATTAATTGATGTGATGAAGCCAGCCTGGAGAATAACATGCCCAAGATCCTCCAAATACATGCCATTTCTCGATCTTCAGATGTTCACGGAGACGTTCCATGTCCTTCACTAAATCCCACGTTGTGTTCTCCTCCAAATTGGCGCTCCTAAACATGCCGTTGTCGGGAGCAGTGACATGACACCCGTTTTAAGAAACTCACGGGATAGATTTGCCTGCGCCTCTTTGGTCTAAAAAGATGACCTGGGATATTGATGGGTCAGAGTAAGTAGATGTCAGCTGTGCTCAAACCTTGTATCTGTCCGGATTGAAGAATCCCCGATCTTGACTATCACAACCTCCTCCAGGACCACCTGCGAACAACCGCCTAAGCACTTATGACCAAAACCAAATCGGTGGTTTGACCACGCACCATGGACGAAGATGACTGTGGAAGAATGTGGAAGAAGTGTATTGACCAACACTGAACGAGATAGGAGGAGAAGAGAACGTTGTCCGCACCAGGAGCCCCTTCTTTATTGCCTGACACCTCATAGCTATACATATATTTAACTCATGAGGGCTGATCTTGAACTCTACGCACTCACTGAAGGCTATGGATCCCTGAGACCCTGAGCTTTCCGATCTCGAATGGCCCTGCAGCGGAGGTGTACATCGTGCGCAACAAGGTAGGTACAGTTATTCTGTTGTGATTTTTGACTTGAGAACTATCTCGTGCAGACAAGATGTATGAAAATGTAGACCGTCGGATGAAAACAGGGGGAAGCGGCGACAATCGAGCATTCATCGGTCGCAGTGAGATCGACCAATCGGGAACCTCTTGCCTTTCTGGGTGGCTAGCTGATAATATCAAATTGTAGACCACGACACAATGTAGTCCATTTTGGTCTGCATTTTAAGCGAAAATGAAAATGAAAATACCCAAAAGTTACACCTTGTCCAAAATCGTCTGTGCGGGCTTCAACAGACCATGACCATCTCCGTGGTTCTGAGCCTTCTACATAACTCAGAAACGTCATGTCAGCAACCTACAGTATTGCTTAGAGCAAATCCCCGTGTAGCTACGGACGGCCTTCAGAATGATCCAATCAGCCGCTAATGGATTTGACAGGAGAAATATCCAGCGGTGTTGAAGTCGAAGTCACTATTTTGAACATTGAAGGTATGGTTATACATACACTCGCAAGGGACGATGCGAAATCATTATCCATTCTGACATTGTATCGCTCAAGGTCCGAGGATCCCTTTGGATTTCTCATTCCTAGATTAGATACTACCGGGTTCTCGCGCGATGCACATGAATCTGTTGGCGACGTCCGATCTTACATAGTCCCCTGTTATACGACCGACAACGGATGATAGCTTTCCCACCGACATGCTGTCCAACCTTTCTCCCCTAGGCAGACTGTCTGCTTGCTGCCGCTCAATACCGACACCAATGGAGTTTCAGGTACATTTTGCTGTGATTCTGTTGTGCCCAACCGGCCTACAACGATCATTCGACCGTGCGCGCTGGGCAGCACTTGCCTACGCTGCATTCCCGGGGAATGTAAGGGTCGGCCTAAATCAGGATCAAGGAGGTGTGACCAGTGGTCCTGCCTGGTAACCAACACGGACCTCTTGCAAGCAGGTATTTTTGGTATCAAACGACATTCATCGCGCTCCGAGGGTGGCCAACAGGAGCGCCGGCACGACGGGAAGTCACACATTGTCATCATCACCTTGGGGACCTGAATATAATGCAGATGCCGTTGGAAGTGGGCCTGGCGGCACCAATCGCTGAATTTTCGCAGGCATGCATGCTTTCCGATGCAGACAAAGTTGGGTACGGCGCTTGACATGGGCGTGGGGTCCGCGGTTGATGGGTCAACAAAAATAGATTTGATTAGTTTCGTCAGTCCAGAAACAGTCCATTTAAAAGCGGGCCTCACCGAGCCATCCAACTACCATCTTCTTCATCCCATCCTCCCCACCTTTCAGCTTCGCGGTCAGGCATCGCCCGAATTTTTCCCTCTTCGTGACAACCAGACCTGGTGTCAATCCAATCTTTCATTTTTACAGGGATCTCTTCGTTGATACCTTTCATACCCTTTCATACTTGACGTTTTCGACTTTCTACTCGCAATCCTCTAAGATGTTGTTCAAATCTTTCGTACTCCTTTCGTGCTCACTCCTCGTTGTCGCGGCTCCCGCCCCAGAGCAACGGAGAGCTGCTGCTGGCAAAGCAATTGGCCAGAAGCAACCTGCTGTTAGCGCTTCGGCGTAAGTCTATCTCTCTGATACTCCCACGGACATATATTCATACCTCAGCCGTTCTGTGATAGCGCTAGCGTTGTAGCTTCCGCCGCCGCTTCTTCAGCAGTCGGCACTGCTTCAGCGGGCGTCTCCTTGGCAAGTATAAGAAATTGTTCTGCACATTACTGAAAATAACCTATGTATTGTCAGGCTGCCACGGCCACTAGTGCTGTCAGCGCGGCGGGCACAAGTACAGGCTCTGCGGCAAGTATTGGGGTCTTCAACATGCTTCATAAACTGACGTGATCACCTACAGGCTGCCGCGTCTACTAGCGTGGCTAGCGGAAACGACGCCGCTGCCAACAGCACGAACTCGGGCGATGCACAGAGCTCGTTGACCCTCTTGCAGTCGGTCATTGCCACTGGCTTCGAGAATGACGGCCAGCAGCCCCCCGTGGCTGGACAATCTCCCTCGCTGACTTCAGGAAACAACTTCATCAACTTCTGTGCGACGGTGCCCGGCAAGCCCATCACAAATGGCCAGCAGATTAAGACGGGAAGCTGTAACCCGGTGCGTACCTCCCTCGCGCCGATTCTCTGCTTTGTGCAGTGTCTAATGCACCATTTGACAGGCGCCCATGGGTATCATCGCTGCTACGACGAACATGCCTTCATCAAAGTTCGTTTTCCCGAAGAACACAGACAGCATTCCCGCGAACACGAGTTTCACAGTCCGCATGGCACTCAACAATCTCCAGGCGGGCACGTTTGTCAATGCGCAAGCCAACTATTACTCCGCGCCCCAGCAGGTCAACGGACAAGGGGCAATCATCGGCCACACGCACGTCGTCATCGAAAAGCTGACCTCGCTCGACCAGACGACCCCGACGGATCCTAACGTCTTCGCATTCTTCAAGGGCGTCAACAGTGCTCAGACGAACGGAGAGGTCACCGTGGATCTCGACAATGGCCTGCCTGCGGGCTTCTACCGCATTGCGTCCATCAATTCCGCCGCCAACCATCAGCCCGTACTTGTTGCGGTTGCCCAGCACGGCTCGCTAGACGATATGGCCTACGTACGTGTTCCGTTCCACCTCCTTTTCTACCGTGTTTCTGGGCTAAATGTTCTCGTTTCAGTTCACGGTTACGGATTCCGGAGCAGCAGCAGGTAATGCGACTGCCACGACAGGAACAGCGGCTGTTGCGAGCACGGCAGCAGCAGGCAATGCGACTACGGTGGTGGGAACAGCGGCCGTTGCAAGCACCGCGTCAGCTAACTCAACTGTCGTGGCGGGCGCGTCCACCGCTGCCGCTGCCAAGACTGCCATCATCGCGTCATCAACCCCGAAGACCGCTGGCACTGGCACCGCTTTCAAAGCAATTGGTGGAAAGAAGAACTAGAGCGTGCTCGAGGTTGGATGCCATACACTGCTCGAAATCTCCTGTATGGGGTATTTATAAATTATTGATGGAGATAGAGATGGGTGTGTGATTTGGATCTCATTGTGATATACTCTACGAGCAAAAGAAGAACTTACGAAATGCGGTCCTTTTCTGGTGAGGAGACGAGCATTGACTACGAACAGAGTGACAGATGAAGATAGATGAAGTCTCCATTGGTCACCAAAGTTGATCATCGTCCAACGCAACAGATGAAGATGAGATTTAGGAGATCCAACCACACAAAGATACAAACGTTTTGATAAAGTTCATTTATTATCCAACAATCAACACGGAGGCGCTCGGGAACCTCGGCCTGCGTCCAAACCATATGCGAGCACACCCCGCAATGTCCGGATTGATAGCTTCTTGAAAGCAAAAGAGGATGCTCCGTGGAGATCGTTTGGAGACCAAAGGTTGTCACAAACCATGCACATTAGAATAACGCCTTAGGATAAGGAACATGAACATGCTGGTCGAATCAGCAAGTGACAGCGATAGGGAACTGTAGCCGAAACAAATACCTGTGAGAGGATATGTATCGGAGAAAACAGATGGTGAGACCAACGTCTTCTAGCATGGAAAGTAGATAATCAACGCATCCACGCACTGACGGGCCTTCAAATAGGCAGCCAATGAGCGCGCGAACGCTTGACCTTGTATCACCAATGTTCATCCAACGTCCACTCTTTCCCCATACATCGTCATGAGATACGCCCATACGGAACTCTCGCCACGATGCGTGGAAGGATCTAGTCGATACGTGATCGATGTTCCTGCATGCTATCGCTGTGAGTCTTCTGAGTTTGACGGTTCGGGATACCTCTGCTTCAGATGCCGATACTTTTTGAGAGAGTACAAAGCGAGCGTCTCTGTGTGTGTGGGATGGCGAGCTGAATCTCCGCATAGGCGAGCGCGCAGGATGACGTACCGTTTTTGATGTACTCTCCAAGCCCTATTGCCTTCTCAATTTCCTCTGGATCCGAGAGCCCTCTGTTCTCTGTACACATATTCTCTATAATCAACAACTCCACAGTGTACACGCATGGACTCACTCTCGAACATCCTCCGCATTCGCCCGTGAAAGTCATATCTGCACATTCTCCGCATTTCAGAGGTCGGGACACGAGCCTGCAAAGGAAACGGTCTGCGCACGAGGGGTCAGGGTAATCTCTGCCTAGCCTGTGCAACTCCTTGTAGAGAGCGAGCACGCGATGGCGAGTCGCGGCGCTCGACATTGCCAACGATGAGTTCGGCAACTTGGAGCTGTCTAATAGCAAGCGATTGCCGTCGGGTTCCTGAAGAGGGAATTGCGGGTCGCGTGAGCAAAGCGCGTTCATTGGACTCCGACCCTCAAGCTCCAGTGTGAAGAGAAGTCCTCAAGCTTCTGCTGCTGCCCACTGGCCACGAATCTGTTGTAACTTACACGGACCCATATCCATCTATTTTACGTATGTCGCCTTTCTCCGTGCATTCACCGCACGCACCTACGACATACCATGATGGGCCGGATCTTACTCAAGAGCACAAACAGGAAGAATGTCAAAAGAGGCGCGCAGACTGAGTGTGCTCATATCGGTGAGTCCTTGAGAAGCTGTCAAAAGGACAGCCTGGACCGTTCAACGGCCAGCCTCAAAGGTATCACATTTCAAACCTTGTCGTATTGTGCACGATTAGATCACATGCGGACACATAGAAGAACGTCAAGATTTCCGTATTTGCTGATACACAGGTGAAGACGGACATAGTGCGACTGTGCGAAGGTAGCGCCATGAACATGAATGGGATGCGGGGTGCCGACGCCAGGACCTGTTCCCGCACTCGTTCGAAGTCGTTCAGATCGTGGACGGCCCTTACATTGCCCTCAATTTTTCCCATCGACGCTTCCACAGCCGACGACGTATTTAATAAAACGTTTCACCTGCGAGGCCGGCTAGGCGGGAGGAGCAGATTTTTTTTCTGCGTGCGAAAATATGGAGGCGACGAACATGGGCGCAAAGCTGCGTACAGAGGCACCGGGCTCGGCTGAGGAGGTCCGTCCCGCTGCCAAAAGGACTCTGGACCGCACGTGAGTAGCAGTATTTGCGAGTTGGAAATGAGAAACGTGCGGGCGTTGCGGGCGGGTCGGGATCTGATTGGCTGGCGGTAGACCAACGTGCAAGGTACGGGCTGTGGCACAGGCTTGCCCCAAGTCGCTCGGGCCCTGAACGCGGCGTTCCTCCAGACCTTCGTCTCGGCTCGCTCTCCTATGCCTATAAAGATGCTCTTGCGTAAGGATTCGAAGCTCTCCATCACCTCCTTTCCCCCGGTAGATCCACCCAGCGACGCGACCATCGTCCCTCTCCGCCATGGCCGCCTCATTCGAAAACTCTGGTGAAAAGGGCAAATTGTCCAGCGAAGGCTCCATTTCTGGCCTGCCTCGCATGGCTGCACCCCATGAACTCGACGAGCGCCGGAGAGCTGCGCTCGCAGAGATCGATAACGCCAAGTTTTCGTACGTCGATTATTTCTAGTTTACTTTGTCAATTTTATTGCTGACCGACCATCCCTCAGTTGGTTTCACGTCAAAGTCTGTGCAGTCGCCGGCGTAGGCTTCTTCACCGATGCGTGAGTAGTCCCAGCACTCCATCACTATCAGCCACCCCTGGCTGACCTCGCTTTCTTCAGCTATGACATCTTCGCCATCAACATCGCTTCCACGATGCTGGGCTATGTATACGGAAAAGGTGATCCCGATATCTGTGCCGTTTGGTTTGATAGTGACTCACACGGAAATCACAGGCCATGCCCTTAGTGCCAACCAAGACCTTGGCGTCAAAGTAGCAGCACCTGTCGGCACTCTTGTCGGGCAGCTGCTCTTTGGCTGGCTTGCGGATGTTATCGGCCGTAAGCGCATGTGTAAGTTCTCCGGACCCCTATCTTCCTTTTGTCTATCTCATGAACATGTTTTTGCAGATGGTGTTGAGCTCATGATCATCATCGTCGCTACATTCGCTCAGGCTCTGTCTGGCCAGGGCCCCGCGGTCCACATTATTGGTGTTCTCATTGTTTGGCGTTTCATCATGGGCATCGGTATCGGTGGAGATTACCCTCTCAGCGCGGTCATCTCGTCCGAATTTGCCTCGACACGGTCTCGTGGTCGTCTTATGACGGCTGTGTTCGCCTCGCAGGGCTGGGGTAATTTTGGTACGGTTCATCTCTAATACCGCTCTTTTTCTTTCTTTGACTCAATAAAAAATTCAGCTGCTGCCCTCGTCGCCTTGATTGTCGTGTCTGCCTACAAAACGTCTATCCTCACCGATAACTTCGTGACGCTTGACTCGGTCGACTTCTGCTGGCGTCTGCTTATCGGTCTGGGCTGTGTCCCCGGCGTGGTGGCGCTCTACTTCCGCCTTACGATCCCTGAAACGCCTCGGTTTACCATGGATATCGAGCGCAATGTCAAGCAGGCGACGCAGGATATCAACAATGTTTTGACCACTGGAAACTCATACGTCGACCCTGATGCCGTCGTCCAGCGCGCCAAGGCCCCCAAGGCCAGCCGCAGAGACTTTGCAGCCCACTTCAGCAAATGGTCTAACATGAAGGTCTTGATCGGCACAGCGTACTCATGGTTCGCGCTCGATGTGAGTTATTTTTCATGCTCATCTATGCTTAAGCACAGTCCTAAGTATTGTCCTACAGATTGCGTTTTACGGTCTCGGCCTTAACTCATCCATCATCCTGACGGCCATTGGTTTCGGAACACCACCCACAAGCGGTACCCTTGGCGTGTACGAGAATCTGCATAATATCTGTGTCGGCAACTTGATCTTGTCCGCTGCCGGCCTGATCCCTGGGTACTGGGTGTCCTTCCTGTTCATTGACTCATGGGGCCGCAAACCTATCCAGCTCATGGGCTTCATCATGCTTACCATCCTTTTCGTCATCATGGGTGCGTTCATCTTTTTGAACATGTGTGTAACGATGAAGTGATGCAATGGCGTTGGCGCGCAGGCTTTGGTTACGACAAACTCACCGCGACTACGTCGACCACGAAGGCGTTCGTCTTCCTCTACTGCCTCGCCAACTTCTTCCAGAACTTCGGTCCCAACACGACCACGTTTGTCATTCCCGGAGAGGTGTTCCCCACGCGGTACCGCTCGACGGCACACGGCATTTCGGCCGCGAGTGGCAAGCTCGGCGCCGTCGTCGCGCAGGTCGGCTTTGCGCGCCTGAAGGATATCGGAGGGAAGAACAAGTTTGTTAAACACATGTGCGTCTTTGTCTCTTGTTGTGGGTGTCATGCGCTGTGGGACTGTATACTGATCGGACGTGATTTTGCAGTCTTGAAATCTTTGCTTTCTTCATGTTGACCGGTATCTTCTCGACACTCCTGTTGCCCGAGACGAAGGGCAAGTCGCTGGAGGAGCTATCCAATGAGAACCAGGAAGGGTTCTTGCAGGGTCAGTGCTCTCTCAAATCACCCCGTCCTGTCCTCTCTTACTGATTTTGTTCTTCAACTCGATAGGTGTCGCTCCGGTAGAAGTCAGGGACGGCGTCATCGTCGAGGCAGAAGCACGAGAGCGGGAATCGAGAGCCGTCTGATCGTGCCGTTCTCCCTCTCGCGCCTGCCATGCCGCCTCACACATACTTTCATCCAGTCGTCTTTGTCATCGTCCTCATCTCGCTCCTTGTTTTGGATCGTCCGCCTGCAAGGCCCTTTCCTGATCACCTACACTTATATACTCGTTCAACGACGTCTTGTTATCATCACTTACCCACAGTATATTTATGAAACCCACTGTTGTAGCCTTTCGCCCACGTAATAGTTTAGAGGTCGCTGAGAAGGAAGATCAAGGCCAGCTCGAGGACAACGGTATTTTTGGGCTGAGATCGGAGGTTCGTGTCGTAGATCTTGTAAAAGGGAGGGGATCGGCGAGTGCGCGGGTATGACGTCGATGTCATCGGCCAAGCCTCAGCGTTCCTCAATGCGCGCGAGATCGCCTCCTATTCAACAGACCACGGACGCCACCTCCTCTGCAGATTCACCTCGCTCACGACGAGAAAAATATAACAGTTTGAAGTGATAATTTCGCTTCACCTCCTCATTTGGGTGTTCACTAAACAGTCGTCGCAGGCGTCCAGCCATTTCACCTCCCCTCATCCTGCGACCATGCCCAAAGCAGAGCTTGACAACCAGCCCTCGGCGTTCTCAGAGCCCTCGGAACCCGCGGACGTCGCTCCCGAGGGTAAACGCGCGCAGATCACGAACCCGCAAGAGGAGAACCCCCAGGCGGTTGTGAAGAAACAGGGCGCTGGCGGCAGTGGAGGTGCAGGACGATCAAGAAAGGGCGAGAAGAAGGAGAACGAGCCAGAAGGACCACGCAGCAGCAAGGGTAAATTGTGATTGATTGGCAGCGGGAGACAAATGTCAGGGAGTAAAACTCAGATGTCCACAGCCTTCAGGTAGTCATGGGTTTCGCATAAATCTCATCAGACCGAAACGCAGGATATATTTCAGGAGTCGATCAAGGGTAAGTAAAAAACCAGATATCGCAGATCGCAACATACATGCGCCCACAGCCAAAGCGTCATCCCTCAAGCAAAGCTCAAAATTATGAGTCGGCAGTCTTGGGCTTCTTTTTCTATGCACACACATCCGAGAGCAGTGAGCTAACAAATTCAAAGTAGGAAGAAAAACGCACATATGCGACTTTATCAAAGTCGTAGTCGATGCCGGCCTCCGCCAGCTTGCGCTTGCGCTCCGACTGCCGTTTGACCAGTCTCTTTTCCGCAACTTGCTGTTCGTCTTCTGTGCGAGGCTTTTTTAAACAATTAGACCATGCTATACCTTTTTCGATGAAGGAGAGGCAAACCTTGTTGTGCTGGACGCGCGCGATACGATCCCGTGGGACAACACGCCATTTGCGGTTTGCACCGATCCACAGTTCGGGATGTATGGTGTCCTTTGGAATTACAGAGCACTTGAGGATATGGCCCAGAAGGAGGTAGTTGTCCATCGTCTCTGCGACGATCTGGGCGACAGACGATGAATCGAACTCAACGAAAGCATAGTGCTTCGAGCGACCAGTCTAAGGAGGAAGAAATTATATAAAACAATTTCTGGGTGAGAGAGGGTGTTATGCGGACCTTCTTGTTCCTGGAGAGCCGCACGCGAGTAACGTTTCCGAATTGTGCGAAGTATGCCTTCAGCTGGTTCTCGTAGAACCCGTGAGGTAGCCGACTGAGACTGACTACTCCTCTGTCTTCTGTCTGGCGTGCGGTCGATTTCAGTAAATTTTCCCAATAAATCAAGGAGAAAAAAATTCACCGGTTGGCGTTTCGCCTTTTGCAGTTTCCGCTTTACGGTTGCATCATCCCTAGCAATCGTTGGCAATTTGCCAACATCGATGCCATCGACGTCGCCGTCCATGTCTTCGTCAGAGGAATCTTCATCGGTGGAAAAGCCGTGAAGATGAACGTCTTCCTCATCTGAGTTCTCTACTTCAGAACCGTCTTGATCCTCCAGATGGGAAGGCTCGAGTTCGGGGGATGGAGATGGCGTTGGTAGTTTTGCGGCCTTCTTGGAAATCTTTGAGGTCTTTTTTGTTGTTGCTGCCGCCTTCGGCGCCTCGACCGACTCTTCGACCGCCTTCCCTTTCTTCTTCCTCGGCTTACTCTCCTCAACTGGAGGCTGCTCTGCTACCTTCGCAACTTCAACGACCTCCACGGGTGGCTTCTCCGCTGCAGCCTTGTTTTTTCTCAACGGTGCATCCTTCGGTGTTGCTACGGCTTCCTCTACCGGATCCGACCTGGTTTTCCTCTTTTTGCTCTTCTCTTCCACAGCCGTCGCCTCCTCTATCGACGGCACAACCTCAGCGATCTCCGCAGGTGCCTCCTTTGCTGCCTCCTTCTTTGTCCTCTTCTTTTTCTTCCCCGCCTCTTGATCCTCTGATGGCGATACCTTTTCTACAACAACCTCCACCGGACTCTCAGTTGCTTGCTCCGCCACAACCTTCGCCTCCCCTTTCTTCGAACGCTTCCTCTCCTTCGTCACCACCACCTCTGGTTGCACCTCTTTCACCTCTTCCCTCTTCCCCTTCCCCTTCTTTTTCTTCTCAACTTTCTCCTTCCCCCCCTCCGCGACTGCAACCTCCACTCCCTTGGTCACAGCCTTCGGCACGTCCTCCTCGACCCCTTTTACCTCTCCTTTCTTGGCCTTCTTCTTGCCTTCAGAAACATTTGGAGCTGAGGTGTCCTCGACTGTTGGTGCCTCCTTGCGCTTGCGCTCCTTCATGGGCGGAGCAGTCTGCCTGGACGCTTCTGCGACGACCGGTTCAGCGATTTTGGATTTACGTGCTTTTTTAGATTGATGGGCCGGGTCTGCGGATGCTTTTTGAGGCATTTTTGAAGCCAAGGAGGGACGAAGAGGAACGATCGAGTGTTGCGCTCGCAAAGGTAAACAGAATTTTGAAGATGCAGACGTTTAGTCAGCAGACGCTACTTTCACGTCCCGATTAGGCAGGCAGCTTTCATGACTTTCCTCCTGCTCTCGTCTGCGAAATGACCGCACTTCCTCGCTTTGCAAACTCACACCATCTTCCTCAGTCGATAGAAACTACATCTCGCTCTGCCATCTACCATGTACTTGACGAGAGGGAGCAAGAAATAGATTCATCACTGCTCACAGACTTAACCGCTCTGGTCAAGCGACGTTTGGGGGACATCACAATGACCTCGCGGAAGAAACGGAAACTCAAACATCGCGCGGAAACTGATGCTATAAGCGAGGGACGTATTGTAGGTGAGAAATGATTTAGACTCTATCATGTCGTTTTCTCTGACCATCGTCTGTCATCCTCCAAAGCATACAGATTACTGTCTACATCTCTTCCGCCCCGGAATATTTGCCTGGACGCCAAGCCTCCGCCCAAAATAATGTATGCTTATTTACTGTATCCTGAAGACTGACGAGGAAGGAACCTGGATAGTTATTGGGAACCTCCATGTGAGGACGATGACTCTGAAGCCGAAGTACGAAAGAGACGCGCTGAAGCAGCTGCTGTGGACTTCACATGGCTTTCCCGGGAATCTCATAAGTCATCTGTGGTAAGGGCTCTTAGCTTCCTCTTCCATAAATTGACTGATCATAAGATAGGCTCGATCCAACGAACAGAGAAAGGTCCTTCACGCTAGCGGCTCTGTCTCATCTTCATCACCTCCGATCCTTCTGGTCGAGTGGCCTGCAAAACCATATTCGAAACTTACTACTTTGCAGCAACTCGCAGGTCCTGCTGCTCTACCGTCCCCCCATGACCCTTCGCTTGCAGGACATTATTGCACTGCAGTCTCAGTCCAGTCTTCAGATACTAGAGCGGAACCAAGGAAAGCCTCCAAGAAAAAGAGAAAGTATGTCAAGGAACGGCCCCCTCCAAGGTTCTGGCGACCTGTCAGTAGTTGGGGAGGTAAGAGTATGGGATACGCAATGGGCTATGAGGGTAGCTGGGCGGTCGACGATGAGGAGCCTCAGAACATTAGATATGTTAGGGATACTATGAAGAAGGGAATCCTTGTGAGCATGATGTACTGATGCACGACAGCATGCCTACACATCTCTTGCTGAGCAGACCCGCAGTTTGAATTATATCATCTGTCATGCATGCGTTGCGGTGGCGAAGTTGTGAGGTATCAATGTGAAACAAAGACATTTTTCTTCTGCAATTAGTTCTCAATGCGGCTTTTCAGTCAGACAGATGTCCATTCAAGAATCGGAATGCATCTACTAGAATTGTATGATCGGAGAATAAATCTCGAGTTAATTACAGCCTTGTTCATGATTGAGCTGCTTGCCTAGATTCCACTGTGACTATGCGAGGATTTTACGGATCATTAAGAAGATAAAGAAATGGTGGCGGAGCAGTGGCGAAGCACAGATTGAGTCAGTCTGTGAGATCTTAGCTCCGCCCGAAGTTCGGCAAGACTCTTACTCACTGCCATTTGCGTACGAGTACCTTTCACCCTTCCGCTTGACGAGATCACCACTCCTTCAATAATCCAATATGCCTAAAGTGTGTCTCATCGTCCCAAATATTCCCGCGCATAAATTAACCTCGATCGCGATCTATAGAATAAGGGAAAGGTCAGACCACATCCAAGCAATCATTTCTCGACATTTCCTTACAATCGCCTCTCCGTTTCTGACAGGGCGGTAAAAACCGGAGACGAGGAAAGAACGAGAATGACGACGACAAGCGCGAGTTGGTCTTCCGTGAAGACGGACAAGAATACGCTCAGGTGACGAAGATGTTAGGCAACGGGCGTCTGGAGGCTATGTGTTTCGATGGAGAGAAGCGGTTAGCCCATATCCGAGGGAAAATGCGGAAAAAGGTGTGCAACCATCTAAAAACTTAGCCGATCAGCGTGCAAACTTGTCTTCCATAGGTTTGGATAAACCAAGGAGACATCGTGCTCCTTTCGTTGCGAGAATTCCAGGACGACAAGGCAGATGTCATCGTGAAGTATACACCTGACGAGGCACGCAATTGCAAGTCACGATATTCTTCCTTGTGCTGTTGGGTGCTGACCGCCTTCCTGTTCAGTGAAAGCATACGGCGAGCTGCCAGAGAATGCCAAGCTCAACGAGTCCAACCCTCTCGACGAGGAGGAGGGTGAATGTACATTCGAGTTTGGTGATGAGGGAGATGTAGACATTGATGATATCTAGGCCTCCTGCCTTATATCCTTACATGTGGTTTTTGGAGGTCCGTAGACCTTTCGCTTCCCTCTGCTCTTTTCTGAAAAATATTTCAGCTCTGTACTACTGTCGTACTTCGTTTGTTGTTTCATATCTCTGTTCTATACATACACCAATGTATGTTACACAAGACTCATAGCATCTTCGATTTTGTCTTTTACGCCTGACACAAGTCCTATGGTCGAATATAACGTCGATATTAGAACATTCAGTCTATGGAAGGACGGAACTGTGCTGCGCGGCCTACCGACCGATCAGACCTAATGTCTTAATATCTGGTACACAGCCCTTTTCTCTGATCAGATAATCTACAATGTCCCTCGCATTGCTCTTCACCGCAAGTTTCAACATATCGGAATGAACTTTCAGCCTATCCGTCAGCTTCCTCTTCTTCGTACCAGATTTGCGACCGCTGTCACGTTCCACCAACATCTTTACCAGCGACAAGTCCTTCCTTTGGATGGCCAACAAGACCGCGAGCCCGTTCTTCCATCGTGGAGAGGCTCCGTGGTCCAAAAGGAATTGGATGAGAGGGATGAACCCAGCGTAAACCGCTCGGGTCAACGGATACCCTTCATGTGAATCGGGATCTGGGGAAGCTATCCGTGGATGAGAGAAGAGATATTGGAGGAACGGCAAGGGCTCGTGGCGGCCTTTCCATCCTCGACTCGACGGCGGGTCGTGAGCAAGTGCTCGAAATATTCGACGAGGGAGTTCGGGGTGCATGTCATCGACGGAAGGACAGTCTGGTCGACGCAGTAGGGCCTCTACAACGTCTCTCTGACACAGCGGATAGCGCAGTATGCGAGTCATGATATTTATTTTTCTGCCTGCGTTTTGGTTGAGCAAAGAACGCCCCAAGATGTATTCGACTTGGACGCTGGGGGGCGCGAACTTGAAGACGTTATACAGACGCTTGCATGTGTGAGGTAGGGTCTCGGAAAGCGCGTAGAAGTGGATTTCATAAAGGAGCTAAGTTAAAAAGTTCCTATGAATTCCACATTTGAATCTAAATGGACTGAACTGACCTCTACTGGTAGAGTATCAAGTTTATGCTGAAAAGACGTCGTCATCGTCGGAGACGGCATATTTTTCACGGGTATGAGCGTTTGAGCGGCCAAGCCCAGAGAGTATGAAAGTGGAGAGCAGCGAACATCTGCGAACACTTTGAATTTCAGAATCGACGGAGATCGACGGACCGGTAGGCGTGAGACTATTGTCCGTGACTTCGTCCCGCAATCATGTGATATTTTTCGACACGTTCTGCCACGGTTGTCCCAGTTGATTGGATCGGAGGTTTACACCAGTGAATGTAAGGGTGGTATATTACTCGAGAGAATGAATGGGAACATGTAATTTTTTTTGGTCGTGGCTTTAAAAGACAAGGCTCTTCGATACGCATACGGGGTGTCACTATACTTTGTGCATGAATTGGTGTTCGACGATATATGCGGGGGGATCAATTTTAGTCTTCCGGCGCGGGGAAATACAGAGGTATCAGATTTCTTTATATTATATTTATTTTGAGCGTTCGATCGTAGGATGATGTCCTAAAAGACACTCACTTATAAGCCTCGTTATCCTCGTCGCTGAACACGACAAACACAACGCGCTCAAACTGGAATTCCAAATGTTAGAAAAAAAGATGGGTATATGGCGAATAGCGCGTCAAAAAGTCAATGATAACACGTACGTTTATTTCTTCTTCGGATTCCAAGAACAATCTGACTGCATTTAGTGCAATGTGAGTGGCGCTCATGATGGGGAAGTTGTGTACTCCGGTCGATATCGCAGGGAAGGCCTGAAAGACAGTCATGTTCCCCAAAAAGTCATCAGTGGTCATGAGAAAAGCGCACAATCTGAGTGAGTGAGTGGTGGGCAGCAACGTGCAAGCTACGCGTGTAACAGGAAGCCAGCTGGTCACAGACCAGCTGTACTTTAGCGGTTCCTGAATAAACGGGACCAACTGTATGTATAACATGTCGACTAAGGCGATGAAGCATAGACCTGAGTTGATTCACTTTACGTTGACGGTGACGAGGCTCACGCAGGGAGATTGTAACCTCGTGTAATCTTGGCGTCCCCAGTCTGACAGCCTTTCAGAGTGCGACCTATACGAGCAGATGTGAGCTCCCGTCTTTACGAAGAACTTAGAACTCAAACAAATGCCGCTGGGTTGATCAAGATATACTATGCAAACGAGACTGTTAACTCACATTCCTTAAGCAATTGAGGACCTGCAGCCCTATGAATGGCTCCATCAGCTAGGGGCAACATGATTTAGATGTACAGCGCTCTCCATGAACGAGATGAAATAAATTACCACCATCACCGTCTGCCCAGCTTGATCAGTTAAGCTGAACTTCGGTATCGAGTCGAAAGTAGATACCTAGAAGGCTCCCGTTTGCCGCATTGACGATTGCATGAACATCTAGTTTCGTGATATCCCCCTGGCTGGAATAAAGACGTTTGTGAGCTTGTATGAAACAGAGCAGAGATGATAAGGACGCACTAAAGAGATACGCGGTCCAAAAGCCTAGCGACGCTAGGAAACCGCTCCTTTGTTGCATTCGCGTTCTTGTCGTTCAACCGTCTGAGCACGCCACGTTGATACAAGTCGCCAATAGTGGGGATTTGTCTAAAACTCAACCCTCGAGACATGAATGTTGCAAGCCAAGCTCAACTGTGCGCCGTGGTGGCAAGAGACGAAGGGCACGCCGGCACAAATCCTGGTGACGTCATCTCTTCGTCGTAGATCCAACTTGTGGCCCCTCGAGCGCTTTGCACAGGCGTACACTTCACCGGAACCGTATATATCATGAAGGTCATGTATATGGGTAAAAGTAACAAGTGCGTACAGTAGAGACGATGTGATGGTGATAACGAGAATATTAACCGTTGTGAGTAAGGTATACCTCCCCCCCCCAAAAAAAGGAATCGAGTGAACCACATCAGTGACTGCAAGAGGGCGAGCCTGCGAGCTCCGCAAGTCAAAAAATGGATGGAGTATGAAAAAGACGTGATGATGCGGATGCTGATGCGAATGCCGATTAGAGTAGAATGGAATAGCACGGAAAATCCAGTGCCCAGTGAAGAGTACAACAGGAACATAAATAGGCGATGGCTGCGGTGTTGAAAAAGTGTACATGAATGCGATGACGATGCGATGACAAGACAGCTGGACAACGAAGAGTGCTAATCTAGATGCATCAGATCAAGTCTCGCAGGTAGGGAAATACAAACGCTCCGTACTCACTTAGGACAAGGAATAATGCTACGACTGATTACTATGAGCCCATATGGCGGTGGCTACTCCCTCGAGAACTGGACGAGTACTGCTGGGAGCTAGACCGTGAATGGCGACTACTTGGAACGGGAGAGTTCGCTCGCGATCGGCCAATAATAGTGCCCTGATGCACGAGCGTGTTGGTTTGCGACTGAATTACAACGGTAGGATCAGAGTCGGCTTCATGGGCGGCGACAATCGGCTCGTTGTGGGGATAGTAAGAGATGCGAGTCGAAGAGTTGAAGTCGTAGATGGTGAACTGTTCTTCGAGCTGCCTCAATTCAGGCGCCATCTTTTCCGTGTTTGGGTTCGCCTTCCGTTTCTGATGCGTCAGAGGTTTCTCTGCCAAAAGGAACTCGTCAAACTCATGTGTGACGTCAAAGTTTGGCTTTCGTTGCTGTAACAATAAAACAAAGGTGTGAGCTTGAGAGCCTTTTAAGTGACAAAGGTGAAAACACACGTCAGGTACGTAGGGCGCGTCAAGCTGCTTGGCTTCCAGCTTCTCCCAGTTGATGCGTGCGAACCAAGGGTGGCTGTAGATGTCATCGATACTGGGCACAAGGGCGCGGCATCCTAAACGGGTATTCGGGTTCCGCTCCAGCAGCTGAAACGTGAAGAGTGAGTGACATGATACAAAGGCGTGGAGCTAGGCCGCCTTACCCCCAAAATAGCATCGCAGCCCTCTTTACTGACAGGCTGCACGCCCTCGCGGGCAGGAGGAACTTTGATAGGATGACTTGTGATGCTCTCCCGCATCCTATCCGCGGTCTTGCCGTGGAACGGGCGTTTATGCCAGAGTAGCTCATGGGCACAGACACCCAAACTCCACCAATCTATGTGCCATGTATAGCCAGTGCGGGCTGTGTGGACAACTTCAGGTGCCATATATGCCATAGATCCCGCGATTGATGTATGAAGACGTCGCTCTGAATAGTGGATGGCAACGTTGAAATCAGTCAGATGGGCGTGTCCTGATGCATCAAGGAGAATGTTGTCAGGCTTGATGTCCCTGCATCAAGTCAAATGAAGGACAGCATTCTATGCATGGAACAGCCAAATCTACCTGTGAATAATGCGCTGCTTGTGGAGGTAGGCGAGTCCACAGGACAACTCGGCAATCCAGAAGCGTACAGTCCTTTCAGGGAAAGATCCTTTCATATTGAGGTGAACTACGAGCGTATCCCGTTGATAAGGATGGGTGCAACGGTTGACTGTGTACGCACATCGTAGGTCACCACCATACATGAGATCCAGCGCGAAGAAGCAATTGTCATCGTCTTGAAATGCATAACGTAGGTTGACGATGAAAGGGTGATCAATCTGTGATTGCATTTGCGTTCAAGCACCCTGATATCAACGATGGTTGACCTGAGACATACCTCCTCGAGGAGTCGTCGCTCTTGGATGACGTTGGCGACAGCCTTTTGTCTTATGCATTGCTGCTTGTTGATATACTTCAGAGCATAAAATTTCTTGGTTCGCTTGTGCTCAATAACTCGGACCTAGTCAAAATTTTAGAAATTCGGTCGGAGTGGGCGAAACAATAAACGCGTACCTTTCCAAACGCGCCCTTGCCAATGGCTCGATGAAGATCGAAGTGATACAAGTTGACTGCGCCATCTAAATCAATAGGTTCGGAAAAGCAGCAGCCCATAATTCATCCGCCGGCGAGGGGTTGGCGACGCTCAGTCGTGCGACGGGTTTAAAAGGAAGTGACAGCCACTGCCACACCGCCCGGCAGGGACATTGTACTCGACAAGGCAGGTCCTTGATCGCGGTTCTTGCCACGTGGTCACCATTTCACAATAAGAAAGGTCCCGTAGCGCTCTAGATGACGACGGAAGCGCCTTTGGAGCACCTTGGCGACTCAGCAGCGCGGTACGAGACAATAACAGAGAAGAACACGGGAGTGGAAGCCGGGGAACGTATTTACTCCGTTGGTGGGAGTTTGCGCTAGTCCTCGGTGTGGGACAAGGACCCCGGAGCCCTCTGCTCGGACCTACACGGACCCCATCAAACCCCCCTCCCCGAATTATCTGCGTCAGTGGCTGAGCCGCCATGCACGAGACAGCCTCAGTGCCAATAGGTCAAATCGCTGCCATGGATCCCGAACAACAGGACGCACCATTCCTCGCTCATACACAGGAATACCTGTCCTCTGTCAAGGTCTTTCCCCTTATCTATCATTTGAAGAAAGACGTCACTGTAAGCATGTCGTGTCCACAAATCAACTGTGTCTTTCTCATACAACTATCGGGACCGTTTCGGGGCCGCGCAGAAAGACATAGGTAAGCGTTAGAACATTCACAACGAACGTTATCGTAGATTGCGTGTTCACTTTCTCCAGATAGCGCTCTGAGCTGGGAGTTCGTCTATCCCGCCTCTATTGTCTCGCTGCTTACGGGCTTACTTCTTTTCCCAACGAGATAGGCAGCTGACCGCATCTGATATCAACTTTGCGATCGTTCGTCCTCTCGTCTTCAAGTACGCCCGTTTGAAAAACCCTGCTATTGTCTACGCATGTCTGGTAGTGCGTTCCCACTTCCTTTCGGCTGCCGAAGATGACCTGGCATATTCCGGCGTGAGCCTTTCGCGGGCTAGTCTCTGTGAGATCTTGGCCATGAAGCTGGTCAGCCACTTCGCAAGCAACCGGTTGCAGCTGGTTTCCGTGTTGACCACAGGTTGGAGCCCGCTAGCGGGCGCGCCGAACGATGTTGTCAGCGAGGTCCAAATCTTGCTAGGTGAGGCCGAGGATATCGACGATCCTCAATCCGCTCTTGAAGTTCGTACAGCATATACGAATCATGGCAGCTCGAGGATCTACTAACCTTGTCTATAGATGGCTATAGCGACGCGCGCCAAGGCGTTCGTGTCTTCGCCCATCGTTCAGACCGTAGTCAACGACATTTACGCAGGTCATGTGGTATATTCCGTAGCTGCAAATAGGTCCATCGTAGCAGACAACTACAAACAACGTGCGATCGAAATTTACGACAGTCGGAATGCTTCTTGGCTCAATCACTATCGGTACATCCTGCTGTGTGTGCTGTGCCATGATGTCATCGAACCTCAGTATTTTCTAGTCTGCGCGTCCCGAAATATGGTGCTATCCTCGAATTTCTCAACTTCGCGCTACTTTTCGTTACCTTCGTTCTGTGCCTCTCACGTACGTGTATGGTCCCACTAATCGGGCTCACCGGGTCTTAAGTGTGTTTGTAGATCAAGGCGTGGATACTTTGCATCCTTTTGAGATCGTTTTTGTGTTGTTCGCAGCCGCATTCACGTTGGAAGAATATACTGCCTCGAAGGAGCATGGTTGGGAAAGTGAGTACGCTTCCTTCAGGTGTTATTTCCAAGGCTCATGCATTATACATCACAGTCTACATCGCCAATGTGAGATTCGTGATGCTGTGCCGCTGGTCCTATCGGCTCATCAATGACTCCAGATGTGGAATGTTTTTGACACATCCTTCGTACTTATATTTTTGCTTTTTGTCGTCATGAGAATTCGGGGCTTGGTGTTTGATAATCGTGAGTATCTCTAGCTTGAGTCATTCACAAATTTTGAGATCACTAATGACGGTCACTTGAGTAGAATCTTCGTCCGAGCTGGGGTTCGATATCCTGGCTTGTGGTGCATGCATCCTTTTCCCTCGGTATAGCCTTCCGATCTCCGTGCTGCCTACCTGACCTGATCGCCAAAAATAGGCTAGCTTTTTTCCTAGTATCGAACAATGTCGTTGTTCTGTAAATATCTTCCCCTTCCGCGCTCGAAGGTCAAGCTGATGCACCATGCCACTAGCGCTCTCCGCGGTATGATTGCAGAGTTTATCTTCTTCATGGGCATTGCCGCGATCTGCTTCTCCGGCTTGCTCTTTACACTCTGGACGCTCTCACCACCAGACAGTCACTGGACTGTCAAGTCTATCGCGTGGCTCATGGTGCAGATCTGGTTTGGCAACACATATCTATCGTTTGGTCAAGCGGCGTCGTTCCATCCATTCTTTGGTCCAATTTTGATGACAGGCTTTGCGGCATTGAGTAACACATTGCTTCTGACCAGTAAGTGTGTCTTGAATACAAATCCTGCAAATACTTGACGCGTAAATCAGTCTTGATCTCCATCTTGTCGAATACCTTTGCGAGGATTGACGCTGTGAGCGCCTCCATCTAGTTCATTTGAGCTCTTCGCTCATAAATATACTCCCATGTTGTAGAATGCCAATCAGGAGGTTTGTCTTCATTTCTTACCGCTGTAAGATCGTTAAATGAGCTGATCTGCTCAGTATTTGTTTCAATTCACGATCACGACGCTTGAAGGGTAATAATTTCACTATGGCTTACATATTTAACCTCTCTGATGACTTATGCAGTGTAAAATCCGACGCCCTTTTCAGCTACCAGCCCCCATTCAACCTACTAGCTTTTGTCATTCTTTGGCCGGCGAGTTTCTTTTTGTCACCGCGGTCTCTGCATTCTGCCAATGTATTCTTGACCCGCTTGACCGTACGTCCTTTATACTTTGAGCCCCTATCAGACATGGTCTCATGATAACAGTCTTTTCCTATATTGATCGTAATCGCGCTCTATGAGCGATATCTCTACGCACCCCACTCTTCTGTGTTGGAAACTACCCAAGCAGCGGCTCAATCAATGTACAATTCCCTTCCTAGGGTATTCAAGGCCATACCGATCCTTGAAGCCATCATGAGGACCAATGCGGATGATATTTATGAAGCCATCTTCGATGTACACATGGATCTTGCCGAGGAAGACGTTGGTCTATTCTCTGATCAAGAAGATGACCATGACGGCTTGCGCAGTTGGACAAGCAGGGAGAACGGCGCGAAGGGCACACATACACCTCCAACGTCAGGGGGAGGCACGATCCCTACAATTCATACGCCGGACCATGCAGGGGCTGGGAGAGGTCGTCGTCCTGCGAGTCTCCCACGGCCGGGAGCACAGTCGCCTCAGGGCTCTCCTCGCGCGCGCAAGCGAAGCTTGCAGCCCAGACCTTCGCTGTCCGGGCCGCTGCGTTCTGGCGCAGCCGAGGTGCCTACCCTAGGCCCTCGAAGCCCGCTCTCACGCCTATTCGGGAGACGTGCAGGGGAGTCTGATTTCGCCGCTGCAGGTGGAGTGGATAAGCTCGATAAGGTTGAAGAGGGCGTCAAAAGGGTACAGGAGCTGTTGGAAGATGCGCGAGGGTTGCCGGTGGCTCAGTTGAAGCAAGAGATGAAGGAATTGCAGGAGCGGCAGGCAAGAATTGAAGGACTGTTGATGATGCTGACACGCGGGATGAGGAATGAGGTCAGTACATCGCATCCCTCAAGGCATGATACTATTTGATCTGCTGTCATGGCACTGTATCATACTGTGTGAGTCATGAATATGTTCTTGTCACTCTGCGGTGTATTCACATGTTGAATGCTGACGCCGCATACTGTAGATTGTAGGCGTCGGACTCAATTTAGTTTTGATCTCTGACTGGCTTGAAATCTTCCAATACAGTGTCGTCGGACATGTGAATATTGTCCTCTCCATTCTAGGATCATATAGGTGCCACACTCAATGCTGAGTCGTGCCCCTCCGTTCTACTGACCGTCATGGAAGCCCTGCAATGTACTCTTGCCAGTATCCTCATTATACTCTCCCCAATGAACTCACTCATGCGTAGCTCAGTAATTCTCTCAGCATCATTTTCACATGCATATGGACGAGCGTCACGCACACTCTCTCGACTCTCATCCGATTCGGCAGACTTGACAGTTTCCATGACTGAAGGCGAGCCGGGCCAACATTATCCCCAGCGGGATCGTCCCTCGGCTGCCGCACAGATCATTCAATGTCTGTTGTTGCAACATTATGTACCACTCCAAAAGAACGAAACACGCATTCAACTGTCTTCCGGTCTTTCATTGTACTGTGATTTCCTGAACATCAGCATGGTACATTCCTTCTCAAGCCCATAAATACCTTAGCGTGCTCGCTCGCACTCTCAGGCTCTCCCTCTCGCATGCATCGTCTCCCTGGCTTGGACCTTGATATTCAGAGAGGATTGGATAATATCCACGACACCGTCCGCGAAGACATTGCTGCATTGAACCCTATCAATCTTTCTCGCACCCCTAGTACTTCCGGTCAAAGCATCAACGGGAAAGGCAACGGTGCAGCTTCTCTGAAATCCCTGAAGTCCAAGCTTTCTCTTCCGGAGATAACGCATACACCTGTAGGCCTTTGTTGCTTCTTAATTGGAAACGCCTGCGAACATTAAACTTACATTCTTTTCATGCTGCCTTCGCGGATAAATAGGACATCGTCACTCCCGTCACTTCAGTCGTGCCAACTCCCGCCATCCCGACGCCTGACATCACTAGTCAACCTGAACGCTTCAGCAAGCTCCCTCGAGAACTTCAGCTCCCAAAACTTGCTGCCATGCAAGGACAGGTATATCACCACCCTCGTCGAGCTGTACGCAGGCTGATGATTCCCTGCGTGGTGGTTTAGGACTCGGCGAATCTCCATGCACCCTCAACTCCTCCCTACGGGTTTCCCCCCAACCTCAGAATGCCCGAAATACCTCTTCCAGATCCGCGTATTCTTTTTGAGCACGACAAGCCCAAGGAAACTAGAGTCTCCAATTTTGCCGATCAATTCAAGGAATTTTTCGACCGCATTCGATGGCTCCTCTTCCTTCCCTTAAGCTGGTTCTTCACGTTTTCTCATGCGGCGGTTTCTATTGCCATCCAGATTTGGGTGCGTTCCTTGAACCTCTTGCGATCAACGATCTATATTGAAGATCTGTCACGGGTATATAGACCTTCCCTGCGTGGCTCGCAATTGACATCTACGAGCGGAAACTCCGTACCCAATTTCTTTGGTTGCCCTCGGTGTGGGGGTCCTTGTATGCCTTGTTCCCCAACGGGATCTATTTCCCCAAACTTCCTCTTCCTGACCTTTTTGGCAACGCTTTGTTTGGACGGCCAGATGGTAACATTCCGAGCATGGAAATCGACTTGGCTTCGATTAGGAGTGGCGGCAATGTGTTTACTTCGGCTGCTAGTGCGTTGAATGGAAACGCTGCCGGCGCCGGACATATGCAGGAGCAAATGAAGCAACTGGAGAGTGTCCTGCAAGGCGTCAAGGAAATGCCTGTTCAAGGGCTCCATGGAGGTATCAAGGAACTTCAGGCGAGTTTTGTGTCGTTTGGAATGCCATTCATCTGTTGACGACGAAGCACTTGACCGCTGATGGTACACAGGACAGTCAGGCGAGAATCGAGAATCTGTTGCATTCGTTGACAAACGGGCTAGGGAAATAAGGTCCTCACCGTGCTCAGTTCTGAATTTGTGTCCCGTTTATTGTATAGATCTCATCCCTCTGTCCATAGCTCCGATATATCCATCCGGGTCCTGCCCATCGCCCATCGCTCCTTTTGACAAATTTGACTCGAAGATCGATAATAAGCATTCCATTCATCCATGCCCCCTCCAAATAGCATATAAGCACCCTCCAAAATTCCTCGGCTGCGACATGTATATTCCATTCCGTTGTTGAACTTTGAGCTCTCCTGATTCTGTTGTTTGCTTTCCCTTCTCACTGTAATTGATCCCGAGGTACCATATCCGCGGGAAAGCGTTGTTCTAAGTAAATTAGACAAGTCAATTTGCAAAAAAAGGTGAGATATGGTTATTTCGGCTCCGCGCTACTCATTGAACAAAGGCATCTTCCATAAACGGCGCTCATGAAGGCATCGGTTTCCCACAAATGTCCGTGTAATCATTGGAAACCCCCAAAAACCAAGTGGAAAACAGAGAAATAAGTTCGTATTTTTTTCGCTGCACCATAAACAAAATTGTTGATACCTTCAGTGAAGGTCCAGCTATGTTTCAGTTAACGGTCGTGCGATCGTGTGACGTGGCGTGACAGGCTGACAGCGCGGCCAAATGAACACAAACATCGCGTTGGACGCGTGTTTGAACGGGATTCGCTAGGATTCGCTCCGACAGACGAGTCGCAAAGGTAAGCCTCGACCTGCCTTCCGGTTCACATTTACATTATCTCTTTCCTTACACTGCTTGCACGTGTATAAATCCTATCTATAGCCTCGACATGGACAATCGACCATCGTTGAGTGATGACGCTCAGAATGGTAGACCAGCTTCCGTTCCACCCTCACTGGCAGGAGCAGCACGCTACTCTCCCATTAATCCCTTCCAGAAATCGACTACAGTGCCACTCTCTCAGAGACAACCAAGCGAACCAACTCTGCCTCTTGCAGAAAGAGATCGAACAGTTGCTGTACCATTGGACCTGATGCCCCAGCTTCAGAGATCCGGACCTTCTATAGTGAAAACAAGAACAGGTAGTGTCTTGTCTAGAGGATTTATCTTGAAAACAGATCACTATCCTTCAGGTACGCCACTCATACACTGTATCATCTGGAAGTCATGACAAGGAAGATTCAGGTCGAGCCCTTGACCTCGATTTGAACGTGCATGGTGCTCCGAACTTCCGGTCACCACGACAGGGAAATCTGAATGTTTTTGGGGCTGCGCAACCTCGGTCTCAGGGTCTCAGGGCCATTCTTTCTGTTCTTCGTGCACGTCCGAATACGCCCAATCCTTCAAATGTCGTATGGTTCTCAACGCGTGAGGAGCCAATCGGTGCGTGCGCGTGATATTTAAAGAGCAGAGCATGTATATAGCTCATGCATTCCCCTTTCCAGTTTATATATCAGGCAGACCTTTTGTACTGCGGGATGCTTCTGAGCCCAGAAAGACGTTACCTCTCTCTGATCGCGCAGAAAATTTGGAAGGCATTGAGAACAGACTGAAAAACGATATTCTTATCGAGTCAGCCAAGTATGAGGCATCCATTGTCTCAACGATACCGCTGACTTATCAGATCCATTCAGGTATGGCGGTCTTCTGTTGACACACAACGAGATAGGTCAGGCACATTACACTCTCCCAGCTCTTCAGCGACTTAAATTTTTAAGTAGCCGTAGAAGATGGAGATGGTGCTATTTTACCTACTTGGACTGCAGTTGATGCCAAAAATGTGAAGACCTCCAGGGAATTATGGGAACACCTGAAAAATGATGGTTGGCGTGTCGAAGTCCGTTATTTGCCTGTTTATTCTGCCATCACACTGACACCGTCCATCTTCTCAGTATCATCGGTGCGTTCATTGACATAAAATGCTTGGATATATGCTTGAAATTTGAACAGAATACCTATTTCTCCTGATCGTCCAATCGAGGTATAGCATCTTTGTTTGCCACTTCGCGTCGTATTTTACACACTAAAATTTTAATTCGTAGGCCAACTATCTTGATGCCTACCTTCAAGTTATCAAGGACACTGATCCCCTTCAAACCTCCCTTGTCTTCTCTTGTGGAATGGGTGCTGTACGAACAACTTTTGCTATGGTCGCTGCATCACTTGTGCGGCGTAGACAGCTGATGCTTAGAGGAATGGAAGACCCATACGCTAGCAGAGTAATAGGCACACCATCTTTGTCGACCACGGTGCTAGGCAGCGGTACAAACACGGTGAGGAATAAGGATTTACCCATCATAACAATATTGAAAAGATTCAATACTACTTCTAAATAGCCCGACGGGGCACAAGTGAGTCAGACACTTCAGACTTGTTTCGAGGATCATTGTCGAGTAATTTTACGCAGTTGCCAGAAACTCGTCGCTTGCCCAACGAAGCCAAAATTGTGCAAGCTCTTGAACAAGCCAGTGCGCAACAGGAAATGAGCAGGTCTTTGCTCCGTTTGACATATATTTTACAACAATGTAAGCTGGTAACGAGTGTAAAAATGAAAATCCACAGTAACATGTCATAGGCCAACCCACTAACCCTTCGCAGCAAGTCATCGAACTTCTCTTGTCTCATCCTACGTTACTCGATAACCTGCGAAAAGCGCACTTAGGGAATTATGGTATTGTCCAAAGCCTGCTAGGTTGCCTGGACCATGGATTGCAAGCGAAGAAGCTGGTTGACAAGGTCATCGATTCTTGTAGGTGTATTCGTTCAATCGTAAACCGCTCTCAGTTTTGATACTGTAATGCTAGGTGATCACGTCGTCAACCTCCGTGAAGACATCCTTATTCATCGAGTCAAGTTTTCTTTGACGAGTCTGGACGAGTCCAGTAGGGATCAATATCTGGGCAAAGCCGTCAAGGCCATAGAAAAATAGTGAGTCATCCTTCACCTTGTTCTTACATGTTGATAATTGTGTGCCACAGCTTCTTTATGATAGCTTTCATGAGCTACGTCGAGTCGCAAGACAGTTTCAATCAATCATTCTCGGGTTGGCTTAAGGTACGAAACAATCAGATCATTTGTGAACTTCAGGGAATGATTACTGTGACGCCTATCGCAGACCAGGACAGAGATCTGGAAGTAAGCTTAGTTTTGCTACGCACTCCACATTGTTTCTCAATCACAACACCAAGTCAAGTAACGTTCCTACGCAAGTCGTATGGTTCACGCCTCAACGTGTTCGCTCCAGTCAACGACCTGTCCATACTTTCCAAATCTGGCTCTCAAGAACGATCCCTTATACGAAATCAGAAGAATGATGTCGCGATTTCTGGTGGACAGGTTCTGGGAGATGAGTACTCCGATTATGTCGTGAAGGTACTTTTTCCATTATTACCACGGACCCAGATGCTCATAATGCGTAAAGAATCGTAGTGGGATAATTCTCAGAGAAAGGTACGCGACGCACATTCGCTAACTGGAATCATCAGCTCAGACATTGGCGCAGTACTCTTCTCAAATCGGATCAATGGCTGAGCCAGTCTCACCATGTTGCCCATGGTGTACGCGGCGCGATCAACTTCCGCAACATCCCTGGCACCAAGATCTATGCTCTTGGGCAGCCGACCGTAGAAGCTATCGATGAGGTTGTCCATCGAGTTCACAGTGCACATCCAGAAGCGAGTCGTATCATTTGGATAACATTGCGTGAGGAGCCGATCGTATATATCAACGGTGCACCCTACTGTTTACGGCGGGAGCGATTCTCTCTGAGAAACATGAAAGGTCGAATTTCGAGCCTTACAACGGTATACATGAGAACTCACAGATGATATACAGACTATGGAGGGATCTCGGCATCGCGATTAGAGATTCTGGAGGAGCGGCTCAAAGATGATGTCGATGCAGAAGTCAACTCTTTCGGAGGAAAGTAAGTTCTCGCCATCGAATGGATCCCCGATTAGATTTGATCATATTTCCGATAGGCTTCTACTCCACACCGAGACACCTGATGGGTCTGTGATACCAATTTGGGAAGAGGTGCGACCTGAAGATGTTGCCGTCCTCAAAGATGTCATGACGTCTCGCAAAACAGTGGGACATGGTATTGATTTGCACTACGCTCGTATACCGATTACTGCAGAGCGTCCGCCGAATTTCTCTGATTTCAGCGAGCTGATAGATGTCGTTCTAAGTGCGAATATGACTTACACGCCCATAGTAGTTAACGATCAGCTGGGACGAGGTCGAAGCACTCTGACTTCTGTGAGTAACTATCTCTCGCCTTATTACCCCCTGCCTTGCTGAAGAATGTGACACAGATCATCCTCATCTTGATTCAGCAGTGGTTGGAGCGAAGCAGGCCACCTGCTACTCCTAGATTGGGTTCGCGCTCTTTATCTATTGACAACATCTCCCTCAAAGACACCTCTATTCGTAAGACCGCCAAAGATCACCCTATTCATAGACAGTCCTACGAAATTATCAACAGTAAGTCGCCTTTGTTCCAGGTTTTCTGGCGCGCTGTTTCTCATACTTACAACACATAGGTCTCTTACGCGTAATTCGCAAAGGTCCAGCCGTAAAGATTGTTGTCGATGAAGCTATTGATCAATGTGCTGAGGTTTTCAACTTGCGCGACTCCATAGAGGAATCTCGTAGCCAAGCAGAGCAAGCTTCAGACGAATGGTCCAAGCGCACCATCGCTCAGAAAGGTGTGCAATTTTTGCAATTCGTAACAAACACGTGTTGACGGTCATGCAGGCTTGTACAATCTTCGGCGTTACTTTGAATTGATCGTATTCCAGGCGTATTTGCAGTCTACAGAACCTGACACAATGCAGAACTTTGAAACTTTCGAATCGTTTGTTCAGAGGCTTCCAGGTGTGTTTGCTTGTGCACCTTCGCATCCTGTTTGTGCTGAGTACCGTCCTTTTAGTGATCAAGACGTTTGAAAAAGAACTCATCGCTGAAGGAGCTGGTGCTCTGAAGCCTTTGTATCGCGTCGATCTCGCAGATGGAGTGGCTCTACCTGACGAAGAGACGAGTATTGTCGCGAATCGTTCCGGCAGTATCCTCTCCGCTTCTACTATCCTCAAGAATGACTTGTTCCTAGGCTTACAGAAGATGACCTTGCCTGAGTACTACGTTCGCCGTTCTTGTCATCACACATGCTAATAGTGCAATCATAGACGGATTGAAGGATCGCCCAATTTCCGGCGTGTGCCCTTAGTGCTACAACTTGTTTCTTGCAGCGGGTTATCGTCACCTCATGATGGCGTAGATTTTGTGCCTAGTAGGGACGAGAAACACAAATGGGTTTGCGGAAGGTACACATATTTCTCGATAATGCATATTAAGATTGTTCATGTATGCTTATTTAGCGGGATGCCTACATTACAAGGGTAAGTGTGGTGTTCAAAGACACGGATGACTATCATTAATTTATGAGATCACGTTGAAGACTGCGTAAAGCCCTGACTAGGATTGATGCCGGGCCAGACGGTGACAACATGGTCATATGGACATCTTTACGAGAGGTATGTTGCATTTATCATACATGAAGACCCTTTTTTCACAGTTGTCGAGCAGGAACCTGTTATTTACATCGCTGGTCAGCCACACGTGCTGCGGCTCCAAAATCGGCCGATGGAGAATGTCGAGTAAGCTTTCATAACTTTCTGCCTAGTGTGAATCTCTACATATCACATGTGTAATCAAGGGCCACTGGCGTCGATACCAGCTTAGTTGAGGCAATGGAGGATGCCTTCAAGAAAGATGTGATTAGAGAAGTGCGCGAGGGACAGGGCCGCATTTTGCTTCATGATGAAGTGGAAGAACGTCCGAATGTCTTCACGATTGAACCAATATGGGAGGCAGTTACTGAAGAAGATATTATGACGCCTCGTGACGTATTCCAACTCATGACAAAAGAAGGCTACAAGGTATGTGCTTTGAATACATCCTTCCCATCGTTGACTTACAAGACCTTCAAAGATCGACTACGGACGCATTGCAGTTGTGAGTTTCACATATAGGCAGCCAGATTCATCAAGTTGACAAATTTATAGACGGACGAGCAAGCACCCCTCCCTGGTGCTCTGGCACAGCTTTATGATCGTGTCAAGTGCGGCTATTCCAAAGCAGGCGATTTTGTTTTTAATTGTCAGATGGGGCGAGGAAGAACAACTACAGGCATGATCACCGCGTGTCTAATCGCAACTACCATGAATTGGAAGGATGATTGCATCACCGACGACGCAGTACAAGAACGAATCACCGAAGAATATGACAACATTGACGGACCCTCGGAAGAAGAGGCATATCTTCAAGGTAGTTTTTCTTTAGATCATCCGAAGATATCCCAATGTTGACAAGGATCGAATGATAGGGGAGTACAAGGTCATACTTCAACTTGTCAGCGTCATGGCCCATGGCAAGCTCGCCAAGCGCCTCACAGACCGAGCAGTGGACTTGATGCAAGACGTGCAGAACCTGCGAAAAGCTATCTACGAGTATGCTGTTCTGCTTGCATTAGCTGAGCTGTTGACTCACTCGTGCCATCTTTAGCAACAAGTTGAAGGTCGAGGCCTGCGAAAAGGGTACATCAAAACATCAAAAACTATTCAATCTTGCCGTGAACTACTTGTATGTCCTTCAATATGGAAGCTCTGTTATTTCTTATTTCGAGCATGAACAGATACCGATATGGAACACTCATCGTCTTCGCTAATTATCTTCTCGAAATGAGAGAACTCCTTGGACAGGAAACCACCTTCCCGGAGTGGCTGTCCAAGCATCGAGAAATCACGAAACTTCTGAGCCGGAAAACCCTCGATTAAACGCATTTACCGACCGGTTTCTTGGGATATACTGTACACCAAGCTGGTAAGACGTAACAGTACACAAGGCATTGGACTGTTTTACTTTTCAGATCAGATGTTGTTTATTTGTTCCTGTTCTCCATCTCCTGTCATGACTGAATTCCTTTGCTTCTAATCTAATTTAATCGGTCAACACCTTGTTGATACCAGATTGTCACACGGACTCATATCTTAGTATCTTGTTCGCACGTCTTCTCGCTCTTGCTTGTGCTCTCGACAATGAAGATCGCAGTCACTGGAAGTAACGGCTCCGTAGGGCGCGCCGTCGTCGCAAACGCGTTAAAACAAGGGCACTCAGTCCTAGGGATCGATGTTACCACGCCTGCCGCAGACGAGACGCGCACGAACCCGGACTTCAGCTTCGTGCAAGCGGATCTGCGCGATTTCGACGAGACGCTGAAAGCACTCGAAGGATGTGAGGGCGTAGCACACTTGGCTGCGTTTCGGAATCCGACCGATTATTTGGTCAAGACTCACAACAAGTAAGCCTTATAAGATTGCTTGCCGTTTCCCGTCGCATGTGCTGCAGGAATTTTGACGTTTTGATCCGTTAGCAACGTCGTCATATCGTGGAACGTCTTGCGAGCGTGTGCAGAGGTCGGTCGGTCTTATTTTAATTACGAACAGTTGTGAACCTGTGTTTTACACCAAAAAGTTGGGGATCAATCGCATCGCATGTGCATCGTCGGTGAACGTTATAACCATGGTGTACTCTCAAGGCCCGCACTTCGAATACTTCCCTGTTGACGAAAATCATCCGTGCCTGCCTGATGAGCCGTATGGCCTATCCAAGATGTACGTCCGCCCCAACTATTTTCTTGTCCGGGTTTGATATTTACGGATGCATCACGCGTAGCATTGGTGAGATGCAAGCTGATAGCATAGTCCGGCGCTTTCCTTCCGTTCGCATTGCAAGTCTCCGCTTGCACTGGTCCATACCCACACGAGCGACGGCACAGACCCAAGACCCCGCTCGAGCGAAAAATGATCTTTGGGGATGGGTGCAGGAAGACTCTGCTGCCGAAGCGTTTCTGCTCGCTATCACGCAAGAAGATGGCCGGTGGAGCGGACACCAGCGTTTCTTTATTGCGGCGCCGGATATATCGTTACTCGAGCAAGATTCTAAAACCCTTAGGGAGACTTATTGGGGTGATGTGCGGGTAAGGGAGGGAAATAATGTTAGCGGAAGGAATGGGTTCTTCGATTGTGCGAAGGCAGAGAGGCTGCTGGGATGGATTCACAGGGATATATCATAAACATATGTTGATTGATTTCCTTCGTCCGCTTGGAAACATAATCCATAATTGAAGCATATATTGTTACAGATCCAGGAATATATTTAACTCTAACCAAGATCTTCAGCAAGCGAACTTTGACGATACTGAGACCGAGAAATTAATGTACACATCCGCCATACTGTAGCGCAGTGAGCATGCCATAGCGCGGAAAGAAGCAGTCGCCGAACCTTGAACACCGTGTACACATTATCCTCACTTCGACTTCTGGGGTGGCGTATACTTAGAACGCCCTTTTCCATCGTTATAATATTTAGACCCGTTGGGATTGGAATAATAATAACTCCCATCTCTGAAAGCGAGCAATTTATATAAGGCACAGATCCAAACGGCGGACATGGTATGCACCGGTTGGAATAATGATAGGCATTTGAGTCATTCCCGTAATTACGAGAGCACCAGTGATTTCCCTAGCAGCATAGAAATTATCAGGAGGCCGTAAAAGTCAAAAGCCAAGTGGGCGCCCTCAATCTTTAGTTTTAGCGGATACACCCGGCACCAACGTACCTAGTTGTTCGTACCGCTACCAGTATATTAGAAACTACCATCCGAGGAGGAGTTTCCAGTGTTGTAACCTTCAGACATCAGTGTTAGAGAATGGTGGCTTCTGGGGAGTGGATGAATTTGACGAGCAACGATATAATATACTGATGCTGCGCATCGGAGATTAAACGTTGAACCGTTGGCGCTTGTTGCTATCAGAGAGCCTAGTTCGTTATGTTCCCATCAGGAACTTGTGGATGTAGATCACCGCATAATTTGATGACGGAACTTTGTCATTGACCTTCATCTTTACTGTATCATGTGTGCTATGGTTTGCCATAATGCCTGAGTCGGCGCTGCTGGAATTTCTACCAGAGTCACCCGAACAGCGCTGCGTACGATGCGTGCCAGTTACAACACTAGCTGCCTCACAAGGCTCGTGTCTCGAGTTGAGACATCAAGTAAATCAAAATTTATTCAAGAATAAGACTACACCATATTCAGTCAAATAGAGAACACGATCTCGTGTTGGCCACAACGACTGTTACTGTCAGGATATCGATCAGTCCTCGAATGTGTAGGAGTGTATGATCATATCGAACTAGGCATCAGCCGTTTCATGTGACCCTACTTGACCCTCACTTCAGAGGACCTGCGGGTATCCCCGCTGGACGAGGTGTGCTGAGAATACCCGTTGCCGCTGTTGTAGTAAGTCGAACCGTTGGAGTTTGAATAATAATAGCTGCCATCACTGAAAGGGCACTCATTAACAAACGAGAAACTGGACATAGATGAGGATGTGCGAGTCGGAGTAGTGATAAGCGCTGGAGCCGTTGCCGTAGTCGCGAGAGCAGTAGTGGTTGCCCTGTCCAAAAATACACGGTGAGATTCACAAAAAGGAGTACGCCTGCCCATTATATTCTGCAATAACAGTAGTGGTGAAATATCATACCTGATCGTTCGTGCCGCTGCCTGTATAGGTGAAACCAATGTTATCGGTGTTTCCGGTATCAGTGCTGGTGTTAGCATTGTCAGACATCTGAGAGAATGACCAAAGTGGATGAGGAATATGGTAGCTGTAAGGCACCTCGAGTCGTGACGCGCTTTGTAGTTCAGGCTGAGTTTGAAAATGGAAGACCTCGACCATATTACTTCATGTACCGACGTCATTCTTCAACGATGATTCGGTTGGTATCGCCAGAGCTGATCTTGATGTATGGGTATCGAGGCGCGCTCGCAAAACAGTGAAGGATGCATCTTAAGTTGGTGAGTGCGTTGGCTGGCCGTTTTGTGAGACTCGCTCTACAAGAATCCTTGATTTTTCAAACTATACAGGGCCACCTCTCCTTCCGTGTTTCGTATAGTCCCTTGCTACATGTCTTGTGAGGGTTGATATTTAGCTCGGGGCATCAATCGAATGTGGTTTCTCAATCTCGGAGTACGATGGATTCGCATTCGTGCAACAGGAACAAATCGCGCGATCATGAGCTTTCAGAAATCAGAAATCTATCGGGCACCCCACAGCATCTGATCATGTCGATTTCCATGCAGAGAACCATTTCTCATGTTGAATGATTGTGAATATGCTTCCATATCGTCTTGATACTCAAGTTCTCTCTTTAGTCTGCCTAAGAACTCTGGATCCCAGATTCTCCAGGGAGCTATGTACTAGTGCGAGAGCACCGGATGGAGTGGGTTGTTGTGAAGACGATGCTGTCCGGAAAGCGTACGTGTATCAAGGCTCTAATCTGTCACATTGGCTCAATCTAACATCCTCGAACTTATGCACCCGAAACTTATGAACTTGGAATCCAGTTGTTTGACATCGCCAACGTGTGTACATTCCGTGACCTTGAGCCTTGATGCTTGATGGCATGTGCTAACTAACCTGCTTCCTAGGCCTGATCCAATGGAAGACCCGAAATTACTAAGGAGAAGGCCAATGAGCAGCTCGGCTTATCTCGAAACAGGTTTGATGCTACGACAAAGGCACGCGTTTGCGGTTTGATAATAGAGAAGTTAAGATGCCAGCGAACGCTACCAGCAGCGTTCCGGTCTTAAGATCGTGTGGAGTTGGCGACAAAAGTTTGATTTGATCCCTGACTATCCGTGAGTTCACGCTATTGACTTTGATCTTGCATTGACATCTCAGGCGTCACTGCTCAGCACAATCAGCATCGAAAATTTGATGGAGATAGTCGGTGCGTGTTGAAATTATGTTTTTATCATTGAGATATTAACTTCTTTCGAAGATGCTGTCCACGGCAAGCTTACAGATGACAAGATGAGGTATCTAGAAGAGGCTCATAACCCACAGACAATCATGCTTGAGTTGTTAATATTATCCTTGTTGTGCCGTCTATTTTCGGAAGCTCAGGAAGCCCTGGCACGCAATTCTTACCGCAAATATCCGCACATAATTTTTTGTCTCTTCGGCCAGAAGACTCGTACTGGTTTATCTATAACTCACAGCCCAGACTGAGATATCGCCCTAATATGGTACTCATGGATCTGGATTGGTTTTTATCGGGCGCATGACCTCGACCTCCGTTTGCAGATCCTGTCAGCGCACCCACATCGAGTCAGCTTGGACCGGAGTCAAGTGGGTCATGTCAAAGCCTTCGGTGGGTCCTATAAAAGGAGACAGTTGAATTACTCATAATTGATGGGAGCCCTTTGCCCCACTGACAATCCTGCACAGCTGAACTTTCAAAGACAATCGACGCCACAGTTGTATCATTAACACCATGACGACCACAACGAAAAGCATGCCATACGGTACGTACTCTCCTAGTGCTTCGCAAATCTGGTACTAAACAGCATCCTCTAGTGCGCCTTGGTAATTCTGGACTGAAAGTGTCCAGGATCATCCTAGGCACCATGTCTTACGGAGACCCGAAGTGGCAGGAATGGGTTCTTCTTGAAGAGGAGGCGATAGCGCATATCAAGATGGCGTATGTCTATATTAGACTGCCAGGGGACGCAGTTCCCAGGCCGTCGTTGACGTCACGACATTATTCCTGATCGACTTTGCGCTGATCTAGATATGATGCTGGCATTCAGACATTCGATACGGCCAATGTACGAACATTCTTAGTTTTGGGTCGATATTCTGTGGCAAAAGCTGAAGCGCGAAACCGATATTACAGGTCTATTCTAGTGGCGAATCTGAGATAATCTTGGGAAACGCGATAAAGAAGCTTAAGCTTCCTCGCGATGAGATCGTTGTGATGACCAAGGTAACTTGTGTATCCTATGCTGTATGCTGCTCTTGTTTCTTGAGCACTCACCTTTTCTCGTAGTTGTTCCATGCTGTATCGAAAGATCATACTCTAATTGTACCAAAGCAACTGAGATATGACGAAGAAGGATATGTAAACCAACATGGGCTGAGCCGGAAGGTTTGTTCGAATTCTCGTATAGCCATATAAAACAATGCTGAACAAAGATTTGTGCAGCATATATTCGATTCTGTGAAGCTGAGTCTCGAACGGTTGCAGCTCGACTATATCGATGTCCTCCAATGTATGTCATTTCTATTTCCCGTACGCTAAAGCCCACTGTTGGACCTGAGCTTAGGCCACCGTTTCGACCCCCACACTCCCATTGCGGAAACGGTATGGACAGTGTTCCTAATCATTTTCCGCTGCTTCACACCTATTTATCACGCAGATGCAAGCCTTACACGACGTGGTCAAAGCTGGCTACGTGCGCTACATTGGTATGAGCTCATGCTGGGCTTATCAGTTCCATGCAATGCAAAGTACGTCGCCCTTCCTGATCCGACTAGAGCAATATTTTCTGAGTTTACATCAAGACTATGCCATTGCAAACAAGCTGACACCGTTCATATCCATGCAAAACCATCACAATTTGGTCTACCGGGAAGAGGAACGTGAGATGTTCCCTACCCTTAAGGTGCGCACATATCAGGCGAATGATGAGCACTCCGACATTCAGCGCTTTGTTCTTGATCTAGCTTTCTGGTGTCGGCGCTATTCCATGGTCTCCCCTTGCTCGTGGACTTCTTACACGCCCCCTTTCCGATCAGAGCACCAAACGAGGCTCGACTGATTTGTATGTTTCAATAAGGTTTTATTTCATGGACAAGCTTTGAAGTTGTTGACGCATTCAGTGTCATCAACATGTACAACAAGGGCCCTGGCACTGCGGAAATCATTAGACGGTTCGTTCTGGATTGATGTTCGTCGGAATTTAAGTTAATGAACGTACCATCTAGGGTAGAAGAGATTGCGAATAAGAAGGGCGTCAAGATGGCTCAGATCGCGCTGGCATGGAGTCTAGCCAAGGATGGTAGGTGTCCTCTTTTCAACCACTGAATGACTCGTCTGAACTTGTGACACAGGTATCGCCGCCCCCGTAGTCGGTACTACCAGCCTCGAGAATTTGAAGGATCTGATCGGTAAGACGCCAGCCCACCCCTCGGTGTCCTCAATCCTGATTCGAGTATGCAGCTGCCGTTCATATCAAGTTGAGTGACGAAGAAGTCAGATATATGGAAGAGCCCTACAAAGCGATGGACGTCATCGGGCACATCTGAAGTTGTTGGTCTGGTCAGGTAGAGCCAGTAGCCAAGATAGCTGTTTAAACATGGTTGGCCGCACCAAGCGAAATGTCTTCTCGAGATCGTGCACTGTCAACCAATCTGTGTAGGAATGCAGAGTTAGATGTCGAGACTAGCTTTCGACGGTCAGAGATTGAGGCCCTACAGCGCAGCCCAAGCGAGAGAGAATGCAAAATGTAGTTTCAGGACTGACCTGACTCGGGTAAGACAACAATTTTTAAAACGTAAAACAATGGACTGAACAATCACAATATTAGCACTAAAGTGAAAGTCGGCTGAGCGCAAAACGAGAGATGAGATATGCAATAAAGAAGAGTATATGAGTGGAGCAACTGAGTCGACAATGGAAACCCCTAATTCAACGACGCTGGTTAATCATCCGTTTCCTTGACCAGCGAGAGCCCATGGCACCGCGCTTGACGATATCGCCGCCTATAAGAGTGTCGATTTCGCCACGCTTCCTCCTGCCGGGCTCGGTGGTGTCGATGGAGACGCCGGAGGGACGAGCGTTGCAAAGCGCCTGGATTGAGTCGGGGTAGTCGAGGGCGGCGATGCCATTGGGGTTAGAGACGATGAGACCGAGGAAGCCCTGTAAAAGGCACAAGTCAAGGATGAGAACAAGAAGCGTCCAAGTGAGGGCGTACCTCAGCAAGATGCCAACTGAAAAAAAGGGCGGAGAATCATTAGTATTGTTCATGAGGACAAAGAATTGAGAAGACATGCGCGATGTGGCAGTGGAGGACCCAGACGCCGGGATTATCATTGGAGAAGCGAAGGACGGCATAACCACTAGAAGGTATTAGTGAAATATTCAGCGGTCATTGAGAGAAAGAAGCGCACCCGCCAGGGATGACGACGGTGTCACGACGGACGGGATTGGTCAAGTTATAGTTAAGGGAGGCAGCATTGGCAATGCTAAGCGTGCCAGTGCCACGAGCGATGATTTGGAACTAGGGTAGCTTAATGTGAGTAATTTGTCTCCATAGTATGTCGGACACCGTACATCATTGCCGTGGAGGTGGTATGCTGCAAAGAATAAGACTGTTCAGCAAACGTCCATAAGAGATGAAGGTAGTTACTCACGATGATCGAGGTTGGGATCCTGGAACAGTTTATATCAGTACGAGAGAGCAATAGATATAGTGAAAGGTTGCCCACAAGGTTGTTGATCTAATATAGGACAGTCAGAATAAATTCGTAGTTAGCGGCTATGCAGAAATACTCACGATGATGTCACCTGTCCAGACGGAGTCTTCGAAGAGAGCGTTGGCAACATTAGTTGAATTTACAACAGTGGAGCCATTAGCAGCGACAGCTTCCAGGATCGGCTTGTAGACATAATTGGCTGTAATGACAGTGAATCAAAGAGCATAGGGTTAATCAGTGGGCACGTACTGTATGATGTAGAGTTAACCAGGAAGCGGTTGTAATCGATACCGGCGATTTCTACAGTACCAAAGGACGAATCGAAAGCAACAACCTTGTCGGAAGTAGCAGGAGCGTCCTTTGCAATGATAGGAACCAACTGCGAGTCATCAAGATCAACACAGTCATCAGGGAGGACATCGGTCCAGTCGGCGGAGGTTGGCTCGCTGGTACTGGCGCCGTAGCGAAGGATGGCATAGGCAGTCGTGTTGAGGGTAGAGTCAGTGCTGTACAAAGCAATGAATATAAGCCAGCAGAACGTTGGAGGGGTAGATACAGATATACTGACGAGAAGAAGCAGTCAGTATTCATGGTTGCACGGAGCCAGTACGCATCGCCAGCTGAGCCAACATTTGTGTCGATGATACTGCTCGTCATGTATGAGCGAAGAAGTCTGACATATGAAACCAGAGATGCTTACGCAGAATACTGAATGAAAAATAAACCCAGTCAAACGATGCACATATAGACATCTCGATAACTTACACGTTGGCCGTTGTGGAAGGGGAGACGATGAACTGAACTAGCACCAGACACAGGCGTGCCATCGGCTTCCGTGATGTTCAAAGTGCTGTTCTTACGTGAGCATCAGCGGTTCGAAGAGTGCGATATAAACCTACTGGCTATCGACTGAAAAGTAGAACTGTGCATGGCTGCCACCGTTACTGTGTGTCGTTGATAAGTGAGTAGACACTATATATAATTCTCGACAACTTACATGAGCCTGAAACGCGTCTTCGCATTCGGCTCGACGGTGAACTCAGGGAAAGAAGGAGTGGAGCAGCCCGTCGAGTCGGTCAGCTGGGAGCAATCGAAAACGCCCTGAAATTGACCAGTTGAATGGGATATATGTATGGATTCAGAACTCGGACGCACCTTTCCGTTGATAAGGCCGCTTTGGGGGGAGGGTGCTGCAGCCGTACCGTCATAACCATCCACAGAGAGAAGCTATGCAGCGCGTGTCAGACACCTATCCATCTTCAATTGGGTGCTGTCTTACATCAGTAGCAATGGTTCTTGCTTCGTCATGGTACCAGTCCTGGATTATCAACACCTGCTCGTAATCAAAGTCCGTGCCTCGCACGAGAGGATCATTGACAGAGTGGACAATCAGTGGCTATGAGAGAATTAGTATGATCTTCATAGATTGTCAAGCTCATAAATTTACCCCAAGTAATCCGTCGGTATACTCGACTGCGGTGTGACTGTGATACCAGTAGGTTCCGTATTGACTTAAAGTGAACGTGTACGTGAAGCTGCCACCAGCAGGGATAGGACACTGAGAGTCAACGTTAGTGTCATGTGCTGTAAGGCTTGAACTTAAAGCTAACCTGCGTTGCACCGGGAACACCGTCCATGTAAGCCGTTCCATTTTGGTTGATACCATGCCAGTGCTAAAAACAGTAAGCCCCAACTCTGATGATCAGAAAATAGTAAGAAGCTCACAATAGACGTTGTGTCATCAAGATTATTTTGTACATTGACTGATTGAAGAGGGCGCTCTTATCAGCAAAGTTAGAGTAATGTCGGGGTCGTTCATACGCACCAACAATGGTGTCTCCTTCGTTCACCTCAATGAGGGGGCCGGGCATCTGACCGTTGATCGTGATGTAGTTGCGGGTGAAGCCATCTATTCAAGGCGACTATAAGGGTTTTTCAGAGATACGAGAACTGTCGAACACACCAGGAGCACCAGTCTCAGACCTGAGACGAGAGTTTGTTTAGTTTTTTGTTGCACACAAGTTCATCTTATACTCACGCAATTGTCCAATCGTACGTCCTCGTGGCTGCATTGCTGTTGATAGAGAATGAACTGCTGAGAGCGTACGCACTAGCCGAAGGCGCGACTGCAGAGGACGTGTCGGCACGGCGGGCCAAGAACGACAATGCGGTCGGCGTCGGCGTCAGCGCCTGCCCACCCCTCGTCACAGTTGTCATCGGACGATACATTGCGGATCCCTTTTCATGTGCAGAGGCCAGTGTGAATAATGCGGGCAGCAACGTTGCCCACAGTACTTTGAACGCCATGAGAGATGGTCGGGTATGCAGTGAAGAATGGAAAGACGGAAAGGAACCGCTGGAATGTCAGTGAAACAATGGGTGAGCTACTTATACGAAATCTTGGTACCTCGACAAGCGAAAAGTTACGAGCTCCGAACTATGCTTTCCAGAAATTGCTGTCAAATGATTAAACTGATTGTGAAGTTAAGCGAGACATCTACAAGGTAGTATGACTTACAGCATTGCATCGCAGGCCGGGATTACGGTGCTGAACGGCTTGTTTAGCGATCACGATCACTCACGGTAATCATAGATGTGGTCTGGTCGATCCCCCAGATATACAAATACCCGCCAAAACTCGCTGGCGGACGGTGGAAGAGCTTCCTGTTAAATCCAAGGCAATTGATATAAACGCCTCGAACAGCTCTCATAATTTACCTCCGCTAGCAAGAACGCGATGGAGAGACCAGAGCTTGAGCTTCAAAGCCCTAACGTCCGAAAACCTGTGAGAACAGCGAGGATAGGGGTTCGAGCCCTGTTGCGTATTCAAAGTCTCATTTGAGGGGTCTGAGAATCACCAAATTTGTAGTACTATGCCCGACTGTTTTCGATTTCATGAGAGCACGTATGAACTTGTGTGTAAAGTCCATCTTCTAGTTCTTCGATCGAAAGTGCGAGATGCTCATTGGGCCCTAAAGAAAGAGAGACCGCTTCATCTTAGAGCACGAAAGGCATGAGTGCTGATCGAGAGTTATCATGTTTAGCCAAAATAAATGTTACGTAGATCGTATGGGAAGCAGCGGGATTCAGACTTCTAAATGGCACTGATTTCTTGATCTTCATTCAAGGTATAGAAGCCATCCCCTGCCCCTCACGCCCCTTCGCACTGCGCGCGCAGTACTTGTGGGAAGCAGATTCGCGGCAATTTTGCATGAGGCTAGATCGCTCAATATAAACAAGGAACGGACAGGACGTACTGTATGAGATGCGGCATCCCGGTTCGCCCTTCAGTAGCCTCGAACGTCCAATGATGGCCTAGAAGTGATGAATGATGTTGCCTCTTGACTAGCTACGTTATGCACTGAAGAACATCCTCATCAATGACATTGTGCCCACCATCGCAGTCTGGTCAAGAGGCATGCCGATACGTGGCAATTTGCTTTTATGTTGTTTATTTGAGCTTCCGCTGTGCGCCAAGCCGTCGGTTAGCCTCGAAGCGTTGTGTCGGTCTATTCACAGCAGTGAGAAGCACTGCACATTCAAGACGCTATGCGATGGCTGCTCATGTCCGGCAATATCAGAGATGTCAGGTACCAGTTACGTGCCGCAGTCGCAACAAAAATCACTGGGAACCGATGGAATAAACATTTGTGTTTGATTTGGGACGGGCACTTACCATCCTCGGAAGAATAGGACGGGATTCTTAAACAGCTGAGGCACGAGCGGACTAACGTTAATATCCGATATCATCAAGGGTCAAAGTGATCCCACAGTGCGCACCGAAATCCTGATCATCACAGGCTCCATGAGCGTAAAAAAAATCAGATAATTCTTACGGCTTCTTCTCCTCGATAGCTGGCATGCTCTCATCGTTGACAAAAGGCCAGACTTGCCCTTCCGTGCTCGTAACTCCGAGGACCATGTACTCCTTGCCCATTCCAGTCAAATCGACCAGCCGCTTCGCCGCGCTGCCGATTTCTTGCCTTCGTTCATCAGTCTGGGCGCTGCGCTGCAAAGCCGCGACGCGCGCGTCGAGACCCATGCGTGTGAGAAAGGCGTTCTGGGTCAAGGGACCGTGTACAGTCGCTATATTGATGGCGGGTGATGTGGTCAACATCTGCCCAAGAAGACAAAAAGGGGTATGTTATGGACTGATAGGTACGTACCGACCCCGGACATCGCTTCCTTGAGATATGCAAAATCAACGTTGGCCGTGAGGTCACATTTACCTGGTAGATGGAAGGGGTCGACAATTTTGTGGTCTTTGAAGGCCTACGCTCCGAGAATCGAATCAGTTACTTGCCCCTTTCTTTGAGGCAACAAAGATGAACCCACTCGGAACGAATTTCCAAAAGCTTTGTCCGCGCCGTAATCGATGATCAAGGCGCTTCCCCGACTTCCTATGTTGCTTTTTCCTCCGATGAGTTCTCCGACCTTTCTCGAAATCTGAAAACCGGCAGGAGACACTTCTATCCGCGAGCCGATAGGAAGAGATGAAAATCGCGTGGATGACGAACCAAGCAGCGTAGATACAGGTGAGGGAGCCGCAGAAAGTGTGGGTCTGAGTTGGTGCACAGATGGAAAGGCTGAGACAGTGGTAGTATCAACATCGAGGAGCGATGAGGGAGAGTGTTGAGAAGGAAGAGACGAGAGTGGCCGTAGAATGGTTTTGGAAGAAGAGTCATGTGCAGAGGTAATGAGTACTTCTTGCCATCCCTTCTGAGTTTTCTACGTGCGTGTATATGTATGAGCAAAATGTAGATGTGATATGACAGCATTTTACCTCTATGAGATGCATTGGCAATGCGTCGAAAAACTCGTGCGCCACGAGAATGGTGTACGAGTCTGAGCCACTCGTCGCTGGAATGTCATCGATAGAGTCATGCCAAGAGAGATGTATATTGTGTGCTTCGTCCCAGCGAACGAGCTTTTGCTCTTGAATCTTGCGAAGAGAAGAACTAGTCTCCACTAAATGAACATGCTTCCGCACTGAACGGGACGCGGGAAATTGAGCGAGTGTCTATGTGGATTCAGATGAGAATGCTGCGGAGGATATTGAATGCGAAGACAAACGCGTAGAATGTCGTCCATTAGGGTTCCCCGTCCTGGGCCAAGCTCGACCAATCTTATATCTTTCCCAGCCGCAGTTTCGATGTATTGCGATAGGAACCATATACCAACAAGCTATGTGAGCATTGCTAGAGGCTCGTTACCTTCCATTTCCTTGTCCGCGACGATGGAATGTAACAACGCACGCACCTCGCCGAATACCTGGCTGATCTCGGGACTAGTTACGAAGTCGCCTTTAGACCCAAATACGGCATTCAAAGGATTCATATAGTATCCTTCAGTAGGATGAGAGAGGCAGAGCTGGATATATTGGGCGAAGGATATAGGGCCATTTGCCTAATCGACTGGTATGCTCTGCGAACCACATGAGGATCGCTCAAAAAGCGCGCACCTTGACAGTATCTGAGATTATCTTTTCGACCGGAGTAACAAGGTTTGCTGACGCATTGACCGTGGACGACAGATTCCTCCGAGTCGCGATGCAAGCTCGAAAAGGACCTTTCTGGCAATGAACGTGTTGCCCAGACATGCGTCCGCCTTGTTGACTCGAAACTAGTCTTCTGACCAAGGTGCCCAGACAGCGTGTCGCCATTCTGACTCGAACGGGTTTGAGGGCGTCTGTCGAGGGGATGTGTTGAGTCAAGTGCAGTGATTGTCACCGGATGCGCTGCAAGGTCAGACGTTGTTACGGGACCGACGCGTTACCCTACGTCACACCTCAGTGACTCGCGATCTTTGATCATCGCCGTTTTTAATCTTCGTGTTTCTCCTCATACCGTCGTACAGTAGTCCCACTTATCCCTCTCCCTCCCAGCTCTCACCCACCTCTTTCTCAAGTAAAAAACCTCCGCTTTCGACTTCAGTTCATATCAACCTTCCAACCATGGCAACTCGTACGCGTGAAGCATCCTCAATCATAGCAACTGCTGATTTTTCGGGACGCAGGTCTTCAGTTTGAAAATCACAGTGACATCGGCGTCTTCGCGAAGCTCACAAACAGCTACTGCCTAGCTGCAATCAACGGCAGCACAAACTTTTACTCAGCTTTTGAGGCTGAGCTTGGGGACGTTATCCCCATCGTGCATACCAGTATCGGCGGCACGCGCATCGTTGGTCGGTTGACAGCAGGTCTGTCCTCGCTCGCCGACTTTTATTATTTGATGCTTGGGTCTTATTTTCATGATCTTTCCATGACTCGTTTGATGTTTACAGGCAACCGACACGGCCTCCTTGTCCCCTCCACGACGACCGACCAAGAGCTTCAACACTTGCGCAATGCTCTCCCTGATGCTGTCGCCCTCCAACGCGTCGAAGAGCGTCTCTCTGCACTCGGAAATGTCATCGCATGCAATGACTATGTCGCACTCGTACACCCTGACGTCGATCGCGAGACAGAGGAAATTATTGCCGATGTCTTAAAGGTCGAAGTCTTCCGTCAGACAGTTGCAGACAACGTGCTCGTTGGCAGCTATTGTGCCATCACAAATCAAGGAGGACTTGTCCATCCGAAAACAAGTGTGCAGGACCAAGACGAGTTGAGCAGCTTGCTGCAGATACCGCTCGTAGTATGTTTTGCCCGCTTACTTTAGTTGCACGATGGCGCGCGCTGACCAGGAATGCTATCATAGGCTGGGACAGTGAACCGTGGTTCAGACGTGATAGGCGCTGGACTTATCGTCAATGACTGGTGTGCATTCACCGGACTCGACACTACAGCAACTGAGATTAGCGTAATCGAGGCCACATTTAGTATGTCTGCTTCCTCTCCCAGTGACTGTGTTATCTCATCAGAATTGTAGAACTACAAGGCCACGACTCGACAGCTGTCATTGGCGAGATGCGCGACGCACTCATCGACAACTGGGCCTAATTGTCTACGACAATCATCCTCTTGCCAGTCAGCTTCATGCCCTCACTTCTTGCCTTGCTCTCGCATACCCGTTTTGTCATCGCATCGTTTTATTCGGGCTATTGATACAATCTACTTCCATGTATCCTGTATCCCTACACTGAACGCACAACTATCATGTGTCAATAGAATCAAGCAGAATGTTGTTCCAGACGTATTTTTCCGAGTTCCCTCCTTTGCATCTCAGCAGAGTATATTGTCGTTCTAAGATCATGCGAAATGTGCATCAAATCGACGCAACGCCATACCATTCACATCACCCATCCATGGATCTGTTACATCGCCCTCCTCGTCTTCCCTCCCGAGAAGCCCATCTACCACCTACACGCGCACGGATCCGCGATTATACCTCTTGTCGCCTGAACTATTTAACTCTCCGTCGATGCTCTGTGCGTCCTCAGCGACGAGACTACTGTCCCACACGGTGCTGCACCGGTCAACAAAGCGGATGGTTGACCAGCGTCGTTGAATTCGGGCTATGCATGGTCGACGCAGTTGCTCTAATCATCTACTCTTCTAGCCGACTTGAAGTCCGGTCTGCGTTATTCAGCTACATTCTTTTGTATACCCACTTCGTTGACATTGTGGCCTTTCAGTCACTTGTGTTGCATTTCGATGCGTTTCGAAGTCTTGTCTTGTCAGTTTGATCAAATGGTCTTCAGCCTGTTTACCAGAGCCAAGACAGCCCTGAAAACCCTATATCTTGAGCTCTCTGTTGCTTCCACTCGCAGGGCTTCAATCTCGGTCTCAAGCTAGTCTCGACTTCTCAATTTGCATTCCTACATACATTGGCCGACAATCTATGATTTCCATATCGCTTGTTGAGGGCTATCCCTACAATCCTAAATGTGCCCGATGATGTCCATCGCTTTGTAGGGCTCTTCGAGGTACTTGACTTCTTCATCAGTCAACCTGATGTAAACGGCAGCTGCATACTCAAATAAGGGTTGGGTACACCAAGACGGTGGGCTGGCGTCTTACCGATCAGATCCTTCAAATTCTCGAGGCTGGTAGTACCGACTACGGGGGCGGTGATACCTGTGTCACAAGTTCAGACGAGTCATTCAGTGGTTGAAAAGAGGACACCTACCATCCTTGGCTAGACTCCATGCCAGCGCGATCTGAGCCATCTTGACGCCCTTCTTATTCGCAATCTCTTCCACTCTGGATAGTACGTTTACTAACCTAGATGTCTCGAAGTGCGATAGAGAACGAACCGTTTGATAATTTCTGCAGTGCCAGGGCCCTTGTTGTACGCGTTGATGGCACTGAATGCGTCAACAACTTCAAAGCTTGTCCATGAAATAAAACCTTATTGAAACATACAAATCAGTCGAGCCTCGTTTGGTGCTCTGATCGGAAAGGGGGCGTGTAAGAAGTCCACGAGCAAGGGGAGACCATGGAATAGCGCCGACACCAGAAAGCTAGATCAAGAACAAAGCGCTGAATGTCGGAGTGCTCATCATTCGCCTGATATGTGCGCACCTTAAGGGTAGGGAACATCTCACGTTCCTCTTCCCGGTAGACCAAATTGTGATGGTTTTGCATGGATATGAACGGTGTCAGCTTGTTTGCAATGGCATAGTCTTGATGTAAACTCAGAAAATATTGCTCTAGTCGGATCAGGAAGGGCGACGTACTTTGCATTGCATGGAACTGGTAGGCCCAGCATGAGCTCATACCAATGTAGCGCACGTAGCCAGCTTTGACCACATCATGCAAGGCTTGCATCTGTGTGATCAACAGGTATCAGGAAGCGGAAAACAATGAGCAACGCAGCCCATACCGTCTCCGCGATGGGAGTGTGGTAGTCGAAACGGTGGCCTGAAGTCGTCCAGCAGTGAGTTTCGGCGTACAGGAAAGAGAACAGACATACATTGGAGAACATCAATGTAGTCGAGCTGTAGCCGTTCGAGACTCAGCTTTACAGAGTCAAATATATGCTGCACAAATCTTTGTTCAGCATTGTTTTATATGGCTATACGAGAATTCGAACAAACCTTCCGGCTCAGCCCATGTTGGTTTACATATCCTTCTTCGTCGTATCTCAGTTGCTTTGGCACGATCAGAGTATGATCTTTCGATACGGCGTGGAACAACTATGAGAACAATCAAGCTAAGTGCTCAAGAATCAAGAGCAGCATCAGATCCACAAGTTACCTTGGTCATCACAACGATCTCATCGCGAGGAAGCTTGAGCTTCTTTATCGCGTTTCCCAGGATTATCTCGGTGTCGCCGCTGGAGTAGGCCTGTGACATCAATTTCCTACCTCAGCATTTGCCACAAAATATCGACCCAAAACTTAGAAATAGTCGTACATTGGCCGTATCGAATGTCTGAATGCCAGCATCATATCTGGATCGGCGCAAAGTCAATAAGGAATAATGTTGTGATGTTGACGACGACCTGGGAACTGTGTCTCCAGCTCAAATGTAGACGTACGCAGCCTTGATGTGCGTTATGGCCTCCTCCTCAGGAAGAAGCCATTCCTGCCACTTCGGGTCTCCGTAAGACATGGTGCCCAGGATGATCCTGGACACTTTCAGTCCAGAATTACCAAGGCGCACTAGAGGATGCTATTGAGTACCAGATTTGCGACGCACTAGGAGAGTACGCACCGTATGGCATGTTTTTCGGTGTGGTCGTCATGATGTCAGTGATACAATCTTAGCGTCGAGTGTCTGAAATTTCAGCTGTGCAGGAGTGTCAGTGAGGCAAGGAGCTTTGAGCAGCTATGAGAAATCCAACTGTCTCTATTTATAAGGCCTACCGATTCCCGAAGCGCTTGAATTGATCCACCTGATTCTGGTTCGACCTTCAGCTTCAACCTCCATGGAATTGTGTATCCTGTTAGCGCATTGAGTCATCTCATGCGCCTGACGAAACTCAATCCAGATCCATGAGTCATATCAGATATTATCAGTCTGGGCCGCGAGTCCTAAGTCGGCCAGTAAAATACTTCTGGCCGAAGAAACAAGGGTCGAGTGACAATATTTACAGTGAAAATTGCGTGCTTTGGCTTCCTAAGCTTCCACAACTCGACGGGCACAACGAGCTACAAGGAAGATAATTTTGATTACCCAAGTACTCAAGTACCCAAGCATGGCCGAGCATTTTCTGAGGAATATAGTGTTGAGAACATGTCGGTAATATTCGTAAAGATATGCAATGGGAGACGGTCTCACTGGTCAAGGAGCTGTACGGGATTAGGCATTGTGAAGCCCCCGATCACCTCCGGGATTCCGTCTCGTCCGCTGAGTCGCTGTGACGCTGACCATCTCCGTCTGTTCTTCCAACTTTTCTTGACGAGCCATGAATCTGTCATCGCTAGTCTCCGTGGCTGACCTTACATAAGAGACAGTCGTTCTATGTATGTCATCACTGGCCTCTTCACCTTTGACCAATCGATATTTCTTCTCCATCGGTCAATAATCTGAAGCTGATCAGCTCAATGAGAGGCGATCGGAGGACACCCACATGGGCAGAACACGAAGTAAATAGGTGAGTGGTACTCGTCTAGGCATACGGTTCGCCGTACTTAGACATTAATATATGAATTCACACACACACACACACACACACAAATGTGAGTTCGATTGGGAAAACAAGTGACGAGGGACTCATATACTACTCATATCAGTCTCCAACGGCTCTCCGACTCGGGTTTTTTGAGATTTCATCAAGGGGTGCTGTGTTGATCAGTCTTCGTCTATAAACTCGATAGGTGTTTTTGCTTTGGTTCTAAATCGATAGGTTCTGAGCTCCTTGTGGTGCCCTTCAATTTGAGTCCTTGGTTTTTTGGAGCAACTCTGTCTTCCCTCTCTCCCAATACATTTTCCGATATGCTGATCAATTCGTCAGGTCTCTGATTGTGGGGCTCGTCTGCAGGTCTAATCATGTGTACATGAGACTCTGAAAAGTGTCATCAATAGCTCTCAGAAGTTTGGTGTGAGGCGTGATATCAGCAAGTGCATGTCCCTTCGGAGGAGCTACTGGCACAGAAGATCCATGTGCCTATCCTCACACAAGCAGTGAGTCCAAGCATGCCTTTTATCCAGGCTGCGAGGCCATCGCTCGTCTTGAGCTTAAGTGATAGAGTCAGGAATGCGGATGCGTGGCAATTGAGCGCGATGACCAGGGAATACCAGCCCAGACCCTCCTCCAGCAGCATCGAACGGCCGTAGGTACTAGCCTGCTTCAACAATTCAAGCCAGTTATTCTTGGCCTCGACTTCGAGTCCGATCTCGCTCCAAGGTACCTCTTCATGTATGTGACACTCAACAAAATATGGCTCGTGAGCAACGAGAGGCGCCATATCAGCTGCTCAGTATCTTCAGCTCAAATTCATGCGGGAGGCTCACGGATGCTCCCACGCCACAAGTAAACAGTCTCCGAGATTTATCAATCTGAATGAGAGACGCAAGTTACTTACGACAGCGAAACGACTTTCAGGGAAGTTCAAACTAAGTTAGAGGGTGTAAGGTCTTCGCTGAGCACATGGGGCGGACCAAGCAGCCGTTGTCTATTATGAGCCAGCACGGATATTCTAGTCATCACCTTGGATGGCAAAGGCACCGAACAGTGCGATTCAGGTCTTGTGGGTCCCTGAGGCTAATGGAGACCTGAGCGCTTCTGTGCACTACGGCGATTTGTGCGCGCGGTAGGTTGTACTTTGGTGTCTTTGTGTGCGGCCTCTTTCATACGTACAAACAGCGGCTCTTTGTTGAACAATTCTGCAGATTTTATTTTATTTGATCGCTGCTAGTTTTGACGGGAGTTTCAACACTGTTTCAACCAGTGAACAGCGTGTGATACGTCACCAGCAGTGTGGTGCCCACGTGGCGGACGCGTTACGCCCACGCGTCGCTCAGCCAAGGTCCGAAAGTAACTGCACTGCATCGGTGCATCCCGTCTCCTCTGACCTCTCTCCTCTCTTGACTGCCATCCACTCTCTTGACTGCCATCCACCACCTCCACATTCAAATCGACGCAAATTTACAACGATGACATCCCCTACCATACCAGTAAACATAAACAGTCCCCGAATATCCCATGTCGTGCTCGACGGCACACCCAGCGGAAGTCCCGCACTTACGGGCACCCCAGACTTGCGCGCAATTCGCGCTCACTACGCAGGCACACCGCCGCTGCCAAATATTCCACCACGCTCATCAGCGTCTATTTCTGGAAGCGTTACTCCTCGCGCCTCAGAACCTCTCATCGGGCGCAGTTCTACACCGATTCCAGTCTCAGCCTCCCCAATTGGCGGTATCAGTGCACGCAGGCCCGGCGTTCAAGGTTCATCTACCGGGGGGACACCTGCGAGCGGAGGAGACGCAAATACATTCGCTGTGGACCTCGACGACTTGCCTGATGAGGAGAAGGCGAAGATCCTGCGGCGGCATCTCGTCTCTCGGAATGTGCGCTCAGGCAGTGGGTCAGATGGCAATGTGTCGAGGAGGAGCTCGGCAGGTCAGATGCGCGGACCGCGGAGGGAGGACACGGAGCAATTTCCAGTGCCGTATCATGCCCTGGGCGCAGATGTGACGTGCGTCTCTGTCAATTCACACTCGCAAATGGAATAGTCTCAACGCTGGTGCTGATATATGATCATGGGGATGTAGGCATGACATCTACAAATGGCAAGTGGATCAACGGCGTCAAGCGCGCCCTCGTGCAGCGTCGTTCGCCGGGTCGACTGCAACAGCGCCAGATCCTGCCTTCGAGCACATACACGAGCCAGGAGGGTTCCGCCGCAACTACTTGATGCTCCATGCGGGAGGCACTCAGAGCGAAGAACCTCATATGATTCGGAACTTTATCGACTTTTTGTACATGTTCGGGCACTTTGTGAGTTTTGTACCGCCATCCATATCTAGTTTGGTACTGAGACATCGTTAAGGCTGGTGAGGACTTGGAGGAAATCGAAGAGGAGGATGAGGAGAGTGAAGAAGCTGAGGAAAGTAATATCGAGGAGAGGGAGGAGAGACTCGAGGATGATACGCTTTTAGGCGGTCGAGGCGTTGGCCCATCGCGACTTTTCCAGGTGCGGGATGTGGAGGATGGGACGGCTCCGACGTTGCGTGTCCATTCTATCGAACCCTCGAAACTTGTTCACGACGAGAATACGCCGTTATTGGAGCGTTCGAAATCCCGCTCCCACTCGAGGCGGAGACGAATGAGTGTTGGGCCGCATGGGGACGCAACAGTAGGGCAGGCGATACTTATGGCATGTCGAACGTCTCTCATACTTCATGATGGCTCAAATGTTGACTGTGATACTATAGTTACTCAAGTCTTTTGTTGGCACAGGCGTGCTGTTCCTTGGCAAAGCGTGAGGTTTCCACTTTGATCCTTGTACAGCGTATCCCCGAATGTTTGGAACTTCCTTTGCCTAACTCTTGTGCCATACCTTCAGGTTCTTCAATGGCGGGATATTGTTCTCAGCTATCACCATCTCCGTCATCGCTCTCATCTCATTGTACTCCTTCCTTCTGCTTGTACAGACCAAGTTTGCCGTGTCAGGAAGTTTTGGAGGTGCGTATGCTATACATTTTTCATACGTTCAAGAAATTGACTCCGCGTGAAATACAGACCTCGGAGGCAAATTATACGGCCCATGGATGCGGTACATGATTTTATCTTCGATCACGATCTCCCAAATTGGTTTCGTAGCCGCGTACACAATATTCGTTGCGGAAAACCTGCGAGCATTTGTGGCTGCCGCGACACACTGTGCCGCTCTGATCCCTACGCGCACGCTCATTATTGCGCAGCTTGTAGTGTTCCTCCCGCTCGCGCTCATCCGTAGCTTGGCAAAGCTCAGCACAGCGGCACTTGTTGCGGACGCGTTCATCCTCGCAGGTCTGGTCTACATTTTCGGCAGTGAATTCGCAGTCATCGCTGCGCGCGGTGTTGCGAAGGTCGAACTATTCAATCCGAAGGATTTCCCGCTTTTGATCGGGACGGCAGTGTTTTCGTTTGAGGGGATTGGTTTGGTATGACTTCGATTCTTGCGATTTGTCTGCTCTTGCTGACGTCTCAAATATACGCACAGGTCATCCCGATTACCGACTCTATGCGCGAGCCGCATAAGTTCCCGGCAGTTCTCTCGGGTGTGATGATATTCCTCCTTGGTTCGTCCCCCTTCATCTCTTCACTCTTCACTGTGCACACCGCCGATACCGCTCCCCATCTAGTCCTCTTCGGCGGTGCGGGCGCGCTCTCCTACCTTGCTTTTGGATCGGACGTCCAAACCGTCGTGCTAGTTAATCTTGATTCGCGCGCGCCCGCTACTCAAGCCGTTCAGTTCCTTTACTCGCTTGCGATCCTGCTCTCCGTCCCGCTTCAGCTCTTTCCAGCGGTGCGCATCATGGAAAATGCGCTGTTTGGGCAGAGGCGCTCGGGTAAGGCCGCTCCGCGCGTCAAGTGGGCGAAGAACGCGTTCCGCGCAGCCGTCGTGCTTGGATGCACTGCGCTCAGCTGGGCGGGCGCCGCGGACCTGGACAAGTTCGTCGCGTTTGTGGGGAGCTTTGCGTGGTGCGTCGGGGCTTTCATTGCCGCTATCTTTATCGCTATCTATGACGGTCTTCCATGCTGTTTCATGACCGCTGATGAACCGTTTCTGGATACAGCGTGCCTCTATGCTATGTCTACCCACCGATGCTCCATTATAAGGCTTGCGCCCGCACGCGGAGACAGAAAGCGGCCGATATCGCGCTTATGGTATTCGGTTCTATCGCTGCGGCGTACACGACTATTCAAACAGTCCGAGTGCGTCCTGCTCTCCTGTCCGTATCTTGCTCCGTGCTAAAAATTATCCTGCTCTTCATTTGTTAAACCATATCGATCTTCCGTTTTGCTTCCTTTTCTGGCTCTCAGCTCATGGCCGCACCAGAGCCTGCCGCGCCTCCTCAGTTAGGGAACTGCGAGTCCGGAGACGGCTTCAATATGCTTAGGCTCTAGGAGCAGGGCGGAGGGAGCCTGGGACAGTGAGAACCGCTCATGTAGGCTGCTCTCAGGTAGGCTGTGTGCAGGGGAGAAATCTTGTAGCAGTGTGGGTGCGTGTCGCCATGACCTCGCGCGGATCAGCCCTTTACGGTGCGGTTGCGTTGGTGCGGGGGGAAGGAGCTTGAATTTGAGAACCATTTCTGGTCCGGTTTTGTCTTTCTACGCATTCGCTTCATCCTTCGCATATCATCGCATCGCATCGCACGGATATAACATTTCATCTGATTGCATATTTTCAGTTTTGTCCATGTGAGTGTAGATACTTCCTGTGCTCAGGATGTGTGCGGCTCGTGATCGGGGGTGGGTTCCTCACGACGGTTCATTTGAGTCTACACGATCGTGGGACCATGCTCGATGGTAGATATATGTATGTATGCTGCGTGTTTCATACATACCGACATGTGCCAATCTAATGCGTGTGCAACTCAACAGCGACGACTCGCGGTATACTCGCTGCCGATTGTCGATCGATGGATCATGGTTAGTGCTATTTCCATGCCCGTTGCGTTCTCTTGGCCGTGGCATTGAAGCGATCTTCTCCCCCTCGTTCCAGCGGAGGCGGTTGTGGGACAAGTTCGCGAGTACTTCGGCATTTGAGGCGATATTTCTGGTTAGCACTACGAATCTCTTGCTGAGCGTCTTTCACGGGAATTCCCCGAGATGCACGTAACAATCAGATCAGATGAGCAAGGTGTCATATGTAGGTATCAGGGAGCGGGGCGCTGCTTGTAGTGAGTAGAGGCCTACGTTGGTGAAGTTTTTCTGCCTGAGGGGTGGAGCTGTGTAGAGTGGAAAAAATTCAAAAGGATTTTGGCGGCCAAGCACAGATCGGTGTGGGTGAGAGAGTGAAAGGCGAGCTGAGCTGGCCTAGCTCGATGTTTTATGCAGCGGGCTGCGGAGGAAGTGTGGATGGAAGCACACTCGCGGAGTGCGAACCACGAGGTCCGGCAACACCCGCTGACCCGCTCCATCGCTGCGATTTTGACCTCCCCTCTGCCTCCGACCGAGCGTTTTCCGTCATGGCCGAGGCGACGGAAGACGCAATGCGAACAGAAAAGGACGGCTTGTTTTCCGCTCATGCTCACGCTCAGACTCAGGCTCGGGATTACATAGGCTTCTAAATAGCCCCTGCCACGCGTATAAAGCATGCTGGGGCAGCCCCCGCACGCGCACGCGCTTGCATGCAGGCCCCAGGCCGTAAGTGATCCTGGTCGTAAACAACGAGTAAGCTGCAGGAACTGTATCCGCGCAACGATCCAGAACCATTCCAAAGAATCCTCAGGCTGCAACGTTGCGTCCCTGCGCCCTGCCGTGCGTTGTCCGACTTATATCCTCATCCCTCATGTACCCACAGTCTCTACTTTTGCACCCGTACTTATTTCACTCTGTATCTAGTCGACTTATTCCTGCGTTGAGTTGTAGGGAGCTTGCACAGTCGCCCATCGTTGTATCTGCCCGGCACTTGACCGATTTGGCATCGCACCACCACCGCGTTCCCCTCCCACATCATTGTTGCCATCATGTCAACAAGTGAACTCCCGGGGTTCAATCTTGCGCTTTCGCTGCCATCCCCGACGACCTCACCATTCGCATGCACTTTCCCATCCCCACCTGCATCGCCATTACGCTCTACGTCGTCGGCCCCGTCGCCGTCGCCATATCGTTCGTCTTTCCCATCTCTATCCTTCCCGTACGCTTCATCAATCCCATCCCCAGCGCCAAACTCCGCGTCTGTACCAGGAGCGATCCTGACGTCAACTCTAACCACACTAGCTTCTATTCCTGACGCGCCGGCACAACGCGTCGTCCGCAAGCCCGCCGGGGCGACGGTCGCAGGGCCTCCTCCAGCCTTTCCGTATAATGCGCGTTACCCTCCCCCAGATCCTGCCGATCCGTTTGCGCCGCTCTCGGTCCTGCGGAGCAGGACGTCCAGCACGTGCCCACCGACACCTGCGTCCGTTCAGCCTCCAGCTCCATATGCTTCTGCAAATAGGACACCATTCGGCAGAAGGGACGGTGCAGAAAGCGATGCAAGCACGAGCGTGAGCACGAGGAGGCGTAAGCGGTCTGCGTTCGATTTTGGGCTACTGCCGTTCCCGAAGGACGAGCGGGAGCGGGAGAGGGAGAAGGGGCGAGAGAGGGAGCAAGGACGCACGTTTGCGCTCACGCGGGGGTTTGGGCCTAGCTTCGGTGCGGGGACCTCGCGCGCATCGTTGCCCCTCGTCGCGCAGATGGAGATGCAGGCGCAGGCGCAGGATCAGTACATGTCTGACCAGGAGGTACGGGCCTCGCGGCGAACGAGCGCGGGCCTCGCGGACCGTCACGGATACGACTCAGACGGGCTGCATCTGGCCTGGGATCCAGATCGAACCCATCTCGATCGGCACGTCGGCGCTGCACGCCAGCTATCAACGACGGGCGCTGATCCCCGCCGGCGCTCGCATTCGGCGTTTGCCGCCCCGCTCCGGCCACGCCCTGCGTCGGTCGCCGTGTCGCCGTCCGTGTCTGCGTCGTCGTCGTCGGGCTCGGGCCCGAGGCTGGCACTCATCGCGGCATCGGCATCGAGGTCTGAGAGTGATTCATCCGACTCTGCCGCCTGGTCGCTCGCAGACCCCGTGATGCCCCCGATACTCCCTTGGTTGCCGTCCGGACTCGAGCGCAAGCTGGACGGCCCGCAAGCGTCGGCTGTAAAGCGGGAATCGTTCGTCCACGTTCGAGGTGGCAAGGCCTCGAGGCATTCGTCCGCGTCATCGATTTCATCAACCTCTCTCTATTCGACGCGCGCACTTTCTGCGGCTTCATCCGCCTCTTCGTCTGCCCCTGCGTCCGCTGCTCTCAGCGTGTCTGTGAAACTGAGCTCTCAGGATCAGGACCAGGATCAAAATGCAGATCAACAACAAGCCCATTTCTCCATTTCTCCTCATGCTCGTCACCTGTATCAGTACAAGGATCAAGACTCGAAGCAGCAAGACTTGTATCAGCATCAACATCACCCATCGAATTCATCTAATCATGTGCCCTCTGTTGCTGTCGCTCCAAACACGTTCATCGCACCACCTGTCGTGTTGCAGCGTCCCACGCCCGCTGTGGACACTCCACCTCTCTCCTCCACGCGTCCACCCTCTCCTCGGATCGCGTCTGTACCTATATCCACGCCCTCTGCATTTGCAATAACGCCCTCTGCGTCCGCAACAACGCCCTCTAAACCATCATCTGCACCTGAGTCTACATCTCTCCCCATAGCTATGTCTGCACCCGCATCCGCATCTGCATCTGTGTCCGCGTTGACACCGGTTGCCACAGCATCTACCTCCCACAGCATCGCCGAGAGCAACTGTCAGATCGAGCTCAAGCCAGACGTGCACGCATCTGCTCCAGCCGACGCCGACACCGCCGCACTCTTTGCTTCAGCCGCTGTTTCTCTCACCTCTGCCGAGGGGCGTCGCCTTCATATACTCCAAGTCGACTCTCCACCGCCATCTAGCACTCCAGCGTCAAACATTATCACTCCTGTTCTCTTGGGAGCGCGAGTTCCCGTCTCAACCTCTGCTGCAGCCGTATCACCACCTGCTCGGGTTCGCACCCCCATTTACCTTCCTCTACCAGTGCCCTCTCCGGTACCCCAGCTGCCGAAACGTCACTCCTCTCCGCCTGCCTCCCCTGCCGACCACTTCTTCATCGGCAGCCCCACCCAAGAATCCGTTCACAGGACTACACACATCATCACGGCTATTCCGACGGAGAACCAGAAGCCAAGGCAGACGCGCACCCCTGCGCCGACGCCGCCGCTATCTAGGTTAGACTCGAAGAAGCGTGCTGTCAGTATGGACAACTTAAGACTCAAGGGTAGTTCGCCAGTTTTCTTCTCCTTGTCCAAGCCCTCTTCTGCCCTTGTTTCTGCAACACCCGCCCGCGGCACGAACATCGACAATGGCGTCAAGGAGACAGCTGGGGCCGGTGGAAATACGACAGCGCGGGTGAATCGTAAGTCGATCTCTGGAATGTTGATTTCGTCGCCTCTCCCCTCTTCGTCATCCGTTCCTATGCCTGTATTGTCTCGATCACCCACGCCGTCTCAGCCCACCGTCGACATCATCTCTATTACTGCTCCTTCTACCATCAACAGCGTTTCGCGTGCTTCAAGCCCGGCACCGACGCCCCTCCCAAAGGGTGCAGCACCCCCCCGTCTGCATCAACAGAACAAGCAGGAGCAACAGTATTCTGCACCCCCGCTTCTTGCCCGCGCCCGCACGCTTTCATTCGCTTCCCGCCTGCGCAGGACCAGTCAGAACGCGAGTCACAGCCCCAGTCCTGTCCCCAGTATCAGTGCTAGTGTTACAGGCGCACAACATGCACAGAGGACTAGAGCCGAGACGCAGCTCAACGGAGCCACCAGTCCCGCCCGCACAACAACCCCTGCGATCACTGAATCGGTCCGAAGTGCGCTCCCCCAGGACACCGTGATGAGCCGCAACCCCACTCCAATCCCCGCTCTGCATTCCCGCTCGCAGACTCCCGCGTATACACATTCCCATCTCTCGACACAAATAAGTGCTCCACATTCCCACTTGCATAGTCATGTACCCCCCTTCCAAGGCGACGCGCTCCCTGCGCGCGCACAGCTCGCCGCCGCCGCCGCACTTCCCGTCATCGCAGAGAGTGGCGTGCGCATTCCTTTTGGTGATCTATGGGCAGATGCGCGAACGGTCGTGTTGTTCATTCGTCACTTTTGGTAAGTCAAGTTTGTCTCGGGCATTTTTGTGAAACACGGTTGACTTCTTCGTTCTTTCAATGTAGGTGTCCACTGTGTCAGGACTATCTGTTCTCTGTTGCGCGAGAAGTGGAGTATGCGCGGTTGCGCGCCGCCGGCGTCCGGCTCATCATTGTGGGTTGTGGGTCGTATGGGCTGATCAAATCATATCGACGTATGTGACCTTTCCACTCATATTGTTTATTCAACACTGCCTCACGATCCTCCCTTCCTTCTATTCGTTTTGGGCATGCTTGTCCTTCAGAGATCTTCCGCATGCCGTATCCGATCTACACTGACCCTTCTTTGCGCCTGCACCGCGCCCTCGGGATGACACTCCGCGCCTCTCCTTCTAATTCTCCTTCCACCCCCAATTTCCCTCATATTCCTCCCCCTCCCACCACCGCTCATTCTACACCCCCTTCCGCTCCTTCATTTCCCTTTTCTTCCTCTGATCCACACGCTAAGCAGAACTATGTAAAGCACGGCCTCATGGGTGGGTTCGCGATGGTTGTGCGCCACGCGCTGCGCGTCGGTATGCCGGTATGGGAGCGCGGGGGCGATGCGGCGCAACTCGGGGGCGAGTTCGTGTTAGGTCCTGGGTGCGTACTCTTGACTCGGTCCGTCGATCTTCGAGTTCCGTTCCTGACGTATATTTGTTTGTCTCGCTGCTCGTATCGCAGGTTGACGTGCATGTACGCGCACAGGATGCGCACACGCCGTGGGCATGAACCTATCCTGACCGTTCTCAGCGCAGCAGGCGTGTCTTTGCCGCACTGGCATGCCGCGTCCTCTGCCATCTCTGCCACTTCCACTTCCACTTCTTCCTCCACATCGACGACGCGTAATCATGTCGTGCTCGATGAGCAAGAAGCCCACTGGATGGCCGCGCGCCGACGCAGCCTCGCGCGCATGCGGACTCGAAAGGCTAAGCGCCGTGGCGAGATCGCGGCGTTCGATGACTACGATTCTGAAGACGTAAACGGGGGCGACTATGAGTATGCGATGTACGAGGAGGGAGAGGAGGGAGAGGAAGTCGTTTTGATTGAAAGAAAGAGCGTGGACGCGAAGGAGGGCGGTCGTGAGGTGGAGATGGGAGGGAGGAAACGGAACGAAACGTGGGAGGGAAAGATACTGTCCATCGTCCCGGAAGAGGCTGGGACGGCAATCAGCAGCACGCGAAACAGTAGTCTCGTCGCTGAGGACGGGCAAACTATCGACGGGGACTCGAATTCGGGTGAATCAGGGTTAATTGTCGGTCTGGGTAGGGGGGATATGGACAATGATCAGGAGGGCCGATGGGTTGCAGATGCAGATGGGTTTGTGAGGAGGGTAGGTGGCGAGGGTGACGGAGAGGGCGTGAAAGAGACCCGTGGATGGGCGATGTGAGTGCTTTGGTCTTGATGATGGTTCAATATCTATACCGCGTTGTTATACTTGGTACCAAGTTTGCGCAGATATATCTATACGTCTATATATCGCATAATTAATTATCGAGTGGAATTACACAAGGCAATCCGACTCAAACGCGTCTGACCTCGTCCTAAGACCATCCAATGGCTGAAGCCAAGACAGCTCTGGACGAATCGAAATTGGCAGATAGGAACAGATGCCACGATTCGGAAATGCTTGAAACGTGTCCAAAATCATGGCATCGTTGAGTCTAACATCCCGAGTTATACTCCACCCAGAATTAGGATGGTGGGAGACCTAGGCGCCCCCTTCCAGTTTACAAGTTTAGAAGGGGGTACTCGAGAAACGACAAAACGGTTTTACTCGCGCCGATGCGGCGACCAAACTACCGGAAGAATCCGGCCCTTATGTAGAACTCACTCTAAAGGCATGTGGAAGTTATCCACTGGCATGTACCGAGTAGGGTACAAGGAGTCCCGGGCCTGCGTTCGGTTCAATTCTCATCGACATCAGGCCAATGGAGAAATACTTGTCATTATTGCCACATTGTATGCCGTTGTCGAGCGATCCAAAATTTCTGCAGAATAGGCATATGTCAGCTACAAGTAATAAGTACAACATTCGTCACAGCCTAGTGGGTACAAGCTACGTTGAATTCTCCAGCATTCACCAGCCAACCCGCGTCTCTCAGCCAAAAAAAAACACAGCAGACTTTAAGGGCAAGTCAACTCGCCAGACGTATTTGAAACGCATCCATCTATGTCGTTCAATCGTCATATCAGGCTCATATTTTGGACGGGAAACCTGGCTCACCCAGGTATACAGAAGTCAGAGCTCCTCTCGGGCCGCAATTGCAGGTGAGGGTGGATGGCAGAGTTGGGAAGCAACCGCTACATGAGGCGAAGAAATCACCGCTTCCAAGATATTTTGATCAGCATTTCATAACATTCGGCAAGGACTTGGATGGGCAAGACGTACTCAGGGTCACATTGGAGATTACCGCCATTGTTTACAACACATAGGTCTAAGTCAATGCTTGTAGCGAGTAAGTCGCCACGGCCGTCCTCGCAATCCGCGACGAGGGTTTGTCTACCCTGGAGTGAGATTCCATCCCTAGCCACAGCTGGACTGGGACAGACGATGAAGACAGCAAGATAGATGGCGGCAACGACGAAAAGCTTATACTGCATCTTAAAAAAGAAGAGGGGCAGTAGGAGAGGAGAAACATGGAGTTCGCGGTACTTATACATACATATGCGACCACAAAAAAAATGTCTCTGACTTTAGAACTGTCAGATGACTAAAATCGAGTGATATTCATGGCGAGATGTTGCGGTATACATCACGTCGGAGGTGCCCGCACATTCGCTTCGCCATTCTAATTAGCAGCCGAACGCCAAGAGCGAGGGTGTCCCTCCCATGGCAAAGCCCCTTGCATCAATATCAGATTTCGATGCTCAGAGGGAAGACCCATTATGGCGCACACCGACCACATGCTCAGGGATAGCACTAAAATATTACGCGCTGCCGCCCAGTATGCCTCAAGTTAGCGACCATGCTAGTGGTCGTATCAAGGCAAAGTACCATCTGGGAAGCCAAGGGCACAATGTCGCACAGGGTGAAGATAGCGCTGAGAATTAGTAAGACAATAATATCTTTTTATACAAGGACAATGCACTCGCATGAAGATAGCGTGGCAGCTGGTGAAACAAGCTCTTCTATAATCGTGTTTTGACACCCAGATATTATTGAGTGACGGCTACGAGCGCTAGCAAGCAAACCTTGAATCATAACAGGGTAAGACCAGCTGGCTTCACTATCACAGAAGTACATGCCCACAGGATAACATCGAGCGAGTCTGTGTGAAACACACTGAGTGAGTCTAAAAGCTCACAAGAAGGCACCAGGGTAGACGAACGAAATCTATCTTACCATCCGCTCCCTATGTCCCCTCCCTGATTCCGTGCGTGCTAGACGATAGCTGTTGATCGTCATATATCACAACGATGAGTTAGGGCACACTTGAGGCAGCGAAGTGCGTTTCTTTTTTGCGTTTGAGCTTGTATGGAATCCTTTCGAAGTTGTTTGCAGACCAATCGACAACGACTCCGCTGATACGAGCAACCTGCATGTTGTCATACGGACGGATGATACAGCTTCTCCCGCACGATATACTCCACCAGACTGCCCGTTACCATTTCGTGCCAACTCTCGTCTCCTCGACTGATCTTCTCCCTCACTTCACTTGAACTCAATGTCCGTGTGTCCTCGTCGATGTCCACGAGAACGATCCGGTTGGATAGAACGAGATCACGAACGGGCTCGAGAGCCTGTTCCTCCTTTGCAGCGTCAACATTGACTGCATCAGTGGCCATTACGCGGCGAGCACAGACCACGCGCGAGTTCTCTTCGTCCGCGGACAAAAATCTGCGCAGTGCTTGGTACATCTGCTCTACCGAGTCGTAGTAGCGCGGAGAGAGGAGACGCTCAAGGGTGTCGAATCCTTGCACAAATGAAAGCTCAATCGAGGAAACGACTGAGGCGGGTGGAGATAATGACAGCTGAAGAAGGTGCGATCGGAGAAACGCGATCAGCGCAGTGGACTTGCCCACGAACGTGGGCTCATCGATAATAGCTACTGCCGTGTTATTATCACGTATGTCGTGTGCAAGGAGAAGCATCATCTCCATCCGCTGAACGTGAGTCGCGTCGCCCAATTTGAGGTGCTTGTCAGCGTTCCGGACGCTGAGCAGGAGCAGGCGCGCGTCATATTCTGAGCTCGAATCCGATGGGGCGCTTTGAGAATAATGCGGGAGAGAAGCAAGAGCAAGATGAGCGCGTGTTGGCGGGTTGAACGACGAATCGAGGACGGATATACGGAGGGTAGAAGGGGTCATGGCGAGATTGAGGCCGCTCTTCGGTTGCAGGGGCCAGGATGTATGAGGAGTGTGTATAAGTGCAACCTGAGACCTCCCGTGCTGGATCTCGCGCAGCTGCGCTTCAAAAATTTGTGAGGACATGTTGTGCACGCAGCGGAGTCGTCTGCCAGCAATGACCCTGATAGGAAAGCAGTTGTATCTGGCATGGCTGCAGTGGCAGGAAGTAAGAAATAACTTTACCCTGAGAAATTCGTGAGATAATGCGATATCTTGTCCCTAGATGTGATACAGGTCAATTGTATACAGGAGGATGCAGACTGATAAACACAGGAAGGAATATTTCAAAGAGGTTGCAACTTGAGATCTTTGAGACAACGAGCGCTTACGGCTGAAGATCAGAGATTACGTATCAAGCTCGATCAGGAAATCGAGATCTTGATTTCGCAGAAGACACCAAAGAATTTGTACCATTCCCTTGTGTAACGTTTCCTCCACCCCCTTTGCTGTATCCATACTTTAACAACACCAAACGACAAGACAATGGAGAAGGATGCAGATGGATTCTATACACCCGTAGTACCTGCAGGTATGTCTGTTATAATCCTTCAATTTGGGTCACTTACATTCGGTCGCAGATCCAGCTCCCCCTGCTGAGCCGGCGCCCGCACCACCCACGGAACCACCCACACCCGTACCTGACCCTCCAGCAGATGAAGCTGTGTCCCCAGACAAGATCGGTAGTATGTTGTTGTTGTCTACCATTTAGATACGCGGTTCCATGACTCCCTGCGTCTCTCCAGGCCCTTCACAGTCGGCCACCGATCTCATCAAGTCTACATTTGAAGTCCATGTAAGTAACTTCAGATAGGGAACCCCTTTGTACCAACTTAGAAGTGTCCATAGGTCACGCTAGCGGATCAGCAACAAGATCCAAATTCACCACTTTTCAGCGCAAAGACGTTTGAAGAGCTTGGACTGTGCGCTTCTGCTCCTTTGAGTTCTGAAATGTGCTCAACATATCTAACAGACATGGAGATCTGCTCAAGGGTCTGTTCGACATGGGCTTCACCAAACCGTCCAAGATTCAAGAGCGCGCATTGCCTCTCCTTCTCAAAAACCCGTACGTCATAGTTCGAAATTTCCACCTCCATATGTAACATTCCATCACAGCCCACAGAACATGATCGGGCAGTCTCAGTCAGGCACAGGCAAGACAGCCGCCTTCGTGCTCACGATGCTCTCTCGCATCGATTTCTCCAAAGACAAACCACAAGCGCTCTGCCTTGCCCCGTCTCGAGAACTCGCGCGGCAGATCATGTCCGTGATCGGAACCATGGGCAAGTTTACGCCTGTGCAGACCGAATACGCGATCAAGGACCACCTTCCGCGTGACGCGACCAAGGTCACGGCGCACATCATTGTGGGCACGCCTGGGACGATGATGGACCTCATCCGACGCAAGGTGATCGATGTGTCGGAGGTGAAGGTGTTCGTACTGGATGAGGCCGATAACATGCTGAACGAAGACGGGCTGGGGGACAAAACACTGAGGATCAAGAAGTGCGAGTCTCTTCATGCGTCTGATGAGTCCACATGCTCAGCGAGACTTCGTCTTTCAGCTTCCTTCCGCGAGGAGGAGGAACGCAGATCATCCTGTTCTCGGCCACGTTCCCAGACCACGTCCGCAAGTACGCGAACAACTTTGCGCCAAACGCGAACAAAATCGAGCTCAAGCGCAATGAGCTTTCGGTGGACTCGATACGGCAGTTCTACATGGACTGCAAGACGGAGGAGCAGAAATACGACATACTTGTCTTGCTGTACCACATCCTGACGATTGGGCAGAGCATCATCTTCTGCGAGGTATGACCCGCTTATCCTCGCCATCTTTTCACGGGGTCGTGCAAGGCTCATATGACTCGGTGTTCCTCAGCACCGCCACACTGCCGACCGCATCTCGCAACGCATGACGGCGGAGGGGCACAAGGTCGCCTCGCTGCACGGCGCGAAAGACGGAAACGAACGCGACGCGATCATCGACGGGTTCCGCGCGGGCAAGGAAAAAGTGCTCATCACGACGAACGTGATCGCGCGCGGGATCGACATCCTGCAGGTCAACATGGTCGTCAACTACGACCTGCCGCTGCTCTACGACGGTGGGAACCGCAACACGCGCCAGCCCGATGTCGAGACGTACATCCACCGCATCGGTGTGTTCCTCGAATATATTTGTCTCCTTTGCATGCTGACACCTCCCGTGCAGGTCGGACGGGCCGATTCGGCCGCAAAGGCATCTCGATTAACTTTGTGCACGACAAGTTGACGTGGGGGCAGATGCAGCAAATAGAGGCAGCGACGGGGAAGAAAATCATTCGGATCGAGACCGACGATCTCGACGCGATGGAGGAGGTTTGTCTTCTCTTCCTCCGCTTTTGTCGGCGTACTAAATCGACTATTCTTTCGCGCCTTGCAGCAAATGAAGAAGGTGCTCAAGTAAATGGACGGTGGGGGCGGGAATAGTACGGAGCGTGCAGTGCCGGAGGAGATTTTGCATCGAGTCGCGGGTGTATCACACTCAGTGTCCTTGAATCCATTGCGTAGACTATCACCCTTGATATCAGCATTGGAAGCTTTCGTAAATTATCAAGAATCAATGGCTGATAGAATTTAAAAAGTCAATATCGATACATCCACCCAACGAAGGCGCAAGTTGGCACCCTAGACTATGCCAATATTTGTGGAGAACATCCAATTCACTGCCATCTTAAAATATGGGCTCCACCCAGATGTTTTAAATGGTTCTGATTCGGGGAATATGAGACTGCTATTGCTGGCATGTTTCTATGTGTCTTTGGAATGCTACAAAAAGGGTGTACACAAACACTCATAATGCATCCGCCGGCAGAGCAACGGCGCGCTCGTCTCTCGCGGATACCGAGGTTCACGGAGGGCGGACTGTCTTGAGACTCAGGTCCTGTCATCTGCGTGGATGTACGAAGACGGAAACGATGATGTTGCATGCCGTCGAGAGCATAAAGTGAACCAGTGCGTGAATGAAACGCTTTAGACACAGTGAGATGAAGCATAAGCCGCGGGGCAGCGCATGCAGCTGACAGAAGAGCCACGAGCCACGACAACTTGAAACCATTATGTATGTGCGATAGACAGATCGCTCACGTATCACCAATCACCTTCCATACCTTCGCCTGTCAGGGGATTATGTATAAAAGTCGACGCCGAGCCCAGACGCTGCTGACCAGTGCGCGAGCCAATCAAGTAGACACCGCGCGACTGGGCCCAAGCCAGCCAACGGTGACCCGCACAATGCCCACAGGTCCGAGAAGGGCTGTCGTACAGACAAGGAGCCTGCGACTTTCTGTGATGGGGCTTCGAGCTCAATGTGTACTGATCGGCTGTAGAGCGCCCGGCACTCCGGTACTGCTGCAGATGTTTAAGCTCGAGGCCCAGCGAGCGAGCGAGCGACCCTGCGCGATTGGCGGAAGCGGCACTAGAGATAATTGCACGCGCTTTCCGACGTCCGAGCTGTGATGGATGTAATGATGGCGATGAATGATGGCGCAGAGGGCCGTGACATCCAGCCATCAGCACATGCAGGCTATCAAGCACGAGCGATGTCAGCGTTGGCGGGGCGATGCGAGACGGAGGAAAGACTCGAGGGATGTGCACGGCGCGCACGCCGGCATCGAAGCTGCGGCTCGATTGCAAGGATCGACATGAGTGACGTCGGCAAGGCTCGACTTGAGGAATGGAAATTGACGGGTTCGGGGCTGCGGGACTCGCTTGGTGCGCAGCGGGCGAATAAGGTTTCGTTTCTAACGAATGGCCGGATGAGGGTATGAGGTGGAGAGGCGGTGCTCGGATCGCTTGCAGTTGGCCCTTCAGGGTTTTCAGGGGACATCAGGGGACATCTGCGGGGGGCCGGGAGGCAAGGTCGATGAGGCGCCAAGAGATGTCCAGAGACGGCGAGGGTGCGGCGCCACGAACAGGTGCACAAAAACATGATGATGCACGGTTGACAACTTTCTGATTCGATTCGCGGGAGGAGCTTCTCTTGATGAACCTGTGGGAGCTCCGCAAGTGAGAAAAATATTGAGTGAGGACGGACGCCGAGGAGGAGCTAGTGGAGCGTTAGGCGAGTTGAATTATGAGGTGGCGACAGCGGCTGGAGGGAGAGGGCTGGGGGAAGCGCGTGACTGAATCGAAGCCCGCGTGACTGGAGAGCGATCGCGACGCTCTTTTCCGGATTTGGACAGGATGTCTTTAGCGAATCGCACGATGGACGCTCTTTGGGCCATGGCTCCAAGCTCGCTGTCGCAGCACACGCTACGCCGCCCTAGCAGGCCCACGCGTGCACGGTCGCCCCTTCCAACCGTGCGGCCATGCTGCAACGGGCGGGGGGCGAGGGACTAGGGAAGAGAGACGCTGCTGCACATGATATATGAACTTCGCGACGCATGTGCCTTTTGGTGTGGATTCTTCGAGTTCCTGAGACGCCGGGTGTGCCGCCTATACCGAGCCCCATCTTCTCATGCGACTCTCTAAAGTTTCCGACCCGCCCAGACTAGTCCACTGGCCTTCCCCGCACTCGCTCTCCGGTCCCGCTCCTCTCTTAACCTCATCCACCACCTTCCCCTTGTCCTCTCTTTCCTCCTCATCCCCCCCCCCCCTTCCTCATCGCACCCGATCGTAGCCCCATGGACCCACCATCGTCTCCAAAGGCAACAGGTCGTTTCATGATTCGCGTTGGCCTCGGGCGCAAGAAACCCCAGAGACAGCCCAGCCTCAGACGTAACCCGAGCGTGTCTCAGCGGAGCCCTGGCGGTACAACACGTCTCGATCGTCCTGTGGCCGCTTCTGGCGCAGAGACAGGTCTCCCGCCAACGTCACCCACGTCGCCCGTCATTCCATATCCTAACGGCGCCATCGCAGCTAAGTGCGTCCTTGCACGTTTATTTTTCCACTCTCCACGAGGGCACATGTCTTTCTATTGTCCACCCTCTATGTCTCACCCTCTGAGCGCGCGATGCCGCTGTTCGTGCTTGTGCTCGTGCTCGTTCATGCTGTCATTACTCATTCCTGTTTTCTTTTTGTATAGACCGCCCGCTAGCACGGAGTCTGCAGCACAGGATCATTGTCCCGCGGACTCGCACAACGCGCATCAGAAACAGTGCGTATCCGGTGTGAAACAGGTCTATCGTGATTTCGATTATTTCGAAGTCGGAATCACGGGAAAATAAAATGTGCGCTCGAGTACTGATTCCGAACCCTAGATCTGCGCAGCACGACGCCTTGGCTCCGTCCGCGGAACCCCAGTTGCTGCAAGAGCCTGTGCAACCACGACAACAGCAGCAACAGCCCCAAGAACAACAAATGTGAGTCGTGCCGTCTCCCATCTCGTTCAATCAAGGGAACCTGCCGCATCGGGCACGCTCATCCTAACCTGGACCGGTCGACTCCTTCAACGATACTGACCGGTATCGGCACGTAGCTCCTCGGATCTCCAGCGTTCTATGACGTCCAAAAAATCGAGAGGGTTCCTCGGTCGCCTGACAACCAAGCTCCGATCCAACGCACCCTCCCCCATTATCCCGCCTCCCCCCGGACTCGGCAGCGCCGCCGCGGGGGCCGGCAACCTTCGCTCACCCATTTCTATTTCCTCGCCCCGCTCACCTCGACGCACGTCACACGACTCTGCCCCTCGCCGCGGTGCGTCCGTCCAGCGGCGCGGCACGCGTGGGGTGGGTGCGGGACCACCGCTCCCGAACTCACTTGCGTCCAAATCGAAGCGGGAAGAGGCGCTGCGCGCGCGCGGACTGCTTCCGCCTGCGCGAGTGAGGTATCTGTCAGAGTTAGAGGCGGAGGAGGATAGGCGGTTGGGCGTCGTGCAGGAGAGGGAGGACACACCGAGCTCAGATGACGGGCCGTCAAAGGCGCGAGAGCTCGTAGAGATGTGGAGGGCGGGTAACTCCGCGATATCGCTACATGGGGACAAAGCGGTCAACGATAACCAAGAACAGGAGAAGGGCAAGGAGAGGCTGTCGATTGAACGACAGAGTCTGGAGACGTCGGGTGCTGGCAAGAAGACCGATGAGGAACAGGGACAGAGGGGCCCAGGACAGCCCTTTGACAATCCGGTTTCAGGCTTTGATGTCCACAACAATGTTGCGTTTCTCGCGCCTCAAGACTCGCCACTTAGCTTTGGTCAGGCATATGCCTCCATCCCCGAGCCAGACTCCCCTGCCTTGCTCGCACTTGCGCCACCGCCACCGCCCAAGAAAACTCCTCCGCGCCACCCCCTCGGGCCACGACCCTCTCCACCTTCATCGCCCCGCGGTTCCCTCTCCCTCCCGCGCTCCCGCACCTCGCTCGACGACGCACTGGGTCTTACGCAGACGCAGCCATTATCCCTCCACAGTCGCACGCCGACCGCAGACACCGCGAGCACGGAGAAAGTCACACAATGGCTGCGAACGTCGACATCGACTCCGCCGCCTATGTCCATGTCTGCAGGGACCCTGGCCGCACCCCGCACGCCCATGTCCACATCCGCGTCCTCACAGCGCACAGCAACGCCGGCGGGCGCACACAGACGCGCTTCGGGAGAAAGCTCCCGCGGCACGCCAGGCTCGCCTTCTCGCTCTCTCTTCGCCGTGCAGCAATCCGCCCCTCGCTCCCCCGCGACGTCGGCGCGCACCCTCGAGCATGCAACGCCACCGCCGTCCCCTCCCATGCCCCGCTCGCCCGGCATCGCGTCGCTCCGCGCTTCACCGCGCGCTCGCGCGTCGATGCTCCCCCCACCAACGGGGCCCTTACCCCTCCCTCCCTCTCCCTTAGATAAACTATCGACACACTCCGAGTCTCTCCTCCCTCCCCTCCCTACCCCTCCGAGTCCGACCGCACGTGCGCGCCCCGCGGCCTTGCACCCCTCCAACAGCATGCGCAGCGGTACGACGGCGACGACGACCTCGAGCCCGTCCAGCCCAACCATCCCGTCCCTCCTCGACTCCGTCTCCTCGCACATCTCGCAGAGCACGAGCGCGTCGGGCTCCAGCATCCCGGTCACGCCGTCCTTACCGTCTCTCCCTGCACCCAGCGGCGCAAAGGGCGTCCATCAGGCCGGCAAGCCGCCGATGATCGTCGAGGAGGGCAGCGGCCCACGCACGTCACGCTCATCACACAGTCACAGTCACAGCGAAGAGTTCGGTGTGCTCCCGCAGGGGGCACAGCCGCTGCCTATCCCGCGCGTGTCGTTCACGGCGGCGTCAGCGGAGCGCCCGAAGTCCGCGGGTCTGTTTGGGCGAAAAAAGGAGCGCTCGCAGACGCTGGGCGGGGCGGGGATGGTGCCGCCTGCGATCGGGAAGCCGCTGTCGCTGTCGAATCTGCGGCGGACGGTGAGCGGGGCGATACGCTCGCGCGGGGCGCAGACGCTGGTGCCTCCGGTGCCGGTGAACATGGCGTCGTTGCCTCTCGGTGTCGGAGTGGGGGCGAGGGCACGCACGCCGGTCGCGCCGACGATTCATAGTCCGGGGACGATCTTGCTGGAGACGAGGGGGATCGAGGACGAGGAGAGTCGGCGGCTGAGCGAGATGGCGTTTTTGGACTAGGGAGTGGGCGGGTGCTTTTCCTTCATCGCTTTGTTCTCATTTCTCCGTTTGCTCTTCGATCGCGTTCTGTTCGCTATGTCCTTTCAGTTCGTCGATTTTGTTCGTTCCATTGTGTGTTGAGCTACGCGTGCGTTTATAAAGGTTCGAGTTGTACCTCGTTTTTGGAAGAGTTCGTTGTTTCAGTATACCTCGCATCTATATGCGTTTCGCCACACTCTTTTTTAATCAATTTTGTCGTATCCTGTCCCTCTGTTCGCGTTCGCATTCACTTCCTATCTCACGCTGCCCTCAGCGGCCTCGTCCACTCTTTTCTCGCTGTGTATGCTTCGATGTACATGCATACCCCACCTGTGTCGCTTTTGTAGATCTATTATCTATATCCATGTCTCCGTCCTTCTCTCTATCTCCTTGCATAGCGTAAAGGTACTCTGATAATTTCACATACCTTGTTTTTACTGCTCTGCCATCCTTCCTTTCGAAATCGACCAACCCGCACAAAAGGATATGTTATATATTATAATAAACATGGTGATAAATCAATTTAAGTCATCTGCGGCATGACAGTCCGTGTCCGATCGCGATCTGGCGCGGCAGCCCTCGCGGAGCGGATGTTCGCATCGCGGGCCTCATACGCTGTCTGATACACTGCCCGTGCTGCCGGTCTAGGATGGTGCCTCGGCGTCAGCGCACGAGACGACACGCGCGATAGATCAGCGAGATGGCCCGGGCACGGGTTGCTCACCTTCGGGTCGTACACCTGGACGCGGTCGACCGCCATGTGGACCTGCATTGGCTGCGACGGGCGTCAGTAATGCGAACGGGGCCAAGATTGGATTCGCAGTGGAGAGAAACAAGCGCGGCGCACTGTGTTTTTGGCCATGGACCCGGTCTGGCTGTGCGACAGGGCGTGCAGGGCATCGTTTGTGCGGCCGCGCTCGGTGATGGAGAGCGGGATGGAGAGCATGACGTCGTCGTGGCCCGTCGTCGATTCGCGGAGTTTCGTCCGCGAGTTGAGGTTCGCGAGCATGGCGTTGAAATACACTGGAGCAGTAAGGAACGAGATTAGTATCTTGGGCCCCGGCGAACGGGACGGTGAAACATACACTTGCTGAGCAACAAGAAAAATGCGATGAAAATGAACGTGTGCGGGCGAGCGGCGAACTGGAAGGAGGATGGGCATCAGCTTTCTCGTTTCATGGGCAGGAAGCAGGTTTACCGTTATCAAGGTGAGAGCGGCGCAGATGCTCGTGAGCATGCTCGTTCCCACGACGTAGGAAATCAGCTTGGACACAAGATCCTTCGTCCTGTCGGACATCCATTCTTTCAGAGTCGTAGTTCCCTGAAGCGTGGTGTGATGTCACCTACTTCGCAAAATCTGAGAGCCCCGCCTTTGAGGCAAGGCGGTAGCACAGCCCGCCAGCGATGACGGCGTCCGATAAAACGATCGCCGATGTGTTCAAGTATGCTACCCACTGATCGACGCAAAGGATCGACATCAGGCGCTGTGTAACGTAGATCGGAGACAGATGCTTACCGCTACGTTTGCAGATGCTGGGCCCAGTCTTCGGCTATCAGATGAAGGGTGAGACATGACGACTCAGAGCAGGAAGTAGGTTGACATACTGGGTCATTGTGAATGCTAGACAGTTAAATTTTACATGAACTGAGTCCGCAAGAGAGTGCCACATGGAAAGAGCTTACCGATACCGCACGCTGGAGATCAGGAGGTCTTTAGCTTCAGACCCTGGTAACAATATATAGGTCTCATCTCGCACCGAAAGAAAAGAGAGAGATTGTGTTCTGTAGCATCACGAATTAGGATATGTTAGTTTGATTCTAAGTCAGAGGCTTACCGCTACGACGGCAAGCACTCGGAAGTTGTTATCCACTGTATTGCGTTAAGCTGATCAGCAGCTTCCTGAAAGAAGCGTGTACTTACATTTCCACAGTCGTTGACAATAGAATCTGATAGATCATCAGCACGGTGAATAAATGACCGGACTCTAGATCGCCTTACGCCCGAACAAGAAAATCTCCGAAATCCTTTAGTTACCGTGAGCCTACCCTGCAGTGATTCTATTGAAAAGATATGGGCTCACCGTGACGATCAACAGAACCTGGTAGATCCCCATTCAGCCAACAGTGATTAAACAAGGAGCCCGGAGGATAGGTGCCCGATATTCTCACCGTCAAACTCCTAGAATTCAATAAGGAACTTCGAAACTCATGGGTAGAAGGCATGTCAAGACTTACCAGACAACAGGTTCGGTGACGAGGTTGTCCAAGTCTCCAAATTTGAGAATTAGATAGTAATACACGCAATGAGCCGTTAGAGCCATCTGGAGTGCATCGAGAAACCTGAACACATGTCAATTGAAGATGCCTCGTCTGTTCATGAATGATATATACCATAAGAAGAGAACCTGAGGAATAAAGGTGAGCGCAATATTAAATCAGTCGCACACGCAGAGGCAACAGGCACTCACAAAGGATCTTAACTTCCAAGTGTCCCTCTTCCAAGAATGCATACAATACATGAAAGCTTGCACATTAGTAATACCAAAAAGGCTGTGGCGAGTCGTCAGCTTGATCAGCGAGCGCCAACTCTGACATGCTTACATGGCGACCGCTGTATACCCCAAGAGGAAAGGGCCAAGGGTGGTGTTTAGCGCAGCTTCGGAGGGCATAGCTGCTCGATGGTCGTTTAGGACGAAGTGGGGGATCAGTTAGAGGGGCCTGTGGAACAAAACAAGGACTAAGTAGCATTGATGTTCACCGGCAGCGATTAATGATTGGAGTCCCATCAAGGGGTTACAGTACGGGCATGAAAGAAGGTGTCATGAGGCAATGCTGCCGGTGGGCGACTAAGTACTGTCGCACTCTATGCGGCAAGAAGACCCACACGCGAGGACGGACAACAGCATCAAGATCAAAAGAACCTGAAAGGGGCCGAGCATTCTTGACTCGCCGTGATATGTCTTTCAACGATTATGGGTCTGACGACATGTTGGCAGTGCATCTATCCTCACGCTGCCCAACAATGATAAATGCGTGTGAGCAGTCAACGAAGGAAATGGCGCAAACCTCTTACTATGTTCAGAATGTTGAAGTGTCACCAGAGCGCTACCAGAGTGCAGTGACTCGAGAACTGTGGCAAATGATAGGAATTCATTACCATGTGCAGAATGCTGTCCCATAAACACAGGCGAGCCTTGCCGAAACCAGGTCTGATCTTACGGTCGCTCTGGCAGGCGCGGAGTTGACTTCGCCAACAGAGATCGCGTTTGGGTGAAAGCTGTGAAGCGGAGCTTCGACCCCGGCGGTCCGAAGTGTGCCCTTGCGAGGAACAGGCACGTGAGGCCTGTGAGGACGAAAGTGATTCCTACATCTGGTGTTCGACTTCCAGCTTCAAGCATCAGTCCCCCAAAGCCGGCATAAGCCTCGTTACATCATTTTATACGCCTTCATTTTCAGGCGGACTGGGTTGATCAAGAGAAGCGGAAGCACGTGCTATCTTTGTGCGCAAAAATTAAGCAGGCGGCCTCCCAGAAGTGAAATTTATGCGAGGCGGGTAGCAGATGACTTTCCCTGCACATTCTGGAGAGCTTCAAGTGCTTCTTCTCAAGGGCATCGAAAATAATGAGCAAGACTTGGGGATGCACGACCTCCGATAGAGGTGTTCTGGGAAGATTTGCTTAGACGGGCCAATTTCGTTGGGTCATCAAGAGAAATGCCAAGTACGTGCAGATCAACGGCACTTGGAACCTGAGATGGGACTGAGCAAGATCGTGATAGACGAGGAGAGGGATCTGCACGGCGCGCCCTGCTTCGTGCGATGCCTTAGAGAAACGGTAAGCATCCATCATATAGTTCTTACCTTTATGTTTTTTTAATAGCGCTCTGATCCAGTGGAGGCGGGGCGCACAAAGGCTTCTGGAAACGCACCCAGGGGCCACTTCTTCCAGTTATATGCATGGGTCTCCGAACTGATCACCATCAGATGAGGGGAAATGCAGACCTCAATACGGTCGACATCTGAGCCTAAATCTGAAACTGGCGTGCGCAGTGCGAGTGTCGACATATGAAGGGTGAGTTACAGCTTTTTTATCGCCTGGTCTAACTCAACTTCAAATCATCACAGGGTCTGGTTCTCGACAGTATCACCGATGCGCACCCATTGTTAGTCTTGAAGAGTGCTTTTGAACTCACAACGGAGGCTATATGTCTGATTGACAACTGCCTCCCGGTTCCGTAACCCTACCGGTCTCCTTGAACGTTCAAAAGGACATTATCTGTTAAATGTATGGACACTATCAACTTTCAGCCTGCTTCGTGTCATCTTTCGTACCCCTCACATTGGCTTCTGCAAAGTCACTTCGACAAATATTTTACAGAGCTGTACGTACTTGTACTGAACACATGGCCACTATGAGTATCCGACTGATGTATCTTGTGTTTACATGGTATCAGGCTTTTACACTCAAAGTAAAGATCAAGTACACACACCAGCCACATTCGAGCAACACACCCAATGTGAGGAATTCGCATTCATTTTCCTCTGTCGTTATGCTCGGCCTCAGCGGTTGGCCTGTGCAGCTGTTTTGTATGCTCAAACGAGCTCAAGTGCTAGGGCATCTGCTGAGATCTCAGAATCGAGACCAGGTCGCAAGTGACAATGATATTGTTCGGAAATTGTTTAGTAGCTGATGCAGATGCCTCGTTTCTGGTGTTGGTCCTCTGTTTGACCTTTGAGCGATCGTTTGTCTTGAAGCTTGAAGCTTGAAGGGACGGACATGTGTAGACAAAGTATAATCGTGTACGAACACTCAAGTACTCAAGCCTTTGTGATCTGCATAATTCGCCACGGAGTCTTTCGACGATCAAACTCAAATCTGCCACGCGCACTTCCCCATTCAATGGGGCGCAGTGTCGCTCGTGGGTGGATTAAGGTTGAACAGTACGCCGTCTTACGTTTTTCTTCATCTCTGTCCTACACCTCATCCACCGACCTTGCTCTCGTTCTTTCATTTGCATCTGTTAGCCATGTCGACTACAGCAGACCGACTTAAGTCCGAGGGTAATGCTTTTTTTACGAAGAAGGAGTTCAAAGCAGCCCGAGACAAGTACTCAGCGGCGATTCAGGTGGACGATAAAAATGCAGTACTATACTGCAATAGAGCGGCTTGTCATCTCGCTCTCATTGCGTCAGTTATTTCTCCTTGTCTTAAGGAGCAAAAAGTCTTACTTTTTTATGGGCCGTCTGGTAGTTACTCTGAAGCCATTCGAGATGCTGAAAAGGTCAGTCTGCTGCCATGCTCTATTACCGCACCCGCACGAGTGCCTACGTATGACACGACACAGGCGATTGCACTGGACCCCGCGTACTCGAAAGCGTGGGCACGTCTGGCATCTGCGCAAGACGTAAGCAGCGGCAACCGACTCTAGTGTCATCTGCTAAATGTATCTCCGCTTTTTCAGTCCCTTGAACTATTCGCCCCCGCAATTGAGTCCTGGCAGAGTGCCATCAATACATTCACAAAAGTGGACTTAAAGCCTGCGGAGATCAAACAAAGAGAGCAATACATGACATCGCTAGAGGCTACAAAACGTAAGGAGAGGCAGGTTGGAGAAGAAAGTATGCGCGCAGCTGATCTCCACGGAGTGGTCATGAATGGTATCGGAAAGAAAACGCCTTGGGACTGTGCACGAGAGCTCTTGCCAGAGCTCATAATAGGACAAATTCGAAGCAGCGTCAGTTGTTCTCAATTCCAAAATCACTTGTACTTATATCTCGCTTTCAGGCCATTGTCTTGCATTCGGCCGTAGAGGTTTAACACAATATTCAATCATCATCATCGCATACTTATACATTGCTCCCTCTGTTAGCAATTTGACGAAGCAGTCAAAACAATGCACCTTGTTAAATGGATTCAAACACCCACGGGCAAGGCACTGGTGGGAGTGACTGGAGTAACTATCGTTCATTTGGGCTTGTCGACTTCGTCATAAATCACTGAACATCTCTAGGCCCTCGTTGATATGAGCAACGCTATTCTCCAAGATAAGCGTTGTTTCCGCATCGGGAGTGGTGACTGGGTCGAGAAGTACAATCTTCAATGTTTGTTTTTCGTTGTCTGCATTTTTATATGAAGTGATGAGTCACATATTGCTTTTCGCGCAGTAAGAATGGAAAATACGAAAGCCAAGGCCCCTAATCATGAGGATAGGATTGAAATCCTCATTGCTGAATTTCATCGATTGTTCATTGCGGGCAGTTGGGATACTGTCCGGCCTGCAGTCAGCATCACTATCAGGTTTGTCTTTTAAAAACAAACTAGATGGTGTGTGCGAAACCTTATGACGTGCCCATATACTATGCAGATCCTTGATCCTGAAAGCTTTCATTGAAGGCGGTATGAAAAAGACGGACGCTGAGAGTGTAAAGATGTACGATAAAGCCCTGGCTATCCTTCGCTGGGGCAGGGAACAGTGGTGTGACATACCCCGAGAAGAAAGAGGTACGGTATTTGATGACACATTCGTCCGCGGGGTGAGACACTTGCGTTTGGATTTCTACATGAATGTTAGAGCTTCTCCGGTTCAGCTGTCCGTAGCTGACTATGGTCACAGGCTTGGGCCGAAGACAGGAACTCGATCGAGTTTACTTTGAAAGGTCTGCTGGAGGAATCCGACAGTATCATTGACGAGATACGAAGCGGTCCAGCCGGCAATTCTAATCTTGCATTCAACATGGCATTCTACGATTATATTGAAGGAAGTGCTCTTGCGTAAGTCTTGTATGATTTATCATGGCGACTGACTACACGTCTTCGTACAGGATGAAGGGCTTCTGCTACAACCACATTCCTCGTCAAGGAAAGCTCGGCAGTGTCGATAAGATTCTTGATTCCTTGAAGCAGTCAGCCAAATGTTATTTCGAGGCCGCTGAAAAATTCCCTCAAGATGACGAGCTTCATGTGTGTATGTGCTTTCATGCTTGGGGACACTCGATGTGTGACTGAGGCATCACTGCATCATTCCTGTCCAGGGTGGTTGAATGTCGGCCTCGATATCTTCTTTCAGACAGGCGCTCCTCTGCGTGAGACCATACCGATCATGGAACGGATTCGCAAAGCTGTTCCAATAATGAAGAGAATTTGGGAACATTCCTCTATGTCGCTTGAGAGTCGAGACCAGATTCTTCAGCGTACACTCTGGTTTGAAGAGGATGTGAAAAAGGAACTAGACGAAGGCCGAGCAACATTAGACAGCCAGATCTTGCCAGACTGGTGTGCCGTTGAAGAGTTGGTTATCTAGGTTCGCAGATAAGACTGGCCTCTTGCCGAGTTGTATTTGATCTATACTTACCAGTAGTCGTTTGGATACTGGATGCTGAACTTCAAGCTTCAAGCATTGGCAAATTATATTACAAACTCAAATTCGAAGTTGAAACTCGGGAAGAAACAGGGTGGAAGTTGGACTCATTCGCGCTGTGCATGTATCTTTGCTCTCATGCCTTTCAGCAAACGTTCAACGACCCTGCAGAAAGTCTGTTCCCGCTGTGAGGTATTGCCGATAGTATTCAAGACACAGTTCATCCACCCTCCGGATGAGATCTACTGACTTGTCCTCGTTGAGCAGAAGAGTATCCAAGTCAATTATCGGCACAGCCTCGATTGTTGCTCTCGCAATGAGGTCATAAGTCGAGCTTCAACTGTGCATCTCGGGCAATTAGAAACCATCTTTGGAAGAGGGGACGGAAAGGTCTCAGCTCCGGGGAGAGCTCAATGCGAAGCCTTGTGAGCACGTCTATGATGCCTAATTTTGCGTTAGCCACTGCCTGGACATCGTCGTTCGATATCCGGGCGAGCTAATCCAGCTCACGGGACGTCGGAGATTTGATAGTCTTCAGAATAGCCCACAAAACAATACAAACGAAAGATTCGAGATCGTCAATGGCTGTGTGCAAAGGTAGGCTGCCCCAGGATTCAAGGAGTCGGTGAATGGGACCGTTAGCCGACCTTCATATTCAAAGCACTTACCGAATGATGTCTCGCAGCTTCACACTGATCCTTCCAACGAAGAGCGAAATCTCCGTCAATGAGAAACCCGTAGCATCGCTTCAGGTGACTAGTAGTCTTCAGGAATTCAAATCCCCCGACACTATAAATCATGAATAAGTATCGACAAATTCACATCGTGGATATACACACACGTATCGCCGACATTTATTATTCAAGATCTGCTCGTCAGTGCACACCCCTGAGCTCAGGTCGATCAGTAAGTTGCTAACAGATGGATGCCGATGAAGAAACCCTACGATGAACAAGTTGAAGTGGCCTGTCCAAAATGTTACCATTGGCAGGTGAAACAAGTGTCGAATAGACGAACCAAACATGCCGTCCACGCCCGCGTACACGATGAGATTCGGATCATGACTGACGAGGTCTTGACCCTGGGTGACGGTGAATAACCGACGCTGAATGCATTTGTCGACTACGACTGCCCCTTTGTGAGAGTAAGCCAATGAAACCATCATGAAAAAACACTAGCTCTGCGTCCTAGTCATGACCGGTTTGGTCATGGCGCGAGTGTGGAAGACAGCATTAAGACCTACTAAGACAGCCTCCGAAAACCCCTCACGGTCACCTCGCCAGGTTCGCTCATGCCCTCTCTTGTTGATGATGCTCTCGCAGGAACTGACCCTTACGATCGCATAGGCCAGTGACTACTTGGCAATACGACACAAGCTTACCCTCCTATCTCTCTCCCCTGTCTTTTTCACTCGCTCGCATATTTGTATGCCCAGTAGTACTGTAACAGGCTGATATCCAGACGATTGAGTTTGAATCGATTCCAGATGTCAAGAAATGAAAAGAGAATTGTCATTAGTTTTGTCATGCGTCATATAATACAATGTATCCAGGTATAATCGTAGCAACCGTGGTGAGAAAACAGAAAAAAAAACGGATCATCAAAGCGTATAACAAAAGTCCATAACACTCTCGGTCTATAATCATGCGGTAGTCTCGGCTTGAGCAAATGCAATGGCAACAGTCTGCAGGAGGAAAACAATCAGTATCGAAAACCTTCACATTGAGGAGGAGAAACTCACATCAGAATGGCTCAATGACAGATGAATATGAGAGACACCCTTGCTCTCGGCAGCTGCCTTCGCATCCCCGTGCAGCGTCACGGTTGGCACACCAGCACCATCAGGTAAGATCTCAATGTCCTTCATCGCAGCAGCCGCACCCTTCGAGGCTACTCCCAGAGACTTGAAAACAGCTTCCTTACCAACCCAGCGGGCAGCGAATGACGAGGGAGGTGATGGCTGGGAGCGGCAGTAGGCAATCTCAGCATCAGTGAAGTTGCGAGACACGAAGTTAGGATTGCTAGAGGGGACCGCAGAGATAAGTTCTAATGAAGGAGTGTCAGTATGGTTTGAACCAACTCATGAGTGCTCGACAATACAAACCTTGATCGACTCCGACTCCTGCTGTCGACGCGTTGACCTTCAAGGACTCTTCAACAGCCTTCACGTTCGCAATATCAGGCTTGAACTCCGTTTGAAGCTTCGCCGTGAACTTGTAGCTGTTCGTCTTCTTGTCAAGCGTAGCGCGGGCCATAGAGTTGAGAAGCACAGTGCGTTCCAGTTCGCTGGGATATGGTGTTCCCTCCTTGATCTTCACGAGCGAGTTGGTGATCATCATCTCGGACATCGCCTTGTACGACTGCGCGTAACGGCCACCGTTGAGCACCTTGTACGCCTCGTATACAGAGGTGTCAAGAGCAGCAAACAGGTAGCGGGGGTGAACGACAAGGGCAGTGCCACCGACTTGACCGAAGCCGAAGGAGGACTAGAAGAATATCAGTATAAGAGCACCAACAATAAGAGAACTGTGTGCACCATGATACCGGCGCGAATGCCGTTGGTATGGATCGTCTTCGAGGGGAACATCAAGTATGAGTACTGCTGGAACTTGGCGTCGACGTTGTCGTTGTTACGGTTTCCGGGCACAATGCCACTGACAACAGTCTGCAAGAGACCAGCCATCTGCCAGGCGGCGGATCCACCCTTGGAGTGACCAACCAAGCTCTTTTGCGCCATCACAGGAACAGCATTGCCAGGCGTGCGGTTGATGTTGGTGAAGACATCGTTCCATAGGTGCGTCTCGTTTGCCTCGTTTGCCCCTGTACTCGTCCCGTGGATAGAGAGAACATCGATGTCATCGGCCGTCAAGCCCCAGACAGCAAGTGCACGCCTAAGAGGTGCAATGCGAGGATCAGCCCCTTCGAGCATACCATATGTCGCCAGCGCGTCATGCTCCTGGCGTTTGGCCTCGGCTTCAAGGTCGGCAATACGAGACGCGAAATACTCCTCGTCGGGGGAGTCGCCTTGGCTTTGGCGGTATTCAAGCTCCTCCTTGAGTTGCACTTGCTCGTGCGAGAGCCACTCTGAGATCTGCTTGCGGCGGAACGTAAGTTGGCGAGAGCGGTAAGCCAAGTCCAGGATCGGCATGGGATGCTTCGAGGACACTTCTCGCCCGATGGTAAGAGCACCACTGCCAGGCGCAGGGACCGATCGTCCTGCTTTGTCGGTGGAAGTGGAAGTGAATGCGACTATGCCTCGAATAGGCGCTCCGAGCTCGATCGCAGTCTTCGCGCTCATGACGACATGGACACCGGTACCTTGAGCCTCCATGAACCCAGAACGAGTAGTGGTGGTGGGCCGGGACATCTCCGTGGGCTCACGACCCATAGCAAACTCTGTCTCCGAGTTTGAAGTGGCCTTCATGTTGGCAAACTCGTAGGAACCCTCCTCCGACAGATCGTCGAAGCCTCCAGCGATCATAACCTTCGCTTTGCCCGATAGTAGGGTGTCGCAAGCGATCTCAAGCGATTGCAAAGCAGTGGCACTGCAAGGCACAATGAGCAGCTGAACACTGTCAAGCACTGATGTTAACATACCAAGCACCAACGGGGATTTTAATAGGGCCGCTAGACGAAAGAAGCAGAAGGTTAACCCAACCAGCGGTCGTGTTGATGAACCTAAACCGAGCACAAGGTCAGAAACAAGGCGTCACTAATGCAATAGATAACATACGTCTCCTGAAGGATATCGTTCTGCACCGCCTTCTCCTCACGTCGGTCCTTGAACATCTGCGCAAGACTTTCCATACCGCCCATACCACTTCCAAGACTGGACCCGACGTCGGACGGGTGCATGTGCTGGTAGAGCTCATACGGGTCAGTGATACCAGAGCTGATCAAGGCTTCCGCAGTGCAGACGAGAGCCCACAGAGAAGTGCGATCTGTTTGAGCGATGATATCCTCAGGAATACCGTAACGTCCGGCGTCCCAGCCAGTGGGAATCTGCCCACCGACTTGACGACTGAACGTGAAGGACTTGGGAACAAGGATGCGCACGCCCTTCTTGAACTTGACAAACCACTGGCCGCCTTCACCTGCCCAAGCATCACACTTGTCTCCGTGCTCGTTCTTGAACTTGGTAGCCTCATCCTCCGAAACCTCAAGGGCTTCCAGATCGTGAGTCAACTCAATTTCTTGGTTGAACACCTTGCGCTTGGGATCGTAGCCTCGGAACAGCTCTGGCTCTGCAGAGAGGTCAGCTAAATTCGTAGTGCAGATATGGATCGCATTATACTCACCAATAAGACGCACACCAGCGTGTTGACGGATGTCCTTCTCATACTTGCCACGAACATCCTTGTCGTCGACTGGTTCACTGGTCTTAGCGTCGACCCATCCAACGTAAAGAGAGCCGTCCTTCAAGCGACCATCGAAGTGCTTGATGTAACCCATCATCCAGGCCATTTCGATACAGCCCTCGAGAGTGAACTCGCCCCGCGCTTCCATCTCCCAACGAGTACGAGAACTTCCCCATGGGCCAACTTCAGCAAATCCGGTGATGACGATGGTTTTTTCGAGGTCGATCACCTCACGCAATTTCGTCAGGTGCTCGAATGACTCTGCGGGCTCCAGCTTGGGGAACTCGAACCGGAAGTTCGCGCGAGGAGTGACGTTCACCGTCTGGAGCACTCGCTCAGCCTCTACGCCGTTAGTGACCTGGAACTCGGCAGAGTTGTCCTTGGTGATCGCACGACGAAGCTCGGCCTTCTTGTTCAGATTGAGGCGAATCCTGGTTGTGATTTCCGCGAGATCCGCGAGACGATCCATGCCACCACTCAGATCAGCCCAAATAGGCTCAACCTGCGTGATGCTGAAGAGCAAGGGATGCATGAGACCAAGGATATTGAATGCCATCTCCTTCGCGGAGAAGGTGCGAACGCCATGAGCTTCGACATCTTGAGCAACCATATTCGTGGCATCCATCAAACCGGTTCCGCGAGTCCAACTGAAACCAGCGTTCAGAATAGCGTTTGAAGATCAGAGAGAAAAAAACTTACCCAATAACAGCGCCCGCCAAACAGAGATATTCGCCCCAGCTCTCAGAGTTCCAACGTTGGAACAAAGTCTCTAGTGAGATCTTGGACTCGGAGTACAATCCGTCGTTACCGAAGAGACCGTGATTAGGAGAAAGGGGTAAAATGACCTGAGTGGGGCGGGTGACGAAGTGGCGACTGGCTTTCTTAGTTTTGACAACGCCAAGCAGTCGGAGGAGGTTGACCAGCATAATCCGGTGAGCAAGCTCGGACTTGTCGTCGAGGCCGTCGATCTCTCGGCCATTCTCGGGCACGGCGGCGAAAGGAAGGATGTAGTCGAGATCAAGACCGAGGGTGGCGAAGATATAGTCGACAAGGGCCTCAACGTCTTGCTTGGAGCCCTGGTTGAAGGGGACGACCGTAAGTGCAGAGCCGCGGCTACCAAAGCGCTGGAAGATGCCCTGATAGTATTCCACAGTCGCGCGGCTATACCGAGAAGTCGTGATGACAACGTGAGCGCCACCGGAGAGCAAGCCCTTGAGAATCTCAACGCCAATAGAACCCTTGCCGACACCAGTGAGGAGAGCATTCTTGTCTTTGAAGGTCGTGCCGGATGTGGCGATCTCGTGGAGGACATCCAGGTAGACACCGGTCAGGTTGCTGCTGTACTCCCAGTTCGTGCCGACCTTACGCTTCAGGTGAAGAAGAGGAACCTTGTCGGCAGTGACGGACGCAACGCCAGAGACTTGAGGACGAAGGAATTGGGATGACGAGCGCCTGCTCCGAGGAGCACCGGGCCGAGGACGGGCCTCCGGAGTCTTGCGCAGAGTGCGCACCACACCTTCGTACAAAGCCTTGATGCGGTTCTTCTGCTCTACGCTGATCTCGGGCTGTGTCTTCACTACGTTCCAGAGTTTGAGGACGTCATCTTGAATCTTCTGAATATTGACCGACCCAGCGATGTTGTCAGCGGTGGCCATTTCCTCGACGTATGCCTCGAGCTTGCGAACATTCTCGCGCACGATCTCCGAGTAGATGATGTCGCCCTTAGCGCTGACCTCGGTGTGTGGTGCAGTGGGGAACGTGACTAAAAGGCATGTAAATAGCTAATCAGATAGGAGGAAAACAAGATACTCACCATCCTTGTACAAAGGTGGCTGCCCAACGACTTCGCTACAGTTGTCGATCAACTGCTGACCGAACTTCTTGGCGAGAGCATATGTATCTCCGCGGGAGGCATCCACCTGGTCGATGACGTGCTGCATGTACGTGATGAGATCGGGATCAGCCCTGTTCATGATAGCGATACAACGAGCAGTGATCTCGCGGTCGACAGTGGTGAGACGTCCGAAGATGATGTCGTAGAACATCAGCAGCGCATCCTGGCGGACCCAGTTCCAAGAAGAGTCGAAGTGGCGCGCTTTGAGTGCGTCGAAGATGGGCTGAATCCCATCGATGTAGGCGTCGCCATGCTCCCGAGTGATGCTATCCAACTTCGCCTGAAGCGCAGCTGAGTTCGCCTTTTCCTTGTCAAAGGCCATCTCACCAGCGCGCGAGTCACGTTTGAGGTAGCGCATGTAGAGCTCGACGTGCTGGGCAGCAAACTGCTCCTGTTCAGCCTGGAACTTGATGAACTCCTCGCTGTTGATGACAGCGCCTCCAGATGCACCTCCGCCTCCACCAGCCGCGCCGCCTTGAGATAACGAAATGCCTGATCGCTGCGCATAAATGGCTACCACGCCGTCCAACCACGCCTTGCCCTCAGCTTCCGACCCGAGACGCTTCGCAGGCTCCATCGTAGTACCGAGGAGGAGCACGCCATCCGCACGAGAGGAACCCAAGCCCCAAGTCTTCGCGAGATGACTCTTGATAGCAGACAGGTTGAAGCCGCCAGGCATCTTGCCACCAATCATGCGCGAAACGACACCGGTCGTGTACTTTCCGAGACTGCCTGAGTGGCCAGCTCCTAGAGCGGCGCCGAGTTCTTCAAGCGGTAACTCCTCGCCCTTCTCTGGAGCCGATGCGAATTCAACCTGCAGGTCGCCAAGAATCTCGTTCTGCATCGTCGACTTGCCACCAACAAGGTCCTTGATGGACTTTGACAGCGGGATCTCCTCGACCTTCTTCTTCAACTTTTGCGCGACGATGGCCACCAAAATCTCGACAGCCTTGACGGGAGCGTCCTCAATGGAGACAGCGGGGCCAGAAGCAGCCGCCGCAACGACTGGAGCGGCGACGGCGACGGGTGCAGCAACAGCGACGGCATCAGCAGGAGCAGCCTCCGAGGTAGCGGTATCATCTTCATCCTCAAACTGGTAGTAGATCTCCTTTCCGTGCTTGGCGTGGCATAGAATAACACGAGTGCGACCAGTGGAATCGTCCTGGGCCTCATACTTCGCCTTCAACGTCCGCGAAGCCATGCCCGTCAACGTAGGGGATGGGCCGATCTCGACGAAACGCTCGAACTGGTACTTGGTGAAGAGGAGATCCTGAGTCTCAATCCAACGAACCGGCGACGCGAACTGGTAGGCCAACAGCTCCACGAGGATAGTGTAGGCCAATTTCTGACGTTGTTCAACATCGCCCCAATTCTCCTCGTCCCACTTGCGCAGAACCTTGGACAAGCGCGGCGAAGACGTTTGGTCATATATAAGTTGGGCGTACTCCTTCGAGACCTCGAACGGCTTGGCTACAAGATTCGGCACGTACTTGCCCTCGAGCATGTCCGCGTTCAGATGGGCAGCGTTGATCTTCTTCGAGAGGTCTGAGAATGTGATTCATTAGAAAGGATAGAACTATTCTTGGAGGGATACTCACAAGCGCGGAAAGGCATAACACCCGCCCACAAGTAACGAGAATGGAAGGGCACATCAATACCGGGAAGAGGGATCGTGGCGAAGCCGCGCTCTAGCTTGATGTGGCCTTCAGCCTTGCGCTGCTCCTCGGCGCGCTTGTAGCAGTTCTCGACGATTTCTGCCAGCATTTCCTTGACTTTCTCAATGCTGAACATCTCCGTCAACTGCGCGAGATTCAGCTATCAAGATACTATGAAAGTTCACATGTACTGACCTTTGCGATGTCCACCTTCTCAATCTTGAGATAATTGAGGACGTTGGTGAGGGTCTGAAGCGCGACCAGCTCTCCAGCACAGACATATTGTTGACCCTATTCAAAAATGAGATTGGGACAGGTTGGACAAAAAATATCCACAGACCTCGACGTTGAAGTTGACGATCTCAACGAGACAGCCGGTGCGGGTAGCGATGGCTTCGACCACCTCGCGCAAGGCGGCATCATTGAAAGTCTTGGAGATACGGCTCGGATTGACGGCACACATAGCATAGTTCGACCGGTTCAGCGAATCACGCTCCACAGCACGTTGCATGGTGATGCCGCGGTAGAAGACGACGTCGACGAGAGAGGAGACGGGGAGCGCGTCGGCAATAGAAGCGAGGGCAGAGTACTCGCCGAGAGAGTGTCCGGCGAATGCGCAGTCGCGCTGGACGACACCGCGCGCACGCATATCCTCAAACGCTGCCTTTTCGGTGACGACGAGCGCGATCTGAGCGAACTGAGTGGCGAAGAGGAGACCGTTGGGGTGGCTGAAAGTATACTTGGGGGTGCGGAGGTTGATGTCGGAGAAGAGGGGAAGCGTCTTGACATTACCATCCTTGTCCATGGTGTCGTAGGTCATGTCCATGTATCGTTGACGGATGGCCTGGCCCTTGATACCACCAAAGTGGATGGTCTTCTCCTTCGGGTTGTCCTTGACGATCTCGACGATGGAGAAACCATAGACTGCGAGCAAGTGGGCGTCGGCATCCTCCCATACAGCACGAGCGGCAGGTGAGTTGTTGTACAGGTCCATGCCCATACCAGGCTCTTGCGAGCCTTGGCCAGTGAAGACATAGACAGTACTTGGCTGAGCGACCTCGGCGGTGCCCTCAAGGACCTTTTCGCCGCGATCGTTGGAGGTCGTGACATTGATGACGAAGTTGCCGTCGCGCATACCGGTGTGCTTGACCTTGACCGTGAGCTCATCGCCAGGAAGAACCATACCCACGAATGCAACGTTGTACCTGGTAAGCTAAGTCAATTCCAAAGATCATCGGCTTTGAAGGAGAAACATACGCAAGCACGCGATCAGGATTGCCTTCGGCAGCGACGTTCTCGACATACCGACGAGTCGCCGCGCTCGACCACATCCCATGGGTGATGGTTCCGGGGAGGGAGGCATAGTCGGAGAAGTAAGGGTTCACGTGGATGGGGTTGAAATCCCCAGAGATCTTCGAGTAGGGTTCGTTAGTGAAAGGCGACTTGTAAGTGGTGTTGGTGGCGACGCCCAGGGTGTAGCCATCATTCGCCAGAGGAGACGCGAGACCCTGTGGACTGCCATTTCGCTGTACATAAGCGACGACGGGGTTGCCCTTGCAGTTGTCCCGCTCGTACAGGACAGAGCCGACCTTGACGAGGCGCTTGAGCTGGTCGCGGACGCAGATGTCGCCAGAGATAGCCACAGAGCGGTAGTTGACTTTGTCCTTGTAGGTGACCTCCGACTTGAGGCGGAAGATGAGGCCCGTGCCTGCCTGGAGAGGCTTCGTCTCGTCATCCCACTCGAACCACTCCTTCGACTGCAAAACGCCGACATCGGCATCACTGTTGAGCTCGACAAGGTAGTCCGGCTCTTCAACCGTCTCAAAAGTGTTCTCGTAGTCCGTGAACCGACCGCGGTACAAGAACGACGAGGTAACCTCAATGACTGGCTTGCCCTCACAGATGACGTGACCCTGGACCTTGACTGTCTTTCCAGCGTCGCTGTTGATGACGGCAGTAACCTTTGCCTCCGCCTGGCATACGTCGCCAGCCTTCAGCGCCTTAGCACCTGTGATGACCCTGAAGCCGTTGGTCAGATGGACAAGCTTAAGCAGGTCCCCGTCGATGGTCGTAGGGAAGATCGACTTCATGATGGCCTGCCAGCCAGTGACGATCGCGAAGTCCATGGGGGCCTTCACCTCTTCTGTCCGCACAGTCTTGAAAGCCTCCTGCTGGTTACCGACAACAGCGCAGAATGTCTCGACGTCCTCCGCCGTGATCGTGACGGGAGGTCCAGAGAGGGTGTCGCGGACGTTGATCTCAGGCAAGGTCTCATTGTCGCCGAACCAAAGGCGCCAATAGAAGTCCTTGATGCGGTTGTTACGACCCTCAGCGACCTCGTGAATCGGCGCGTAGGGCTGCGAAGGGACGTAACGGAATTGAAGGTGGAGAGGAACTGATGACTCGCGGCGGTACTCAAACAACGTAACATCAATGATCTTCTCCTGGTCGTTGTAGACGATCTCGGCAGCCTTGAAGTCACTTCTCTGCTCACCGTAAGAGCGAGCAGCGCCATACAGCGCAACGGACACGGGAACGCGAGAGGAGCAAGCCATGACGACCTTCTGGTTAGCACGAGGAGTGAAGAGGCGACGGAGAGGATTGTCGATGTAAGACGTGCCCTGAACGACAGTGGACGACGAGACAAGAGCCTTCCACCAGTTCAGCTTGTGGCCTGAAATGTAGCTGAGCCAGACGTCCTTCTCAGGGATCATGCTCGATGTGGTGAAGACGACCTCGTCACCCTGCTCCTTGACCTCAACACCCGCGAGCTTCCTGACAGGCGACGCCACGGGCTTCGCACCCAAGTACTCGAGTGTCGGGACCTTACTCTCATCGCCGCTGTACAGGCGTTCGAGGAGCTTGGAGGTGAGATCGGAAGTGATGTTGTCGAGCATCTCCTTGATGGGCTCATCCTTGACCTTCGAGTGCTTCACAGCGAGAGGACCCTGCAAGATGCACACACGCTGGGGGTCCTGGTCGAAGACCGCATCGATGTCCTCTGCGGGCCAGAGAGAATCCTACTCCCAAATGGTCAGACCCAAAGAAAACAAAGAAAAAAAGCTGCGTGAACTGACCTTCTTGAACCAGACCTCGAAGGTAGAATCGAGCACGGGGATGAAAGGGACTGGCTTCTGGCCAGGGCGCTGAGCGATCGTCATGAAGAACGCCTTGTCCTCCGACGCAATCAGCTGCTCCGTCGCCAGAGGGTATTTCTTGAAGAACTCCTCCACAAACGGACCGGGCTTGTCGAGAGACGTGTACGACTGCAGGATTGATGCTTTATGCCCACCGCCATTGACACCGGCGAACCGCTCCTCCACGCGCCTCAGCCAGTCACCCGTCATGTTCCTCAACGAGATGTCAACCCAGCGGTCTTGGTGCGCGACGTACATCAAGCGCACAAGGCGCAAAACCGTCTCCTCGTAGGTCATGTCTCCGATTTCCTCGACGACCGACCCATCCTTCTTCCACCCAAACCAAGGCTTCGCAAAGTCCGCATTCAGCTTCTTAATGACCTCGGCGCGACGCTCCTTGAGCCACGCCTCGCGCTTCTCCCTCGGTAGCTTGAACACGGTATCGTCGAACTCCTTCCACAGCTTGACAGCCCGCGTGGCGATCTTGTGAATCGGCTCGCCGAGCTCCGAGCGCACAGTAAGAATTCCACCAGTCTCCTTGACGTAGGTCCCCTCCCACTTCGAGTCATCGACACCAGCTGCAGCCACAATGAGATCCTTGACAGAGGAACTAGTATGTGCCTCCTTCGCCACCATGACGCGACTAGCGAACAGGAAGCCGTCGAAAGGCATCGGCTGCGCACCGTACTCCTTGGACCAATCACCCGTGAGGTAGGGCCATGTATCGTCCGCACCACCGAAGCCGGAACCGCCAACGAGGCAGATGTTGCTCTGCTGCCTGATAGAGCGATACGTTGAAAGAATGGGCTGATGGAAGTCTTCGCAGGAATGGTGACCGCCAGCGCGACCTCCAGTCCATTGCAGGATGATGGGGAAGTGGGGGTTAGCGGCAGCGATGTTAACGACCTGGCGGATACCATCGACCGAACCAGGCTTGAAGGCAACGTGGCGGATACCTGCACGCGTAAGGCCATCGATGATCTCGGCCGCCTTCTCGGTAGTCGGGATACCAGCGGCAACGCAGAAGCCCTCGATGGGTAGACCCTCCAAGCGCATCTCCTGCCATAGAGGGAGCTGGAACGTGAACTGGCGCTGATTGATGTAGAGCGCATTCAAGGTGATACCGACACCAGCGGGGACTTTCGACTGGATTTCTGTGATCTTGGCGCGGAGAGCGGCAGGAGAGTAGTGGCCTCCTCCCGCGAGCTCGACATGGTAGCCTGCGTTGAGGACAGCAGAGACAAAACCGGCCTTCACAGTCGTCGGCGTCATGCCAGCGACCATGATCGGGGGCTTCCCCAATAGGCGGCTGAAGGGGGTGTCGATGTGGATCTTACCATCGCTTTGGAACGACGTCAGAAATATTTTGAGACAACAACCAAACATCAGCGCACCTGGTCTTCACCAGCGAAGGCGACCACTTCTTCACCCACGACTGCTCTGTCTTGATGCCGCGAATCGAGTACAGCTCCGCATCTCCCCTCCCCTTATCACCCGCAACGATAACCCGAACACCTCGGCCGTCAAGGCTACGGGCCGTGAGAGGACCGATACCGCTGAGGCCGCCAGGCCCGAAGTCGATGGCGTGAGTTGCAGACTCAGGGAAGTCGGTCGCCTTCGTCCAGTGCAGCGCGGACGTGAAAACTTGATCGCAGATAGAGCGTGTGAGGCTCGTCGTTAACTGGCGGAGATCCGAGCCTGTAAAGGAACAACACGAGCTGAGTAAACGTACAAAATCTAAACTTGAACGAGATCATACCGTCTTCGGTGTGGAACACCGGGATTCTCAGCTGCTCGACATTCCACAACTCCTCACCCGCCAAATCCGTCTCACAGACCTTCTCTGCTGCGCCAGCCAGATAGTCGCTGTGGTATGGAACGCCGACGACTAGGAAGCGAACAGAGAAAACGGGCTTGCGTTGGGAGAAGGGAGTCTTGCTTTGATCGAGACCGCTCGGAGCCTTAACCTTCCTCAGGCTAGTAACCAAGCCGTAGAGAGAGCGGGGAGGACCCGTGACGACGAACGCCTTCGATCCATTATGAAGTGAGATATGTAGCTTCGAGTTGTCAGGAAGGTGCTTGTTGGTCTTCGCTACATGCGGCTCGAGATCTTTGAGCTGCAGGCCGACGACCGATAACATGGGCGTGGGATAGCCTTCGCCGCCTTCGACCGCGTCGTCCACGATACCCGGCTCGAGGGCGAGGACAGGGAAGGCTTGCTGTCCACGCAAGCCAGCGAAGAACAACCACCTAAGACCCTTACGCGCGTTCTCGAGGTACGATTCGTCGTCCGTGGACGCCGAGACGCAGAGCGCAGTGAGAATGCCTTGAGAATGACCCGTCGCGCCAGCCATACGCGCGCCGAGCTCAGCGGGAGACAACCCCGAGACGCGTGACGTGATGAGGAATTGGACGAACTGGGTAAGACCGATGAGAGGGAATGAAACGGGAACGGAGGCCAGGTAAGAAACGGGTGGGACGGGTTGCGTTCCGTTCAACCAAGCGAGAACATCGAGACCGTGAGTGTAAAATGAGGACGATTGGTGTGCCTCTGCGAGTGGTTTGAGGGCCTCGATCGCAGCCTCGAGGAACGCCTTGACAAACGGCTTGTAGATGTCGTAAATAGTCTGCAGCTCATTGAAATACACCTCGTTGATGCCCTGACCGCCGAACAGCGCATATACTGACGCGTTTCCATTGCTCACCTCCTCGAGCAAGGAAGGAGTTGGGAGCCGAGGAACGTCAGCGACTTCGTGTTGCTGGAGGGTCGCGAACGCCAGGTAAAACGACGAGAGCACCGACTTGCGTGTGTCGACGTCAAATGCGGACACGAGGGAGTGGATATCGATGGCGGTAAGATAAGTTGTGAAGAAGTGTGAAAAGGCCTTGAGGAGGACCATGAGGCGAGCCTTACGCGAGGGACACCCGCCATTCGCGTCGACAGGCGCGTCTTCGCCAACCCTCTGTGCAATGTACCCGAGGAAACGTGCGTGCAAGGCGATCGTTGCCTGCGTGGGGTCCTCAAGCTGTACGACGTTCTCTTGGGTTGACTCGGCATGAACGAAATCATCTCTAATGACCTCTGCCGCAATCCATTGGTCGACCTCGGTCGAAACGGGAATGCAAACCTGCGTACGCGTCAGCACCGTGTAAATGCGCTCATGTAGGATGGTATATGCGCACTCTGCTTTCCCCAACGTGGATGACAAGTGGTCGGGTGGTGATTGCGGGCACGGCTTCGCCGTTGTTGAGACTTGCGGGGGATGTCATTTTGGTCGTGATGGATACAGGCAGCAGGGACGCGAGGGGTGTCTATGGCAAGTCTGGAGAGGGCAGATAAGAGACGTGTCCGCAACCGAGTCGTCTTATATATATGAACGGAGCGAGTCTTGCACAACTCCGGGCTGTAAGTCCCCCAGACCCCAAGCCTCAAAAGTTCTTCACCCCAAAGAACGATCGTCGCCTAATTCGGCACTTTCCCACCCCCTACCTTCCACGCGCACGTGATCCTCGGGGGGACGCGACTTGGGCGACGATCCGCTCGTGTACATGCCCGAGCTCTGCCCGAGCGGTTGCCCGAGCGTGGGGAGCTGACCAGTCGCGACAGCAAACCTCCCCCAAAATATGATACATAAGCTACTCTATGTTCCTATCCGTTCTACCCAACATCACTGCACCCCAAACATCTTACTCATGGCTTGCGCCCGAGGTCACGGTGAACGCTCACCATGTCCGTCGTACCAAGCTCACAGTTCGCCCGTTCTCGCATCCTTTTCCACCTCGATGATCTCCTGTACCCCCTCCCGGAAGAACACAACATTGTATTCCAACAAGCCCCTCCGCGTCTCATGAACGGTTGTCGGCATCAGCGACAGGAGCGCCAGCTGCGGCGTGATGAGATGGTACGTGAGCGTCGTCCCTTGTGCTACCGGAGCGAGCGAAATGGCCGCGGAGGGATAGAACGGCGGCTTTGGTCGCGCCGACGCCGACGTAGGTGCCAAAGTACGCGATCGAGCTGGGCTCGCAGACTCGGACCTGAACCCAGACCTTGAGCATCGAAGTGAGCCAATGACAAAATTTACAGCCTACCGATACAGAGGTCCGAACACGTTGAGGGTTTTCACATAATCGCAGCACAGGTTGTGGGTCCCATTATCCACGGGTGAGGCATCTGTGGCGACGTATAGCCGCGACTTGACATCAAACAAGAATGCCTTGGACGCCTGTGAGTTCTATAAGACCCTATCAGATGGATCCGGCACACGACTCTTCGGTCTTCTATTAGTACTCAAACTCACCGTGCAGAAGGTGTTGAGTAACTCTTCGATGGACGGCAACGAGTCGATCAATTTGTGCAAAACCCGCGAGAAGCCGTCGTGTATTGAATGTTCGTAGACGGACGTAAGGTAGAAGTTGACGAGCATCTGCTCATAGTCGTACGAGGTATCGAGCAACTCGTCCCAAAAGCGTTGCTGGATATGTCGAAAGTTTTCTATATTTGAAAACTCATCAGCTCCCGGTCCGAATGTAGCGAGATATTCTATTCGCCACACGTTAGGTGTCGAGATCTCAACCTTCCCCATAACCAACGTGCGCTCACTTAGGGATGAGAGCCTAGACTAGCTAGTCATGATGAATAGCATCACGTATATGTCGTCATACCTCCCATGATGAAAGACGCATACGTCGGCGCGATGGGGAACGGGAAAGGGAGGTTCTGATTGCGGATAGAGAGAGGATCACACGACATACCAATCTTGTAGTCCTCCGTAAACGCTTCCGCCTTATGCACAAACACTTCAAGACTTGTTCCTGGGCTGTCGTGATACGCCGCTATAAAGAAATCGAGGAGACGAGCGATAGGATGCTGGTAAGAATCCTAGACCGGCGGGGGTTGGACAAGGCGAGAAAAGAAGAGAGCGAATAAAGTAAACACCTGGATATCTATTACAAAGATGATAGAAGAGAAGGACGAGAGAGGAGCGCCGAGTGTTTCCAGAGTAGTGTTCCCAGGGCAGTCCCAAATCTCCAGTGGGATTACGGTGCTACCAGATATCCAGGTTGACGACACTAACAGCTTGCAAAGACGATGAGCACTCACTCACTCGTAAGTGTGTTTCACGATACGGGACGTCGGCTCCAAGTAGAACGTCTGCTTTGGCACCACATCGTTGAAGAGAACCTGCTGTATTGACGTCTTTCCACTCCTGAATATATACAAGGGAGCGCGAGAGAGTGGTGAACCTCATGACCAACGGGATGAGAAGTGGAAGGTGGACGGACCCTCGCTGGCCCAGTAGCAATATCTTTGTGCGGACCAAGTCGTCTGATGTGCCGTTGTTGGTACTGGTGCTCGCGGCGGTGGCCATCACGGTCGAAAGAGGTGTGATGTCAAGCTGCCAAGCCGTGGTGGTGCTTGATGGACCTGGACCTGAAAGCGACGGGGACCGAGGGTTTGGCTGTTTATTATGTAACGGGTGCATGAGAACCGAAGTTTCCCTGTTTGGAGGAGACTTCGACGCACGTTCGTGAAGGTGTGTATGTAACCTTTTCAAGAAAATATACATAGCCCACCAGGACTCACAAATATGTCGCCTTCTCCAGCTCATTCGCCGCCTTCTCTCTCCAGCGCCCTCGACCGCGTCCGACACGATGAAGTTTGGCAGGAAAATCACTGTTAGTTCACGTCGCAACTCGGCGTTTCTCGGACTAACATTCCGCTTTTGCGTTAGAACGACCTCTACCACGAATGGCGCCCATTTTATCTCGACTACACGCACCTGAAAAGGGAACTCAAGGTCGGTCCCCGTCTCTTAACCCCGCCTTCCATACATGTCTGACGCTGGAGCTGCATAGTCGCGTACTACATCTCACAACTGGAACACAGAGGACGAGGATGATTTCACGCGCATGCTGGAACAAGAGCTCGACAAAATTCACGATTTTCAAAAGCAGAAGGTGCGTCAAAACCCTCATACTCGACGGCGCGCGAGCTCGTTTCTAATCTCAACTCCCTCCCCACCGTCTTCCCATCCATCCCTATCCCATCACACCTTCACAAGACCGTCGAACTAGCCCGCCGGATTAAGGATGCCGAGAGACAAGTGAAACGTCTCGTCACCGACGAATACCTCTCCGAAGCCTCCGAGATGCCTTTGCACCATCCCGGACAGCCGCAGTCCTCCGCCGACAGTGCGGATCCAGAAGCACAGCAGCGTGATCAACTGGAACAGGACGCAGGGTCGGACGACGATACGGACGACGAGGGGGGTGAGACCGATGACGACATACAGAGTCTCGACGCGCTCGAAGAGCAGTTCCATTTGCTCGAAGAGGAGGTCGCCACGCTCGTCGCTGACGTGCACGATCTGGCGCTGTACACGAAACTCAACATCACCGGGTTCATGAAGATACTCAAGGTGCGTAGATAACGCCCTTCTCGCTGCCCGCCGCCTTATTCACGCTGCTCTGCATCTAGAAACACGACGTATGACCCCTTTCAAGCTGCTATCTGACTACCCCTAACATATACCTTCACCTTGCCATACAGAAACAAACACCATACCCCCTCAAGCAGACCTTCATCCAGGACTACCTAGAAAAGCGTCCGTTCTACAAGTATAACTGGGACGCGCTGATCGTCAAGCTATCCAAGCTCTACGACCTCGTGCGGACACGCGGGCACCCCGTTCAAGGTGACTCCAGCGCCGGAGGCTCGCAAAGCGCGTTTGTGCGACAAACGACGAAATACTGGGTCCACCCAGATAACCTTGTCGCGCTGAAGCTCGTGATTCTTAGGCATCTGCCTGTCCTGGGTACGCGTATCCCAAGCCGAACATCATTTGAAATGAGTGAGGGCTGACGATGAATGACGACACAGTATTCAACGCAGATAAGGAGTTCGAGCCCAAAGACGCAGGTAAAATTATAACTTGACCGCCTATATCTGGCCTATTTCGTTAAGCACTTTACCACAGCTATCACCTCAATCTACTTTGACAACGAGGACCTCGAGCTCTACCTAGGCCGTTTGGAGAAGACGGAAGGCGCAGAAGCGATCCGTCTGCGCTGGTACGGCGATGTCGACATCAAACAGGCGAGCTCATCCATCTTTCGCTTACTCTTATGCAACGTTCTCATGGAATCACGGCACCCGTTCCACAGATCTTCGTCGAACGTAAAACTCACCGCGAGGACTGGACGGGCGAGAAGTCGGTGAAAGCGCGGTTTCCGATCAAGGAAGACAAGGTCAATGCGTTCTTGCGCGGCGAATACACCATGGACGCGGAGTTCGAAGCGCTCGTCTTGAAGGGGAAGAAGAGCCAGCAAGAGGTCGACAGCATGCTCCAGCTCGCGAACGAGGTCCAGTATTCCATCCTGACGAAGAGTTTGAGGCCGGGTATGTCTCACCCTACTTTATTCTCATCGTCAAAGCGAGAACGTTTGCCGATTTGCTGACTGCCTGTACGCTCGTGGAACAGTGATGCGGACATTCTACAATCGTACAGCGTTCCAACTTCCCGGCGACGCGCGTGTGCGTATATCTCTCGATACGGAGTTGACGATGGTGAGAGAGGATAATTGGGACGGCGCAGAACGCGCAGGAGACAACTGGCGGAGAACGGACATTGGAATTGATTGGCCGTTCGAGCAGCTTGTGCCGGAGGACAAGGACTTGTTCAAGTACGTCTTTCTTCAAGTCTTCTGAAATGGATGTATTGAACTTGTCTGGCCAGATACGGTGTGCTGGAGGTGAAATTGCAGACGCAGTTTGGGCAGGAGCCTCCACAATGGGTGACTGAGCTGGTCAACTCACATCTAGTCGAGGCAGTGCCTAAGTTCAGGTGAAACTTTGTCTATCCCCGCGTCCGTTTCAGACCTAATATCCACGCAGTAAATTCATTCATGGTTGTGCGACGCTCATCCCGAATCGCGTCGATTTGGTGCCGTTCTGGCTACCTCAAAGTAAGCGCGTCTCCAACAATTTCCAGATGTATCGGGATATCTTACGGTCGTGCAGTGGATGTGGATATCCTCAAGCCCAACAGCGGCTTCTTGACCGTCGAGCGCCCGCAGCACACCTTGTCCAGGACCGCCTCCGAACGTCTAGGCACCGGGTCGTCGGGGCTCACCACGCCCGACACAGACAAGGCCGCCTACGTCGAGCCTGAATCGGAAGGCGAAGAGGACGAGGCGATCGATCTCGCCCCGGCGCGTGACGAGGGCAAGCGGACAGGCCTGACGGGCGAGGCGGCGGCGGACGCGATCGCGTACCGTGAGAAGATGCTGAAGGAGCGCGAGGACGACGGCTCGATCGCGTCGAGTTCGAAGCGCAAGGTCCGCTTTGGCGCCACCACGCACAACGGCAACGGACACAACGGCAACGGACACAACGGCAACGGACACAACGGCAACGGGCTTCACGCGCACGAGTGCGCGGCGGATGGGGAGGGAGAGGCGGACGAGCGGACGCCATTCCTGCCCATCGGCCGCGAGCGTGGCGACGATGTGCGGAAGCCGCGCACGCTCTCGATCGACCCGCTCGCGCCGGCCTCGGCCTTCGACGAGACGTTCAAGGACCGGTTGAGGGCCCAGGACACGCGGCGCCGCCAGGCTGCCCGCGGAGGAGACGCGGACGAGGATGCGGACGAGCCTGGCGCGGCACAGGGCGACGATCGCATTCTAGTGCGCGATTTCTCGGCCCCTGCTGGGAAGAGGGTCGCGATCCCCGTGAGAATCGAGCCGAAGGTGTACTTCGCGACGGAGCGCACGTTCTTGGTGCGTCCCTCCTCGCATTCTCGTCCGGCCCTTCCCGTCCTGTCACTGCTCCCGTGCCTGCTGCCCCGCTGACGCTTCGCCCGCGCACGCACACAGAAATGGCTGCACTTCGCCGTCTACATCGGCACGATCGCGACGACGCTGCTCAACTTCGTCCCGCCGGACGACTACCGCGGGCTGATCAGCGCGGGGCTCTTCACGCTCGCGGCGCTGCTCGCGATCGCGTACTCGGCCGTCATCTTCGTGTACCGCGCTCACAAGCTGCGCAAGCGCCACGCGGACGGGATGTACTACGACCGGTACGGCCCGACGGTGCTGTGCGCGGTGCTCCTCTGCGCGCTCGTCACGAACATCGTGCTGCGCGTCACCGAGGTCGTGGAGGAGTAGCGCGGCCGGGCCTCCGAGTCGGGGACCTGTCGGACCTTTTTTTTTTTCTTTCCTGCACAGCAAAATCCATCTTTATTTCCCCAAATTTGAGCCTTTTTCTTTGTCTTTGGTTCGGCCGCTTGGTCTTCACGTTTCCTCTTCCGTTTTAGTGTAATTAGAGCACATAGTTTTGGTTCCCTCGACCCGTACGTACCACACATTGCACTTCTCGATCCTCTGATCGCCACACACGGACGTTGGTATCGTCTATATATTTGCACACACTGTATCCACCTCCTATGCTGCCATGCACTCCTAACCTCCTTCGCTGATCAGGCCCGGTCATTTGTTTCAATTTTTTTTTTCAATACTTAGACGGCTGCGACGAGCGTTATGGGGAATCGCACTGAATTAATATGGGTCGTGTCTTCGGTCAGCGTTATCGTACGATCGGGCAGGGAGTCTGTGAAGACGTCGCGAGGGGGGTCGATTTCCATAAGCAAGCAAGAGACGGGCTGGAATCGGCCCTGCGCCGGAATACCATGCGATGCAAGGACGGGCCGTCGTAGACGGGAGATCCGCACACCGCTCGGGCGAGAGAGAAAAAAAAAAAAAAGAGAGAGAGAGAGAGAGAGGGAGAGAAACGGGGCGCGATTACATGGATGACGGCTCTGGTTGAAGCTGGTTAGATTGGAGGCTCGAGCGCCGCCGACGGGAAGAAACGGGAAAAAAAGTGTATGGATACGGAATATGGGATGTGGGGTATGGGATATGTATGGACATTCGGCGAAGATTAGAACGCGACGACCAGCTCGCGCCGCGCGGCACTCGCTCCCGTCGGCGCGGTACGAGCGGGCGAGCGGGCGAGCGGGCAGCGGGGAGGGTATCCGCGGCATATGCAAGAGACGAGACGGGCCCGGAGACGAGGAAAAGGAATGCAGGGGAAGGAACGGAGGAAGCGTAAGAGTGTAGTAGTAAAGAACAAACAAAAAAAAAAATCGACGCAGGTTATCGACATTCCCCGCAAACGACGAATCCATCGCCGTCCAGCGCGGTTCTTCCGGTCCATGCCCGTGATGCCCATGCCCATGCCCATGCCCGTGCCTGCCGCCTCGCCCGCCGCCCGCCCAACACGACCGTCACGCCCTATACACATCTCCCCGCTCCACCGCCACCGAGCTCGCAGCCCCACACGCCACCGCGGAGCGCCGATCCCGCCTCGCCTCGCCTCGCCTCGCAAGGCCGCGCACGGCGCCTTACTACTACTGCGGCGGACCGTACCCGTACGCCGCCTGCGGGCCCGGCGACGCGCGCCCCGCCGGCGGGAGGCCGGGGGCGCCGTACATGGGCGCGGGGCTGCCCGGGGGCGGGAGGCCGGGCCCGCCGTACAGCGGGGCGGGGCTCGCGACGCGCATGTCGCCGTACGCGTACGCGGCCTGGGGGCCCGGGGAGCGGCGGCCGGGTGGCATGGAGGGCTGCGGGGACGCGCGGCCGGCGGCGACGTCGTAGGCGATGCCGGGGCCGGGGCTGCGGGCGCGCTGGGCTGCCATTTGTGTCATGGGGATCGCCTCGCCGGGGTAGGCCGGGTCCTGGGGGTGTGCGCCGCCGAAGGTCTGGGGGACGGGGCCGCGGTAGGGGTCGTAGAAGCGGGAGCTGGGGTCGTCGAGGTAAGGCTGGTTTGGGTTCAGGTGCGGGAGCGGCGGAACTGCGTACGGATCGGGGGCGCCGCCGGGGAAGAGCTCTGCGGTGGAGGTGGCGGCGATGGAGCCGGCGTAGCCGCCGGAGCGGGAGTTGTTCCGGGAGAGGTCGACCTCGGAGTTGGTGTCGAAGCCGGAGCGGCCGGTTTGGTTGGTCGAGAGGGGGACGACGCCGCCGTCGTGATGGTTGAGGTCGGGCCACTTGATCGCCTCGTCTGGGGCGGGGAGAGAGAGAGATGGAGGCGGGGAGAGGAGGAGAGGGAGGGAGGAGGGACTCACTGTCGTCGAGGTCATCGCCGAAGCGTTTGCGGGTGAACTTCCAGATGAAGAAGGCGACGATGCCGATGACGGCGACGCCGCCCGCGACGGAGAGACCGATGATGGTGGAGGAGGATACGCCGTCGGAGCTCTTCGAGGAGGTGGCGGCGGCTGACGTAGCGGAGGGACTCGCGGAGGAAGCCTCGGACGGGGTGGCGGTCACGACGACGATGGTGGTCTCCTGCTCGCCCTGGGCATTTGTGGTGATCAACGCAGAGGAGGAAGGGGTGGGCGTCGGGGTGGACGAGGTCTGTTGGGCGGCGTTTGAGGTCTGCTGGGCGGGAGGGCTGGATGCCTGCTGTGCGGGTGTGGACGACGAGGTCGGGGTGGCCGATGTGGCGGGGGCAGAGGTGGTAGCTGCGGGAGTGGTGGTGGTGGTCTCCTGCGGCGTGGACGTGGTCGCGGGGGAGGACGTGGCCTGGGCGGGGGTGGTTGTGGTCTGCGCTGCGGAGGTGGGGGATGCGGTGGTGGGGGAGCTGGAGGCGGCGGAGGCGGCGGAGGAAAAGGGATTTGTGATCTGGCGTGGACGAGGGGCGACGTGAGCGTGTTTTGGGCCTTCGTCAAGAAGGTCGTATCGCGGGACGAGCGCAAAGACAAGGAGGCAGGAGAGGACGGCGAGGAAGGCCAGGGACCTCATTGGGGTGACGGTGCGCATGTCGCGAGCTGAGACGGCCGTCGACCGAGAATAGCGGGGGCCTCTGGGGGGAGGGTCGTGCGGCGACGGTGGAGGGCGACGGTGGAGGGCGGGGCAGATGCGGGAGAGAGGAAAGCGCTGTCCGGCGGGAAATACTACCACGCCTGCGAGCCGCTGTGGCTGTGCCCGCCACCCGCCCGCAGCCTTGACGACCTTTGCCACCCCCGTCTCGCGACCTCAAATACACCGTAGCACCGCGCAGCGTTCTCCTTTGCGTCTGACGATCCTCACTGCGCCGCCAAGCGCCACAGCCCTCAGGACGCTCAGCGGCTGACGTTCTCACGAGCTCACAGCAAAACACAGGTGCGTCAAAGGAACGTATTAAAATTCACTGCGGAAGATCGTTGCCATCATTCGTGACCGTCGCGGGCACCGGCGCTGCCAGCGAGCGACACACTTCCCGTTCTGAGATGCGCCGGCCAGTCACGACGTGACCCTCGCGGTTACTTCGTGATGCGTGACACAGCGCTGCTACGATGTCATAGTTCATTATCGCACGGGTCTCAAAGTCCACGCAGATGCCTCTCGCACCACTAGCGTCTTCCCTGCGCCTTGTCCATCGCCGGCGCGTGTAAGTATGCCGCCGCTCGCAAGTGCGTGCCCCCTCGTGACCGTGTCGGCGCCGGTCAACATCGCCTGCATCAAGTGCGGGGTTTTCTTCGCTGTTGCCCCGCTCGAGGATGCTAATCTCACCCTGCTCAGGTACTGGGGCTAGCGAGACACCAAGCCCGTCTTGCCGATCAACTCTTCACTCTCGGTCCCATTGGACCAGGACCATCTCAGGTCAACGACCACCTCCCGCGCAGACCGCTCGTTCGAAAAGGACAGGCTTTGGCTCAACGGCACGGAGGAGGAGATCAGGGCGGACGGGCGCCTCGCGATCTGCATGGCTCGCGAAAGAGCCCAAGGCGAGCATCTGCCATCCGTACTTACCTCGCCCGCTCGCCGCTCGGGCCCGCGCTAATCCCAGGCACACAGCCCTCGACGTTCCCCGTGCACATCCGCTCGCGGCGCAACACCTTCCCCACACGCCCCAGGGCTCGCGTCCTCCGCGTCCGTCCCCCCTCGGAGCTTCTCCCTCGTCGCGCGCCAGGGCTCCGGTTCGGCCTGCCGCGCGCGTGGGTCACGGTGCAGGACGAGAACGAGTTTCACGGACTCGCCGATACTTCTACGTGAACGACGCGAGCCGCGCGCTCGTCGCGCTCGTCGTCGGGTATTTCCCGCGGGCGGAGGCGGTCAGGGATCCGTTCGGGATGTTCGGCGCGGCGGGGGTCGCGAGGAGGAGGCGCTGCTCGGCGCTCGGGGGCTGCCAAAGGTGCTGGCTTAGACTTTATACTTTTAGATGGAGAACGAGGTACCGCTCCACGCTTGATTGCGGTGCTCTGCGAAGCGATGTCATTTTTCAGAGGCTGCGGGACCTGCATACCCTCGGAACGTCTAAGGACAAGGACAGACAAAGGTGGGCTTATGTAAGCGATGCTGAATTTGGCGATGCTATTGTTTGGACGGACGAGGGAGGCAAGAACAAATGTGCACCACCGCGACGTAACAACAAAACAATGGCGGCCACCCTCTCAAAAGCGCCCACACCCATGCCACCCTCCCCTCTCCACCCTCCGGGTTGTCCGCCCCTTCCCTCCTCCCTCTTCTCACTTCTCTCTCACTCACGACCGCTGCCCGCTCTCAGCCCCGGTCCTCCCCTCGTCTCCTCCAAATTCAAACATATATATCCCGTTCACGAATCGTCGCCGGCCGACATAGCTCGCTCGCATCATGTCTGTCACTTCCCCGCCCAATCGTTGGACGTCGCCCCCGCCCGTTTACGACCACGGTCTGCGCGCCGGCACCACGCTGAACCCGTACCTCGAGCTCCCCCACCTGCTCTCCCTCACCTGGCTCGCGTACCCCATCCTCTCGCTCCTCTTCATCGTCTTCCGCCTCTCCATCTCCTCCGACTCCGCCCAGACAGCCGTCACGAACGCGAAGGACGACCTGCTCTCCGCGTGCCAGGCCGCCCAGCGCGCCGCGTCCTCCACCGCGAGCATGCCCCGGTACATGGCCGTCGCCACGAACGAGCAGATCGCAGACGCCGTCAACGGGACGATGAACGCCGCCCGCGCCGCGCTGATCCTCGCCCTGACGGTGATGGAGACGGTCATCAACTTTATCGTCGACATCTACCGCTCGACCTTCCTGTGCTTCCTGGAGCTGATCGTGCGCGGCGCGCTCTCCATCCTCATCGGTGCCACCCAGGAGGTACGTCACGCTATCTGGCGCGCGATCTTGGTTGCTGACGATTCGCGATTCGCGGATGCAGATCTCCAACCTCATCACGAGCACGTTCGACGGTCTCCGCACCTCGATCCAGAACGATATCTCTTCGGCCAATTCGGCGATCAAAACCGCCATCGACGCCATCAACAAGGTCAACCCCTTCAGCGACATCTCCGTGCCGCAGATATCCGTCCCCAGCTTGGACGCGCTCCAGAACGTCACGCTCCCGACCGACTTTCAGGATGCGCTGCTCAAGCTGAACGCGTCGATTCCCTCGGTGTCAGATTTGAAGGACAAGGTCAACGGAATGTGAGCTCTCTCGCGATCTCTGCGCGCATATATTTGTTGCTCACAGACTAGCGCGCGACATCCAGTCTTGATACGCCGTTCGAGCTTCTCAAGAAGGATATCAATGATACCTTCATCGGCATCAACTTCAACTCGTCTGTTCTCCCCGTGCCGGATCGCAGTACTCTTTCGTTCTGCGATAACATGGATACCTCAGTGGTGGACGATCTGGGTCACGACTTGCTCAAGATTGCGAAGATCGGCATCATCATCATCGCCGCGTTGGCTCTTTTGCTCTTGGCAGGCAACTGTGCGCTGGAATGGTACAAATGGCGCTGTCTGAAGAGGCATCTCGAGTATACCCGCCAGGCGTGGATGTCCGACCCCACCATCGCGCACGAGAACTCTACCGCTTCGCAACCGACCGTCCAGCTCTCCGATCACAACCTGCTCATGCTCCAGGCCAACTCGGCGCATCCTTTCCTGACGCGCCTCGCCAACCAGCTCACCGCGCTGCTCCGTCTGTCTCCGTCTCAGCATATCCACGTCCAGTGGTTCTTCCACTACGTCTTCCACCCCCCGGCGCTCGCCTGCTTCCTCATCGGCTTTTTCGGCATCCTCTCCGTCCAACTGCAGCTGTTCGCCATCGCGCCCTTGGAGGCGAGGTACCAGTCCCGGGCGTCCGCCGCCGTGTCTGATTTCTCAGGCACCATCTTCACGTCGCTGAACGAGAGCATGTACAACCAGTCCTCGCTGTACGCGAACGACATCAACGGGCGCATCAACGTCGTGCAGACGACGATCAACGACGGGCTTTTCGGATGGGTCAACGGGACGACGACGACGCTCAACGACACGCTCAACGTCTTCTACAGCGACATCCAGAACGCGGTCGCGACCGTGTTCAACGGGACCATCCTCGAGCAGCCGGCACAGGAGTTCATCCAGTGCTTCATCGGCTCCAAGGTCGACGCGCTCGAGGACGCGCTCACCTTCCTCCACAACAATCTCGTGATCAACATGCCCCGCGTCAACGAGAGCGCGCTCGTGCTCTCGCCCGACCAGATCAACGAGGCGTCGCAGCCGATCGCGGCGGCCGCCATCGGCGGGGGCGACGGCAACAGCGAGGGCCTCGTCGGCAGGCTGATCAACACGTACGTCCAGTCGCTGAAGAAGGAGCGCGTCATGTTCGCCGTGTTCCTCGCCCTGTGGGGCTTCGTCGTCGTCATGGGCCTGTGCATCATCCTGTGGCACTCGTACGGCAAGGGCTGGATGGAGTCGCGCAGGAGGCGCAAGTGGCGGCGGGACCAGCGCTCTGGGTTCGCCGACATCGTCGTGCCGTTCAAGTCGAGGGACGTGAATAGCACGGAGAAGCGTCGCCGCGGCGACGGCGGCGGTGACTCGCAAATGGACCTCCCGTCGTTCACGCCTATGCCCTCGCCCAGGCCCGCTGGCCCGCCGTACAACGCGGACAACGAGCCGCGGCATCCCAATCGCCTGCTAGGGCCGAAATTCCAGAAGAGCTTCGACAGCTTCTTCGACCACGCCCCGCATCGCGACGCCGAGCGTCCCGCGCTCGCGGTGGCCGTGCCAGACGCGGGCCAACGCACCAAGCCCTGGTTCAGGCGGTTCCAGCGCAGCAAGCCCGCCCCGCCCGCGCAGCCGCCGTCGCACGAGTCCACGCCGACGTCCCGCAGGCCCCGGCCGCCGCTCACCATCTCCACGGCGCACGCCGAGCAGTTCCGCGACGCGGGCCTCCCGGAGATCGAGGCGGGCCTTCCGGCCATCGAGCGGACGTCCCCGAGCGAGGACGCGCACCCGTCCTCCGCGTGGTCCGTGTCTCCAAGCAATACGCCCGCGTCCAGGCCCTGGCTGCACAACATCGTCAAGCCCACCGCGCCGCCCGCGAACCCCCTCCGGGCGAAGCCCGCCGCGGGCGTGCCCGTCGACGTGGGCAGCTCCTCGCCCGATGATATCCTCGCAGCCATCAACGGCAGCCAACCGCCCGCCGCGACGCACCTCGCGGTGCCGCTGCACCATGCGCGCGCGCGCAGGCATCCGACCCCCGCAGCCGACCCTCGACCTCCGCAGCCTCATCCGCAGCCAGGAAAGACGCTCCGCGTCGTGAACGCGTCGATGCCGGCCGCACCGCCCCCCATGCGGTCGCTCCTCGCGCCGCCGGGGTTCACGCCGCACAGCCAGCGCCGCCAACCCGCCGCCAACCCGTTCGCGACGCCCTTTGACGACGACGCGCGCGCGTCGAGCCCCGAGGCCGGCATCGCAGGCGTCGGCGCGAACAACCGCCAGTTCGAGAGCCCGTTCACGGCCATCGCGATATGACTGCCCCCCGGCCGCGCGCTAACCCGCCCGACGCTGGCTTTGGCTTTGGCTTTTTGACGACACTCACGCCCCTCTCGAGACTCGCAGTATCTTACCTTGTGTTCGTAGACTAATCTTCCGCGCTCGCGCACTCATGACGTCCACGTATCCGCGTATCTATAGCATTAGTGTATATCCGCCCACCGCATGCACCGGCATGCGTCCGCCATTATTGTATACGAGCACACATACACACACACACACACACGTACAACAGCCTGTATTGTTACTTCATCGTTCTTTTTGCTTCTCGTCCTGCTGGGTTTACTGGACTGTATTAGCATCCACTCGCTTGTCGTTGACTCTTGTTCGGTGTATACTAAGCGCGAATGCACAAGAGTTTTTTGTGTTTGTTTTGTTTTGGTGTCCGGGTGGTCATCGGCGCTTCAGTGCTCGAGCGCACAGCCTCTGTTGCATTCTCGGGGTGCAGTTTCGCGGGGTGGAGAAGAAGCCAGGAAGAATGAGCATGTCCCAGACAGGATGCCACTGCCTGTGACGGTGACGGGCCCTAGCGCCACGTGCACAGGAAACTCCAAAACAGAGGAGTAGGACCTTGTCGCTGCATGTTGCGTCCGGATATGCAGCTCTCTCCTCTCCTCTTCGCTGTCTCGAGGTTCCGAGCCGCTCTCACAGATTGCCCGATCGAAGCGCGCGACCACTGTGCGACGCTTCTGGTCGAGCGGCGTGTCCGGCGGAGAATATGAGCCTTACGCCACGCTTAGCACCAAGATCGACGGCCGTGACTATCGGTAGTCTCTGAAAATCGACACAGGACCACCAGATCCCGATTGACCCGTGGCCCGCGAGTAGCACCTCCATCTTATATTAAACACGGCTAATGACACAGAAAGGGCGCCCGGGAGCTGCAAGCAGCCGTGATCTGCCCTGACGCTAGGTATACAAAAAAAACGACAGCGGCGCCGAATGGGCCGCGTGAGTGGCCGTGCATCCCTCATCGAGGCTGCGGTTCGTGACATCTTCGTGAGGGGCAATGCCTTAATCTAATCTAGTCGCTCAGGTTAGCGGCGGGCAGGACGGGGTGTAGTGAGGTGAGACGACTCGCTTCCGTGACGAAAGTATTTCACGCCATCGTCGAGCTCCAGGATATCGTTCTTGGCTGATGCTGCGATGTCCTAAAGCATGAGCGGCAACCAGGTGCAAAAGGAATGTGAGAGCGGGCCTACACGAGGAAGCGATGACTTGCGTGCCCGCGGAATCGAACGATCGGGAGCCGAGGATATCCTCCGTGCGCGTATGCGACGAAAACGTCTGGGACGGTCTGGATGGCGGCTTCATCTCTCGCAGGAATGTGCGTGCATTGAGGTTTGCAAGCATGGCGTTAAAATAGACTACGTAATTTTTCGAAACAAAAACCCCCCGGTCAGGTGTCGGTCGAAAGAGTGGTATCTTCTGGTCACTTACGTTTGCTTAATGTCATGAGGAATCCGATAAAAATAAAGGTGTGTGGCAGAGCGGCGAGCTAGAGTGGCAATGAGCACCCGTGCACGTAGATACGATGAGTGCAGAGATATAAAAAAAATAGTCACTGTGATGAGACTGGCTAATGCGCAGAGGCTAGTCAACATGCTGGTCCCGACAACGTAACGCATAAGCCTTGCGACTATAGAGTGAGTTCTAAGATATCGCGCGTGTTGGCTTCAGTGTCCGACGATAATAAGAATTGAATTTACCGAGCATGCCCTATCCTATCGGCCCTCCTTAAACATATCACCAGAGCCACCGCAATGCTTGTGTCGGAGACAAGGATCGCGGTGGTATTCAGGTATGTAACCCACTTCAAAATGGTTACGAGATGAACAGTATCCAGAAGCAAACAGTCGGGAGCACATACCTCCATTTTCTCCGATGTTGTGCCGAAATTGCGGCTATACGATGGCACATGTCAGACGTGAGAAATATGGCGATGCACACAGGAAAGTAGAGGCTCACTGTGTGACTACGAATACTGGAAAGAGAGTGTCAATCAGATGCGATCAAACGATGTCGTATGAACCTTACAGATCCCGCAGGCTTGACGGCCGAATCAGATCACGACTGGCGATATTGATCTGGGGACACGGGACTCACCGAAAGAGAACAGAGACATAATATTCTACGGAGATTATGGGTAACTTGAAAGTATTCAGCGAAAAGAGATGCACGTACTACACCTATTGCTAAGGATACATTGCTGGTGCTGACTGGTAATTTGAGCCCCGGTTACTGTGAGCGAATGACACAGGCGTGAGAACAACACATACGTCTCCAAAGCCTTTCACAATAAAAACTGTGAACAAAAGAGGTTGGTCCGACATTGATCATCAGATACTGCCATGCCTACTCACCACCGGACAAGGTAATCTCCGAAGGCCTTGGAGCATCACGATGAATCGGGTTTCATCCAAATGAGCGAAAAGAGCTCACCGTCACAATGAGGAATGCCTGTCAAAGTTCTGTCAATAGGCATCATAAAGATCTTCTTGCTGATACTGACCTCGAGGCTCCTGTTGAAATATCAAAGTCGTGAGATGGCTGATGTGCGCGCGAAAAGGGACCTACCATACGACTTGCTTTGAGAAGATGGCATCGGCCTCTCCGAAGTGAATAATAACGTAGAAATACACGCAATGACTGGTCAAGGCCATTTGCAACGTATCCAAGAGCCTAGACACAGTTGAGGTACATGTCAGATTCTGGGGAATGCAACAATTGTTGAAACGTCGAATCGAAGAGCAAAGCACCATAAGAATACGACCTGATCATCGATCAGGTAGTGTCAATCAGGGTGCGCATAGAACGAGGGGCTAGGATTCTCACGAAATATTTTAGAGAAGGCGGATCTCGACACCAAGACTGATGGCAGTATGTGAATGACTGTACGTTAGTTACCCCATATAGACTTGTACGAGGCGGTGTCAATGATGTGTCGTTGTGTGCACACTGCAGGAAGAGGAAGACTTACATGGCATTCACAGTGTACCCGATGATGAGAGGACCCAGGGTGTCTGTTGGCGCGTGCCCACTGGCGCCTGACATCGGCGATCCTTTGATTGGCTATCTGGCAGTCTCACTCTCGGGGTCACAGGCTGCCAGCAGTTGCACGGCGAGAGGCCAAGGGTGGGTCGTTTGGCGTGGACCCGGTAGCGCGAGGCTACGAAGCTTTGATTGAACAGGAGCGCGGCTTCTCTCCTCTCGAGTCGAGATCCTTTGTTGTAGCTTGTTGTCGTCGCCGAACACAGCGATTTCCGTTCGGTGCCTCGGCCGGCATTGCAGAAAGGTCCACCGTTTATCAAATACCAAACAGGCCGCCCGTAGCCGCCCATTCAGCCTTTTGGGTTTGGTAGATCCGGCTATTGCCGTTTGGGGCTCCGCGACCTCTGCGCCTGAAAGTCGGATGCCAGGCCTTGTGGCGCGTTTTTGAGTGCTCGCCTGGTTCAATCCGCACGTACATTCATGTCTGATGTTGGACAGCTTTCCAGTGATCAGTGCGGCATTGCGTGGTTTGATTGGCGCCTTGTCCAAACACAGCGCACTCTCTCCATCTTCCTTCACCTTCCCGCATTCACGCATGCTCTCCGTTCTCCCCTCGATCGTCTCGGAGGAAGCTCAGCCGATGCTGTAACAGGGTGTTGCGATGATGCCGGGTGCCGGATCACTGTTTCCCATAGCGTTCCAATGACTGATGGTCTCACGTTTGGTTGGAGAATCGCGTGCGGAGCACCGTGGGGGCTTTACATACGAAGCCATTTTCAAAATCCAATGAGTCATCCTCGTTGGCGGTGTCTGGGCGATCGGACTGCTGGCGTTAAGTATGCTCGTCGCGTAACTTAAATCACTGTCTCTCTTCAGCGGACTGGTGCCAGTGATCTATCCCTTCCCCTCTCCCCTTCGCCGCCTCCCAATGGCATCCAATGGCATCCTCCAAGTTCCTCAACTCAGTCATGCGGCGAGTGACAGCACTCTTGCTGCACATAATGAGAAACTCCAGGACGATATAAAGACGTCAGAGCCCGAAGGCGATTACCCTCAGGGCAAATGGCGTGCATGGAGTACAGGTGAGCGGTCTGCACCTAGTCGCTTGGTTCTTTTCTCACATGTTCGAACTCAAGTGCTCGGTGCATGGCTGATCCAGTTTTGCACCGTCGGTACGGTATGGACTTACGCTATTCGTGTCAAGGTTGTCGATCGTGTCTGATCAGATGTACACCATAGACGACTTCCTTCGGCGTCTTCCAAGACTATTATCGTACTACGTACTTGAAGGGCTACAGTTCGTCGACCATAAGCTGGATCGGAGGTACTGGCCGTTGTCTTGATCGAAGCCAGCGCTCATGATTTGCAGGTGTTCAAATCTTTCTTGAGCTTGCGTCAGGACCCATCGGCGGTAAACTGTGCGATATTTAGCTCAATCTTCATCTGAATATGCCTGATAAACATGTTCCTCTCTAGATTTGATGCAGGTCACACTCGATTGGCGTCCATCGTGGGGTCTACGCTCTTTGTATTCAGGTAGGACATTCCCTCCTCGTCGGAAGCGTTATATGAATTTCGCGTAGCTTTTTCATGTTGTCTTTGGTACAACCCGGGCAGTTTTATCAGGTATGTGTGCTCATTAAAGACATTGGACTTGGACTGAGCATGCACAGGTGTTCCTATCTCAAGGCGTTGGGATGGGCTTAGGCCTCGGAATATTATATGTACCTACCTCCGCTGTTGTCTCCCATCATTTCAAGACGAACAGAGCGCTGGCGATGGTACGCAATATATGTCTATGTTGATCAATATACATCTAATATTTCTTGCTCGCAGGGAATTGTGGACTCGAGTGCTTCACTGGGAGGTATCGCTTTCTCAAGTATGTTGCTTCAGCTCCACGTTTTTACTTTGATTGACTTTTGCCCTCACCAGTCATGCAGAATGAGCTCATACACGGCTCTGTCGGGTTTGTTTGGGGAGTGCGAGCTTCGGCCTTCGTCTGCCTGGCTGTCATCATTATCGCAAACTGCCTCATCTTTGTGCCGCCCAGCGTCCACGCCTCGCGCGCGCCTGGACAGCTGCTAGACACTCCTTACCTCCTTACGATCATGTGGGGGTTCTTTTCTTTTCTGGGGATGTACTTCCCCTCGTTCTACGTGCAGCTCTTCGCTCGGACGCACGGTATCTCGACCAAGTTTGCATTCTACTCTCTGGCCATCCTGAACCTCGCGAGCATGTTCGGGCGCGTGCTGCCCAACTATGTGGCGGACAGATTTGGAACGATGCCGGTGTTTCTGCCCTCCGTCACGTTGGCAGGTACGCCGTGGCTCATCCTTCCTCATTGTTTCGCTCCCAATCTGTCTTGGTCATTCGCAGGCCTTGTCCAGTTCGCGATGCTCGGATCTTCCAGCATCGTCGGTCTCACATTCTTCGTCATCTTGTAAGTAGCTCATCGCTTGCTACTTCGCTCCGTGTGATGAGCCTAACACCGATCTCCGTTCCAGTTACGGATTCTTCTTTGGGACAGGTACGTACCTGGGCGCCTTCGGAGCTTGGGTCTTAGAAACACGATCAACATCCTCATCATCTAGCCATGGCTCTCTACCTCCCGCTCATCGCCGAGTTTACGCCCGTCGGTGCTAACATGGGGTAAGTCCCCTGTGATGGCCCTGTTAGAAACTTCGTCTCAAGTGCGATATAAACAGAAAACGCATGGGGATCGGCTGTGTCCCCATGGGCATCGCTTCGCTCGTCGGGCCACCCATCGCCGGAGCCATCATGGGTAAGAACACCATCTGGTGGAAGGGAATTGTGTTTTCCGCAGTAAGCTCCGTAGCGCGCTTGCCCTCGGCGTCTCATCGCTTTTTTCTCGTCGCTAGGTCACAACATCCGGCTCGTCCATTCTACTTGTCGCTGCATGGTTCATCCATCACAATAGGGCGAAGCACGCCAACGAGAAAATTATCACGTCTGGCGAGACGCTATGAGCGCACCTTTGTGACGATCTGAAAGTTTTGCACTGTGTTGATATCGCTCACTCTAGAGGCTTGCTTTGTCTGTCCAGTACGTCCGCTGTTTCGCTCATTGTCATCAGGGTTTCCACATTCCTTCACTCTCAATCCGGTAGATAGAAATGCATATACATTCGATATAGTCTATAGTTTTCGTGGCCTTACATACCATACTGAGCCCAGTCCTTATGTAGTCTTTATTTGTTATCTGTACGACTGTGTAGAGACTGTTTCGCAGTATACTGACGCTTGCAGTCGCGATGGGCTTCTTTCTCAATTTCTCAAGGGATGTTGAGTTTGCAGGTCTGATGAATATACTGGGGTAACTACGAGACGCCACTGTCTCCGCAACCTGATACTATTAATTCGAGGTAAGCTACTGGGCCCATTTCCTAGTCCACTCAACGATAAACTCGGCCATTTCCCTCCCCTGTTCCTTCCTATCTTCAGCATGCTGTCCGTTTCGTCTTTCCAACTTCCGCTTCGACCCTTTCTGCCACGCCTCCGCGATCTTACCTGCCCAATTGCCCGCCTCGTACTCCTCGTGGTCCATCTCCACGCCCACGCCCTCTCGAGAAAGCAAAATGCGCAATCCGTGCTCCTCGACGAAAAGAGGGCGGGAAACTATGTGGTCGGTAAGCTACCGCGCTCAGATCGGTCGGAAAAGAAGGCAGGTACCGTAGACAAACGGGGTGCAGGACTCTACGCACTCGGAGACCGTTCCATAACCCTTACGGCCAAGAGCGTTCAGAGCGCATTGCGATACCAGCAGACATCACTCACCAGTTTACCCAAAAGAACGTCTCCAATTGCCATCAGGTCTGGCATGTAGATGTTCTTCGGAGCGATGTAAAACCCCTCTGGTAGCTCGTCATCCTCACAGCCATCCGCAGCATCACTGGCAATGTTCGGCCCGGAGAGGTCATCAGAATCTAGTGTTCGGCCACGGGCGTGCCAGCCCTTCGACTCTGACACACCACAGACAATCACAATCCAGGAACTGTCTGGGACGAACTGACCTTCCGGCTCTATGACCGCAGCATTTGACTGAAACCCGTCTTGCACGAGCGTAGGTGTTGGAGGAATCGTCTGGAACACAGGAGAACTCGAGCTCGAGGCCATTGTCGCCTTGGATGCCGGAGAGGGTGCCCCAGGGATATATATGTGCGAAGGGGTAGAAATGCGCGGAATGCGGAGCGGGTGGAGGGCAGACGGGTGCTTCTTCCCAGTAAGATCCAGTGCAGTCAGAGATTGTCGGAGCGTGGTTGGGAAGCTGTCACCAGACGGCTGAGGATAGTTCTCCGTCCCGCTCGGGGTGATAGTCCCAGAGCCTAATCTCGAGGAGGTTCTGCTATGAGCGGGTCTGTGGATCACCTGGCCCCCGAAAGAGACGACTAGAATCTTGGTTGTTGACGGATCATGAAGTTGATTCGGTACGCCAATGGAGTCGAGCACGCGGGAGCGACCAGCAGGAGTATAGATGTCATGGCTCGGAAGGCGAACCAGCAGCGGCGCAGAAAGAGCCGCACGAGCTTTTGGTTTGAGCGGGATCGACGGAAAGGGTATTGACGTATGCAAGGTATAAGCTGCAGGATCCTCTGTAAGATGCGATATTATGGGTATATGGAAAGTTCCTGTTGCACTGTCTATCCAATCAGTCGCAGGTAGTTGAGGCTTAGCAGCAAAGGCAGGTATCGGGATTGCACCAGGAAGCCGGAGCAAAAGATCCGCGTGTCGATACCCATCAAAAATCTGAGACACAAGAGGATCCAGTTCTTCTGCAGAGATCGAAGTATCAGGTTCCGTTTCAATGTGTGAGGTAAGAGAGCTTGAATGGTGCTGACGAGAGCGAGACTGGTCAATAAAAGAGGCAGACAGATAGCTGTAGACTGAGTCAAAGGTGAAGTTTGTAACCAAGATCGAAGGGAGCTGGGCTTTGTTTGCCGCTAAGCTGCAGAGATCTAGGTCAGCCATCCCTCATCGTCGCAGATGAAATGAATGATTGAACGCACAAGCCAAGAAAAACAGCATCGCTCAAAACGCAGTCTGCCTCGATGTCCTGTAGCCACCTGCTCTCTTCATCTACCTTCTGGTCCTTCTGATCAAGAAACGATCGAAGAACCCGGACACTTTTCTGACGGTCTACGCGATACCTGGAATACCTTCAATCGTTCAACATCGCAGGGTTAGATTTAAACCAACTCACGCTAGCGGCTGCACTACGACCGGATCGATTTCTGCGTAGCGATAGAACGCGCCAAGCGCAACGCTATCCGAAAATACGTGCTTCGGAGCAGATGACACTATGTGCACTGTTGGTGGAGGATGCAGAGATAGAAGGTGTGATGTGAGCGCAGAGACGCGAGTAGCGTGTCCATAACCTTAGCGAAAGCTAGAGCATAAGCAACGGCCAGCACGGTAGGGTCCTCACGCTTCAACAGTATGTGCGTACCATGGCCGGAGCAGTAAAACGCAAAGCAGGCGCTATCGGACGGCATCCTGCCCTGAGATCGACGTTCGCAATGTTGAAACAAGAGCGACCGGCGGCCTCCTCTCAAGCTGGCCCGGCGGCTGACATCGTTGAATCGGCTGCCATGATGACGTACAGTGATGAGAATTCAGATCTTTCAGAGGCGGTCTGCCGGGCCGGCGATTCTCATTCCTTTTTAGGGCCACGGGTATGCACATAGTGTGACAACACCCCGTGTTCTAGGTGTCTCAATCGAACCATTCATTGCGAGTCCTGTTCAATGATATGATATGCACTTCAATGTGGGAGACTTCGTTCACCAGCGTTCACCTTGAATCAGCGTGGACCTGAGTAGCATATCCCCAGGGAACAGCAGATCCACATGTCATTCAACTTTGTAGAAGTTTTCAAAGTTTGCCATTGGTGTGCGAAAGGAAAGGAGTCAGACCCTGTAAGAATGAGTCACACGCGCAGAAAGTATAATCCGAGGCGTCTTGAGAACGCTTCAAGCGGATTTTTCTGCAGTGATCTTCTGTCCTTATGGGTCAGTGCTCCTACCGTGCAGAGTCAGCATTGAACAGAACATGCCAGGCCACAGTGCCTGGTTTGCCACGCTTCGATCTCTGCAGGCGCCGTTCGCATCGGAGGTAGACTTGTCCATTTGTCCTGCATGCGGTAGATACGGACATAGTAAGGCCGACGCAACAAGAGAGCGCTGGAATCGCAAAGGAGTACATAGAAAGCCAAGACGAGCGAGTCTCGAGGATGCTAGACCTCGTTCTTGATCGAGTACAACGGCGGACCTGCAGCAGATCGTCGTCCGACGCAAATTTAAAGCGATGCGTTCGAGCATGACAGGTCAACCACGGAAATGAGAGCGCGCGGCAGCTACTACCAGGTAAAGCATGCACCTATTAGATCTAGCGCCGGATATGCCAAATGGAGTTGAGTATGTCCGGATCCAAGTATATCGTGTCGACTGCTAGCAATCATGATATTATGGCACCGAGCACCTCGAAGGGTTGCTTTGAGCGGATCCACTCCTTATAGCGAGAGAAAAAAATCAGTCGCTGGCTCTGCATGGCACGAGGCAGATCCAATTGTTATGAAAATGCACAGTTTTATTCAAACCTCGTGCCTAGGCCCTACCATCAAGTTCAACCCGGTCATTTCGAAATCGAAAGCAGCTTAGTGCCGTATTGTTGTTGTTCAAGGTGTTCAAAGTGACGTCCTGTGGGTAAAATGAGAGAGAATGGAGGACAGGAAGAAATGGAGGTGAAGGCTCCGTTGACTCTGGCGCTGAGGCGTGAGATTCACTGGCGGCTGCCGTGGCTTTGATTGACTCCACAATTTCTCGTGAATTCCGGTTTGACCTCAACCAGGTTTATCATTCAACGTTCAACTACAGAACTATCAATCAACTACAGGGTTCACAACAGAAAACACACTGCCTTTCATCGCATGGGGCATTGAGCATGGGGTGCGCTCCAAGCGCTTGTCGGTCACTGCATAGACGCCGACTTAGCCGCGCGTGAGCGGCGGGAGCTGATCGCGCTCCCTTCAGATCTTCCGCGGCTAAGACGACCACATCTTGGCCAGCGCTCACAGCATGGGGTAAACAGACGCTGAAACTCACTCTTTGCTATCCCTTGTTCCTGCTCGCCATCATTAATCAACTCCAGGCTTGAAGAATAGATGCTGCGTACTCACAGGTATGTCGTATTCACCTTGTCTGAATCCCGTCATTTCTGGCCCCAAGCGTTTGAGCAAGCGGCTATCTTCTGCACATATATTGTCCGTCGTGTCAGACGAGTCGCCCCGTCAGATCTTGACGCGCCCTTATTTTGACGCCCGAGTATACTCAACTTGGCGCTCGCCGCGAACGGTGCGTTCCTTTCCCTGCAAGGCATGGAAGCACAAGGGAGCAGACCAAGCTTCTGTCATCGGTCATCGTACCCACAGGTTGTGTCAGATGCTATGAGATCCATTACCCATTTTGAGTCACTGGCGCTGCCGGGACTCGTGAAGGCTGGCGCCCAGGTAACAACGCGCGAGCGTATAAAGCCCGCAAGGTCTCCCCCTTTTACTCCAGTACACCTCGACCTCTCATGGATTTCATTACGGAAAAAGCCCACTCCGATGACGGCAGTATTGCCATTCACTCTGCAGAAGATGTTGATCATGAATCCAACGAAGACTATCCTATGGGCCGTTGGCGTGCATGGAGCACCGGTGCGCTCTCCCTTTTTGCTTCTTGTGTTTCACATTATACTGAGTCAATCACGTTAGTTCTGGGTGCTTGGCTCATAGTCTCTTGCTCTATCGGCATGGTATGATACACGCTCGTCTAAGTAAACTCGACGCCGCTGATCACTATTCATCAGACCTCTGCCTTCGGCGTTTTCCAAGACTTCTACACGACTACTTGGCTGGACAACCATTCGGCCTCAGCCATCAGTTGGGTTGGAGGAGGTAATTGGTCTTCCGTGTCGTGCCATGAATCACACTCATTACGACGTTCTCTCTAATAGTCCAGATATTCCTCGAACTTATCCTCGGGCCCATAGGTGGGAAGCTGTGCGTCAATCTTTCAATATCTGTTTTGCCGCGTCATCTGAACCGGTTACCCATCACAGGTTTGACATGGGTTACATCCGTACAGCAAACATTGCCGGATGCACTTTGTTCACCTTTAGGTAGGATCCACTTCGATCGTAGATCATGCGCGTCTAAACACTCACGGTCATCAATAGCTTCTTTATGCTTTCCCTGGCACAGCCCCATCAATACTACCAAGTGAGATCATAATCCATACGAGTCTGAGCGCCCATTTTGACGCTCGTCATCTCAGGTGTTCTTGGCGCAAGGCATAGGCATGGGAGCTGGCATTGGCTTGCTCTACATTCCCGCATCTACCGTAGTCTTCCACCATTTCAAGTCAAAGCGTGCATTCGCAACAGTACGTTTGTATATCGTTCCTTGAACGATCAGGTTGATTCATACTTTCCATATCATAGGGTCTTGTGGACTCCGGTGCATCTGTCGGAGGCATATTCCTGTCCAGTACGTCAGGCTCACAGACTCTGCTTCAATTTGCTGATTCCCCCCAAGTCCTGCTCAATCACCTGATCCACGGCTCCGTTGGTTTCGTGTGGGGAACACGCATCGCGGCTTTCATTACACTCTTCTGCTTCATCCTCGGCAATCTCCTCATTTACGTTCCGCCGATCAAGAAGACCGTCGATGGAACCAAAACAACCTTCACGGACGCGCCGTACATCCTAACCGTCGCCTGGGGCTTCGCGGCGTCGCTGGGGATGTACTTCCCGGCCTTTTACGTCCAGCTGTTCGCACGCATGCACGGGATAAGCAGTGGTCTTGCGTTCTACTCCCTTGCTATCATGAATGCTGCGAGCGTCTTTGGTCGCGTCGTCCCAAGTTGGTTGGCGGATAGGTGGGGACTACTTGAGGTGTTTGTGCCATGCACAACATTGGGCGGTGAGTGACCCTGCCACAGCAATGCTGTCCCATGGCTGATATGTCTTCTGCTCGCAAGGCCTTGTGGGATTTGCCATGCTGGGCAGCACAACGCCGGCCGGTCTCGTTCTCTTCGTTGTCTTGTCAGTCTATTTCGAGCTCTCCAACCTGGTATTTTGTTGACGCCTTTCTTCAGTTACGGTTTCTTCTTTGGTGCCAGCGTAGCGTTGTATCTTCCGATCATAGACTCTCTAACACCTGCGGGCGCAAACAAGGGGTGCGTCGTCTCCATGGAAGCCGCTCATCATCGCGCTCACGCAGCTCTAACATGTGCAGAAAACGAATGGGATTCGCGATAGTCCCTGTGGGTGTTGCGTGCCTCGTCGGTCCCCCGATATCTGGGGCTATCCTGGGCAGCAGCTACGCGTGGTGGAAGGGCGTGGTTTTCGCTTCCGTGAGTTTCGCCAACGACACTACTTTACTTGTTTTGCTCACTGTATCTCGTACACAGGTGACCGACACCGTACCATGCGTGTTCCTGGCCGCGGCCCTGTATATCCTTCGGCGTAATGCTAAAGCGAAGGCTAGGGTGCAATCTCCAACTGGGGCTTGAAGCTTTAAAAAAAGTAATGATCGTAATGTAGCACAACGCGACGACCCTTCCATGACCTGCATCTTATACTCCTATACCTGCATATTTATGTAACGTCTAATGTATCATGTCCATATTGTCTGCTTAGAATGTGGAGATTCATGTGCTCGAAGCGTGGCATCTGAACGGGAAGAATGTGAGAGTAGCAACGTGGCTCAATGTGTCTTGCAGTCTTGGTGTCTTTTGCTCTCCGCATCTGCTACCGAGACGAGCGGCGTCCTCGGACGACTGTCAACGCCGAGCATAGGGCGCTCGTGCATCAAAGAATTGGCTGAGATACGGATGGAATTGACGGGAAGGAGAAGAATCTGTCGACGGCCTCTTCGTCGTCTTCCGTCCACTTCTTCGAAGACTGGTGCTCGAACACGTCCGGCTCTGCGTTCGCGCGAGCCATATGCATGTTGGCGTCGACTAGATACAACGAAGGGTTTTAGCGGCAGTGCGAGCATCAGGTGAATGAAACTGGTGGAGGAGGGCGGCGCGTACGGTAGTCCCTTAAGCCCTTGCCAAAATTGACGCGACAGGCTAAGCCGAAGACCATGCTGAGGATCATGACGACAAAGGACGCGACCGTGACGGAGCCAAAAAATGGCCAGTCCACGAACGTAAATCGATAGATCATCGAATCGAACATGACGGACCACCCCGCGATGAACAGGCTGCCGACGAGCAAAAATGCGATCATCATGGTCTTTTTCTCTCGCCGAGCGGAGAACCAGCCCTGAACCGCACAGCAACGCTGCTGTGAGCGATGGGACTGAAACGTGAGGAATAAACTCCACCATCGTGATCCATGGAATCAGCAGCTGCATCGCGATGAGCAACAGCAGCTATGGAGTGAAAAGCCAGTACGCACCACCGTTGAAGAGATAAAGATACCCATGTAGGATGTCGTGTGCCAGGACAAATCGTGTATGGGTCCGTTTGTAAGCTGGTCGATCCAAAGGCCCATGGCCACGACGAGAAGAAACACAGAGAGCTGCAGGCACACGAGCACTGCAACAAGGTGCTGTTATGATAGATCCTGTCGCATCAGTGATATGGAACTGATTCACCGCTGAAACGGAGGTCGCACCACATAGATCTTGATTATATCCATGGGAGGTCCCACATAGCTGAATGTCTGGGTGCTGTACAGCTAAGCGAAAATCAGATACGCCACGAAATCAATATACAGACGTCGAGCCGATACCTTCAAAAGCCTCCATGATAGGCATCCCAACAGGATCAGGGCTACCACGTTGAACACAAGGTCAGGAATCTGCAACAGAGAACGCACCAAGCACACGGTGTCGGCAAGCTGCAGCCAAGCAAAAACGTGAAAAACACCACTTGCTTGGATTATCACGCGGATTCTGAGATAGTCAGAGAACATATCAAAGTGGCAAGGGCTGTCGGTGGACCCGATGAGAACACGCAGCCTAGTCGCAATCGTGGTGGTCCGCCGTATGGAATACGCGGACATGATGGTGATGAGCACCCGGGAGAACATAAGAGCTATACTGCGCGGACGTAAGCCTCGCGTTCCGAGTGAGGAAAAGCCGGTACATGCATGTGAGGGATCGATTCGCAAGCAACCTATGAAAGACAGAACGACCGAGTGAGCACAGAAGACATCCACGCTTCTCGGGGTGCTCACTGTGCAAAGGCACAGGCACAGGAGCCAAAACTGTGCGGCCAGCTGCACCAGCCTCTCTTTACTAAAGTCTTCGAACCTATCCAGCAAGATCTCGAGATGAATGGGCCGCCAAGAGCTAGGAGTCGGACACGCACTTTTGCTTCGGATAGAGAAGGGTCTCGACGCAGGTTCGGCTGAGCGCCACCTGATCAGACGCAGTCACAATCACGTCTCCATTCGTGCCGTTCTGAACGGTGAGGTCTCCGACAGGTAGACCCTGCTCCGAGATCCAGTTGATCTGCTCCTGTGAAAGCTTTAGTCCCACGCCAGCGAGAGAGAACAGATCCTGATCCACACCGAACCATGAACCTGCACGGCCCGGTATCTGTCTCGCGATGGCGCGGATGGGTAACTCACCGAGACTTCGCTCGCCTGCGCGTGGCGGAACAAAGGCGTGCAGTCTGCAGCGCCGCTCGTGCTCACGTTCATGCACATCTCGAGGCTGTAGTCGCCCGTGTACTGCACGAACATCGTGCTCCCCAGGCTCGCCGTGCCCGTGATCTCCGTGACCACGGCATACCAGTTGTCGTCGAACGTGTACAGCGCCGCCTGCGCGCTGCTCTGCAAGAAACAAAAGGAGACCGAAAAGAGGAAAAAGAGTGTCGTCACACGGTTGAGCGTGATCCTCAGATACTGCGCCACGACAATGTTCAGTTTATTCCAGTTCGGCGAGGGGACGGCTCGGCCGTGCACGAAAAAGGGAGATAAAGAGCGCGCTCACCGCTGTCTTAAGCCAGGTCCATAATCTGTGTGAAAGAGTATCCATGAAAAAGGGCCTCAGAAAGCGTACAATCGACAGTCCAGCTGGATCCAAGATTCCTTATGCGCGAACCAGCGTGATCAGCAATCCCAACAAGGACGGGCGGTAGAGGGGCGGGCGTAGAGAGCGGGCAGATTCTTCGAGCGACGTTGCACACGCCTTAAGTACACGCGTGATAGCGAAGCCCGCAACGCGATCTGTTCTGATCACAAACAGCAGCCCAGATGCGAGTTACGATCACCCGCACGGTCAGCAATAGGCGAGCAGTATCCACGGCCGCGCCAGCCCACAGTTTCGTTGAGTCGCCGGAGATGAAGGGGCTTCCCAGGGTACATGAAGTGCGACACCCGAGGTGTCCGCCCGAGACAGCGAGACAGCGAGCAGCTATGGCCTGAAGGAGTTGCCCGAGACTGTTGCAGATTAAAGCGTGTGCTAGTGTGGCGATATCTAGGTTAGAAGCCAGACGATGTGTACTTCTGATAGATGAACGCCGAGCGTACATCATTCGCTTTATCAATATCAAAACGCGGTGCAGCGCCTCCCGCAATGGCGTCGGGAGAACGAGGGACTATAGCGGAGGGACGGTGGACAAGAGAGGTGCTCAGTTCAGGGCATGAGGTTGACAAGGAAAAGACGAGGCTCAACTAGTAAGTCGGGGTCGGCAGGAGTACGCATCGCGTTTCCCACTGCAGGCTCGATCAATCAACTCCTAGAACAAGCGTGACAGATGAGCGCTGAGAATACACGAGCGCTTAGATGTCGATATTCGTGTCACGGACGACCAAGTATGTTCTCCATCCTGGAACATCAGAAATCTGGATATATAGTATATCGGATCCCAGACCCCATAGTACTTACAAAGAGAAACCAAGAAAAACTCCGACCACAGGTCGCACGCTCACACCAAGCCTCTCCCGCCCATCTTGACAGTATCACCGACGGCCCTCACCGCCTCCTCCCACACGCGCCTCCACACGCCCCCTTTCTGCACGTCCCCCAGTCGTCTTCGCACGTCCTCGGCGACGCGGCTGCCGTTGCCCGCAGCCCCGGCGAGTGCCAATCGCTTCCGGCGGATGCGTAGGAGCAGCGACAACGCGGGGAGCAACACGAACAGCACGAACAGGGCGATGAACTTGGGCGCAGCGAATCCGCGATCGAGGTAGGGCCGCAACGCCGCGCGGAGGAGGGTGAAGACGCTTGGTGAGGTGCCGAGCGTGGAGGATGCCGCGGGCGCGGATCCATTGAGTGCGGAGACGAGCGCGTGGCCGTTGGGAAGGCCGCTACTTGTGCTGGAGCTCGAGGAGGTATGCGCGCGCTCGCGGAATTTCGCTACAGGACGAGTCGTGCCGGGGGCGGGCGTAGCTGTACGAGAGGAAGCGGCAGAAGAGGTGGCGGAGGAGGAGGCGGATGATTGTGTCCCGCGTGTGGAGGAAAGGGGGGTCAATCCGTTGATTGGGGTAGAGCGGCGGGGTTTTGAAGGGACCGCGGTGCGGGTAGATGTGGAAGAGGACTGAGAGGACGTAGAGGGGGTGGGGGATGGACTGCGTGAAGGGCGCGGTGTTCTATCCGATGGTGTGGGAAGAGCTGTCGCTACGGAGGTAGTTGATTGTGAACTAGACGAAGGAGGGGTAGCTGTTCGTGACCTAGAGATGGCAAACGATTGGGCGCGTAGGGATGAGAGCGTATCTACCATGTTCTACGAAATGATGAGTGGGATGCTAATGTCAGCGATTCGATACGTACTTGTCTTCGTGAGGGTTCTAGTTCTGTTTCGTATTCCAAGAATTCCAAGGCATAGTCCCATTCTTCAAGCATAGGTAACACGTTGAGGCAATACACGTCCAGGACTTTCTCATACCCGTCTGGGCTCTGACGGTTCGTGTTCTCGGCGCCTGCATACATGGCACTGTGGCCCCTCCGCGCAAGCCACTCTTCGATGATGGCACGACCCACTGCCGGGCAATCCGTCTTCATGCTCCCGAGTGCGAGCGTGACGAGGACTTGAGACGGCAAGAACGCGGCATCGGGTTTCTTTGTAGGAGTAAACATTTGCAACGAGCGTGCATGCAGCGCCGATATGAGAGACTGTGCAGACATCATAGCATTTGATCTCAGAGAGGGTGGAATGGCAGCGGAATCCGTGGGCGGGGATGTGTAGACGGTGACTTCGAGCGTGATTCGCAGAATGTCCCATTTGCGGCGCTGATCTGCGAGTGAATCCTGGTGTAATTTTGGAGGAGGAAGAATGGCGAAGGCGGACTCCGAGAGGGAGTGGGCGAGGGCGACGTCACGATGGAGGAAAGCGCGCGCTGCACGGTTGTATAGCGAACGGAGTGTTGAGGCTACCGAGGCTTGCTGTTCCCGCACGTCGGTGACCATTACTTTAGACGTTGCGGGGGACGCCCTGAGAGGAATAATGTGTGTTTCCGAGTAGGATTCTGTTGTGAGTGTCGCGGTTGGCATGGTGGGTGAGGAGGACAAAGGTGCGCCCATAGATTCAATGCTCCGTCCCCACAGGAACTCGACAACGGCACAGCTGGAGAGCCGACCTCATTTCACGTGCCCTCCCCTCAGCGTCCCTGGCTCGTGGTCCGTGGTCCGCACTCGCACGTGCCCCTCTTCTCAAAGTTATTTTGAAGGCAGCCGTTCCCTTGCTTGCTGCTAATTGCTTTTCTGCTACGACATACTCTGCCTCTGCACATACAAGAGGGCATCCCAGATATAGCACCTCTTGCGAAATTAATCCGTTCTTCAATTCTTAGGACAGCCCCGATAGGGCAGACCCAATCATGAGCAGTCTCATCTCTTGCGCCGCATGGTGCGCGATCCCTCTCTTCTGCAGATGCAAACTTACAAGCAATTCTGACGTGCAAAATAACTGACACTTTGGAAACAGGGTTAAAAGAGGTGTCTCTGCCCGCCATCCATCGAAGTATGTCCTCGACGATCGGGAGCTAGAGCGCGTGAGCGCGCTTGCTCGCATCGAGCTCGAGGATGCCCGCGTGGAACTGCAGCGTGCCCACGAAGCCGCCAATAAAATGGGCAAGGGTGCAGAAGAGGAAGAGGCAGACGACGGCAATGAAGAAGAGGATGCCTGGGTCGAGTGAGTGCTTCTTTTCCTCAAGGTGCCGATGAATATAAAAGAACTCGATCAAGTGAAGATGATGATGCCATGGACCAAGATTCCTCTCCAGAGGATAAAAAATCGACCGCTAAGAAAGGTGGAGATCTTTCAGAGTACAATTTGGACGACTACGACGAGGATGATACCCGTGGATCAGGTCAGTGTCCCCCCGATGCCTCTGTCAATCCTCATTCGAAGATCGCCTCCAGTCTTGGGCCCTTTCAGTAATATCAAGGGACTGACCTACCACCGTGATAACGACGAGGATCCATATATCACTCTCAAGGAGGTATGTCGTCTTACCTCTGCACCGATGCGTGTGTACGAGACTTCCCACAGGATGACGAAGAGAATGAGCGCGAAGAACTCGAGGTACTCCCAACAGACAACCTTCTGGTAGTCGCAAAAACAGAAGACGAAGTGTCTCAACTGGATATCTATGTCTACGATGAATCTGAGGAAAATCTATACGTCCACCACGATCTAATGCTGCCCAATTTCCCCCTTTGCCTCGAATGGCTCGACTTCCCCCCTGCCTCCGCCTCCACGAACGCCGACTCCTCCATGGACACCTCCGACACCCCCGCATCCACCACAAAACAGTTCGGCAACTACATCGCCGTCGGTACGCTCGACCCCGAGATCGAGATCTGGTCTCTTGACGTCGTCGAGGGCATGTATCCCGACATGGTGCTTGGCCGACCGGACAAGACCGCTGCACATGTCCCGACGCCGCTCGGCACGGGCAAGAAAAAGCGCAAAAAGGCGAAGCACCGCGCGCCCACCGCCGCGTACCACGTCGACGCCGTCCTCGCGCTCTCGTGGAACCGCACACATCGCAACCTGCTCGCGAGCGCGTCGGCGGATCGGACGGTCAAGCTGTGGGATTTGAGCCGGGGCACGCCTGGAGAGGGGGAGGGCGCAGAGGGCGGAGGTGCATTGCGGAGCTTCGACAAGGTCCACAAGGATAAGGTGCAGGCGGTGCAGTGGAATGCGAGGGAGCCGACGGTGTTGTTGACTGGAAGTTACGATCGCACCGTTCGTGTCTTCGATACGCGGGCCCCGGATACAGGTGTGGGCGCGGTGGTTGGCGCAGATGTAGAAGCTTTGCGGTGGGATCCATGGGAGACTCACGGGTTTTACGTGCGGATTTCTCCAGTCCATTGTCATGTGTCCAGGTTTTCATCTGACTTCGTTCCACGTAGGTGACGCTCGAGAACGGGCTTGTCCTGAATTTCGACGCGCGGACGCTGCCCACGAACCTCGACTCGCCGTCACCAGCCCGCTTCACCTTATCTGCCCACGACGGCGCCGCATCCTCCATCGATGTGAACCCACACATCCGTGGATGCATCGCAACAGGAGGAACGGACAAAATGGTCAAAGTCTGGAACATCACAGAGGAGACCGTCGGAGACAAGCGACAAGTCAGCTTGGTCACCAGCCGCGATTTGGGCGTCGTACGTTCTTCATGCTCGTCTTGTCTCTATATGAAGCTGAATTCGCCTTTTGTGCGTTCAGGGCAAGGTTTTCTCGACCGCGTTCTCTCCGGACGACCCTCTTACCCTTGCGGCGGCTGGCTCAAAAGCCAGGTTGCAGGTCTGGGATGTCGGGGCCAACTTTGGCGCACGCAAGGCGTTCGGCGCGAAACTTGCGGAAGCAGGGCGCATTTTGAAGGAGAAGACCTCTGGTGGGGTCGTTGGTGTCGTCGATGACGACGAGGATGTCAGTGCCGACGAAGGAGACGCGTAGATCAGAGGGTAATTAGATAGTCTAGGAGTGGCTCCTTGGCAATGACAATGGCTACAAACAAACGGAATGAGGAATATGTGTGAACCCTGGTGACAAGTGATTCGGTGAATTGCTACAACATGACTGCTTCCTTTGCTCCCATTACATGAAATCATCTCCGTTTGACCCGAAGTCATCCAGAGCTTCCTCGTATGTGTTGGTATCATGTCTGGAGTTTTATCTGAGGAATTGTGCCACCACAGAAGAAGAGTCAGCTTACTTGTTCGATACCTTCGATGCGCCCAATGCGGGCTTCGCGGTGGCCTTCGGCTTCTTCTTCCCGCTCGCCTTGTCGCGCTGCTCTTTTTGCTTCTCGTTGGCAAGCGTGGTAAGCCCGCTTGCGGCCTTGCGCACTTCGACATCGCGCAGGGGCATGGCGAGCTCACGGACGTGGTGCTCCACGAAGGCCGCGTACAAAGGCTTGTCCTGATACCGCTTGACGATGAACTCGATGATATTGTGCGATAGTTTCTCGAAGTCATCTTTCGTGCGGGGGTTGAACGAGATGAGGGCGTCGAGATCCTTGTTTGATGTGCCTAGATATAGCATTAGGATCGCAATCAAGTGAAGGAGAAGGCTAGACGAATGTACCGCCCAGGGCAGCAGCTCCGAAAAGGTCTACTGCGTTGTTGAGATCGGCTGCGAGTTCCCTTTCTCTGTCAAGCCGGGCTTTTTCACGAGGATCGAGGACGGCATCCTCATCGTAGAGGTCGTCGTCTACCGATGCCCTAACTGCAGCCTTCGCGGCTTCCTTCTCTGCTAGCTTCGCCTTCAGTGTTCCCTTTTTCTTTGGGGGAGCGACTGATGCTGTCGGCTGGGGCTTTTCTTCCTCGTCTGACGACTGCTCCCAGTCGCTCTAAGCAGCGAGAAAAAAAAACATGGGATCGCGTAGATCAGCTCGATATTCGGCAGCTACAGCTCTATAAACGTACGACGGGGGCATCATCCTCCTCATCCTCTCCTTCCCACTTCTTCGTCACCTTCCTTGCTACGGCAGAGGGTGGAGGCGGGGCGGCTTCGTTGTCAGATGCCTCTGTACGCGCACCAGAGTGAGCAGAGTCGACGGTCTACGGGAGAAATGATGTATAGTTGTTACCCCAGTCAGACATGATGTGCGGCGGCTAGATACAGGGACGTAAGGACGGGTGGGGGCTGCCGGGCAGCTGTGCGGCGGAAACGAGTGTCGAATACGAGGGCAAGAGGGCGGATAGGCTCGACGCGGCAAGCCCCGGCGTCGTCACCACCGCTTGCGAAATGGCGTCCATGAGGTTTGCCATCGCTGCAGTCGTGTTGCCCTCTGCTTCGCTTGACTGACGTTCACGTTCGTCTCAAGGTCGCGTCTCCTACAACTCGCTCTGCCTCTTGTGAAGGAGTATGGCTTCACGCGGGAAACGTTGGCGCGTTCAGCGCTCGAATGGCCACAGCAACCTCACACACAGCCCCTCTCAGAGTCAGCAGTGTCTACGCTCTTCGGGGAGGGCGATGCCGCCCGCAGGACATTGATCGGTGCGTGGCTCGAAGAAGGTCAAATCCAAATGCGAGCCCAGCCAGTATCGAACGTGAAAGACGCGCTGAACAACAGGCTGCGATATAATGAGCCAGTTTTGCCTTTGCTGCCGGAGGTGAGCGGCATATTTCAGATTCACGCAGTGCGTATCTCATGGTGATTACCACTGTCGAAAGGCGTTCGCTCTGCTGGCCTCGCCGAAATATGGCCTTCCTCCCTTCGACGTCAGGCCCGCTCTGCGTCATGCTACGAGCATCGCAGATGAGGCTTGTCATCTCGCCAATGATGCGTCGACTGGGGTGCGCCCACCACAATGATGTCACATCTGGCTTCTAAGCTCATTGACTTGAATAGACGTCATGGTATGCCCGACGGGCTACCCTAGCGGCCATCTATACGGCAGCAGGCAAGCATTTCTCCAGTGTCCAAACTTTCCTGCTCATCTCGACCGTTTTTAGAGCTTCATCAGCTCACGTCTCCCCGAAGCGCGCCAGACTTCTTAGAATCCCTGCTGACTACCGCAAATGAGACGGAACTGTTCTCGCGATACATCATGAAGAGCTGGGCCGGCATAATCAAGAGTTCAGGTGTATTTTGATACAATCTTCCACTGTCAATGATCAACTTTTCTTCATGCAAATAGTCTGCGAGGATGTACTGGATGTGAGAAATCCTTTTGGACTACCGAGACAAAGGAAGGGACTCACCCTGAACTGTCACAGCACACATATAAGTGGCGTCGAAGTCCTAGTATGGACATGCTACTGGTGCTTTGCCCTCTCGGGTGTCTTACGAACATCATGAAAGGTACAAATTCAACACGGCAACCTGTAACTATCATGAAGGAGGCTTGTCTGCTGCTGTGCCTTGAACTATCCTCGTCCCGTGTTATATGGAGCAATCATTGCTTCCTCGACATCCGCTGCCGGGAACATTGCTTTCACGAAGTTGCATGCGTTGACCGACTTCGTTTGGGATGCGGTAGGCTTCGTCGCCACACATGCAGGACCTTCAAAATGTGGCGTGGAATCACGGCCGGGGCCCCTGCTTTGTATTATCGCGATAACGTGACTGGAGCCTTGGACGCGTATAAATTCCTGGGCCCTCGGATGTCAGCCTTCAACACTCCCTTCCCATACTCCCCAACTTGCCTTGCACATTCAAGTCATCCCATTCTTTGACCCTTGCTATAAGCATGTCTACCGGAAGCACAACGACTGAGTCCATCGACGTAGACTCATCAAATGTTCGAATGTGGTTCTTAGAGGAGCCAGCCGATGGATATCAAGTAAGTTGCGATTGTTTCCCATTGTCAACGCCACTCATAGTATCAGAACGATATCTATACCCCCGACGACATCAACGGCATCGACACCGACGTCGCCAACACAAGTGAAAGCCCTGGTATAGAATTGGAACTCAAATTTGAGACTGGCATTGTGGTACGCCCTGCTCCTTCGCACTGTCTCTTTCTCTAGACTTACACGTACTTTATGCCCTGTCCCGTCGCCGCTAGGACCTCGTATCCTCAGATATCACTGCGGGACGTATCAATGTCCCCATCGAGGAGCCACTCGGTGATGACTTCAGCAATTTCTTTCAAAATCTGCCTTCATGGGGCATTTGTTGGAACAAGCAGTCACAGCTGTGATTTTCTCCCTCCTGTTGTACTTCCACACCCCCATTAAGAGCCCTACGGCCAAGTCCCCTCGTGCATTGTACTAAAAGCATTCATTATATTGCTGACTCATCTGGCTTTTGTAGACTTGCTACACCATACATCACCCTCTAAATGTATATTTCTACAATATAATGCCTTGAAAAATATTCTCATAGCTCAGAAACAAAAATACTTGTCATCCCGGTCTATCATGCAGTGGTAATCGTTGAATATTGGTGGTGAATGATGAGGTTCAGCAAGTCACGAGTGATCGATAGTCAATATGAGATTGAAATTATGAAGTCACCAGTTTCCGCCACGGTTGTGGCCTCTTGTAACTCGCCACGGTGACACAGGCGACGGGTCGAAGCTACGGCCACATTTCCCCTGGTAACTCTTGGATATGACCCTCGGGCTTCGCGGCTGACGCAGCTCAGAATGAGGGCATGTGCATGGCTCAAGGCGATCGTTTTGTGAGTTCTTTGTCAAAGCGTGCCATCTCATGTAACGGGCTGAAAGAAAAAGGACCACATGTGTGGCATAGTGGTGGCACAATGTGGCCTGTGGCCTTGTCCAAACTGTGGCCTTCGCGCCTTCATATATAACCTCATGTTGCTTTGGATCTAGGTCAGTTCTGCATCCTCTCTCGCTGATTGACTTTGGTATACACTTACAGGTTCTACCCATACTCACATCCTCTCACGCACAAACATGCGTCAAAGCGGCTGGAGCATGTTTCGGACGGAAATGAAGCGCAAGAAAGCCAATCAGTCATTGACTCTCGGCGACCTGAGAAAAATGTGGAGAGAATCACCCACCGATGTCCGCCAGAGGTACGAAGCCCTGGCCAACGATGACAATAAAAGGTCGAAGGCCGCAGCTGCACGCTTCGGCGCTGAACGCATGACGCGGAGCCGGACGCACAAAGTTCATATCTCAAGCCCATTATCCAAGGATATCTCCTCGGCTTTGCAAGCGTCGGATTCGCACTCGCACTTGGACTCGCACTTGGACTTGTCAGACTCGGAGTCCTTATGCTCTCGGGGTTCTTGTTCCCCATGCTCTTCATTTGTAAAACCTTCGCGCGGACCATTCCCCCCTGCAACCACCTTGCCTGCACCTTATCCTGTGCCGCCGGCGAATATGACCACTGAACAGGCCTCTATATTCTTTCACAAATTCTATCACGAACCCAAAGTGGTGCCTATTACGACGTCAACAGAGTCGCTGGAGAGTCTTGAAGACGAGCCTATGGTCCGTTCTCTTGTTCTGGATCGTGACGATGCACTGAGTCGATACTTGCTTTTCTGCGCCTGCAGCCAGATGTCTTCGACTTTGGTGAAACTGACCCTTACGAATCACCTCTCGAATCACACCGTCAGTGCGGGATGATCACAGCCTGGGCAGAAGATTGGGTGCAACCGCCCTAATAGGCATCCCCATCTACAAATTTGCATGTCCAGCCAACGTGGCTGTCGGCCAGCAATACTTTTATAGTCGCCGTATAATTAGTTTAAGACATCAATTCACTCGTCTCAATCCACATAGAAGACATTTTTTTGTCACTCTTCGAGCTGAGTACGTTCATAAGATTTAGGGCAAATTGAATGGCTTTCAGCTTGATGATGTTCTTCGTGATATATGATTCATGCGTACATCTGAGAGACACGTCTGATGGACACGGTTGAGACACTCGCCCAATCTCGCCGTGCACACACTGTCTTTGCGCAATGACGGCTAAGCGAGAACACGAATTCCTGAGCGTGGCAGTGTGCAACGAAGTGAGAACGAGGAGGGTCGCTGTATATGCTTGCCGACCAAGTTCATCTGCTCCCTGACGTGTCTCAAATGATGCGATTGACCGGGCCCCGTCGACGCCTGATCGAGAAAAGTAACGGTCGCAACAATGGCCACATGGTCGTTTGACGCCCCGGTGCCGGAGGGTCGAACCGTCAAAAGACATACAAGCATATCATGGTAGGTGGTAGACATTTTGAACATGCGGGGTGGACAATGCGGTGAAAATAATGACCATATTCAACTGTGCTTATACCGCCACCATCAGCAAAGCACCCCCGAGCGAGGCGTCTAAAGATGACAGACGCTCGGAAGTCGCTGCAGATGATGACAAGCTGAAAGGGGACATAATTACGCGGATGAATCAATGGCCTGTAGGCAAGGTGGCAGAAGACGAAGGATGGGCGGGCAGACACCGTAAAGGCAGCAAAAGCTTCGGTTCTTCGTAAAACAGCTGAGTGGCTCCAGAAGCCTCGATAAGGACCCCATCAAACCAGCACTGCGAGAATATTCCAGGAGGATGTTCTGGCCTGGTTCTAGAGCGACAGGTGCGGGCGTGGCCGACCATGAACGGGAAGCTCGGCTGGAAAGATATAACTTAGCTCGGATGCTCAAACTCCATGGAGTCGAGTATCCACCGAGCCTACATACTTGAGCGTATATAAGCCTTTGGAGACTTGTATTGAGTTTGTGTTGCGCCCTTTTGCTGTATCGGGGGAATCAGCGTTGGAGATCAGGCCGAGTTTGGCGCAAGACCCTTGAAACGCCCTCGGCTCCCTCGAGGTCGCACACTACTACACAGATCGTTTCTGTGGAGTCCCCGTGCGCAAACTTTCAAGCTCCATTGGAGTGTCGTGGCTTGCAAGTCAACTTACTGTACCCTGAAACGTTCAAGACGTACACGCGGTCGATCGTAAACACAGGTCACGCGCGGAGCCATCCAAGCGGTGCATTCAAAACGACGCATATCGAGATAGAACTGAGAAGGAAGAAGCGTACAAATAGGGTCGATAGGGTTGGACGAAGAGATAGGATCCACAAGTTTTCGAAAGGGAAATCCTATAACGAAAAGAAGGATAGACCTGGAATGGAGATGTTCTTGCGTTGGCTGCAAGTGGTGCTGGTTAGAAGAGCATCGGTGGCAGGTGATAGCGGGCAAAACTCACAGTTCGCGGACTGTATGCAGATATTGAATGGTTAGATTTATGGGCGTCGGTGATGGTAGCGTGGCTAGATGCCAAATGGGCTTACCGCGTATAACGAAGTTCGCCAGGACGGCAAAAAATAGGAATGCACTGATGATGATGGGGCCCAGGATTTGGTCTTTCCAAGGAGGACGCATGAGTAGTGCAAGTAAGTATATCGAGGTATACCCGTACCGAAGTGACCTGGATCACGTCTCCGTATCATGGTGATGCGATGCTGGTAGACCGCATATCCATACACCTGAGAGAAAATCTGTCAAGATTGGGATAAATGAGTGGCTATACACATACCATGATGCCGATGCTGATGGCGGCGTAAGTGTAAGCAAAGTTCCTCGCAACGTCATCCTTGGATGCATTGAACAAAGCGACAGCCAAAGCGCCGATTAACATGGACATGTTCAGGTACGATATCCACGCTAACGCCCTCATATTAGCATCGTTGCGTAAAGGCTCCGGGAAAAGCGAAAATAGGAGAAAGAGCAGAAAAAAAGATCCGAGTGGAATAGATACTGACTCCGTTCATTTGCGAACCATACTTTGCCCTCCACTCTTACCGGTGTGGGGATCTTCTTCGGGATGCGGACCTGTGGAGGTACGGAGTTGATTGAGTGGTAATCGCGCACGGTGGGCATCTGGCCGTCCTCATCGCGTTCAGCGTCGGGGATGGCATCTGCGCGGGTGTAGCGGATGGGGCGAGGCAGGTTCTTTGGGAGCTGTGCAAGAGCGGAGGGGGAGAAGGGGAAGAGGAGATCAGACATTGCGTGCCATGAGCGGCGGATGAGGGAAGGATCTTCAGAGCCCGATGTGCTAGTCGATGGACGCAGAGTGTTGGACATCGTTGTCTGTGATCAGGCCTTCGACGTCGAGGACGACGGCGGTGAGGAAAGCAGAAGAGACGAGCTCGACACGGATTTCGCGGACCATAAAAAAGCATGACATCGTGCTCGATATGGAAATCCTCCAGGAACACATTGAATCGGAGCTTACATCAAACACGGAAGGAGCCGCCACGCCACATCGCACATCGACGTCAGAGGAGGATATGATAAGATAATTATGTTTCTGGCATGTTCTGGGACCGTCTACGAGGGCCTGCGACACTGTCGTTGGTTCGCGACGTCGTTTGCAGCTCATATCTACCTCTCCCGCGCGTTGGGCACACATCTGATTCGCGTTCGATTCTCCTGGACCTCTCTTACCACAACGTACGAGAATATATCCTAAAGGACCATTATGGGTGCCGACTACTACAAACTCCTCGGGATCGGGAGGGATGCATCGGAAGAAGAAATCAAGAAGGCGTACAAGAAGATGGTATGTAAACCCCCTGTCTTGTATCCTTCGGTACATCTACTGACTGGTTGTTTGTGCCACAGGCTTTGAAATGGCATCCGGACCGCAATTCGGGCAGTGAAGAGGCGTCGAAGAAGTTCAAAGAGGTATGTCTAGCAACGCGACTCCCAGTGCATCCGAGCACCTCGCATTGACGGTTGGTCGTTTCAGATTTCTGAAGCCTTTGAGGTTCTCAGCGACAAGCAAAAACGGACAGTTTATGACCAGTTCGGCGAAGAAGGCCTCAAGGGCGGAGGTGGTCCTCCACCGGGAGCAGGCGCAGGGCCCTCTGGTGGATTCTCCGGGTTCAGCGGATTCCCCGGTGGCGGAGGTAACACGTTCACATTCACTAGTGGACCCAGTGAATTTGGCGGAGGACGTGGAGGGTTTTCACCTTCCGACCCAAATAAAGTTTTCGAGTAAGTGTATTGCCAGTGTAGTGTGTTATTGTGACGTGCTAAATACCTTACAGAACATTCCTGTCACAAATGGGCATGGGGGGATTTGGGGGCTTGGGAGGCATGGGAGGCATAGGAGGCATGAGTGGCATGGGAGGCATGAGAGGAGGTCGGAGCGGGGCCAGCGCTTTTGACCAAGACGACAGCATGAATGGGTTTGGCTCATTCGGAGGTATGCCTGGAGGGATGCCCAACGGACGGCGCAATTCTCGTCCTCAGCCCCAGCCCCCTTCAGGTTCCACACCCTCAACGCCCAGCGGCCCCTCCGAAATCACACGGCCGCTCAAAGTCTCGCTCGGAGACCTCTACCAGGGCACAACGAAGCGGCTCAAGGTCGGGCGGCGCCTGCTGGACGGGACGATGGAGGACAAGGTCCTTGAGATCGATGTGCTTCCTGGCTGGAAAAGTGGCACGAAGATCCGCTTTCCGCGCGCGGGGAACGAGCAGCCCAACGGGGAGACGCAGGACCTCGTATTCGTCGTCGAGGACAAGCCGCACGAACACTTTGTGCGCGAGGGGAACGACCTCGTGACACACGTCAAGATTCCGCTCGTCGAGGCGCTCACGGGAGACGGCAGCAAGCGCGTCGTAGAGCTCCTCGACGGGCGCAAGGTCCAGGTACCGCTGCCAGGAGGTGTGGTCAAACCTGGACAGGAGACACGGCTGCCAGGAGAGGGTATGCCAATTCGGAAGGGCGGGACAAATAGCAAGGGAGATCTTTTGGTGAAGTGGGAGGTAGCTTTCCCGGAGCGATTGACTGCTGCTCAAAAAGAGGGCCTAAAGAGGGTGCTAGGCTGATTCACGCCATCGACTGAAGGAGGCCTCTTTGTGTCGACGTTGGTTGTATCATTCGAACGCGTTTATGCATTTGTACAATAGAGCATGTAGTATCATATGTGAATTCAACATCGATATGGGCGCTTAGAATCTGCAGATCTTGAGGAGATCTGGCGTTGAAGACGTACAACCCCGCGTAGCGAAGCAATAAAATGCGCTAAATCTTGATAAAAATGCTGCCATCCTGGACCCGCTCCTAGTTATTCTCGACACTCGAACTTATACGAGTTTTGTCTGCGCAAAGGTCTCGACATCGAGAAGAACAACCTGGTGCCACTGCCGCTCCGCAAATGGCCGTGCTCTGCCCAGGCTGCGGTGCACTCCACTCCGATGAGTCGTTTCTCTATTCACGATTGCTTCACGACCCCACTCACGCCAGCGTTGTCTATCCTTATATCACCCCTTCATCATTCACAGGGGAAGAACTGCCAAAACCATCTCATTGTCCTGGTAGCATATGTTGCGACGCCACGAACACAACCTCAGAATCCTATGTTGGCTCTCCGCGCTCGGACTTGCGCGGGCAACCTATTCTGCTGTTCCTAGGTGCGTCGATCTTATGGATGTCTGAGATATTCTCTCTGGCTTACAAGATTCGTTGGTCCGAAGATGGGGCCAGGCCGTTGCACTCGTCAACGACGCGTTCTTTGTGTTTGGCGGAAAGACCGACCAATACAACCAGTACTCGTACACCTCTGCTCCCTGGAACAATGACCTCCTTTTCCTCTCCTTCTCCTCCTCCTTCGATTCAACCTCACCCCCTTGGCAATATGTCAGCGGCTCGCAGAACTCCTCTACATCGAATGGGCCATCCTTGGCCTGGCATACCCTCTCTGCCGTTAACACTTCCTGCGCCCTTTTATTTGGGGGGAACACGGGCCCCTTGTCGCAGCAAGTCCTACTAGACAAATCGGACTCCGCTTTCTTCCTTGATATGTACGACCGGCTCGCTCCCAACTGGATCGACGAGAGCGACTCGTGGGCTAACGAGCCCCAGCGGCGCATGCGTCATTCTGCATCGTCGACGGGCGGCAAAATCTGGATCGTCGGGGGGGAGCGTGCAGACGGTTCCACGAATGGGTTTTCTGACCACTACGTATTCGACCCGAGCGTCCCCTCCTTTGCGCAGCTCCCCTCTGCCAACTCTCCCCCTGACATCTACGGACACGCTTCCATCGTCCTGCAGGACGGTCGACTGATCGTTTTCGGAGGATTCTCGCAATCACAAGGCAGGCTCATACCCTTTGACACCATCTGGGCTTTAGACACCACGCAATCGACCCTGGTATGGACGACGATCCAGGTGGATACCTCTAACCTGCCCAACGCTCGGATGGCGTTCGCGGCAGTCATTTTAGACGACGGGCGCGTCCTCATACACGGCGGGACAGATTCCGGATTTCAGGACAACTTAAGCGACGGGTGGATCCTCGACACATCGAAGAGTCCGATGGTATGGTCTGCAGTGAGCGCGCTAGCGGCGTTGGGCGGGAGAAGGGATCATTTCGCCATTTGTGTCGGCAGTCAGGTGATCTTTGGATTTGGTGAGTCCTATCGGGGCTGTGGAATACATTTTCCATCCGGTTGGGAAAGGCACGCAGACTCATAACAAAACTTTTGTGCAGGATATGGATCCGCTGGGCCTGCCGACGCTAATTTACATGTCTTCGACGTCGACTCCGGGAACTTCTCATCATCCTTTACACCCATGACGACCGGGCCCGCGCATCAGACGCTGCCGACCCCCACCCCAACAAATGGAGGTAGTTCCAGCCAAACCGGCACTGCCGGCTTACCAGGCCATACTGGCTCAAGTACTTCGAACTCATCCGGTACCAAGATTCATGGCTCCGCCAGCTCGACCGGTGCTGCATCGTCGCCGAGCAACACTCAAAGTGGCAGCAATGATGGGAACGGCGGCGGTGATGACTCTGGCCCCAACAGCTCCAAGAATAAGAAGACAGCGGCCATCGCTCTCGGGTCTATTCTCGGAACGCTCGGATTTGTCGTCGGCACTGCTGCTGCGATATACTACGTCCGTCGGCGGGCCCATCAAAGGCCGGAGGACTTTTCTCCTCTCGGCAACGACGAGGACGACGAAGAGGTTCCCCATGACATTACCGCCATCGCTATGGTCGGCGGACACGAAAAAGGGCGCTCAGCATTCCCTGTCTTCCTCGGAGCGGTGGGCTTGGGCCGGGTACACCAACCTGCTGCTCGGGAACGACGCGACATGCTCGCGGACGAGGACAGGAGTTTCGGGTCCTCTCAATGGCGGCATGTGTCAAGGGAAGGTAGCGGGAGTAGCTGGAGCGGGACTGGGACCACGAGCAGACGGAGCAGTCAGGCAAGGACCTTCACGGATGTCGTCACTGGGAGCTTAGCCTCTCTCCGTGCGATCGGAAGACGCGGGACACGGTCGCGAGAGCCAACGCAGACCAGTCTCGAGTGGAACGAGAAGGATCCGTTCTCAGATGAGGTCGGGTTGATGGCAGGAGGGTTTGCTGAGCATGGTCTGCCGGAAAGACTTCGGGGTGGATCTACCTCCATGCCCGTGGGCATGACAGGACCGTACACAAACCCCTTTGAGGACGCAGAGGTGCTGCACGATGCTGGCTCGGACAGCGATCTAGAGCAGGGTGATCATCACCGTCCCGCCTCTGGTGTTGCCTTGAAACTGCCCCACCCTTCGCTGCGCACCGCTCTACTCCCGATTCCCGACTTTGTTCCGATGTCGCCCCTCATGGAGCAGGCGTCGCACAACAGCTTATCCGGCTCCTCCTCTTCACACCTCTTATCTTCTGGCTACGTTGAAAGCTCTCGGACCTCGCAGGATCCGTCGCCGCGGTCGCCGCGGCCGACCTCCATCATCGACGCCAACGCGCCACCGAGTCTGCCGATCCGCCGATCCGATTCGTGGTGGGCACGGTTCGCACGCACGCCGCTCAGACTCTCTGGTTCTGGGGACGCTGCGAGCGCAAACCATCCATCGCGCTCGTCGTTGTTGGAGTTCCGCGACCCGAATCCGCCCCCGAGGCTGATCACCATCGAGGAATCCCAGCACTCAAACTTGCCAGATTCACCCGACTCAAAGTACGCCCACGAGGGAGCAAACTCGGCGGGTCAGGGCGATGGTGGCGGTGGCGGTGGCGGTGACGGTGGAGGCGGCGTCTCGCGTCGCGCGTCGAGAGCGGCAGTGTATGCTTCGTTGGGCCACGGAAAGTCGGTGTCGTCGCTGCAGACTGCGAACACAGAGACGCTAGAGCGCGCAGAAGGGACGATGGCAATCATCCAGCGCGATGGCACGATGGACTCGCAGCTCACGACGAGTCCCATCGCAGGCGACGACTTCGGCCAGGGGGAGCCCGTCGCGGGCCCGAGCACGCGTCGGCTCTTGTTCGTACGTCAGATCTCACAGGCGGGTAGCGAGGGCTCCCGCGCTTCGATACCATTGACTCCGCCTGTGGACGAGGGTGTGCCTGTTGATTCTGATGCGCGCAATCGGGACAGCGAGCGTTCGTCTACATTCGAGCCGTCGTTGCCGGCGGTTGGACCTACTGGCCCGCGCTTGCCGCCACGACGACTATCGAGTGCGGGCACGGGCACGGGTGCCGTCTCTGCACGGATAAAGGCTTTCGAACGGAGGCTGTCGCACGACGCCGAGGGACCACCCCCGCCAACCAATACAAGGAAGCGAGAAGAGAGATCGGGTCCACGGCCTGTGGTACGATACACGCTTGTGCCTAAACCATCTCTCTTCGTCGCGAACCCGGATCGGCGGGATAATGCCTCGTCCGACACGCTATAGTTGCGTCTCACTCTCGCACTTGCACTCTTTTCGGTACGGTTCCTTGTTGTTCTTGTGATTCGGCCCCTATCAGGATAGAGCTTGGCCGGTTCTGTGCTGTTGTTTTTTCTGGCTTAAAGCGGGCTTTATGCTTTATCTCGAACAATTCACGATATATTCACGATCTTCACGAATTCACCTTTGCTATCTATCTTCCCTGACTTATTACTTCATCTTCATGACCTGCGTGTACGATGCACCTCAATGCGGCCTTCTGTAGCTCATCACTGACATTGATGTCCTTCTCTTGTGGAATGTAGACTAATCAAATTAAACACCACTTGTAGGGCGCATCCTGAAGGATCAACAATGGACCAATAGCCCCTGATCTTCTATATCTTGCAAGTAATTTGCATTTTTTTCCGATTTTGAGATCTCGCTCGCCTTTTTCATTTTGACACCTGTGGCGCGGAGAGCTCGTGCTGTCCCGGCGCTCTCTGGCCTGCGGACCCAAAGTGGCTTACTTCCAGGTTGTCAGCAATCGCCTCCCCCTATTAAACCTCTGGCACGCAGCATCGCCCGCAGCGAGTGGCGTCTTTGCGCCCTCGTCAGCGGGACGAACATGGTGATCCCCTTCCTCACCTCCGCACCCGATAGGAAGCCCACGTACAGTCAGGATGCCCGCTCGCCGGAACTTGTTTCCCTCATGTTCGTCATCTGCCATCTCCGGATCGAGTGCCGTCTTTTCGGGGATGGACTGCAGTTTGTCATTACTCGCTCACCACCCCTGGGGCCTACACGGGGTTACCCCCACGCACACCACGTCGAAGACACCGCTGCAAGCCCACGCTCCAGCCGCACCGCACCCCTCGTGACAGACACTCGCCAAGGCCTAGCGGCGAGACTGCCGTTTTCCGCTCTGTTGCGTCGCGAGGTGTGTTCCCCTCTCGCGGAGGCCAGTCGTTCGCGAAGACCCAAGTGCGGGACCGTTGCGTCGGGCATGGAAGGCATGCTCAGGCCCCTCTGGCACCGTGAAAATTTGACGCCCCTTCTAGCGTCCACTCGCGAGCAGTCGTCTGCCGAGATTCATGACGCTCCCCGCGTGCCGACTCGTGCCAGCGCAAGCGGAAAATAGGCTCGAATCAGGCCTTTTTGGGGCACCGTTCGCGTATGCGAACAGGTCCGTCTGATCGAAGCGCGGATTCATTTTGGTGGGTGAGCTCAGTCGGTCGCTGGGTGGAAACTTGTCCTTTAGGCTCGACCAGAATACGTACCTGATGAACACTCGCTGTGTGTCGAAAGACCATGTTCTACATATGCGTTCTCTGATCTTCCGAAGGCATCATAATGCGACGAGCCTTTACGCATCCCAATATCGCGCGCTTGATCAAGTGATAACCCAACACGGCCTGGACGTTCCGACGTGGTATTGTTGAGGGAACGTTGCTCGGTCATGTCAGACACTCAGATTGTATATGTACCATGTAACGATATACTTGGATATTTCCGCGGGTTCCGGATGACACAACCGGTACGACGTACACACATATACACTGACTACAATTGTTTCCTGCCTCCAGGCAACATCATCTATGCAGCTTCGATTTCTACAATGTGCTGCTTCGCCTCCTCCGTGTCGGCTTTCTTGAGAACCTGACAACCAGAGACAGCTTTAATTTGAGCGCTATACGTTATCGAGAGATCATCGTACCTCGAGAAGTTTCTCGACATACTTGGAGTAGGCGTCCTCCTTGGAAGTCCCCTCTACCTTCTTCCACGCATCCCTGAGCGGACATAATTCAGCACGCTGCACACTCCATCCCTCGCCATCAAAGGATCAAACGATCCCCAGTGGCGTTGAATTGGAGGACGCACCATTTCGCCTTACCCGTAAAGTCCATAAGACCGGGTCTAGGAATATTGACATCCCCGACAGTCGCTGCAGTCGGCCATAGCGGAAATAGGTGATAGTTAGTGCACATTCGCGAGCTCGTTCTCATGCCATGGACCGCTTACCCTGCTTGTAATACGAGTAAAACTGTGCGATGGCCCGATTAGGCACTCATTTCGCCGTCAAAGAAGATAAGGTGGGACCCACGTAGAGCTGCTCGTCCTGCGTAGGCTTGATGGGCCCGTCCTTGGGCAGGCCCTGGACGATGCTGACGGCTTTCTCAAACTTGGTCTGGGACATGATGTACGGGCGTCGGTGGGGATCGTGATCGCACAAGGCAAGGCAAGGCAGAGTCGGTGGGGACACGCTCGGAGATCGATACGGGGTGTTGGTTGGTCATGTCCCAACTAGGCAGCTGTTGTGTTCAATAAGCGCCTAATTGGGCCATTTCGCTGCATTTCAATTCATTTCCGGGCGTTACACGTCACGGACAACCCCTCGGGCACCGGAATCGACGCCAGATTAGGGCCAGATTTGCGGCTTCGAGTCGTGCCTGTAATCTGGGGCGTGACAGATCGTTGGCAGGATGTGGGCGGCGCTGGGGCGCCAACCCCAACACCTGTAAGTGTGCAGTGGGTGAGTGTGCGGTAGGCGAGTGATTGAGAGCGCCCCAACTCAAAATAAATCAAGCCCCACTGTCCTCGTCCAGCGCCCGGCATACAAGTTCGTTGAATTCACATGGTAAATACGTCGGTCTAGGTCCACCGCATAGCGAGCAACCAATTCAGGAGATTACTTTAATTCATCAAATCGGATCCCCCTTGCGCATCGCGTTCTCTGAGAACACGGTTATTATGAAGCACACTTGAGTCTTCCACATAGACTGTGCAGGCTCATGCCGAGTCGGATGCGAGTCTGGAGCCATTGATATTACAGCGAACGCCTTCTAGTGCCGCAAAACAACGTATGTATCGACATGACAAGTGTGTCAGAAGCAGGTCGTCGCCCGCAAGTTGTGCCTATGACCCATCAGGGACTCCCACGAGTTTACCTTGAGCAAGGTCACCACACGGTGACGCTCATAGAACCCATCGCATACCAAACCCCCGAAATTCGCGCCTCCGCACGAAGATCCCTGATTGACTCGTCGAGCCGCGAGTCACGGTCCCACCTACGCCCGCCGCATACGAAGGATGTCGTCATCCTCGTGCCGATGCACAGCGTATTTGTTGCTTAGTAGCTCTCTCAGCTGGCGTGATGATCAAGAATAAGCGCCCGACAGCCCGACAATGGCCGTTTGGGGAATGGAAAACGCCGACGTCCTTGGCCTGCAAAGGTCCGCGCTGATGGTCGCGCGCGAATTGGGCCCCCGCCCGCCCTCCGCCATCTCCGCTGATCCTCTTTGGCTGTAGAAAAAAACCCCCGAATCGTTGATCGATCGAATGCCCGCTCACAGCCTTCCCAAGGACGCACACGAGCAGGGTGGGTACAAGTTGAGCCAAGGCCTAGAGGCCATCATCGACATCACCCAGAGGGCTAGCGACGCACACAATACACCCCCCGCAGCCCACAACCCACAACACGTCTGGCTGGCGAGCGCCGTTCTACGACGCATGCCCGCTGCCTGGAAGCCTCGCGGGACGTCGCCTTCTGCGCTTCTTGCGAAAGAGACGAATCGCTGGGGGCCATCTGCGTCCGCTGAGCCAATCGGGCCCCATCGAGCCATCGAGATAGCTCGAGATACCGCGATAACGATTGGAAAATACAGTGAGGGGCCGTCCGGCGCTCGTTTGCGCTCAGCTGCGCCCCCCATCCCCTGGGCCAGGCCAGGTTCGCGAGGAACCCGTGCTGCCCAGCTTGGAAGCGGTGCAGAGCCTCGCAGAGCCGGAAGCGTGCCCCAAATGGCGCTACTAACGCCGGACCACCCGGGTTTCAGGCCCAAGGTTCGTAGCCTCTCTTGGGCTTTGAGCTTGTGCCTCACACCGTGGGCCACACTGTCGCCGTCTTTGGGCTCCCACGAGCGGGTACCGTGAGGTGCAGGAGATTCTCATACTCGGTGGGGCGCAAAGCCACAGCGTGATGAGCCGTCTGTGAGACCTGAACGAGCGGTCTGAGTTGGCCCCCTTCTCCCCTAATAATAAGCGCCCGCATCCATTCTGCTTCGCGCCGAAGATGGGCATCACGACGGGCGCTTGTGGGCCGCTCTATAGACAGAACTTCCCCAGCTCGCCAGCCCCGCCTCGCGCGATTCATGACTCAGTCCGGGTTCTCCTACCGCCGGCGCTTCCATGCGACACGCCTTCCCGATGCCTTGCAGTTCAGTTCTCGCTTCATCTCGGGAGGACTGGGAAGCAAGATAGGAGAAGGCGAAGGCAGGAAGGAAAGGAAGGGGGCATGCATAGGCGCGCGCGAAATCGCTCGAGCGCTTGAGTGAAGCAGCGCAAGGACGCATCCCGTCTTCTGGGCTGGGAGCCTGTGTCAATCTGGGGGCTCCACCCGATTGGTGCCCAATCTGTCGAAAGACAAATGGGCAAGCGGTCGGACGCTGGGGCTCACAGGAGGGTGGAGGGCTACCGCCGGACGTATCGGCCGGGCCCCCGCGGACGCCGTCTCGTTTGACGCCCAGGGATTCTGCCCCAGGTTCGTCCCCGCGCGCGCTGCGTTCCGCCGTCTTGGATGATCGCCGACGTGGATTCCCGGGAGGAGGAACGGGCGCGGGAGGCGCTCGTTGTAGGAGACGAGGGCGCGTACATGGGGGGACTGTTCGGGGGTGGCTGGGACGGAGGCTGATGAGTGATGGTGATGTGCTGGTGGACTCGGAATACAGTTCCGTCGAAGCAGCGGTAGCATGCTGTGCGCAGCTCACATCACGATGGCTAGTTCTCCTGGCGTACACATACACAGGACGTACTTATGGGGGGGCCTGGACGCTGCGATCGTCATTGCACCTCGACATGCGACGGCGGAAAGTCCAGAAAACGGGCACGCGTACACTGCCCGCAGAGGATCTTCCGACAGTGCACTCGTCGCCCGATCGGCGCAGAGGCTGAGGATGATCGCACGGAAAGTCCAGACGGAACGATAAGGCTGTAGCCTGCAAGTGGTATGTAGGGGTTTCGAACTCGACGTCGTGGGCTCTGGAAGCGTGGCCGCGTGGCGTCACGCGGTCGTCACGACGTGACGTAGCACGACGGCCCCCGTCACTGCTGCGTCTGCCAGTGACGATTGGATCGCAGAGCTCGGCCGCACCGTACGTCCACCGTGCCCAACAGCGAGCACGCACACACGCAACACACGCATCGTCCTCCACATCGGAGCCCCATCTCTAACCGACATCCCATCGATCGACATGTCCCATCCGGTAGCCCCGCCCACGCCGCAGGAGGTCATCCGGAAGCTGTCCATCCACTCTGCTGCGAAGCCCAAGGTTTGCGCGTGCCCTCCTCCCCTCCCCTCCCGTCCCCTCCCGTCCCGTCCCCCGTCCGCTGACCTGCATTCCCCGCTACCCCTCTTTCTCGCTCCGCTCCTCTCTTCCTCGGCTCCCGCTCCACAACAAGATCACGCCGCCTGCAGGCGGCCTCGTCTCGGGCACCGAATCGGACTCGGACTCCGTGTTCTCGCCCGACCACGCCTCGCCGTCCGCCCACGCGGCGAGCGTCAGCGGCAGCTCGTCCGCCCCGCCCCCGCTGTCCGCGATCGTCGAGCGCCGCGGGCCCGCGGGCGGCGAGGACTCGGAGGACGACGAGGACGACAACGACGCCCCGTTTATGGCGGGCGATGGCGACGGCGACGGCGACGGCCCGCACAAGGCGGGCGAGAGCGACCTCCGCGCGGGGTACCTGTGGAAGAAGGGCGAGCGACGAAAGGTGCGCCGTGCGGCGTCTACGTGCGCGTGAAGACCTCCTGACACCGCCTCCGCCCGCCTCTTCCCCGCCTGTCCCGCCCCTAGAACTGGAAGCGGCGGTGGTTCGTGCTGCGGCCCGCGCACCTCGCGTACTACAAGACGTCGGCCGAGTACCAGCTGCACCGGCTGCTCGACCTGCACGAGGTGCACACCTGCACGCCCGTCTCGCTCAAGAAGCACGAAAACACGTTCGGCGTCGTCTCCGCCGCGCGCACGTTCTACCTCCAGGCGGAGACGCAGGAGGAGATGCAGGCGTGGGTCAGCGCGCTCAAGGACGCCAAGGAGGCCCTCCTCGCGACCTCGACCACCACCTCGCTCAACGCCGGCACCGGCGCCCCCGCGCCCCCGCAGCCGCCCCCACCGCCGCACGGGCACGGGCACGGGCACGGGCACACGCACGCGGCGCCGGCGCCGATCCCGATCCCCATGGCGCGATCCAGAGACGTGTTCCACCACGCGCACGCGCACGCGCCGGCGCCGGTGCCGCCGTCGCCGCCGTCGCACGGGTACCGCGGCGGGAGCGGCGGCGGGATCACGTCGTCGGACTCGGAGGACGGGTCGCCGAACGCGGCGCAGGGGCTGAGCTCGTCGCCGACGTCGATGCCGTTCTCGACGTCGCCGTCGGGCCAGCCGGCCGCGACGGCGACGGCGACGGCGACGGCCAAGGACGCGAGCAAGGCGACGGTGATCGCGGGGTACATCATGAAGTGCGGCTCGAAGCGGCGCAACTGGCGCAAGCGGTGGTTCGTGCTCAACGGCGAGAAGCTGATGTACTCTGGCAGCCACATGGTGCGGGCGCGCGTTCGTTGCGTGGAGTGGCGCGCACGGCGGGACTGACGAAGGGTGCTGTTTATTTTTATCTTAGGACACGAAGCCGCATCGGCAGATCCCGCTCTCGCAGATCCTGGACGCGTTCGAGTACGATCTGCCTCAGCACCGGGCTGCGCCGGGGCAGCTGGGGACGGGGCCGTCGAGCGTGCCGGCGGCGGTGCCGCGGGGGGCGGGGGACGACGTGGACGGGGCGCACGGGAAGCAGACGTTCAAGATCGTGACGACGAAGCGGACGCTGCTGCTGTGTGCGCCGAGCGAGGAGGAGGAGATCCGGTGGCTGAGCGCGGTGCGGGCGCTTATCGCGCGGCGGCAGGACGCGGGGGTGGTGCCAGGGGAGAAGGACAAGGGCAGCAGCAAGGGCCCGCCGGTCGGGGGCAGCGAGGTCGGGAGTCACGCCGCATTTGTCGTCGGATCGGGATCGGGATCGGGCAGCGGAACCAAAAACAGAAAGGACCTCGGCGTCACCGCAGGCAGCGTGGCGGAGGGCGCCGTCTCTGAGAGGCCATGAGAGGCTCATCTTTCTTTTTGCTCTCTTTTCTTTTTGCTTTTTTTTCTTTTTCTTTCTTTTTTTAACTTTCTGCGTGCGGAAGAGTCGGGAGAAGGTGGGGCCAGTGCTCATCTCGTTTACGATGGGATTGCGGTGGCGTGCGTGCTGACTACGGTTCATGTACATACGGTTGTATAATACGTCTGCATATGCTGGCTGAATGGACAGGGTGAAACGGAAGCGCGGGGGGAGCGAGCGACGAGGGCGGGGCTTGGTTGGCAAGAGGATTGATTGCTCGTATAACCATATGGGGGGAGGCTGGCAGGGAAGGACGGGGCCAAAGGCTAGTGGGGTCTGTCCGGTCGACGTTTGGATGCCGATGAATGGAACGCCCCCCCGAGGGCAGCGTGAGCGTGACGGGCGCTCCCAGAAGCAAGATGCGGAACTGCGCCGCCCGGTCGGTCGATTGTGCCTCCGATCTGAGCGGCTATCGCAAATACGCATCCAAAATGCATTCCTGGACATTCCTGCGCCGCTCCCAGACTATACTCCCAGCTGCCCCCAGCCCCCCGCGTAGACGCCCGGGGGCCACGAGGCGGTGTACATAGTGTGGACCCATCACATCAGCTGTGTCATCGGGACCCCGGGGCGGGGAGGGGGGTCAGGGGGCCCCGGGGCTGGTAAGGGGCCATTGGGCGCAACGAGAGATATGGATCGGGTGGACGTGGGGGTGGCCGGGGGCTGGGAGGGGATGGCCGCTGTCTAATGGGCAGATTCCCACGAGGCCATTCCCCGGAGGAGGAGGACAGTTGTGTTTATAACTGGAGGCCGCTCGTCCTCTCCCGCCTCCCTGTCCTTCTCCCCCACTCCCCCCCCCCTTCCTTGTATTATTCCCTGTACAATTCCCTGTCCTCCCCACACACATGCAGGACCTCTCCAGTCCGCGAAGATCCATCGCCACCCCCAAGGGCACCAAGAAGGTCGGAGCGCCAAAGGCGAAAGGCGCGGTGCGCGCTAAGTCGGGCTGCTACACCTGCAGGATCCGTAGAAAGGTCGGCGTCATTTTTTAATTGATTTTCCCTCCCCGATGCCATCTCTCCCCGCCCTGCCCTGCTCTGCCCTGCCCTGCCATACCCCGCCCCCGCTCCCGCTCCCGCTCCCCCACACTCTTTGCTCACCGCCGCCCACCCTCTCCCTTTTAGAAATGCGACGAGCAACCCAACGACGAAGGTCGCTGCCAGACTTGTGTCCGTCTTCGTCTCCAGTGCCTCGGCTTTGGTCAGAAGCGACCCGAATGGCTCAAGGTCAGTTCTTCATGTCTGCGCCACACACGCGTTGCATTCGCTTACTCGCCTCGTCCAGGAGAACAACAACGTCTCCGTCTTCCGCGAGAAAATAAAAGACTACCTTGCAGCCCAGGGCATGATCAAGGGCCACTCGGGATCCGGCGCTCGCACCTCAGAGAACGAGGGCATCCTCCTCCTCGTCCCCGACGCACGATCAGACATGTCCAGCTCTCCAACTCCCCTCTCCCCCTCCTCCAGCGACGACCACGGTCCTCGCTACAATAGCGGCCTCGAAATTTCCGCAGTCCGCGACCACTACTCCTCCCTCCCCATGCACACACACCACTCTTCCTATAGTACGTTTCCCCCCGCCCTCCCCCATCTTTTCGATCAAACTCTAAAAATATATCACTGCCCTCCATCAGCTCCATACACCCTCCCCGAGCTCAGCCCTGACTCCGATCGGGGCCACAGCATCCTTCCCAACGGCAACGACCTCATGTTGCCTTCGTACGGCCAGCCGAGTAACATATTGCCTCCACCTAGTCTAGTCTCTTTGTCGTCTTGTAAGACCACGTACCGTTATTAAATATGTAGCCTGTATAGTACTCAATGCCCTTGTTTTGGTAGGGCATAATAACCAATCTATCTACCCCGCTGTTGCTCCTTCTACCCCCTCCGCGCCCGCGTCTGCCTCCTCGTCTGCCTCGTCCTACTCAGTCGTCCCCTACGCTGTCCCCTTGCCCGTCAATAGCCTAACCCCATCATACTATCAACAATACACATATGATGATGACCTCGACGATCTCTCTGACCCCTCAGCGCCCGTCTACTCTGTCCCCCTCGGCCTCCATGCCAACATATTGCCCCGCATCCCTGATGAACAAAATGATCTGGTCCGACACTACCTCGATCATATCCTCACCGGGCGCCAATATATGCTTGCCGACAAGTCCATATTGGACTTCATTATCCAGACCATACAGTCTAGCGACGCCGTCCGCGACGCCGTCTGCCTCCTCGCCACCCTCCATCGACAAGCCATCGGACAAAACCGCCTCTCCAACGGGTCTTCGGACTTTGGCCAAGGGTCGTCGGCCGACGCGCTCAAGACGTACGACCGCATCTGCAAGAGCCTCAGCCCGAAGCATACGTACTCGGAGGACGAGGCGCTCACCGGCCTCCTCGTCGTCTCCGCCTTCCTCTTCGACGGCGGTCGGGGGTGCTGGTCGGACTTTCTCGGCGTCGCGTCCAACTGGGTGGAGAGCGTGCTCTCGCGGTTCGACGACACCGCAGACTTTCTCCTGCGGTGCACCGACAGCCAGCGGTTCATCATCAAGACGACGTTCTGGTTCGACATCCTCGCGTCGACGACGAAGCTCGAACCCCCGCGATTCCTGGTGTACTACCAGCGGCTGTGGGGCGCGCCGTCGGCGTACATCGGCGAGTCGCGGTTCGCCCCCTCGGCGTCACAGGCGTCCGAGCTGTCGATGCTCACCGTGATGGGCTGCGAGAACGCGACGGCGCTCGCGCTCGCGGAGGTGTCCGCGCTCGCGTGCTGGAAGGAGCGCCAGCTGCAAAAGGGCACGCTCAGCATGGTCGCGCTCGTCGAGCGCGGCAAGGCGATCGAGCGCAACCACCTCGCACCGGGCTCGCCCGTCGTGCGCGCCGCGCCGCTCGACCCGTGGGCGACGGCGGAGGCGGAGATGGCGCTGCGGCGGCGGCTGACGTCGAACATCTTCCGCGCGGCGGCCAAGGTGTACCTGCACTCGGTCGTGTCGGGGGATTACCCGAACTGCCCCGAGATCCGCGAGGGCGTGCGCGAGACGATCGAGTGCCTGCAGAGCATGCCGGCGGTCAAGTCGACGCTCTCGAGCTCGGTCCTGCGCAGCGTCGTGTTTGGGATCTGCCTCTGCGGGTGCCTCACGGACGACTACGCGGAGCGCCAGTGCATCCTCCAGCGGCTCGACGAGGAGTCGACGGAGGCGGTCGGGAACTGCGCAGAAGCGAAGCGCGTGATGGAGCGCGTGTGGGAGCGCCGCGACGCGAACGGGAAGCCTATCAGCTGGCGCGACGCGATGCAGGAGCTGGGCGCCGAGTCCCTGCTGCTCGTGTGAGCGCGCACGACCCGGCGGCGGACGATCTCGCCTCGCGCGCGTTGGATCTTCTTTCTCTCGCTCTCTCTCTCTCTCTCCATCCATCTCTCCATCTCTCTCGCAACTCTTTTCCATTCTGGGATTTCGAGCAGCCGGACGCGGCCTTTCCTCTCTTACGCGAGGATCGCGGTGTGGGCTGGACAAATAGGAGGCGTCGGGGCGACCCTGGTCGGTCTGAAACGAAACGAGACCGAGACGGAGGATGCACAGACGATATCATGAGTCGGACATGGCTCTGCTCCGAGCTCCGTCTCTCGCGCTGCCCTTGTTATTATTGTTGTTTCTCCATTTCTTCCCCTCCATCCTGCTCGCGCGCTCACTTGCTTTTGTCCGGTCTACGACGACGGCCGCGGCCTGTACATAGGATCCCCCTTTCGGCTCCCTCGTCGTTCGTATGATCACCTGCTGTCTAAACTTGCTTTTACTTTTGTCTCTCGTCTCTTGTCTTTTTCACGTTGGATCGTCTCTTTACCCCTTGTTCTGACATACGCTGTAAACAAAATTTCCGCCCCCTCAGGCCGCGCATAGCATCGTACATAACATAGCACACTGCCGCAATATCAAACTTAGCATATTATCTTCCCTCGACGACTCGACTCGACTCGACTCGACTCGACTGGGCCCCGAGCCAAGTTTCCAACGTCGAACACGGCGAGCTCGGCTGCAGTCACGAGCGTTTCAGCGAGGCGAGTGCAGCACCGCCCCCGAGGGCCACGGCCTCTGAGCTGTGCCCAATGGCGCCACCGAACGTTCTCAGCAGAAAGCGGACCGCCATCGCTCGCTCCCTCCCCCCCTCCCCCCTGCCAGGCCGGGTCGCCCATCGCGGCGCCGTTGGTACGTCCTTCCTAGCGCAGAACGTTCCTCGCGAGCACAAAAGCGCCGCTGCGATGCAGCCTGCGGCCCCGATCGCACAAGTGCGTCCGCATCTCCTCTCTTGCACCTCGTAGGCGAATACACCGCCCCCGCCCCCCCTCCTCTGATATGCGATCATACAATCATACAATCATGCAATGGCTTGCCGAGGGAGTATCATAAGGGCTGCACAGCCCCCGCGGAGCATCGATGCGCATCGAAGGGCATCTAAAGGCATCCAAAGGCATCTATATACATGCGATCCGGACTCGGGGCGAGGGCAGAGCAAGGGCGAACGGGCAGGAAGAGGCTCGCGCGGGGCAGGAGGATCAGGCCCCGCCGTGTCAGCCAGGCACGCGCTGGGCGATGCTGCTCTGTGATGCTCAGTGGCTCAGTGGTACAGTACTGCGATGATGGGCTCCCCGCTGCCCTCGCGTCGCTGAGTTCGCTCGCCGCGCGTGCGTGCGTGCGCGCGCACTGCATACGTACGTACGCACTTGCCGCACGCACATACCACAAGATGATACGGTGGCTACTCGAGCCTGCCGGGCAGCCTGCGTGCACGCTGCACGACGTGGCGGCGCCGGCTCGGACCCGCCGGCTCGATTCGGGCAGGAAGGGAAGGGACATCATCGTTCGCGTGCGCTGTGCGGTGGACTCGGGCTACGAGACTGCTCTATTGGAAGGCACGTGTAGGCGCTCTCAGCGCCTTGGTCATGCGTGGTGCACACAATGCTGTACATACGAGCGAAATCCAGAAATACCGTGTCTGTGTCTGTGTCTGTGTCTGCGTCTGCGTCTGTATCTGCGTCTGTGTCTGCGTCTGTGTCTGAGGGCATCACGTTACCGTGGCTGCTTCTGTGAAACGCAATCAAGCACGGGGCGTCGCGCAGAGAAAAAGGCTAGCAGCGTCGGCGTGGGCATTTTACATTAGTAGTAGTAGCCGTCGTCGTCGTGTGGCAGCGTGTGGCACGGATATGAAGACGGGCAGATCGAGCTTGCAGCACCTGACTAGCAGTCTGATCACCATTCGAGCGGGGCCGGGGGCAGTGAGGTGTTTACTAGGTTGACTCGAGGCTGAAGAAGCATGATCTAGGTCAGGGGTGACGTTCTTGGATCCTTGGAACTTGGGCGTTTGAACGCGATGCGTGTGCAAACCGACGACGATTCAAGTCCGTCTCCGCGAGAAAGGATGCGTGCAACGCCGGAGGCCTTGGAGGGGACGACTACGCGTCCAAGGTAATGCGATTCGGAGCCGTGGCGGAACGCGCGAGAGGGAGGCAGGGGTCGGTCGCAGGACGGGCAACTTGGTGGCGTCTGACGTCGGTCCTTCCGTCGGTCCTTCCGCTTGTACGACGAGCGGAGGGGTGGGACGACGGTGTTGAACACGGGGCGGGGATGGCCGATGAGGTAGGGATAAGGTAATTGGAAGGCGCTGTGCTCGGACGGGCGTCTAAGAGGGCGCCAGAAGGGCTGGAAAGACGGGCGCTTGAGGAGGTGCATCCCATGATCTGAGAGATCTCGTGAATGGTGTGGCCTAGAGGGTAACGACCGCGGTCCCATCATATTCCGTCCCTGTGCGCTGGCTGGGACACCATGTTTATTATCCTCTTCCTCGTCCACATTCCCTCCGGCGAAATAGAGACGGCCTTCGCCGGCTTGCCCGCTACGGTACCTTACGGACGTCCTCCCCTCCGATCTACCTTGATTTTTCCTCAAAACCTCCCTCGACTCTCGTCTGCATCCCTGTTCTCAATTCCGTGTGTGTACGATATTGGCCGCATATCCCCTTGCACTCTCCCCTCTCCTCACTACTCCCACCACGCCCCGCCATGACCGCCAGGCCGTCCTCCAGCAACTCGCAGAGCGGCAGCCAGTCCTCTCCGTCCGATTTCACTTCCTCTGTCGAGACGTCCCCCGCCACAATCCCCATCGCCGTACGCGCCAGCTCAGCCGACGGCGCGTCGCCCCGCTCCCAGAGTGCGCACACCACCCCCAACATCCTCACGCTCGACCTCCAGCGCTCGACCTCCACGGGAAGAGGTGGCTGCTGGTGCGTCCTCTCTCTCACATCATCCCGCCGTCGCGTCTCACCTTACTAACATCATGCTGACGGACCTCCTCCGTACTAGGACGTGCCGCTTACGCAGAAAGGCACGTCGCTGTTTCACCCTCTCCATTTGCCCCGCAGTCGATGCTGACCGTCGCGCCCCACCATCCCCACAGAAATGTGACGAGCAGAGGGAGGAGGAAGGCTCGTGTCATACTTGCCGCCGGCTCCAATTGAGATGTCTGGGCTGGGGTCCTAGGCGACCAGACTGGATGCGGGTGCGTGCCGTACCCATTTGCGATCGGCATCGGCAATTGTCACCTTGTCTAACCTCTAAATGTTCCATCAGGATAAGGACGCCGTTCAGAACTATAAAGCGGAAATAAAGGCGCACCTATTGCGCCTCGGACTGATTCGCGGGCAGCCCCGGTCCAACTTTATCAGTTCTTCGCCTTCGACCCCATCCGCAGGTCCCAACGCCCTGCCGTTCCCAACGCACATGTTTCAGCATCAGGAGGGATCGACGAATGAATACGCTTTTCGCCTTGACGACTCGCCAATGACGCTAGCATTCTCGTCCGGCGTGCCTTCTGTACCCAGTCAGTTCTCTGCAACCATAGATACAGATGAATGATCGCTTACTGACTTGAATCGGGCTCGATTTGTAGTTCCCCACGATCTGGGAACCGCGGGTTCCTCATCGTCTGCAGGATTCTCGGGGCCATCACCCGCTCCTGAATTCTACGAATCATCCATGTTCACCTTCCAATCCGCGTCCGCTTCGCCATCAAGCTCCCAGGGACATCAAAATCTGCTGCAATTTGACACATTCGCCAGCGCGCCCGAACGTCCATCATATGAATACGATGCGCACGGCCAGGCGCTTCCTGCCGTCGCTGGGACAGACCAAAACGACAACGTGCGCAGGGAACACATTGCGTATTACTTCAACCACGTAAGGGGACTGCAGTACCTCTTCTCCTGTAAAACGGCCACAGATGCGGCGAACGCGGTGAGTGTCATAGAACCCCCCGATAGCAGCACCCTGATTGACGCGCGCCAATCATTTGCCTAGAGCCTCGAGCAAGAGCCCCAGGGCGCCTTATCGAACGCAATATGTGCGCTGTCCAATCTGCATTACAGCAGCAGCCAGCGCAGGGGTAGCTTCGACGCATCGCCCGACCAGCTTCCAAATGACTCGCTCGCACAGTTCTTCCAGAGCCAAGCTGCGATTCAGCTCCAGAGCGCGCGTCAGCGAGTGCACTACACTGAGCACGACGCGATGGCGGCGCTCCACCTTGTTAGTTACTCTTTGTCGTCCACAGGAGGGAAAATGATACGCGGCGCAACAGAGTGGGCGGGGATGCTGGAAGTGGCTTCAGAGTGGCTGACGCAGACAAATCTACACGTCGATGAGAATCCAAAATTGACCCTGATGAAGATGAGCAATCAAGCTGCGTTCGCAGTGAAAGCGACCACGGTGAGCTTCTTGCATCAGAGACAGAGACGCTCCAGAACCAGGATGTGCTGACCATTTTTGCTTTCGCAGTGTATGGATATTTTCATGAGCGTGACGCTGCAGCAGCCTCCACGCCTGCTCGCGCTCTACCGACGGCTTTTGGGCAGAGGAGGTGGCTACTGGGCCCCCTCTGGCTCACATAGAGGAAGCGTCAGCAGCGGTGATAAGACCACGGAGCGCTACGACGTGCGAATGGACCGGCTCACAGGGTGCAGCGACGGCGTGATGCTTGCATTCGCAGAGATATCGGCTCTTGCACATTGGAAGGTACAGGAACAACGTAGCGGGACGCTCAGCATCCGGGACCTCGTCGCGCGTGGGCAGGCCATCGAGCGCATGATGCAGCAGCAATTGCAAGCCGAGGCAGGTACGCAGGTGGGATTCATTGAGCCCAACCAGGCAATGGTGGAGGTCGTGAGCTCGACAGGGATGGTGTCCCCCATGGGCCTGGCCCCTCTGCATACTGGCCGTTCGTTCGCCTCTGGAACGAGCCACGACCTGTCCCGTCGTCTGGTAGACGCTATATATCAAGAGACTGCGATGCTGTATCTCAACACGGTGCTCAGTGGTCCGAACTCCAGTAAGTGCTTGCCTAGGTTTTTTATCCATGTGCGCGAGCGCTCATGCTCGGCCAATTTAGATGTGCCCGAAATCATTCGGTCGACGCACTTGATCGTACAACTGCTGAGCCAACTGCCCGCCGGGGACCCCGACAGTGCACTTTTACTCCCACTGTGCCTGGCGGGGAGCATGGCGGATGCGCCGGCGCACCGAGAGTTGATCAGGAGCAGGCTGCTTCAGGTCGGAAAGGATAACGCGAACGTGCGGCAGATAGCCGCGGTCGTGTTGGCGGTCTGGCAGCGCCGCGACGCTGGGGCGAGGATGGTAGACTGGAGGGATGTTATGCTAGAACAAGGATTGAGGCTTCTACTGGTTTGAAAGGTGGGATTAACGCACCGACACGAAGCCGCTGGTCGCGCCGCCCGTACTCGTACATCCGACTATTTCCGGTCTTCTAATCATTCGCGACGTACTCATACCCGTCTTGTACCATTTGCTATTTAATGTCGTGTTGTCTAGAATATGTTGCATAGATGCTGTCAATTGTCTTATTTAGCGCAGAATTGCTTTCGTACCACAATCAAACTGTCTATGTATCTTGTAATTTGGAAAACATGACTATGACGACCTCGTGATAAAGCTGCGATTCAAGGTCGATGGATAGATGGAAACACTGCCAGAGAGGATTGAGGCGGACAGGGAGGTAGAGGAGGAGAGAGAGGAGGAGCAAAACTGATTCGGGTTGCTATACATATACCGATGCGACCGGGATATACCCCGGCTTCTATGGACCGTCATCCAATGGGGGCGTGGGGATCGATCCACACGTGACTTCATTACGAAGGGCGCCAGCGCTCAGCAGCGCTCACCCCCGCAGTCAGCGCCCGCGCCCAAGCCTTTATACAGCATTGAGCGCAGAAAAAATGTTCGCGAGTCTAGAGGGATAGTGTCGTGCAGCTGAGCGCCCATTGCAATGGAAGCTCAATATCTGATCGCGTCGCTCAGAACACGTTTTGTCTGGAAGAGAACGAGGACGGTCACGTGACTCTGCACGCGACGAAACACGAACCGCGTCTTTCCTGGCTGTGTCGTGACCGTTGGGGTTGTTCATTTCCATTGCCCTTTCACTGTTCTGTCGCACTCCCTCTTCATCCCACTCCATCATGTTCAAGGGAATTCTTCCGGGCAGGAGAATGCCTTCCATGGAATTCACAATGGTCACTCCCCTCGGTGACAGCGCACCGAATGGCAAAGAAAACCAACCCAACATCCAGTCGCTGTCGCTCGCACAAAACAAGATGAAGGCAGGCAAGAGCATTTTCTTGGACAAGTCGAAGATCAAAAAGGGCAACACATCCCCCGCAGAGTCTGGGGAGATGAACCAGGCCTTTGATCGACTGCTTGTGCGTTTTCATCTCTGTCTCCATGGCCAGGTGGCTGAATGTTGCACTTGTGAGCAGGACGACTTGCAAATTCCGTCTACACTGAGGCCCAAACTTGCAAGCATGGAATCATCCGTCAAGGCCGCCATGCTCAAGTCCTCACAAGTCCTCGCCCTGGGGGTCGCACCTGCGTCGCCTCCGCCCACGCCACGAAGTATGCGCCGAGTGCATAGCGGAAGCTCCCTTTCCATCGAGTCACCGCGGCCGCAGCGCGCCTCCATCGATCGATATCAGACTGCAGGGCATGCCCACGGCGCAGCACTGTTCGATGCCGTGGGCTCGCAGACCCACCATGCCCGCGGCATGTCATTCGACATGCCAAGACCCAAGTCGCGCGCACAGGGGAATACCGTCTTCCTAGACAACGTAGTCGCAAGCAAATCCGCGAAAGACAAGAGCACAATCAAGGTCATGTCGTCTGTGCAGTTCGTCAGCATCTTGACAGGGTCGTCGAGCATTCAGTTGGATGTCGATATCATCAAAAAGCTGCGCTTGCTTCTGAGAAATGAATCCGCGAGGTAGGCCGTCTGCACAATCACGTATTATCTGGAGACTCAACGGATGTGGTGGGCAAAGTTGGTCGCAGGACTTTCTCAAATTGGGTGGTTACTCGGCTCTTCTGACACGTCTCAACGAGATCCTCGAGGTCGAATGGCGGTGCGTCAGTATTTGAAAGTGACCACTGGTCGTTGGCTGAACTCTCCTCATAGAGAAGAGCAACATGATGACAAGATTCTGCATGAGTTGTTACGGTGCCTCAAAGCCTTGTCGACATCATCTATCGGCTGCTTCGCCCTTCGCAGCTCCTGCCCGACGCCCTTCGTGCAGCTTGTGTCGCTTCTCTACTCCGACAAAAAGCCTGGCGATGTTGCGACGCGTCAACTGATCGTCGATCTTTTGCTCGTCCTCTTTGAGCTCTACCCGCCAACTGCGCTGCCCTCCGTCGGCTCGTTGTCGCGCCGAGATACCTGGGATCGAAGCGCTTCCGAAATGCAGCCGGGTCAAGCCATCTCTCTTCCTCACCCTCACAAGACACTCTTTTCACTCCTCCGCGCGATCTTGCTCACGCCTGCGCCGCCTTCGGCCGAGGCCCCGGCGGTACCAGTTTCTCCTCACGAATTCATTGACGCGCTTCATCGGCCACGGATCTACAAAACATACCTCCAGGAACTCTCGGACATCTGCCGGGATTACTTCTGGGTATTCTGTCATCCGAACAACGCGCTATGGAACCTGGCAGACACAGATGAGGCCAAGGTTGAGAAGCCTCGGGCGCCTGGTGGTATGACGGGCGGCGTGGAGTTTGAAGCTATGGGCTACCTGGTACGACATTGTTACTTTCTAGTGAACTTGCAATACTGAGGCTTACTATTCTGCGGTAGACTACTCACTTCAGACTCATCAATGCTCTCGCTAAGGCCGCGATTGATCTTGATCTACCAATGGAGCACGCGTTATCAGCATATCAGTTCCACGTAGATCTCTTCCTCTCCGGACTAGAGCGCATTGTTCTGGTACATGTTCTTCCATATATACCCGTACATATTCTCACACTAGCCGTACCACTAGATCGCGCGTAAAGCATCCGCAACATACTATCCCACCCTTCACCTCGAACTTTCACGCTACATCGCGCTTGCGGCAGAAGCGCACTTCGAGCTTCCTTGGACCGTCTCTCGCCTTATCGGCCCCCCGCCATCCGCGATGTGCAAGCGGTCTGCGCATGGGAGCCCGCGCTCCCCGACAAAGAGGAGCGGTGCACCCGCAGCGCCTGTCCTCCCCTCCCCTCGGCGTATGGACCCGATAAAGTTCGATTGATCTCATTCGACAGTTTGGCTGGGGGTTCGCATTGACGGCAGGTCTGTTCATGTGCCTGTTGCTACGTTTGCATTCATGACAATGCCTCGACTGGATTGAAGGCTCGGACACGATATGATATGGACCACGATCATTTATGGCATGTTTAGATTCTGAAGTGGGGCTGACAAGCGTCGTCTTCTCGTTTACGTGCACTCTGTTCTGGCGCCCGTTTACGCTCTTGGATCTGGCAGATGATTCAACCTGTTTGACAACCTTGTTTGCCTTTTTTAACTTCTCTCTTTTCATTTTGTATGGTACTCACACGCGATGTGTCATCGCTGACGATTCCGACGACGACTGCGATGACGATGATGATTTCATGACGGAGGGTGGAATGACTCTCTAAGCCGTCGTTGCTGTCGCTGTTGCTGTTTTTTCGAATTGGTGTCTTGCTTTACATTGTTATTCGCGCCGTTTTCCAATCCCCACGCACCGTTGTTGGATGTCTGTTCTACCTTTCTTATGTCTTTGGTCCCAGCTTCATATGGTTTCCTGCGCATCGATATCGATCATTCATATACTCGCATGAAGCACTGCATGCATGTACACTATAGATAAAAAGGCTCGTTTCGCAGGGTTCAAGCTTCAAGTGCGGGTCAGATCTGCTCTTGGCTGTCCCTCGAACCATTTGATAAATCATCTCCCTTTCGACATGGCTTATCCTTTTGTGAGGGAGCACGTAAATCTATCTCTGCAATCGAATGATGCCCCATGTGGCGGCACGTATCCGCCTTGGCCCCATCACGCCATCATGATGCGTTGAGGAGGAGCATCTCGAGATGTACTTATGGAGAGTCGAACACAGCGAGCCCATCATCGCTATTTGTTTCATCGACGATCGCGGATACTAACATCTATAGCAGTATTTCAAGGCAATTCGCCCGGTGCATCACGCCAGAAAGATCCGAACAGAGCTGGTAGTACGTGAGTAAGTTGATTCCACACTATTAGATCAACACGTTGCATCCAGGACGAACGACTGGTGCCGTTACCAAGCCACATCATACTATTCATACATACTACAACCTGTCAAACAGGTACGAGAGCGCGGAGTATGTATCCAAGCCAGAGATCGGGAGCATCAGGGAGCATCGAGGGAATCTTTAAAATTTAAATTATCGAGGGCAGTTGCGCCGTCTGTCCTGAGGCGCCCGGGGTGCAAGGGGTCCACGCGGAATCCATTGTTCGCTCAAATTATAAATTCGTCCTTTGAGCTTTGAGCGCCTCTTTGATCATGTCCGCCGCCTTCTCGGCGACTGCGATCGTAGGCGCTGCCTAAGCAGACGAGATAAAAACAGAGGGGCATCAGTAATCTGCACTCAGTAAGCACGTCACCACCGTCCGGGAGAAATAACACCGCGCTTATCGTGAATAGCGTGAACAAGGTTCCGAAAGGATGAGGGCAGAAGAAGGCTCCGAAAAAATAACAATTGCAGATTGTGAGAAGCTCGAAGGTGGTGAAGATGGTGAAGAACCAAAGAATAGAAAGAAGAAGAAACTAAAAAATGCGGGTGACGCATGTATTCTGGAGTACTCACCGTGTGACCCGCGATGATCGTCGGGAAGACAGACGCATCCACGACCCTCAAGTTGGGTATCCCGTGCACACGCAGACGGGGGTCGACGACACCGCCTTGGGACAGCGGGCCCATTCGCGCCGTACAAGTGGGGTGGTACAGCGTCTCGGTGCTCGTGCGGATATACTCGACGAGCTCCTCGTCGCTCGCGTCTGCTAGCCGATGTCCAAAGTGCGGATCCGCGTTGCCGTGGTCGAGGATCCCAGCTAGCGGCTGCGAACCCGCGACGCGCGTCAGAACGCGCATGCCACGGACCAGCACGTCAACGTCGTGTTCTGTCGAGAGATACCTGCATCACGAATAAGACAGGGCGGTGCCGTTAGTCAACGGGGACACAACTACAGCAGCTAGACGATAATGATGTCATCGGTAGCCAGACGTGGCCGACGTCACACGCGCCTCGTGGCATGGGACAACAGACAAGAGAATGACAGCATACTTGGGATCTATCACAGGTGCCTCGAACGGGTCTGATGACTTTAGCGTTATGGACCCCAAACTCGTAGGGCTGCGGCATTGAGGCGAACGGGTATTATGAGATACGCAGGTTCACGAAGAGGTTGTCCGACACGCACCGCAGCAAGACCATGTGTAGCCCCATCGTGTTTCCGACAGGCAGGATGGTCCGTCCGTGCCCCTTGTAGCCCATAGGTGTCACGAAGAACTCGAGATCGGGGCACTCGGGCCCCGAGGTTGAGTCTTCGGGATGCGTGGGGTACTTCTCTGTCGGAAATAGTTTGGGATCGGAGGAGCGAAAGAATGCCGCGGCCTCAGCGATCTGCACGGAGCAGTGATATGCAGTAAGCAAGGCGTCCGATGAAATTGAATATAGACCTCTCGCACGTTGGTCGTCAAAGGACCTTTGCCTGTGGTCATGTACTGCGCCAGAGCAGAAAACGTCTTCATCTTCGACCCCCCTACGCCATTGCGCATCAAATAGTTCAAGGATTCTCCGGCCGTCTCTCTCATAACAACATCGACCACAGGATGGTCCATGAGATGCGCGCCGACCCCAGGCAAGTCAGCGACCACAGTGATGTCGTGAGAACGGAGGTGGTCGGCGGGGCCGACACCGGACAACATCAAGATCTATACAAATGTCAGCGCTCGGCCTGTCGCGCCGTTCATGGATGGCGTGCGCACGTGAGGAGTGTGGACCGCACCCGCACTGTCATTGCCACCGGTTAATGATAGCGAGCATGAACGCAGGACAAAGCATGACGCACGAGAGCACGACCTCTTTCCTAGCCTTCACCCGGAAGCGCGGCCCCTTCTCGCTTTTCGCAAACTCCACGCCCACGACACGCGTCTGGCCATCCGTCGTGTCAAAGAGGAGCTTCGTGACGCTCGCGTTGACCGCGACCGTCAAGTTCGGCCGGGCGAGTACGTCAGGAGTGAGATACGCAGACTCTGTCGTCACGCGTCGTCCCTTTGCGTCGATGTACGTCACTTTTTTGTTTTCACGGCAATGATCGTCAGTAACAGACATGTATTCTAGGCAGACGGACTCGACTTACTGAGCTACACACGGAGAGCCCGCTCAGTAGATATTTGAACCGTATTTTCTGAAGACTCACTTTGGCCACACCCAGCGTTCCCTTGGGTGTGTTCAAATCATACTCGCGCGGAAGACCGATGTTCTCGCATGCATCCAAGAACCTGCGCGTGATTGGGGAGAAATTGCCGAAAAAGCCGACTGCACAAAAGGTCATACACAAGCCGTGTTGCTTTTCACATCCTTTACGTAGCGATATAATTACTGACCTTCAATCAATCCCTTTGCTCCCCGTTGAGTCGTGTCCACGCCAGGGAAGAGTTTGCTAGGGATGTACTTCTCGAATTTCAAGAAGTATCTGAGCATAAGGTGTGATCAGCTGCCCACTCAGAATTTTTTTTAGGGACTTGCTTGTGGAACTCGCTGTAGGCCCACTCCTCTGCTCCTTCCGAGCCAGCCATTCTGGCCCATTCGTCATAATCGGACGGCGAGCCATAATGGAAACTAGGGCGCGTCGAAGGAAGTCATGAGCATGAGAGATGAAATCATGGACGATGTCCTTACATCTGTGCATTGATAGTAGAGCCTAAGAACTCTTTCAGTCCAGTTCACACGTCACAAAAATCCCCACTTACAGCCGCCGAGCATTTTTCCTAGGTATCGAGTCAGTTTCGTGGACGATGGACTGTAAGAGCCGCGTCAGCTCACCTCGAGGCCAATAGTGCGCCTTTTCGCCTGCGTTCGCCTGGGGCGTGGTGTACAGGTTGAAGACGCGGTCCGTGCCAAACAAGATACTGTATCCGCTCGGGACGCGTGCGAGCGCAAGCGAGAGCGCGCTTTTTCCGATTGAAAAATCAAGACAGAACTGGTGTGAAAAAATGGCGTTGCGTACCTTTCGCCGGCTTCGAGTACGAGGACGCGAATAGAGGGATCTTCGGTCAGGCGCGAGGCGAGCACACATCCCGCCGTTCCTTATTTTTCCCGGACGCAAGAACAAAGAAAAAGCTCTCGAATTGAGCGGCGTAGCTACCGTGGGGAACGAGGGCGCGCTTACCTCCGCCCACGATGACCACGTCATATTCGTCGAAGTCATGATCGCCGTCGACGCTCCTCCCGACACGCCGCAGGTCTTCAACGGCCTTTGGGCGCTTGGCTTTCGCGCGGACCTTGAGGACTTGCAGTAAGAGGTTGGCGAGGACGAAGGCGGCGCTGATCTTGGCGAGACGCGGGCGGTCGCGGAGTTTGAGTGGGATGATGGTGAGGGCTAGGGCGGTCAATAGGACGGGTACATTGGACTGAAGCCAAAGCAGCTGGGGAACAACCGCTCGCGACATGGACAGAGTGGCAAAATCAACTCGAGGGCTAGATGAGAGCCGTTCGTTTGAAGTGACGAGGGCCACCAAATGCCCTTCGACTTGGTAGGCTAGGACTTTTTGGGTAAACTCGAGTCGCGCCAAGACTGATATTCGCAAGAATTGCCACGAACCTTTCGGTTCAGTGAAGACCGGTGTTAGGCGCGCTTAGCCGGGAGGAGTTGAATCGTAGAACGAGATGTACGTAGACGACGAGTTGGCAGAGAACAACCAAACGAGACAAAATACATATTCTACCCCACGGGGTAGCATGGCCCCCGCCGGCAGACCAGGCCCCTGTCGAGCCAGCAGAGAATCATGTGATAGAGCTATTCGGGAGCGGGCGTCGGTGGTGGGCACGCATGGACGCGGGTGCGGTAGTACATAAATAGTTGGCGGCGAATTTTGTCGGGCTTTCGAGCGTGAGGACGACGCTCCGAAAAATAGAGAGATCCAAGCAGCGTGCATCGTAACGCAGGTCTGCTCGAAGTTGGCCACGTTGTTGATTTTTGCAGTCGGCGTTTGGCGCTGAGCCTCTTGAAGAGAGCAAGAGTTTTTGATTTTGAAATCCTCCGCCGACGACGACTCGACGACGCTCGCCGCCTCTCTCTCCTCTTCAACGACATCCTCTGCCCTTCCTCCGCCGCTGCGGTGTGCGCATTCGGATAGTACAGGCCTCGCATGGGCTGTGGAGCGCGACAGGGGGTTATTTAGCGTGAGACAACTGCATCAGCGAGGCGCTGCACCCGACACTCCTACCTCCTCTCTTCACCACCACGTCTCCAACCCTGGCCTCAGGCCAGACCCCTCGACGTCTGTTCGGCTTCTTCACAGCGCGCATAGGCAAACGGAAACACTCGTCCTCGCAGATCTCCACCCGCGACGTCTCCGAGCCCAAACCCGCGCTCTCCCGCGCCGCCACCACTAACATCACCACCACCACCACCCCCACCCCCACAATCGCCCCTGCCCCTGCCCCTGCCGCCGCCACCATGACCGCAGAGCACCGCGAATCTCCGCCATCCAAGGCCAGCCTCAAGGCCTGGTGGCAACACTTCACCATCGCGCAGAAGTTCAAGCCCCGGGAGCCTGAAAAAGGTGCGTCCTGCCCCCCGCCCTCGCCCGCTTCTCGCCATGGGCCAACGCGCGGAGCATGCACTCTTGGACACTCCAGAGGTCGAGGAGCACGCCGTGTTCGGGAAGCCGCTCAAGGAGAGCCTCCGGTACGCCAGCGTGCAGATATCGACCGCGAACGCGAACGGAGAGCTCTATGTGTGGGGCTACATCCCCGTCGTCGTGGCGAAATGGTGCGTCTCACTGCTCCGTGCCGGCGCGGAGCATCCGTTTGCCCCTGTTTCTTACGTTCGCGCGCACTCATTGACTCCGTTGCGCGGCGTGTTTGCCCAGTGGGCTGTACTTGAAGGAGAATGGTGCGTGTCGGTAGTGTTAAGGCCAGCATACCATGGCTCGTGGCGCTCACGGTCAAAGACAGCGACCGAGGTGGAGGGCACGTTTCGCGTGAACGGGTCGAACAAGCGGATGCGCGATCTACAGGCGATGTTTGAGGCCCGGCCACGGGTGCGTGTTCGCCACTCGTGCGTCCGCGTTGAAAGGCGTTGCTCACAGCATGGATGCACACAGTACGGAAAGTCGTTGGACTGGAAGAAGGAGAACTACACCACGCACGACGTCGCGAGCGTGTTTCGGAGATATCTCACTCAGATGCCGGTACGTGTTTTTCTCGTGTCGCGCGTCTGCTTGTGCTGAAGCCCTGCGCCTGCAGGAGCCTGTGATACCCTATGATCTGTATTTCCAGGTGCGTGCGAGTCTGACGGACACCCCCTATAGCTGCTGACGAGCGTGGATAGTTTCGAGACGCAATAGGTGGCCGCCCTGCGTTTCGGGAGCTCTTCATTCATACTGATATATCTCCGCAGCTAAGCAGCCATATATCCAAGACGACGTGATCGCGACATATAAACGTTTGATCTCCTCGATGCCGCGTGCGAACCAGTACCTGCTCCTATACGTGCTCGACCTCCTATCCGTCTTTGCGCGCAAGTGCGACAAAAATCTCATGACGGCGAAGAGTACGTGGCCCCCTGTCTCTTCTCGCGCTTCCCCCTCTCTGACGCCCGTATCCCCGCAGACCTCGCGGTGATCTTCCGCCCAGGGATCATGTCGCACCCGTCGCACGAGCTCTCGCCGAAGGAGCACCAGCTGAGCCAGGAGGTGCTCGAGTTCCTGATCGCGCACCAGGACTGGTTCATGCTCGACATCCCGCCGCCGCCTGCGAAGGCCAAGACGAGCGCGGCGGGCGAGGAGATGGACGACATGGCGCTGGTGTCGAGCTCGGACGACGACAGGTCGACCGTGGGCGGGTGGAAGCTCGTCGGCGGGCGCAGCGAGGCGGAGAAGCGGAAGATCGCGCGGCGCAGGACGACGACGGAGCGCGAGCGCGAGCGGCTGCGGATCGGTGAAGACTCCCTTCTTACTCGCTGACCCGAGACCGCACCAGTCGCTGACTCGACCCCCTCCCCGTTTCCTTTCCTCATTCTCGCACTTTCCTCGCCCTTCCTCGTCTTCACCCCCGCGCCCCCCATCTCTTCGTTCTATCGCATTTTGTAGGTCTAGGCCCGGATCGTGAGCGAGGGGGGAAGAGCTCTGTGGATCTATCCCCCGTCTCCGAGTCGCCGGGGCGGATCGACGGCGCCCACGCTATCTCGCGCAGCCGCACGCTGCCCTCGACGCGCTCTGGGCGGAGCAGCGCGAGTCGCGGAGGGCACTCCGCTGCTGCTGCTGGCCCTGGCGCAGATGACGAGCGGCAGACGAGGGTGCTGAAGAAGGCCCGCCGCACGTCTGCGCAGCAGCAGCACTCTCCACACAAGCGGCCGCCACAGGGCGGTGTGCCTGCTGCGACGTCGTAGGGATGGGCTCCCGCCGATCCTCGCGCCCTCGTGGTAACCTCTGCTTTTGTCCGCGTCGCGACCTTTCTAGTTCTTTTCCTTTCGCTCGCCTGTGTCTTGCCAGTCTGTTCGCCTGTCTGCCTGTTTATCTGTGTGTTCGGTAGCCTTTCCCCCGTCTATACCCCGCCCTCCTGTTGTGTCCCTACATCTATCACGCCCGCTCGTTGTCCCGTCTCCTAACGAACCTGAACGACTCGTATGTGTGCCCCTCTTGTTGTTTTACTGCGGCTCGCTGTCTTTTGTTTCTTTTTCCATCTCATCGTTTTCTGGACAGTACGTACTTACTACCGCCGGTGTGGCATGGTCGCCAGAGTGTAAATTTAGTGCAGCATCACGAAATATAATTACTCTGCTCGAGGAAGGTTTCACTTTTTGTATACGCTGCCGTCTTGGCATATCGTCATTCTTTCGGTCGATATGAGACCGAAGCGCGACTCGTTATATTTTTGCGTCGTCTTTGGGACAGTGGTACGTACCTCTGTTTCCGCCGTCGTGATATGGTCGCCAGGCCGTAGCAGCACTAGATATAATGAAGAAGAAGAAAGCTGCCTTTTATGGCAAGGAGAAGGCTATTTTGGGTGCCTGTGGCTGGCGGGTTCTGGGGCTGGCTGCGCACTGCCAGTGGACACCACGACCCGACGTCCGACCCCCAGCGGCCGTGGCCGCGTGAGATTGCTCTTCTTGTATACCCAGAAAAGACTGCGCCCTTCCACCCGCCTCACGACCCTCCACGACGACACAGCGATGACCTCCAGAGACCCGTTCGGTACGCCCGAGCCTGCTGCTGCCGCGGGGGCGTCTGTGACGACATTCCCAGCGTACCGAGACCACATGAGTTCGAACCCCGATTTGCAGGATTATTTTGACGATTCTGGAATCCCGGTATGTAAGGCAAGGGCCGCATCGCGTCTGCCCGTCTGATCATCCCCGTCCCCTTCTCTTTCCATCCCTCCTCCTCCCTTCCGCACCTCTCCCCTCTGTCATCCACCACACTCCTTCCCCAACTGCCGCCTCGCCACTCTAGCCCCCTCACCGTTTCTCTGGCATCTATTCCCAGCACTCCCTCTCCAGAGGCTCCACCCCCGTCCCCTCTGCCTCCACCCCCTCCACCCTCAACACCCCGGACGCGAACACCCGCGGCCTCTACTCCTCCCCTGCCGCAGCAGCATTCGCAGCAGCAGAGTCCACCCGCGACCTCCCCGCAACCGCACCCCTCCAGCCACGAGACATGTCCACCTACAACAACATCGAGGCTCCCACCCAGTGGATGGAGAAACCCCCGTCGCGCAGCAACCGCTCCAAGTGGATCGTGAGTGTTTTTCCCGTTAATTGCGCCGAGCCCGCTTGACGTGCCTGCCGTGCGTTACCCGCCGCCTCCGTCTGCTGCGCCCGCGTGATTCCTTAGGTCATCGCGTCCATCGTCGGCTTGCTTGCCCTGATCGGCGTCGGCGTCGGCGTAGGTGTGTCCCTGTCACAGAAGAACAAGAGCGGCAGCTCGCGTGCAAGTTCAAGTTCAAACTCCAGCTCCGTCACGCAGTCCGACCCCAACGACCCCAGTTCTTTCGTGAAGGACTCCCGCCTCAAGCAGTCGTTCTATGGTCTCGCCTACACCCCCGCAGGCTCGCAGCTGCCCGACTGTGGCAACAACCTCAGTGCGTTTCCGTTCCCGCTTTTTCCGCGCGCTATGCTGCTTCGAGTTGACGTCAGTCCCCATCAGGCGATATTATCACCGACATGCAGGTAGGTGTCCGCTTCTATTTTCGTATTGACGCCGCACCCGTTGACGCGGCTCTATTTTTAAACTAGCTCATGTCCCAGCTGACGACGGTGAGTCCTGCCCTCTCTGCGAAACGCTCGAGGCTGATGACCGTCGGTCAGCGCATTCGTCTGTATGGAGCCGACTGTAATCAATCCGCCCTTGTCGTAAGTCTTGCACCCCCATCATTGTGATCTGAGGCCACGACCGACCTCCTGCGTCTCGTGTAGCTCGACGCGATCCAGCGGACAAAAGTCAACTTGACCGTCTGGCTCGGAAATTATCCGGTCCCCACAAACGAGTCCGTCTACACCCGGCAGCGTGACTTGATCCTCGACGCCCTTCAGACGTATGGCACGGACCACGTCGGGGGCGTCACCGTCGGAAACGAGTTCATGTTAAAGTGCGTATCACGCCCCGCCCTTTGGTCTGACTGAAACGTCAACCCCGCATTTGTAGCTATCTGAGTGCCAATGGCGGCGGAGACGATCCCAACAGTTCCATCGGTAACACAGGTGCGTTGGTGTGAAACGGGGTTGTGTGCGTTTGGAGGTCTAACTATAGCATTGCGTCAAGGCGCTGCTATCCTGATCGGCAATATCCAGGACACTATCTCGAAGATTGATGCGCTTGGTCTTGACAAACATATTCCCGTCGGGACCGCGGATGCTGGCAGTTACTTCAACACAGAAGTCCTGGAGGCTGTTGAGTACGGCGTGAGTGTCGCTCCAGGATGGATCGTTCGCGTTCCTGAATTTGGGTTGTCGTAGATGTCGAATGTCCATCCGTGGTTCGCGAATGTCTCGGTCGAGACGGCGGCGGGATGGACCGCCGAGTTCTTTGATACCTGGAACCTCGAGCCCGCCGCGAAACTTTCCAACACGCCGAAGATGTACATCGCTGAGACTGGATGGCCCACGGTGCGTTGGCTTGACACGCCCCGTTGCTGATGACGCAGGCCTCCCGTGTGCTGATGCGCATCGTGGCATGCAGAAATCTTCCGATGTTTCTAACGAGAGCAACGGGCCGTCGACCGCGTCGGAGGCAAACCTGCAGACGTTCTTGGACACGTTCGTGTGCCAGGCGAACACGAACGGCACGGGCTACTTCTTCTTCGAGGTTCGTCCCGTTGTTCCGTCGATGAAGTGAGGGCTGACCGTAACCCGATTCATCTTCGTGTGGTTCATTTCCGAGTGCAGTTCTTTGACGAGCAATGGAAGGTTCGTTGATTTACGGAAGTGGAACCGAACATGTTTCTGATCGGGTTCTGCTTTTGTCTAGGACGTCGAATTCGGCGGTGTCGAAGGATGGTGGGGCTTGTTCAATGCCAAGTATGCAACTTGCCCATCTCTGGCCCGTTTTCGATCCTCTGACGCTTGGGCTTGCTCGCAGCAAAACACTCAAGAACATAGAGATACCTTCTTGTTGATATCCCCATGCCCCATCATACCCACCCAGCACATGCGTACGATACCGCTATCCCCACGAATTTCCGGTGATATCTTGGACCGAGCTAGCCCTTCCCCCTACCCCTCCCCTTATGACCACGACACGGACAGTACGTTACGCTGCGGTGCCGTTTGTTGTGTTTATCCCCGCTCTCGGACATGGACTCGCGTTTCGTCTGTTTGCGAGCACAGTAAGTACAGGATCGCGGTACCGTACGTATTCGCGTCGACCGACCACCTACACCACGGACTTGCATTATTTTTTGTCTACTCTTTCCTTGTTCGTTCGTTCGTCCGTTCGTCCGTTCGTCCGTTCGTCCGTTCGTCTCTTGCGAGTGCGGTGCACCGATTTGATGTCCTAGATGCCACCTTGTGCGGTGGTGTTTACGTTTGCAATGTATTCGTTGAATTGCAGGTGCACTGCGGTTTTCTGCGGCGCTCTGCGCCATCTCACGATTTCTGGCTTGGTCTTGGGTGATCCTTCCAATCGCATCGCGTCCGGTTTGTAATTCTGACATGACACGGCTATTTAACATGACTCTTTCTGACGCTAGAGCACGAGCGAGCTGTAGAGTTAGATCTGAGAGGTATGTCTACCGTTTCGGATGGGTTTGCGTTGGTTATTTGACTATGTGCAGGTTCGAAGGGCGGCGGTGATGTCGAAATCGTGATGGCCCATCGCCACCATCGTCGCTCTCTCCCTCTGCTTCTCTCTCGAAGACCTCATCGGTCCACGGCTTCTTTTTGCGACAATGTCAGATAGACCCTCGGCACGGAGACTCGGCACCTCGACGAAGAGATGATGGCCCTTTCCCGCTCGAAGGTGTTGCGTCGAAGACTATGAAGCGCGACTCGCGGAGCTTCGCGCGGTGGCTGTTGATCGGGCTCTCTCCTTCGACGTTGGCGAGAAGACATCGATACGGGCGCTGCGGGGTTTGCGGCGGGGAGGATCGGGTCGGGGTCAGGGAGGTCGACTCGGGACGATGCGTCGTTGGCTCCGCGCGCCGTGGAGAGGGGAGTTTCTTGGGTTGATTGTTCGGGAAGCTGCTGTGCGTAGGTGCGTCGCGCGACTCGGGTTCGGGTGCGGCTGGCGTCGGTCTCGCGAGTGGACTCTGGACGCTGTTGTCGATGGCTGAGTATGAACGTCGCCCGTTGGATCTTTGCGGGTTTGTTCGCGAATGCTGACGCTCATCGCTGATTCTCGCTCGTTCTGATGTTGGGGGGTTCGAGCTCGGTTCTGGCACACAGTGGGTGCTGCGGGATTTAGCACGGTCTAGCACGATCTAGCACGATCTAGCGCGATGTCCCTTGATTTTGCTAGACCTTGCTAGATTTCGCAAGATGTTGCGAAACGTGCGTGTGAATGTCTAGTATTTTCAGGATCATGCGACATGGGTCGATAGGCCGCACCGGATAATGCCAGAGGATAGCCAAAGATCTTGCAACTCGAAGTTCAGCCACTTACCTGATGCATTTGCAGTCTCATGATGGCTGACCTTACACATCCAGAGCCGTTCTGTTCCCAAAGGTTCAACCAGGCACGATTTTGAAAAAATCGAAAGAAAGACCCGCCAGTTCGATTGATGAAGGACTCTGGAGAATGGAAGAGACCTGGGAAGATTGTGCTAGTTCTTGGAGTTCGAAGAGAAGGCACTTGGGAGCAGCACCGCTAGTGACTGCAGGTCACCGCTACTCAAGCGCTTGATGCTGCTATAGAGAGTATTAGATGCTGCTAGATGTTGCTAGATGTTGCTAGATGCTACTAGATGCTGCTAGATGCTGCTAGATGTTACTAGATGCTGCTAGATGCTGCTAGATGCTACTAGATGTTGCAAGATATCACTCATTGTTGCCATACCCTGCCAGATGCTGCTCGTCGTTGCTCGATGCTACCGGTAGATGTTGTTAGATGTCGCTAGATACTACTCGTTGTTGCTAGATGCTGCTAGATGCTGCTAGATGCTGCTCGTCATTGCTAGATGGCGCTAGATGTTATGTTGCCCATTGTTGCGAGATGTCGCTAGATGCTGCTCGTTGTTGCGAGATGTTGAGACATGTTGAGGAAATTTGCCAGATGCCTACCCGTGATTATTAGACGTCGCTGGAGCTTGTGCTCGTTGTTGCCAAAAGTTGCCAAAAGTTGCCAGGCTGGACGGTGCTAGATATTGCTAGACGCTACTGTTGTAGGCTGCTAGGTGATGCTCGATGTTGTTAAATGTTGCTTGTTAGTGCTCGATGCTGTGTGATATTGCAAGATCGGTAGGCTTGGCTTGATACACAACTGCGGAATCTATGATGTCCAACTTACCAGTTTCCGTTCAAGATCAGACCCGGAGTACGTCGTCACTCTGGCACGAAAATTGAGCGCTGCTATGAAGCAGTGCCAATGTCAGACAAGGTAAGTATAGTGTCCCTAGTGCTGTCGCTGCTCGCACAATGGCCGATCTTGCTAGATCTTGCTAGGTTTTGCTAGATCCTGCTAGATCTTGCTAGATCTCGCTAGAGATTATCAAATTTTCCTCGATCTTGCCATTACCAAAAGACGGCACCAGCTTCAAAGTTCTCATTTGAGATATAGATGTTGCTTCCTAGTAGATGATAGATCCGGCGATGTTGTCCATGTAGACCATCCACATTCGTAAGCTCAGATTAGACTGGAGAAAGGGGAGTTGACAACAAGCGGATAAATCGGCATCTACGTACTGGCACACCGCCAAGATATTCCAGCACCAACATATCCTGCTATACATCGTAGGGTGGTAGACATAATACATTCTAGTGTATTCTCTGGATAAGTACAAGTTTAGTGCAAGAAGCGAAGCTTCATCCATTTTCGTCAAAGAAAAGGCGACAGACGCACCTATAGTCTTACCGAAGGCCAAACTCTTCATTTGACCATTCACAATCCGACACCTCTCGCGAGTCGAGGACGATGACAAGTTAACGTAATGCGGAGAATGCTAGGTAGGAACGTGAGGGTTTTTATCGTCTGGAGTCATGTGTGTGCCATGCAGAGTTCTACATTGAGACTGTAGACAAATCAGGGTGCACTGAGATAGCAGCCTACTCGAGGATGTCCCTCGTCCCTGGTGCCGTGTGACGACAGCCGTGGCCTTCAAGTAAAAAAATATCGTGCATTGGACATACGTTGATGCTTGGTTGAAAACATTCCGCTATCCATACAGTGGCCGTCGTCGTGACACAGCCGCAACGCCCTCCGCAATATCCGATACACATGCAACAAACCATGTCAGGGAGAACGATCTCACTGACCACCATCGTCTTGCAACGCCAGGGCCCTGATCCGCTCCTCTTCTGCAGCCAGGTCCGCGTCTTCCTGCTCGCGCCTGTACTTTGCAAGATCCCACGAGTCCTCGTCTCCCTCGTCCTCGTCTTCGAACCATTCGGGGTTGAATTGGAACTGCGTGCATATCAGTCACTGTCGACTCGCACAGAGATGGGAGAGCGAGCGTGAACACGCAAAACGCACCAAATCTCGTCCGCTCATACCCGAATTCTTGCCAGCGGCGTGCTGCTGATCCTTCGCCTTGCGCATAGCATCCACCTCGGCTTCCTTCTTGTTCATCCGTGTTTGCTTCCACTTGGCAAACGTCTCGCGTGTCACCGGTGTCAGATTTGTACCTAGTTTGTGTCGCTGGAGGCGCAATCCAGGCAGACAAGACATCACGGAAGGGAGGATTGTTAAGCCGTAGCTTGGGAAGAGGTGATGAGATGTCAAATAGAGCGCACCTCGACCTCCAAAAACTCTTCCAGTGTGATCGTGTTTGCCTTCTCAGCTGCTTCCGCAGCTTTGCGCTGTGATTTCAGTACAAACCCTGCAGGAAGTGCGTGCCGGTATTGGCAGAGATCGCCATTTGGACATTGCCAGAACCAGCCGAATCTGCATCAAAGGTGTAAATAAATAGGTCGGGCCATTTTGCGTGAAAGAATGTACTTTTGCGTCTCGATTGCCTCGATAAAATTTTTGCAGACAATCTGACATAGATCGTAAGATACGGTGAAGTGAGAGAGATGCGAGGGATTGAGGGAAACGCACGTCGGTTGTTGTCCGTGGGTTGCCGTGTTTCGAGAGCACAACCTCTCTGAGCTTCGCCTCGTCCCAGGTATCCATCGTATCTTCAAGCGAGATGGTATCAATCTCCCATGCAGCAGCAAGCAAACGCACTCACCAGCCAACTTCTCCTCCCGAGTATCCGCGTATAGATTGCGCTTCTCAACCTTCCTTTCGACATCTAAATTATGACTGAACTTGCACTTGACCCCTTTGTCGCAGTGACCCGCTTTGAAGAACGTGCACAGCAGCGTCTTGGGGTCCACTCCAAACGGCACCTTCTGAGTCTGCACCGGGCGTAGGAGCGCAGCGTCATCTCTCTTGCGCTGCTCTTCTTCGGCCTTGGCTTTCGCGCGCAGTTCCTTCTCGCGCTCCTTTGCAAGTACATCAGGGGATTTACCGGCCATCGAGGCTTGCGCCTGAATCCGCGCTACCTCCTTTTGGACCTTCGCAGACTTTTTCTGTACGCGTACGGGGAGGGTGAGTACGTGTGCACTTAGAAAGAGCAAGGAAATAAGAGGAGAGGGTGCGCTAACATTCTTCATGCCGAAGGTCTGCAAGTCGAGGTGCGCGCATCAGTACGGACGATCTCCTCAGGTGAAGCGGAGGAGCTGGACCACCTTGTCGACCTTGAGCTTGGACGACGAGCTCGGCTGGGCCTGTTTCTTTGGCGGCATTTCTAGCTATGGCTCCGAACAAATGATGCTGATGGGACGAGGAGTATGTCGAGCTGGTCGTGGTAGGCGGCGATGACGATCGAATCAGCCTCGGAAACTGCTCGAAGGCAAGGAAATTGTTTCTCATCACGTGATCACTGTTGTCGCTCTGGCCAGCAGTCTTGCGGCATCGTTCACGACGACCTCCAAGTATGAGTCACAGTCTCTCACATTGAGGAAGATACGGAACGACTTTTTTTTATTGGCGAGGCGAGTAATTACCTCTTGTCTGTCTAGGGTCTGTAGTAAGTCGAGAGCAACTCTCAGTTGATTAATGCTTGTTTCGGTCAACATGTTGTTCCAGGTGGTTCTCAGCTCACAACTTACCCGCGTACCTTGACAGGAGTGAATTTTCTCCATTATGAGTCTTGATTCATTCACTCATCGTGATGGCTTCAAATTGAGATGGCTTTCATTATGATCACTCCCATCAAAAATCAAGGCGAGATCACTCATCGACTGCCCAAGATTCCTTTCACAACGCCTACCTTTGTCCCGCATATAGTCAAAATTTGGCTTATAGATAACCCTTACAAGATCCTCCTCTTCCAGCCGGGATGCGTGAGCGATTGTTGCCTATACAGTACACAACCTTTAGTTTCTTACATTGGTTTCCCATCTGGCTTGGATGCAAGGCACCCGGCAATCCGCACAATACAAGAGCACCAAGAGGAAGGTCATCATGAATTCTCTCAAGTATTCATACCACTCATCGTAAAGTGATCAGAGCGTAGTCGTTTCCGTTATGATCTGCCTTCGCGAGAAAAGCTGGCGCCCCGCGAGAATGCTACCACACGGCGGGTCCGCAATGATTAGTTTGTCTATGTCGGGAGTTCGACTCAGCCAACATCAGTCGGAAACGATCGGTGCCAAGGCAATCCAATCGTTTCGAATAAGTACGTGAAAGAGGCGCAGGTCATCTCGCTACCAGTTGAGTCGTGACTTCATCATTCTTTCTTCTTGCCAAACGAGACTGCATCTCTGCAAGTCCGCGATAGATACCAATTAGCTTACGAGCATAAGCTGCTTGATTGATTGTGCATCGAGATGTTCATATTTAGATGGACTTTGTCCCACGCAAGCCGTTGATATGGGGCAGGAACAACCGGACACATGTTTTGTACGAAGAACATTTGATCACGACACACTCCCCAACATCTCCACTTGTTCCGATACCGTTTCATGTCTTCTATTGTTCCGTTTTCCTAACCCTTGTGGTCCTCACGTCTCTTACAAGACAGCAGCCGGCGCTCATCAGTCGTGATTCTGCATCAAAATGAAAGGTCAGCTGCCTGTCTGATCTGAGTCCTGCAGTCTCCATCCGGTGCTGTGTCCTGCATCACCACACGCCGACGGCTCACGTTCGACCTGGTCACCGTTCAGCGGCAAGGATGGGCCGTTCTGGCGAATTGATATCGGCATCCACTCACGACATGATCCAGGGTACAGTCTTCGTCGCCCACCCTCATATGTACCATTCACACAGTGGCCGCCCAGGACCTTGTCAAAGCCATCTGCATGTCCTCCACGGCGCCACAGGGTTTGAAAAACATGCGCCGACCAATCGTGGTGCAGGTATTCCTGGAACTTGCGATGTGTCACGCACTAGCCAACAATCGGTTTGCCCCTCCCGTGATCTGCATCTTGTCGCTCAATATCGCCCCAATCGCTTGTGGTCAAGTGCATCCCTCCAACATTCCAGTCCGTTGAAACTCCCGGGGCCATCGTTCTCGTCGGTGCCTTGACTCCAACGATCATGGAGCTGGATCTAGCAGGTCACGGACTCGTGTTCGAGCTCTCTGCGCAGTAGTCCACGTTTCCTTTTGTGGTTTCACACCCTTGCACGTCGTCAGACATCAACGCCCCTCTGCACTCGCATCAGTGGCAAATCTAGATGATATCAGTCGTAGCCGATGGACACGGCCACACTTGCCTGATCCTTATTCTCTTTTGACAGTGAGCCTTGTCTTCAACAGCTGGATCGTCACGTCCGACATGCGAGTAAGCATTTAGCTTTGCCCTCGCACCGCCTCCACAGGAGTAATTAACGTGCACAGCCTGACTCTTCACCAACGTCGGCATTCGCGATCGGCCCATTTTGGCGCAGGTTTTCTGCGGACGATCAGATCCACGCTGCGACCCCCGAGATCTCCTGCTAAGAAGCAATTTAGGGTGATCATCATGGCGGTGCGATCTTGATCCTTCATAGTGTGTGGCTGCTCGTACGTAGTTCAGGATGCCTCTGGACCATGTCTCTATACGCAGGGCCGCAGTGATCGTGTGACGGTGGTGGATGGTTCTGTAACATGTTTGATGTCATAATCTGTTTCCTCCCAGACCTCGATGTTTCTGAGCGTGGAAGAATGAACACATTTATGCTTATGGTTGTTCCCCGTGGGATCACGCTCGACAGGGGACGTGTCTAGCCTGGCGAGCCTTGCATGCTCATCGTCCCTTCGTCATCCAATGCCCATGACGGACGTGAGCACGATTCATCGCTGTCTGAGCGTCTATTTTGGCTGGCAAAAAGAGAACCGTGTGCGCACTACAGTGACGCCTCGGACGCAGGCTTCTCCGCGGAGGCGCCCGCGAGGGCATCAGCACCCAGCCTGCCAGTCGGCCACCAGCTCCGAGCGGTCACACGTCGCGCGCAATTGCTCGTTCCGTCGAAGCGCGCCATGGGCACGATTGATTCCGCGACGATGCCCACGATCCAGCCATACTAAGTATACAGTACACGCGGGGGCGCAAAGGCGCACGCTCCGGCGATCCTGTCTGCTGCGCGGAACCTGGCCCGCGCGCCATCGAATGATTATAACGCGGTTCCCGACGCGCGCGCCGGGGTACTCGGAGCCTCTCGACTCGGGTTCTTCACGAGCTCTGTTTCGGCGTGTCGGCGGGCCATGAGTCAGGGATCGGAAGCCGCTTCCCGGCGATACGACGGAGACAGGCACCAGCGCGGGCGCGGGTGCCCATTTCTCCTGCCCGAGGACCCTGCTCGCGAGTAATTCCCGTCCCGTGCCTGCGCGGGATCACCGAAACGCGAGTCCTGGCCCTGGCGTGCCCTTGTGTGAAGCTCGCCGGCCAGAGCACCACACGCCCACGTCTGGCGCCGGAGTGCTTGTCCCTTGCACCGTGTTCGACGGGTCCGCGCGTGCGTTGATCGTGTGGAGAGATGACGGAGGTCGATGGTTAGTCGATGAGTGTCCGACGCGGGCGGGCGGGCGGGCGTCGAGGTCTGCGCGGGCTCCGTGCGGCCGGCCTGAGTTAGATCCCCACGCGCGGGCTTCTCGTGCTCGCGATTGATCTGACGCGGGGCGCTGCAGGATGAGGAGGCTGTGGTCTGCTGTGGGGGGACGGGGAAGAGGTAAGGGGAAGAAGCCAATCCCGCTCGTCCGATCGCACTGCATCATCGGTTGCGGACAACAGGCCGTGGGTGCTGCAGGCGCTCCCCGCGCGCTTCTGCCGAGTGGCGGTGAGAATGCGGTGAGCGAGGAGGGACGTAACGCAGTAAGTGCCTCGTCGGTGGATGGACTGGGCTCGCGGGCCGAGTGCAGATGCAGATCCCCGCTCGCCCCTAAGTATTGCGAGCCGAGACGGACCGTGGCGGCCAGTGCATCGCATCTCGACATCGACGCTACGAGAAGCTGCGGCCGAAGGAAGCAGAAACTTAACCCACCATGCATGTGATCGATCGGACCGCTCGACGCAGAGGCCGTCGACAGCCCATGCGACATCCGACGGCCCAACAACGCGTATGACGGCAATGATGTAGAGTGCGTAGCCCCTGGTGAGACTGCGGACGACAGGGTACTGCATCCATGCTGAAGTCACCATCCACGAGGCTGCGGGACGGGTTAATTATAGATCACTTGGCCACCGGGCATCGCATGACTGTGTGATCCGCTGATGCATGACGAGCGTCTTCACAGCAGTGCGGCTGTCTGGGCGTAAGGTGGCGCATGCTTCAACGCGTGAACGGGCGAGGTCTAAGTAGATAACTTGCGAGAAGCAAGTCATATGTGATCGGGCGCGGACGTTTGAAAGCGGTCTCGACGCGGTGCTGCGTCCCGCGTCCCGAGTGGTTGTCCGTCTGACGTCGCCCAAAGCAATTGACCGACATGCGAAAAAAAAACCCTTCTTCTCGTCCCGCGCCAACGCGTCCGGGGATCATCGAGCGGCCGCGCCGAGCGCATAATCGAATCGAGCAGCCTTCTCCGGCCTCCGGACCTGGAGCTCCAGCATCGCAGCGGTCGCCGCCGGCGATGAAGAAACGAAGCCCGGATCCGCACAGGAGCTTGGGTTCGATGCATGCGCTGTCGTATATGGCTGCTTGCGCCGTCCTCCGGCGCCCGGAGCCGCGTGCCCAGCGCCTAGTGCGGGCGGGACGAATGCGCGCGCCAACGAAGGCCTGCGGTGGAGTGTTGGAGTGTTGGAGTGTGGGCGCGTGTCTGTGTGTCTGTGCGTCTGTGTGGGCGTATATGCGTGTAGGCGTGTAGGCGTGTAGGCGTGTAGGCATACGCACGCGGCGGGCGCAAGCGAACAGAAGCGGCCCCGCATCGAGTCTACACGGGGCTCGACGCGCGCCCGCCGAAGCGCCCCGCGGTCGAGACTCCGACGGCGCGCCGTCCCTGCATGCGTGACATCCGTGCACGGCGAGCGCGTCGCACGAGCGCGCATTGCGGTAGTGGCCTAGTTGCGCGCGGGGGGTCAGCGGACGAGCGAGTTGGTGCGCTGTGCGAGGCTCGCCGTCGTCGACTCTGCACGGTGCGCACGCCGCGGTCCTCGCACGTACCTGACTTGACCGAGTCCTGATTTCAGGGCGGACGAGGGCAAAGCCGGGCTGGGCTGGACGGTGGACGCGCTCGCTATACCATACCATAGCGCGTCGTTCCGATATTCCGGAGCCTCCGCGTCCTAGCTCTCCGCCCGTCTCCCAGCGTAGGCGGGTCGCGGACGGTCCTAGCCGATAGCTGGAAGATAGCGGCAGATTCGCGAGTCGCTCGTAGGCAACGGGTCGCCCGTCTGCCCGTGCGTGCGTGCGTGCGTGCGTGCAGATGCAGATGTACAAGGCTTCGGCGATTGGCAAAGTCTCGCAAAGACGGCAAATGTACCAGAGTCTCGCAAAGTCTCGCAAGGACACGCAAGGACACACGACACGCAAAGACCCGCCAAAGCGCACCGCAGCTCGCCGTCGCGCGTCCGTGTACATGATCGACGCGCCGCCGTACCAAGGATCTGAGCGTCCCGCGTCGCGCAGCGCCAGCCGCAAAGTCCGAGGATCTGCAGCCGGTGCACACAGACGTGGGGCTCCTGCGCTGTCCTGGATAAGCATGGGTATGGACACCTCGAGTCGCGGGGCGCGAGTCATCGAGGGCGGCGATCGCGATCACGATCGGACGGAGAAGACCAGAGGCGGTCCGCGAAGCCTGCATATGTGGGCCTACAGTACCCAGTATGCACGCACGTATGTATTAGCTTACATAGTGGTTAGGCGGGCGCGCGAGGTCGATCTGCGAGCGTCCCCGCATTGCTGTGCGCGCGAGGCGTGCGGGGCGGGGCGAGTCGAGGTTGAGGGGTATACGTATACCGTTGTGTGAGATGAGAGCGCGAGCGAGGCGCGGGCGGGGTCAAAGGTATGTACATGCAGGCGTAGGTCTGACACGGACGCACGGCGGGCGCACGGCGAGCCACGTGCGGGCTGTGCGGAGCGGTGCAGTCACGGGAGGGACAGGGTCGGAGCTTGAAGGGGCAGCGAGTGGCTTGGACGGGCACTGCCTGGTGGATCACAGCCCTGCACACACCGTCTCATCCGCCGCCGCGTCCTCTACAGCAGCCAGCTCTCAAAAGCGTCCTCCCCATGATTCCTTTCCACGCAGACCCGCCCTACTCCGACCTCGACCGTCGCTCCCTCCCCCTCGACTCCTTCGATCCCTACGCCCCCAGCAGCCCCCACTTCCCCCCCACCCCGTCCTACGCAGGCTCGTACCAGAACTCCCCCTACTCCGGCGTCTCAGAGCTCGACTTTGGCGACGGCAAGGACGACGCCCTCGGCTTCTTCGACGGCGACGACCCCCTCGCAGTAGACCCCGCAGACGACTACGACCCCGCCGCCTACGACGCACCCGCCTCCTCCGGCCTCCTCATCTTCCACGACGACTTCATGACTGCCGCTGACAACCCCGCAGACCACCTCTCCCTCTCCCTCTCACACGACCACCCCCTCTACGACCACGGCTCCCCCGCCTCCAGCAACGGCGCAGCCGACAGCGGCAACGAGGACTACCGCAGCCCCGCCTCCTCCGTCTCCTCCTCCCACCACCACCGCACCGTCACACACCCCCTCCCCTCCCCGCGCCTCAACTTCGAGGGCCTCCACGTCGACTCCCCCTACCTCCCCGCACGCCAGATTCCCACAGAGCGTGCCGGCACCCCCAGCAAGCCCCCATCCCCCCCACAGATCCGCATCCCAGACTCCGCCCCGCGCTCAGGCCGCTCCTCCGCCGGCTTCCCCCAGGACCCGCCCACCATCAACGCCCCCGACGGCGACGGCGTCGGCCCTCGCCTCCACATCGTCCCCGCGACCCCCGTCAGCGGCGTCAACGACCCCTCGCAGTACCCCTCCGCGCTAGGTGAGTATCGCCTCCTCGAAAAAAAAAAAGAAACTCTCCCCGCTGATCACCCTGCCTGCCTGCCTGCCTGCCTGTCCCCCACGACGACAGCGCCCCAGCCCTCGACGACCGCCTGGCATCATCATCAGCCAAGCGACACGTCGGCATCTGCCGGCCCATCACGCCCGTCCCGGTACGACGGCGGCCACGGCGCGTACCACTTTCCCCCGACCAGCGGACCCTCGTCGACCGCGGGCGGCGCGGGCAGCGGCGGCGGCGACGACTTTCTCCTCCCGCCCTCCCCCTCGCGCGCGCGCAGCAAGTCCGACACGTCCCTCCGTCCGCTGCTCTGGGCCGAGGGCCCCCATCCGTATCAAGGCTCCGCCGTCGCTGATCCGGCCTCCGCCGCCGCGTTTCAGCAGCGCGAGCGCGAGCGCGCGGCGACGCCCGGGACGGTCAACATGAATCAGGTGCTACCGCCCGTGAGCGACCTCGTCGACGACCCGCCGCACGCTCCCGCGCGCCATCACGCGCATTCGCACTCGGCGTCTGCGTCCGTGTCCGTCTTTGGCGCGCACGAGTACCAGCAGCAGCAGCAGCAGCCGCAGCCGGGGCCATTCGCGTCGTTCCAGGGCCAGGGGATGGGCGCGCCGGGCCTGCTGTCGCCTGATTTTGGCGCAGGGCTGCGCCGTGCGCGCTCGGACGGCGGGGGCGCGGCGCGGCAGACGCACAGGCAGGTGCGCTCGGAGGACCTGCGCCCGGGGATGATGGCGTCCATCGGCGGGTTCGCGTCCAACAACAACAACAACAACGGCGCCGGGCAGGCGTACCCGCCTAGCCCGCACCAAGACTACATCGCGTCGCTGGCCGCACAGAACCGGCAGTACCTGTCGCCGATGGGCGTGGGCGGGATGGGGCTCGGGATGGGGATGGGGAGCCTGGGCGGGATGGGGCTCGGGGTGGGCGCGGACGCGGTGCCGTCGATCACGCGCGGGCACCACCGGCGCGCGTCGAGCGGGTCGCGGGAGCGCGGGGTGGGCGCGCTGGACGGCGGGGGCGGGGGCGCGGACGGGTGGGGCCACGGGCACGGGGGCGCAGGCGGGGGCGGGCTGCATGGCGCGCGGGTGTCGCCGTATCCGAGCCCGAGCGCGAGTCCGGCGCGATTGGTGGAGCCGCTGCCGAGCGTTGGGATCGCGGGGTCGGGGCGGTACGCGCAGCAGTCGCAGCAGCAGCAGCAGCAGCAGCACGGCCAGCAGCAAGACGGGGGCGCGGTGGCGGTTGGGGACGGGTCGGGAGGGCTGGGGATGGGGATAGGAATGGGGGGGATGGGGATGGAGGGCGCGCGCGGGGGCACGCCGTTGGCGGTTGCGAAGCCGAACGTGACGACGTCTGCGACGGCGGACGCGAGCATGAAGCGGCGGATTAACGAGGCGAAGTTTCGGTGCGACGTTCCCGGGTGCGGGAGCACGTTTACGCGGCATTTTAATCTCAAGGGTGCGTGTGCGCCGACGTGCGCTCTTCTTCATTTGGCTCGTGTCTGACGTTTTATTTTTTTGGGGATGCGCGTGCGCGTGCAGGGCACAAGCGGTCGCACAACGACGAGAAGCCGTTCCAGTGCAAGTGGCCCGGGTGCGGCAAGGGCTTCGCGCGGCAGCACGACTGCAAGCGGCACGAGCAGCTGCACTCGAACCACCGCCCGTTTTTATGCGAGGGCTGCAAGAAGCCGTTTGCGCGGCTGGACGCGCTGAATCGGCACCGTGAGTGTTTGCTCTTTTTGGCGCTGTCGGCGCTTTTGCGGGCAGGGCGCGCGCTGACTTTTGTTTTGGGGGTTTTATTTTGGGGTTTTGCGTTCGCGATGCGGTGTGCGGCAGTGAAATCGGAGGGCGGGGCGCCGTGCGCGAAGGTGCAGGAGACGGTGGACGCGGAGCGCGCGCAGCAGATGCAGATGCAGCAGCAGGAGGACGACGGGATGGGCGGGATGGGCGGGATGGGCGGGATGGGGATGGGCGGGATGAGCATGGGCGGGATGGGCGGGATGGGGTTGCCGAAGGTGGAGTCGGACGGCGGGTGGGGACAGGGAGGGTTCGGTGCGCATCAGCATGGGCTGATCATGTAAATTGCGCGCGCGCGCGCGGGTGAGGGCGGGCGCTGTTGATGTGATGTGATGCGATGTGATGGTGATGGTGATGGTGATGTGGTGGGCACGGGCGCTGATGGTGATGGTGGAGTGATGGTGTGGTGATGGGCATTGGAGGTAGGGGTTGATGGGTCCGCGCGGGCGGGGTTGGGCGCGTGTTTCGGGCTGCTGGCGTGCTGGGTGCTGGGTACTTGCGGCGTGCGTGTGTGCTCGGTTTCGCCGCGGGCCGCGCGCGCTCCTTTGTTCGTTTCTGCTTCGTTCCGCCGTCCACGCCTGGCCTCTGCCGCCTCACCGTCTCACCGCCATTCCCGCCCCGCCTCACCGCCTCTTCCGCCCCGTCTCGTCTCGTCTCGTCTCGAATCTCGTTTTTTTTCCGGTTTTGCCACTGTATCCATTCTGCGTCCCCCCCCTCCGCCTCTCCGTCGCCCCCGCGATCTGCGACTCATGATGTACGACTCACGGCTCCGACTCCCAACTCGTCTGCTTCTTCCGCCCCCCTCCCTTGCTCTCGTCCTCCTCCCCGTCCCCATTTGCATCCTCGTCCTCGTCATGCCGTCCGCTCTGATGCTGCGTCGCACGGCGCTTGCGTGGCTGATGATGTTCACGTTCACGATCTTCCCCTCCCTCGGCACCCGACTCTCGATCGCGCGCTCTCGAAGTAGAAGCCGGTGATCGCCACATCTGCCCCGCGCCCCTTCGTCTTCACGCCTTTCCGTCTGCGACTGTTTCCCCACGGTACCCTATCATACGCCTGGACATCGCGTCCGCCGCGGATTTTTGTCTCATCCATCTCGTCTCGTCTCATTCCGTTCGCTCTCGCTCTCGGTCCCGCTCGTGATCTACGTGTTTTTTTTTTTCACTTTTTTTCACTTCTTCTCTCACTCTTACTTTTTCTCCCTGCTGTGTCTGGTCGTCGTGCTCGCCTCGCTATATATCTATTGCTTACGCCCGTGGCCCTGCTGCTCGGTTTTTCTCTCTCGTCGTGTTCGCGTCGTGGGCCCGGCGCCGCCTTTCTTGACCCGAGCGATCGGTCGATCGCGGGGGGCGGTCGTTTGTGTCCCGGCATCGCCTGCGTCGTTTATACTGCTGGTATCATATACATCTCGTCGCTCCCGTTTTCTGTCCTTTTTTGTGTCACTCTTCGTTGTCATTCTCCTCCATTGACGTCGTGGTCGCTCGCGACTCGGCGGACGTTTCGTGCGGCCGAAATTGGATCGTATGCTGTAGCGTAGTAGCCTCCCGTAGATATTTCCCGGACGTGGTATTTATTGTACAGCGCGGCTTGAATCTATATATGAGAAAGATGAAAGGTGCGGGACGGTGTGTGTGTGTGCGTGCACGGGATCTGAGGCGCGCAGGGGCAGTGCCGCGGGTGCCGAGGAGGGTGCCGCGCCGGGGAGCGGCGAGGAGGCTTCAACTTTGTTCTCGTCGGCCACGTCGCGATGGCATATCAAACACACTCCAGCTACGTCCCCGTCCCCGTCGTCCTTGGCCCCACGCAGCGCCCACGCCCGTCCTTCCCCATCGCCGCCAACGGCACCCGTGCTCAGCCAACCATCGCGCCCGCCGCCCCCAACCCCCAACAACCCGCCGCTCATGCCGGCACCCCCGCCCACGCCCACGCCCACGCCCAGACGCACGCCCAGACGCAGCCACCGATATCGACATCGACATCGAATCAAACCCATGCACACGCCTCGAACCACGTCCACGCGCCCCAGCCCCCGCCGCAGACGCAGACGCAGACGCAGAGCGCCCCCTTCCGCGCGCCCGCGCACAAGCACGCGCACCACCTGCACTCCATCCCCCCGCGCGAAAAGTCCACACGGACCCTCATCCTCGACCACCTCCTCTGGGTCCACGCCCGCACCCGCTTCGCCCAGGCCCGCGCCGAGCTCGCCATGACAGACCGCACCGGCGGCCCCGCGGCCCCGCACTACGCCCACCGCGAGCGCCCCGAGGGCTACGACGAGGACGCAGAGGCGCCCTCCGACGGCGAGGACGTCGCCGCCCTCCTCGCGCGCGCCGGCGGGCCCGGCCACCCGCACGACGAGGACGAGGAGGCCCGCATGGCCCGCCAGGATTTCGTCCTCGCACGCAAGCTCCGCCTCAGGGCCGAGGGCATCGAGAAGGTCGTCGCGAGCATGCTCGAGCAGCCCCCGCAGGACCACCCCTTTCCCGACGACGAGCCCCTCCTGCCCCCCGCCCCGACGTCCCCGCGCCAGCCCCTCGTCCCCCACGTCCCGACCAGCCCCGTCATCTCCACCGCCTCGGCCGCCGCCCTCGCCGCCGCCGTGGCCGCGACCTCCTACGCATCCGCGACCGCCCTGCCCCCGACCGCCCCCGCGCACGCGCACACGCTGCCGAACGGCGTGCGCCTCCGCCTCGCCCTCGCGACGGTGCTCAACGACCTCTTCGCGCGCCAGGCGCCCATCCCGCGCCACCTCCACGTCGCCGCCGCGTCCCGCAGCAGCACATCGTCCACAGCCAGTGGTGGTGGTGGCGGCGGCGGCGGCTCGCCCGCGATGCAGGCCCAGATCCCGCGGGCCGCGCTCCCGCCCTCGCTCCTCCCGCTGTCAACCGTCTCGAGCGCGTCGGCGTCCTACGCCCCGGCATACTCCGTGCGTGTTGCCCCTATTCCTCCCGTCTGCACCCGTCCGCGTCTCACCCCCGCCGCCGTCGCGCATCACAGGGCTACGCCTCGCCGCCGCAGCGCGCGCACCGCTTCCAGATCCAGTACACCTCCTACGCGCCCCCCTCGCCGAGCCCGCGCACGCGCGACATGTTCCTCGCCGGCGCGGACCCGAGCACCGCCAACTCGCCCCCGTCGCTCCGCTGCCCGCGCCACCTGCACACCGGCTGCGACATCTGCGTCGAGGCGAAGGACAAGGCGCCTGCGCGCCCCCGCGGCGGGACTGTCGCCGCCGCCGCCAGCGCCGCGGGAAAGGCGGCGGTGGGCGGCGGCGTGCCGCAGGGCGGGGGCCTCACAGGCTTCAAGGACGGGAGCGGGGTCGGGTCGGGGCTGGCGCGGCCCGGGCCGAGGGGGAGCGTGTTGAGGCGACAGGTGAGCGGGATGGGCGCTGGCGCTGGCGGGGAGGGCCGCGCTGGCGCGGGGGGAGCTGGAGCGGGGGGAGCTGGAGAGGAGGGCAAGACGACGGGGACGGGGAACACGCGGTTATCGGAGCTCATCGCGCGCTTCGTGCGGCTGTCTGCGCTCGTGAGCCTCGAGCTCGGGCGCGAGGCCGGCGTCGGGGTCAGCAGCGGCTACGACGACGCGAGCGACGAAGCGCAGGGACACGGACAGGGGCGCGAGGCCGGTAGCGCCGCCAAGGGCGCGTACGCGCGCGCGCTGCGGCCTGCCCGGGAGTGGTACATGCTGCTCGCGGGCCTGCTCACGCGCGCGGTGCTCGAGGGGTACCTCAGCGCGGGGTGGCGGCAGCTCGCGCCGGTGCAGGTGCTCATGGGCGTCGGGCTCGGGCTCGGCGACGCGGGCGCGGGCGCGGGCATGGACATGGGCGGAGCCGGGGCGGGCGGCGCGGACGAGTTTGCGGGGTTCGACCCGGATGAGCTGCCGGATCTGGAGGAGGCGGTGCGCGTGCTGTTTCCGGCGCTGCGGGCGCATGCAGAGGCGGTCGCGGCGGGGGGCGGGGCGGGGACGTGTCCGCGGCGGGAGGGCGGGGAGGCGGAGTATGAGCGGGAGATGATGGCGCGCCTGGCGAGGGTGCGTGTTGCGCTTTGCTTCTCTTTTTTTTTTTTTGCGTCTATGCGCTCGGTAGTCGGGTCTGCGCGGGGCTTCCCGCTTTCAGTGCCGCCGATGCGTAAATTTCGCCGCGAGCATCGCCCTTTCAATGTCAGCGCCGTCCGTTCGTTTACTGACGATCCCGCAGTTCTTCGACGTGCCGGCAGGCACGCCCGACCTCTCGACGCACATGGAGGACCTGGCGTGGCAGTACCCCGCGGAGCCCGTCGAGCGCGCCGCGCTCCGCTTCTGCGAGGCGATCGCGAAGTGGCGCGGCAGGCCCGAGCTCGAGACCGTGCGTCCCCCCCTCCCCCGCCTCCCCGCCGCTGATTAGATCGATCGCTCACCGAAATGCCGTTCTCATGCAGTACAAGGAACGCCCGCCGGGCTACACGCCTGCGCCCCCTGGCCCGCACGGGCACGGGCAGGCGGAGGCGGAGGCTGCGGCTTCGGGCGCGGGCGCGAGAGGCGGGCGGCCGCCTATTGAGCGGTACTTTGTGATGCCCCCGCATGCGCAAGGGCGCGCGCACCCGCAGCAGTCGCATCACCAGCAGCAGCAGCAGGGGCACGGCCAGGGCCAGGCCAGGAAGCGCGGGCGGTCGGTCGTGGAGCGCGGCGCGAGCCCGAGCGCGTGGAGGGCGGATAAACGGGCGTACGTCGGCGCTGGGGGCGCGGCGTAGCTTCGCACTGCCGTCTGCCGTCCGTCGTTCGTCGCCGTGTTGTGTTTTTCCTTCTGGATACCCCGCCGAGCTTGAGTATGGGTATGGGTTTTGTGGGTGTGGGTGTGGGTGTGGGTGTGGGTGTGGGTCGATATCGCGCCGTTGTCGTGCCGCAGTCCCTTCTGAGCATCCCGTCATCCTCGCGAGCCGCTTTCGCTGGACTCGCTGTAGTCTCTGTTCCCGTCTCTGTTTCTGTCTCCGCCTCTGTCTGTCTGTCTGTCTGTCTGTCTGTGGCCTCGTCCGTCCGCGTGTGTCTGCTTGCTCTTGAAGCGTGTATCTCTCTTCTCGCTCGGCGTGGCATTGTGTTGCTGTCATGTTAGCTGTTTAGTTATCTTTTGATGTATTTTTTCGGAAATGGGGTCGTTTGAGGAATATTATATGGAGCGATGGGAAGGCTTGCGATGGCAGGTTTTTGGGGGTGCGACGGGCTACACTCGATCGTTCATTGCATCTGCTCTACTCCCTTTTACTGTACCGTGAGGAACAGGATTTTTTTGTCTACGGATGGACACAGTGCATACTGCACAGGCGGCGAAAGCTCGGGCGAGCGGCGGCCTTACGCAACGAGCCCGTGACGTCGTTCTTCGGGGATGTGCCGCCAAGCAGATTCTACAGCTGGATGCTCGACTGCACTCACTATGCTCGTAGGCGGTCATGCTCGTAGGTGATCGAGCTCACAGCGCCTCCATGTCGAAGTTTTGCGTGTGCCAGTCCGTCTCGCTGTTGTCCGTAACTGCTTATAGCCTCGAGCCGCACTCTCCTCGTCTACAGCTCTATTCACCGGTGCGCCATTTTGCCATGGCGCCTCCATGTCAAAGTCTTGCGAACGCCCGTCTGTCTCGCTCTTGTCTTGCTGTGATTTAGCCGTACCTGCCTATAGCCTTGGGCCCCACTGTTCTTTCTGCCCCAGCCTCAGCATATCAAAGACAGGGGAGCAAGCATGAGCGTCCACGCAGTCCCTTCCCTCGATGCCCTACCCCAGTCTGCAGATAGAGACCCATGTCCAAACTAGGTTTGACACAAATTTCTGCATGCACTTCCATATATACTGACAGATGCCGACGCCTTTATCTGCAAACCCGCACACCGCGGAGTCCCTGCGCTACGATGTCCCTCGTAACTCAGTGTCCTTGATGTCTCTGCCCCTCGAAATTCTCGAAGATATTTGCACACTCTGCGACGTCGATGGACTCCGTGCATTGATGCTTACCTCTTCCTCTCTGCGCCCCATTGCCGGCTCTGTCTTCGTCCAGGACGTCCCTTACTTACGCTCTTATGAGGTTCTACAAGCGTTCTGCCACTTTATCATTAAACATGAACTCGGCGGATGCATCAAACACTTCCGGCTAGGCTATTCCCTCTCTGATCGCGAACCCTCTCTCCCTTCCGACTGCGAAAATACCCTTTGTGAGGTTCTTGATACTTGCCTTGGACTCAAACGTCTCACTATTGATGTGAGAGTGCTGGTGCTCTTTCCGAAACTCAGAGAATGGCTTCGCCGATCTTCCCTCTCTTTTTGCCTCCATATGATCTTCGTTGATCCTGCTGTCGAACTAAATGATATCATCATCAATTCAGTTAATGTAGAGCTATTCTTCTGTGATACCTATACCAACATCACTAGTACCTGCGCAGATGTCTTACTAGGGTCCGCCAGAACCTTGGAGCGGCTCTCAATTCTTGCTTATCCATCGACATACTCGGATTGGTCGTGGATTCGCCTGTACCAAATGTCCTGGGTATCGCTCAAGTCTCTTACATGTACTTGGGATATATTATACCTTTTCACAGCGCATCCGTGCCCTAGCCTTCGCAGGGTCGTCGTATCTCCAGGACTGTGTTTTGTTACAAATTCACTCGATATATGGATCCTGGATCAATTGAGAGCTAAAGGGTCCCCGCTGACGAGCCCGACACTCCCCATCACCACTCCGCGGCGCGACAGTGGGCAGCTCGACACGGGACAGATTCTTTCCCGCCTCTTCCGCCACCGAACTACTCTAAGCTTCCTCTCCCTCTGTTTCCAAACCAATGCGTCTCCAATGGATCTTGTGGGTGGAGTAATGGAGGGCGGGATCGTGGCGGATAGCGAGCAAGTCGTGCGTATATATTGACCTTGTGATGTCGACTCTTGATCTGATATTTCTCGCCACAGGAGACACTCGAGTACGCTGTTTCACATGGGAATTGGAAAGCCACCAGCCTTCGCTGTCTATCCCTCTCCTTCTATGTTGAATATACAGACACACCGCCAGACATCAAATCGCGGATGCTGAAACTTCGATAGGGTGAACGGTTTCCAAACTTAACTGTTCGGTCATCAGGGAAGCAAACGTGGTGGAGGCACGATAAAGGTGGTGGATTTACTGTGATCTCGGAAAGCGAGGGAAAGTTGGCTGGAGATAGTTTTGACTAGGAAGGTATGCGGTATGTATTATATTTGGTACATCTTGTTCGGAATTTTCTGACAGTTTCGGTCCAAGTGCTTGGGCCGCCAATTTGAGCTCCGCGACGATAGTCTGGGTAGTGGCAGCTGGTTGTTGACCAGATTGTCTTCGAAATAAGTGCGCAATTATAATCAAGCACGACATGGGCAATGCGAGTCAGATCGAGAGAGTCGAATGCGAAAGGACAGACCGAATAAAATTGGTACCACGAACATGTGTTAAACATTAAGAAAAATCGGGCAGTATTTAGGATTGCATCCCTACCAACTCACCGACCTATACCACTGTGGTGGATCCTCCATGCCCAACGCCTTCTTCAGCTTTTCCATATACTTTTCCTCCGGCAGCCTCATCACAAGCTCCGACTCGTTACTCGCAACAAACAGGCGGTACTCGTTCCTCTCCCTATGTGGTGGGTGTATAATTGCAATCGTGCCTCTCCAAAACAATCCGGCTTTGGTCTTGATACGCAAGATTGCAGAGGTGTGTGCATTGAGCTTGTCCCGTTCGGTGACAACGGGACTCATGTTGTGTTCGATGGCGTACGCGTCTAGAAATTCCTCCGGTAGCATGTAGCCATAAATTATCAACCGCATGTATTTCCCAGTGCGTGGGGAAAGAGGTGCATATGTAAATCGCGATGAAGGGGCTCGTATGTCTAGGGCGCGTGTCTCTTGAGATGACGCTTCCTGCAATACAGTCTGATCACCTGATGGAAAAAGAATCGGCTCCTGAACAGAGTGAGAACATGTTCACATGCATGAGATGTACAGATATCATATGGCACTTGAGATACAGAGATGGCGGTTAAGGAGTCGAATTTTGGCGGGGCTATAAGATGTTGAACTTGTGTCACGTGACCTAACCTGTTACTCCCTCATCGCCGCATCGCTTCCACTTTCGCAGATGACTAGCTGGGACCGTTTCATGTGAGTGCATGTTTCTATTATATTGACGGCTAGGACTTGCCACTCACGTACTCAGTGCTCAGCGTTCAGAGCCAGCAGTGTAGCACCATCGGAAGAGCTCTCTAGGCTCATATGGACTTTATAGTGGTAGATAATGTGGCGATGATAAGATCATGTCAGAAACCTAGTTTACTGGCTTATACCACTGTGAAGGCTCCTCCGTACTCAATGCCTTCTTCAAATTTTCCATATACTTCTCCTCTGGCAGCTTCATCGTAGACTTCGACTTCTTACTCGCGACAAACAGACAGTATTCCTTTCTCTCCCTGTGCGGTGGGTGTACCAATGCAATCAGCCTCTCCAAACAATCCAGCTTTGGTCTTAATACGCAAGATTGCAGAGGTGTGTGCATTGAGTTTGTCCCGTTCGGTGACAACGGGACTCATGTTGTGTTCGGTGGCGTACGCGTCTAGAAATTCCTCCGGAAGCATGTAGCCGTATATCAGCAATGGCATATATTTGCCAGTGCGTGGTGGCGGAGGTGCATATTGGAACGGTGCTGATGGGGATCGCATCTCTAGGCTTCGTATCCCTCGAGGTTTCGCTTTCTGTGCTACAGGCTGATCTCCTGAGGAAGAGATACTCGGTGGCAAGTCCCTGAACCAATTGTGAGCAAGTTCCCAAGCATGAATAGAATCTTACATGTTTGCAGAGATAACGGGGGAGTTCGAAGACCGAAAGTTGGTGTCTGTCTGATCAATACTAGACAAGAACGTTGAACATCGGTCACCGTATCACGTGAACCAATAAACTCAAGCAGTCGCTGCGAGTCGCTTCGCTTCCATCGACTCCCGCGCACACCCACCGAGGGTAAGGCCCTATACTGGGTCTGTGAGCTCAATCACTGACACATGGTCATACTATACGGCAGTGCAATGCACTGGTTTGAGAATACTAGGCGTAGTCCCGATATTTATTTCTAATGATACAACAGCACAAAGACAGACCTGGTCAACCAAAAATGATCAATCCTCCTCCTCATCGCTCCCATAGTCCCCTAGTCCGAGTGCGGGAGCTGGCGTCTGAGCTTTAAGCTTCGTAAGTGCTGATGGTGTAGAGGCGCCCTGCCGTCTGCGGATCTCAGCAAAGTATTGGAGACCTTCAAGGGTATCGGAGCTGAGCAGACCCTTCGGTCCCTCTTGAGCAGACTCCGGTGGTGAAACGTGCTCCTCTCGCTCTTCCTCCTGCTCATCGGGCCCTTCCAGCCGTCTCCTCTTTCCCTCTGGTTCTCCATCCGTGCCGTCTCCGTCCTCAATAAACATATTCTCGTCATCCAGCTGAACGCCATCCTCCAATGCACGCACGGAACGCATTGCGTCGACAATTCGGGGGTCCATGCGGGCGCGAATAGCTTCCTGGCCAATTTCTACCAAGCGGCGCTTCTCAGCGACCTTTTGCACAGGGTTGGGGTCCTCCGTCGCCCAACGGACGTTGAGAATCTCGTCGTTGTCGAGCGACTGGCACGCCATGGCTTCTTTGGCGAACTGGGCGGCAAATTCTGAGACATATGTGACGAAAGCTACGGAGCGATATTGCAGGACCCTGACTGCGAATTCAGAGACACACCGCAACGGAGGGAGAAATATAAGTTTATCAAGTCTTTGACAAGTACGTGAACCGTGGGCGTACCTCGCTCGATCTCGCCCCATTCCTTGAAATGCCTTATGACAACCTCCTCCGTCTCTGCACCGACGCCCGTCTCCTTTATCCTCCCAACGTAAAGCGTGCGATTCTGTCGCGTGAACGAGCCGACGCCGCCCATATCGTCGCGATAGTCGGCAAACTTATCCCGCGCAAAGCAGTCTTTCGAAGAATCGGGAAGCGAGTCTGTAGGGTCTGGAAGGAGGTGCCGATACTCGCACTCCCAGCCATACGGACAGCATCCCCTGGAGAAGAAGAGGCAGCAGTATTTCATCCCGGTCGTATTCGCCCGCGTGAGGCCTGCGTCGCGTTTGATCGAGCAGCGGGTCTGAGATTTTGTTTTGCTGATGAGGCGGGTGAGCAGGCTTCGATAGTTCATGAGAAAGGAGCGCACTTTGAGTAGCTGTCCTCACGGTCACCTCCCGCCCATTTGTTGTACCAGATGTCTAAAACGATTTTGTGAGACAAAGTCCTCCTAAGCATGTTAACCACGACGCACTGTACTCCTTTCCCGTCTGTGGCGTTTCCTTCTTCTCTACATCGCCTGGCTTGACCTGTTTCCTAGCAGGTTTCTGTTTCTTCTGCTTTGGGCGGGGCGCAACGGGAGCGACTTGGGTTTCGGTTTCTGTGCCGGTGTTCATGGTAGTCGAAATGAAAGTCGGGTGAACGGAACGTGACACCGTGACGTTCTGATATTCACAACGCGGTGACTCTCATGTCCGTTCTCTCAGCTACACTCGCCCGACAATCTTTGCGAGCTATTCGACCATCTGCGAGCCTGTGTTGTGCTCGTAGCACACAGCACCCACGTCTCACGCGGTCTGTGAGAACAGAACCTGCTTATCCTGGGCATGTACCCCTAAACTGGTTCGAGAATGCCTTCCTAGCAGCAGGCTCCGCATTCATGGCTCTGAGCAGTCCTCGGCGAGGAGGTAAGTATTTTTTTGCAATGAAAATACATTAGCGTGGGCTGGCTTGCTGACATCGTGATGTAGACATGGTCGCAGCTCTGGGTGAGACAACTGCTGGCCCTGTGTTGCCAGTCTTGCAGGAGCGTATGCTCGCAAGCGCAGAAGGCAGACGTATACTCAGAGAGCGCCCACGCGTCAATTCTAGTACAGTTGACATGAACAAACTCGCCCAGCTTCCGGAGGGTACGTTTGGGCACACCTACGTGACCTGGCTCGAGCGGTGTGGCGTGACACCGGACACCCGCGAACCAGTACGTTGTATTTCTACAAATTCATGGGTCAAGCCTGCGTCGCGCTTTCGATGACAGGCTTGACGTCTTATGCGCCCAATCACAAGATCACGAGATAAACAATACGTCTGAAGGCGAGAGAGCGCATTGCAGGATTCCTCCTCACGTGAAGGAGCCTTTGTTCTCAGACAAGATTTATGTCTTTGTAAAAGCGTGTGCAGCGGCAACGAACAATCTTGTTTCCGCATGAATCTCCTCCAACTCTTTGCTCGCTTGTTTACCACTCTTATTGTCGCAGGTACACTACATCGACGACCCTGAACTCGCCTACGTGATGCAACGCTACCGCGAATGTCACGACTTCTACCACTCGCTGTGTTCCCTTCCCGTCTCTGTCGAATACGAGATTGCTCTCAAGTTCTTCGAATTCGCCAATCTTGGATTTCCTATGGCCGCGCTCTCCACTTTGGCCGCCGTCCGGCTCACGCCTGCCAAACGCGCACGTTTGTTCCAGGAATACGTTCCCTGGGCTCTCAGATGCGGTAGCTCGGCGAAAAGCCTGATCACGGTGTACTGGGAGGAGAGGTGGTCTCAGGATGTTGAAGAGCTCAAGAAGGAGCTTGGTGTGTGGGATCCGCCAGTGGCGAAATGGAGGAAACCGTTGAAAGAGGCCAGAGAGGCAGCAGAGCAGAGGGCGAGAAGTGCGCCTCAAGGATTGTAGCTCTCGCGACCACGTCCGCAATACACTCATGTCTCCACTCACTTGGCAGACTGTACGCAGCTGATTGAGCACCTGTAGGATTGACTTCTTTTCCAAGTAGTAAGTGAACCTTCAGACAATCGGCCTCTCTCTAGGTCGCTTCTTCAATTTCTGCGGCTTTTTCTTCCCATCATGAGTGATCTTTTTTGACCTGGGGGCCGAGGCCCACGGTGTCAGCTGAGACGGCAGTGCAAACACACTCATAGCATCTCCACGCGAGTTTCATGCTGCTCCCTCATACCTCTTATTTGTTTCACCTTCACTACATCGTCCTCTACTTTACTCTGGATTGCTGATCATATTCAATTCTACACAGATCAGCACGGTATTGCACGCTGTCTAAATATCGTCAGCCAGAATTGTTGAGTGGCTATGTGGCCGCGGGCCACCCGCTCTCAGCGTCATTGACCTGTCTAACCACAGCTGTCCGCTGTCCGGGCGCTCTTACAAATAATCATACATGCCGCCTCTTGATCACGCACGCGAGCTCCACCCCGCAATTTAAAAGTCGCGCTCTGCGGACGCTCCCCCCTTCTAGCTGCACCACACCGCCCGATTATCCGCTATTCAACTTCACATCTACCCATTCCCTCTAACGAATATCGACAATATCATGATCTTTCCCGGCCCTTCGCATATCGCTGTGGCGCGCAAAGAGATCAACGCGGCCACGAGCCCCAGCTCCGCCACAGCCAACGCGATCGCGAGCAGCAGCCACCCACCGGTCAGCCTCCCACGCAACAAGCGTTACGGGACCATTCTCTTTCCTGAGGACGCACCTCGTCGGCGTAAGCTAAGTGCTGCGCAAGAAGTTATCGCCAAAACGCGCGCGCAGTGGGCCGCTGCTGACACAAGCCAGCACAATCACGACCACGACCATGCGCCACGCCTCGCGGAAGCATCGGGGAACAGCACCGACCAGCTCAAGGCAAAGAATAACGCCCAGATACTAGACAACCTGGCAAAGAAAGCAACCCTACACCACCACCAAGAGTTCCTATACTTATTACCACTATTGTCTCCATTACTAACTCAGACAAGGATGATAGATCCTTTGGAGGCTTCCAAAGGCAAGGAACAGAAAACACCCAAGGAAAGCAGATATAATGGAGGAACTCTAGAAACACACTTTAGGCCGAGACCCTTGATGACAAACATATTAGGAATCTTGACGATTCTACAAGCTGAGTTCCAAACAATTTTGGAGCTCCAGAAATCCCTGGAACTATTACTTCAAAGAGACTATTGGCAAGAGGTCTAGCTCAATGACCAGGCTGTAAATAGGCTGAACCAGTTCTAGTTTTATCAGAACCTCTAGATAGTTCAGTACTGAGTAGCTGACCACTTGCCACTCTCATAGGAAGATCTTCCAGTAGTCCAGATTCTTACTCCAGAGAATTAGAATGATATGCAAATGCCCTACTCTAGCAGAATACAATCTCTACAGTAATTTAGATAGCTAATGCCATGGCACTATAACAACTCTCTAATTTCTTGGCAGGATAACTAGGAAGTGAGCATAATGATATACTCTAACAATTGGCTAGTGCTGGTCAACACATCCAGACTCTTGCCCTCAACTCCCACTATGAGGCCACCTTGTAGTATAGAGACTGAAATAGCAATCCCCACATACTCCTTATCTACCCAGACAAGTTTATAGCCTATGTTAACCTCAAACTCCTTCCCTCACTTACTATTCTAGGTAAACTTGGTGCTACTAGACTGATACAAGCAGATCCCTTCCATGTTGTTCCCTGGCCCATATAGAGGCCTACCATGGAATCCTTCACAATTAGGAGGAATCCCACAACACATATAAAGTATGCCCAAGCTCATCAATGACAATGAGGCAGCCATACACATAATAAGCTGACTGCCTCTTCTGATCATTAAATTCAAAACACACCAAACCTAGTTTAGAATATGGAGGATGAGAAACCTCCCTACTATTAAAGAAATGAGGGGCAAAAGAATCAAGGAACTTAGACTTTCCACAATAGAGGAACACACTCTAGACAAGGTATTTGATTATAGACTGGAACAACTGTTTCTGGTCCTTGATTATTATCAATCAAGGACACAAATCCTTGATCCACTTAACAAACTCAATGATCTAACCCAGAGGTTTAGTAAAATCACTCATGGACTCAGAACTGGAAGCATGGGATATGCTAGACAATCTAGGCAATTATAATAACCTGGATCTATATCATTAACCTGATGAAGGTGGCAATAGATATTGAGGTAATAATTACTGATATCCTTGTTGACCAGATGATAGAGGAAAAGGTTAAGGGAATAGAGGAACCCCTTACCTTGGAGTGATATGAGAGAGAAAAGGACCCTTCATGTTATATGTCTGCAATGATAGAAAACTACAGATATCTGCAACAATATTAAACTAAGCGTAGGAAGAAAAACCTCAAACCTAGATGATACCCTAATCAAGATATATAACCTGCATATCTTAAAACTATAAAAAGATAAGGAGGCAGAGAAAGGACCTGACTACTACATACTATGTGACCAGCATAATACATAGCAGGGTCATTTAACATCCTTGCTATCAAGGAGTAATCTAACAAATGAAAGAGCATTCCATTTGGATCCTCAGTTTTACAGGGTTTTTTCCATATTAGGGAACCCTCTAAGATATCAATAAGCCTGTGCTTGGTTTGGTATGCCAAGTACACCCTCGCTTAGTGCTCTAGAGGTTGTGCTAATTGGGTTATCAATATAATGCATAACTTGGTAAAGTAATATGAGGAAGTATTGCTTACTTGGCAAAGCAGTGCTCTTCAAGAACCTCATTATCAAGGTCTAATAGGTGCCTTAGATGTCCCACTTTGGATCTCCAGTTTTACAGGATTTTTTCCATATTAGGGAATCATATATAATGCACAGATTAGTGGTTGCACTCTACTAAATAGCTCTCTAATAGAGTAGAGGAAATTTACATCCAGAACAATGTAAAACTACCAAGGCTTGGTCTGCAATAATATTAAACTAGTCTCTATCTGCAATGACATAAAAATATCATTGTCTAGAGCAACATAAAACTACCCATTGTTCTGTAAGATATTGAACTACCAATGACCATTAGAATTTGGTTATATTCTATTGAGACTGCAGATGATCATGCATCCACATCACAGAACCCTGCTAATACAGTCAAAGCACTTCCATGTTTACTGCTTTATAGTAAAAGAATATAGAGTCATTCTAGTTCAATCCTAGACAAGGTATTTAGGGACACAGAAGAACAGGCATTTCCTTGTGGTATGCCTAATCTAGTCTTAAAGTTGAAGACAAGAAATTCTGCTTTAAGACCTAGTTAGAAGGCAATTGGGACACATGCCTCAAGTCAAGACTCTAGTCAGGATAACTAGATTATGTGACTCTAATATCCCCTAAGATATTAAACTAGAGCTCTGTCTGAGATAATGATAAACTATTATTCCTTTCAGTATAGGGAATGATCAACATCATTGTTAACAACAATGACCTTAATGTCTGCAACAACAAAAACCTATCAAATATCTAAAATATTGTTAAACTACTGTCTCTTCAAGCATAGGGATTCCATACATAACAATTTGTCATCAAATTGTCATGTGTCCAAAATGACACTAAACTAACCCTCATCTCTAGAGGGCTATAAACTATTGTGACTCAAAGCCAAAAGTCAAGATAATAGCTAGTGTCCTCTATGACATTAAACTAGACAGGATGTTCCCCATAACATGGTAAACTGGACAGTCATTTATCTAGGACTTAAGTTATCCAGTTTGATATAGTATAAACCATCCATCAATTCCTAATTTATTGGGAAAGGCAAGACCTGGTCTAGGGCCCTATGTACATCACTAATGAATGTTCTGGCATGCAGAAAAGTCTCTTTCCTTTTATTATAGAAAGTTGATGAAGCAGTCTGAAATGACCTAACAAAACTACTAGGCAAAACAAAAGATCTTCATCCACTGTTTATCCATAGTAGCCAGATTAGCAAAATAGTCTGCAAAGATGGTAAACTAATAGTAGTCTGCAAGGATGGTAAACTAATAATAGTCTACAATAATGGTAAACTATTAATGTCCATCATGATAGTAAACTACAGATGTCCACAAAGACAATGAATCTATGGAATGTCCAGCATGATGTTTAAACTACTATTATGAATTTACCTTTTAGCAACCCTGCATAATCAACTATCAGTGGTTTTATTGCAAACTTCTTGTTTTATTGATCCCTACCAAAAAGGCCAGACCACTCTATTGACTAGGCCTAAATACCAACAAGACATTAAAAGTCTAATCATCTTCTATTCTTACCTCAAGTCCAACACCACATGTGGTATTTCCTACCATAGGCCCACATTTGTGACAAACAAACTCTGGATGCACACTCACACTCACTAGAGCTGAGCTCACCATATGGGAGTAATACCACTTGGGATTATCTTGCTAGTCCAAAGCAAAAGGTGGTGGCTTTTCTTACACCATCTGGAGAAGTAGGCCTAAGCCTTATATAGGCAATCAACCTACTTGTCTGCAGACCCCCCTCAGCATGACAATCATGAGGATACCACAATCATGAGGATAGAAGAGCTATCCTAGAAACACTGAGACTTGGCCTTTGAATTGGAACACAACTGCAACCACATGATGAGTTTCTACATCATCATGAAAATCATTCACATTTAGCACCTTTCTTGGAACCATGACCAGGGCCGACCTCCCCTCGTGTCCATCTGCCGAACTCGGACAGCAGCCGGATCCCCCATCACTGCGTCCCGATTCCCGACCCAATGCCACAGCGAGACCGTTCACAGCTCGCGTCGCACGGGGTGTCAGCGCAGGCCCCTCCCAGCGAGGGCCTGAGTCCGCTCGCCCGCCCGCCCCGCCGGCGAACACACACAATCTGTCCAGCTCCACAGCCCTCGACAGCATCGTGAGTTCCGTCTGTCCACGAACATCGTGCAGCGCTGACCACCACGTGCCTGCTCGCCGCCGTGTGCACGAATAGACCGAGGAGGCAGCGTTGATGATGATCTCCGCGGTGCGCGAGGATGGGAGCATACCCTGCGGCCGTCAAGGGTGCTACGATATTCTCAAGGACGTAAAGCGCTGGCGATGTATTTGCATATTCATGAAATGTAGATCAAGTGCGTCCACTTCCCACCGCATTCCACATATCCTTGTCCTACACGCATTTCTAGAACACATTCTCATTTTACTATATCCTCCAGCTCGTCTGTGGCTGTTCCGAATATTGGACATTTTCTTATTTATTCTTTCTTAACCTTATATATACAAGTTATAATTGTTTCGCTGCCTTTTTCAACACTTCCTACATTTCTGTTCATAATTATAACATTTTTTTTCTGCTATTACTTTCCTGTTCTGTCTTACTTTCTAGTCATGCTATGATAGCAAACCACACATGCAGGTTCAGTGCGCTTGAACAATAACATGTCCTTAGCATGGTGACATAAAAACGGGCATGTGCGCGGACGCGATCATGGAACGTCCTAAACGACAGTGACATAGAAACAACAGCATCGAACACCCTATGATGTACATCGACCCCGCAAGTGACCGACAAAAGTGACGAGATTAGGGAGCGAAGAGGGTGTCGAGGAAAGCCTTCGATGCGGAAGTATCCTTCTTCGCGGGCTTCTTGTCCTTCTTCGCCTTGACTCGCTCCTGCTTGACTGAGGCAGAGATGTAAATTCAACGGATCCGCAGCGATGTGGATCATGAAAAGGTACGCACGCAACTCCTGCCTGCGAAGAGTCTTGGCGTAGGGGTTGAGGCGGAAGAGGACACCCTTGTTGCGAAGAGGGTTCTTGTGCTGCGTCCAAGGGCGCTTTTGGATTTTAGGGTTGGCAGGGCGAACGACGGACTGAATCTCAGTGCTGTTGATGAGACGGGTGACGTCGGGGTTGGTGATCTTCGCGGTAGGGAGGCTGAACGCATTTTTCAGTTCAGAAAAGCACGAATACAATGAGGATAGAGCCATACAAGTAGTCCTTCTTGTAGACCGCCGCCTTCTCGAAGGTGCCGAAAACCTCATCAAGTAGGCTGAAAGCGCCTTCAGTCCAGATGACGAAACGACCAATGTGTCCACCAGGGGCAAGCTGAAGGAGGTTCAGGCGCTTGACATTGACAATTTCGACACCAGGCAAATTACGGAAGGCCTTGACAACGCCCTTGTCCTCGTTGTAAACAATCAAGGGTCCACGACGTTGACGGTGGCGGCGACCACGCATCTTGCCCTTTCCAGCACGAAGCTTGCGTGAGTTGGATACTTTCACAACATCGTTGTATGCATGGAGAGACTTGAGGAGGGCAACTGCCTCCTTGGTCTTGGAGAAGGACTCGACGGCATCAGCAACAACCAAGGGAACCTCCTCAATCTCCTCGATACGGTGTCCGCGAGCGAGAACGAGGGAAGGAAGGGCGGAGGCGGCAAGGGCAGAGACAGTGGCAAAGCGACGCTGGTTCTGGTTCACCTTGACATGCCATTTACGCCAAATCTTAGTCGGGGCGAACATGCGACCACCACGGCACATGTTACCGAAAGCAGCCTATCGCAAGCAAATTTTAGAATGCATGTATACACGAGGATTGAATCTGAAGTAAATACCTGGCCGGAACGATGGGTTCCTCCACCACCGACACGGGGAATACGAGCGACGGCACGACCGGTACCCCAAGACTCAGCAGAGGTCTGGTGGCCAGCCTTCTCGCTCACAGAGTAAGCCTGACGCTTGTTCTTAGCGATGCTCTCTACAGTCCTGGTTCAGAATTGATCGTAGAGCGAGCTGTTTGCTACTCACTATGCACCTGCTGTACGACATCGAGCCTTATTGGGGCGGTAAGAACGGAGGGGAAGGGGAGGGACGAGGAGGCCTCTGCGTGGCGATCTGAGCCCAGCGAAATCGGGGGAAGAATGAGAGATACACACCGCCCGAGGTGGAGCGAACGTTGACGGTGGGGCGGGAGGCCATTGAGGATAGTCTTGAGGGTCTTGCAGCAGCGCCTTGCTTGTGGCTGGTCGGTGTCGAGTCCGCCCTCATCAATTTAGAGTTTGCCAGTACCAAGCCTCAGCCAAACATGCGCAAACACTCTTCGCCGGACTCATTGCAACCACCAACCTCCACCAACAAGTCCATGACTTGTTCTCATCAGCAATCGCACAAATTCGAGCTATCATCAACTTAGCCGTCCCGTCTGATTGCGTACTATGCATCTCAGCTTATCCGCAAGGGACATCACATGAATCTCATTGTGTCCGGTTAAGCATCCATAAATATCTGCTCTTACCCAGCATGACTGGTGGGTGCTTATACCTCAACTAACTTATACAGCGCGATCTTATCGCCAAGTTGGTATCGCAGCACTATCAGGCTTCAGAATGTCTGTCACTTGTGCCTTCTGACCAATTGATTCCCCTAGTGACAGTCGACATTGATCGCAGCTGTGAGTGCTCCGGGACATTTTGTACTGACCTGCGAAACTACGGACTTCATGCTACACTCGCGTCGATGGAAGAAGTATCACCAGTATTTCTCATAATTGCATAATCCTCATGCCCCTACCGTGTATGTATTTGCTGCGTCGCTTTAATCGCTAAGCCGTTTGTGACATGCTTGGCTGTAAATTTTCGGTAAAGGGACGCGACATCCTCATCGACAGGCCACTCTTTCGAAACGTTCAAAACCTACGTTTGCTCTACTACTACCACGCGACCAAATGGCGGGTGCCTAAATATGGCTGTGCTGTATAGGTTGAACCACCTGGAACTACGCTACCGAGCACAGCTTGTGTACCGCTGTCGTCGAGTAGGAAAGGTGAAGTCGCATCGAGCAACTATTTGGAGGATCAGGATAGATATTGGACTTATTTACAGAGCATTCTGTATCATTATGCAGACGGCCCATCTTGTAGTCGGGACGAGATTGGAATTTATGTTTTTACAATGTTCTTCATGGTGGGTAGGGAGACCAATCACATTTTATAACTAACGGCATTTCCCTGACTCAGTTGTCAAGAGTATAAAATGACAAACGTCGTCCATGTCTGTCGTTCGGAGTCGTAACTCGTATGCCATGGGAAGTGATTGTTTACGTTGACATCTTGTTTCTCGTAAGAGACAAAATTCGCTTGCCAAAACGCATGTCCTTGCTGATAGGCTTGTCGAGGATCCTAACGGTTGCATCGCAAGTTTCGTTTAACTCAAAGGGTGGCGGAAAGTAGCGGTGGTAGAACAGCTCAAATTGTTCTTGTGAGTGACTGACGTGATGTCTACAGTCACATCCCGACTCTCAACTCCTTCATCATTCCTAGATCTGAAACATGATGTACGTTCGACTTGCGTCGTGCACGAGAAATCACTTACTCTCTGTTAAGGAGCTTGCCACCAACAATGACTCTGTCAGAAGATCAGGTCGTATCGCAAAAAGCGTCATCACGAGAAACACAAGGCTTAGAGATGCGAGCCCTATCATCGCGGTATCAATATGCGCCTCCGCTAACACGCGTACGCCACCGAACACAACATGGGTCCCGTTGTCACCGAATGTGACAAACTCAATGCACACACCACTGCAATCTTGGCAATCAAAAACGAAGCCGGGTTGTTATATAGAGGCATGCTCGCATTGATACATCCGCCGCACAGGGAGAGGAAGGAATACTGCCTATTTGTCGCGAGTAACAAATCAGAGTCTACGATGAGGCTACCTAGGGAGAAGTATATGGAAGAGTTGAAGAAAGCAATGGGTACGGAGGAGCCTCCACAGTGGTATAAGCCAGTTTAGGCCACCGAGATAGAAACAAAGCCATACCTGTGAATTTTCAATCTTGTCGCTGCTCGCTGAGTGAATACTGTCAAATCTTTCTAGATGTTTACTACATGGTGGTGCTATGGATTTATTCTATACTGAATGCACTTTCTGATTCGGGACGAATGCCATTGCAATCTGACCGTCCAGATTCAGGAACATAGGTGTCTAGTATTCTATTCGCAGTGCTATGGGTACGACGAAGCCAGGTTCACTTATCGGAGGGGGTCTCCTGCGTGCTGTATCGCTGTGAATTTCAAGGATCCGTGAGCTTGTACTTTTGATATACACTGTATGAATACTCACCACGCTCCTTCCCAATCAAATCGATCGTATGCCAAGATTTCTTCGCTCTGCGAGACAATATTAAATTTGCCATTCCCGTCGCGCCTATACTATGCTTGTTTTGACCCTTGGAGATCTAGATACTCAAGATTTGGGAACCGTTCAAACCACGGGATTTCCAGCATCCATGAGTTCAAGCCTTGCATTCCCGAACCTGCATTAATCGAAAGATAACGAAGACTAGGAGCTTTCCGATCTCATTATACAGACGCACCATGGCTTGATCATTCGGTTCATCGGCTCCTGCAGTAACTTCCACCGAAATTTCAATCACAAGATCGATATCAAGCCGTATGGTAAGACTATGGTTCGTGCCAGCTCGCGCAAGCGAGCAAGCACCATACTCGACCGATCCCAGTCCCAACATCAAAACGTCTCGTCAAGACTTTGAAACTCATCTTTCTATCGATCGGAGTCGGTTCGGAGGCAGGGTCAGACACGAAGGGAGAAGAGGGGCGAGTCATTTGTATTTGGCATGTCTGACATAGGGTTCTACTACCCTGATTCGACAATAAACGGGATTCTATTTAAAAAAAAAGACTATGGTAAGGAACAGGAAACGTAGAGTAGTTCCGTATTTGAAAAGGTTCACGCTGAGGGTCCACTAGGTCACCCCCAAGCCCGAACTTGATCAGCACGACCACGGGCGCCAAGTTATCTGCGATGCGGGACACGAGAGTCCCTGCTCTGCCGACCATGCGCATAGTGAAAAGCCCGGCGTGGCCACCAGCCCTGTGAACAACGTCGGGATCTGTTGCGTAAGACTGCATTGACAAGCATATTAGCTCACATAAGGATATTGCTGCATGATGTATGTAGGTCTCTTTGGTGCCACTAGACAGCAAATGAGGTGTAAACACTGCAGAGCAATGACGCCTTTGCATTCCAACGATGTAACCGTGACGATGCTGCTTGCCCACACAAAGGCCGGGTTATTTGTCCACAACAGGGCTCGCTATATCTCAAGACAAGGTTTGCATTGTCTCACCTTCAGTATAGGACTCCGTTTAATCTAGCTAAACACATAACCGACCAGAACAAGCATCCGCGGAACAACAACATAGATCTGTTTCATTCGTTGACGGATATCGCGCGAGACAACAGAAGACGATGTAGACGGACTCGAACCCCTGTTAGATCCATAGAAGGCGATGCGATGTGTCCCGTCCCAAAATTGATTCGTAAAAAATTGGAACCTACGACTCGGTCTCAGAGGCGCTCGGCCTCAAAGCCACTGCGACGGTTCTTGCAACGATGCTGGCATTTTTGGAAAGAAGAAACATGAGCATAGAATTTGGAGCAATGCTCGGAATGCTCGGATTGTGTATGCGCGGCCATGGTGGTTCTCGTGCAATATGGACAAAAGTTGTCAACAACGCCAGCGGTTTCGAATTCGGATTCTGCCGAACTTTTCCGGTAAACATGGGCTCAGTGTTGTCTGTTGCACATCGCGTCCGTGTCCATCGGTACGTATTTTCTCTATACCGTGAATGATGTTGATGATATCAAACTTTGCGCGCAATAGGCTCTGACCAAGCTGAGACAGCGCGATGATCCTTGCATCTGCACGCCGTAGCGTATCCAGGACTTCTATTGTGTCGAGGACATACGGAACGACGTCTATGAATCGGACTCGGACTCTGAATCCTATACCGGCTACCTTTCTGCGTGGCGGTACATCGAAGGGCGTATTCATCAATCGTTCTGACCTTCCCGAGGACCAGTCGCAATGGGATCCTATATTTCTCGGCATCATGGGGTCTCCGGATCCTGAGCATGGACGCCAGCTGAACGGCATGGGTGGAGGCATTTCCAGTCTTTCGAAGATCTGTGTCGTCGGGGCGCCGTCTACAGAGCAAAGACAGGCTGGGATTGACGCGACCTATACATTTGCCCAAATCGGTATACGCGACAGTGCCGTCGATTACACCGGTAATTGCGGAAATCTCTCAAGCATGGTCGGTATCTTTGCTGTGGACGAAGGAATCTGCACGCCGTACGTTCGTGGCCAAACCGGCATTGTTCGTACGTTCAACACCAACACCAACAAACAGATCAACAATACGTTCCCAGTCGCTCTTGAGGAGGACCATCATATCCCCATACTTGATCTCGAGCAAGGTATCAATGCTGGCGTACCTGGAAAGGCGTCGCAGATAGTGCTTGACTTCGTCTCTCCTGGTGGTGCTGGGACAGGCAAACTTCTACCCACTGGAAATCCGACCGATGTTCTGAACTTATCCTCCGATTTGAACCTTCGCGCTTCATTGGTCGACGCAACTAACCCCTCTGTGTTCATTACTACTGAAGAACTTCAAAATATTCTCGATTCGCATTCTCCAATCGACTTCTCCAACCTCGCGACTCTCGAGCTACTGGAACGGGTGCGTCAGAAGGGGGCAGTGCGTATGGGATTGGACCCTTCGGCACAAGCGCAACCTAAAATCGCAGTCCTCGAGGCATCGTCTTCCACTGAAGCTGATATTGTCGTTCACGCATTGTCGATGGGTGTTCTTCATAAAGCTGTTCCTATGACCGTAGGCTTATGCCTTGGTGTTGCCGCACGCATTCCCGGGACGGTTGCATGGGAGATTGTGGAGCAGTCGCGGACAGGAGGAGCTTGTAGCCCGGAGCTACTTAAGATCAGGCATCCAAGCGGTGTAGTGGATGTAGGGGCAGAGCTCGCAGAAGATGGGGAAGTGAAGAGTGCCAAGGTGGTACGAACGGGACGCAGATTGATGAAAGGAGTCGTATGGTGGTAGGTGGTGGTGGGTGCCCGATGCCAAAAAAGCATTGCAGAGTCAATGGTGCCTATGGATTCAGACGTTAGGTTCCATTAAATGACCAGAACATGATTTAACGTTGGCAGGCTCGTCATGGAATTAGTGTCGTTGTTTCTTGATAAGAGCGGCACAAGGAAAGAGCTCCACGCACCGTGGTCCGCACTGAGTACTGAGCATGGGGGTGAGCTGTCTCGTACCCGATCATATACGCCCAAAGAGGCGCATAGCGAAGTCCTTTGCAACATTCACCAAGTCTTGACGAATTGTTTGTCCATGGGAAGGCTCCCAATGGACAACTTCTGTGGAATGATGACAACCATACTGAAAAGCGAGTCGCGGCCGAATAACCTCTGGAGCAGATCGACGTAGTTTGAGAGTAACAGCAGTATGTCCGCGAGTTGGCAGACCCAATCACGAGTTCGGAGCCCGAAAACATCGACGCGTCGTTTGGAACGCGTCGTCTCGTTTTATGATCATAAATCCTCTCCGCTCCCCACTTCCCTCGAAGTTCCCAAGCCCTAATTCTGTTTCTGACACTCTTCCAAAAGAGATGTCTTCTCAGAAAGCAATAGACTATCTCACTAAGCAGCTGGTCGTCAATAAGAACATCGTGTGTGGCAGAACCTTTCCTACCGAGTCTGTGTCTTCATGCATGTTTAGGTGACATATCGCTCGTTCAGTCGTGATTTAGGTATTCACGTAAACGAAGCAAAGAAGTATGGACACCATAGAGCTTGAAGTTTCTCAAGTTGATTGTGACATTGGTTCCCATCACAGCGAACTTGCAGCATATCATTCCGCATCCAAGGATGCTACCGAAACTTCATATGCTACATATCTTATATGTGGAGAACGTCGACCAGACACAATGGATGTGGACGAGCAGGACATGGATAATGGCGAGGACGTAGTCGAGACGACAATCCTACTTGTTGCGGAGAGCGACCTTGATAGTACGCTGGGCATCTTTCTCAATGTTTATACGGTTATGTCAATGTTGTTTGACCTCGCAGATGCCCAAGGGAGTTTCTCGCAAACATATTCGGTGCATATATACAGCCTTTCACCCTCGCCTGTCCGAGTGCGTAGATGCAAATATGTTCCATTGCATCTCACTGATCCGTCAATTAGGAAGCAAACCTAATTTGTGCGCCAACACCTAATCTCCGTCAAGTAGAGCTCAAGGAAGGGCCGGGCTTTGCATCGCGGGTTGGTAGAATCACCGGCGAACATGTTGAGGTGAGATCTCGCCCTCACAAATGACTAGGTACCAACCGACGTTTATTCAGGTAAAAGCCAAGCCACCCAAAGGAAAGGCTGGCCTTGCCGTTGCTGCATCCTCCTCGGAAACCAAGATGGCTAGTAACATCAAGGCCGTAACCTCGGCCCAGGATCCCAAGGTAGACAAGAAGGAAGAGACCAAACCGCCCCCAAAACGAGAATCTGAAGATATCCAAAGGAAGCCGCAGGCGTCTGGTAAACTGAATTGGAGTAAAGCGCTCCCAAAGGCGATGAAGAACGATGATCATGTGGCGCCTGACACGAAGATGAAAGGCCAGGAATCTCATCCTATCAAGGACAAAGAGAAGCTACCTACCAAGAGAGAGAAAGTCGAGCTCAAGGTGGGTCGACATTTGATAACATTGGCGATGACCTCGAGGATGACGCTGTGAAGCGAGGAATCAAACGAAAGTCTCCCGCGCGATTGTTAGATTCAGATGACGAAAAATCAAGCACTTCGTCTGTCAAGTTGCCAAAGCCAGCACCCACTAACGAGGCTCCAAAAGCCCCGATTGGTGCCCGAGTCAAAAAGCGCGTCGTCGTTTCCGACGACGAAGAGGAAGCTGTAGAAGATCCAAAACCGTCTCGCAGCAAGGCGGCTGGAAAAGCCAAGGCACTGAGTTTTGATTCAGACACGGACGAGGCTTTGAGGGCCATGATGGATGTAGACGATGGTTCGAGTTATTCGTCTTTATTTTTCCCTGCCGATTTCGTTTACCATGCCTTTGCAGACCAGGTCATTAAAGCGTCCAGGCCAAGTATCTCATCGCATGATGCAGCGCACGATGACGACGTAGAGATGCACTCAGAACAGCAAGAGGATCCTGAGCCGGCGCCGAAGCCAAAGCCTAGGAAGAAGAAAGAGAAGAAGGTTGTGCCAGTCGGGAGGAACGGGTTCAAAAAGAGACGCGTTGTCAAAAGTCGACAAACATTCGATGAGAAGGGTTACATGGGTGAGACCCTGACGTATGCTGGTTGCGAGTTCCCTCGCTGATCATTCTATCGCAGTCACTGAAGACTATTCATCGTATGAATCTATTGATGATGAAGAACAGGAGCCTGAAGCACCCCCAAAAGCCAAAGGCAACCGAAAGCCACCTGGAATCAAGCTCACTGACGGTGTCCCTTCGCCTAATATGGCATCGACGAAAGGTCAGACAAAAGACTCGCGTGTATCAGATGGATCGCATCTCAACGTGAAAGCTGGGGCCTCCAGAGTGGGAAAGCAGCCGAGCCTGATGAATTTCTTCGGTAAGAAGTAATCCCTTTTGATGTATTATATATATATTGCCAGGTTACCATTCGCTTGCTTGCTGGATTGTATATGGTTTGCATGGTGCATGTAGGCAAGCAGGCCACCGGCAGGAAAACGCGTTCACGGGCAGCGCCATGCCATACGCCCCAAAATGCTTCCGTTCATGCCTCATCTTTAGCGCACGCTATGGGGTCAGTACATTTTTGTGTATCACTTCCTATCAATCGCAGCTGCAGATCATGAACTTCATAAACACCGAGGAATAGCAATCTACGTCCACTTTGATGTGGAGAGGCTGCCTTTGACAAATATATCAAAGGGACGCCCTGGCACAATGCCATACTATCACTGGCCCTATGTTCGGACAGTACCGATGTTCGGACAGTCTATGTTTCTCGCTCATTGCTCGACATATCAACCTCAATATTTTGACCATAAATCGTGTTAAATAGTGTAGACTTGGTTTCTGAAACTTTGAGATTTTTTAAAGGTGATTTATGTTCCTAAATGTTGAAAATGTGCCTTTGCAAGCCCAATGTCATGCCTCAGATGAGTCGGAGCACGCGAGGAAGGATCCTGATGATCCAATTTTTTTTATGTAGTCTAGTGTAGCCCATATATATTGGTTCCGGTATGTGAATAACATGCACGGTGTGTTGTTGCACTCGTATGAAAATACAAGGTATCAAGCGTGACATTCGGACACGGAGCATCGAAGAAGGGGAGTGCAAATTTGTTCTCCGCACATAGTTCTACCAGCAACAAGTTGTGTCCGAACATTGTCCCCACTGTCTCCCCTCCTCAACCGTGCCACAGACTATACTGAACCTACAGCCTCCTAAGTCACAAACTTCTCCCCACTCCTATGTTTACCCAAGGTGACACCCTTGTCTCACAACTGTTCTCCACACCAACCCTGCAGGGTGGCAACAAGCATAAACCTCAAATCTAGCACACTGAAGAGCAACCCCAAGTAGCTGTCAAAGAACTAGGAAATGACAGCCTTAGCCTTTGCAAGGCTGGGAAGAAACATGATGTCCCTCCTTGAATTCATGATCATGTGTGCACTGTGATCCTCGTCCGAACACAGGTGCAAGTGTCGGAGTCTAAAATTAGAGGCGGCCGCTTCGGCTGTGCGATGCGGATTCGTGACCCGGTGTGACCAGACTGTCCGAACAACGGTCTCGTTCACAAATTTCTACTTTTCTCCCCGTTTCCACCAGAATAAAGTATACAGGCTTCGAAAAGGTCTAGCAGGCATTGTTTGTGCAAATTTTGGGGGTACAAGGCGAAGTCTACAGAGGGCAGGATTTTTTTTCGTCCAGTTTGTCCGAACATAGGGCCAGTGATAGTAGGTCTGAGCAAAACAATACAATAGCACCATGCGCAAAGATCAATAGACACTCATAATTTGGCCGAGAGCGGCCTTTGAGAGGTTCAGCGGATATCTTAGGCAGCGCTAAATGGTGGTACAATAGGGTCTTATTTGCACGCGTCGCTGCACCCAGTGATCAGAATGAGAATGAGATTCGCCTATGCTTAGAACGCACCGTGACTGGGGCACGAACTCAGCGATCTCGCGGAAGGCAGCAATCTCGTCCGCCGAACAGACTTCTGAAGCGAACCGTACGTACGAGTCGAGATCAGATATTGGTCTAAGAGTAGAAGGCCAGGTCAGGATTTCGCATATCCACTCGAGTGCTTGGGCGAGAGGCTGGTCTATCAACGAGAGCAGGCTGCATTTCAACGTGAATGGCATGACGAATGGAACGCAAATGCGTGAGGGCTTCGGGACTGTGACGTTTCAGATCATTGGGTTCAAGAAAATGGTCCCCGATCATATGTGCTCAAAGAGGAACACATCGAGATCAATCCACGATACCGACAACATAAGTAGGATCGTCCCAGGCGACTAGGATGTTGCCGAGGTTGAGGTCATCGTGCCGAAGGACAACAGGACAGGATGGGAGATCGAACGCATCGAAGTTCAGAGAATCAATGGCCTTGCACAATAGCGTATACCAGGTGGATATGTAGCGCAGGCTATCATTAGCGTCCTCGTCTGGGAGGAAATTCTTGCGCGTTGTAAGCCATAAGTCAGGTTCATTTTGCATGAATGCTACTTGCGACAGGGCCAACACTTCGAAGAAATCTCTCGACGAAGACTATGGCCCATTGTCGTCTTTTCCAATTGGAGAATAATTTCTACCTAGAGTCATGTGTCTAACGCGGACTGTGCCAGTTTGGTCGTCTGTAGGAAGGCAACCGATGGAGTTGACCGTCGCATTCAGTATCTGTCCTTCAATACGTGCGACTTCTAGGACCACTGTTTCCATCTGCTTCATTGTCAAATCACCCCAGACATCTGTTAAACGACGACCAATGATCTAGATAACCATATAAGATTCGTCAAGTTTGAGACATGAACAGCACATGCCTGCGATTGGAGGCTGTAGCGTGTATTGACTGGATTTTCTGGATGGGCTGCATACGCGAAGACATGGGCCACAGGAATGGAGGTCGATTCCTTCAAAAAGCGCAGCGTGGCGATCTGTATAAGATATCAGTTGAAAGAAGACAGAAGTCCCTGTGACGATTGACGACTCGCCTCCAAGGCCACCCTATGTAACATAATGCTTAGTTCAATATGATCATCTTGACGATATCCTGTTCCATTGAGATGAGAAACAATTGGCTCGCGTGAATCACCCTCAAACGTCAGAATGGACATCTGATCAACCCGATAGTTGAGGCATGCTCATTTTCGCAAACTATGAGCACCTACTTGATTGAAACCACCTGATTGTTGAAAAAAGTCAGTAAATTGACAATGGTCAGAACACTCGCGATATGCCTACCTTGGGCCAGATGATAAACAGCGCTATAGGTGTCCCAATACGTTAGTAGCGACCTCTTTCAGAGCCTCTAAGTCAAAGGCGGCGGTCGCTTCGTCTGCTTTTCTCTGACGCTCCTCCCACATGCCATCTTGGTACAACTTCTCAAGGGCCGCAGGAGAGGGGGGGACGCATGATAGTCTGAGAGGTAGTCGTGCCTCGAGTCCGATTAAGCGCTACAACGAGAATCGATTACATCTTGCCGTACATACACACCCATCAGTCTTCTTCCGAGCCTGAACCTTTCGAAGGTTGGACATATGAAGGTTGATCTATAACTGTCAAACTTGGAACGGAAGACAGTGAGCAAATCTAAGCAAATACCACATCGACGCCTCTGCCAAGAGAATGAAAGAGACCGATCTGAGGTGCTGGATAGAGCAAAAATGTGGTTCAGCCCGGGATCGAACCGGGAACCTTCAGTGCGCACAAACCATGTGAGACGGAAATCATAACCATTAGACCACTGAACCTTGAAAATATTTGTTTTGAAAACATATAGTCTGCGCTGAATCTTAGCAGTCGGACAAACCGAGCATTCTGTTCTTGAAAACCTCCCTTTCAGGGTTCTCAAGTCTATAGTCCACCTATTCTCATCCTATCTGCTTCTATGGCTCTGGGAGCACGTACTCTGCCAAGAGAACAAAAGGATCTGTGTGCAACGGGCTCAGGTGCAAAAACGTGGTTCAACCCGGGATCGAACCGGGAACCTTCTGTGCGCCCAACCATGTGAGACAGAAATCATAACCATTAGACCATTGAACCGATATCATTCATGCTGTAGAGAAAATGCTCATCGGTGTTGGCTCCAGCATAGTAGACGGGGGTTAATTCACAAGATGACATCCTGCATCTACACCCAATGCTGCTTCCTTCGAGTCGGTGCTCATCTTGGCTCGTTATAGCCCAAGCGAGCGCAACGACAGATCATCAACTGACCGCCGATATATTCACAGTGTACATACGGTCCGGTGCCAACAAGCTAGACTGATAACAATAAGCGACGACTTGCACGAAAACATGAACCCAAGAAATCAAACAACGGGACGCGACATCACCGCCAGCGGTGCCGCGGGAGATAGAGTGGCTTCTCGATCGTGTGCACGAGGAAGTGCTCAAACGCGCGATCGGATTCGCGCGCCTGCCTGATCTCGAGCAGCTGGCTTGCGACGGGATAGTGCGCGTGGATGACGAACATATACGTGGACATGTCTGCGTCCTGTACGATCTCGACGTGGTTCTCACCCAGGCGCGTGTATCGAGTCAGGTCGATGAAGTCGTGGACCATCTGCAGAGCCACGGCCGGATGTGAGCGGGACGAATGGGACTATCAGGAAGAAGGAAAACGGCATGGACATACGATTAGCGGAGGGGCGAGCGGGAGGTTAATGGTCTCATTTACGACGGCGCGAAGTGTCTGGTTATTTGGCCAGCTACATGGAAGCACGTCGCCGATGACTTGAGGAAACCCGACTTGGCTCGTCTCCATCGCTTGACAGATGTCTGGGAATAAGTAACAGGCCAAGGAAACGCACATGCACGCGTCTCTCGACACTTCCCTACGACCATCAGATATGATCAGCGATCGAGAGGAAAGATTGAAGACAATGCAGCACACACTCTTTCGCCGTGTACCGCCCGTTCCACTTGTTCAGCTTTGCCCAATCATCGGGAGTAACCATGAACTTGAGAGAGATCGCAGCACTATCCTTCGACTGGCCCTTGTCCGCCGCAACGACGCACGCGCCCGGGCCGAAGATCGAGCCCAGCTCATCTATCATGTCGTCGTCGTCGTCCTCATTCTTCACAGTCGGCGGTGAACTAGGGTTATCGCGCTGAAGAGCGTGTGGACTGACGGGGATAGCGACAGTGATGGACCTAGACTTAGAGGCGTGCTCGCCTCGAGCGCTAGGAACACCATCGGCATGGGCGCCTTGCGGAAGGTTCGTGTGGTCGGTGATGCCCGTGCGGACGATGCCGTTCGTAAATCTTGAAGGTGTGAACATTTTCTGATCGTCATCTGCTCGAGGTATGGAGGATGTGGTCCGCGTGTAGACAGTATTAGCGTCAGTAGGTGATGAAGGGCTATCCATTTTCGTCTCGAGATCCTTTTGAGCGCTTTGGGACTGCTCACGGGATCGACAGACAGCTGCAGACGCATCGAGCACTGCCTTGTCTTCGGCCTCGCTGCCTTCCTGTGGCAAACCTTCTCGCGCGTTTCCATTGGCAAGGCCCTTTTCTTCTGTATCTTTCTCCTGGGCCTGGAGCTGAAGTGACAAGACACGTTGCTTGCGGGGCAGGTCGTCTGCAGGCGATGGTGAATAGGCGCGCTTGGAAGGCACTATGGGCGTCGTGGAGCCATCACGGTGCGGCAAGGGTTCGACGGCTATGATGACATCAACACGCATGTCGGCCTTCTCTTTATCTGGAACAAGGGAGGTATTCTCTGGAGATGGCGAGTCCTGTGACGGCGCGGCGATAGCCTGTCGCGTAACTGAGTACGATGGCGGATTGTTCGAGCAGACGAGTCTTACCTTTTCAGAATCGACAGCGTCCGGCTGTCGGCCATCGACAGGACTCTTTCTGGGCACTTTAGATTCTGATGATGCATCGTCCTGTTCGGAAGTAAGAACGCCCTCTAGGACAGGTGCCGCCTTGTCGACCGACGGCGTCTCTGCAGGAACGAGATCGGCGGCGGCTGAGTGGTCACGAACAATCTGCTCTTCGGTCGCTGTTCTATCTTTGTTATCCAGATCCACGGCCGTCGTCTCTCTGGGGGGCTCACTGGAAGGATCGACATCCATGGGGGTAGAGGGTGCATACGCAGCCTCTTGTAAGCCATTCGCCAGACTCTGCGTCCGCTGTTCTTTAACGCCCTCCGGCTGCGCCTGCGCATCCACGTGTACCGAACCTTCGTTCTCTGCACCCGTGTCAACCTCCACCGGGCTTCCTTGATTCCTCGTATACGTCAACGCCGAGCCCTTGGCGCTCTCTTCCTCCTCTATGATCATGTCCTCTACCTCAACTTCACCCCTTGTGGTATTCGCCGCCTGAGGAGGTTCGTCGACTCCCACCCCATCCTTCTTTTCCCGTCCATCCTCGCCCTCACCCTCACCCTCGCCTTCGTCATCCTCTCCTGCACCCGCACCCGCATTCGCACCGACCCTCTGCCGATTATATATCCGCAGCTTCTGCGTCCCCCCGCGCGCGTCTCGGCGGCGGCGCGAGTTGAGGTCAGTGTATGGGCTGTCCTTGGGGCTGATAGTCCCCGTGCGTGAGGAGGGCGAGTGCGGGACGGGGGCCGCCGGCGGCGGCGAAGAGGGCGGCGCGGTGCTGGGCGACGATGGCGGCTGCACGGAGAGTATGCTGAGCAGCTCCATGATCTGCGAGTTGTCGAACCTGTCTTTGAGAACAACAGCAGCAGGGGATGCGAAGGCAGGCGCGGGGGCCGTCGCTGGTATCGCCCTCGCACTTGAAATCTCCGCTATTGCTGCTGTCCCCGACTGTGCAGGAGCGGGTGGGACATCGACGTCCATGGTATCGGACGCATCGAAGGCGGATGTGCGCGCTCTAGCGTGATTGCTGATGCCGCCGTTGCTGGTCCCAGCGCCGACACCGGCACGACGTTCGGACGACGCGACGGTCTTGTGGCCAGACTCAGCGGCTGGTGTAGGGAGCTCCCCCTCGGCCCCCTTCATCGTAGTCATCTTGAACCACTCAAGATCAAGCGCCATAAAATCCGGATGGCTACTCGACGCCGCCGGCTTCTTGCGCAGCTTCAGGCGCGGGGGGGTTTTCACTGCTCCGGCTCCAGCCCCGGCTCCTACGGGAGGTATTGCTGCTGCTGCTGATGGCGGTGGTAGCGCCGGCAAAGCGGAGGAGGATGCGAGCGCTGACGGGTGAGGGATTATGATCGATGACTTGGGGGCCGGGCGCGGGAAGGGATGGGGAGCAGAAATGGGTGACATAGGCGTGCGTGGGGAGTGAGAAGAAGCGCCAGGGCCGGTTGTTGGAGGGCGCGCAGAGGTGGGAGCGGAAGAGAAGGAATGCAGCGTAGGAGTAGTGGATGACCCTGGACGAGATGGGATAGAATACTGGACAGCGGGCTGTGAGACGCCCGATACAAGAGAGGGAACGGCAGGACGTGATGTACTGTCGATGGATACAGCAGTAGGAAATCGCGCGGGCGTTGGTGTTGGCGCTGGCGCAGAGGGTTGCAACAATTTGGGTGTAGGCTGCTGCTGGCTCCGCCGACCCTGAATCATGGCCGCGAGCTCTATAATGTCGGTCGTAGGTATGTCTCCCAGCTCTGAAGTAGGAGAAGCGCCTGCGGGCTCTGTCTCGGTCAAATTCGATTGGGTATGTATCGGAGCAGGCGCAAGAGAAGGTTGTGCGGTGGGCACGGATGAAAAATTGTGTTGAGATGTGGTGGCCAAGGTCGGGGAAAGGGCTGAGGCAGCCGAAGCAGAAGCCGGTGTCGCAGTAGGTATAGTGGATGTAGATGCAGCGGGAGCAGGGGTGCTCGATTTGGAGAGAGGGGCCTTTGGCGAACGCGCGCTCGAAGGGAGCGACGCGGCTGAAACAGGATTGCTCGATGACGGCCCTGCCGTCGACGTCGATGCTGATGCCTTCTCCGCGCGCGCCTGCTTGCCCACGACGGCAGCCAAAGGCGTGGACGACGACGTGGATGTGGAGGATTTGTTGCGCGATCGTCTGAGGTGCGCAGAGGGCACCTGATCAATATCGATCCCGGCGGCGGTGAAGAGGGTACGGAGCCGTTCTGTGGGGAAGGAGATCATCAAGGTTGGGTTAAGATGAGTACGCAAAAACATGATCGACTAGCTACTTGAACTGACCTTGCAGATCGGCCTCGGGGAAGAGATGGTAGTATGGGGACACAGAACCCACGAGCTGCGTGTATACCTTGAGTAGGTTCGCTTTTTCGGGAGGACATGAGTCGGGATGGAGGACAAGGTGGCGAAGGGAGAGGCCCGGGAGGTTGCCTTCGATCGTGGTGCAGGCGGTCTGTGCGGGGTAAATGTTATGCTGGGATGTTACTTGGGTAGGAGCGGTGAATGTACCTCGAGGAGATCTACCACCTGGAATAAAATGCGTCAGATATACTGAAATGACTATCATTCGCATCTCTTTTTTGAATGGTGTATGTCCTGCTGAAGCGGCAGGAAGGGCGTCGGCGTCTAATGTAGACACGGCACGAGAGAGAAGAAGATAGAACTGCGAGCGCACATACCTTTGGCCTTGCCACTGGGTAATAGGCCTTCTCTGAGCTCAGCCAGGACGCTAGTTTTCCGGCGGCCATAATGTAGCTCTCCAGCGACGCGGCGGCGGAGAGCTTACGCGTGAAGACAGGGAAGAGCTTCTCATTATTGGCCACGGCATCTCCTGGCATCTGAGCAGACAATCTGCGAGCGGAGAGGGCGAAGGGGTAAGATGGAGTTGATGGGGGATGTGATGGCGGCGGTGGATTGGAGAGAGAGGCAGGCGGCGACCTGCAGAGCGAGAGCAGAGGCCATCGACGTACATCTCCATTCAATTCATTTGCTGGACCCACAACTCGTGGGAAAATCTCCTCGTGACCGCTCTATTCCTCCAGACACAAGCTCAACTGCATCGCTCGAACAATTCTGATTTATGATACTCGTCTGCATGCCATTTGAACACTCGTTATTAGTTTGCAGAAGACAGAAATGCTACGAGGCCGGCGCGAGAGACCGCAAAGGTCTCGCAGGTTTTACGTGTCAGATTCGAGTCGGCCGAAAGAAGAAAGATGATCGAAAATTAATTTATACACCTTGCATTTGATTGAGCCTGTCCACCCTCCCTGCTCCCTCTCCGAACATACCACCGACACCCTTTGAGAAGATGGCTGAAATACACGACCAATTCGACACCGTCCTCATCCTCGATTTTGGATCACAGGTCAGATCCTGCTGCGATGCCTCTGCGCATGAGGCCGATGTAACCTGCTCATCAACAGTACAGCCATCTTATCACTCGGAGATGTCGAGAGCTCAACGTCTACGCGGAGCTCATGCCTTGCACGCAGAAGATCAAGGAACTCAAATGGAAACCAAAGGGTGAGTTCGATCTCGTCGCGTCAAATTGTGTTATTGAATCATCTCTTCAGGCGTCATCCTTTCTGGATCCCCCTACTCCGTGTATGACTCGGACGCCCCACATGTCGATCCTGAGATCTATGAACTCGGTGTACCCATCCTTGGCATATGTTATGGTCTTCAGGCAAGTATATGCAGTCTCTGTCTTCAAGGCCATATATTCGAACTCCTTTCGTTAGGAAATGGCCTGGACCATGGGCGGAAAAGTAGCCCAGTGCGACCACCGGGAGTATGGCTTTGCCCAAGTGCAGATAAGCAAAATCGGGGGCGACAACGCCTCCGTGGATGCGCTGTTCGAAGGACTGGGAGATGAGATGCAGGTCCGTCTGTCCCCCACTCGACTCCATCCTCTCCCACAAACATGACGCGCGCGTCCCAGGTATGGATGTCCCACGGCGACAAGCTCTCCACACTTCCCCCCGATTTCCATATCATTGGCCGCACGACGAACGCGCCCTTCGCCGCCATCGCCCACAACTCCAAGCCGTTCTACGGCATCCAGTTCCATCCCGAAGTAACGCACTCGCCCCGCGGGAAGGAAGTGGTCAGCCGATTCGTGCTCAGCATCTGTGGCTGCAAATCAAACTGGACCATGGTGCGCGCCCCTCCGTCTCCGCGTCTTGACCACTCTTGAATGCTCTTTTTTTGTGGACAGGAAGAATTCATCGGCAAGGAGATCGCGCGCATTCGCGACATATGCGGCCCGACTGGCCGTGTTATCGGTGCCGTGAGCGGCGGCGTCGACAGCACCGTCGCGGCGAAACTCATGCACGAGGCCATCGGCGACCGGTGAGTCCACCCCACCCCCCAATCTCGCACGAGCGCACGACTCACGGCTGCCGCCGCAGCTTCCACGCCATCATGGTGGACAACGGCGTGCTCCGGCTGAACGAAGCGCCCCAGGTGAACGACATGCTCAACAAGGACCTCGGCGTGAACCTCACCGTCGTCGACGCGTCCGACCTCTTCCTGTCGCGCCTCGAGGGCGTCGAGGACCCCGAGCAGAAGCGCAAGATCATCGGCAACACGTTCATCCACGTCTTCGAGGCCGAGGCCGCGAAGATCGAAGCTGCCGCTGAGGCGGAGGAGAAGAACGGCGCTGCGGCAAAGGGTAAGATCGAGTGGCTGCTGCAGGGCACGCTCTACCCGGACGTCATCGAGAGCATCAGCTTCAAGGGCCCGAGCGCGACGATCAAGACGCACCATAACGTTGGCGGGCTCCTCGCGGACATGAAGCTCAAGCTGATCGAGCCCCTCCGCGAGCTCTTCAAAGGTGCGCCGTTTTTCGAATCCTCCCTCTAGACGAAGACGCCTCGGGATCACATGACTGAATCGTGCCCTTTGACATTTGGCAGACGAGGTCCGCGCCCTCGGCCGTCTTCTCTCCATCCCCGCGCCCCTCGTCCAGCGCCACCCCTTCCCCGGGCCCGGCCTCGCTATCCGCATCCTCGGCCCCGTCACGCGCGAACAGGTCAAGATCCTACAGCACGCCGACAGCATCTACATCGAGGAGATCCGTCGCGCCGGGCTCTACGACCAGATCAGCCAGGCGTTCGCCGTCCTGCTGCCCGTCAAGGCCGTCGGCGTCATGGGTGACAAACGGACGTACGAGCAGGTGCGCCGCGCTTTTCGCTCGATCGTCGTGTGCGAAAATAAAATAAAAAACATCGATATCGTAAAACAGGTCATCGCTCTTCGTGCAGTCCAGTCCGAGGACTTCATGACCGCCGACTGGTCAGTACATTTCGCCCGCTCGCATCACCGCCGACTCACGCTGTCCGCATTCTCTTCCAGGTACGTCTTCCCCGCAGAAGTCCTCAGACGCATATCCTCCCGCATCACGAACGAGGTCACTGGCATCAACCGCGTCACCTACGACATCTCGTCAAAGCCACCCAGCGTACGTACTCGCCGCCTTGCTTTCGCGACACCGACGCTCGTACTAACCGAACTCGCCGACGACAGACGGTCGAGTGGCTATGACAGCGTTTTGCGCACAGTTAACTTAGAAGAGCAGAACCAAAAAGCAACTACCAGCCCGCGGTGTATCCCGTGATGTATCCAGTAGTAGACCCTCCGAAAATAGACAGTGTAAGATCGAGCACTCAGCGAAGTCCCTCTCAGAATGCCGGGCCGACCGTACGTGTCCGATCAAAAGTCCAGTCAATGCAGATACATGCGTCATGAGTTGGGTGTGCAAAAAAAACATCTAAAATACAATGAAACGATTGCGAGTCAGACGTCAAAAGCAACCAAATGCGCTCTAGGAAGCAGTGTGGACAGCTGTCGACGAGAGAGAGAGGGACAGAGCGAGTGAGTGATTATTACGAGGTAGGGTTGGTAGATAGATAAGACGCCGCCGCCTGGCAAGCACGCTCATTTTCAGGGCGATCGCACGCGACCGCCTTCGCCTCGAGGGACTACCACGCCTACGGCGCGAGCGTGTCCTTCCAGCGCTCAGCAATTGGCTCCCCCTTGAAGACCTCGAGCAGCACCTCCCGCACATCCTCGACGTAGACGAAGCGAATGCCGGTCTTAACGCTCTCTGGCACGTTCTCCTCAATGTCTGCGCGGTTCGCGGCGGGCGCGAGGATGGTCTTGATTCCTGCGCGGTGCGCCGCGAGGATCTTCTCCTTCAGGCCACCGACCGGGAGCACCTGGCCCACGAGCGAGATCTCACCTGTCATGGCTGTGTCGAGTCAAACGCCCGGGCACCGCAAGTCAGCACACACGCGCTCGTGCTGTTTGGAAAATCGACGCACCGATATCGGGGTTCACCCTCGTCTTCGTGAAGAGCGAGACAAACGCGGAGAGGAGCGCGGTCCCTGCGCTCGGGCCCTCCTTGCCGATGCTGCCCTCGGGCATGTGGACGTGGATATCTCGGTCGTTCAACACCTGGTCCGTGGGGTTCTCCGTGATCCCCAGCTCGTACGCGTGGCTCTTGACCCAGCTCAGCGCAATCTGCGCGCTCTCCCGGATCACCTCGCCGAGCTTACCGGTCAGCTGCAGGCCGCCCTTGCCCGGCATGCTCTGAGAACGCCCACAGATCAGCCATCGATCGACGAAGACGGCGGAATGAGAAAGAAACGCACGGTAGCCTCGACGGGCATGACCGCGCCGGATCCGTTGCCCAAGTATCCCAACCCGGTGCTGACACCGGGTGGCGGAGGGCGGATGTACATCCTGTCCTTGTGGTAGATCGGTGGCCCGACGTAGTCCTTCAGGTTCTCCGGGGTGATGCGCACGTGCACCGACGCGGGCACGTCGAACGGCTTGCGCTGCTCCGTCGTCACAGCCTTACGCTCCTCGGCCTTGTCCACCTGAGGCGTCGACGCCTCGGGCGCGTCCTGCGCCTCGACAGTCTTGGGTTCGCCTTGCTCGTCCGTCGGCGCCGCAGGCAGCGCGCGCGCCTCCGGGAATGCGTCCTCGCCAAGGTCCTGGACGATCTTGAGCGCGGCCTTGCGGTAGATCTGCGTGTGGTCGGCCGGTCGATCAGCTGCGCGCCCGTAAGAGACAGTCGGCGCGAGACCGTACCTTGTCGATGTGCTTCTTGAGGTTGCGGACGCCGCTCTCGCGGCAGTAGTACTTGATGAGCATGTCGACGGACGCGGGATCGAGCGTCACGTCGGCGTCCTTGAGGCCGGACGCCTCCTTGGCTTGGGGCCCCAGGTACTTGTCCGCGATGACCGATTTCTCCTCGGAGACGTAGCCGCTGACCTCGAGGACTTCCATGCGGTCGAGCAGGGGCGCCGGGATGGTGTCGAGCACGTTGGCCGTGCAGACAAAGAGGACGCGCGACAGGTCGACGGGAACGTCCATGCTGCGATCGTGACGAGGTGAGCCTGCGTGATCGCGAAGAGGGCGAGGTGGGTCACGCACTAGTGGTCCAGGAACGCAGTGTTCTGCTCGGGATCCAACATCTCAAGCAAGGCGCTGGCAGGGTCGCCGTTGATCCCACGACCGATCTTGTCGACCTCGTCGATTAACACGAGCGGGTTCTCCGTGCCGACGCGCTTCAAAGCCTGGATGATCTTGCCCGGGAGCGCACTGCACCGAGCCGTCACCGAAGAAAAAGGTTTAGCGTCCAACCCCTGCGCATATACGAACCTAAACAGGAAGCGAGAAAATAGCCGACTTACCCAACGTACGTCCGCCTGTGTCCCTTGATCTCCGCCACGTCCGTGAGCCCTCCGACTGAGAACCGGAAGAACTGGCGATTCAGCGCGCGCGCGATCGACTTGCCGATCGACGTCTTGCCCACGCCGGGTGGTCCCGCGAGGCAGATGATCTTGCCCTCAACGGTGCCGCGGAGCTTCCCGACAGCGAGGAACTCGAGGATCCGCTCCTTCACGTCCTTGAGGCCGTAGTGGTCCTCGTTCAGCACCTCCTGCGCGTGCGCGATGGAGTAGTTCTCCGGCGTGTGCTGGCCCCAAGGGATCTGTAGGCAAAGAAAGAGGGTGAGGCGGTCAACGCGAGGACATGGTGGGGAGGAGAGGATGGGCGTACCTGTGTGAGCCAGTCGAGGTAGTTCCGAGTGACATTCGCCTCGGACGCGGCGGGTTCGAGGTGCATGAGCTTGCTGAGCTCCTCGTCGAAGACCTTCTTGACGGGCTCGGGCATCTTGAGCGACGCGGCGCGCTCCTTGAATTTCTCGATGAGCTTGTCCTTGCCGTCCGACTCCATGCCGAGCTCCTTTTTGATGCCCTTGAGCTGTTCCATGAGGTAGTACTCGCGCTGACGCTTCGCAATCTTGCTGTCCACGTCGCGCGAGAGCTTGCTCTGCAGCTGCGCGTTGATGAGCTCCTTCTTGAGCACGAGCAGCGCCTTGCGCAAGCGGTCTTCGACCAGTAGCGACTCAAGCACGTCCTGCAGCTCTCCGACCTCGCCCGTCGACACCGCGGCCGCGAAGTCCGCGAGCTTGTCCGGCTCGTCGAAGACGTTCGACGCGACTTGGTTGATTGAGAAGTTCGTGATCTGATCGCGGAAGAGCGGGTTGAGCTGCGCGATGTCCTTGAAGACGGAGACAATCTCGGACATGAACGCGCGGATGTACTGGTCGTCCTTGTTGAACGGTTGCGTGACGAGGTTGTCGACGTTGACGATCGAGATGTCGAAATCCTGCAGGAAGGACGTCTGGAGCGGCGTCGGGTGGATTTTGGCGACTTGTTCGGCAGACGCATCAACTTCGATGAGCTCGGCGTCTGCTGGTGGGTCCAAGGACGGCGACGGTGACGGGGAAGGCGGCGGCGTCGGGAGCTGGTCCTCGCTCACGGATTCCAGCTGCTGCTCGACGTTTTCGACCTGGACAGTAGACATGGGAGCTCCCCCCGCCTTGACGAGATCGGTAATCTTGATCCTGCGGTGCGGGTACAGCACAGCGGTCAAGCCCTCTTCCTTATCATCGTCCTTGGATGGTCCAGTGTTGGCCGTGAAGACACTCGTGATCTGGGCGAAAACGCCGACGGGGTGGACCGAGTTGATATCCGTGATGACGTCCGAGTCTGCCTGTTCGTCCTTGAGGAGGAACGCGCCGAGGTAGGGCTGCCCACGCTTCATCATCTCCTTGATGGCGGCGACGACTTGGGGGTTGCGGACGACGACGGCCTTGTAGAAACCTGGGAAGAGAGGGCGACGGGCGATAGGGAGAGCGAGGACCTGGGGGTAGAATTCCGGGACGGACTGGCGGGATATGGACGTTGGAGGTGTGGGTGGAGGTGGCGGGGATGGTGGGTCAGCGCCTTCGGAGCCGTCGTCGCCGCCTGGAGGTGAGGACGAGGAGGACGAGGACGAGGACGGGGGCGCTGAGGATGAGGAAGACGCGCCGCCAAAGTCATCGCGCTCGCTGTCGAGCAGGACTCGGTCATGGCCAAAGGGATGTTGTAGGACGGGGCCTCTGGGAGGGCCGAATGGGTCCGCGGGGGAATAGTAGTCGACGACGGTGGAGTAGCACGCTCTTCGATCCAAGGGCGAGGGCGAGGGCAGCGCGCGGGTGCGACGGGCTTTGGCAGCCTGTGATTGCAGGACGCGGACGCGCTGGGTGGGTCGGGCTGCCGACGACGAGACCGCCGCGCGCAAGCTGGTGAAGAAATTCATCAGGCCAGCTGGCGAGACGCTCAGCGAAAGATGGAAGGAAACAGTGGAGACACGAGGCTCAGACGACGAGGACGAGGAGGGGAGAAGGGACGAGGAGAGAGTTGTCTGTGCACGCCCACGCCAGAATCGCTTTCAAACCCTCAGCGGATGACGCAAGCTTCCGTTGACAAATCACCCAGAACACCATCTGCAGCTGAACCGTCATGTCTCCAAGCACTCGCCTTACCACTAGCCCTCGCCTTACCACTAGCCCTCGCAAGAGAGCCTATTGTCTTCTGATTAGCCCTCGTGCGAACGTGAACCCCTTCCTTCATGTTACACCGGTGGAACTTGACGAATACCAATTCTCAAACTTTTCATTTTTCGACTTAGCTGGGGCAGTGGTGCCGGTAGTCAGGACGTATCTATATTTTTGGGTCGTACCCACAACCATTGCCTTCTTCTTGGTAAGCTACCCAATGTTGAATATTGTGCTTATTCCTGATCTTCGTTGGAGTACTATCATTGGATGGGTGTTCGTTTTGGGATCAATAAAAAATACATTGTTCTACAACACTTCCGCTTGATGGCCTTGGAGTTCTTGCACTATTTGTGAAACTTTTTTCCACATTGTATAGTGTAGTTTCTCTCTTTATTTTCTCACTCATGTATTGGAAAACTGGATTCCATCATTTAGGACCAGTGTTCATTCTGGTTTCAAGCATGATACAACATGGGGTCATAGTTGCTGACTCATTGAATTCAAACTCAGCAACTATGACTTGTTGAACTTTCACAACACCATCATGTTTCTATCTTCATATTATTGAACATTTTTAGGGCACTGCATACAAAAGTGCTCTAAAATCAGGGTAAGCATAATTATATTATACTACTAAAGTACAGTTAAATATATCAAATTGGCTATATTAATGGAATGTAAAACAGATATGCAACCTCTTTGATGGTCTTTGATTTATCAGTGTCAAAAAAAGTGCAGGCTTCAGTAATGCCCTGTTTGGTATAGCTACTTTTGGCTGCCTTTAGCATGGTTAATATGCATATTAGATAATGCCACTGATACTTCTTCTACATGGCAAACCCTCATTTTTGATCTTTCCTAAAATGGCCCTTTTTGGCCATTCTGTCAATCCTGGCTATTAAGATATTTCTTAGAATTCATTACCAACTATTAAAATCCTCATTCTATGAAAGGTTTGAAGAGCCTTTAGAAAGGATAAATATTGTTTCAAAACCAATATAGATTCCCGTGATATATGTAATTTTTGAGAACACCTGGCATCAGGTCCAGAGCCTTTTGCACGCTGGCGTTTCCAGACCATCGAGGCCCTTGTCAGTGACTTGAGCTTCCTCACGAGACATCAATCTTTCCAACATCCTCTCCATCTCATCCCCGGCCTATTGGAGTTTCCATCTTGCACGCATGCCCTCCAATAACGGAGGATCCCAGTCCTTGTACACAGCTTCCAGGCCCTCATCAGCTGCAGGGGGGCGTGGAATGGAAATATCTAGTTTGCGGAGTATGCCCTCGAGAGCCTGGACGTAAACATGCATCGCACACAACTCACTGCAATAGTAGTGTGCGAGCTCATAGCCTAATCCTCACATACCTTCCACCCGCCTCGACAACGAATAAATTTTATCAGCAAATTCTGCTTGCTTGGTGCGTACGACCGCCGTTGCTACTTGATTAACCTCGTATTACATGTGCAGGTTCCTGAGTTCATCCAGGATCTCGCAAAAAGGAAAGTTGTGGAGAGCGTTCGGAGCGGCGGATGCACTTTCTTCTGAGTCTTCGTAGTACTCTGCACAGACCCGAAGCCCTTCTGTATCACCCAAGCGTATCGGCGACGAATGAGCAGTCTCTGAGCCCACTTCTATTGATTGCGGGCCTGTCAGCGAGGTGTTCCATTGCAATCAATTCAATGCTACTCACCAGCCTTCCTGTGAGTTTTCTTATCAGTGCGGTGGGTGAGAATTGCCTCACACTGTGTGCCTGTTGTTTGAGAATCCAATCCACCATCCTTGGTATACCATCTGGCTCGCAATCCATCATTATTCAGCTTATACGCACATTGACATCATGAAAATGAGAGCTCGTGTGTGCTGACGGAGTTGCTGCTCCACTGGATTTGGCCTCAGTTCGAGAGAGGGCAACAATGGTCGAACTGTGGATGTTATTGACAAGGCGTCGTGGTCATTGACCGGTGAGGACATCTTGCAAGTGGGACAGTCGTCAAGTGCTGTCAGCCAATTGACACTGCGGTGAAGAGGCTGGTCACTGTGGCAGGTTATCTGATGCCAGAGTCCAGACAGCCCCCAAAAGGCATGAGGCTGCCCTTGTTTTCAACCTTGAGGAGTCTCTTCCTCCCAGCTCGCCTGCACACCTTACGAACATGCCAGAATAATGCCGCCTGCTATGTCGAATCACCTCAACGAGGCCATCGGTGCAAGTCATCTCTGTCCATCAACGGGGGCTTAGAGAATACAAGCGTCGCATTGCCGCAGGCGCCAAGGGTAGTCAATGTTGGACTTTGATACGTCCTCTGCTGTCCCCCCGTGTCCTTGACGTGGCCACAATACTGCTCGCGATAGCGGTTGCAGTATGGGGCTCTTTGCTCTGCTCATGTCTGCATTTTGAAATGGATAGGGGGGCAAGATCACTGCTGTCAGTGTTGTGGCTATTTCTGCCCTTCACTTTCCCCCTTGTTGGCCTTGTGTTCATATTGAGTACATTCATCTCTATACACCACCTTCCCTGAGTGCTCAAACATCCTTAGGTTTGCTATGCATAAGGCACCTCTTGCAGCGCAGGCCAATGTGGTCCTCCACGCACACAGACCACGGACAGAACCAGGATATCAACCTGTTCGTCCATGGTACACTTAGCCTCTGGGGGGTTGTCTTAGGTATGTTCTTGCTAGTCCTATGAAGTTATTGACTCATGATTCAATTAACCAGTCATGTCCTCTAAGTGCACCATTGGTCATGTCCTGGAGAAGCTGCGATGTCGTTGACTGATCGCAAATTTGCACCGTGTGCGATATCAAGTCTTCCACGCCGGCGCACCTACTCTCAAGGATACTGACATTCTGGAATTAGTGGGAATTGCGAATAACACGACACTGCATGTCCGAGCATGTGTACTGGGTGGTATGCCCATAGAGCAACACCGAGGGAATGCTGCACAAGGAAGGAATGCACGCACCTCGTTCAATAAGCAGATGGGTGAATTCTCTTCCAACTATTCTGAGAGTGAGTGTTTGTTTCACTCCTTGATTTCAATCGGCCACTTAGCCCGTATTAGGATGGCACCCAGAGCTTTCATAGCACAGTTGGTTCCACTGCCTGCCCTGTGACAAGGCCGTACAAGCTCGCTATCTCGATCAGCACGAAGGAACAAATGCACACAATAAACACCTGCAGTTCTGGCGTGTTGACTCCGATCTGTCCAACAGCAACACAGATGAACCCCGGCGGTGTTTGCAAGAGGGCGAGTACCTCCGCGGGAACTTGGGCCGAATCCTCGCGAATTTAGGGGGTCGGAAGTCATCACCGGACATCTTGCAAAACATTCCATCAGATTTCAATAACCGGCCAATCGAGATGGATTGGAGCAGAGCCAATCTCAGTGACTACCACCAGGATTCCTTCCAGGCTTCAAATGCCATTAACACGCTTGCGGCTGACCTTCAGCAGTATATACTCCATAGTGAAGCTGTTGACGCGGATTCAGACAATGAGGAAGCTGAGCTTGATGAGGCTGCACTTGAAGAACACACTTGTGTTGGTATGCGAGCCCCCCGGGAGATTTTATTGCTGCTAATAGGTGCCTTCCTTTGGCAGATCAAACCGATGAGGATCCAAATGCCATCTTCGTAGGCCATGCACATCCAGCATAGAAGTTCAATCCCGATGAGAGCTCACTGTGGTTTCCATGGTCTGACTGTGAGGTAGGTGCAAGAATTCTCACCTAGATGCCTGCAGGTACACTGACTTGCCCACTGTCAGACATGTGTCGTAGATATTCTACATTATGTACCAAGGTATGTCTTTTCGGACAAAGACAATGCGGTGATTCATTGGGCTCTCTTGGCCCTGGGAGTCTGCAACGTGCCCTCTGAACGATCCATGAAGGATGTCTAGGACTGTCTACAGCAACTATGTGGCATCCAGAGCCTGCGCTACCAAGGAGCGTTAGGGAATCTTTTCTATGTCAATGACTTTGCTGCAATTGTAGCCCAGGTCCATCAATGTTTCTAATGTGGACAAATGTGTCTTATTGGCATGCATTCAAATGTTTGGTGACAGGAGATGGCAAACCCTTGTGTGCGCCTGCACCTCCATTTCTTGCCAGAGGATGCTGGTTCAAGGCTCGCCGAAGCATGGCAAGGCCACCAATGGCTCCATGAGCTTGACTCTGAGCTTACAACGCCAATGGTCCGATTGGAGGGGCAGGACTACTATATATTTGAGCCTGCACTGCTACGAGACAGTCAAGCGTGTGTACCATACCGATGGTTCATTCACGAGGATCATATATGGGCACGCACGTGGACTATGACAACGACAGGGACCAGTTCTGGTCACCAGCAATGGGTCGTACTTGAGCACTTGGAAGTTGAGATCCCAATCACCTCCTTCAGTATGGCATTCCCTCATTTCCAGCGGTCATTCTTGCGACTGAAAGTTCCGAGTCCTCAGAGTATACTTGGTATAGTGATGCTCTCTTCCATAGGGGTCAATGCACTGATTCGGTGTTCGTCACATGCAGGATGTCAAAAAGTGGCTTTGGGGGCAATTACACCATGGACATACTCGGATTCTCAATGCGGTAATCGCTAGCGCTCCACAAGTCAAGGACACCATGTTGTTGCCTTCCCAGTATGGCTGTACTGCGACGACACCTCAGGCAATGTTTTAAAAAAATGGAACAAACATAATTCCTTCTTGTTTACCACTACGGAATTGCCACGTCACTTTGTGCATCAAGAATCTAGCATACATTTCCTGTCCACTTCAAATGTTGCCCCACCGCTGGAAATGCTAGATGGAATTGTTCGTCAACTGCAGTGCGCTTACCATTGATCTCTGCTTTATTTGATAGCTTAACAATGACCAGGGATTGCCAGAAAAGCGGCATATGGGCATGGGATTGCATTCTCCAGGAGGCTGTGCTAGTGATCCCCTCAGTCTTGGCTATGCTCGGGGATAATCCCATGCAAAGTGAGATGGCATGTCACATCGGCCTCCAGGGCAAGAGGTTCTGCCATGCTTGTTGGGTTGCTAGAGATGAACATGATGACATTGACGAGGATCGTGAGTGATGTCCCCTGATGGTGATAACAATGACAATGGGCTCACACAACATTGTCAGAGGAACTTGAAGGCCAATGGCAAGCAAATAGCAATGCTTCTTCAGTCGAGTCTGGTCCTCACACTGGAGCTGAGGCAAGTGTCTCCCAACCACCCAAACAAAAGCGGGCTCGCAAAAACAAGGAGTCCATGCCAGACATGATCTCTCATATCACGCACTTCATGAATGTAAGTCACTGCTTTTGTGAGGACTGCTGTCCATGAACTCACTGCTCATGTGGGCACTAGGTGGGAAGCCGACTGCGCATTCGAGTGGAAACCCTGAAAAACTTACAAGAACAGTGGAAGCATGCCTAATGCATTGGGGGTTTGGCGGCAATCAAGAGGCTCTGCACAGCAGCTGGCATCAAGGATACCTTCCAATCCCATTTTATTGAAAGGCTCACGAATGTCTTGCGTTTGAGGGGGAACAGTCGTGAAGCAAAGGAGCAAGATATGAACAGGTTGTTGAGCTCCTTTCCTCAGGACATGGAGCATTGTTTATCACCAGTGTGGCGCATCAAAGGTGAGTTGGCACTTCTTGCTCGCCCTTTGAAGCATATTTAAAGTCTTCCAGACTTGAATCCCTACGCCAATACCCCCGTTGAAATCCTGCATGTTATCCTGATTGGTTTTGTTAAGTACTTTTGGCTTGATGCGGTCGCTCGGATAGCTGCAGACAAGAAACCAATATTGATGGCCCGGCTGTCTAGTTTTGACACATCAGGCCTCAACATTCCGCCTCTCGCAGGCTACACCTTGGTCAAGTATGCTGGATCTTTGACTGGCCAAGACTTCCGTGCCATCGCACAGGCGGCACCTTTTGTGCTTCACAACTTGGGCCTCACTGACGATCAGCTGCATGCCTGGGTTGCTTTGAGTGCACTCATATCACTGGTGTGGCAGCCCAACATTCTAGATATCAACCATTACCTAGTGAGTCAATCAGTCTTTACTTCGAAAGTGCTGAACCCATCATACAACACAGTTGGAGCTCCAAGCCTCTATCCATTATTTCTTGAATTGCACATGTCGCCTCATACCACGATGGTTTAATAAACCGAAATTACACATCCTCATCCACCTGCCGGAACATATTTGGCAGTTTGGGCCCCCTATGCTCTTTGCAACAGAAGGATTTGAATCGTTTAATGCGATCATCCGAGCGCACAGCATCCACAGCAACTGTTATGCTCCATCCCGAGACATTGCCAAATTGATGGTATAGTGTAACCGCACTTGCTATCTTCTTAGTGGAGGCTACTTCCGTCACTTCACACCCAGTGAACTTTCACCCAACGACAATGTCTCCCATAGTGATAATTCAATCAATCAACTTGCTATGGCTGGACAGTTGCCTTGGCTGGCAACACAGCAACCTTCCAAGAGGACCCATTGGATTACCATTGGTCCACAGCCCAGAGAACTTGTGGATGTCAATGATTTTGGTGAGCATCTCCTAGGATTCAAAGAAGATCATAAGAATCATACACGAGTGAGTGCCGGTGAGCAAACACATTGAAGGTCTAAAAGAACAAGCCCTCACTTATGTCGTGCTGCACAGGGTTGGTTCAAAAGGCCGGCAAGCCACTTGTGTGGATGCAAACAGTCACATCAGAACTAGGGCTTGCCATACCCCCAGGTATATCATCCACGGGTGTGCGGAGCCCAATGCGTGTCATGGCAGCAAATGGTGATTGGTGTGACCGGAATGCATGGGTTCTTATATCGCCTGAGAGTGGAGTAGATGCAAGGCCCCAGTTAGGACTTGTGAAAGAGGTATTACAGGGTGTTGCTTCTGGTGCAGAGAGCCGAGGCATGGCCAACTGGATTGTCATCCAACGGGCAACAGTTGGCACACCCCATGACTTGTACCACATGCCACAAGTCTCACTCCTTGCCAATTACACAGTCGTGTGCGCAGAGGTGAGGCATCCTCTCACACACATCTCGCTTATTATTATTATGTTACTGAACACTTGCTTTGTATCTGCAGGCCATTCAAGGGACGGTCAATGTACTGCACAACTGTCGTGATATGTCGTGCACAGTTATAAAAACTCGACCTGTATATCAAGAACGCAAACAATCCAAACAGCATACTGACGAGGTTATTCACTCCTTGCAAGGGTGCTACATATTGAATACCTGTCAGATGCGTAACCAATCTTTACTCAAAACCTTCTGCCCTCCGACAAAGATATTGGATCATGCCCAGGTGGTCTTCATGGCTGTGAGAAAGGAGATAGACATGATCAAGGCTCATGCCAACATCTGGAAAAACACCCCCTTGTATTAGCTCTGGATTATATCTGATAGTGTCTAAAAGTATCTAAAAGTGTTAATAGCATCTAAAAGTATCTAATTTTCTAATTGGGAGCAACACATTGTGAGCATTGGATTGGTTTCTAATTTCATGATATTAGCACTAATTCTATACTAAGAAGTCTCTAATTATTAGTAGGAAATAGTAAGTACTACTACTCTATCAGTGAGAAGGTAAAGATGTCGCACATTCTATACTATTTTAGCATATTACTCTCTTTTATATATGCCTATATCATTATCTTGTAGCTCTTTTGCTGACTTTCCAGCTGCTTTTATAAGGGATATAGAAAGAGAGAAATATGCATTGATGCTCTCAGCCACTTTGTTAGCAGCTTGGCAGCTGCCACAAGAGGCTATGAAGACCTAGGTACCTTGTCCTTGCACACAAGATCATTAAAGTTGTCATTGTTAGCCAATGCCTGCTACTGGTCATCATAGGACACAACATGTGGGCTGGGCTTAGGGATATGCTATATGCAGCCTTATAGACCTTGTCTATTAGTATAGTGGCTAATACTGTCTTGTGCAGCACACAATCATTATCACTATTGATATAACAATTTTTAGCACTATTTATATTGTTTATTGCCTTGTTATACAGAAGATGCTCAAACTTGGTGTTTTCTTCTAGCTATTAGGCTGTGGAAAAGACAGTCATATTGGTATGTGGTGCCAGAATGATATATTTGCCTGCTATATAGGAAATATATGCATTAAGCATATTAAGATCACCTCCAACAATCTTGTGCTTATTTATATACATGCCATACATATACTCTTGTCCCCACCCTCTACCTTACTAGTGGTTATTTGGAAAACCCCTCTCTTTTATTGGATCTTGATTATTCATAATCATGTTTTTGATCAAATTTGCAAATTCAGGTAGCATTGTCTATACTAGTAGAGTCCCATTGAATATTACACTCAATCATAGTTTTACACATTCTCAGTCCAAATTGTGTAAGTGTCATAATCTATTTTTATCCTATATAAAGTGTATTATCAATTTTCCATTGGTTTATTATCTTCTTAGCTTGTGTTTAAACTAAATCCTGAAAGACCTGACTTTTTAGGTATTTATTGACCTATTTATTTATAAGATAGAGGAAAGATAAATGTCTGGGAAAATCAGAGATGTTGAGGTTGCCTATATTATGTCTACTTATTTAGATTACTGAGTTTATATCTTAGACCTTGTGGCTTAGTGGCTCAGAGCATCTGTCCCGGGTGCTTGCATACATGAGGTTGTTAGTTCAACTCTGGCAAAAGGCAAGTTTGTTATAAGATATATTCTGTGTTTAAGTATTGAACTAGTGCTCTGAAATAGACATGACTCTATAAGAAGGCTATGAGAACTGTGATGCTTGATTTATTATGATTTTTCCGAAATTTCAAGTTATAATCAATCCTAATAATTCCTAATTTAGGAAAATTATGTCTAATTAGAACAGGTTTAGAGGGGGGGTAAGCTAAAAATATCTAATCCTAATTGTTCTTAATTATGCATAAATAGAACTAATTAGAGCTTAATACAAAGGGGTGGTTTTCCAGATGTTGCAATGAACTGGTGCTCATCTACGACCCCAAAATTGTCCTCAATATGCAGTCAGCGAATGGCGAAATCAACCAATCCTTGGGCCTCGCACGCAATGTCCTATTTCTCATCGGCAACATCACCCTGTACCTCCAAGTCCACATTATTCAGAACCCAGCCTATAACGTTCTCCTCGGTTGGCCTTTCGACATCCTCACCAAAAGTATTGTCAAGAATTATTCAAATGAAGACCAGACAATCACTATCAGTGACCCAAACACAGGACAACGAGCCACCATTCCAACAATCAGACAAGGACCCCCTCGAGTTCTTCACCAGAGACAAGCAGGTTTCTGCGACTCAATGAATTGATCTGAGATCAAGGAGAAGTTGCACTGATCATTTCCACCAATCATGATACCCCCAATTTCCCACTTATCAAAGTGTCCTCAGATTTCCATTCTCTATCTCCCTCTTGTCGCGATCTTTGTCTCAAGTACATTATAGCCTCCAATTTGGGGCCCGCAAATCATCTCAAAAACAATCTTGATTCCGATATGTCATCCCGATTCTCCTCAGTCATCCCCAGTTTGCTCTATTCCACTAATATTGCCAACCCGGTCACCATCTTCGCCACCAAGCACAAGTACAAACTGGTTGCTCAGAAAACACAACCAGTCTTGGCCAACCTCTCTGAAAAGTTCCGAATCATTTGGAACATCCTTGGTGACCCTCTTGCTACCCTTCAAATGCTGACACCGAGCCTGCCACCCTTCATGCCGACCGGCAGATACACAGCCGAATGACACAACCTCATCAATAAAGTCCACTTGGACGACTTCCTTTGGCCCGCCGAATGACAGCTCATGCACCATTTCATGTGTCTACAAGAGATGGGATTTGCCTGGGACGATTTGGAACGTGGACATTTCCGCAAGGAATTCTTTCCTCCTGTCAATATGCCAGTGGTCGAACACAAGCCCTGGGTTCAACGCAACATTCCGATTCCACCAGGCATCTACGATGAAGTGTGCCAACTTATCAAAACCAAGATCACTGCTGGAGTCTATGAGCCATCAAATTTGTCCTACTGATCGCACTGGTTTACGGTCATCAAGAAGACAAATAGCACCTCCACTGGCACCAAACTCCGAATCATTTACAGCCTCGAACCCCTGAACACAGTCACCATCCAGCATTCAGGTGTGCCCCCATATACTGATCAGATCGCTGAACAGTTTGCAGCTCGTGCTTGCGGCAGCATTCTGGATCTCTATGTTGGCTGTGACGAACGAGGGCTAGCTGAATCATCTTGCAACTTTACCACATTCCAGACCCCATTTGGCACTCACTGACTCATCACCCTGCCCATGGGATGGACAAATTTGGTCCCAATCTTCCACGACAACATTACCCACATCCTCCAACCAGAGATCCCAGATACCACTATTCCTTTCATCGATGATGTCCTAATTTGGGGCCCACCGACCCAATACAAACTTCCAAACAGCGGCTTCGAAAAGCACCCCGAAAACCCACACTTTCAAGGCCTCAATCAAGTGGTTCAGTAGATGAAGTATAGCGGAGGGACCTTTTCGGGACACAAAGTGACACTCTGCACAGCCGAAATCATGGTGGTCAGCCATCGGTGCACATACGAAGGACAATTACCCGACGAGTCTAGGGTAGAGTCAATTATGGAAGTGGGGATCTTGCAGGGATCTCTCTGACATTCAGGCATTTCTGGGGATGATCGGTGTTGTTTGGATCTTCATTTGGAATTTTGCACACAGAGCATATGCACTAACAATGTTAACACACAAAGATTTTCCATTTGTGTTCAGCCCAGACCAGATAGCGGCCCAGGATGACCTCCGGTCAGCGCTTCTCAAATCGCCAGCCCTTTGGCCAATCGACTATGGGTCGGCAGCCAATGTCATCCTCGCCATCGATACCTCACAAATCACGGTCAGCTTCCACCTCTGTCAATGTGCACTCAACAATCCACAGGTTCAGTACTATGCCTGATTTGGCTCTATCACCCTTAACGACCACAAATCACGATTCTCCCAACCCAAGCTCGAACTCTATGGCCTCTTCCATGCTCTCTGATCACTCAAAATGTATCTCATCGGTGTTCGGAACCTGATAGTCGAAGTAGATGCATGCTACATCAAGGGCATGCTCACTAACCCGGATCTCGAACCCAGCGCTAGCATCAATCGATGGATTGTCTCCATCCTCACCTTCCATTTCACACTTGTCCACATCCCCAGCACCTCTCACAGCCCTGATAGACTCTCCCGATGACCACCACAACCCACCGATCGACCTGAACTTGAAGACAACTTTGACAACTGGATTGACAATCTCTACAGCTTCCTCCATCAGATCAACAACATGTTCCCCACCTCCGACTCAACCTCGACAACTGCCATCTTTACCTCCTCACTCATAGGCGATCTCCCGACCAAGGCCAACTCCAATGACGAAGGCCCGACCATCGACTATTTGGATATCCCAAAATTGCAGAAAGCTTTGGAAGCTGAGGAATGCCTATGGTTGGTCTGCAACTGGCACCGAACATTGGTTTGGCCCCCTTCTCTCTCCAACTCCGAATATGCCACCTTCCTACAATATTGCACTAAGTTCTTTATTGCAGCTGACAAGCTATGGAGAAAAGACTTGCACGATTGACACAAGATTGTTGCAGCCCCCTCTAGTCGGATCACAATCCCCACTGCCGCCCACAACGACGTTGCTCACAAGGGATTCTATGCCACGACCGCCTTGGTTGCCAAATGCTTCTGGTGGCCGCACATGAGGCAAGATATTTCCTGGTTTGTTCGGACCTATCACCTTTGCCAGATTCACCAGACTCACAATATCCTCATTCCCCCGACCGTCACCACGCCTGCACCACTCTTTGCAAAGATGTATATGGACACCATGCACATGCCAACCGCTGGTGGTTTCAAGTATTTCATTCAAGGTCGCTGTTCGGTATTGCACTACCCCAAATTCCGAATGCTACGATGCGAAACAAGCTCAGCCCTTGCCGACTGGATCTTTGAGGATATCCTGTGCCAATAAGGGACATTGGTAGAGATCGTCTCTAACAATGGACCAGCGTTTGTCAAGGCGCTCAACCAGTTAGCAAAAAAGTACCACATTCAGCACATCCGTATTTCGGGCTACAATTCTCGCACCAACAGCATTGCCAAACGACCTCACTTTGACATTCGGCAGGCTCTGTTCAAAGCCATTGATGGAGATCAGGCCAAGTGGAATCGTGCAGCTTATTTCATATTTTGGGCTGATTGCATTACTATTCAGCGCCGAATGGGTTGCTTGCCATACTTCACAGCAACCAGAACCCATCCCCTTCTCCCCCTTGACATTGCCAAAGCCACCTACCTCCTGCCACCGCCGACCACAATTCTCAGCACCACTGACCTCATCGCCTAATGGGCCATTGCCTTGCATAAATGCCAATTGGACCTTGCCCACCTTTGCAGCTCAGTTGTTGGCACCCATGTCCAGGCCGCCATCTAATTTGAACAACAGCATTCAGCCACCCTTCGTGACTTCAATTTCCACCGAGGCTCACTTGTCCTGATGCGCGACACAGTCATAGAAAAGGTGCTCAATCGGAAGATGCGTCCACGGTATTTAGGACCTTTGCTAGTAATTTCTAGGAATCAGGGAGGAGCGTATATTCTGGCCAAACTTGATGGATCGGTCTTTGATTAGCCAGTTGCAGTATTCCGCATTATTCCTTATTTTGCTTGCAGGTTGCTGAAGCTCACCAACCTTGAAGCCCTCCTTAACATCTCGCAGGAACACCTTCGGGCCATGGAAGATTCCCGATCAAGCGACAATAATGCCAAAAATGATAGTGCCAATGAAGATACTGACACCAGCTCAGTCTGGTCAGCAAAAGATGATGATGCAGCTTCGGTGACCTCTGACTAGATCCCACCTGCCCACCCTCCGCTCTCTTTGGTCAGTGACTGGGGACAGTCATGATTTCAGTAGGGAGGAGGATTCACAGATATACCCATTCCTTATCTTCGTTCATTCATCACAGACATGGACTGACACCCAATCTTTTCCATATCTCTTAGTACTTTTGCCACCAACCGATCGCCGACCAAATAGTTGACCCTCATTTTCCCCATCACTCCTTCAAGTACCAAGCCGCATTAAAAACTTCTTCCAATTTGCGCAAAACCATAGGGTTTTATGCCTGTGATGACATACTGAGGCTTCCCCTAATATTCCAATTTATTTTCCTTATTTCCGCTGAATACTTTGCTTACAAGTACATTCACACATAGCCATTTCACCAACTGATTTCCCGAATGATGCCTCTGGTCTAAGCTGAACGTCTCATTCAATTCAGGACAGTCCCTTTACTACTATATTACATTGGACTATACTATAGAACCGTTGAAACTATTCTACTTATCAGGTATGAAATTGCCCAACACAGACATATCCAAATCCTCCGCTGCCGACAAATCCTCAACCAAGATGATGTCTGAAGACGTAAATGGACCTACCGCACCTCGAGTGACTCCAACTCTGCCTGCCACATCTTGATCAACCGCACCAACGAAGCCCATGTACCCTCGGCCATAGCAATCCAGTACCAAAGGTCAGATACAATGCCTTGCACAACAATTGGCGACAAACGAGACAAGTCGGACAGGGTGGGGATAGTGACAGAACAGGAATAGGAGGAGGGAACAGCACAGGTGGTGGTGGGAAGGCATTGGACAGGCTTCCGAGCCCACACACCTAAGACAACCCGATGAGCTCCCATCCCAGCACTAATCAAACCGTTACTCGCCTCTGGTCTGTGCTATGCTCTCACCAACAGAACATTCGGGCATGAGAACCTTGACCTTGCATTTTTTTGACAGGCGCAACAGCTCATTCGCTTCTGACTTGTCGGAAGCCTTCTCCTTCAACTTCCCCTTACCCATTGACTTTCCTTTCCCCGTCGGTGTCCACCTGAGCTAGAAACTGCACCCCTTTTGCTGGTCAGCGCACTTGATACAAGACACCTGACCAGGCCGGGTGTAGCAACAAAATGCCACAGTCGAGAAATCGGAGGAGCACCAACTACAGGCGTACTCAGCCTAGAAAAGAAGAAGGTCAGTGTTATGATCACGTTCTGTCGGGCCTTAACGGCGGTCTATACCGACACGATCATCACAAATATCAAGCGGCCTCACAGGTGAGGCATACAAACAAGGTACAGATAGTAACCTTGGTCATCCACTCCCAACGGATCACCTTATCGTTGGTCGAGTATCACGGGCCTATTGTGTAGCGGGCATGGAACACCGCCTTACAAACTACTCACACATCGGGCATTGAGCTCCTAGTCGTTCCTGGCCGGAAGGAGACTAACGGAGAAACACAAGAGTAGTCGTTATTGAGAGAGACGACTTAGAGAAATACCTATGGATACATATACGGTATTCTCACGCCCTACTTCCTAAAGTAGTATAAAAGGCCCATAGAGTAGGCTGAGGTTCTTCAGTCTATTCTCTTCGTTCACTGTGGTCTTCCTACCACAGTACTTCGTTCTTAGGCAGTCTTCACACTGTCTACTTCGTTCGTTGTGGTCTTCCTACCACAGCACCCTCATCCACTGTAGTCTTCCTACTACAGTCTTCATTGCTATATCGCAATACACTTCTGGCTCCTGTGCTACACGTACAGCCGAGACCATCGTTCCACACATCCTCCACGAGTGACCTAGGGAAGAACCTCCTACTCTTGGGGTTACCGACGAGCAGTCGTAACACTAGAATAGACTCTTCTGCCCCTACCTTGCTCGCACTAGCTTGCTGCCACACTCTCTCTCATAACCTTGCTTAGTGGGGATATAGACCCCCATCGAGAAAGTGTTACTGCACACACTCTGGAGCAAGACCTAGGCCGGGAATACCCACCCGGCACTAGACGTATCGATAACCAACTCCGTCACAACAATCGCCCTATCCGGCGCGAAGGGGACTTCTGGGTCTACGAAGACAACAACAGATACGCCCCCCCGAATTACGATAACTGCTCATACCGAAACGGGCGTTATTACTTCACCCTTGAAGACGGAACAGAAGAAGAGGATATTTGGAATGAAACAGAAGCTCAGTGGGAACTAGCCCCACAATACAGGGAACCGGCGCCAGTAATCCCCGAAGACTCGGAGCAAGAGGAAACGACCTCAGAATCAGACTCCGACTCACCAGACCAAACACCGATCAACACCTGAAACGAACCGCTCGCCAACATGTCGGGACAAGCTTCGACTTCTACAGACCCCCCTTCCGCGACAGTACAACCCGGAAGAGGGAAGGTCAAACTCCCAGACAACTATACAGGCAACCGCATTGAATCCCAGAAATTCATGCTCCAATGCCTCCTTCTTTTCGCAGCAGAATCCGATCGGTACAAGACCGATCAAGACAAGATATCCTTGGTACTCTCATGCATGAGATATGGCACGGCAGGAGCTTGGGCCGAGAACTTCCTCCTCAAATCAGTAGGAGCGGACCCTCCCACTGATCTAGGAACCTGGAGGGACTTTTTAGCAAAGTTCAAGCTTCAATTTAGGGAGACCGGCAAGACCGATAAAGCGCGAAGCGCACTCATGGCCTTCTCCCAAGGACGAATGACGGTTGATGAATATTCCAACCAATTCATCCTCATTGCCGCCGATGCCGACATCTCCGACAAGGAGCAAGTCCCTTACTTCCAACGCGGGTTAGACCCGCGCGTCATGGACAAAATATATGACAAGGAAGTTCAACCAAAAGATACCATCCAGGATTGGATTAACACAGCCTGCGAAATAGACGGACGACTCAGAGCCAGATCCGCTCAAAAGGCCATCCTTGCCAACTCCACCTCCTTTCGCAGCGATTATCTGAATCGTTTCCACACCCAACCAGCTGTCCGCTATAACTCCACAACTGCCCCTCGCAGAATGAACAACCAGGTGGCTGACATGGACATTGACGCTACCAGAAAGCGTAACGCCGAAAGTCAAAAGAGAAAATTTGACGGCAAGCGAACCACCTCCTGTTCTAACTGCGGAAAGCCAGGGCACTCTAGTGCTAACTGTTGGTCACCACGTAGAGGCGTTCGCCCAGTTCGAGGAAACTCGAAGAGACGCCTGGGTACGACAGGGAGAGGAAACCGCACGGTTGATTTGGAAGGAGAAGACGACGCACCCGCTATGGGAGACCAAGCAGGAATATATCGAGGAATGGAGACAGAGGATGTTCATCGCAACGACCAGCGGGTACCACAACCTGGTCCTTCGATGGAACGTCCTCACTCTGCCCCATCCGGACGACCCCAAACGAACCATGGGCAACGCGTTATGTTACCTAACGGACGACGGGGAGACGGAAGCGTCAGTCATTCTGCTCGAATCGGAGCAGTGCTCGGAGAACTAGGGGAAGATGAAGCAAGAGAAGTGATCTTGGGACACGCGGAGCGTTTTTCCTGACCTCTCCCTCACCAGCGAAGGAGAGAGGTCAAGAACGACCCGAGTTTGATGCCCGCACTTGTATTCGTATCGGAGCAATGAACGACTGTATCATCACTCCCATACGCCTGAACGTGAAAGTATCAAACAGGAGTCAATACGCTGGAGCAAAGGCAACCATCGACTCGGCATGCGAGGGGGTTATAGTAAATGAAACTTGGGTCAGGAGACATCGCTTTCCCACCTACACACTCAACAACCCCATTCGCGTCCGGAACGTCGATGACACCATTAATAAAGCAGGTCTCATCCGATCAGCCTTGGATGTGAACCTCACCATTCGGGACATCAGGGGACGAACGCATACTGAGCGCGTCCAGATGTTTATCTCCAATCTAGGGAAAGACGACCTTATCCTAGGAACAGATTGGTTGAAATACCACGATCCCTCCATCAAGTGGAGGCGACGTGAAGTGCACTTTGATCGGTGCCCCCAGAAATGCCAGCAACCACATGGGTTCACTAGGGCAAGGGAAGAACCGCAAAACAATGGGCGGTTATCAGACGTGGAGCCACGGCACAAACCACGCATTAACGAGCGCGAAAAACAGCGCCTAGAACATCTCCGAAGATTGTCGGAAGATGTAGGACTCCGCGATCACAGCGGAACGTTTGGTGTCCAACTACGAGCATACCTCAAAAGGAAATGGCTCCTACAGGACATAAGGAAATACGCAGAAGAGAAACGAAAGGCTCAAGCCAAACCATCTCTTTCACCAAACGGGGGAGAACCCGATGATGAGCATGCACCCGCGCTAGGGTCCGAGGGAGGGATTCGGGAAGCTTTGGGGAAATACCGAACAGTGCTAGACAAGTACCGAAGTCGCCGACTTTTACCGAACACGGTCGGTCCCTACCCGACCGACGACAAGCCACCGAAGGACGATTCGGCAGCACTTGGGTCAGTTCGCCCACACTTCACGTACTTACCATGACCGCACAGGAGGGTTACGATAGGTGTGTACGAGATCGGAGCCAGTATTCCGTATCGGCCGATGTCCTCCGTGAGTCGGTCGGTCCTTATCGCTTATCGTCCCGACTTCCGCATGGTCGGTCAAACACGATCTTACACCATTGCTTGGCCACCCTGGTCGTACGATACCTCTTCTTTATTTTTCATTGGTTCTCCAACGCCTGTTCCTGCTACCTACACTCGGGCGACGGATCCCGAACGTTCGGGATTTCGACATCACTGATTACCTTTTACCTTATCACCTTCGGAACCCATATGGACATCTCACCTACCTCCTTATCTTCTCTGATCGCTAAGGCTTGGCGCCCATTCGACATCTACTCTCATTTCAGGTTCGATATTTTACTTAGGGGCGCTGTTTACTATAAAAACCTACATACAACTCTGGAATAAACCAGCTTTCGCACCCCACAGTTCAGAGCTCATTCGCACTCGTCTCAACCATCGAAATCGTCTTCATCGACTCCCGAAAACTTGTCATCTTCGTCGTTCGGCCTTGTTCGCGTTCGTACTCGTCTCTTTGCTCGTACCCCTCGTCCTTCCTCGTATATTGTCAGAGTCCCGTGTGGCTCTTGAAGCACGTAGTTGTCGGTCGCGACACTACCTCCTCGTTACCGACCGAATCGCCGACACGACCGACCGAACGTTCGGTCGGTGTTCGGTGCAGTCCCGAAACCGTTCGGGCGCTATAATCTCCACTCCTCGCTGCTTCTCAAGTGCGCCGTCGATTTCTAAAGTCATCACTAACGATTCCTTGTGTAACAGAAACTAGCTCCAGCACCCCCTGCATTAGAGGTTGTTTTAGTGTTGTGCTCGGCACTTAGAGCCACCTCTAGCGTATCATTTTGGAGCCCACCGCGAGGGGTTAGTATTCAAAATTACCTCAAGGAATCTACGTCGCTCGTCCCGACCAACAGCGGAGCGCGAAGAACGACAAACAGTTATCGACAGCTTCAATACTCAGGAAACATCTGCCGACCGAAGTTTGTTCGGAGACGCCGATATAGTCCCGGAGCATCTATCCCACCATCACTATCTTGATCTTGAATCCTCGCCATCGCTCTCGCCGCCACCCGACTCCACTTTCTTCTTAACCCCACCTTCGTCGCCGAACCGATCGCTACTCCCGCCGATTTCCCCCATCCTCGACCTTGCGCTCTTAGAACAATCACCCCCGTCTCCTATCCCATCTCTCCACGACTCCATCTCTCCGTTAATCCCACGCAGCCCCGTCTTCTGGACGCCGACCATCCGACCGACTTCGCTAGAACGCTCCTTCGAACCAGCGACTCCATCCCCGATCACCTTAGCAAACAATACCTTCTCCCCCACCTTTGACTTTCTCACTATGGCAACCCCATCCATGCCCGCTCGTGGAGATCGAACGGCTCCGACCTTTGACCCCCATCAACCCCGCGAATTGAGACGATATTTCGCCGATCTGGACTTCCACTTCGTTCGGTCTGCGGTAGAAGACGAGCAGGAAAGGAAGAAACACGCTTGCCGATTCCTGGACGTCGACACCTGTGAGCTTTGGGAATCGCTCACCACTTTCACCGACGCCACGAAGACATTCAAGGAGTTCTGCGAAGAGGTCTACAGACTATACCCCGGATCGGAGGAAGAGCGCAAATGGTCGGTATCAGATATGGACAAGCTAGTCGGCAAAACGAGCAGGGTCGGCATCTTGTCTCTCAGCGAACTCGGCGACTATCATCGGCGATTCCTGGCGATCACGGTATTCCTCCTCAGCAAGGCACGAATCTCGGTCGCCGAACAGGGACGCGCCTTCGCTAGAGGATTCCAACCAGAGCTATGGGCAAGAATCTCTCAACGTCTACAACTCAAGTTCCCCGATCATTTCCCAGACGACCCGTACAACCTCCAGGACATCCACGACGCGGCCCGATTCGTCTTGCACGGCACCACATCCGCCTACAGCACTACGCCCACCGACATCTCTCGAGCAGCCCCCGCTGCGCCGCCCACCAACACGATCAAGGCCGAAGACCTGGCGACCATGTTCGAACGGCTCACCGACACCTTCGTCAAAGCCATTGCAGCTCAGGGGACGTCCAGGCCAGCCGATCGACCATCCCGACAACCAGGACAAGGCGGCGATAACTGCATGTTCTGCGGCAGTCCCGAACACTTCATGCGCGCCTGTCCCGAGGTCAACGAATACATTCGGATCGGCAAATGCAAGAGGAATATCGAGGGGAAGGTTGTATTGTCAAGTGGGGCATTCGTACCCAGAGAAATCACGGGTAGTAATCTGAAGGACCGAGTTGACGAATGGCATCGCAGGAATCCAGGCCAGTTGGCGACCGGACAGATGATGTTTACGGTAAACGCGGCGCCGACTCACCCGATGACGATAGCCTCCCGTCACGATTCACCCTCATTGCTGGATGTCACCCCAACTTACCAACTCACCGACGTCCAGCGAATTGCGAGCCTCGAACGCGAACTATTCGCGCTCCGAACACGGGGCGCAAGGGCACGAGAAATGGCGCAGACGGGACGTTCGGCACCTACCCCTTCACCGGCTCCCGAACGACGAGCGAGGACCGAAACTCCCGAACCCGAACCCCGACCAACCACCCCGACTCAGCGACCGCCCCCGGTACCAGCCAAGGACGATGCTCCGATCCACCCATACGCCAAAGCCCAGGACGCCACCTATGCACCACCGCACGAACGCAACATAGGGGCCCCGGCAAAGATACCATCGGCAAAGAAGGACGCTCCGGCCTACAAAACCACGGCGCCGATCTACGACGAGAAGGTAGCAGCCGAGGTCTACAACAGGGCGATGGCCACTCAGGTGACGCTTACCCAGCGCGAACTACTCTCCCTCTCCGCCGAAGTCCGTTCGCAGGTCAGGGAAGCCACGTCGGCACGCCAATCACCTACCAAAGACGCCAGCAATGTTCGGACCTTCTACCAAGATGCCGATCTACCCTACGCCATCGACGATCTCGAACCACCGACTCGACCGACCGTCTCCTCCTTCGTCAATGTCCTGCACCAGCCGGAAACACCTCCACCTGGCGCGATCATCATCCCCGACACGTACGAAACATATCTGAAGAGTCTACAGCCCGGTCAGGTTCCTCAGCCGTTGATAGTCGCTAAAGAATCTTCAGCCCTAAGGTCCATTGTTCCCCTCGTCGATCACCAACAGGAAGTCGAATGCGTCATCGATCCGGGTTCACAAGTCATCGCCATGTCGGAAGGCATTTGCAACGAACTGGCGCTCATCTACGACCCCGAAATCGTCCTCAATATGCAGTCGGCGAACGGCGAAATCGACCGATCCTTGGGCCTGGCACGCAACGTGCCATTCCTCATCGGCGACATCACCCTGTACCTCCAAGTCCACATCATTCGGAACCCCGCCTACGACGTTCTTCTTGGTCGGCCATTCGACATCCTCACCGAAAGTATCGTCAAAAATTATTCAAACGAAGACCAGACGATCACCATCAGCGACCCGAACACGGGACGACGAGCCACCATTCCGACGATCAGACGAGGACCCCCTCGAGTCCTTCACCGAAGACAAGCGGGTTTTCGCGACTCGATGAATTGATCCGAGATCAAGGAGAAGTTGCACTGATCATTTCCACCGATCATGATACCCCCCATTTCCCACTTATCGAAGCGTCCTCAGATTTCCATTCTCCATCTCCCTCTCGTCGCGATCTTTGTCTCAAGTACATTATGGCCTCCGATTTGGGGCCCGAAAATCATCTCAAAAACAATCTCGATTCCGATATGTTGTCCTTATTCTCCTCAGTCGTTCCCAGTTCTCTCCATTCCACTAATATCGCCGACCCGGTCGCCATTTTCGCCGCCAGGCGCAAGTACAAACCGGTCGCACAGAAAACACGACCAGTCTTGGCCGACCTCCCCGAAAAGTTCCGAATCGTTCGGAACATCCTCGGTGACCCTCTCGCTGCCCTTCCGACGCTGACACCGAACCCCCCACCCTTCACGCCGACCGGCAGATACACAGCCGAACGACGCGACCTCATCGACAAAGTCCACTCGGACGACTTCCTTTGGCCGGCCGAACGACAGCTCATGCACCATTTCATGTGTCTACAAGAGAGGGGATTTGCCTGGGACGATTCGGAACGCGGACGTTTCCGCGAGGACTTCTTCCCACCAGTCAATATGCCGGTAGTCGAGCACAAGCCCTGGGTTCAGCGCAACATTCCGATTCCACCAGGCATCTACGACGAAGTGTGCCGACTTATCAAAACCAAGATCGCCGCTGGAGTCTATGAGCCGTCGAATTCGTCCTACCGATCGCGCTGGTTTACAGTCGTCAAGAAGACGAATAGCACCTCCACTGGCACCAAACTCCGAATCGTTCACAGCCTCGAACCCCTGAACGCCGTCACCATCCAGCATTCAGGTGTGCCCCCATATACCGATCAGATCGCTGAACAGTTTGCAGCTCGCGCTTGCGGCGGCATTCTGGATCTCTATGTTGGATACGACGAGCGAGGGCTCGCCGAATCATCTCGCGACTTCACCACATTCCAGACCCCGTTCGGTGCCCACCGACTCGTCACCCTACCCATGGGATGGACGAATTCGGTCCCGATCTTCCACGACGACGTCACCCACATCCTCCAGCCAGAGATCCCAGACACCACCATTCCTTTCATCGACGATGTCCCGATTCGGGGCCCACCGACCCGATACGAACTTCCGAACGGAGGCTTCGAGACGCATCCCGACAACCCCGGCATACGACGGTTTGTGTGGGAGCACTTTCAAGGCCTCAATCGGGTGGTCCAGCGGATGAAGTACAGCGGAGGGACCTTTTCGGGACACAAGGCGACACTCTGCGCAGCCGAAATCACGGTAGTCGGCCATCGGTGCACGTACGAAGGAAGATTACCCGACGAGTCTAGGGTAGAGTCAATTATGAAGTGGGGACCTTGCAGGGATCTCTCGGACGTTCGGGCATTTTTGGGGACGATCGGTGTCGTTCGGATCTTCATTCGGAATTTTGCACACAGGGCGCATGCACTGACTATGTTAACGCGCAAAGATTTTCCATTCGTGTTCGGTCCAGACCAGATAGCAGCCCAAGACGACCTCCGGTCGGCACTGCTCGAATCGCCAGCCCTCCGGCCGATCGACTATGGGTCGGCAGCCAACGTCATCCTCGCCGTCGATACCTCACAAATCGCGGTCGGCTTCCACCTCTGTCAATGCGCACTCGACAATCCGCGGGTTCGGTACTATGCTCGATTCGGCTCCATCACCCTTAACGACCGCGAATCGCGATTCTCCCAGCCGAAGCTCGAGCTCTACGGTCTCTTTCGCGCCCTCCGATCGCTCAAAATGTATCTCATCGGCGTTCGGAATCTGATAGTCGAAGTAGACGCACGCTACATCAAGGGCATGCTCACTAACCCGGATCTCGAACCCAGCGCCAGCATCAATCGGTGGATCGTCTCCATCCTCACCTTCCATTTCACACTTGTCCACGTCCCCGGCACCTCTCACGGCCCCGATGGACTCTCCCGACGACCACCGCAACCCGCCGATCGACCCGAACCCGAAGACAACTTTGACGACTGGATCGACAATCTCTACGGCTTCCTCCATCAGATCAACAACACGTTCCCCACATCCATCTCAACTTCGACCACCGCCATCTTCACCTCCTCACTCATAGGCGACCCCCCGACCGATACCGACTCCGACGACGAAGGCCCGACTATCGACTATTCGGATATCCCAAGATCGCAAAAAGCGTTGGAAGCCGAAGAACGCCTATGGTTGGTCCGCGACTGGCACCGAACATTGGTTCGGCCCCCCTCTCTCTCCGACTCCGAATATGCTACCTTCCTACGATATTGCACTGAGTTCTTTATCGCAGCCGACAAGCTATGGAGAAAAGACTCGCACGGTCGACACAAGATTGTTGCAGCCCCTTCTAGTCGGATCACAATTCTCACCGCCGCCCACGACGACGTTGCTCACAAGGGATTCTACGCCACGACCGCCTTGATCGCCGAACGCTTCTGGTGGCCGCACATGAGGCAAGATATTTCGTGGTTTGTTCGGACATGTCACCTTTGCCAGATTCGCCAGACTCGCAACGTCCTCATTCCCCCGACCGTCGCCACGCCTGCACCACTCTTCGCGAAGATGTATATGGATACCATGCACATGCCGACCGCCGGCGGTTTCAAGTATCTCGTTCAAGGCCGCTGTTCGGTATCACACTACCCCGAATTCCGAATGCTGCGACGCGAGACAAGCTCAGCCCTCGCCGACTGGATCTTCGAGGATATCCTGTGCCGATGGGGAACATTGGTAGAGATCGTCTCCGACAACGGACCAGCGTTCGTCAAGGCGCTCGACCAGTTAGCGAAAAAGTACCACGTTCGGCACATTCGTATTTCGGGCTACAATTCCCGCGCCAACGGCATCGCCGAACGACCTCACTTCGATGTTCGGCAGGCTCTGTTCAAAGCCGTTGATGGAGATCAGGCCAAGTGGAATCGTGCAGCTCATTTCGTATTCTGGGCTGATCGTATTACTGTTCGGCGCCGAATGGGTTGCTCGCCATACTTCGCAGCGACCGGAACCCATCCCCTTCTCCCCCTCGACATCGCCGAAGCCACCTACCTCCTGCCACCACCGACCACAACCCTCAGCACCACCGACCTCATCGCCCGACGGGCCATAGCCCTGCAGAAACGCCGATCGGACCTCGCCCACCTTCGCAGCTCAGTTGTCGGCGCCCGTGTCCAGGCCGCCATCCGATTCGAACAACAGCATTCGGCCACCCTTCGCGACTTCAATTTCCACCGAGGCTCGCTTGTCCTGATGCGCAACACAGCCATAGAAAAGGCGCTCAATCGGAAGATGCGACCACGGTACTTGGGACCTTTGCTGGTGATTTCTAGGAACCAAGGAGGAGCGTATATTCTGGCCGAACTTGACGGATCGGTCTTTGATCGGCCAGTGGCAGCATTCCGCATTATTCCTTACTTTGCTCGCAGATCTCTGAAGCTCTCCGACCTTGAAGCCCTCCTCGACATCTCACAAGCACGCCTTCGGGCCATGGAAGAATCCAGATCGAACGACGACGACGCTGAAGACGACGATGCTGACGAAGAGGACACCGACACCAGCTCCATCCGATCAGCAGAAGACGACGATGTGGCTTCGGCGACTTCCGACTAGACCCACCCTCCCACCCTTCGCTCTCTTCGGTCGGTGACTGGGGACAGTCACGATTTCAGTAGGGAGGAGGATGCACAGATATACCCATTCCTTATTCCGATTCATTCGTCACAGACATGGACTGACACCCGATTATTTCCGCATCTCTTAGTATTTTTGCCGCCGACCAATCGCCGACCGAATAGTCGGCACTCATTTTCCCCGTCACTCCTTCAAGTACCAAGCCGCATTGAAGACTTCTTCCGATTTGCGCAAAACCATAGGGTTTTATGCCTGTGATGACATACTGAGGCTTCCCCTAATATTCCAATTTATTCTCTTCATTTCTGCCGAACGCTTCGCTTACAACTACATTCACACAGCCATTTCGCCGACCGATTTTCCGAAACAATGCCTCTAGTCTTCACCGAACGTCTCAGTTAACTCAGGACAGTCCCTTCACTTTTATGATACATTTTACTATACGACAGAACCCTCGAAGCTATTCTACTCATCGGGAAGAAAGTCGTCCGACACCGACCTTCCCGAATCGTCTGCCTCCGACGAGTCCTCGACCAAGACAACGTCGGTGGACGTGGATGGACCCGCCCGCACCTCGAGCGACTCTAGCTCAGCCTGCCACATCGCGACCGATCGCGCCAGCGAAGCACGCGTACCCTCAGCCACCGCGATGCGGTACCGAAGCTCAGACGCGATGCCTTGGGCGACGATGGGCGAGAGGCGTGAAGAGTCGGAAGGAGCGGGGAAGGCAGCCGAACGAGCACGGGAAGGGCGGGTAGGAGCGAGGACGGCCTTAGCCGTGGTAGGAAGCCGCTGGACCGGCTTTCGGGTGCGAACGGCTGCACCGAACAATACCGAACGATGAGCTCCCATCTCCAATCCAACCGAAAAATGACTTACCTTTCGTTTGGGCGATGCTATCCCCGACTGACCGCACGGGGACAACCACCTCTACCTTGCGACGCTTTAAGGGACGTTCCCTTTCCTCCGCCTTGGGCGCCGACTGCTCCTTCGACTTCCCCTTCCCCTTCGACTTCGACTTCCCCTTCGCCTTCTCCATCGGCATCCACCCGGGCTGGAAACTACACCCCTTCGACTCCCTGGCACACTTAGTGCACGAAACCAGCCCAGGTCTCTGGTAGCAACGGAACGCCTTGGTCAGAAAGGCGGTTGTACAGCGGTGACAAGCGTAGTCGGCCTAGAAGAAGGACGGTTAGCAAGAGGAAACGGCGGCAAGAGGGAGGGAACTCACCAGTACATCACCGGGTAACAACTCTGGCGGATCTTCGAGCATTTTACCGGCACCATTCCGCTCCACAGGGGACCTAACGGTCGACATTCGGCCCGTCCCAGGGCCGAGAGGAAGGACAACGCGTCCAAGAGGTGGCGTCCGTTGGTGAGCAAACTCGACGACAACAGCCGCAGCCGACTGTTTGCCCTTCACGTCGGTCGGGGCAGCAGCGGCGACCAGACCCACGCTCATTCGGTCCAGGGCATCGGTTGCGGATGCAAGCGCAGAGTCGGCGGACGGGTCGGGATAGGACGAGTCGGCGGACGGGTCGGGATAGGACGAGTCGGCGGACGGGTCGGGATGGGATAAGTCGGCGGACGGGACAGGATGAGAAGAGGAAGCGGCGGCGGAGGGAGAAGGAGAAAGAAGGAAGAGAGGGAGAGGGAAGACGGACTCGGCCTCGAGCTCAGCCAATTGACGCTCACCCTCTTCAGGATCGAGCGAGCCATCAAACATCGCGTCCACTAGCAACCCCCGGCGCCGTTCACGATCTACTTCAGCCGACTTCCGAGCCGCAGCAGCCCGCGTCGCCTCAGCTTCGGCAGCCTCCTGTTCGGCGACGGCAACACGCTCCCTCTCCTCCACTAGTGCCTGTTCCTCGGCCGCCTGTTGTTGCTGCAACGCGACGCGCGCCGCCCGCTGCGGCAGGATTCGCGCTCCCCATACCAGCCAGTCGTCAGTAGCCATCGAATCGAGACCACGTTCGGCCTCAGCGATAAAGTCGGCAAGTTCGGGCACTGTTACGACTGCTCGTCGGTAACCCCAAGAGTAGGAGGTTCTTCCCTAGGTCACTCGTGGAGGATGTGTGGAACGGTGGTCTCGACTGTACGTGTAGCACAGGAGCCAGAAGTGTATTGCGATGTAGCAATGAAGACTGTAGTGGGAAGACTACAGTGGACGAAGGGGTACTGTAGGAGGACAGTACCAGAACGAAGAGAATAGACTGAAGATCCTCAGCCTATTCTATGGGCCTTTTATACTACTTTGGGAAGTAGGGCGTGAGAATACCGAATATGTATCTGTAGGTATTCTCTAAGTCGTCTCTCTCAATAACGACTACTCTTGTGCTTCTCCGTTGGTCTCCTTCCGGCCAGGAGAGACTAGGAGGTTCATGCCCTGCGTGTGAGTAATTTATAAGGCGGCGTTCCATGCCCGCTAATACAATAGGCCCGTGATACTCGACCAACGATAAGGTGATCCGTTGGGAGTGGATGACCAAGGTTAATATCTGTACCTTGGTGTACGCCTCAACCTGTGAGGCCGCGTGATATTTGTGATGATCGTGTCGGTATAGACCGCCGTTAAGGCCCGACAGAACGTGATCATAACAATACCCCCTTTCTACGTCCTATTCGCCTGGTAGGACAGCGCGGTGCGCTTCATCGCCACTCCATATACGATTTGCTTTCTTGATCCAAAGACGGTCTCCGGATGCGACTTCCGGGACATGACTTCGTTTTCTGGGAGGAAGACCGACTTACGTCGTTTGATCCTCTAGGAGTTTTCCTTCTCCGTTGAGCTGTTTGTTTGTCGAGTCGTGAGGGTATCCAAGCCTCCGCTCTCTAGGATGTTCTTCCTTCACCCGTGGGATTGGTTTTGCCGCGGGTAAACCTCATCGCGGTCTTATTTCCAGCCCGCTTCTGGAATAGTATCAAGAAAGGCGTATGAATGCGAGTGGTGTGTGGATGTGTAGAAAATCTAGCGTGTGGGTTCTAATTCGTGTCATCAGGTTCTTCTTCTTCCTTCTCCGAGGGCCAAACCTCAGTGTTTCCAGGATAGTCGTCTATCCTCATGATTTGTTGTTCCTCTTGACGACAGTGGATGGCGCCCATGGACAAGTAGGTTGATCGCTTTACGAAGGCTTAGGCCTACTTCTCCAGGCTACCAGTCATGACGCCCCAAGCAGTATCGCTCCCATACGGTGAGCTCATCTCCGGTGAGGTTGCAGCCAAATCCCAAGCAGTATTGTCCCCATACGGTGGACTCATCTCCGGTGAGGCAGTTTACGGCGTCCAGAGTTTGTTTTTCACAAACGTGGGCCTATGGTGGGGAATACCACGTGTAGTGTTGGGTTCGAGGCAAGGATGTGAAGAGAATTAGACTTGAAGGGTGCAGCGAGGAATAAGGAGGAGTCTGACTCCTTTCCCAAGTCTGTCCGTTCGCTTGCACGAGTAGACATCAAGACCACAGCTGATATATTGGTCGGGGTGCGAGATATATCCACGACTGGCAGTTTAAAACGTCATGCGGGACGGTCCGTAGTTTATCGTCGTTTCGGACGATCCGTAGTTTAACGTCTTTGCGGACGTGCTTCATCATCAACATGGAATATCTGTGGGGAAAGATGTTTCTGCACGCCGGAATTTCCATCGGTTGTGTGCATAGGGCCATAGACCAGACTTTACCCGCTCCAGATTCCACTGAGGCATGATGAACGGTTTATGCTATATCAAACCGGATAACTTGTAACGCCTCAACGTTGTGAGACCGCTCAGTTTAACGCCGTGAGGTAGGCGGACCTGCAGTTTAACGCCGTGTATTAGGCGGCCTTGCAGTTTAACGCCGTGCGATAGGCGGGCCATCGTCTGACTATGTCCCTCGAGTCACGACAGGCTTTTCCTCCGAGGATGAGGGTAGTTTAATGTCATTTCGGACATTGTCGACACATTCTCGTCAAGAATGATGTCGACCGATGATCCCTATGCTAAAAGGGACAAATAGTTTTACGTCGTTGCGGACGATTCAGCACCAGAGTGATGAATCACAACTCCTGTACGGTAAGGAGCACGTAGTTTAATGTCATTGCGGACCGATTGACACCATGGCGGTCAATCCACAACTCCTATTCGGTAAGGAGCAAATAGTTTTCCGTCATTGCGGACGCATTGGTGTCCAGGGGATTGGACATCAATGACAACCCCTAGGTTCAGGGGCACTAGTTTAACGTCGTCGCGGACGCGCGGTATCTTGTCAAGATCGCCACGCACAATCCCTATACTTGAAGGGACGAGTAGTTTAGCGTCGTTTCGGACGCCCGTAGTTTACCGTCATTGCGGACGTTGACGCCATTTTCATAGCAAAAATGGCCTCAAACAATCCCTATGTGGAAAGGGACAATAGTTTAGCGTCATCGCGGACGTTGTTTCGCCACAAATATTGTGGAAAAACAATGCTTAGTTTAACGTCATCCCGGACGCATCGTAGTTTATCGTCGTTGCGGACGATTCGGTGGCGGAATAGACTTGGATAAGTGGCCCGCTCTTGTCGTTCTTCCGCTATGTGGGCCAGACGAGAGTCGCGTGATCTAGTCCCTTCCTACTAGATCTTCGACTCGAGGCACGTGTCCTAGTTGCCTCCTGACTAGGTCTTGGAGCGGAATTTCTTGTACTTCGACTCCAGGACTAGACTGAGCGCTCCATGAAGAGATGCTTGCTCTTCCATGTCCCCAGACCCCTCGCTTGGATTTGAACCAAGACGACCCGATATTCTTTTACCGAAAAGCGAGTGAATATCGGAAGTGCTTCGACCTTTTATAGGCAGGGTTCTGTGACGCGAGTCCTTCCGCGCTTCGCCAGAATGCAACCACGCTCCTTTGGTCAATGGTAGTTTAACGTCGTCTCGGACAGGGATAGTTTTTCGTCATTTCGGACGAGGACTAGTTTAACGTCATTGCGGACCCTAGTAGTTTATAGTCATTGCGGACCAAGCCTTTGGTAGTTTTACATCGTTCCGGATGTAATTTGTGGCCTCGCATCATTAGGAAGACTTGTGAGGTAGAGGCGGCCCGCTCTCTACATCATCTCATGCGCCAGCTGTAGGATCCCCTAATGCGGAAACGATCCTGTAAAACGGGAGATCCAAAGTGGGACGTCCCAAAACACCAGTCAGACCTTGACTGTGAGGGTTCACGATACGAGTTATGCATCATAATTTTCTTGACTCGGACTTGCAACCGGTTATGTATGGGCACTTCGCTGTACCAAGGCGAAGGGCCTGCTTGTCGACACCTACGAGTAGAGTATATGTCATGTAGAGGGTTCCCTAATGCGGAAAAAACCCTGTAAAACTGAGGATCCAAATGGGACGCTCGATGCATCTGTCAGATTACTCCTTGACAGCGAGGATGTGAAAGGATTCCGCCGTAGGTCGTACGTGGAATTATGCCCGCTGTTGTCCTTGATTCGTACCATCATTTGAACCTAGGACTAAATGGTCAGGTACTTCCCCTGCCTTCTTGTCTTTTCACAGTTTTAAGACATGCAGGTCCGATAGTTTAGACGTCATTCCGGACGCAGGGTAGTTTAACGTCTCTTTCGGACGAAAGTCGTACAGTTTAACGTCTTGAGGGACGAACCTAGTTTTACGTCGTTGCGGACGATTGTAGTTTTACATCGTTTCGGATGTAATTTGTGTCGGGGGAAGGAGTTCCTCAACTTCCTTACCCCCTTTCTTCTCCCTATGCCCTGTTATTAGTCCGTTTAATAATCAAAAGGTCCTTGATAATCCCCGCCCCCTTCGTCAGGTCGGTAGTAGGGGTCCGCGTCGTCGTAATTTCCTGGATCGTCTAGAGCATCCCATGCATCGAGCTCGGATCTAGTCCAAGAGCTATTTCTTCGAGCCTCCGAATCAGCGCGGCGAGTTCTGCGGCTACTTCGGTTATCCTCTCTTTCGTTCGTACGAAATCGAGCACTAGGAGGAGGCGATCCAGGCCGGTGTCGAATACTCCGGCCAGCAGTTGTTCCGCGTCCGAGGGTTGCCTGGTTTCCCCGACTCCGCCTTCTCTCATTTCTTCGATAGACGGGCGGTTCCTCCTCGTCGGTATTTCCTTGGGATAAGGGAAAACCTCGTACCCGGTGAGAGGGGGGAGTCGCGGCATGGCTATGCGCTGTAGGAACCTCTCGTTGTCTCGGTGGAGGGCGCTCCACGATCGTACGCGGAACCCTCCTTGGATTTGGTACAGGCGTGGGATGTTCTCCGGGACGTGGTACGTTCCAAGTGACAACTCGGAAAGGGTCGGTTCTGCTTGGTTGGACGTTTCCCAGTTCTCCTCCGAAGAGGAGAGCTGGAAGGAGCTCTCGGTTGACATATTGGGAGAACTCGTCAGGGTGGATGAGGAGGGCTCGGGGTCGCCCGTCATTATGGGCGTACCAGGAGGCTGTGTCCGGGTCGGTTTGGAGGGCAAGCGTCCTGATCTGGAGACTGGCACTAGCCAGTCGTCGAGGTACGTCGCTGTGTTCATTCCCGGGTTGTCCGCGGAGATGGTGTTCCGCTGGAGGAGCGCGTCCGCGTGTCGCTCCAGTTCTCCGGCGTGAGGATCTGTACGAGGGGTAGGTCCTCCCATGGAGCTGGGAATCGGTCCACTAGTTGGTACTGGCGGAGGTGCAGTTTCTGATAGAACTGGTATTGGTTCAGCTTCTCCATGGCCTGGGAGTTGAGCTGCCGTTCTTGCTCGAAATCCCGAGGGACCTGCAACTCCACTAGGACGCGTGCCTTCACTAGGAGGTGGAACTCCCACTGGTAATGGGCCAAGGCTCGACTGGTTTCGGTCATCAGAACTTTCATGCCGTGGTGCACCTCGTGAGGCCCTCTCCGGTGAGGGTCTTCGGGTTCTTTCCCTTTCCTTGAACTTGGCATAGTCTTCGGCGTCGTCGTCGGAGAAGTTGTTGGTATGAGGGGTGAGGAGGACCCCGGTAGATCCTGGTTGTTGAGGACTTGTTCCTCTATCAATTCGTCCAGCATCTGGTCGGTGAGGACTTGTTCCTCTTTCCACTCGTTCGACATCTGGATTGGCGACCATAAGGACGACATCGGGGGAGGAGTTTCTGGATGGAGACGAAGCATCGTGGTCGTCGTGGAGGAGCATTCGAATGGGGGAAGGTGTTTGAGAGGGAAAGAAGGTGAGAAGATGTTTTTGTTGGAGTCCTCTTGTCGCTCCTTTTATAATCTTTCGTCCCTCCTCTCAGGCTGTTCCCGGACGGGGTTTGTCTGGGTATTGGTCATGGAAATCTTTCATGGCTTCTTCCGCTGTTCCCTTTAGGAGAGCGTAGGGCTCCCAGGTGTTGTCTGCTTCGGGATATCCCATCCATTTGACCAAGTATTTGGTTCCCCGTCCTTGCCGTTTTGAATCCACGATCATTTCTACTTCGTAATGTTCTTCATCGTTCAATACCTCCGGTATTGGTCGCGCGAAGTTTTCTCCGTGGGCTTCGGTTTCTTTATATTTGGTGAGCACGGCGGCGTGGAACACCGGGTGGATTTTCCACTGCGGAGGAATTTGGAGCTTGTACGCCAGGGTTCCTACTTTTCCCAGTATCTTGAAGGGGCCATATCGCCTAGGGGCGAGCTTGAACTTAGGATGGGTTGTCCGGATATGGGTTCCTTCTAACCATACTTGGTCTCCTTCTTCCCATTGGGGAAGTTTCCTGTGAAGATCCCGGTCTTTGGCGTAATTGCTGGCTATTTGTAAACTAGCAGCGGCTTCTTCCTGAACTTCTGTGATCGTCTTAATGCGTTCAGCTACCGCAGGTACCTTTGTCTCCAGCGCCGTGTCAGCTGAATAGGGGGGGTTGAAACCGTATAGCACTTCGAAAGGGGATCTCCCGGTGGCCGAGTGTTTCCGTGTGTTGTGTGAGAATTCGGCGAACGGCAAAAGGTCTACCCAATTGTCCTGATGGTAGTTGCAGAACGTTCTCAGGAATTGCTCGATCTCCTGGTTTACCCGTTCCGTCTCTCCATCTGTTTGGGGATGATACGCCGTGCTGAGAGCGGCGGTGATTCCTAGCCGTTTCCAGAGTTCTCGGGTGAATTTGGCCGCAAATTGAGGGCCCCGATCGGACACTATTTTGGTCGGCAGTCCATGTCGATTGAAAACGTTGTTTTGGAAAAGCACGGTTGTTTCTTCTGCCGTGATCGTTTTCTTGCATGGGGTGATGACTATGCCTTTTGACAGACCTTGATCCACTACCACGTTAATTGAGTCGAAACCTTTGCTTTCGGGTAGGTCCGTGACGAAATCTGTCGAGATGAATCGCCAGGGAACGTTGGTGGTTTCCAGAGGGTGGATAGGTGGGTGTGTCCTGTGTGTCAAATTCTTCGTAGATTGGCATACGGCACATCCATCCACATATTCGTGGACGAATTTAGTCATGTTTTGCCACCAGTAGTGTCGTTGCACCATTTCCAATGTTTTTGCTCTACCCGGGTGTCCTACCGCGGGTGCATCATGATGTGTTTTGACGATGAGTCTTCGGATGACGTCGTCTTTGGGGACGCATATATGGCCGTTGCGTCTGGTGATTCCGTCTTCATATGTCCAATGTCCCAATAATCCTCTCATCCCTTGTGGTCCTACTCGTAAGAGCTTTGCGAGGGCTACCCTCGTTAAGGCATCATGTTCCGATTTCGAGTGTCGGATGAGGGAAATGAGGTTTGAGGAGGCGATTTCCGTGGACTTTATATGCCGTGTCGGGGATGGTTCTACCAATGTTTCGTCGGATTTGTTGAAAAGCTTGGCCGGGAGTAAAATTTGAGATTTGTTGTCAGATTCTACCCCCTCACTTAGGTCTGGACGCCTGGACAGAGCATCGGAGTGATTTGTTGATCCTGCTTTATAGCTGAGTGTAAAGTCGAATCTGCTCAAATAAAGGCTCCAACGGGCGTGTCGTCGTGATAGGTCTCGCGCCGTTTGGAAATGTTCCAGGTTTTTGTGATCTGTCCAAATCTCGAAGGGATGTCGTGCTCCTTCGAGGTAGTGATTCCAGTGTTCCAACGCCTTTATTATAGCCAAGAGTTCCCGGTCGTGAACATCGTAATTCCGTTCTGCTGGTGAAAATGATCCAGAGAGGAAAGCGACTGGGTGCCAGTCGCCATCTTTTCCTTGTTGTAGAAGGGTAGCTCCATAGGCGATTAGTGATGCGTCCGTTACTAATCGATATGGGTGCATGGGATCTGGGTAGTTCAAGACAGGTTTACTAATAAAAGCTTTCTTTAACCGTTCGAAAGCTTCCTGGCATTTTGCAGTCCAGTTCCATTTCTCGTCCTTTTTGGTAAGGTCGTGTAGGGGGCGCGCGATGAGTGAGAATTTGTCAATGAAGCGCCTGTAAAAGTTCCCTAGGCCCAAGAAGGAGCGAATGTCGCGGACTGTGCGTGGGATTGGCCAATCTTTTATTGCGTCCACCTTTGAGTCCTCCATGGCGACATGGTCTTTTGAAATTGTATATCCCAGATATTGGAGCTTTTCCTTGTAAAACTCACATTTTTCGGGTTTCAAATATAGATCGTTGTCGCGTAGGATTTGGAAAACTTGGTTTAGGATTTTAACATGTTCCGCCATGGTTTTGGAGAAGACGAGGATGTCGTCCATATATACGGTTATCTTCCGGGCTGTGATGAGCTCCCTGAAGATCATGTTCATCATAGCTTGGAAGGTGGCTGGCGAGTTGGTTAGGCCGAAGAACATCACCGTTGGTTCGTAAGAACCTAACGGGGTGATGAAACTCGCCTTCCACTCATCTCCCTTTTTGATGCGTATATTGTTGTATCCCCATCGCACATCCAATTTGCTAAAAATGATGGCCCCTTTTATCACGTCCAGTAGTTCTTGGATTAGTGGAAGGGGGCACACATTCGGGATGGTGTGCGAATTCAAATGGCGATAGTCCTGTACCGGGCGTAGTTTTCCATCTTTTTTTCCTATAAAGAAAAATGGGGCTGCTGTTTGCGAGGTGGATCGACGGATAGTTCCTCTTTCCAGATGTTCCTTGATGAATTTTCCTAATTCATCGTGTTTTTCTGGGCTCAGGGCGTAGATTTTGGGCACTTGAGGTTTGAAGGTTGGTTTTAAGTCAATGGCATGATCCCAGTAAGTGTGTTCTGGGAGTCGCTGCGACTTTCGTTCGCTGAAGATGTCCAAAAATTCGTGATGCGCCTTGGGAACTCTTTCCTTTAGATTGGTGACGATGATTTCGTCTTCCAGGTCTTGGTCGAAGCTGGCAAATCCTGACGGTTCGGGGGCCAGTTTCCGAATAACTGGGTCCCGGGTGGCCTGTTTTCCTGAGGGTTTGTTTGGGAGATCAGGTTCTCCCTCGTTTGGTGAAAGAGATGGCTCGTCTTGCGCCTTTCGTTTCTCTTCTGCGTATTTCCTTATGTCCTTTAGGAGCCATTTCCTTTTGAGGTATGCTCGTAGTCGGACACCAAACGTTCCGCTATGGTCGCGGAGTCCTACATCTTCCGATAGTCTTCGGAGATGTTCTAGGCGCTGTTTTTCGCGCTCATTGATGCGTGGTTTGTGCCGTGGCTCCACGTCTGATAACCGCCTACTGTATGGCGGTTCTTCCCTTGCCCTGGTGAACCCATATGGTTGCTGGCATTTCTGGGGGCACCGATCAAAGTGCACTTCACGTCGCCTCCATTCGATGGAGGGATCGTGGTATTTCAGCCAATCTGTTCCCAGGATAAGGTCGTCTTTCCCTAGATTGGAGATAAACATCTGGACGCGCTCAGTATGCGTTCGTCCACTGATGTCCCGAATGGTGAGGTTCACGTCCAAGGCGGATCGGATGAGACCTGCTTTATTGATGGTGTCATCGACATTCCGGACGCGAATGGGGTTGTTGAGTGTGTAGGTGGGGAAACGATGTCTTTTGACCCAAGTTTCGTTTACTATAACCCCTTCGCATGCCGAGTCGATGGTTGCCTTTGCTCCAGCGTTTTGACTCCTGTTTGATACTTTCACGTTCAGGCGTATGGGGGTGATGATACGGTCGTTCATTGCTCCGATACGAATACAAGTGCGGGCATCAAACTCGGGTCGTCCTTGACCTCTCTCCTTTGCTGGCGAGGGAGAGGTCAGGAAAAACGCTCCGCGTGTCCCAAGATTACTTCTCTGGCTTCATCTTCTCCTAATTCTCCGAGCACTGCTCCGATTCGAGCAGAATGACTGACGCTTCCGTCTCCCCGTCGTCCGTTAGGTAGCATAGTGCGCTGCCCATGGTTCGTCTGGGGTCGTCCGGATGGGGTAGAGTGAGGACGTTCCATCGAAGAACCAGGTTGTGGTACCCGCTGGTTGTTGCGATGAACATTCTCTGTCTCCATTCCTCGATATATTCCCGCTTGGTCTCCCATAGCGGATGCGTCGTCTTCTCCTTCAAGATCGACCGCGCGGTTTCCTCTCCCTGTCGTACCCAAGCGTCTCTTCGAGTTTCCTCGAACTGGTGGAACGCCTCTGCGGGCCGACCAGCAGTTAGCGCTAGAATGTCCTATTTTTCCACAATTTGAACAAGAGGTGGCTCGCTTGCCATCATATTTCCGTTTTTGGCTAAGGGCATTGCGCTTGCGTGTTGCGTCAATGTCCATGTCAACAACTTGGTTGTTCATTCTGCGAGGGGCGTTTGTGGAGTTGTAGCGGGGAGAGATTTGGTTATGAAAACGATTCAGATAATCGCTTCGAAAGGAGGTGGAGTTGGCGAGGATGGCCTTTTGAGCTGTTCTGGCTCGAAGTCGTCCATCTATTTCGCAGGCTGTATTGATCCAGTCCTGAATCGTATCCTTTGGCTGAACTTCCTTGTCGTATATTTTGTCCATGACGCGCGGGTCTAGCCCGCGTTGGAAGTAAGGGACTTGCTCTTTATCGGAGATGTCGGCATCGGCGGCGATGAGAATGAATTGGTTGGAGTATTCATCAACCGTCATTCGTCCTTGGGAGAAGGCCATAAGTGCGCTTCGCGCCTTGTCGGTCTTGCCCGTCTCCCTGAACTGTAATTTGAACTTGGCTAAAAAGTCCTTCCAGGTGCCTAGATCGGTAGGTGGGTCTGCTCCTACTGATTTGAGGAGGAAGTTCTCCGCCCAAGCTCCCGCCGTGCCGTATCTCATGCATGAGAGCACAAGGGATATCTTGTCTTGATCGGTCTTGTACCGATCGGATTCTGCTGCGAAAAGAAGGAGGCATTGGAGCATGAATTTCTGGGATTCAATGCGGTCGCCTGTGTAGTTGTCTGGGAGTTTGACTTTTCCTCTTCCGGGTTGTACTGTCGCGGAAGGGGTGTTTGTAGAAGTCGAAGCCTGTCCCGACATTTCGGCGAGTGGTTCGTTTCGGGTGTTGATCGGTGTTTGGTCTGGTGAGTCGGAGTCTGATTCCGAGGTTGTTTCCTCTTGCTCCGAGTCTTCGGGGATTACCGGCGCCGGTTCCCTGTATTGTGGGGCTAGTTCCCACTGAGCTTCTGTTTCGTTCCAAATATCCTCTTCTACTGTTCCGTCTTCAAGTGTGAAGTAATAACGCCCGTTTCGGTATGAGCAGTTATCGTAATTCGGAGGGGCAGTTCCGTTGTTGTCTTCGTAGACCCAGAAGTCCCCTTCGCGCCGGATAGGGCGATTGTTGTGACGGAGTTGGTTATTGATAAGTCTAGTGCCGGGTGGGTATTCCTGGCCTAGGTCTTGCTCCAGAGTGTGTGCAGTAACGCTCTCTCAATGGGGGTCTATATCCCCACTGAGCAAGGTTATGAGAGAGAGTGTGGCAGCAAGCTAGTGCGAGCAAGGTAGGGGCAGAAGAGTCTATTCTAGTGTTACGACTGCTCGTCGGTAACCCCAAGAGTAGGAGGTTCTTCCCTAGGTCACTCGTGGAGGATGTGTGGAACGGTGGTCTCGACTGTACGTGTAGCACAGGAGCCAGAAGTGTATTGCGATGTAGCAATGAAGACTGTAGTGGGAAGACTACAGTGGACGAAGGGGTACTGTAGGAGGACAGTACCAGAACGAAGAGAATAGACTGAAGATCCTCAGCCTATTCTATGGGCCTTTTATACTACTTTGGGAAGTAGGGCGTGAGAATACCGAATATGTATCTGTAGGTATTCTCTAAGTCGTCTCTCTCAATAACGACTACTCTTGTGCTTCTCCGTTGGTCTCCTTCCGGCCAGGAGAGACTAGGAGGTTCATGCCCTGCGTGTGAGTAATTTATAAGGCGGCGTTCCATGCCCGCTAATACAATAGGCCCGTGATACTCGACCAACGATAAGGTGATCCGTTGGGAGTGGATGACCAAGGTTAATATCTGTACCTTGGTGTACGCCTCAACCTGTGAGGCCGCGTGATATTTGTGATGATCGTGTCGGTATAGACCGCCGTTAAGGCCCGACAGAACGTGATCATAACAGGCACGTCTTGCCCACGCGCCGAACGGTCGAAAACAGCCTGTCGGGCGTCAGCAGCCAGCAGAAAACGAGAGGAAGGACTGACTCACCACCCGTTTGGCGAACCCTTGCCCCCAGACCTCGTAATCCTCATACTCGGCAGCGCCGTCCGGGAGGGAGAGCATGTAGTCGGCGAGTTTCGCCTTCAGGACAGAGATAAGGGACGACATGAGAGACGAAGAGGCAGGAAGGAAGGCGATGAGGGACTTAGTCGCTGGAGAATCAACGATCATCAGGATTGTGGTCACCTGACAAAGCCCCGTGCCGCTGCGTTCGGCAGAAGCCGCGATACGCGCCACCGCTCTTTGCCGACACGACTCTCACGCCAGCGTCTAGTTGGGGCACTCTAGGTCTCAGCCACTGCCTCACCTAATCAGTTACCACGCCACAGGACTTTGCCAACTCAGCCCCGGTCTCTCTTGCGCGCCGACCCGGTCCTTTCTACGACATCTCCTTGCCGATTATTCACCTGTGCCACATCTCTCCCACGCACCCATTCCTTGCCACGCCACCGCTCATTGCCGATCCTTTTCCCACGTAACTTGCCACGCCACCACATTTTCCACGCCAATTTTTTTCCCGCTCCGACTCATAGCCGCCGACCACTGACTGGGGACAGTCAGGATTTCAGTAGGGAGGAGATGATGAGCATGCACCCGCGCTAGGGTCCGAGGGAGGGATTCGGGAAGCTTTGGGGAAATACCGAACAGTGCTAGACAAGTACCGAAGTCGCCGACTTTTACCGAACACGGTCGGTCCCTACCCGACCGACGACAAGCCACCGAAGGACGATTCGGCAGCACTTGGGTCAGTTCGCCCACACTTCACGTACTTACCATGACCGCACAGGAGGGTTACGATAGGTGTGTACGAGATCGGAGCCAGTATTCCGTATCGGCCGATGTCCTCCGTGAGTCGGTCGGTCCTTATCGCTTATCGTCCCGACTTCCGCATGGTCGGTCAAACACGATCTTACACCATTGCTTGGCCACCCTGGTCGTACGATACCTCTTCTTTATTTTTCATTGGTTCTCCAACGCCTGTTCCTGCTACCTACACTCGGGCGACGGATCCCGAACGTTCGGGATTTCGACATCACTGATTACCTTTTACCTTATCACCTTCGGAACCCATATGGACATCTCACCTACCTCCTTATCTTCTCTGATCGCTAAGGCTTGGCGCCCATTCGACATCTACTCTCATTTCAGGTTCGATATTTTACTTAGGGGCGCTGTTTACTATAAAAACCTACATACAACTCTGGAATAAACCAGCTTTCGCACCCCACAGTTCAGAGCTCATTCGCACTCGTCTCAACCATCGAAATCGTCTTCATCGACTCCCGAAAACTTGTCATCTTCGTCGTTCGGCCTTGTTCGCGTTCGTACTCGTCTCTTCGCTCGTACCCCTCGTCCTTCCTCGTATATTGTCAGAGTCCCGTGTGGCTCTTGAAGCACGTAGTTGTCGGTCGCGACACTACCTCCTCGTTACCGACCGAATCGCCGACACGACCGACCGAACGTTCGGTCGGTGTTCGGTGCAGTCCCGAAACCGTTCGGGCGCTATAATCTCCACTCCTCGCTGCTTCTCAAGTGCGCCGTCGATTTCTAAAGTCATCACTAACGATTCCTTGTGTAACAGAAACTAGCTCCAGCACCCCCTGCATTAGAGGTTGTTTTAGTGTTGTGCTCGGCACTTAGAGCCACCTCTAGCGTATCACCGATCTCCCACATGAAAACTCAGGAAAACAGGCCATAGAGGAACCAGTTATTCGGAAACTGGCTCCCAAACCGTCAGGATTTGCCAGCTTCGACCAGGACTTGGAAGATGAAATCGTCGTCACCAATCTAAAGGAAAGAGTCCCCAAGGCGCATCACAAATTTTTGGACATTTTCAGTGAACGAAAGTCGCAGCGACTCCCAAAGCACACTTATTGGGATCACGCCATAGATCTGAAACCGACCTTCAAACCTCAAGTACCAAAAATCTACGCCTTGAGCCCAGAGAAACACGACGAATTAGGAAAATTCATCAAGGAACACCTCACTCGGGGGACCATCCGTCGATCCACCTCACAAACGGCAGCCCCATTTTTCTTTATAGGAAAGAAAGATGGAAAACTGCGCCCGGTACAGGACTATCGCCATTTGAACTCGTACACCATCCCAAATGTGTGCCCCCTTCCACTAATCCAAGAACTATTGGACGTGATCAAAGGGGCCACCATTTTCAGCAAATTGGATGTACGGTGGGGATACAACAATATACGAATCAAGAAGGGCGACGAGTGGAAGGCAGCTTTCATCACTCCGCTGGGCTCTTACGAACCCACGGTGATGTTCTTCGGCCTTACCAACTCACCAGCCACCTTCCAAGCCATGATGAACATGATCTTCAGAGAGCTCATCACGGCCCGGAAAATAACCGTATATATGGACGACATCCTCATCTTTTCCAAAAACATGGCGGAACACATCCAGGTCCTGAACCAAGTTTTCCAGATCTTGCGCGACAACGACCTCTATCTGAAGCCAGAAAAGTGCGAGTTTTATAAAGAAAAACTCCAATATCTGGGATACACAATTTCAAAAGACCACGTCGCAATGGAAGACTCAAAAGTGGACGCTATACAAGATTGGCCAGTCCCACGCACCGTCCGAGACATTCGCTCCTTTTTAGGTCTAGGAAACTTTTACAGGCGTTTCATCGATAAGTTCTCCCTTATCGCACGACCTCTGCACGACCTCACCAAAAAGGATGCAAAATGGAACTGGACTTCGAAGTGCCAGGAAGCCTTCGAATGATTAAAAAGGGCATTTATCAGCAAACCCGTTCTGAACTACCCGGACCCCATGCATCCATATCGACTAGTAACGGACACCTCACTAATCGCTTACGGAGCCACCCTCCTGCAAGAAGGAAAAGATGGCGACTGGCACCCAGTCACATTCCTTTCCGGGTCATTTTCACCAGCAGAACGGAACTACGACGTCCACGATCGCGAACTCCTGGCCATCATAAAAGCGTTGGAACACTGGAATCACTACCTCGAAGGTGCACGACACTCATTCGAGATCTGGACAGATCACAAGAACCTGGAACACTTCCAAACGGCGCGAGATCTCTCACGACGACACGCCCGTTGGAGCCTTTATTTGAGCAGATTCGACTTCATGCTCAGCTATAAAGCGGGATCAACAAATCATTCCGATGCTCTGTCCAGGCGTCCAGATCTAAGTGAGGGGGTGGAATCTGACAACAAAGCTCAAATTTTGCTCCCGTCCAACCTTTTTAACAAATCCGACGACACGCTGGTAGAACCGTCCCCAACACGACATATCAAGTCCACAGAAATTGCATCCTCGGACCTCATCTCCCTCATCCGACGCTCAAAATCGGAACATGATGCCCTGACAAGGGTAGCCCTCGCCAAGCTCTTGCGAGTAGGGCCACAAGGAATGAGAGGATTACTAGGACACTGGACACACGAAGACGGAATCACCAGACGAAATGGCCACATATGTGTCCCAAAAGACGATGCCATACGAAGACTTATTGTCAAAACGCATCACGACGCACCCGCGGTAGGACACCCGGGGAGAACAAAAACGTTGGAAATGGTACAACGATACTACTGGTGGCAAAACATGACAAGGTTCATCCATGAATACGTGGACGGATGTGCGATATGCCAATCAACCAAGAATCTGATACACAAGACGCACCCTCCTATCCACCCTTTGGAAACCACCAACGTCCCCTGGCGTTTCATCTCGACAGACTTCGTCACGGACCTACCCGAAAGCAAGGGTTTCGACTCAATCAACGTGGTAGTGGACCAAGGTCTGTCCAAAGGCATAGTCATCACCCCATGCAAGAAAACGATCACGGCAGAAGAAACAACCGTGCTTTTCCAGAACAACGTTTTCAGTCGACATGGGTTGCCGACCAAAATAGTATCCGATCGCGGCCCTCAATTTGCGGCCAAGTTCACCCGAGAACTCTGGAAACGGCTAGGAATCACCGCCGCTCTCAGCACGGCTTATCATCCCCAGACGGACGGAGAAACAGAACGAGTAAACCAGGAGATTGAACAGTTCCTGAGAACGTTCTGCAACTACCACCAAGATAACTGGGTAGACCTTTTGCCGTTTGCCGAATTCTCGCACAACACGCGGAAACATTCAACCACCGGAAAATCTCCTTTCGAAGTGCTATATGGGTTCAATCCCCCTTATTCAGCCGACACTGCGCTGGAGACAAAGGTACCTGCGGTAGCTGAACGCATTAAGGTGATCACAGAAGTCCAGGAAGAAGCCGCAGCCAGCCTACAAATAGCCAGCAATTACGCCAAGGACCGGGATCTCCACAGGAAACTCCCTCAATGGAAAGAAGGAGACCAAGTATGGCTAGAAGGAACCTATATCCGGACAACCCATCCAAAGTTCAAGCTCGCCCCTAGGAGGTATGGCCCCTTTAAAATATTGGCAAAAATAGGAACCCTGGCATACAAACTTCAAATTCCCCAACAATGGAGAATCCACCCGGTGTTCCACGCCGCAACGCTAACCAAGTATAGGGAAACCGAGGCACACGGAGAAAACTTCGCCAGACCATTGCCGGAGATATTAAACGATGAAGAACATTATGAAGTAGAAATGATCGTGGACTCAAAGAAACAAGGACGGGGAACCAAATATTTGGTCAAATGGATGGGATATCCCGAGGCAGACAACACCTGGGAACCCTACACTCTCCTAAAAGGAACAGCGGAAGAAGCTATGAAGGAGTTTCATGACCAATACCCTGATAAACCTCGTCCGGGAGCTGTTAAGCCGGCTAGGCTTAGTCACGTGCACGTGATGCACTAAGAGGGGTTCCCTGGGCTAAAGCTGATTGTGATGGCCCAACGGATAAAGACGACAGCTCGTCTTTGGGCTTGTTCCAAGAAAGGCTGGTCTGTATTGATCTTCTCCTCGAAGAGTCGAAGGAGATGCTGATTGATCACGTGGCGGTGTTCGTCTGGTACGAACAAGTCCTCTCCGATACAACAGATGACTTCGGAGGGATCCCAACGGATGACTCGATATGCGGCGAGTCCTTGGTAGGTTGCAGGCGGTAGAGAATGATAAGAGCGATGAGACAAATCCAGTGCTTCGTCAGACTGAGTATGGTTCTTTAGATCTGACAGAGATCGCGAAGCGTGAGCTGAAGGTAGCCAGACGCCGGGCGCAGTGCTGAGATCAAGATGTATACAAAGTGAACGAGCTGAGGCTTCTGAGAAGCTCAGCTCTCCTATATATAGTACAGGGCTATTTAGGGTGGGGCGGACATATGGTCCGTGCTTCTAAACGCTAAGTACTATCAACGATCGATGCATGTAAGCCGCAGTCATTGTTCGTACTCCGTGGCTCTTCGATGTAACCATGTATAGTAAGTATATCAAATGTCTGTCCGCATCAATAAGCAATCAGGAACCGATCATGATCGGCATCAGTAAGCACAATAGAAAGGAGATCATAACAGGTAAGCGTTCATGCGTCAGCATGTAAATGATAAACAGCCCGAGTCCGAGTCATGTGCGTAGCTCATGACCATGTCCTGAGTCACGTGCCTAGACGCGTGTCAAGTCACAGTCCTAGTCGTTAACAGTTCGGGTCCAAAGAAACACCTGACTTCCCCTTCAGTCCACGTGCCAAGCACGTGTTAGGACGCGGTCCTAACACTACCCCCCCTTTTACACTCGTCGTTGGCTCGTGACGTTATCATGATCGAGGAGGGGGAGTGTCATGAAGTGGTCGGGGTCCATGACAGGGGCATGACGTGTCGGGTGCCCTTCCCAGTTGGCGTCGTCAATCATCCTGTTCCGAACGTGCCAGTAATACCCATAGTTCTCTGCCACATGGGCCAGCTGCGTTGAGAGGAGTTCGACGATCTCACCGTACGCATCGTAGTCGCGTATGAAATTACGCGCTGTGATGTCGGAACGATGGCGGATACGAGTGATGGGACAATTGGCAATGAGATGTCCCGGTCGATCGCATTCCCAGCAAAGTCGAGTATCAGTGGCTGGTGGTGGCAGGACGAGAGGAGGGGGAGAGGGTGAGGGGTCGAGGAGTGGGGGCCAGACTCGTTCCGAAGCGCGAGCACCGTTCTGCCAGTCGCTAGCCGGAGGAGAAGGCGAGTGGGCTGCGGCCCCTGTTCTTTCCACCTCACGAACATGGTTTATCCAGTCTGATGGTGATCCAGTTCGTGGCGATGATGCGTCCAATGAGCGATGCGCCTCGTGCTCTTGTGCTGCCTGTTCAGGGTTGTACGGCGGACTGCCAGGTCGAGAGATGGGTCGTCCTGTGTCATCGAAATCGGGGATGGGAGGGAGCCGGTTTCCGGGGAAGGGGTCGGCGTAAGGGTAAGGGAGGGCGTTGTGGATGTCGGTCATGGGGAGGTGTGAAAAGGGTTCCGGCACCGGGAGGGCGAGTGGGGACAAATGGTGGGTGCCGTTGAGGAGAGGGAAGAGCGTGGAGGAAGACATATCAAAGTAGAGGAAAGGTTTGGTGGGGAAGTTGGGGAGAGTTTTGGGTCTCGACAAGCGTTCCTTTATAGATTCCTTTCCTTCTTGTTTGAGCGAGTAAGGACGGTGGTGCAGTGTAGGTTCGAGCATCATAATGACAGCGTTCCAGGCGAGGATTGTGTTTTGGACTTTGTTTGTTGTGGTGGTTCCTGCTCGGATCACCGTCGTTTGTTTGGCCATGCCAAACCACGATTTGTCTGCCTTTGCAGTTCCTGGTATGCCTGAGTGCGCCAATTTGCGCTGTCTGAGGGTTTGCTCTGTGGCTTCGTCCACGACCGTTCCGAATAGGTCTTGCTTGGAGAAGTGTCCGTGGTTGCCTTCTGATTCCTGACGTGTGAGTCCGTTCGTTCCCGATTAGGGTTGCTCGATCGTTTGCTTGTAGTGGATGTCCGTGAGGATTCTTGATCGAGTTCCTTCATCTGTGCTTCTTGACGATCTGCTGATACTGTAGTCTGTCGCTTCGTCAATCGAGCGAATCGTTTGTTGACTTCTTCCATGATCCGAGGGATCGCCAATCCTGTGGATAGAAGTTTCTTCCCTATGGGGTGATTCTGGAGTTTCTCCTTGAGCTTGGCTTCCTTTTTTAGCTCCTCGTCTCGTTCCGCTGCTGCTTTCATAATTTCGGATGTTTCGAATCCTGCAGCAAGAAGTTTCTTCCCGATTGGGTGGCCTTGGAGTTTCTTCTTGATGCTTGCTTCTTTTAACGTCATTAGCTGGACGTCTGCGGCTTCTTTGATTTGGGATGGCTTGAATCCCCTGTCGATAAGTTCTTTCCCAATGAGTCGACCCGTGAGTTTCTTCCTGAATTGGTCGTTCTTGGACTTCTGATCCAGTTCTCGTGCTGCTTTCTGAATTTGTTGTATGCTGCATCCTTTATCCATAAGTTTTCTTCCGATGGGGAGTTCCAATAGCTTCCTCTTGATTTGATCCTCTTTGAGCCGATCGTTTAGTGCTTCTTTGATTTGGGGAATTCCCGCTCCTGTGGCGAGAAGCTTCTTTCCGATAGGATGCTTTCCGAGCTGCTTCTTGATCTGATCTTCTTCAACTGCTCGATTGTATTCCAGTTCGATCGTTAATGCTAAGATCGATGCTTCCATTCCTTTGACCGCGGAGGGATGTCGTTTATAGAACTCTGCGATGGCTTCCTTGGCATTGGTGACGTTTGCTGCTGATTCCCAAGAGTTATCCGATTCTGGATAGCCCTTCCATTTGATCAGGTACTGTAGAGTCTTCCATCTACCGAAGCGTCGAGCTCCGATGATCCTTTCGACTTCGAATTCTTCTTGCCCCGCTATCAGGTCTGGTGCTGGTTTGGGGTAGTTGGGTCCATATGTTGTATTCTCCTTGTAGGGCGTGAGTCGACTAGCATGGAAGACGTCGTGAATGCGCTGCCAGCTGTTGGGCAGTTTCAGCTTGAAATTGACTGTTCCGATAGTGTCAATGATCTCGAACGGCCCAAATCGTTTGGGTCTTAGTTTCTCCGAGGGGTGATCTGTGTGGATGTGCTTTCCGTCTAACCATACTTGGTCTCCTTTCTTGAAGGGCGGTAACTCCGTTCCAAAACGGTCATGCTGTATCCTCATGGCTTCGGCTGCGATTTCGAGGCTGGCTTGCGCTTCCTTCCTAGCACGTTGCAGAGCTTCAAGTCGCGCGTCGGCGGTGGGGACGTTCGTGTTTCCTATAATGGCTGGATACGCTCTTGGTTGGTATCCATGTAGAAGTTCGAATGGTGACTTCTTCGTGGCTGAGTGTTGGTGTACGTTATGGGCATATTCCGCATAGGGAATGAGGTCGGCCCAGTCGTCCTGTGACGAGTTGCAAAATGCTCTGAGATATTGCTCCAGTTCTTGGTTCATTCTTTCCGTGGCGCCATCTGTTTGTGGATGATATGCTGTGCTGAGCGCTGATTTGATTCCTAGTTCCTTGAGTAGCGCTTGTGCTACTTTTGACGCGAATTGTGTTCCTCTATCCGATATGATCTTGTCGGGTAGTCCATATCTTCTCCAGGTGTGGTCTAGTAATATTTGGGCAGTTCCGTCTGAGTCGATGTTCTTTAGACATGGGGTGATTATGGCTGCCTTCGTGAATCTGTCTGTTACCACATGGAGTGAGTCAAATCCTTTTGACTGGGGTAGATCTGTAATAAAATCCATAGTGATTGTTCCAAATGGTCGGTCTGGAATCTCCGTTGGTTGGAGAGGAACCATTGTCGGGTGTGTATCGTTTTTGGTAGACTGGCAGGTTGCGCATCCTTCCACGTATTGGTGGATTGTGTTCGATATTCCGGGCCAAGTGAATTCTTGTCCTACTGAGGCTAACGTCCCTCTTTGTCCTGGATGTCCTGCTGCTAGGTTGTCATGGTTCAACTTGATTATTTCTCTGCGTAGTTGTTCGTCTTGAGGAACATAGATTTTTCCTCTGTGTAGGACGAGTCCGTCTTCCTCGTTCCATTCCTGTAGGCCTTTCTTCATGCTTCTTGGGCCTAGTTCTTGGATTTTGGCTAAAGTCTCGATTAGCCACCTGTCCTTCTGGTTTGCTGCTATAATTCGATTTTTGAGGTCTTCGTCGATGATTGTGACGCCTCCTCTTCCTGTGGCTCTGATGTGCCATATCTCGTGGGGGTCTAGTTCTTCCTTCGTGGTAATTGCGTTTATGTTTGCAAAAGGTCTCCGCCCCTTTTCCTGTGTTTGATTGAAAAGTTTGGGTTCCAAGAGTGTTTCGCCTGAATTGTCAAATTCCACCCCCTCTTTATGGTCTGGACGCCGTGACAGACCGTCGGATTTATTGGTGACTCCCGCCTTGTGTGTTAACTTGTAGTCGAAACGCGAGAGGAATAACGACCATCTTGCTTGCCGACGGTTCAACTTTTGACTTGATCTGAACCATTCTAGGTTCTTGTGGTCCGTCCAGACATCTACTGGGTTCTCGGCGCCCTCCAAGTAATGTCGCCAAGCTTCAAAGGCTCGAACGACCGCTAGCAACTCTTTGTCATAGATAGGATAGTTGCGTTCTGTGGGTGAGAGTGATTTGGAAATATAGGCGCAAGGGTGCCATTTTCCATCTGGGGCGACTTGTGATAATACTGCTCCTGTGGCAAAATCTGATGCATCGCATTCGATGCGGAAGGGGTTCCTAGTTTCCGGCATGACTAGTACTGGGGTTGATACGAATATCTTCTTGAGTGCTTGGAATGCTTCTTCGCATGCTGCTGTCCAGTCCCAGCTATGTTCCTTCTGTGTTAACTCGAATAGCGGTGATACGCTAGAGGTGGCTCTAAGTGCCGAGCACAACACTAAAACAACCTCTAATGCAGGGGGTGCTGGAGCTAGTTTCTGTTACACAAGGAATCGTTAGTGATGACTTTAGAAATCGACGGCGCACTTGAGAAGCAGCGAGGAGTGGAGATTATAGCGCCCGAACGGTTTCGGGACTGCACCGAACACCGACCGAACGTTCGGTCGGTCGTGTCGGCGATTCGGTCGGTAACGAGGAGGTAGTGTCGCGACCGACAACTACGTGCTTCAAGAGCCACACGGGACTCTGACAATATACGAGGGAGGATGGGGGGTACGAGCGAAGTGACGAGTACGAACGCGAATGAGGCCAAACGACGAGGATGACAAGTTTTCGGGAGTCGATGAAGACGATTTCGATGGTTGAGACGAGTGCGAATGAGCTCTGAACTGTGGGGTGCGAAAGCTGGTTTATTCCAGAGTTGTATGTAGGTTTTTATAGTAAACAGAGCCTCTAAGTAAAATATTAAACAAGAAATGAGAGTAGATGTCGAATGGGCGCCAAGCCTTAGCGATCAGAGAAGATAAGAAGGTAGGTGAGATGTCCATATGGGTTCCGAAGGTGATAAGGTAAAAGTTAATCAGCGATGGCGAAATCCCGAACGTTCGGGATCCATCGCCCGAGCGTAGGTAGACGGAACAGGCGTTGGAGAACCAATGAAAAATAAAGAAGAGGTATCGTACGACCAGGGTGGCCAAGTAATGGTGCAAGATCGTGTTTGACCGACCATGCAGAAGTCGGGAAGATAAACGATAAGGACCGACCGACTCACGGAGGACATCGGCCGATACGGAATACTGGCTCCGATCTCGTACACACCTATCGTAACCCTCCTGTGCGGTCATGGTAAGTACGTGAAGTGTGGGCGAACTGACCCAAGTGCTGCCGAATCGTCCTTCGGTGGCTTGTCGTCGGTCGGGTAGGGACCGACCGTGTTCGGTAAAAGTCGGCGACTTCGGTACTTGTCTAGCACTGTTCGGTATTTCCCCAAAGCTTCCCGAATCCCTCCCTCGGACCCTAGCGCGGGTGCATGCTCATCAGCGGCCTAGCTATCTTCGAGTAATCCTTGATAAATCTGCGATAAAAGTTGCAGAATCCTAAAAATGATTGGACCTCCTTGACTTTGGTCGGTGTGGGCCAGTCCGTGATACCGGCCACCTTGATTGGGTCCATTTCCAGATGTCCATGGGATATAACGTATCCCAGATAGTCGATTTTCTTTTTATGAAAATGACACTTCGAGGGTTGCAGGTATAAGTCGTTATCCTGCAATATCTGTAAAACCTGTTTCATTGTCTTGATGTGTTTGTCCATAGTCTTTGAGAACACCAAAATATCGTCCATATAAATGGCCACTCTTCCTTTATAAATGAGGTCCTTGAAGAGCGAGTTCATCATGGTTTGGAATGTCGCCGGCGAGTTGGTGAGTCCAAAGTACATGACCAGTGGTTCGTACATTCCTAGATTTGTTACAAATGCTGCCTTGTGGACATCCTTTTCATCGATGAGTACGTTGTTGTATCCTGTGTCGATGTCTACCAGCGAAAAGTATTCCGCCTCCGTCAAGAGATCCAGTAGTTCTTGAATAATTGGTAGAGGGTACTTGTTCTTGATTGTTATTTCGTTAAGCTTCCGGTAGTCCATTACCGGCCGTAGTTTTCCATTTTTCTTCTTGATAAAGAAGAATGGTGATGCCATGTGCGATTTGGATTCTCTAATGAATCCTTTCTTGAGACTGTCGTTTATGAATTTCTTGAGCTCTTCTTGCTCCATTGGACTGAGGCTATAAAGTTTTGGCCTAAGCGAGTGTTCCAAATTGTCTTTGAGTTCTATCCTGTGATCCCATGGTCGTTTGGGAGGTAGTTTCCCAGGTTTTCGTCCTTCAAAAACCTTCCTATAATTCCAGTACTCTTTGGGTACGATTTCCTCGAAGGATAGTTCAGGTTTTCCTTTCGAGGCTTCTTCTGCCAATTTCTGCGAATTGGTGTGCTTTGTTTGTTTGCCTACCGCTGCTTTGGTAGGTTCCGCTTTACGTGCCGGTGTATTGGCGGTGGAGGTTTCCATGCAATGGATGTCGTATCCTTCTTCGCTGTCGTTGTATAATTCCAGGGCTTCTAGCTGCCCAGTATCCAGGCATCTGACGAGGTATACTCCATCTTCGTCTAGATCCGTAGAAGGTAGAGCCGATAGTGGTCCACCACCTTCTTGAGTCTCCTCTTCGGCCCACGTTGGTGCCGTGTAATGTTTGGCTTGGGTCCTGAGGTAGTACTCCAGTTTCGTTCCTTTGGGTTGCGAGCCCCGGATTTTAGGTATTATCCGCGGATGTGGTACTGTAGTGTTTCCCACTTTCCGGCCTAGCTGTCCTTTCCCTGGCTTCTGCAATGGGATTGAGTAGTCACGCTCTCGTGGTACTATCACCATGCGCCGTATTTCTGGTTCCTGACGTCCTGATTTCCTAAAGGCCCTTTTTGCCTTGACTGGTCCTCCTGTGATTTTGCAGGACGGTGGGCACCTAGTAAAGTGTAATCCATATGCGTGCCAATCGACTTCTGGGTTGTGTTCCAACAACCAGTCGGTTCCTAAAATGACGTCTTCTTTCCCGATTTCGGCTATATAGAATTTTGCTGATTCGGTGTGTGTTCCCCCTTGTTCGCCTAGAACTTGTAGTTTTAGTTCTGCGAATCTCGTGATCGGTCCTCCTTTAAATTCCGTGTTTTGGACCGTATTGACTGGAATGGGGTGGGGTGTTTTTCTCGTGTAGATTCGATGCTTTTCCACGAATTTGGGATGCATGAATATTCCTGTTGCTCCGCTGTCGACCAGAGCTTGTGTAGCAGCTTTTCGATTCTTGCCTATGAGTTCTGTCTCGATCCGAAGTGATGGTGCACCATGTGTTTTCATTTCGGAGAGATACAATATTTCTGGGTGTCCATGCTCTTGGTCAGCGTCGTTGCTGGCCAGCGGAGCGTACCTATTTCCTGCAAGAATCCTACTCTTCACACCCGCTGCCGGTGGAAGAGATCTTAAAAATCCTTTGATTCACTGTAAGCGCGTACTTCAGCAATTTCGTCTGGGTTGAGTCCCATCATCATTTGTTTGACGTGGGCCACTCCTGGTCTGCTTTCTTCCGGATATTCTTCATCTTCCTCTTCTCCTGCTTCCATGGCCCTCATAGTGCGGGACCGCGGGATGAACCTTCCTCTTGAAGGGGGATAGAATCTTCTTTTGGGTCGAGAGGGGCATCCACGCGCCATGTGCCCGGGCTTCTTGCAGTAGAAGCACTTTCCTTCTTTGGTGAGCCGGTTCCTTTCTTCCGGCGTAAGCTTCTTAAAGCGGATAGCCTCAACTTCCAATTCTGCTGCATCCACGTCCATAGGGACATATTGGGATTCCCTTTCTTGACGTGGGGTCGGGGCGAAGTTCGAATAATAATTTGTTGGGGTGAAAACTTGGTATTTCCCTTGCCTAAGGTCCCGTGCTCGCATTTCTTCTATGCGCATTGTTTCGTGTCTTTTGGCCTTGGCCACTAGTTCATCCCAGGTCGTCTGTGCTGCTGGGTCCTGATAAATTCCTCGGGCCAATTCCCATTTTAGGCCCCGCAGGAAGTGCGTCTTCTTGGTTTCAAGATCAACCCCTGCTAGTTCGGCAATTTGCTCGAACAGTTGGAGGTACGTGTTAAAGGATTCCTTTCCTTGGTTGATCCTAGCCAGTTTGTCTCTGGCATCTGCTGTTTTGTCAAATTCCTCGAAGTCCGTTGAAATCTTCTGGCGGACTGAGGTCATTCCTGTAATGGGTTTCCATGCATAGAGGTCCCAATCGTTGTTCGTGTTTCTGGCTTTAGTAAAGTTCCTTGACCATATTCCGGCTGATCCTCCTTTCATATAGGATAACGTGTATGCTATCTTTGTAAATTCGTCCGGGAAATCGTATTTCCTGGCGAGGATCATTAGGTCGATTTTGTGGAGGAACTGCTCTGTTCGTTTTCTGTTTCCATCGAAGGGCGTGGGCTTGGCCATAGCCGGTCCCTTGGACTCAGGATTTCTAGGATTTGTCGACATCTCACTGGACGGGGACTGGTGATCGTCAGGAGGCTCTCCACCTGTATCTGGTTCTTGAGTATGCTCCTCCCGGGTACTTTCGTCCGGTGAAGGGGTTCGGAAACTTGCTTGGGGAGAGGTTTCTTGTATCGGGGATGTAACGGGCGTGTTTCTTCGAGAGATTCGACTTCCACTGGTTGCTTCCCTGGGTACGTTATAAACGTGTGGTTTCGGTGAGTTACGATTCCGACTTGTCGGTGATTTAGGCTTGATTCTTCTGAGCTCTGCTGCGACGATTGCAAGCTTAGTGGTCTGTAATTCGGGTGTGGCGTGGATTTCCTTTCCGAGGAAGGGTCTTTTGTAAAATTCTTCCTTCCCGCTTCCTGTGTAGAATCCGGTGAGGATTCCTCCGATGTAGAAGTGTCTGTTCTCTTCGTCGCAATAAACGGTGTCTGGGTCGACGTCCTCGGGTAGATGTTCGAAGATGTAGATCGGGTTATTGTGGTACGGGGGCGGGTATCCTTTTGGTACTGTTGGCTCAATTGTTTATTCTGCGAAGAAGAAGGGGATTTCGTGTCTTCTTCCGGCCCTAAGTCCTTCTTGGAGTGTAGGTTCTCTTCTGATAATTTCGTTAATCCCGTTGTTGATCTGGTCCAAGAGTGTAAGGATCTCGTCAAAGGTTTGTCCGGCGATGACGTTTCTGAAATGATAAGTTTTGTGGGCGAACTCTCCTCGTCTGACAACTGATATGGTTCCAATGATTTCTGTTCGATGGGATGAGTATCCAATAGGATCCAGCGTGTCCTAGTTCGGGATGGTGTAGGTCCAAAAGATGAAGATTGTGTATTCGTTTCTTCGGTGACTGTTCTCAAGTAATTCCTGTCTAATTCCTCCTGAATCGATGTCCTTGGTGATGTGCTTCCTAAGTGCTGCGATGTGTTCTGCTGGGAAGTTTCCTGGTCTTCCGTCGTTGATGTCAACGGTATTCTTGGTGTGAATAAAGTTGAGTCCTGGATCTCCCACTGCGGAGACTGGTGTTCTGGGTTCGTTGGTGAAGCAAAGCCCCAAAAAGGGGAATCCGATTCTTCCGATGAAGAAGTAATCTTGTATCTGTTGTAGCCGATATAAGGCTACTCCTGCGTATACTCTTCCGGTTGCCGAGTATCTGATGTGGGTGCTGGTTTCTGTTAACTTGGGCGTTCCTTCGCGGGGTGTTTGGTTAATCCTGGTTGCTAAAATGCTGCTGCGATTTCTCTCTTCTAGCAGTTGTTGTGCGGCTGCTGCTAGTGACTGTATTCGGTATTGTTCCAGTTTGCTCTTCAGGGCAGGGAATAAAGAGCTCGTTCAAGTGTTAAGCCGGCTAGGCTTAGTCACGTGCACGTGATGCACTAAGAGGGGTTCCCTGGGCTAAAGCTGATTGTGATGGCCCAACGGATAAAGACGACAGCTCGTCTTTGGGCTTGTTCCAAGAAAGGCTGGTCTGTATTGATCTTCTCCTCGAAGAGTCGAAGGAGATGCTGATTGATCACGTGGCGGTGTTCGTCTGGTACGAACAAGTCCTCTCCGATACAACAGATGACTTCGGAGGGATCCCAACGGATGACTCGATATGCGGCGAGTCCTTGGTAGGTTGCAGGCGGTAGAGAATGATAAGAGCGATGAGACGAATCCAGTGCTTCGTCAGACTGAGTATGGTTCTTTAGATCTGACAGAGATCGCGAAGCGTGAGCTGAAGGTAGCCAGACGCCGGGCGCAGTGCTGAGATCAAGATGTATACAAAGTGAACGAGCTGAGGCTTCTGAGAAGCTCAGCTCTCCTATATATAGTACAGGGCTATTTAGGGCGGGGCGGACATATGGTCCGTGCTTCTAAACGCTAAGTACTATCAACGATCGATGCATGTAAGCCGCAGTCATTGTTCGTACTCCGCGGCTCTTCGATGTAACCATGTATAGTAAGTATATCAAATGTCTGTCCGCATCAATAAGCAATCAGGAACCGATCATGATCGGCATCAGTAAGCACAATAGAAAGGAGATCATAACAGGTAAGCGTTCATGCGTCAGCATGTAAATGATAAACAGCCCGAGTCCGAGTCATGTGCGTAGCTCATGACCATGTCCTGAGTCACGTGCCTAGACGCGTGTCAAGTCACAGTCCTAGTCGTTAACAGTTCGGGTCCAAAGAAACACCTGACTTCCCCTTCAGTCCACGTGCCAAGCACGTGTTAGGACGCGGTCCTAACAGGAGCACCCTGAAAAGCGGAAAGAAAAGTCTATAAAAGAGCGTTCAGAGAGCTCTAAACAGACCATCCTCCCACATCTTCTCCCACTTTTCTCTCAAGCTCCCTCTCCTTCACTCAAATGCTCCTTCACGAAGACCACGATGCTTCATCACCATCCAGAAACTCCTCCCCCAATGTCGTCCTTATGGTGTCCAATCCAGACATCGGACGAGTGGATAGAGGAACCAGTCCTCACCCAAGCAATGCTGGACGAATTGATAGAGGAACCAGCCCTCACCATCCAGCGCCCGCCGTCGTCACCCTCACTCCACACCTCAATAACTTCTCAGATGACGACACCGAGGACTACGCCAAGTTCAAAGAAAGGGAAAGAACTCGCCGACCGTCATCCCAGGGGCCCCCACGAGATGCATCACGGAATGAAAACCCTGATGACAGAAACCCACCGGGCTCTGACGAAGTACCAATAGGAGTTCCACCTCCTGCTACAATTGCGGCGAACGTTGGAGCTGCAGGTCCCTCGGGACTACGAGCAAGAACAGCAGCTCAACTCCCAAGCCATGGAGAAATTAACTCGATACCAGCTATACAGGGAGTTACACCTCCGCCAGTACCAACTGGTGGACAGATTCCCCGCTCCATGGGAAGAACTACCCTTGGTGCAAATCCTCACGCCGGAGAATTGGAGCGACACGCGGATGCGCTCCTCCAGCAAAGCACTATCTCCGCGGTAATACAAATGGCCACAGCCATGGCCCTACAACGACTCGCTAACTTCGCTGCAGGGCAACCCGGGAATGAGCATAGCGACATACCTCGACGACTGGCTAGTGCCAGTCTCCAGATCAGAGGACTTGCCCTCCAAACAGACCCTGACACCGCCTCTTGGTATGAACACAACGACGGACGACCACGAGCTCTCCTCATCCATCCCGATGAATTCTCCCAGTATGTCAACAGAGAGCTCCTTCCAGCTCTCCTCTTCACCGGAGAACTGGGCGCCGTCCAACCAAGTAGAACCGACCCTTTCCGTGTTGTCGTCTGGAATGTACCACGTCCCGGAGAACATCCCACGGCTGTACCAAATCCAAGAAGGGCTCCGCGCACGGTCGTGGAACGCCCTTCACCGAGGCCACGGGAAAGTCGCCCAACACATAGCAATCCCACGACGTCCCCCTCTCACCGGGTACGAAATTTTCCCTTATCCCATGGGGGTACCAACGAGGAGGAACCGCCCGTCTATCGAAGAAATGAGGGAAGAAGAAGTCAAGGAACCCAGGCAACCCTCCGCCGCAGAACAACTACTGGCGGGAGTGTTCGACACCGGCCTGGAACGCCTCCTCCTAGTGCTCGATTTCGTACAGACGAGGGACAGAATAACCGAAGTAGCCGCAGAACTCGCCGCGCTGATTCGGAGGCTAGAAGAAATCGCTCTTGGACTTGATCCGAGCTCGATGCATGGGATGCTTTAGATGACCCGGGAAATTACGACGACGCCGATCCGTATTATCGGCCTGATGAAGGGGGCGATGGGTATCAAGGACCCTATGACTACTAAAGAAGGGCAGTCGCGGAGCGAGAAAGGGGGTAAGGAAGTTGAGGAACTCCTACCCCTACTAGGGTCCGAAAAGACCTTAAACTATCGATCGTCCGCAACGACGTAAAACTAGGATCGTCCCTCAAGACGTTAAACTGTACGACCTCATCCGAAAGAGACGTTAAACTACCCCGCGTCCGGAATGACGTCTAAACTATCGGACCTGCATGTCTTAAAACTGTGAAAAGATAAGAAGGCAGGGGAAGTACCTGACCATTTTTAGTCCTAGGTTCAAATGATGGTACGAATCAAGGACAACAGCGGGCATAATTCCACGTACGACCTACGGCGGAACCTTTCACATCCTCGCTGTCAAGGAGTTAATCTGACAGATGCATCGAGCGTCCCATTTGGATCCTCAGTTTTACAGGGTTTTTTCCGCATTAGGGAACCCTCTACATGACATATACTCTACTCGTAGGTGTCGACAAGCCGGCTCTTCGCCTTGGTACAGCGAAGTGCCCATACATAACCGGTTGCAAGTCCGAGCCAAGAAATTATGATGCACAACTTGTTAAGTGAACCCTCACAGTCAAGGTCTGACTGGTGTTTTGGGACGTCCCACTTTGGATCTCCCGTTTTACAGGATCGTTTCCGCATTAGGGGATCCTACAGCTGGCGCATGAGATGATGTAGAGAGCGGGCCGCCTCTACCTCACAAGTCTTCCTAATTGATGCGAGGCCACAAAATACATCCGGAACGATGTAAAACTACCAAAGGCTTGGTCCGCAATGACTATAAACTACTAGGGTCCGCAATGACGTTAAACTAGTCTTCGTCCGAAATGACGGAAAACTATCCTCGTCCGAGATGACGTTAAACTACCATTGACCCAAGGAGCGTGGTTGCATTCTGGTGAAGCACGGATTTTCGGGAGGATCCGCGTCGCAGAACCCTGCCTGTAAGAGGTCGAAGCGCTTCCAATATTCACTCGCTTTTTGGTAAAAGAATATCGGGTCGTCTTGGTTCAAATCCAAGCGAGGGGTCTGGGGACATGGAAGAGCAAGCATCTCTTCATGGAGCGCTCAGTCTAGTCTCGGAGTCGAAGTACAAGAAATTCCGCTCCAAGACCTAGTCAGGAGGCAACTAGGACACGTGCCTCGAGTTGAAGATCTAGTAGGAAGGGACTAGATCACGCGACTCTCGTCTGGCCCACATAGCGGAAGAACGGCAAGAGGGGGCCACTCATAAGTCTATTCCGCCACCATCGTCCGCAATGACGATAAACTACGAAGCGTCCGGGATGACGTTAAACTAGGCATTGTTTTTCCACAATATTTGTGGCGAAACAACGTCCGCGATGACGATAAACTATTGTCCCTTTCCACATAGGGATTGTTCGAGGCCAATGGCATCGACGTCCGCAACGACGGTAAACTACGGGCATCCGAAACGATGTAAAACTACTGTCCCTTCGTTCTAGGGATCTTAGGATGTGTCTCAATATTGGGATGTCTCCTAGTCCGAAATGACGATAAACTATTTGTCCCTTTAAGCATAGGGATTGTGCGTGGTGGAAATCAAGGTTACCCCCACGCGTCCAAAACGACGCTAAACTACTTGTCCCTCCAAGTATAGGGATTGTGCGTGGCGATCTTGACAAGATACCGCGCGTCCGCAATGACGTTAAACTAATGCCCCTGAACTTAGGGGTTGTCATTGATGTCCAATCCCCTGGACACCAATGCGTCCGCAATGACGGAAAACTATTTGCTCCTTACCGTATAGGAGTTGTGGATTGACCGCCATGCTGTCAATTGGTCCGCAATGACGTTAAACTACGTGCTCCTTACCGAATAGGAGTTGTGGTTGTTGACCAAGACCATGGTCATCAACCGTCCGAGATGACGTTAAACTATTCGTCCCTTTTGGTATAGGGATCATCGGTCGACATCATTCTTGACGAGAATGTGTCGACAACGTCCGAAAAGACGTTAAACTACCTTCATCCTCGGGAGGAAAAGCCTATCGTGACTCGAGGGACATAGTCAGACAATAGCTCGCCTATCGCACGGTGTTAAACTGCGAGGATGCCTACCTCACGGCATTAAACTGAGCGGTCTCCTAATATTGAGACGTATAAGTTATCCGGTTTGATATAGTATAAACCGTTCCCATCATGCCTCAGTGGAAACCTGCGGGATAAAAGTCTGGTCTAGGGCCCTATGCACATAACCAATGAATGGTCCGGCGTGCAGAAACATCTTTCCCCACAGATATTCCATGTTGATGATGAAGAAGGTCCGCAAATGACCTAGAAGTAAACTACAAGGCAGCGCAGGGCGCCTTAATACATCCGCAACGATGTAAAACTACTGTCGTCCGCAACGACGTAAAACTAGGTCTCGTCCGCAACAACGACAAACTACGAAACGTCCGGCAAGATGTTTAAACTGCTATTGTGGATATATCTCGCAACCCGACCAATATATCAGCTGTGGTCTTGATGTCCATTCGTGCAAACGAACGGGCCGATCCGGAGAAGGAGTCAGACTCCTCCTTACTCCTCACGGCACCTTTCAAGTCTAATTCTCTTCACATCCTTGCCTCAAACCCAATACGCATAGTGAATCAAACAAACTCTGGACGTTGAACTAACTCACCAGAGATGAGCCCACTGTATGGGGGCGATACTGCTTGGGATTTATGGCTGCAACCTCACCGGAGATGAGCTCACCGTATGGGAGCGATACTGCTTGGGACGTCAAGATGAAGTCTGGGGAAGTAGGCCTAAGCCTTGGTAAAGCGATCAACCTACTTGCCCGTGGACGACATCCTCTGAACGCTAAGAGGAACAACAAAAATCACGAGGATAACGACTATCCTGGAAACACTGAGGTTTGGCCCTCGGAGAAGGAAGAAGAAGAACCTGATGACACGAATCGGAACCCACATGCTAGAGTTTCTACTCATCCATACACCACTCGCATCCATGCGCCTTTCTTGACACCTGTCCGGCGTCGACCGGACTGACATCCTGGCTTGAGAACCCAGGAAAGATCACAACAACCGAGGGGTGAAGGAAGAACATCCCACAGAGCGGAGGTGTGGTACCCTCACGACTCGACAAACAAACAGCTCAACGGAGATGGAAAACTCCTAGAGGATCAAACGACGTAAGTCGGTCTTCCTCCCAGAAAACGAAGTCATGTCCCGGAAGTCGCATCCGGAGACCGTTTTTGGATCAAGAAAGCAAATCGTATATGGAGTGGTGATGAAGCGCAAAAGCGTTGTCCTACCAGGCGAATAGGACGTAGAAAGGGGGTATTGTTATGATCACGTTCTGTCGGGCCTTAACGGCGGTCTATACCAACACGATCATCACAAATATCAAGCGGCCTCACAGGTGAGGCGTACAAACAAGGTACAGATAGTAACCTTGGTCATCCACTCCCAACGGATCACCTTATCGTTGGTCGAGTATCACGGGCCTATTGTGTAGCGGGCATGGAACACCGCCTTACAAACTACTCACACATCGGGCATTGAGCTCCCAGTCGTTCCTGGCCGGAAGGAGACTAACGGAGAAACACAAGAGTAGTCGTTATTGAGAGAGACGACTTAGAGAAATACCTATGGATACATATACGGTATTCTCACGCCCTACTTCCTAAAGTAGTATAAAAGGCCCATAGAGTAGGCTGAGGTTCTTCAGTCTATTCTCTTCGTTCACTGTGGTCTTCCTACCACAGTACTTCGTTCTTAGGCAGTCTTCACACTGTCTACTTCGTTCGTTGTGGTCTTCCTACCACAGCACCCTCATCCACTGTAGTCTTCCTACTACAGTCTTCATTGCTATATCGCAATACACTTCTGGCTCCTGTGCTACACGTACAGCCGAGACCATCGTTCCACACATCCTCCACGAGTGACCTAGGGAAGAACCTCCTACTCTTGGGGTTACCGACGAGCAGTCGTAACAGTCAGTCTCAGGAGGTGGCAAAGGGAAGGGACGCACCAGGCAATTACCAGATACTAGCTTAGGGGGGTCCTTGAAAACCTTACCGGCACCATTCCGTTCCTCTGGGGCCCAAACCGTTGACATCCAGCCATGACCAAGGCCTGGCAAAAGCATGACGCGGCCGAAAGATGGCATCCGTTGATGCGTGAACTCAACAACAACAGCAGCCACCAACGGCTTGCCGTTCACATTGGTCAGGGCAGGTGAAGCAACCAGGTCAATGCTCATGTGATGCAAGGCAGCAGTTGCGGATGCGAGGTCGGACTCGGTGACCAAGGGATAAGGTTGAGAAGGCAAAGGGGTAAAGGAGGGCTTGGGACGAGAGGAGGACATGACAGGAATAGAGGGAGAAGGAGAACAAAGAAAGAGAGGGAGGGGAAGAACGGACTCGGCTTCTAGGGCAGCCATCTGACAATCCCCCTCTTCTGCATCGAGCAACCCACTGAACATTGCCTCCACCAGTGCCTCCTGGCAACGCTGACGACCTTCTTCAGCCACCTGAAGGGCAGAAGCAGTGCACGCCGCCTCAGCCTCCTCAGCCTCGTGTTTGGCAGTGGCTACCCGCACAGCTTCCTCTTCCAGGGCCTGTGCCTTGACTGCTTGTTGCTGTGCGGCAAAGCGCACCACACGCTGTAGCAAGATTTGCATTCCCCAGGCTAGCTAGTGGTTGGTGGCCATATGATTGAGGCCACGCTCGGCCTCGGCAATCCAGTCAGCGAGTTCGGGCACTTCCTGCCCATGCACCAATTGGTTGAACACAGCCTACGAAGGTGTCAACATCTAAGCACAAACAAGAGGAAGAACCGACTTACCACTCATTTGGCAAACCCCTACACCCAGGCCTCATAATCTTTGTACTCGGTGGTGCCATCAGGAAGGGCAAGCATGTACTCCCTGAGCTTGGTTTCGAGGACAGAAAGGATGGAAGACATGGTGGGAAGGCCAAAAGGAGTTGGACGAGGAGACAAAGTAGCGGGAAGAGGGCAATAAAGGACTTAGCCGCTGGAAAATCAACAATCAGCAGGCGATTGGGGTTACCTGACAAAGCCACGTGCCACCACACTCGGCGGAAACCATGATATATGCCACCACTCTTTGCCGACATGCTCTCACACCAGCGCTGAGTTGGAACCCTCCAGACCTTAGCCACTTTCTCACCTAATCATTTGCCATGCCACAGGATTTTGCCAACTCAGCCCTGGTCTCTCTTGCGCGCCGACCCGGTCATTTCCACAACATCTCTTTGCTGATTATTCACCTTTACCACATCTCTCCCACGTGCCTACTTTTTTTCCATGCCTCCACTCTATTTTCTATGCCACAGGACTTTGCCAACACAGCTCTGGTCTTTCTTTACATGCCACAGCCATTCTTTCCACACCATCGCTGGTTGCCGATCCTTTTCCCATGTAACGTGCCACACTGCCACATTTTCCATGCCACTTTTTTTTTCTGCTCTGACTCATAGCCACCGACCACTGACTGAGGACAGTCAGGATTTCAGTAGAGAGGAGATGATAAGCATGCACCTATGCTAGGGTCCGTGGGAGGTATTCGGGAAGCTTTGGGGAGACACCGAACAGTGCTAGACAAGGACCGAAGATACCGACTTTCACCAAACACAGTCGGTCCCTACCTGACCAACAGCAAGCCACCGAAGGATGCTTGGCAGCACTTGGGTCAGTTCGCCCACACTTCACGTACTTACCATGACTGCACAGGAGTGTTACAATAAGGGTTTACGAGATCGGAGCCAGTATTCCGTATCGGCCGATGTCCTCCGTGAGTCAGCCGGTCCTTATTGCTTATCTTCCCAACTCCCACATGGTTGGTCAAACGTGATCTTGCACCATTACTTGGCTACCCTAGTTATACATTACGTCTTCTTGATTTTCATTGGTTCTCCAATGCCTGTTCCTGCTACCTATGCTTGGGCAACAGATCCTGAACAATCGGGATTTTGCCATCGCTGATTAACTTTTAACTTGTCACCTTCAGAACCCATATGGACATCTCACCTACCTTCTTATCTTCTCTGATCACTAGGGCTTGGCGCCCATTCAACATCTACTCTTATTTCTTGTTTAATATTTTACTTAGGGGCTCTGTTTACTATAAAAACCTATATACAACTCTGGAATAAACCAGCTTTTGCACCCCACAGTTCAGAGCTCATTTGCACTCATCTCAACCATCAAAATTGTCTTCATCGACTCCCAAAAACTTGTCATCTTTGTTGTTTGGCCTTGTTTGTGTTTGTACTTGTCTCTTTGCTCATACCCCTCATCCTCCCTCATATATTGTCAGAGTCCCATGTGGCTCTTGAAGCATGTAGTTGTTGATCGCAACACTACCTCCTTGTTACCGACTGAATTGCCAACACAACCAACCAAATGTTCGGTCGGTGTTTGGTGCAGTCCCGAAGCTGTTCAGGCGCTATAATATCACACTCCTCGCTGCGTCTCAAGTGCGCCATCTATTTCTAAAATCCTCACTAATGATTCCTTGTGTATCAGATACTAGCTCCAGCACCCTTGCATTAGAGGTTGTTTTGGTGTTGTGCTCAGCACTTAGAGCCACCTCTAGTGTATCAACATGCTTGTGATTGTCATTAAAAACGTGCTTTGCTGCATAGTCAACTTCATCCTTGAAGTCAGCATTTGCGAGTTGATTCCACACAAGGGCGTGCAGGTCACAAAACCAGACATTGTAGTCTGCAAGCATCCACGGTGGTGTGATGGCTGGGAGAGCACCTGAATATGAAGCCGTGAAGCACTGCCAAGGCACCTCACCAACAGCAATTTCATTGATTCAGTCGTAGATGTCATCATGGTTCTCAAACAGAGGATCAGTGCTATCTGGAAGAGATGAAGCTATGATGTCCAGGAGATCATCAATCTGATCTGCAGGCATCTGATTTCAGTGGTAAATAAAGTTGGCCATCTCAAACTCAGGACAATTATTGAATGATGACCAGTCATTGTTGTTGGGAGGAACACCACCAATGGATTGTGCAGAATATGGAGAAGAAGCAGTATTTGGTGGGAGATCATTACCATCCTCATTGTAGGGTGTTCCTGTTTGACGAAGGATTAGTAAGAGAGGAATTTCCATCCACTCGATGTGTACCGTCTAAGATTGGATGTTGCTGCTCATATGCATGTTGAGGAAAGTTATCTTCATCGTCTTTTACTAGATTTTCATACATCTCAGGAGGTACAGGTGGATGTGGAGCGTTGCGCACAATTGGGTGAGCAGTGTTTTGATGTTGTACTAGGCCCCCGAGTGATAAAAAGCCTTGTTGACAGATGGCACTTGTTGGAGTTGTGCAGACAAAACTCCAAGCCTAGGAGACCTTCTTCTTTGGAGGTGCCATGGGATGACTGCTCATGTGGACGCAAAGAACAGAGAGTTGTGATTAGTGCCCAAGCAAGCAGCAAGGGAGAAAATACAAAAATACTGACCAAGAAACCGGTGAGCAACCCCCAGCATGCCTAAACATTCACAACTGGAGCAACGCCGTGCATTATTGCCCACTTCCTGTCATCAACTCCCAACACTGCAAAAAGTCTTCAATATTCAGTACAATGACCCCATCCACTCATGCTACCAACAAGCTTGCTCACCCTGGATTGCCTGACATGGTAGCTCTGCGAAGGTCCAGTGTTGAGGTACAAGCAGAGATGAGAGCAACAGCTGTGGCCGACAAGAAAGTGACAAAGGCAAAATAAACTACTATCAGCAAGGTAGCAGCACTAGAGAACAAGCTACATACTAACCAGATTCAATATGCCAAGGTTGCATCACACCCACCGCCTTCGATGATTAAGAAGACAACTCGTCTGCCAGTCTTGAGGAAAAAAGCATCAACGTTGAAGGAATTGCATAAGGATTTTGATCTGTACTTACCTAGTTGGACTTGCTGATGACTCTCTGATTGTAGAGCCTGATATACAAGAGGACGTTGAAATGTTGAACGAGACTAGCAACCTAGAGGTGAAAGTTAGCAAGGCAAGCATTGCCAGATCAAAGAGGAAAAATACCAGGGCAAAGGTGGAGGCTCAGCGCGCAATCCTTGAACACGCTGACACCATCAATCCATTGCCTCAAGTCTCAAAGCACAAGTCAACCACCATTGATAAGACTATGCACGTATCCCTTTTTAGTATCACATGTTACTTAACTGCTTACTGTACGCCTTCCAGGAACATCAAAAAACAAAAGACCAACATACCGCCAATGACAGGCCTTGTTGCCGATTGGATCAAGCTGGTCCCTGTTACGACTGCTCGTCGGTAACCCCAAGAGTAGGAGGTTCTTCCCTAGGTCACTCGTGGAGGATGTGTGGAACGGTGGTCTCGACTGTACGTGTAGCACAGGAGCCAGGAATGTATTGCGTTGTAGCAACAAAGGTTCCTGTATGTGAAGATACAGGGGAACGAAGGGTACTGTAGGAAGACAGTACCAGAACGAAGAGAATAGACTGAAGAACCTCAGCCTACTCTATGGGCCTTTTATACTACTTTAGGAAGTAGGGCGTGAGAATACCGTATATGTATCCATAGGTATTTCTCTAAGTCGTCTCTCTCAATAACGACTACTCTTGTGTTTCTCCGTTAGTCTCCTTCCGGCCAGGAACGACTGGGAGCTCAATGCCCGATGTGTGAGTAGTTTGTAAGGCGGTGTTCCATGCCCGCTACACAATAGGCCCGTGATACTCGACCAACGATAAGGTGATCCGTTGGGAGTGGATGACCAAGGTTACTATCTGTACCTTGTTTGTACGCCTCACCTGTGAGGCCGCTTGATATTTGTGATGATCGTGTTGGTATAGACCGCCGTTAAGGCCCGACAGAACGTGATCATAACAATACCCCCTTTCTACGTCCTATTCGCCTGGTAGGACAACGCTTTTGCGCTTCATCACCACTCCATATACGATTTGCTTTCTTGATCCAAAAACGGTCTCCGGATGCGACTTCCGGGACATGACTTCGTTTTCTGGGAGGAAGACCGACTTACGTCGTTTGATCCTCTAGGAGTTTTCCATCTCCGTTGAGCTGTTTGTTTGTCGAGTCGTGAGGGTACCACACCTCCGCTCTGTGGGATGTTCTTCCTTCACCCCTCGGTTGTTGTGATCTTTCCTGGGTTCTCAAGCCAGGATGTCAGTCCGGTCGACGCCGGACAGGTGTCAAGAAAGGCGCATGGATGCGAGTGGTGTATGGATGAGTAGAAACTCTAGCATGTGGGTTCCGATTCGTGTCATCAGGTTCTTCTTCTTCCTTCTCCGAGGGCCAAACCTCAGTGTTTCCAGGATAGTCGTTATCCTCGTGATTTTTGTTGTTCCTCTTAGCGTTCAGAGGATGTCGTCCACGGGCAAGTAGGTTGATCGCTTTACCAAGGCTTAGGCCTACTTCCCCAGACTTCATCTTGACGTCCCAAGCAGTATCGCTCCCATACGGTGAGCTCATCTCCGGTGAGGTTGCAGCCATAAATCCCAAGCAGTATCGCCCCCATACAGTGGGCTCATCTCTGGTGAGTTAGTTCAACGTCCAGAGTTTGTTTGATTCACTATGCGTATTGGGTTTGAGGCAAGGATGTGAAGAGAATTAGACTTGAAAGGTGCCGTGAGGAGTAAGGAGGAGTCTGACTCCTTCTCCGGATCGGCCCGTTCGTTTGCACGAATGGACATCAAGACCACAGCTGATATATTGGTCGGGTTGCGAGATATATCCACAATAGCAGTTTAAACATCTTGCCGGACGTTTCGTAGTTTGTCGTTGTTGCGGACGAGACCTAGTTTTACGTCGTTGCGGACGACAGTAGTTTTACATCGTTGCGGATGTATTAAGGCGCCCTGCGCTGCCTTGTAGTTTACTTCTAGGTCATTTGCGGACCTTCTTCATCATCAACATGGAATATCTGTGGGGAAAGATGTTTCTGCACGCCGGACCATTCATTGGTTATGTGCATAGGGCCCTAGACCAGACTTTTATCCCGCAGGTTTCCACTGAGGCATGATGGGAACGGTTTATACTATATCAAACCGGATAACTTATACGTCTCAATATTAGGAGACCGCTCAGTTTAATGCCGTGAGGTAGGCATCCTCGCAGTTTAACACCGTGCGATAGGCGAGCTATTGTCTGACTATGTCCCTCGAGTCACGATAGGCTTTTCCTCCCGAGGATGAAGGTAGTTTAACGTCTTTTCGGACGTTGTCGACACATTCTCGTCAAGAATGATGTCGACCGATGATCCCTATACCAAAAGGGACGAATAGTTTAACGTCATCTCGGACGGTTGATGACCATGGTCTTGGTCAACAACCACAACTCCTATTCGGTAAGGAGCACGTAGTTTAACGTCATTGCGGACCAATTGACAGCATGGCGGTCAATCCACAACTCCTATACGGTAAGGAGCAAATAGTTTTCCGTCATTGCGGACGCATTGGTGTCCAGGGGATTGGACATCAATGACAACCCCTAAGTTCAGGGGCATTAGTTTAACGTCATTGCGGACGCGCGGTATCTTGTCAAGATCGCCACGCACAATCCCTATACTTGGAGGGACAAGTAGTTTAGCGTCGTTTTGGACGCGTGGGGGTAACCTTGATTTCCACCACGCACAATCCCTATGCTTAAAGGGACAAATAGTTTATCGTCATTTCGGACTAGGAGACATCCCAATATTGAGACACATCCTAAGATCCCTAGAACGAAGGGACAGTAGTTTTACATCGTTTCGGATGCCCGTAGTTTACCGTCGTTGCGGACGTCGATGCCATTGGCCTCGAACAATCCCTATGTGGAAAGGGACAATAGTTTATCGTCATCGCGGACGTTGTTTCGCCACAAATATTGTGGAAAAACAATGCCTAGTTTAACGTCATCCCGGACGCTTCGTAGTTTATCGTCATTGCGGACGATGGTGGCGGAATAGACTTATGAGTGGCCCCCTCTTGCCGTTCTTCCGCTATGTGGGCCAGACGAGAGTCGCGTGATCTAGTCCCTTCCTACTAGATCTTCAACTCGAGGCACGTGTCCTAGTTGCCTCCTGACTAGGTCTTGGAGCGGAATTTCTTGTACTTCGACTCCGAGACTAGACTGAGCGCTCCATGAAGAGATGCTTGCTCTTCCATGTCCCCAGACCCCTCGCTTGGATTTGAACCAAGACGACCCGATATTCTTTTACCAAAAAGCGAGTGAATATTGGAAGCGCTTCGACCTCTTACAGGCAGGGTTCTGCGACGCGGATCCTCCCGAAAATCCGTGCTTCACCAGAATGCAACCACGCTCCTTGGGTCAATGGTAGTTTAACGTCATCTCGGACGAGGATAGTTTTCCGTCATTTCGGACGAAGACTAGTTTAACGTCATTGCGGACCCTAGTAGTTTATAGTCATTGCGGACCAAGCCTTTGGTAGTTTTACATCGTTCCGGATGTATTTTGTGGCCTCGCATCAATTAGGAAGACTTGTGAGGTAGAGGCGGCCCGCTCTCTACATCATCTCATGCGCCAGCTGTAGGATCCCCTAATGCGGAAACGATCCTGTAAAACGGGAGATCCAAAGTGGGACGTCCCAAAACACCAGTCAGACCTTGACTGTGAGGGTTCACTTAACAAGTTGTGCATCATAATTTCTTGGCTCGGACTTGCAACCGGTTATGTATGGGCACTTCGCTGTACCAAGGCGAAGAGCCGGCTTGTCGACACCTACGAGTAGAGTATATGTCATGTAGAGGGTTCCCTAATGCGGAAAAAACCCTGTAAAACTGAGGATCCAAATGGGACGCTCGATGCATCTGTCAGATTAACTCCTTGACAGCGAGGATGTGAAAGGTTCCGCCGTAGGTCGTACGTGGAATTATGCCCGCTGTTGTCCTTGATTCGTACCATCATTTGAACCTAGGACTAAAAATGGTCAGGTACTTCCCCTGCCTTCTTATCTTTTCACAGTTTTAAGACATGCAGGTCCGATAGTTTAGACGTCATTCCGGACGCGGGGTAGTTTAACGTCTCTTTCGGATGAGGTCGTACAGTTTAACGTCTTGAGGGACGATCCTAGTTTTACGTCGTTGCGGACGATCGATAGTTTAAGGTCTTTTCGGACCCTAGTAGGGGTAGGAGTTCCTCAACTTCCTTACCCCCTTTCTCGCTCCGCGACTGCCCTTCTTTAGTAGTCATAGGGTCCTTGATACCCATCGCCCCCTTCATCAGGCCGATAATACGGATCGGCGTCGTCGTAATTTCCCGGGTCATCTAAAGCATCCCATGCATCGAGCTCGGATCAAGTCCAAGAGCGATTTCTTCTAGCCTCCGAATCAGCGCGGCGAGTTCTGCGGCTACTTCGGTTATTCTGTCCCTCGTCTGTACGAAATCGAGCACTAGGAGGAGGCGTTCCAGGCCGGTGTCGAACACTCCCGCCAGTAGTTGTTCTGCGGCGGAGGGTTGCCTGGGTTCCTTGACTTCTTCTTCCCTCATTTCTTCGATAGACGGGCGGTTCCTCCTCGTTGGTACCCCCATGGGATAAGGGAAAATTTCGTACCCGGTGAGAGGGGGACGTCGTGGGATTGCTATGTGTTGGGCGACTTTCCCGTGGCCTCGGTGAAGGGCGTTCCACGACCGTGCGCGGAGCCCTTCTTGGATTTGGTACAGCCGTGGGATGTTCTCCGGGACGTGGTACATTCCAGACGACAACACGGAAAGGGTCGGTTCTACTTGGTTGGACGGCGCCCAGTTCTCCGGTGAAGAGGAGAGCTGGAAGGAGCTCTCTGTTGACATACTGGGAGAATTCATCGGGATGGATGAGGAGAGCTCGTGGTCGTCCGTCGTTGTGTTCATACCAAGAGGCGGTGTCAGGGTCTGTTTGGAGGGCAAGTCCTCTGATCTGGAGACTGGCACTAGCCAGTCGTCGAGGTATGTCGCTATGCTCATTCCCGGGTTGCCCTGCAGCGAAGTTAGCGAGTCGTTGTAGGGCCATGGCTGTGGCCATTTGTATTACCGCGGAGATAGTGCTTCGCTGGAGGAGCGCGTCCGCGTGTCGCTCCAATTCTCCGGCGTGAGGATTTGCACCAAGGGTAGTTCTTCCCATGGAGCGGGGAATCTGTCCACCAGTTGGTACTGGCGGAGGTGTAGCTCCCTGTATAACTGGTATCGATTCAGTTTCTCCATGGCTTGGGAGTTGAGCTGCTGTTCTTGCTCGTAATCCCGAGGGACCTGCAGCTCCAATGCTCGCTGCGATTGTAGCAGGAGGTGGAACTCCCACTGGTACTTCGTCAGAGCCCGGTAGGTTTCTGTCATCAGGGTTTTCATTCCGTGATGCATCTCGTGGGGCCCCCTGGGATGACGGTCGGCGGGTTCTTTCTCTTTCTTTGAACTTGGCGTAGTCCTCAGCGTCGTCATCTGAGAAGTTATTGAGGTGTGGAGTGAGGGTGACGACGGCGGGCTCTGGATGGTGAGGGCTGGTTCCTCTATCAATTCGTCCAGCATTGCTTAGGTGAGGACTGGTTCCTCTATCCACTCGTCCGATGTCTGGATTGGACACCATAAGGACGACATTGGGGGAGGAGTTTCTGGATGGTGATGAAGCATCGTGGTCTTCGTGAAGGAGCATTTGAGTGAAGGAGAGGGAGCTTGAGAGAAAAGTGGGAGAAGATGTGGGAGGATGGTCTGTTTAGAGCTCTCTGGACACTCTTTTATAGACTTTTCTTTCCGCTTTTTCAGGGTGCTCCCGGACGAGGTTTATCAGGGTATTGGTCATGAAACTCCTTCATAGCTTCTTCCGCTGTTCCTTTTAGGAGAGTGTAGGGTTCCCAGGTGTTGTCTGCCTCGGGATATCCCATCCATTTGACCAAATATTTGGTTCCCCGTCCTTGTTTCTTTGAGTCCACGATCATTTCTACTTTGTAATGTTCTTCATCGTTTAATACCTCCGGCAATGGTCTGGCGAAGTTTTCTCCGTGTGCCTCGGTTTCCCTATACTTGGTTAGCGTTGCGACATGGAACACCGGGTGGATTCTCCATTGTTGGGGAATTTGAAGTTTGTATGCCAGGGTTCCTATTTTTGCCAAAATTTTAAAGGGGCCATACCTCCTAGGAGCGAGCTTGAACTTTGGATGGGTTGTCCGGATATGGGTTCCTTCTAACCATACTTGGTCTCCTTCTTTCCACTGAGGGAGTTTCCTGTGGAGATCCCGGTCTTTGGCGTAATTGCTGGCTATTTGTAGGCTGGCTGCGGCTTCTTCCTGGACTTCTGTGATCACCTTAATACGTTCAGCTACCGCGGGTACCTTTGTCTCCAGCACCGTGTCGGCTGAATAAGGGGGATTGAACCCGTATAGTACTTCGAAAGGAGATTTTCCGGTGGCTGAATGTTTCCGCGTGTTGTGCGAGAATTCGGCAAACGGCAAAAGGTCCACCCAGTTATCTTGGTGGTAATTGCAGAATGTTCTCAGGAACTGTTTAATCTCCTGGTTTACTCGTTCTGTTTCTCCGTCCATCTGGGGATGATAAGCCGTGCTAAGAGCGGCGGTGATTCCTAGCCGTTTCCAGAGTTCTCGGGTGAACTTGGCCGCAAATTGAGGGCTGCGATCGGATACTATTTTGGTCGGCAACCCATGTCGACTGAAAACGTTGTTCTGGAAAAGCACGGTTGTTTCTTCTGCCGTGATCGTTTTCTTGCATGGGGTGATGACTATGCCTTTGGACAGACCTTGGTCCACTACCACGTTGATTGAGTCGAAACCTTTGCTTTCGGGTAAGTCCGTGACGAAATCTGTCGAGATGAAGCGCCAGGGGACGTTGGTGGTTTCCAAAGGGTGGATAGGAGGGTGCGTCTTGTGTGTCAGATTCTTGGTTGATTGGCATACCGCGCTGATATGCTAGAGGTGGCTCTAAGTGCCGAGCACAACACCAAAACAACCTCTAATGCAGGGGGTGCTGGAGCTAGTATCTAATACACAAGGAATTGTTAGTGATGACTTTAGAAATCGATGGCGTACTGAGAAGCAACGGGGAGTATGAGATTATAGCGCCCGAATGGTTTCGGGACTGCGCCGAACACCGACCGAACGTTCGGTCGGTCGAGTCGGGGATTCGGTCGGTAACGAGAAGGTAGTGTCGCGACCGACAACTACGCGCTTCAAGAGCCACACGGGACTCTGACAATATACGAGGGAGGATGGGGGGTACGAGCGAAGTGACGAGTACGAACGCGAATGAGGCCAAACGACGAGGATGACAAGTTTTCGGGAGTCGATGAAGACGATTTCGATGGTTGAGACGAGTGCGAATGAGCTCTGAACTGTGGGGTGCGAAAGCTGGTTTATTCCAGAGTTGTATGTAGGTTTTTATAGTAAACAGAGCCTCTAAGTAAAATATTAAACAAGAAATGAGAGTAGATGTCGAATGGGCGCCAAGCCTTAGCGATCAGAGAAGATAAGAAGGTAGGTGAGATGTCCATATGGGTTCCGAAGGTGATAAGGTAAAAGTTAATCAGCGATGGCGAAATCCCGAACGTTCGGGATCCATCGCCCGAGCGTAGGTAGACGGAACAGGCGTTGGAGAACCAATGAAAAATAAAGAAGAGGTATCGTACGACCAGGGTGGCCAAGTAATGGTGCAAGATCGTGTTTGACCGACCATGCGGAAGTCGGGAAGATAAACGATAAGGACCGACCGACTCACGGAGGACATCGGCCGATACGGAATACTGGCTCCGATCTCGTAAACACTTATCGTAACACTCCTATGCGGTCATGGTAAGTACGTGAAGTGTGGGCGAACTGACCCAAGTACTGCTGAACGTCCTTCGGTGGCTTGTCGTCGGTCGGGTAGGGACCGACCGTGTTCGGTAATAGTCGGCGTCTTTGGTACTTGTCGAGCGCTGTTCGGTATCTCCCCAAAGCTTCCCGAATACCTCCCTCGGACCCTAGCGTGGGTGCATGCTCATCATCTCCTCCCTACTGAAATCCTGACTGTCCTCAGTCAGTGGTCGGCAGCTATGAGTCGGAGCGGAAAAAAAATGGTGTAGAAAATGTGGTGGCGTGGATGTGGGAAAGAGTTGGTAACAAGCGATAGCGTGGAAAGAATAGCTGTGGCGTGGAAAATGGAGCGGTGTGGCAAGTTTCGTGGGAAAAAGATCGGCTATGAGTGGTGGCGTGGAAAGGAGTGGGTGCGTGGGAGGGATGTGGCACAGGTGAATAATCGGCAAAGAGATGTCGTAGAAAGGACCGGGTTGGCGCGCAAGAGAGACCGGGGCTGAGTCGGCAAAGTCCTGTGGCGTGGCAACTGATTAGGTGAGGAAGTGGCTAAAGCCTAGCGTGTCCCAACTAGACGGTGGCGTGAGAGCGTGTCGGCAAGGAGCGGTGGCGCGTATCGCAATTACTGCCGCGCGCAGTGGCTCGTGGCTTTGTCAGGTGACCACAGTCACGTGCCGATCGTTGATTCTCCAGCGACCAAGTCCCTCATCGCCGCTTGCCTACCGCTCAATTCCTTCGTCTCTTCCGACATGTCAGCCCTCCTCTCCGCCCTGAAGACGGAACTTGGAGAGTATATGCTCTTCCTTCCGGATGGTGCCGCCGAATACGAGGACTACGAGGCCTGGGCGCGAGGTTTCGCCAAGCGAGTGGTAAGTCGGCTCTTTTCTCTTGTCCCTGCTGCTCGCTGACGTCTTTTCAGGCTGTTTTAGATCGCTCAGCGCATGGGCAAGACCTTCCCGAACTCGCCGACTGGATCGCCGAGGCCGAGCATGGCCTCGACCACATGGCCACCGATGACTGGCTGGCCTGGGGAACGCATATCCTACCTCAACGGGCGGCACGCTTTGCCACGCAGCAACAGCGACAAGCGGCCGAAGCACAGGCCCTGGAGGAGGAATCGGCACGGGTCGCTATTGCCGAACGCGAGGCTGAGGAGGCTGAGGTGGCGCGGGCTGCTGCTGCCCTGCGTGTCGCCGAAGAGGATCGTCAGCGTCGCCGGGAGGCCTTGGTGGAGGCCATGTTCGATGGATCGGTGGATCCGGAAGAGGGGGACCGCCAAATGGCCGTGCTGGAGTCAGAGTCCGCCGGCCTTCTCCCTCTCTTCCTTCCCTCTCCCTCTGACGCTCCCGCTCTTTCTGACGCTCCCGCTCCCGCTGCTTCATCTTCCCTCCTCCCGCTCCCTGCTGACGCCGGCCTTGCTTCCACGACTGAGGCCCTGGGTCGCATGAGCGTGGACTCGACCCTCCCTACTCCGTCGGCCGATTCGAAGGGAAAGCAGCGCGCCGGCGCCGTTATTGTTGAGCTCGCTCGGCAGCGAACACCAACCGAGGGTCGGGTGGTCCTCCCGCTTCGTCTTGGAATGGGCCGAATGTCAACCGTTCGGTCCCCTGTAGAGCGGAACGGAGCCGGGAAGCTTCTTCAGGATCCCCCAGGCCTGTTGCCGGGTGACGTTCTTGTAAGTCCCCTCCCTCTTGCCGCCTCTACTGCTTGCTGACTCTTCCTTTTCCAGGCCGAGTACGCTTGCCATCGGTGCGCGACCGAGTTCGCCACAGTCGCCCCTTGGTGCTACACCCGACCGGGCCAGGTCTCATGCCTCAAGTGCACCGACGATCGCAAGGGGTGTAGCTTTCAGCCTGGGTGGACGTCGAAGGAGAAGGGGAAAGCCCAGGTGAAGGCGAAGTCGGGGGTGAAATCGGTGGAGAATGAGCGGCCGATGAAGAAGCGCAAGGTGGAGGTACTGGTCCCTGAGCGGTCGGCTGGTGAGAGCATCGCACGGTCAAAAGGTGAGTGGTCGTTCGGTGATCATGGTAATTGAGCTCATCCTTGTGCAGCCGTTCGGAGTAGGAAGCCGGTCAAGCGCCTTCCAACTACTACTCAGTGCCTTCCTGTCCCCTCTCGCTCCAGTCGCCCTACTCGCCCGACCTCTACCGCCGCCCCTTCCCCCGAGCTTTCACGCCTGTTGCTGTCCGTTGCCCGTGGTGTCGCGTCCGAGATCAGATATCGGATTGCCGTGGCTGAGGGATCGCACGCCTTCTTGGCGCGCTCGATTACAATGTGGAGAGCCGAGTTGGAGGCCCTTGAGGCTCGGTCGGGTCCTTCAGCCCCTTCAGACGTTGTCCTGGTCGAGGATTCGTCGGAGGCCGATGATTCTGGCAGGTCGGAGTCGGGTGATTTCATGCCCGATGACTGAGTTTTGTAGAACTTTTTAGTGTAGAAAAATTTAAAATGTAAAATAGAACTTGTCCAGAGTGTACAATAATGCCCGTGGGCCAACCCGAGGCGTCGTTCGGGAAATCAGTTGGCGAAATGACTGTGTGTACTTGTAAGCGAAGCGTTCGGCGGAATTTAAGAAAGTAAATTGAAATATTTAGGGGAAGCCTCAGTATGTCATCACAGGCATAAAACCCTATGGTTTTGCGCAAATTGGAAGAAGTCTTCAATGCGGCTTGGTACTTGAAGGAGTGATGGGGAAAATGAGTGCCGACTATTCGGTCGGCGATCGGTCGGCAGCAAAAGTACTAAGAGATGCGGAAATAATCGGGTGTCAGTCCATGTCTGTGACGAATGAATCAGAATAAGGAATGGGTAAATCTGTGCCTCCTCCTCCCTACTGAAATCATGACTGTCCCCAGTCACCGACCAAAGAGAGCGAAGGGTGGGAGGGTGGGTCTAGTCAGAAGTCGCCGACGCCGCATCGTCGTCTTCTGCTGATCGGATGGAGCTGGTGTCAGTATTCTCCTCGTCGGCATCGTCGTCTTCGGCATTGTCGTTGCTCGATCGGGATTCTTCCATGGCCCGAAGGCGTTCTTGTGAGATGTCGAGGAGGGCTTCAATGTCGGCGAGCTTCAGAGACCTGCGAGCAAAATAAGGAATAATGCGGAATGCCGCCACTGGCCGGTCAAAGACCGATCCGTCGAGTTCGGCCAAAATATATGCCCCTCCCCGATTCCTAGAAATTACTAGCAATGGCCCTAAATACCGTGGACGCATCTTCCGATTGAGTGCCTTCTCTATGGCTGTGTTGCGCATAAGGACAAGCGAGCCTCGGTGGAAATTGAAGTCGCAAAGGGTGGCCGAATGCTGTTGTTCGAATCGGATGGCGGCCTGGACACGGGCGCCGACTACTGAGCTGCGAAGGTGGGCGAGGTCTGATCGGCGTTTCTGCAAGGCTATGGCACGTCGGGCGATGAGGTCGGTGGTGCTAAGGGTTGTGGTCGGCGGTGGCAGGAGGTAGGTGGCTTCAGCGATGTCGAGGGGGAGAAGGGGATGGGTTCCGGTCGCTGCGAAGTATGGCAAGCAACCCATTCGGCGCCGAACGGTAATGCGATCAGCCCAGAATACAAAATGAGCTGCACGATTCCACTTGGCCTGATCTCCATCAACGGTTTTGAACAGAGCCTGCCGAACGTCAAAGTGAGGTCGTTCGGCGATGCCGTTGGCGCGGGAATTGTAGCCCGAAATACGGATGTGCCGAACGTGGTACTTTTTCGCTAACTGGTCGAGCGCCTTGACGAATGCTGGTCCGTTGTCGGAGACGATCTCTACCAGTGTTCCCCATCGGCACATGATATCCTCGAAGATCCAGTCGGCGAGGGCTGAGCTTGTTTCGCGTCAGAGCATTCGGAATTTGGGGTAGTGCGATACCGAACAGCGGCCTTGAACGAGATATTTGAAACCACCAGCGGTCGGCATATGCATAGTGTCCATATACATCTTTGCGAAAAGTGGTGCAGGCGTGGCGACGGTCGGGGGAATGAGGACATTGCGAGTCTGGCGAATCTGGCAAAGGTGACATGTCCGAACAAACCAGGAAATGTCTTGCCTCATGTGCGGCCACCAGAAGCGTTCGGCGACCAAGGCGGTCGTGGCGTAGAATCCCTTGTGAGCAACGTCGTCGTGGGCGGCAGTGAGAATTGTGATCCGACTAGAGGGGGCTGCAACGATCTTGTGTTGACCGTGCGAGTCTTTTCGCCATAGCTTGTCGGCTGCGATGAAGAACTCAGTGCAATATCGCAGGAAGGTGGCGTATTCGGAGTCGGAGAGAGAAGGGGGCCAAACCAATGTTCGGTGCCAGTCGCGGACCAACCATAGGCGTTCCTCGGCTTCCAAAGCTTTCTGCGATCTTGGGATATCCGAATAGTCGATGGTCGGGCCTTCGTTGTTGGAGTCGGTATCGGTCGAGGGGTCGCCTACGAGCGAGGAGGTGAAGATGGCGGTGGTCGAAGTTGAGTTGGAGGTGGGGAACGTGTTGTTGATCTGATGGAGGAAGCCATAGAGATTGTCGATCCAGTCGTCAAAGTCGTCTTCGGGTTCGGGTCGGTCGGCGGGTTGTGGTGGTCGTCGGGAGAGACCATCGGGGCCGTGAGAGGTGCCGGGGACGTGGACGAGTGTGAAATGGAAGGTGAGGATGGAGACGATCCACCGATTGATGCTAGCGCTGGGTTCGAGATCCGGGTTAGTGAGCATGCCCTTGATGTAGCATGCGTCTACTTCGACTATCAGGTTCCGAACGCCGATGAGGTACATTTTGAGCGACTGGAGGGCGCGGAAGAGGCCGTAGAGTTCGAGCTTGGGTTGGGAGAATTGCGATTCGCGGTCGTTAAGGGTGATGGAGCCGAATTGGGCATAGTACCGAACCCGGGGATTGTCGAGCGCACATTGACAGAGGTGGAAGCCGACCGCGATTTGTGAGGTATCGATGGCGAGGATGACATTGGCTGCCGACCCATAGTCGATCGGCCGAAGGGCTGGCGATTCGAGAAGCGCCGACCGGAGGTCGTCCTGGGCCGCTATCTGGTCTGGGCCGAACACGAATGGAAAATCTTTGCGCGTTAACATTGTCAGTGCATGCGCCCTGTGTGCAAAATTCCGAATGAAGATCCGAACGACACCGATCGTCCCCAAAAATGCCCGAACATCTGAGAGATCCCTGCAAGGTCCCCACTTCATAATTGACTCTACCCTAGACTCGTCGGGCAATCTTCCTTTGTACGTGCAGCGATGGCCGACCACCGTGATTTCGGCTGCGCAGAGTGTCGCCTTGTGTCCCGAAAATGTTCCTCCGCTGTACTTCATCCGCTGAACCACCCGATTGAGGCCTTGAAAGTGTTCCCACACAAATCGTCGTATGCCGGGGTTGTCGGGGTGCGTCTCGAACCCGCCGTTCGGAAGTTCGTATCGGGTCGGTGGGCCCCGAATCGGAACATCGTCGATGAAAGGAATGGTGGTGTCTGGGATTTCTGGCTGGAGGATGTGGGTGACGTCGTCGTGGAAGATCGGGACCGAATTTGTCCATCCCATGGGCAGGGTGACGAGTCGGTGGGCGCCGAATGGGGTCTGGAACGTGGTGAAGTCGCGAGATGATTCGGCGAGCCCTCGTTTGTCATAGCCAACATAGAGATCCAGAATGCCGCCACAAGCGCGAGCTGCAAACTGTTCAGCGATCTGATCGGTATATGGGGGCACACCTGAATGCTGGATGGTGACGGCGTTCAGGGGTTCGAGGCTGTGAACGATTCGGAGTTTGGTGCCAGTGGAGGTGCTATTCGTCTTCTTGACGACTGTAAACCAGCGCGATCGGTAGGACGAATTCGACGGCTCATAGACTCCAGCGGCAATCTTGGTTTTGATAAGTCGGCACACTTCGTCGTAGATGCCTGGTGGAATCGGAATGTTGCGCTGAACCCAGGGCTTGTGCTCGACTACCGGCATATTGACTGGTGGGAAGAAGTCCTCGCGGAAACGTCCGCGTTCCGAATCGTCCCAGGCAAATCCCATCTCTTGTAGACACATGAAATGGTGCATGAGCTGTCGTTCGGTGGGCCAAAGGAAGTCGTCTGAGTGGACTTTGTCGATGAGGTCGCGTCGTTCGGCTGTGTATCTGCCGGTCGGCGTGAAGGGTGGGGGGTTCGGTGTCAGCGTCGGAAGGGTAGCGAGAGGGTCACCAAAGATGTTCCGAACGATTCGGAACTTTTCGGGGAGGTCGGCCAAGACTGGTCGTGTTTTCTGTGCAACCGGTTTGTACTTGCGCTTGGCGGCGAAGATGGCGACCGGGTCGGCGATATTAGTGGAATGGAAAGAACCGGGGACGACTGAGGAAAATAAGGACGACATATCGGAATCGAGATTGTTTTTGAGATGATTTTCGGGCCCCAAATCGGAGGCCATAATGTACTTGAGACAAAGATCGCGACGAGAGGGAGATGGAGAATGGAAATCTGAGGACGCTTCAATAAGTGGGAAATTGGGGGTATCATGATCGGTGGAAATGATCAGTGCAACTTCTCCTTGATCTCGGATCAATTCATCGAGTCGCAAAAACCCGCTTGTCTTCGGTGAAGGACTCGAGGGGGTCCTCGTCTAATCGTCGGAATGGTGGCTCGTCGTCCCATGTTTGGGTCACTGATGGTGATCGTCTGGTCTTCGTTTGAATAATTCTTGACGATACTTTCGGTGAGGATGTCGAAGGGCCGACCGAGGAGAACGTCGTAGGCTGGGTTACGAATGATGTGGACTTGGAGGTACAAGGTGATATCGCCGATGAGGAATGGGACGTTGCGTGCGAGGCCCAAGGATCGGTCGATTTCGCCATTCGCCGACTGCATATTGAGGACGATTTCGGGGTCGTAGATGAGCGCCAGTTCATTGCAAATGCCTTCCGACATGGCGATGACTTGTGAACCCGGATCGATGACGCATTCGACTTCCTGTTGGTGATCGACGAGGGGAACAATGGACCTTAGGGCTGAAGATTCTTTAGCAACTATCAACGGCAGAGGAACCTGACCGGGCTGTAGACTCTTCAGATATGTTTCGTACGTATCGGGGATGATGATCGCGCCAGGTGGAGGTGTTTCAGGTTGGTGCAGGACATTGACGAAGGAGGAGACGGTCGGTCGAGTCGGTGGTTCGAGATCGTCGATGGCGTAGGGTAGATCGGCATCTTGGTAGAAGGTCCGAACATTGCTGGCGTCTTTGGTAGGCGATCGGCGTGCCGACGTGGCTTCCCTGACCTGCGAACGGACTTCGGCGGAGAGGGAGAGTAGTTCGCGCTGGGTAAGCGTCACCTGAGTGGCCATCGCCCTGTTGTAGACCTCGGCTGCTACCTTCTCGTCGTAGATCGGCGCCGTAGTCTTGTAGGCCGGAGCGTCCTTCTTAGCCGATGGTATCTTCGCCGGGGCTCCCATGTTGCGTTCGTGCGGTGGTGCATAGGTGGCGTCCTGGGCTTTGGCGTATGGGTGGATCGGAGCATCGTCCTTGGCTGGTACCGGGGGCGGTCGCGGAGTCGGGGTGGTTGGTCGGGGTTCGGGTTCGGGAATTTCGGCCCTCGCTCGTCGTTCGGGAGCCGGTGAAGGGGTAGGCACCGAACGTCCTGTCTGCGCCATTTTGCGTGCCCTTGCGCCCCGTGTTCGGAGCGCGAATAGTTCGCGTTCGAGGCTCGCAATTCGCTGGACGTCGGTGAGTTGGTAAGTTGGGGTGACATCCAGCAATGAGGGTGAATCGTGACAGGAGGCTATCGTCATCGGGTGAGTCGGCGCCGCGTTTACCGTAAACATCATCTGTCCGGTCGCCAACTGGCCTGGATTCCTGTGGTGCCATTCGTCAACTCGGTCCTTCAGATTACTACCCGTGATTTCTCTGGGTACGAATGCCCCACTTGACAATACAACCTTCCCCTCGATATTCCTCTTGCATTTGCCGATCCGAATGTATTCGGTGACCTCGGGACAGGCGCGCATGAAGTGTTCGGGACTGCCGCAGAACATGCAGTTGTCGCCGCCTTGTCCTGGTTGTCGGGATGGTCGATCGGCTGGCCTGGACGTCCCCTGAGCTGCAATGGCTTTGACGAAGGTGTCGGTGAGCCGTTTGAACATGGTCGCCAGGTCTTCGGCCTTGATCGTGTTGGTGGGCGGCGCAGCGGGGGCTGCTCGAGAGATGTCGGTAGACGTAGTGCTGTAGGCGGATGTGGTGCCGTGCAAGACAAATCGGGCCGCGTCGTGGATGTCCTGGAGGTTGTACGGGTCGTCTGGGAAATGATCGGGGAACTTGAGTTGTAGACGTTGAGAGATTCTTGCCCATAGCTCCGGTTGGAATCCTCTAGCAAAGGTGCGTCCCTGTTTGGCGACCGAGATTCGTGCCTTGCTGAGGAGGAATACCGTGATCGCCAGGAATCGCCGATGATAGTCGCCGAGTTCGCTGAGAGACAAGATGCCGACCCTGCTCGTTTCACCGACGAGCTTGTCCATATCTGATACCGACCATTTGCGCTCTTCCTCCGATCCGGGGTATAGTCTGTAGACCTCTTCGCCGAACTCCTTGAATGTCTTTGTGGCGTCGGTGAAAGTAGTGAGCGATTCCCAAAGCTCACAGGTGTCGACGTCCAGGAATCGGCAAGCGTGTTTCTTCCTTTCCTGCTCGTCTTCTACCGCAGACCGAACGAAGTGGAAGTCCAGATCGGCGAAATATCGTCTCAATTCGCGGGGTTGATGGGGGTCAAAGGTCGGAGCCGTTCGATATCCACGAGCGGGCATGGATGGGGTCGCCATAGTGAGAAAGTCAAAGGTGGGGGAGAAGGTATTGTTTGCTAAGGTGATCGGGGATGGAGTCGCTGGTTCGAAGGAGCGTTCTAGCGAAGTTGGTCGGATGGTCGGCGTCCAGAAGACGGGGCTGCGTGGGATTAACGGAGAGATGGAGTCGTGGAGAGATGGGCTAGGAGACGGGGGTGATTGTTCTAAGAGCGCAAGGTCGAGGATGGGGGAAATCGGCGGGAGTAGCGATCGGTTCGGCGATGAAGGTGGGGTTAAGAAGAAAGTGGAGTCGGGTGGCGGCGAGAGCGATGGCGAGGATTCAAGATCAAGATAGTGATGGTGGGATAGATGCTCCGGGACTATATCGGCGTCTCCGAACAAACTTCGGTCGGCAGATGTTTCCTGAGTATTGAAGCTGTCGATAACTGTTTGTTGTTCTTCGCGCTCCGCTGTTGGTCAGGACGAGCGACGTAGATTCCTTGAGGTAATTTTGAATACTAACCCCTCGCGGTGGGCTCCAAAATGATACGCTAGAGGTGGCTCTAAGTGCCGAGCACAACACCAAAACAACCTCTAATGCAGGGGGTGCTGGAGCTAGTATCTAATACACAAGGAATTGTTAGTGATGACTTTAGAAATCGATGGCATACTGAGAAGCAACGGGGAGTATGAGATTATAGCGCCCGAACGGTTTCGGGACTGCGCCGAACACCGACCGAACGTTCGGTCGGTCGAGTCGGGGATTCGGTCGGTAACGAGAAGGTAGTGTCGCGACCGACAACTACGCGCTTCAAGAGCCACACGGGACTCTGACAATATACGAGGGAGGATGGGGGGTACGAGCGAAGTGACGAGTACGAACGCGAATGAGGCCAAACGACGAGGATGACAAGTTTTCGGGAGTCGATGAAGACGATTTCGATGGTTGAGACGAGTGCGAATGAGCTCTGAACTGTGGGGTGCGAAAGCTGGTTTATTCCAGAGTTGTATGTAGGTTTTTATAGTAAACAGAGCCTCTAAGTAAAATATTAAACAAGAAATGAGAGTAGATGTCGAATGGGCGCCAAGCCTTAGCGATCAGAGAAGATAAGAAGGTAGGTGAGATGTCCATATGGGTTCCGAAGGTGATAAGGTAAAAGTTAATCAGCGATGGCGAAATCCCGAACGTTCGGGATCCATCGCCCGAGCGTAGGTAGACGGAACAGGCGTTGGAGAACCAATGAAAAATAAAGAAGAGGTATCGTACGACCAGGGTGGCCAAGTAATGGTGCAAGATCGTGTTTGACCGACCATGCAGAAGTCGGGAAGATAAACGATAAGGACCGACCGACTCACGGAGGACATCGGCCGATACGGAATACTGGCTCCGATCTCGTAAACACTTATCATAACACTCCTATGCGGTCATGGTAAGTACGTGAAGTGTGGGCGAACTGACCCAAGTACTGCCGAACGTCCTTCGGTGGCTTGTCGTCGGTCGGGTAGGGACCGACCGTGTTCGGTAATAGTCGGCGTCTTCGGTACTTGTCGAGCGCTGTTCGGTATCTCCCCAAAGCTTCCCGAATACCTCCCTCGGACCCTAGCCCGGGTGCATGCTCATCAGCGCATCCGTCCACGTATTCATGGATGAACTTTGTCATGTTTTGCCACCAATAGTGTCGTTGTACCATTTCCAACGTTTTTGTTCTCCCCGGATGTCCTACCGCGGGTGCGTCGTGATGCGTTTTGACAATAAGTCTTCGTATGGCATCGTCTTTTGGGACACATATGTGGCCGTTTCGTCTGGTGATTCCGTCTTCGTGTGTCCAGTGTCCCAGTAATCCTCTCATTCCTTGTGGCCCTACTCGCAAAAGTTTGGTGAGGGCTACCCTTGTCAGGGCATCATGTTCCGATTTTGAGTGTCGGATGAGGGAAATGAGGTCCGAGGATGCAATTTCTGTGGACTTGATATGTCGTGTCGGGGACGGTTCTACCAGTGTTTCGTCGGATTTGTTAAAAAGGTTGGCCGGGAGCAAAATTTGAGCTTTGTTGTCAGATTCCACCCCCTCACTTAGATCTGGACGCCTGGACAGAGCATCGGAATGATTTGTTGATCCCGCTTTATAGCTGAGCGTGAAGTCGAATCTGCTCAAATAAAGGCTCCAACGGGCGTGTCGTCGTGAGAGATCTCGCGCCGTTTGGAAGTGTTCCAGATTCTTGTGATCTGTCCAGATCTCGAATGGGTGTCGTGCACCTTCGAGGTAGTGATTCCAGTGTTCCAACGCTTTTATGATGGCCAGGAGTTCGCGATCGTGGACGTCGTAGTTCCGTTCTGCTGGTGAAAATGACCCAGAAAGGAATGCGACTGGGTGCCAGTCGCCATCTTTTCCTTCTTGCAGGAGGGTGGCTCCGTAAGCGATTAGTGAGGTGTCCGTTACTAGTCGATATGGATGCATGGGGTCCGGGTAATTCAGAACAGGTTTGCTGATAAATGCCCTTTTTAATCGTTCGAAGGCTTCCTGGCACTTCGAAGTCCAGTTCCATTTTGCATCCTTTTTGGTGAGGTCGTGCAGAGGTCGTGCGATAAGGGAGAACTTATCGATGAAACGCCTGTAAAAGTTTCCTAGACCTAAAAAGGAGCGAATGTCTCGGACGGTGCGTGGGACTGGCCAATCTTGTATAGCGTCCACTTTTGAGTCTTCCATTGCGACGTGGTCTTTTGAAATTGTGTATCCCAGATATTGGAGTTTTTCTTTATAAAACTCGCACTTTTCTGGCTTCAGATAGAGGTCGTTGTCGCGCAAGATCTGGAAAACTTGGTTCAGGACCTGGATGTGTTCCGCCATGTTTTTGGAAAAGATGAGGATGTCGTCCATATATACGGTTATTTTCCGGGCCGTGATGAGCTCTCTGAAGATCATGTTCATCATGGCTTGGAAGGTGGCTGGTGAGTTGGTAAGGCCGAAGAACATCACCGTGGGTTCGTAAGAGCCCAGCGGAGTGATGAAAGCTGCCTTCCACTCGTCGCCCTTCTTGATTCGTATATTGTTGTATCCCCACCGTACATCCAATTTGCTGAAAATGGTGGCCCCTTTGATCACGTCCAATAGTTCTTGGATTAGTGGAAGGGGGCACACATTTGGGATGGTGTACGAGTTCAAATGGCGATAGTCCTGTACCGGGCGCAGTTTTCCATCTTTCTTTCCTATAAAGAAAAATGGGGCTGCCGTTTGTGAGGTGGATCGACGGATGGTCCCCCGAGTGAGGTGTTCCTTGATGAATTTTCCTAATTCGTCGTGTTTCTCTGGGCTCAAGGCGTAGATTTTTGGTACTTGAGGTTTGAAGGTCGGTTTCAGATCTATGGCGTGATCCCAATAAGTGTGCTTTGGGAGTCGCTGCGACTTTCGTTCACTGAAAATGTCCAAAAATTTGTGATGCGCCTTGGGGACTCTTTCCTTTAGATTGGTGACGACGATTTCATCTTCCAAGTCCTGGTCGAAGCTGGCAAATCCTGACGGTTCGGGAGCCAGTTTCCGAATAACTGGTTCCTCTATGGCCTGTTTTCCTGAGTTTTCATGTGGGAGATCGGGTTCTCCCCCGTTTGGTGAAAGAGATGGTTTGGCTTGAGCCTTTCGTTTCTCTTCTGCGTATTTCCTTATGTCCTGTAGGAGCCATTTCCTTTTGAGGTATGCTCGTAGTTGGACACCAAACGTTCCGCTGTGATCGCGGAGTCCTACATCTTCCGACAATCTTCGGAGATGTTCTAGGCGCTGTTTTTCGCGCTCGTTAATGCGTGGTTTGTGCCGTGGCTCCACGTCTGATAACCGCCCATTGTTTTGCGGTTCTTCCCTTGCCCTAGTGAACCCATGTGGTTGCTGGCATTTCTGGGGGCACCGATCAAAGTGCACTTCACGTCGCCTCCACTTGATGGAGGGATCGTGGTATTTCAACCAATCTGTTCCTAGGATAAGGTCGTCTTTCCCTAGATTGGAGATAAACATCTGGACGCGCTCAGTATGCGTTCGTCCCCTGATGTCCCGAATGGTGAGGTTCACATCCAAGGCTGATCGGATGAGACCTGCTTTATTAATGGTGTCATCGACGTTCCGGACGCGAATGGGGTTGTTAAGTGTGTAGGTGGGAAAGCGATGTCTCCTGACCCAAGTTTCATTTACTATAACCCCCTCGCATGCCGAGTCGATGGTTGCCTTTGCTCCAGCGTATTGACTCCTGTTTGATACTTTCACGTTCAGGCGTATGGGAGTGATGATACAGTCGTTCATTGCTCCGATACGAATACAAGTGCGGGCATCAAACTCGGGTCGTTCTTGACCTCTCTCCTTCGCTGGTGAGGGAGAGGTCAGGAAAAACGCTCCGCGTGTCCCAAGATCACTTCTCTTGCTTCATCTTCCCCTAGTTCTCCGAGCACTGCTCCGATTCGAGCAGAATGACTGACGCTTCCGTCTCCCCGTCGTCCGTTAGGTAACATAGCGCGTTGCCCATGGTTCGTTTGGGGTCGTCCGGATGGGGCAGAGTGAGGACGTTCCATCGAAGGACCAGGTTGTGGTACCCGCTGGTCGTTGCGAGGAACGTCCTCTGTCTCCATTCCTCAATATATTCCCACTTGGTCTCCCATAGCGGGTGCGTAGTCTTCTCCTTCCAAATCAACCGCACGGTTTCCTCTCCCTGTCGTACCCAGGCGTCTCTTCGAGTTTCCTCGAACTGGTGGAACGCCTCTACGGGCCGACCAGCAGTTAGCGCTAGAGTGCCCTAATTTTCCACAATTTGAGCAACGGGAGGTTCGCTTGCCGTCAAATTTTCTCTTTTGACTTTCGGCGTTACGCTTCCTGGTAGCGTCGATGTCCATGTCAACCACCTGGTTGTTCATTCTGCGAGGAGCGGTGGTAGAGTTGTAGCGGACGGCTGGTTGAGTGTGGAAACGATTCAAGTAATCGCTGCGAAAGGAGGTGGAGTTGGCAAGGATGGCCTTTTGAGCGGATCTGGCTCTGAGTCGTCCGTCTATTTCGCAGGCTGTGTTAATCCAATCCTGGATGGTATCTTTTGGTTGAACTTCCTTGTCATATATTTTGTCCATGACGCGCGGGTCTAACCCGCGTTGGAAGTAAGGGACTTGCTCCTTGTCGGAGATGTCGGCATCGGCGGCAATGAGGATGAATTGGTTGGAATATTCATCAACCGTCATTCGTCCTTGGGAAAAGGCCATGAGTGCGCTTCGCGCTTTATCGGTCTTGCCTGTCTCCCTAAATTGGAGCTTGAACTTTGTTAAGAAGTCCCTCCAGGTTCCTAGATCAGTGGGAGGGTCCGCTCCTACTGATTTGAGGAGGAAGTTCTCGGCCCAAGCTCCTGCCGTGCCATATCTCATGCATGAGAGCACCAGGGATATCTTGTCTTGATCGGTCTTGTACCGATCGGATTCTGCTGCGAAAAGAAGGAGGCATTGGAGCATGAATTTCTGGGATTCAATGCGGTTGCCTGTATAGTTGTCTGGGAGTTTGACCTTTCCTCTTCCGGGTTGTACTGTCGCGGAAGGGGGGTCTGTAGAAGTCGAAGCTTGTCCCGACATGTTGGCGAGCGGTTCGTTTCGGGTGTTGATTGGTGTTTGGTCTAGTGAGTCGGAGTCTGATTCTGAGGTTGTTTCCTCTTGCTCCGAGTCTTCGGGGATTACCGGCGCCGGTTCCCTGTATTGTGGGGCTAGTTCCCACTGAGCTTCTGTTTCGTTCCAAATATCCTCTTCTTCTGTTCCGTCTTCAAGGGTGAAGTAATACCGCCCGTTTCGGTATGAGCAGTTATCGTAATTTGGGGGAGCGTATCTGTTGTTGTCTTCGTAGACCCAGAAGTCCCCTTCGTGCCGGATAGGGCGGTTGTTGTGACGGAATTGGTTATTGATACGTCTAGCGCCGGGTGGATATTCCTAGCCTAGGTCTTGCTCCAGAGTGTACGCAGTAACACTTTCTCGATGGGGGTCTATATCCCCACTGAGTAAGGTTATGAGAAAGAGTGTGGCAGCAAGCTAGTGCGAGCAAGGTAGGGGCAGAAGAGTCTATTCTAGTGTTACGAACTGCTCGTTCAGTAACCCCAAGAGTAGGAGGTTCTTCCCTAGGTCACTCGTGGAGGATGTGTGGAACGATGGTCTCAACTGTACATGTAGCACAGGAGCCAGGAGTGTATTGCAATGTAGCAATGGGGAGAGTACTGTAGGAAGACAGTACTGAACGAAGTAGACAGTATGAAGACTGCCTAAGAACAAAGGTCCCTGTATGTGAAGATACAGGGGAATGAAGAGAATAGACTGAAGAACCTCAGCCTACTCTATGGGCCTTTTATACTACTTTAGGAAGTAGGGCGTGAGAATACCATATATGTATCCGTAGGTATTTCTCTAAGTCGTCTCTCTCAGTAACGACTACTCTTGTGCTTCTCCGTTAGTCTCCTTCCGGCCAGGAAAGACTAGGAGCTCAATGCCCGGTGTGTGAGTAGTTTGTAAGGCGGCGTTCCATGCCCGCTACGCAATAGGCCCGTGATACTCGACCAACGATAAGGTGATCCGTTGGGAGTGGATGACCAAGGTTACTATCTGTACCTTGTTTGTACGCCTCACCTTGTGAGGCCGCTTGATATTTGTGATGATCGTGTCGGAATAGACCGCCGTTAAGGCCCGACAGAGCGTGATCATAACACATAAAGCTCGACTTGAAGGTATGTCGTACACTTGTGCACCACTACTTTATGCTACTGATTGGATCTAGCCCATTATTGTGGTCTCTGCACCAAAAATTGGAACCAAGAAGGGCATTCAGTCGAAGAGAGTAGCCAATCCAAGAACCCCCATCACCAAGGCTTTGAAGATTCCATGCAGGAAGTTCATGCTCGCAAATCTCCCTAACGGCACTCTGGAAGCCTAGCGTATGTTGTTCACTCACATGTGGTTAGATTTTTTAGGGACTCTACAGAACCCTTGGGACTGTGCCGGCATGCTTATGAAAGCACAGGAGCTGTGGGACAAGGTGTTTCCCCGCCATCTTCATGTCCTTGCTGCCAAAGACGAGGCGGTCTTCAACTTGGTACATCTAAATTATCTTTTGTATCTATACTAGTGCTGATTGTTCACACTGTGGTATACTACCCTAGGTGATGCAGCGCATTTACGTCTGGCGCAGGAACTTTGCCACAGAGGCCATCAAAAGGGTAAAGGCCTTCTGGGAATCTGATCCCCTGTATGCGGATGCTGAAGAACGTGCTGCCTATGTACAGTGGGCTGTTCCTGAAACCAAGGGTGGTCAGGTTCCTGCTATCTATGAGGACGTTGACAAGAGCGACATCACAAATCCTGTATGTCATGGCTGAGTGATGATTTCTTTACCGCTGAGCCTCATTAATTGGCTCATCAGACGGAGCTTTCCAATCCCCTATTATTTTACAAGCATTCTCTATGCACCACAACAAGATGGCAACAATTCCTTCAAGTTTGTGGTGCGGGGCCCATCCCAGTGGAGCATTAGTGCTCTTAGCAGTAGTGGTAAGTGGTCGCAAATGTGTTGATATACAAGCACTAACAATCTTGCTTCAGGCCGAGCACATGCTACTTCAATGGTCAATAGGCAACTTCAAGGCACCCAAGGGAGAGGAAGAACAGTTCTCGCAGAAGTACTGGGGCGTCAAGACTGTGGAATATGTCGAATCACTTGGGAAGGCCACAGAGAAGTCGTGGAAGAAGATCTTCCTCAAGACCGCTGTTACGACTGCTCGTCGGTAACCCCGAGAGTAGGAGGTTCTTCCCTAGGTCACTCGTGGAGGATGTGTGGAACGGTGGTCTCGACTGTACGTGTAGCACAGGAGCCAACAGTGTATTGCGATGTAGCAATGAAAGTAGACAGTACGAAGACTGCCTAAGAATGAAGGAGTACTGTAGGAAGACAGTACTGAACGAAGAGAATAGACTGAAGATCGTCAGCCTATTCTATGGGCCTTTTATACTACTTTGGGAAGTAGGGCGTGAGAATACCGAATATGTATCTGTAGGTATTCTCTAAGTCGTCTCCCTCAATAACGACTACTCTTGTGCTTCTCCGTTGGTCTCCTTCCGGCCAGGAAAGACTAGGAGGTTCATGCCCTGCGTGTGAGTAATTTATAAGGCGGCGTTCCATGCCCGCTAATACATAGGCCCATGATACTCGACCAATGATTGATGATCCATTGGGAGTGGATGACCAAGGTTAATATCTGTACCTTGGTGTACGCCTCAACCTGTGAGGCCGCGTGATATTTGTGATGATCGTATCGGAATAGACCGCCGTGTAGGCCCGATAGAACGTGATCATAACAATACCCCCTTTCTACGTCCTATTCGCCTGGTAGGACAGCGCTGTGCGCTTCATCGCCACTCCGCGAGTGGTGTGTGGATGTGTAGAAACTCTAGCGTGTGGGTTCCGATTCGTGTCATCAGGTTCTTCTTCTTCCTTCTCCGAGGGCCAAACCTCAGTGTTTCCAGGATAGTCATCTACCCTCATGATTTGTTGTTCCTCTTGACGACAGTGGATGGCGCCCATGGACAAGTAGGTTGATCGCTTTACGAAGGCTTAGGCCTACTTCTCCAGGCTACCAGTCATGACGCCCCAAGCAGTATCGCTCCCATACGGTGAGCTCATCTCCGGTGAGGTTGCAGCCAAATCCCAAGCAGTATTGTCCCCATACGGTGGACTCATCTCCGGTGAGGCAGTTTACGGCATCCAGAGTTTGTTTTTCACAAACGTGGGCCTATGGTGGGGAATACCACGTGTAGTGTTGGGTTCGAGGCAAGGATGTAAAGAGAATTAGACTTGAACGGCGCATCGAGGAACAAGGAGGAGTCTGACTCCTTTTCCAAGTCTGCCCGTTCGCTTGCACGAATGGACATCAAGACCACAGCTGATATATTGGTCGGGGTGCGAGATATATCCACGACTGGCAGTTTAAAACGTCATGCGGGACGGTCCGTAGTTTATCGTCGTTTCGGACGATCCGTAGTTTAACGTCTTTGCGGACGTCCTTCATCATCAACATGGAATATCTGTGGGGAAAGATGTTTCTGCACGCCGGAATTTCCATCGGTGATGTGCATAGGGCCATAGACCAGACTTTACCCGCTCCAGATTCCACTGAGGCATGATGGACGGTTTATACTATATCAAACCGGATAACTTGTAACGCCTCAAAGTTATGAGACCGCTCAGTTTAACGCCGTGAGGTAGGCGGACCTGCAGTTTAACGCCGTGCATTAGGCGGCTTGCAGTTTAACGCCGTGCGATAGGCGGATGCTATCGTCTGACTATGTCCCTCGAGTCACGATAGGCTTTTCCTCCGAGGATGAGGGTAGTTTAATGTCATTTCGGACATTGTCGACACATTCTCGTCAAGGATGATGTCGACCGATGATCCCTATGCTAAAAGGGACGAATAGTTTAACGTCATCTCGGACGGTTGGTGACCACGGTCTTGGTCAACAACCACAACTCCTGTTCGGTAAGGAGCATCGTAGTTTAATGTCATTGCGGACCGATTGACACCATGGCGGTCAATCCACAACTCCTATACGGTAAGGAGCAAATAGTTTTGTGTCATTGCGGACGATCCAGCACCAGAGTGATGAATCACAACTCCCATGCGATCGGGAGCAAGTAGTTTAGCGTCATTGCGGACACATTGGCGGCCAGGGGATTGGACGTCAATGACAACCCCTAGGTTCAGGGGCACTAGTTTAACGTCGTTGCGGACGCATGGTATCTTGTCAAGATCGCCACGCACGATCCCTATGCTTGAAGGGACAGTAGTTTTACATCGTTTCGGATGCCCGTAGTTTACCGTCGTTGCGGACGTCGATGCCATTGGCCTCGAACAATCCCTATGTGGAAAGGGACAATAGTTTAACGTCATCGCGGACGTTGTTTCGCCACAAATATTGTGGAAAAACAATGCTTAGTTTAACGTCATCCCGGACGCTTCGTAGTTTATCGTCGTTGCGGACGCATGTGGCGGAATAGACTTTGGATGAGTGGCCCGCTCTTTGTCGTTCTTCCGCTATGTGGGCCAGACGAGAGTCGCGTGATCTAGTCCCTTCCTACTAGATCTTTGACTCGAGGCACGTGTCCTAGTTGCCTCCTGACTAGGTCTTGGAGCGGAATTTCTTGTACTTCGACTCCAGGACTAGACTGAGCGCTCCATGAAGAGATGCTTGCTCTTCCATGTCCCCAGACCCCTCGCTTGGATTTGAACCAAGACGACCCGATATTCTTTTACCGAAAAGCGAGTGAATATCGGAAGCGCTTCGACCTTTTATAGGCAGGGTTCTGTGACGCGAGTCCTTCCGCGCTTCGCCAGAATGCAACCACGCTCCTTTGGTCAATGGTAGTTTAATGTCATCTCGGACGGGGATAGTTTTCCGTCGTTTCGGACGAGGACTAGTTTAACGTCATTGCGGACCCTAGTAGTTTATAGTCATTGCGGACCAAGCCTTTGGTAGTTTTACATCGTTCCGGATGTAATTTGTGGCCTCGCATCATTAGGAAGACTTGTGAGGTAGAGGCGGCCCGCTCTCTACATCATCTCATGCGCCAGCTGTAGGATCCCCTAATGCGGAAACGATCCTGTAAAACGGGAGATCCAAAGTGGGACGTCCCAAAACACCAGTCAGACCTTGACTGTGAGGGTCACTTGACGAGTTATGCATCATAATTTTCTCGACCACGGATTGCAGACCGTTATGTATGGGTCCTTCGCTGTACCAAGGCGAAGAGCCGGCTTGTTGACACCTTCAAGTAGATATATGTCATGTAGAGGGTTCCCTAATGCGGAAAAAACCCTGTAAAACTGAGGATCCAAATGGGACGCTCGATGCATCTGTCAGATTAACTCCTTGACAGCGAGGATGTGAAAGGATTCCGCCGTAGGTCGTACGTGGAATTATACCCGCTGTTGTCCCTTGATTCCTACCATCATTGGAACCTAAGAACTAATTGGTCAGGTACTTCCCCTGCCTTCTTATCTTTTCACAGTTTTAAGACATGCAGGTCCGATAGTTTAGACGTCATTCCGGACGCGGGGTAGTTTAACGTCTCTTTCGGACGAGGTCGTACAGTTTAACGTCTTGAGGGACGATCCTAGTTTTACGTCGTTGCGGACGATTCGCGTCAGGGGAAGGAGTTCCTCAACTTCCTTACCCCCTTTCTTCTCCCTATGCCCCGTTATTAGTCCGTTTAATAATCAAAAGGTCCTTGATAATCCCCGCCTCCTTCGTCAGGTCGGTAGTAGGGGTCCGCGTCGTCGTAATTTCCTGGATCGTCTAGAGCATCCCATGCATCGAGCTCGGATCTAGTCCAAGAGCTATTTCTTCGAGCCTCCGAATCAGCGCGGCGAGTTCTGCGGCTACTTCGGTTATCCTCTCTTTCGTTCGTACGAAATCGAGCACTAGGAGGAGGCGATCCAGGCCGGTGTCGAATACTCCGGCCAGCAGTTGTTCCGCGTCCGAGGGTTGCCTGACTTCCCCGACCCCGTCTTCCCTCATTTCTTCGATAGACGGGCGGTTCCTCCTCGTCGGTATTTCCTTGGGATAGGGGAAAACCTCGTATCCGGTGAGAGGGGGGAGTCGCGGTATGGCTATGCGCTGTAGGAACCTCTCGTTGTCTCGGTGGAGGGCGCTCCACGACCGTACGCGGAACCCTCCTTGGATTTGGTACAGACGTGGGATGTTCTCCGGGACGTGGTACGTTCCAAGTGACAACTCGGAAGGGGTCGGTTCTGCTTGGTTGGACGTTTCCCAGTTCTCCTCCGAAGAGGAGAGCTGGAAGGAGCTCTCGGTTGACGTATTGGGAGAACTCGTCCGGGTGGATGAGGAGGGCTCGGGGTCGCCCGTCATTGTGGGCGTACCAGGAGGCTGTGTCCGGGTCGGTTTGGAGGGCGAGTGCTCTGATTTGGAGACTGGCACTAGCCAGTCGTCGAGGTACGTCGCTATGTTCATTCCCGGGTTGTCCTGCCGAGAAGTTAGCGAGTCTTTGGAGGGCCATGGCTGTGGCCATTTGTATTACCGCGGAGATGGTGTTCCGCTGGAGGAGCGCGTCCGCGTGTCGCTCCAGTTCTCCGGCGTGAGGATCTGTACGAGGGGTAGGTCCTCCCATGGAGCTGGGAATCGGTCCACTAGTTGGTATTGGCGGAGGTGCAGTTTCTGATAGAACTGGTATTGGTTCAGCTTCTCCATGGCCTGGGAGTTGAGCTGCCGTTCTTGCTCGAAATCCCGAGGAACCTGCAACTCCACTAGGACGCGTGCCTTCACTAGGAGGTGGAACTCCCACTGGTAATGGGCCAAGGCTCGACTGGTTTCGGTCATCAGAACTTTCATGCCGTGGTGCATCTCGTGGGGCCCTCTCCGGTGAGGGTCTTCGGGTTCTTTCCCTTTCCTTGAACTTGGCATAGTCTTCGGCGTCATCGTCGGAGAAGTTGTTGGTATGAGGGGTGAGGAGGACCCCGGTAGATCCTGGTTGTTGAGGACTTGTTCCTCTATCAATTCGTCCAGCATCTGGTCGGTGAGGACTTGTTCCTCTTTCCACTCGTTCGACATCTGGATTGGCGACCATAAGGACGACATCGGGGGAGGAGTTTCTGGATGGAGACGAAGCATCGTGGTCGTCGTGGAGGAGCATTCGAATGGGGGAAAGTGTTTGAGAGGGAAAGAAGGTGAGAAGATGTTCTTTGGAGTCCTCTTGTCGCTCCTTTTATAATCTTTCGTCCCTCCTCTCAGGCTGTTCCCGGACGAGGTTTGTCTGGGTACTGGTCATGGAAATCTTTCATGGCTTCTTCCGCTGTTCCCTTTAGGAGAGTGTAGGGCTCCCAGGTGTTGTCTGCTTCGGGATATCCCATCCATTTGACCAAGTATTTGGTTCCCCGTCCTTGCCGTTTTGAGTCCACGATCATTTCTACTTCGTAATGTTCTTCATCGTTTAATACCTCCGGTATTGGTCGCGCGAAGTTTTCTCCGTGGGCTTCGGTTTCTCTATATTTGGTGAGCACGGCGGCGTGGAACACCGGGTGGATTTTCCACTGCGGAGGAATTTGGAGCTTGTACGCCAGGGTTCCTACTTTTTCTAGTATCTTGAAGGGGCCATATCGCCTAGGGGCGAGCTTGAACTTAGGATGGGTTGTCCGGATATGGGTTCCTTCTAACCATACTTGGTCTCCTTCCTCCCATTGGGGAAGTTTCCTGTGAAGATCCCGGTCTTTGGCGTAATTGCTGGCTATTTGTAAGCTAGCAGCGGCTTCTTCCTGAACTTCTGTGATCGTCCTAATGCGTTCAGCTACCGCAGGTACCTTTGTCTCCAGCGCCGTGTCAGCTGAATAGGGGGGGTTGAAACCGTATAGCACTTCGAAAGGGGATCTCCCGGTGGCCGAGTGTTTCCGTGTGTTATGTGAGAATTCGGCGAACGGCAAAAGGTCTACCCAATTGTCCTGATGGTAGTTGCAGAACGTTCTCAGGAATTGCTCGATCTCTTGGTTTACCCGTTCCGTCTCTCCATCTGTTTGGGGATGATACGCCGTGCTGAGAGCGGCGGTGATTCCTAGCCGTTTCCAGAGTTCTCGGGTGAATTTGGCCGCAAATTGAGGGCCCCGATCGGACACTATTTTGGTCGGCAGTCCATGTCGATTGAAAACGTTGTTTTGGAAAAGCACGGTTGTTTCTTCTGCCGTGATCGTTTTCTTGCATGGGGTGATGACTATGCCTTTTGACAGACCTTGATCCACTACCACATTAATTGAGTCGAAACCTTTGCTTTCGGGTAGGTCCGTGACGAAATCTGTCGAGATGAATCGCCAAGGAACGTTGGTGGTTTCCAGAGGGTGGATAGGTGGGTGTGTCCTGTGTGTCAAATTCTTCGTAGATTGGCATATGGCACATCCATCCACATATTCGTGGACGAATTTAGTCATGTTTTGCCACCAGTAGTGTCGTTGCACCATTTCCAATGTTTTTGCTCTACCCGGGTGTCCTACCGCGGGTGCATCATGATGTGTTTTGACGATGAGTCTTCGGATGACGTCGTCTTTGGGGACGCATATGTGGCCGTTGCGTCTGGTGATTCCGTCTTCGTATGTCCAATGTCCCAATAATCCTCTCATCCCTTGTGGTCCTACTCTTAAGAGTTTTGCGAGGGCTACCCTCGTTAGGGCATCGTGTTCCGATTTCGAGTTTCGGATGAGGGAAATGAGGTTTGAGGAGGTGATTTCCGTGGATTTTATATGCCGTGTCGGGGACGGTTCTATCAATGTTTCGTCGGATTTGTTGAAAAGCTTGGCCGGGAGTAAAATTTGAGATTTGTTGTCAGATTCTACCCCCTTACTTAGGTCTGGACGCCTGGACAGAGCATCGGAGTGATTTGTTGATCCTGCTTTATAGCTGAGTGTAAAGTCGAATCTGCTCAAATAAAGGCTCCAACGGGCGTGTCGTCGTGATAGGTCTCGCGCCGTTTGGAAATGTTCCAGGTTTTTGTGATCTGTCCAAATCTCGAAGGGATGTCGTGCTCCTTCGAGGTAGTGATTCCAGTGTTCCAACGCTTTTATTATAGCCAAGAGTTCCCGGTCGTGAACATCGTAATTCCGCTCTGCTGGTGAAAACGATCCAGAGAGGAAAGCGACTGGGTGCCAGTCGCCATCTTTTCCTTCTTGTAGAAGGGTAGCTCCATAGGCGATTAGTGATGCGTCCGTTACTAATCGATATGGGTGCATGGGATCTGGATAGTTCAAGACGGGTTTACTGATAAAAGCTTTCTTTAACCGTTCGAAAGCTTCTTGGCATTTTGCAGTCCAGTTCCATTTCTCATCCTTTTTGGTAAGGTCGTGTAGGGGGCGCGCGATGAGTGAGAATTTGTCAATGAAACGCCTGTAGAAATTCCCTAGGCCCAAGAAGGAGCGAATGTCGCGGACTGTGCGTGGGATTAGCCAATCTTTTATTGCGTCCACCTTTGAGTCCTCCATGGCGACATGGTCTTTTGAAATTGTATATCCCAGGTATTGGAGCTTTTCCTTGTAAAACTCACATTTTTCGGGTTTCAAATATAGGTCGTTGTCGCGTAGGATTTGGAAAACTTGGTTTAGGATTTTAACATGTTCCGCCATGGTTTTGGAGAAGACGAGGATGTCGTCCATATATACGGTTATCTTCCGGGCTGTGATGAGCTCCCTGAAGATCATGTTCATCATAGCTTGGAAGGTGGCTGGCGAGTTGGTTAGGCCGAAGAACATCACCGTTGGTTCGTAAGAACCTAACGGGGTGATGAAACTCGCCTTCCACTCATCTCCCTCTTTGATGCGTATATTGTTGTATCCCCATCGCACATCCAATTTGCTAAAAATGATGGCCCCTTTTATCACGTCCAGTAGTTCTTGGATTAGTGGAAGGGGGCACACATTCGGGATGGTGTGCGAATTCAAATGGCGATAGTCCTGTACCGGGCGTAGTTTTCCATCTTTTTTTCCTATAAAGAAAAATGGGGCTGCTGTTTGCGAGGTGGATCGACGGATAGTTCCTCTTTCCAGATGTTCCTTGATGAATTTTCCTAATTCATCGTGTTTTTCTGGGCTCAGGGCGTAGATTTTGGGCACTTGAGGTTTGAAGGTTGGTTTTAAGTCAATGGCGTGATCCCAGTAAGTGTGTTCTGGGAGTCGCTGCGACTTTCGTTCGCTGAAGATGTCCAAAAATTCGTGATGCGCCTTGGGAACTCTTTCCTTTAGATTGGTGACGATGATCTCGTCTTCCAGGTCTTGGTCGAAGCTGGCAAATCCTGACGGTTCGGGGGCCAGTTTCCGAATAACTGGGTCCCGGGTGGCCTGTTTTCCTGAGGGTTTGTCTGGGAGATCAGGTTCTCCCTCGTTTGGTGAAAGAGATGGCTTGTCTTGCGCCTTTCGTTTCTCTTCTGCGTATTTCCTTATGTCCTTTAGGAGCCATTTCCTTTTGAGGTATGCTCGTAGTCGGACACCAAACGTTCCGCTATGGTCGCGGAGTCCTACATCTTCCGATAGTCTTCGGAGATGTTCTAGGCGCTGTTTTTCGCGCTCATTGATGCGTGGTTTGTGCCGTGGCTCCACGTCTGATAACCGCCTACTGTATGGCGGTTCTTCCCTTGCCCTGGTGAACCCATATGGTTGCTGGCATTTCTGGGGGCACCGATCAAAGTGCACTTCACGTCGCCTCCATTCGATGGAGGGATCGTGGTATTTCAACCAATCTGTTCCCAGGATAAGGTCGTCTTTCCCTAGATTGGAGATAAACATCTGGACGCGCTCGGTATGCGTTCGTCCACTGATGTCCCGAATGGTGAGGTTCACATCCAAGGCGGATCGGATGAGACCTGCTTTGTTAATGGTGTCATCGACATTCCGGACGCGAATGGGGTTATTGAGTGTATAGGTGGGGAAACGATGTCTCTTGACCCAAGTTTCGTTTACTATAACCCCTTCGCAGGCCGAGTCGATGGTTGCTTTTGCTCCAGCGTTTTGACTCCTGTTTGATACTTTCACGTTCAGGCGTATGGGGGTGATGATACGGTCGTTCATTGCTCCGATACGAATACAAGTGCGGGCATCAAACTCGGGTCGTCCTTGACCTCTCTCCTTCGCTGGTGAGGGAGAGGTCAGGAAAAACGCTCCGCGTGTCCCAAGATTACTTCTCTTGCTTCATCTTCCCCTAATTCTCCGAGTACTGCTCTGATTCGAGCAGAATGACTGACGCTTCCGTCTCCCCGTCGTCCGTTAGGTAACATAGCGCGTTGCCCATGGTTCGTTTGGGGTCGTCCGGATGAGGTAGAGTGAGGACGTTCCATCGAAGGACCAGGTTGTGGTACCCGCTGGTCGTTGCGAGGGACATCCTCTGTCTCCATTCCTCGATATATTCCCGCTTGGTTTCCCATAGCGGGTGTGTCGTCTTCTCCTTCCAAATCAACTGCGCGGTTTCCTCTCCCTGTCGTACCCAAGCGTCTTTTCGAGTTTCCTCGAACTGGTGGAACGCCTCTACGAGCGGATCGGCAGTCAGCGCTATAATGTCCTCTGCGCCCGCAGTTATAACATTTTGGTTGCTTGCCGTCAAACTTTCTCTTTTGACTTTCGGCATTACGCTTCCTGGTGGCGTCGATGTCCATGTCTACCACCTGGTTATTCATTCTGCGAGGGGCGTTTGTGGAATTGTAGCGAGGGGAGATTTGGTTATGAAAACGATTCAGATAATCGCTTCGAAAGGAGGTGGAGTTGGCGAGGATGGCTTTTTGAGCTGTTCTGGCTCGCAGTCGTCCATCTATTTCGCAGGCTGTATTGATCCAGTCTTGAATAGTATCCTTTGGCTGAACTTCCTTGTCATATATTTTGTCCATGACGCGCGGGTCTAACCCGCGTTGGAAGTAAGGGACCTGCTCTTTATCGGAGATATCGGCATCGGCGGCGATGAGAATGAATTGGTTGGAGTATTCATCAACCGTCATTCGTCCTTGGGAGAAGGCCATGAGTGCGCTTCGCGCTTTGTCGGTTTTGCCCGTCTCCCTAAACTGTAGCTTGAACTTTGCTAGGAAGTCCTTCCAGGTGCCTAGATCGGTGGGAGGGTCCGCTCCTACTGATTTTAGGAGAAAGTTCTCCGCCCAAGCTCCTGCCGTGCCATATCTCATGCATGAGAGCACAAGGGATATTTTGTCTTGATCGGTCTTGTACCGATCGGATTCTGCTGCGAAAAGAAGGAGGCATTGGAGCATGAATTTCTGGGATTCAATGCGGTCGCCTGTGTAGTTGTCTGGGAGTTTGACTTTTCCTCTTCCGGGTTGTACTGTCGCGGAGGGGGTGTTTGTAGAAGTCGAAGCTTGTCCCGACATTTCGGCGAGTGGTTCGTTTCGGGTGTTGATCGGTGTTTGGTCTGGTGAGTCGGAGTCTGATTCCGAGGTTGTTTCCTCTTGCTCCGAGTCTTCGGGGATTACCGGCGCCGGTTCCCTGTATTGTGGGGCTAGTTCCCACTGAGCTTCTGTTTCGTTCCAAATATCCTCTTCTTCTGTTCCGTCTTCAAGGGTGAAGTAATAACGCCCGTTTCGGTATGAGCAGTTATCGTAATTCGGAGGGGCAGTTCCGTTATTGTCTTCGTAGACCCAGAAGTCCCCTTCGCGCCGGATAGGGCGATTGTTGTGACGGAGTTGGTTATTGATACGTCTAGTGCCGGGTGGGTATTCCTGGCCTAGGTCTTGCTCCAGAGTGTGTGCAGTAACGCTTTCTCAATGGGGGTCTATATCCCCACTGAGCAAGGTTATGAGAGAGAGTGTGGCAGCAAGCTAGTGCGAGCAAGGTAGGGGCAGAAGAGTCTATTCTAGTGTTACGACTGCTCGTCGGTAACCCCGAGAGTAGGAGGTTCTTCCCTAGGTCACTCGTGGAGGATGTGTGGAACGGTGGTCTCGACTGTACGTGTAGCACAGGAGCCAACAGTGTATTGCGATGTAGCAATGAAAGTAGACAGTACGAAGACTGCCTAAGAATGAAGGAGTACTGTAGGAAGACAGTACTGAACGAAGAGAATAGACTGAAGATCGTCAGCCTATTCTATGGGCCTTTTATACTACTTTGGGAAGTAGGGCGTGAGAATACCGAATATGTATCTGTAGGTATTCTCTAAGTCGTCTCCCTCAATAACGACTACTCTTGTGCTTCTCCGTTGGTCTCCTTCCGGCCAGGAAAGACTAGGAGGTTCATGCCCTGCGTGTGAGTAATTTATAAGGCGGCGTTCCATGCCCGCTAATACATAGGCCCATGATACTCGACCAATGATTGATGATCCATTGGGAGTGGATGACCAAGGTTAATATCTGTACCTTGGTGTACGCCTCAACCTGTGAGGCCGCGTGATATTTGTGATGATCGTATCGGAATAGACCGCCGTGTAGGCCCGATAGAACGTGATCATAACAACCGCCGTGCTAACAAATTTACAGGAGACTGTGGGCATGGAGGACCCAAAGCATATGGACATGCCAGAGCAGCCGGCGTTAACAAGTGGATATGCAATGTGTGTCGACATCGACTCAGATTTGGCTGCTGAGGACTCCTTGGAGGAGTGATCCGTGAGCTTTCTTCCTGATCTTCTTCTTGTAGTTTGTGCTTACATGTTTCTTCTTTTGCAAAGGCCACAGTGCCCCTCACATCTCCAGGGCCCAATCACCGCCTTCACAGCTGAATAGTCAGCTTCACCAATTGGATCCAGAGACACCTGGCTGCCCATACAATGAAGCATTGCTTTGGCGTGGAGGAAATTAGCTGCAGGGGCTTGAGACAAGGTCTACGAGGAGCTATGTATAATATACTACTATATTCCGCAAATTGCCCAAAAAATACTGATTATATTGATCTATCCAATACTTTTTGAAAGCATTTTGAGAGTTTCCGAGAGCACAGCTGCATTCATTATGACATTAGGCTTATATCAAGGTAGCTACTATAGGCAAGTCACCGGAAAGACAAGAATTTTTAGGCCTTTTCACTTGGTCTTACAGCTTATTTTGACGTCTTTCAGCTTATGCTCCATCTTGATGATATAGACCTGTTGTCCACAAGACAGCTTCTCATCATTTTTCATGTCTTATACTGTCTTATCTCACTTATTGAGCCATATAAGACAGAAAAGACAACTTGTGTATTTCCTGATATGCAACAGGCTCGTGATACTTGACCAGCAATGGATAGTCCATTAGGAGTGGATGACCAAAAATATTATCTGTACTTTCATGTATGCCTCAGGATGTGAGGCCACCTGATAGTTGTAATGATTGTATTGGCATATGTTGGAGTTTACGAGGCCGACTAATAGAAGTGCGAGCAAACGAATGACTCAGTGCGTGTAGACAACGACTGATATATATAACAAGTACCTAATAGAAGCGCGAGCAAACAAATGACTACGGTAAGTCAGTAAAGGATCTACAAAAGTATGAACAATATAGTAGCTCACCTCAGTGCATGTAGACAACAACTGAGGTGCTCGATAATGACGAACGTATGGTAACGATAGTGTGTTCAGAGTGTGAATAGGAACTGTATAGTACCAAGGCATCAACTCCGCAAGGTAACATGTCCAAGTAAGTCCATGAAAGGAAACTGGTAGCATATTATGTAATAGTCCGTTCGAAGTCAAAACATACCACTGTGCCTTCGTGCACGTTTGTTGCTGCAGTAAATCTCAACAGCATAGACTGCCATAAAGGCCCAATAAGTTGTGATCATAACACCACCCTTCCTCTATGAGCAACTTAGGAAAGAACCTCCTACTCTTGGGGTTACCAAACAAGCAGTTTATAACAATATCTCCTACCCCAGTGGTACCTCAAGAAGCATCAGCCCTCCAAGCTGCAGCCTTGACAAGACCTCGTGCACCAGCACTGGCAGAACCTCTAGTCTACCCATTTGCCAACATCCCCAATGCTACTTATGCACCGCCTCATGATTGCAACATCAGGGCACTACCTAATGGTCCTGCAATTAAGAAAGATGGTCCAGCATATAAGACAATGGCACCTATCTATAATGAGAAGATTGGGGTCTCTAACCAGGCCATGTCAACATAGGTGACACTTACTCAGTGTAAACTCCTCTCGCTCGCCCCGGAGGTAAGATCTTAAGTTTGTGAGGCAACATTGGCAAGGAGGACACCTCTCAAGGACCCAAATCAAGTCAGGATGTTGTACCAAGATGCAGAACCCTCCTACATGATCAATGACCTTGACCCACCGACATTGACAGTCTCCTCCTTTGCTCATATAATCCACCAACCAGAGACACCTCCGCCAGGATCTCTCGTGGTGCCCGATTGTTACGAACAATATCTCAGCTCGCTCTCACCCAGTCAGATTCCCCAACCACTCGTTGTCACTAAAGAATCCCCTGCTTTAAGGTCAATCATACCCCTTGTCAACCACCAGCAACTTGTTGAGTCCATCATCAACCCAGGCTCACAAGTCATAGCAATGTCGGACAGTATCTGCAACAAGCTTGCCCTCATCTACGATCCAGAGGTCATCCTCAATATGCAATCAACTAACGGAGAGATTGACAAATCCCTCGGTCTCGCGCGTAACGTCAGGTGCGAGTGTATCCAGCTTGAAGACATTGGCTCGCCAGAGGGCTCGAAACTGAATTCCCCCACATGAATGAACAAAAACGATGAACAAAAACGTCCCTGTCATGCGGAAGCACAACTACGATGCAAGAGTAGTGTAATAGATATAGAAAACTTCAAGAATGAAACACAGCATCTGCACATGGACTACATAATTCTGACTTCAAAGGACGTCCACCATGTGAGCTCACGACTGAAGGGGTGCCGCATACCCTCGTCCCCTCCCTCGCACACCTCTCGACATTGGAGCAAAGCCCCCACGTCCTCTGAAAAAGCCGCCTCTCGGGACATAGCCGCCTCTCGGGTGCATTCCGTTGGCGGTGCCGCGCGGCGGGACCTGCGGCGGGACCTGCGGCGTGCGATTTTGTTGAGGAGAATCAGGTGCAGCGTCGCCAGCCGGGGCATGCGGCGCTCCGTTGACTGGATGGCCGCCACGCCCGTTGACATACGCACCGCGCCCCCGGTTGGGGTTCGTCATGATATGGACAGGGCTGAGGAGCACGCGTGAGAATACGGTCAACATACTCTGTAAGGCCATACGTACTGCTCAGTCTGAAGAGCAGGGGGCCGGAAGCCGCCGTTGCTCTGCTGGCCGGGTGCTGGACGCGGAACAGAATGCGGCCCAGGTCGCGGAGCGAACGATGAGTGGACGTCTGCAGGCGGTGGCGCTTTGGGATTGACAGACGTGATGAATTGGGGGTTCGTCAGATTCAAGCATGTATTGAATTCCACAGTGGAGCCTCGGTACTGCGTGCACCTATCCGCCGATGAGTCCGGTTCGCTCGACCCTGGCTAAACGCTGAACGCTCACCGGTTGCTCAGCGTCGTGCCTGACATGAAGGGGTGATCCCAAACGACGTCCATGTTCTTTTCGTTCAGCCCGATCACGACGCCTTTAACGGCGAGCGGGACACCGCCGGAATCTTGCACCATCGTCACTCTGTCCCCGATAGCAAAGTGTTGGTTTTGGAGGCGGTATACGGCGTGTGCAGGTTTGAGAACGGCCTGCCGAGGGATGCCTTTCACGATGGCCTTCTTGAAAGTCGCGGACCGGTTTTGGTTGAATGTATTCGCAAGTTTCTCAATCTCTTCCACCGTCGACTGCGAAAGGATCAATTAGGTCAATTAAGTCATAGCCCGAATCGGATTCAACGATAGCTACCTTTCCAAGCTGGTCGCAATCCAAAGAAACAGGTTCAAAGTCACGCACACCCTTCGATGCCAGCCACGTCCTGACCGATTTGGCCCGAGCATCTGGATCAGCTTCTTTCGAAAACATTTTCTCCGCCTTGACCATGTCTTTAGAGGTACCTCGTCAAAAAGTAACCCCAGACGAAGGCATCATAACTTACCATCACCATTGCGATCGAGACCTAAGAAGACTTCCGGGAATTTTGCCTGGAAACTGGGATGATCATCTGGGATGATCTTCTGACTGATCCAATCTCACCTTGTACTCCTGGAGCAAATCCACAGCCTTGTCACTAAACTCCCAAACTTTACGGTCTTTCCAGTGTCCGCCCCCGCCCCCGCCACTCTTCCGCGAGTAATCAAGCACTTTCATACCTTTACCCTCAAACTTCAAACTCAGTCCGAGGTTCACCTTCTGATTGTCCGAAGTGAGGACCATGAAGCTCGATGTGATTCGAGACAATGCACGACCCGAGACCCCAATCTTCTCTGCGACCTGGAAAGACGGATAGTAAGGCATGTGGGAACGATTTGTCACGACCTCTTTGAATTTCTCGTTTTCCGTTTTGTCGGTTGGGGAGAACTACTGCAGCGTTCAGGCATGGCCAAAGACTATGATTGTGACGTGTGCTTACAACGAGGATGACAGACAATGCGTCTTCCGTGGTGGCAGATACCTGGGCTGCGACACCGTACGCGTGCTCTCCGAGGAAGAAGATCTTGCTCTTCTCTGGGAACTCCTCGGACAGAGGTGGTGCCTTTCTCTCTAAGAAACGAGGGTCCTCGGAGACAACGTCAGAGACAGTCAGCTGCACAGCCTGTTCGACCTCTTTCCTATAGTCTTCATAGTCCTTGACCAAGGCTCCACTCTCCAAGCGCTTGAGACCTATGTAAATGTCAACGATATCAGGAGGGAGGCGATGATCGAACGAGACCGACCTTTGAGGGGGCGGACATGCAACAAGATATCAATATCGCCGGGGATTACGCCGCACTTCTTAGAGTAGACATATGTGATCCTCTCGGCCTTGCTCTTCCACATAGCTAATCCCTGCTGCGAGTGCGGATTTCCCACCACCTTTTGCGGACCTCCCTGCACGATGGACATCTTTTCATACTTGAACAAGGAATTCGACACTGCAGCCACCATCCCCTCTTGCAAAAACGGCCATCCGATGAACGTCTTTTTGCCAATGAGCTCGCGCGCGATGTCCTCGGACTTCTTACCCTCGAACGTGTTCTCAATATGGATGACCATAGATTTATTGCGGCTTTCTGACCCGTGCACATTCACGCCGTGATGGCCAAGCATGGCAGTGTGAGGGAGGGTTTTGAGAGAAGGAAATCCGGCCAAGGCTTCCGTGCCGAGGAAGACGCCATCACACAAACCTTGTACAAGATGCAGGCCGTCGAGAGTCGGCAAATCGAAGGGTTCCATGATGCATGTACAGCGGTAAATCGGAGGAAAGAAGCCTGGAAGAGACGAGGGATAGGTAACCGGCTCGCCTGGATTATGTTTGAACTGGTAGCTTGTTCCGTAGCTGTTTCGTTGCTGCTCCTCTCTTGTCAAACGGTGCTCTCGTGCTGTATGAGCAATTTGAGTGATGAACCGTGAAAAGCGCATGTGGAAAAGACTTACAGGCCATCGCGCGAAGCAGTCGCTCCTGGTCAATGAAAGGAATTTTCACCACTGCTTCCCACTCCTGCTTCTTGCCGTTCAAATCTTGCTCAAACTCTTGTGGGTAGAAATCCAAGATCGGAGACTCAGAGTTGGACATCAAATCCTGGGAGAAAACATAAATGACTGGACGATTTATTCAGTCGATTGTCTCACTTGAAATGCCGTCGGGATAAGCTCCTTGCTTGCCTCGGGTAAGACACCCATCAGCTGTTCGAAAGGTCGGAATGGCTTGCCGAGTTCAAAGGTGAACGACATTTTATCGACACCCTTCAAATCTTGAAGCAACTCATTAGTTCTGAAAGAGGCATTGTGTGGGGTTCCTCACCAGACACTCGAGGTGCGTAGTGGTAGTCATAGAACCAACTCCACGATGCGACACCGCTGTAATAATAATACATAACCCACTGTAGGCCCTCTACGTAGCGATGCACGAGTGCCCCGATCTGCTCAGGATCATGGAAGTCTATTTCCAACTTGCTCTACGAGGAAGTCAGCCAGCTGTCAACATGACGAGCAGAAAAGCACACTTGCCACGTAATATCCCTTCTTCCACTCGTCCATTTTCGCCTTGACCGATCGATCGTGTCGGGTATCAAAATCACCATCCTCCTCGTCGTTCGAGACCTTCGCTTTCGCATACTTCTTCAACACCCTGTCAACGGCTTCCGTCGCCTCTTCATCCTCCTCACTTTCCCACTCTTCGTCATTCTCGTCTCCCGCGTCATCGGTAGGCAGTGGAGGCTCCAGCGCCCCAGGGAACCGGAATGTAACGAGGTTCTGATCATTTTCGTCGTACTCATCCCACGTGAGCTCCAGGTGCAAATCATTCGCGAGGTCGGTGATAAAAGTCCTGTCACGCGCTGGGAAAGTATTCGGCATGTCGAGCCGGGCATTGCGTAGTTGCGCTGGTGAGTGCAGGCCTCGATGCTCCAAGACGAATGCTTTGACACTATCGAAGATAGATCGCTGTGAAGGAGTCAAGACTGCCCAACCCATGAGCAGGATATATATTAACAATATATCCACACTCACCAAGCTTCGACTTGTTTCGCGTATGCTCCAACTCCTTGGCATTCTTGGATTGTTTCCCTTTGTACCAATTCAAATCCGCATACTCCTTCTCGAAAACCTCTTGCTCCCATTGAGCCATCTCGTCCAGGATGACTTGTAGCCTCTTGGTATCGATCAAACCGCTGTCGTTCAAGTACCCACCTATATGATGGTCAATATAAGTCCCTGTACAGAGTATAAACATCTGGAAAGGTACCTAACGAAGGCAGAACCTTCATATATACGTCAAATAGTCTCTCCAAACCATTCTCGTGGATGTGTAGATCCGGGAGATGTGGAAGAAAATCATTCCCGATGAAGACAGCGAGCAGGATAAAGTCGTCGATCACTCGTTCGAGATTGTATTCGAAAGGTAGCTCGTTCGCTATATCCCTGAATTCCAGATCTAAATACTCTCGCATCAACGAGAGGTGGAGTAAGTAGAAATTGATAGTGTCCAGCCTGCATTTTATTCAGTTTAGGGTGAATGACGCTCAGGCAAACACATACCCTCCATTTCCTTTCCTCCTCGCCGCCGGGCCAAACTTCACCTCCTCACGCAACAAACAGAAATGTGGGTCGTGACTCAGCAAACCCAACATGATCAAGTCCGCATCCAGCCCATACAAGCAATGCCGCACGTTGGGGTTGTATTCCGGTTGCGCCTTGGACAACCGGATGTACTCCATAATCTTGTGCTCCCCTTCACCAGGCACTTCGTGTCCAGACAATACGACCTGGATATCCCGCCAATTCGAATCCTCACTAATCTTTTTGTTCACAAAATAGCGGAGTTGCTCGGAGAGCTTCGCCATGAACATCGTCCCTATAGTCAACAGAAGTGAATAGAGGCACCACCAAGTTAACAAGGGATCTAGATGCGTGAACAATGACGGAAGAGGACTGACCCGGAGTGATACAATTGCTATCGAACGCCTTCTCGTCTGGGAGTTTCTCTCCCTTGCTCAACGCCTTCTCCCTGACCTCCTTGGCCTCCTTCGCAGTCCTGAATCGCCGACTCCGCTGTTGATTCATCTTTGCGCGAGGCGCAACACCATCCACAGCCATGAAGAAGAGTTTTTTGGGTTTTATCTTCCCGAAAAGATGATCCACATAGGCGAATATAGACGTAAATATCTGCTCCTCTGATAGTCGGAAATGCGCGTCATCGTCGTTCGGATGTGAGCCTGTCCGATGTGTGGGAACGTGTGCAAATGGTGTGGGTAGATGACGACTTACATGAATGAATAATGCCGTTGAAATCAAGATACAAATTATCTTCCCAAGCCAATGAAGATCAGCGGACCGTCAATCGACAGTGGGTGGAAAGTGGCGCATACCGAACTCGGGAATCTTGTTCTCCTCGATAATTTGGGACGTGAGCGGGTAACGCTCCCTATGAGACAGCGTGAATGCCGACATGCCGACTAAATTCAGGATGTCACTCACGAGATGTATCTGAAGAACTGGAGGGAAGGACACTGTTAGGGCCGTCCCACAACTGCCAACATGGACTGACCTTGGGGATACCTAAGGAGAGCCCAAAAGCAACAGTAAGCACGAAAATGGCATTAACGATGGACTTGAGGACACTAACCCATGTTGATATATATATATACTGCTTCTACTGTTAAGAAATGTCTCACAGAACAGGAGTCGGAGGACGGTGCAAGTCGTTGGTGGCAGCAATGCGGCCTTCCGGAGGCGCTGAGTCGTAAGAGGCTCGTGATCCTAGATCTCGTGCCTTGCGCATCATGTTTGGTGGCGGTCAGATCCGTTCACCTTGCACCTCTTGCACACATTCTCGCTCTCCAGCATCCCTTCATCCTGCAAGCACCAAGGCCGTTCAGAACCTCCAACGGAACGCTGCCATGCTACGGTGATTGTCACCGATATCCCCGGAGGCTCTCCAGTCACGAGAGGAACGAGAGGATAGATTCAAACTATCCGAATCCAGGGCACAAAGGCGTCGCATGGTATCGCTTTGGCGCGTATGCATCTTTCGAGTTCATGCGCACCCTTGCGCACCTCGACGGTATTTACATATGCTTGCTCAGACAATTGTGCACAATTACAAAAATATATCCAGGGTGTCCATGTCGATACCCGTCCTCGGACCCCCTCTCACGCTCGTTGCGCTCTAACCAACGTCAAAATTGCTCATATCGCTGTTGCCCTGTCTAGGCCCTATCGCTCTCAGGTGCCTTAATATGCGCTGCTTTCTATTGCCCTTACTGCTCAAGTCGACACAGTGTCGACACGCATTGTTTGCAAGCACATCATTGCCTCAAAACCCACGGCCGGTGGCTAACTCGATCGAAAGGCACGCCAGATAACGTTCCTCATATCGCTTCCACATCATCTCAGTATGCACCTCCCACTATCAAACTCCACTGTTTTTGGCTATTGCTAGCCATTTACTCCAGCTGACATTGCAGCAGTGTATCGCTCATGGTGTACGGCATCAATGCCTTGCCCTCTCTTACTCATGTAGCGCTCAAGGACCCATGCCAATCGTCTGGGAGAAAGTCTGGCTGTATCTGGTATCCTCGACGTACATAACGCACGTGATCATTGTCGCAATCCATCCTTCTCTTTGCGCAAGGTCTCGTGTGTATGAGCAGCAAAATATCGTTTTCAGATGATGTATATAAGAGTATCGAAGATACTGTGTTCTTTCCCTATTCAGCATTGGTGCAGCAGCAGCCCTACCCATTCTTCATTCTCCAGTCATGGCCCCCGTCGCAACGAGCGAACACACCGAGGTCGCTTCCAACTCTGAGAAGGTGTTCAACCCCTTCTACTCGCCATCCATCGGAGATGACGGCAATGACTCGTACAAGTGGTCTCAATACAAGGTGCGCTCGCATACCTTTTCTCAGCACGTCCGCGGTCTGACAGGCCGTGCTGTCAGCCCCACTTCCCAAATGTCTCCTGGGCGCCTCTGCAAGAAGTAAAGGTCGTCGAGCGCGGGCTGCATGCCGACTCCGCAAAGCGAGGCCTTCTTTCGGCGGCCTCAAAAGTCGTCCACTTGACGCCTGCCATTGGGACGGAGCTCCACGGCATCGACTTGCGCCAGCTGTCAGGTTCGCAGAAGGATGAGCTGTGAGTATCTGGTTCTGTCGAGCGTCTTGACATGCTGAATGCCGCCCAGTGCCCTGCTTATCGCAGAACGAGGCGTCGTTTGTACGTACCCTTCAAGGTTGAGTCAGGACCATGCCTGATTCTTGTGTATAGTCTTGCGCGATCAAGAAATCAACATTCACGAACAACTCGACCTGGCCCGTCACTATGGACCTTTGCACAAGCACGCAACCACCCCCGTCCCCAAAGAACCAGGACTCGAGGAAGTGCACGGTAAATCCCACACGCCTATACTCTCTATCAGCTCTCATCCGCATTTCAGTCGTCTACAACGATGGCTCTCGCCGCCCCGATCCCTCTGCCTTCACCAAGCTCGAGCTCTGGCACTCCGACGTCTCGTACGAGATCCAGCCACCAAGCACCACGTCCCTCAAGATCTACACCGGGCCCGAATACGGCGGTGACACGCTCTGGAGTTCCGGCTACGCGGTGTATTCGTCGCTCAGCCAAGGGTTCCAGAAGTACCTTGAGGGCCTCACCGCCGTGCACAGCGCAGTCGCACAAGCGGACGGCGCGCGCGCAGCGGGCCTGCCTGTCCGCCGCGAGCCCGTCGAGTCGGTGCATCCCGTCGTGCGCGTCCACCCTGCAACGGGCTGGAAGAGCGTATACGTCAACCCAGGTGCGTATCTGCCCATCACGCTGCTGGAGAAGCTCGAATTGAGTAAACTCGATATACTAATCTATTTTTGCCAGGTTTTACGCGCCGCATCGTCGGCGTGCCGAAGGGGGAGTCGGATGCCATCCTCTCGTTCCTCTTCCATCAGCTCAGCGAGAACCCGGACTTCCAAGTGCGGTTCAAGTGGACGCCGAACGCCATCGCCATCTGGGATAACAGGGTGAGTAGCGCTCGGACTCGCTCCTTCTCGTGCCCGCTGACATCATCGGACGACGACTGGTAGGTCGTGACTCACAGCGCGACGTTCGACTTCTGGCCTTCGACGCGCCACGCCCTGCGCGCGACGCCTCACGGCGAGCGCCCTATCTCGGTTGCCGAGTACGAGCGCGATGGGAAGGTCGCGAAGGATCGCCAATTGGAAATATGGCACCAGCAAGGCGTCGAAGTTCCTCAGCCGAAGGAAGAAAGTTCGCGCGCGCGCGGCTACAACGATTGAGTGGACCCATGTGGACTCCATGTCCGCGACGGAGATTCCCAGCTCTCGCCAGGTGCCAAAAAAACCAAAGATGTACTTCGTATCCACTTCACGCATCCTTGTACACTTTCTCTCCAGTCAACATGTACTTCCTAAGTATGTAGTACCACATTTATTATCTCCAACTACTAGCCACGCGCCCACTCGAAGTCCTGGTCCCAGCAGCACAAGAAACGCCGAGATGCACATGATTGAGTGTGCCAAACAAGTGCCAGAACAGCGCGAGAGACGTATTGAAAATGTAAGATGGAGGCCCTCGCAGGTTCTCGTGAAGCCGTGGTGTAGTGCAGGTGTGCTCGTGGATCTCCTTCGAGCGTTAAGTGGGGCTATGCCGATCGACGGCGCTCTCTGGGCTTCTTCGCTCGATGATATCTATTGGGCTGCATCTCTCCAAGAACAGACTCCCAGAAAACGGCCGCAATCGACGACGAACCAACCCCTCACAAGAGTCAAGACCCGAGCCCACCCAGCTCCCTCAAGCTCCAAAGTCCTTTCTAATAGTACTATAAGCCCGGTCGCCGCCTCGACCTGGCCTTCAGGACACGATGGCTCCCGACCGATGAGTAGAGCAGGGAGAGCCTGATCTCCCGACACCCGCACGCGGTGTGGAAGATCGCCCAGCGCGGAGCCGACGAGCACTCTGCCGCTTCCCAGGCTCCCCGCTCCAGCCCGCTCCCCGCTTCTCTAGGGCTTCCCGACCCTCTCCCCTCCTTCTCTTCCCTCTGCTACTGTACCAGTACTATACCCCGCCCCAGCCTTCCCCAGCCTTCTCCCTATTCGGATCACACACGCTCGGACCTACGGACTCTCGCTCGGCAGACGGACAATCTCGCTCTCGTCACGCGTCGCGGGTGGATCACAGCCAGTCCCTGGTGCCTGTCCAGCCTGTCCCGTCCGTCCCCTACAGCAGCTTGCACTCAGAGAGCCAGAGTGAGCCTCGCGAGGCTCCCAGATGTTCCCAGACGTTCCCAGACGCTCCCAGACGCTCCCAGGCACTCCCACGCCCCAGCCCCAGCCCCATCCGCATCCTCCGCCCTCGGCCGACCGCGCCGCGATGAGGAGCAACCGTGGCGCACCGTGGCGCCGCGCCGCGCCCAATGGCTCGCGCATTTCTGCAATGAGAAAGCACGCAGCAAGACCACAGCAAGCAAGCAGACGAGCACCCCGACGTGGCCATCCGACTACTATTCGACTACTATTCGCCGCAAGTGGCGTAGCCGCCCGATCGAATGATGAACGATCCCGCCACGAGGAGCCCCAGGGAGCCCCACATCTCAATCTGCACGCAGTATCTGCACCCCATCGCATCAGTATCGCATCTCATCTCATCTCATCGCATCTCATCGCATCTCATCGCATCTCATCTCATCTGGAACGGCGCCCTCTCGTCTCGGGCAGTTCTCGGGCCCAAGATTCCCCATCTCGCTCCACATCACCCCGATACACAATGATGGCCCCACATTCACTGACTCAAGTTCCATACATACATACATACATACCTGCCTCCTGTACAAGCACTTCCTGACCCACACGCCTTCTTTCCTTAATACTTACGCATTCGCCCGCCTGCACACGCACCTGCTTGGGCACTCAACCGAGACCGCCACGAAAGAGTCAAAGAATAGGGCACCACAGAGCGTAATATTCAATCGGCCGACCGAGGACAAACAAACAGAAAAATACACAGAAACGTGCGAGAAATATATGTGTAGAAGAAAAAGACGAACAAAAATATCGAGTCCGCCGGCATTGAATACGTTTTGTAGATTGGCGATCGCCTGAGCACGCACGCACACCCTGCTTCCAGCCTCAACGGCTTCGGCTTCGGCTGGTACAACTGCTATCTAAGTTACTTGTGTATTGCAAAACGGCGACTGGATGCATGGAGTGGGCGGAGCCGGAGACGGAGCCGCCCAACAAACAAATAAAAAGTGAAAAGAGAGAAAAGAATATTATAAAATGAGCTCGGGACACCCAGAATACTTGGACCCACATCCGCATTGCAGACCTCAATGCGGCGATCCCCGCCCGTGCGCGTGCGCGTGCGACGTCCGCATGAACGACTCGTACCCGCGCCCGCTCCCACTCGCGCCCGGCCCGACGCTCCCCCCTCCGGGCCCGACGCTCGCACCCGCGCCCTGCCCAGGGCTCGGCCCCGCGACCCCGTGGGATGCCCACGGTGGCGGCGGCGGCGGCGCCATGCTCTCCGCCTGCGCCGCCTGATGCTGCTGGTGCGCGTGCTGCGCGTGCTGCTGCTGGTGCGGATGCTGCTGATACTGAGTATGCTGCTGATGCGGCTGGTGCGCCAGCGCAGAACCCGGTGGCGGCGGAGGCGGCATCATCTGCCCGTGGTGCGGGTGGTGCGGATGCGGGTGCGGGTGTTGCTGGTGCGACAGCTGTGAGCCTCCACTCCCGCTGGCAGGTGGCATGCCATGGTAAATCGGCTTTGACGCCGCCGCCGTCGGCGTGGGCGGCTGCGACCGCGCCTGCTGGCTCTGCGACGATCCCTGCGCCTGGCCCTGAGACGACGGTCCACCCATGCCCGAGCCCGGTCGTTTCGGCGAGCCCGAGCTACTGCTGCCACTGCCAAGATGTCCCCCGGGTGCTAGGGTCGTTGTCGGTAGCGGGAGAGGCAGGGACGGTGCAGACGGCGGGGGCATGCTCTGACCCGAGACCTCTGCCAGACGCGTAGACGCGCGCAGCGTTTCGAGATCGATCCGCGCAGGCTTGCCGTCTGACGCCTTGTCGCGCTTGCGCATCAACTTTGCGTAGTCTGCGAAAAAAAGAAGAGGGAAAGGCGCCGGCACGCGATCCAAATGAGCATGCCATCCATCAGAGCGAAAGACCTTGGGGTAGGGCACTCACGCAAGCCACACGCGTTGCACAGCGTCCGGGCGCCATCAGGTCCCCGGCGCCACTCTGGCGTCTCCCGAATATTACATGAATGACATTTTCCTGGCGGTGTCGCGCGCTGTGCACACCGTTACCGCAACATGAACCGTCCAATCGCCCCAGAAACGTCCGTTCGCCGCCACCGATCGAAAATCCATTCAAGTGTCCCGCGGCGCATTGTCCGATCCGAGACGGAAGAAGCAGGCGCGCGAGCGAGAAGCGAGCGGGACAAGGATGTGGGGATAAGGAGCACGATGCGTAATACGAAAAAATCAGCAACAAGGTCAGATACGCCGGCACAACGCGCAGATCGCAGGACAGGACGGGACTCACGCTTCGCTTTCTGTACTTGCTCTTCGGCTGCCCTGGCCCTCCGTTCTGGCCGGACGTCGTCGCGCGCTTCGTCCGGATCAGCTCCATGTCTGCCTCAGCCGTTTGCTGCGCCTAGGAAAAGACGGCTGTCAGAACACCCTGTCGAACGCGCTTCTCGCTCGTGGCGAGAGAGGGGCCGTGGGCCTCGAAGTCTGAGCCACTCACCGCAGCCAAAGCGGACGCATCCGGTGACGTCGCGCTGTCCGACATATCCTCCCAGGGCCTCTTGGGCGGCCTGTGATCTTCACTCTGCTGCCCCTGCCCCTGTCTCTGTTGATGTTGTTGTTGTTCCGCAACGGAAGATGCGGCGACGGAAGCCTCGCCCGCCTCGCTCGCGGTCTCGTCCTCCGGCGATATCGTTAGCCGACGGAGATCCTCGAGTAGCCGGACGACTTGGTTCGCGCGCTGGCCCATGTCCGCGAGCTCAGCGGCCGAGGGCTGGACGTGTGGCAGGCTCGCCTGGAGTTGCGCTAGAATCGGCGATTCGTTTGCGGTCGAAAATGAAATCAAGACGGATCAGAACATGTGGACGACGCGTGATGCACGCTAGGGACGGCCAACAGAAGACAAGACTCACCGTATTGGCTCGCAAACCCGCACAGGACGGAACAGTGCTCCATGATCTGCTAACAGATGAGACATGATATTTTGAGCATGCGGGACGAACAAAGAAATGATGCACGAAGAAGCCCGTATCTTGTCGATTTTGAAAAAAAAAAAAAAAGACAAGAGCACGAAAAAAAGACAATGGGGGAAAAGGGACGTCAAGACACACCTGCGTGAGCGTCTCCTGGCGCTGCGTCATCTTGGCGTTTATGTCATGGCGCGCATAGCTAGCGGCCCGGACATCCACCCCAGTCGGAAGCACGGGAGGGGACATCTTTCCGTAGGGCCCTGACGGGGGTACGTGCTGCGGCTGCAGGGGACCTTGGTGTGCGTGATGCGGGTGCTGCTGCTGCTGCTGCTGCTGATGGTGCAGGGGTGGGTGCTGGTGCTGGTGCCAGTGCTCCGCGGAGGGAGGGGGTGGCGGGTACGGATTGCCGTGGGGAGGAGGCTGCTGCGACGGAGGTGGCGGGAGCCTCTGCTGCACGTAATATGGCGAGTACCCTGGTGGCGGCGGTGGTGGCGCAAAGGACGAAGGGTGGTGCTGGAGCTGATCGTGTGATGGTGGGGGCTGGTTGAGGTACGGGGGAGGAGGCTGCTGGGCTGCATAGGAGGGGTGCTGGGGGTACGGTACCTGCGAGGCGTCGAAATGACGTGTCAGATGGAGCGTGGTGAGCGCGCTGGGGTGGCCTGCACGATGCGGGACCCCCGCGCGAGGCAAGAGCAGGGAGGGGGAATGGGGAAATGGACGCTTACGTGAGAGGACCTGGGCGAGACGCCAACGCCGGGACTGGAGCGCGGACGCTTGAGGGAGTGGGAGGCAGGATCGTCGCGGAGGGAGCCGGCGGGCACAGGAGGCGGAGGTTGCTGTGAGTGGGTGGGAGGGTAGGCGACCTCATGTCTGCTCGCGTGGTCGTGGGGGCCGGGTGCGGGGGAGGTGTGCTGCGAGGAGAGCATGTGGGTTGGGTGAGGGTGAGGGTGAGCGGAGCGGGGCCATTCGTGGCGAGCGTTGTGGTTGGGATTTGGGCCAGGGTGGTCAGGCTGGACGGGGCCCGACGGGGGCGGGGGAGCGGTGTCCTGCGCTGTGGATGAGAGCGGCGGGCGGTATTGAAAGTTGAGGTCTTTGAGGGAGGGGAGGCGAAAATCCGACTGCATCGTGGGATGGGAGTGGTGGGCGGAGGAGGCGTAGGCAGAGGCCATGGTCGTGGAATTTTGAGAGATCTGGGGCCAAGAAGGGGGACAAGATCAGAGTCGTATCTTGTAATTTGTATCGCCCGATGAATGCGGATCTTGAACACGAAATGTGCGCGAGACGTGCGCACGCAGAGCGAGGACGGTGCTCGGTGCGGATGCCACGGCTGCAGCGCGGAGGGGAGGACGGGAGGGGGTAGCTCGCTGGGAGAGACGGCGACGGGGGGCGGGGGCGGGGACGGGGAGGAGGAGGAGGCGAGGAGGCGAGGGACAGGAGCAAGAGAGAAGAAGAGGGCAGAAGAAGAGATGACAGCGTCGTCAATCTTGGAGCGGAGTCTGAATCTCCGTAGCTTAGCGGCTTCCCGGCTGAACGTTTAGCTTTGCGCGACGCCGACTCCGCCTCCGCCGTGCCGGGCGCGCAGAGGGTGAGTATATGCGTCGGGCTGTGCGTCGCTGCTGGGGGGCGTGGGGGGCGGGGGCGTCGGGGGAAGACGGGGCGGGGCGGGGTGGGGCGGGATAAGCGGGCGGGGAGGAGGGCGAATCTGGGAGTTGCCAGATCGGCGTTTCTGACACGCCAGATCCAGTGCGAAATCTCTCCCATCGGTGATCCGCAAGTCCGATACCCATTCAGTACGTAAACGAAGGGACCGGCCGTCCCCGATGCCCCACCCCGCCGGCGCACCCAGATGCGATGTCCCCTCCCACTCTCCCGCTCTTTCTCACCCCGTGTCTCCCCTCCTCTTTCCCCGACCCCGCCCTTCACTCGCCCCCGTCTTCCCACTCCCCTCCTTCCCCAGGGCACCGCGCCCCCACCGAACCTTATTCTCCCCCGCCCCATCTGCCCAGATCTCGCCCCAGCCCCCCGTCGCGACTCCACCGCACTTCCTTCCCTAATAGGCCCGGCCCCGGCCCCCTTCCACGCGCCGGCCAGGCGGTACCCGCCGACCCAATCTGGCCGGGCCCAGCGCCAACCCTCTGCATATCCGCGATTGGCGCCCGTCAGCGCCACCGTGACCTAGGAACAAGTACCGAACCACGGTCACCGTGCATCATTCTCCCAAATCCGGCGACTCCCTTCGTCTCCGTCCGTTCTCGCCCTCAAATAAAGACTCCATTATACCCGCGCCTTTTGAAAATACACGAGCGCCCGCCCGCAGCTGTCACGTCCCCGCTGCACGCACGCCTTCCCGCTTTCATCATGGTCTTTACCCCCGGCTGTCAACGCTTCGTCCGAGCCGAGCCCGCGCCAGACCCTCCCACACCCGCGCGCCCGGCCGCGGCCCTAATAAGCACAACGCACGCGCGCGCGCCATCCGTCATCCTAATAGCCTGGCAGGCAGTGCACACGAATGCAGCCCGCACCGCGCAACGCGACGCTCTTCCGCGCTTACGACCGCGACTACAACCGCTACCCGCATGGAACCACCGCGCCACCCGCCCTAGCCTTTAATGACCCCGAGCCCCGCCATGACACGACAGCCCTAAACAGGCCGTCTGCGGGCCTGCGGCGGGTCGCTCGCTCGCTCGCGCGCTGGCAGCGCCTCGTCCGACCGCTTCGCACGCGGCTCTACTTGAGCGCCCCAGCGCGCCGTCGGCACTGTCCCAAATGTAAGTGACATAGAACCCCAGGACGCGATCATGCGGTGCGAAATAACCGTCACATCGTTTCACACCCCAAATCTGTTCTTCTTTGATGTCCCACGTTTGGCAACGGCGAGCTGAAGCAAGCCAAAAAAAAAAAAAACTCGATACATAGCTCTAGCCATCAGCGGAACACATCCCGCTCTCAGACGCAGCAGCGCTTCTACAGCGCCAAACCACCCAGCCTCAAATCAGCGCACCGGCAAACAAACAAAAGCCAGAACAAAAAAGCTCGCAAACGCCCACAGTCGTCCACAGCACCCTTCGAACTCGCAAAGCCTCCTCCGCATCATACGGCTGAGCGTGCCGGCGCGAGCTGAATCGCAGAACGCGTGCCAGGAAGGCCCAGCGTCTCACCCCGCCGCGGTCCCCTGCGGCGCCCGCAGAACCCGCAGAAACCGCCGATCACGATCACCGCACGGCGTGCTGTGCCTTCCACTCCGACTCCTGAGGCCCAGCCAAGGGCACGAAACGGACCCAAAGCACGGCACAACACAGAATCCGCAGAGACCCACCGGCTCGACGCTGCGCCTGCTCTGGCACCGCAGCAAAGCCGCCACCTATCATCCTATTCTCGCTCGGCGGCCGACCGGCCAAATTCGCACAAGCGTCGATCAAAAACAGCACGCACATCCACCCGATCCCGCGCAAGGCAAGGAAAAACGGGGGGGACATCAAATTGACGAAACCAAGCAAACAAACCACCCGGTCGTCGTCTGCACGAATCCGGATCCGGAGCGAGCGGCCGCCAGGGAAGATCCTGTCGACCCGCATCCACGACGGACGGACGTGACGGCTGGACGGTGACTGGCCACAGGCGCGCTCGCCGATCCCTTCGTCGAATAGGTGTCAAGCATCCCTGACCTGGCCTGCTCTGGCCAGGCCGAATCCGAGCTGCACATGCCACATGCGCTTTGTGCTACACACCCCGAGCGTACGTTCGGCACACACATGCCCCGCCGCGGCGAACGGGCGCCTGTCCTGCCCTGCGCGCGGCCTCGCGACGTCATTCCTCCCCTCACGAGGGCCGCTTCGACGCGCACCCCACAAACGTGAGAGCCAATGACGAATTTTCCCAGCAGTCTGCATTGCTCGAGTCTCTACCCCCACAGCCCAGACGCCCCCTGAGCGCCCGTTCGCCCAAAGCCGCGCTCGCCCGCGCACGAACACCAGCTGCTCGCAGACGAGATAGATCGCCGAGTGCAGATGGCCGGGCGAGAACCGCCAGAAACGCGCAGACCGCTGATGCCCAGGATATGATGTTATGATGCACGACCGCGGTGGGATGGCGACGCGATGCTACGAGTATGAGTATGAGTATGTGCATGCGGGCTGAAGAATCGGCGAGCGAGGATCAGCAATCGAGTCGATACCCATCAAGGAGGATCAAGGGGATCGGGGCGAAGACTCGATAAGCGATTGGCGCCCGGCGCTCGAGCGCCTGGTACTGGATCCATCCAGATCCTGCATGCGTTACGCCCTGGAGCCCGATGTTCCCTCGAGGTCTGCCGAAAACAACCACAGATCTAGATCACCCGTGAGCGCTCTATCCCACGAGACCGACCCGCAAGACCAGGATAGAACGAACGTGTGAAGAACGCCGCGGCGCGCTCGGAGAAACCACCGATGGTTCAATTTGGGCAGCCTACAAGGCGCATATCAAAATGAACGACAGGCAAGGAGGCAGAGCGAGAGACGCCGCTCACATGTGTAAAAATACGATGGAACAGTGGTCCCGCGATTACCGAGGGCTGCGCTGTAGCGCCCGACGCTGCAAACTTCTGCGTCAAGCAGAGAAGATCAGATCCCACTTACAGCGAGAGTCTATTGATAGCGACGGCGGAGAGCGGCCATCAGGTGCGCGCGCATCCAAACGGCCGTGCGAAGCAGAAGAAGCAGTAGCATCGAGGGGCCCGACGCATCGTGGGCATGGCGCGTGACGAGGGCCGCGCCTCGAACCTAAGATAGGCGCGCGCGCCAGACACGGCGCCAAAAGCCACCGCCCACCATGCGTGATGCCGACACCACTAGGGCGCTAGGATCGGGACCCTGCGCGGACGCGGGCAGTGGCAGAGATTGGCACGGAGCACCTCGAGATCCTGCGGCGAGCTGGCAAGCTGGTCCGCCGACGCCGCCGATGCCTCGGCCTGCCGTCACCAAACCCCCGCACCAACCGCGCACGGGCTCCCACGCCCTCACCCGGCGAAAGCACGGCCAATCAACGACTCGACCTGTGCTGGGAAGAAGGCACCCGCGCGCCCCGTGTATACGTCCCAACAACCGAGGTCCGCGGGAGATGAATGGACGCAGATCCAAGATCTGAAACGATGGACGCCTATATCTTCAATGAATCAAAGCTCAGCTTACGGTATGACATGATCCCACATCATACTTGGAATGAGGCGGCCATGATGCCAGAGTGCATTCCCATCGTCTAAGTTTCTCGCGCGCATGCGAACAGGCAGAACAGAAGGGGGGCAGGTTTGAGCGCTCGGCGTCCAACGGAACATGGATGCCGTCGGTAGGCAGCTGCAACCTGGCTGTGGCTTGACATCTCGAAATTCTTTCGGATGGATGAACACAGCGCGCCGGAGAAATGATCGGCAAGGTAAGCAGGGGCGCGCACCGGAAACATATATGCATACGCTCTTCGAGCTTCAAGCTTCAGGCCAGTCAAGAGTCCGCCAACTGATTCGGTGTTGGCATCCCATCCCACGTCAGGACCATCTTTACTCCTGGATATCCCCGCGCCAAGCATCCCACGTCACGCTGCAAATACACAACAAGTCAAGATCGCATTCAGTTCTGCGCGACATCGCACCTGTCACCTGAGATGTGTTCACAGGCACTATGACAACTCTTCCTCGTAAGTAGGGAATGCTCGAAAGAAGCAGTGATTTCCCCAGGCGCTTCGACACTAGTAGGCCCTGCGTCGGCGCCTAGGCAACGCGTAGCTTGTCCACAAGGATTGGCAGGAGACGAGCTTGTAGTACGACAGGAGTGGGCGCTCCAGCGCCGCTTCGCAAGCGTCATCGAATGTTCGGACGTGAAGACGTGAAGGGGACGCTGTGCCCGATGACCGAGGTAGATTAATTGTCTCCGCGCAGAGATCATCGCCGCGGCAGGGGTACGTAGAGTAAGCCGCAGCGTGTCGGCACCAGCGAGACCTGAGTTATTCATATTTGTGATTGGCGAGAAAAGGGGTGACAAGGCTGCATAAGTCGTGGTGTGCACAGTAGGCGAATTAACGAGTGCCCGGAGTTTCCAGTGGCGCCCCGGGAGCTTCCAGGCCAGAGTACAGCACGCGGAATTTCAGACTGTCAACCGAGCCACAGGCGAGCGCACGGGCATCGTCAACGCTGCCACGTCCGTCAAATATCCTGGCTGCCGAGCATCACATTTCCATTGAGAGAAACGACTAGAAGCTATGTATTGTGGGCGGTTTGGTTTCGGCGATAGACGAGGTAGCCACGGCTACCCAAGAGCTCCTGCACGTCGATACCAGGGTCATCGATCTGAATGAAAAGCAAACGTAAGCTTGCTGGTCATCGTAGGGAACTCGGGGGCTGACCAGGGCTGCGCGACCTTAGAAAAGCCCGAGCATTTGCATTTGCATTTGCATTTGCACGCGATGTGTACAAGGAAATAAAACTCAGACCCGCCGATAGGACAGATGTCCGCTTTGGCGCCCAGAGAGTCATCGAGTATGATGCACAGTGCCCCTACTCCGAGCCGCAATTGGCCCTGCACGACCTAATCGGCGACGATAATTTTGCTTGTCGAAGCCAGGAAGGTGCTGCACACCGTGAGATTGACATTCGGGGCCATAAGACATCTAAGCGAAAAATAGTCAAGACAGACGTCGCAGACAGACGTCGCAGGGGGTTATATGCGCGGATATATGCGTATCAAACTCACGTTGACGTAGACGCCTTTTGAAGGCATGTGTGCGTACTATCGTCAACGTGAGCCGTTCAGGGCGCACAAGTATATTGAGTACAATGCGCTCAGGCATATGGCTGGCTTCTATCGTAGTATCTAACGGTGAGATTTGCATATAGCCGGGCGTAGCGGCTCTGGCATACTTCCTGAACGCTCTGTCAAGGGATTTGGAGTGAATATGGAAAGGGACATGGCTGATCATATAGGTGAAACATGTGGGTGAGGTCCGAAGCCATCGATATCACAGCCTGAGCTCACCAGCAGGCCGTCTTGAGGAGCGACACATGACCAGTGCGCATATACGAATCGTCGAGCGCGGCCACGGCCCCCGCCGCCAGCGAGATGCGCATGATCGATGAAGAACAAGGCGGGGAGAACTGCAGCAAAGACAAGCAAAGCGTCAAGAACCGGGGACTTCGAAGCCAGGATCTAGATTCGTACGATGGTCGATCCTCCCGATGCCCCATCGATTTGGTCGTCCTTTCCCAGATCGCCGAGGATCGTCGACTCAGTTACTTCGGAAGGACTCATCCGCAGATGCTTTCCAATGCCAGCCATGGCCGCCACGTCATGCGCCGACGTTCCTTTCAGACGGCCTGCCGTCATGTTCGAGAGACAATGTCGATGACGGGGTCAGTCGAATTGGTTAGTTCTAAAGAAAAGGACCAATCCCAGTATTCGATAGGTCTCTCCTTCCCCTTTCGGAAATTCAGAGTCGTAGTTTGCCACGCAAAGTACGCGGGAGCCACACATGTTTGGCTGCCTCCATGCCTGCTGTACAACACGATGAGCGCGCACTCTTTCCACGTTCACCGTTCCCTGGCACACCACTCTAAACGCACCTCGACATTGTCATTCGTAACATTCATACTGAGATAGGAAACTGAACAGTGATGGCTGAGACTCGGCGCAGACTCACGCGAGATGCTGCTTCGTCGGACGACGAGGGTTGGGAGGACATCAATAGACAAGCGCGGATGCAGAGCCCCTCGGGTTCGCAGTATTCTGTGGGCGCGCTCTCATCTCGCAAGCGACGCGCCCCTCGCCTCCGCCCCGTTGGCACACCCACTCCGCGAAAATACAAGCCCCGTGCCCCCTCTCCCTCCTTCAACAACGACAGCTTGGTTCTTTCCCGATCTCCTCGCTCTCCCGCAGGGGCGTCCACCCCTCCTTACTCAGAGCCCGATCCGCTGAGACCACCGCCGGCACGCAAACCGGAATCCCGCAGGATCTCCTCCGATGATGTCCAAGCAGCGCTCTCCTCAGGGGCGGTCAGTGCCTCCACCTACGTTATCGACGTCGTCGGAACCGCCGTGCGCCTTCTCAAGCGCCCAATTTCCTTCTTCCTCTTCCTGTACCTCCTCGGCCTCCTCCTCGCCCGTGCCTCCTCTACCATCCGCTCCACGCTCTCCCCGCTCTGTTTCGTTCCTGGCCTATCACGGCTCTGCCCAGCTCCACTTACCCACGCACAAAGGGGCGCGAACAAGGGGCATGATGCGAAGCCGCAATGGGCAGACTACCCTGGACTCGTACGCGTGCAGGGCCAGACGCTCGGCGCGCTGCTCGACGAGGCCGGCACTGGGCGGGGCCTCGCGCTCGAGATTGCGCATGCGCAGATCGCGACGAGGGACCTCGCGGCGCTCGTGGCGGTCAGCGACCTCACCGCGCGCGACGCGCTTGCAGAATCCCTGACGGGATTCGTGAAGGCTGCACAGAAGGCAGGGCGCGGGCTGCAAAGGTTCAGCGCAAAAGTCTCTGGTGCCGTTGATAAGTACGTACTTCAAATTTAGGTCCTGTCAGTGTGTTGCTCGAGCTTACCAAGGGCGTGGTTGCTTGCAGCGTTATGGCAGTCAACGACTACGCGCTGCACGCGATCGAGGTCGCCAACAAGCCGCCTTCCGCGCTCATAGTGCGCACTCTGTGGCCATTTGCCACCAACAACGCCGAGGCCACTAAAGAGGTCGTCACCAAGACGTTCATGGACGCGATGAGCGCCCTCTCGCTCAACATGCGGCGTCTCGTGGTCGAGGCCGAAGTCTCCCTGGGCGACCTCGAGCAGCTGGAGGAGCGGCTCTCGTCCCTCGCGGAGCTCATCGCGCGCGAGGACTCGGCGATCTCCTCCACGAAGGCCGACTTGCTCGCGGACCTGTGGACGCGGCTCGGCGGGAACCGCAAGGCGGTGCGCGGGCTCAACGGGCACCTCGCGCTGCTCAAGGGCCTCGGCGCGTACCGCCAGCAGGCGGTCACGCACGTGATGGCGGCGCTGCAGACGTTGCAGGGCATGAGCGAGGAGATGGAGGAGCTGCGCGCGCGCGTTGCGGCGCCGGAGCTCATCGGGGAGCGTATCCCCATCGAGGTCCACATGAAGAGCATTCGCAGCGGGCTGGATAGGCTCAAAGAGCGGCGAGTGAAGGCTATCGAGAAGGAGGAGCAGATCGTAAGTAAGGTGCTGGCTGCGGTCGCAGGCTCGGAGACGGCGCTCGCCATCGGATAGAATATGGTTGATTTGGATCGACCGTTTCATGTTTTGGATTGTATGTACTCTGTATTCTATTTGCCTTCGTCCATGAAACATTGCTGGGACTGCTGATCTATTTCCCTTCACGGCATTTATAGCTCGAGCTACTTGTTTCGGAACGAAGCGCGGGCAAGTGCGTTGTAAACGAAACCCTGTCCGACAGCTGCTCAACGATTTCACAGGATGTCCATCGTTTCTGGATCCTGACTTGCCTCACTTCGAGTTGATCAGACAAGCTTACGGCGTCCTTCTCACCACTCCATTACGATCACAGTCATTTGCGGCTCCCGGCGGCTCCGCCCCTGTCAATTACAACACGACTCACCAATCTACATCGAAGTTCGTCTCCTGTCAAACAAGATCAGAATCCCATGGAAGCATTCGGCTCATTCCGTGACATGCCAGATCGGCTCAGATAAGTACTTACGGGGACTCTCCTTGGAGGCGGTCAGTGAGAAAATGGATGGACCGCAACTTGCGTGCAAAAATGGGGAGGATGGGAATCTCCAACGGCACTCCAACGACTCCGTGACGCCTCCAACAGCATGGCGCTGTCGCTCTAAATAGAGACGCGCCCTGAAGGCCTGGCAGATTGCGGCAGATTCCCCCAATATTCCCCCACCCAGGGAGAAGATTTCTCACCGCAGAGGCGCCGCTCCATCTCCACTCAGTTCGACCGAGGTGGGGCTATGATTCCGAGTATGTGCTATGAGCGGCGCTGGCGCCGATCGGCCCTTGGCTCTAGCTCCCCCTTTCTGGAGCGATGGGTGCTGCCCGCCGGTCGGCGGGGTTGTCTTTACCGTGTTTGGGAACACTCCTACAGGAGTTCATACCGAGCGTGCGACTTGGGCGATCTCCGTGTGGGAACGCGTACCAGAGGGAGGGAGATAGGGCACGCAGGATGTTGGAGATCTCCGCACTGCACGTGCCTATATGCTCTGCTCCAAACCGTGCCCATCCGCATATATGATGTGAAGCGCCTCAAGCCCAGGGGAACGCCGGAGGACAGGGGTATAGGGGACCTCAGATGTTGGCCACGGCGCCACTCAGCGTCATTCCCCCTCGCCTCGAGCTTCAGACGAGCCACCATCGACCTGTGACCTCGACGCCGGGATGCCGTAGGTGGCAGGCGTTCAAATATGCTGCACGACATGATCATGAAATATGGTATTCGATGCAAGCATGGCACAGCGCCGGGTTATGAACCCGCCCTGCAAATAAGATCCGTCCGCATATCGCCAGATTTACTGCTGTCCATCTGACGCCTGTCGCTACGTGATCCGAGCTGTGCCTCTTACTTGATCAGCTCTAGAGAGTCTCTGACAGAGCGCGTATAGAGAGCTAGCAGTCTGCATGATAGCTGGATCGTCGCCCAGCGGTCTCCAGCGGTGCCCAGCATACGCAAGAAGTGTGGATAGTAACGCTCGGCGTCAGCTCGTATTCGAAGCCGGTGCAGCTCGGAGCCGGTCCACGACCGCGCGACTCGAAGCAGCTCGAAGCCTCTCAAAGCCTTTTCCAGCCAAATTCATAACGATGGGCCGCGACAAAAAAGAACAGACTTAGCAAAATGCGTCGGCGCTGGAATATTTTGGCCCTGTCCGCTAGATGCCGATTTCTCCGCCTGTTGTCCGCTCTCCTCTCCTCAATCGCACTCTGTCTGGATCTCAAATTCAACATTCCGACTTAATCCTTTTTTCCGAAGCTTGGGCCTATCGTTATGAATCTGGCTGTCATCAAGCGTCGGTAGGCGTCGGCGCTCTCACCGCGCAGGAGCCCAGAGGAGCCCTCAAGGCTGATCATACTTATAGCAGCTTCCCGCCTTCTCGATTGGTTCTCGTCCCGAGATGTGTCCGATGACGCCTTGGCGCTCGCATTTCCCCGCACGTGGTCAAGGGCACCGGGCTGCACTCGGCATGCGGACTGTCGTCGCGCCGCGGTTGACACGAGCTAAGCATGAGCAGCTATGAGCAGTCGTATGTGCAGGTTCGTGTGAGGTGAGAGGAACACAATCTGTCGAGACGGAGCCGTGGCGTGACGGTCCCGCCAAGGCACGCCAACACGATAGGATACGGGCTGATACGCTCGTCGCCGAGTCCACTAGAATTCCTGGGGAGTGCTGGGGTCGATCACGATATCGCCTGTGGTCATGCTTGGCCTGATCAATTTCAGCGCTAAGCTGATTGGGTGGGAGCGGGGGGGCAGATCCCAGTAATGGGGAGGGGTGCGAGCACATGCGCACGCCGAAACGGGCAGCAACGAGGAAGATGCAGACGATCGGTGCATATGCGCGCCTGTGCATACGGGGATGCGACGAGGACGATGGTTTATAAAGTAGATATGTCGATATGGGATACTTATGGGATGTGCATGAGATCACATGTGAGGAGGGCGAGATAGGGCTGAATGGGCGCCGCGTGTACGTACGTGCGGGAGCTCCTCGCTCGCCTGGGGCTACGACAAATGAGGGGATGCTGGTGAGTGCAATGGAGGACAGGCATTCGGCGTCGAGCATGGTGCTCGTGGACGACGCTTTGAAAAGCAAGACCATTGATGGGCAAGACAAGCCCGGAAAAGGGAAAGATGAGAAAAGTCAAGGGGAAAACCCCGAAGCGGACGCGGGCGATAAGTGGCACGGCGCCGGGGGGATGGCGGAGACATATGCGTGCAGCGTTAACAATAACAATGAGGTCCAGCTGCTCCTCGCTATCTCCTGCTCTATTCCCTCTCGGTCCCCGTCCGCAACTGCCCTGCGCGCCCCGTATTCCCCGCCTCTCTTTTTTCTCCCCCGTCGACGACGACGACGACGACGACGCGCGCGAACCTGTGCTCGGGCATCCAGCACTGCTCACAACGGTATGGGAACGTTCGTCCTCTGCACTGTGTCCGAATGACCGACCGCGCGACTTTTCACATGCGCACAGCCGCATCTGTCACGCTCACCCATATCTACTCCACTGCTCGCTCGCGCGTCGACCTCCTCCTCACCCCCCCGCAACTCGACAACCGACACCATTCGTGCCCATATCTCGAGGGCTCGTGCCCGTAGCGCTCTCGCTTTTCCACAGGTTTGTCGCCGTCACACTTTCCGACATATCATGCGAACAGTTCATCAATCCTTCAAATCGATCGTATCTAGGCGTTTCATCCTTGCGTTCGTCCGTCGAGACACACATTGGACCTGCGTCCGATTGCGCTACACTTGAACGACCACTTCGATAGGAAATTCGAGTACAGATGGACGCGTTTCCCGTGAGTACCGATCCGTGCGAGGGTTGCTTCTCGATTTCACGAATTCATTTCCCATCCCAGGTCAATGTCCCCGGAACGCAGTCTGGGCCACCTATACCCGACGTAAGTGTCTCCACGCAGCGTTCTCATCCCCCACTAAACTCTTCGGGAACAGTACTACAAGCGGGCCGTCTACCGTGCCGCGCCTTCCCAATTCCATGTCGAAGTGCTCCCTCCGGCCAAGATAGGTCAGTCAGCACCTTGTTCTCAGAACGATGTGAATTTATGGGTGCTGACCGCGCGTGCACAATCGCACCCAGGTGGAGCGTATGGTTATGGCATGCGTATAACTCCCCTCCAGGATGACAGAGTCACGGTGAAAACAACTTCCACCAAATCCGACTACGTTGTGTGGCGGCGCTGGGAAGACTGCCTCTGGTTCCAGGACGTGCTCGAAATCGAGTATAGCATGAAGGCGCGCGAGAAGCGCGCGCGGCTATTCGCAGGCAAGGGTGTGAAGAAGAATGGGCTATATATGCACGATCACGCGTCATCCTTCGAATCCCTACCCCCAGGTCCAGACCCGAAGTCCGTGTCGAAGGACATCCACGATTACCTTCCCAAGCTGAACAAGAAGGGCACGCTCTTCCGGCCTAGCCAGGCGACGGTCGCGCTGCGTCACCGAGAGTTCGCGGCACTCATCGACGCGCTTTTCGGAGATGACGTTCCCGCTCTCATCGCAGAGCTCCGCAAGGAGCGCATCATCCGCGATTTCTTCGGCCACTGGCGCCGTGACCACGATCTCGCAGCTAAGCACAAGGCCAACCGCGCTCTCGTGACCCAGTCTCTCAGTGCGGGTGCGTTTTCGACGTATTTCTCTGCTTCGAATGTTTCGCTCTCTCTCCCCGACGCGTACCCCGATGTTCCTACGACCCCCGCACCAGCCCCGTCGACGCATTCGATCGAGCGCAGCGAATCTTCATCCAGCCTGTCTTTGTCCGATACGGACATATCCTTTTTCTTCCCCAAGGCTCCCTCATCGGCACCAGCCCGTCTACGCACGTTCGACCAGTCACAAACCATAACTGAAGAACCGCGACTGGCCTCGGAAAGGTCGTCTTCTTCGACGCATGCGTTATCATCAACTCCTCCACGCACGCCTGCGATACCTCCCAAGTCTGCGCGCAGATCTGCTTCCGCCACGAAGCAATCGGAACGAAAAAAAGACGAATTTACCATAGAGGAGTTCCCGCTGTTCTTGACAAGCGAGACCCGCGAAGGGCTCAATCTCAGCGGAAAGTCTATCGCCCAAGCCAATGCACGACCTATCCCACTGCGCAGTGGACTCGCATCGCTACCTGAAGAGCAAGAGCTCGGCTCTACTCTATCATACGGCGAAAACGAGTCAGAATCTTTGCCACCATCGAGCCTGCGCAGCAGGTACACATCCCTCACCAAGGGGGACCCTGCGAACAGGAATTGTGTCTTGTTCGTCGAGTCCATTGATGGTCTCGCAACACTTGGCGAGGCCGTTAACCCTGACCCCATCTCGCCCGCAACGTCCGAGCCGTACCCCGACGCCTTCGACATGTCCCCGCCCACAAGCTCTTCTCGCCCTCCCTCACTCGTCATGTCCAGCTTCTCCGTCCAGTCTTCATCCTCCTGGTACTCTACCGAGTCGGCGCCACGCTCTCGTCCCGGCTCTCCCCACTCAATAATATCAAACGACCTCGACTTGCCCTTCGTTGAAGGCCCGAGCTACCCGATCACCCCAGCGAGCGCAGACATGTTCCCCGTGTCCGCAGGCCCGTTCCCGCGCCTATCTACCATCAGCATGGACTCCTACCAGGGTGTGTCCATCCCCGAGCGGTCGATCAAACGGCGCTCCATCTCCCCTGGCCCACCTCTGAGCCCTTCCACAGGCTCGAGCGTTTCATCGGGATCGCGCCGACCACGCAGTTATAGCCAGCCACTACCCATGCATGAGGAGCAACCGTGGTCCGACCTCGGGGAAGACTTCATCCAGTCATATCTCGATAACTCCTCCGTCCTCGAGTCCATCGCTGACTCGGATTCCTTTGAGTTCACAGCCAGCCGCCCACAGACGCCCACCCCCTCTGAGCGACCTCCGAGCCCTGATCCCAGCTCCAACGCCAATTCCGACGTCATTCCGTCCCCATCCTCCCACAGGCAGCAGATAGCCATGTACCTCACTCCCGAGCGCCTCCCCCGATCCCGATCCTATCAAGACCGTCCCGCCGGGCAATTCCATCTCCCACTCCCTCCTCCGCGGCCCTCGCCCTCTCAGCCGCTTCCTGATCCTCCACAGTTCCCGCCTCCGCTCCCCAGTGTTCCATCTCCCCATCTGCGATCGTACCCTTCCCCGCCGGACGACACACTTGTCGTCAAGGCCGCGCTCGGGGACGCGATCGTCGTATTTCGCACGCCGCGCGCCGGCTCGCTCGCGGATCTCCGGTTGCGCGTGCACAACAAGTTCTCGCGCCAGGAGGGCATCACGCCCCCGGAACCTTTCGTGCTCGCGTATCTCCCCCCGCTCATGCCCGGCGCGCGCTCGCGCATGAGCTCGATGTCGTCCGCGAGCTCGGCGGACCTCGCGAAGATGCTGCCGCTCGTGTCTGAAGAGGAGTGGTCGCGCGCGATCGCGACGTGCGGGCCGAAGCTCGTGCTACGCATCGTGGAAGTGTCCGAGGAGGAGTGAGGGGATCCGCAGTGCTTTCCCGGTTTCTTTATTCGGTGCTATTCATCGCCGAGCTTCGGTGTTATTCAATTGAGATTTATGACCCGCCATGACCCTTTTCCTTCCTTTTGCCACTAATCATTTCCTCCTCTTTCTCTCTTTCAACTCTCTTACACTCTGACCCTCTTTTTACATAGCAAGGACGTTCGGTTCGGGATGAGTGTCCCAAAACCTTGCACAGCTGCGAGCACCATGTGCAAACCACCCTTGCGTTTACAAACCCTCATTTCCGTGCGCACGCGGCGCCGGTATACCTATTTATACTCTTCGCGCTTTCTTCCCTTCGAGTGTGTATCTCTGTAATCGTTTAGATAGCATTTTGTTGTCGATTTGTACGCACCACCGCCAGATAAACCATTCCCAGCGTAGATGGGTGAAATTTACATTCGTGTTCGATACTTCTGAGAAGCAACCGGCGACGATCACAACACCAAGACCGTGACCTTTCCTCCCACACTGCCAAGCGCGACTCGTGCCAGTGGTTCGCTGTACTCTAATGCGCTCCACTGTGCGGCATGCTCCTCCGTTGTCCATACAGTAGCCATGCTCGCACCCCGCATCAGCCGTACGCTCTCCCGCTGCGGCGGGTCCATAGGCTCTAATGCGCGCGGGGCGATGTATACGAGCGTCCCATATGCGCCGAGACGCACTGAAGGACAGAGGACGTGCCCCCGAATGAGATTTGTGGAGAAAAGGATGTGGGGAACGATGTTTATGCGGGGAATGGCATGGGAGCGACGGGGCGAAGAGTGAAACAAAAAATGATTAACGAAGCGCGGCGAGGCGGACCATGGGTTGTCGCTTGTTTGGTGTATAGCGACCCCTATCGGGGACAGGGCGCCAGCGGGATGCGCGGCCGCCTGGTCGATGTCTGTTCTATATGTCTGCCGAGTCACGGAGATGGCGTCGACCCAGCCGACCGAGCGCACGACGATGGGCTTATGCGGAGAGTGCTCCTCTGCTCCGGTTGGCGGGTGGAGAGCAGGAAGAGTGAAGAAATCGATGACATGTGCGCGCACAACGATGACGATGTTGTTGTCGTGCTCTACAATGACCTGGTGCAGCTTGTTCGACTGAACGTCAATGAGAGCTCTGGTGTAATGAGTCGAGAAAATCGACATAGATACCTGGGAAGGTTTGGTTGAGTCCGTAGAGCTCTCCAAGGTGGCATTCGACCTTGTTTTCCAGTCCATGAGGGTTGTTTTGGTGTCGTTGTCACCAAAGGCGATCCAGTCGCCTCTTAACATTGCCGGAATCCAAATCGTGTCAATAGTACACACAGAAGTCAGTGTTGCAGAAGATTCGCGGGCATCTGTAGATGTGTGTAGAGATAGTAGCTCGATATATGCAGGGCTGGAATGACGTTTAATCGAGTATGAAACGGGGTGAATCAATCGCGAGGCCTCACCCTTCGGTGGGACGGACAGACACCGCTATTGTGGCTTCAGCGTCAGGCTCCAAATTGACTACGAACGCGTGCACAGTAGCGCCCTTCGGGGGAGTCCACTCCGATATTCTGCGAGCGGGGCCCAAGGCTTCCTCTCCGATATCCCAGATGCTGACGGCGGCCCATATCCCTTGCGTTACGACGGCAAGGCATCTATCGCCATGCCCCGGTATGAAGCTGACATCTGAGATCGCGTTACTTTGTGGCGTCTGAAAGGTAAAATGATGGGCGGGCGATGCGGGGACAGGGGCCCAGATCTTCTCCCAGCGCAGCGCTCTCAGGGTGAGATACTCAAGATGCTGCTCGCTGAGCGAAGCTAGATGCGATTCAAGGTAAACGTGTGGCAGATTCGGCCCCAGAACGTGGTTGACATAGGCGCGCTGCCAGACTAGGCGCAGCCTCGAGAAGACGTTCAGGCGACGGCATGTCTGAGCTTGTGTGGTATGTGGATATGCGGCACCAGCTGTGTGAGCTCTTGCTTACCTCTCTGCATGCAATTATATCAGGGACTGTTATGACAGAAAGGATGAGAACGACGACATCGTCATTAAGTCTGTCGAGTAGGTTTTCGTTTGACATGGTGGTGAGGACCTGGAACCGTTGAGTGGCGTTCGATTACGTCTACAGGCCTGACACCGCTTGCAAGCGCCTACCACGGTCATGATATCCGAGACGACAAAACAAAGTGCAATTGCGAATGCAAAATACATAAATAAATAAACATGACTTCATCACTCAGAACAATACCAGTAGCAAAGCGATAAAGCACCAGGACAGCATGGCCCACAACATCGAAAACTCTGTGACCAGTGATGAAGCCCCCGAGATATATCCCACAGCACCCGCAATTGTGGAATTGCCCGTGTAGAATGTATCCGTGGCCGACGAGTTCGGGTCTAGCAAAGCGAGCACAAGGCCAGGACCCGGTACCGTGATGGTACAGCCATCGTGGCATGCCATGTAACTTGTTGTCTGGCTTCCGTCCAACTCGCCGTTCGTTCTCACTGTCTGCCCCGCCCAGTCGATCTCTGTCTCTTCGTTCACGCTCGGCGCACTAAGCACCCGCAGAGCGAAGGCTGTCGTCACGTTTGGGGGAATGACGAAATCGTGCGCGGTATCGTTGGAGTAGTTGATCAACACCAGTTTCCCGCGCGCCGTTCCGCCCTCATCGTAAATGCCATACCCCGCGACATGGCTCGTGACGTTCGTAGTCGAGTTATCGATGTTGAGGTCAATGACGATGCTGCCGGTGGGAGACATAGCTTCAGCTAGAATAAGCGCCGCATAGTAAGGCGAGCCCGTGCGCCAGTTGGGATCGGAGGATGTGTTCGCTGACGGAGGATCAAAGAGATTGTAGGTGATCCCATATTCTCGCGTATGCAGATAAGCTGCGGTGATATTTGAGGCGGCGAATTGTAAACCGGCATCAACTGCCCACAAAGACGCGGCGAACTGTAACACATGAGTAGAGCGTTATAATAGTACAGTCAATGCATTTACCGTGGGGGAGATTGTCGGAGAACCACCGCATGAAACAGTGTTGTACTCAGTGATGAGGACAGGCACGCCTGATCGTTGTGCTATCTCAACACCCTCAGAGTTCCAATGTACATACGCAGGGACTATCGCAGGGTCAGTTTCGAATGATAGAAGATGAAAGCGGACCGACCATTGGTGTGCGAGAGAAAGTAAGACATGTTCGTGTTGGCATCTGTGGGGCCACTGCAGTAGTATGTAGGGTAATGCTGGATACTGTTCGACCGAAATCAAGATCGTCCATTATGAAAGATTCAAACTCGACCTACCTATAATATTTGTAGTTGAGGCTTCCAAGACCTGCGTTAATTACTTCGTCGAGGTCCCTGGCTAGACATGAGCTATATGAAACAAGTGTATGGAGAAATACTGTACCAGCTGCAACATGTAGTGGGTCCACCGATAATGGGTGTCGAAATTAGGTTACCGGCTGGCGAGTTTTGCATATCAATGAGGACTTCCTGAATCTCCGGTATCTGGAAACCCAAGAGTGAATACAGGCCTTTGGTCAATGTTCATCAAGAGCATACATAAGTGGACAGATTGTAGGCGTCCCGTGTTCCGTGGCCAGCATACAAGTCCGGTTCCTGCAGGATGGTGATAAGAGCGATCATATGACAGTGACTGATGTGGTTCTGCTCACATTTCCGAGTAACATGGCGTCCAAACGTCTTCCCAGCATCTGCTCTGCTGCCGTGGCAAGCTCGATCACGTTCGAGTCTTGGCTTGGATTTTGCATACTCAGACCGATGATGAACTGCATCTCTCCAACCGCGTCTGCCATGGCATTCAGCACGTCAAAGAAAACTGGCCCAAAATCAACGGGGATATCATTGAAGTACGCGTTAGGGTCGGTCAGGACGACCATCTGAGTTTGACCGGGGACGTATGTGGAACTATCCATGCCATTGCCACCGATGCGGATGCGGAGGTTATTAGTGATACGAGAACGGATATTGGAGAGGTAATTTTGAATGGCAGATGGCATGGTCGTTTTTGTTTGGCCCCCTAATCACAGCCATGTCAGTCAACTCAAAGATGGCAGAAAAGAGAAGAAAGCGGGGGCCATGAATTGGCCCAATGTGAATCGGATGCGGCGTAGCAGAGCATAGAAATGAGATGATTCCAGACCGACACTAGGCAAGGAGAAGGTATGCTCCGCAATGTCTTGATGCGATCTTCTGGCGCTCAATGCGAAACACGCCAAGCCCTGCCCTTTGTCGGATCCTAGAGACAACCCAAGAGCAACACACTCATGTGATAGCAGCTGTGCGATCTTTACGAAACCTAATAACCAGAAACACACAGCAAACGCCCGGCCTTGTCAAGACCCCTCCACGCCCACTGGACATGCTCCGTACTTCGCAGAGACGAGGAGCGTCAGCGCGCAGAGGATTCAGAATACAGGCGGCCCTGGTGAACTGGGAGAGAGTGTGAATCAGATGGAGACTCACATAACGTGTCGAACGAGCTCAGTTCGAACGAGATACCCAAAAAGTTATCTTGCACGACTTGCGCATGTCCACTCGGGGGCGACTCGGGGAATGTCACAACCGAAGCGCGCGCAAAGGATGCTGTCCACGCCAGTGCCGAGACGAGAAAAAAGACATGGCGCAGTGGAGTCAAACGCATCGAGCCAGGAAACACACAGACCACGGAGCGTTATAAGTCCAAGCGTCTGTCAGAAAAAGAGGGTCCGAAGGAGTGTGGGCGTAGACGCAGAGTCTACTTGTTATACGCAAGGCAGCAGGACAGGCTCGCGGGGCCGTGGACGAGGCACTGGGAGCTGCTGCGGTTCTTGTACAAGAGCAAGGGCTATCAATGAATGACGGCCTCGGCGCTTTTGTATTTGTACGTTTGGGATGCCAAGGCCCGAAGCAAACATGCTTCTTGGCGTACCGACGGCATGGAATGGCACACATTGTTGATGATACCGAATCGGGGCACGCAACCCAGCAAGTGCGATAAACTGCTGCGGGAGGCGAGGACTGTCCATGATCAAGTGTGGACGATGATGATGCCGTCTGGTAACAATCTCTAGGCTAGAGATGTCGCATCCAAGGGTGTTGCACACTGTTTGCACTGGGTCTTGAGACTGTCCTGAGTCGGAAGAGGATTCAGTGAGGATTCGGTCTGCTGATTCAGCATACCGCAAACGAGACGGGAGGTGGTATGATACGCACTCTACTGCCCACTTTCAACATGCATCTCCTTCCTTCACTTGGTACTTTGCCCCCACTGCTTCAATTCACTTGCCACACATAGCAGAAAAAATACCTGCCTTCGAGGCGATAGTGACCAACATACCCCAATGAGCAAAGGCCTCCCGAAGCCGATGGAGAGAAACCCGAGGCCTCGATTCACGCTCACACGGATCGCTACCACTTGCTCCAGGTAAGGACTGACAATAAGCCAGAGGTAAATCCTTTGTTGATTGGGCGCAATTATACTGGTTCAAGCTCTATCAGCCTCTTCACACACGTGAATCCCTATCAACACTGTCAGATGATGCGGTGCGAGCAGGGGTACAGGTTGGCATCAACATCCTCAACCTCTTTCGTACGGAAACTGAATTAGTCGACAAAGAGCCGGAGGCGATCGATACTAGAACGGACACGCTGAAATCAGTGAAGGCGGCGCGAATTCTCTACACTGAGGCTTCTGAGGCCCAGCTCAGAGAGTTGAAGTGCGTTGCCATGGAACGTGGTCTCCCTCCCTTGGATACCGATCTGCATGATAGAGAGGAGTCGAATTCTGAGTCGGCGGCGGGTGCAGACTGATAATTCTACGGAGAAGAATTCCAATGCTAGGACGTGTGATGGTTGAAAGAGGATGGTTGAAAGAGGTGTGTATGCTGTCTTTGTGCGGGGAAAGTTGATTGACCCACACGCAGAGTGCAGGGTGCCGTTGCAATTATGAATAAAATCGGGTTTCAATCTCCCTGCTATGTCGTTCAGTATGCTATATTCTGCATGCATGTTATAGGCTGATAGACGTTTTGTATGTGGCTATAATGATACGTTGTTTGGCGCTCAGATTTACATCGCGTGTAGCTTCCAGGCTGAGCGATGGGGCGCTGAGGCCTTGAGGGCTTGACGTAGGCCTCGTTCTGATTATAGTGCATCGTATAGGAACAGTCCACGCTCTCCGCCCATCCCAGCAGCCACCTCCCACCCTAATCACAGATCCTCCAAGCCATCACATGCATCACATCTTACTTCACGGCGCCGACATCTCGCTAAGCCTCTTACCCCTACTGGCACTGGAGTACTGAAGGTCAGAGTCTCCCTCACCGCCTTCTCGCCATAGTGCAGACCTGCTCAGGCCTGGGTGAAAGCGAGGCACCATGCTCTTGCTTGCGCTACGAGCCTCGTCCAGACGCCACGCAATAAAATCCAGATAAGACGTACAAATACATCACTTTCGTTGGCTTCATACCTGACGGAGCGCGACGTTCTCGCTCCTCCGCTCTTCAGCGTACATTTTCTCGTCAACAACTTCCTCCTCTGGCGAGCTCCCTTTATCATCCTTCCCTCCATGGGCATGACTACGATCGCCCAGCCTCTCGACCATCCATCCATGCGCCTTGCGGATCGGCACGGGTGCATCGAACAGCTCGTCCATGGCCTCCAGCGGAATACCCTTCGTCTCTGGAAGGACGAAGTAGACGTAGGGAATGGCGAGCACCATGAGACTTCCGAAGAAGATGTACACGCCATAGTCCATCTTGGCGAACATCTGCGGCGTGGCCCGCGCAATGGCAAAGTTGTATAGCCAGTTGCTGGCGGCCATGCACGCTTGGCCGACGGTCCGACTCTGCTGCGGGAAGATTTCAGCGCCAACGCTATATGATGTCAGGGTCAGATCAGAACAACAATATTGTTGTCAGGGGGGTGATGGTCACGTACACCCAAGGCGTCCCGTTCCACGACGTGGAATAGAAAATTGTCCAGAGATAGAAAGCAACGAGGGCAGAGATTCCTCCTCCTTTCAGACCGTCGGTGGCATGCTTATGCTTGACGTCTGCAATTTTGATATATGCGCCAATCCAGAACATAAAAATTGCACCACCAGTCGCCCCAGTCATGAGAATTATTCTCCGGCCGAAGTGATCGATGAAGAACAAGATCCAGATGACGGCGCCGATCGTTTTGATGATGCCAAACACGCCGGTGGTCAGAAGGGACGTGCTGGTCCCCGTGATACCAATGGATCTGAATATTGTCGGAGAATAATCTGAAGGAGGACGAGGTAAGACATCCTGGGACGAAAACATGGCAGGAGAGCTTATTCTCACAGTTCACTGCGTTGATTCCTGATGATCATCTGCCGTCAGCCGATTGCGCGAAGAGGTGCTAACGAGGACTGACCCGCTCCATTTTGGAACGCAAACAAGCTTGAGCCAAGCAACACTCGCTTGAAGATATTACCGACCATGAAGGTTTCCCTGAAGGGCCCCCAGAAACTGGTCCCGACGAGAGCTCGTTCGTGCTCTAGCTGAGTCTCCATCGCAGACATCTCTTCTATGACGTATGTGTGTGATGGAGGTAAATTGCGAATTTTGCATAGGTTTCGCATGGCGTCCTCTTTGTCACCGTGTTCAAGCAGCCAACGTGGGGATTCAATGAGCGTCAGAGAACCGATGAGGAGCAAACCACCCGGAACTAGCTGAATGGCAAAAGGAATGAGCCATTGTCCTATGTGACTTCGTCAATATCCTCTCTTCTGATCTGCCTACAGGGTCTGTGTTCGTGACCAGGTCGAGCACTCACGATGCGAAGGGGCCATATTCCGATCGACGCCGAAGTTAATCCAAAACCCAACGATGCCGCCAATCTGCCATCCCAGCTCGTATAGACCCACAAGCTGGCCCCGAATACTCGACGGCGCGATCTCAGCGATGTACATCGGCGCGAGGTTCGACGCGCTGCCGATAGCGGCGCCCGCGAGCACGCGCCCGGCGTACATCGGCCCCAGCCCCGTATGGTGCGACGCAGCGCACATGATCGCCGACGCGGCGCAGAAGATGGAGGCCGCGACGAAGAGGCCCCATTTGCGCCCGAAGAAGTAGCCTAGTGGGTATCCGAAGAGGGACCCAAAAAAGGCGCCGGCTTGGTAGGTCGAGACGACGTTTGCGCTTGTCGTCGCGGAGAGTGTGCCGAATTCGTTCGTGAAGGATTTGAGAGCCATCGTGCCGCCGATAAAGGCGGAGTCATATCTGTGCAGAACATATTTCAAGCGCGTCAGACTCTGTCAGACGATATTCTATAATATCACTAGACGGCGCTGCAAGCGCATATCGAAGGAAACATTGAAGTCAAAGATCAACAAATCGGTCGTTTTATCTCTCGCTAGACGGCATCGGTAGCTCATGCCCTCCAAAAGAAAACCAGGAAGAAAAAGGAAAAACGGAGCGCGTTATCTGCGATTTCGGGACGAAAGAGGACAAGGGGAGATTGACACATAGGAGGGAAGTTTGTGAAGGTTTGTGGGCGAGGAGAAGGGGGCACGGCCGGAGCTTGCAGAGCGATTGCGGGGTAATATGAGATTTTGACAGCAAACTCACCCAATCACCATCGAAGCACATGCCGCGGTGCTAGCAAGCGTCCACACCCTCCAGTTGTATACCGCTTTCGGCGTAGGCCTGTCCTCGACACGACGGAGGTTGACCATGGGGGCGAAAGACAGCGATTGACCGTGACGGGGTTGAGATGCAAACAGGGCCTTTGAACGAACAGAATCTAGTCACTATTAGGTGCAATCAAATAAATTTTATTCATGAGTCCGACTGCAACGCTCATCTGCTGACCCTCCACCAACTTCGGGAACATGAACTTCGAGCCCTGTCAATAACGAACGGATCTTTTAGAAATCTACTAGCGAGGCACCACCATGGTTGTGTGCGCACATCAAGGAAACGCTGAGTGGTCCAATCCACCCAATCAAGTAGGTCCTCCTATCACGTAATCCCTTCCGTCTGGCACCTGAGCTTGATTTTCCTGCAGTGGTACAGGTTGAATTTTCCTGCGAGTAGCGGAGGCATCCCACACCACAATAGCACAGAGTGTGCTAGAGCGTGTAGCTTTCCACCCAGAACGCTTCGATGCACCGACCTTGACTTATCTCAAGCAATAATGCAAAATTTCAATTGTCGGACATCAAACTGTGCGAATGCAGGGTCTATCAGATACCGGCCACCACCAGGAATTGATGATGGCAAACCCAAATTTCCCGGAAAACCTCTCCATCTCGCCTTCGCAGCACCCACAAACCATCTTGACCGCGCCCGTCACTGCGGCTGACCCCTACGTCTCCCATTTCGCCTTCGACGCGTCCGCCCAAGCAGCCGCGATCGAAAAATATGGCATCGCGGGCAGAGTCTGGTATTCGTCCTGCCATTCGCCCGACACGCCTTCGATGAGTGACATACTGCCTGCATAATCCCCGTCGCCCCAGGGAAGCCGCGTATCTGCTCACCCTCTACTTCAACGCACCGCCTTCGCACGCGTTTGATCCCCCGTTCGATCCCCATGGGGCATCGCAGCTGACCGTCGTCGAGCTCGGCTCCGGCACCGGAATCGTGGGCTTGAAGCTTGCTGAGAGACTCGCGCGGACGGGCACGGACTCGAGCAATCTCGTCGTGCTGACCGACCTTCCAGAAGTGTGCCCATTGCTGCAGGAAAATCTGCAGCAGCACGCAGCCTTGACAGAGCGCGATGTGTGGGTGCGCGCGCTCCCGTGGGGGAGCAGAGCACACGCCGACACGCTTGCGGAGGAATTAGGTCTGCGAGCAGATCCGCCATCAGAAGCACGCCCGCGCTATCCAACACACATCGTCTGCAGCGACCTAGTACGTGTGTTTTGCATTGTGCAGGTGTCCGTATCAGAAACGACCGTGCACCCACAGGTCTACTTTCCAGAGCTTCTCGCGCCCCTCCTTCGAACGCTCCTCCATCTCACATCTCCGCCGTTCGTCCCTGTTTCAGCATCGTCTCTTCCGTCCCCTCCCGAAGTGATCGTATCGTACAAAATCCGGTCTCTGGCGAAAGAAACCGCGTTCTGGAGTGCCTTCGGCCTCTGGTTCACGTTCACGCCTGTGCTCACATCGCCGTCTGCTTCCACGTCGCCAGATCTTTCATGGAAGCGATTCGGCGCATCTGTAGATGCGTTCATTCTGATCGCGCATCGTCGGCCCGAGTCGATGCGATGGCCTGTGCCGGAGGACGATGCTGGGCTCCTTGGCGGGGTAGGTGCGCATGGGATGTCGGGAAGGAAGAGCGATGATGCCTTCGAGACCATGTTATTGATGCAGATCGACGACGACGACGAAGAAGAAACGTAGATACAAAATGAAAGAAACATTGATCTAGACAGATATAGACCGAGTCGAGTGCAGAGTCTAGAGTGCCTCGCGAGCGTATATAGCGCAGCTGCGGGCTTGCGCCGTGCAGCGTGTATCCCTTGCAACGCTGTCGGCGTCCGCGAGCACTGGCACAAAGGTCTTCCGCTCACTGGCCCTTTGGTGCAAATGCCGACAGCATCGTTGAATGGTCATGGGAGGGGGCGCATTCATGTGATCATGGCCGTGCGGCCGCCTCTTATACCCGGTCTCCTCTCGGAATACCCATTCCCCACAACTTCATGCATTGAACGCTCAACCGTCTCTTCTCCAACCACCAGCATCCATCGACCATGGCAGCACAATCAAAGCCGGTACAGCAACAGCAGCTCACCGCGTTCGGCTACGCCCTCGCCGGAGCTCTCGGTGGCTGCTTCAGCAATGCGTGAGTTTCGGCTCGCTCCTCAAGATGTGTCGTACTCATATCGAGCAGTGTCGTGTACCCATTAGATACGTGAGTTCTGCTCGAGAGTTATGGTCGACACGATGCCGGGTGCTCAATCATTTTATAGGATCAAGACTCGGATTCAGGCCGCTAATGTTGACGATAACGCGGACGGGAGCCCCTCGGATCTCTCTGTCACAGGTCTTCTCGCTCGCATCTTCAAAGAAGAAGGCGTAGCAGGATACTACAGAGGATTCGGAGCAACGATGCTGAACACCTTTTCGATGCGTGCGTCCTCGCACCTTAGTCTCGCGCGCATACACCCCTGACGCTTCCCCGACCTCTCCGCTCTCCGTCCAAAATCACTCTACAGAGTACGCGTACTTCTTCTTCTATTCGCTCGTGCGCATGTCCTACATCAAACGCCTCGCAGCCCGTCGCCCTGCCGGCGCCTCCGCGCCCCCGCTCTCGACCGCCGCAGAACTCGCCCTCGGCGCGCTCGCGGGCGCACTCGCGCAGGTGTTCACGATCCCCGTGGCCGTCATCGCGACGCGGCAGCAGATCGGGCACTCCCTCGACAAGCGGAAGGGTAAGGGCAAGGGCAAGGCTGTGGACTCCACGAGCGAGAACGGGGTCGCGGATGCGGAGAAGGGCAAGGAGGCTGAGGAGGCACAAGAGGAAGAGGAGCTGGACGATTCGTTCCTCGGCGTTGCGCGGGAGATCATACGCGAAGAGGGCGTGACGGGCTTGTGGTTGGGTCTCAAGCCCGGTCTCGTACTGACTGTGAATCCCGCGATCACGTACGGCGCATACGAGCGCGTCAAGAGCGTGTTGCTGCTGGCGAAGGAGAAGGCGGGCACGGGCACAAAGCTCGGTCCATGGACGTCCTTCATGCTCGGCGCGCTCAGCAAGACGCTCGCCACTGTCGTGCGTATCTCATATCATCACATCACCCGCCCCTTGAGGCGTAGGACCTGAAGGTCGCTAATCCGAGCCGCCCTTTGTAGGTGACGTACCCGTACATCATGGCCAAAGTCCGCATACAGACGCGCACCGTGGATCTGGAAACGGCAGAGGAGGAGCATGTCCCACCACCACCTCCGGGCTATCATCACAAGGGCACCAAGCACGCCGGTGCGCTGGACATCCTCATTCGCGTGTGGAGGCACCACGGGTTCCTTGGCTGGTATCAGGTTCGTCACTCCTCGCCCATCTCATCGTCTGCGTTATACTCACGTCGAGCGCTGCTGCACAGGGCATGGGTGCACAGATCACCAAAGCTGTGCTTTCACAGGCTCTGCTCTTCATGTCGAAGGAGAAGTTTGAGCACTGGGCGCTCGCGATCATGCTTCTGTTCTATAAACTCGGACGGCCGACGTCCTCATGACCTTCGAATGTGTCCATATTGTTTCGGCGTTAGACGAGTGCCTTGACATACTGTATATTGCATCGCGTACTGATGAGGAAGTCATTTCTGACGCAGGGCTGCGCTATCAGAAGAAGCTCAGATTATGAGGGAAACATAATAGTAGGTATGTGAGAGCTAATGAGAAAGAGGGTCCACAATCAAGCACCAACAGCAGCCATTGAAGGCGTGGCCTCGGGCGGTGGACGCGGATTTGCGGGGGGCGCACCAACAGGCAGCGCCGTCCGCGTCCAGTCAGGAATCACGGTCCTCCCACCACGATGCATCTCTCCTTCCTCAAGGACCGCAGAGACGGCGATACTCTCGTCCGGATCCTGATCCTGTTGCCCGTCGACTTCGTCCCACTTCTCGCGGGACACTTCCGTGCCTCCGGTTTTGAGAGCACTAAAGCGTGATCAACGTTGGAGGTGAGCTATCGGTGGACGGCGGGGAAAGAGCCTACCCAGCAAGCGATCCTCCAACCCACGCCATAGTCGCAGGCGTGAATGCGGGCGCTTTTCCCGCGTTCGCGCTGCCGGGCGCGCTGGTGGGCGGTCGCGGAGATGGGTTGTTGAGTATAGCAAAGAGCGGTACGAGAGGGCGCAGTGATGCATAGCGATCATATGCCGGTGGACGCGGGCGTCCGGGGCGCATGGGTGGGCGCGCGGTCGACGATGGGGAAGTTGTGATGGCGTGGAGGAGCTCGAAGTGGAGACGTGGTATGAACCCTGGGAGCATTGCCGTGCCTCCAACGATGAGTATGGAGGACGCAAGGGTCCTTCGGAGGTCCACTGGGACCTGCGATTTTTCGTTATCAATGTCGGCAGACGGAGAAAAGGGATCGTATATGAAGCCACCTTCAGCAATGAATCGAGAATCGTTTCTGCAACGCTGCTCTCATCGACGTCTCCACCCTCAAACAGCACCTCCGCTCCGCGTTCTCTTATCCATCCAGGGATAATCAAGGTGCCCCGCCCCGTCCCTGTCTGCTGCGCGACGGGTGGCACGACCTTCAAATGCAGCTCTGTCGCGGTCGAGTGGCGCGTGTAGAGGCTCGCAAGGGCCTGCAGATGGGTCTCGCCCCTTGTCATGCGTTCTGGGGCGATCTGCGAGCGCGACACGATCGAAAACCCGGAGGAAGCGGGCTGCGAAAGTTCGTTGTTGCTCTCCAGATCGGCGGAGCCGACGCGCGAGAAGTCAGATTCGGACGGCGTCATGTCGCTGCTCGGCGGGAGGTCCAAGTCCATCGGTTCGTCTTCGCCGGGAGACATAACGCGCATGTCGGACCTATTGTCGATGGGGGTGCCGACGAAGCAGCAGCGGGTGATAACTTCGTCGAGGACGACATCGGTCAGAACTTCTTGTGGCACTCGTGTCGACCGGGTTGCGGCAGGAATGTTCGCGGCTGCACTGAGGGAGGTCGGAGGTGGCAGATAGGTTCCGAAAAGGAGGATGAGAGCACGGATGTGAGATGAAAGCCGCGAACCGGCTAGGGGCGTCGTGCGGAGATGCGGGAAGAGTGGGCGGGAGGAAAATATCTGAGAAATAGAGCTAAATATTCTTCGAGGGGAACAAAAAGAATGAACTAACTCACGGGAAGAACGGTAGATTCCAGAAATCCACAGTCGAGAACGAGTCCAGTTATTCTGCCCACAGACAGCAAGGATAACAGATGGCTCGAAGCAAACGATATTGATGGTACCTGCAGATTAGAAAACAGAATCCTTGCCAGCATCTCCTTGATATACACCGGCAGCAGTGGATGCTCTATTAAGATGACTTTTCGCGATTTTGGATCTGCTAACAAAGAGCTGCACTCGGGCGCGTATCAACAACCCTGTACAGCTCCATTAGCCTAACCAACCAAAGCACGCACTCACTCATGAAAGACCTCTCTCAGCTTGGCCTGCAACCTCGCCTCCAAAACCCTGTCCTCTTCTTCCCTCTGTGCCATGTCCGGCGCGCGCCTGAGTCCCCATAGCGGACCCACCATGAACACATCGCGTGGACGCCCTTCGCCGCTGAACCCCACCTTCCATATGCGCGAGCCGGGGTCGATGACGACGCGGTCCTCTGTTCCGTAGAGTGAATGTCTGCGGGTGGTCTGGTAGTGGGGCGAGGCCTGCACGGCACTGGCACCTGCAAGGCGCGTGATGGTTGGGGTTGCAAGAGGGGTGGAAGGACCGGCAAACGTGGTTCTTCGAGGAGTAGAAGGCGCGGCAGACATGACCAGAACTATCTCGGGCCAATGGCTCCAGAGCAGAGTTGCGTGGAGCGAACAGCGCGCAGTTGGTGTAGCACCCCTTGTGTGGGTGTTGCTGCTGGTAGAGGAACAAGTCTCACGTTGGTGGCTGAGTCGAAGGTGCAGTCATCCAGCGCGATGTTTGTCACCTCAAAACTTCCGTATATACAGCTCTAGATAACAAGCAATACCTAATGTCAAGATATGGTATTCATACACCAACACCAGGGCATCCCTGTCTTCTGATCACCCCCTCCCATATCCCTCCCTGACCGACGCACCTATCTGGCTTCAACCAGATATTGTCAGATACCCACCCGAACCATCTATGCGCAATCAAATCTTCCCAGATGACGCGCCATGGCCTCGAGATAGTAAGATGCGTGAGTCTACAGTGTATTAAGAAATGGAGCGGTGTATACGCTGAACGGGAGGAGACGGCAGTGAGCATTGAATGTGATCAGGGAGGAGGCAAGCCGCTCACCGACATTCACTTGCGGATTGATGTATATTCGAGGTCTCTGAGTCGGCGGATTTGCCAAGTGCATATCATAGGATACAAGGAAACACTCGGATGCTGCGCATTGTGAGTTGTCTCTGAATTGTAGCGGAAGCTGGCCATCGGGCGATTGCTCTGTTTTAGAGCAGGATAACGGTCAAGGTTATACAGTAAAGTGAGCGTGAAATCAACTCACGAGGAAGGAACCAGCGAGCATCGAAAGCAGCAACGCCATTCCAGCAGGATGAAACCTCAATAGGCAAGTCCTTGCGAAGATTATCAATAGCAACATCATCTGTGGAGAAATACGGCCATATTTCTTTCGTCGGAAGACCACAGGCGTCGTGAGTAACCCATCTGAGCCAATCAATTTCATGAGAACAGAGGTGAAACATGTGGGTATCAGAAAAAGGCTCACATGTCATAGAGCCCAATGCCGTCGAAATCGAGTGCGCATGCGATGTCGAATTCGCCGTCTTTCGTCCCCAGAAGGCGAACAATAGATCCTATGTGAGAGATGTATCAGATAAATACTGACACATCCAACAGAAATGGCGGCCAATCCCAAGACAGTCGCTGCGCATCGTATTTCCTACCAGTATATATAAAGTCAATATATATCTCAAACATACTGAAGCGGCCTTCTACTTTGGCACGGCATGGAGTAGCCTGAGCAATATGTGTGGAATAATATGGCCATAGAACGACAGGAAAGAAATGCTCACTCCAATCGAAATAGACGTCATTGAAGAACAAGATTTTGTTGAATGGACGCCCGTTGGTGTGACCGGATGCCAGAGGCTGAATCGCCTTGTTCCTAACTTCGGCCATGTACTGTACACGCTGATGTCCACCCAGAGACCAACCCTGAGTTCGTCCTGAAGTATCTTCCGTCCTGATGCTCCTCTTCACGCCCATTTGTATAAGATCATCATCGAACGAGCGTAGTAAGCGTTTGGTATCATCCTGCGAGTTGGATTCATAGATTGCCACGAAAACATTGTCAGGTCCGAGATGCTTGATGAGCGCCTTCATCTCTCGTGTCCATGATGGCAGCACAGCGGCCGAGTTGTACAAATTAGAAACGATGAAGTACGTCTCGTTCTTCAGCGGAGGAATAGACGCAGAAGGATTGAGGTATGACGATGGACCTGATGATGGATAACGAGGGGAGAGGACCATGAACAAACACCACGAGCAACATAGTAGGAACCGAAGTTGATGGATGCGTGACCACCGAAGGCGGTTCCCATTCTTCAAGTCAAACGCGTCCAACACTGCGAGTGTCGGGATGCAGAACAGGACAAAAGGGAGGTAGAAGAAGAGCGTGGTGAAGAAACCGATGTAGTAAGCGATGGATAGTCCGACGGATAATGTGAAGGCGGCGGAGCAGTACAGCTCAAAGTGATCTCTGAGGTGCGATACGAACCATCCCCTTCGACGTCCATACCGAAATCGCATTTCTTCTGTCATCAACTGCCTATTGTAATCTGTGAGACGGGGAGCTCACGATGAGGTTGCAGGTGAGTTCGACGAGTTTGGTGATCCATAGCGCCTGTGATGTCGGGCTATCGGACAAATTCATAGACGCCCAACCAAACTGCGACAAATGCGGTACAGCAGTCCAAGATCTATGTAACGCAGCATACAGGCAGGAATAACACAAAGTAAGTCGCAAGATAAGTAACCCAACGAGGGGCAGAAGCTAGGGATTCGCGACTGATCCAATTCGGATCTTATGGAGTAGTCGATACAGTGGTAAAAATAGAGGATACAATGCAGCATTCGCTCTCGAGGGCCAATGTAGCACATGCTGAGAAAGTCACGTGCAACGCGTCATTACCTTGAGTGGTGCAGAAATCTCTGGTTGCCGTTCTCCAGATATCCTGCAGACACATTGTAGTCGATCTCTGTTTCTTGGACGTATCCAGGAGGGGCGTACGAGCGCATGCGAATGCCTGGCGCACTGGCGAGAGTAATAGTGACGCGTTCAGAAATGAGATGGTCGTTGGCATCTATAGACGGCACAAATCCTGCAACACGAGGCGGAAGCAGCGCGATAATGTACTGTAAAGAGCATGCCATTGATGTATCAGGGGCAGAGTTGTCACTCAAAAGAGATACGCACTTTGAGTGACAAACGAGGGAACGTGAAGCTAGACTTGATGCCTTTCGGAACGTGCAACTCGCCTTGGAGTGTTATTTTGCCTGTTTTCCCAATGTCCTCAGAGGGAAAGAAAGCCGCACGAGCGATGGTGCTGTAGAATGTATTATTGCTTCTACGAGGAACAGCCTCGTCAGAAGCTCCAGAACCAATCGCAACAATGCGAATCAGTTCGACGGAAGGTTTTGAAGCAAGCAGATCGAGAGCTTGTGCATCAGTGCTTTGAAACGTGAGGATGAGAGGGACCGGAGAGTCTGATGCATATGTGACCTGCATATCATCCTTACATTACACGTTATTTGGGCAACAACGAGGTGAAAGACACACAGGTGTAGCAATCGCCAGCTAGAACTCGCAGTTCAGTCTCATGATGGCGCTTTGAAAGGTAGGTACATACCGTGCATCGTACCTCGGGTGAACGCGCCGCAAAAAGCGTCCCTGTGATATTCTTGGCAGGTAATACCTTCCATCCATCTGGGTCAACTTCGGGAGCGAGGAGTGGTGTACCCTCGCGGTATGCAAGGGCGCGGAGCGCTGAAGGGGGCTCTGCGACAGACCGTGGGAGGTGTACAAAACTTGTTGATAGTCTAAAGTATACCAATTGGATCAAGATCAGTCGCGGGCCAATTAGGAAAAGGCACTACTGACGTTTGATTCACCCGAAAGGCTCCACGACGGATAGTGACGGTCAGCTTATAGTCAATATAGGCTGGGCTTGCGCGCTCTGAGAAACTCGGTGGAAGAGGGTACCGCGTGGAGGCAGTCTTGTTGGACAATGAAAGGGACGTCTCCGCGGGTATCGTGATAGAGAATGGCCATGTATGTGTTCCTGATATCTTCGATGACGAATGGGGGGACCATAATGGGGACGTCTCGTTGAGAAATAGCTCCTCCTCTTGACCCACTGCTGTCGTTCCGGCGCTCAGCTTGGACCACAAACCATCTCATTAGTATGATTTATAACCCGCCATGGCTTGTAACTTACTGTGATTGTAAGGCCCTTGATGTTCTCCGGTCGATCTAGGTCTAAATGCACTTCACCCGAGATTACATCCTGGTCAAAAAACAATGGCATGTTGCTGGGATTCTGCGAGCGGCTGTTGATAAGCAGAGTGATCCATACTCGCCCCTTATTGTTCTCTAGGTGTAACTTGTGCTGACACTTGAATGGGTTGGTATCAGTAAGCCTGGGTTGTATGGGTCGAGGAGAGTACTCTGGAAGTTCGGTATCGGCCATGCAAGGCAAAAATCCGGAGAAAGGTCACCACGCGACTACAACGGTGAGCTGCAGATTGTAAGTGTGCCTTGCATGTTCTGTGTGAGAATGGCGTTGACTGATAAGTAGGGGCAATAGATAGGCTATTATTGTAAGGGATGAACTACCAAGAGCAGGGAATAAACAAGAGCTTTCGGCCTCACGTGTTCCCAGAAACGACGATTTGGTTATGCCGCGAATCTGCTTCGCAAAGTGAGACGTATCGAAATGCTATGAATGCATGCTGTAGTAGGATGTCCCGTGTTGTGATAATAAATTATATTGTACAGAATTCTGTCCGTTTCCTTGTATTAGGTATCGGAACAGAGAAGTTTCGTGATGAAGCACAAAATTAATGCATAGTGTAAGTGTCCATATCTCCGGTGAAATGAAATCTACGATTGGGACTACCAATGAAATCTGCATCCGATTCGGCTACTAGCCTTGGAGGTGCATATGACCTGAATCGGATGTCAGGAGGATTGACGAGAGCGATGGTCACTTGCTGCGAAGATAGAGGACGATGCGGTGATGCAGGATTGAAGCCAACAACTTGAAAAGGATAAAGAGCGATAGCGTACTGAAAGGCAGCATATGGCAACCATGTTAAGAGAGACATAGGAGACGAAGCAAGAGCCTTACTTGGAGGGAAATCTCTCGAAATATAAAGCTCGGCTTCAATCCCTTCTTGAGGTGCAACTCTCCCCATAAAGTCCTATGGCCAGGTTGTGACGTGCGATCGTCGGTAGGCCAAAAAACAGCGCGTCCCATATAATCGTCGAATGAATTAGAGGCATGAAGCATCGAATTGTCGTGAATGGCAAGTGTGCGGACCAAGCGAACCACGATTACTTGAGGTCTTGAGAGAATATCGACTGCTACGGGGTCGATGCTCTCCATGGCCAAGTGTAGTGGAACAGATGTATTAGTTGCGTAACAAAGCTAAGAGCGCTGTGAGTTTGTGAAGTTCGTGATCGTGCTACTGTTCACTTACTGGAGCAGCAATAGCGAGCTGAGAGGATGCAGCTGGCTTAAAATATAACGACAAAGATGATTTTAAACCACTCACAGTGCATCGTACGGAGACAGCTTTGGACGCATAAAGACTGCCCTTGACTTCAATTACATCGAGAACCTTCCAGCCTTCGGGATCATTCATGGGTCCGATCAGCGATGTTCCTTCCCGATAAGCGATTGTGCGGAGGGCAGATGGCGGCTCCGCAACAGACTTGGGTAGGTATACGAAATTTGTCCCTAAACTAAACTTCTGGAATGAGCTTATTGGCATAGAATAGAATGTGCGGACAAGGCCCACAAAAGGACGTACGTGCTGTTAACGGCTAGCATACCACGACGGATCGTGACTATGATTTTGTAATCGATGTGAGCAACACTGCCCCTTTCTGAGAATCGAGGGGGTAGGGGATATGTGCGATGGGGAGTGTTGCGGCCCTCGGTCATTGTTACGGTAGAGGGGATAGATATGGAAAAAGTCCATGCATAAGAACCTTGCAGCTTGCCTGAGGACTGGGACCAAAGCGTCTGAGTTGTCTCGAGAAACACCTCGGGCTGGTGCCCCAGGGTAGTTGTACCTGCTTGGAGCTTGGCATCGAAATCAGGAAGTAGATAATCTTGATGAGTTAGAATTTATGGAATTGAAATTCCTCACCGTGATATTGACCCCCCGAATGCCGTCAGGCTTGACCAGATCAAGTGATACTGAACCACATATGACATCGTGCTCGAAAAAGAGAGGGAGTAGATTGGAGTGAGGTGAACGACTATGTACAGACAGCGTGACCCAAGGGCGTCGTTTGCTTGTTTCCAACGAGTATTGGTGCCGACAGCGAAACGAATTGAGAGTTGAATAAGAATCGGTAGACGCAGACGCATAATTGGCAAGATAAGGCGGAAGCGCGGAGCGCGGTTGACGACGTGACGAGTAAGGAGGAGGCTCCTGCGCCATGAGAGGTGAAAAGAAACATTAGTCTGTACGCAAGCAACGAGCGTTGATAATGGGTTTGTCGGAACGCGTAAATGGGAAGTATTTCTCCTATCACATCAATGGAAACCACACACGCGGAGGACGATAATCCGAGAAGGGCATCTCGCGGACAAGACAGCTGCACGGCAGCACGCGGTGCAGAGGCATACATGTGCACCAATGCAGTGTTTGGGTTAAATATACTATTGGTTCCTGGCGTGAGCAACCATCCGCAGCTTGGACATCTCCTGGTATAGCCAGTTTGCACAAAAAGAAAACTGAGCAAAACCCTAAATGGGACCGCAGCTAGCCTGGCTACACTCGCGTGAAATTATATGCCTAGCACATCAGAGCACACCATGGCGTTGGCGCCAACGAGAGCTTGTTTCCGTGCGGTAGCTCGATGGAGACAGGTTGAGGTCTGTTCAAGCATGTCGAGCAGATGAAGGGGGAGATAACAGTGAGATAACACGCAAGGATAGCTCTATGATGGATGCAGTTTGTCGGGTTTTTTTGTCATATGATCAAGGATTGCCGGGGAAGTTGATCATGCACGCATTGCCTTTTTGGGAACCGCAACTTCGACGATGTGGCGCGGACGCGCTCTGTCTCTGTTCACTTCTACTAATCGCGTTCGACGTCGTCCTTTGGATTAATACTCAATCTATCGACTAATAACTGTCAAGTACGACTCTCAAGCGCTCTCAAAGAACGATCAATAGCAGTAGTTTGGATCAATGGCGTTTGCTACCAGGTGAGCAAGTTGCCTTGTTGTACTCCATGTCTACTTCACGTTAGAATTACAGTGCCTCTGCGTTTGGGATGAAGCCTCCCGAAATCAAGACTGCACTATCGGGTTTTTCCACGGCTCCTAACGCGCCTCCAAACGGTTCTCTGTTTGGCGGACAAGGGCAACAGACGCAGCAGCTGGGGCAATCCGGTGGTCTCTTTGGTGGATTGGGTGGAACCACACAACAACAGAATCAGCCCGGAGGGGGTCTCCTTGGTGGAACGAACAACAATGCTCAGCCTGCAGGAGGGCTCTTTGGTGCAGCAAGCGGGAGCAATCAGCAACAAGGACAGCCTGCCGGGGGACTGTTTGGCGGGGCGGGTGGAAACGCTCAACCTACAGGCGGGCTTTTTGGCAATGCGAGCAATGCCACGCAGAGTCAGCCTACGGGTAGCTTGTTTGGTGGCGCACAGCAGCAGACTCAGCCCTCAGGCGGTCTCTTCGGGAATACAGGTCAGAACCAGCAGCAACAACCGTCCTCCGGTTTATTTGGCCAGCAGGCGACTAACATAGCACCTCAATCGACTTTCCTTTCTCCACAAAATGCAGGCCAATCCAATGCTCAGGCGGGCGGTGGCCTTTTTGGAGCCAGCAACAACCAGCAGGGAGGGTCAAGTTGGAATCAAAACAATCCCCTTCTTCCTAAATCTGCCTTTGGCGGTAATCCCGCGGCAATGAACAACGCGCTCAACACGGGGACTTCCTCGCTTTTTGGCCAAACGCCATCTCAAAATACTGGTCTAGGAACCTCACTTCTAGGTCAGCCACAACAATCACAACAGCCGTACGTAGTTTTGCTTCTTACTTTTCTTTGCTTTATATAGTTCTTTAATTTATTGACCACAGTTCACTGTTCGGCTCCACCAATACCGGATTGTTCGGCCAGCAACAAAAACCACAGTCGGCGTAAGGCCCTTTGTCCTCTTGTGGTATATATAACTGATGAGGCTCAACAGATTTGGGTTCGCAAAGAACAGCTTCGATCAACCTCCTCTCGCTGACATATGGCTGCCAGGTTGGGCAGCACCTTGCAACAATCTCAGCTCAATCAGCCTGCTGCACCGATGGGACCACCTCCTTTCATAAGATCGACCAAATTCAATGATCTTCCCGATTACTTGAAAAAAACTTTTGAGGAGATTGAGTGCGTAGCCATCTCTCCTTCGTAGGAGCACTCGTGTTGAAGACGCCCAGGGCCCATATTCAAGGCCGAGTCCAAATAGCTACCGACTTGAAGCAGCGGAAAGTCGGTGACGAAGCAGCGAAGGGTCAAGACCTTATTCGCAGTGTTCACAAGGTCTTTCTTTGTCCAGATGGACTTCGTGCTTATGTGGCGCTGACTATTTTCGACCCGTGTAGGATCTCATCAAGTCTATCACCACGCTTCAATCTGATGTTCTTTTGACTCGAGATGTGAAAGCGAAAGTCGACCAAACCGTGCAAGACACTATCGTCTCCACGCACATTATTGATGGATTCCGGAACCCGCAACAGCAGCACGGATCACATTTGAGGAACCATGCTTCCTTCCCCCTCGAGTATGTCAACTGATAGGATAACAAGTTTCGGAAGCTGAGCAAGTTTTATGCACGATGACTATTGCCGACAGATTCTTCACACGCCTTGCGGAACAAATGCGGAGGCGCCTACAATGGTACAAAGCGACCATCGAGGTATAACTCATTGCAAAGCAAAGCTTGGTTATCTCACCTAGGACTGACTCCTGTGTTATGATCAGCAAATCGAAAGGAAGTTGGATTCGACAGCTCACCATGCGCAGTACACACCACAAGGTGCGCATTTTGTTTCTAGCTCTCATTCATGTCTATCGATTTCTGAACAATCTCATGCTAGCGATATCGACCACATTGGAAGCCCAGCATGCTTCGTTCATCGCTCTAGCAAACAAAACTGCTGCCTTGGATGCCAGCTTGCAAAAGGTGAAGGCGATCTATACGCAGCTGTGGCGTACTAAAACAGGAAGTATGCGAGATCCTTTCAATGAGTTGGATAGAGGGGCTGGTGGTGAATTTGGTTTGGAAGGATTGTCCGGGTAGTGAGAATGTTCTTGGTTCATCGATGTTTTGTATCTCTGTTTGCTTTGACATCCCTCTTTGTCTTCATCGACTACTCTGTGGGACCTAAACAATTTCTTGCTTTTCTGGTGCGCCCAGTCTCAGATGTTAGTACATTAGTATCCGTGGCGGACCTTGTACGGACAGTTGTTCTGTGTTTAGGTAGTACAGCAGTAGTACAGCGCATTCGAGGTGTCAATGAAGTTGATGAAATTGAAACACAGATTGGCAGATATCAGCTTCATGCACAACAATGTTGAGTGCTGTGCCTGATCTAACTATTGACAACAACAACCATGAGCGTCGACATTCATCCTTTCCTTCCGACAACTCTTCTGCCTCCAATCTTCACTTACCTCGCTTGCAATAGCAGCGGTGGTGAGTTTCCTTGCAATTTCCGGCAGTGTTCCAACCGAGGATACTCACAGGAATAGAAGTTCGAGGACTTCACGCTCGATTTCCCATCTACCCCCGTCCAATCGCCGAGCGTTAGACATTGGGTTTCCTTCAGAGTCTTTCAACCATCCATGGCTGAGTATCCTCAGAACGATATTGTATCCGGAGAACAGTACCGCTACGCTCTTACCAACTTTGTATGTCTTCGTTCATTCCCCTCCAGGATCACATCTAATCTGATCCAACGCTGCCATTTACCAGCGTATAGCCCACGAGAAGGTTGAGCAGCAACGCACGCAGCTTGAAGAGCAGGAGAAGCAGGTTGCTTTGCTTCGAGCTCGGATTGCTACTTTGGAGGGCACTTTCACACTGAGTGTGCCAAAGGCGGGTGCGAGACATGGCGGAAATTCCGTCGACGACTTCTCCATCAAAGTAAGTTGCCTTGGTCTCTATGGCGTAGTGTGCCTTGCCCTCGTTGGATAACATGATGCTAAGTCACGACAATTTACAGAATGCCGCCTCACAGCTGGAACGTCAGATCAACAGATGGGCAACCGATATCCTGCGCACTCCCCCTGCCAGTCTGAACGATATCCGCGACGCAGCATTCACGGACCTTGTCGGTGGTACTGAATTTGAACACGGTGACGATGCGCGTCCCATGCTTGTACAGAACCTTCTGAGACACCTACTTGCTGAGACCATATCGGAAGCCATCATCAACTGCCTCATCGTGACCAGTTCTACCGAGGCCAATATCCAGCTCACACGGATCCATGAACATATCTTTGCACGTGCGTCTTCAACTCTGCCATCGCTGTGGATTACTTAGAATGTTTGCCTTGCAGGCGATCCAACAGTCGCCTCGGTATGGAGACGGCAAACATTCTCAGCGGCGGTCGACGCCTGCTCACCTGAAATGTCGCGCGCGATTCTCGAAGAGCACATGCCAACGCTTATCGAACTGCTTAGCCCCGCCGACTCGGCCCCAACGCCCGTCTTCACCGCCGCGGCTGCAGTCCTGGAATCAGCCTACGAATTCTCTCGCATGCTGCATGGCTCTCCCTCTAGTGCGGGCGACACCGCCGACGCGTTCTACCGCTCGTTCGTACCGGAGCTCGGGAGCACTTTGTACCCCCGCCAGGTCGAGCTTGTCAAGCGATGTATGCGGAGCGAACGAGGAGAGCTAGATCGAGTCGGGGCGACGATCTTTCCTGGGCTCGTCAAGGTTACACGAGGGCCAATGACGCCTGGTGGTCGGAGTGCGGATAACATGCAGACGGTGGTGAGGCGGGCACAAGTCATATGTGAGTGTGCCTTGCAGGCAGGCAGTCAGGCTCACACGAACGGATCGGCTGCGTGAGGCCTACGGTTATGTGTTCTTCTTTGACTGGGTTCTTTCATGTATGTCAAGAGCTTGGCGGTGTTTCGACCAATCTTACTCGTATATCATGAGATGGAAATGATGGGTGTAGGGTCCATTTTGACGTCTATAATCAGAGGGATATATTATATAGCCCTACACAACCAACAACGATGCGACGGTAGCTTGCGCTTCTACAACCTGTAGGGAGCAGACACGCAGTGAGATGATGCAAATAATAATTCGAGATAAACACGAACATCTAACGCCTGCTGCACCTCCAGTCGTCTCCGCGCCGCCTCTAACCAGTCTTTCACCAGTACCTTGGCAGTACCTGCTAACTGATTGAGCTCCCTTGTGGCGCTGTCCAGGTCCTTCTCGTGCAAATAATGTTCTGCACGCGACAGGGTACTTAGGACATCGTCACCGGAAACTAAACCTTGGCGGCGGAATGTGAAGGCGGAGAAAACATGCGACGCTATATGCGACAACAGGCCAGCGTTCTGATCTGGTACGAGGGCGACGCTGGATACGCGGGGCGCAACAGAAGTGGTGAACCACGACGCGAGATCAACGAAGGGCTCGACCCCGACGTCAGGAACGTCGGAGGCCTCGAGGGCCTCGAGTGCAGTAGAAACGATGGGATCGTCTTTCGCGGCGGCAATATGACGCAGCACACGGAGCTCGTCACGGAATGGCTTGCGCGCGGGCGCATCGACGGCGTTGTGAAGCGCACGGATGGCGGACCAAAGAGAGTGAATATGCAGGTTCTGATCCAGGTAGGAGGAATTATCGAGGGCGACGCGTTCCAGACGCTTGAGGTTCGCGGCGAGTTCATCGAGTTTGGCGAGACGCCCGCCACGTTCCTGCTCGACGCGCACTTTGATCTCACGAATCCAGCGGCGTTGAAGTTCAATGCCTTGAGCGATGATCTCCTCCTTCAATCTGAAAGTCACAATGTTCAGCGGTATGAATATGGAACACTGACGCATAGAAACTCACCGTTCGTTGATAATTTCTTTCTGGATTTCTAGCTCTTGCTGCATCTTTTCGCGGTAGAAAGAAGCAAGTTTAGTCTTTTCCTCATCAAGGTATTCCAAAAACCCTGCTTCTTGATTAGCCAGTTTATCCTGAGCTTCGAGCTCCAGCTCTAGGAGCTTGAGCGTGTATTCCCTGGACTGTTCATCCATCTGCCGCTCGAGTTTCCGCTCCTCCTCTTCCTTGACCCTGTCAAAGTTGTGAGCCAACTCGGTCAAGTCAGTCTTGGCGGTGTCAAGTACGTCGCGAGCCTTAGACGAGGCAGATGGATTCGAATTAAGGAAGGAGGCGAGATTGTCTATGGTGGAAGCCAAATGAGCAAGCACAGGCTCTGAAGAACTGAGCTCGGCTACGACGGGAGCAATGAGGGGCAGAGGGGCAGGCGCTTCCTCCTTCGCGGGAGCCTTCGGAGGTTTCGGCGGTGCTGGACGCGAATAGCCAGGGGGAGGCTCATGACCGAGGGGGAGAGGAATATCGTAGAGATTCGAGGGTTTGGCGTGAGCCTCAGTCTCAGCAGGCACGGACTGTGAAGGGGTAGCAGCAGCACCAGAAGAAGGGTCGATGGGCTTGCCAGAGAGGGCGGCCTCAGCTTGCCTAACCAAATCCTCGACGCCTTCAGAAAACTGCTCTGCTTTATGCTTCGCGATCGCTGCTGCCTTCGCGCCCTGCTCGTAGACCTTTTCCTCGTTCGCCTTGATGTCCGTTTTGAGCTGCCCGACAACCTTCTGAACCTTGCCCTTCGCCTCCTGCGACTGTCTCTCCGCGGCGGCCGCAGCGGCTTTAACCTCTTCCGAGATAGTGGCTTTTACCTTCTTTGCCTTGTCAGAGGTTTCTCCCGTTGCGTATCCGAGCTGCTTCCTAGCAAACTGGTACGTCGCAACAGATCCATTTACGGAAGCCTCGACAACGTCTCCAACTGTCAGATTATCCCAGTCGTGAGCCTCTGCGAATTCGAGGACAGCGGCACCAAAGGGAATCTGGCCCTGGAAGAGGTCGTAGTACTGGCGGTTATTGAACGAAACGAAGGCGGACCCGATGTAAAATGTCGCGGTCGCCGCGGTCGTGTAGAATACCAGTCGGGGGAGGATCCGTTTCTTTTTCTTTGGAGCTGAAGGGGATGCTCCCTCCGCCGCCTCTGTCGTGAGACGCTGTAATTCACGAGAATTGTTCAGATGATGGCGTCAGAAATATTGTGGGAGACGCACTCTCCGGGATACTCTGACAAGTCCCCTGCTCGCAGGTTGAGCAGCCTGCCTAGTGACAGGCAAAACTCGGTACATCCGTCGAGCCCGTTGAAGTTGTTGAGAAATGCGTGTCTGCTGTCCGTCCTTCACTCCAAGCGGTTCTTGCCGAATAGCCGTTACAGCGTCACGCATATGACATACGCGTGACAATGTAACACTCAGTGACACTAAGTGCTCCTGACCCATGCCCATTTGTTCTCTCGGATCGACCTTATTCCCTTGCTTACAGTAGAATAGCTCACAATGCGTGTTCTACGACATTTGTTACACTCTTGAATGCCCCCACAGAGGACTTTATGTTACCATTCTGCACGAGTTGATTAGATTGGGTGCATCTCGGTACCCGGTTGCTGTACGCGTTCTTTCATCCTCCTGCCATAGGACATTGCATGAACGCACTAGGTCTTCTGTAGGACATCGGTACAGCAATGGATACAGACATCATGGCAGGTCTGGCGTCAAGTGTCCTTGCTTCATATCATGGAGGCCGCTGCCAGTCGGCCCGAAGATAAGGTGGGCTCCTCAGCTAGGCGCTCGACGTTCGTCCTTCCTCATCCATCGCATCATGGGTGACACCTTTCTCGTGAACGCAGACCGCAAAGATACAACTCAAGTGGAAATTAATGACCTCGAGCTCGAAAGCGATACACGTTCACTGAGTGGGAAAAGCCCGTCCAACCCCAATTGGACGACGACGCGACGAGAATTATGGTGTTTTTATCTATACTACATTGTGAGGCATCATGGCTTTCGACTGAATGCTGTCTTTTCCTCGCCTTCTGACATGATGTTGATGATACGAAGGGCAACAATGGCCTTTCTGGGTTCAATTTTGGCCCTTCGCAGTTCCAAAATTTGCTGTATTTAGCTGGGTATGACCCAGAGCAACCTCCATTCACTGCCACCTGTGGGAGTGGTACAGGTTGCGTGCTTCCTTACTTAGGCCGTGTTCGGGACAGTAAGTGCTCACTTCCTGATATAGCTCCGATATAACATGAGGGGTTTCGCTCTACTAGTCAACTCGATTGTACTCCTCACAAATGGTATCAGTTTTGCCATCCAGGCCGTCCTTCTCTTGATGATCGGAGCATGGGCAGACTATGGACGTTGGAGGTAAAACCCACATTCATGTTCTAAGGCTTCCGCCCACGAAACTATTCCCACAGGCCCAACATCACTATTTTCTTCACTCTAGTGGCTGTTGGAGTATCATTTGCTTGGCTCGGCGTTGACGAGCCATCGCAATGGCGTGCCGGAATCGCACTTTATGTACTCGGTCGTGAGTTTTCGCTGATTTCAATGTGGTGTCTCCTGATAACCTCCACTAGTGATCACCTACCAGGTAAGTAAAGCAATCTCTAATCGATATCTACATTTTCCGAGCACTATCTTAGTGCGCTCTCACGTTCTGGACCGCCGCGTTTCCTGGGCTCGCGCGCAATCTTCCAGAGGTTGAACAGTCAGCTGAGGAAGCGAAACAAGGGAAGAAAACGTCGGTCGTTTTCTTGTACATGTCTTCTCTCTCTCCAGAATCCTTGTTCTTTTCTCGAACAGCCTCGATGACCACGCAAATTTCGAGTCCCTCGCGAGGAACCGGATCTCGAACATGTCGTTCGCAATTTGCTCGGCCGGCGAGATCGTTGTCCTCGCAATCATGGTCGGTATCATCAAGGGCCTCAAGGCGGGCGACAGCACCGAAAATAATACGAAATCCTTCAGTGTGCTCATTGCATTCTCTGGTGCCGTCTGGCGTGGGTCTCATCCTTAGCTGTAAACATGATACCCATTCTCATGCCGTTCACTACTGCCTAGTCCTTTGTGCCATTCCATGGTTCATTTTCGAGAAGCGCCGGCCGGGACTCGCGCTCCCTCCAGGAGCTTCTCTCGTAACGATCGGTTTCAAGCAGACTTATGTCGCGTTCCGTGAATGTCTACGCTTGAAGCAGACTTTCTTATACCTCATATTCTATTTCTTGATGTACGTCCCTCGCTATGCGCTCCTCCGTCCTAGATATGAAGGCTGGCTCGCAGGGGCGATGTTTTGAATACCACGGTGTAAGTCCCGGTGCCGTCAATGACACGTGCTTCATCAACGTTGACAATGTTCCATGCAGGACTGTCATTGGGACTCTACAGAACAGGTCGCTGGACCTCGTCAATCTGTCAAATTTGAGCGTTGAACGTGTTTATTCAGCGTTGTATCATATTCGACACTCCAATTGACCCTTCTGCTCTTGGTCGGGATTGTCGCGCAAGGGATCGGGATCTAGTATGCTTTCCTGTGATCTACTCTGTCAACCTTCTAACCCTTGAAAAAATGAAGTGCATTTTGGCTCGTGCAGAAGAAGTACATGATATCCACTAAAACTGTGCGCTATCCCGTTATTATGGTTTCAGTGTCCTATTCTCATTGCCTCATCGCGCAGATGTTGATGTTCAACGTCTTTTGGATTTTGGTTCGTTCAATGGAAGACATATCATGTTCTCGCTGAACCTGATTGAATGCAGGTGCTGACGATATGGGGTCTCATCGGTGTCCACACCGATAAATTCGGGTTCAAGCATATCTGGGAAATCTGGTGTGCAACCTAATCTAGTATCTGTAGATCTTCCTTCTTGATGACGTCTTATGCGCAGGCTGTATCAGGTCTTTTACGGGCTGATGGTGTGTCCGTGGTATGCATACAGTCAGACGATGATCAGCGAAGTCTCGCCCTTACCGCAAATGTACGTCTTCGTAGCTTGATTCAACGTTCTCCGGATAAGATATGGTGTTCCTGACCATCTATCTAGGTTCCTATTTTTTGCCCTGTTCTCCGTCGTACGTCAAGCTCTTCTTTCCTTCCATCGCCGGATGTAAAATATTAACAAGATAACATGATATTATTTTCTCGAACAGATCGGGAAGACGTCTGCGTTCATAGGACCTTTTGTTTCCGAAGCCATCATCACTGCCTCCGGAAACAACAACAACATGCCGTTCGCATTTTTGTTTGCCTTGTACGTTACCATCGGCTTCTTCTCTTCCCCGACTGGATCATTCATTTTAAAATAAATAGGGGTGCATTCAGCACAATATTTTTGTTCTTGGTCGATATGGAGAAGAGTCGCGTCGAGTGCGAGGAATTCGTGGCGGCCGAGGCAGAACATCAAGCATTCACTAATATCGTTGCGTGAGTGTTTACGTGAAATGGACTCTCGGAGGATGTGGGAATGGCGATGATGTCACCACGAACAAAGACTCGGAGGATCCAAAGGGTATCTTCTTCGGGAAGTCCTACCTCACACGACCCATCTATGTAAGGTCCAGTGTTGGCCTCCTAAAGGAGAGATCATGAAGCCGCACCCGTCGAGAAAATCTAGAACACGATCATCACGGAAAGATTTGACGAAGTTCTATCTTATCACGTCGGACGACTTCGAAGCGTTAACTCGGAAATTACTAGCGAGAGCGAAGAAGGATAAAGGTTATGCCATAAGTCTCGAGAGAACAAACGGGAGTAGGTGGATGGAGAAAGCAGAGGTCCCAGTCCTCGAGATAAGAGCCGATCATACCGTGCACGGCCGACACTAGGTCGTATTAGAATATTTCTAAGAAGAAAATCCAATCTTTCTGAAGCGAAGATGGACACGATGCATACTTTGTGCAGCATGGCCGCCGTAAAGAGATGCAGCTATGGGAATGTCAATGCTTGACTCAAACGATGAACGCGATAAGGATGCACCGACGGCTTCGACGTGTGGATATTTGGACAAACATAGGTCATGGCGAGAAGTCAGTGGGAACTTTCCGCCATCGCCATACGTATTCAAGCATACTCTGACGCTCCGATGAAACTGGTGAGTCAAAATGTGCGCCTCTTAGTCCTTGATTGCGCGAGACGTCTTCATGCGTTGCTCCTAGAAAGTACCGGCAGGGAAGCCTGTCTAGAGATAGGTATGGCCTCAAAAGTATAAGTAGCACGCGTTCTAGGAGACAATGAGGGGCTAAACTGCTTGCTTACAACGGAGACTGTTTTGAGAGTGCGGGGAATCGCTTAGCACCATTGGCTCTAGTCAGCTCCGACGGACCGACTGGCTCACAAGTGAGCCCCTCTCTCCTTTCTTCCTCTCCACCACCATCTTCCCTTTCCTCCACATTACTCCTTGTAATCTCTCGTAATTAAGAGCCAGCCACGGCCTCAGGCAAGTCGCCCTCTTCCCCTTTCTTGTCCGTTCCGTGACAAAGATGTAGCCAGCTGACAGCGCGCTGGCGTCGGACATCGCACAGGTTTTGTATAAGCCCACCCAACCCCATCTAATCCATCCCCCACATTGTTCCTGCCCGCGCATCAGTGCCACCTTTACCCCGCATTCTTTGTCTTGATCCACCATGGCCGCCGCTGTGACTCACCCAAACCTCCACGACGACAGCGAGTCGAGGCCCGTCACTGTCGATGCCGCACAATACTATGGCGGACAGGAGTTCCAAGGTCGCTCGAGGACTTACAGCGCAGTATGTGGCATACGCATTTCGTGTGCTGGCAACAGCGCCTAACTTTGTTCATAGTCGGGCACGTATGGCTACAACCCCAAACGCCTCCCCGCATTCGAAGATGATTGGCATCTGCGTCCCCGACGGATGTCCCACGACGAGAAGAGCACCGCGCCTCGTCGCTTCCTCATTGATGTAGAAGAGACAATTCGTCTTGTCCTCGAGCAGGAGGACACTGACGGTGACTTCCAAATCAGTATTACTGACGCGGGCCCTAAGATTCTCTCCCTTGGCACTGCGACCAGCAACGGCTACAAGAGTTTCGACATTCGGGTAAGTACCGCCCATTTTATCTTTTATGTAGCTTACGCCGTTCCTGTTTCAAGGGGACGTATATGCTCTCCAACCTCCTCCAAGAACTCGCCCTCGCTCGTGATCACAACAGGAAGCGCATTGTCCTCGACGAGGCGCGTCTGACTGAGAACCCAGTCGACCGCCTCTCTCGCATGATCAAGAACTCTTTCTGGCATTCTCTGACTCGTCGCATCGATGGCGATGGCCTCGAAATTATCTGTGCAGATCCCAAGAACCGCACTGGTCGTGTGCAGCCTCGCATTTACATCCCGCACGGCGAGCCTGCCATGGCTGACTACTACAGAAAGATCGCCCGAGAGAAGCCACATCTGAACTTGGACGTTCAAGTCCTTCCTCCGAAACCTGACGATCCGCATTTTGTGAAGAGTCTCAACAGCAAACCGGGTATTCTGGCTTTAGCGATGAATGAGGTTGATGATGGCAAGGGCGGTCGTACCCTGAAGGGCATTCCCTTCATTGTGCCCGGAGCTCGTTTCAACGAGGTATATTTCTGCCCGCCAGTGACCTTAATCACTTATCTTACATCTCTCTTAGCTCTACAACTGGGACTCGTACTTCATTTCTCTTGGCCTTCTCGTCGACGGTCAAGTGGCAATGGCCAAGGGCCTCGTTGAGCACTTCATCTTCGAGATCAAGCATTACAACAAGATCCTCAATGGCAGTCGATCCTACTACCTCTCCCGAACTCAGCCACCCTTCCTCACCGACATGGCTCTGCAAATCTATAACCAGCTAGACCGCTCTGACCTCGAAGCTAACCGCAGGTGGCTTAAGCGCGCAATCCAAGCAGCAATCAAGGAGTACCACACCATCTGGGTTGCGGAGCCTCGCATTGATCCCAAGACCGGTCTTTCCCGTTTCCGCCCAGAAGGTGTCGGCATCCCGCCTGAGACGGAGGCCACGCACTTTACGCACATCCTCGAGCCGTACGCGCACAAGCACGGGCTCTCCGTTCTCGAGTTCAGCGAGAAATACAACGAAGGCCAGTTGAAGGAGCCTGAGCTCGACGAGTACTTCCTGCACGACCGTGCGGTGCGCGAGTCTGGCCACGACACGTCCTACCGTCTTGAGAAGCGGTGCGCGAACTTGGGGACGATCGATCTCCAAGCGCTGCTGTACAAGTACGAGATCGATATCGCGACTGCCATTCGAGAGGTATTCGACGACGAGCTTGAGCTCGAGGAGGACTTCCCACTCGCGCCGTTCCCGCCGTCCCCTGAGGCATACGCGCACCCGTACCGTGAGCGCTCGACGAGCCGCAAGCAGTTTAGTGAGGAATGGTTCGAACGGGCAGAATGGAGGCAGGGTGTAATCGACAAGTACTGCTGGAACGAGAGCAAGGGCTTGTACTTTGATTACGACACCGTGCAGGAGAAGCAGAGCTTGTACGAGAGCGTCACTGCGTTCTGGACCTTGTGGGCTGGGTGCGCGAGCGACGATCAATGCTGGAAGCTTGTGTACGTGTCTTTGCCCCTTCTGGCTATCCTGGAAATAGCGCTGATGAGATGTTTTAATTTGACGTACAGCTCGCAATCGCTCAAAAAGTTCGAAGTTCTGGGTGGCTTGGTCTCGGGGACGGAGGAGTCTCGGGGAAAGATTTCTCTGGATCGTCCCAACCGACAGTGGGATTACCCTTATGCTTGGTGTGTTCATTTTATTTTCGTCGTCTTCATCGCTTTCTGATGCTGATGTCGGGAAAGGCCTCCGCATCAGATCATGGCGTGGGTTGGCCTCGAACGGTATGGCTATCTTGAGGATGCCCAAAGACTGGCGTACAGGTTCCTCTACATGTGAGTCGTCTGCGTGGAACCCAGTGAACATAGCTGAACGGTTCTATAAGGATGACCACTGCCTTCGTGGATTTTAATGGTGTAGTGCCTGAGAAGGTAAAAATATATCTACCTTTGGACATGGATATAATTTGACCTGTCGATGTCTATAGTTTGACGCTGTCAAGCTTTCACACCTTGTGGACGCCGAGTACGGGAACCAGGGACTCGACTTCAAGATGGTTCCTCGGGAGGGCTTTGGGTGGATGAATGGTATTGATATTCGCATCTCCTGGCGTTTGACTGTTCCGCTCATTGATTCCCGCACTGTATAGCCGCCTACCAAGTCGGTCTCTCATTCCTGACGAGCCACATGCGCCGCGCGGTCGCTGCTTGCACTTCTCCCGAGGTCTTCTTTGGCAGGTCCATGATGGGCGAGCACACTGCCGCCCCGCCGTCTAGCGTTGTCAACGACCCCCTGGGAATGGCAATGGAGAACCTGACGCTCAACACGAACATTCCTAGCACCAGCACCGCCATCAACGCCGCAGCCTCGTTTGTGCCCTCACATTCACCCGCTGGGAGCATTCAGTATAACTACTACTTCCCCGGAGGCCTCTCCCCAATCTAGATTATTCTAGTGGCATAGTGCGTATAGTTTGGGTCGGCGAAGTCTGATTACAGATTCGGTTTGATTTCTCTTCTACTGTAAAAAGTATCCATCGCTTGAGAAGCCGAGTAATTCCGCATCCTCTATAACGATGCTCTCTCTTCCACACGTTTCACTCCTTCATCACGTTCCCGTCAGGCTTCATTGCATCGCAATTAGAGCTACTCTAGATGCACGTTCTCGTTCCCAATCACTCCGCAGTACCAATTCGTGTAACATCTATCCATGTTCCTTCAGTGCCTCTGCGCATCGTCAGCCTAGTTAGATACCAACCTCCTTCAGCTTCCTCTGTTATCTTGGTACAATCTCGTTAATGATCGTCTACTAGCAACTCGCGGACATCGTGTCTTTCTTTTTTCCTTATTTTTTCTACTGGATGGTCATCTTGGTGGTTCGTGGGTTCTTAGCATTCAATAGATGGATTATGTCTTGCATCGCATTTGTGTTTTGGTGTGAACGGCAACGTTGGTGGAGCTCCGCGAAGCCGGATGCATTTCCAGTTTTGGCGAGTGCGGGTTGGATGCGTGCTGGTCGCGAGTGACTCGCCATCCGCCTCGCTCAATGCTCCCACTATCTCTCACCAGCTTCATCTTCCCGCTCCTCACCTACTTCACCCCCGATGCCCCCGCGCGATCCCAACGCCCATTACTCAGACCACAACCGCCGGCCCTCCAGTTCGAACTACGTCACCAGCACGCCGTCACCCCATCCGCCCACGTCTACTTCTCCGATATCCCTCCACTGCGCGCCTCCGCGAACGGCGATGGCGGCAGCTACCCGCAGTCGTATGCTGTGCACACGCGTCCGGTGGTGACACACAAGCCAGCATCGGCTGCCGCTTTCGCACGCGCGCGCACCCGCTCGATGCAGCGTGCGGAGAGCGAGGCGCTGTGGTGGGACGAGGACGAGGTGCAGGGCCCGGATACGGAGAAGCGGGAGACGCTGCTCATGCTCGCGAAGATGACGAGCAATGCGTACATCGCCCCTACGGATCCCGGGTGGTACGATCTCGGTGGGAACTGGACGGTGGTGCGTGCACGCTTGACAGACGCTTCTTTGTGCATCATTGGCTCACAGGGGTGTTCATTCATCGAACCCACATCTCTCTTGAACCGCGCCGATCTCCCTGATTCTGCTCGCGTGCGCGCATCGGATCGACTCAGAACGAGCCGGTGGGGTGGGAGGACGACGCGGACGGGTTCCGCGGGTACGTGTTTGCGACGCCCGATAATTCCACCGTCGTTCTCTCCATTAAGGGCACGTCTCTGGCGATTGTCGGAGGCGGCGGAGGTCCGACGACCAAGAAGGACAAGCTGAACGATAACCTGCTGTTCAGCTGCTGCTGTGCGCGCGTCGATTGGACGTGGACGACGGTGTGTGGCTGCTATCGCGGTGGATGGAAGTGCAACCAGGACTGTGTCGAGGAGGCGTTGATCGAGGAGAGCTTATTCTATCCCATTGGGACTGTGAGTGGTCGTTTTCTCCCGCGCGGGTTATCGCGCTGATAGTGCTCGTTTGGGGTCGGCGATGCTAGAATTTGTACAATAATATCTCTTATATGTACCCGGAAGCCAACATATGGCTCGTCGGGCACTCGTTGGGCGGATCGCTTGCTTCGCTGCTGGGTGTGACATTCGGCGTCCCCGCCGTCACCTTCGAAGCCCCAGGCGAGAAGATGGCGTCCCAGCGACTGCATCTCCCCTCCCCAGTCCGTGATCGAGCTCCTATTCGGCGCGACTAGATCTAATTAGCTGCATAACAGCCTTCGACGCAACATGTGACCCATGTTTACCACACTGCCGACCCCATCCCCATGGGCACATGCAATGGGGTGCTCTCCTCGTGCGCGCTGGGAGGATATGCATTGGAGAGCCAGTGCGTTGCTTTATGCGCCTGCGCGTTGTTTCGTCCGGCGATGATGGACGGGCTGATTCATTGATCACTAGATGTCATCTCGGGAAGGTCATCGAGTACGATACCGTATCGAACTTATCGTGGGCCGCGGATGTGCGGACGCACGCGATCCTCAACGTCATCGACAAGGTGCTCAGCCAGCCGTGGGCCGCGGCGGAGGAGGTCGGGAGAGAGGTGCCCGAGCCGCGGGTGCAGGACGACTGCGTGGTGAGCCGAGTTTCGAGAATGTCCAGCTTGCGCATCCAGGCCGTCGCTCACGGCCTTCTTTTTGCTGATCGCCACAGGAGTGCTTCAGCTGGGAGTTTGGCAACTTCTCGAGCACTGGGGCGTGAGGCATTATAATGAACTATGCTATCGGTGCGGTGGCTGGCGTCACACAGGGACACCGAGTCGGGTCTGTATACTATACGTTTTTACTTACTATCATTGGGTGCTTTTAGAGAGAGAGGGGGCCGACGTGCTAGACGTGGACGTCATTTGGTCCACGATGTCACGGCGGGTCTCTCAGCGTCACGACAATCATCATGCTATTGCTTCGACACCTGTATTGTCTAGTTTATATTTCCCATTCATCTGTGTCATCGTTGCTCCTCTATCTGGTTTGTTCGATTTGCACGCACTCACGGCGACTGACGTGCGGAGGGGACCCCCGATGTGCTGACTATTGGCCGCTACTCACTTTCTTCACTCAGCAAAAAGCTACCGGTGGGCTGCTGCCGGCGCATGCGTTCTAGGGCGCAGTTTCTACAGGCGTGAGTCGTATTCCCTCGCTTTCATCAGTCATGGGTCCTGTCTTGTGTTCTGATCACACTCAACGCCCTTCCGTTACCAGCCCAGATCTCGGGTCTGTCCCCCTGATATGTCTTCAGCCGTCCTAACGATATTGTTTCGAACCTGACTCGCTGGCTTCCTTGTCTACCGGATGTATGCGGTCCCATAGCATTCTGGGAGCTATACGCCCTATGCGAGCTGGAATCACAGTACGGTCGGTTGCTCCCAGCCAGGCCAGCGTCACTTGCCTTTATACATTCACGCTGATTCCAAAATCCTGTTTGATCATGGGAGTCGAATGCGCATCGCGCCAGGAGTTCAGCACACCCGTGGACGAGCCTGAAGGACGCATGGAGGACCCGTAACGACTTTCCAGTCGCTGGCCCTGCAGGGAGAGTGTCAGCAGCCACATCCAGCGCCACACCCGACGCCTTCCGAATGCGATTCGCATCTTCGCATGCGCAGACACAGACACAGCCCGCCAGCTCCTCGTCCCGACGCAAATCCTCTTCCCCGTAAACGTACGCCGCAATCATCGGTGGTCAGGCTCAGCCCCAAACGAACCCATCGTATGTCCTGAAGCCCAAGCTTGATGACATCCGTTCCCGCGGGTGACCTCTCGCGCGCGGGCCTGCTTGCACGCGTGACGCCTCCTTTGGGGCCGCGGGTCCCCCTGACCCTGCGAGCCGTGCCCTCAGACTCGAGCGCGCGCCGAACAGGAACCTTGCGTCCCGAACTAGGACGTGCTGACGTGTGTCGGTGGGCTTCGTATGGGTATCTTGGTCCTCATACGGCCGAAGACGGCTTTGACTGGGGAAACCCCAACCGGGGTCGTTGCAAGTTCGGAGCGCTCGGACATGCGCCGGACAGCGAGGATCTGTGCCGCGCCGGTGGATGGGCGTGTGTTGCTGCCGCTTTGGCTCCTGGACAGTTTGACTGGCAACTGGCAGCTTCGATCTGCACGTGTCTGCGAGGCGCGCGCGATTAGAGCTTGTTGTTTCGACGTGGTCGGTCTATGTGCTACCTGTCCTGCGGGAGCCCTCCGAGTTACTGTGCATGCGAGGCCTCGAGGCCACTCGCGAGGGGAGAAGCCGACTGTACTCGCGTGGCACCTCCGCATGTAGGCCTGCGCTTCGTCTTTGTTATGTATCTGTCGTGGGTGTCTGCAGGCGACCGCATTCCCAGCGCAGCTTTCAGCGATCCATCGACATCATGGCCGCGCCGTCACCCGCTCGACCGCATCGTCACATACACTTCAAGCGTCCGATGACGCGCGCTTGCTCGCTTGCTGGCCTGCCTACCTGCATGTATGCGCGCACACCGAGCCATCTATCCGAAAGGAAGTCGCGTCGGCGATCTACGCTTCTACACGCATAATGGACAATGAATTGGTATTATCATATCATCGCGTCATCGAACCTTTTCGTCTACCGATATCATCTCATAGCAGCGCATGGCCTAGAATCCAGGGCCCAGAGCCTAGATGCGGCTTCTTCACGACTAGGAACCTCCCATCGACACAGTCACTATGATAGATCTGATTTATTACAGTTTTATTAATGTGGATCGACATGTTCTAGGCGATGGACGGGTATACACCGGTATGGACATTGTCTTCGATGTCGGATGCGTGTTTAGGACAAAGGGCAATATAGCCAGGTACAGGAAGCAACCGTTGGAAGGAACTCTGCGTGTTATGTGTACTCGTACACCTTTGTACACTCAGGCTGGAGCAGCCGCGATCTCGAAGAACTTCGCACCCGCATGGTGCGCCGACACTTCTGGGTTCCAGACCACCGCCTCATGCCGACAAATCATCGATACCGTGTTCCAAGTCTCCTTCGTCAGACGAACGTCAATGTAGCCTCCCATGTTCTCCCGCTGGAAGTCCGTGCGCTATTCTCGGAGGATCTAGATGCGGTCAGCCCTACCGCTGCCGGTGAGGGCGTGATTGTCGATACGTGATTGTTGCCTCGAGATTGAGTGGGAAGATCTGGGCCGAACGCGGTGGGTCCCTCAGGCGCTGGACTCCATCAGGGGCTCGCGCGACCGCACACGACGTGGGTTGATCACCATCGAGGCGACAAGACGGCCATTCGACACGACGAAGGCTATCGAAAGACGACGAAGGCTGTCGAAGGGCGACGAAGGGTGACAAAGAGGGGATTTTGCCGTGGCATGTGTGGGCGACGCGCGTTCAGATGACTCGAGGGGAGTTCCGAGGACGAGTGGGCGGGACGGCGTGCCTACGTCGAGTCGCTTCGCGGGACCTCGTGACGCGGATGCGGTGACTCGTTGCGGTAATGGACCCTGAAGCTAGAAAGGCATCGAAGGGATAGCAGTGATGATCGGTGCAGACATGAACTTTGAAGAGAGGCGCACACCGGGAGGTCGCGAGGCGCATCTCCCTTTGGAGGGGAAGACTGGTGGGCCCTGCATGAACATGAGCCGGGCTTGCTAGTGCTCCAAGGATGTCGTGAGAAAAGCGAAGTGATGCACCGCTGTGCGCCGCGCTTTCGCATTTGTTACTTTAGCGACGTGAGGAAGGGCGACGATGGCGAGACCGTGAGGAACCTGGGAACGGAGAAGATAGATGCTTACGGGGGACGCGACGGGCGAGAGCAAGCGAGAGGAGGCTGGAGGGGACGGGCCAAGGGATGGTCGACCGTGGGCTGGAAGTGGCAAGGTGATTGCGCCATGCTGTGGAAGGAAGGTAACTTAGAAGTTCGGGAATGCCCGATCAGGATGCTCGCTGATGCTCGTGTTGGCACCACGAACGAGGTTTAGGCGGGCATGCAGGATGCCGGCAGACGCGGACGTGCATTGCTGCACGCGGCGGTCCATGGACGGCGTTGTTGTTGAAGGGCGCGGTGGAGGAGTGGTGGACATGGTGGTGGAGGGGATTGCCCAGAAGAGACGGGAAGGGGCTTCGAATGCGGGGTAAGGGACACCGCCCGCCAGCCTCTCGGCCACCGCCAGCTGATATCCTTCATTAGCATATGTGCCGCGCAGGGACCAAGACAAGAACAGCCCGTCTTTTCACCCTCGGAGAGTTGGCGAGCACCACAGCGTGGAGTTGTGCGATGACTCTGATGGCATCTGGTCGACATGGTGCAAGCCTGAAGAGAAGAAGACGGGAGATAAACAGACAGGCGGTTTCCATTGCAGCGCCAAGAATAGAGTGCGATCTCCAATTTAAAAGCTTACTGGGGACGCGTACGTAATGGCGTGCTCCGAAAGGGCACACGTGAGCAAGCAGTATATAGACCCCACCCTCTCATCTCTTCCGCCTACTTTCTCCCACCACATCCCTCCCCGTGCCTACATCAGAATAAACACTATCGCAACAATGCCTACCGAATCCATTAGTAACAGTCGCACAGATGTCAAGCACTCCAGCCCCATCCCCATCGGCGGTAACGCCCCCAACCGCCGCCGAGCCCCCTCCTTTTCGTCTTCAGAGGGCTCCCCAACCTCTCCCCAGAGCCTCCAAACACCTCTCTCACCATCGCCCCCACGGGTTGCTACCTCTCCATCGGCCTCTCCCATCTTGTCCTACTTCATGAGCGCATCTCCTACCAAGCTGAACCCCACTTTCCCCTTCCGCCGCCCCTTTGGCGCCCCGCCTGTTCTTGAGGGTCCGCATCAATGTCATCTCGCTGCAATAAGCAGAATACTCACGTTCATTCACATTTCTCCACAGATGACGAAAGCCTCGACGCAGACACACTCCCCACATTCCATGGGCGCAGCGCGTCTGCAACCTGGACTACCGTCCCCCCTCGCTTCCCCCAGCCCTCTTCGCCGCCCATCATCCCTATCCCTGAGGCTCAACAGTCCCAGCAACAGCGTGGCACGGGCGTCCTGCGTCGTCTTTCTCTAAGCAGCGGTTTCGGCAGAGTGTGTATCCCTCTCGCGTACCCTACTCCTGACTCCCCTGAAATGGCTCGCTCATCGCCCTATCAGCCGAACCTTATGTCGCTCAACCGCCCTCAGTCGCCCCCACGTCCGGGCACACCACCCCCGAGCGCGGTGAACATGGCCCCTCAGAACGGTGGGCTGTCCGCAGCGTCTCCCGGGCGCAAGCCTCGTCGCGCTACGACACTTGGCGTGCGCCCAGCCGACTCAAAGACCCGACGTGCGCCGTCACCAATGGGCGAGCGCATCTTGAAGGGCCACTTTGATGGCTTCAATTGAAGCCCTGTCTCCATCAACGCCCTTTGCATCTCATTCTCTAGCTCTGGGTCTCCATCCTCGTTTCCAATCTCTTCATATACTCGGTTCTGTCGTCGCTCTTGGCCTCGCTTTCTGTTCAAATCTGTATCATGCCGCGAGCACTCGCGCTCGCTCGCTGTACCTCATACTGTATCTGTCACCCCATCGTAATTGCTCCCCGCGGTCTGCTCAGGCGCTATACTCTTGTCCACGGCTAGTCCACGATTCATTCCTATACGTGCGGAGGCCTTGAGGACATACATCTGTGGATCGATGAGTCGTGCTTTGGCTATGCGATGCTGCCGTCGCCGTGGGGCAAAATAGCCGTGCATTTCTGGGTTTCCCTTGACACCACTGCCGGCGATTTTACTTTCGCCGGCCCCATCGTTTTAATCACCATCTTCTCAGCAAGTTCCGTCGGTCGCTTCCTTTTCTCACATGCATCACTGTCAGCAAAATCATCCTCCCACCATCTTTCTTCACCCACCCACCCACCCCTCTGCTTGTCATCATCGAACACCTCGCCTTCATTCTTCTCTTCACCAGCATCACTGTCCCATTTTTAGCAGAAGCATCGATATCAGCATCAAAAGCATGTTCGGGCCCTTGCGAGCAAGTCACCCTGTTCCTTTCATCATCCTCTCACCTGTCTTCCATTTTTCGTGTCCGTCTTGTCTTCTGTGAACGCCGTGTGGCTCAGATTCACGCACGGCCCGTTCTCGTTGATCGGAAGCGACGATGCTGTGGTACCCTGAACCCTGCTGTGAACACAACTCTATTATTGGATCTGCTCTAGCGTCGACGTTCTCCTGACGGGTTGGTCTGTGAACGGGGCTCCTGTCTCCTGTCTCCTGTCTCACCCCCGTTCCGTCATCCGTTATCTGCCCGTGTCCGTGCTGCGTCACTGGGTATTGGAATCGATGTGTGGGATGGCGTCAGTCTTCAGGAGGCGCATTCAATACCGACTGGGTGTCGGGTCGGGGTCAGCGGTTTTGGCGCATGAGGGTGGGCCTTGGGTTCAATTCAATGGCGGCGATCAGGATCGTCAATCGGCGGAGTGATCGAGGTTGCGTCCGCGCCAGGAAGGCTACGAACAGCGTGGAGGAATAATAGGGGCTCGTCGGGTCCGCGGTCTGTCTTGGTCTTGCTACGTTTTGTCTTGTTCGTTCTTGTGTTTTCGTGGTGCGTGTTTGGAGTATATCTTATTGAGATTTCGTTTTTGTGGTGTACATACTGTGGATTGCGGGTTGCGGGAGGAGGTCGGGAGTGGGCGGGATAGGGGCAGTCAAAGAAGACTTGTAACATGTACAGTACTTGTTTAGATGAGATTTTTTTGTGTGATCCTCTATCTTACTAAGGAGTAATCGAGCGATCGAATCACATTTCAAGCAGTTACGGGTACAAAGCAAATACTGGATACAGAAGACGTGCCCATGACGCCGGTCGTGAGTTCGGACGTCAAACATGCTCTCGATCTTGTTCGCGTCGCTGCTGGATTCTGAGTTCTGGCGGGGCACAAGAGGTGAAGTGTGATATGTGAAAAATTGGTTGGAAAGGATCTGCGGTGCCAAAGCCGAGCCATGATCGCGATGGCATGTATGATCTCGGGAGATGTTTTCGGGACTAGGGCGAGTAGGTCGGGTAAGCCCAGCCATGATTGAGTGACGGGCTGGTGGTTTTTGGGGGGAAGGTAACGGGTGGGAGTTCGGAGTGGGGTGCTGTGGGATGATGGCGTGCACGATGCGCGGGGCTTGTGCGGGTGACGATGGTTGATGTCATGCAGGTGTGTCGCGCGGTGGGCGGTCTGAGATGTCAGTGCTCGAGACACATGAGCAAAGGACATGGCTGTGATCTCGATTGCGCATGTACTCGCATGCATCATCTAGGCAGACGGCCCGGTCCTTTGCTTGACGCCCTCGTCGTAGACTCGCGCATCATCCAGAGGCGCGGTCCTTTTGAGGCCCTGGATGCATCCAGTGCACACCCATAATCACGAATCTGTAAGAGCCTTGCAGATCTAGGCTGGAAGCGTCGCGGCGCCCCGGGTCCCGTGTCCCGTGTCTCGCATCGGGAGCCCCGACATGCAGCGCCCCGTCCACAGCAGACGTCACCGATCACGCCGTTTTCGCGATGACGTTCACGTTCATGGGACGCGCGGCGGCGGACGCGGCGGCGGCGGCATCCGCGCGCGTCTGGCTCTGGCCGACGATGGGCATCGGGCGGCGGGCGAAGACGAGCTTTTTGCGCACGATGGCGGCGATGGTGTACGTGGCCGGGGGCCGCGTCGTGGGATGCGCGGCTGGAGAGTCATAGGAAGCAGAGGCAGAGGCAGAGGCAGAGGCAGAGGCAGAGGCAGACGTGGTGAATGGGGCAGAGGGGTCGGAGGGAGGTGCGGGGGTGGTGCGGTGCAGGACGGCGAGGGGTTTGGGAAGCGAAACGAGTTTGCCTTCGAGGAGATGATGCCCGATGCGCAGGGTCGGTTTCGCCTTGTGCGCGCGATCATGCAAGGGAGTCAGCGTCGGCATGGTAGAAGCGATCCCGTAGAGAAGAAACTCGCGCGCGCGCACCTGTGTATCGCTGGCGTCGGGCACGGTGAGCGTGCCGATGGGCTGGTCGCGCCTGTCGCCGTCGGCGTGGATGTCGCCTTGGAGCTCGATGAGGACGAGCTCGGAGGTGCCGATGCGGGCGATGTTGGGAGGCAGGGCTGGGGAAGAGGGCGAGGACGGCGCGGGCAGGGTGATGGGGATGATCATCGTGGGTGGAAGAGGCGCGCACTGCACAACGGTGACCGCGACGCGACGCGAAGGGTCACGATAAGTCACGTCACCCTAGATGGCTTGTCACACATATCTCCGACTCGTTCCGATCGTCCTCCGGCAATGGACGCAGCTGCACAGCCGCTCTTCCCCAATCCCCTCGTGCTGCCCACTGGTCTCGCTCTCGAGACATGTTTCGCGCCTGCGTCGCTTGACGGTGCTGATGATTATGACGGGGCCACTGCACCGCGCTCTGCTCTAGGTAGCAAGCTGGCAGTATGTCTACACCCATGGTCGCGTCTGGGTGGCAACATGTATGATCCGTGCGTCGTCGTTCTCATCTTTGTTTCATCGCGCGAAACCGATTCATAATGCGACTTCACTTTGACTCTTCACTCGTCATAATCTGTCGTTCGTTATATGCGCCGTGGTGGGGGTCGAACAGTATACTTGAAACACTCGTTCATCCATTGACACGCAACGGATACCATGTCTTGCGATACAACGCGCGGGGCGTGGGCGACTCGTCTGGAGCTGCTTCGTTCACGGGCTTTCAAGAGGCCCAGGATTTGAAGGAGCTCGTGCAATACGCCGTTGCAAGGCTCGGTGGCGTCCAGGAGCTGCTTCTCGTCGTATGTCTCCTTCCGGCTTATCCTGGCTTGATCTACTCACATTGATAACATCGATACCCAGGGGTATTCTCATGGCTCTCTCATAACGTCCTTTCACTCCCCGCTTCCTTTACCGACGCGAACGTCGCATATACTCCTATCCTACCCGTTCGGCCCGCGGCAGTTCCTCACAGCGTTCAACTCTGGAAAGTACCAGGACGCTATCGAGACTCTCTTGAAGGACGCGGGTGCTAGAGTCCTCATCGTCTATGGGGACGCGGATGAGTTTACGAGCGCTTCCTCGTATACAGGGTGGATCGAGCGCCTCAGGAACGTCGCGAGTACAGGCATGGGAAGCGAAGAAGGTACCGTTCGGGAGAGGATGCAAATCGAGTGCGTGGCGGGCGCCACGCACTTCTGGACGGGCCAGTCGCGGGGAGAGTTGGTCCGCGTAGTCAAGGCGTTCCTCGACGAGGGTTCCTACTCCAGATAAATTGCTCTCCACCCTTTTCCACCCCGCTCTGTCGATCCCCGAGGAGCCCTAAGACCAACAATAGATGCATGGACGGTGGCTAATCGTTAATCGTACGTGCACTCTGTACTCCTATACATGTACCGACTATCTGTATTGCGTCTTTACCAGGAGCTGTGCTCCCGAAGACAGGACACTTAGGCCAAAACCCTTTCGGTCGCTGCTGCGCTCGCTGCTGAGCTATTGAGCCCAAGCATTTCTGCGAGATGCTATGCAGCTCAGCCTGTCAATATCGTTTGTGGCTGAATCTCCTTGCGTGCCTCTGGCCGCAGCTTGTAGTGGAGCTGCGGACGGGGACGAGTAAGTCCAGACTCGCTGACCGTCTATCGGTGGCTGATTTTTTCCCAAGAAGGTGATCGCCGCCTGGAGATGCTCTTCACAGGATGTTCACAGCTCGTCTGGTTGGTCGGAAAGCCCGGGGCTCAGTGAACTTCAAATTTTCAGACATTGTGTACTCGTGTGTTGTGCGAGTTGTCTTTCATCTTGAGCCTGGGTATTGCTGTGTACTTCTTGAGGGTGCACTTTCTGCCTTGCATCCTGCCCCTTGATAACGAAGGGGCTCTCAGCGAACGGCATACGTATATGCGCTTTGTCTAAGTAATTGGGGGAAGTGGTCAAGATAGGAGCGTCTGTCATCATCTCTTGAGTCCATGCGGACAGCGGTTCCTCGAAAACTTTCTGCAAGTTTGGTGCGTGCATATTTGTAATGCTCGGCGTTTAGCGGTTAGCATCTCTGCCGTCTTGTTCGTTCTACCAGGGAACCCATTCCTCGTTGGCAATGACTGGGGCTGTACTTGGAGAGACTGGAACGAGCTAGAGCTTCGCTTGATCTTATTGGTTCTCGCGCTCAATGCGTGGAAATTTAAAGTGTTCGGTTCTCGATGCCTCTAGCATTTCCATTGATCAATGAGCGCAGTGCGTTTGACACGCTTCGACACGTCGCAATTTGTCTGCAATGGCTGAGGCTGTACTCGGAGAGACTGTTTACTCGACGCTAGCGGCTTGGCCTTCTTGTCGTTGCGCACGATTGATGGAATGGCTAGTTTTCATCCCTATCGTGCTTATCTGGATAGCTCTACTTGCCAGTCATGCGCTAGATGGCCAGCAATTTGGCTTGTCCGATCATGTCTGCTGCTTCGATGAGGTGCTTCACTTGCTTGCCTATTCACCTGCGCGCAGCTAGTCTCCCAAAGGCAGCAACATATGCGATCCTCCTTCAACCTCGGACGTGGTCTCCGAATATCCATGTACAGTCCTGCATGCTTTCTATCAAGTATTATTTGCACCTTCTTTGACTTCCTTTATTCCTCAATTCCCATATGTCAAGGGTTCCCATTTGGCTGAGACAGGGCCATACTTGGCGCAGCAGCGCGTAATATTAGCAAGAATCACTACCAGGAACTCTCCCACCTTGAACTTTCAATGTCGGACCCACGTTTCAAAGTCAGGCAACCGAATTAACTTCATAGCATGCAATTTGGAAGCGCATCACAATTGCTTACTTTGGCTCTGCTAGGCAAGTCGGACGAGGAAGGGCGCTGCGCCGTACGCTTATGAAACGGATGCCGACGGCTCTTCCTACGCGTCAATTCCCATCCTACGTACGACATATGTGGACCCTGTCGGCGCTCTGACGCCACTCGTGGAGAAAGGTGGGGTCGCGGAGGTCGTGCGCTCCCCGAGTGTATGGAGCGGGCTGTACACCGTGGAATACTTGATCGCACACTCCATGACGCGTGCGGTAATTTGACTCCAAACGGAGGTTCCTAAAGGCCCGTCTACGACCCTGCATCAGTTTGTTGAGTGTTGCAAGCCAGGGTTGGCCACGCATCGTTCTGCTTGTCCGGATTGACTTCAGTGAAACGTCCCACACTCATTCGATAGCTAAGTGCTCAAGACGCACTGGAACCTTCAGGCATCATCAGAAACTTGGAGAGCAAGTGGGGATATTAACGCATCCGTAAGTTTATCAAACGTTCTATGGCGCTCACACGTCGCCGCTGGCCTTGAACTCATGTTTGCTTAACCAAACTAGGACCTCGGCATACTCATTTTGGAGTAGAGAGAGACGTTTCACCGCGGGCAAAGGTCACAAGTTCAGTGAGTGGAGTTGGTCACAAAATTGCATTTACTCTACACTTCAGTTTCGTGCCCTTGCATGCTCTCGATAACATCCGATCGTACCTTTGTATGTTGTTTTTTTTGGTTGCGTTCCCATCGGCATATTTTCTAGGGTGTACGCGCCCTTACACGCCCTTCTTTGCCAGCGCCATTCTACCGTTACGTATTTCTTCACTGAGGCGATGTAACCAATTCTGGCGTTCTGGTTCCGCATGCACGCATCTCATGAGATTGAGTGCGAGTTGTCAGGCAACTAAATCTTTGCTCCTCACTCAAATGACCCAGCGTGCTTAGAGCGTTGAGCGGTGCGAGTTTCATGTGACAACAGACCAAGCAGGTCAGTCCGTCCACTAGCTGGTGATTCTGACCCGTTCACTTACATCCGAAATTTGTGGCCCGTGCATCGAAGCCTCTAACATAAGGGACCCTGCGCACGATGCGCACAGCCTCTTCCGTTACGGACTCCAAGAGACTCCAAGGAACATTCTCGATGCTCTATCTGTACCTAAATATGTGCATGGCAGGCAGCTGGCCTGCACAGCCTTGCCTGTAAGCAGGCTTCTTTTGGGACTTTTGAGTTCTGGACGCTTACATGCATCCTCTAGAGTGGAGAGCAGTCCGATCATCGATGGCCTGACCTCTGAAGGATGACTGCAGCCGTCGTTCTCACCTTTGCGTGCACGACATCTTTCTCTCATGAGGTGGTACATTTCGAACAGGCACCTTTGGTAGAATGACTGTCATGGTGGAGCCCGACTAGGTCAGGATAGTAAGCTACCCGTAAGCCGCAATTTGCATAACCGGGTTGTCGGCATTGACCGTTATTACAGGCAAACAATGCGGGTGAGGCTAAGTTGCACGATTCCCGAGGTAGCGTTATGGGGTAATGGTATCACAATCACCCTTCGAAGCCGCTAAAACCCACCTCAATATCATAATAGCTCGAATCATAACCGGGGGGCAGTGTAGATTGGTATTACTCTACTTTTTCGTCCTAGACGTCTCTCATCAGGAGAAGTTTAGGCTGTATGTTTGGCTTTACAAGCGATCGTCCTGACTAGACAAATGAATGGTCCAATGTCCGAAGTTCATGGGCATAGGGCGCATTATAGCAACGACGTCAGCGGTTCTACCGATCAACATTCACATGAAGCCTGTGTCTTTGGATGAGACCAATCGATTATAGACCAAATCAGACCATCAACGCCATCCAGATTGGTGTCAATATCGCCGTAACTATTTGCCCAACATCATGATCCACTGAAGTGTCAGCGGCCGATGGGGTTTTCGAGGCCAGCGGATATATGATCGCTTTCTCCAACGAAACAAAGGCGTCAGACTCATTATCCCCCTATGCTCGTAGCGCGTAACATGAGACGCATAGCATACAAGCAGCCTTGAAGAGGTATGTCGAGGCATGGAACATGCCGCGATGTGACACGGAACCTACATGATCAAAAGAGGGTCATAAGTGATTGTCCTGCATGAAGAGGGAAGCTAGCATTGATATGATCACACTTCTCGTTACCGCCTGGTGCACCTTTCCACTAATTAGGTCCGCAAATGAGGCTGTCGATGGCAGCCAAAGTGTGTGAATCCGGCTGAGGGGTGAGTCATGTGAGTTACACCAATGAAGTACCCGATTGCTTTGTGTCGTGCACTGTTGACACATACTATTATTGGCCGGCAGGTTAAGGTGATTCTAGAATCTCTCGAAAATGTGTGACTGGGTTGATTTCTCTAAAGCGCCTACGAGTGCTTTGCTGTCTGGAAATGAGCATGGCAAACTGACATTGCGCAGCACCCAAAAAATTCTCTGGCTTCCCATTGTGATACAGGCTGTGTAGACGGCCTTCCTGCTCGTGGATGATCCGACTACGCATGCCAGACCCATTGCATGGAAATGCAGGTATCCTTGCTGAAAGCTGTGAACAAGCCATACCATCGGTGAAAAGGAGGGGAAAAGAATAATCAGAAATAGACTTTGCGGACCTTGATCCGCTAAAATTAATTCCCTCATGCAAAACCGTCGAAAGTTTTGACGCCGAGAAGATCGTAGAGTAGGATTGAGCAGGGAAAAGAAGATCACTTCCGGGTCGATGGGGTTGGAATTTCCAACAAGCTGTTTCATGCCCACACATTTTTCAGGGGTAGAAATATGCGCACATTATGACAGCCATACCGGATTGTCTAATGCTAGAGGCGCTCATCGAGGATGTAGCCCCGCCGAATGACTGGCAGGGCATGTGAGCATCTGCCTCCATATGAAAGGATATTTCTACTGAAGATAAAAGACTATGCCCCATTGTGTCTGAGATCAGATGGCCCAGGTCTTTCGAACGCAATACGAATACAGAATCCTTTGTGATGACACTGTGATACGAAATGTACAGCTGTCATGGTCTGTGTATGAAGAAAATGGATTGATTACTGAGGTGCAGTGCTCTGAGATGAGCACAAGTACTCATACGGGTTCACCACTGATGATCTGAAGGATACTGACGAGAGGCGCCTGGTTGACCAGTGCGGAACGCCGCGGTGATGGGCAGTACTAATACGCTGGCAATTATCAGAGCATCTCACCCACGGTCACGACGAGTCCATAAATCAAATCATTTGTTTCGGGTTTGAGGCAGCATACCTGGTCCGCAGTTTTGCAAGGAAGAGGTATGAATATCGGGGGTCAAGTCAAAATCGTGTCCAAACTCGGCAGCAACGGCATGATGAATCCCATCCTCGAGTACACGCCGCGGAGCTCGAATATCTGACCTCATCCAATGAAGACCCCGGCGGGTTCTCTCATCTCTGACCACAAGGCCATCGGTCACTCCTTCACTTCTCAGATTCTCCTTTTCTAGGGGAGGAGCGCAGAATATTGGAGCTTACCATTGCAAGTGTAGAGCGGCGCAATATGATGAACTCACAATGAAGATGCAGGGCCTCATCTGTTATTCTGCAATCCTGATCCTAGTCACCCACGCAGCCTCAGGTATCAAGGATTGCATCACGCTGCGCGGCATGTGTAGACATCAATCTATCAATTATGCGGTACAGCATGAAAAGCGTAGATGCCGTGGAGCAACGGAAGGTTCGCTGAGCCGATGACCGCCCGAGCAGGCTCCGCAATGGCAGAAAGTTGACGAGGTACGTCGAGGCGAGCATAGCATCGGCCGGAGACCGTTTGACATCATTTACAGCATCCCGTTGCTCTATTCCACTTCGAAGGCATGTTCCCTAAGTTTCCTGCGGCCTGCCTACGAGATGGTCCAGCTGCGCGCCCCTGGCCGTTGTCAGCGCACTTCGCTGCGTTCATAGATGCCTTTGCATCTCTTCATTGAACGGAATTATGACCGAGCGTATGCTGCGCCTTCATGTTCGAATTTCAGAGGGACGTCTCGCGCCGGATTCAACTCTGCGAAGTGCACGATATTTCAGCACTTCGCGAACCTTGGGGGCTGTGCACACTTCCCTCACGCTGGCAATCATGCTCTCTGCTTCATTTCCTGTGTCGTGTGCCAGTACAGATGACTCAGATCACCCACATCCACCCCGCTCCTGAGGATCCAAGTTCAAGTTCCGAGATATGCTGGCAGCAGCGGCAGCAGCATAATTGTCATCTGGCGCTCCAAATGCGTGCTTCCGCGCAGGGAGAAGGCATAAAGCGATGCTGTTTCGGAAGGAACGTTCCCGGGAGGTAGGTTGCATTCCGAGGTCAAGACTCTTCTTCTCACTGAAAGAGACTAGCTGTTCCGATTTGGTCCTGAATGAAGCAAAGCATAGATGGCCCGCCTACATAGGATTGATCGCCATCATAAGTAATGGCGGGACACGTCTTCGTACATAGTACTATTTGTAAGAAGGTCTGTCAATCAACCAAGTAAGCTGCATATAGCTGACAATGGGCCTACTAGGGCAATTGGGAGCACCCGCCTCGAATACGGCCAGGCTCACTTTGTGTTCTCTGTATCCGAGGCTGTCATCATCGATACCCTCTTAAGCGCTCAGGGGCTGTGCATCTCACAACCCCAACATGGTTTCGCAGGCAATGGTGCAGCCTCCTTATATTTGCGCCCCGTGATCTGCTCAACGAGTCCAATGCGGTGGTTGAATCAAGATGATTTCCCATTCCGTCTAATAGTCCATGGTGCCTGAAAGCGCGAGAGCATCCTGTACTATACAGCATCTGCGATTGTGGACCCCTACGCAAGTTGCCGAGGAACAATAGGTGCATCGTACACAGGCTCCTATCGCCCATTTGAATACACTGAACGAGAAGACGCGCAACCGAGAGCCTCAAAGCAGCGGCTTGCCGCACACGTGCCGAGGTAAAATTCGGCGTCGGCTTCGTCCTGTCTGCGCCCGTCGCGTCTGCAGCCTCACGCTGGCTGTACTCGAGCTTCGAACGCGCGGCGCGCGGCAGCCGCGTCGCCGCGTTCTCTCCGAACAGTCCGAGCGCACTGGCCGCGCGTTCATCTGTTCGTTTGCCCGGTGGGCAAGGAGACGTCACCGCCCGCAGGATAGGACAAGACGCTACGTCGCATGTGCCCATGTACGTGCCCATCGTGTACGTGCGGCAGGAACGTCGGGCCCGCACATGCCCCCTGTGGCTATGGGCGCGCCCTGATGCACAGACGCTGTGCACCGCACACCACCGAGTGAGAAATCAGAGCCAGCGGTATCGGTATCGGCATAAGACGTAGGACGAAAGAAGCAAGGCAGCGTACCGTCATAACACCGCGACCTACATATCGCTCTCACGCCGACAGGACGATGATCTCCCGACGCCCAGGCTTATCTTTGCCGGTATTTGTCGTGTGTCGCGCCCTACTGTACGGCAGCCGTGCAGGCTCGAGGCTGGTTAGTTGGACGCGTGACCTACTTAGACTAGATGCGGAGGCCCGAGTATGTCGCTTTCCTGAGACAGGTCATTACCCGTGTCATTGCCCAGGCGAAATCCTAGGAGACCCGGAACGACGGCGTGGTGTGGCGAGACGGCTGGCGTGCGCATCAAAGAGCGTCGTCTGTGTGGGCACATACATCCCTACACTCTAGCTCGTATATCGCAGGACTGCGCCCCCCAATGTACGAGTACGGAATCGGAGCCGGAACGCCGCGCCGAACGTATCTTCCCCAGCGCGCGCGAGCCGAACACGTACGATCGAGTGCGTCCGGGGCAGATAGAAGACGTCGGTTATCTGCACGCAGACATGTGTATCAGCTATTGTCACTGTAATCATGACGCGGAGTGCATGATCGGGGGACCTGCAGCTTCCACGGACGTCCGTGTGTCGTCGAGGGCCGATAGCGAGAGCTCTTCGGCATCTGCTCTGATCCGCTGTGAGCCCTCATGATCCGCGCACGGCGCTGGAGGCGCGCGTCGACGATGTCGGATCCGAGCGCGAGCACGTCCGATCGCGCAGAAGGACTTGGGCCCTCGGTCGCATCCGATCACGAATGAGCCAAGGGCTGCGGACAGGCGGGGTCGCCTGCCCGTCCAACATCGCCCGTGCAAAGCAGAGCAGATCAGAGCAGAGCTCAGAGGGCACTGCGCTGGTCGTAGATCGCGGATCGCAGGGCGCGGCGAGCGTGCAGCCCGACGGCACACGCCAGCCGAGCGCGCGGAGCCGGACGCAGCTGTAGAGCGATGCGCGAGATCTCGGTAGACACAGACAAGCAAGCCAAGCGAGGCATATTAGGCAAGGAGTACAGAGAGCAGTGTATGCACGCGCGCGTCGGGTTCTCAGAAGAGCGCCGATCGAAGTGCATCGGACACGTTTCCTGATTGCAGCTGCGCGGCGCGCGCCACGAGGGGGCAGAAGAGCGCCGATCGGGGACGGATCGCACACGTTGTCAGATGAGATGCGGGGGCGAGATGGCGCCGTTTGGCATGTGCCAATAGGTCCTGTACCCGTGCGCACGACAAAGAAAAGCGCGCCGCTGTGTAGGCGGAGACGCGCAGAAGCCAGAAGAAAGGCGAGCACGGAATGAACTCCGCAGAGGGCGAAGGCGAGGGAGAGTAGCCCCTATTTTCGAGACAAGGGATCTTCCTTTTCCGTTTTGGAAAGAAGAGGAGAGGCCGCAGATTTCCAGTCAGCCTCAGTTGGTGGGATTGTGCTATAGTAGCAGCGGGTCGACGATCACAGCGGATGAGCTTGCATTGTGTGCAAGCGTGAGCCGTAGATCGTCCCCAGACCCGCAGACCCACAGCCTGACACAATCAGCACTTGTCCGGAGAAGTCAAGATCCAGCAGCCCCTGTAAGAGACTCCCGGGTGACAGCCAGATTTTGGACGCAAGTGGGCCCGGCGACCTCGAGGCGCATGATAATGGCCAGGCGCTCGCCACTGCCGCTCGCCGCTCGCAATTTGAATGCTGATTTCAGACTCCGCCCGTCGCGGAGCTCAAGTACGCGCTCGGCCGCGCTCGGCCTTCGTGCGGAGATGGAGCGATGACGAGCGTGCGGCTGCGGCGTGTCATCGCGGGTTGAAAGGCGGATCCAAGACCAAGAGGATCCAAGAGGACTGCTGGGGCGGGCCAAGCGCCTCAACATGTGGCGGCGATGCGGAGGGACACTGTATCCGACGGGCGGATAGCATGATCAGGTTTCTAGGGCCTGAAAGCCAAGGATAAGTCAAGCACATTGTGTGATAGCGCGATGCGATGTGGAGACAGTGTAATACGGGGTATGTAAGGCTACGGGGTATGCAAGGCTACGGAGTATGTGAGGCTACGTAGTAGGTGGTGTGCGATGCCAGAACCAAGTGGTTGCTTGTTGTTGCCGGAAGGCTATTGTTCACGCCGATGCCGTGGGGCAGTTGATCTGGAGCATAGGGGAGACGAGGCCACAGTTGTGGAGAACACTTAGTTCTGGTGCGTGGGTGGCGGATCGGCATATGCAGGAGGCAGTGAGCGGGCACAGTGCCTCCGCAGACAGGGCTCGCCGAGTACGGGGCCGCCGCTGTCCATGGAGCTGTCTGCGGCGTATGACTGTATGCGCGTCGGCGAGGGGGCGCGTGTGTGTGCACGTGACGGGACTGGGGCTGAGAGACCAGCTGTGATGAATGCTGCATGGGCAGCCGCGTACGAGGCGACGGCGATGAGAGAATGAAGGAGGGCTGTATGCGCGTCGGGCAGTATGTATTGGAAGAGAGCAGAGGAGTTGTGTGTGTGGCAAGCCGGGACGCCAAGCCGGATTTCCTAATGCAGCCGCACAGCCTCGGTTCACCGCCTTTAGTTCTGGAAATTCTGTGCTTGTTTTGGAGGATCGTTTTATAGAGCAGACAACGCGCGAGGGGCATGCTCACCTCCCTCCCCCCCTCCCTCGACGCCATGCCCGACAACGCACACGACATCCCCTCCATCGCCGTCACCGGTTCCACAGAACACCTCCACCTCTTCGCCCCCGGCGACGACCGGCACAACGTCCCCCTCGACGACCTCGTTCTCAGGCCTCCTCCCGTACAGCCAAACCGCGCACGCTCCCCCTCAGAGCCCGGTTTTCTCTCTCTCCCGAACCCCATCCTCAGGACAGGAAGAAACTCGCTCGAGGCCGCGTCGTCGCCCTCACCGTCCTCCCCATTGTCCGAGCGATCAGACCGCTCAGACTCGCCCCTCCTCAATGTCCCGCCCTCCCCCACCCTTTCCGCACACTCCGGCACCTCCGTCCACTGGGCGAACTCCACCCAGCTCCGCACAAACCGCCCAGAAGAACACGATGGCATCTCGTCCCTCGGCCTCCTTTCACCCCCTGCCTCCGGCCACCGCCGCAAGGGGAGCAACGCCACTTTCACAAGCTCCATCAGTGGCAGCGAGACAGAGCCAGACCACACCGGCGAATCCTCCAACATCGCCCTCAGCCCCCTCCTCACCGCCCGCTCTGATGCCAGCACGCTCGCGTCCCCGACACACACACACGTCGACTCAGCCTCCGACGGCGGCTCCCGCCCCGGCTCGCGCTCAAGCTTTGTCAAAAAGTTTCACCGCCTTCGCCGCGCGTCGCGCTCCCCAGAAGGCTCTGACGGTATCGACACCGATACGTCCGACGGCCCTCCCGCCGCGCCTAAGCAGGAAAGGAAGGGAAAGGGGAAGAAGAAGCGCGAGCTCGAGCGCCTCGCTGCCATCGAGCTTGAGCAGGATGCGAACAAGGACCCCGCACCGTTCGCGTTCAAGCCGTTCCAGCTCGCGAGCCTCCTCGATCCAAAGAACATCGAGGCTCTCGAGGATCTGGGCGGCGTCGACGGCCTTTTGCGCGGCCTGGGGACTCACCGGACTCTCGGACTGGGTGTGGCGAGCCTCGCGGCCAAGGCGGACCCGCCCGATCACGCGTCGCAACCTGTGCAAGCCACTCGGAAGAGCAGGGACATCGAAGAAGGTTCAGACGAGCAACTCCCAAATATTACCATCACAGAGCCCAGTGGGGAGATCAAGGGGCTCCAGAGCACAGTCAGCTTGGGCGATGCAGCACAGTCCGCGTCGGGCGGTACGCCCGACGCGCATGGGGCAGACATGGATGTTCGGAAACGCGTATACGGCGATAATGTGCTTCCTGGAAGGAAAAGCAAGAGCTTACTGCTTTTGATGTGGCTGGCGCTCAAGGACAAGGTCTTGGTGCGTGTCTGATTGGCTATGCCCGTTTTGTCCGCGCGCCTACTGATACGGGGGTTGCCGTCATTGGGCGCTTGTAGATCCTCTTGTCGGTCGCGGCGGTCGTCTCGCTCGCGCTGGGCTTCTTCCAGGACTTTGGCACGCCACGCGCCAGCGACGACCCCCCTGTGGACTGGGTCGAGGGCGTGGCCATCATCGTCGCGATCGTCATCGTCGTCTCGGTCGGGTCGGTCAACGATTGGCAGAAGGAACGGCAGTTCAAGACGCTCAACGAGAAGAAGGAAGAGCGCACGGTCAAGGTGATTCGTGGCGGCGTCGAGATGCTGGTGGACGTACATGAGGTCGTCGTCGGCGATGTGGCGCTTCTCGAGCCTGGCGAGATCGTCCCCTGCGACGGCATCTTCCTGTCTGGGCACAACGTCCGGTGTGACGAGGCTGGCGCAACGGGCGAGTCGGACGCGATCAAGAAGCTCTCATATGAGGAGTGCATACGCATTCGCGACGAGCGGCTGTTAGAAGATAGTCCCGCAGCGTCGGACGTTGAGCAAACCGGTCATGAGGGCGCCGACGGAGGAGACGTGAAGAAGGCGCGCCCGTCGGGTATGGATTTGCTCGGGCACACGGACTGCTTCATTATCAGCGGGAGTAAGGTGCTTGAGGGCGTCGGCTCGTACGTCGTCATCGCTGTCGGCACGAAGAGTTTCAACGGTCGAATCATGATGGGTGCGTTTTCTCTTTCTCTGCTTCGTCCATCCGGCTCACTGAACACGCAATTTAGCGCTGCGGACGGACGCGGAAAACACCCCGCTCCAGCTCAAGCTCAACGACTTGGCAGAGCTCATCGCCAAGGTCGGCAGCCTCGCGGGCTTGCTCCTGTTCTCGGCCTTGATGATCCGGTTCTTCGTCCAGCTTGGCACCGGTGAACCCGCCCGGTGCGTTTTTGTGCGTTGACGGTGTTCCACGCACAGCTGATGGATATGTTTTATTAAGGACCACGAACGAGAAAGGCATCGCATTTGTTCAGATTTTGATTATTGCTGTGACTCTCGTTGTCGTCGCTGTACCTGAAGGTCCGTCCCTGGGATAATTATCAGGCGCATATATGCTGATCAGAATGCAGGTCTACCATTGGCAGTCACATTGGCGCTCGCTTTTGCGACGAAACGAATGACACAGGAAAATTTGCTCGTGCGCGTCCTCGGATCCTGCGAGACGATGGCGAACGCGTCTGTCATCTGCACGGACAAGACCGGTACCTTGACGCAAAACGAAATGACCATCGTCGCCGGCTCTGTCGGCGTCCACGCCAAGTTCGTGCGACAATTTGAGGACAACAAGGCGCGCTCGAACGTCGACGACTTGAACACGTCGGGCGACCGCAAGCACGTGCAGGACTTCTCGCTCGACCAGGCGCAGCTGAACCAGGTGTTCTCGCCCGCGCTCAAGACGCTCTTCAACGACGCGATCGCCGTCAACTCAACCGCGTTCGAGGACCGCGACGCTGCGACGAGCGAGCTCGTGTTCGTGGGCAGCAAGACGGAGACGGCGCTGCTCAAGTTTGCGAAGGAGCTTGGGTGGGCTGATTATAAGCAGGTCCGGGACAGCTTTGAGATCGTGCAGATGATTCCGTTCTCGAGCGATCGTAAGGCCATGGGCGTCGTGGTGAAGCTGCCCGACGGCCGGTGGCGGCTGCACGTCAAGGGTGCGAGTGAGATCCTGACGGATAGGTGCTCGCGGCATGTCGTGGTGGAGCAGGACGGCTCGGGCGAGGCGATTGAGACCGCGCCTATCGGTGAACTCGAGCGCGACAATATTTCGCGGACTATCACATTCTATGCATCGCAGACGCTGCGGACAATCGGCATTTGTTACAGAGATTTCGAGCAGTGGCCCCCTGCAGGCGCACGGTACGTCGCGAACGATGAGGTGAGTGCACTCGGGCATGTCAATTCAGCAGCTTTGATTGACCCTGCGCAGGTGGAGTACGATGATTTGGCGCAAGACATGAATCTGATAGGTATCGTCGGCATCGAGGATCCCCTCCGCGAAGGTGTCCGCGAGGCCGTGGCAAACTGTATTAAGGCCGGCGTCGGCGTCAAGATGTGTACTGGCGACAACGTGCTCACCGCGCGCTCCATCGCGCAGCAATGCGGTATCTACACTGTTGGCGGTATTGTCATGGAGGGCCCGGTCTTTAGGCAACTTCCGCCGGACACGATGAAGAAGGTCGTGCCGCGGTTGCAGGTGCTCGCGCGCTCGTCGCCGGAGGATAAACGCATCTTGGTCGAGACGCTCAAGGGACTTGGCGACGTGGTCGGCGTCACGGGCGACGGCACGAACGACGGGCCGGCGCTGAAGACTGCACACGTTGGATTCTCCATGGGCATCGCCGGGACGGAGGTCGCAAAGGAGGCGTCTGACATCATCCTGATGGACGACAACTTTTCATCGATCGTGAAGGCCATCATGTGGGGCCGGTGCGTCAACGACGCGGTGCGCAAGTTCCTGCAGTTCCAGATCTCGACGAACGTGACGGCTGTGGTGGTTACATTTGTGACGGCGGTGGCCTCGGACCAGGAGGAGTCGGTGCTGAGCGCGGTGCAGCTGTTGTGGATTAACATTATCATGGACACGTTTGCTGCTCTCGCGCTGGCCACGGACCCCGCCTCGCCCGTGCTGCTCGACCGCAAGCCGGACAAGAAGACGGCACCGCTGTTCACGGTGGACATGATCAAGCAGATCGTTGGACAGTCGATATACCAGATCATCATCATCCTTATTTTCCACTTCTTGGGTTCGCAGATCCTCGGCTTCCATGACCACACGACGAAGGAGAGCGACATCGTCCAGACGCTCGTGTTCAACATCTTCGTGTTTGCGCAGGTCTTCAACTCAGTCAACAGCAGGCGGCTCGACAACAAGCTGAACATCTTCGAGGGCATTCTCAACAATTATTATTTCATGTCTATCACCTTGATCGGTTTGTTCTTTTGTCGTGTCTGTCGTGCGTGATAGAGCAAGTCGGCTAACGCGTTTTGTAGAAATTGCGGTTCAGGTGCTCATTGTGTTTGTCGGTGGTGCCGCGTTTCAGGTGACCAGGATCGGCGGTCGCGAGTGGGGCATCTCGCTCGCGCTGGGGCTCGTGTCTATCCCGCTTGGCGCGCTCATCCGGTGCATCCCGAACGCACCCGTTGAGCGGCTCATCAGCAAGATACACCTCCGGCCTTTCTGGCGCAAGGAGGAGAAGCTGCCGACGACGCGCGCGGACGCGGAGCCCGGGTTCGGGTTCGCGATGGACCGCATGCGGGACAACTTGGGCACGTTCTCGACCGTGCGCGGCGGGCGCATGCGCTCGTCGTCGTTCGTCGTGAAGAGCAGATCTGGGCGCGCCGACGCGGACGCGCCGAAAGTAGTGTTCGTAGCTCGTTTGCCTTTCGCCGCACTCTCCGCGCGTCGAACGTTTTTGCTTACTCGGACCGTGCTTTTTTTTCGCCTTTGGCACACAGACCTGAACTGTTGACAATGTTCCCGTCGCTGATGGCCTCGCACATCGTCGGCTCGAACTGGACACCGCAGTCGAACGGCTCGCTCTCGGACCCGGCCGGATTCGACCCGTCCAGATCGTCGGCTGCGCTCTGGGAAAATAAGTTCGAGGTGCATCCGGACACGCCGCCGAACGACCCCGTGTTCAAGCTCTTGGGCGCGCGGCCGTCGACGTCGCGGCCATGAAACCTACGAAAATCGAGATTCTTTTCCCCTGTTCGCATCTGTCTATAAAGCCGCCTCCGGTACCTATGCCATCGGGCACTTGCGTGCGGGCAAGTTGGACGGACCACCGTCCTTGGCGTCACGACCATCAAGGCCTCACGCTTGATGGACCCTGGACGGGCCTGCGCCGCATGTACTCCCTCGTTGCTTGTAGCAACATTATCTCTCTCGGCGTGGCGCGATTTCTCGCCACCGCCGCTGCATCTAATCGCCCTCGGGCGTCCCATTATTTTTGTCCTCGTTTTTTTTTTTTTTTTACATTTCCGGCTTTCGTTTTCGTTTTCTGTATACTCCGCCAGCTTCGCTATCCATCACGCATGAAGACGGCACGGCACTTGTCGGGTTCGGCCACATCCATCGCACGACCGCGACTCGGCAAGCAAGAAAAAAAAATACAAGTTTCTTTTCGTCTCCCCTCGCCTCCTGGATCCCTCTCGACGCTCGACGCTCGACACGAACTTGCATGACCCCCCCCGCATCGCAGACAAGATACCCACCGCGACCGCCGCTTGCATAGAACATCACTCACCCGGCTATCTATCTCCAGCATTTTTTCTCGTTGCAGTGCTCGGTGCCCCCGACCGAATTATTAGCGCCAAACATCACTATTTGTTACTTATCGCGTGCGCGCGCGCACTCATACACACACGCGCGTGCCCTCGCATCCTCGCACCCATTTTCATATTTTCATGTTATCATATGTTCGCGGACGCGGGCTCTTGCAGCGTCTGCGCTGTCTAGACGAGCGTGCGGCCGCGCGTCGGTGATGTCGTACATGTTTTTTTTTTTCGTAATACAATAGAAGCTATCGACGTCTAATATTTGCCGTTCGCACTGTGTGTGAGAGAGCTGCGGCGCTTCAATGACAACGATGGTGATGATGATAACGGCGAGGTGTGATGAAAAACGTCCGCGGCGGACACCGTTGATCTGACGTGACTGTCTGATCAAGGCTGCCTGGAGTCTTCGAGGAACGGACGGGTGTGTGTGGAGGTTACCATGGGAAAGGCTGGAGGAGGTGCGAGGGAGCCCCTAACCTGAGTGGGCTGATGAGCGGACCTCGTGTCCATCGCCGTCATCTCTCCCACCAACGGCACACCGCCTCTCCCCTCTCCACCTCCCGCTCCCCGCATCGCGCCAGCTCCATCGCAACAAGTGTAGGGCAGCATGTGAGTCTCGCCGTCTCTCCCACGTCGTGTCTGCCGCTCATCGCCGCGTGATCCTGCGTCCCCAGGCCGCTGCCGGACGAGCGCCCTCGCCAGTCCGTAGCCAACCTCATCGGGCGGTTCGAGCAGCAGACGAAGCGCACGTCCACCGCGAACGGCTCCCCGCGGCCCTCCAGCATCGCCTCGCACTTCACAGGCGACTCCGTCAAAGAGGAGTCGCGCGCATCGCGCGAGTGGCCCCCCGTCAAGACATCCTCGCTCGCCGCACCCGCAAAGCCCCCCGCACCCGCACCCGCAGCCGCCGCACCCGCCGCCGCCTTCTCCCCGCCGCCCTCCATCCTGCGCACCACCGCCTTCTCCCCGCCGCCCCCAGACCTCGCCCTCGCGCCCATTTCCCCGCCGCACAGCGACCCTGCCACGTCGGACGATGCCCCGCCCCTGACCGCCCACTCCGACCCAGAGCCCGCATCCGCTGCCGTGCCCGCCGCCGTGCGCACCCTCCGCGCACCCGCCGCGGGCCCGAGACAGTCCGCGCCGCCCAAGATCGCCCGGTCGGCCCCCCTCTCGTCAAGCAAGTCCACCCCAGCCCGCGCATCGGCAGCGACCCCGACACCCAAAACTCCATCCAAGGCCCCCGCCGCCGCCGCCGCCGCCGCCACTAATACTGCCGCCGCTGCTACTACGAAGGCGGCCGCGACGCCCTCCAAGTCGTCCCACCCCCCCTCGGCCGCCAAGTCACGCATCCCAGCCCCAGGCGCACGCCCCAAGACCCCGTCCACGCCGCACAAAGCCCCCGCGCCCAAGACCACCCCCTCCTCCTCGTCGGCGCTCGCGCGCCCCAAGACGCCCGCCTCCACGCGCCCCAAGACTCCGTCCAGCTCGCTCTCCACGGGCGCCGCGCGCCCCAAGACGCCGGCATCGGGCCTCTTCGCGCCGACAGCTGCGTCGCTCGCCAAGGCCCGCAGCGTGCCCGCGAGCGCCGCGCCCGCCCCCGGCGCGAAGAAACCGCTGCCGAACCTCGACCGCCTCAGCAAGCCGACCGCCGCGTCCGCGGGCAAGGCGCGCGCCCCGTCTGCAGCTGCATCTGTGACTGCGGCCGCACCTGCGGCTGCGACTGCCGCAAGAGGTAGGGGCACGCCGCTTAAGAGGGGCGCCGCGCCCGGGAGGGCTGCGGGGGCCGGAAGGGGCGCTGCTGGGAAGGCGGCGCCGGTTGCGGGAGGCGTGGCTGCCGTGGTGGGTGCGGTCGTGGCTGTGGGAGAGACGGAGGAGGCTGCGCATGAATCCGAAGCGCCAGACTCGGCCGACGAAGCGCACGACGAAGCTGAGGCGGAGCATGAGCACGAAGACGTTGGGCAGCACGAGGAGCACCATTCGGAGCCTGAGACCGAGGCCGAGCAGCATACTGAGCACTTGGAGCTGGAAGAGCACGCACCCGAGCCTGTGCCAGAGCCGGAGCCGGAGCTGGAGCGCGCGCATTCGGAGCCCGAACTGGAGCTCGAGGCCGTACCTGCTCCCTCGCATGAATCTGACGGCTCGCCTGCGCCTGAAGTTGAAGAACCTGCATCGTCCGATGAGGCAGAGGGCGCGGAGGAGAGACGACTGGATGAAGTGAAAGTGCGCCATACGGAGGGCGGCGATCTGGAAGACATCGTGAACATGCTGCAGGGACCGGCCGTCCTCCCCAAAGCCATCCCAGCGATCTCGGATGGAGACATCGCGGGGGAGATTCCCGACGAGGAGTAAAGCTAAGGACCGTCGCGAGTCGGGCAGGGGCAGGGCAGCACCGCTAACAGCAGACAGATAATGATGCATCGGGGTGGACGGGTGTGGGTGGGGTGGGTGGGCTCAGAGTTTGAAGCACGCTTTGCTTCGGCTGCGTGTATGGACTGTACATTCATCGGTGAGGGATTCGCGATCTATTGCTCCACCCGTGGATGCTCGGAATGGTGCGTGCTGACGGATGAGGGCAGACAAAGTATCATACAGAATCATAAATCGAATATGTGCTCCGAGCTCCAGACGAGGCTATTGTCTGCTTGCCGGACACAGGACGTTCCTCCGTCGCGTCGGGTCGCCTATTGCTTACCATCGTTTTATTTGCTCCCCTCACTTTCTGCGGTACATGTCGGTTCGATTCGATTCGTCGAGATACTTTGGATTTATATAGCCTCCCCTTTTTCACCCCTTCCCCTCCTTTCGTCTCCGTCTTTTCCCGGTCTCTGGTCGTCGTTGTCGTTCCGGTCGTTGTCGGGCATTTTTTTAAACATCTCCGGCATATCTTGGCTTCGTCGCCTCCGTCTGCTTGATCTCGATGCTCAGCGCTTCTCACTTGGCCGTTCGTCCTCTCCAGCTCGTTCGCCGTCCGCCGTTCGGTTTCTTTGGATCCACAGATCACGCGTGCATTTTCGACACCCCACCCACCACCCCACGTTCCCACTCTCTTCTTCTTGTTTCGTTCTCGAATACCAATATACGCATATTACGATACATCTATACCCGCTTGGCCGGCAGGCAAGTTTGGATGAAATCGTGATAGTGAAATCCGTACTTGTATACATACAGAAGCATGCAATGGCACCGCAACGCAGTCGAATGGAAGGCGGTCGGGCGGAGTGTGCATGACAAAATGGATTCGCAGTGACAGTGATATGGAAGCTGTAAGATGCGCGATGGGTCGTGAACGCGTGGCCGGGTAGGCTGGTGCCACAGTATATGTGCGCCGTCAGGGGAAGATCGAGCCGCTGTTCGGCGCAGCCCACCCTCTCGTCACTCAGTCAGCGACGAACGCGCATCTCAGCTTTCGACGACTTTTGCGAAAATACCGCAGTACGGATCAGCTCCTCGTTTTTCCGATCGATAGTACGACAGCTTCGAATCAAGACGTAGCATAAACACGGGCTGCAGGCTCAGGTGTACCCGGTCACGACTTCCTCTTCCCCTTCTCCTGCGAGTGTGGTGAGGTTTGTGTCCTCCGGCGTGGTTCCTTCGGTGGCTGTTAGCGGCGGTGGCGACAAGGGGAGGACGGCTGTCGCTTTCCAGCCACTCCTGAACGACGCAATGGCCGCAGCGAACCCGAAGATGGAGACCCATATCTATATAACCATGGAGTACATCAGCACGGCCGGGTGGAGATATCGCTGCAGTAGCTCACGTCGTTTTTAAACAGTCCTTGCTCCAGAGACCTGGAATGGAGAGGGCATTGAGTATACGATGTTGAAGCGAGGTATAGATAGATAAATGCAATGCTCCTCGTACCAATGAACTGTCAGCGGTAGGTACCCGACGTTCACCGCGAGCTCGTTCCACCAGGCATCCCAGCGGCGCTCGAGCTCTGCGTGCTCCTGGCCCTTTACCTTCTCCTTGCTCAGCACGCGCTCGCGGCGCAGCAAGAGCGCGCGGTCTTCGCGCAGGTGCGCGAACTGCAGGACCACGTACAAGGCCCAGAACCTGGTGGACCAGAGAGACAGCGCGGTTGAGTCCAACGACAGCGTGCGTGGAGACGCTGGTGGTCCCTTTGAGGGGGCGGCAGAGGATGGCGTCAGGGAAGCGGTCGTCGACGGGAGCGGGGACGACGGAGAGGAGGAAGATCGCGAGAAGGGGAGGGAGATGGACGACGGGATTATCTCGTGTGAGAGCAGGTAGTAGAGGTGTTCCATGGGGTAGTACGCGAGCATGGACCATCCCTGTGCACGCTCGATCGTGAGCAGGCGGCGTGTGGGCGGTGGAGAGCGCTCGAGCGATATCAGCCACTGGAATATGGGAAGCAGACCTGCGTGTACACGAACGATGGTACAGTCAATATGGAGCGAATCGAAGACTATGCGAGCTACGCACCCCATATTCTCCAGAGCATCCGCGCATCGCTGACGGTGCTCGCAAGCTTGTTCAGGGCCGGTGCGGCGGTGCTAATTGGCTCCTTTCTAAACCCCGCACGGTGCTGCAGCCTCGCGCGGAGATGGAGGATCGGAATGAGCAGTTTGGCAGCATATTGGATGACCTGGACGCTCGTTAACTTCGAAGTCGTGGCTTCGGATTGACGTCATTAATCACCATGAATAATTTACTATGGAACGAGTTTATTAAGCTCTACATTTCAAGATGCAAAATTAGGGACATACTCGCTCCCGCTCCATGTACTCAGATAGCGAATGAGATGGTCAAGGGTCTCGGAGGGTGGTACCAACGCAAAAAGGCCAAGGCTGAGGTCGTTGAGTCGCGAAAGAGTGATGGATTTCGACATATTTTTTTTCGAAGAGATCCAAGTTGAGTGCAATCCGACGTATTGTAGAGGTCGAGAACGACGAGGAGGTGAACACACAGTTTGATTTATCGTAGTAGAGGCCTGGTTACGCCAATGATTGCTTTCCCCACAAAGTATCGGCTAACCGGCACGCGCGCTTGCACATGATTTCACACACGTTATCGTGAGAGATGCTTACCTAGCTTTTGCTAGCTATATAATGCGCTCTGGGCACTGCGCAAATTTCATCGAACAAATCCCTGGGGACATAAAAGTTCGGGCTCGGTTAGATCTTAGCCTCCTTGTCCGCGTTCCAGTCCCCTAGACGGACCAGGTCTTTTCTGAAGTGCAGACTTCTCTGTTTGATTGTCTTTTTTCTGTCCTGGAAGCATCGCTTCGGCTGGCGCTCATGAGTGGCGGAGGGGGATCAGGAGGAGGCAGTCGGCTTCGGAGAGACCGACATTCTTTCTGTTTGGTGCGGCCGTTCTTTTTCTTTTTGGTCGTGAGTGATCCTGTCTCGCGTTCTTGTATTATCCGATTCCTCAAGTATTTCCCATCAATATATATCTTTTGTGCCAAGTTATACTGCGAGCAGATGTGAATCATTTCGGTTGTTTGTTGGCTTTTCTGTGGATGATTATGCATTGAAAATGTTTAGGTTTTTGATGTTTTTCCACCCATCTCCGAGTCCTAATGCTTCTTTCGTCGAGCATGTGCAGCCCGTTCCCGAGGCGGCTCTCCGATGACCTTGGAAGAGTGGATAGATTTAGATGTTGCAGGCGATTCCGCAAGTTTTCTGTCCACATGATCTTCTACACACCTTTTCACAAATCGTCGTTCTAGCTGTCAACATAGCGCTGAACTTTGTTGTTTTTAATTTATGGGGAGGCGCTGATATGTCTACACACACCCGCTGGGCCATACACCGATCACTAAAACTTAATGCCAGCAAACACCCGAATTTTAGCCAATGTCTCCAGCACCGATGATTGACCGAATGTGGTGACGACTCTTTTGTGCTGCACCGCGCGCGCCGGCCTCTCCGCTTCCCTCCGGGCCCCATCTGACATCCATGTCCTATGGCATTTTAGAAGATCACTATTTTAAGAAGCTCTTTCGTGTCAGGGACTATACTGGGGCTGTCCGGACGTCCCTGCGAGTGATACGCGTGGTCAGCGTACGCAGTCTCCAGACCCTCGTGTGAGCTCGTGGCCGCATTTATTTCAAGCTTTCTGCGACGTCTTGCCGGAGATGTGCTAGCAGCCAGGTTATGTGTTTCTTCCGACGGACGTGTACATAAGTGGGCACACTCCGTCACCGACACTCCCCAAGCTGCAGCTCAAGTTCGCCTTGCTTCCGTCTGGGTCTTCAAAATGATCAAGCTCGCCGCGTCTTTCGTCGCTCTCATTGCCTTCATGCCATATGTGACCGCCCAGCAGGTTGTCTGGGGACAGTGTGAGTTCAACAGCTCTATTGCTTGAGACTCAATAGTGAAAATCCACGCAGGTGGCGGTATCGGTTGGACTGGCGCCACGACCTGTGTCTCCGGGACTGTCTGCACCACATACAGTGACTATTACTCGCAATGCGTGCCCGTATGTTTGGTATCAATGTCTGGAGCTTATGCCAATTCAATGCCGTATTTCAGAGCTCCAACGCACCTACCACTGCCCCGGCGAGTTCCACTGGCAGCTCACCAACTAGCACGGCCTCCTCGCCAGGAGCGACGTCAACCGCGAAACTGAACACCGTCGCAAAGGCTGCCGGAAAGCTCTACTTTGGGTCAGCAACCGACAACCCCGAGTTGACTGATACTGCCTACGTCGCTATTTTGAGCGACTCGGCACAGTTTGGTCAAATCACGCCTGGCAACAGCATGAAATGGGTGAGTGTTTGCGTTTCCGTCGTCGCTCTTCGTTGCACGATTCCCAGGAAGAACTTCTCTGATGCGTCATAATACCGTGACAGGACGCTACAGAACCCGAGCGTGGTACGTTCACATTCTCAGGGGGTGACCAGATCGCCACGTTGGCCAAGAACAATGGCCAGCTTCTCCGCGGTGAGTTTCCCCAGCCATTTCCCGATATTTCGACTGATGAGCCCTCGCTCAGGACATAACTGTACGTCTCAACTTTCGGTGGCTTACACCGAGCAGTTACCGAGTAGAGACCAGGCGTGTGGTACAGCCAATTGCCGTCATGGGTAACTGCTGGCAACTTCAATGCTTCGACTCTGGCGAGTATCATCACAACCCACTGCAGCACTGTCGTTGGGCACTACAAAGGGCAAATGTATGTCTATTTTCTTTCCCTATTTGACGGTGTGAATAACACATGCTTCCTCTTCAAGATGTATGTTATCGTCAAGCTCAACAGTTTTGACCGATATTCTGATTTTTTCATTTCTTTGAGACTCCTGGGACGTTGTGAACGGTACGTTGGCACCCCCATACCCGCGCAGAGCTGATCTCTGACTTTAACCAACCTTTTTAGAGCCCTTCAACGACGATGGTATGTAGGGCAGTGCAGGGAAAAGCTTCGGCTAATCTTAGGCTTCATATGATCAATAGGCACCTGGCGCACGGATGTCTTTTACAACACGCTCGGGACCTCGTATGTGACGACTGCTCTCGAGGCTGCAAAGTCGGCCGATTCGAATGCCAAGCTCTACATCAACGAATACAACCTCGAATACGCCAGTAAGCCTCTTACTTGCAGATGGTACCCATGTGTTCATAACCGTAAATAGGTGGAAAATCCACCGCCATGATCAACCTCGTCAAGTCTCTCCAAGCTGCGGGTACTCCAATTGACGGTGTTGGGCTGCAAGGCCACCTGATCGTCGGAACTGTCCCCACTGCCATTCAGTCGCAGCTTTCTTCCTTCACTGCTTTGGGCATAGAGGTAGCAATCACTGAGCTTGACATCCGCATGACCCTACCAGCCACGGCGGCGCTCCTCGCCCAGCAGAAGACGGACTATGAGAACGTCATCAAGGCCTGCAATGCCGTCCCGAAATGTATCGGTGTGACTACCTGGGACTACACTGACAAGGTGCGCCGCATTTTGTCGACTGTTTTGAATTCTATGCTGAGCATGATTTTCGCTTCTATTGCTCTAATAATTCGACATCGGTATCGCGATATTAGTACAGCTGGGTGCCCTCGACCTTCCCAGGACAAGGAGCTGCGCTTCCTTGGGACGAGGTCAGTCGTTGCGGTACTCAAGGGATCACCGAGTCTCACCATGTGATATGCAGAACTTGGTCAAGAAACCTGCTTTCGATGGCATTGTCGCCGGATTTGCTTGAAGTCTCATGTTTCTTCCTGGTTATTGCGGCGCTCGGTTGGATATATTATATCCCAACCTTGGGGAATAAAAGTGATGCCTGCGCGTATCGCTACCAGTGTTCGCGTTTTATTCCATCGAATCAATTTTTTTTTGAAGATTCTGATCGTGATCTTGATCTTGTTTCTGTTTGATTACCGTTGACTCTCGCAGTGTCTTATGCTCTCTTCCACCATTAGTTCAGCTAGATTGTCCTCCATCGGACAAAATAGGCCATCTCGCGAGTTCCCTCAAGATAGGTCTATACCAACCGGGGCTGTGGGATCGAATGCGCCGATGAGGATATTGTCAAGTCTTGCAAGGATATCTCGATATTCGGGCTCGTTTTGAATACTCACTTCGTACTTTCTTGCAAGATCAGTTGCCAAGCTTCAGGCTTTCAGGATCGAACCGCATATTTTCTCCACCCAGCTTGTTCGCCTGTATAGCCATGCGTCTGGTCTTGCATCCACACGGAAAAGGGCCGTTGGGACTCGCGTCAAGCGGAATACTTGCACAAAAGGTGGTAAGGCAATGACGGTGTGATGTAGCGTGCACAGCAGATCTTTTGATCCACCGATGGGGTGGTCATCTCGCTGTAGATATCAATCCATCAGTCATCCCTTACAGAAATAATCTCATGCATTGGAGGTGTCAAAGACACAACAAGGGGTAGTGAATTATCGGACGCGTCAACTCTTCGAAGCCGTTAACGGAACTGGCTGAAAGATATAGTAAACCGATCAAATACCGTTAGGTAGATGATCGTTAAAACATAACAAGGCCTCTATGTTCTCTGTTGCTGCTTTGATTGTTGCCCAAGGCCCTGCATGTACAGCTCACAGCTAAACCACTAATTCATTGCCATGACGCGCTCAGTACACCACCCTACTTCTTGTCCCGAAGAAAAACACGATCGATCCCGGCGTACTGTGTGTTTACTACTGTACTACTAGACTGCTGTACGAGTAGGGTGCCCGGCCTCAAATCAACCTCCGTCCCAAGCACCACGATTTTACACTTCGCCAATCCCTGGATTGACTGATTTAGATGAAGTCGCCCATGGCAGCCATTTCTGGACCGCCGGATTCCTAAAGAGGGTGCCGTTAGTCTATGCGTACATAGACAAACATGTGTATGCTAAGCGACTTACCCTCATGCCAATTTCCCAGTCTACGAGAAGAAAGAGAAAGGAGGGGTAAGCTTGGATACGGTATGTGAGAATACCAGACGTACAGCTGTAGATGATGGTGACGGCCATCAAGATACCCGTTCCGCTTCCAATGGCGCCCATGAGATCAGCCGACACAGAGAGCAGGCCAAGAATGGCGCCTCCGAACGCAGCGGCCGTAGGAATGACACGCTTGAGCTCCTTGTACATTGAGCCCTCACGGTGTCCAGCCATAACCTGTCCAACATTAAGATTAATGCCAATGTCGCTCAACTTGTACCAAAGGAAAGGCTTACAAGTTGCTGGTCTTTGAGCTGCTTTGCAATATCGCGTGGGCCGCTACCGGAGACTTCGATCCACGTCTTAGAGAAGGCGGCACAGGCAGATACCATGAAGATAACGTAGATGGCGGTATGGATGGGGTCGAGGAGCGCAGCATGAAGGGTGTGCGGGGGCGACATGTAGTATGCGATTCCAGAGACGGCAGCAAGCTGTGGAGAGTCCTCCAAAGGCTGCAATGCGAGACCTCAAATCAAGCCATAGAATGGGACACCACGTGACTCACCTCCCAAACACCGAGGAGCTTGACCAAAAAGTTTTCGGGGAATCGTGACGCCAGCATTTGAGATACAATGAAAACGTTCGACGTGAGCGCTGACTCGAGCATGATGGGCATGTTGGACGTGTAGAACAGCTTGACGGGGTACGATCCTCGCTGGCCACGGAAGCGGTTCGACTTCACAGGAATCTCGAGGCGGAAACCCTGCAGATAGATGACGACGGCAAACACGGCGACAGTTGCAACGAGGTTCATGACATTTGGCAGGCGCTCGCGCCAGAACGCCTCGCGGAGCGCGCGGCCTTTGTCGTTCCAGGTGAAAAGAAGGTGGAACAGCGACACGATCGCGCCCTCAAACTCGGGCCCGCGGCCAGTGTTGACGGTGGTAGGAGAGAATGCCTTCCATACAATCGACTCACAAATATTGGTCGCGATGAAGAGAGAGATGCCGGAGCCGAGACCGTAGCCCTTCTGCAAGAGCTCGTCAAGAAGGATGACGATGAGACCGGCAGCAACAAGCTGGATGATGAGCAGGAGACAGACGCCGGCGCCTAAGTCGCGGGGCTGTCCATAGAGACCGGTCAGGACGTAGACTGTTGCTTGGCCAAGGGCGATGATGAGAGCAAAGACTGCCAGCAAGGAGGGCGTCAGCAAACGAACTGACTTTTGTACATCACCCCGAGGCCGTCACCGCCGTACGACGACATGCATGGGCGAGTTTCGCAGTAGAAAGGGGAGATCACTCACGCTTCTGGGCACCGCTGAACAGAGCACGATCTTCCTTCAAGGAGAAATCAACCTCAATAAGATTGGCACCCGCGAGGAGCTGCATGATCATCCCGGAGGTCACGATTGGACTGATACCCAATTCCATAAGAGTTCCACGGTTGGAAGCGAGGATGACACGCATCCAGTAGAGGGGGTCAGACGAGTCGGAGGACATGATCCCGTACAGCGGGACCTGTGAGCAGACCAAGAAGATGAGGAGTGTGACGGCCGTCCATAGTACTTTCTGATTGAAGGGGACCTGAGAAGAGGGGAAGAAAATTTAATGAGTGACACGGAAAGAGCACCGGGTGCATACCTTGCGGTCCGGGGAGGAAACCTCGGGGAGTATGGGGAGGAAGGGTCGAACGAGATTCAAAAACCGGACTGTAAAATGGGTCAGCGTGTGCGGTGTTGAGGAGGGTAAAAGGAGAGCATACACCCGCTCATCGTTGAAGAAAGAGCGGAGGAGAGACGGGCACAGGAGGGGACGGAGTGGTTGGGTGGTTATAACAGACGACGCCAACGCGACTCGCGGATTACAGACGTGGCAGTACAAACATCGCCAAACTCGCGCTCGCGTGGCCGCTTCGGCAATCACCGGGGGCCTGCTCTGCAAAGTTTCCTGCTCGTCGACACCCCCAACGATCCCCACGCTCACAGACGCCTACCCCGACGCCCACTCTCACAAATGGTGAGTCTATGTCTCTGAGAGGCACACAGAATGCTCCAAAAATCTGTCTGTCTTGAAATTGGAGCATTGGAGGTGGATGCACATCTGGATAGACGGATGGAGGAGCCCATGAACCGATGGCTAACATACCTCTCCCAATTTACAGGCCTCCGCAGAGCTCGCCGCCACGTACGCCGCGCTCATCCTTGCTGATGACAACATCGAAATCTCCGTACGTTCGGAGCCCACATCTGCACTGGAACATTGGACTTGACCGCGTCCCACATACAGTCTGACAAGATCGTCGCTCTCACTTCTGCGGCCGGCGTCGAGCTTGAGCCCATCTGGGCTACGCTGCTTGCCAAGGCATTGGAGGGCAAGAACGTGAAGGACCTTCTGTCAAACGTTGGATCAGGAGGCGGTGCCGCCGTTTCGGCTGCCCCCGCCGCCGCAGCGGCCGGTGGCGCCCCTGCTGCCGAGGCGAAGGAGGAGGAGAAGAAGGAAGAGGAGAAGGAGGAGTCAGACGACGACATGGTACGTCTTTCCATTCCTTACCTCCTTTGTGATTCGCTCACTTACCGCTGGCGGTGTACAGGGCTTCGGTCTGTTTGACTGATTTATTTCTTTTCGTTTCTGCATTTTGTCTCCGCCGCTATCTCTCGTCGTTGTATCCTCACGCCCGATTGCACATTCCAAAATACATGACTCATGCACATGGCCCATGCGAATTGCACGGATCACTAACGAAGCCTCGAGAGCTCTCACATCAAGAATTCAGGCGCTTTGAAGCTAGTCTTGGTATGTACTATCGTCGGAGAGTGATGTATGCCGTTCCACTCAGTTGCGTACACTTTGGTGATTTATACCGCCATGTCCAAAACCTAGTGGTGATTGTAAGGATTGAGGCAGCGCTCAAGAGAGTACTGCAAATCTTTTGAAGAGAGTTACCGCTCGCAACCTACACTATCCTCGTCCAAACACTCCTCAAACTTGCTATCTTGCATAAAGCGCTGTCATGCACATTATTCCTGTCGCATGTCATTAACCAAGCGCTCCCTATTATATTGACGGGTGTACGCTATCAGTACTCTAATATCAGGGCAAGCCAGTCAGGAAGAAAGAAACACATATATATAGAAATATGCGGAACGGTCATGACAGGGACATGCGACATGAGAAACGTACAAGCCAGATATACGTATGTAAGAGATATGTGTTACGGTGTATATGGTTGGCTGATTGCTTGGCGTGAGATGGGACGGTGGGTATGCAGGCCTGCGGTGTGCTCTATCCGTGCCTAGTGCGAGAGGTGCGCACGGTGCGTTAGAACGGGCGAATCGGTATGCGTGAGCCTAGATCCTGAGCTGTGGTGCACAGACGTGCGGACTGTGGAGGGGATTCTGGAGTATATGGGCGGAAGGAACCCGGAGCGAGGGACATGGAGTAGGGACGACAGGAAAACATCAAGATGGACGTAGACTTGGTAGATGCGGAGAATGAAAACGACGAGGATGGAGCAGCGAGATGCGAAGCGGCTGGACGAAGTAGGCGAGGCGGGAAGCGGAAAAACGAAATGAAATGAGACACAAACAGCTTTTGTACCAGCGAACGGGGCGAAAATAGGCATTCGGAAAGCAGTCTAGCAGAAGTCTCCGCCCCTTCCATCTGTGTCTCCCGCGGCTCACATCTTCCGCACCGCGCGCATTCCCATAGGACCAGGCGCTTCAGCTGCACCGGCACCATGTGAGCTCACGCCCTTCAACTTACGCATCGTCGCTGCGGGGTCTCTCGCAGAAGCAGCGGCAGCAGGCGCGAGACCTCTCGTCGAAGCCGCCGCCGGCAGTCGTGGTACTGGAGGTGCAGAGGCAGACGCGGATGCGGGCGCGGCAAGCCCAGACATACCGAAGCGCGAGGGCGGGCGGAGTCCCGATGGCGCGCCGATTCTGCTGGTGCCACTTATGGCTGCCATCGACGGCCTCTTCGAAAGCCCCGCCGCAGGCCCAGCAGGGGGCTGCAGCTTGGATGCAGGTGCGCCGTAGCTTGTGCTCGCGGCGCGCGCTCTGGTGCTTGCAACTGTCGCGGTCGTAGCAGTGGGAGCAGCCGGCCGCGAGACTCCCGCGGCGCCTCGCACGCGCGCGGCGATCTCGCTTGCGCGCGCCGCTTTCGGGAGCTCTGTGCCCGTAGGGGGCCGCTGCAGGCCGTGGATGACGGTCCTGGCGCGTGGGGCGGGCGCGGGCAAGTTGACCTGAGCAGACTGCGAGGTCACCGGTTCAGGGGCAGCGGTGCTTGTGGTGTTGCGTGGGGGCAACGCGCTCGAGCGCCTAGCGGCCATCGACTCGGCCTTGGGCTTCTTGACGATGCGCAGGGCCGCAATGGGCACCGTGGCGGCGGGCCTGAGAAAGGAGAGGCGACGCTCGGACGGGACATCTCTCGATCTCTTCCCCTTCTCCTTTTCTTTTGGGGCTGACCCTGTGGCGAGTTCAGTGGGCAAGGATAAGGCCGCGGACAGCGCTGGGGCTGAAAGAGAGGCGCGCTGGGCGGGCGCACGCTGCTTTACGGAGGCAGAGGCTTGCGGTGCTACGGAAGAAACCGGTGTTGTCAGGGTTTCGGTGAGGAGGGAGGGTAGAGCAAGGCTTACTGCGCTCGGAAGACGATGTTGCGTTGGAGCTGGCGCGATGGCGCTGGACTACTTGAGAGTCGCGCTTCTGCACAGGCGTGATCAACGCGGGCGGCTGGGCTGAGGAGCGACGACGGGAGGGGGGGCGATTGCCGGCTGCTGGATCAAGCTGGACGTCACGCAGGCGCTCGACCAGCGCGTCGACCGCAAGCTCATCCTCGGTTTCGACTTCGGTGTCTGGCTCTACGGCTATTGTCTCCGCAGGGCGAGGCTCCGAGACTCTCGCCTTCGCTTTCGGCTCGCGTGGCGACGCGCCGAGACTCACCCTCCCCAGCCTGTCTGCCAACGCGTCCATCGCCCGCTCCTCCCCCGCCAGGTCGAACCCGTCCTCGCCATCCATGTCCATCATCGATTCCTGCGCGAGCCCCAGGAACGAAATCTTGTCGTTCAGCAGGTCGAACGAGACCTCGGGGCACTGGAAGTGCATGCTGAACGACGCCTGGAGGTCGACGGAGCTGCGGCGTGGATCGAGACCGCTCGCGCTCGCCGCAGTGCCCCCACGCGGGCCTGTACCGGTGGTGGTGATGCGGGGCCGCGGGGGGGACGGCGATTCGGGGGAAGTGGGCGCGGAAGAGTCCACATCGAGCGGCGAAAGTGGGGGCTGGGCGGACACGAGGTGCTCAGGCGGAACGACTCTGATCTGAGGCGGCGTCGGGCGTACGGTGGGCGTAGAAGACGAAGAGGACGACAGCGAGGACGCGGACGTAGGAGACGTACGCGTGGGTGGGGCTGTGCTGGTGCCGTTGATCGCATTGATGACCGAGGCGAGCGGGGACGTCGCGGGTGCGGCGGTGAGCTTCGGTGCGCCGAACGCGGGTGAGGCAGTGCTGGCGAGGGCGGCGGCGAGCTTGCGGGTAAGAGGCGAGCTGAGAGGCTGTTCCTGGTGCTGTTCCTGGTCGTCGAGCAGGATGTCTGCGAGCGGACGGCGCTGGGGCATGGGGTCCACATCGGCGATGGCGGGAGCAGCAGAGACATGACGATCTGCACTGGAGCACAGAGCCGTACTTGGGCCCGCATTCTCATCCTTGTTCTTGTTCTCGTCCTGAGCCTGCACGTTTTCACCGTTCTCGTCGTTCTCGTTTTCGTGCTCGTCGTCCCCATCGTGTTCATCCTCATCGGCGAGCACGCCATCGAGTTTACTGAGATCCGTATCCTCCCCAGCCGTATCGCTAAAGTCGATGAGCACACCCATGGGAGGCATCTTGGGCGGGAGAGCCTTGTACTGTGTATACGTGCGGCTGAAGAACTTGGTCAGCGTGAGCGGGCTGTCGGCCGAGCCGGTTCCCGCCGCAGCAGAGGCAGAGGGGGAAACATAGGCGGGCTCAGCGTTCTCCTTGTCTGAACCCGAGTCTGGAGAGTGGACATCGCGCCGCATGGGCGTGGAGGGCCGCGCTGATGTGAGGGGGTCGAACATGTCGAGGAGAGACGAGCGAGGGCGGTTCGTCATGCCAGGCATCGTGCTGAATGCGTTGTATGTGGGCCGCTGCTTGGATGTATGCTCTTCGTCGTCGTCGTCGCCGGCCGTGAGGGTAGATCTCTCGTGAAGTTCGTAGACAAGAACCGGGCACGGGCGCTTGAGGGAGTGGAAGCGAAGACCGTGGGCGCTTGACGTGACAATCCTCACTCAACAACAACTTGTGACCTCTGTGACAGACGCGTTACTCACGTGATCGTATATTATTTCACGTCATTGCCCTCTTGTCACGGCCGAATTGTCAGGCTAGGGGTCTTCAAACAATTTACATCCGTCCTTCAACCCGACACACCACTGGTAGTTACTGATGTTGACACAGGCTGATCCCATAAGATCTATCTGAATCAAGTCCGGGGTCATCGTTGACTGTGCACTGCGCAAGTTGTTTGCTTGCAAGCAAATTGTGTGACTGATTTCGTTCGCCTCCTACTAATCATTGCAGTAGAGGTTGTCGATATGCACGTTGCGGTGGGGAAAGGTGGAAGTTCCTGACGTTCGAGGTGCACCTGGATCGCCCCGATCGATCCCACGCCTACCCGTACTGAGTGTTTAGTCGTGTGGGTGAGCTCGTAACGTGGATGATTCGTGCGCAATCGTACTGGCAGGGCTGCGGACCATTTCTCGAGCGTGTCGAGCCGAGTAAAACAGGACATGCACATAGTAGTATTTTGTTTCATAGCCAGTGCACTTCGGCTCAAGATGGGGCGTACCTAATTGATACGGAGTATGAGATGTGGGGCCATACAGTGGTGCGCCAACTTGAAAGTCAAGAGCTACAAATCAACCGTCATACACAGGACAGTCAGAATAAAACCGATCAAAATCCGTTAGGCACACACTCCTTTAAATACAACAAGTGTCCACCCTCGTACTCTGCCGCCGCTTTAATTTTGGTCCAAGAATCTGCATAAATGTCCCTCGGCGTAAGTACCGTCGTTTCTGAGTTCGCCTGCTCCTTACCGACGACATATATTTCGTGCTGCAGTGTAGCTGGCGATCGCATACGCCAAAAATCCAGGATGCGCTGCGCAAACGCACGAATTACGAGCCATTCCCATGACCGAGTCACCTAGGGTATCAAGTTTGGTGATGACAGGATCAGCTCCAAAAATTTCGACTTTTTTTTCTGCAGTCGTGTACTGCTCCCCTGGCTCACAACTTGAGCGGCAGATTCTTGATCAAGTTGCCATTTTTGTATTGAAGGCATACGAACGGCAAAATCCACAGGAAGAATTCGAGGTCATGGTGATACTGTCTCTTGATGTTGCCATACCAATACTCCCCGTTGAGCAGACCCAAGGCCATGATGGGCTAAATCTCAGGGCGAGAACGCCCGTTATGACTCGACTGTCAGAGGATCGTCGCCAGCTTCCAGTCGATCAAGAAACCGCGCTTGTCCATATCAACCATGAGATTTGACAGCCTGGGCGTGACATCCTGAATGCCTAGCTCCCAAAGAGAATAGTGGCCTGAACCCTCTGCGTCAGCAGTCATCGACACCAGAGAAAAGCAAAGCAACACGCACTGCGAACGCAATCAAGCCACGCCTTCAAAAATGCCTCGCCGACCACCGTAGTGATTGGTCTCGGTCGAAGGAACACGGCCAGCCGGAGGAAACGAGCAGGACGCCGCTTTTCAGGTGGGTCGAGACCAAGCTTTCTCCTAATATTTCCTGTCGAATACTGAGTGTAGTCGCGCGCGTAAAGCGGCTCCGGATGATGACCCAGGGTATCTGTGTTTGACCGCAGCGTGTATGCTCCCCTGAGACCCTCTGCTTCGTTCAAAAGCGGTTCTTCCTGCCAGTGAATCTTCGCTGTTACCTTTCGAAGCTCTGTGGAGGGTTTAAACGCCGTAGTCACACCGCCAGCCATGTGGCGCTTTCTAGAAGACTCAACCTTGCGAAGCCGAGCCGCAGTGCCACAGAATACAGATGTGCCCCGCCCAACCAGGCCATACGCCTGATGCACTTGCCTGATCGTATCGATATCAATGTCCTCCCACTCGCCTGAAGCTCGAAGGATCGAGGTCTTGATATACCTGGTTTGGTCGGCAGCAATGCCTCTGGAAGCTACATCAGAAGGGTAGATAGCATCAAACTCCGTGTCTAGCGAGATGTTAAACCCCCAGCCCTCCAGCCCGAACCGCTGAAATGCAAAGAGCAGAATCAAGAAGCGCGGAAGGTCCTGGACGAAGTTGATGCCTTCTGTCTGGATTGCACCTTGTCTGTCGTACCACCATATCCATATCACATCGTCTGAGCCGGACGTGAGAAGGAACCGTGCGAGACGAATCAGGGATTCGAGCCTCACCGATGAAGAGTAGATTGATTGCGTGGTTGATGCACGGCTTTCGTGATAATATCTCGACGCCATACAGTGCGGACTGTATGATAGGAAGTGATAGAGTCTCCGGCCTTTTAGCTACGATTTTTGTTTGCTTGAAAGTTGCATCTGCCGTGCGAATAGTGGGAGTGGGTCGACGGCTCGAATGGACTTAGCTGCTAAAGACTATCAAAACACGATGTCGTGTGCATCAAAGACCCTACCTGGAATCAGTTTCGTACTCGTGATAAGAGAATGGCTTGTAGTCGGTTCGAGGTAGTTGACCTTCGCGGGGATCACTTGCCCTAAACCCGAATAGGTGGCAGGCGGCGGATTCAAAATGTATGCGCAAACTTCGAACTCAATCGAAGCGCATATGCTCGACCAGGCGAGGTTCTTGCGCGGAGATGGTCCTTCGCAAGCATATTCGGCGACAATATCGTCCCATTGCATGTCCCCGCGATCCGGCGCAACCAACTCCGCTGCGGCGAGCGAGACTAATACCACCCTAGGGCCGCGAGAGACCTGAGGATCACGATTGTTTTGGTATAAAGTAATGTTGAGGTCTTCATTTGCACGCCGAATATCGGCGATATCAATCGTTCGCAGTTTCTTTAAGACATCGTTGGAAAGGTCAACGAACAATCTATATCTGCTCTTTTCTTCGGGTTTCGATGTGCAGCTGAGATCCGTCTTTGATTGCTTAGGAGTACGGCATCGAGACATGACTGGAAAACGTTCGGCCTCGTATCGTTTGATGAGGCATGAGGATCGACGAGACGTCGGGTCAGGAAGTGGATTAACATGTCATCGACTTTGCATCGCTCATGTTTCTCGAGGTCGCGGGCGATGCTCATGATGCGGCCAGCGACTCAACGCTGTCTATTCGAGTAATCAGCCGTACAATTTTATACTCTGAGGCGCCACAGTCACATAGCTTACTCGTAGGCTCGAATCCTTCACAGGCAGCAGTGGTCGACGATGATCCCAAAGGCACGGTTCGAAGGAGTTGCGTCGAGCTTCAGCGCTTCAGCCCTGCGATCTTGTGCCGGTCACCGGGGGGCGTGACTTGTTCTGCTTGGGTCAAGCGCCAGCCCCGCCATATGCCGGGACATACCTGGTAGTGGATATCCATGTTCAGGACTTCAAGGCCTCGAGCTTAGCCCACCGGGGTTCAACGTTCAACTGGTCGTAAACCGGGGCTTGTGTCCCGGACATTCCACCTGCAGCCAGGAGCGGCTGAGACACACGTGAATAATTATCAAGAAAAATACAATTTCTTTGCTTCGACATGCGAATATAACGTGCAGATTCTTCAACAGGACATACATACATGCGCTCTCCACCCACTGAAGGACAGAGCAGAGAAAGAGAAATGAACTCGCAGCGTGCGTACATGCAAAGAGGAAGACAAGACGTACCTTGGCCGACTCCTCCACACCTAAGCCTTCTTGCGCCTCTCACCGAAGATCCCTGTCCCGACTCTCACAACGTCACTCCCCGCACGCAGCGCGGCCTCGAAGTCACCCGACATGCCCATGCTGAGCAGAAGCTTCCCACCTTCGCCCCACGCGCCGCCCGCTTCCTCAGACACCCCCGCTTCGGCGCCGAGGACCGTCTCCAACGCGTCGCGCGTCGCACACAGCGTCGCGAAGTCACGATTCTCCGCGTCTAACTGACGCGACTCTGCGAGGGAGCCGATGGTCATGAGCCCGCGGAGACGGAGGCGCGGGCATGTCGTGATGATGTGTTTGGCGAGGGTAACGAGCTCAGAGCCTTGATGCTGCTGCGGCTCCGGCGCGGGCGCGAGGGGCGCGAGCCCGGACTTTGCGTCCTCGCCTGAGGTGTTCACCTGCAAAAGGATGTTGAGCGGCGTCGTGCGCTCGGCTGGAAGCGCGCGGTCGAGCGCGGTCGCGGCCTTCGTGGATGTCACCGTCTGGATGGTGTGGATGTTGGGGATGGCTGCCAAAACCAACGCGCAGCGTCACGCGAGCGCAGGGTCGGTATCATTGTAAATGACTGGAGAGGAAGAGGGGCGGACATGCGAGGGTCTTGGCCTTGTTGGACTGCAGCGTGCCGATGAAGTGCCATCGGATGTCCGAGGGCAGCTGGCCGCGCACGATCATCGATGCAAATTAGCATGCGTGCATCCGGGGGAAATACAAGCAGGCATACCTGCTGTGCCTTCTCCACGAGCTCCTGCACATAGTTTTCGCCAAAGTCACGCTGGCCGACGTCGTAGCACGCCTGCACGTCTGACGCGGGCTTGTACTTGGACACGGCAACGAGAGTCGGCGCTGACGATGACGACACCGGCGTAGCCCGTTGTACACGCGCACGAATCTCGGCGAGGGCCTCGTGGAGATCAGCTGTGCGTTCTGAAGTTGTTGATGAAGAAGACATGGCGAGACGCGTGAGGCTGCGATGAAGGGATGAAAGGGAAACAGAGCGCATGATCGATTGGTCAGCCGCCGGTTCAGCTGGTTGTTTTCTTCCGCTGCTCCCGAGTGCAACCCTCTTACATCCCAACATTGATATGTGGCTAGCCTTTCCTCTGGCATCACCGAAAAGCGAATCTCCTACAGGCAGTCGGGAGCAGAAAGGGCGGCAGCGATACCGTGAACTCGTCTATCACTCGCTCGTAGTCTGCAACAGCGACAAGGAGACACCCAGCGCCCTCGACGGCGCCTACCAAACGACGCTTCACTTGATCTTCCGTGTTTCCCTCTGTCCGCCTCGCGGAACAAACGATAGGGAGAGACTGTGGGCGCAGTCCTGACACCACTTCTGATTTTCCTGCTACTTGCATACAAGATCAAACTAGTACGGGAATACCAAGCGTTATGGAGTATATCCGACCTATTCAAACGAATCTAGATCGAAGATGCCATCCGTCAGCTCCTCCATGGGCCCACACCACTGGAACATGTACCCCAACCCCCGGTCATCGTGGCTCTTCATCGCCATTATCAGTACAAGCTCATAATTCTCGCCTGCATAACTTTCCAAAAGCTTTTTCTGCTCCTCGCTGGCCATGAAGCTCACGCCATGTACTTTATTCTCCGTCGAGTCGCCTTCGAAGTTTTTGATCACTGCTGGATACCTCCCCCACATCTTCACCTGGCAACCGACGATGAACACGGGATCGAGCACCGGCGGCTCAATGAGACTCAGCACGCGCTTCAAGACTTGCGGGGGAGAGAGTGCCGTAGAAAAAGAGCTCTTGCTTGGGATGTATGTATGGTTCGTCCCTGATGAGGCTAGCCTTCGCGGCTTCGTTGTATTGACGAAACTTCATCTACATGGCCTCTCCCTTTGGAAGGCTGCCAGTTCTGAGTATTGTTATCTCGAGGTGAGCTGCAATCTTGCATGTAGATTCATCAACGTCGTTGTTTTCATCGAATGGACGTCAGCACGTACCTTGTAAGTGGGCAAGATCGATCACTGCTCACATCCCATACTCTGTGGTCCACCTAGGGCTTTGATATATAGTCATCGCTTTACACCTGCTTGGTTCTGACGGTGGTGGCACCCGGTGGAGATGAACGTGAGTGACTTCGATAAGGGCTAGACTTCTCAGCGTTTAGAGAGCATGGGGATGACAGAATGATCTGATTGCGTAGTCCTCCTCCTGTTGTTCTTCCGGGCAGGGTCCAACGCCACTCATGATCGCGGCCCTTGCGCGACCCCACGGAGAGTCGAAATAAAACCTGCTCTCGAGACTCGCGAGATATCCTCAATCCACAAATGAAGACAATGCCATTTAACCGGCTCGACACGCACTTACCCACTCACTTGGAGGCTCGACCAATTCTTCCTCCCTCAGTACTGAAGACTCGTCCAGCATAAACAAGGATGAGCCTGAGTTGTGCCCTTTGTATGCGCGATGCGCATCGAGGTGTGCATATATCAACAGGACCTGACGACGATCTCCTCGCCGAAGTCGTTGAGCTCACACAATCTTACTGGCTTTGAATCCTTGATTTCTTTTGCAAGAAGTGACCTTCAGACCTTATCCTACTGTCTCAGTTGGCTGTCGCTTGTTATGGGCCTTTGCAATCGATCATGCATCATCTCAACCTTCCCGAGGCTGACCTGCCCTCGTGTTTGTCCGTTTATCCAGTTACGTCGATCATGGTGGCGATCCTGGTGGCAATCTCAAGCGATCATGGTATTGAAGCACATCGGAGCTCAGTTTAGCCCACGGCTCTGCCACATTCAAAAGCGCGTGGCCCATAGTGCCTCTTTCTCCGCTTTGTCGTCCTCATCGCGCTTTGACGGGCACTGTTGTCTAGCCCCGGCGCCACCGTAGCCCCCTGACAGATATAAAAATGACGGTGGATGCTGACCATTCACCCAGTCCTCTTCTTCGCCTAGGAAGTCCCAAAACCCTTCGCCACACTCATTCTTCCATCGTGGTTATCAATGTCTGGATGTCTCCCCGGCAGTGCTTATAAGTTTTACGAAGAAGCTTCAAGCTCCAAACCAAGAACAGGTGCGTTTTTTCATATGCCAGCAAGATGTCGGCTTGATGGTCCTATCTGTTTTTTTTTAATAGTATTTACGCAGTCATCCGACGGCTACTGCTTCGGCATAGAAATCGAACTAACCTTATCACCCAAAGTACAGAACATACATCAGTTTCATTCATCCCTGCTACCTGGCCCCATGGAAGACGACGGGACTTATCCCTGGGAGCAGATGGCAACAGCGCTAACTATGCTTTTAGACCGCGTCCTTTGGGACCGAGGCATGGGAAGGGCCTCTCAGCGGCAGTCGTACGACAAGTGGTGTGTCACCTTTGACGATACGATCCAACCACCAAGGGGATTCTGTGAGTCTGCAGCCCTAGTCCTCGAATATCAGTCTCCATTCACATGTCGCGTATAGCTGGGTTCGAGATCATATCTCCCATTCTCACCACAGAGATGGACTGGCGCGTGGTGATAGAAACAATCTACGCCGTTGTAGATGCTTATTTTATAATCCAGGCCTCTCCATCATGCGGCACTCACGTACACATCACACCTGGCCGCAGAACCTGGAATGTCGCCGACCTACGCGCTCTCTCAAAAGCCATCGTTCTGTGGGATCCTGTCATCGAGGGCCTCTTGCCCGAAGAGCGTCGCATTGATGCCCCTGACTCATGGCACCGGAGCAACATCCATGGACAGCTCGCTTTACATCTGGAGCAATTTCATTCGGACGGGTTTGATCATCTCTTCCAAATGATTGACGATATAGACGATCGTGATGAAATAGTCGACTTTATCTCGCCAGACAAGGCTTGGGCATGGAACTTTTGCCATGTTAAAGAAGCGTGTGGGACAGTAGAGTTTCGCAAGCCACCGATGGCGCTGACAAGCTCCGCAGCGGTAGCATGGATCGAGTTCACGTTGATGTTCGTCCGTGCCGCCACAGGGATGGAGATGGGATACTGGGAAGGTGTAGGCTCCCAAAACGCACGACCAAGCATTAGGGCTTTGGAGAGCTTTGTCTGCTTGGGTCTCATGCCCGGTACTATCGACGGGAAATCTGGTCTCACCTTGTTCCAGGACTTGACGACTTCCCGTTCTGGGGGCTCCGCAGGTCCTTGCTTAGTGGCCCAGCTTTGAGGTTCCTTGGCAGGCTCGATTACTCGGTGCTGGAACTTTTGCGGCAGCGCCGCGCTATAGGTTATCCGTGGTTTGCAGTATGCATATGCTGGCGACATGTAAAAAAGTATATGTATGGCGCACTTAATGATATGATATGTGCTTATGACATCTAGGAATGGCTGTCACAATGACCTATCACAGTACAATGTTCTTGTCGACGTGGACACTGGCTTCTCATCCATCCACTTGCGCAATGTGACACTGATGACTGAAGTGAGCTGCTGTTCCAGGGCGCTGAATGCGGACAATGAGAATACGATTAGCAACATCGGAGAAGGAATGTGTGGAGGATGTGTGGGTAAATGGGTATGGGATGGCTGCTACGGCGCAAAATCGACAAGCAAAAGAAACGACAAAATACTCGAGACTCTATTCTCCGATCAAATTCCTCAGACTACCGAAATGTATCAGAGCAGCAGCGCTAGACGCCGTCTCACTACTGTGGGAGAATCATATATCTGGCTGGGTTGCCGGACTGCGACATGTCCGAGTGATCCTTTCTTGTACTCCCCTTGACGCTGCCCGTGGAGGGAAATCATGGATTTGGGCTGGATGACAGGGATAGTCGGAAGCCTTCCGTGGCGATGGCGATACGTGGCTATGTAGAAGCTGAAGATATCATGTTCAAACTTGAGGTATGTGTCACGATCGTCGAAACAGCATTCGTCCCATCTGGATGCGAACGTGCCACCGGGCCAATCACGCAAGGCGGTGGCCACGCTCTCGACTGCCCATCGACGCACTTGCCAGTCCCGAGAACTGAATAAATCGCAATTGCCATGCTTCTCCCACATAGGCTGTACTCCGCCTCCGCCCCAGATCTGGAAGATGCGCCATTCCCGATGAGCTGCTTTCACATTTGAGTCTTCATAGATTGACTTGAGGAGTTCTCGGTCCAACTCCAAAAGTTTGAGCCGGAAGTTCATGAGAGAAAGCTCCCATATGACTTCTGCCCACAATCCCTTGTCAGTATCTGCCTTCTCACGATCAACGACAAGGCTTCCCCGGCGGTAACTCTGAGCAGAATCATAAGGTTTGAAGCCGCCATAGACAAAGAAACGGACATTGATGTCCACGCACTCGATGATGTGCCGTTGGGCTTTCATGTTCGGATTTCGCTGTGCTTTGGGTACATTTGGATCATTGCCAATGCGAGCCTTCTTGTTTGGTGGAGGCGCGACAGGTAAGCGAATGATATCAGCGAGCGAAGACAGGGGTTTCACAGAGCAATGGTCGAAATTCACCATGTGATACCTCCCTTCGAGAGCCACCCGCCAGTCCTTCGTTTTCATGAATATCATGAGGTGAGCGGGGGCGTGGACGGCTTGGTGGATGCACCAATGATGCACGCGAAGCCAGTTGTGAAATTTTCACCCTATGATTTCGGTGCCGTCTGTATAGAATAGGTGAGATGGGGGGGATATCTAAGCACAGCATTGTCTTCGTCAGATATTCTTTCGAATTGAGTGAATGCCCGAGCCCATCCGTCAGCCAACGGCGGACACCATGATGGTCGAGGGTTTTTGAGACCGGCCGGTAGAGGGTGCTCTGTTGCAGTGTCTGTGTTTTCAACTAGGATTGGCGCGCCATCCACTAATAGCGACACTTGTCAACTGAATGTCTCCTTCCTTTCATCACACATACTCACAAAATCTGTTGGAAGGCATTACTAAAAGAGCTTTCCCTAACGGAGGATGGTGCTGAAACTGCACAGAGTTGAGCAGATCAGTGATTTTAGCCATGTCAAAGCCTACAGGACAATGGTGAGTCAGGGGTACAAGTAGATGTTACATCGTGTCCACTAACCCATGCTTTGCATGGACTGCATCAGAACCATGTCGCTATCAAGGTTAGAGAAATCAACCCCTGATGTGCACGATGTGTTATCAGTGAGCGATTACAGGTGGAATCAGAGGTGACGAACCCACCGTAGAGCTCCGTGGAGACCGCAATGATTTGCTTAAGTGTGTAGTGAACCTGTTCTGTATGATTCACAGCAGCAAGAGCAGAGCAGCCCGGCGCCTTGCTTGATGGCACTTCACCCCGCCGATTCCCAATCTTATCTGTAGGAAGGTAGGCCAACTCGTAAGGCTGAACCCACGCAATTGTGCATGTATGTTCTTTTGGCTGAAAATGTTGTGCTAGGGCGCCTGCTCCCAAAGCGGCACGGCTGATCAATACTCGCTGTGCACCATAGTGAGATCGGAGGTGAAGGCAAGGTGAGTGGGTGACCTCTTTGACACGTACAATTAAGGTGTCTGTGGTGAGGGTCTCTCGCTCCCGTATCCACCAGACTGGGATACCACAACGGATTAGTCGGTTAACAACACTGAAATGTTTTGTTATGACACTGCGGAGGGGGAGCACTGGTGTGGGACTGTCAAAATCAGGATCAAAGAGGCGGGACTGGATCTCCTGTTTGTAGATGACCCAAGCCCGCATGTCGAGAAGAACACGTTGGAACTCGCGGAACCACAGCAGAGCATCGAAAGAGGTCATGGGTACAGAGGGCAGGCGTTGATACGCCACAAATAGACAGTCCGCTCGACCTCTTTGATACTTATAATCGCGCGCGCCAGCAAGTTCCTCCTCTGGCGTAGTCGCAGAAGAGACTAACTTGATTCCAAGGTCCTCAGACATACTGCGTGCCTCTATCAATGCCTCTTGGAGACGTGATAAGACGGCATCGGACAGAGAGCCAAACTGCTCAAACGGCAGCTCTCGAGGTGGCACGAAATCCTTTCCATCAATAGAGAACCATGGCGCGAGATAATCGCTGAAGGTGAGCAATGAACGATGTGACTCCAGAGGCAGCGATGCAGGTTTGGGACCTGAAGAGGTGGTTATGTCTAGTGCCAATAAATCGGGGTTACCTGATGCAGCCATCGCATGAGGCTCCGCATGATACTAGAGAGCCTGAGGCCACTTGAGAGGTTCGAACATGCCAAGCATCCCACCTGAGAAATAACGGAATGGTTTGCCATCGGGATTCATAGGGACCTCCGGTACAAATCCCATGTTTGGAGATGAAGTCCAGAGCTGGTGCTCACTATCAGGGAAAGAAGCTAAGCAAAGACAGTCGGTAGCCTGTAACTGGTCTCCTGGACTTATGCCACGGTGCGCATCCAAAAGTTCTTGTAGAGACTTAAAATGCCTCATTGTAGACGTAAGGCTAGCCATGTCCTAGAGTTCACTCAAAGAAAAAGGATACCGCGAAACCGTCGAGTTTGAGGTAGTACAGTATCCCAAAGGCAAGCAGGTGAGGGGCAGGCAATTCTGTGACTCCTTCAGCTTCAGCTTCAACCTCCGACACGGTCTCCGAATATCCGAAGTTTGAGGCTTCTCTCTGCTTGTCAGGTCATTCTTGAGCTGGAGTAGTTTCTATACACGTCTCTTCGTCTCACGACCTTCTCGGCCGCCGACTTTTGCCACGTAGTAGCGGCCGGTGCCTTACCAGAACAGACTTTGCGTTGTGTATGATAAACGGCGACCGAAACCCATGATAGACCCTCGATTTTTCGATCGTTCCTTCCAGTATTCCCTCTTCCTTAACACCCACCGGACTATGCAGCATCAAAGTACGATGGGCGTTTCCTCGACGATGCTTGAGGACAAAACAGACCTCGGATGGGACAACGTCGCGCTCGGGCTCACTTTTATCGCGTTCGATGCGGGGTTATCGTTCGTGTTTGGCCTCGGTATCGGCACGTCCTTGCTCAGTGCGGCCCTGCGCTGCGTCGTGCAGCTCACCGTTGTTGCAACTATCCTGCAGAAGGTGTTTGCGACAGAGAGCTTTTGGGCGGTTGCAGGCATTTCAGGTGAGCGCACAGTAAGACCGTGCTGTTGATTTTGATTAATTCAATACTTGTCGGGTGTTCATTTAGTACTGTTGAATCTATTGGGCACGTTCGAGACGGGTGAGCGCAGTCTACCCCCTACTTTTGAAGAATGATAGCGCTGACCCTGAGTCAATTCACTAGTCGTGGTCAAGTCCAATCGCAGGTACCGATACATGGTGCGTTCAACCTCGAGAAAACTGGACGGATCTCCCATCGAACATGTCTGTCTACGCACTCTCCCGCCATCCAGTTCCCTGCCGTGCTCTTCGCGATGCTGTTTTCTACGATCCCTGTCTCGGCCCTCGGCGCACACTTTGCGATGGGCATCCGCCCATTTTGGCGCCCAGAGCAATACAGTGCGTATTAGCACCACGCATCTTCACCCTTCTCATCCTTCATCCTATGTCACTGACTACGTTTCACGTATGAATCACGCTCTTCTCCCCAGTCCCGCTCGTCGGAATGCTCTGCGGTAGCACCGTTTCCGCCATCGCCATCGCCGTATCCCACGTCTTGAAAGAGCTGGAGTGCGTCCCTCCCACTCCTTATACACCCGCACACCCGGAGGCTTGGCTAACTCTCTCCGTACTTTCTGCATGCACATTTTTGCAGCGTCAACAAAGATCGGACCGAGACGTACCTAGTGTATGGGGCGACGCGCATTGAGGCGTGCTTACCCGTTGCGCGCGACGCACTGCGCGTCGCGCTCACGCCGTCTGTCAATCGGATGAGGTGCGTGCCGGCAACGCCTCACACAAATCATCGGCCTCATTGCTCTTGCAACTAGCGTACTTGGCATCATTGCCATCCCAGGTATGATGACCGGCGCTCTGCTCGGCGGATCCTCGGTACAGCAGGCCGCACGGCTGCAGATGGTGATCGTGTTCATGATCTCGTCCTCCGAGGCGCTCAGCTGCGTCATCACGACGTTCCTCGCGCTGCTCGCGATGGTCGACCGCGAACACCGGCTGCGCCCGGACCACGTCGATACTCGGCTCCATGTGGTGTGGCGCGCGCGCGATAGAGTGGGGTGGGCCGTGGTGGGCGGCGTGAAGGACGCTGGGATGGCGGTTGGGAGGTCCCTGTGGCCGTTTGGGAGAAGGAAGCAGGGCACGGCTGATGGGGTGGGGGAGAGGCAGAGACTCTTGCCCGGATGATCGCATGATCAGATCCAGATCGAGCGGTGCGTCCCGTCGTGGGCTTTTGGGGGGACAAGTCGTATCTTCAGGCCCAAAAAGACACGGTGATACTAGAGAGAGTACTTTGGGGGCGTGAGTTTTTTCACCGTGACGTCTTCCATCGACGTTCACGATACTTTTGCCATCGAAAATAACCACCGCACGTCTGTATTTCATCCTATATTTAACTATTCGAATGTATTCATGCGATCTCTGTAAGACCTGCGGCCCCCATGAAGAACGTGTGCGATCACTTCGGGACGCCGTGGACTCTGCTATTCGCGATACGCGTATCTTCACTTGTCTGGTGACGCGTATGCTGTGCAAAGCAGTACTAAGCACGTCACGTTGCCTGTGTGTCTGCTCACGTGCAATCGGTCTTTATAGCGGCTGCACTCCCCCCAGCCTGCTCCTCCCCGCCCAACGTTGATTCTTCAATCGCTCAGGTAAGCTTAGGTGCTTTCCGCTCATCGGTTTTCTCTGCACGTTTAGAGGAACGTTCAGCTTCATTGACCGACTCGTACTTTCTAATCCCCTATATTTTACATCGGATCGGACAGGCACATCTCACATCTCCACACCCCAGAACGTGAACCGAGTCCAGCGCCCGCGACGTGATTGATTGTGACTAGGAACCCCTTGGTGCATTACTCTTACAAGTCAAGTGAGTCCTTCTCGAAGCTTTGTCGGTAGATCTGCGCAGGCGGATATAAGGGGATAGTTGATGGTCCCCTCCAGCGTGTATGTATTGACTATGACCTGTTCCGACCTGCAGCTTAGCTTCCATCACCTCGAGACGAGACACAACATGACAATGATGATGATGGTTGCGGACTCCCCCTATTCTCCTTCTGTACCCGTGAACAGCTGCTATGCCGTGCAATGCGGAACGTGCGGCAAGACGACGTGGAAGGTAAGTTCTCTACGCTTGGCTAGTTCGGTCTGATGGTGTTGGGAACGTCGGTTTATTCTACGAGCGGGGTTTCCTGCTCCGAATGCATGCAGATATGACGATTGGGTCGGCCGTCGAGCTCGGGCATACGTAGTGTGCTGGTGTGTGATGCGTTGCGGTCTTTGTTCTCCTCTTCGGTCGTAGCCTATGATGTGGTCACTCATTGATTGAGCTGATTTTGCTTCGCTTCTGTAGGGGTGCGGCCAACACGTCGAGTCGGTGCGTACACAGATCATTGTTGCACATGTCTGGGCAGGAGGATGCCCCTTTATGTAGTGCCCGAGATTCACCCTGGATCGTTCGCTCAGTTCGGTCCAATTCAGTTCATGGCGATCTGGGGCGGGGGCTGATGATGCGCCTGGACCTCTCGTGAGAGGGCAGTGCTGGAATTACTGGTCCTTCTCGAAGCGAGGGTAGGGGGCCATTTTATGTCATGCCGCAGACCCGCAGAGGCCCGCAGCTGGCGCGCCCGCTTCTATCCACGCGGGCGAGGTGGCTGCCATCTTTTTTCCTGTGGCTGGTGTGCTTGATGTTGACGTCTTCGGGCTGACTTTGAGACTGTGGGTGAACAGGTGATGAAGGACGTGGCGGAGGAGGACAAGTGCAAGTGCCCCCGTTGAGGACAAACGACGAGGAGGAGTGACGGCGCGACGCGTGGAAGGGCAAAGGCGAGAAGTTGAACAGCAAGGAAATGTAATTGTAGCTGGCGAAATGAATATTGTTTGCGCACTGCGACACTACTGCTCCCTGCAGTGAGGCTCGAGGGAGATGAAGAGAAATGAAATGGACAGGATCTAGATGAGCGTATATGTAATTTGGGAGTGCGGAGTTGGGCCAAGAGCAGTAGCCACCTCCTCCTCGTCCCCTCCCTCGTTCCTCTCCCTTCTTTGCTCGTCGTTTCTCTCGTCCTTGCCGTCCACGTCGCATATGCCTGTCCTGCTCCCATGAGCTCCTCATACTCACAGGCGGTGCCCCCGCGCCCTCCCGTAGATCTCACAGACGACGTCCGCATCACCGCAGAGGCTCGCACAGACAGGGACCCTGCCTCCTCTCGCCTCATCCTCAACCAGTATGTGCGCGGTCCCCAGGTCGGCAAGGGTGTCCACGGCGAGGTATTTCTTTGCTGGGATATTTCCCAGGACATGGCAGAGCGAGTGAGTCCCATTGGCCCCTGCTCTCACTTCATCCGTTCATCGATACCACCGCGCTTCTCACCATACCTCTCGTCGCGCCTTACCGTGCCCAGGCGATGAAGGTCGTCTCACGCAAAAATCCACGTCAGGACAAAATAAACAAGCTTCGCAAAAAGCACATCCCTGCCTCGGGCGGTCACACCCGCCTCAACGACAACATGACCAGCACAGAGTATGGCATTCGCAAGGAAATTGCCGTCATGAAGCGATGCAGGCACCCCCATGTCGTGAGGCTCATCGAGGTCATAGACGATAAACTGTATAAAAAGATTTATATGAGTGAGTCCCCATCCTTCCCGTTCATCTCTCTGCCTCGTGTGTCGGCAGCAGCAGCCTTCCTCGATCACCGTGTGCACGTATCAATTTTATTCCATCCCCATGACTCCCGAGGCGCAATCATTGACTCGCACGCCCCCTGCTCTCTAGTTATGGAGTATCTCGGCGGTGGCGAAATTAAGTGGCGAGATCAAGACAACAACCCTATCTTACGAGTAGAGCAAGCGCGGAGAATCTGTCGCGACGTTATTCTCGGGCTTGAATATCGTTTGTGCTTTCCATACTTTCCCTCTTGTCATTGCCTTTTCAACGCCCTTCCCATCCGCTATCCTCTGTCCGTAGTGCACAAACAAGACATCATCCACCGCGACATCAAGCCCGCAAACCTCATGTGGACGTCGGACCGCCGATCCGTCAAGATCACCGACTTTGGCGTCGCGCACCTGTCCGGGCGCGACCCAGAGGAGATCCTGCTCTTCGACAAGGCCGAGCTCGCCAAGACCGCGGGCACCCCCGCCTTCCTCGCTCCCGAGGTCGTCTGGGAATTCGGGAACGTGCCCGCGTCATCGACGCCAGCATCTCCCGCGACCCCGCCCGAAAACGGTTCCGTGCCCAGTGTCAACGTCAACGCCATCCTCAACCTCGACGCAGCGAGCTCCGTATCCACCGTACACGCGGCGACGCCGTCTGCGCGTCCTGAGATCACCAAGTCTATCGACTTGTGGGCGTTTGGAGTCACGCTCTATAGCTTGCTCTTTGGCCGTACGCCGTTCGTCGCGGAAGGCAACCACGAGTTCATGCTCTACCATGTCATCTGCACGCAGGACTGGGGTGTTTCGGAGACGATGGGTGTGGACCGTATCCCGAGCGGCGGTAGGCACCCAAAGATCAAGACGCTCAGTCGCAAGTCGCCCGAGGGCCCGCTTGTCATCTCACTGCTGGAGCGACTCCTGGAGAAGGACAAGGACAAGCGGATCACGATGGCCGCGCTCAAGGTATGCCCCTCCCTCTCTCACTATGCTCATTCCCGCATGGGTGCAGTCCGTTTGACGGATCCTTCTTCAGCAACATCCCTGGCTCCTCCGCGACATCCCAAAGCCAAAAAAGTGGATGAAGGAGACTGTGACGGATAAGGTGACCGTAACGCAGGCCGCCATCGAGCACGCCATGTCCCCGATGCGCTTCCGCTGGCGCCAGAGGTTCACGAATCGCGTCACGTCCCTCTTCCGCACCGTTCGTCCGCAGCGCTCCTTCCGCTCCGCGGACGACGGCTCCGACACAGACGTCGGCGTGCGCTCGATGCCGTCCATGAGCATGAGTCGGTATACCAAGAGCGTGAAGCCTGCCAGCCGACATGCCAGCCCGCGTCACCACTCTCATCGTGTGCAGGAGAAGCAGCCCGAGGGCACGGCTGCTCGCCCAACCGCATACACGCACTCCGCCGTCGATGTCTCTGCAAGCAGGTCAAAGTCGATGGACCGCCGTCCGGTATCATCCGCCGCTGCTTCTCCTGGCAGTTTTACCGGGGGTGTCCTTCACTACCCCGTCGGCACGACCGCCAGAACGCGTCGCGGTTCCGCATCTCTCCTTGCGCTCCCCTACTCACACAATCAGCAGCAAAGCTCCTCGCGCTCCTTCAGCCCGACACCGAGCACAGGCGGCGACGACGGGACGGACCGCACGCTAAGTGGGCGTGACCGGCCGAAGAGCCGGTTCTCGCTCAGCTCGTTCAAGCAATGGCGTCCTGGCCGCAACGTGTCGTACGGGCCCGGCCCACACGAGGCATCGACATCGAATATGACTACTACGTCCAAGCCCAGTCGCCAAAACTCGAGCGGCCAGGCGTCCACAACGGCGACCAGCCCGACTGACGGCGCGCGCTCGAGCGATGAGGTGTCACCCATCGTTGGCGGCTCGGGATCTGGCCTGAGCTCGGGCGTGGTCGTGCGGGATTACCGCAGGCATAGCGGGCCGCACGTCACGATGGCGATGCGCGCGTCGAGCTGGGGGAACGTGGGCGAATACAGCCGGCAAGCGGAGGAGGTCACGTCTATCCATTCGGGCGATCGCGAGGAGGCCGTTGACGAGGAGGTGATGCTGTTCGGCGCGGGCGGCGTCGCGAATGGACCGCTTCCTCCTACACCCAACGGCGGGATCAACGTGCCAATGTCTCCCGTGCCTAACTTTTCTGCGCTCGATGCGGTTTGCTTGGATGCGCAGTCTCCGCCACAGTCGCACCACTCGACACTCAAGGCCGTCCCACATGAGCTTCTGCATTCCGTCACTGGCCGCGATCCAGCCACAGAGGCGGACCCCGCCGTACACGATGCTAGTACGTATGGGCGCGGTGCCAGCGGAGTCGCCTCCTCCCGCCCGCACGCGCCCAGCCCGCTTGCGCACCTGTCGTATAGTTCGGAAGACCTCGGGCAGTACGACTACGACGATGACGACGACTCGTCGAGCTTCTTCGAGCGCGCGTCCGAGGTGGACGGTGCGGAGGACGATGGGCCGCTCAGCACGAGTCAGATCTTCGACGACGAGGATGACGAGAGTGACGAAGAAAGCGTGCCGCTCGAGGTGCGCCGGCGGCGGCCGTCGTGGTCTGTCGTGCCACCGGATCAGGATCAGGACAGCGGGGAGGAGGAGGAGGAAGATGATGAAGATGATGATGATGAAGATGAAGTAGATATAGAAGAGTCATGATGCCGCTCCCCTCCGCATTCGTGTGGTGCCACCAGCATCGACGGACGCATCTGTATTTATGGGGGTATGTATCACCGGACCTTTTTCTTTCCGCCTTGTTGATCCCCGTTCGCCCCTTCAAGCTCACCATAGAAAACGGACAGAATATATTTCACTTGCCATCTCTTACACGCCCGCTCATACCCTTTTCTTTGCCCATCATGCATCATCATTCAGTCTCTTTTTGTTTTCTGGTTTCCTCCACACCTGCTCATTCTCTACTCGGTCGGCCTCACTCCTCCCACTCCACTTCTATCTTTCGTCCTTCATCTTCATACCGTCACGACCTTTTCAAAGCTGTCTTTGCCTTTACATGTACTCATAGCCTTTCCTTCTTCCCTTCGCCTATCTACCATCATACATTCCTTGCCGGCCATCTCACCACGTTTGCAACGCTCCAGCCTCAGTTACATACAGTCACAGCCAGTGGATTCAGAAATAGAAACTAAAGGGCTATATTACCGCCGCAGCGGCACAGATTGGTGTTATACAGTTGCGTATAGGTTACACGGTATGCGGCCACCGGAGTGGGGATCGAGACAGTGGTAAACGAAAGGTGGTGTAGACCCTTCACGAAGCATATACGCGCAACGGCATGAGACTGCGCCTTCCAAGAAACGAAAACATAAGCCGATGCGATTAACAGAAATGGAAGCAGTAGATAAGTAGATGAGGCAGGGGTAGAAAGGGCAATGGTGATGCTTGGAGAGCTTGGGTGAGCGGGGTATGCATGGGGTATCTGGTCAATGCGGTACATAAATAGCGAAAAAATATCGCGAGGAGAAACCATGGAGTGAAGGAAGGAAAGTGTATGCCTGGCCAGAGTCCAGACTACTTACATACTTACACCGCGTCAATCAGCTCAAGGAACGCCATAGTTAAATAGATAGAATGAAAATGAACTGGGATGGAATGGATCAAATAAATAGGTGTGGGCCTCGCAGCGCAAGTTCGGCTTTTCATGTCGGGAAGCCACGCACAATATGCGCAGCCCCACCTCCGAGTCTACCGAGGAAGTGCCACACGGCCGCCGTCCCGTCGTTTGCGAATCCCTCTCCAGAGGCGTGCATCGTGTTGAAGCTTGTCCATGCAGCGCGGTCGTAGTATGTAGGGCCACCGGGCACGACGTATTGCTGCGCCAGGAATGGGCTCATCGCGATGAACACAGCGGCAGAGGCTCCTACGCACAGCAGCAAGTGGGACACCAAGCTCGAAATCCCTGCCTTGCCTTCGCCCCGCGCGCCGTAGACGTAGGTGTTGTAGATATTATAGAACCGGTTGCGCCGGCTACTACTGTCTCGTGGCGGTCGGGTGCCTTCCGTACGAGGCGAGGCGGCGATGATCTTGTCGATGATAGTGCAGTCGACCCCGAGTTCTTGCTTCAATGCGCGCCATTCTTCAATGGCCTCAGGCGATACGCCGCCATCGACCCCACGAACGGGCAAGTGGGTGCCCTTATGCCATTTTTTCAATATCTCAGCAGCGATGCGAAGGTCGCGTCGGGCCTGGGGGTCGGAGATGTTGGCGAAAGTGAGGTCATCAGCATTGAGGAGGTGGTCAAGGTCGTGGAGGAGCGCCTGAGACGCGGCTTGGTTGTAGGAAGGGGGCAGGTCGGCCTGGATGGGATCAAGGGTGGCAGCTTTGGCCTTGGGGGTCGGAGGAAGGACGGTTGACGACGAAGAAGTCATGGATTCGTCTGCTTCCGTCGGTGATGGTGATCGAGACGGCTCAGGCTCATCTGTTTGAATCTCAACTTCTGTGGTCGCTTTAGGCAAAGCGGGGTCTGTCTGAATTGAAAACGACATCGTCCTAGGCGGTTCGGTCTGCGTTCCAGACGTCGATACGCGCTGTAGGTCAGTCTGCGTCGAGGACGATGACGTGAATTGAGAGACATCGTATTGTGTGTATGCGTCGGCATACACCCGGTTGTCCTCGATCGTGATGGCTTGCACCTTGTTGGCACGATTCGGACCACGCTGAAAACACGCCAGTCAAGACACGCACATTTGGGCTACAAACACGACTCACTCTCGTTGTGCGGGTGATGATAGTCTGTATAACATCCTCGCTTTCTGTATCCTCATCCTGACTCTCCAATTCATGGGCCTCCAACGTCGAGTTCGACGACTTATCATCGTCTTCGTCCTCTTCCCACCCGCCCTTACCCATGTGGCTCAGTAACTCTGCACCCAGGCTCTTGCTCATACTGTTGACAGCACTTGAGCCGCCACTGTGAGGGCCATTCGTGCTACTGGACAAGCCGTTGCGTAGCTCATCCATGTCGAAACGCATACGATCAATAGTCTCCTTGAGCATGAGGTTTTCTTGCTTTTGCTCGTCAAGCGACGACTGAGCTTCATGCGCCATGGCCAATTCGCCTTCTAGGATGCCGATACGATCCTCGTAAGCATCATGCTCCTTGCTCCATTTGTTGATTTCGATGAGTTGCAGAGCCGCTACCTCCTGATTTTCTTTGATTTCCTGGTCCTTAAGCCTAAGGGTATTCCGCAATTCCTCTGATTGGCCTGCATGGCATTCAGCAAATAGGACTCCAGTATGTATGAAGAGATCTTACTCAGTTGTTCTTTATACTGCTTTTGAAGGCTCTCGTACGAAGCCCGCGAGGTCTCGAGGCTTTTTTGCACTTTCGCAATCTCGACTTCCAGGACAGAGATCTGAGTTATGTGCGATTTCTGGAGAAAGAGTGGATTTTTTTATAAGCACTGATAATGGTGAAGGAAGGTGGCGGGGCAAACCTCCTTGTTCCGAAGTTCCTTCTCTTCCCTTTTCGCGGCACTGAGCTCGCCCTTCGCCTCCTCCAATCTCGCCTCCATCTCCTCGAGTTCCATTTCATGATCTGCTAGTCGATTCTGCAAGGTTCTCTCCGCCTCCATAAGTTTCTTCCCGAGCTCCGCATTTACACGCTGAAGGGCCTCCATCCGTTCTGTGGGCTCCATAGATACTGTCGACGAAGTGGCCGACCGCTCATGATCTAGAATAAGGCCCAACGCAGAATCGTCGTCGTCGTCTTCTGATTCAAAGTCAAGAGATCTGGGCATAGGAAGCGAGTTGATATCCTCCTCTAAATCATCGTACATCGGATTCGCCGGGTCAGCGTAGGGCGGCCCCATATCAGTTGGAGACTCCCGACCACTGAGGCCGTAAGGATGAGGGAAGTTCACGCTGTTGAAGTGAGCTTGAGGCTGAGACTGTGTCCGCGAATGTGGTCTCGACGATGGGCTGACCAAGGTAGGCGAGCCAATAGTGTCGACGCTGGTGGTTGGGGATAAGGGGGGTTGAGGCTGAGAAGAAGATGCAGAGGAGTTTGACGTGCGACGTGGACGCCCCGCAGATCGATTATAAGCTGTTGGGGCAGTCGACGACTGAGTGGCAGAACAATGGAACAAGGAGTGAGATTTGGAGAAAGCATGGAAATTGCCGGATACAATAAGGGCGTACCTCGGAATCACTAAGCGCGCGACTATGACCGCCCGCATCACTCTTCCTTCTACTGGGCGCAACTGGGCGTTTGGACCAACTGGAGGGCGCTGTCTTGCCCAAGGGCGTTGTACGCTGTCGCTTCTGCGCGTCAAACACGGAATCTTTCGCGGGCGTCCTCGGACCATTCCGGCTCTGTGGCCGGCTCGGCGGACGGCTTCCGGACAGGCGATAGACGGATGTGCCGTTAGACTCCATGCTAGACGAACGCGAATTGTAACCTGAGTAGTCGCGCTCATCTGAACGACCACGAAACTCCTCGCCTTCTGGCGAGTCCTCGTCTGCATTCTCTGTCGGACTATTAGAGGTGCGCATAGCAACTAGAGCAAGAATAGTCCCAGGCGTGGCTTCCAGTGCTGGCTGAGTGTTGATGATGTTGCTGAAGCCGTTCATCTCGTCCGGAGTCATGAGCTCGATGCCGAACTCTTCGCGATATGTGGCAAATACATCGGGAAGATACTGGGCTTCGAGAGCCACCTCTCCATCTTTGTTGGTGTACGATTGTGGGTGTACGCTGAAAATATCATGAAGCTCTTGGTCGATATCTGCCACGGATTGACGGTTTCGACCGTAGACACTCTATAGGTCGTAATTCAAAAGGCTTGAATGGGAAATAAATTCTCACAAACATACCTGTGCTGCCATTATAGAGCAAGCAACGAAGGGAAACTGTACACGGTAGGGGAGAAGCAAGACGCGACACGACGGCGGCTTCACAGCACCAACCAAATAGCCACTATTGCTTAGCTAATACAGTGACCGCCGCCATCACGTGACCGTGCTTGCCCCGACGCAACCCGTCGCGGGCCGCGGCAGACTTAGCGGCATGTCGAATGTCGATGGAATGATTTATCGTTCTCGTTGAAAGAATTTTGCTCGCGTTCAAAGAGATCTTTCTGTCTCCTTTCACCCTCACCGATGACAGCGCCATGATTTGAGCTCTAGATATGTTTGTAGTGAATACCTTTCAAGCCAAGTGATGTCTAGTCACAACATCTCATTAGATATGAGATTCAGGATAAGAGACATTAAAGGCCGAAATGCTCCCAGTCCCCATAAAATGGTAAGGTCTCCATTATTCCCTGCATCAGATCTGGCCGAGATCCAACATAGTAAGATTAGTGTGCATGCACAACTGTCTAATTGTGTCCTCTTCGATAGCAATCAAGGTGAATTATGAGAAGAGAAATCTTGGGAAATACTTATATCAGAAATGATATCGTAGATTGCATCCTGGATCGACCTGCTGAACCTGCTAGATGTTGCAAAAAATTTAGATGGGAACACATGGAGTCAATTGAGACCAACCCACTGACCATGATGCAAATCTTGTAAATATGATTATACAGACACAAGGCCAGGTGGCAAAGAGAACTGATTCATCCTAGGTATTTCAAGATACTTGAGCAACAATCAGGATGTTGAGGATGACTACCAAAGGAAGCAAACCCAAAACTAAATGCCCCTCGCGCCAGAGCCAGAGCCGCCGCCGCAGGCACGGCGCTCCAAGCCTGTTGCCCTTGCCACACACACATATCATCGAGGCATGCACATGTGCGCATCCATCTTCATGTTCACAGACTCGTAATCATTGGTCAGCTCCCTCGTGGAGTCACGTCAGTCAGATGTGGGATACCGCAACTTCGCGACACGCGACGTGCTGGAGATGAACCTCAGCGCTGAGGCGGGTGGTGCATGAGCCGGCGGCGGAAGAAGGGTGGGCTACAGCGTCGGGCCAAGTTGTGTTCCATCCTCCTTCTCTTCACGTTTGTCTTTGCGCAGGCTGTGGGCTTGGTTCACTGGCCGTGCTTTCTTTATAAGATTACGGACTTTTTTTTTCTATCAAGCGTCAAAACAAAGAAGTGGTGGCGATTCCTTTCGGGGGTGGTGTTAGTCTTGCTGGCTGCAGCGCAGGCGGTCGTGCCAGGTGAGCGCGAGGGCATGCAATGGGACAATGTTGTTGCTAGATATGCTTGTGATGTAGCATTGCAGTGCAAGACCTTTGCCTGGTCGAGCATACTCCCCTTGATCGAGCTCAAAGCTTGCGAAACCATCTCGAATCTGCCGCCTGCCGCATATGTGGGTTCAGGGCAAGTGATCCCTGCACACTCTGTCCATTCGGGCTGTTGACCCACAAAAATGCTAGCTGAAAGCCCGGAGACTATCAGTTCCTGCTATTCAGTGCAGACTGTATGGTGTTGCAATGTTGTTGCAAAGGCCGTGCGTCACCCATGTAATCAATCTACTCCTCATCAGCAAGACTCTATTGTCTCTGATTCGTTGTCCATAGTTCCTTTTCATGTCCTGGCTCAGATGATGTGATGTGGATATGGTGGTGCAACAGACAAGGTGCAATCCAGACGGAAGGCATTGACTTCGTCCATGACCTTCCGCACTTCTTGATTCTGCTCTTCGCGCTCCAGCGGTTCGAGCTGGACAACTGGTGGTTCAACATTTCGCTAGACCAGCAGCCTCATGCCATCCATTCCTCTGATCCAGCTTCCAGAGGCATTGGTATTGGCTCCACCAGGTATATCAAGCTCATGGTACTCCGAGCTTCAGGCAAGTTGGCGAGAAATCACAATCAATACGAGCTGGCAGGTGCATCAGGCGTATGGCCTGGCTGGGCGATGCACGTCTGTGTTCTGTGGCACTGCGACTCTGGCGGCCTCTGAGTGCTCTGGCAAGGTTGAGTCTTCTGGCAACAGCCCTGTGGCTGGTGGTGCGACTGTGGCATCCAAACTCTCCACGGAGCTGCAAGAAGTAACAGTAAAGATCTACTGGCAGGAGGAATTGCGTTCATACCAAGCCGAGGGTCCCAGGGAAGCGTCCATGATGGGGTTTAAGATGGATGCCTTGGGTCATCATCCGGATCCGCTTTTCACGTGCGATGTTCCCGAATGTTCAACATGGTTTATTTGGAAAAAGCTCGGTCTTGAATGAGCTGAAGACCGGCGTCCCTCTTGTTTTCTCTGGCTGGCCGCATTCCTCCACCCAAGGCATATCACCACATTGGTCAGCACGGCGTTCATGAAAGCGTGGCTTGATTGCGTTCACAGTGAGTGTTGCCGTAGCTAGCTAGGGTCAGCTTGGTCTGGTTCGGCGTCGACAGCTGCTGGCGTAGAGGGTCAAGGCCGCTATGCGCTTTGGGAGCTGGGTATCGAGGATGTCAAGCCCAGATTGTCAATTCTCATGGCTGGCAAGGGTGGCCACGGGTTCTTGATCAACTGGGAGTTGGCGACGATGTTCGGGCAGTCAAGTCACGACGGGACCTCCCACCTTGAGACCGTGCCCTTCACGGTCTTATACCTACTCGACGAGGAATATTGGGCCAGCAAGATCAAGCACCAGTATAACCATGGCCTCAAAGGCTTCTTGTAGATTGTACCTTTTGCATGCCTGCAGTACGAACACAGCAACTTGATCGAGCATCCACCAATTCGCAATCTGTGGAACATAGGAGACTACTCATCTTCCAGAGCATCCAAGTGTAATTTCTTGGCAATGCTCCAGAGAGCACTGCTGGAGGCACTCTGGGCAATTCATCTGTATAGGTGGGAGTGGCTCGTATCTCATCCATTGTACAACACATCTTGAATGGCTGGCGCATGCAATCAATCGCCAGCTACACCGAGGGAGAAAAGAGGTGTCTTCTGTAAGGAGCAGGCGGAGGCAGATCTGAAAACGACGGTACTTGTGCTGAGGGATATTTATGCAGACTTTTGGACTACAATCAAAGGGATGCAGATGTTGTCTTTAGTGGTGTGTGTGTCTGACGGATTTTGATCGATTTCCTTCTTGCTGTCCTGGATGTGACAATTGATTTGTGGCCTTTGACTTGGGAGTTGGCACACCTGATGCCATAATACCAGCCCCACATCTTATACTCTGTTTCAATTAGGTGCATTCAGTCTCAAATTGAAGTACCCTCTTTATTTTCTCAGTTAGACATGCTCGAGAAGTTGTCCATAACCCTTCTGGTATGATTACACATGAATGTTCCACATCATAATCTCACCCACACTGTTTGATGTGCCGTGCAGGTTTGCAGGATTGCTCAGGATAGGCCAGGTACAATTTGAATGTCATGAAAACTCGACTTGGAAGGTCTTCTGCCTATACCTCAGTATTACGTGCATATTGGCAACCTCTATTGCATTGATCAGTAGGAGGCAAACAGAAGTTAGAAAAGAGAAGTGAGCCAGCCAGTGCCTATCACAACAAGGAAAGTCACCTGGCTACACTGCCACAACCATGCTTGCACGCAAATGAATATGATTCACCTTCATCGTCTCCTACCTACCAGAGTCTGTTGTGGTCATATACATGAAGATGATCCTGGGCAGATGCCAGCTATCACAGGCAGTGCCACCACTTGGTGAACGGCAGATATGATATGTTGTCGAAGCATTGGGCATATGCGTAGATATGGTCCCATCCCAAATTAGAGGATTTTGGCCCTTTTGTCAGCACAAATTTCAGGTTTTCTTTTAGTGCTAGCACCACCAATAGTCTTTCTGAAATGGCTTGAACTTTATTAGATGTGCCAGCATTTGAACTTCAAAGGCATATTGCCCTTCAGACGAGCCGCCCAGTCCTAGTCTTGGTCTTGGCCATAGCGCGCTCAGCGCTGCGCGGAACAGCTCTAAGCAATATCCATCTGTTGTAGGATAACATGTGTCAAGGCTCGAGTGAGGGTGGCCAATGACAAGGAGGCAAGAGGAGGCGGGGGGGGGGGGAAATCACTTGTAACGTCATGAAATGTCGTCCCAATTTGAGACCTGGTCCTTGAGATCCAACGGAGCAGGGGGAAACTGTTGAAAAAATCCCCCTGCGCCCTACCAGCATTATTTTCCGCTCCTTGAAATCGGCATCCTTCAATAAGTCGTTCTTGATCATGGCTTCCAATTCCTTGCCGGTGGCAATGCTGGCACCTGACCTATTGAGGCCAGTTACGCCCCCTGACCAGATCGGCGGCTTACGTTGAATGTTCGCTGCATTGAAACTCGACGCCGCTCCTTCGAACAACATGGGATTGTCGTCGAACGCTATCAGCGAAGGATATGAGGACTACGTGTAGGTTATGCGACTGCGACGTCTCAGAGACTATTGTCTACTCGCTGATTGCTTGGTTCAACAGTGCGGAGTGGATTGCGAACGACCTCGAAAAACATGAGAAATGCAATGTCGATGACATGCTAGCGTACTTTCTCAAGCAATGTCTTCACGGCCAAACTCCTGCTTCAAAGAATACGAGCTCGACTTTCTTGCAACCATACCTCGAAGCGGTGCTTCCAATCTGCAATAATGTCGAGATAATGAGCCAGCTGACAGAATAGTGCGTCCTTCGTCCACACTAATTAAATCAAGGATTGAGAGACAATTACATAGCTGCAAAACTGGAGGCACCGAACAAGACAGATATCGACCTTTTGTCAAGCTTTTCAATTTAGCGCTCCAGAACCTACGCAGCGTCAAGGTGCCCAACGTTCGTTCCGCGAATGACGATCTTGGGATACTCTTTTATAGAAACAATCTAAAAAGGATAGAGGGATACCACAATAGTGATGTGTCTGATCGTAGCCCCGATGTGGTTGTGGTCTCCCTGGCTGCAGCTCGGGACGCAAGTGACTCTATTAAAATGCAATGGCGGCATGCCACTGGGCCCGCTCCTGAACAGCTTCGCACCGCGTTCGAGTGGTCGCAGATTCTCTGTGTTTTCGAGTTCAAGCGAGTTGCAAAGACGTTGACGCCGCCGCCCCTCAAATACTCCGGTTTTGGGACCGTCCGTGAACCTCAGCAAAACATATGGAACCTGTTCAATCCCGTTCTAGATCCTTCCGGAGCGACCAGTGTGGAAGCTCATCCAGATGGCGACAGATCTGAAGCGACGGGTGCAAATTCAGGTGGCGGTGGAAAGAGGCCTCGAGCGACAAGTGCGAGCTCGAGTGCACGCGCAAACAAGAAGCCTCGAGGAAGAAGTGCGAACTCGGTTCCACCGAAGATGCACAACACTCGTGGTATTAGTGCCTTAGCGAATCAACCTCTGAGCGCCTCATCGGCACCCATCGCGCAGGAAGTCGAAGTCGGAATGGAACCCGTGGAGCGTCCGGAACCGCCTATCGTCCAGTGCGGATTGTATGGCGTTGAGATGTTGTCACGGGGGCCATGCGTCAACCACGCCATCAATGTACTTGTCATTGGTGAGACACGATGAATCTTCTTGTCGCGGGAGGTTCCTCATTTTTTGCCCCAGACGATGTTATGTGGATATGGTGGTACGACAGACAAGGCGCGATCCAGACTCAAGGAATCAACTTTGTTCAAGATCTTCCGCGCTTTCTGATCCTGCTCTTCGCGTTTCAGAGGTTCAAGCTCGAGGACTGGGGGTTCAACACCATCCTAGACCCCCAGTCCGAGATCATCCATGGTCTCAAGAAAGTTCATAAAAGCAATTGTTTCCTTCCAGAATCGCATTTCGTGTTTCCGCCACCTGAACTGTCTGTCAGCGCACCGGTTGAGACCACTGTCCTGACGAAATCTCCAGTTTACCACGTATATAGCCTGGTGGGACGAGGCACATCTGTTTTCAGTGGTACTGCGTGTACGAAGGCTCCTCCGACCAGAGGTTCTGGCATACCTCAAGGCTCTGGCAAGGGACCCGTGGCTGTCGATGATATATCATTCGCAACCCCTGACAAGGATCAGGAAGTGGTAGTCAAGATCTATTGGCCGGAAGAATCACGCTTGAGCGAAGGCCGCATTATCAGTGAGGCGTATAAACGAGGGGAGGGCAATCTAGATATCGTGGAACATCTTCCGAAGATGTACCTCGAGCACGACTTCCCTGAACATTCGACAAACCATATCAGGGATGCGCTTCGTCTGACGTGGCCTGATGGACGGCGGGCTACTCGTATCCTTCGGCTTGCCATCTTCCTCAAATTGGACCCTATTATCGCATTGGGCGGGGAGGAGTTCATGAAAGCATATCTGGATTGCGTCCGCTGTGCGTCAAGCTTTCGTCTCAGTGGCGACAAATACTGACCCAAAGGTGCAGGCCACTTTGCTCTTTGGACACTGGGTATTCAACATAGCGATCTCAGCCTGTCAAATGTGATGATCAATGACCAGAATCGTGGTATCCTGAACGACTGGGATCTCGCCACGATCGAGGGAATATCAAAGCACGACGGGTGCGATCGCACTGGGACAGTGCCCTTCATGGCCTTAGAACTACTCAACAAGCGATATTGGGCCGGTAAGATCAAGCGCCAATATCATCACGACCTCGAAGGCTTCCTGTGGATTTTGCCATATGTATGCTTGCAGTACAAGGACGGTAAGATGGTCACGAATCTGCTCGAGTCGTGGAACACGGACGATTACACCATCTGCAGAAGAGAAAAGAGAGATTTCCTGGCGAATCTCCGCACAGACTTGACCCAAATACCCAAGGCGACCTCTTCGTATAAATGGGAATGGGTCATATTTGATCAATTTGTACAGCGCATCGACAATAACTGGCGATCGCCACTTACCGATGAGGCCATAGCCGCAGCCATCAAGGGAAATATGGAACTAGCAACATCGGTACTTAACCCTGGCGATGTTTATGCAGAATTTTGGGCTAGGATAAAGATGGCGGCAGAGGACGACAGCGGACACTTGTTGTATCTAAAGAAGTATGTGCCTGACGGCTTTTGAGCGGTTTCCTTCTTAGTGTCCTGGGCATGATGATTGGTATGAAGCTTGTGACTTGGAAGGCTGGCACGCACACCTGATACTATACCATCCCCACATCTTATACTCCGTCTCAAATAGGGTGCGGTTGAAGTAGAGTATACTCGCTGTTACACATAAAACTACGTTTTTTTCGGATATTCTGGTCCGATCTGCAGTGGTTCGACACACTCAGAAATTTTGTCCACAGATCGGTAACCACGAGTGCAATCATCAGTACGAAGCAAACAGAAATCTGATCACAAAGTGGACCGGCGTCGATCATGTTCTGAGCAGGAAAGTCACGCTACACGTACAAACGGCACCATGCTTGCATACCGCTTGCATGCGAACGACGGGCACACTGGCCGTACTCGATTAAGGAGGAATCGGATGGGATCAGCCCTTGACAACGTCGGTGCCAGTGGTGGGACGAAGCACAGGTACGTTGCTTCGAGTACGGGTTGGATCGGTCACGCTGATACACTAACTGGATGCCAGAAGCCGGATTGCCCACGACCTCGTGAAACATGAACAGTGCAAATTCGATGACATGCTGCAGTATTTTCTCGAGCGATGTCTCATCGACCCAAATGCTGCTCCGAATGATGCGCGCTTGAGCGTCTTGCAATCATGCCTCGAAGGGGTGCTTCCAATCTGCAACAGCGAGGATATGAAGCAAAGGCTTGTGCACTAGCAAGTCTGTCTCCCGCCCTGTTCGAGATCAAGCGTTCACAGTCAATCTGAAGCTGCACATCAAGATTCGACGAACGGAGCAGACATTGGGCCTTCGCCGACCTCGCCAATGAGGCACTGAAGAAACTACACAAGGTCAATATCTCCGATACTCGTCCTGTAAACGACGATCTCCACATTCTTTTCCACCAAAATGACCGCGCATATATCCAGCCAGATCGCGGTCATCAGGCCTTTCGCAGTCCTGGGGTGGTCTTGGTCTCTCTCGCTGCAGCTCAGCTGATTGTGCCAGATGATTGTGGGGACATGATGGAATGGGAGGATGTTGTCGCCGGATATGCTTGCGATGGACCATATTCGCGCAGGAGCTTCGCCTGGCCGAGCATACTCACCTCGATGGAGTTCAAATTTTGCGGAAATAGTTCAAGACAGCTGCCCTCGAAGCTGGCCGGTCTAGATTTGACTTCAGAAAATCCTCATATAACAGTCATGAATACCAATCTAGGTACGTTCGTATATGGTGTTTGTTGATAGTCTTTGGTAATACAACGTGTTCATTCTGGCTGGCAATCTGCTCTCACATTTGTATAGCAGGGGCAACCTCGAAGCAAGACGAGATTGAAGCCGAAACACTAGAGAATCCATCGTCTCCTATTGTACGGTGCGCGCTGTATGGCGCCGACATGCTATCAAGGGGGCCATGTATGAACCACGCAATCAAGCTACTCCTCATCGGTAGAATTGGGGATTTTATTCCTGCTGCATGGTCCTTTCTCATTTCATGTTTCAGACAAATGATATGGATATGGTGGTACGATAGACAAGGTCTTATCCAGACGGAAGGCATCAACTTGATACAAGACTTTCTGCGCTTCCTAATTCTGCTCTTCGCGTTTCAGCGGTTCGAGCTGGAGGACTAGGGTTTCAACACTACGCTAGATCCGCGGTCCAAGGCCATTTCCCTCAAGAGAGATTCTAGAGGCTATCGTTTTGTCCTAGCCAGGAATTTTGTGTTCCCGTCATTTGGAATCCCTTCAGGTGGGTCGGCTGAGATTACGATCGACACGACTCGGCAAGTGCATCGGGCACATGGCCTAGCTGGGCGAGGCACATCTATTTTCTATGGCACTGCGGCTCTGGCGGTTTCTGAAGGGAGATTAGCTCCAATATTCTTATGGAAGGGAAGATTGTCTTTCGACACTTTGGCCATAGTGATTAGATGTCCAATAGAACAAACGAGGGATCTCAGTAGGGAAAACAGATCATGAGTAAGTCAGAGAAGTCATGATGAGATCCCGCGTACGGATCGTAAGATCACCGAGCGAAGTCAGGAAATGGAGGAGCTTGGTAGATACAATAACTTCGTAGCAGAGCGACGCCAGAGTGCCGGACCGATAGCTCTCGCAATCACTATTAGATCGAGCACTCCGCGCTTGATTGGGGATGTTGGTATTTCTTCGAGCTTGTTTGCAACGACTTGCGAATATTTGTAGCTTGTCGACGGCGGCCAAGTGTTTGTATTCGGTCAGAGTCACTAAGCTTTTGGATTTCGAGACTCCGATGCTCGGCCTAGAGTGCCAGGCTTGAGTCTGGTGCAGTCGAGCCTCGGGAATGTCGCATCTCTCACATGATAGCGAAAGGCTGCATACTCGCAGAAGCAACCTGTCCCGGACTGAATTTGTCTGTGAAGGTCAGATGATTTCGAATGGCTGTCCGGCGCCTACTCATTATAGAATTCTAGACTCACTGTTCTTCTGAGTATCCCACCGCAAATCCACCGCCGAAGATGGGCTATCGTGCATTACCGCCAAACCTTATGGCACTTTGCGCCCAAGACCGACAACGCCCTCCGCGGTGAAGCGCCTGAGGCACCCTGAGGTGCCACGTCTTATTCTGATGACCTCGATGCCATTTGATGGGGACCCACGTCGCGCAGCACTTACCCTATCACCCTCTAATTCCATCTATCCCCTTGAGAGCTGGCTTGCCTGCGATGATAGCCTCATTATCGTAATTTGATTCGGAAGGATTTTGTGCAGCTGACCTTGACTGGCCAATCTATCATATCATGCAGATAGCAAAACACAAATGTTATTGCCTGACGCTGCTGTACACGAGACGACAGCGCCTTTAATAGAAGCGCCAGTCTATCAACCCCTATGACTTGACATGATGCAGTGTGCCGCCATCATCGCACTAGATAGCAACAACCATTAGCTGTGTCTCTGATATAAGTGCCATGTATGTTAAATCTGGATGGTACAGACTTAGAATATATCAGTACATATAGCAGATAAGAGGAACACAAACACTAGATTATGGATTGCCGGCGTCATCATACCGGAAGACGGATAGCGAAGTAACGAGTCGTATATTCCCATTCATCGTATTCTGTCGGAACGCGAACGCTAGCAGGATTATACAGTCGACAAAAAAGTCGTAGGCATACACTGAAAAAACCATTCTGTGAGGGTTGCAAGACGATAATACCTGATCAAGAGATGGTGAATTACCATCCGCGTCAAAAAAATTTGTGTTTTCACGCTCCACTGTACATGGCCCACTGTTGGCGTCTACAAACCGGCCCGCACACGGTTTCGCCACGGCGCTGTGGAGTGCTGTGGCAAATTACACATCGGGCCAAGCGACGCGACTTCATGTCTTCACTGCATGCATGCATCAATCGTTCAACATCAAGGTGAGTATGTTGAAAAAAATCATAACATACCAGGCATGATTTTCACTGCAGTATTCACCTTGCTCACCCGTAGCAAAATCAAAGGCTGCCAAGGAGCTACAATCAGGCTTGCGACACTTTGGCGAACCACCACCATCAGGACGAACTGAAAATGTAAATCAGTGCGTTTTATCCATTGTGTGTAGTTCAAGTTCGCCTACCTGGATTAGTGGTCGGAAGCGCAGGAGTTATGATTGGAGCCTTGAGACTAGTGACCGAAGGCTTAAGACTAGTGGCCGAAGACGTGGGTAGACCATGGTGCATCTGTAATGTATTGTCGTAGTAATGAGCACCCGTTACACCTGGACCGATGTTCGGAATCATAGGGGCCGTGAATGAAACCTCGGGACTCGAAGGCTTAGAAGTAGTGACCGGAGGCTTGGGACCAGAAACTGGAGGCTTGGGTCGACCATAATTCCACTGAGAATTGTCGTAGTATCGAGTACCCTGCGTAGAAGAATTGCTGTATGCGGGTAGAGCCGACTGCCCATCAGTCCAGTAGGTCTGATTTCCACTCCCTTCAGCGGAGGCATCTGAGATTCATGGTCAACACGTGTCACTTCGAACTGAATGGATGTCCTTACAATGAGGTTGAGAAAATCTTTCACCTGGATGTTGCTGCTGATATCCAGCCGGATAGCCTTGAAGATCGCTATTGCTGACAGCGCTTCGAGTGTCTTGCGAACGAGGGTGTATGCCTTGTATCGGAGTCTGGTGATCCGTCAAAGTAAAAGGAGATACGGGCATTTGGAATTCAGAAGCGCCTTTTTCAGCCTTTCCAACCCAGTGCCTAGAGAGAGGTACGCACTGACTGATTCGGATAAGGTGCCGTGTATATTCGCGGCGCGGACACATTGGACTGATTGTGTCCCGAGTATTCCCCAGTGAAGGATTGCGCTCGCTGGTAATCGTAGGCATCCGAGTGAGAGACCGAAGGGCGACGGTAGTCTGAACTCTATTACCCCTGATGAGTTGGAGAACGCCTGCCGTCATGATAAGGTAAGTACACACCTGATCTGAATTGAGCATCGGAGTAACAGGGATGGAGGACTGCGTTTCGTTATATTGCTGATATCCATGCGCTTGAGGCCACGAAGTTGTCGATGATGGAGGCTGCTGGTCTAGATGGAATATCGTGCTTGTTTCAATCTATGACAGTCTGAGAGCACTCACTGTAAGCCTGGTTCGGTAGATATGCAGGACTTTGGTCGACAGAGTAGTATTGTTGCTGTCCACTGGGAATTAGATCATATGATTGGCCTTGTTGACGGGTGCCTGTCGTATTGAACCTATATGGATCTTCCATACAAAGGATTGTGAGTGCAGCTACAGATACAATGCGGCTATTCTTACCTGGTGGTCCATTGGGATCAGAGCGAGCGTTGTTAGGGACACCGTATCCGCTGTGAGGCCAATTAGGAGGATAGTTGCTCATGGTAAGGTAGAGCTCTTGCATTGGTCCTCAGACCTTCCTTTATACATCGCTCTAGCGCCGTGTTGAAGCAATGGGCGAAAAGATGCGCAGGCTGCACTGCTTTGGTACAGGGAAATGGGCGTTCTGATGCCTTCCCCCCGAGCGGCTACACCGAAGATATCAGCGAGATAGGTGCATAGTTTACACCCACTGAAACTGGCATAGCACTCTCTCAGGCCGACAGAACATCAGATGCGTAACGTCCGTTCGTGATATGGAAGGGTCCGATCAAACCACAGAGCATCTGCTTATCTAATACGCAATCATGGAAGTCTTGCTGCTGAAAATAACTATGAATTTAAACAATTCTATCGCACTAAGGAGTAATATAGGGTGGCTCAAACCAGAACCTACCACAACAATGTCGCATCAGAATTAACTCGTTCGGTCGTTGTGATTAAGAAACATGTAAGCTATACTTAATATAGTGAACGTTGTTGCCCCACTGAAAATACATTGACGAGATCATCAAACGGACGCTCAAATCGGTTCGTCCTATCAATTCCAGTCAGTAGCAGCTTGGGGCAAAAAGACGGTACTCGCAAGCTGGATCAGGAAACGCTCAGCGCATTTTTCCATCTTGATCCCCCGACGTCTCCTAGAACACGCTCCACCTCCACTTGTTCAAGGTTTAGAATAAGTCTGCGTTCGCCATCGGGTTTCTTTAATGAGAGCGCCCCATCCTCAATCAGAAGGGCACGCGAGGCCAGTAGCGAATCTAAAATGTAACGGAACTCGCTAGGGGTGGGATTGCGCGTCGAGTCGTCATCGCCTGCAAGACCGGCCTGATACAGACAATGCTGATATTGGATCTATAATATCGTATATCCCGATCAAGGATGGTCATGCAGAGGCAGTGCGAATAGCACTCACGTCACTCCACTTGATTTCTTCTACGCCTTCTTTCTTCATACACTTCAGAAGAGCGGCGAGCATCAGACGCTCGTGGAAACTGCAGTCCCGCAAATATGCAGCCGTAGGGCTATTCTGCATGATTTTGATCACCTCCTTCACATCCTCTGTACGTGCCACTCGTTTCAAAGGTCGCACAAGCTCCACAGTCCGCCTTGGAGAATGAGCGAACCTATAACCCAATGAATGGCAAAATCGGCCCGTACCTGCAAATATCAAGAACGCGCCTTGCATCACCACTGATACTAGAAACCTTCATGGATGCGAATTTGACACCATCCGGTGAAATAACATCTACCGGGCCTGACTCCAAGTCTTCTTTAGCAATCTCTAGCCGTGAGCGGACAATTTTTTCAAGTTGTTGCGTCGTGTATGGCTGAAAGTTGATTCGGATCATCCCTAAATATTGATAGATGACTTAGCAGGCCGTGCATAGCCCAGTCGAGTGGAACATACCTAGTCGGGATCGTACTCTCCCAGTCATCACCCTTTCAGGTAGATCCATAGTATTCGCGACAGCGATCACCACGATCTTAGAGCCAACCAACGTTGGCCAATTGAAAAAATTGTAAACAACGTCTTGTTTCGTGGTCATTAACTGATCGAGTTCATCCATGAGCACTATACTGACTCACTGGAGTTAGCTCGATGAGTGGCACCTGCTGACCCCAGACTTACTCACCATGCGTGACCCCTGGGTCCCATTCTGCCACCTGAACTAAAGTGTTTCGTAAGGCTGTTGAGGGCCTCCTTTGAGCTTATCCTCAGACGCCCATCTTCGGCAGCATCGTGACCAGATACTGCTTCCCATAGTAGACCATATGCTGCAGATGGTTCTGGGATTCTCAGTCCGTTGATTTCAACGTACGTGAACGGATTGACTTCCTGCGATGTGACATGAGGCAGGTGGACAGAACAGGATACATTGAACTTACGTTTTGCTCAGCCATCCTCTTGAGCTGTCTTACCACAGCGTGGACGGTGGCTGTCTTCCCCGTTCCCGGAACACCCGAAATATCTACGCGAAAGATCAAACAGCCACATGGCCTCGAAGGATGATGAAACATACAGATGCAGCCACCGCTTCCCTCTTCGAGCAACTCCTCCACAGAACGCATGATCCTCTGATACTCTTCCTCTCGACATGGCAGTGCTTCGGGGCGAGCAGCAACGTGTAAAATATGCATCGCACGAAGGTAAGGATCCCTGGGCAGCTGTTCGACATTCCCTACGAGTTCTGGCGGCGGTGCACGCACAGTCACCTTCCTAGCCCGCCTACGAAGAGCCGCCTTGGAATGAGGCGTTGGCTGTGCAATGCTACGTGTGCGTTTTCGCGGGGTTGATCGAGGGGTCGTGTTGGTGCGCGGTTTAGTAGGCGTACTGAAAATTCGCTTGCGTTTTTTCGAAGGAGTCCTTGGTAGGGTAGGTGCACTTTCGTCGTCTTCAGAGACATGATCATGCGTCGAAGTCTCAGAGTCTGAATGGTCCGATACGTTTTGATTGTCAGCCTTGTATTCGTCGTCGTTGTCGTCTCCATCTCTCTCTTCATCAATCTTCCGTAATGTGGCGCTGCGAGTTTTCTTCGGAATTTCGACTGACACGCGCCATGAGGAACCGGTGCCCCATTCTGCAACCCCGCCTGTCTCAGGACACAGGGATAAAGCATGATCTCGATGCCGTCTCCAGTCAAGTTCATAGAATAAACCACGCTGTGAGTCAACAGCAATCCCACAATAGAACTTCTCGCCAGCGTCAGTATTGGCAGAGTCACTGTCATCGGATATTCGTTGACGTTTGGAAGGAGACACAGACCAAGCTGCAGAACTTTTGACTGTCGCGTTCGAGTCAGGTTGATCCGTGATCGTACAATGAGATATGATTGATGAAGTGCTGAGAGGGGAAGTGCGGTCCAGAGAATAATATACTTCGTTCTACAATCGAGAAATCAAACATTGTGGTCATGAACATACGAATCTTATGTTACCAGCAAGATGTATTCACCTGGAAGTGATTCCTCTTTGCTCTCGTTTGTGGAAGTTCTGTAGGCCTCAAAAACCAGTGAACTCTCACACGCATCCTAGGGACATCGGCACTTTCCTCTCGACTACGTATCTCCCACATGGCAATAATGACCCCAACACTAGGCTTTTTAGGATCGGTAGCAACCAAAACGGTATCTCCAATTTTGAAGGTCTCGTCCTTTCCCTCCTCCCGTGTTCTAGAACTTGAAGCCTTCCTCGAGTATGTTCGCAGAGCAGCCCGACCTCTATTCTGACTTCTGCGGATGAATTGGCCATGAAACATTGTCTCGAGGTCTTCAATGTCTTTCGCATCTTCCTCATCCTCGGGAATCATGTCTTCGTGGGTAGTACACCTGCTATGAGCGGGCGCACCGGAGATCCATGCATCTGTTTCTGGACGCGATGTTGGTGATCTACCTCGAGTGACATTGGGCTGAAAGCGTCTTGAGCGTCGTGGGGTCGTTGGCAGAGGTGTAGATGCCATTGTGTGGCTGCAAGCAGAAAATAGAAATGTGGTAGAAGAACTCTCCAAAGACGCGCCTTGTGCCACAAGCGCGCCCAGTGACAATGTGATGGTCACGCTTGAAACGTCTGGTTGAACTACTTTTCCAGTGCTTCAGGACACTAACTGAACGCCAACACTTGGATTTTTAGCTATTCCTTGCCGATGTCGACAGAGCATTGCTCTATAGGTAATTCAGACACCATCGCTCAACTTGTGCAAAGAGCGATCACAGAAACACAAGAATGGGGGGACGATGGCGAAGACTACGACGAGGAGCTTGATGGCGGCCTCGAGGAGGAAGACGCTGATGCTGAAGCAGAAGAGATAGCACGGAGACTAGGCGATCAACTATGGGCAGAAATCAGCAAGGCCCAACTAGAAGTTGCCGCGACCACAACCACAACAGCGACGGCCATTTCATCAACCCTCCCTCCACTGTCATCAGCCCCGTCTAGGCTTTATTCTCCTGCACCTATTGTTGATTTTCCTGATACTCGCAATGATGCTTCAACCTGTAAGCTTCCACGGAAGAAGCTTGAGGAAGCCATTATGACTATGAAATCTGTGCTCGCATATGCTTCGAAAGATCCTCTGGCCAGCTCCACCTTGGGCGAGGCAATCGTCCCTGATTCAAACGGCGCAAATGTACTCGATGTATTATCCCGCATAATCGCATCGGGCACTGTTTCGAAGGATGTTGCAAAGAAGCTAAGCCATCTCCTTGTGTCTCTTGCCAGGTCAGAGGTCCTTTTCTCTTCATTGCGACACTCCAATGCTTCGTCGATCCAATTGGAGCAGGGAAAACGCAAACGAGATGAACATGACAGTCTTGATCTAGACATACCAGCATCAAAGCGCCCTATGTATGCCCAGACTACCTACGATCTTCACACTCAAATTCAGGAGGCGTCACGCATCATCTCCCACGCTCTCCAATCCACTCCCTCTCGAGATAAGCCGCTCGAGCCCTCTGTCATATATTCAATACAGTTTCAACTACACCAGATCTTCCTATTTGCTGTTACGTCTTCTGCCAGGGGCGGACCAGAGGTAAACGCCTTGCAAGAGATAGGTGGTCTCATACAGGTTCTGGGTGTTCTTAGCGGCATTCAAATTGGTGGCCCTTCATCGCCAACTATTCCTCCACACCATCCTCGCACACCCTCTTTTCCACCTAACCCATCTGCTGTGTGGGTGCCGCCCGGCGTGCCTCCCGGTTCCGCCCCACTCACACATGATATCGGTACCGCTGTCTATCCTTGCCTCGTTCCAGCATGTCAGAAAACGTTTTCTCGATTGTACAGCCTTCGCGCGCACCAACGTGTACATTCTGTCGAACGCCCTTTTCGCTGCGATCAGTGTCCTGCATCATTTGCCCGAAATCATGACCTCAAGCGCCACTCGAAGCTTCATGAAAAGATCGCATGGAAATGCGCAGGATGCGATAAGATATTCTCGCGTCGGGATGCGATCAAACGTCACAAGAACAGTAGTCGAACCCGTGGAAAGGGCGAGGCTTGTGTCGAGGCAGCGGTTTTAGAGGTGCAGGTAGACAAACAGAGTGAGGAGGATGAGGTTCGGGAAGGTCGACGAGCAAGGATCTGGAACGGCATCGCTGCGCATCAGTATGCGACGCCTGCTTTTGCTAGTATTCCTGGCGCAGAAGGATCACAGGAAGAAGGCGAATTGCATCCGGAGATTCTTCGGAGGTCGCAGGCCACGGTTCTTCGCCTTCATGCGTTGTTGCAGGAGCGGGTCTCTCAATCGCTCGGGGCGCCTCCAGGCCAAGTTGTGTCACAACCACCGGTAGACCCAATCGGTGGTCAGGCTACACTTGCCAGCGTCATTGCTCGCGCGCAGAGCAATACTGGCCCCTTTGTTACCCCCTTGCCCCCACTTGTGACCCCTGAGAAACCCGCACCAGACGTGAATTCTGCACAAGAAGGAATGTTGCCCACACAGTCGATTGAAGGCCCTGTCGGATCATCCTTGCCCTCACTTTCGCTATATGGTCTTTCGGATGAACAGACGAGGATGATCGAGCAGGCAATCGCTAGTGCAGCCTCTGCTGCGCAACTCCAAGCGGAAGCGGAAGCCGCTATGGAAGAAGAAGAAGACTTGGATGAGGGGGATGACGATGAACTAGACGACGATGAGGGCGTTAAGTCTCAAAAGTGAACCCTGAATTCATATGCACAAAACAGCGCTTTTCTGACATATATTCATGCAGTTAAAAGATATCCGTCCATGCTCCAGATCGAAAATGGAAGCAGCGAGGGTCGATGTCGTAACTGCATTTGTTTCTGGATCCAAGTTCTCTAATCTGACCATGGAGAAGGTATATCCGCCTCTACTCGTCGCGATGTTTTGTTCTTGACGCCGAGTTCTAGTGTCGGATGGCCTATGAGCGTGACAACAGGATGTCATATACTTTCCGCAAAGGTATGTTTCTCCCTTTGTAAGATACCCATTGCTATTATCCTACATCGACGGGGGCGCCACACTTCGCGAATAAATTACTACTTCGTCTCTAAGCCTTTCTCACATGTCTATCATATTTAGCGCAGGGCGTGGACACTGCGCTCTACTGTTCTAGTTCTCACTTACTGTCATTGTTCTCCAGCTCAATCGAGAGGCCATCTCATGACTCGTCTAAGCTAGTAGACTGACAATTGTCTTCAGACCGATGTGCGACTTAATGAACGATCTACTACTGCAACGGTAACAAGCAGTCTGGACTGATCGTCTTCACAGCTGCCCCTCGAAGCTTTCTTTGATTTGGTCAACAGAGTGCCACCGTTCGTGGCCTATAAACTGTACAAGGTTGTTCTACATGAAAACCCAATTCGGCCAAAACCCATTTGACTTATCCATAGAACACTCGGATCGCGGACCAACTTGCCACTGGAGCCGCTGACTCCATAGTAGAAAAAGGCAGCGCGACTAGATGCGGCCAAGGTTATTAGAAGCAGCTGCATGAAGTTACGAGATTTGGAGATCCTTCAGCCGAGTTTCATCCTTACGGTCTTGTTATGGATAGCGTCTAGTGACAAATCGACTTGATTCGAGTGGAACAACCATGTGCTACCATGTGGCTCCTTTCTGTACCACATGCCCCGAGCAATCCATTCAGCCTCTTTCTTCAATTCTTCGACAATGTAATCGAATATCCATGGCCATAGCAATCCTCGAAGTCGTGCACGCCCCTGCCTGTGAAATCTGAATCACATCGTCTGATTACGCCAACACCTTCACTCCATGCTTTAGATCGCGGAATCGTGGAATCTCCATCAGGTGAGTCCGTAGGACCATATTGCACAAGCTCTACCGCCACGCGTAGAAGCACAATCTGCATGTGGCGGCAATGCTTGCCGTGGCCCTATATAAGACGCTCAACGCCAAAGCCTAGCACACCAACTTTTCTGCTCTTCAACCATGTTCCCCACTCTTGCTCTTGGGTTGCTTGCTGTGTCTGCTGGCGTCGAGGCGATAGCCAACCCCGTCCACAGCCCTGCAAAGATAAACTTGTCTTCCCGCAGAATAAGGAACCCTCCGAGGCCTTCGGTCTCTTCACAGAGAAGGGCACTGTCGCCCGCTAACTTACCTTTGACCGATTTCTTCAAAGGGACAGACCTTCAGTCAGCAGATATATCGATCTCTCAAGTGTCCCTTCTCTAACTTGCAGGATAGGTGGTATGGAAACATCTCTGTAGGGACACCAAGTCAACAAATTACCGTCGTTTTCGACACTGGGAGCTCCACTCTGGAATTTGCCAGTGAGCATAGCTTCGTTTCGTCGATTTACGATACTCATAGATCTGTAGGTAAACAATGCGGGAGCGCCTGTAGTAACCAGGTTCAGTTCGACACGTCGAAGAGCTCGACATACAAGGACGGTGGCAGGACATCGTCCATCAGCTTTGCCACCGGCGTTGGTGTCGACCCTGTCCAGAGCGACGATGACTATACTCTCACCCTGCGCAGTGGCTCGGACGTGGTTTCTGTCGGCGGTCTCGATGCCGGTCGCGTGTCACTGTTCACCATCACTGACCAGACGCCCAAGTTCAATATTGACCCCTTCAGTGGCATTCAAGGTGCGCAGCGAATGACATCATGTATCAACTGGGGATTAATTGGTTTTGGTTTTACAATAGGAATGTCTTCTCAAGCTCAGGGCTTTTTCGCCGCTCTCATCAAGAAGGGTCTTCCGTGTACGGGCGAAGCATCTGCGGCTGGCACATTTCTTATTGACATTCATCGTTCTAGCTTTGTTCAGTCTGTACCTGACCCCGCAGAAGGCCGGAAACGCGGAATTGACCATTGGTGGCATCGACAACTCCAAGTTCAAGGGCGACCTCACATATGCAACTTTGTCTTCCAGTGATGGCGACTGGGAGCTGAGTTCGTCAGGGATCTCTGTTAACGGCAAAACAACCTCTGCCCTCAAAACTGCTCGCGATATCATCTTTGACTCGGGAACGAGCAATATCTTATTTGACACGACCACTACTGAGGTACAAAGTCTTTTATGTCTGCCCTCAGCTAATGTGCTCACTTGAGTTCATCCATATAGGCAATTTACGCTCTCATTTCGCCTGATATCGTCGCCAATGATGACGAGCCTGGTACTTACGGGATCGCATGCTCCAAGATTGCGTCCTTGCCCGCTAAGATCGACATCCAGTTTACGTCAACGGCGGGCAAGGCTTTCAACTTGACTATCCCCAGCAGTGAACTCAGCGTCGGTCCATTTGCAAGCGACCCGTCCACGTGCCAGACGCTCATCAATGCGATGGACGGGCTCGATCTCGTCGGTGGTAGCGTCCTGAAGCACTACTACAGCGTTTGGGATATTGGAGGACAGCGCATGGGCTTTGCTAGCAATGGTGCGTATTCTGATGATGATACAAGACGTCGCTGACGCGGATACCTGCACGAATAGGCCTTTAAGCACAGGTGAGATCGAGACAAATTAAAATCGACGAAGTGTAATCTCGCCTTGTAGTATACATGATCTTCATTCAAGTATATGGTCAGAATATACGATTTTTTGATTTTTCTTAAGCCTGATTTATTTTGGATCCTTCTAATTTACATGGGTATCAGTCTGGTATCTGATACTAGATGCAGGTATACGTCGGAACAACGGGATGCCTGACATAGGGCGCGTGCTCGAAATGAGGATTCAAAGCCGAGTCTAGATCTTCGACATTGTGAACCAGCATCATGTTGACAGCAATGACGCGTGGGTTCATGTCGTAGCGACTGTAAGGTGGCAAAGCATCTGGATCGACAGCCCCACAGGGGCCACAAGGAATGTTGGGAAGCATTAGGGGCGCCGCGCCACTAGGTGCTTCGGATATGACAGGGGCACGAGCAGATGGATACGGAGGTGTGTCCACATCACTGGATGCGGTGGAAGAAAGAGAGGAGGTAGAGGAACGACCTGTCAAGGATCTTGAAGAGCTCGAGGGATAGAGCATGTCCATGACACTCTGTGTGGAAGGAACGATGGAAATGGGAATGGGAATAGGGGCAGAAGGAGGAGGAGTTATGAAACGTTGCCTTTCATCGACGACATCGTCGTAAGATGGGGGTAGATTCTGGCCATTGTGGCACTGTGCAGTGCACGAGTAAGGAATCAGAACGCCGACTTGACCATAGATATTAAGAACTCACGATGAGTGGACTATCGGCGTCACAGTCATTATCGAAGATATCGCCTTGGCAGATAAGGTTTCTGAGAAAGCGGAGAGTGGTCATAGGCATGATGGATGAAAGTAAGGTGTAGAAGTTTGATAAAATATGATGCAGTGAAGATATAGGACCAGCCTGATGTTAAGTTGTGATGGGTATGAGATGAGAAGATGGTAGTGGTTGGAGTGAGAGATGCTGAGAGGCTCCTGAGAGCGTTTGAGCGATTTATATAGCTGAGCCTCAGAAAGCTCCTATGTCTCGGATAGCAGCTGTGCTCGTTAGAGCCGACACATCTCAGGTAAGCCACATCGCGAGCCTTCCCTTTTCATTCCAGCTCAAGGAAGTCGTGAGGAATACATAGGGATTGCTGATGTTGAAGATGATGAGCACGCTAAGGGGTTAGGACAAGAGTGATGCACTGGTTGCCTCTAGTCGCCCATGCAAAGCCAATAAGTATACTCAATCTGATGCTTACCTTACAATATAGATAGGATATCAACATCTGATGGGTTCACAGGAAGTAGACATCTAGCGCCGAGGGAAAAGTAGCATAGTGGAATGTGCTGAACATGCAGAGCGGCGTTCGAGGTGATGGTCTTTGTGCAATGTCAGTCTCGAGCCCCGGCGCGAGTGTTGGCCAACAGTTCCCACGATTCTTAACATGCCGCGATCGCTTGGAACGTTGGCAAATGCATTCATCGTGCGGGCGACTGTGCCATACCAATCAACGATAGTCATATATTCCAATGCTAGAGAAACACATTATCCAGTACATATGTGGAAACTTTACAGCTCATCTTATATTGATACACTCATCTCCAATGACTCGTCTCGCGCAACTCACAATTCAGGGCTCTTATAAAGTACGTCGATCCTGACAAAATTGTTATAAATTTCGTCAGGGCCTAAAAGCGTATCATTGCCGCTAGGGTTCGTTGAAGGGTGAAGGAAGGACGCGATCGGCTGTACAATGATGTGTCGTTAAATAAATCTGCTGGTTCACGTAAAGGCAGACAGACCTCGTGGAACTCAAGGAAGGCTGCGCTGCCTGCAATGTAGCCTTGTCCTGGCCCCTTGGTCCCGCTTCCACCGTGAATTTTCTTCTTTGCGCCATCTCCTGTTGCAAAATTGTTGGAATAAAATTGTACTCCAGATTCTGATGTATGGAGTCAGCAGCGCTTCAAGCAATTCAAAAGTATATTGGAAACCGCACGATTCGTCTCGAATGAGAGCCGGATGCCGCTCTTCGCAGAGGCCAGCTCGACAACACCGTTGTCGGGCTTGGCTAAAAGAACATCTTTGACGTAATCCGCATCGGGCGAAAATGAGCTGACAGGAATGCGGTGGGCGAATGCAGGACCCTGTTCGCGAGGTTGAAAGACGTAGAAGTGGTCTAAAGCAAGCGGAGAGTGAGAAACGTTAGAAAAAATAGGAGTTCATAAGGACTGAAGACGAACCATAGCCACCACCAAAACCTTCTTCAGGGAACCTATCACCTATGAGCTTCTTCTCATGCTTGTGCGGCGTATCGGAAACAGAGACAAGGTTGCCAGTAGAAAGGCCGGCAGCATCTACGTCTACAGTGTGCGAAGCCTAGGATAGTTGAGCAACCTGCCCGTGAAAGACCATATGACACACCAAGAGGTACTCACCTTGATTGTCAAAGAATGACCTTTCACTGACCCAGAATCCGTACTATCCTTCAAGGATGCATCGAGGTTGAAACCCCAATGCTAACAATTCGGCGCGTAAGTCGTCCCTTTTCCGGAAAGCAAGTCCCGTAGCAACTCACCTGCGTGAGATTGATCGGCGTAACGACCTTGTTTCCATCATCGACTAACTTTGCCCTATATATGAAGACGATGCTACCGAGGTGATACTCTCCGGCGCTCGTCGGAGGTGCCTGTGGAGGTAACAAGCCCACGACAACTTCCACCAGAAGCGTGCCGGGGTATCCCTGATCACCGTCTTTTGAGATAGTCCGGAACAGTGCGGATGAGCCTTGGGGTAGTGTCAACTGGAACGTATTCAGTTCGGCAGCGGTGAAGAGAGTGCCGGGGGGAGAAGAAACGGCGACCCCTCCTGGACTGAATGAGGCAGCACCAACAAGAGTGTCGAGTGGGATCGGTTCGAATTCGGCTTGATCGAAGCCGTTAGGTCCGCCGTGGAGCGAGACGGTAGGAGTGGCATCGGAGTTAGGCAGAGGAGATACTTGGGCGGTCAGTCCATTGCGAGAAACGGAATAGGTGCCAACAGGAATGCGGTTGGTGTAACGACCGATGATCGTGTTCGTATATTTCTGTTCCAAGTGCCCTTTGGGATCCTCTGGGCCGACAACCAAATCGTGTGTCTGTAAATAAGGAGGAATGAGTGGGATGATCGGGCGGGGGAACCAAGAAACGCACACGACCATCCGTCTGTACAAACAGTCGATGGAGAACCAACCCACGAGGTAGAAGCTGCAATGGTATGTGTCAGTGTGCACTGCGACACAAGTGAATTATTAGCATCCATACCTCCACCGCAAGGGAAGGTGTCAGAGACGGTAGGGTGAGCAGGATCGGCTGGAGCGATGCGTCTGACATGGTGTAGCAAGTATCTGTCGTTCAACCTGTCGCTTCTGAATGGTCGATGGTAAGAGAGAGATGCACGAGAGTCGTGTGGGGCACCTGAAATATTGTCAGTCATCAGGTGACTACGATCGATATAGCGCCAGATAGTACCTTGTGCGATGCTACCGTCGCTCCGAGGCCTTTAGAAGTACAGATAGGGCTCACTTTTTATCCGATGAGTGAAAAGATAAAAAAAAGTAGCCTTGTAAAGTTTCACAGGCAGATGGCAGCAAACATGAACAAAAGCGACCGGCGTTGACTTCGGAAACCATACTAGCCCCATAAGACCTAACCTTGATCTAGGTTCCAAGTTACCTGAATCGGCCATCTGCAGAGTGTCGTGCCATCGTTGGTGAAGAGCATCTTCTCGTATTGGATGCTTTTTGTATGCGATACAAGTACTGAAAAGAGACGAACAGGGCGACAAGACGAGTACATAGATCCACCAATTTCTAACGAACCATGACAGATCACGTGCTTGCCAGATTTTGGACGCGTTGGGCGACTGGCTCGCCACAACCGCGCAGCGCCGTAACATATGCTCTCAGGCTTTTGTTGGCCTCTCCTTTCTTCCCCCTCATACCACAATCGACTTGTTCGACGAGCATTGAAAGACACACATATACAGAGAATACGCTGGGATCTCTCTGCATCTACATACACTCTTACGATCATGCCTAGTAAATCGGCCACATTTTATGCCGTGAAACAAGGTCGGGCGCCTGGTGTATACGAGACATGGTGAGCCACTTCATTGCCTAACATATAATTTACATAGTGAGATCACAGGAGGGAATGTCAAACCCAAGTGAATGGCTTCTCGAATCCTTTGTTTAAGAAATTCCACGATTTAGAGAGTGCTCGAGAGTGGGTTGGGATACCCAAGCGGACTTTGGAATCAGATACACAGCTACCTCCTAGTAAGAGGCATGAGAAGACCAAAGCATCCTCATCTTCGTCAACAAGCGACCCGAGTGTGACCCTTTTCCCAATCAACTCCACGTCCAAATCAAAGGCATCTGTCGATACCCCGCACAAACAGATGCAATCCGACACAGAGCATGTGGTATATACCGACGGCGCGTGCAGAGGAAATGGACGGGCAGGCTCTCTCGCGGGTGTCGGTGTATGGTGGGGGAATAATGATCACCGGTACTGGGTTCCAGTTTTGGAACAAACACTTATTGTGGCTCATTATTTCGCAATTTCAGTAATATATCAGAGCGATGTCCAGGTGTACAGACGAATAATCGCGCAGAGCTCATCGTACGTTCATCACCTTCCATTCACGCACCCTTACCTCAGTTGCCACTAGGCCATCATCCGAGTTCTCGAAACAGCTCCGATTTCGAATACGCCGTTGAGGATCAAATCCGACTCACAATATTCCATCAAATGTCCGCACTTATATTTCTCCCCGGCTCGTGTGGAGATTGACATAGATCCTGACTTTTGGATATCCATATGTTCAGGCGTTGAAGAGTGGCTGCCCAATTGGATAAAGCGCAACTGGCGCTCTTCCACTGGCGCGCCCGTGAAGAATGTGGACCTCGTCATGTACCTATCCACCCTGCTTGACCTCCGTGCGCGCTCAGGGCAGAAGATAATATTAGAACATGTGCGCGGCCACAGGGGCGAGGAGGGGAACGAAGGGGCTGACGTGCTAGCCGTCGCCGGAGCGGCGTATCCAGAGGTGCAAGACCGCGATTGGGCACAGCTGATGAAGGCTGTAGAGAAGAAGATGTCGTTCATGGACGGTGTCGCGGACGGTGTCGCGGACGCCTCTAGAGCCGGTGTGTCTGAGAGCGAAGATGCGCCAGTGACCATTGTAGCAGAAACAACGGAAACCCCTACGGCTGGGACGGAGGTAAGTACGAAGAGTTTGACAGACGATGATATAGATGCATCGGTGAGTCGCTCAGCAAACTCCTGGTCAAAAAATTGAATCCTCAAACGACGCTATGAATAGTTCCTGCTCAGCGACGAAGATCTGTTGGAAATGGAGAGAACAGGTGATTTCGATTGAGCGTGCGCTATTTGACCTCACTACAGAGCCATATCCTCTGAGTCATTCTACTTGTACTGTAGCCGTAGCTTGTAGCATACAAATCTTCATGAAACCCCCCCTATGATGAACTCATAACAATGTGGGTATTTAGCGGATCCTTTTCACGTTCTACACGCTTCAAATTTCTGCGAGATGACAAGAACTTCTGTGAGCAGACAGCTGCAAGAATTTCCACACTTCTCCCCTTCCTTCTCCACATCATCCAATGGCCACGTCATCAGGAGCTAGCTAGTCAACACACCTGCCCACAATTTTCCACGTGAACTGAAAATGGCCACGTCATCAGGAGCTAGCTAGTCAACACACCTGCCCACAATTTTCCACGTGAACTGAAATGGGCCAAGACGAAGATATTGCAGAAGTACACTGTAGATAAACAATTGCCAAGGAAAGTGAATGCGAAGATAACACAAACAGGTGGACTTGTCAGGAAGGGAAAGGGGGCGGTGATGGTGTGTATAAAAAACAAAAAAAACACTTCATAAAAATGATAGCGATCGGGTAAGACTGGGCAGGCGGATGTGAACTCTAATCTCATGATGGATAGGCTCTGTCTTTGTATGGCGAGTCCGGGATATCCAATAAAACAAGGAAGGCTTCGAGATTCACGAAGCGCGGCGTGTTCGACGTTCAAGCGCTCCCCGCAGTCGTGGCAGGAGCCGCGCCAGGTCGGCGGCCAATGCCCATGCCCACGCGGACGAGCGTCTCGAGCGATGCACGACCATTGACCAGCAGATCTTCATCCCACTCGACGACGCCCCTCTCAAACAGCAGCACAATCGTCGAGCCACCTGCGCGTCGTCAGCCAACGGTGCACGAAACAAGGTGAATTGGGCGCTCACCAAACGCGAAATATCCGAACTCCTCCCCGCGTTTCACTCGGTCTCCCTCCGAGACGGTCGTCTTGATACTCCCGACCATCATCGCTCCAACACACACCGCCATGACGCGACCGAATTGGGGACTATCGATCGGCACAATCTTGCGTGCGTTCTCGCCATACACATCCAAGGTCGTACGAATCGCTTGGGGCTGTCCAGGACACCTCAACCATTGTGCACATAACAGCATATAGCGTAGGAGATACTCACGTTGACAGTGTAATACTCCCCGGAGATGTACGTCATGGGCCCAATTGTGCCATCGACAGGCGAGTGGAATCGATGATAGTCCTGGGGCGCGAGCCGGAAAATGGCCAAGGCGCCACCCTGATACCGTTCTGTCTGACCCTTGTACGCGTCGCCCAGCAGCCGTGCGACAGTGAATTCCCGACCCTTGATCCACAGCCGCGTGGCCTCGTTCACCGTCTCAAACGCCATCAGACGGCAGTCCGCTGCGCTCACAAGCCGGTTAGGATTCTCGGCCTCGTCGATAGGCCTGGCAGACATTTTCAGTTTGCTGCATGCAAGTACGTTAGCATGGGTGGACATAAGCAGCTGAGGTAAAGGACACGGACCGGTAGAAGAACTCGTTGAACGTCTCTGATAAGCGAATCAAACGATTGAGCAAGGGTTTCACGGTCAGAAGAAAGAAAGAACCCACTGAAAGAGGAAATGGGATCCTGGATCTCATCCACATTGAGATTATGGAATTGAATAAAGGATGGTATATCGTGTGCCGATTCTGGGGAGTCGTATTTGACACCTTGTTTGATGGAAAGAGATTTGAGGAGCCGGCGCGCTGATGATAACGGTCGTGAGAAAGCGATGCGAACAGGAGACAAAAACAGATACATGCCTCTGGCGCCCTCCATCTTGCCTCGTGCACCCTGCCTGATAGTCAGTACACATACGCTGATCGCCGAAGCACAGAAAATCACCTTGTACAAGAGCCGAATACCAAGTCGCACGTAGACCTGCATCTTCTCTTCTTCCAATTGACCGGTCATCCGGTTCTGCACGATAATGTTTGCCGAATTCTGCGGCCCAATCGATCGTGCGGCATCAGCATCGCAGCAGGCAGCGGAGAAGAAAACAAGGAATGCTCACAGCCCCGAGCTTATAGTCTCCCGACGACACCTTCGACAGGACCCGCGTGTACCACTTGCGCTGCGCCTGGCTCGCCGTCACGAAATTGTTGACCATGATCCTGTCGACGCGCGCCCAGTCCTGACTCGCGCACACCGCCAGATGCGTCACGATGTCCCGCTCCGCCTTAGAGTTCAGCCGCGGGCGATGACACAACGGGCAGTTCTTCACGTTGATCACGCGCTCGAATGCGTCGTCCGACGAGCTCCAGCCCCCGGACCTCGACCCCGATCCAGACCCTGACGCGGACGCGCCGCTGGCCGACGAGTCTTCCGCGTCAGAGGAGGATGCAGACGTCTGGTGAATCATTGGAGGTGCCAACGCCGCGGCGCCGTGCCGCCCGCGCGCGGCCTCGAAGTGCGCAAACGGATGCTCGATGACGTCCTTGACCTCCTTCTCCTCGCGCAGAAGCACTTTCTGCATGGGCTCGGTGGCGTGCGCTTTCGGGTGCGCAGGCTGGAGCGATGGTGGCACGCCCTGCTGCGCCGGCTTGGATATATTCGGTGCAGGGCCAGATAAGTTGTGCTCAGGGCCATAGAAGCTCAGCTTGTCCAGCGCCAGCACCGTGTGGGGATCCGAGGCGTTGAGACTGGGCGTCACAGCAGTGGAGGTGTCTAGCCCTTTGTAATCATGCTCGATGCGCTTCTTCTCGCTGGACGGACGGCAGATCTCGGCTTCGAGGCATTGAATCGCCTCCGCGTACGTGAGATTGTCCTCTACCGGCTTCTTGTCCCAGCGCGTGAAGAAACTGTTGATCGTCTCCGTCGAAAGGGTCGAGCCGAGGGAGTCGAGCATAGACGTCAGTTCGAGGTGCGACAAGGAGCCTGTATCGTCCGAGTCATACTGCTTCAGGAACTGCCACCAGAATCGCTGGCGGAGCGCATCGTACGGCTGATACTTTGCCCTGATCAACCATGAGCTCGTGAAGCATCGTGGAGAGAAAATACAGGGCACATTACCGGAAAGTGATAGTGGGATTATGCTTCGACTCCCAAGGCATCTCCTTCGCCGTCGACAACGGTAACGTGAACTCCTGAAAGGTCCTGCTCCCATCCTCCTCCTCAGGGTACAGGCCCGTCTTGGAGTCCCGGAGAGGGACGTTCGCCGTCAACTGCGAGACATCGAACGCCGCGTCGCCGACGTGGTCGTTCGACGAGAGCTTGTCCCAGTCGAGCACGGTGAGCTGCACCCGGAACGCCGTCTCGTATCGCCGTACGTGGAACAACAGCTTCTCGTCCCAGACGGGATTGAGCGAATGCCGAATGACGCGCGTCCGGAAGACCTTCTTACCAAACGAAATCACGACGAATGGGTCCATGTCCCAGCCTGTACGCGTCACTGCCGAGCATATGTCAGCCTAAGCGCCCCGGTGAATGCTCCACAGTCCAAGGCCAAGCGGACAAGAAACGAAAGAGTGAAAATAAAAAAAGACGTACTGTTTTTGAGCCGCGGAAGGTCCTTTGCACCCTGAATTTCTAGCATGACGATCCCGACAACGTCGTTCGCTGCGTTGAAGTCAAAGTCCGTCTTCTTTCCGCCCCACGACTTCCGCAAGCGCTTTTTCTTCCCCTCCGTCGAAGACGCCGCACGCGACCGCGGGGTACTCGTCCCGCTCAGGGCGGCGCTGGCGGTGGTCGCGTCAAACGACGCGGACGGTGTCATTGATGGCCGTCTCGGGAAGATCTTCGGCATGTTAAACCCTGGCGACGGCGGTTTCGCCGGCGCCGGTGGGTTGGCGGCGACGGGCACCTTGCTCGCCGTTGCGAGCGTCGGGGTCGTCTCTGGGGACGACGAACGCGGGATTGGAGCGTGCAGCTCGGTCGGCGAGGGAAGAGACTGCGAGATATCGGGCTTGAGTCCAGGCGTCGGAGGGCCCGAGGCGTACCCGTCGTCGTCGTCAGAATTGTCGCCCTCGTCGGAGCTCAGGCCGTCGTCCTCGTATGCGGGGCCGGTTTGATGCGAGCGAACTGTGCCAACGCCTTCGGTCTGTGAAGGTGGCACACGTTCGTGACGTGTGATGGAGTGAAGAGGGAGAAGGACGACGTACAGGAGGTGCCGAAACGAGGCTCGGCCTCGAGCGCTTGATCAGCTCTTGATAGGTCTCACCAAAGTCGGCGAGGTTGAACAAGTCTGGGGGGTTGACGAAGCCGACCTTGATACGAATACTGCCTCGCACACTTGTATTCGAGCGTGTGGAGAGGAGGTCGAGAGAAAAGGGCTGATGGTGTTGTCAGTTGAAGAGCTCGGAGGATACAGAAATTGACTGGGCGTTCAAGAAGTGGAGACCGGATAGCACGCTCTTTGGTTTGGTGTAAACCATTATACATGTCCATATATACTGCGGAATGCAGCAGCTTGTGTCGTCGTGCATTGCATCGCGTCCTCTAGTGCATTCGATACATTCCCCGCTCAACACCGAACGGCTCGCATTATAGGGTGGGTGAGATTTGACAACGAAGCAACGCACCTCGTTATCAGGATCGTCGAACGCATATATGCCATTCTTAAACCAGTCCTCCAAAGGCAGGCCGACTTCACCGAGGTATTCCTTCTTGAGCATGTCCTTGTCCCATACGACGAGCTCGACCACGCCGAGCTTATCGGCGAGCGACAGATAGATAGGAAAGTTGAAGGTCGCATCCTTGGCAGGGTATATGGGGTTCGTCGTGCGTTTCAAGACGGGCGTCTGCTGTCTGTTGCTCAGGACCGATACGACGACAAAGCTGTTACGCGTCGGTTGTGAGCGGCGCGCGCGGGTGGCAAAAAAGAGGGAACTGGAGAGGAGCAAGGGGGGCTACGCACGGGTCACTGAGGCCATTGCGGTCCTTGGCGAGGAGGTCAGAGCAACCGAGGACCTGCACGCGGAGGGAGACGATGGGGGCTTCGCCGGGGATAGGGGAGAAGGCGTTCCTGCCGCTGCCGCGTCCTGAAGAGACGCGGGCGGGAAGACGGGCAGCAGAACGCAGGGCGCGGCCAAGCTTGAGTTTTTTGGCTGCTGCAACCATCGTGGGCGACGGCGAGGACGACTGCTAGCCGGTGGTGGTGGTAGTGGTGCTGAGGAGGAAGGGGATGGGTATGCTATGAGTTAGTGGTGTGTGCTCCACATGATCAGCCTAGGTTGGTTATAAATATGAATACCATGACATTTATCTGGTAGCCACTTGATGGCCGCGCGCTCGACGTCGACCCTCATCGTCTCCTACATCCCTGGGCGCCCCTCACAGCATCCACAGCCATCCTACCCCTCATCAACCTCAATTTTGTTCGCAACTCTGGCTTCCAACCGCCAATCACTCGCCTCTTATGAGCTGGCAATCCCTTTGCCTCTATTTCATCATGGACGCGGTTCCTCCTACAATGATGGAGCGGCAAACACAAGATTGCATCTCGACATCGTGCAAACCATGCTCTCTCAACATTCCCAACGTCGACGGAACCCTCCCTGTGCTCGAATAACCCGCTGCGGAACATGTCTCGAATTGGAATAAGCGCGTCGCCGTTTCGTCAATGACTCAATCCTCTTGTGGGATCTTGTGGGATACGTATGTCCTCGGATGGCCTCATTGTCGTCATGCAGATCGATCTCTCGCAATTCTCGAGTCTCGACCACCTCCCGCGCTCAATGTCCGAGCGCCAACGTCATCAGTGGCTTTAGCTTGAAACTATGTGCTACGACCATGCCACAGTACACCTCTGTATACTCGCTGTACTCACAACTTCTCGTGTTTTCTGCTGCCAAGGATCCTTCTCAAGCAAGCTCCAATAAAATTTTGCTGTACATAGATTATACACAGAGATCCAAGCAGATAGAGTTACAAATGCAGCCAAAAGTACATGCCGAGGTATATCACGCGACGATGCCTGGGAATCTTGTCCGTCAGATGCTGGTCACAGCACGGTGCGACGGCTTTTGCGGCGAGTCGACCTGCTCCTCCTCCGAGACCTTCCCGATGCCGAGCCCCTTCTCATCCACCCCATAGTCCGCCCCAGCCGCGGCCGCCTCCTCCCGCAGCCGATCCACAGACGGCGCCCGCTTCCCGCCCAAAAACACTCGCCCGCCCGGCGCGTCCTGCAGCGCGCGCACGACGACGTCGCGCTCGAACAAGTACTTGACGTCCTCGAGCGCGTACCCCGTCGTCTCGGGCAGCAGGAAGTACGCCCACACGGCCATGAGCACGCAGCAGAGCCCGAATAGCAGAAACGTGCCGTACTCGATGGTGTTCAGCATGATCGGCGTGATCTTCGAGATGGTGAACGCGAAGAGCCAGTTGACGCCGATCGCGAGCGCGAGCGCGGCCGTGCGAACGTGGTTCGGCGCGACCTCGCTCGCGACGACCCACGGGACGGGGCCCCAGCCGACGCAGTAGAACACGGCGTAGAGATAGACGGCGACGAGCGAGACGTAGCTCGCGGGCACGATCGTCGATTCCGGGTGCACCGCCTGGAACCCGCCGATCCAGAGCATCGTGAGGCCCTGGCCGATGCCTCCGATGATCAGGCAGTTCTTGCGCCCCACTTTCTCGACCGCGAACATAAGCACGGTGGCGACGGCGATGACTTTGACGACGCCGTAGATCCCTGTCGCGAACAGCTTCGAGGTCGTGGAGGAGACTCCGAGCCCAGCAAATATCTCGGGCGAGAAGTAGTTGATCTGCGCAAAAAGAGAGGTCGTTGAGGACGAGTGCAGCGCGGTCTGCAGAGCTAAGCGAGCCTCACCGCATTCGTTCCCGTCCACTGCTGGCAGAACATGACCAACGATGGGATGAAACATCGCAACGCCGTCGAACGCGACTCGCCCATCATCTTGAACTGCTTCCAGAGCGACGCGCGCTCCTTGCCGTAAAAGTCCTCCTTAATCTCCTCGAGGGTAACCAGCACTGCAGGGTCGTCCGCCGGCTTTCCGGCCGCAAAGCCCAGCGCGCGTGCCGCACGCTCATGCTCTCCGTGTTCAACGAGCCAGCGCGGGGACTCGGGCTGGAATAACATGCCAAGAATAAATATGAAGCCTGGGATGATCTGCACAATGAACGGGATCCGCCATTGCATAGCGCCGAAGGGCACATGCTGGGCGACGCCGAAGTTGACCCAGACTGATTTCCAAAAGCATCAACTCTTCATTGAGCAAACTACAAGCGCGAAAGTGGGAACGCAGATGCTCACAACTCAGCATAATCCCGACATTATTGGCGAATTGGATCATGCCCGTGCACCGGCCGCGAATAGACTTGGGCACACATTCAGAGACGTAGGACGGGACGAGCGCGGACACCATGCCCACGCCAAATCCGCCTACAAATCGGCCAAAGTAGAGCACCCTGAGCGCGACAGATTGGCTGCTCCCCAGCCCTACTATGCTCTGAATCACGCTCCCGATGATGTACACGATGCCCGACGCAAGGAGGACAGGCTTCCTCCCAAACCGCCCCGAGAAGTAACCCGTACTGAGCGCCCCGAAGCTTTGGCATACCATGGGTTGTCAGCCATCAGCGATTGGGCAGATGAGAAGAGGTGAAGGAAGAGCTACTCACAAGCTGCCAGCCTGGAGGATGGACACGACGTTCCCGTTGAGATTCGCGGCCTGAGATTTGGAGAGCTTGTCGACGCCAAAGTACTGCTGGTACGCCGGCAGGGAGATGACGCCGCCGATGAGGCCGATGTCCCACCCGTAGAAGATGGAGCCCATGCACGCTGAGAGGGCGAGCGTGTACGCGTGGATGTAGAGGCGGACATGGTCGACAAACGCAGTGAGGTTCCCCATGGCGAGCGGCGAGCACGAGGAGGGTAACGTCTCCCGCAAACGGCTTTAAAGCCTTGAATGCGGACGGACCGAAGAGAACCGGGAGGGTTGGCGAACAAGTCAGCTGTGCGATGGTCAGGGATGGGCTGCTCCCCCGTGGGGTATGGCCTGATATAACCCCGTCAGATCATATTGCCAGTGCCTGATCGCTCGCCGTCTCCAAAAGTTGTAACAGTCGACATAACTCACAGACAAAGTTTTAAACTAGACACTCCGGCGGCGAGGTGATACCACTACCATTACAGCTCCTTGAGCCTTGTATGTCCTCTGAGGTATGTAAATTACGGGTATTATGCATATGAAATGTACAGTAATCTTCAGGCATCTAACCTAACTCCTGAGCCACAACTAACTAACCGCCGTGCATCATAGTCATCCTCACGTTTGGGAGGGGCAATTCGAGGGGAGGGGCAATCCGAGCGGTGGGTCTATACAAGCCCTACAGGCACCGATTTCCATAGATTAGGCATGATCTTTTTCGTTCGTGGTGAGTTTGCAAGTTCCTTCACGCGCCTCCAAAAGTCCAAGTAAGCCTCCCTAGTCGGCACCTCCTTCACGTCAGATTCCTCTGGGACTTTCATCCCGGCCGATCTGTCCAGAAGAAGGTCAAACGCTGACCCGGACTGTGGGGACCAAATCTTGTGAATCGAAGGTAAGATGCCACAACATAGGATCCATTCCATCTCGTATGAAGGTATCGCCTTCATCTTCAGCAGTATAGATCCCTGTTCAATGTCATCCAAGAAGCCAAGCTTCAATAGTCTGCAGAAGGCGTAATTTCCCGTATTCCATGACTTTAATGGCGGATTCCTGATCAGGTCACCGTTCTCGTACTGCAATGAAACGAAAGGCAGAATCCATAGGAAGCCTTCGAGGTCGTGGCGATATTGGCGCTTGATCTTGCCCTCCCAATAATCATGTCTGAGCAAATCCAAAGCCATGAAGGGCACGGTCCCAGGGCGATCACACCCATCGTGGGTTGATTGTCCTTCGATGGTCGCAAGATCCCAGTCATTTAAGATGCCGCGCTTGTTCTCGTCAACCATCACATTTGACAAGCTGGGGTCGCAATGTTGGATGCCTAGCTCCCAAAGGGCATAATGGCCTGAACCTCCGGGTCAGTATTCGTCGCCTTGGAAACATAAAGCCACACTCACAGCGGACGCAATCGAACCATGCTCTCATGAACTCCTCGCCGACCAACGTAGTGATAGGTTTGAGTCGGTGAAATATTGCCAGCCGAAGGATACGAGCGGGGCGCCGTCCCTCTGATGGCTTTAGACCAAGCTTTTCCCTGACACATCCTGTCGAATACTCGGGGAAGTCATGAGAGAGAACCAGCTGCGGAAGGTGGTCAATGATATCAGGGTTCTCCTTTCCGAGTGTGCGTGCCACGTCAAGAATGTAGGCTTCGCTCAGGTGCGATTCCCCCGGCCAATAAATTTTCACTACGACCTCCCGAGGCCCATCAAGGGCCGTGGATACTTTGATATTATCGACAGCCGCGAGTTCCTCGCCAGAACCCTGAGGCTTGCTGGAACGTTTGGTCGTCTTAGGAGCCACCGGACACACAGTACCGCCAAAGACAGACGTGGCTCGTCCAGTCAAGCTATATATGTGATGGACTTGGTTGCCAGTGTTGATCCTGATTTGAACCGGTTCGCTGAGAGAAATTCCGGGTGGCGGGAAGTCGAAACACCTGTCTGCAACAGTGCGACTGCCTCCAGTACCTTTCTGATGACAATGAATGACCTCAGACTGGGGATCTAGGGTAGTGTTGAACCCCCAGTCCTCGAGCTTGAACCGCTGAAATGCGAAGAGCAGAATCAGGAAGCGCGGAAGATCCTGAACGAAGTTGATTCCTTGAGTCTGAATCGCGCCTTGTCTGTCGTACCACCATATCCACACAATATCGTCTAGAGCAAGAACTGAGAAAGAACCCCATGGCAAGAATGGATTTATCGAATCTCACCAATGAGAAGTAAATTAATTGCGTGGTTTACGCATGACGCTCGTGTGAGCATTTCGACGCCATACAGACTGCATTGAATGATAGGAGGCGGCAACGGGTTCCGGGCTTCCTCTTCGACTTCGATTTTTTGCTTTTTGAGTGTCGATTCGCCGCTCGTGGTTCGATTCGCTGAGAAACTACCACGGGTGGTGTACGCTGCCGATGGCTATCAGCAGATGCTGCTATGGTGAAACCGGAAAGCTCACCTGGAAAGGAGTTGAGGTTCTCCCTTGTCGCTCGAGGTTTCTCCGAGCCTGGATACGATTTCGTACTGGCCGCTCGAGCTTTCTTTGAGCTTAGACACGCGCTCGCACTTGTCGCTCGAACTTTCGCAGCTTCCGCACGTGCCATTACGGGAGTCTCTGAATTGGAATTGAATCGTTCCAGTACGTTGGCCTTGGGACTACAGACGTCTCCAAAACGGGAGTACGTGATGGGTGGAAGCTTCAATTGCTTTGCAATTAGCTTGAACTCGAGTGAGCAGAGTATCTGCGTCCATCCAAATTTCTTGAGTGGATGTTTGGGAGCAAGATGGGTGACAGCATCGCTCCATTGCATGTCCATGTCGACATCCTCTGTCGCATCCTGGGCGGCAGTGAGGGAAACCAGAACCACATCGGGGACACGAGATGACGCACGACCATCATGGTTTGCCTTGATAGGTGTGGGGTCGTTTCTATGGAAAAGTATGCGGAGATCGTCATTCGCGGGGCGAATATCGTGCATCTTAACCTCCTGTAGCTTTTTTAGCGCTAAGTTGAAAAGTTTGATGAAGGGCGAGTATCTGCTCCTTTCGTCGGCTTCAGTATCGCAGCTGTGGATTGTCTATTAATGTTGGATCTTGATTAGTGTGGACAAAAGATTCACTATGCCTCCAACTGTGTCTTTATCTCTCCGGTGTTGCAGATTGGAAGCACCGCTTTGAGATATGGTTGCAAGACGCTCGAGTTCGTATCCTTCAAAACAGCCTTCGGGTCGACAAGACATCGCTCGAGAAAATAAGTGAGCATGTCATCGACTTTACACTGCTCATGTTTCTCAAGGTCGTGGGCAATCCAGCTCACGACGTGGTCAACGCTGTTAATCCAAGCCATCAACCCAGAGCTGTAAAACTATATACTCTGAGAAGTCGCATAACCCACTTGTAGTCATCAAATCCTTCACTGACAGCGTTTGACGATGATCCCATATTGTTCGAAGGAGTTGTGTCGAGCCTCCACTTCCGTGTAATATCTTGCTACGAGGCGCCGGTCTGATTAGGAGGCGTGACTGGCCTCGATGGGTCAACCGCCGGTGCCGCCGCCGGCCAGGAATTCGAAGACATGGAATCGAGTACTTGATCAGTGACGACTAAGTAGCGGAGGATATCGATATTAAGAAGCGGAAAATAATGATGGTAAGGAGCAGGGAGATTTTTTCAACCCTTTATCCTGTTCCCTCAGATCTCAAACGGGACCAGCTCTCAAATCTGACGACACTTCATGATGTCACAAGTGATCATCAGGTGATCCAGCCCGCCACCTCGCGACTAGTATATACACTTCGCCATCAGCTGCCTTTATTCGAGCTTTCAAGCGTGTTTTCCGACGACGAACGGATATTTTTCCGAGCTGTTCTATACGGCTCTGAGCGCGCTGCGACCAAGACCAAGGACCAGGCGATGTCCGAAGGGTGATATGTTGTTATACCGCATGCGGTGAAGTTCAAACAAAGGGAGCAATGTCAAGGGGAGTTGACTCAAAGGTCGTGTTTTGGTCGTGCTCGTGAAAGTCGGCCGTATACGAGTACACGACACTATAGGGAGTAGTGCAGCAGCCAAGTTCGGAAGATTTTCAGGCAGAACTGCTCAAAGGCGGCCAAAACTGACGAGCACAGCTATTTATTGAACGCGTTCTAATTATGATCGGTGCATCACCTTGATAGACTTCGATATCGCCCGCCTTGGCGCGTTCCGGAGGGCATGCGAACAACGGTACGCGAAGATTGAGGCCTTGAGGCTCCACGATTGCCATCTAGCAAAGTGGTAGGACTTCTTAGTAGCCCACTGACGACCCCACGTGCGAGCGAAAAGAGTCTTGCGGCGATGTTAGGTACGGTCGATACACGAGGAAAAGTACAACTTCGTTTCGACGTGCGACAAGAAAAACATCGATAGTGTTGGGCACCCAATCCTCCTATCCCTTATAAAGAGAGCGGAGCCAGAGAAATGAGCAGCGTGCTGCGCAAACGCGACGAGGAAGACAGGACAGACAGGACGTACCTCGGCCGACTGTACACCTCACCCTACCTCACCCTTCTTCCGCCTCTCGTCGAAGATTCCCGTCCCAGCTCTCACGAAGACGTCGCTCTCGCACGCAGCGCATCGCGGCCTCGCCATCGCCCGACATGCCTATGCTGAGCACCAGCCTCCCGCCTTCGCTCCACGTGCCGCCCGCTTCGGCGCCGAGGACGGTCTCCAGCGCGTCGCGAGGTCGCGGTTCTGCGCGTCCAATTGACACGACTCCGCGGGTTTGTGACCGTCGATCGGCTCCCTCTCAGGGACGGAGGCGGGCGCGGGCATGTCGTGATGATATGCTTGGCGAGAGGAACGAGCTCAGAGCGTTCTTCCTGTTGCGACTCTGGCACGAGCCCGGACTATGTGTCCTCACCCGAGGGGTTCACCTGCAATAGGTCGTCGGGAGCGGCGCCGTGCGCGGTCGCTGCACTCAAGTGGCGGACGTCACCGTCTGGACGGTGTGAATGTCGGGAATGGCTTCCAAAACCAACGCGCGAGCGCGGGGCCGGTTTCATTGCAGAGGATGGGAGGAGAAGAGAGAGAGGGCGGGCATGTGAGGGTCTTGGTTTTGTTGAAGTGCAGCGTGTCGATCAAGTGCCATCGGATGTCCGGAGGCCCGCGCGCGACGCAACTGAGCATACTTTTGTCCAGACATGTAGATACGAGACGCACCTGCTGTACTGCCTTGTCCACGAGCTCCTGTACGTATTTCTCTCCAGCGTAGCGCACGTCTGATGTGGGCTTGTACTTGGCCACGGCAACGAGCGTCAGCGCTGACGATGGCGATAGCGGGGTGGCTCGTTGCACGCGTGTACGTGTTCTTGCGAGGGACGGGCTGTGCATTGTGGAGTTGTTGGTTGATGAAGAGGACACGGATGAAAGGCTGGAAGGGAAAGGGAGCAGGATGGGTCAATGAGCCGCGAAAGTCAAGCCGGCCTCGTTCTGTAAGGGCAGATATATTTGTGGCAATAAACAAATGTGTGGACATTGTCATTTCTCCGGAGTATACTGGCACAGTCGACGCGACGAAGAGGACAGCCAGGAGTAAAGCATATCAACATATCAGTATTACATTGTCTGAACCAGGACGTGACGAGGCACCAGGTAAGAGGAATCAGACTAGAGAATCTCACCGATGAGGAGTAGATTGATGACATGATTGACGCACAGTCCTCGCGACAACATTTCAATGCCGTACAATCTGCATTCAATGGTAGGATTGTTAAAAGTTGGTCCGAGACCGTCTAGAATACTGCCTCAAATTGAATTATGTTGCAGGTGGCGGTCTTTGCACAAACTTTCAACTCAATAGAAGAAATCAGTCGTCATATCCAGGACAGTAAGAAGGAAACTGCTCAAAAGCCGTCAGGCACACACTCCTTCAAATACAGCAAGCGTCCACTGTCGTCTTCTGCCGCTATCTTCATTTTAACCTAAAATTCTGCATAAACATCGCCCGGTTTAAGAAATCTAGGTACCGACGTTGCCAGACCTGCCTTTTTCTTCTTGGTGGCTACCGCTATGGCGTCGGTAGGTGGCGATTGCCAGTTATTGTTAATGCGCTGTGCAAATTAATCAAATATGACCCATTCTCATTCATACGAAGAGCTCGCATCGGGTATTTGGGTCATATCCGCTCGCAGACGCCTCAAGAAATCTCCCTCGTTTTCTCTGCGGACGACGTAATTTCCCGCGTTTCACGACTTGAGTAGATTCGTGATCATCTTACCGTTCTCGTACTGCAAGCATACATATGGCAAAATCTACAGGAAGCCTTCGAGGCCGTGGTGATACTGGCGCTTGATCTTGCCGGCCCAATATTCCTCGTCGAGTAAGTCTAGGGCCATGAAGGGCACGGTCTCAAGGTGGGAGGCCTCGTCGTGACTCGACTGCCCGAACATCGTCGCGAGCTCCCAGTCGATCAAGAACCCGCGGTCACCCTCGCCGGCCATGAGAATTGACAATCTGGGCTTGACATCCTCGATGCCCAGCTCCCAAAGCGCATAGCGGCCTGGACCCTCCGCGTCGGCGGCCGTCGACGCCGAACCCTAGCTAACCGCGGCAACACGCACTGCGAACGCAATCAAGCCACGCTTTCATGAACGCCGCGCCGACCAACGTGGTGATACACCTCGGGCGGAGGAACACGGCCAGCCGGAGGAAACGAGAGGGACGCCGGTCTTCAGCTCGTTCAAGACCGAGCTTTTTCCGAATAAACCATGTTGAACATTCGGGAACGTCGCACGCGAAAAGCGGATCCGGATGATGACCCAAGGCATCCATCTTAAACCCCATCGTGGACGCTTCCCCGGGACCCTCGGCTTGGTATGAACGCGATTCCTCCTGCCAGTAGATCTTTACTGTTACCTCTCGCAGCTCCGTGGAGGGTTTGGACGCCGCAGTCGCACCGACAGCCACAGGGCTGTTGCCAGAAGACTCAACCTTGCCGGAGCGCTCAGAGGCTGCCGAAGTTACAGTGCCACAGAACACAGATGTGCCTCGCCCGGCCAGGCCATACACCTGATGCACCTTCCATCTTATATTGATCATGATTCTCGCCGACTCGTCTGAAGCTCCGAATGCCGGGAGTCTGGTATACGGGGTTGCGGCGATGAACATGCCTCTGGCCCCTGTGACCCCGCTACGATCAAAGCGTTGGCGTCCGACATACTTGATCATGAGCCCATCTCGTCGCTTTCGCTGTCATTCACATCACCTATATCGCTCTCATACTACTAGCTGTGCCTCAACTCATAACGGGACCCTTGGCCTCTGCCTGCCCGGCGACCAGCTCTCTGCACGGCGATTTCAAGGTCAGTGGACATCGCCTTCACCTAGAGTGCTGCTTGACTATAATTCCCGTCACAAGATCGGACAGTCAGTGCTTGTGCGCGAGTTCTCTTACCAATGGGGATTTTGCATCGAGTGGGAGCGTGGCACAATAGTGAAGGGAGGTCACCGACAATGGCTGGTACGTCTCGAAGCCTGTTGAATATCTTGGCCATTGAGTAGAGCGTTTAATACACACGAACAGCTTGGTGCAAATATAGTTTATTATGAAGTCGAAGTGCCCTGCGGAATGCAAGATGAGTCCACGTGCTATGACATATCTGAATATTATCCCCTGCTGGACGAAATCTACGACGACTCGAAGCCCGATAGCGAACCACGGACGCAAAAATGGCTCGTCAAAGAACGGTTAGTGGTACTGGTCAGTCGTCCCCGCCAACATCCAACGCCCTTTTCCGTCCGTTTCATCTCCTTCCGTGACATCACGCACAGCACTCCTGCTTGGTAACAGGCGTGTCCAAGTCGGCGACAAGTGGATATGGGAATGGACCCCGGCCGCGATCGACGTGCGTGCCATCTCGGCCTTCCTTCATCTTGATGCGTTCGCGATCTCATGATAGATCTCCCTCAGCCTCACGGTGAGAGCATCAGGGGAGACCTGCAGGTCATCCTACATCCTGCCTCTCGAGCGTCCGCAAAACACGGCAGCTGGAAAGACCTCCTGAGAACTATCCATGCGATATGGGCCGTGCCGTACACGCCCCAGGTCATCGCCGCTCTTCAACGCCATGGGCAGAGGCTGGCCCCGGAGGTCATCGTGCTGCCTCCAATCGCGGGTTTGCAGCGCCGTGCCTGATCGCCTGCTCTCGCAACCTTGTATCATTAGCTAGGAATCATAGTTGATTGTGCGAGCGCAGGGGGACATGCTCCTATTCCGAACATAAAAAAAATTGAATTCGTATATGGAGTGGTGTACACAGACGCGCGACGCAGAGACACTAATGCTTCAAAATTTAGTGGAATAACGACGGAGGCAAGGCAAGACAAGGCAAGGCAAGCTACTTATAGTTATCCAGGACACCTGGGGCCTTCACTATTGGCCGGGACGTAGATGTTACAGTAGGAAGAAACAAAACAGGAGACATAAAAAATGGAAGAAGCTGCTGCAAACAAACGAACAACAAACAAACAAAATCACCAAAGGCAAGGTACGGATCAAGGTCTATAGTGGATTCGAAGAGGGAAAAAAAGGAGACGAGCAGGACTAAAGTAATGCTCCAAGAATACACCCGCGAGAGTAATAAGTGATTCAAGACCGCGGGCGCGGGCGGGATTAACCAAGACAGGCGAGGCGAAAATCCAACCGACGGCGGGGTCCGCAAAGTGGGGCGTGGAAGAGGGGCATATGAGGAGGAGGATAGCTGCACAAATCGAAGGAGGCAGGGGAAAAGGAAAAGAGGTCGTAGGCAAGTCGTACACGGCGGACAGCGACCACGAGCACCGACAGATAAATAACCCGCGTGTCCCTCCCCACTCACGAGCCTGTGCCCTTGCGCGCGCCCGAGTCCAACACCGCAATGGAAGGACCGAGCGAAGAAGACGCATTCATACTTGCTTGGATACGGGGCAGGCGGCTGTGTTGGTGCGAGGTGGGGCGCGAGGCGAGGCTGGCGTGTGCGGATGGAGGGCGACGGAGACGATGTGCGGTTGTTCGGCGTGCTGCGGTCGGTCGAAGTTCGGGGAGCGATGGTTGATACAAAAGTTTGCGGGGGCGCTGCGGCGGCAGCGATCAGCGGTCATACAGACAGTAGCAGTGTCCTTCCACGTCCATGCATGAGAGGGCCCGAGGGCGCGTAAATATTCGAGAAAAGTGCAAATCGTGACTAGTTCGTGCGGACGGTGTGAGAGCGGAGGTCCTTGTGGAAGGGGTAGACGAGGTCGGAAGAAGTTCCTGCACGGAAGACGGATAGGTCTGGCGAGCAGAGACGGCATGGAACTGCTCGCGTCGTTGTACACACTCGCACGACGCGAGTGAAGTTTAGGGGCCTTGATGGATGGATATGCAACGGGGTCAGGGTGTGCCGGAAAGGCATGCTCGGTGCTGAGGTCGTGATGAATCAAGGCGCCAGGTCGCTGCCAACCCTCCAAACCAAGGCAACGGCATGGCGTCTTGATCCACCACGACCTGGGCACCCATCATGCCCAGACGAGAAGCCGAGCGAGAGACCGAAAGCCCCTCCACGCTACTCTAATACCGGGCGAGATGAATGCCTGCGCCCAGCGAGCCCTCCACGGGCGCAGGACCGCCCTGCATCTGCATGCCGCCCATCGGCACGCCCTGTTGTTGCTGCTGCTCCTCCTCAAACAGCTTCCTCCCGCCGTCCCCGCGGAGCCCCGGCTTCAGCGCGCCCGGCGTGCGAGTCGTCGCCGCGGGTGACGGCGAGACGTTGATGAATTCGTTCAGGTTGAACGTGTACGTTCCAGGCGTGGTCGGGTGCACCGTCTGCGTCTTTGGCTTTGCGGCCGGCGACGTCGGGCGGGCACGCGTGTGTGCAGGTCTGGCCATAGGAGTGGGAGACGGCGGCATAGGGTGCAGCTGAGGGAGGGTAGGCTCGATCGGGGTCGGCGGCGTAATAGTCGTCTTGAGCTCCGACGGGTACTCGCCCTCCGACATTGGCTTGTGCTGGAACGACGTGTCGATCATGGTCGCGGTGCTGCCCAAGCGGCTGCGACTGGACGCGTCGGAGACTAAGGTGGCCGTCGACGCGAAGCTCCCTGAATTGTCGCGCGCTAGCAGGCGGTGGGCGAGCCCCGCGTCGTACACGCTGCTGCTGCCGCCGCCGCCGAACAACACGCGGCCCTTGGCTTTGAGGTCCGCACCACCCAGCGCGCGGTAGGCCGCTGCGTCCTGTGCGTCGCGGCTGCGGACCGTCGTAGGGCGCGCGGGCGACGGAGACTCGTGGAAGAAGGTGAGGAGGCTCACCGCCTCCTGGTCGACCGCGGTCGACGCCGAGCCCGCGGCCGAAAGTGGCGTGGCCTGGCTGCCCATTTTGGGCGTGGTGCGCGCCTCGGCGCCCCCCGGGATCCTCCGCCCGAGCGGCGGCGTCTTCGGGCGGGCGCCGGCGCCCGGCGTGCCGAACGAGGATCCGGCCGCGGGGAGCATCAACGCGGGCGCGGTCGTCGTGCGCGTCGAGCTCTGCGCAAAGTGTGCGTGCGCGTGCACAGAGCCCAGGTCGGATCCGGCGGAGATGCTCGAGCGCGGCGAGGCCGCGTTCGCGCCCGCGACGATGGACGAGCGCGAGTGCCGGAGCAGGTGGGTCAGCGTTGCGGCCGCCTTCATGTCGATGTCGTGCGGGTCCTCGGCGTCGACGAGCGCGGCCTCGCGTTTGCGACCCTTGCCCTTCGACCGCCGCGTCGTGTCACGGTGCTGGTCGCTGTCCTCGCGACGATGCCGCGACTGCGCGCGCGTGCGCTCTGCGACGCTCGAAAACGCCTGCGAGCTGGAGCCCTTGCGCGAGTGGGATTTCTTGGAGGACGAGGAGGCCTCGGAGCCTCTGCGCGGGCGCAGGGTACCGTTCGTCATCTTGGGCGGGGCGGGGACGGGGGGATCTTCGGGATTATGGATGGTTCTGGCGCGCTTCGCAGGTGGCGGGGCAAGAATGGAAGCGTACAGGCTTTGGACCGCGTTCGCGGACGGGCTGTCGCGAGGACGCGTGCTAGAGGAAGGGATGGCGGTGGGCGGGGCCATGGTGCCTCTGCGGTGGGAGCCGGAGGTTCCAGCGATGGGCGTCATCGCGCTGTTCCCCTGTGTCGCAGGGTTGTCATAGTAGTTCTTCGCGGCCGCGAGGCGGGCGACGTATGCGTTCTCGATCTTGGAGTGGTCTTCGAGGGCGCTAAAGGGAAGGTTGGACAGGTTGTGCGTCGCCTTGTAGGTAGCATAGGAGAGCCGCGCGCGGAGACCACGAGTGAGCTGCGGAGGGGCGATTCAGCACCGGACAGCGACAACACGACGAAAGCGAGGGCACGAAGAGGACTCGATGAGCGCGAAAAACGATGAAAAAAAGGCGTGACGGAAGCCGGAGGACCGGCGGACGCGCATGCGCACGACGCACGACGCGTGCGGCACCATGTCGAAGAGGCGGGAAGGCGAGCGCGCGCTTACCTTGGAGAGCTCTGCGGTGGCCATAATCTTCCTCATTACTCGCTGCCGCTCCTCGAGCTCTGCGGAGGAGAGCGCGCCGGTGGACATAGGGGGAGCGGTCGCGTGAGTTTTGGCTTGGATGTACGGCATGGGGGGCGAGGGGGTCGTCACAGACGACGATGGGGTGGTCATGCCGCGGGGCCTTGGGGAAATCCGAGTGCTGGCTTGCGCGTTGGATGTGGAGGGGAGCGGGATGGGTGCGGGGAGGGGGAGCGAGGGGAGCGATGGGCTGGGAGTCGGGGAGCGCGTTGGGGTGGAGGACGTGTGAGCGACGCGGCTGAATAAACTGGGCGATGAGTTATTCGCGTCGCGGCCTGGCGCCGAAAACAGCCGGACGTGCTCGGCCCCTTACTGCCCTTGCCCCGGGTGCCCCGGCCACCGGCCATCGGCACCCGCTCCCCTTCCTCCAGTCGAGCCGAACAGGCTCCTGCCTCGCTGCTCGCCGCTGTAGGCCGTTGTCTGGCCCGCACTGCACACCGTCTGGCCATGTGCGTCTGCGGCACACCGCCCTTCCCTTCTTTGCGCTTCCCTCTGCGTGTCGCCGGCGACACTGCGCTCCCAGTCGGAGGTACTGATCCCGCGATAAGCGCATCAGGCATCAGATGACACCCGCCGTGAGCTCAAGCGTGGACGTGAGCCTGGGTCCGCGCGCGGTTGTGGGCCACGTCCGACGCGGTCACGCCGAGATCGTCCATGAGCATCGCACGCGCATGCCTCGAAACAGCACACACGCACACACACCGCGTCTCCCACACCCCGTAATTACACACCGACATCATATGCACCAGCCAGACCGAACAGCGCTCGATGACGTCCCTGCCCCGTGCGTCACTCCTCCATTCCCCGCCCCCACCGGCCCCTCGCGCACCCGTTCTGCGCGCCTGGCCCCGGCCGCTCTATTCTCCAACAGCTCCTCCCAGTACCATCCCGGGAGGAACCCGACCCTGTCCTCGCCCGCTTCCACTTCCTCCACCCCGGCCCTGTCCAGTAACGCCATGTCAACGCCCGTTCGGGGCGTGAACCTCACGCGCCACACACGCGCGCGCGCGCTCCCGGCAGTTTCAGCATCGCCTCCGGGACGCGCGCCCGCACTTCCTCGGACCCAAGACAGGAACTCGTCCCCCCATTGGAGGCACACCTGTGCGTCCCAGGCGCCCGGTTTGCCGCGGATCATCCGGGGCAGTTGCATTGTCTTGAACGACTGCACCGTGGTCACCTGGCCCTTGGGCGTACGGAACCCGACGACGATTTCCTACGCGTCGCCCGCGCGTCGCGTTCGAATCAGCCTATCGCGCGTGAACAAAGCTAGCGTGATCAACTCGCCGGCACGCCCAGAAGAAACGATTGGAAGTAGAACTTGAGCAGTTTCCTTTTGTTCGAAGCTTCTCAGCGCAAGCGTCGTCTCGCGAGACAAATACACAAACGGACTTTTCGAACCGCGCTTCGTCCTGCGCTCCGCGAATGTTCATGGACGTCTTGAGCTCGACCATCGTGTCGTTCTTGCCGCTGTACCCGCCTGCATCGGATGAGCGAACGCAAGCGCGATCTGAAACGAGAGAGAGGGGGGCGATGCAGACCTCGCACGCAGTCGACTTCACCCCCGATCACCAACCTCGTGCTGCCGATCTTTGTCTTCACGACGCTGCACCATTGGACGTTGGTGTCGACGTCTCCGCCCCATCCGGGAGGAGACGATGGGCTGGATGCAGTGCACCACGACTCGAACGCGTACCCGTAGTACATCTGCCGCCGTTGGTTGGCAGGCATGTCGTTCCTATACGAAATAGTAAGGTGGGGATCATTTGATTGATAGATGCCCTCTGTGCAACAGCGCTGCTCGAAAGATTGCGATGAGGTTGCGTGACATCGTTGACTCTGAGGCTCACTCACAGCGGTCTCGTTCACGAGGTTTCTCAAAGTTGAACGGACAGAAAGAGAAAAGGGCGTACTTTTCTTGCAATCGTGCATCGCTCACATGTTCTTCCAAGTATAGCACGCCATCCACGAGCATGACGTTCAACTCCCACCCGTCCCGCTCCTCATACGGCGCCGTCAATATCCTCACTCACGAGACGCAATCAGCACAGCGCCCAGCACATTAAGCGCCTGGCTCCGAGTCCGCAAGCCACACAAATAAACAGCGCGCTCACTTCGTCATGACCCCGCGCCAGCTGACGACGCCCACGTCGACGCCCGCCATCCCCGCGGTGTTCTCCCTACGCACCTTCGCGTACGCCCTCAGCAGCGAGTCGATCCGGCCCTTCTCCTCGCCGCGCCGCACCCACCGCTCGTACGCGTTCCCGAGATCCGCGCCGCGCGGCGGATCGCGGTAGTAGCGCATGCCGGAGTCGGTGAACTCAAGCTCGTGCGCGGGGGTGTAGGAGAACGTGAGCAGGGGGAGCGGCTGCTGGAAGGGGACGGTGCGGGCAGCAGGCTGGGAGGTGGATGGGTAGGGGAGGCTCTGTGATACCGCTGGTGTCGAAGGGAGGGAGGGCGCGGGAGAGGAGATGCGCGATTTTGTCCGCTGGACAGAGTCGTTCTCGGGACCGTCCGCTGCGACGTTAGAGATCCGGCGTTTAGCAGGCATCTTGGGCGCAATGATTGCGATGGCTATTCCTGTTCATATGCTCAGACAAGAAAGGTAGAACAAGCATCGACGGCATGTCGGTCTGACCTACGGTTGGACACGAATGGATGATCGAGTCAGAGAGATGTGCTTAGAAAGAGGTTAGGGCAGGTGTGGGCGTTTGTTGATTCCAGAAGCTCTTGCCAAACAACCGCCTGGTATGCGTACGTAACGGTCTTGGCAGTGGTGGTGCCGGCATCCTGACCTGCCTTCCGCTTTCGAAGATCCGCCTTGCTTCTATTCGCGATACTCGCGAGCAGGATCCCGGGTATACTTTCATTCTGTGACAGCCATCCCGATAATCCATCCAGCCATCATTCATACCCTAGAGCGATCTAGCAAACGCGAACATTATCTTGCAGTATAGGCGGACCCCCGCTCTATTCACCAACATCGCAAGATGGCCTCGTACCTCCGTTCATGGCTTTCTCCATCATCTTCCCTGCCGCTCGCCCAGGCGCAATCCGACGACACTGATCCGCCCCCGTCCAATCCTGCCACTCCCACCGCGTCTCGCCCGTACCTTAGCCACGACGAAGAGGAGAACGACGACACCGACACCGAATCCGACACCCCACCCGCCTTCCCAGCCCTCTCCAGCGCCCAGCGCATCCAACCCCCCTCGCCCACACCCCCAACCCTAGCCGTCCCCCGCCTCTTCACCACCGGCCCGGGTTCTATGCCCCCACCCCCTCCTCGACTGGCGGTTCCGGGTGGTGCGAGCGGTGGCCTCGGCGTGCCAGTGCCCGCGGCAGGCTCCTCGCTGATGCCACCGCCCACGACGACCAGGATCCCGACGCTCCCCGCGAAGAAGCGCGAGAAGGTCGCGCTCACGCCGGGCCATAGCCCGCTCGACTGGGCGATGCTCAAGCAGTCGGGTGCGGATCTGCGGGTGCGTGCCTCTCCCTCCCCCATCTCTTCACTTCTTCACCCTACCCCCATCTATCCCGAGAACGTGCCGCGAAACTGAGGGGAACCGGCTAATTGGGTGTGATATGATTATAGGGCGGCGCAGAGCAGATCATGCGCATACCGCCGTCGGTGCTGAAGCAGCACAGAAAGCGGGACGACGCGTGGTCCGCTTTCAACGGCAAGGTGTACAATATTACGCCGTACCTCGCATTCCACCCTGGCGGCGAGCAGGAGCTCATGCGCGTCGCGGGGCGGGACGGCACGAAGCTCTTCGGTGCGTCTCTCTCCGCTCCTCTATTTCCATCCCTCTGTTATAATCGGAATTTGACCGAGCCCTCCGTGGCATTTTCGATAGCGTCGACGCACGCGTGGGTCAACGCCGACTTCATGCTCGATGCGTGTCTTGTCGGGTTTTTGGTCAAGGAGCCAACCAATCCCGACTCTTAGATGGAACGACGACGGATTCTACGACCTTTTACGATGTTGGACAGGATCGCGCGTTGCAACCCATAGATCATGGACGAATGTCTGGTGCTTCATTTAATTCAAGTGTGGACCGTGTATTACCCGTATAGTAGTCGTATGTGTAGGGGCTTTGACGTCGGACGCATCGAACGTGGTCTGAGACCTCCCATCGTTTTTGATGGACAAAGATCGGCCGGGGTGCGATTTCGGTTTTGACTACACGTGCATCGCTTGGAGTGTCTGTGCTACCCATGAGCTACACAGAATGCACATTTGACTTTGGTGGCCATCCTGAGAAGAGGCTCCCATTGGCCACCACCATCCCCTTTCGCCGAACGTTCCCACGGTCCGAGGCTCACTCAACTAAATCAAATGCGCTCGTGGCAAATTGAAAGCTCGATGTTCCCCAGACAGATATTCCTGCCATCCTCGGGTCCGTTCATAGCTGATATCTCAGCTGCATTTTGTTGTTACCCGCATACACGGACCAAGAAAGTTTTCTGGAAACGAGCTCCTGTCTTCGAAGACGTACGCATCTGACGTGACTCGTGATCGCAACCCTCGACGCTTGCCTCTGACCTCTCTCGACCCCCAACCATGATCGCAGGAGAACCAAAAACGCATATCAAAGGGGTTCGACAGGCGACGGAACCCCAGACGCGTCAGCGCCCTCAGAGCAGCGGCCCGCGTCACCCGACACGAGCGACATGGACACCGGATCGTCAGCAAGTGTCATGAAGGGGGACGAAGCACGCGACGATCCGATGCAAGAGGGCCAAAAAGGGGATGCCCCGCTTCGCCATCGCGAGAAATGGAGGCGCTGCGAGGCCGAGCGTGCAGCACAGCGCGAGGCGGAGGGCGCACCTCACAGCGTGTCTGTCACAGACCCTGTCCCCGCCCCTCATCCCGACGCCGCACCATCCACAGACGTAGTCATGGAGGACATTCCGGGTCTTTCCAGGTCCACAGTGACAGATGCAGAGATGAGCGCACAGCCGGTACGTGTCCGTGCTGCCAGTTCCGTGGTCCCGACCTGTCAATGCGTCTCTGTTCTCAGTTAATGTGGGAGGGTGACGGCCGATCGGCGCGGCCGTCCAATCTCGAGCCTGGGGAGGTCGAAGAGGCCGAGGAGAAAAGCGTGCCGCTGTGGTTGGGGCGAGGGCATCCAGATCTCCCACCCGGGGAGGGGCAGGCCCCGTCCCGCCTTCCATCGCTGGATGTAGGCTACTTGCGCAGCGCGCAGGCCGGGCAGGTATCGCTGATGGACGCCTGCAGGGACCAGCTCGGGGCTCTGCTGACCATGAGCGTCACGGCCGCAGACTCAGAGAGGCGAGCACAAGGACATCACGTGGCCGCAGAAGACGTGAAGGAGAGGGTGGCGGGGCTGCTCACTGACGATCTTTGTTGCGACTTTCTGCAGCAGGCGATGGAGGCCGTGAAACAGCTCGCCGAGCGCAATCGCGAGCGCGCACGGCGGTGGAGGGAGCAGTATCAGCGGCGGGAATACACGTCGCTGGCCAAACGCGCGCAGGGCGTTGATCAGAGCGCGGCGCCGGAGGAGGCGCGGAAGCGGTCGCGCCATTCAGTCGATCCCCCGAGCGCTGTTGGGATCGGGGACGGCGAGATGATTGCCATAGAACCTATCGCTCGGAATCTGATCCCGAATCCTAGTACGTTCAGGCGTCGAGCGTCAACCCCCAAGGCGCCAAAGGCGATGCGCGCCAAGGCACAAGTAGCAGCCGTGGACACATTCCTCACGACCCTCTCTTCCGAGCCTGACGCGAAGCCATCCAGCGATCCGCATCCGCAGCGCGCACGGGCAGGTGTGGAAAACGCACAGATGGATCAGTCGAACCAGACTGCTCATCGCAGCTCCGCAGTCGTTCCTTCAACTGCGCGGTCACCTCCCTCCTCTCCATGCACGACGGATCTCCCTACCGTATCAAATACAAGCGTCCATAGCAGTCCACACACAGAGGACCCAAATGATAACATCAACCAGGCGGGATCTGATACTGATCGCGGCGTTGGCATTCCATGGAAGACGTTCATGAAGCCGGAACAATCCCCAGTGGAATCAGTGATGCCTACAGTAACGCAGACTGAATATAGATACCAGTCAAACAACTCCGACAACGCTAGCGCAGCCTTGCCAGACGCTCACGCTCAGTATATAACTATGCAGTCTCCTGCGCAGGACTCAGGTGCATCCCCACTTCCGACTATGGGTGTACCTGTATACACTCTCCCGCCATCTCCGCCGCCGCCACCTCTCCCCCTCCCTCCGCGATCTACGGTTCCCGGGCTTTGGTCTGTCCTGGTTGGAAAGCCATCGGCGGACAGTTTGGAGAGCACATTCAATGTCGATCCCGATACGGCAGCGGCCACACAGCAGTGGCAGGTGCGCCGGGAGCAATTCAAGTAAGGCGCCCATGCCTTGCTCCTGTGTGTCCAAACACAGCTGACAGCTTCCTGATCTGTTTTACTGTGATCACAATGATACCGCCTCGTGTGCGAACTCGCGTTTCACGTTCTTCAGCGCTACGGAAGAGCACGTTGCGGTGCATCTGCTGTGCCTCCCGCTCAGCGAGGTGAACGCTTTAAACCAGCGGCTGGTTACTGCGCCCGCGTCGGCGGCAGCCGTCGCGCACGATATGTGGACGATGCAGACGAGGTGGCCCGAGCAGCGCCCGCTCATGATCCAGCTCCACCCTGATGAGCCGGACGAGTTTACTTGGTGGCCAACAGACCTGGTACGTATGATCTACCGTGCTGCTGATCCTAATTAATCGTCCGGTACCGCGTCGTCACAGACTCCTGACACCCCACTTGACATCACCGCGTCGATACGAGCGGGCGAGAACAGGCTACGCATCGTCCAGCTTGACGGCATGTCGGACTGCGTGTTTGTGCTGCATGCTGGATATCCGGACGAACAGCAGATCAAGGCGGTGGCTGATCATCGAAGGAGAGATGTAGAGTGGAACCAGATGGTTGTGCGGATGAGCCTGCGGTCGGGAACGATTGTGTTTCCAAATGCGTTGTGATAGGAAGGTGTGTCCGTTCGTGTGACTGCTGTAGGCCCTCGAGACGTACTGCGCTCCCTCGGTGTAGCCAACATCCTGTATCATTCTCTTGACGAGAGCTGGAACTCTCGTTGTAATATCGTAGATCAATACCATAGAATTATACCCTTTGGGTGCCTCTCGTTCCAAGTTGACTGATCGTCCTCGTATTTTCAGCGTTGGGGTCCGAGATGGCTCATTTCCTCTCGTTGTTTTCCTTGAATTTTAGAGGCAACTGTTGCGTAACCTCCATGCCATCGCTCCGTGCTGGATTAATTACACATGAGTATGAAAGATATACGGCACGAGGCCTCGATATGATGCCAACGACACAAGGTCTGTCATAGATTATAGCCTCCGTTGCCAATTTGAATTGTGATACTTACAAGGCCGACACTCCAGTGCATCTCTTCTGCCCCAACAGCCCACGATGCATGTCTAAAAACATGCCACGTCGCGTCGATGCACGCGGCTGCAACGAGTCGCAATCTGCGCGACGGCGCAGCCCTTGTCCCTATCACGCCGCTGAGCACTCGGGCCGCGCTGAGCTTTTCAGGCATATCGTTCGGAAGCGCTCAGCGCAAATCTAGACTGGGCGATCCCCGCGCTGCGACCCAGGACGGCTGGTGGGTTCCATTCGTGTGTCGTTAGTTTACTAGCGGAACAAGGCGATCTCCATGCGCGAGGATCGAGGCGCAGCGCTCGTTCAAGGTGTGGGTGCTCATTGGTCCGCTGTATCAAGATTGCCCCGCGGTCGCGACGGCTGGCTTCAGCCATGTTATAGCGAACGTAGCGAGCCGTTTGCAGTTCCAGAAATCGCTGGTCCTCTCCACACCGCCTGAGCATCTGGATCTCCGACGAACACACTGGGCGCCTGCACAGTACATGCATACCGTAAGCTGGCTCGCGTATGTAAACACTGGACCCACATCGTGCCCGGCATTTCCCATAGGATTGCCGCTCAGCAACACGAGGCAGCTCAGCGCCCGTGGCACACTCAGCCTGCACCACCGCGCCCGGTCCACGACCACACCGTCCCCAACTACCTACAGCTCCCCATGTCGTTCGCTGGCTACGCTTCGCTGGGCCTCAAGAGCATCTTGGTCACCTTTGATGGCCCCGTGGCAATCGTGACCATCAACCGTCCTCAGGAGTGCGTCGCCGTGCCTTTGCATCGCCGTGCGACGCAGCCTCACGAAGCGGCATCCTGCGCGGCTGCTCGTTCACCCTCAGGAGAAACACCTTCGGAGGAACTCTGCCAGACGAGCTGGTCAAGGTCTTCGACCTCTTCGACCGCGATGACCGCGTCCGCGTGGTCATCCTGACAGCAGATCCCACGGCGCCGGCATACTGCTCAGGCGTAAGCACCGGGCCAGCTCGACCAGAGCGTAGTTCACCACATCATTGAATATCATCAGGCGGACATCTCGTCAGGCTGGGGCGGCCTGTTCACGGAGGAGAGCCTGAAAGAGGGCCCACACGGTCCGTCCGAATCGCATAAGAAGCACCACGCAGCGCGTACTGAGGCAGCCGGGCTCTATTCAAGCCCACAGAGACAGCGGGGGCATCGTCGCCATGGCCATCTTCCGCTGCAGGAAGATCACCATCGCCGCCGTGAACGGGCACGCCGTCGGCGTCGGTGTCACAGGCCTCCAGCTCCCCTTCGACTTTCGCTTCGCATGGGAAGACGCGAAGCTCGCGCTCCCCTTCGTCCGCAGAGGCATCACCCCCGAAGGTCCGTCCTCGTCCCCCCTCCCGCCCGCACTCACCCCCACACGCCCGCGGCTCACCGCCCGCCCGCCCGCCGGCCTGCCGCCGTACCCGCCCAGCCACCTCGACGTACCTCCTCCCGCATCTCGTCGGACACGCACACGCGACCGCGCTCCTCCTCACCGGCGGAACCTCCACGCCCAAATCGCCGCACCTCGCGGGGCTGTACCACGCCGTGCTCCCCGCGCGCGCGCACGTGCTCCCCGCCGCGCTCGCGTTCGCGCAGGAGCTCGCCGCCAACACCTCGCAGCCCGCCGTCGCGTGCACCAAGGCCCTCCTGTGGCGCGGCGCGCGCAGCATCGAGGCGCAGCACCTCCTCGACTCGCGCGCGCTGCGCGAGCTCGCGGTCGGGCGCGACGCCGCGGAGGGCGCGCGCGCGTTCAAGGAGCGCCGCGCGCCGCGGTTCGGCGAGACGCTGTCGCAGAGCGTGGCTTCGTGGATGCCGTGGGTGAGCCCGCGTCGCGCGCTTGGGCTGCTGTTTTTGGGGGCGCTGACTTTTTTTTTGCGCCGCGTGGTAGTGGAGAGAGGTGGACGTCAGGCACCGCTTGGCGAAGCTGTGAGGGGCGTGGTCGTGGGCCTCGGGTGAGTATGCGGTGTGGGTGTCATTACGCAGGCGTTGTATCCGTACGTCCTGACTGTTGTAACCGGTATGCGTCTGCCTTTCCGAGTCCTCGTCTAAAATCGCGGAGAGAAAAGAAAATCAAACTACCACGCGTTGAAGGCCTATTCCTGAGCCCACTAAGAGATCCACCCAGAACACGACACGAGCGCACGCACGCAGTCGCGATTCACACCCGAGATATCGTATAGCAAACAAAAACTGTGTCGATACTAGTAATACGAAGCACCACTGTTACACGGCGGGAGATAACCCCAGACGAAATCAAGACCCAGGAAGAGACGGACGGACGGACGGACGGACGGGGGGTATCACTGACTGGCGCTCCCCCACACGACGACGCGGACTACACACAGAGAGAGAGAGACACGCGCGGGCTCACCGGCCCTTCCCCGGCGTCGTCGCGCGCCGCGGCGTCCCAGGCGGCTTCCGTGGCGTCGGCGGCGGCACGCCCGTCAGCCGGCGCTCCTGCACCACGCCGCCCTCCGCCGCGCTGTGCGCGCGCCGCACCTCGCGCACGGCGCGGCGCGCGGCGTCGCCGACCTTGCCCAGCGGGCGCAGCGCGTCGATGCGCGAGAGCGCGCGGAGGAGGTCCTGCGGGTCCGTCGGGGCGGCGGCTGCGCCCGCCGCGCGCGCGCGAGAGAGGCTGGACGGGAGGTACGAGGAGAGGGCGGGGGCGCCGCGCGGGGCGGGGGCGGGGGCGGCGTGCGAGCGGGCGTGGAGGGCGAGGCTGAGGAGGGCAAAGTGGCGGTCGAGCTCTGTTTCTGCGACGCGCGTCATGCGCGCGGACGAGTCGACGAGGGAGCGCAGTTGGTCGATCTGGAAAGCGGAGGCGGGCGGGTCAGCAGGTGCGCGGGGAGACGGGGGGGCGTGCGGACGTGCCTTGTACGGCAGGCGCGCCGCGTCGAGGAGCGCCGGGCTCGGAGCCTTGGCGTCCTCGGACAAGATGGTGCGCGCGAGGTCGAGCCCGGCGCTGCCGCGGAAGCCGGCGGGCAGGTCGGACTCGGCGGGCGCCCACTCCTCCCAGTCGTGCGTGGCGCGCTGCTTTCCCTTGGCGCGCCGCGACTGCGCGCGCTTCTCGAGCTCGGCGAGCCCGGTGGCGTGGTACGCGTTGTAGAACTGCGTCGTCTCGGCCCACGCCTCCTCCTCGTGCTCCAGTCTGAACCCGCCCGCGCACAGGAGAAAGATCGATCTGAGCACCGTCGACGAGCGCGCGACAGTGGGTGGCACACGCACCGTGCAAGCTCCGCCGTGAACGTGACCATGCGCGTCCTATTTTTCGCGTTCTGCTCGTTCTCGACGGGCGGCGCGCCCGCGGCGCTCGGGCTCGCGTGGCTGAACACGTTCGTGTCGACGCGCCTCTCCGCGACCATCTTCACCGCGTCCTCCATCACGCGCCTGAGCAGCGCCTGGCCGCCCGCCGGAAGTGGCGGCGGTGGCGGCGGCGGCGGCGGCGGCGGCGGGGGTGGATCCTTGCCCGAGCCGTTCGTCTGGTGTTTCGAGGACGACGCGGCGCCGGCCAACGCGGCGCCTCTCTGCGTCGCGCGCGAGGCGCACCAGATGAGCAGCTGTCGCGCGCGCTCCGACTCGGGCAGATCGCAGTCGATATGCTTGTACAAGCTCGCATCGCCGACCGACGAGTGCGGGACCGCTACCGAACCACCGACGGCACCGCCAGCACCGCGCGCACCCGGACCTCCCTCGTCAGCCACGCCGCGCTCGGGAAACCAGCGCGGAAAGTGCTCACTGATGACGCCTGCGCTGCCGAAGGTGCTGCTCGCGCGCTTGCCCCGCATGCTCAGCGAGCTCTTCCGCCGTTGGCCCGGGGTCGCCGGGTCGGGCTGCTGCGACGGGGGCTGCGGTGGCGGTGGCGGGGGCGGGCCCTGGCGCATCGCGCGGTTCTTTTCGATCTGGGGCGTCTCGCGGGGCTCGAGGGGCACGGTCGTGTCGACTGCGTTGCGGGGCGCGCGCGCGTTGGGTTTCGCGGGGGGGCCGAATTTCATGGGAGCGGCGGCGGCGGCGGCGGGGGTGGGCGCGCGGGACTGGCGCTGGAGATCGGTGGTCTCTGACTGCACGATGCGCAAGTCGGCGTCGCGCGGGGGGGCATCGCGGCGTGTGTGCGTCCCTTGTGCGGCGGCGGCCTTGAATTTCTTCGAGGGGGGGTTGGAGGGGGCGGCGGGGGGATGCGCGTGGGAGGTGGCAGGGGCTGGTGCGGGTGCGGGTGCGGGTGCGGGTGCGGGTGCGGGTGCGGGGTCGGAGGGGGGCGTGGTGGAGGATGCGGGGATGGGGGGCTGGGAGGACGGGGGAGGGCGCGCGGGGGGTGCGGCGCGGACGATGACGAGGCCGCCTGGCTGCTCTTCGCCGTTGAGCACTGTGCGGGCGCGGGGGCGGGGGTCAGCGATGGGAGCGAGCGAGCGAGGGGACAAACGCGCACGTTTCCGCTTGTTGGACGCGACGGCCTGTGCGGATCGGAGCGGCGGAGTCAGCATGGGCGGGAGGAGGCGGCGGGAGCGGTGGACTGACGTCTTTCTTGAGTCTTTTGGCGGCCAGCGTCAGCGGGTTGGGGTCGTCGGGGGCCTTGCGTTTCGGTGCGGGCTGCGAGGGGCTCATGGGCCGGGGCGGGCGGCGCGTGCACGGGCGAGTGCGGGCGGTGGATAGCGTGTCGCCGGTGTCCAGGGGCTGCGCGCGGGCGGGGCGGCGTCGATGGCGGGTCAGCGCGGTCGTGGGGGCGTGTGTTCAAGCAGTCAACGAGCGGACTCTCAATCCCGTTCCCACACTCCCCCAGCCGTCGCCACCATGTCCACCTCCCGTGCCCAGCAGGAAGACACCCTCGAGGCGCAGAACGACCAGCGCCTCGACGACCTCCACTCCAAGATCAGGACTCTGCGTGCGGTGCGTCGTGCCCGCTCCACGCGATGTGGCTCCGCCCCGCGCGGCACTGATCGCCCATAGCAGGTCACCACCGACATCCACGACGACGTCGAGCGCCAGAACCTCTTCCTCGACGACACCGTGCGTTGCCGTGCCACCCCGCTTCCCTGTACGTTTCCTCACGCCTCCTCACGCCTCCCCACCGTCGCCGCAGCGGGACACGTTCACGTCCTTCGGCTCCAGTCTCTCCGCCTCCGCCAGCCGCATGTCCCACGCCGTGTCCCCGCGCGCCGCCACCGCCCTCAGCGTCGCCGCCTACCTCCTCGGCTTCCTCCTCGGCGCCTGGTTCGTCGGCCGCATCATCAGCTGGTGGAGCGCCTGAGCGCACCTATGCGCAGGCGGTGAGTTGCCCCCGCATCCCTCGGTCGCGCATCGGTTCACATTTCTGCAGGTATTTATCGGCTTGTAGTATCTTATTGGAATGGACACTGTACATGCACGATCGTCGGCTTTCACTCAGTGCTACGCTATCGCAACGCGATAGGTAACCATGCAATTCGTCCAAGCACTGTCCACCGCGCGCTTCACCTGCCCCTCCCCGAGAGCGGCACAGAACACAGCGCGCCCCGCTCCACGGCGTCGTGCTCGGCGGTGTCGTACTCGATCCCCAGATCCTCAGCGAGCTCCCTCGCGTCTTGCGGAGTCAGCGCGTCCGAGACCAGCGCCCAGAACCTAGCGAGAGCCCGAACGTCAGCCGGCGAGCGCGACCCGCATGCGGACGCGGCACGTACGTGGCGAACACCCTTTTCCGCGCCGCCCACTCGCTCCGCCACCTAACCCAGTCCGCGTCGAGCCGCGCGAGCTCGTCGGCGGAGACGAGCGGCGTGCCAGCGCGCAGCGGCGCCAGGCGCGCGCGCAGGCTCGCGACCTGCGGGGAATGTCAGCCGGCGCGCTCAACGGCGGGATGCGTGCGCGCGCGTGCGTGCGTGCGTGCGTGCCTTTGCCTCGGCGTCGGCGAGCTGGGTCGACAGCTCGTCGTCGGTGGGCGCGCTGCGGATCTTCGCGAGCCCTGGTGCCGTTCCCGACGGGGCGCGTCAGCGACTGTATGCTAACTACCGCTCGAACGTGGATATATGCGCGCGCGCATGCACGCATGCACGCACGCACGCACGCACGCACGCACGCACCGGCGGACAGGGTCTTGAGTTGCGCGGCGAGCGCCTTGTTGGCGTCCTCGAGCGCGCCGCAGTCGGCCTCTAGCGCGGCGAGTTTGGAGCTCGGGACGGCGTCGACGCTGTCTTGGTTCGCGACGAAGAACGTCGTTTTGCCTGTCAGCACGCGGGCGCGGGCGCGGGCGGTCAGCAACCAGCTCGCGCGTGTGCGATTCGCTGACCGTAGGCTTTCTGCTTCACGGCGCCCTTGTCCGCGAGCGCGAGCAGGATCTTCTGCGTTGCGGTCTTGGGGACTGCGCCTTTGAGGTTGGCGGAGACGTCGACGGCGCCGAAGGGGCGGTTCATCTGTGCGGGCGGGGAGAATGAGTGGTTGGACGGTCGTGTGTCCGGGGCTCGCGCGCGGCTTACTCGTTTGATGTATTCGAGCACGCGGTCTTCCGCTGGGGCGGGGCGGGGCGTGAGATGCGTGCGACGTGCGTGCGCGTGCGCGTGGCTGGGTGTATGCGTACCTTCTTGGCCCTTGAGGGGCTTGACGTCTGGTTTTGGTTTGGATGCCATGGTGTGAGCGAGTGCACGCGTGAGTGAGAGCAAGGAAGACGCGCCGACGCGGGGGAGCACGTGAATGCGACGGCGCACGCGGGAAACCGGAAGAAGCGGGCGGGGTCCGAGGGATGCTCTGCGCCCACATGACCGCCCGCGTCCCCGCGTCCCCCATCCCGCTCGAATGACTCCCAATGCCGCCGCGAAACAGCCCGCTGCCCCTGCTGCGAGGAGAGACCTCGCCCACTTCGTTCGCTCGGGCATCGCGGGCGGCGTCGCGGGCTGCGTCGTGCGTCTCTCTCTCTCTCTTTGTGTGTGTGCCCGTGTGACGTGCGACGCAGGCCAAGACGGTCGTCGCCCCGCTCGACAGAGTCAAGATCCTCTTCCAGGCCTCCAACCCCGACTTTCAGAAATACGCAGGTGCGTCCCCGCCACATCCCATCCCATCTCCCGCCCCTCGCCCCATCTTTGCGCCTCGCAGGGCCGCTCACGCGCGTCCCTAAGGCTCCTGGAGCGGCGCCTTCCGCGCCGGCGCGCAGATCTACGCCGACACGGGCGTGCGCGGGCTCCTCCAGGGCCACTCCGCGACCCTCCTCCGCGTCTTCCCCTACGCCGCCGTCAAATTCGTCGCCTACGACCAAGTGCACGAGGTCCGTCCGTCCGTCCGTCCACCACCTCACCCCGCCCCGCCCCGCCCCCCACCCGACTGAGACTGAGCCCGCCCGCGCACACAGGCCCTGATGCCCACCCCCGCGCACGAGACAAACGCGCGCCGCTTCGCCGCCGGCGCCATATCGGGTGCGTCGCGCGCCCGCGCTCGTGTGCTGCTGACCCCCGCTGAGCTGAGCCGCGCGCTACCAAGGCACCATCTCCGTCTTCTTCACCTACCCCCTCGAGCTCATCCGCGTCCGCATGGCCTTCCAAACGCGCGCCGCACCCGCCGCCGCCTCCGCCTCCGCCTCCTCTCTCACCTCCGCCCTCGTGCCCCCACACCCACACCCACATCCGCATCCGCATCCACACCCCCCCGCGCGCCCACCGCCACGCCCGTCGTTCCTCGGCGCCGCGCGCCAGATCTACCGCGAGGGCAACCCCGCGCCGGGTGCGCGCGCGGGCGCGGGCACGAGCGCGGCCTTCCACCGCTTCCCGCTGCTCAAGTTCTACCGCGGGTTCACCGTCAGCATCGCCGGCATGGTCCCGTACGCCGGCACCGCCTTCCTCACCTGGGGCTTCCTCCGCGCGCAGCTCCTCCCCGCGCGCCCCGCCGCCAGCAGCGGCGGCGGCGGCGGCGGCGGCGGCGATTCCACGGGCTCGCCGCGGGGCACGCCGCTCGCGGACCTCGGGATCGGCGCGCTCGCGGGCGGGATCGCGCAGACGGCGTCGTACCCGTTCGAGGTCGTGCGCCGCCGCATGCAGGTCGGCGGCCTGACGCGCCCGGAGCGGTGGCTGCGCTGGGGCGAGACCGCGCGCGCGGTGTGGGCGCGCGGCGGGTGGCGCGGGTTCTATGTCGGGCTCGGCGTCGGGTACTTGAAGATCGTGCCGATGAATGCGGTCAGCTTTGCGGTGTGGCAGGGGATGAAGCGGTGGTTGGAGGTGTGAGGCGCGGCGCGCGGCGCGGCGCGTGGTGCGTGGGTGTGTTCATTGTAGATTTACGGCGCACGGTCATTGGATTTATAAAGCACGGGCGGGGCTAGAGTACAATTAATCGAGACAGGGGGGGTATGCTATGCGTATGGATAGGGATACAGCAAGCGACAGCAGCGTGTGCACATTCGTCGTGTACGATTTTCTCCTCGCGTCGCGCGCATCGCGCGCATCACGACGCCCCGACGCCCGCGAGCACCGCGAACACCTCGTCCTGCCGCTCCCTGAACGCGCGCAGCCGCGTCAGGCCAAGCGCGAGGCCGTTGACGCGGTTCGCAAACGCGACCGCGCGCCCCTCGACGCTGCGCCTCCCGCTCGCGCTCCCGCCCGTGCCCGCGCCCCCTTCCCCCTCCCCCTCGCCATGGCGGCGGCCCTCGCACGCCCCGACGCCGCGCTCCAGCATCGCGCGCACGCGCTCAAGCCGCGGCGGCGGCACTTCCTCCCCGCGCGCCGCGCGCCTCAGCGCCTCCTCCGTATCCGCCTCCTCCGCCTCCGTCGCCTGCGCGCCGATAGCCGCGAGCTCGCGCATGAACGGGCGGAGCTCGGCGGGGCACGCGGCGGGCGCGAGGGTGCGGCCGAGGACGCCGCGGACGGCGCCGGAGGGGGTGAGGCGGGTCGTGGCGACTGCGAGGACGGCGAGGGCGACGCTGCCGAAGTAGGCGCGGGGGGGGTCGGTGGGGAGGAGGGCGTGGAGGGAGGGGGTGCGTTCGAGGACGTCGGCGAGGGCTGCGTAGAGGGTTTCGCGGATGAGCTCGATGGCGGGGGCGGGGGCGGGGGCGGAGGCGGGGGAGAGGGAGGGCGTGCGTGCGGGCGTGGGCGGGTGCGTGGAGGAGCGGGGGGAGATGGGTTCCTTGGGGGACTGGGGGATGCTGAACGTCGAGGACGTGGGCGAGGGCGAGTACACGGGCGGGGGCACGAAGGACGCCTTGAGCGACAGGCCGCCGGAGCCGGTGTCGATCGCGGCCTGGAGGTCTGTCGCGTAGCGGTCCTGGAAGGAGCGGCGCTGGCTGATCTCGATGGCGACGGCGCGGAGGTCGGCGGCGATGCGGTTGAGGGCGGGGTGGAGGAGGGTGGAGAGGGGCTCGAGGTTGCAGACGATGCGGGCGAGGTCGTGCTGGTGCTCTGGGGTGAGGGCCTGGATGTCGGGCACGGCGGAGGACCAGATGTGGAGGAAGGAGAGGAAGGGGCGCGGGCAGTTGGCCTCGGAGAGGTCGAGCTGGGGCGCGGACTTGTTGATGCGCGGGAGAGGGACGGAGGGCGGGCGCGTCGTGCAGCGCAGCGCGGCGAAGTACAGACACAGCGCGGGCCCTGTCGAGCACCGGCACCAGCATCAGCGGACGGCCCCAGGGCACGGCACGGACGCGGGGACACACTCGCCTGTGATCATGAGATCACCCTCGGCACTGCTGAGCATCTCGACGTCGAGCAGACGCTCGGCTTTGGCCTGGGTGAGCGAGGACTTGAGGTAGCTGTGGAAGGCATCCTGGACGTAGTGTTCTGCGAGGCGGCCGTGCGGGTCGTAGACGAGGGAGGAGGTCATTGCGGGGCGCGAGCCTCGAGGGACTGCGTGAGCGCTATAAGGGGCGCTGCGCCGGAGCCGGGTCGGCGCCGTGCGTGTGCTGCACACACAGCCACGGCGGGACACTGCCAGGGCCCATCTCACTCCATGGTGGACGGGTATCTACAGTAATTACTGCACGCTTGAACGTTCTGCGTGTGTCCGCTCGACGTCCCCTGGGAGACGTCAAGCTTGAGACGGTCTGCAGCACAGCGACCTGCAGCGACGCGCCGCGGCGATTGACCTCGTGTCGCAGACCGTGAAGCAGTACCCGGGTGTCCCAGCCCGTGCACCCCTCTGCGTTCAGCCGAAGACGTTGAGGATATCACTGTTCATCGCATGTTCATCGGAATTCTCTCGAGGTCTCGATGCGCTCCGGGGATCAAGCTCGCCTGCACGGAGGCCATCCGCAATTCGTTCGGCGTCCATCTCACACGGGTGCCATCGAAAGGAGTCAAGCCGAGCCGAGGTGTTGGTCCCAACAAGTATTTTCGTCTACTTGCAACACAATGTGGAGGGCGCTATCCACGACGGACAAGAAATGGCAACGATATGCCACATTAAACCGAATAGAGGCACAGTAGTACTATACATACATTTAACCCCGCGAGGGAACGTCGACACCGGAATAAAAACGCATACATAGAGGGGGCAGCACAGACACACAGTCCGCCGACGATCCAAGATGAGAACAAGCCTGAGCACGGATTCAAGCTAGATGAGCATACACACATCACGGAGAGAGCGAATGCACAGACAGCTCAGTCGTCGCTGCTCGGCTCTACTTGTGGGCCTTCGGCCTCCTCCTCTCGCTCCTCCTGCTCCTCCTCCTCTTCCACTACCTTTTTCTTCTTCGGGGCTTTGGTCGCCTTTGGCTTTCTTGGCTTGGGCTCCTTGCCTCTGTTGGGGTTTTCGGGCGCGTCTTTCCACATGCTCCCGATCTAATGGACCGGTCGGAAAAATGGCCGCGGTTGTAGGGACAGAACAACGCACCTGCGCCATCGCCTCCTTGACGGACTTGCCCTGGTTCGCCTCCAACCAAGGCTTCATGTTGGCTTGCACGAACAAGTTGTATGCAGACGGAGCCCGCTTGGGCTTGGTGCCGGCTGTTCATAAATATGAGCGGTGACGCACGCACGCAGAGGAGCACCGTGAACGCTTACGCTCCGACGAGCGAGTGCTTTTGGCGTTGGAACGGCGCGTTGCCGCTTTGGTGGTCGTTTCTGCAATAGGAGCGCAAAAAATGAGAACGGGCCAATAAAATGCTGCGGGACGATGCGAACCGGAGGCGGTCTTTGCCATTGCGATAGAGTACACGAGACGGGATAGTAGGGAGAGGAGGACGTGGCAGGATAAAAGGGGGACCGACGGCGGAAGGGGAGTTACTTATACATGCTAGACGCGTCGGAGTTGGAACAGACGCGTTCAACAAACAACGCGTGGCGGGGCAGGCACGTGAGAGGGGCGGGGGTGGTCCGTGCACTGTCACGGCAGGGGGCGTGGTGTGACGTCGACAAAAATAGAACGGTGGCGCGCAGGCCGGGGAGTGCCGAGGGGGAGTAGCGACGGACTATTTAGGGTAGACGCTGTCGCCAACGCCCTTTTCTCCCATCCTCCCTCCTCGCTCATCATTCAGCCCGCGCCTTCCACGACGCACGCGTTCTTCTCTCCCACTACCCTTTCCGCTTTCGATACATCGTCTCTTTGACCGCCATGGTCCACTACGCTCTTTCCGCTCTTTTGGCCGTCGCCTCCTCGACCTACGTCGTTGCCCAGTCCGCAACCGAACAGCAGTTCCCTGACACGCCCCTCGCGAACAAGCACTTCTCTTACCCCACGCAGATCGTACGCACCTTCTCAACTCGCCGTATTTTTCCTCGTCGTTTGACACCCTTCGCAGCCCTACAAGTCGGACACGGACAGCTTTGGCCGTGGTACCCAGTTTGGCTACAACCTGTGCAACTCCACCACCGAGGGTGCCAGCTCCTTGTGCCAGACGTCCTTTGTCAACCATCTCGATGGTGAGTCATTCGGTCGCCGTCCTCGACTCGGCGCTTATGATTCGTACCGTCAGACTTCTGCCTGTGGTCTCCCGCGAGCCCCAACTCCACGATCGCCGACACTGAGGGCGAGGAAGTTGCATGGTGCACGAAGAAGGGTCACGGCACGCGTTTAATGCCTGCCGGAACCCTCCAGGGTGTTCAGTACCTCAAGACCCCCGACTACATCCTGATCGCTGGTTTCATCGACCAGACCAAGATCAACATCCAGGATGGCGATTACGGAGGTGAGCTCGACCCCCACGGTCAGGATCTCGTACGTCTATTTTATTTTTGAGTCCGAATAACACGCGTTGATGGGACGTGTGACAGCGTGGCAATCCTCTCGGAGGCCTCTTGTATTCTAACGTGTTCGAGACCAACAATGACAACAACACGTACACGCAGGTCATTGAGTGGACAAAGTACGTCGCGTTATGATCGCCGGGGATATCTTGTTTACCGGGTCTCTCTCAGCTTCATGGGTGGCAACGCTTTCTGTATCAAGGCCTGTGATCCCGCTGGAGCCAACGCTGCCTCTTACTGCCAGCACATCTACGACCGTATCGGTTGCTCATACAATGCGCCCAACAACGCTCAGAACGGCACCTTCGAGGTTTGCGACAGCGACAACATGATGTTCCCCGGGCAGTACGTTGAGAACGGTGTCACCATGACCTACACTCAACCCCCCGAGTCTCTTGGTGCTATCACCACCATGCCCTACACCGCCTCCATTCCTGCTTCCTCCAACTGCCGGACGTTCCAGTCGGCGGATCTCTACACTGACCTCGCTGCCGTCACTGCTTCGGCTGCGTCCAGTGCCGCCACTGCGACCGCGACCGCGAGCGGCAAGTCCGGCTCGTCCGCATCTGCTAGCAAGGGTTCCTCTGCCTCTGGCACTGCCAGCCGCTCGGGATCTGCTTCGTCGGCAACCGTCACTGGTGCTTCCAGCGGCGCGTCCTCGATGGGTGTCTCCCTCGTGGCCGGCATCGTTGGTGTTGCCTTCTCCGTCGTCGCACTCGCATAAACTCGCGGTGGAGACGGTTTTGGGACGTTTTACGACGGTCATGTGATGCTCGGGTGACGTTATTGGAATTCGCAGTCCGGAATTGTTGAGGGTTGTAACTAGGCGGTGGTTCGAGATGGAGTGTCCCGACGATGACGAGCCGAGCACTTTTTGATACCAGACGATCGAGTTACCCCGTCACGATATCGGAAACCCTTTACTACTACTATTATCTTACTTGCTACTATCGCTTCGTATTGGACTTTCGACAGACACGACGGACTTGGTTTCCTTGCGTGCTTGATTTGCTTGATGCGAGATTAAGTACATATCCTTCTTTGATCGAGGCAGAGCGTTGACGTCTATGAATAGGACTGCCTATGCATGTTCTAGGATCTGGCACGCGATAGCCTACCGCAAGAACCGTGAAAATATACCTTGGCAGTGATCGACGCGTCGACGATCTTTTCGTGCGTCTACAGGCGTCGTGTCAGTGCTTGACTATTTGTTACGCACGCTCTTGCTTGACTATGCATTTGTCGAATCTATGTTATCCACTCCACGTAAGTAAGCTTCCTGCATATTTTCGAGTTGCGTTTTGTTGGAGACGAACTTCACGCGATTGCACGCACACACACATCATGATGCATGATGCATGATGCCTTGTTCGATGCCTATCAGGTATGTCCAGTTCATGGTAAATATAGCCATCGCACGGCTGTGCCCTCGACGTCCGCTCCGCCTCAGGCTCGAGCCAACTATTGTCCTGGCGCCACTATCTGGAATGCATGATGGCGCAGGGAGATTGCTGTGTTCCTGATGGTTCTGATGTTGATAGCTTGATACGCTTATTCGCTGCGTATTGAAGGGGCCGGTTGCTGTGTTCTGATGTTGACATTCTCGTCCACTGCGTACTAAAGGGGGTGGCTGCTGCGCGCCGATGGTGATCCACTCATGAAGGCGCTCCTGTAGGCTCCCAAACGGGTCTGGTAGCACTGGCCTTCGGGGACGCTGGGCGTCGCTTCGCGCGCTGATTGATCTCGAAACTCCATCGGGCACGACATAGAGTCTGCGCGGGGCTATCTGTTTTCTCTGCGCTGCTTTTTATCCAGCAAACTGTGATCTGAAATGGTGGAGGGTATACATAGCCGCATGGTTATGTTTTAGAACGTCAAAACAGCTTCCGGACCCCCGCGCTCTCTCCCCTCTGAGTGTCCCGTCTCATACTCTGCTCTGCTTCCATCTGGAATCTTGAACGGCGGACGATGTCTTCGACCGATATAGATGCGGATGCTCTTCTGCTGCAGTACCTCGGCGAGGACTTCGTCGCGGGCGCTGTCTCCCTCGTCTTTGAGAGCCTTTTATACGGTATGCTGCCAGCCCACGACGATCTAACACGCCGCGGCTGGGCCTTACCATCGGTTGATTTACAGGCGCATACCTCGTGCTAATATGCTTTTCGACCCTCTATCTGTCTGTGGCCTCGCGTGTCCCTCGTCTGAGCTCACGGATCACTGACATGGCGGCTTCTTTCTATTTCAGCTGGCGGGGACCGAAGAACGCGCACACGGTCGCGCTGCTCGCCGTGACGCTCCTCATGTTCGCGATGTCCTCCACGCTGCTGTCGATGGACATCGTGAACCTCATACTGACCATCCGCGGCACGACCATCGCGCATCTCGGGTACTCGCTCCAGGACAAGGCGGACATGACCGACGACTCGTTGATCCCCTTCTTCTGGGTCGAGAACGGCATATTCCCGTTTGAGGTGCGCGACGTGCGGGGGATGCTGCGTGCTGTGTCTGTGCTGACTTGTGTGACGGCTCGGGGCGGCGGCGGCGGTGGATAGTTCGCGCTCGGGGACGGCGTCGTTGTCTGGAGAGCGTGGGCGCTGTGGAAGGACAGCAACCGCAAAGCGCTGATCGCGCCGCTCGTGCTCCTAGCGGGCTCTCTAGGTAAGCACACCGTCCCATCTACCGCAGACGCGCGACCGACCGCCGACCACCGACCGACGCGGCACAGGGACGTCCGTGGCCTACGTCGGCTGCACCGCGCGCAACGGCTTCCCGCACCCGGACGCGAACCCGCCGGGGTGCAACGACCTCTACCTGGCGAGCCTCTGCGCGTCGATGGCGACGAACGCGGCGGCCACGGTGCTCATCGCGTGGAGAGCGTGGTATGCCACGTCTCGCGGTTCTCAGCGGCCGGCCAGTGCTGACGCCAGTTTGGATCGCGGGTAGGATGCATAGGCGGTATTTGAAGGAGATGCTCGGCGCGTCGACGGGGAAGACGAGGGTGCAGAAGGTCCTCGTGCTCCTCGTCGAGTCGGGCGCGATCTACCTCGCCGTCTGGGTGAGCCCCGCCCTGCCCCGCCCCGCCTCGCAGTTAGATAGCCCGCCGACGGCGCCACTCACGCGCCAGGGCAGATATCCCAGATATACAACTTCTTCCCGATCGCGATCGCGCGCGGCGCGGCATACGACGCCGACCTCACCGTCACGTCCGCCTGCAACCAGATCGTGGTGAGCACCTTACCTTACCATACCATACCATATCTTACCTTACTGCACCGCACCAAACCGCCCGCACCGCACCGCACCAAACCGCCCGCACCGCACCACACCAAACCGCCCGCACCGCACCATACCGCTCACCCGTCTTCCCACGCAGGGTATATACCCCACGCTCGTCATCGTCCTCGTCAGTCTCCAGCGCACGACGTGGGACTCCCCCGGCGCGTCGCGCCAGCGCCACACGCACACGCACGCGCACACGCACACGCACACCGGCATGCAGTTCGCCGCCGCCCCCACGCCCGCGAGTGCGGTCGACACGAGCACCGATACCGTGCTCAGCCGCGGCGGCGGGGCGGGGCGGCGGGACGCCGTGCATCCTGTTTCTGGGCCGTTCAAGGCGCAGGCGGCGGGGGACAGGGAGAGCGACGAGAGCGGGGAGATCTGCGGCGACGCCGCGGAGGAGGAGGGGGGAAAGAAGGCGGGCACCGTGGTATGAACGGTTCGTGTCCATCGGCGAACAGGAGGCGTGTATATCTATACGGACGTTCATATGCGAATGCTACGAGGCTCTACGAGAGTCCTCGATTTTCGGGCACCGGGGTGTGGACGGGCGTCTTGAGCGGGGCCGTGCAACAACAGGAAGTCTAGCTCATGTATATAACTTTGTAAATAGACCGCGGGATCTGGCCACGCTGCGCTGCCAACTGGGCGCTACGAGCGCCTATCATACGAGTGCATGCCTCCCTATCACAGAGCGGCGACAGATATCGAACGTGGTCCGAATTTCCATACGGAGGAGGGGGGACGGTAGGGGGTACAAGTATGCGATACGGATACTGTACATGCAAGCGTAGCGTGGCTGGACATATGTTGCGGGACGGGTAGAACTACAAATGGCTTTTGCGAGAGAATCGGAGAGTCGAGGGAACGCGTACATAGAGAGAGAGAGAGAGAGAGGGGGGAGAGGGGAGAGAGGGGAGAGAGGGAGAGAGAGCATCGAAGTGGGGGGTAGTGGATTATAGAGAGAGATGCCTCTCGAAGGAAGACAAAAAGACAAAAAGACAGAAAGATAGAAAGACAGAAAGAAAGAAAGAAACCATGATCGAACACGTAAATGGGAACGTGGACGGAGACGTGGACGGAGACGTGAACGGACGAAGACGTGACCAAAACCAAGAACGGGGACACCACGACCGGAAGGATCCGACCACACAAGCGCATAGCCCCAAACGAGTCCCAACACCCCCATCCGCACGAACATCACTCACGGCGGGGCGACTGCGCGGAGGCAAACGACCCAACAGCGCGCCAGGCACAAACGGCACCGACCGCACAGCACGGCAGCAGCAGCAGCACAGCACAGCCCCCCGATAGAGTCACCCAGCGCAGCCGAGCGCGCGCCCCGAGCCGACTCTACCGACCAAGCAGGTCAACACTACCCAAGGAGGAGGGGAGGAGGCGATAAGCGTAGCGAGCGAGCGAATGAATGAGTGATGCTGTCCTTAACCCCGCGCGATTGCCAACCCCCCGCGCACGCCGGCCTCCTCCGCACGCGGCTTAAGTACCCCTCCTCCACGCCCGCCCGCGCTCGCGCTCACGCCCACGCCCCGCCCACGCGCCACTGCTTCTCGGCCCCGCGCACCGCCCACTCTACGATCCCGCTCGTCGACGCGACGTACAAGTGCCGCCCGCTCGGATCAAAGCACGTCCCCGCGAGATCGAGATGCGGCGGCGCGTCGATGCGCGGCTGCGGCTGCGGCGTGCGCGCGTTGGAGCGGCGCGCCGCCGCGGGGAAGGAGGAGGGGAAGGAGGTGGAAAAGGAGGCGGCGGGAGAGGGGGGGTTGGGCGCGGTGAAGTGTCCCGAGGGAAGGGCGGGGGCGGGGGCGGGGGCGGGGGCGGGGCCGTGTGGGGCGCGCGGGTGCCATGGTGCGTGTGACGGCGCCGAGGGGGGCGGGGCGGGCGAGCCCGCGCGCGAGGTGAGGCAGTCCCGCTCGGTGTCCAGCTCGTCGTCGCCCTCGTGTTCAGGATCGCGCTCGCGCCCGTCCGCGTCGTCCATATCGACGTCAGGATCAGCATCCGCATCCGCATCCGCATCCGCATCCGCATCCGCATCCTCGTCTTCGTCCTCGTCGTCCTCGTCGCGCTCGTCGCGCTCATCACCACGACCATAATCCCCCACACCGCGCATATCCTCATCGCGCTCGTCGCGCCGCGGCGCAGACGACGCAGCCAGCGCCGCGCGCAGCCCATGGCGCCCCAGCACGCGCCTCACCTCGCGCTCCGCCGCACGGTCGCCCAGCGCCGGCACGACCACGACGTGCGCGCCCATGCCCGCGCCGTCCTCCGCGCCCTGCGTGTCCCAGCGCCTGCGGGGCGCGCGCGCCGCGAGCGAGGTACGGGGGCCGAAGCGCGCGTGCGCGAGGGTCGTCCAGGGCGCGGGCATGGGCATGGCGGCGGCGGCGGCGGCGATGGGGTCCCAGGGGGCGTGTGCGGAGGTGGGGGTGGGCGCGCGGGTGTGTGGGGGCGGCGAGGCGGACGAGTGCGCGGAGGTGGAGGGCGCGGGAGAGGACGAGAGGCGGTCGTTGATGATCGTTGGCACGCGGACGATTTCTTCGGTTTCGAAGGTGGTTGCGTCGACGACGTGCAGGAGCGACGTGTGCTGTGGGCGGGGAAAGAACGGAGGTGAGCACGCGACGGCGGCGGCGGCGGAGCGGACACGCACCTCTGTGAACGTCATGACCTCGCGCCCGCCCGGCCCCGCGGGGCTGAACTTGACGTTGCGCACGCCCCACCCGGGCGCCCTGTGCCCCGTGCGAGACCAGTCCCACGCATCGTCGTACGACCATCCGCTCCCGATCCCTATCCCGCCGCCACCTGCACCACCGCCGCCGCCGCCGCCGCCACCGTCGCCCGCGCAGCGCGAGCGGTCGGTGTAGAAGACCTTCATCGGCTTGTGGCTGCGGACGTCCCACACCGCGACCATGCCCTCCTGCGAGGCGACGGCGAACTTTGTGCCGCAGGCGGAGAAGGCGGTGGAGAAGGACGCGGGCACGGCAGAGGCGCGGGCGGCGTCGGGCGGGGGTAGGGCGAGCTTCGCGAGTGGGCTGAAGGTGATGCGCGCGCCGCCGGTGAGGCCGTGGAGGTACACGTGCGGGGAGTCGCCGACGGAGAGCAGCGTGCGGCCGTCGGGAGAGATGGAGGCTAGCGGGAAGAAGAGCGGGCGTTAGGCGGGCTGTGAGCGACAGGACGGGGGCGGGGGGTGCCTGCGCGTGCGTGGAGGCGCCGCGTTTGGACGAGCCGATGATGAGGGTGAGAGTAGGGCGGAAAGGACGCACAATGGTTGACCGGGACGTCGAGGCGGAGTGTGCCTGCCTCGGAGATGCGCTTCGGGGGCCCGTCGACGCCCTTTGAGCCGCGGACGTTGACGTCGTAGAACTTGATGGTGCAGTCGTTGTTGCTGACGGCGACGCGGGGCTCGGCGCTGCTCTCGTGGGAGCGGGTGAGGCTGAGGGAGGTGAGCAGGACGGAGTTGTTGATGGAGCCGGAGAGGGTGTTGTCGTACTGCCACAGGCGGCGGGTGCGGGGGCGCGGGGGGTCGAGGGTGCCGGGGTCGGCGGGGTCGGGGTCGCGGGATGGGGAGCGGGTGTGTGCGGGGCTGCGAGTGGGGGCGGGGCGGAGGTGGGTGTGGGGGCGGCGGGTGTGGATGGAGAGGTGGAGCTCTGCGTCCTGGCCGCCCGCGGCGACGAGGCGCTCGTTGGAGTCGGGGATGTGGAGGGAGGCGAGGGTGTTGGGGACGAAGTTGAGCACGACGAGGGGCGTGGAGGTCTGGTGTGCGTGTGTGAGTGGCAGGGCGTGCGTGGGAAAAAGGGGCGCGACGGGAGGACGCACGGACGAGGGATCGGAGATGTCGCGCTCCATGATGCACTGGTCATGGACGAAGTTGACGACGGCGCGCTCGTCGGGGCAGACGATGAGATCCCTGAGCTGGCTGAGGTGTGTGATGTGAGTGTCGAGACCGCAGGGTGACGGGCACGACGCACATGTGGCCGATGGTGACGGGCTGGGAGACGATGCTGGAGGGCTCGGGGGAGAGGAGGGACTGGGAGCGGGCCATGGCGGGCGTGGTGGGCGTGGACGGCGTGGGCGTGGACGGAGAGCAGCAGCGCCAGGAGCGAGTCAGCGAGGGCCTGTGCGGCGGTCACGGGAGCTCCCCGGCCGCGGCCCCACGTCGTCCGCCGCCGCCGCACAGGCATCGCCAGAGAGATCACAGTCGAGCGGGTCGCCTCCCGGGCCCCGTGCGGGTCCTGCGTCCGTCGCCGTCGCCGTCGCCGCCGCAGACGACCCCCAGCCGCCAATGCAGCACGCGTTCGCCCCCGCCGCCGCCGGTATACTCCGGGGAAACGCCGGTGTGCGTCCGCTCGTGTCCAACAACTCCACCACGCACAGCCAGGCGCGCGCCTCCGTGTGTTTCCTTGGCTGTCCGCACGCTGACTTGCATCGACGATCGTGTGCGGCCAGCTGCCCTCGGACATCCCATGGCACTTCATCCGCACGCTGCGATCCAACAAGGCCAAGACCCTCGCATGTCCGCCTCTCCTGCTCTTCTCAATGAAACCGACCCCGCTCGCACGACGCTGCGCGTTCGTTTTGGTGGCCATTCCCAACTCCCACACCGTCCGCCACTTCATCGCAGCGACCGCGCACGGCGCTGCTCGACGTCCTTCTGCAAGCCAACACCTCGAGCAAGGACGCAAAGTCCAGGCCCGCGCCCCTCGCGTCGGAGCCGCCGCGGCAGGCACGGCGCTCCGAGCCTGTCGCCCTCGCCACACACATATCATCAAGGCATGCGCGCGTGCGCATCCGCCTTCGTGTTCACAGACTCGTAACCATCGGTCGGCTCCCTCGTAGAGTCGCGTCGGTCAGATGCGGGGTACCGCGACTTTGCGACACGCGACGCGCTGGAGATGGACCTCGGCGCCGAGGCGGGCGGCGGAAGAAGGGCGGGCTGCAGCGTCGGGCCAAGTTGTATTCCGTCCTCCTTCTCTTCGCGTTTGTCTTTGCGCAGGCTGCGGGCTCGGTCCACTGGCCGTGCTTTCTTTATAAGACTACGGACTTTTTTTTTTCTATCGAACGTCGAAACGAAGAAGTGGTGGCGATTCCTTTCGGGGGCGGTGTTAGTCTCGCTGGCTGCAGCGCAGGCGGTCGCGCCGGGTGAGCGCGAGGGCATGCAATGGGACAATGTTGTTGCTAGATGGGCTTGTGATGTAGCATTGCGGCGCAAGACCTTCGCCTGGTTGAGCATACTCCCCTCGATCGAGCTCGAAGCTTGCGAAACCATCTCGAATCCGCCGCCTGCCGCATATGTGGGTTCAGGGCAAGTGATCCCTGCACACTCCGTCCCTTCGGGCTGTTGACCCACAAAAATGCCAGCTGAAAGCCCGGAGACTATCAGTTCCTGCTATCCAGTGCGGACTGTATCACCGCACATTGCCCCCAAATATCCCCAGGGAATATTCGGGGTATATTAGCAATATACCTGGAATGTACCTGGAATATACTCGTCAGGGAATATCTCTCAAATATCCCCCAGTCAATCCCAACTGGGAGATGACTCATCCATTTCGACGGTCACCTGATGAGTGCGCGTCGTCGGACAGCGTCGAGATTTCTCTTAAGTGCTCCCTTCGTCTTACTCTCTAGGAGCCTCCAGTGTGCACATATTTTGGTGAGTCTTTCTCCCACTGAAACATGTTTCCATATGCTCTATAGTTCCGGTTCTCTCATATAATCAGATCTAATGCCTGAAAATGTGGGATCAGAGCGCATATATGCGTCCATTTAGGGCGGGCCAGGGTGGGACTGAAGGAGATTGTAAGCACAGCCTACGACGTGTGTGCGGCAAGAATTGTCAGAACGGTGGGTATTGCGGGTGTGAGCGTGAACGTTGGATGGATGAGATCAAGGGTAAGCACAGGCTGAGCTTGATGGCGTTGGCGTGGGTGCTAGCATCTGTGTTTCTCATGCGCATGGTGGCTCGGATTAGCCTCAGAGTCTGCGGTGCGCGCGCAAGTGCCAATGTCGTCGGGGCAGCAGCAGCAGCAGCAACATCAGTGAGGCCAGTGTTCATCTGGGCTCTCCGTGTCACAGTGCTAACCCCCCGCACGGCAGTACTGACCCCCGCACTACACTGCATTCTTTCCATTCCCCTCGCTCCCTGCACTCGCCAACCTTATCGAGCTGCAACCCTTCCTGGTGACCTTGTCTCTTCCCGCACTGATCTTCTCAGCCTTGACACGCATGCTTACCCCGCTTCTCCGCAGGATGCGCCTCTACGTTGCCGGTACCGATGCACTCGCCAGCGGCTGCGTTTGTGCGCGTGGCGTGCTACCAGATGTGCTCGTGTTCGACAGCACGGTGCCGCAGCCCGACGCACCCCCCAAAATGTACTCCTCGAATTCGAGGCCACGCGCGGACGCACCGCTCCCACCACCGCAATAGATTCTTGTGTCAAGGTGCTGGTTGTCCCATCCCTGATGCGCGCCGTGGCTGCTTGCATATGCGGGGGAAGGTCTAGCCGGGATTCGCACCTCTCGCCTCTTCAAGTATATTTTGTAGATCTTTCAAGCCTTAGAATTGTCGTGTAGCCTTCAATAGCATGTATTAGTTTTATGATTTGTTAATATATTTATTTCTCTATCTATGGAGCGCATATAAAGTGATTGGAATGATATCGAGCTCGAATAAACCCACAATATACTGTGAATATACTCAGTACCCAGGTATATTCACGGTATATTCAAGACATTACCTTGAATCAACCGTGAATATCCCCGGAGGGGAGGTGGGTATATTCGCGGTTGATTCTGGGTATATTGCTAATATACCACAGATATCCCCTGGGGATTATTAGGGACGATGTGCGGTGTATGGCGTTGCAATGTTGTCGCGAAGGCTGTGCGTCACCCACGCAATCAATCTACTCCTCATCGGTGAGACTCTATCGTCTCTGATTCGTCATCCATAGTTCTTTCTCACGTCCTGGCTCAGACGATGTGATATGGATATGGTGGTACGACAGACAAGGTGCGATCCAGACGGAAGGCATCAACTTCGTCCAGGACCTTCCGCGCTTCTTGATTCTGCTCTTCGCGCTCCAGCGGTTCGAGCTGGACAACTGGCAATTCAACATCTCGCTAGACCAGTGGCCTCATGCCATCCATTCCTCTGATCCAGCTTCCAGAGGCGTTGATATTGACTCCACCAGGTATATCAAGCTCATGGCACTCCGAGCTTCAGGCGAGTTGGTGAGAAATCACAATCGATACGAGCTGGCAGGTGCATCAGGCGTATGGCCTGGCTGGGCGAGGCACGTCTGTGTTCTGTGGCACTGCGACTCTGGCGGCCTCTGAGCGCTCTGGCAAGGTTGAGCCTGCTGGCAACAGCCCTGTGGCTGGCGGTGCGACTGCGGCGTCTAAACCCTCCACGGAGCTGCGAGAGGTAACAGCGAAGATTTATTGGCAGGAGGAATCGCGTTCATACCAAGCCGAGGGTCCCAGGGAAGCATCCACGATGGGGTTTAAGATGGATGCCTTGGGTCATCATCTGGATCCGCTTTTCGCGTGCGACGTTTCCGAATGTCCAACATGGTTTATTCGGAAAAAGCTCGGTCTTGAACGAGCTGAAGACCGGCGTCCCTCTCGTTTCCTCCGGCTGGCCGTGTTCTTCCGCCCGAGGTGTATCACCACGTTGGTCGGCGCAGCGTTCATGAAAGTGTGGCTTGATTGCATTCGCAGTGCGTGTTGCCGCAGTTAGCTAGGGTCAGCTTGGTCTGGTTCGGCGTCGACGGCCGCCGACGCGGAGGGTCCAGGCCGCTATGTGCTTTGGGAGCTGGGCATCGAGGATATCAAGCCCAGATTGTCGATTCTCATGGCCGGCGAGGGTGACCGCGGGTTCTTGATCGACTGGGAGCTGGCAACGATGTTCGGGCAGTCAAGTCACGACGGGACCTCCCACCTTGAGACCGTGCCCTTCACGGCCCTAGACTTACTCGATGAGGAATATTGTGCCGGCAAGATCAAGCGCCAGTATCACCACGGCCTCGAAGGCTTCCTGTAGATTGTACCTTTTGCACGCCTGCGGTACAAACACAGCGACTTGATCGAGCATCCACCAATTCGCAATCTGTGGACCACAGGAGACTACTCATCCTCCAGAGCATCCAAGCGTGATTTCTTGGCAATGCTCCAGAGAGCACCGCTGGAGGCACCCTGGGCAATTCGTCTATATAGGTGGGAGTGGCTCGTATCTCATCCATTGTACAACACATCTTGAATGGCTGGTGCATGCAATCAATTGCCAGCTACACCGAGGGAGAAAAGAGGTGTCTTCTGTAAGGAGCAGGCAGAGGCAGATCCGAAAACGACGGTACTTGTGCTGAGGGATATTTATGCAGACTTTTGGGCTACAATCAAAGGGATGCAGATGTTGTCTTTAGGGGTGTGTGTGTCTGACGGCTTTTGATCGATTTCCTTCTTGCTGTCCTGGATGTGACGATTGATTTATGGCCTTTGACTTATACTCTGTTTCAACTAGGTCTGCTCAGTCTCAAATTGAAGTACCCTCTTTATTTCCTCAGTTCGACATGCTCAAGAAATTGTCCATAGCCCTTCTAGTATGATTACACATGAATGTTCCACATCATAATCTCACCCACACTGTTTGATGCGCCGTGCAGGTATGTGGGATCGCTCAGGATGGACCGGGTGCGATTCGAATGTCATGAAAACTCGACTTGGAGGGTCTTCTGCCTGTACCTCAGTACTACGTGCATATCGGCAACCTCTATTGCAGGAGGCGAACAGAAGTTAGAAAAGAGAAGTGAGCCAGCCAGCGCCCATCACGACAAGGAAAGTCACCTGGCTACAACCGTGCTTGCATGCAAATGAATAGGATTTGCCTTCATTATCTCCTACCTACCAGAGTCTGTTGTGGTCATATATATGAAGATGATCCGGGGCAGACATCAGCTATCACGGGCAGTGCCACCACTCAGTGAATGGCAGATATGATATGTTGTTGAAGCGTTGGGCATATGCGTAGATATGGTCCCATCCAAAATTGGAGGATTTTGGCCCTTTTGTCAGCACAAATTTCAGGTTTTCTTTCAGTGCCAGCACCGCCAATAGTCTTCCTGAAATGGCTTGAACTTTATCACATGTGCCAGCATTCGAACTTCGAAGGCATATTGCCCTTCAGACGAGCCGCCCAGTCCTAGTCTTAGTCTTGGCCATAGCGCGCTCAGCGCTGCACGGAACAGCTCTAAGCAATATCCATCTGTTGTAGGACGGCATGCGTCAAGGCTCGAGTGAGGGTGGCCAATGACAAGGAGGCGGGAGGAGGCGGGGGGGAATCACTTGTGACGTCACGAAATGTCGTCTCAATTTGAGACCTGGTCCTTGAGATCCGAAGGAGCAGGGGGAGACTGTTGAAAAAATCCCCCTGCGCCCTACCAGCATTATTTTCCGCTCCTTGAAATCGGCATCCTTCAATAAGTCGTTCTTGATCATGGCTTCCAATTCCTTGCCGGTGGCAATGCTGGCACCTGACCTATTGAGGCCAGTTACGCCCCCTGACCAGATCGGCGGCTTACGTTGAACATTCGCTGCATTGAAACTCGACGCCGCTCCTTCGAACAACATGGGATCGTTGTCGAACGCTATCAGCGAAGGATATGAGGACTACATGTAGGTTATGCAACTGCGACGTCTCAGAGACTATTGTCTACTCGCTGATTGCTTGGTTCAACAGTGCAGAGTGGATTGCGAACGACCTCGAAAAACATGAGAAATGCAATGTCGATGACATGCTAGCGTACTTTCTCAAGCAATGTCTTCACGGCCAAACTCCTGCTTCAAAGAATACGAGCTCGACTTTCTTGCAACCATACCTCGAAGCGGTGCTTCCAATCTGCAATAATGTCGAGATAATGAGCCAGCTGACAGAATAGTGCGTCCTTCGTCCACACTAATTAAATCAAGGATTGAGAGACAATTACATAGCTGCAAAACTGGAGGCACCGAACAAGACAGATATCGACCTTTTGTCAAGCTTTTCAATTTAGCGCTCCAGAAACTACGCAGCGTCAAGGTGCCCAACGTTCGTTCCGCGAATGACGATCTTGGGATACTCTTTTATAGAAACAATCTAAAAAGGATAGAGGGATACCACAATAGTGATGTGTCTGATCGTAGCCCCGATGTGGTTGTGGTCTCCCTGGCTGCAGCTCGGGACGCAAGTGACTCTATTAAAATGCAATGGCGGCATGCCACTGGGCCCGCTCCTGAACAGCTTCGCACCGCGTTCGAGTGGTCGCAGATTCTCTGTGTTTTCGAGTTCAAGCGAGTTGCAAAGACGTTGACGCCGCCGCCCCTCAAATACTCCGGTTTTGGGGCCGTCCGTGAACCTCAGCAAAACATATGGAACCTGTTCAATCCCGTTCTAGATCCTTCCGGAGCGACCAGTGTGGAAGCTCATCCAGATGGCGACAGATCTGAAGCGACGGGTGCAAATTCAGGTGGCGGTGGAAAGAGGCCTCGAGCGACAAGTGCGAGCTCGAGTGCACGCGCAAACAAGAAGCCTCGAGGAAGAAGTGCGAACTCGGTTCCACCGAAGATGCACAACACTCGTGGTATTAGTGCCTTAGCGAATCAACCTCTGAGCGCCTCATCGGCACCCATCGCGCAGGAAGTCGAAGTCGGAATGGAACCCGTGGAGCGTCCGGAACCGCCTATCGTCCAGTGCGGATTGTATGGCGTTGAGATGTTGTCACGGGGGCCATGCGTCAACCACGCCATCAATGTACTTGTCATTGGTGAGACACGATGAATCTTCTTGTCGCGGGAGGTTCCTCATTTTTTGCCCCAGACGATGTTATGTGGATATGGTGGTACGACAGACAAGGCGCGATCCAGACTCAAGGAATCAACTTCGTTCAAGATCTTCCGCGCTTTCTGATCCTGCTCTTCGCGTTTCAGAGGTTCAAGCTCGAGGACTGGGGGTTCAACACCATCCTAGACCCCCAGTCCGAGATCGTCCATGGTCTCAAGAAAGTTCATAAAAGCAATTGTTTCCTTCCAGAATCGCATTTCGTGTTTCCGCCACCTGAACTGTCCGTCAGCGCACCGGTTGAGACCACTGTCCTGACGAAATCTCCAGTTTACCACGTATATAGCCTGGTGGGACGAGGCACATCTGTTTTCAGTGGTACTGCGTGTACGAAGGCTCCTCCGACCAGAGGTTCTGGCATACCTCAAGGCTCTGGCAAGGGACCCGTGGCTGTCGATGATATATCATTCGCAACCCCTGACAAGGATCAGGAAGTGGTAGTCAAGATCTATTGGCCGGAAGAATCACGCTTGAGCGAAGGCCGCATTATCAGTGAGGCGTATAAACGAGGGGAGGGCAATCTAGATATCGTGGAACATCTTCCGAAGATGTACCTCGAGCACGACTTCCCTGAACATTCGACAAACCATATCAGGGATGCGCTTCGTCTGACGTGGCCTGATGGACGGCGGGCTACTCGTATCCTTCGGCTTGCCATCTTCCTCAAATTGGACCCTATTATCGCATTGGGCGGGGAGGAGTTCATGAAAGCATATCTGGATTGCGTCCGCTGTGCGTCAAGCTTTCGTCTCAGTGGCGACAAATACTGACCCAAAGGTGCAGGCCACTTTGCTCTTTGGACACTGGGTATTCAACATAGCGATCTCAGCCTGTCAAATGTGATGATCAATGACCAGAATCGTGGTATCCTGAACGACTGGGATCTCGCCACGATCGAGGGAATATCAAAGCACGACGGGTGCGATCGCACTGGGACCGTGCCATTCATGGCCTTAGAACTACTCAACAAGCGATATTGGGCCGGTAAGATCAAGCGCCAATATCATCACGACCTCGAAGGCTTCCTGTGGATTTTGCCATATGTATGCTTGCAGTACAAGGATGGTAATATGGTCACGTATCTGCTCGAGTCGTGGAACACGGACGATTACACCATCTGCAGAGAGAAAAAGAGCGATTTCTTGAGGAATCTCCGCACACAACCTCACCTGATACCCAAGGCGACCTCTTCGTATAAATGGGAATGGGTCATATTTGATCAATTTGTACAGCGCATCGACAATAATTGGCAATCACCACTTACCGATGAGGCCATAGCCGCAGCCATCAAGGGAAATATGGAACTAGCAACATCGGTACTTAACCCTGGCGATGTTTATGCAGAATTTTGGGCTAGGATAAAGATGGCGGCAGAGGACGACAGCGGACACTTGTTGTATCTAAAGAAGTATGTGCCTGACGGCTTTTGAGCGGTTTCCTTCTTAGTGTCCTGGGCATGATGATTGGTATGAAGCTTGTGACTTGGAAGGCTGGCACGCACACCTGATACTATACCATCCCCACATCTTATACTCCGTCTCAAATAGGGTGCGGTTGAAGTAGAGTATACTCGCTGTTACACATAAAACTACGTTTTTTTCGGATATTCTGGTCCGATCTGCAGTGGTTCGACACACTCAGAAATTTTGTCCACAGATCGGTAACCACGAGTGCAATCATCAGTACGAAGCAAACAGAAATCTGATCACAAAGTGGACCGGCGTCGATCATGTTCTGAGCAGGAAAGTCACGCTACACGTACAAACGGCACCATGCTTGCATACCGCTTGCATGCGAACGACGGGCACACTGGCCGTACTCGATCAAGGAGGAATCGGATGGGATCAGCCCTTGACAACGTCGGTGCCAGTGGTGGGACGAAGCACAGGTACGTTGCTTCGAGTACGGGTTGGATCGGTCACGCTGATACACTAACTGGATGCCAGAAGCCGGATTGCCCACGACCTCGTGAAACATGAACAGTGCAAATTCGATGACATGCTGCAGTATTTTCTCGAGCGATGTCTCATCGACCCAAATGCTGCTCCGAATGATGCGCGCTTGAGCGTCTTGCAATCATGCCTCGAAGGGGTGCTTCCAATCTGCAACAGCGAGGATATGAAGCAAAGGCTTGTACACTAGCAAGTCTGTCTCCCGCCCTGTTCGAGATCAAGCGTTCACAGTCAATCTGAAGCTGCACATCAAGATTCGACGAACGGAGCAGACATTGGGCCTTCGCCGACCTCGCCAACGAGGCACTGAAGAAACTACACAAGGTCAATATCTCCGATACTCGTCCTGTAAACGACGATCTCCACATTCTTTTCCACCAAAATGACTGCGCATATATCCAGCCAGATCGCGGTCATCAGGCCTTTTGCAGTCCTGGGGTGGTCTTGGTCTCTCTCGCTGCAGCTCAGCTGATTGTGCCAGATGATTGTGGGGACATGATGGAATGGGAGGATGTTGTCGCCGGATATGCTTGCGATGGACCATATTCGCGCAGGAGCTTCGCCTGGCCGAGCATACTCACCTCGATGGAGTTCAAATTTTGCGGAAATAGTTCAAGACAGCTGCCCTCGAAGCTGGCCGGTCTAGATTTGACTCCAGAAAATCCTCGTATAACAGTTATGAATACCAATCTAGGTACGTTCGTATATGGTGTTTGTTGATAGTCTTTGGTAATACAACGTGTTCATTCTGGCTGGCAATCTGCTCTCACATTTGTATAGCAGGGGCAACTTCGAAGCAAGACGAAATTGAAGCCGAAACACTAGAGAATCCATCGTCTCCTATTGTACGGTGCGCGCTGTATGGCGCCGACATGCTATCAAGGGGGCCGTGTATGAACCACGCAATCAAGCTACTCCTCATCGGTAGAATTGGGGATTTTATTCCTGCTGCATGGTCCTTTCTCATTTCATGTTTCAGACGAAAGATATGGATATGGTGGTACGATAGACAAGTTATCCAGACGGAAGGCATCGACTTGATACAAGACTTTCCGCGCTTCCTAATTCTGCTCTTCGCGTTTCAGCGGTTCGAGCTGGAGGACTAGGGTTTCAACACTACGCTAGATCCGCGGTCCAAGGCCATTTCCCTCAAGAAAGATTCTAGAGGCTATCGTTTTGTCCTAGCCAGGAATTTTGTGTTCCCGTCATTTGGAATCCCTTCAGGTGGGTCGGCTGAGATTACGATCGACACGACTCGGCAAGTGCATCGGGCACATGGCCTAGCTGGGCGAGGCACATCTATTTTCTATGGCACTGCGGCTCTGGCGGTTTCTGAGAGTTCTGGCCAGCGTCGCCCGACTGACGATGAAACTACGGCGTTCAAAACATCCGAAAAGCTCCGAGAAGTAACAATGAATTTTTACTGGCGAGAGGAATCACGTTTGGGCGTATTCAGTAAAAGCAACAATCACCTCGCTCGTCGTCCAAATTCGCTTTTCGCGCACGACTTTCCTGAGTATTCGACGGGATATATCCGAAAAATGCTCGGTCTTGGATCATCCGAGCGCCGGTCTCCTACTCATATTCCTCGGCTGGCTGTGTTTTCCCGACCGAGACCTATCACCGCGTTGGTCGGCGAGGCGTTCTTGAAAGCGTAGCTTGATTGCGCACGCGGTGTGTGTGTTTTTGGTTTGGTGTTGACGACTATTAATGCAGAGGGCTCAGGCCACTATGCTCTTTGAGAGCTGGGCATCCAAGATATCAAGCCCAGGTTGTCGAATCTCATGGCCGATGAGCACGAGCTCAGTTTCTTGATCGACTGGGAGCCGGCGACGATCTTCGGGCAGTCGCGTCATGACGGGAGTTGTCACATTGGGACCATGCCCTTCATGGCTTTGGCTCTGCTCAACGAGGAGTACTGGGAGGGCAAGATGAAGCGTCAATATCACCACGACCTCGAAGGTTTCCTGTGGATTTTGCCTTTCGTATGCTTGCAGAATGAGAACGGAATCCGCCTTTAAAGTCATGAAACACGGAAAATTACACCTTCTGCAGACTATTGAAGCTCGGCTTTTTGAATGACATCGAAGACGGACCTGCGTTGCTTAGAATGAAGGCGACACCTTCACACGAGATGGGATGGATCCTGTTTTGTGATATCTTGCCCTCGATTCATGAGTCTTGGTCCCCACAGTCCGGGTCAGCGTTTGACCTTTTTCTGTGCAGATCGACTGGGGTGGAAGTCTCGGAGGATGCTTATGCGAAGGTGTCGAGTAAGGAGACTTACTTGGACTTTTGGAAGCGCGTGAAGACGCTCGCAAACTTACCACGAACGAAGGAACTCATACCTAATTTATGAAGATTTGTGCCCGTGGGGCTTGTATAGATCGGTCACTCGACTTAGTCATGACGCATGAATGCATGACGGCCGGTTATGGCCTACAAGTTAGTTACACCGCAGCTCTTGTATGTGGTCGAACCAGTGCCATTATTTAAGCAAAGACTGAAGCAGCTGCGATGACATCTGCTTCGCGCTTGAGCTGATGTTCCGAGATTTAAGTTTTTGAAGGATGCATGTCGACTTCTGCATTGGAATGTATGTCTGTGACAATGATAGCCACGCATGTAAGCACTCATTCCATGCCGCCCAACGGGCCGTCGCCTTCCTCCGGGCCCTGCGCGGGCGATTTCGCGTGTGCCTCTTCAACCTCCTCCTGCACGCGCTCGACGGACTTGAAGTACTTGGCCGTCTTGATGTGGAGCTCTGCATGGTCCCATGCATTACGTCAGGCGACGAATGCCACTCTGGAAGAACCGGAATGGCGAGAGTGTACGTACCGGCGATGGCGTCTTCGTTGACGATGATCAGCGCCCAAGGATGTATCTGGAGCACCGACAGCGTCCAGGGATGGTTCACGCTATCCTCTGTCAAATCAGACATGCTCAGTCCTACACGCCCACACTGTAATTCCACGTAATTGACGTGATGCCGGAGCCAACCTGCTCTGAAGATCGCGTCCGTGATCACGAATGCTTCGTTCGCTCAACATCGCCTTGCTCCTGCTCGTCGAGATGCAGAGGCAGACGGGGCGGGGTTTGGTCGGTCTGCACCGATGAGAGGCGTCGGACGCACCGATAGCCTTACTGATCCCCAGGCTCTTCCTTTGGCCGGTGACGACCACGACGACCTCCCACGAGTCGAGGACGGTACCGACGCCGACGGTCAGCGCCATGCGAGGCACGGCAGATACGTCGTCGCCGAAGAACCGGGCGTTCGCGAGGATCGTGTCGTACGCGAGCGTCTTGATGCGCGTGCGCGAAACGAGCAACGAGCCCGTGCGACAAAGCATGACGCGGTCAGGAGCGCTGTCTGTCACGGAGAGAGACGCCCATGAGGCCAGAGATGTAGTAAGATACGCGCACTAAGCTCGTTGAACGCGATGTATCCGTCTTCGCCGGTGCCGCCGAGAAACAGCTCGATGCCCCCGCGGACCTTGATCTCAGCTTTGCATTCGCCTATCAGATCGTCATCTTTCTCGTCGAGGATATTCACGTTCGCGGCCGGGATGTCGACTGGACGGACGAGCTATGCAGCAGTGACGGCATGAAGCAAGCAGAGATAACCCGCACTGTACGAGAAGAATTCGCGGAGCATAAAGGTATGGTACGACTCCGAGTGATCCCGCGGTAGACCCGCGTACTCGTCCACGTTGAACGTCACCGCGTCTTCAAACCTGCGCCGGGTGGCGTAAACATCAAGACACGTTACGCATATACATACTTGACTCGAGACACTTGTGACAGGTTGCCACCCTTCACGAGCTGATGAGGTGTTGTACGTCGGGATCGGGGACGATCCCATAGGCTTGAAGTCAACGATCCTATCAGCGATAAACGACATCAACGCACGATCTGTATACTTTCCGCGGGCAGAGTAACGCGACGTAGGATGCTCATATACCGATTATTTGACAATGCAATTTCCGATGTACTCTCCGACAGCATGGGGGTCATCCCGAATGATGAGACCTTTGATGGGAATGATGGAATGAGAGTAGACATTGAATCAACACCTGACGGTTAGATCGACATCGACGTCCGTCAAGGGAGCGTCGACATACACACGATAACAGAGGTAAAGTTGGGATCTACAAAATGGGGCAAAGCCAGGCTGGAGGGATACGAGCAGCAGAGTCATGGAAGAAAAAGCAAAGGGGAAGACTTAGCAGCAAAGTACTCAAATGGTGCAGGCCGGAAGATCGTCGACTTGGACAACACACGTTTGTCGGCCCTGCGACCCTCAAAATGAAAGATAACAAAGCCTTCACACAGGGCCATCGGATGGGGTGCGAGGGAAAGAACATAGCATAGTCATGCACGGATAATGCCGGGATCATACTACACTTTTGCGAGGGAAAATATAATGCAACGTCAAAGTGGAAGCATAGGGTCACCTGGTGGTCATACTCGCCCACCCAACCGCCTCCTCCCGGCCTGTCTGCCTGCCATCCTGTGGGGCCAAAAGCCCGGCAGCGAACGACTTACTCCCGAGGAGCACCGCGACCGACACCAGCAAACTGCGGCCGGTACTCGCCAGGTGCGCCCTCCTTCTTTCCTCCGTCGTCCCTGCGGCGGTAATCGTCGCGGTCGCCTCTTGGTGCGCGGTAGGCGCCGTCGCCACCGGCACGGACCTGGGCGGGACGAGCGCGGGCAGGCTTGCGGTGTGTCTCCGGAACGACCTCAGTAGGGAGGTGGAGCCTGGTCCATAATTAACAATCTTCGCCGTGCTTGAGAGATGCACTAAACGCACCATTCGCGGAGGTAGTCAACGCCCTCGGGGGTGAGGGTATAGTAGTACCATTGCCACGAGAACTGGGTCTTAACGAAGCCTTTTGAGGTCAAGGACTGGAGAGCCTTGATGACTTCGAGGTTGGGGACATCGAGTTCCTCGTGCTTGGGCGCGTTGAAATCCTTTTTGGCGACCATCACCCCCTCTAGACATAGGACATCCACTAAATCACGACGACGCCGAAAAAGCAGGTGCGATCCAAGACGCACCCTTGAAGAGGTTCTCGTAGATGACGCGCCTGTTCTGCTTAGAGATGATCATGTTGGGCTGGTTTTGAAGGCGGTAGCTGCTCCCCGGGCACAATAAACTTCCCAGAGCACGACACGCGAAAAATGAGACGGACGCACTGTAACGCTCGAAGGTTACACTAGATCCGGCTGCAACGAAAGATCCAAGTGAGCATGCATGTCATCCAGACCGCGGACCAGCCATCCGACCCCTTCCACGCCTCAGACTTGCGCTACGACAGCGATACGGCCACAACCTAGCCAGGAGAAAACGGTGGGGACACTCACGGAGCGCGAGGGTGACGATGGCGTTGAGGGGGGTAGTCTTGACGTCGAGCGGGTGGGTCTTCGGCGACGGTGAATAGACTTCGGCCAGCGTCGAGCGGAGCCCCAAACCATGCCTAATTGGGAAATATGTGCCACGTGCGCGGGAGTGTCAGCAGCTATCGGCGGTTGTCCTCGTCCTCGTCGCCCTCGTCGTCGCCATCGTCGCCCGCGTTTTGCTCAATGTCGCGCCTTCCACAGCCCTCGTCCCCAAAACCACAGTCAAGAACACAAAGGAGCCCTTCAATATCGCACCTCGCGCCGCCGTCGCCCGCCACCTCCCGCCTGCGTTCTCCTTCTCCCACCACGTTCCCCACCTCGCGCCTCTCCCCAACCACGACATCCTCCACAACCGCCTCCCCGGCGCGCCTCCGCACCAAGTCGACGCCGAAACCGGTGACGCGCAAGCCCGCCGTGGTCGAAGCGCCGCCGCTGCCCAAAGCCACCCCGCTGAGCATCCGCGAGGCGATCGCGCTCAAGCGCTCCGAGGCCAAGAAAGCCATGACCGCCAGCGGGGGCGCGTCGCCCATCGTGCGCGCTGCGGCTGGCCTTGATGACGCGCTTTTTGCGCAGGAGGATCCCAACCTCGACATGGGGCGCCGCTCGGTGCGCGAGACGATCGAGCGCGCGCGGAGCACAGGTGTGGACTCTCTTCTCTCCCCCTCCCCCCGCATCACCGAATAGCCGGGGAAGACTGACCGTCGAAGGTCGCACCCTCACTCAGGCAATCTAAACCTGACGTCTCGCGACCTGATCTGCATCCCCTCTGCGCTGTTCGAGATCCACCTCGGCGTGCAGCCCGCAAAGCTCGCGCTCGTCCCCGACGAGCCACCCCTTCCGGAGAACCCCAAGCGGCGGGGCGAGTCCGAATCGGGCGCCCCTTCGTGGTTCGAGCAGCAGGACCTTTCCGTATTGAAAGCCTGGAACAACGAAATCGTCGAGCTGCAGCCGGAAATATCTTTGTTCGGTTCCCTGCAGAACGTTGACGTGCGCTCTCCATTTCTCCCTTCCACATGCTCCAAGCTCACCGCGGCTCTTTCAGTTGCGCAACAACCGCCTGACCACCCTGCCTGACACCTTCCCGGACCTGACGTCTCTCACGGTGCTCGACCTGTCGCGCAACAAGATCACACATTTCCCCACTAATTTTTTTGCGCTGCCCGCGCTCATATCGCTCAATATATCGCACAACGCGCTTGTTTCGCTGCCGTTCAACACGCCTTTTTCTCACGGCGTCGCTCCCCCCTCGCGTTTGCGTTCGACCGACCTCTTCGCGACGGCGATCGTCCGTGCCGATCAACCTCTGCCTCGCCTGACGACTCTCGACGCCTCACACAACAAGATCGCCGCCTCGTCCATCGACATCGACCACCTCCCCCAAGCTCTCGCCACGCTCGATCTGTCAGAGAACCCTCTCGCGAGCGGCTCGGGCTCGGCGGTCGCCGCGCTCCTCTCCGCGCTCTCCACGCTTCCCAAGCTCGAAACTCTGCGCCTGAAGAAAGCTGATCTCGATGACCGCGCGTTCCCCTCCTCGCTCTTTCCCTCCGCAGACGTTTTTGAGAAGCTGACACTGCTCGACATGGAGGAGACGCACGTGACAAAGGTCGCGGTCGCCAAGGCCTTCTCCGTCCTGTCCTCCCGCGAGTGCGACTTTGACGGCATCGTCGCCACCGCCGCGGACGAGGACGACGTGGGGCCCCCGCCGCGATCTGTCTCTGCCTCGATCATCAAGATCATTGTGGGGAAAAAGGTCGTCCGCGAAGCATGGGAGATCGAGGCCGATCGACGCGCCAAACTTCGCAGCAGGCGCAGTGCCGGGAACTTGCGCTCTGCAGCGTCCGAGGATGCCCAGCTCTCGTCCCTGGCGACTCCGCCGCCGCCTCCTCTCCCCACGACGACGCCGTCAACTTTGCGTGCGGCGCCTGCGAGAAAACTCGTCGAGCCGAAGCGTGAGGTGGCCAAGGAACAGTGGGAGATCGAGGCCGAACAGGGCCTGCTGACTGAGGGCGGCCGGCGGCGCGCCAGGGCCCTCGCAGCAGCAGCTGCGCAGCAACAGCCAGCGTCTTCCCAAGAGGGAAGCCCCGCATCTGACTCGGGCAACCCGGGCGGCCTGCTGCTCAAGAGCAAGTACTACGATGCGCGCACGCAAACACTCGCGCTGCCCGCCCTCGCGCCCCCGAGCCGGCGGGCGGGCCACAAGCACGGGTTCTCCCTCGCGTCGAACGCATTCTCCGGCAGCGCGGAGAGCGCGGACGTGGCAATACCGAGTGCGACGCTGCCTCTGTCGTTCATCGTCGCGCAGCCGTTCGCAGACACGCTACGGGTGCTGGCGCTCAAGGGGCGGCGGGCAGACTCGAGCTTCGTGTTGCCGAGCGAGGGCGGCGCGCGCGGGCCTTTTCTGGCGCGGCTAGAGGAGCTCTGTCTGGAAGGTTGCGGGCTGGGAGACGAAGTGGCGGTGGCGGCGGCGGGCGCGAGCGTAGGGGGCGAAGAGAAGAGGCGTGAGGATGTGCTGGGGCTCGTCGCGCGGTTGTTCCCGAGCCTGCGGATGCTGGACCTGTCGTACAACGACCTGGTGGGGGACACGCTGCGCGCGGAGACACTCGCACGGCTGCTGTCGTCCGCGCCTGGAGAGGGGCGGGCGGGGCTGCGGCAGCTGAGGCTACGCGGGAACCGGATCGCGCGGCTGGACGGGTTCGTCGAGGTAGCGCGGACGCTGTTCGGTGCGGGCAAGAGCGGCGAGGGTGCGGGCGGCAGGTGGGTGCTGGAAGAGCTGGACGTGCGAGATAACGCGGTGGAGGGGCTGGCGGGGGAGCTGGGGCTCCTGCCGCTGGAGGTATTTTTGGTGGAGGGCAACGCGTGAGTGGCGCGCGACGCGCGTCTTGTTTTTTTTGTTTTATGTTTTTGCGGCGATCGGGTGCTGATGATGATCATTCTTCCTTGTGCAGGTTCCGGGTGCCGCCTCGGCGGATCTGGGAGAGGGAAGGAACGAAAGGACTGCTGGCGTGGTTGAGGGCACGGGTGGTGGGATGACTCGGATATGTTTTTGTGGAGAGAGTGAATGCGATGTTTAGTTATTGTTTTACACGGACGATGTGGTGTGCAACCGGGAAGAGGAGGGCAATCGCGCGAAATGAGAACCGCCGTCTCGGAAGCTGCCAACCGCGTCCGCGGAGTTATAATAGAATCCGCGCCGCAGATCTCGTCTCTCCTTAATACACGCCCCTCCCGCCCTCTCCCTCCCTCTTCCCCCCCTCCTCCTTCCTCCCTCCCACCACATCGCAAAATGTCGTTCGCGCCGCTCGACTCGCTGGCCGTCGCAGAGCTCGACTGGCTACAGGATTCTGTGGAGTGCGTGCACGGGTCTGCCCCACTGACGTTCCATTCCACTGACCGAGCAGCGCTCCACCGTGCGTGCGTGCGTGCGTGCGTGGATACACACAGGCTTGTCGACGGGCCCTCGGCCCTCTGGGACCTGTCCTTCCACTCCTTCCATCCCACAGACCTCTCCGCCGTCCAGCGCCCCCCGAGCCCCCTCGACTCCCTCGAACGCGAATTCGTGCGTGCCCCCTCCCTCTCTTCCACCCCCCTGCCACCGTTTCATCGACCTCGACTGACCCTCCGCCCTCTGCCTGCGTCTGCACGCGTCTCAGTGCACAAATTTCACGTGCTGCGGGCTGAACCTCCCTGACATGCACCACCTCCTCGAGCACTTCGAGGACACCCACGTCGTCTTCCCCGAAGACATCTCAGACGGCCTCTCCCCGCCCCCACATCCCTACGTCCTCAGCTACCCACGCCCCCACACGCCACCATCATCGACAACGTCGACATCAACGCCAACGCCAACAGCGACCCGCCCTACGACCCTCCTCGCGGATCCCCCGCCCGCACGCGCCCACATCACACCTTCGCCTTCTCCCTCCCCCGTGCTCGCACTTCCCCCCGCCTTCTTCGGCCTCGCCCCCGCCTCTGGCCCCGCACGAACAGACAGGTCCAAATCCGGCCGCTTCAAAACCCTCCACGCGCCCGTTCACGCGCCCGCACGCGCCAGGGCCAGGGCCGAAGGCCAGCTCTCCGCGTCCGGCAGGAAGCGCGACAGGCAATACCGCTGTCCTGTGAGTCGCCCCCCCTTCCTCTTTCCCTTCTTTTTCCCTGCGTGCCTGCCCTGTTCTCTCACCCCCCCCGCGCTGACGCTCGCTTGCTCGCTTGCTCAGCGTCCCGGCTGCACAAAGGTGCGTACCCTTTCACCTTATCTTGTCGGAACACGCAGACGCGCCGTTCGCTCACGCACCCTCTCCGTTCCCCCCTTCGCTTCCTCGCGCAGTCCTACCTCAATCCGAACGGACTCAAATACCACGTCGAAAAAGGCACGTGCGAGATCGCGCCAAAGGGCGGCTGGATCGATCGCGACCTGCACGTCGCACCCGCTAGCACCTCGGCATAAAAACAACGAACACTCGCTGCTCGTGCACCGTATACCCGCCTCCCTCTCACTCCCCTCATCCTACCTTCCACCTCCCCCCGCCCGAAAGAAAACAGACTCGCGTTTCGGACGGACCGGCTCCGTCCCGTGCGCGCCGCCTCTCTGCTCTCGAGCCCTGCATTCACGAATTTCCCGTCTCCCCTCTTTGCCATCCCCGTGTGCTTACTATCATTATGGCGTGTATGTTATTGGTGTAGTTGTAGTATGATGTACGATGTACGTCTCCCCCCGTGCCCCGTGGTGATCTTGTCTGCGCGGCATGGCATCTCGCGCACCCGAGCGGAAGCGAAACAAAAATCCAGCAGGAATAGATGATAAAAATAAATAGACGATGGACGGCCATCGATGCGCTCGTGGGGGAAGGAAGGGGGGAGGGGGAGAATCAGGGAACGCAGTTCACCGCGACGTCGTTCAGAACGTCCGGAGGCACTTAATCCTGCAACTCGATGGCGAACCGAGCCACGCGCCTCCAAAAGTCTGCCTAGTCCGCGCGGGCCGAGTCTGCTGTCGGCCGGGGAACTCGGGACTGTAGGCTGCCTCTTCATGGACACTCGCTTGCTCCACGCCGTCTCGGGTGGTCCGAGCCAGAACGTGTGAATGGTAGGTAAGATGCCGGAACATAACATCTCATTACTTCTCGTATGAGGGCATCGCCTTCATTGCCTGTGATTGATCTTGGTTATGTCTGCAAGAATGGTAGTTTCCCGTGCTCCGCGACTTTGGAGGCGGATTCTCAAACAAGTCGTCGATGATGTATCGGAGGAATAGCACATAGGGTCGATGATGTATCGGAGGAATAGCACATAGGGCATAATCCATAAGAAGCCTTTGAGGTCGTGGCGACATTGACGCTGGATGCTTGTCCAATAATCTGTGTTGAGCAAGTCCATAGTCATGTACGTAGGGCACGGCCTCGGAGCGAGAGCTCCCGTCATGACGTGACTGCCCGAACATTGTCGCTAGCTCCCAGTCGATCAAGAACCCGCGCTCGTCTTCATCGGCCATGAGATTCGACAGCCTGGGCTTGACATCCTGGATGTCCAGCTCTCAAAGAGCATAGTGGCCTGAGCCCTTCTGTGTCAATAGTCGATGACACTATAGCAAACCGGAGGAAGACGCACCGCGAACGCAATCAAACCGCACTTTCAAGAATGCGATGATAGGTCATGCCCAGTGAGAATCCCCCCACGGCTGATAGGACGAGGTAGGACGACATCGGAGCTTCCTATCTCGTCCTACCTCGTCCTCTGGTGTCATCAAACCTGGACTTACGCCATCAATCTATCTGAGGCTATATCGTGTCATCCGAAATTTCGGATGCTTCTATATCCTCTCATCGGACCCTGTAGGAACTTCAGATATCTCAGTGTTTTAATGAAATCAGAATAAACATTTTTATTTTTATTTGTTCTACTACCAAAAGATGCAAGAAAAAAAAACATTGCGGCGTGGGGCGATCACACGAACAACTACACGACACACAAACATTACTCTCACGAGGAACTAGGCCTGCTGCCCGGCATGCCTGCAATTCCATCATCGTGCTCCAAGGAGATGATGGCAAGTACATCCCGCTTGCGCTGTTGCTTGAGCTGTGCAACCTTCAACCTATAGAGCTGCAAATACAAACATCAGATGGTGTGGATTGTATGAGCAAGCTGGGCACTCACCTGTTTCGTGCTCTTGTCCATGGCCAGCCAGATCTTTGTAAACTCTGCAAGGGTTGTTGGCCCATGCTCCTCCACATACTCTTTCATAAAGAGCAAGGTGTGGAATATGTTAGTATGAGATGGAGAAAAGTAAAAAAATACATACCGATTGATCTGAGGCACTGCCGGAGGTGTGCACATCTTTGGCTTCTGTTTGCTAGTCCTCTTTGTGCATGTGGGTTTAGGTCTTTTGGCAGTATCGGTAGCATTGGTGACTTGAGCTGCCAGTGTGGTGATGGAGAGGGAAGGGGGGGATGGGCCGTTGAGTGTCAACACGCACAAGAAAACAATGGTGAGTGTCAATTCATCTGTCAACAGAGTGATTTTTCTGCTGTAAGAAAAAATGAGATTGATAGAAAAAGAGTGAAAAAATATCAAATTACTTACAGCAGGTCTATGATCTTGTGAGGCATGGTAGAAACAATACCAATGAGATAGGTTTGAATCAAAGAGAGATAATACTCACCACTATGGCCAGAAATGACTCTACTGTATCTAAACAGAATGTAGGAAAGTCCCCTTCCTATTCCTTGCCTTTTAATGGCCCCATGCATAAAGTTGAAAGCACTGCTTTGGCTAGGTCCAATACTTCCATGATCCCAATGTTAGTAGGCATGCACAGGGCTACATGTGCTGCCCCCAGGGCTGATACAACTACATCTTGCCAGTACAAAGGTATCATCAGTAATGAAAATAGGTTCAGCTCAAGCACATACCCTTACATATGTCCATATCTATATTCTTGTAGTCTTTGCAGTGACCTGAGCTGCTTGATGTCATGGCACATCTGTGTCTTTCTTGTTGCAGTACTTGTGACCATCCACTCCACTTGAATGTGATGGCAGATCACCATACATATCTTTAAGATTGTCAACTGGCTTGGCAGGGGTTCTGGCTAGGGCTTTTCAAAGGGGGGAAGTGGGCATAGAAATGGATAACAGACTATATGCACCTGTGAGTTCTCTTTCTCGTTTCCATTTTCTCATTGAGTTTCCAATCATCCTCATTTTGTAGCAAGTATCAGTGCACCAAGGCATTATTTAGAAGGCCACATGCCTTCTATTGTGCCTTCCTCAAGCTTGACAAGCTCATGCTTCCTTCCATGAGTCTCATACTATTTTGAATAGTTATTAGTCATGATGTGTTCAATTTTCCAATTATCTTGACAGAGCCGCTAGTGATGCCTTTGAGTACAAAACACACCCAAGAAACACCCCTACAAGCGCAGGTAGGCAGGAGCTGGTTCTAGTGTGCAAGGAACTATAAGATGTGGAACAACTAACAAGGGAGCTTACTAAAAGTGTTTGGAGTGTAGCAAACAAATAACTCCAAAATTGAAATATTCGGTTGGTCAGTTGGTCAGGCAGTTAGGCAATTGGTTAGTTGGTTGGTAGGTTGGTTGGTTGGTTGGTTAGTTGGTTGGTTAGTTGGTTGGTTAGTTGGTTGGTTAGTTGGTTGGTTAGTTGGTTGGTTAGTTAGTTGGTTAGTTGGTTGGTTAGTTGGTTGGTTAGTAAGTTGGTTAGTAGGTTGGTTGGTTGGTTGGTAGGTTGGTTGATTGGTAGGTTGGTCGGTTAGTGTTTGATCGGGATTTGATCAGGATGCAAAGGGGGGAATGGGTATGAGGCTACACTGAACACTGGCAGAGGATGACAAACTAGATGAGAGGGAGAGAGCAAGATGACAAGGGCTCTGATGGAGGGCTGTGATCAAATGCAACAACATAAACAAAGGGAAAAACTGCAAACGAGGGTCAGAATGCAATAGCTCAAAGTCTTATAGACACAAGCGCATAAATGGAATCGGAACAAGGGGGGAGCCAAAGCTGATGTATTGCAAGGCCATAGGTGCTCTTTTATAGTAAGCCCGAACAGGTACAAGATAAGGAGATTGGCAGAGGCATAGAGCAATTGGAAATGCATGCCAAGAGTGATCAAAGGTAAAAAAGATAAGGGGGTAATATTGCAAATACTATAAGATAAGAAGCAATAACTTTAAAGTCTAGATAAGTGGAGAGATTGCCAAGGTGAGTCCACATGGACCTGGAAATAAGAACCACATGCCACATGGATAAACCATTTAGAAACTTAGGAGCTCTGAGAATAACAAAGGATAGGTCAACAGAAGTCATAAGGACGATAAAAGATAGAAAGAGAGATCTGTTCTGAGTTAACAAAGTGTTTGGCTGCCTCCGATTTGGGACACTGAAGCCAACCAAATGTGCTGACCATGTGAAGTGTACTGAACCGATCGGTGTCATGACGCAAACAAGTTTGTGCCTTGGCAGGGTAATTTCCAAGAATGTTCCATAGAAAAAAATAACTATGCAAGTCTAGGCCAATGCAAGGAACGTTGGAAAGGAACGGGAAATTGAGGAACAAGGTGATTCAAGAACCGCTGGTAATCACATCTACGCATCACTCCCTCACATCATGTCCAACAACACCTCTACACGCTCATCACTCTGGGGCACATTCCCTCAATCATTGTTCCATCTTCATCACCACACAGAGCTGCGACAGCCACCACCGGACTTCCATCCACTAATTGTCCCATCGGGTCCATGACCTGACTTGCTTAACGTATCCTCTATCTTCCCACCACCTCGTTCTTTTATAACCATCCCTTACGAACCCACATACTGCATCGATGTCACCTCCCATACTCTTCTAGCTCCATCACCTTTGAATGAGCCACCCATGATGTCAATCCCTCCCGCCGAAGATGGAATTTGACTGCCACCTGTTTCAGCTGGAGGAGTATCAATGGAGGTCTGTGTCCTTCCTAGGAAAGAGGGGATTTGGTTGGAAGATGGGGTTTCAGTGGATGTGATTGAAAGAAAGCCAGATGGCGACTACGAGTTTACGACTATCATTCTTTCCGAAATGGTCTGGCGAGATGATCATATTGCCGTCTTTGGTGGAGCGGGCAATGAGCAGCAGTTCATAGTGGTGACATCTACTTTCCGTGTCAACTCTCCTATGTATCACATGTTCGGTGAGTACATTCGAGCTCTCTTCAGCTCTGACCACAAACATGTTCCCGCATCTGATGGCAATGTCTTGGAGATTGCGAGGCGAGCATTAGCAGGAATGGGAAGTATGATCTTTCATCGATTTGCTAGGCCATGAACACTTTACCCATTCATGATTCATTAAGTTCTTACTCCTTTAATCTAGTGTTTCTTGTTTATTTCTTTCCCTGAAAATTCATACAGTCTTTATATTTCAAGTATCACACTCTCACTTGGCTCCAGTTTCATGCTTAGGATGTGGATGGACATTTTGATCTATGTTTGTGAATATATGCAGCTGTCTTTCATTAAACCTTGACTTATCTGGGACTTAAAGTATCTGTATTTATTAACAAAGCTGCCTTGGTGCTATTTTAACAGACCAGATGAAGCCTAGAAGGGACTAGAGTAGAGCCAAACTGATCCAGACTCTCATAGAATTGCATGGACCTTATGTGCTTTCTAATGCACTGAGAGGCTTTGTAATGGCTTAGTGAGCGGATGAGGAATCCAGAGGCTAGAGAACCTAGAGCTGCTCAGGTGACTAATAGAGAATCTGGAATAATTCCAGGCCATGCTCTAGAGGAATCTAGGAAAGCCTACTCTGTTCTAGTTTAGACCAGACACTTCATTCTAGAATCTTTAGCACCTAGATACATCTGTAAATACCCAAATCTAGGTCTCATGCACAGCCTCTCCAGAAACACATAAAAGAGGAGTGCATGTGCCCTGAAATGTATGCAGTTTGTTTCCCCTCTTGTTGAAGTTGCTCTTGCCCTGTAAAGTGATCTTTACTTTGTAAGGCAGTCTTCACTAATCACTGAAGTCTTTGAAGTCAGCACCAAGTATCTTTTGATAAGTCTAAAGCTGTGTTAGTCCAAACGGGATGCTGAGTCAGTTCTAAGTCTGATCTGGTCAGAAAACATCTGAACCTGCATCAGTAAAGAAGCTCTGAAAACACCAAGTTCAACACCTATTAGTCTAATATCCTGGTCTCGCCTCTTCATCACACTCATCCTCTGGATTCTTTCAAACGGAAAGGGTCTGAATTCAGGAAAGTATTTCTCATGCTGCTCTACCAATCCTAATGCATAGCACCTTGATAGGAACAACACACTTCACAGCACACTAGTAACCACTCCTTTAGGATCCATACACCTCCTAACCTAGGCACATAGCTTTGCATAGTAAGATAAACTAGTACCACTACATAAACAAGAGAAATTACCCTCAACAATGAACAACTAGGCTGCTCCGGGAAAGAAGGAAAACCTGAGTCAGTCTAGGCGACGATTCTTTGGAATTGGTTGGCGTGTCAATTAGACTATTTCCTGCCCTCCGACTTCAAACCGTCTCACCGCACGACATTGGCAATTGGCTGTGACAGTCTGTGAAGAACCCCTACTGCTGAGAGTGATGATAGATGGATAAGATGACTGTGAACAGCTCCAAACAACTGTGCGGAGGTCTAAATGCAAGTCAGCACCTGAAAAATGGCTCAGATTGCCAAACAGATTGGGATTGGTCAGTCCTAAGTATGCCAAATAGTCAAAGAATACTGAAAAGCTGCAAAAAATAGGGTATTGGTGCTTAGAGAACACCCATGCTCATCATTGAAGCTCAGGATATTTGCTATGGAGTCTTTTAACAAAAAGGTTGTGCACCCTGACCAAGGCATTGCCTTACTTGATGGGAGCAATCCTGTCCTGCATGAGTTGTTCCCAAACCATGCAACAATCCCAATAGATGCTATCAACCCATGCCTTATTAATTACCTGACCATTGGCATGCACAACATAGTTTTGTTTTTTTCCTCCTCTTTCTCATCCTTCATAGTAAACTCATCCTATTTCCTATACCCATTGCATGTCCAGTAGGCTTTGACTGTGGCATTGTCAATTGATGATACTAATTTGGGCTAATAATGGCTAATTATTCATAATTATGTTTTTGATCAAATTTGCAAATTAAGGTAGCATTGTCTATACTAGTAGAGTCTTATTGAATATTGTACTTAATCATAATTTTATATATCTTAAATCCAAATTGTGTAAGTGCCATAATTTATTTTTACCCTAAATAAAGTATATTATTTATTTTCTATTGGTTTATTATCTTCTTAGTGGTGTTTAAACTAAATCCTGAAAGACCTGACTTTTTGAGTATTTATTGACTTGTTTATTTATAAGACAGAGAAAAGATAAATACTAAATAAAATCAGAGATGTTGAGATTGCCTATATTATATCTACTTATTTATATTATCAAGTTAATACATTAAATCTTATGGCTTGGTGGCTTAGAACATCTGGCCCAGATGCTTGTACATATGAGGTTGTTAGTTCAACTCTGGCAAAAGGCAAGTTTGTTATAAGGTATATTTTGTGTTTAGGTATTTAACTAGTGTTCTAATAAACATGACTCTATAAGAAGGCTATGAGAACTGTAATGCTTGATTTATTGCTATTTTTCCGAAATTTCAAGCTATAATCTATCCTAATAATTCTTAATTTAGGAAAATTATGTCTAATTAGAACAGGTTTAGGAAGAGGGTAAGCTAAAAATGTCTAATCCTAATCTTTCACAATTTAGTATAGCAGAGCATCAATTATGGCTAATTAGAGCTCAATAAAAGGGGGTGGTTTTCCAGATGAAACAATATGGATAGTGCTAGAAATTGTAATATCAATAGTAATGACAAGTCATCTAAGAAATCACTCTCTTGTATTATGCTCTAATTATTTCTATTGATGCATAATTAAAAATGATTAGAGATTATTCACTTACCCCCCTAAACCTGTTCTAATTAGACATAATTTTCCTAAATTAGGAATTATTAGGATGGATTATAACTTGAAATTTCGGAAAAATAGCAATAAATCAAGCATTACAGTTCTCATAGCCTTCTTATAGAGTCATGTTTATTAGAACACTAGTTAAATACCTAAACACAAAATATACCTTATAACAAACTTGCCTTTTGCCAGAGTTGAACTAACAACCTCATATGTACAAGCACCTGGGCCAGATGTTCTAAGCCACCAAGCCATAAGATTTAATGTATTAACTTGATAATATAAATAAGTAGATATAATATAGGCAATCTCAACATCTCTGATTTTATTTAGTATTTATCTTTTCTCTGTCTTATAAATAAACAAGTCAATAAATACTCAAAAAGTCAGGTCTTTCAGGATTTAGTTTAAACACCACTAAGAAGATAATAAACCAATAGAAAATAAATAATATACTTTATTTAGGGTAAAAATAAATTATGGCACTTACACAATTTGGATTTAAGATATATAAAATTATGATTAAGTACAATATTCAATAAGACTCTACTAGTATAGACAATGCTACCTTAATTTGCAAATTTGATCAAAAACATAATTATGAATAATTAGCCATCATTAGCTCAAATTAGTATTATTAATGATTATCAATAATTAAGATCTATTAAGAGAGAGGGGTTTTCCAAATGGCCACTAGTGAGGTAGAGGGTGGGGACAAGGGTATATATATAGCATACCTATTGTCAAAATAAGCACAAGATTGTTAGAGATGATCTTAATATGCTTAGTGCACATATTTCCTATATGGCAGGCAAATATATTATTCTGGCACTACATACCAACATGACTGTTTTTCCATAGCCCAATAGCTAGAGAAAAACACCAAGTTTGAGCATCTTCTGTATAACAAGGCAGTGGACAGTATGGATGGCACTGAGAATTGAAATATCAATAGTAGTGATGATTATGTGCTGTACAAGACAGTACTAACCACTGCACTAATAGACAAGGTCTGCAAGGCTGCATGTAGCACATCCTTAAGCCCAACTTGCATATTGTGTTCTGTAATGACTAGTAATAGGCATTGGCTAACAATGACAACTTCAATGATCTTGTGTGCAAGGCCAAGGTACTAAGGTCTTCATAGTCTCTTATGGCAGCTGCTAAGCTGCCAACAAAGTGGCTGGGGCATCAATGCATATTTCTCTTTTTTTATGTCCTTTGTAAAGGCAGCTAGAATGTGCCACATCTTTACCTTTTCACTGATAGAGCAGTGGTACTTATTATTTCCAAATGCTAATTAAAGACTTCTTGGTATAGGATTAGTGCTAATATTATAAAATTAGAAACCAATCCAATACTCATAATATATTGCTCCCAATTAGGAAATTAGACACTTTTAGATACTATTAATACTTTTAGATACTTTTAGACACTATTAAATATAATCCAAAGCTAATATAAGGGGGTGGTTTTCCAGATGGCAGCATGTGAAGCACTTTGAAGTGGTCTGTTATGGGTGTCCCATCAGAGTACTAGATTGATGCTAGTCTCATATGTATATCTTGGACAACGATGGGATTATGGAGCTCAAACTGGTTGCAAAGGGATTGCCAGGCACTAGTGGCACTAGAGATGTTAAGCCCAGAGCCTGGTATGTCTACAACATTTAGAATAGTGTGTGTGCATGTGAAAGTGTCCTGCTCACACCATTACCCAAACATTGCTGCATAGGCTATCACTGCAGAGGGTGTTGCTAGCAGGGATATAGGGAAGAACACAGAGAGGGGTGGTATTGCTGATGGAGGAATGTATAGTGCTGTCTGAGTGGGCTGTAGGGCTAGTCCCGGTGTGATGGTTGCAGGTGTCTCTGGTGGCGCTTTGGCAGCTATGGTGGTAGCTGCAGTAGGAGATGTCACTGCCATTGGTAGCAGTATAGAGGGTTGGTGACATTGCTTGTTCTGGAGATGAAAGGATGGTGCTGAGCAGGTACGGTTCAAGGCCTTGAACTTGACACATAGTATAAATTCTAGGCATCCAGTTTGCCCAATTAGCTATGGTTAGCCTTTTGCTTTCCAAAAGGATGTACACTCCTAGGGATGAGGATAGTACTATTGACATGATGGGTTCAGTAGTATATATTAAAATTTTCTAGGGGCATGAGCTAGTGTTGGCTTAGTATTTTTGAGTAAGAACAATAAGTCTTAGTATTCTGGTTAATCTGTCTTGCTTTAGATAGCACACCCAAGGCCCATAACCTGATAGAAGAGGTAATCTATGAAACAGTCCGACCAAAGCAAGAAGAACTCAGTCATCACTCAAGGATAAAGAAAAATGACTGAATTGGGCTGTATCTGCGAGACAGTAAGACCAAATCAAGGAGAACTATGAGTGGCTTTTAGTACAGGTGAAGTAGAGTAAGGTAGAGGAAACTCACCTCAGTCATTACTCAAGAATGAGGAAAAACAACTGGGGGGGCGAGCACTGACATTATGAGCATAAGGTTAGCCCATGGGTACAAAAACCAAAATAAGGAAATTAGTTACAATATAGGTAGGATAGAATACTAGATAAGAACTTTGAGGGTAGAGGAGAGCTTATACTTTAACAAAGTTATGTAGAGCTAGGAGGAAAATCTCAGCCTAGGTCATGCTCCAGAGTACTAAGAATTAGCTCTTGCTTAATAAGGAGTCAAATGCCCCTTTAAAAAAGCTATAAGAAAGAGTATGGCAGCAAGCTAGATTTCATATAAGATAGGGGCAAGAAGAGTCTATTCTAGTATTATGAACTACTCATTAAGTGACCTTAAGAGTAGGATGTTCTTTCCTAGGTCACATAATAAGAAAGAGTAGAATAATGACCTTGACTATATAAATATATAAAAGGGGATAATATCTAGAGTATGTAGTAGGGAAGACTGCAGTATGTGGTGTATAATAGGAAGACTACACTAAACAAAGAAAATAGACTGAAAATTGTTAGCCTATTCTATGGGCCTTTTATACTACTTCAAGAAATAGTAAAAATGCCACTAGTTTCTCTAGACATTCTCTAGATTATTGCTCTTTTTTAGCAACTACTCTTGGGCTTCTTTTATTGTCTTTTTTTAACCTAAAATTACAATAGGGCAGGTTCTTCTATTAAAGTAATGATAAGGAGCCCTTGATAGTCATCTCCATATTATCTCTTATAATGCTTAACTAGTGATAAAAATATCTGCTAAGAGTTGATGACTTAAGGATTATACCCTAGACTTTAATGTCTTGTGCCATGGTTGGCACCATCTAGTATTTTTAATGATCAGTTACCAGTATAACTAGGCCATAGAGGCTCTAGCAGACCACAATCATAATAGTATGCCTACTATATGGGCAGCCATCTTGAATAGCAGGTTGTGTAGAGGGACCTAAGATACTAACACTTGTTTTAGGACTTAGTACACAGCCTACTATCCAAGATGGCTAGTTGCATAGAGAAGTGTCAAGTGTAAGTTTACTTACTGTGCAGTTAGCCTTCTTGGACTATGGGTTGTGCAGATGGACCTTAGATACTAACACTTATCCTAGGATTCAGTGTATAGGCAGTCTTCCAAGATGGCCAGTCACACAAAGGGATATTAAGTATAAACTAACTGGCATGACCACTGCATAGGTGACTATCCAAGATGGCAGGTTATATAGAAGGACCTCAATACTAACACTTATACTAGGACTTAGTGTTACGAACTGCTCGTTCGGTAACCCCAAGAGTAGGAGGTTCTTCCCTAGGTCACTCGTGGAGGATGTGTGGAACGATGGTCTCGACTGTACGTGTAGCACAGGAGCCAGAGATGTATTGCAATGTAGCAATGAAGGCTGTAGTGTGGAGACTACAGTGGACGAAGGGTACTGTAGGAAGACAGTACCAGAACAAAGAGAATAGACTAAAGAACCTCAGCCTACTCTATGGGCCTTTTATACTACTTTAGGAAATAGGGCATGAGAATACCGTATATGTATCCATAGGTATTCTCTAAGTCGTCTCTCTCAATAACGACTACTCTTGTGCTTCTCCGTTCGTCTCCTTCTGGCCAGGAAAGACTAGGAGCTCAATGCCCAGTGTGTGAGTAGTTTGTAAGGCGGCATTCTATGCCCATCGCAATATGGCTCGTGATACTCAACCAACAATAAGGTGATCCGTTGGGAGTGGATGACCAAGGTTACTATCTGTACCTTGTTGTATGCCTCACCTTGTGAGGCCGCTTGATATTTGTGATGATCGTGTCGGTATAGACCGCCGTTAAGGCCCGACAGAGCGTAATCATAACACTTAGTGCATAGGTGGCCATCCAAGATAGCCAGTTGCATAGAGAAATGTTAGATGCTAACACTCATATTGGGACTCAGTATGCAGTTTGTTATCCAAGATAGCTAGACACATAGGGGTATCAAGTGTAAACTAATCAGTATGCCTAGTACACAGGTGGCCATCTTAGATGATAAATTGCACAGAGGGTCCTTAGATACTAACACTTAGACTAGGACTCAGTATGCAGCCCACCATCTAAGATAGCCAGTTGTACAGAGGGGCGTCAAGTGTAAGTATGCCTACTATGCAGTTGGCTGTCTTGGATGGCAGGTTCTGTAGAGGGACCTCAGATACTAATACTAGGAGTTAGTATATAGCCTGCCATCCAAGATAGTAAGTTGCACAGAGAAACATCAAGTGCATACTGACTAGTATGCCTAGTGTGCAGTCCACTGTCCAAGATGGCAGATTAAGGGGTTAGGGTTCTGCTAGCCAAAAAGTATACCTAGGTTTATGGAAAAGGCCTCATAACCTAACCTAACCTTCTTTACCTCTTAAATATGGCCTCTTTAGCCCTGCCATACCCCTGTCCTACCCTAAACCTTCTAGCTTTTCAGGTTAGAATATCATTTATTACCTACTTCACATGTTCTTTGTCACTCGACGGTCACCAACTGTCACGTTAAAAGTAACCCCACGTAATGTAGTCGTGCTTGCATGTGGTCCGTCCCAGACAGCTCGTCAGATGTTGACAACGCACAATTGGAAGCTGCGATGGCAAAGCATGAATAGCCAGTAAACGCACGTTCCATCTACTGAGTGCATTCTCCCGATCCTTGATGTCGTCGATCGTGGAGATCCATATCTTGCGCCCCTGCCTGTGAAGTCCGTGGCAGCAGTCAATCATGAATGAGCAGCGATGAGCGAGTGATGCTTCTGGGGATGTTCGAAGGTGAGCTGCTCGTGAAGACGGCGGTGGTGAAGATCGACATCGAGTCAACACCGGGTAACATGTCTATTGCTGAACATGGATATGCACATGCAATCGCACCTTGAATGCATCCGACGAGAACGCGGGTTCCTTTCCGCGACCACATCACGTACTCACTCTCACCCGGAGGTCGCACGGTGTGACGCGCCGTTGCTCGCGCTTCGAAGGCTGGATTGTCGAGATTCGAGGCTCGAAGACGTATAAAGGGAGAAGCGAACGGAGCCGTGAGACGCGCGGGATTCGTAGGCCCGTTCTCGTTCGCAGACCCGGTTCCCCGTTTCGCTGTGGAGCGAGGGCGACAGGGCGGCTGGAAGGAAGAGGCCGGGGGCAGTGAGAAGGCCGGCGCGTGCGTCGAAAGGCGTGTCGTGGTCTAGGCGGCGACGTAAGTGACGAACGGCGAGATTGAGCGACGGACGACGAGGTTGGAAGGCTGCGGTCGTTTCGCGAGGAACCTCATGGGGCGGGGCAAAGGAGATGCGCGACGGACGATGGAAGGTAATGCAGCGGGCCGTCGATCGATTGTTGTGTGCGCTGGATAGCCCGTCGAAGATGTGGAAGCCGTAGGACGTGGCCTCGGCCAAGGACTGCTGCATTTATAGGCGAGTCGACGGTGCGCGCTAGATTGCGATAAGGATGAGCGGACGCACGCGGGAAGAGTCAGAGATGGCGTCAGCGACAAGGAAGAGTGTGATTGTACATGACAAGATGACCGCGAGACGGGTAGAGTGCTTACGGAACAGGGTTGAATTCTCGAACGACAGCCTCTTTGGAGGTGTGAGGATCGTCGCTCTCGCGAGCCGCCAGTGGTAAGTATTTCAGGGCGCGGGGAAATTTGCAGTGCCGATCCAAAGCGCCGATTAGGTTTGGGTGCCTGCTTACTGCGCAGGATAAGAACAGGGTTCTTTGGAGCGGCAGAGCAGGGGCGGAGGATCGCGGGGGAAGATGGGGGATGAAGAGGTCGGAGGAGCCAAGAGCGAGAGGGAAGGCGGAGAGGAGCAGCCGAGAGCCCGCATAGCTTGGCCGTGGATGGTCTTGGATGCGCCGAGCACGAAAGTAGAGAGCGAGGGAAGGGAGCGGAGATTGCCAGAGAGGTGGGAAGGAAGATGGGACAGATGGAGGGCGCCAGAGGGTGGGAGTGGGAGTGGGAGTGGGAGTGGGAGGCGGGCCTCGTGGTGATAGGAAGGGAGAGGGTTGGGAGGGTGCGTGATGCGTTGGGCCGGATTGGGAGAGTCGAAAGCCAGAATGGAAGGATGGAGTGCACCGCAGTGTTAGATATCGCAGATCCCGTGGTGGCTGGCCACGGAACGCGCTCTGGCTCCAGGCAGGGACGCGAAGAAGAGCGGCGGGGGCGGAGTCGGCAAGGGCGCAGGTGTGACGAGAGGAGCGATGCTGGATCGGGGACGCAAGAAAGGGAAAGAGCGGGCGAGAGGAGACAGCGGGGTGGAGCAGGAGGAGCGTGGCTGATGGGGGCCCGAACGCGGACGACGGCGGAGGGGCTGACACAGTACTTGCGATGAGCGGCGAGAGGCTGAGGCAATGGCGCGAGGGGCGGCGGGCCTAGGCTCGGGAGAGGCCCAGGGCGGTGCTGGTGCAATCTCGATCAGGAATAGCCGCGGGCGGGCGGCGAGAGTGCGCGGGGTCCGCGTTGACCCCTGCTCGTTGTCGAGGAGGGCCTGCAGGCGTCTGCACGCTCGGACGGCGCGACGCGACGGACAAGAGGGCGGGGGCGGGGGCGGGGGCGGGGGCGGGGGACGAAAGAGTGAGGAGGAGCGCGCGAGGAGAGGGGGCGCAAGGGCAAGTGAAGGGGAGCGGAGATCTGAGAAGAAGCGGGCACAAACGCGGTTCTTCGTTGCGCGTCCGGCCAGCAGTTCAAATGCCTGCGCCTCTTCCTGCTCCGCCCTCTCCCCTCCCTCCCCTCCATCCTCCTCTCCATGGCCTCTGTCCCATCCGACAACCCTGCCGCCGTCACCGTTCACGGTCTCTCCTATCCCCCCGCATTCCTCTCCTCGCTCCCCGTCCTCCTCCCTCGACCCTCTCCCCACACTCCCATCCGCGCCCTCTCTGCATCCCAATTCGCCGATCTCCATCTCCGCGCCCTCCTTTCTCATGCCCCCGACGCTGCTCTCTTCCCCTTCCTCCACGGCCTCGAGGGCGACAACGAGGCCCAAAACCTCTTTTTCGCCTCTCCCCGCCATGCCCCTGGCTCCGTTCCCGTTCCCACATTCCGTGGTCTCGTTTGGGTCGCCGCTGACGACGATGACGACGACGACGACACAAATCCTGCTTCCTCTCGCATCGCTTCCGCGGTCGCTGCTGCCCGCCGAGGGCTGAACGACGAAGATGACGAGTTTGCGTCCGACGACGACGACGACGACGACGATGAGGACTTTGATGAAGACTTTAGTTCGTCCGACCTCGATGCGCCGGACCCCGCACGTCACGAAGAGAGCTTCCCGATGGACATGGACATGGACATGGACGTCGATCCTCCCCCCGTCCACATGCACCCGGTCCAGCACCGCGCGCAGCCCACGCCGATCTACACCAGCCCGCTCCCGCCCTTCGCACACGACCGCACCAGCAGCACAGGCAGCAGCTCCTCTAGCAGCGCCGCTTCCTCCCTCTCTGCCAGTGACTCCCCCTCCACTCCTGCCACCTCCGTCGCCGCATCCCCTCCCCCCTTCTCTCCTGCATCGTGCTCTCCGCTGCCCTCGCCTGTCGTGGCAGCCACCCACAAGTTCCCTGCGCACAGGACAGAGCCCGCGCTTCTTACCTCGTCCTTCCGCGCTCATGAGATCCTGCGCGATGGCCCTGGCCCCGAGCACCCCCACGAATTCATCCACCCGTGCGTTCCAGAAGGCATCTCCTTGAGGAACTTTGGTATCCAAGTCGTCAGTCTTCTCTTTGCCATTTTTTCCCTTGTTTCATCACTTTTCCGATTATCGCCTTTGTCTGTTTTTTCTACGGCTGAGGATCTCGGTCCTGGCCTGTGCGCCGCTATATGCGCCACTGTGTCTATGCCTGCCGTTATGGGGCGCATATAGACACCTGTACTTGACACAGAATTCGTGTCTCTCTCTCGCATCTTCTACCTCCGATCCTGTTCACCGTGGTTCCATATATGCGTGCAGGCATGCACGCGTCTTATTTTCTTCCCCGTTGCGTCTTCTCTGCATAGCGCATCGGCCCCGTCTTGCTCCCCATCCGCTGTTTGTCCCCGCGTTTCCCACAGCTCTTATCGGAGCTTTGCTTCCGCTAGTCACGTTTGCCACTCCGTTCGCCAGCAAGTCTGCTGACACCGCAGCGGCTGACATCCTTGACCGATGACGAAATAGAGTTACGGGGGATCGTGATCGCGCGCATATCATAGGGCCATACGTCCTGATGCATACGCCTCGTGTCTCGAGTGAGGGTCCAACTAGCCGTTTGGATTGGGATAAGGTGGCCTCTAGCAACCTCGTGCGCACGCGATCGTCTGCTTTCGAACGGAGAGTTTGAAGGCGTGGGCGCCGCCGATCGTATCCGCTCGAAACGTAGTTCGACTGCTATCTCCAAGTCCATTTCGATCATTGATCGTGATTGTAGTGGTATCTGCTGAGGGTCCACTTTGCCGCCCGTGCAGAGGCTGCTTCTTTTATCTTTTTTTTTTCCCCTCCTGTTCGGTACATTGGTTAATTATGTTTTCCGTTACTGACCTCCTGCACGCCTTTCTAGCCTATCTACGCGACTCTCTCTGATATCGTTGTCTACTCTCCTACTGGATCCTCCCGCGCCGCCTTTGCCCTCGCCGAGAAGCTCAAGTGCGCTGTCGAGGCCAAAGCCGTTGCTCGAGCTCGCGGAAATGCTCTCACTCGTGCACGTACCGCTTCCGCTTCCGCGTCTGTTTTTCCGTCTACATTCCCCTCCACGTCACCGGTATCCAAAGTCGAGACACCCACGGAACAGTTGGAGCTTGGGCCTGTCGCGTACAACGTGTTTGTGCTTCAGGCAACGCTGCCCGAAATGCGTGCGGCCTTGCCCCACCTACTGAGCCGTGTCACTGATGCGCCGTGCTCTTGCTCCATGTCTCGCCCTCATCCAGCACGCACCAGCGCCAAATTGAGTGCCCGCAAATCCAACCTCGACCCCCCACATGCGTCCGGCGTTGGTCACGGTCACATGCACGCTGACGCGCACACCGACGGCACTGATGCCCACGTAGCACGCGCGACAGAGTGTGGCTGCCGAGAGCACATGCTGCTCAAGGCGAACACCATCAACTTTGCGCAGCGCGAGCGGGATGAAATGAGAGATCTCACCAGAGCGAGCGAGATTGTCTCTGTCGACCCGTCTTCGAATCATGGTTCTCACTCTCCCATCGCTCGCAATACCCATGCGCACACCAACGGGGTTGCCAACGGACGCGCCGACGCCACTGCTCGCACACACCAAGACGATGGCCCGCGTCCGTGGATTGCCTCCCTTGGTCAAGTATTCCTTGGCAACGCGAGTGACGTCCCGCTCCCGCCCTCCGCCTCCCCCTCGTCATCGACAGACATGCTCGGTGTCCAGAACTCTGACCTCGCGGACTCGTTCGCGAACGCAGACAACGATCCCGAGCGCGGACGCGGATTTGACATTTGCATAGAGTGCCACGATCGCGCGCCTACCCCGACTCCAGAGCATCTGAGAGCTGCAGAGGCGCATCTGCGGGCGTTAGATGACCAATGGGTCGAGCGTTGCCGTAAGCAAAGGGGGCTAGGACTGGGAGTCAAGGTAGCGCACACCGGTGACGTCGCCATCGTGGACGGCGAACTGGTGACCCCGCCGCGCCCAGCGCCCAGTGCGCAGTCGGTTGTGCACCTCCCGTTTCCGAGCGCCCCTATCACCGCGGGTGCAGCGGTCACCGCTTTGGTACCGTTTGTTGAGTTCTTACAGCGCGTTATCTGCCCGTCAGTTGAAGAGCGGGATGCATTAGGACGCTCCGTAGGAGCGAATAAGGGGAAGAAGGGCAGGTTGACCAGGGGTGCGAAGGTGTTAATCTACAGCTCGGACGGGTATACGGAGTCGAGCGTGTTGGCCCTGTGTCTTTTAATGGCAGTCAAGGGGATCTCTTTGCCAGAGGCGTACTTGGAGTTACAGGTGCGCGTGTCTTCCTTTCCCATGATCCTCCCTTCCTTCCCTAACCAATCGTCGCCGGCAGGTGGCCAAAAAACGCAGTTTTTTTGTGTACCCGACTGACATCCACGTCCTCAAACGTGTCGAGCAGCGCCTCGTGGAGGACCACTTTGTTCCCGGTCACGGCCATGGCTACAGCTTTCCTCCTGTTCCTGGCGACGGTCACGTTGGCGCACGTCTGTTTGCGCATTCCGCCCACCGCCGGTCTTCTGCCTCCAGTCACGCGACCGGGACTGTGTCTGCTTCTGCGCCTACCTCCGTTCATACCCTGTCCGCGTCGTACGAGGAACAGCATACGAGGAGCGGTAGTGGCGGAGGACGGCCCCGCGCCAGCACGAGCCCCCTGCTGCCGTCGCTCGCTGCCGACCACCAGGTCTGGTTCGACGACCCGCGGTTCGACGGGAGCTTTCCAAGCCGCGTGCTCCCGTTCTTGTACCTCGGAAATCTGTGCGTGTATCTTGGCTTCTCTTCTGTTTCTATGCTGATTGTTCCTGGTATATAGGAACCATGCTTCGAATGCATATATGCTGCACGCTCTAGGTATTACGCATGTCGTCTCAGTCGGCGAGTGCGCGTTGGTGCCACCACCCGAGGCTGGGATGGGTGACAGTGGTTGTCCGAGTACGGGTGGAACGAGTGCTGCCCGACCAACATTCATCCCCGGGCATCACCAAACCCGTTTGCGCAGAGGGTCGCTGTGGACCGAGGAACGCGAGGGGCGCATAAAGGTGTTGGATATCAAGGGAGTATGTGACGACGGGATCGACACACTCGAGCCGCAACTGGGTCCAATTTGCGAATGGATTGACCGCGCGCGAAGCGAAGGCGGGAATGTGCTTGTGCATTGCCGGGTGGGCGTATCACGCAGTGCAACGGTTACCGTGCGTCTTTCTTCCCAAATACTCCTGGTTTTGGCGCTGACGAATCTGTGGCGGCGTTCAGATCGCATATGTGATGAAGTACCTTTCCCTTCCCCTCGTCGACGCCTATCTCATCGTGCGCTCACGACGGCTGTCGGTGTTGATCCAGCCGAACATGCGCCTGCTGTACAACCTGTGTGGGTGGGAGATCAAACTCGCCCGTGAACGAGCAGGCGATGACAGCGAGCGCCTCAAAGCTGAGCTTGCACCTTGTCTCAACTGGCCGTTCCTTGCACGGGAGGTCCATGCGCTCAACGAGAAGTACTTACATTGAACTGTCTCTGCGCTCGTGGTGTTTTTTTTTTTTTTGTATCCGCGACTATTCCTCTGGGGCTGCATACATCGTCATCCTTCCATCCAACTCAAACAATGACGCAAGAGCATCATCGGCGTACATTTTTAATCTGGCGAGTCGCCGTTCATTGCCGCCGCCTCTTCGAGCGCTTCGTGCTGTTCCATATCTTGTACCTTAGCTTGCATACACTATGCGCATGCCTTCCATCACTCCAACCCGCCCCATACATGCATCTTCATTTTCCTTCATTTTCATTTTCCCATCCTCCCTCACCTATCCCCCCATCCCTTTCCCATCGTCTTCCGTTCCAAACTCTACGTCCACCTCCCTCTTCCATCCCTCCCTCCTCACCTGCCATATGTTCCTTCTTCTGCACCCCAACCGCTCTCGCTGTCCATCGTTTGTTCCATTTGTGTGCACTATACATGTCCTGTCTCATACGCTGTTCCCGACTTCCCCGTGCCTCCCTGTGTGTATATTACGATCAGTCTTCTCTTGAACGGTTATGACATATGTGCCTTTGTTCTTCGTCCATCTCATCGGTTCTTCTCGTTCTCGTTCTTTCTCCTGCTTCGGACTGTGGAGGTATCATCACGAGGTTGTGCCCGGGGATCGGGGTACCCGTCATGTGCACGGGGACTCGACGTTGCCCAGGCTGAGGTGTCGTGAGACCCTACAATGGCGTCTCTGCTGACGTCCTTGATCTAGCTCATGCTACAGCTTTCTAGGCTGGAGTCCAAGAAGCGCCGCGGTGGGCTCCGGGGAACTTGCTAGCCAGCCCTTCGATTCGATAAGGTGCGATACTCCTTTTCTTGGCCCGACTTCCGATTCGCTGCGCGCACTCTAAGCTTCGAGTACGCAGAATACCCCGAGGTGACGTGACCCATGACTTTGCGGCCGAAAGCTCGAGACGATAAGGTGCGAGACTCTTCCTGGTTCTCATTTGCCACGCTAAATATGCAGCGCAGCTCGCCCAAGCTGTAGAGTCCGTGCTGATGTGAGCGAGACACGAGGTGCGCGGCGCCCTGCGCGGCGGCAGTGTGTGAGGTCCCGTCGGACATCCAGGGGGCAGAAGCTCGCTAGTCGGTCAGGTGCAGATCTGGAACGCTATTTCTGAAACGATACGATCCTCGTGGGACCTACGGGATGTGGCGCCTGTTTTCTAAATGTGGCAGATAACTCACGAACGACGGTGCTTGCTCCATGTTGATCGAGGAGGAAGACGGGTGCGTGTGGTGTTAATCTTGGATCGATGGGCCGATCGTGTAAGTAGGGGCTTGGTGCAAGGTCCAGTTACGTTGGCATCATGTTTGGTAAATGGGTGGGTGGGACTCTGTATGTGTACGTCCATCTTTCACGATCATCTACGAGAGCTGTGATTGTTGGTGCATGCCTTCTGCAGGACTCGGCTACTTGAGCGGTGTGTACTACTGTGTACACAGAATATCAGTGCCGCAGATCGCCGTAATCACACATGCAGCATGAAGTGACCGGTATGGAAGGCTGTCCTCTTCAAGAAACCTCGCGCTGTCTTCCGTGAAGAGCAGTTACTTTTGAGGGTACGTTATTTTTGTTCGTGGGATTAGTGACGGTCGGGTACCTTCTACCGACTTGTCGGGGATAGATATGAGCGGGCCACTTCGAGAGTTCTCCAAAGTCCGATCGCGTGATGGGGCTTGACGAACGGGTTTCGACTATTCATCCCTGACCACGGTCTATCCGTGGTGCATGCAGCCTTTGTAGCTATAGTTGCCGACGAGCATCGGATCTCGACTCGCCCTCCGCCGCGCTCTTGACAATCAGGAAGGTAAACTCGGAGGCGGCCAAAGATCCTTCTTTGCCTGAGCGCACCGTTACTTTCCTCGTTATTCTTGTGCTTCCCGAATCGACATTGGTTGGCCTCTACTCGATCTTCCTGTCTTCAACACCGCCGGCTCCTGTCAGATAGCCAACTTCGCGTGTTACCTCGATCTTTCAGCGCCCTCATCTTTTTCCAGAGATATCGCGACCCCCCATTGTGACCCCCCTTGCCGATAAGTATAGTCCCCGCTGGCCAATGCTCGTTTTATGCAGAGGATAAGTTCCATTCTCGCATCTCCGAAAGATGAATTTTGACGAGGTACGGGCTCCCTCTAAGACCCTGCCGATAATTAATTTCCTGACTACAATCTGCGAATCGCCAGTATCTCTACATAGACCTCTTGTCTGTCACGAGTTCGGTCCTCCGCCGGCATTGATCCACCGCTCTCAGCACATCGGCAGTGACTGTGAACGCCTACCTCATCGTTCGACCCTCCTTCATCGAGGCCTGCAGACCCCCCGCCGCCACCTGCATTGCTATATGAGGAAGAGCGAAGCGCGGGGCTAACGACGTCTGAAGCAACGCATTTCTTGGGTTGCCTATGTTATTCACCCTTTCCCATATGAATCTCGGCAAGGTCCATTCGTGCAAGATAATACTCATATTCATGTTTCTTACAGCGGAATCGATGATGTGGAAAGTGAAGGACTGTGCGCTGTTTCATGGCCTACACTAAATATGTAAGCATCGTAATCAAGGTGCAAATAACATTTTTTCCCGTATCCAAACCCGATGACTACTGATTAGTGAAAGTTACTAATCATCTCCTACCCAAACTAGAGCTTGTATTGCGGACATGCGACGGCAGGGAGAATAGCAGGGGCTACGGTGCGATAATGGTGAGATCAAGCCTTATGCGGTAATGGAATAAGAGGACTTACCCTGTTTTCCGCTGATGTCCTTTGCATGAGCAACAAGGATATCCCCTCTGGCCTTGTAGGTCTCATTGCGAAGATAATAGAAAGATTCTCCGTCGTCATGCTCAACATACTGGCAACACTGATCGTCGTGACCGAACAACGACCAGAATGCGTCACCGACCGCTCCCGAAGTTTTAACTTGGGAGAGGAATGTAGTGAGATCGTCGCCGCTCTGTCATCCAAAAGGTGAGTCTATTTTTGTTGAGAGTATCTCCAAGATGGGTGACAACTGACCTTGCCAACCCAATCGAACTCCCCAGCGAAATATCCACGACCCGCGCCATGGGCAAGCGCGATACCTGATTCCAGCTTCGTAATATTGGGCGGGTAAAAGTGATCGGAAAATACATCAACGACCTTCACGTCCACCTGCCCAGTGCCTTCATATATTCCATACGTTCCGTCAAAAAACAAATGATTCGGCGCAAGGCTCTTGATAAGCTGTCCAATCTCGCTCGTCCAAGTTGGTGGAGCAGGTCCGTCATTCCAGAGCACGGCCGAGAGCTCGTTCCCGGATTCCCATCCTAGGATGGTGGGGTCGTCTTTCAGCGCAATATTCGTGTAACGGTTGACGTGGCTCAGGTGGTGCGTGATGTAGCGCTTAAAGGAGTCGACGATGGAACTAGTGTTGAAAAAATAGGCTCCGACGTCTGGGGGCGTGATGTTATCCCCAACTCCTTCGAATGGATGACCTGCCCATTGGATGAATTGATACTTCCCACCGTGGTAGCTACACAGCCGTCCTTCAGCCAAAAAGATCAATCTCGAACGCTGGAGAATATACGAACTAATTATAGTTGTCGACTAAAGGAATCAGGATTTTCAAGCCGTAGACGCGCGCTGCTAGAATTGCGAAATCGATGGACTCGTATGCATTCTCGTTGAATACGTCAAGAGATGGTTCGACAGAGAGAGGATTTCCGAACGAGATTCCAAGGGTGTGACCACGAAGAGCAGTACCTTGCATGGCCGATATCACGCCCATGGCTTCTAAAACGCGTGTTTTCGAAGGATAGCTGGTACGAGATTGATGCTGACGTTTCGCTCTTGATTTTATCAACTCACCTTGGATCTGGGATTACATTCTCATCAAGCCCTAACCAATAGACGTTCGGGCCGACGACATGGAATGGGTCTCCGAGGAGAGTAAGCTGATTTCCTGACCTGTTTTACTGCGAATTACGTCTGATTTCGTGCGGGCGAAAAGGAGTGCCAGAGTCTCACCGTTTTACGAACGCGCTCCTCTTCGAGATGTCATACGAAGATGACCGGGTAGGATTAGGCCAAGTCCCGTCGATGGTCGTGTTCGCTGTACAAGTCGAAGCTGAAGGTCCGAGGCCAGGGACTTCGGGGAGCTGTGAAAGGATGCTCTCGATTTCCGCTTGAGGGATCCCAGTGCGTTCCCAGAGCTCCCGAGGCAAGGGCACGACTGCAGAGACACAAACAGCAAAACTAAAAATTGACAACCAAGCGGTGGTGCGCATACTTCGAAGATGTTGAAACGGCTCGTCTGTGTATTCTTCACCGTAGAGCAGTACCTTATATATGCCTCCGACGCTGGAAGGACTCTGTGCAACAATAAATCTGCGAGACGTGCCTCCGCTTGTGACTCTGCTCTCGTGATCAGCGGGAAAACCTCGGACGGCGCACGAGGCCCTCATTCCCCTCTTTTTGCAACGGACCTATTGCACACATACCCGTAATAGCGCAGACGTTCAAATGGGTCCCTGCACTGTCCTTTTGCTTCAATTCCAATATATAATCCGACGACATCGTGAGTACATAGACTCGCCTCGAACAGGACAGAGATGCTGCTTAGTCTCGACACACCGAATATCGGCTAAGATTCTGGCAATTGAGATCTTGAGAACGAAGAAATGTTTCGTGATTTTTGCCAGGTGTAGTCGCGACCACGACGACAACGGCCATGGTCTGCGAAGTTAGTTTGGACTGAACGCAAAGCGCGTCTGATCACGTGGGTGTATTCTTCCGCCAAGTGCTCCAACAACTCCCGGCAATTTCTCGGAGTTCCCCCGCCGACAAGATATTCTCGCCAGTATCATACTGGCGAGGACACTCTGTAACAGTTTCGTATTCTGCGGAGCTTCGAGCATGAAATTATCGAAGCGTTGGATTTGAGTCATATAAATGTGCCTGTATGAGAGGTAGATGACCTGTAAACACTAGTAACTGTAGGCATGTACTTATTCAAAACTTAGTCGGTCCTGATCATATAGCTAGGCTCACTTCTCCTTGCGACTGTGAGAGGGGCGGAAGGTAACCGTACATGTTAGTGAAAACGGTTTGAGCGGTCCAAATTTGACGTCTGTCCTGCCAAGCAAAATGTGTCTAGAGTAGGACAGCGTAAGACGTAGCTGTGCAACTCTTGGGGCCCTACGACCGTTGTACGACGACAGGCATGCACTGTCTTGAACATCGTCAGAACTTGTAACGATCTTGCCGTACTTGCCTTCTTTCCACCCTGTACCTATGATCGATGGATCGCCGAGACGTCAACAAAGTATTGCGGCGGCCACAGGGTGCACCTTCTGTAAGCTCCACCTAGGCTCTGATAGAATTATCAACAAAACCGTACAAGTCAATATCATATCAATAAATTTAATATTACAGATACATTGCGTGGTCTCGTGTCATGAAGCCTTCAGCGGATATCAGAAGCCAGCAAGCCACAGAATACGAGCATGTACTCACCCAAGAAGAGAGAATCACCAGAACCTCGACAATACCTACGTGGGTTGTCGGAGACGATGGAGAACGAAAGGGATGAGAGATGCTCCATACGGTATCGATCGACAATTCGTTCGGTCATACAGTCGAAACATGTTTTTGCGTCTCCGTGTAGACGATAACGCCGCTTGGGGGATTATTGCTGTCGGTGTTATGTGGTGACAAGATGATGTCCCTTCTGGCAGCAGCTCGAAGGGATTTGCGGCTGTTCAGCCTGTGGTTCCGGACGGTAAGCTAAGTGAATGAGATTACGGCGAGGAGTATTCGACGGTACTAACGATGTAAGCATGGCACTGAAAAATACTGGTTTGTATGCGAAGGGTCAGAGTGGATATATGAGTACACTGGAAGAACGCACAGGTCCCATACACCTCATATACACCAATGTAAACCATGTTCAAAGGCATGACCAGGTACTGTTGTCAAATTAGAACATTGCCTCGAAAGATTCATGAAGCAACTTACTACGATGAGCACAACTACAGCGAATGTGCTGAGCGAGGGCCCAGTGTTCAGGGCTCTGATAGCATAAGAAAGGTCTGCACTCGTACCTAGCCAATACACCTGTTGTTAAAGTATACGCTAACAGCGTCCTAATGATGCCTCCTTTTCTGTTCGTAGCGTGAACCTCGTATAGCACACATGATATATATAACCAGAGAGAAAAAACACGCACGAAGACTGGTAAGATTGTTTTCCGGCTGTATACAGCATTATGCAAAGGACGAGTGATACCAAGACATCCGCGAAAGCGCGTGTCGCGCTGTACGAGATGACGAGCCACTAATCGAAGTTCGTTGATGTTTAGTCGAAGGATACCCAGTGGTATGACGAACCTGTTCTTTGAGCGCATCTGAGAACAGAGGAAAGCGAAATCTGATTGAACGAAGACTGTGAGTGAGGAGTAATAGAATCACGAAGAAGACGAACGCTTTGATAATGTAGCCTGTATAGACGTAAGTAAGCAAAACTTGATCCCAGAATCCACGCTACTTACCGATACCAAACGCTGATCGAGGGATGCGTCTGAGCGAGAACAGAATTACATGAGGGTAAAGTTCGTACCAAAACTAATAAATATTGGTATGAGCTAGTGCAAATTTCATGAGTTCAAGCCGGTGAAAAGCAGAGGAGGATGCTCACGAGGATCCAGGATACATTCTTCTTTCCGCTAACTTTAGGCTCGGGTCAGAACGTCGCCGCCTTCCGTAGAAGATGTGCACGTACAAATCCATATCCGCATGACGAAGAAGCTATTGACGTAAGTGTGAGTGGTAATAAGTGGTCACGAGGAAATACAAACGGACCATTCGACCAATGTGATAGCGATCTCCTGTACGTTGACGAGGGACATTCGCTCGTTATAGAAAGTGTTTTGAGATGGTGCTATGGATACTCACGGAAGGGACGGTTCGCGCCTGAGCGTGAGCATGTCAGCGATAGACAATCAACGAGAAAGTAGCTGAACTTGCTATGAGACTCCTTTTGTCAGACAATTCGTGAGACATTTGTTTATGCAAGAGAAGCTTGGGAGACGCACCAGTTCGCACGTTGCAACAAAAGCAAATTTCCGTTGCCTTTCGAGACCAGATAGAACCAGAGACAGTGGATGGTGATGCACCGATGCAGGGTGTCCAACTGAATACGGCGTCTGTTGATCAAAGATGTGCGGTGGAGACGACGTGAGGCACTCACCATCCATATGACGGCAACCTTTGTGGTCGACGAAAGTGAGCTGTCAGATGCGACTCACTGGCCGCTAAAATGAGACCCACCAGCAGCTTTGTGGAGCGGCTATCCTGTGGGTAATTTATGAAGTACTTCAGAACTTGCGAACAGGTAATACCGTAGACACTGGACGAGTGCGAGGTCAAGTGAACTGTAGAAAACGAACAAGGCATGCAGGGCACTCACACAAAGGCAAGCAAAGCCCCATCGAAGAGAGCACCGAAGCTGGTGTCGATCGAGGTGGACATGGCGAGCAGCAAGAGGACGGGGATGAGACCAGAGAGCAAAAGCTGTTTCCAAATGCAGCAGCGAGTGGTTTTATATGAAGTCCAGCTGGAAACGGAGGGGTCTTGCCAACAAGAGCATGGAGGCCGCCTATACTAATATCAGGTACTATCGCCAATCGGCCGACTGAACCTGGATCTAAGCATTTTGTCCGATCACGAAGCCGATAGATTGACTCGTGGATTCAAGATCCCGTCCCACCATTTAGCAGTCCACGGAGAGCAACAGCCTACAGAACGGAAAGACATGAACATGGGCCCCTGGCCTTTAACATGTCTCGACCATCCTATTCCTATTCATTGAATACGCTGCAAGCTTCGTACGATTGAAAGCGATAACATCGTGCCCATGAAAATGGAAAGCGTGTGGGCGCAGGCGGTGCTTGGCATGGAGTTGAAATAAGGTTGTCCCGAGTCCCGCCCCGCAACTCCCGCTGGCCGGCCGCCCTCCTCACGTGCCCCGACTCACCTGAGCGGGGGACCACTTCGGTTGGTCCGACAACGTGTACCCTTTGACAAACCAACCTCTCCGATCTCCATCGACGTTTGGCCAGCCAGATCTTCATGAAACACTCACATAAACATCCCTCATTTGATAATATTTTGTCCGGTCCGAACCGGGTTTTTTTCGAGACAACGGCATTTTTGCGTTCTTGTTCTCTGTCTTTGATCGCTAAATAGCAGAATCGCGATCCGTCCGGCACTCGCTGGCTATTCGTTGGAATTCTCGATCGCCTTAGGCTTTTCTACACTTCAGAAGCCTCTCCGACAAGATCTAACCAAAGTAGCCTGCCATCAAAATGATGACAATGATGCTGCAGCCCGCAACTCGAGCTGGGCTCCTCATCATGTGGCCATGACAGCGGGTATCGGTACGACATGTTCAAGTGTGTGTCCTCAAGTTCATCTCGGCTTGACCCTCACGTTGTGATCGGACAAGCAGACCAAATGAATGCGCCGCTAGCCTTACAGCTAGGCTGAGGCTTATAAGGTGCTTTTGTTGACAATACGTGCATATAGTCTTCAAACGGTCTGCCCTCTGTTGCGAATTATGTCGTCGCTGTGATCGCATCGTAGTCAGACGCGCTCGACAACTGTTCGACATTGTCCGATGTCTCGATCCGATCTCCGGCAGCGTACGAGTACATTCTGCCATCCATCGCCGGAGATTCTCGATCCCCAGATCTCAGATTTTAATTAGGGGGTATTCATTCTGCAGCAATTCAAACAGTTTGTGAAGCAGCAATTCCGCCGATACTGGGCTCATCGTAGTCGTAGAATAGTATCTGATACACACGCACCAAGCGATGGATTGTTGATTGAGAGATGCTGAGTGCTTACTGAGTGCAAGCTCTACCCAGCAATATTAAAGATCAGTATGCCAAGGTTCAGCAATAGTGTAACTCACACCCTTACCTTGCTCATGGACACATGAGATTATAGTCTCGATATAGAGTAAGACATGAGACATCCAAACTTTTGTGGGTGGGGACATATTGCATGTGGCATTGTAAAAAAGAAACTCCACACCCATGAACCATGTGGGACAAGTAGACTATATGCACAAATGCTGCTAGCCATTTCGAGGGGCTAAAAGGTGGAAGTTGTCTCCAGCAAGGACATGATGTATTTGACAACCATCAATGCCTTTCATGGCTGTATATTGTATATCTGTAAATATTGCATTATTCTTTTCTGAGTTGCACAAGTGATTGAGGTCAACCATGCTCAGTCCTGTCCAGAGACTGTGTGGGCACTCTGGCTCTGCAATGAATGTTGGTGGAAAGCAACAATGCCCATCTGATGGTGCATGGGCTGATGCAGATAGGAGATTGTACACACATTACATAGCAGGCAGGAGTCAATACCTCAATGTGACATCACTATCACAAACCCATTTTGATTTTGCTTCTAGATAAATGACTGGGATTTGGGAGTAAAGGCATAGAATTAGTTATGATCAGTGAAAAAATATCTCAACAATACATCAGCACGCTTATTCTTTTGAATTTGTGAAGCCAACGCAATTATATTAACCAATCACAGTGGCCGAACAACACAGTGTTTTCATGAATAAGTCTAAAGATGGGAATATTGGCAGCACAGACCAATATGTATTTGCTTCCCTTTACTAGGCAAAAGCCTTTGTAAGGTGATTTTCTCCACCCACTTTGGAGCAAAATGTCAATGAATACAAAATGTCAATGCCACACCTACAAATGGTCCCCTGTCTGCCGTGAGTTGGCGAGAAGGGCGCTGAGTCAGTGCTGAGTCCACACCAGCCAAAGTGTTCTCACGTTTCTCGCCTTGCCCGCCCACCAGCTATCCGTCGACGCCTGTTCGCGCACGATGGTCGATATTACAGGCCTCGCTCAGCAAGATCTGGTGTTTCTAATCACGGTCGCTCCTACTAGACCTTCTCGCCGACCCTCTTTGTCACCTAGAATGTATATAACTCGCAGCACACCGCTTACCCCTATGACTAGTCGTATCATTTCGGACCGGTAGCTCACCTCCATATTCTTTAAACATTCACCATGTCCTTGCCCGAGGTCCAGAAAGCTCTCTTGCTCGCCGCCAAAGGTATCCCTATCCACCGTTGGCACCCGCCCGATTCCAAAACCTGGCTCAGGTCAGGTTCTGGTCAAGATACATTCCTCCGCACTCAACCCGGCGGACAACTACATCCAATCCCTCGGCATTTTTGTCGAAGAGTGGCCGTTTGTCTCTGGGAGCGACGCAGCGGGCTATCGGAGGAAACGTCCAAGGCTTGGAGAAGGGAGATCGCGTGCAAGTATTTCATCCATCGCTCGTCTTCAGATTCTTTGGCTGACAGCATACTCTTGCATGTCTACTTATTTTACAAATTATATTAGTCCCTGTTCACTCCTGGTAGGGGCACGTTCCAACAATATGGAATTGCAGATGGGGTTAGGGCGAGTGCCTGTTCTCTCGAAACATCCTCCTCCTCCTTGAGGACGCTGCTGTCTATGGGTACATTCTCCTTTGGGAAAACCGCCTGCGTACTCGACGGTGAACATGACAACTCGATTGACAGAGTGACATTTGACATGTATATCCGAATTAATACATACATATTCTAGATTTTGCCGAATGTTTCCTTCGAAAGAGCCAGCACACTACCTCTTGGCCTTGCGACTGCGTCAATCGGTCTGTACGCAGAAAAGATCTGCCGCGGCAGTGCAGGGCTCTACCCACCCTGGGAAGAGAGCGGCCGAGGAAAATACAAGGGCCAGCCGATCCTTGTCATTGGTGGCGCCAGCTCCGTAGGCCAATTCAGTGCGTCGCCTCGCCTCTGATTAGCGATGGTGCATCTGACGTGAGTTCCTAGATATATAATTGGCAAACTCTCCGGCTTCAGCCTTATTATCACGACTTGTTCCACTCATTCCGCCGCATACTGTGTTGCTGCCGGGGCGACCCACCCAATTGACTACTATACTACGCCCTACAGCGAACTTTCCTCCGTAGTTCGCGTGATCGTCGGCCCTTCCACTTTCGTCTCTGTCAACTACGACGCAATTTCTATGCCGAAGATCACAACGCGCATGCTAGGATATTCTTGCTCCAAGGGGGAGCATCGTAATGGTAGCCACGCCCGCTGTTGCAAAGGACGGAGAGGAGGCAAAGGACGGAAAACGCGCGGTGTGGGTGTATGAAAGTGTGAACCATCCCGATTATCAGGAATTTCGGTGCGGCACTCTACGGCAAATTGACTGCGCTGTTGGAGGAAGAGGCGATCAAGGTGAGAGCTTTCATGCCATTTCGATCGAAGGCTCGTCATCAATGCAGTGCACTCTTCATAGCCTAACAACATGGACGTGTTGCCAGACGGATTGGCCGGGATACCGGACGGCTTGAAGAGATTACTTGGTGGGGTCAGCGGAGTCAAGCTCGTCGCACATCCTCAGGAGACACCGTAAAGTATGCAGTTGCTCGTACAATACAATTTTGCCTTTCCGTAGAATGTGTAGATGCAGCAAATCACGTAACGCATACACGATGACTTCAAATACTGCTTGCTTTGTCTTCTGATCTACGCCTCACCGCGCTCCTCCAAGATGACCAACCTCAGCCTCCGCAGCGCCTCATTCACCTCGGGCTCTTCTAGAAGACTGAACGCAGCGCGGACGTGTGCCGTTTTCGCTCCATTGGGGATGAACACCGTCCCAGGCAAGGCGAGAACCCCACCCTCCAGTGCCTTGGTCGCGATCAGGTCCGATGTGTCGGCCTCGACGTTCGGGTCGTCACTGAGCAGCAGCTTGAACCTACACCCGTCCGATCGCCCCGTCCCGTCAGCAAAACGGGGTTACCCCGCTCCGATGAGGGCGAACGTACCAAAAGAACATTCCCGCCTCGGGCGTCGTCCATTCTGCCAAGCCCTCGAGCTGCTGCCGCATCGCAGCCTCGAACACGTCACGCTTCTGCTTGTAGAAATTGGACACAGACTGAGTGTGCGCTTGGAATCCGAGTGGGCCCCACGAATCTAACAGCGCGAACGTGATGGATTGGGTGAGCGAGGCGGGCTGCAAGTTGGCCGAAGAGGTCTAGATGTCACAGACGCGTTAGATCAAATTATCTGTACGGAATGGGGAAGTGGCGGTAACGTACGTGTAAATCCATGGCATCGAGGAGGGGCTGTGGACCTGTTGCGAAGCCTATCCGGATACCAGCGGAAAGGATTTTGGAGAAGCTATCGAAGCGAAGAACATGTCCTGCTGAGCCCGTCTGCGCTTCTAGGGCGAAATAGGAGGGGATGCGAGGCGCAAAGCCAAAGTAGAGGTAGTAGTAGGGGTCATCTGCATCGGACGGGTGAGATGATAACAATAAGGGGGAGAAACAATGCGATGGACCTTCGAGAATGATGAATTTGTGCTCGCGTGCTAGCGTGAGAGTCTCCAGGCGACGTTCCAATGTCGCGGTCATCCCCGTGGGGTTACAGCCGTACTGGATCAGCATAGATTGAGTACTTCGACGGGGGCCGGAGAAACATCAGCTTACGGGAACGGTGTAAAGAGCCTTTGGCTTTGATTTAGATGCAGGCCAGCTTTCGAGAATAGAACGAAGCGAGGATGATACGATGCCTTCCGCATCAGTCTCGACCTCTTGGAGATAAAATCGTTCGTGATCTGGCTTATACGGGCAGTAAAAGCGACATACCAATCATCTCACTGCCGAGAGATTTGAAGATGGGTATGACGCCACTAGAGTCAAGGTGTAAAGAGCGTCTAGGTCGATTGAGTGTACAGAAAGACACGTACGCATAGACTGGCATTTCGACCAAGATGGAATCACCAGGGTTTAACAGGACACCTGCAGCCTGCGAACAGTGCTCTTTAGTTGAAGACTCTGTCACAGTCCCCGAGTTTGAGATCGTACCTTGTAGATAGCATCTTGCGATCCAGATGTGACACTGATTCGCCAGCCCTGGTCTGTACTTCTGTGATGCTCCCTCTCTTGCAAGTCCGTCAACCACTTGACCAATGATGGAATTCCCGACGTCGCGCTGTACTGGAGTCCTTCTACGAGCGCCGCACCGTCCACCGTAAGCGTCGACTCCTTGCCTGGCTCGGTAGGGGAGCGCGCGGTGAAAGAAAGAGAGGTGAGAGGAAACGTTGCGCCATTGGGTTTACCGGCGAGGAGAGAGATGACTCCCGGGCGTTGTTCGAGAGGGAAGAGGCCGCGGACTAAGCCACGGGCGCTAGATCAGCAGACGAAACATACACAGAACCAAAAGAACATACTGGGACTGGGCTTGCGATCCTTGGCGGCCGTGGAGATGAAGGAAGCATAGTACTCCGCAGGAAGGATGCTGCATTCCTTTATCTGGGTCTTCGTACAACCGCTTCAATGTCAACATCCAGTGCGGGTTCATGTCACGCCTACACACCCCGTTCAACCCGTTCAACCTGTCTGTGCTCGCAGCAGTCTGTGAAGTCATGGCGGATGCGAGAGTGGATGACGGGAGTGGCTGGAAACAGTGGACAGCTGCGCAGTGGATGCATCGTTCTCGCCGGCCGCTTTTTTGAATCGCTCAATTTCGAGTCACGAAATCGCTCGGTCGGAATTTCGGCATTTCGGTGATCAGTTTTTCGAACCAAAGTGCCACCGTTGACCAAGTCAAAGATACACGCTCTTGATACAGGTTCCAAAACTACACAATAATATGGTATCTAGAGGTAGGCTAATCTGCTCGGCATGACGACAGATAGTTCGTCAAGGCGAGTCAACCAGCTCGAGAATGGGCATCCAGGTAGATCCAGGTACTAGGATAATCATAATGGTCGAGTAAATGTACGAGCCCAACGAGTAATATGTTGTCCGTAGTGATGCCATTCTTGTGAATGTCCAAAGTAGAAGGAATAGGTCCGTCTTTTCGGTGCTGGTCGGGTGACAGCTCCCAGACATCTCGATATCTGGAAAAATCGCTCACATCTGCGATGAAAATTTTCAGAATCTGCTTCATCCAGAAAGCTAATTGTAACGGTGAGAGGGCTTTTATATTATTTTTTCACAATTTTTTTCTTCCAGGGCGCATAGCCAGGCCACTGTGAAGTAAAGAAGTAGACGATAAGTCCTAGACCACGAAAAGAGTGCAAAGGTGACCTGCATTAATACAAATATGCTGGTCTCCTCTTGTACCTAGCGGAAATCTGAAATTGGGATGAAAGAGTGTTCTGCATTCCAGATCCCCGATGTCTCGAACGAAAATTCCCTCGCAGCGCCGGGCTTCGTTCGCATTCAGGAAGAATATGGGAGGTGTTTTACCAACCCGCAAGCTGCGACTCGGGCTCGGAAAGTATTCGTACAGCTCCCTATTCGCCTTCTGTCGAACGACCCTAGTATGCCGAACCTCGACATCTGCGATATCGACAATCTGTCTATTCAAGGTCCCGTTCGTGCAAGTGAAACAGTTCGTTTTACGGTCATACTTTACAGGGACATGTCCCTCGTCCCTGAACCACTCGACCAGAGATGCGAAGTATTCCCTGGCGAAGTCGACCGAAAATGAGCGGGCAATAATACCTCGTTCAAAAACGTCGTAGTTGTGAGTTTCAAGAATATGAGTTCCTCCAGGGAGTTCGCGGGAGGAAGCTTGAGTGTTGTCGGTCCGGTGAGATCTTGTGTGATAGGTTTAACGGAGGCAGTAAGTCTGCTGTGAGGATGTGGTGTGTGCGGCACTGTGGTGAGATTCTGAGTGATGAGAGGAATTTATATATGTATTGAGAACAGTGGCGAAATGATGCCCAATACCTCAAATGTAGCTATAGTGCTGGGCCTTGACGAGGCATTGACTGTGCCCAAGCAAGTGGCTACCATGAGCCGTAAGGACAGGCTTTGATTAGATTATGTGGCAGAATCAGAATAGTGCTGCTCGCCACAGTGCCACGCCATCGCAAAGAGGCCATGTGGCTATGGCTTTTGTCCTTCAATGAACACATGGACGCGTCCACCCAGACTACTAGGATAATCATGATATACCGTGGGTGCTAAGTGCTTGATGGTGCCGGGATCGAGAGACGTACCATGGAACGATCTGCCCATCCCCGCTGCGCAAGCTTTGATGATCAATTGGTCGATTAAGGTCCAGCTGATATCCGGACATTAATTCATATAGGGAAAGCAGTAGGGAAAGGGATGCACTGAGCAATGGAGGCAGGCGGAAATGACGGAGACAACAATCCCCTAACGGATGCGATGGCGTAAATTGAGTTATTAGGATATCCCGCTAGTATCCTTCTAAAGCTTTCTAGATCTGTAGACGCTGTAGCTGATAGGCAAGGAGTTGAGAAGGACCAAGCAGCTATGGCACACATTATATCACATGGTTCGTGACACACCACCTCTGCTGGAACAGGCTGAAACGACCATGCACAGACCCTGCACATATTACGGTTCAGGCGAGAAGATGACGTCAAGAATCCTCGACCTCAAAGCTCAAAGAATTAAACATACGTTTCTGCTCGATATTTTCGAGCAGGCGAACGGGCGAGATATGATGAGCAACCCAGTAAGCAGATAGTCAATGGGCCTGAAGCGAACTGGGCAAATTTGGATTGTTGGGGGTGTAGGTCAACTGCGACCATACTCGCCCTTTCATCAGCAAAAGTGACAAAACGTGGGATGGCCTTGGACGGATTGGGGGGTTATATAATCTCGAGAGCCTGCAGGCAAGGTCATATATGGCATTGCATTTGCCGCGCTCTCCTTGGTGGTTCGGCGCAATCGTTGCATTAGATTGCAATCTGGAGGCCCCGATGCCAATGTAATATATTCCTGGCCTTCATAATATATTCTTATACATGCACACCGGCCTCAAAATATATTGTTAAACATGCACACCGGCTCAGAATGTAATGTTATACATACACCCGGCCTCAAGATATAATGCGATACATACACACCGGCCTCAAAACTCGCCATAACCCTCCTCTGCAAGCACTCGCTCGTCCCGCTCCCTTCCGTCCCCTTCAGGCAACGGGTCGGGATCATCGTCAGAGTCCTCCTCCTCCTCCTCCTCCTCTGTTAAAAGCCCATCTTCTCCCTCCTCTTCTTCAGATTCCTCTTCCGAATCGTCATCCTCAGCGCCGCCTTGCTCGTCGACTCCCTCGTCGGAGGGCTCCTCCGGCACTTGTGCAGATTGCCCATCTCGGAGAAGGCTGGTATTGAGGTGCCATGTGCCCTTGTGACCGATGCCGCCGCCGCGGAAGCGCATGAACATGTCGCGGTCCACGAACCTAGGAGAAATTGAGAAATAGAAGTAGGAAATGATGTGAAACTTACATGTTAATATAATACCCCTCCCAATCTTCATCGTTCTCTGCTGGCTGTCGAGCGATGGACGGCCCAAGTCGCTCGGAGGTGTGTCCACGCGCAAATGCAGGGATGAGGTGTACGCCGCGGATGATTTCCTTGGGGTCTAAGAAGCCGAACATGGCAGGATCGTCTTCGGGGATAAAGGCGACACTGTGCAGCCGCTTGCGATCCCACCCACCTGGCGCGTCAGTGTCAAGGCCAAACCAGCGAACCCACAAGAAATCCATTCGCTTGGGCTCAGAGGAATGACCGCGGTGGTGCACCATGCAATGGAAGACGCCAACGACATGCGCGTACCAGTACGGATGCATTGGGTTGTCAGGGGTGCCATCCTCTTGCGAGAGGACCATTACATCTGCTTGTGTTCGCGTATTAATCGAGTCTTGCTGTCGTCGCATGTCGTATGAGGTGTAGTTGATCCGCAGCACGCTGTGTTGATACAGCCGGTCATTGACGATGGTGATGTTGTCACGGTCCTCGTCTGAGAACTCACGTTCATCGCCATCGTAAGCGAGCCCTAGCACACGTGCCAAGAGGTGATCCTTGAGGCGAGGTAGGAACTCCTATGGTAATGGAATGAGCAGGCAATCAATCAGGTCGACAATCACCACTTACCTTGAGCGCGGGGTCTCCAGAGTGGTCGTGAATCCAAGACCGCACGTTCAGGTGCTTCCTTGTTGATACGGCAATGTGGTAATGGGCGGTGGGGTCAGACAAAGGCAGCCGTTCAGGCCGCTTACGCTTCTGCGTGCGCGTGCGTGCTAGCTCGCGCCTACGATGTTCATCTGACCGCTTTGCGACTTTGTGAAGGAGGCGTTCACGAGCGTCGTGCCTTGCCAGCTGCGGAACAAAGTTGTTCTTGTTTGTACGGTCGTAGCGACGTTTGACCACCTTGTGTGCGAGCTCACCCTGTGTAAGAGATACTCAACTAATACTACTTATGTGAAGGAGCAGCAGTTCTTACCACTTGCGTGCTGTACGAGTCCGTTGTTCCAAAGCGGACGATCATGCCAACGTAGTCACCAAGGGCATGGTATTTGTAGGTTACCAGGTTAAAGATTTTGCGCAGTTTTTCCGAGGCGAATGTTGTCGCACTGATGTTCTTTCCTGAGTCGAGACCCTTCTTGATCATTGCAGCCTTGCGTCTTCCTCGTGCGGCCATCTCGTGAGGGAGTTCCCTTGTGTCGTAAGCCGCGCAGGTCTTCTTGACAAACCGTCGCATTGCGGCACCGAGCATGAGTGTGGCGGTGGCGAAGAACCCCAGGGAGGTGCCTGTATGGAGGCGCAGCTTTGCGTATGCATGCCACGTTGCGAGGTCGAACAGGAGGTTGGCCACAATGGCGTCGTGGCGTGCAGGCAAAAGGCCTTCGAATACTGGCATAGCACACTGTGAAAGGGAGGTTATACCAATGTGTGACATGATTCTTCGAGTCAAGAGAAGTACTTACCTGTAACAAGTCTTCAAAATCTCACGCAGCAAGCTTCCGCATGGCCGAGGCATTCCTGTGAAAGCGTCGTATTGTGCTGCGACCAAACGTGGGTACCGCTCGATAGCTATAATGTATATACTGTTAGATTTGAATCAAATACAAATAATAGATATAATGTACCGTTGATTCAATTTTTGAATGGCATCATCTGCAGCTGCTTGAAGCACTCGCATCAGATGAGTGAAGGTAGCTTTCCATACACCCAGCTCGACCTCATGCAGGAGGTCGACCACAAACATCGAATGGAAGTCGAACCCAAAGCGTGCTAGCTTCATGGAAAAGGCATTCTATAAATAATTGTTAGCTAGTTGTCTGAGTAGATAGTGGAGAAACTTACCCTTGTTGGTACGAGCGAGCGTTCACCGAGCACTGTCTTCAGCCTGTCTGCCTTGAGTGGCACACCGAACTCGTAGATCAGTCGGCGGGCAGTTTCAACATTCTGCTGGCGTTGGACATCATCTTCGCGGTCCTTGCAGCGAGTCTTCATATCAGACTTCATGCCCATGTGGACAACTTTGTTCTTCTCGACAAGGCATCGAGGGCACGGGCACTTGGCGAGATACTTGATACTCGCAAGTATGACCCTGGATACAGGTAAATTACTAGAAGGACAAAAGACATGATAATAGACTTACTTTTCGGGGTAGTCCGCGGAGTAAGTGAAGAATCGTGGAAACACACGACGCATGATACCATCACCACATCGAATGACGATTCCGTGGGTATATGCCTCCATGAAATCGTTGTCAAGGAGGAGGATCCATATCGCATGTATGAGCTCACGCTTGCAGTGCGTGAGAGTCTCTGCCGTCGCGCTCTTGCCGAAAAATGAGCGGTAAAAATCTTGAATAATGTCCGGAAGCTGGAAAATGCACACATTAGAAACCTATCACACCGGCAAAATGCAAACTCACTGAGGGGATGTATGCTAGATGATGGCATGCATATGCCGTGGGTTTTGCGCGGGTGTACTTTGATTGGGAGCCAAAAAACGAGTAGAAAGGCCAGAGTGACGCCGTGCCGAAATTTGCAAGGTGCGTTGCGTCCGACCAAAGCATGAGCGGCGTGACGATGCGCTCCAACTTGTCATCAGGCTCGCGTGGGAGTTTCTGTATTTCCTCGTCAGCCTCGAGCATCGAGTGTGAGCAATATATTTCTGAGTGGACGCGCTCGGGCTTTGAGTTCTTGAACGGCTTCCAAAACTGCTGAAATGGTGTGGCGTGAAGTGTGGAGAAGGTGGTGGAATCTGAATAGACAGTCTTGATAATGTCGACGATATTGCGATGCCAGACACCCTTGACTTCAAATTCTGGCGCCTGGTCTTCGGGAGTCTTCACCTTGTCAGCAGGGAGGCGGATCTTAACAGACGATTGATGCCAGCCCTCGCCCTCATTGAAGGGGCTCGAAGAATTGGCGATGTAGCTGTCTATGCGCTCGTTCTCTCGAGCAGTGTTGAACTTTGTGAAGTCCTTGATGCTGAATCCATCCCTCATGGAATCCCCGAGAGAGTGCGCTAAGCGATCCATCTCGCTTGCCGATTTTGTCGCAGACTTTGTGTACTGCCAGCACATCATAATTGCAGCGACTGCGTTAGTAAACGGAGCATACCAGGGTTCCACTGATCCTGCATCCTGGGGCGGTGCCGGATCCGCCTTGGGGAATGCTGCGGAGTCACAGACTTTATCGAGTGAATTTTCAGGTTCTGGGTTGTGCGTCGGGTGTCGCTTGTACTGGCGGAATAACCCAAATTCATTGGGTTTTGTTTCAAAGATGAGTTCCGGCGCTGGCGCCGGCTCAGGCTCAGGCTCAGGCGGAGGAGGGATTGGTGGTACAGACTCCGGGCCAGGCTGGGTAGGAAGAGGATGCTGTTTCGAAGGAATATGGGAGAGGGGGGTGGCGGAGCCAGGCAGGAAATCATCAAATCGCTTTGGGAAGCGTATTCCACGTCCAGAGCGTGCAGAGCACGTAGTAGGAGGCAGAAGCAGGGGTGGAAGTTCTGATGATGAAGCTTCTGGGATGGGGATCGAGTCCATAACGTCTCGCTGATACGCAAAAAAAATGCGAATATTGTTCAATATATGTAGTGAGCGCGCGTGAAGGCCGACGACACTCACCTCTGCTGTCAACTCTTCAGGTTCTACCGACACCTGAGCTCTCTTCCTCGACCGTGTCTCCACCTCTTCCGCCGCCTCCTCCTCTCGAGCGCGCTTTTGCTGAAAGGTAACATCTTGAATCTCTTGATAACCTTTGCAGTTCCGTTGATGCGTCTTGAGAGCGCGTCGGTCGTGGAAATTTCGGGGACACGCGAGGCATTGGAAAGCCATTAAAAGGAGGAAAAACAAGAATGATATTACGGTTTTCATGCTCGTCGAGGGTGCGCGACCCTCAATGAGCTCTGAAAATGACAAGACGAGTCCGACTCTGCAGAAAGTCTGCGGATGCAATCACATGACCGCTCAACGCGTTGCGACTTGATGATCATTTCGTCATTACTTTCGCTTTCACTCTCACTCTCACCATGCCTTATCGACCCCCTCCCTCCGAGAATTCTGACTCAGACATGGAACATTCAAGGTATGTCTCGAACCCAGAGAGAGCGGTATCAAAACACGCCATGGAAGACGCACGCCGTGCACCAAAAAGCATGGCACAGTGCAAGGGAAAGAAGCCCAGGAAGGACACATCGAAGTAAGTTTATCTTCTTCAATTCTTGTCAACTAACCTTCTCCATTATCAACAGACGTGACGACCAAGATATTTACAAGAGCACCGCGCGCTGGATTTCACGTGGGATCACTCTGTACGATGATCTCCATGATGTTTTCCACGTCGGTATGCGCATACAACTCGGGCACGCTGGCACATCAAACTCAGATGACGAGACCGATGGCAGAGTTTCTGCTCATGATCTTCGCGTGTGAGTTCTTCGTTATCTATGTCATTTGTCATTTCTCACGTATTAGACAGGCAAAAGGACCAGAAGAAGCTATACTTGAAGATCTTCAAACAGGTTCTCGACCTCGTTCCTGGTTTCTCTGTCAAGGTTGAGTCTGAAGGTAACAAAGACTCTTTTCTTGCATTGCTTGATATGGTGAGTGCATATAAGCGCATATATGCACACTTATCACATCTAGTCAGATGATCAAAAGCAGCTCCAATGCTCGCGCGGTGGACACGACACACATGAAGAAGTTTGTTGCTCATTACGCGCCACTTGATCTGGTCACGCAGCCGTTGAAACCGGCACTCGTGCTGGCCAACAAATGCGATCGTGGGTTTTCGCATCCGATGCTCGCGCGTCTTCTGTGCCCCAACAAGTATCTTGCAAGCTTTGACAAGGATTTCACTGGGTACTGATGTCAATGCCTCACTTAATGGCAACTCACTCTTGCTCTCTCTCTGCAGCACCTGGAACAAGCTCAAGAACAACGAGCTTAAGGTCTTGGCCAAGCATTGGCCCGCCTTCGTATACAAGGACTACCAGTACGACCCAAGCGACCGCGAGAAGGGATTATTCCGCGGTCACCTCCTTATCTGCGTAAGTCTCCACCCGGTCCGTTCTCAAATTGCTGACGTCTTCTATTGTTGCAAAGGCATGGCGCGCTATATACATAGGCCCGTCAGCAGCAAGGCTAGGCCCTGACAGCAAGATAGCTCGCACAAAGAGCGGCAACGCAAAACTGCACGGCGCTAACGTCGTAACACCGCAGACTATTGCGTATGCCGCTTGCCAGGTAAGCTGGTGTCTACAGGTTCTTGCAAGAGCTAAAATTGAGTCTGCAGGCACGCTTCGCTATCAGTTCCATCGAGATGTGGAGCCCGGACGACGGCACATTCAACTATCCAATCTTTTACAGGCGGATTGTGGAGCTTTTTGAAAGGTACCAAGCTGATAAGTGGACAAAGGACACCCTTGCATGGTGGAACAAGTACCTTACATATTGCTCTTCGGGTTGCTTGCACTAACAAAATTCTCTGCAGGACGGTCTTTGGGGATGAATCAGGACGTGCAATGCCCAATTCAGGAGGTGAAAGCGACACAGACGGGTCCGACAGCGAATGGGAAGCCCTGCACACATTGCGCTGCGAACGCCGTGCGATAGAAGAAGAAAAATCTGGTATTCAGGTTTCGTTACATATCCACATGCTACTGACATGCTACGTACTTTACAGCACAGGCCGCCAGTCTGGACACCGGCGCGCGAATTTCTGCTGCACCTTTGTTGGGCGCGGCACTTGAAGCTAGCAACCCGACTCCAGCGGCCCTGAACATGCTCGCAACAACAGCTTCTCGCATGAATGCCCCCGGCGCCGACGACACAGACCACACAATAACGACTGGCTCATCCAGTCTGCCGCCTCTCAGACAACTTGCCACCCAGTCCTCTCGTCATGGTCAAAGTAACCGGCACATGTTGTGGCACATCCTGGACGAAGACGAGGACGAAGATGAAGACATGTACCTGGATGGTAGGCCCCGTGGCAGCTCGTCCAACAGTTGCATGCACGATGGGGAAGACGGCACTACACGCCAATCGCGCAAGCGCAAGACGCTTGTGGACGACGACTCTGACACTGCTAACAACGACACCGGCAGTGTTGCCCATCGCTCACGCAACCCCAGACGTCTTGTTGAGGGGGACGACGAGCACGAGCACGACAACCACGACGACGACAACCACGACGACATGGCGCCGCAATTGCGCAAGCGCACGGCCTCGCGCGCTCAGTACGATGACGATAGTAGCCGCACCTCGAAAGCACGCAAGGCCAAGATGAACGCTGGCGCTACGTCGACTTCCAAGGGCAAGGGGAGGTCTTAGACGGTCATCCTTGCCGTTCAATCCTCGGGGGTTATATTATTCTCTTGTGCTCTGCTTCAATCTCTTGTGCTCTGTGCTCTACATGGCTCCGCGGCGCGCTCTCGTTTCGGCTTTTTGTGGTTTATCTTCCGCATTACTGACTCATGTATATTTCTTCTTGCCGCTGAATATATTCTTATCGTTTGATTGCCGTGTATACTTACTCTTGCTGCTCAATATATACCGGCTATTAAACTAACGTGTTTTTATTGTCTGACAAGCGAATATAAGCTCGATATTAGATTGTGGATCATGCAATGCCTTGCAAGCATTGCCTGGCAATATATTCTCGCCAATCCTCACTGAGTAATATATACTTGTCTCAAGGCTTGGCAAAAACCCCAAGAAATATGAAGATTGCATTTTTGCTCGTGCCTCATATGCTAATGCAATACCCCCCCTCCCAATTGGAGGTCTTGGTGGGTTTCCGGGGTATATAAAGGTATACATAGCTATCTATCATTTGTGCACTTTTGCTGATGTTCGTGTTCATGGCGGATGAAGAGGCCAGAGATATTCTTGCCGGAGTTCGCCGAACGCTCTTTACCGATCGCTGTTTGCAGAGATCGCCTGCTTATTCACAGCTTCAATATTCCAATGATACTAGATGAACGCTTTCTGCTGCGGATGACATTCCAAGTCCATTCATCGAAGAAAAACGCAGGTGAGCCTCAAGGGCACAATGCTGCTACGTAGAGTACATGGTGGTAGAAGCGAAAATGCTAGTGAAATATTAGTGAGCGTATAACCACGGCCTTCCTTCAGACCGCAAAAGCTGAAGAATAGGCATCCAAATGCTAGGCGTGGCATGTATCTGTACGAGCCCGATAAGTAAAACATCTTTCATTGTGATATTATTAGAGACGATGTCCAATGTAGGCTCGGTGCAAGATGTGAACGGGGAGTGCTGGCCGACTGTCAGCATTTGAATGTAGATAGAAAGGGGACATGCTCACCTCTAAAAAGAGCCGAATTGCGTGGCCTACTAAGTAAGCCAATCTTCTCATGGAGACTGGTTCGGCATCCTTTTTGAAGAGGGTTGATGCCCAATTACGATAGCCTGGCCACTGCGAGGTGATAACTTCAATATTGAAAGATTTTATTCTGGGAGATGAAAGGTCACTTGCACTGATGGTGATCAGGTGGCCACCTCGCGAGCCTAAATTGACTTCAGAATCAGGTTGTTCGAGAGTGGGGCAACTCTCTAGAACTAGATCTTGTGCGAGCACTCCTACGTCGCGCAGGCCTTTCGTTAGAAAGAATATGGGGTGCGTTTTACCAAAACTCGGCTTCGACTCCAAGATCGGAGGTATGGCCTGAGGAATAACTAGGCCGCGCTTGTACGAAACTAGCATGTCAACGGGCTGTCCTCTTGTCTGTGGATCCATGGTCCGGAATGACTTCGTCGACCTGTCGTACTCAACTGGGACTGGGACTTGACTCTGTGATGTTCCGGTCAACGAGCGGAAAAACTGTTCGGCAGACCCTGCGGATAGACAGCAGGAGACGTATCCATCCATGAACAGGTCAGGTTCGAAGGTTGTTTGCGGAGTAGGCTCTGTTTGCGCCTGCTCCGGTGCGGTGTCCAGGATGTTGAGTGATGACATGGTTTGGGCGTCTTTGTGGAGTCACTGTCAGGTGGGTACAATAGTAGTATATATCGATACAACTCACTGGGGAAAGGGGGGTAGTATTCAACAAAGAAGCTCCAAGAGGTCAGAGGATATTTATATAGATCTCGACATTAGTGGCGAAACACTACATGTTGTAACTTGCATGTCAACATAGCGCTTTGCCTGAATATAGTTTCGCCCGTATTCAGACTGGTGGCAAATCGATATCGATAGGTGCAGTATGCCATAAGAATCTGCTTCGCTTCTGTATAATTTGTGTTCGAAAGTATAAGGGCAGATTTGCTATCCCGGTAGCCGACAGGTGGCAACTGTCGGCGGAAGATGATTGGCTCGAAGAGATAGGTGGAGGCGACATGTCCACGTGGCTTCTAGCTGGAGCTTGGCCATGGCACGTAGCTTTTGCATCCAGAAGGTGATCCACCCGGAAAAGTCACAAAAGGGAAGCCACGCGCATCGAGCTTAAGCAGAGCAGAGCGGTGTAGACATTGTGATGAAAAGCAACACACAAAACTAGAGCTGCAGAGCTCTTTGTAGGACCAGAGCCCGTGAAGGTCATTGAGCGCTTGATGTTACCAGGACGCACCGTGATCATTCGAAGTTCGCCTCAGTTCCCCGCAACACCGATCTTGATCGATGGCAAACACAGGACAAACCCTTAGATGATATCAGGGTTCTGAACACGAACCCGTCGTAACACCAAGATGGAACGATAGTCAAGACGACAAGGCTAGTGGGAACGACGAGTTTTTGAAGAACGCAGTGTGATGATTCATACGACAGCATCAAAAGATTGATTGACATTTATAAGTGTCTACGACTGGACCTGCGGGCTAGAACGAGGCGAGAATGGTTAGGCAGTGCGCGGTCTGGATACTGATCTCTTGGATGCGGATCCAGCACACAATATTTCGATGAGGGTGAAAGCGAGTCGACTGAGCGAAACACATCGACCACACAGGATGGGGCACCGACGAAGTATAAGCCTACAGCTGATGGAGGGAATCAGGGCTTCGACAAAGGCGGCAGTTACGAGGCGAATCACGTGCATATGATGCAAAGGTACGAAAAATAGAGGATATCCGATTGGCCCAGCCGTCGCCGGAAGGAATCGGGACCCCAGATCGAGCTCATTTTTAATGAGCAAAAAGTTGTAACATCCGTCTTGCAACTGCACCACCACCCTCGCCCACTACTTTATTTCTCTTTCCTCTTCACGACCCGCTAGAACTATATCATGCCTTACTCTCCTGGTACGTTTCGGGTCTCTTTTCTGTTGCGGAGGGTGTCAGGGTTGACGCGCAGGTTTCTTAACCACGTAGGTGACGCTGCTAAGGGTGCTGGCCTTTTCAAGACGCGGTGCGCCCAATGCCATACCGTTGGTGCTGGTGAGCCTCACAAGGTTGGCCCCAACCTCCACGGGTGAGTCTCGATGCCAGCCCGGAACGCCATGATGGTCAGCGAATGTTGACGTGGCAACTCTCAGTGTCTTCGGTCGTAAGACCGGTCAAGGAGAAGGTTTCTCCTACACCGCTGCCAACGTGAACAAGGGCATCACTTGGGACGAGAACACTCTATTTGAATACCTTGAGAACCCCAAAAAGGTACGTTCATGCCTTATCGCAACGCGGCATGACCTGACTCGTGTTCATAGTACATTCCTGGTACGAAGATGGCGTTCGCTGGCCTCAAGAAGGACAAGGACCGTAATGACCTTGTTACATGGTTGAAGGAGGCTGTGCGTAGTTCTTGTCCTTTCTCTCCGCCACTGTGCTCATGCTACGTTTCGTAGACCGCATAAGGGATCTGAATCGCATTTATCCCTATCTCATCCTTTCCTATCATATACCTTCATTGGGCCTTAGTACTTGTAGACGACCCTTCTATTGATTTGGTTCTCCCAGCACTTGTCACACCTCCCAGCTCAACTGCATTATTTATCTTGCTGCAAGCTAATATATCGAGCTGCCATAGATTCATTGGCATGTTCTTTAAATATAAGATGCACATCTTAATATGGTCAGTCGACGTGAGTGACCCTTTCAATTGCGAATGCTTGCGCTGTGGGCGTGTTGACTCGATTTTTTTGTGCGAATCATGACTGCACATCATTTTTCTACATTATTCAGCCATGACATACAGGCTGTCTCCGATTCTGTATGTCTGTCAAAGTCCTTCATCAAGCCGCCATGTATGACACTGCAGTCGATGATAGAAAGACGAGTATCAGCAGCTGAATTGTAAGTCGGGCCACGCAACTTTCAGGTGTCCCTCTGCCATTGTGCGTTGAACATCTTGCACCTACATACAGATGCCACGCCATCTCATGAAGTGCTAGTCTGCTATCGAGACCAGAGGCGTCCACCCCGCCAACATTTAAATATGTGAGTTCACTGACGCCACGCCTCCTCGCATGATCATGCAGGTACCTTCAAACTCGTCAGGCCGTGTGATCCTATCGACGTGTATGAGATTTCCATGATCAACCAGACCGTGAATCATGAAGTCGTATTAACGGGAGGGAAACGAACTGAACAGTGGCGCATGTGCACGGATGACGGCCATGGTGGGTCCGGTTAAGCATCGTTGTCATGAGCACCCTCACAAGCTCTCGCTCCGTCCAAGGGGAGGGAGGACGCAACGAAAGTCTTGAAGAGGTCAATCAAGCGGATGGATGGATGAGAGAGAGCGAACTTGCGAGTCTGTGGGACACTCTCAAGTACCGCTACGCGTCTCAAATTGCTGATTCGCGATTCCTGCTCCTACGAATTATAAAAGGAAGAGGGTTGAAGGCTCGTTCAAGCGCATGAGTCGCATCACGGTCAACTGCTCAACTTACTCTTTGCGAGAACGATCGCTTCTCGAGCTGCTACGGGAAAAGACGCAACAACCTGGATCTTACCTGCGAGAGTTCTTCAATGAGATCGGCTTCATCACCAAAGCGGACATTCCACAACTATTGGGAGCTCAATGCAAGTTGCGAGACGATCCAGGGCGTTAGCGGCCGATCTGGTTCCTCTAAATTGGTTGATAAATCTGGATAGGTAAAGGGAGAGCATGATGAGGCTGGCCAGTCGATAAAGTCAGAGACATCCGATGCTAAGGACGCGCTCGAGGACGAAGACGGGGGCATGAAGAAAAGTTCGTGACTTGTTAGTCGAGGACATCTTGACATGCATTCTGTCTTGTCTGTTGGGTCCCTGCACATCTCGTTGCTGTGGGTGGCAATGCTTCAGTTGATGTGTAAAATAACGACGATCGGTCCAAATTACGCGCCGTAGGAAGACGTAGTAGTGCACTCCAGAGGCATCTTGCGCAACATCTGAGGTGGAATGAGTGGAAGAGGCTGGGAGGAGCGTGGGAAGAACAGCCCCGTCGAGTTTGCGAAAGCGACCTTGTTTCTTCTCGCTAGCAAAGCCACCCAGACTGTGACCGCGCTACGTCACGACTCTGCTGTAATTGAAGTTCGTTCTTTCATCTCAGCTATCCATGGACGACATCGCTATTGAGGATGAGAAGAAGCCATTTGATTCAGTCGTCGGAGGACATGACGAAGACACTCAGCCAGACCCAGACGAGCAAATCATGACTGAGTCGGGCAACGGGAGAGTCTGGATGGTCAAGGTGCCTTTATTTTACTTACCTCTCACTACCCATGAACGTCTATCAACTGCTGCCAGATACCGCGCCATCTCATGGAGCGCTGGTCCGCGGTTGACGCTGAGGGCGTTCCACTAGCTACCATCCGTGTATACGACAATCCTACCCCTGGCGCGCCCCAACGGATCATCGTCCAGACACCTTCCGACCCCTTGGATCCTGCGTCTCCCATGGACCAGTACGAGATGGACATGCTAAATCAGGACGTGAACAACCAGATTGTCGTCGCAGAGAGAGAGAAGGAACCACACAGCCGCGCTCGGACAACGATCATGACCGGAAAGGTCAAGCATGAGTGTAATATGCGCCCCAGACTCTCGGCAAACTACCGCAGAATGATCAAAGCGAGGACACAAGCGGCGAACACTTCGACACGGCCTATCAAACGGATCGAGGATGCCTTGCCTGGAGGGCGGGGCGGGATCATCAAGCTCAGCAGTGGTGTTGCGCCTGCTGCTGGGTTCTCAGAACATATCGTGAGTGGCATCACATCTCTCCTTAGTCTCTCTTCATCGCGTATCCTTTTTCGCTCAACTTTTGCAGAGACCAAAAATCAAACCGGCAAAGGGCCAGTACGAGCGCATGGCCCGTATGCCCCGCAACCAGCTGCTCGACTTGCTCTTTGGTCTATACAGAGAGCGAGAGCAATGGCCACTCAAAGTTCTTAGGGAGAAGACACAGCAGCCCGAAGTTTACCTTAAGGAGGTCCTGAGCGAGATTGCATTCCTTCACCGGAGCGGAGAGTTCAATGGTTCGTGGGAGTTGAAAGGAAGTTTCAAAGGTGACGGGGTAAGCATAACCATTGGCTATCTTGCTTTGAGCCGGACTGAGGGACTTGATTCTGTAGGTCAAGGGAGAGGGTGGTTCCATTACCGAACTCTACAAGAGGGAGCCGCCACCCGACATGGACATGCCCATGGCAGATGAGGACGAGGACGAAGACGACGATGACGATGACGATGATGACATGGAAGAGGTCTCGTAGCCTGTCAGTGGCATCCGCAGAGTGCCGGTACTTTCTCTCACATAGGCCTTTCGTGTATCACTACCAACCATATCTGTTTTCCTAGTCAATACCATATCATTTGCTTTCGATTTCGACCGCGATAGCCTTGAGAGCAATAATATGAATACCCTTCACAAGGGTGCCCAAGCTGTTATGTCCACGATTTTTTTCGCGTCTTAGTACTGACTCTCTCACGGTATTCCCAGAAATCACTCACATGACAGGGCAGACTCTTGTTCGAGCACGTTATCTTGTTGCAAGGTGACGTTGTACAGGCGAAGTTGGGCCGGTTTACTTATGGTAAATTATATATATAGCAGGACCATCTGATTGAGCTTTTCGTTCGAATCACGATGTCAATCGCACCTCACAAATTTAGAGTCGCAATCTGGTACGTGTCCATCGATTCTACATACTATCAACGCTGCCTCCAAGGGCGCCTTCCTTACTATAACACACTTTGGTAGCGGCGGAGGGCCCGCAGGCCTCTCCCTCGCTGCTACGATAGCACGATTCAATGACGCTACTGCCCCAGTTGCATTTGACATATATGAGGCTCAGCCTGTTATAGGGACTGTTGGAGCTGGGATCAACGTGTATCCACGCACACGCCAGATGTTAGAGCGTCTGAACCTCATGGGTAAGCTTGCAGGAGAGATCGGTGCAGAAGAAGGGCAAGAAGGTATGCCATTTCAAGTGCCTTTGGACCTTACATTTTTCTAACTTCGAAAGCCGGGAGCGCTGCCTTCGATTTTCGCAAGTCGGATCAGTTGACTGAGGGGTACAATTTTTGCAGAATGGTCGCAAGCAGTACGTCGATCTGATCAGATCCACTGTAATCTGTTCGTTATGCTCATCCACACAAGCATTACTGATCCATCGGTCTGCACTGATCACTGCTTTACAAGCCGGGTTCGAATCGTACTCTCATTACACAGTTCATACTTCGGCACGCCTTGTGTCTTACATGCGTTCCTCGGACGTAGAGACAGGATCGCCTATCACGCTTCATTTTGCTGACGGCACGACTGCCACCGCAGATGTCCTCATTGGCGCGGATGGAATCCGCTCGGCCGTACGATCAACGATGTTTGAGGGATCGTTGGCAGGACCGCGCCCTAAATGGACTGGAACTATCGTATATCGGAGTTTGATTCAACGCGAAGCGTTGGATGCAGTCTGGACAAACCACCGGGCTTCAAGATCTCTCACAATCGTGCGTGACCAGGGATGGAACTTATTTTACTTCCTTTGAAGAGAGCTACTGACCAGCCTCTAATGCCTTAGTATTGTGGTAATGATAAAGTAAGCATGCATCCTATATTCTCAATATTCTTGGCAAAAATACACAATGGTGCTCTAGCATATTGTCTGTTACCCAATCTCGCAAGGAAACTTGGTGAATTTTATTGGATATTACACCGTACCGAACGGAGAAGGAACGTCCTTCGACGACAAGTGGGTACGCGATGTGTCTGCGGAGGAAGTGCAGGCTTGTTATTCTGGATTTGAACCCGAAATTCAAGCCCTGCTCAAGGTGAATCCAAATTGCTTGCAATGACCTCATGTAATGACCGCTTTGCTCACGAGTGCAGTGCCTCGATAAAGTAGCTGCCTGGGCCGTGCATGTCATGGACGATGTTTCTAGAAGTGTAGATGGACGGGTCGCTATAATGGGCGATGCAGTACGTGACACAAGGCTCCCGCAAGATGAACTGACAAGCAGACGTGGGATAAAAAGGTTCACGCAATGGAACCACACTTTGGCGCAGGTGCAGGTCAGGCGATGGAGGTAAGTGACGGTCCGTCCTCGCCCGATATTCGCCATCTTCCAACTCTGGTTTGACGCTATCAGGATGCCTACATCATTGGCAGGCTCCTTACTCACCCTCTAACGACGCGCGAGCAGATCGCTACTGCCCTCGCGATATATGAGGACGTGCGCCTGAAGTTCACCTTGGGAATTGTATCGAACGCGAGAAAAATTGGCAAACTCTATGAATTTGGTGGAGATCACCGCCCTTCTGCAGATGGTGACGATCGCAATTGGGCGAAGATGTGGGGTGATGAAGTCTCGAGGATGTGGCAGTGGCAGCGGAATACCGATGCAGTGGATGAGGATTGGAGTCAGGCGGAAAAGCAATTGGTCGACGCCGTTCTGCATAACAAACATTCTGCGGCATGACTGTCTCTAAATCGACTCAAATTTGTCGTATTCGGTGAGGACGTTATAGTCTGCGGATCCGAGCGAACACTACGCTCGAACGTGGGCATGCAGGAATCAAGAACATCTAGTATTCATACAGAACAGTTCTAGCGGTACAGTGCATACAGCTTTCAACATCATTTAACTTATATATTCTCCCGCGTGGCTCACTCGTAGAGCTTCTCTTGATAGCCAGGCAAAATGACCGCGGTTCTGAACGTCGGGTCATACGTGTACGCACCCTTGGTGCGCTGCCATTTCTGCTTCGCAAACGTCCACGCTAGAAAGGCAAGATCAGTACGACCACATTAAGTGGTGACATAGGTCAGTGGCGGCTGACCTTCGGTGGTAGGAACAGGGTTTCCTGACTTCTCGAATACGTTTTGGGTGAACCCTTCACGCTGGAGCACTGGCGATTCGTGAGCAGTGCGGAGAAGAATATCATTGTGCGGGCTGCAATGTGGATCGTGTGACTATATTATTAAGCTCGCCGGAACATGAGGATGGCGCCTTACCGAGAAAAGTACAGCAGCCCAAGACGGTCAACATGCTGCTGGTCTTTCGGAGGGGCTGCGACGCTGAAGACGATCTTAGCGTTGTGCGATTATTGCGAGAAGCACGATGATTCATTTACCGGTGAACCGTGCTCTGGACGTAGCCGCCAGTCAAGAAAGACAATGCATCACAGGCATTGACAGTCAATGTAGCATCCTGAGGCTTGACCCATTTCCACTGGTTATGAACGGGGTCGCGAATCTGAAGGGCTGCTACGGGCTGGCGGAAGAGAAGGGTGAACGACCCGAGGTCTTCACGATGCACTGAGCCAAGGATTTTGATAAACCGATAAATGGAGCATACCGGTGTGACCGCCGCCCCAAATATTCCCGAGTTTCTGGTTCTCCTCCGGCGACATCTTACCGTACTTCATGTAGCGGAGATGATCCTGAACACGATGTGACTAGGTGAAAACCGTATAATGGTGAAGCAATCAGCTTACCTCGCTCTTTACTTCATATTGGTGTATTTTTGTGAAGTAATCCTCAGGAAGCTCGAGAGCAATGGCGAGAAGAACGTGGAGACGATCCAAGACCTCACTGTGGAGAGCCTGACGAACATACATATAAGCGATGCAAGTTCACACAGCTCGAAGATGCAAAGCTGACCCTAGCGAATTGCTCGATCTCCTCGATGTGATCCTGGATGAGTTTGGGGTGCTGATGCTTGAAAGAACCATTGAACTCTGTGTCGATTAGTTCAGATCACATCCTCGTATGCTATCATAGGGACCGACATACTTGGAATGTTATAGACCTCTACGCGATCTCTTATGCCTTCAGTGGGCTCCAAACTAGACAACGTAAAGTGTCAGAGCAATCATGCCAACGAAGTATCAGCTTCATAGGAAAGCGTACGCACAGTCGACGACCGGCAGGAACGTAGCCATTGAACTGACCCTCATCTTCACAGCCAGAGATATGGGAAATGAAAGGTAGTCTCTGGGAAATTTACGTACCTAATCCTTGGGGAACGTACTTGAGCTTCTCCTCCAAAGGTAGCTCATAGAGCTCTCTCCCTAGCGCAAACTGCCTGTTGACCGCCTCTTGAGAGATATTGAAGTTCTTCACGTAGAAGAACCCCTTTTCCCGCAGGGCCTTGATGAGAAAGGCGGCAAGATCTTTCTTGCCCTCTGGTGTATGGTACAAGGCAAGATCGAGAGTGACTAGTTCCGCCCAATCGAGATCTTCCTGCAAGCAATTCGCCGCTGATTCAACCGCGTACGAGCTAAATTGTTCAAATAAAGCGCACCTTTGTCTCTGCGACGAAGGAATACGAACCTAGTGGGTGCGGCAGTCAGCCAAGCAAGACGCGGAGTGGCCGCCACGAGCAACAAAAGTGCAACAAACTAACCAAGGGAAACGGGGGCAGGCATCACGTGCTTTAAAGAGATCTTAACTCTTCGCCGTTTACGGCAAAAGCCAAGTTGAGCGTCACCATTTGTGAATCCTCTCACTTTTATATGCATTCTGTGTCCCTGACTGCCTGGCGTTTGGCACGATTCTACTCACAAGACAGGATACACGCCTCAGTAAGCTTGAGCACATCATACAGCTTCTTAATGACACGCTCGCTGCTTGCGCCGATCCTTCCACTTTGCCGCTGCCCAACGGTCCTCTACAGGTAGTTATCGGAGCCCCTTTGTAACAACTCCACCGACGGACATAGATAGCACAGACTCATGATCCTTATATCGCCGTCACCTCATATGACTTCTGAATGGTGTGACTCCCACATATATAGTGTGATGGCAGCCAATTATGGCCAGCTGACGTGCAATGGCATGCTCACAGGTATGTTTTGCGATATATTTTTCTGCTCGATTTCCTGAATCTCTGCTTATTGATCAGGTGGATTGGCGTCGAACCTTTCTGTGCCTTCGGGTGCAAGATCTATACGTGGTGTCATTGACATGGCCTATCGCATACCACAGCAGATTCATCAACTCGTAAAAGCCGCTGCGGAGAGTACAATCATGCTCGTCCAGAGGACATCTTGCCCCCTTGGTCACTTTGCATCTTCATCATGTCCACCCCCAGATCTCCAACTAAAGCGCGGTCTTGGAGTAGTTACATCTGGTTTGTTCACACGTACCCGTCGGATGGTCCGAGGGGGTCTGATGAAAGGAGATTAGGGACTCGTGGGACAAGTCACCTGAGGAGCGCAAGTTCCTGCGAAGGCTTGATGCTGGCCTCATCACGTACGCCGCGTTGTCCTATTTCAGCAAAAACTTAGACCAACAGAATATCACGGTGAGTCTCTTCAACACCTTCATTATTAGCTTTTTATCGCCGCAAATTAGAATGCATATGTATCGGGAATGCAAGAAGAGTATGTGCTGCGTAACTTAACTTTGTCTTGATCGCACTCATTGTTGTTCCTCGCAGTCTTGGCTTGTGAGTGTCCATATCGTGGTACAATCGTATCTAACCGCTTCAACGCAGACACGGGAATGAGCTAAATTATATCACAACGGCGTGGACATGCGGTTATGTGATCGGACAAATTCCTTCCAAGTGCGGGCTTTCTTGTCTTTTGCAAACCAGTGTTGACCATGATTTTAGCCTGCTAATTACGCGAATTCGGCCGTCTCTTTGGGTGAATTTCTATCACGAAATCATTCATCAGTATCGTCCAGGAGATCTGACACAGTTCGATGACCAGATTCCCGCCATGGAACTTTTGTGGAGCATTTTAACCCTGGTCCTCGCTTCGAGCAAAAGTTTCACAACTCTTGTGGTCGTTCGCTTCTTTGTTGGACTTGCCGAATCCACATTCTACCCCGGAATGCAAGTAAGTACTCGGCTCCATGTACCCAGATATCGCAATGAGACGTGCTATGAAAGTATGTTATTGGCAGTTGGTATAAGAAAGAAGAACTAGCAAAGAGAGCCTGTATATTTCATGTGCGTTCTGCATGCCATGTATATTGTGACGGCTCGTAACTCTCACCGTCTGACTTACAGACGTCCAGTGCTGTTGGATCGATGTTCAGCGGCTTTTTGCAGGCGGTACAGGGTTGATTCTAGTTGTATTCTCATGATTCATTGACCAATCTCGGCAGGGTGCGTACAACGGGCTCAATAATGTCCACGGACTTGCAGGTTGGAGATGTTGGTGTTCGTGCACGTACTTTACTTGTTTCAGTACTGATACTACGCACAGGGCTGTTCATCATCGACGGCGTCATCACTGCTCCCATCGCCCTACTCGGGTTCATCATCATGCCTGATCTTCCTTCAACCACCAAGCCTTCCTTCTTACTCTCCAGTGAGCATCTTGAGATCTCAAAACGGCGTATGGAGGAGGCGGGAAGAAGGCGACCTTCTCATTTCACGAAAAAGAAGGTTGGCTCACAGACGGGGTTTTTTTACAACCAGCCATTTCTCTCCATTCGCGGTCTCCTGCTGATAATTTGCATATGCAATAAGGTCCTAGGATTCTTCAAGACGTGGCATCTCTGGATGCTTGTTCCTCGTGCGCCCTATGACAACCATAATAAGCGAAGTGATATCTAACTTTCGCCCCATCTAGTATATGTCCTTGTCTGTCGCCTTTTTATCTTTCAGCCTTGACATGATGAATGATACGTGACACAGTTCAATAATGGGGGTGGTGGATATACATCTATGACATTCTGGTACGCCCTTCCCAATGATTCTCATCAATATCATATTCATGACATAGAAATTCACAAGGCTCAAGAGCTTCAATACATCTGACCACACCGTCTATACCGTCGCGCAAATCAATACATATCCGTTCGGTATCTATGCAGTTCAAATAATCACGAGTGCGCCTGTCTTCACTTTTTTTTTTGAAGGTGCTGACAAGGTACTCACTCTCATAGCTCTTGCGTATGCATGGTGGAGCGATGCAGTGGGTGCCCGCTGGCCACCAATGTTGTTCGCTGGGGTCAGTTGAAGTCGTACATGTTCTTTGACTTTCATTAAAATCGTCTCATCCCTCAGACCTGGTCTATGGTGACTTACATAGTCTTAGCAGCAACGCCTCTGTATTCGCACATTGCAAGGTTCGTATATCGTAATCACGAGCCTAAATCAGGGCGTGCTAAACTTTTCCCCAGGCGCTGGGTGTTCTATTACTTCGTACGAGCTCATACGCAAAGTGGTTTTCCCAACAATTCTGATGTCATCGTCAGACACTCTGCGCTGCAGGATTGTCCGGGCTTATACTTACATGGGCGAATGAACTCACACAAGATGACAATGAAAGTAAGTCCCCTGTTCGTGCCTGACTTCCGCCTTGACTGATAGCCAGCGAATCAGAACGTGCCTTCGTAGTCGCCTCATGCAATATGTGGGCATATGTGTTCCAGGTCGGTGTAAGCATCCTACATATACAACCGCCGTTGACATCCGCTATACACAGGCTTGGCTTCCGATGTGAGGAACAATCTGATCGTCGGAACGTGTTTTTGTTAACATAGATCTCTAGAGTCATTCTTCCGCAAGTTGAACAACCGCGGTATGTATTGTAACTAGCCACTCCGATCACTTAAAAGAGTTGATTTCGAGATGATACAGGGTGTTCAAAGGCAACGTTGCAACTGCTTGCATCAATTTGAGCATGAGTTTGTTGTTTCTGTCACCCTCAAGATGACATACTAATCATCAAATGCAGTGTGTTTTGCCACAGGCACGATGTTCCTCCAACGGCGCGACGAACGGCGCTCTTCCGGGATCGGCTCCGATGAACGCAGCATCGTTGCTGAGAATGTCGAAGCAGACGATCTGGATGTAAAGAGCAAAATTTTAGAGACATAAAGGATTAGGAGAGTGGCCGATGCATGCTGTGATCATGCCTCGTGGCATTCGTTCTTCTGGGTGTACAGTAATAAATTGTCTTATTAGTCTTCGGGTGCGCATCGTCATCCTCGGTACTGAGCACTCAGCAGGCCGAGCGGACAATGTCACTGCAATGTCATCCACATAGTCGAGGCTTATAGACGAGGCCCTGGTCAGGGCGTCCTTAGAGCTTCTTAGAGGCTATAAGGCATCCAAACTCAGGAGCAATCTGCAGAGAAACCGACAAAATTGCCAAGATTGGACCAATATACTGATCGCGAATTTCGGTGCAATCGTATCGATCACACCGGGGCCGTTGGCTGTAGAGAACTTACTAATGAAAGTTAGTAAGGCAATTTACATGATCGACTGCATAAAATATTCGAACCATTGTTGTTTTCACCAGTTCTTCACCTTCGACGTCGTCCATGGATCATTTCGAACTGATATCCAATCATTTCTTGAATCTTCCTCGCCCTGATGTTGAGCTAGGGCCACCCGCTGGAGTCGTTGACACTACCACACTCGCCGCTCATGATTTCGATGTCGACACACGAACAGGGTTCATGCCCCCACAGCCGCCCTTGATCCGCTTGTCAGATCAATGGGAGGCATGGGAGCAGGCATTAGACGATGCCCAGGTGCGGAGGCTTCAGCTTGGGCGCAAGCCTGGAATAACGGAAGATGAGAGAAACCAGTCTGAATCATGGCGTGCCCACATTCGGGAGGTAAGTCCGCTACAATTCCGTCCAAGCGCCGCAGACCAGTACTCACATGCACGCTTTGGTGCAGATGCCTATTATACCGACTTCGAAATTGAATCAGTCAGAGTTGATGCTTCGTCGGGCGCACCACGTCCTTTCATGGACGATGCACTTCTACATTCACTCACTTCCCCCTTCTCCCTCCTCGGAAATCATCATCCCGGCACCGATCACAGTCCCACTTCTTCAAATATCTGCCCAACTTCAGCTACCGCCCGTGGTAACTTACTCCGATGATGTGCTTTACAACTGGGCATTCAAATCACCCCCACTCTCCGATCCGACCGACTCTACGCCTTTACCAGCACCGGCACTCGATAATCTCCGTTGTCTTACCCTTTTCACGGGGACACGGGACGAGGAAGAATTCTATCTCACCAGCGCTCGTATGGAACTTCGTGGAGTCGAGGCCCTTGACCTCATGCGTGCTACTATGGACGAGCTGTTCGTCGGCGATACCATCGCACTTCGCCGCATTACACAGTACCTTCATGCTCTGGGGCGCGTTATTGACGATCTTGCCGCACTCTTGATGACCGTGCGCGATGGTTGCAGACCTGACGTATTCTACAGCGATATCCGGCCTTGGTTCTGTGGTGCCGACTCGAGCTCTGAGCAGAGAAGGTGGATATTCGAAGGACTGGAGGACAATCCAGACCTTGTAGCTCCTACCGAACTGTCTGGCCCTAGTGCTGCGCAGAGCTCGCTCGTGCATGTACTCGATGTATTCCTTGGCGTAGACGAGTATTCCCACTCCAATTCGCTGACAGGGCATCACTTTGTGAAGCCATCGTCATCGTCATCTACCACTGCAACCTCGTCATTGGAATCGGACAAGTCTAAAATCTCGTTCCTTACGCGCATGCAAACTTACATGCCTCGACACCATCGCAATTTCTTGCGTCACCTCTCTACGGCCGCTCGCCCTCTTCGCGAAACCGTTTCCGATAGTCATGACACAGAACTTCTCGAGGCGTACAATGATGCTGTCTCTTCATTGAAGCGTTTCCGCGATGGACACATTCGTATCGTTGCCATGTACATCGTCGGTCCATCTAGAAAGGCCGCAGACGCTGAGCGTGTGGAGTCAGAAGAATTACAGGCCCCTCTGAAAGGGACCGGTGGAACAGACCTGGTCAAGTTTTTGAAGGATGTGAGGGATCGGACGGCGGCGGCTGTCATGAATCCCAAATCTGAATGTTTATGAATTATTTATCTTTGTGTTCTTGGATTTTCACCTAGGTTTATTGACGGCGCGGTGTCTGTCGTCCAAGATAAACCTATGTTGGCTTGTGTAATATTCACATCTATCAGTAGATCTCAGCGCCTTTTGGCGCAGCTATTGGTTGCATAAAATGTCTTCTCATCATCTCGGGATTTGGGCAATATGTTTGAACAAAGAATTGACAGGAGACATCATCCATTTGATAGCGTGTAGCACTACTGTAAAGCTATCCCCGAACATATGTAGCAAGACATCCTTCCTTTACCCCTTTGAAGCAGAGGCGCATACGTCAAAAGGTCTAAGTGGAGTGATGTCTTAGGGTTCAAAATGTGTCTTCGAAACGAGGAGTGTAGGCACCTGAATGACCATGTCGGCAGCCGTGGCATGCCAAGCATAGCCTTGTGATAGTATTAGAAGGAAGATTGACATGGCCACTAGCAAAAATTCCGGTGCATCAGACATTCAATTGCGTGCTTCGGCGCTGATTGGGAGAAGATTTCTATAGGAACGTGCGGTTGGAAAGATGGCCATTCGCTCGTTATGGCGTGATCTTCTTGATCAGACACAGGTCACCCAAACCCAACTGCAGTTCTATGCCGAATCATGCTATGCTTCTAATAGATCGAGAGCATTTGAGGGCGGATCATTAGCCATGTTTATTAACATGACTTTGCACGACACCCAGGGTCGGTTACCGATCAGAAGATATAGATGTCTGTCAATTGAAAAGAGTACCTTATGAACTTTTCCGATCGCCCAAAACGTCGCTGGCAGATGATGCGAGTGGTGTCGGTGTCCTCTCTCAAAATGAATACTCGCGCTATCGTGACTAAGAAGCATAATACTGTGTTGAAGCAACAGGAGTCTATGGCAGCATCGTAATGTTTGTTAGGTCATGCAAAATGGGTTCACCAACAAACAATGTCGAAAAGAGGTAGTATGGAAATGCAATCTAAACACTCACGACGAGAATTGCTCGATAAAAACACTGGATGGCACTTGGAATCATGTAGGGCGGAGTATACAATTATTAAAGCGTGGACTTGTTACGAAACGCCATGAAGAAGGCGTTCCTCCATGGGTAACGGACTGGTTGTAGGATCCGTGCTTCAGTCATCTGGAAGACCTGGATCCGGAAGGAAGACTATCCGCATGATGGCGCCAAATGCCTTTGAATGGGACGTACGAAACGTCTTCGAGCGAGTCAGTGTTTTCGTGACAGTACCTGCGTGCTAGTCAGGAGAACTGCGAGACAATGGATACGAACGCGAAAGAGGGGTTGGATTTGGCCGGTCCAAGGGCGGAACGAAACTTATTAAAGAGATACTATCAAGGATCACATATACCGAATGCAATGAGGAAACGAACGTGTGGCTCGAGGAGATAGGAGCAAATTTCATGATCCCGGTATGACTTCCGACTTGCCCACATACACCACTTTGACATGTTTCAGAGGTGGTGTAGGAGGATACGTGGCTAGTGCCCCCATCATGGCCGTTCTAAGGACGAATGCGTAACGCTGATCAGACCACAAGAATTAGGTTCACTCTCGAAGTTTTACTGAAGACCCAACACTCAATGTCCGAAACTTACAAAGGTCCTAGGCTTTGATTATCCAGAGAGCTGGCGTTCTGCGGTTCACAACAATTAAGACTGGGATATACGTTTCCGCTATGACGAGATATGAGGGAAATTGGCTTGATGCAATATTTGCTATCTGTGCGGGTAAGTCATAGGGCCAACAACAAAGTTGGCTTGGGGTAGAGAGCGCGCCACGTCAATTGTCTTTTCCGTGAAACAAGCGCCAACCCGAGTTGCCAAATTTGGTAACGAAGTAAATCTCAGCTTCGCTCTTTTTGTTTTGCACACGTACGGGCGAGCTCATACTTCTCCTTCGTTATTGTCTTCCGATCTCCTAGAAGTTATCTCCCTTGCGGTCTCTTCATATCGACGACGAACAACACAAAAAGACGGGCCGTTTCCAACACATTCTGGGCGTAGCTTTGAGACAATGTTTCTCCACTTTTGTTTGAGCTCTGGTCCGAGACAACGAAGATCTGGAGTCCCTAAAGATAGAGATTTCTGTCGCGGATATATAATCTCTGAAACAATGGCAAGTACTCACTATCATCCGAGACTAAGGTTCATCTACACAACTCAATCTTCCGAGTAGAATCGCTTCAGCTATGGCCTACTACGCGACACCCGCTGCCGCCAATTATTATACCGCCCCTGCACACACTCATAGACAAAGAGGGTTCCGTTTATGCGATCAGTGTGGAATCGTTGAGCAGCCAGCGATCAGGCAGTTTCGACTTTGCGGTGGTTGCGTACGTCTGAGACCCCCGCTCATTTCGCACTGTGAATCTGACATTGATCGGTACGCGTCTCAGATGACGACCAACTATTGCGTGAGTCATGTGTTCCAATACTACCGCTAGAATTGATCCAACGTCCCTCATTCATAGTCTACGGACTGTCAGAGACTGCACTGGCCTACACACAAAGCCATCTGCAAGCATACCATATCCCAGATCTCGGCCTCCAAACAGCAACCCATCAACGATGACTATCCAGATGAAAATCTTGCCAAACTTCTTCGAAAGTTCACTTCGATGCATACGTCGTTGTTGGGCTGGGCTGGGTTCCAGGGACTTCAGCTCAAGCATGTGCCTGCGAATGTCCGCCAGCATGCGCTCCTTGTTGAGCTCAGCTACCGACCCTCCGCAGACAAACACCGGCAGTACGGTTGTTTCTTGTTCTCGATACCTTTTTCTTCGCTGAAACGCATGTGCATAGATTCACCATTAAAGGCACACACATCGTTCCTCGAGCTTATGTGACAGGCAGCGATCCTCTTGTCGCGGCTGAGATCCAGCAGCGCGATGATAGATGCAGGCGCAGTGGTGGTATCGGGGCTGCTGTCGTGTTGATTCAGTGCGGGGGTCTCAGTCAGGTGATGCCTGTCGAAGTTGACGCTCCAAGCAAGATTACGTGGGATATCCGCGATGATTGGGAGGATGTCCTCCACCATTTCGTCGAGTCTGGTCGATCAGATTTCAAGCCAATATCGACTACTTCTAGAGGGTCAGTAAGCGTCTCGTCGCCTTCATCTATGCTTATCCTGAACTCAACTCGAACTCATCCTTCAGCGTGTATTACGGGTGATTGGCGGCCACCAATTGTCATCCTTGTTGGTTTAGACGAGACCTTCGGTACTGGACTATCGTTGGTTGACTCATCTGTCTTGTTCGATTTTTTGCCATTATCTTGCTACTCTTTTTCCCTCCTTTCATTGGGTTGGACTCTACCAAGATACCTTATCGTTTTTCCTGACGCTCTCTCCGTAGCATTCTATGTCGTTGATCACTCACTGTATTTTTATCCCTCCGGGTCTTCACCCTTCGATCTTGTAGTACTAAATAGTGACAATAATAAGGCTGCCCAACACAACAGAGCTCTCAGAAGACTGCTGAACCCGCATTGGTGGCTGCCCGGCCACGTGCGCCGTGGCCTCAAAGTTTGAAGGCCTATCTCTTGACGATCTTCTCAGAGCCTGGTTGATCTAAACAACCTTCTGTCTTATCAGTGCCTCTTCACCTATGGCAACTTCGTGTGCTCCCTTCAGCCTAAATGCTCATCACCCAAAAATCCCAACCATTTTGTCCAGAGGAGAGCCTGGTCAAGGTTGATTCAATTGTCGCTTCTCAGGGGCTTTACTGTCTCCATCCGACTTGCTCAAGTTGACTGGCCAACAGTGATAATCAGCGGTACCGAACGAACCTGCTTGGTCTCTACAGGTCTCTACACATGACTTCATCCCTATCAGCTCGCTGCCTCTTTCAACCTCCTCGTTCGGTCACACACTATTCTTCCTAGATCTATTGCTCTGCGTGTAAGGAATACTGGACCTACAGATCTTGTCCGGTCTATCGTCTCGTCTACATTGTTACAGTTGTCAATTGCTCTGCATCACGCCGGCATTATGATTGTATGCATATCATCATGACCTACTGAAACTGCGAGTCACGGTCATTTGCCTGCCTCAGATGTGCCAATGAACCTTTTGCATTCTGAGATGGTCATCAGCTTTAGATCGCAATCATTTCCGCGGAAACATATACGGAAGTAGTCGATAAGAGACTTTCTTCGTGTGTTCCCAATCTTCCAACGTTTCTCCATTCATTCATGACTGCCTCCAGTGCTTTAGTGCCGGAGGTCGTCTCGTAACTAGCCTGCGTGGCCTCTATCGTTCTTGTAGTTCTCCCTCGTCCATTACGAGTATCTCCGCTTGCTACAGCGCAAGACGCGACTTGCATAGGAAAGGAGAATGGTCATAGGACGTGGTGATTTTCCTCGACTTATAAAAGAGCTTCCCTCACACAGCGGCTTCATACCCAATCTTCTACTGCTTATTCTTCTTATCCATCATAGCATGGTCATGATTGCAGTCGCGACACGCTCCCTTGTGTTCCTTGCTTTAGCCCTCATTTATCATTCCATCGCAGTTCTAGCGTTTGACATCACTCGCAACGATAATGTATGTGCACGCCGTCCTTGGAATTAGGCTCCCCACTTACATTATCCTTCCGTCCTTCCGGGGCTTTGTAGCTTGCTGTGTACGCCAGCACACGTTTTCCAGGCGAACAAAGTATTAACACTATTTGCAGGTATTGGGGACAGGACTCTGCTGGCAACCAAAAACAACTTTCTACCTACTGTGCAGATGCAACGATAGACAACGTCATCTTGGCTTTCCTCTATATCTTCAACGGCACAGGTGGTGAGCCTGTCATCGACTTTGCCAATGTAAGCTCCCGTGTCTGTGTACCTATGCGTATCTTAACTTTGCCATCGGTCAACAGATATGCAATCAGTACGATGACAGTGTTTTTCCTGGAACTGCTCTCGCCAACTGCTCGTTCATGGCATCTCAGATCGAGGCATGTCAGGCGAAAGGAAAGATTGTGACGCTCAGTCTTGGAGGTGGGACCGGTCAGGTAGGCCTCTCGTCGACGACAGTTGCGCAGAACTTCGCGAACAAGATCTGGAATGAGTTTCTGGGCGGGTCGAGCACGACGAGACCCTTTGGCAGTGCAGTCCTCGACGGGTGAGCCTCGTTTCTCTGTCATGTGCGAGTAATTGTATATTGACCTTCAGCTCCAAGTGTCGATTTAGACATAGAGAGTGGCTCACCAAATCACTACTCTGCATTTGTCAATCGAATCAGATCACATGCTAGCGGCGCATCGAAGAAGTAGGTAGTCCGTCCTTTCCATTAGTTCAATGTTGAATTTTGATGGATCTACAGATACTATGTTACGGCTGCTCCTCAATGCCCGTTTCCTGATGCCAACATCGGTGCAGCTCTGAATGCCGCGTCATTCGACGCTGTCTTTGTACAGTTCTGTATGCCCTCTATGATTTTCTTGTTCGTCGACATCCTCATCTCCTTGATTGCCTCATAGACAACAACTATTGTGGCCTCGATCAACCCGACGTGAGTTTTTGAACCCTCTTCGAAATCCCATGTGTGGCTGCTTACGATACTCATCGTAGGATTACAATTTTAATACATGGTAGGATTGTTGAGATTGTATCAGAGCTTGCAACTTATCACTTTGCTTCATTGAGGGATGACTGGGCGCGCTCCGGCTCTGCGAATCCGGACATCAAGGTATACATCGGTGCAGCGGCTAGCGCGAATGCTGCAGGAGAGGGATATGTAGACATCGGAACTCTGGAGAATTATGCCACGAATGGTCAGGATACATTTGACTCTTTCGGTGGGGTCATGCTGTGGGATGCCTCAGAAGCGTACAGTGCGCATTCTATGTTCCAATCGAGTCTGTATATGCTGATCACCGTTCTTCCAGCGAATCATCGCTATGATAAAGCGATTAAGAATGCGATGACGGCTAATGCTGCTCGCAGTAAAGTCGAAGAGAGAAAGAGCAAGGGTCATTTGGAGTCTACATATCCGGCAGAGAAGCCCTTCCTGCATGTGCAGCTTTGAAACAGACCCGGCAATGCACGCGGGTTCGACACCATGATGCAGCACTTCCGTGATTACGATAATGAATATGTTTTGATAGTAGCACCATCACGATACTTTGTCATACATACACATGGTAGAGAGTAGGAAACCCTGATATTTGTTCTCGGACTTGTGCGGCGCTTAACAGCGCTCAGTGGAGGCAGGCCCCTTGACTCCCCTTAGCGACGTCGCTCACGGTTAACTCTCAGTAAACACGGAATCCAGGTGAACGTCAAGCTCAGTCAAAAAAATGGTCTTTTGTCATGTATCCGTCAAGAAAGTGGCGCGAAAAGTCATGCACAAGTCATAAACTGCCAAAATTGGACACAACTTTCACATGACTTCTGCACTGCTTTCATGACGGATACATGACAAAATACCATTTTTTTGACTGGGCATGACGTTCACTTGAATTTCCGTTTTTACTGAGGGTAACTAGCCTCGATTGGTCATAACTTTGTAATTTCGCTTTGATTCTGCCCTCATCTTCGTCGTTCTCTCTGAGTTCTCTCTGCCACTCAGCTGCAAGCACACGTCTTGATCCATATAGCATGTCCCACACCGTAGCTCACGGCCCTTCAACATCGGCGCCCAGCGATGGATCGCGCACCCTCGTTCTCCACGATACTCAGCCTGAAAGCTCTCGACATGATTCTAACGGCAACGGTCATGATGTCGGACCCCTGCGCCTTCGAGGAGCTCATCGCAACCAGCAAAGAGTCTCGTGGGAGGAAGACGTGATTGATAATGAAGGGATGGGCAAGAAGAAGACGAAGAGTGCGTGCCATGATGCCTTGCATATGCACCTATGCTCGAGCTGATGCCGCACCGTCACTTCGCGCATAGTATGCTGTATCTACCACAGGCCGAAGCAATTCGACGAGTCGTCAGACGAAGATTCTTCCGATTCGGACTCGGACTCGGGCTCGGACTCTGGGCCTTGCCGCACTTCTCACCACCGTCACGGCCATCACCATCACGGACACAGAACACCACCGCATGCACCATCGCATGGCAATGGTCTGCGTATGAAGGATTCTGAAAACGGGGGTGTCATTCATGAGCTGGAAGATGGTGACGATCGAAACGCCTACGAATCCATGCCCTCGAAAAAAGGCAAAGGAAAACACATACCGTGTACGTCCCCCATCTGTCCATCCGAGCCTTATCTACTCAATTCTATTCTTGTAGATTGAGCCGAGTAGATGACCTTTTAGTCTCGTTGCTGTCCGTGTTGTTTGATACCGGCCGATTTGTATCCGTTACATACATGTATCTCCATATGATCACCGCCTGTCTTAGACTTGGCAAGTTCATAGCTCTTACCGTCTTTGACGCCGGAACGACCTACTCCTCGTCTCGGCCCCTGCACCATGTAGGTCCGAGAAAATAATGCTTTCGGTAGCGATGACCCATTTCCCTGGACCCGGATCCGTACAGCGGTAGAAGCGACGCCATCTACGTTTACTGATCCTGTGCGCCTCGGCAGGCCTCAGCTATGCCAGATTTTCAAACTTCAAACTATCTTCAAACAGGACAACCTCCTGCTTACGACTTGCAACCCGTCTTTCTATGTGGGGGAGGTCGGTCGGATTGAGAACCAAGCTGTTGGCGGACCGCCATATAGCATCCTCTTTGCCATCTCTTCCTGCTGATGGTCTCGCCCTAATTTGCTTCTTTTAGGCTTGTGTGGAATTCACATCCGTCTACCCGCCTCTAGCGCAGTTGATGTTACATTGCTTGGCCTGATTGAGGAGATCGTCCTGGATCATCCTGGCGGTGTCGGCATCATTGGGCACTATGTAAGCACTGACACTGACGTGTCCTTCGGCGGATGAGCAGGTTGAGGGTCTGATTATTTCTTCTCCACTCTTCTGCGAGTATAGATCTGCACGGGTTCGGCTCCTCGGGAGTATTGTCCATGCCATTGTCCTCCAGGTTCCGACGCTACGCAGTGTTTAATCTAACTTAGGGACTTTCTCGGGAAGGTGCTAATTGCTCGATGGACGCATCCTGGTACAACTCGTCAAGCAGGACGAACTTTTTTGGATCAGTCGCGTCCTTCGTTGCTAATTACAATAGTGTTACTAGGACCGATGTGCGCTGCTCCATTCCCGACATCTCCGATGTTCGTATTTTGCTATAACAGTAGGGTACCATTGGCCGGGAGCGCTAGAGACATTGCGAGGAAGTCATCGTTCTCGGCAGCGGGATCGGGGCTTCGAATGTTGCGCTGTGTTGGAGTGTGTTGGGTGTGCGAGTGCACGCGTCGAAGCTGAATGTCTTGAGAGCGCAATGTCGAAAGGGCCTAAATTTGGGTCCGCGTACTTCCCCATACTTCCCCTGAATGCAGCCTTCCGGAGATGTCGTTGCATGCATCCCGGATCGTTTCCCACATCGAAGCACGTAGTGGTTCGGGGTCGAGGCGTTCGAGGGGACGGACGTGTCGTGAGTCCGTTATTTTACTTTTTTGAGGTATATGAGGGCTCCTCTTCTTTCGGTTCTGAAGGTGCGACGCGGATGAATGTTGCGCGGACAATGACATGGTGTCACCAGTTGATGGCCGCTGGCACCGTAGACAAGAATACCAAATCTTCGTCGGTCGTGCGCTCATCGCGCTCTCAGGCTGCCTGGGGCCGTCCCGTCTCTCCCACCGATGCGGCTTCTGTGCTTGCTCCCCGTTACGTGTTTGAGTGACGCTGGTACTAGCTTCTTCGAAATATCCCATTCGATGCGGTCATAGGTGTGCGGCGGTCCAGTGACAGTGTGCGGTCTGTTTGAAATGCAGCCTTTGAAGGATGGATGATTTGCGGGCGGCTAGAGGCAGAATGTGCCATCTATCGACCGGGCACGGTGACGCGGTTGCAAGGGATGGGACGGTGTGCAGGCACGCGGGGAAGCGGGCCGAGGGTCGGAAGGGTACGGATGGCCATCTTGCTGAGTCAAGGGATCGGACCAATGAGGCAGGAATGGCCGTATTTGATCAGAGCGCCGCCACAGGCTTCGGCAGCCCCCTGCATTCGTCACTCGGCATGGGACCCCTAACTGCTCCCTCCACTGCATCGCCCAATATCTAACGCTCACGTTCCTTGCCTTTCCTCCCTCTCCCATATCCCCTTCCATAGTTTCCTCCGTCCCCCACATCGATTCACCATGTCCTCCGCCGACGAGGACCAAAACGACGTCGAGAACGGCACCTCGCAGAGCTTGAAGAAAAGGAGAATTCAGAGAGCATGCGACATCTGTCGGCGAAAGAAAAGTATGTTCCGCACAAACATCCCCCATTTTACCCGCTGACTTGGTGTCCAGTTCGATGTGGGTACTCCTTTTTACTTTTCCTCACCGAACCCCACCAGATTGTCCGCGACAGGCGATGGAGGACAAATGCCTGGGAACCGTTGTTCTAACTGTATCGCTTACAACTTCGAGTGCACTTACAATGAGGCTGCCAAGGTAATGTCGGTTCTCATCGTTTCCATGAACATTCGTGAATTCACTCCACGTCCAGAAGCGAGGTCCGCCGAAAGGGTTCGTGACGCTTTTTACACATGGATCATCAAACTCACAAGGGGGTCACGCAGGTATGTGGAGAGCCTCGAGACACGCCTCGAGAAGATGGAAGGGCTTTTGCAGAGGGTATGTCTCCCCCCTTCGCTTCACCACTACTGTCGCTTATTTCCTGCTAGTTATGCCCCGATGCCGATTTCACTCAAGAACTAGGCGGAAATCTCACAAAAGAGGCCTGGTTCCGTGAGCGGTCCGCGTCAAATGTCAACGGTTCTTCTGTGGTGAAGACTGCGACTCCTGGCCGCATCCCCTCTCCTAGCACCATGGCCACTGGGTCCAAGTCGCACTCCAGTCCAACCATCAACGCGGATCTTGAGTCGAGTGATGACGAGCTCATTCAGACTAATTTGCTGCAGGATCATCTCAAGGACCTCTCCATCAACCCTCTGAGCAACCGCTTCTTCGGTAAGTCAAGCGGCGTGCGGCTCGTCAAGACTGCGATGGATCTTAAATCCGAGTATTCGGGGAAGGGGCCTGACGGGAACGCTATCAACCTCTTGGGAAGCAAAAGGCCCGAATTTTGGAACTTACATCCCGTATGACGTCCTCTACTTCCTCCACCGCCGATACTCACCCAATATGTTCTAGTGGGAACGATCGAATCTTGAGTCCGAACGGCGCAATTTTAAGTTCCCTGAACCTGATCTTCTGAGAGATCTCGTGGATCTCTTCTTTCAGCACATTAACTTTTTCACCGGCCTCCTCTATCGCCCTCTATTCGAAAAGGGCATCGAAGAAGGCCTCTACCATCGTGACGATGGCTTTGGTGGGCTCGTCTTGCTGGTCTGTGCGAATGCTTCACGATTCTCCTCCGACCCACGCGTGCTCCTCGAGGGCACGGACTCGTGGCATTCCTGTGGCTGGAAATATTTTGCACAAGTACAGATGGTCCGCAAGTCACTTCTTTCTGCACCATGCTTGTACGATCTACAGATGTATTCTGTGCGTAGCATTCTAGTGTCTCCTCTTTGCCCTCTCATCAATTGTGTCGTATGCTGGGTTAGTTATCTGTCATATTTTTGCAAGGCTGTTCTTCTCCCCAGGCGTGTTGGACCTTGGTCGGCGTCGGCATCCGTTTAGCTCAAGATGTCGGTGCTCACCGACGCAAGGTCTACGGCAATAAGCTCACCGTTGAAGACGAACTGTGGAAGCGCGCGTTCTGGTACATTACATCAACGAAGTCTGGCGCCTTCATTTCTGAACTTTTTTTCTAGGCTTCTCGTCGTTCTGGACAGATCGATGAGTTCATCACTCGGTCGTCCCTGTGCCATCCAAGAAGAAGAGTAAGCATTTCTCAATAATACTTCTTCCAGGGACTCGATCTGAATCTTGATGCAGTTTCGATCTGGATCTTCCGGCAGAATGTGACGATGAGTTCTGGGTACATCCTGACCCTGAGCAGGCCTTCAAACAGCCGGCGGGAAAACCGTCGGTCATGTCATACTTTATCTGCTTCTTGAAGCTCAATCAGATTCTGGCCTTCGCTTTACGGACGATTGTAAGCGTTTTGAGCGATAGCTCTCACTCTTTCTATACGCTTCCTCTGATCCTTTTGTATCTAGTATTCTATCAATAAGTCCAAGATTTTACTTGGCTTTGTCGGGCAGCAATGGGAACAACATATCGTTGCCGAGCTTGACTCCGCTCTCAACAAGTGGGTCGATTCGGTTCCTGACCATTGTAGGTCCATTCTCCAGTTTCTTCGAACTTCGTCACTGAATCAGCTGCAGTACGTTGGGATCCCACGCGGGAACATCGTATCTTCTTCGTCCAATCTGCTAGCCTTTACAGTACCTATTATCACCTCCAGATACTCATCCACCGCCCATTCATCCCCTCCCCTCGCAAACCATCGCCCCTTTCATTTCCGTCGCTCGCTATCTGTACCAACGCTGCACGTTCGTGTAGTCACGTCGCCGACGTTTTGCGTCGTCGGTCTCCGGGGATCCCAGTCCCTCACTTTCAGGTTGGAAACTCTACTTTCGCGATTTCTCTTGTCGATGCTGATACAATGTTTGCTATCAAGCTACCCGCGTTCACAGCTGGAATTGTACTGTTGCTAAGCATTTGGGGCGTCAAACGTTCTGGAGTGTCTATTGACCCTGCGAAAGAGATGGAAGATGTGTACAAGTGCATGCAGGTTCTCAAGGATGCAGAAACAAGGTGTGTGTTTAATGTGTGATCAAGCCCATCGTTAGCCCATGTTTGATTTGCGTTACAGATGGCACTCAGCCGGTCGACTTTGGTGAGTCACATCACTGTCGGAAATGAATTCACTGAAACTGATTACCTCCGAAACATAGGGATGTACTTTGCGAGCTCGCTTCCGTAGGCGAATTGCCGTTGCCGCAACCCAGTCCGCCATCTTCGAAGCGGGAACGAGATTCGGACAGTCCAGGATCCAATACTTATGGGGATTCGCCTCCTGCAGCGACCCCGTCTTCAAATCTGTACGATGGACCAAGACCCATCGCTGGCTCGAGACGTGTCTCCAGAGAACAGTCCATGACATTCCACACATCGTCCAGCTCGTCACATCGTCGTTCTTCTGCATCGATCTCCCATTCCCATGCTGTGTCCACCTCAAGCTACCCTTATCCCGTTCTTCCGATGCACAGCGATGAGCTTGGCCGCTTGCCTTTCAATCCGCCCTACAACACTTTCGATGCCCGCGGTGATCAATCAGTGAACACATGGCATCTTCCCAGCAACGGAAAGGGGGACCACGTCGAAATAGGTTCTAGAGCGGGAACTAGCTCGAGGAGGATTTTTCCCTCCGACTCCGGGGTCGGGGAACAAGTCCTGTCGCCCGTCTCTGATATGTCGTTCAGGAATGAGTCACTGCTGGTCCCAGGGTATGCATACGATGGCATGACCCCCGGCGCTAGCAGAGATGATTCTCAGATGCTACTGTCGGGTACCGGTACGTATCCAGCCGGGATGCATGAGATGACATCGCCCACAAACGGGCAGTTCGGGACGGATAACGAGATAATGCATGACGTGTGGTCTAACCTTCCCTCGGGCTTCGAGTACTTAGTTTCATCTTCTCTCCTGTTGTTCTTGATACTGACCGTACCTTTTGCAATAGGTTGGAAGACTGGGATACCTATATCTCCGGCCTTGGGGGTGTCCACCCATCCGGAAACCCGAACGCTTCGATGCGATAGACATGACGCATCCGTGTATTCTCTCATGTTTCTGATCGGTCTATCCACAAGTCACTGTACACAGCACGATCCCCGTTCCCATTCCCCACGTATCGATAGTATCTTATATCATGTTGGGTCCAATACGTTATCGCCCTCGTCGCGAATAATTTGTAGCAGTATACTTGCACTCGCGTCTCTAGGTACCGGTGTTGGAGTCCGATGTATGCCTAGCTCGCTCTCCCTATAATGTTATCCGTTTGCTTTGCTGTACAATTGGAATGACGACGGCTTCGTTTGATTCTCCTGCGAACTCGATCCAAGACAATTACGTGCGCAGAATTGTGTCAACCCGTATGATGAGTCTGTCGCGGGACACGAGGCATCATGATCTCGGGGAATCTTACAGGTCCCAACACACTTGAACTGTACGTTCTAACACTGCTAGCTTGAAGGGATTTGTCGAGTTTTCGTACGTTGCCCGACTGTCCCCAGAATCCGACTCACGCACTTCAGCGGCAGCGAACGACCATCGCATCAGCCAGTTGGATCGCCGCCGATATCGACAGACAGATAGACAGACAAACAGACAAACAGACAGCGGGCAATGCGAGATCGATGTTGTGCTCGATACATAAATTGACCCCAGGCAGCCCCAAGCTCGCCGTGTCTCGACACCAATCCGGATTATCCGCTGAACGATCCGGAGAGCAATGAGCATCCTACAATCATCGTGACATCATGTATCCTTGCAAGGACATATTACACAGAACGGTGGTGCTCCGTAGTGTTCTGTGTGACTAAAGTCTGTGTGGGGAAGATTCAATACGCACAAGCTATCTGGCCAGCAATCTGTCCGTTCGTCCGAGTTCCGATCTGTTGTCTGGACTCTGAGCGGTGTCCAAAAAATTTTCAAGCAGTAGCTGTGGAATTTAAGATCGTCATGCGAAGTTTCTGTTCCACCGAAGGTCCGAAACGATGTAGCGATAGATGGCAATTGTGAATCTTCGCGATGTTGCTGGCGGTGTTCTGGTAGGCTCCTTCAATTAAATCTCGCCAAGCGGCTCGACGGCTCCGTGCGGTGCCGAGCTTGGTCCTCGGCAAAGAGCGATCTCATCTCCCGTCTGCTTCCTCGACTAGCCTCCAATGCACAATAACGTTCACGTTCAAGCGTCTAAAGCAATCCGGTATTCGGCCATTGGTCACACTCGGCTAGTCATCTGATCGGTTCCGCAAACTTGGGCTCAGTCGATATAGTCAGTACCTAGTCTCCGTTGCTGACCCAATCACAGAAGACAGTCGTTCTGTGTATATAGGGTCTGCTTCCAAATGCAGGGGTCTTGCAGGTAGTCAGGATTTCGGTGTTTGCCTGTCTAAAAAGATGGGGTTTGCAAGAAATGTATCACCAAACCTGACTAAAACAGGGATGCAATCCTTCAACATGATATATTTTGCTTATTGAGTACAATACTGCTTATCGAAATAGGTGAGTTGGTGTCTCTAATAGCTTTTTGCTCCAGCCGTTGGTTCGAGTCCCGATCAAGACAACATTTTACATGCTCCTTTTTATATCCTTACCATCCCTTCATGTCTCTTCTACCATTTGAAGTCAATTCGATCTTTTTTTGCACCTCAAAACTGCCCAAAAACACATTTTGAGCCTTCCCAAGATTAGCACGTGAGCTGCTTTGCACGTGAGTAGGGCTGAGTCTGAATATATATCAAATTCAACTCGAAATCCTGACTACCCGCAAAGGGGGGTGATTTGGATGTAGACTAGTCAGTATCGACGGATTTCGACGATTGTGCACTCGAGCATGGCTAGCAAGAATGTAAAGAAGAGTGACAGAGACTAGTGCGTTCGTCTTCCACACTCCATGCTTGGACATGATGTTTCAATCTCCTTCCAATGCGCTCTATGGCTTACAATGGTCTATTGTGATTGAGGGCTTTGAGACTTTATTCTACTCAGAGGACAAGTCAGGGCACCTGCCAGAACATCTGCAATTGCCTCCTTGAACCCTTGATCCTCTCGGGCCCCATCTGCATTCTCACAACATAAACATGGTCTCGTGATCACGAATCCATCATTGCAGGAGAGAGTACAGGAAAGTATGTGCGTTGCAGACAAAGCAGGCCAGAAATTCTGTGTTTTCCAAGGCTTCGAACAATGGCAATGCCTTATCACACTAAAGAAGGAGTCCCCAGAGATTCACAGCGCGCCGCACGGTCCGAAGGGTATTTCATGGACTAGCGGTCAAGCTGATGGTGAAGAAAGCTCCGGAATAGCAAAAAGCTGCCGGCACATATGGCAGCACCGTATGCCCTACTTGTATGGGTGCGCTCTCACAGTTCACATGCAAGTAGGGTATATACAGGTATATACCTTTTTGTTCCTTTGTCTAATTACGGTGTAGCGTATGTCCAGACAAGGCCTGCTCTATACCTTAACTTAGAGTTAGGTTTTCTGCATGCAGTACGGATTCAAAATCCATGTATACTTGTCCAAGGTCCAGTGCAGATCTGTGAGACTAGGCTGACCGACTGACGCCGAGGTCGTCCAGTCGGAGAGCGGCCCGGAGGCGCCGGACTCTTCGAGACGGATGACCTCCACTCTGAAAAGGAGGTTGAGCGAGCAAAGTGCCTCCGTCTTCACTTTGCTCCCTCCATGGCCGCCCAGCTACCGATTCCAATCTACACATCTCTCGAACAGCTCTACAGTGACCTCGGAACAGCTACCAAGCATGCGTATGTACCCAGTTCCGTCCGAGAGCAGCAGCTGACCCTCTACGAGACAGTGTACGATGGAATCATCTTGTAGAAGAATTTGACAAACGATTTGGAAGGAAGCCGACATTTATTGTGCGAGCGCCAGGGCGCGTGAAGTAAGTCGTCGTTTTCGATGGACGATCGTATATCTCAGTTGACCTGCAACTTCACAGCTTGATCGGGGAGCATGTCGACTATGCACTATTTGGTGTACTCCCTGCAGCGATTGAGCGTGATATCCTCATCGCTTGTGCTCCACAAACCACCTCGCTCACGCATGGCGCGGTCAACGCACAGAACCTGTATCAGAAGTATACTCCGCGCTCATTTACTCCAATCAGGAAGAAGTCCGTTTCAGATGATCCAAGCGAAGCTCAGGTCCACCTCGAGGAGTGGGATCTGGACATTAACAAGAAAGAGCTGCGATGGGAGAGCTATGTCAAGGCTGGATATTATGTTCATATCTCGATCTACAAAACACTCGAAAAGTACTGATTACTCGATCTTGATACAGGGTGTCCTGAACCATTTCTTCCCCCCATCTGCGACAGAATACAATGGGCATCCTGTTCCGATCGACCTCCTCGTAACAGGTACTGTCCCTGCTGGCTCCGGTCTTTCATCGTCTGCTGCAATGGTAGTAGCGTCAACGCTTGCATTTCTCGCCGCAAATAACAAACTTGCGGGTATCACCAAAGGCGCTCTCGTCGAAATGGCTATCGAAAATGAGCAACGAGTAGGCGTGAACAGCGGAGGGTGAGCCCTGACTCTGTCGGCGAAATCTCAATTCTGACGAGCTCAATCCTTCAGTATGGACCAGGCTGCATCAGCAATCTCGACGCCTGCCTCGGCTCTCTACGTCACGTTCTACCCCCGTCTAGCAGCCTCTCCTGTTCCACTCCCGGGCTCCTCGTCTGTAGCATCTGGATCGCTTCCCACGGTGGCATTGCCTCCTCGCGCGGTCTTCATTATCGCCAATTCTCTGGTTGTCTCTGAAAAGGCCGTCCATGCTCGAACGCGGTATAACCTGCGTGTCGTCGAGACGCTCGTTTCTGCTCGCGTGCTGGCTCATCGTTTGGGTATCTCCATGGGCTCCAAAGAGCGTATTACCTTGCGTGAAGTAGTCGGGAAATCAGGTGGCGAACCAGAGGGCGGTTGGACAGAGGATGACACTGGACTAAAGGAAACATTGGAGAAGGCTGTAGTCGAGGTGGAAAATTTGAGGCCGAGAAAGGCAGAGGGGCAGGAAGGCGTCACGATGGAAGAGATGATTGAATGGAGCGGAATGGGTGAGAAGGAATTCAGAGAAGTTTATCTGTCTTGGATTGACGGCGAGTCGACATTCTCCCACTCACACGTCTTGCCTGGGGAATCCTGACATCCCCCTCTCTTTAGTGGAAGCGACGCATTTCCAGCTTTACAAGCGCGCGAAACATGTCTTGACTGAAGCACTTCGCGTCCTTGAATTCCGCGACATCTGCCTCCGCGCCGACAAGGCGCCCACCTCGGGTGAGGATATCCTCAGGGAGCTCGGCGATCTGATGAATCTGTCCATGGACAGCTGCACTGATTTATTTGAGTGCTCTTGTCCGGAGCTCAACCAGCTCACCACGATTGCGCGCGAGGCCGGGGCGTTTGGCAGCCGGCTCACAGGTGCGGGATGGGGCGGATGCACGGTCTCCCTCGTCGCCGAGGAAAATGTGGCTTCGTTCATTGCGAAATTGAAGGCGACATACCCGGCGTATCAAAGTCTCGAGGAGGAGGCGTTCACGGAAGCTGTCTTTGCGACCAAGCCAAGCAGTGGGGCATGTGGTAAGTGCTCCCACCGTGCCGCTCTTCATTGATATTGCTCATACACTTCGATATCATAGTGTATAAGTTTGAAGATTGATGTTCGAGTAACCTAGAGGAAATAAATGCATGCGCATTGTGAATATCATAGGATATATGGCGATTGAGATCATCAGCTCCCGTGGCTCGCCACGCTTCGGCATCTACTTGGCAGCGATATGCATATGAGACCGAAAGAGCCACAAACACTGTTGACCAGTATATTTGGAAGGAACGGTTTACTTGCTTTGATCAAGAGAGAGCAGCTCTGCAAACACACTGGCCGATAACAAATCAATGGTATATGAAAGAACGTAAGGCCCACGTCACAGCGGCGGTCAAAGTCCAAGGCCACAGATTAAGGCTAGAGTAGCCAGGAAGGTATAAAAAAAGAATGTGAAAATCGGTATTAATGAATAGAGAGAAATGAAGATGGGAGTGTTCTGAGAAGACAGTCCTTAACTCGCGTTGCCGTCATCGTTGCTTGAGTCAGGGTGGTCCTGAACCCATTTATCGTAGATCGGGCACAAGTTCTTCCACTCCTCTATAAGATGAGATGTGAGTTGATCATATCTTCTATGATAATGCAGGTAGACACGAACGCGTAACAGGATTGGTGGACTGGATACTAGGGTCATCTTCGACAAAGACCACAGCAAATCCTCTACAAGGCGGTCAAAAGGTCATTTCCAGAAGAGGATACACAGTGCCAAAATACCCACTCTTCGAGATGCCAATCGATATGGCTACAGGATCATTGTTTGTTCAGCGCTTATAGCGGACAGGTGAATCGCTCACCAATGGAAGATCCAAGGCCCGGGATTGTCGGTTCTGAACCGGATAGTGACATTCGAATTGGAGTCTTGAGGGCCCATGCTGACTACGTCGCGGCGGACAGGGTTCGCATAGTTGTAAGAGCTGCTCCCGCCACTGCGGACAACCGAGAATGCATGCTATATTCAAGTGTCATTCAGTATCCTTTCAGACGACAAGACAAGCGTCGAACAACGTACGCCGTGCAAATGGACGGGGTGCTAGAATGGGAAGAGTGTAGTGTCAGCCTCGAATGATGCAGATGTGTTAGGAGACTGGATGCTTACCTCTCCACCCTGCGCCCCTGTGGGGATGGTAAGCTCAATCGACTTGTTCCGAGGCAAGAAGTAAGTGGACCCGGCTGGCAGCAGGTTGGAATTCCCGTTCATGATCTGGAGCAGTGTTGGGACGTCGGGAGACTCGAATGTCTCGCCGTTTACCTTGTACACGAAGGTCGAGTTGTCGGTAGGCTTCGGTGCGCATCACATCGTATGCGATAACGTGAGGGTTCAATACATGACCTGGACGGCCAAAGGGACGTACCAATGGAGCCAATGTGACTTGAAGGTTGATATCAACATCCGCGCCGCCAACGGTAGGAGCGCCGGGCTAAATTCAAGAAGTCAGACCCGACAATACATGATAGCTTGGATGGATGCATCTCTGACGCACCGCCTCAGGATTAACCAGGGCCTGTTTAGTGAGCAGATGATATGCTCAGAATGAGAGCATTGTGATAATCAAGTAGAACATACGTGGACGTTGGTCTCAATCAAGGGCAAGGTGCTGACCGAAAGCGCGTTCTGAGGCTCCGTCTTGGAGGCACCTTTGTAGCGGAAGATGGCAGAGTTGCGACCGCCACTGAAAGAGGTGTCGATGGTCCCGTCGGCGCCTTGAGGTAACATCGGTTTGGAGCGAATCCCTGACGGTATCCTTTTTAGAGGATCTCTCTCTAAAAATCTGGCCGTCACTCACAGTAGTTGTTGATGGGTTGAGAAGCATTGACCTAGTTTTTGTCAATATCTGGCTACAGGAGGACATGCGAAATATCTCACAATGACAGAGTAACGTTGACCTATCAGAAGCAGTGAGGAATTCTACATCAACACCCGGATGACACGAAAGCCTCACCAGCATAGATATTGATAGAATCAACCAAGAGCTTCTCTGTGTATTCACCATCAGCCTCGATGACCGTCATATTGTGCCCGTCGATAGAGAAGACGAAGTTGGGGAAGCAAGAGATGGAGACAAGACGGAAGCGGTAACGTTTTCCTTGTACGACATTGACGACAGCAAGCGGTGCGTTTGCGGGCCCATCTCGAGCTCGACCAAGACCGTTGATGAGGGTGGAAGAGGGATGACTGCACCAACGATGAGTATTTTTGGAGAATATGTGCAAGGAATTACTGACGCTACGTGACCAAACCCTTCCGGAGTCTGAGGGGCGGGGTAATGATACCAGTCGGCGAGTGTAATAACCGTAGATTCTTGATGCACATCAGTACAGCATTGAAAAAATCACCGAAGTGTAGACCTCACCATCATCGACGTCGTACATTGCCTTGTAAGGGTCATTTGGATCATAAATGACAATGACTCCCCGCAAACCGTCGCAGTATTGCGCCTTGTAGTGTGAATGGTACCAGTAAGTTCCGACCTGTTCTCCAGGATTGAACTTATATTGGAAAGATTTGCCGGGAATGATCGGGCATTGCGAGACAAATGCAACGCCATCAGCCCATGTGGAAGTGTGTTGGGTGATACCGTGCCAATGCTATAGTGGTAAGATACCCAGAGTTTGTTAAGTCTTCTTCAGGAATAACAAAGCACAATTCAAGCACACTTACAATAGCAGTGACCAAGTCCATCGTGCCGTTCTTCAAGTTATTAATCACATTGACCGAGAACGGATCTCCCTGTTGTGAGATGAGTTTAGATGCCGGTTCATATGAATAACGCCTCTTACCTTCCTGGCGGTGATGAGGGGACCTGGGAACGTACCCCCAGCAAGGACAGAGCTGTAGGGAGATAGAAGAACGATGGACCACGGTAAGAGTTGGACCATCGACGTACTCGCGGCGAAATCCATCAGGGGCAATGATTCCATTACCGATACGTAGATTAGCGGTGGGTCTGATAGCGGAGACCGCGCCAGTGAGTAGGGCGACGAGGACAGCGAATTTGGACTGGAGAATCATTGCCTGTAGACGATCTCAGTGGGAGGGCGGCTGGAGTCCTGAGAGCAAATGAGAAGAGCCATTTTATACTCCAGAGCAAAAGTTGTTTGACGAGAATGATGGAGTGTAAGAACATGTCCCGTCGCTTTTCAATGGAATGGATGGTAGTCAGTCAATGATACCTACCAATGAGACGTGAATCTCTAATGGCACTTGGAACGCACCCGAGAAAATGTGCCACGGGAGAGTATTAGGTGAGTATTCAGAAAGCACACGCGAGTCGTAGCGAGAGGCATCATTCCTGTTCCGAGCAATGAAAATTGGTGCCATGCGATTCATGACCTATCTGCGATACGCTTGTGGATGATTTGCGGAAGCCTGTTGACAATCAATAGAAGCCGGCGAGTTCTGAAGAATGCAACTAAGAGGTGGAATTTTGAAACCTCTCCATCAATGCAGCCTCTCAAAGGCACGACTCGTATAAATGAGTGAACGAACATCCAGGGCTGATGTTTGTTAAGGAAAGGGATCGCGGAGAAATACGAGGCTCACCCTCTTGTATTGTCAGAGCACTCAAAACCTCAATTCAATAGCGGGCGTTCAGGAGTGTGAGGAGTGCCTGATTGTGCGAAGTTTCAAGAATGATGTCACATAGTCTGCATTCACCTGCATTCACCTGCCATGAGACAGCCTAGAGAAGTTGATGATTTAAGGATAATAGAAGAAGCACTTGCTACCTACCTCGCCAAATCACTTCCCATGAGTGACTGCCAAGGAAATTTGCTGCTCTCCATCCATTATCATGGACGTCTTCGCAGATACACACTGTCATTATAGAATCATGGGGAAGAGCTAGATGATAATTGCCTCGGATTCCGAGAAAGATGCTGACACTCCTGACAGGGTATGGGACTGGGAAATTGATGGAGCGCGAGGCATGCTCGGTGCGAGCTTCATGCCGGGTTTTTGATATGCGACTGCCACATGGAAGGCCTTTCTAGTCATGGAGGGACCATGTAGATGCTTGAGAGACTTTGTTACGATTATGTTAAATGCCGATGTACAAGTGGCAGACCCCGGGAGGCGGCTGGTAACAAGGTGACGCGGATGTTTTGACTTACGCTCTCTTTCTAAACAGAAAAAATAGATACGTTTGAATGTTGGGTGTCTTGAAACTATAGAAGACAAAAAGTTTAGCTTGAGTCGACGGATGCTGGCGTCCATGTATGAAGATAGACACTGACGTTTCTCGTGACGTGATTATTGTCTCCAGTACTGTCGATGATTCTATTGAAAGTCTTTGCGTTAGATGCTCCACGACTTGGTATTTAATAACATAGAGCGTTTGTCAATTTGGCTTCAGTGACAAATGACGTATGAGGTCGTAGCAAGACTGGCTGTAACACTGCTTTTATTACACCGCAAATTACAGGACATACGAGAAGAAGCATGAAATTATCGAGGGGTTGATACGCAACTCGTGCAGTGTTGCTGGCGTCTTGAGCTCGTCTTAGAGGATAGTATTAGCTTTCGTTCAGCTTCTGTTCAGCTTTCGAATCTACTCATGATTGCGTTGTAATATCGCAACTTGATCCCTACAGTCTGCAGGCAACAATGCATCCGACCAGTCGAAGATAGCCATCATGTCACAGAAGATGTACGCTCGCGCTGATCAGACTGATCATTCCTTTGCAAGCCGCCCTCTGATACACCTTCGCTGTGTTATGTCCACTATCAAGATATCACGAACAACGACAACTCCACATTGCACAGACTGGCACCCCGTTCTCACAACTGCCCGGCCACCAGACCAGTCCCTGAATTAGAGCAGTTCGGTGCCCAATGATGACAAGGTTGATGGGGCGGTCAGAGGTCAACGCAGCAATAGCGACGAGATGAAGCCAGGATCGAAAAGTATTAGGACAAGGCGTGTGCAACAGATCAAAAAGGTAAAGCTAGTAGGATGTCGTCGTGACAGGGAGTTTCAATTGAGCGACCAATCAGCGATTGAATTTCCTTACTCTCCCCAGCCGGCGCCTCCGACGCGTTCCCGCAAAATCACTCGCCAAACCCACACCTGTATCTTACTGAGGTCCTTTACAATCCTATCATTACTTCGGTTCTGCTTAATGACACTCAAAGGGATGGCTTGGAGAAGCTCTGTGTTGGTACGCCATCAACTTTACATTTACAAAAAGCTGCGTTATATCGACCAGTGAAAATCACATAATGCAGAACAAAGAACAAAGAGCACAGCATCTTTAGACCACACGTTGGGGGAAAAAGCGTGCCGCCATACCTCATCACCACTGCGGTCCATCAGGACGTCTTCAGTTCGGGTGGGTCAGGAGCCATGTATTATAAATCGGGCATAAGGCAGACCACTCCACTGTTAGATTGCAAGCTGGTCAATATGGTATCAGACTATAGGAATAAGGATAGACTAACGCGGAACTGGGTTTGTCAACGCGATACTGGGAACATCTTCAGCAAAGACTACGGCGAACCCCCTATAAAGCATGCAAAGGCTCAGCTTCGGAAGTAGGGATGAATTAAGAGGTTTACTCTTCGAGATGCCAGTCGATGTGGCTCCAGTGACCGTCATTAGAATATTCATTTAGACGACAATTACAATTAAACAACGTACCAGTGGAAAATCCAAGGCCCAGGATTATCGGTTGTGAATCTGATAGTGACATTAGAGTTGGAGTCTTGAGGGCCCATGCTAACTACGTCACGGCGGACAGGGTTCACGTAGTTGTAAGAGTCGCTCCCACCGCTGCGGACAACCGAGAAGGAATGCTGTATTTGACGATCACTCAATGATGACTTGATGAAAAGCGAGATTTGACAAAAAAAAAACGTACGCCGTGTAAATGGACGGGATGCTAGAAAAGAGATGGAGCTATCAGCCTTGAAAAACCTGTGGGAAGATTGTCAACTTACTTCTCCGCCCTGCGCGCCTGTAGGGATTGTGAGCTCGATGACCTTGTTCCGCGGCACACGATAGGTAGACCCGATAGGCAACAGGACCGGTAACCCGCTTATAATCTGAAGGAGTGTCGGGATGTCGGGGGACTCAAAAGTCACACCGTTCACTTGGTATACAAAACTCGTGTTGTCAGAAGGCTGTTCGTGTCACAGTCAAACAACATGCGATTGAACAGGACGAGGAAATTGAACAGACTTCTTGTACCAATGTAACTTGAAGGTTGATATTTTCATCTGCGCCGCCAGCACCGGGAGTGCCGGGCTGAACTTGATTGTTAGCATCAAAATAATTTGTAGAATATTGAATCTAACGTACCGCTGCCGGATTGACAAGCGCCTGTCGTTATCGAAGTTAGATGATCGATGAAGCAGTACATGGTAAAGTCAGACATACGTGGAGGTTAGTCTCAATAAGGGGAGCCGCGCCGTTCCCTGAAAAGGAGGTTTGAGGCTCCGTCTCCTGAGCGCCCTGGTAGCGGAAGATGGCGGAGTTGCGAGTGTTGCTGCAAGAGTTATCGATAGTCAAATTTGCACCCAGAGGTAATATTGGCTGAGAGCAGATCCCTGTTCAAATGTCCTTGTTAGTGATATTTTACAAAAGATAATAGGATAGTCACAATAATTGTCGACCGTCTGCGTGGCATTGACCTGGCTCTTTCTGTGAGTACAAATTTACAACAGAGGATGGAAGCACTATACAACGACAGAATAGCGTTGACCTAACGGGACGGATTATTAGATCTAGACCCTGGAGATAACGCCAAAGGCTCACCAGCGTAGATGTTGACAGAATCAACAACCAGCGGCTGCGTGTATTCACCGTCCGCTTCAATGACCGTCATATTGTGGCCAGCAATGGAAAAGATGAAATTAGGGAAACAAGAGAGGGAGACTAGACGGAAGCGGTAACGTCTTCCTTGAACAACATTGATGACAGCAAGCGGGGCGTCGGCAGGCCCATCCAAAGCTCGGCCCAGACCATTGATCAGTGTGGACGCAGGGTGTCTGAACAACAATCAATTACTAGAAGAAAAAACATAGAAAACGACTAACGCTACGTGGCCCAGTCCTGGTTGAACTTGAGGCGCAGGGTACCGATACCAGTCGGCGAGGGTGATGACCGTAGATTCTGAATCTATTTCAGTGGATTTCTAAAGGGACAGCGACCTAGGATCGTTACCATCATCCACATCGTACAAGCTCTTGTAAGGATCGTTTGGGTCATAGATGACTATGACTCCTCTCAAGCCATCACAGTATTGCGCTCTATAATGCGAGTGGTACCAGTAGGTACCGACTTGATTTCCAGGATTGAAGCTGTAATGGAAGGAGTTTCCAGGAACGATGGGGCATTGTGAGACGAATGCGACACCATCGGCCCAGGTGGTAGTATGCTGCGTGATGCCGTGCCAATGCTGTTGAAAACTGGATGAGGCATTTTCCGGCGTCTTTTGTGGACAACAAGGCACTCACGACGGCAGTGACCAAGTCCATTGTGCCGTCCACCAGGTCATTGTGAACATTGACCGAAAACGAGTCTCCCTGATATGTACAATTTCAGATGAATACGATCGCCTAAAAGGAGAAGGAAGCTCACCTTATTGGCTGTAATGAGTGGACCAGGAAATGTACCCCCAGCGAGGACAGCGCTGTTGACAACCATGAGCCGTACGACTGCCGCATAAAGTCATCCACGTACTCGCGATTAAACCCATCAGGAGCAATATTTTGATTGACGATGTGTAGGTCCGAGACGGGACTGATGGCAGAGACTGCACCAGTGACCAGAGCTGAAAGGACAACAAACTTCGACTGAACAATCATGGAGAAGACGCAACTCTGGATCAGATGTCTGGAGTCTGCTGAACTACAGAAAGAGTCAGGTCGTTTTATACCCCAGGATTGTTATTTTTGTCGAGATGCGTCAGCAGAGCTGTAGGCGCATCCCAATACAATGGATGTGAATCATTGAAGTCCACAAACCAATGCGACGCCCCAACGACAAGCTACAGCGGAATGTTCTCAACCGGTTATGTCACGGAACAGGTGTTCTTGTTTCCCGCGCCAAGGAATAATTGCGGTTTCAAGTATCAATGCTATGCGATTCGTGACTTTTTAGGCGCGTCTGGGGTCGAAGTCATTGACAGAGAATAGAAGCAAAGCCTACAGAACCGGGGTCTCTTCCTTTTGCGCCAATTTCTTTGTGAAGATTAAAATGCAGTATCAACAGCCCCATACAAGGACAGAGAATTCGGAAGGCCTACTACTATTTTTTTCCTGGAGAGGGCTAAAGGGTTTTCTGGTCTATGAAAGAGCTTGTATACAGATCATGCAACAACAAGTTCTGTGACCACGTTTGACATGTCTAAAAAAACATGCATTGAGCTGCCATGTCAAGAGCGCCAATGAAAAGTGCACAACTGGCTGTACCTTCTTGTATGATGATGACGACACACATCGTCGAAGAAGAGCCAGACAAGTCTCACAGGGACAGAAATTCTCTCGTAACTGTTATACAGGCTGTCAGGATTTGTCCACAGACCGTCACTGGTAAGCTCGGGGGACCTGGCGCATGACTACCTCGAATCTCGAGGCAGAGAGCGGGTGTTTGCGAAAGCATGGAATATGTTAGTGTGACTTTCATGCCGATATCTTGTTTCATCCTTGTCTATGGAAGAACATCCTCGGGTCGGCAAAACCGAGGTTCAAGGAAGCTCGGTAAAGCTCCTGTGACAATAAGGCGCTTGGAGAACGATAGAAAATATAGAAACAAATGGATGATACGGACCGAGCATGAACAACAACCTCTCGGCGGAGACGGCCATTGTACTGTGAGAGGCGCTGAGCGAGACATACAACAAGACGAGAGTTGAGATGAACTGGACGATGGCGATATTTGTCGCGTTTATGAGTGCTGTCACTATGTACAGAGCACTGTCAATGGGGCACCCTCGGGCATCCTGTGAATGAGCCCTAAGATGGCGCAAAAGTCTGTCTCCCTCTGCAGTATATTTCCCTGCATAGCGCCTGCCATCCTCTGACTATGCACGATGAACTATCAATCGGCGTAAGGTATGCATGACGAGTGAGACGAGTGTGGAAGATGGCCTCCTAACATGATTGCATGCATCAGTAGGCGTCAGAACAGTGTGGTTTCGAAGAGATCCGAGTATATCGTTGTCATACATCCCTCGAAGACTGAGCAGTGATATATACCACATTCATTGTAAGTGAAGATTCTGATAAAATCGTGATTGTGTCGCAGTGGCCGAGTAAGGAGTAAGCTGTTTTTTTGACATCGTCTTCAGTCAGCGACGTACGCCATGGATCACAGAGCACTTACTGTCCGAAGGTGAGAAATTTGGAACCCCGGATAGGAACGCTATTGATGAACCTGTGTCAGGCTCTCGCGGGCGGAAGAGGTAATATGTACGTGGGCCTGCACTCGCCTTGCGAAGTCAGCTTCTGTTTGATCAGTCAGCAAACGCGGTGCGCAGAATGATCAAAATAATCACTGATTACATCTCTCCCGACACAACATGGGCCCTGCCCAAGCCTATGTCGCCCTCTCCAAGATCCACAGAACCTCCTCTGTGCGCATCGCTAATACGTCCAGAATACCACGCACTCCACGCTGCCTCACCAAACCTCTCACGTCCCGCTGGACCTCCCACCCTTTGAATGCCTGTATGGCTCCGAGGACCACCCATTGACCGCTAGATACGAACGGCACGCGGTCCTCAGCAAGAACGTGTGTAATTCGGCGGTCGGACGTCAGCGCCGCCGCGGTGACGTGCTCGGTCTTGTTATATACCCAACCCGCCGCCAGATTGTGACTTGAAGGAATCGGGTAGAATGGCGGAGCGTGATTTTGGAGAAACAGCGAGGCACCGGACTGAGCGGCGAGGTTTGCGATGTGTACGTGTACTGTGGTACAAAAGGCAGGTCAGGAAGAGTGGCTGCGTAGATGTAGGTAGAGGTATACCATGTTGCACATTAGAAAATCCATCGTTGAGTTGCGCGAGCGCGGCGCCGCCAGGATAGTTCGCCATCGAAGCGCGCGTGTGCAGGATAGTTGCCATTGTGGTCAAGCCAAATAGTCCTGCGACCGTGACGAACGCTAATCTACCTATGATACGACCCTTTGGCCTGCCAATCCTACAGAATGGATGATGAAGATTGGAAATTAGACGCCATCCCTTCTCTGTGAAGTTTTGCAACGTGGGTTACGCACAGCCAATGAGCTCCTCGTGCCGCGGCAACATTGAAGAGTGGCACTACATAGACTACAAAGCGCCACTCCTTATGCCCAAGCGCGCTGATAAGCGCAACGAACATTACCGCGGGTCCTAGCAGCGTACGGATACGGTGATCAAGTGCAAAGCCAATTAATGCAAGCGGTCCTGCGCCAAGCAGGATCTTCGGAAGATGCGAGGTAAAATATGCGTGGAAGGGCGAGACCTACGCACGAGGAAAGAGTATCCGTTAGCATCAAGGCGAGAACAAAAGGAAGACGGCGCATACACCCCAGTCTGCGCTCTTTCCCTGGAAGACGTTAAAGTAGATCCCTGCGAGCTCGGGCCAGAGAGGCCATCGATTCCATACATATGAGTCTACTAGCACGGTGAGTGCTACAGACGCAAATCAGTGAAAACATCCACAGAGTCTTGGGTGAAACGAACCGATGGAGCCAAGGCCCGAAAATACCCCCAGCTTCACGAGACGAACAAAAGTGATCTGTCTGTTCCATAGCGCCTGAAGAGCAATGGGGCCCAAAAGGAGCGTGACCTCGGCGCGGAGAACGACAGCGGTGAACGTGAGGAGCGCAATGGCGGCGCCAAGTTTGTGCTGATGCAGGCGCACAGTGCTTTTTTCACAGTTGAGAAGGAGGTATGATACAAAATTGACTGGCGCTGGCTCAGAGGATGGCGTACTCGAAGGCGGTGCTAGAGATTATCTTACCGGGTGCAAGAGCAAACATATTAGGCAGGGTGCGGCCCATCCAGAAGGGGAGATGAAATTGCATGCAAGTGAGCAGCGCAAACGCGAATGCGGTTGGGTGGCCGAATCGACGAGATACGACCCGCCGGATGAGACAGATGATGAGTGCGTTGAAAGAGGCGAGGACGAGGCGAACTGGAAGAAGGGCTTCTGACTACAAGAGGCGAGTATGAGAGTTCAAAGACGTACCGATTATTTGAAGGTCAAATTTTGACTTCACAATGCCGAAGGATTGTGCTACGGTGATGACAGGCATTGATAGCCAGGCGAGGAGAATGCTGCCGATGAAAGACCTGGGCACCGCACCACTAAACACGAAGTGATCATACTAGACAACGAATATCGTCAATGGTAACTGAGTGAATGCCTAGACAAGCCTCTACCTCGAGTAGCGAATCTGTGCCTATACCGTACATGAGCACGTCGTGGGTCGCGTGTAGATTGAAGCTCTCCTCGACCTTTGTATATGGTGCGAGCAGAACATGTGTGCAGGCGGTCGCGACGACCAGCAAATCGAGTACTGCACTCATGGAAAGCAAAGTTGTAGAATGTTATGAAAAATCCAAGCTGATGTTTGGCATAATAGAGTTGCCTCTGAACCGAGGGAGGCGGAGGAGTGGCGGATGGAGGACGCGTCGCGACTGAGTCATACGTATTACGCTCTCACCAATGGAAATGTATGTGCCTTCCCCTTTGTCGAAGCTATTGTATCCACATGCCTTCCAATCAGTTCTACTAATCCTCCAACTGTTTCTCGTGCCGCAAAGAGTTCCCAGGAATGAATCTCAAGCGGTGCGGCCGCTGCAGAGGGCCACTGTACTGTGTCAGTGTTTTTCCACCGCATGCCCCGTGACAAGTTGCGATTGAACTCCCTCTGCGCGGAGCTCCAGATGCCAACGTGAAGACTGACCGGACCACAAACCAAGATGCCATGGCGCAGCGATCTGGTATGATAAATACCGTACCTGCAAGGATGGCAGTGTGCATGAGGGCCGCCTCGAACTCATCATGTGGGACGCGTAGAACGACGACCTGGAAGAGATGATCGAGTGGGGTGGGGTCTTCAAAAATGAAGTCCCAGAGCACAAGCACATGTTTGAGGTTGAGCTGCAGGGTGACTTGAAGAATTTCTTCAAGCACTGGCCTCAAGGATTCCGCTGGACGTGCTGCGGCTTGGCACTCAGTACGGATGCGACCATCATGGTTCCGGGAGCAAGCCGTGCACATGCGATTTCTGCAGGTAAGCATCTGTGCGACCTCTCCTCTTTTGACAACTCACGGCGACACTGGTACTTGATGGTTGCAGAATGGGCAAGCCTGTCACGGATGAGATCTTCAATGAGAAGAATTCTGCGAATTATGGTTTGCAGCTGCGTCGAGGACCTGACCCACGGTATACCCCTCTCTCCTGTATCAGTTATTTCACCACGCTCATTTTCTATCTCATCTCTAGTTCCAGCCTATATAATGCTCCGATCGCCACTATCTGTCGTCAAGCTCGTGCCATGCCTAGCTAGGATGTGTACACGATAAAGCGTCCATCCTCTGAACAAAAGAGCCACTTTTGGGCCTGCTATATGAGAGGAGAACATGATATGGCTTGCTCTATGCTCACAATCTGGGGTTTGTTCTGTTTTAGTTGATGTAATATGTACACTAGAGGAGTATACTATCCCGATGTTTCAATTACTTTGTGGGTAGGATTGGGAAATCCGACTTTACCTTAGAGGTAAGTGATGTCTCGCCTGCGATTCGTCTGAGAGCACGCATCTGAATACAACCAGCATGTACGTATACGCTGTTTTGCGTATAGTGGTCAGCAAACACCTTATCCCTGACCATGCATATACAGCAATCATGAGAGCCTGGGCATCTGTTTCTTTGTGAATACTATAGAGGGACGCGACAGCAGTCGCGTTTCGGTGAATTACAGACATCGTGTAAGGGGTATCATCGTGTTACTCGTTCATAGTGTCGTTCGTCCATCCGTTCGCTCCAAAGTCATCCGGCTCCGCGTCAGAGTATACGGACCCCTCAGGAGTTCTCGGGGTGGGAATATATAGTATCAGATGTCGTGTTTGCGAGTTTGGATATGTACGTTCGCCAGTCGTCGGCCCTGTCAATCCAGCCACGCTATGAGTCCGTCCGATGCGCTCAGATAGGAGGGTTGTCGAAACTCACATTACACCAGCAGGCATACTCGCCCACATGGCTCTGAGTTCGTTATTGCCCAGCTCTGGCATGCCTTGGAGAATGTTCTCCACGTTCTCTGTGTCATGAGCCTGGTCGGAGATGGGAGATTTCAAGTTTGGATGTACGTTCAAATCAGGGTAAAAGTTCAGCTGCAAATTCGGTGGAAGGTCGCCGAAATTGGAAAGGTCCAACGGAAGAGATTCGCCTCCGCCCATAGGTCCCACCGGTGGTATCTGCGATGTGCCATGCAGGAATGGATCGGTATTTGCATAGTTCAAGGGCACATGGCCGAAAGATGGAGTCTGTATGGCGTCCTGCATGTTGTAAAAATGGAGCAGCGGATCTAGAGAGGGCTCTTGCACCATCGGCTGGAACTCCTGGGACCGCCAGTCCACTGGGATATGCTGAAGCTCGTCGGAATGTTCGGGAAGTGTCGCATAGGAGTACGCACTCGTATGCGACATCGTCGGGGCTTGGGCTGTAGCGAACATCCGCATTTGGTCGACTGGAGGTAGAAGCCATTCTGTGGAGCCGAAATCTACGCTGGATCCATCATTCATGACGTCTATGGGATTTGACGAAGACATTGATGATGGAGGATCAAGGAATGGGGGCTGGTAGGAAGACGAGGCAGTACGTCGGGAGGACGCATCCTCCGGGTTTCTGCCCCGCTTCAACGACGGTGGACTAGGCTGCAAAGGGGGTAGACCACCCGCAAATGCCAGTTCAGACAGAAGATCACTGAAGTTGAAAGTTGTGAGCCATCGCTGCAAAAACAGGAGCCGAGAAACTTACACCAATCTTCCTGCAACAGGCCACCTACATGGTTGGGAACTGGATTAGTAGGACGAGCCTGTTGCTGACGCAACCACTTGCCTGGTCTCACTGTCCTTTAGAACCTGCATGCAAAGGTGAACGTCCTTCATCTCCTTCGCGGTGTCGACCGACATCCCAGATTTTTTTCGTCCCCATACATTGACTAGGAGAAATATGCCGGCAACAAAAGCCGGACCCTACATGTCTTATCAGTCTTTCAAGGCCAACCCACAAAAGGTCAGAATCTGACCTGGAAATTGGGCGACATCCTGATACCTGTACGACGCCGCATAATGTCAAGCACGTGGCTGCATGCACGCGCTGCATTCGTGCAGATGGCGAGCGACGGAAAAGACTGGAGGGAGGATTTACGCGTGGACATGATAAATGGGCGATGTACAAGTATTTGCACGGCGTAGTACGAAGCGTACAGGCAGGCAGATTGCTTGAGGTGAACGAGATTTTCGCGCGTTGGGTCCCAGCGTACTAGAATTTCAAACTGTTGGAAACATCACGGGATATGATGTAACAAGACTCAACTTACGATGATCAGGAAGAGAGTCAATGTACTTGTTCAGCTCGGAATCTAAGGCGATGACTACATCCTGTTCCCATCGCGGGTTGGTGTTTGCGCGCAGGTGCTTTGACTTGTTCGTCGCATACTACGAGGTGCAGAGTAAAAATGCATATTCGAACATGAGCGGATAGAGGGAAGGAGATATGACCGCACCAGGGTTCTTAATGCAACATTTTGAATTCGGTGAAGCTTCAATAGATAGATGAAATATGATATATTCGGCGAGATTTCTGGCGGTTGTTTGAAAGCCAACGTGGGGTTGGGATTGTCCCAGTACTCGTCATCACATTCAACAGGAAGGTCAACGTCCATACTGGCAGCGCGTCAACCTAAACTGCCGGTTGTATCAAAACGATCACTTACTCCTCATCTTGCATCGCGCAGGGTCGGCCAAGAAGACCGCTCGTTAAACGATCTAGGAATACAATACACCTGATAATACCAGCATGATGAGGTGCTGCCTCGCTTGTCACCAAGCGTGCGCGGGAAAGACTGACCAGAACGCCCTCTTCCACATCTCATCTGTCATGTTGCGCGTAGATGCGTAAGCCTTCTTTCGATGGGCCCCAACGTCTTGTGCCTGGCGAATAGTCACCCCAGCCATAATCCAACACGCCTGCGGAGGAGAGCAGCCATACATAAACAGTAGAGAAAGCTGAGACGAAAAATCCATCAACAAAGAACAGATGAAATGAATAATAGGTCTCACAGCGCTCATTTGCAAGTCGTACAGCCGAGGCGCGCCAAAAATCAGCCGCCGTAACCTACGTACTTGAACAAACCATTTCCAGCCTGCTGAATGGCGGTTATTCGTGCCTTCAAGGAGGGCACGTGGGTCATCCGAGTGTCGAGAGCCTGTAGCACAAACAAGCAACGCCACGCCAGCGAAACCTTTGTCGCGAAAGTGTAGACCATCTGCGATGGCTTTCTCGAATGTCGGGCGGTGAAGTATGGGAATGAAGATGTGGATATGTTCGAAGAAGAGATTGATGAACTCGCGCATTAGGTCTGGCTCGGGGAAACTCAGCTCATCATGTGAAAGCTCCCACTGCGGCACAGGCCCGCGTCAGAGACAAAAAAGAAAAGAGGATACAACATAGGCATGCACCTGTTGCAGCGCTTCTGAAAGCGGACCCGTTTCTCCGCCTCTCCGGAGCGCATTTATACGCTCGTCGACCTCTCGACCCGCATACTCAGACCCAAAGTCCTTCACTTGTTGTAGAATATGCACTGTGCTGGATTCCCCCATGAAGCGATCCTCGGAAGGTTCGAGAGTTAGGCCACTAAGTTTGTTCTCGAGCAGCTGGATTGGCTCGTAGCCATTGTCGCCGCTGACTGACAAGTGGCTGGGGCCGGCTGTGGGGATATAGGACGGCGGTTCCGGAGAAGAGACACGAACTGGGCTGGCACGGTTGGCAGTCGCTAGAAAGTCTCCGCCTGGCACCCGATCCTGAGACCAGCTGTACGGTTCGATCGATGGGCCTAACTCTTCAGAAAAATCTGCATCGGGGAAGAGCTGATAGCGATAAGCAGCGGTATAGTAGGACGCGGACCTGGGCTTACCTTTCGAATCAATTCTTCTAGTTTCCGATGACGCGTCTCGAGGCCGTCGATATAGCTTCGGAGAGGGCTTCAGAGCGCGCATCGATTGGTCAAAGGTTGGAGAAACGTACGCTTTTGGCGGCCCACGCTTCTGCACGATGTTAGTGAGCAGGAGCTAGATGAATGAAGAGGAGAGCATAGAGAGAGAGGGTGCCGAGACTTCACCTTTATGAGCTGGTTATAGGTGCATTCGAGATCCTCGTAAGTGCAATTGTCACACTTGCCATCTAGCGTGGCTTGAGAGTCATTGCCTAGGGTAGGCTGAGTGCGAAGACCGAACGGCTGAAAGATCAGGTAACCTTACAAGGGACTGCGTAAACTCGTAAGTGTAAACGTTCCTCGAGGTTGGCCGCGTCGCGAAATAGCCACACACCTTTCCTCGACCTGCACTGATCACATGTACGCGATATCTGAACCCGCCTTTTCTTCGAGGTGTGCGAATGCGGCCCATCGTCGTTGTTCTCTCCCTCAGATGATGACATGGCGAGCTGGGAAGGAGCTTAGGAGAAGAGAGTCCGACATCCCCGTCAGTATTTCACAGTTTCGAGTGCAGTCGCGGAGCTGACATATGCCCCGCCGGCAAGTTGACCGCTCTATGCCGTAACTTTACATCTCCTTTGCTCTCTCGAACGGTTTCGTCGAAATCCTTGTCTGCAAGGCCGTGGCCGCTATCATATTACTATGCATGCGACATTCGCCTTTGTAATGGCGGTCCCCTCAAATACTGGTGCACCGTTGTGAGCTCAACTGGTGGAAACGGTGTGGTCTCATCTGGAGAGTAACGAGAGTTGCCGCCATTCCCCTTACAAGAGGCAACAACTTCTCCAATTGCACAGTAGATGCGCACACACGTGCGAGGTCAAGGTACGGACATCACCCGTGATAGGTGAACACAAAACCGACTCGATCGAGGTGTTGTGAACATGCATCGAGTGGTGACGCATGCGGGACAATGCAACCACCGTCCTTGTCACCGAAAAGGGCAGGAAACCTGACGCTGTCCGTAGAATCCCCGCCATCACACTCCTTGTCGAAACACTCTGGTGTGGCGAGATCAGCGCTCAACGCTCAGTTATCACGCTGTCGTTTCCTCATCAACAAAATGGCTCAAATGGGTAAATGAAGAAGACGGCATCAAAGCCATAGGCGTTCACAGGCGTTTACTCACCACGCAAAACATCGATTTGGCATGTGTAGATCCCCCGGGGGTGCCTCCCATCGGACCTCAGATGCAGCAAGTATTGTTGATGAGAAAATCATGCTTGTATGCGGTGTACCCCGCTTTCGGATTGGATTTAGCGACTGCTCTGAAACATGGCCGAGGAGGATTTGTGCAATGGATTCGGGACAGCATGGCAGCAAAGGCGTGGTGCCTGCGCGCAGCCTTTCACAAAAGTCAACGTCAAAAGCACCCGGGCGAGGGCAACTCACGCATATGATCGCAAGTGAAACGTCAGCAATGGGCTTTCCCTAGGTGGTATCTCATCATGAACACGGATGGCTAAAGAAGACTGCGATGCCCCACACCTCCAGACAAGTGGTGGTCGCCTGGAATTAGTTTCGTCTCCTGCGCAAGCCTGGCGCGGACAGTTCCCCGTAAGACAAGCACCTTGCGAGCTAAAAACAGCGCTTGTCAAATGATGTGTACACGGCACCCGATGCTGACGCGCGCGTGCGAAGAATGGCTGATGTCAACGATCACTGAGCCCCACGGGGTATCCTACCTCGGATATGCGATAGCGCGTTTCATCGGCCTTACGACGAACACGTCCAGGTGTACACTGTCCCGGGTGAGGCGTTTGTACGCACGAATGTTGGCACATGATCCGCGGAGGGTCGTAAGGGCAGGCGGCCTGACGAGGGGGGGCTTCATTTGCAAGCTGCGCTGGCACAGCGGTGGGCACACATGATGCGAGCCGAGGCAGGAAATAGCATTTCATCGAAGTGTTGAACGGGGCGACGTGGAGGAACGGTGTCGACGACGTCGAGAGGCTATCGCAGGGACCGGGGACCGCGGGGCATGGACCTCGCGTGACGGACATCGTAGACAACCGGTTGGGCGGAGAGCGGACCGGGAACTTGTGTTAAGGCAGCGGCCGGATTTGTCGATTCGAACGGTGCTTGACTCTCCCTCTCCTCCGCACACTCATCAGGCCGTGTCCTGTCCGTGTTTTCTCCTCCTTTCTTCCTTTCCGTCCCGGCCTTTGACTCGTCCTATCCATTAACCGGCTTCAAGTGACCTAGTCGCTCCCCGTCTTGGCAAACTCCAAGACAGCTGGTCGACTGGTGGTCCTTCGCCCCGATTTTCCTGCGTTTTTTTCCGACTCTCTTTTACTTTACTTCTCTTTCCCTGTACCATCAATACCTTCGACATGATCGCTGCTTTTCCCACCCCCGTCCTCTCCATTGCTGCCGACGTGGTCAAGGATCTCGATGGCGGAGACGCTCTCTCTGGTCTGTGGACGCGTGCGTACTCCTTCATCTTTCTCCCTCTTCAACTTGCGCGCTCATGGAGATTCGCACGGACTGTAGTGTTCACAAAATGCAAGGAGTCTCTCCAGGACGGTCGCCGTCTCGAAAATATATCCTGGCGACTATGGTATCGCGAGGTTGCTCGTTACCACGCCTCTCAAGTTTCCACTACAGATATACTCGCCCATTTCAACGAGAAGCCTCCGCTATCTCCCATCTCTCAAGACGGAAGGGAGCCGCACGACGTCCCGCGTGAGTCTCATGTTCCCATTCTGCTTACCACAGCTCAGATCTCAACTTGAATCCTCTGCATCAGAGAATCTCGCGGTTCCACTCAGCCATCATGAAGCCTCGCTGTCCTTTCCCAACGGACGCACCGACGCGTCGTCTGCTACTGACAAGCACTCTGTGTCATCGTTTTCAAGTGTGCACCCTATGCACATCCGCACAAAGCCGGGCTCGTCCGTGGGTAAGATCATTGCTGATATGATCCCCGACAAGCTCGTTGTCTCTTCGTCGTTTGCCAAGCATCCCTTCGATGATATCAAGTCGATCTCTACCTCCTTTGACGCATACTCGGTTTCAAAGGCCAGCGCCGATGCTTGTATCGTCGTAGCTCCGATACCTACCATGCGTCTACCTCCGCCTAATCCACCCTCTGACACCTTGTTTCCCCGAGTCATCGTTGTTAATCCCACTCCGCATCCTACGCCCCCCGCTACGCCGGTCCCTGTTCTGCCGTCATCAACGCTTTCCACGCTGTCCCCTAAGCAAACACATCTCGCAATTCCATCGCGGATAGGACCGCTGACAGTGCTGACCTCGGCGACGGCGAACGGATCCGCGCTGTCGGCCAGTTTGAGCATGCCATCACGTGATAGCCTCCCCACTCCTCAACTTATCGACGACGATGCGCTCAAGCCTTCTGACCGTCGGTTCTTTCTCCAGCAAGAGGAATCTCCTTCCCCAGAACGTGACTCCATTGACCGCGGCTCGGTGGGCACTGATAAGACGCCCTCAGATGCGAACGAAGTGGAGCCTAGCAGCCTCATCTCGAATCAGACCAAGGCGAGCACCTCATCAAACAAGCGGCAGACGAGGGGCCGCAAGACCAAGGAACCAGCGCGCGCTACAACCGGCCGTACTGCGATACATCGTTTCCAGGGCCAGCGCCATGCTGCGTCTCAGCGCAAGACAACCACGTCTGGGGAGAGCAAACCGCGCTCAACGCCCACCGTCGGCTCGGGACCGATCAACGGAACAAAAGTCCCGCCAGGTCCACCAACACAAACCCCCTCGGCGCGTGCGGACTCAAACTCCAAGTCCCGCGTTTCGAGTCCGCAGAAGGTCGTAGTCCCGGTCGATCCGCAACGCCGAGGCATCATCGTTACCAATAGCTCGTCAGAGTACGAGACGGACTCGGACGACGACGACTCGTGGGCGTCCGAAGACGTGAGCAACGAAGAGAGTGAGAAGAAGAAAGAGGAGATACGCCTGCGCGAGGCGGCGCTCGAGGCGCAGCGGCAGCGTGAGCTGTTTGCGAAGGTCCCGAAGCGCTCGTATTCCAACCTGAACCGCACACAATCCGGGCTACTCTCTGTGCTCTTGAACCCAGATCCCTCTCACCTCCCTCCCGGCCATCCCTATCGTAGCAACTCTTCGGCTGACGTTGGGCGTCCCCGCACGTCCGTGCCCCCGCCGCTATCGACGTCCAAATCGACCGCTGCCGTCCCACTCGCCGCGCAGATCACCGCGCAGGCGCCTGCGTTGAACGGCGCTACTGACGCGCGCGGCTACCGTCCCAAGGGGCGGCCGCAGGGCCAAGAGATGGAGGAGGACAGCGACAGCGATGAGGAGAACCCGGACGACACCATCCAGCTTTCACGGAGCATCGCACAGCAGAAGCTCGCCGCGCTGACTGGGCGGCGCAACTCGGATCGCGGGGGAGCGCTGTCGACGCAGCAGGTGCGCCCGGTGTTGCACACCGTCGCGACGGCGCCGATACCGCTCGATCATCCATGGAACCTCCCGCCGGCGGCCGCACCGTCGACACCGCGTACGACTCGCCGCCAGATGCTAGCTACAGAACTGAGTGAGAGCTTGCGCCGGAACCTGTTGTGGGAGAGGCAGCTGGGCCGTCCAGCGCTGGGGGGTGCACGGAGGGGGGGCGTGCTTGGTAGTGGGTTGAGGCCATTGACCGCAGCGACGACGACTGCGACGACGACGACTAACGGGACTGGGCAGACCTCGCAGCAGCAGCAGCAGCATCAACAACAAGATAAGGATCCCGGGGGAAGGCAAGGTGGACCCGACGACGACAGAGAAGAGCGCAAGCGACGCGCGATGGCACGCAATCGCAGCTGGGCGGACGACTACCACTACTCGGGGTGGTAAGCACGTCCGGTAATGCTCGTCGGTTTCTTTTTCTTCTTCCCCTTTCTTTCTCCTTTCTGTGTTTCTAGTTTCGCTCGAGGTATGGCGCTGTTCATCCTCATCATAGCTTATTCCCCGCTGGCAGAGAGTCTGCAGTGCTCTCCAGGGTCGGCATTGTTGTCCCGCATGTCCCTGTCTCGTTCATCCGTACTCATTTTATGTTTCTTGATCTCCGTATCCTCCTTTCGTTAGTCCTTCCTCCTATCTTCCTCCTCCACAGCTACCTTGCATCGTCACCATCACCATCCATCACCATCACCATTGTCCACCACGCGTACCGTCGGGCTCGCCATCCATGCTGTTGTTGCAATATGTGTACCACTAGACCTGATTCCAATCATAGTATATACTCGCGCCTCTATGCGCTTCTTAATCGTTGGGCGTTGCTAGTACTCTAATCTATGTGATACCCGACCGTTGTTGACGGAGCGAGCGACGTCGGGCACGCAGGGCCGCGGAAGGTCTGCATACGGTTGTTTGGTTGCGACAAACTCAATGTTACTCAAAGCGACCCGAGAAGCGTATATCATATGGGATCATCACCTGACCACGATGGCGCCAGCGATGATTCGGCGGTTGCAGATACGTAGATCATGAGCATCGCCTGCGACATCGAGAAACATGAGCAATGCAAAATCGATGACATGCTGATCCACTTCCTGACACAATGTCTCGTCGATCCCAATCGGGATACGAGGCCGAACGTAGTCGCGTTTGCTTGCGGCCTACCTTATATCCGTGATGTATGCTTCCAACCTATAAAGCCGACCTGAGTCCAGTCCACAGCGGTATTCATTGAAGCACCCGTTACCTCAATTAACCAGATCGCTCACGACCATTCCGCTAGACAGTCTGCTTGGCGCCGCCTATATTGGAGTGATTGTATCTACTGGGTGGGCTGGCTTTTCGACGAATCCGCCATATGATAGAGCCGCTTTGCCTTTTGCCAGAATATACGGGGTGACCTGCCTACAAGTATATTTATATTATACGCAACATTGCGGCAACGATGGTCGGATTTTAAAGACTCTTGTCAGTTCTGTCCATGACCGCATACTCGATTATCGAAGCCAATATCCCTCCCAGGTTGCCGTTTTGACGTAAGTCCATCGCGTCAGCTCCGTGGGCTTCAATACAGATCACTCTCCTCTCTTTCAAGGCTTATTGACACTTTGCACGTCGCGCTCATAGCCCACTTCATGTATATCTATACGATAACGAATTTCGGGGATTATAGAGCCCTCGTCCCTGTGTGGTAAATGCGGTTCATAATCTGTTCGCTCGGTCTTCGTGTTGACTATTTGTGTTGCAGGAGCCTATTAGTGCGTGGTTTAGGTACACGACTCAGTTGTCTCTCTTGACTAGCTGACTTTTGTAGATCGAGGTTGTGATAGGGGTGTGATCTTTATTCGCATTCAGCTTTCTATGTAACCTTCGATCAATGTTTAACACCAACAGGATCTATTGAGTGTTTTGGTCCAGATATGAGTGTTCTTTGTCGGTCTGAGTCGTCGACGGCTCTGGGCCCGCTGAACACGTCTCTTTAGCTTCTTTGCGTATAGGATATATTGCCGTGCGTCTCTTCCGGTCTACTTCACATAATTGAAATCAAAGACCGACATTCCTGCAGTAACCAAGGGGCACGCACTACTACCTGCTCTCATAGTGCGTGTTCATTAACTTGATATTTGCGTTGTTATTGATCGCCTATGCAATACAGTGCCTTCTCAGCCTCGGACATCTATGTTCGCAACTTTAGATTTTAGTGAGACAAGCTAAGGCTGACGAATCCAACATCCCTACAGCTGGCGCACTTGGTAAGATGATACGTACATACTCGATCTTTGAAACTTCACTGACCTGGTATTTCAGCCGTGGACCGTCGCTTCAATTTCGGTAGAAAGCGCCTGTGACGTCCTCATCACGGGATTCATGATATATCATCTTCACAACAGCCGTACACAAATCGAAAGGTATTCCATTTTGTCTCACCCCTTCTACCCATGCTCATAGTTGTTTCTCATCAGAACGAACCGGGCCATCAATCTACTGATTACTTACGCTCTGAATACGTGTGAGCATCCTCCGCATCGCACAAATGACACTGATCGAAATACGTCTACATTGAGGCATTGCTCACAACGTAACGCCATGCTCTCCCTCTCATAACTTGACTTTGTATCGTCTTGACCATGTGTGCAGGGTATTTGCTGTCACTACACTGATCACGGTAGATTTGGCGGTCGATCTCCTTCGCTCTGATCAACACTAATTGACCCCATTAAGTTCTTGACGTTACATCATTCCCTCCTCTTCTCCGCATTCTGTTTCATATTGGTCCGACGTGCGTGTTTCCAGATTGCTGTGGTCACTTGTCATGTAATCTGATTAACAGTTTGTCTAGTCTATCTCTGCTCGTTCATGTCTTCGTTCGTTTATCTTTCTCTGTTCAATATTTCTCTGACCCATCCTTTAGCTTGAATTCTCGAAGATTTGTTCGACACGAGCTCAACGGCAGACATGATGAAATGATTACGCTGTCCAGATATACTGTAGGGGAGGCCCTACGGGCGCAAGCAGCTGTTGGTAAATCAGTTATAAGTCACACAGGGTCTGAATACTCATCTTCGAGGTTGCATCATGCTGATATTATTAGTACAGGGGATTGAACCGGGCTTTTTAGCCCATCACCTTGTTGATCTCCTTGACGCTTATTGGACACATGGTGCGTTCACTGGCCTTAAAAAGGTTGACTGATGTTGAACACTGCGTCCCCCAGAATTGATGGATCACAGTACATGTCCCGAAGTTTTGTACTTATCGGTCTACTTGTCAACTCTGTCTTACCAGGACTTTCTGGCGGGCCTAAGCATCTCTTGAACCTTAGTCAGTAGCAGCTCATTACTCGTACGTGTGGTAAACAGAAGCGAACCTATTTGTAGTCGTAGATTAGCAGCTGTTAGAACGATTATTACAAAGTATTTAGACGGAGCCCCTCATCGTCCACGTCAACGAGGAACTATGAATTTGCGTAAAAGGACCACATCGAAAGAATTAAATGGGTTGCACCAAAGGATAATCAAACTCTTGCCACGACCTCAATCTGTCCATGATCTGCGATATCTGTTGAATGACGGAGCTCCTCTATGCCACTACCCTCCTCCATGTCTTCGCTTTGACTTTTGACTACACCAGCCTCGAACACCATCCCTTGGGAGACGTGCAATGTATGAGGTCGGCCAACATGGGTGGAGTATTGGGTGCTGTTGTCGGCCACCGAGGTACGAATACGGAGGAGCAAGCGGCAACATAGAATGCTGTGGAAGATGCGCAGGAATCTATCGCAGATTGAGCACCGATAAGGAAGCAAAGGTGCGGCTCACAAACATGTCAAGGAAGTCGACCATCTCTGTCTGTTACACGAGATCAGAATGCATATCAGATAATTTTGGACCAGAGCTTACCGGAGCTAGAAGCAGGGCGAGGACAGCCCCCAAGCTGAGAGCTATATTTACAAGGCAGAAGTCATCATTAGGATTGCTGCCGGTATGATCGAATCATACTCTGTGAAAGACATACGCAAGAGACAGAGATAGAAAACGATGCCTTACATCGTCGAAGGGTTTCCATCAAAGATGCTGTGAAAATGAATGCACGCTGTCACTCACCATCGCGGTATAGGGTGAGGAGCAGAGGGCTCTTAGATTGATGCGCTGTGTATACATAGAACTGGCGTCAGAAGGTTGAGCGGTGATTGAGGCTACCTCCATACGCACTTAATTGGAACCCCTTATAGACGGTAAGGATCACGATCACTACGATCGTGTAAGTCTTGCGCATTGCGAGAATGGGTTTCTCTACACACCTGTTTCAACAAACAATAAGGAAGCAAATGATACGAAGACAATTGGGTCTCCGTTAGCCAGATAACATCCAGGTATCAATGCCGAGGGGGGGTCGGCAACTACAGAAGTCATACCAGTAGACATATCAGCAACGGTAGTGTAGAATGTGCACAGGATATGTAGATTGATACGAACAGACCAGAGAGTCCATAAATTTTACGAGGACCCAAATGTTAACACAAACCCAGATCTGTGCCATGAAGGTAATAATCAGATGAGTTCCTAAAATCAAATTTAAGTGACCGCTTACAATCCATAAAGAGCCTAAGCTTGAAAGTATCTTTCTTGAGTTTGCATACAAGGCATAGGTCCTGAGGATCAATATAACTGTGGGAACCTAAGGCTTGGAAAACCCCTATATAATAGATTCAAATGCTCACGTTCCGATGTTGCTATTCCGATGCCTGTAGAGACTTTGCAAGAAGCGTGTAAGTAAGTGATCCCAAATCCGGTGCTTAATTCACACACACCTGTTGCGGCATCGTAAGTTGCATGGCACGTCTGTAGGGGATAAAATTGATTAGTCAGTAGCCATATGTTCTTTGAAAGGGAAGGTTAGTTTCCTTGAAAGCCGACTGCGAGTATGCATTCTGCCTGAACTGCTCTATTGAGGGTGCCGTGAGGAACCGGATAGTGAACATATGGAAGCAAATGTTACGAACGTTGCATCGACAGGCTCATGTCGAGAACGGGGGTGTAGCGGCTCAGGAGGTACAATATTTTTGACAGGTTCCAAGGAGAGTTCCATATCAACGACACCTATAGTTGTATCAATCCTTATTTCTGCCGCATCAGGGAAGATGGATATTAAGCCCGACCTCCTGATCTAGAAGTATTGCCCACTCATAGCCCTACCAAGAAACGACAGTTAGAGATGAGCCTATCGGCGGACGATGAGACCAGGACTTACGAGGAGGGTGGCGCTGACGACTAAGATGAATGATTTTGTGTGAATTACAGTGTGGATGCTAGAGACGAAAGCTCTGACCTTCAACATACTAGAAATCGATCAATAGATGAAGTCGCATGCTCGAGCAAAGGGTACACACCCCGACGACACGCAAGTTGAAAACGGATGATGCAGGGTCACTCATAGTGGACTGCAAACCACGAGATCCGCTAAATATATAGGTCCAACCCCGTAGTGAGAGGCAAAGAGGCTGATGATGATGCAACGCAGAAACGTGGGCATATATACAAACATACGAGCCTAAAAATATCGTTGTATAAATGCGCACGATGCACTTGAATAGAGATCTCGGGAATCGGTATTACCCAACAGAGAATGCATCAAAAGCGGATATCCGCGTCCTCCGTACAGACCATCATGCATCATCATGATGGTGATGAGGCAAGGTGTGTGCTGTAATCCAAAAAGCGAGTCATCCAAAGCTTCTGTATGCGACGCGGTGCGATGCGATGCGATGCGATGCGAAAATCGATGCGTTCCAATGTCGATCACACGAGAAAATCGGAAACCTGATAGTGATCTGAAGAGTGCGTTAAGCTAGTCATCATTTCCGAGATCCTTCCACTATTCCACGAAGAACGACCATTAGCTGGAAAAGGAAGAAGGTCGAAGCGGCCACATACCTTGACCATAGCATACAGGTCAAACCCGGTCGCATCCTCGCCGCTGGTTCTATAACCATTTATGTCCGCATAGCCCTTTCCAATAGGAATAGGGCCCTCAGGCTGTAGCACGTTTTTGAGTTCGTACAGGGGACGAGTTCCGTCAGGTGCGCACCTGGAACCCGAGATGGGCATATTGATCCCGAGATTTCGGTGTTGTAGCCTCGAGCACGAACGTGACATCATCTGGGGCGTGTGCAAAAGCTTCACGAACGAGGCGGGACATGTAGCCTGCAAGGATCCAGGACATAAGAATCTAATAATCAACCGGGAAGATTAGACAAACCTTTGCCTTGTTCCTCTGGATCTGTCGCAATAATTTGGAGGTACCACGCGTCATGCTCCGTCTCGTTTGGTCCGCGTCTCTTGTAAATTTCAGTGAATACTTTCTCGACTTGATTCGGGTACTCGAATCCTGCGCGCTGAAGTCGCGAGTCGTAGCTAAACATGAGATGTCCAATTAAGAAGCACGATTTGGCGCACCCGAGCTCCCGTCCATCCTGATCTCCACACTGTCCTCAGAAGCCCTGAGCGCAAAAGAGTCCAAGGGTGATTGAGCCCAATTCGAATATGAGGGGGCATCCAAATGGCGACTGCCACAATTTTGTCTTGATAGACTGTCGCATCGTCGTCTGACAACTTTGGGATCACAACAACCGTGATTCGTCCTCCAGAATACATCGCTGCGGTTAACACCATACGTTGGAAGTCTTCAAGGTTACGTCGTCCAGGTGTTTCGGTGTCATTTGAAAGAGGCTACCAGCAAAATGAGCAAGATCTTAGTGAAAGAACAGATAACGATTATCGCGGACCTCTTCTAAGTTGGCGATGTAGTTCATCATGGGGTCATTGATGAAGGCTCGGCGCAGAAGTCTCGCAAGAGTTGGGAGCTCATTGGGGTCGGCGGTGCGCACATACGCCTTGTCACTCTCTGCATCTCGTACAAGGAGTGGCTGGGACATGGGGAGATAAGAGAGCAGCGAAACGTGTCTACCAAATATGTTCTAACGTCGAACCTCCTTCAATGTCTCGTGATCAAGCACACTATAACGTCGCGTCGCGTCCACACATTGCTGATAGCGCGTTGTAGTGTTGACTGTTCCTTTTTTTGCCTATCTTTAGCTGCTGGCTTCGTTTTAGCGGACAACTTCCTTCCTCTCTAGGACCGGACGGAGGAGGTAGGAATGGCCGCAGCGAAGAGATAGCTTGGAGAATGACGAGGGGCGTCCACGACGGACACAAGCTCACTCAGTAGGTTGGGTAATACACAAATGAGTCGTTATTTCTTTCTCGCGCCAACCCCTCCCCGCGCGTGTGCCCCTGGTTGTCATCATTTCCGTCCCCCGTTGACCTATTTTCCCCGCTCCCTCGACCCCTCAATTGTCCACGCTCCTACTCCCACACGCCCACTACCCGGTACGCTTGAACGCCTCTGATATAGATCCCGCTCTCAAGCGCACGCGCGTCTGTTCAAGGTTATGCATCCGCCCTCGTATGTGGCCGGCATCTGCGGACATTTCCACGACCTAACGTACGCAAACTTTTCTCTGCGACCGCACCCATGTCCGCTGCACGCTGACCTGAAACCCAATTTCATTCTGCATCACCTCCCAGATCCCATGCACACTCGTCCCCTCGAGCGCACCCTCGCTGCGATTGAGTCGATATTGCCTGCGCAGGTGTGGAAGAGCATTCAGACTGCTCGCAGAGGGCATGGCTGCCTCAGTTCGGTACCAGGTGTGGTCGCACATCATCAACAGCAAGGCGCGACGCTTCGATGGCCTGTATGGGTGGGTCAGCTGGGTAGAAAAGGCTCGACCTGCTCTCCGCCATGCCCGCTCTGCCCACTCTCCCCAATGTCCGCTCACCTGCTCACCCATTCACCGTCATGCCTGCTTGTCCATTCTCCCGCTCCCCGCCTGCTCACCTGCTGGACCCGATCACAACCTCTCCGTCTGTGCGGAGCCGTGCCATCCCAGCACATGTCCGCCGTGCGCGGTGATCGAGGCGGCGCGGTGCTGGTGCGGGAAGGTGGAGAAGCGCCTTGCGTGCGGGGAGGGAGAGAAGAAGGCGTGCGCCGTGGTGCGTGGAGACGGCGAGGAGGAGGGGGAGGAGGAGAAGGAGGAGGAGCAGTGGGACGGGTCGTTTGATTGCGGGAATCCGCGCGATCGGTACGTTCTTCCACCATCCGCGCTGGATTTTGACTGACAAAACTGTGTTTTTTGAACTCTTCGCCTGCGTCGTTCATCAGTGCACCCAGCCCTGCCACCCGCCCTCCAGCACCCCTCCACCCTGCCCACTCTTCCCAGCTCTCACAACCCACTGCCCCTGCGGCAAGCACCCCTTCCACCCCTCCTCCGCGCCCTTCTTTCACCCCTCCTCCGCGCCCTTCTTCCCCCCCTCCCTCCCCGCAGCCCGTCTCCTCCGCACAGCCTGCACCGATCTCGTCCCGACCTGCACATCCCTCTGTCTCAAGCCCCTATCCGGCTGCGCGCACGCGTGCACAACGCGCTGCTACGCCGGCCCGTGCCCCCCGTACTCCATCTATCCCGTGTACCCATGAAGGTGCGGCACGACGACGCGCAACGTCCCGTGCAGCGCCAATGGCGGCGCGGCGCTCGCGCCCGAGATCCCGTGCGACAGGCCCTGTGGCGCGCGTGCGCGCGCCGTACGCCACCAGTGCACGCGCGCCCTCGCGGCGCTCGCGGGCATGGGCACCGCGAAGGGCAAGAGCCGCAAGAGCCGCGGGACCACAGGACATCGTGGACGAGGGCTGGTACCAGTGCGACCTCGTGTGCGGGAAGCCGCTCGCGTGCGGGAACCACCGCTGCGAGGAGCGGGACCATGAGGGCCCGTGCCCGTCGTCCTGCGGAGCTCGTTCGAAGAGGTGCGTCGCGCACTTGTCATCTCACTAGGCTGGACTGTACCTGATGGTGAGATGTGCGCGCGTGCGCAGATGATCTACCACTACGGCCTCACGATCCTCGACCCGCCGATCCCGTGCGGCACGCGCCTGTGCTGCCCGCACCCGTGCACACGGCCGCCGCCGGCGTGTGAGCGACCGCGCTCACCGTACGCATGCCACGCGGACGACGCGCGCGGGTGCCCGCCGTGCCCGTTCTTAACGACGAAGCTGTGCGCGTGCAGGAAGCGCACGGTGGACAACGTGCGGTGCGCGCAGGCGCACGAGCGCGTCGGCGTCGGCAGCAGCGGGTGCGGGCGTCTGCAGCGCTCTCGCTGGCATGGGCGGTAACATGCGCGCCCTCGGCAAGGGCAGCCTCTCCTTCGACTATGTCCTTACTCGTCTCCAAGGCGGGCTCCATAAGTCTCGAGAGACTGGAGCAGAGCTCAATTCCCTCTCGGGCGC